>NC_085117.1:5518730-7972231 GCF_030269925.1 Bombyx mori | reverse complement strand
TATAGAGCAACTCAGTTTCTGCCATAGTTTTACTGGGCTAAACTTTATTTTGATGTGGATAAAATAATCTATACTAATATATAAATCTACAGTAGTTTTTACGGATGTTCCGTTATAACTACTGAACCATGCATCCAATTGACTTGAAACTTGGTATCCATGTAAAAAATACATGTACTTAATGAATAAGCTAATATTTATATGAGTGTTGGACTCCCTAATAATGATGACAATAAATAATAATGTTAATTTTAAATGCCCAGGGAAGCGGGCGAGTATGGCTAGTAAGTACATTATATAATTATAGAACTTATCAATGACCAATGCTCACAAATTTAGAGGTCGCAAGTAACACAGCAACGAAGTGGTTCCAGTTAGGCGTAGTTCACATCGAAATACTCTTTCTTCAGTTTTTATCAGTAGTCTACATAAAATTGCCAGTCGTATAGATAATGAGCACCCAGACAAAGAACAAGCTGTTGATGTTCATCACACAATATTTGCCCGATGCGGGAATCGAATCTACGACACTCAGCGCGACAGCCATGGCTGCTAACTACCACAGTCAGTCCAAGAGAGATTAAACCGTAAAAATAGGTTCAGTTAACCTTTTTTCATTTATTCGATGATTTTTCTAACAAGTTTGTAGTACACAATCGCGTCGTTTAATCTCTACTAATAAATATAAAGGTTTGTGTGTTTGTGAATGTTTTTTACTCACGCAAATACAGCCGGACGTAATTTCAAAGATGACTTATAGGTTTGTCTAATAGAATACTCCTATGAGGATATACCATAGGAAGTGAGAAGGAACTGCTAAAATAAATGCAACAGTCTTTTTTTAATGCTTTTATAGGCAGACGAGCATATAGTCCACCTGATGGTAAGTAGTTACCGTCGCTCATGGACGTCAGCAATGCCAGGGGCAGAGCCAAGCCGCTGCCTACCATTAAGTACTCTCCACAAACCTCGTTTGAAGAAGGACATGTCATAGCGCTCGGGAAACAGCGTGGAGGGAAGTTCATTCCAAAGCCAGATGGTACGTGACAGAAAAGATCTTTGGAAACGCACTATCGATGAACGCAGCGTTTCTATATAATATGGATGAATTCTGCTCCGATGGCGGGAGGTGTGATGATAAAAACGAGATGAGAGGATCATCTCGAATAATTCCTCAGAGCTCTTCGCTCATTTGTGATATTAGGTACCAACACATCTACAAACCGACTGATAGCTTACGGAGCGGAGAGCAATATAAGCAACTCCCTATCCGGGTAAAATGCAACAAGGATGCAACCATGGAGCGTGCCTAACAAAACAACAGAAATACAACGCAGTAAGATATTCGTGGCCTTAAATTATTATTCTGGTTGTTAAAACTACACTTTTAACCCAAAAATTTATAAAAAAGAAAAAACAGCGAGCGAACAATTTTGTTTAATCATTTTTTTTTTTTTTTTTTTTTATCCATCCTCCTTTTACGGCTATTACTAATAAAGAGTTGTAAGTCCATATTACTAGTTGAATGAATGTAACCAGATTTGAAGATTTTTACATTAAACACTGGTACTCCTCAAACGGGTTTGCAGTGTCTTTGTACGTAATTTTTTTATTATTATCAACTGTTATTGTCAGTGTTTAAATAAAAAAAAACGCTTAGGTACCAGTTCAGATAAATGTAATCTAGAGCGGTTTACAAAAGTATGTTAATTGCAAAAGAAAATTAAATCGATAATGAAAAGTTTTCATGAATACTCTAGAATAATAACCATGCTAATGGTTCAATGAAAAGCGAAAACGGTTAATAATCGTGAATGTTTACAAGCGCGTAGTGCGTGCGTCTACATGCTTTGTCGCGATAAAAACGCGATTAGCTGTGTAATTGAGCGAGTTTCGATCGCGATACAGTCGCTCACGTGTCGTAAGATCATGTGGATTTAGCTTTACCAACATTTTTGAATATCAACGATGTTACACACACACACACGTAGGCAGCGGCTTGGCTCTGCCCCTGGCATTGCTGAAGTCCATGGGCGACGGTAACCACTCACCATCAGGTCGGCCGTATGCTCGTCTGCCTACAAGGGCAATAAAAAAAAAAAAACACACACACACACACACACACACAGCCTACTGATATCAGAAGTTTGTTGAAGACGGATGTTAGTTATTCTTTCACTTAAAAATTACACGACAGATTTTGATGAAACTTGACAAATTTAATAGTTTAATATTACTAACATTCAACGTGTAACAGATATCGACGAGTAGCATAAAGTAAATAATGGGTTTCATACAATTAGCGACTGGTACAACGGGCTGGAGTGCCTAGGGCGAATCTAG
The DNA here is from genome assembly GCF_030269925.1 of Bombyx mori. Taxonomy (NCBI): domain Eukaryota; kingdom Metazoa; phylum Arthropoda; class Insecta; order Lepidoptera; family Bombycidae; genus Bombyx; species Bombyx mori. The sequence goes on along the minus strand of NC_085117.1, from coordinate 7,969,888 downwards.
AATAACCCCTCGAGGCTATAAAATAGGTAGGAAAAAAGGGGTGGAGTGTTTGCCAGTGTTTAAGTGAAGCTAAATGCTTACATTAGAGGCCTCCCCTTTTCCATATTCCAAATTATAAATTCATAATCATCATTCTCCAGCCCTTCTCCTAGTCATCTGGGGTCGGCGCAACATGTTTTGTCCTTCCATACTCCACTATCATATACCATTTCTTCACTCACTCCCCTCTTACACATATCGTCTTTCACGCAATCATTTCTTCTTAGGTCTACCTCTTCCTCTAAAGCCTATATATAGCCTAATACATAATGTTGCATATTTACAAAAAATTATACTGATAATTTTTCTTTTTTTGTATTTCATGTTTCCCATTGTTTATTTTTTGGTGTATAATAAAGAATACTTTCTCTTTCTCTCTCTCCCTCTAAATCTTGCTAAAAAGTCCATTATTAGCTTTAATCCCACTGAATACTGGTGGTAAGACATCTTGTGAGTCCGCGCGGGTAGGTACCACCACCCCGCCTATTTCTGCCGTGAAGCAGTAATGCGTTTCGGTTTGAAGGGTGGGGCAGCCGTTGTAACTAAACTCGAGACCTTAGAACTTATATCTCAAGGTGGGTGGCGCATTTGCGTTATGGATGTCTATGTGCTCTAGTAACCACTTAACACCAGGTGGGCTGTGAGCTCGTCTACCCATCTAAGCAATAAAAAAAAAAAGAATTAGTGCAGCGGTATTTCAATTGGCTAAATTTACGAGCCGCCTTACGAATAACGCCTCAAGGTATTCGGGAAACAAGCTGCAGATAATACCACTAATGACGAGGAAGTGTTAGCTAGAGCCGGCGAACCTGCATGTCCTAATCGCAGTTTACTGACTTTTATAATCAAGCACGTTTTCTATCACGCGCGCCGTGTTTACAAACACGAGCTGAGACACGTCCGGTGCGATTGGGTTTTGTTATTGAACTATTTTACCACTATTACCAAGATTAATTGCGTGTTTACGACCGAAGGCGACTTTAAAATTATGAATTGTTAATAATTCAGTTGATTGGTAAATGAGATTGTTAATTGGACGCTTTATCGGCACGGTGAGGGAAAGAAGCTTGTTTTTTATTATATTTGATTGCTTAGATTGGTCGACTAGCTCACAGCGCACCTGGTGTTAAGTGGTTACTGGAGTCAATAGAGATCTACAACGTAAATGCGCCACCCACCTTGAGATATAAGTTCTAAGGTCTCAAGTATAGTTACAACGGCTGCCCCACCCTACAAACCGAAACGCATTACTGCTTCACTAACAGTCGTTTAAAGAGTTGATTTTGAGGTCGTAGTAAGATATCTTAGGATAGCGGTCGATGGTGCAGCTTTAAAGAGATACTTCTCGAAGTTTAAGATTACGACTTGCCGATATGAAGGATGCTACGATTGTTGCTGGATCTTTCTCTAGTTACAAAATTTTTCACAGACCTGGCGCACTGCTAATCTCACTATACGGGATGTGTCTTCCGTCATCTGTGCCGACACGACGATAAGCCGTTAGTTAGCCTAAGCTCAACTGAAAGCTTTATAAAAATAAAATAATACCTCGTCTCTTCAAGCCCGCGAATTCCGTTCGTTCATTATAAAAATCTATTCATTATAATACATTACTGGTGGTAGGACCTCTTGTGAGTCCGCGCGAGTAGGTACCACCACCCTGCCTATTTCTGCCGTGAAGCAGTGATGCGTTTCGGTTTGAAGGGTGGGGCAGCCGTTGTAACCATACTGAGACCTTAGAACTTATATCTCCAGGTGGGTGGCGCAATTACGTTATATATGTCTATGGGCTCCAGTAACCACTTAACACCAGGTGAGCTGTGATCTCCTCCACCCATCTAAGCAATGAATAAATAAATGTCGCGTAATATAAAGGCGTATTAAAATATAAAATCATGTTTATATTTGTCAAATCACGAACACCCTGTGTTTTGTAGAGAATCTGGTCGTCAGGTTTGAGCCTCGTGAGCTCACCTACTTATTAGGTTACGCTGATATAGCCTCTCAAGGCGAGAAAAAAAGAGAATCTGTCACTTTAACAAGTTGACTGCGTTATGCGGTTTAAAACGACCCATGCGCGACTGTCCTCTGATGCGGCAGTCATACCCTCGTTCTTTCGCTCGAAACAGGAGGCGACTATGTCCAGATTTCTATGGGCATGAGTCATTTTCAAAAACGGTCCTTTATGAAGCTTATCATGTCTCATGCGCACTGTAAAGAAGTCCAATCTTGACTCGAAGAGACCTCACATACACTGAATGGAGGTCTTACAAAAATGGTCTGCCATCAACGTGTTAAAAAAAACAAAAAAAAACAAAAGACCATGGAAAATTGAAACTGCAGTGATCCAAATTTGAGCCGGACAAGTAATCTCACAGCTTGTTACCAATCGTAAAAGCAGCACGCCGATAACAGTAAATGAGTGGAGCACCAAATATCTTGTAAATAGCGTTAAGAACATAATTATAGAGACCCGTACCGTTATTTATCACCGCGCTTCGGTGATTTTACAAGTATCAAACTCGGAACGGATTAGTCGAGATATAGTTTTATTATTTTATTTTCTTATTAAGGTGGACAAGCTCACAGCCCACCTAGTGTTAAGTGGTTACTGGAGCCCTACATCTACAACGTAAATGCGCCACCGACCTTGAGATATAAGTTCTAAGGTCTCAAGTATAGTTACATTGGCTGCCCCGCCCTTCAAACCGAAACGCCTTACTGCTTCACGGCAGAAATAGGCAGGGTGGTGGTACCTACCCCTGCGCACTCACAAGAGGTCCTACAGGTAAATGGTTCGCTTTTTTAGGCAGAGTATGAAGTTAATGTTAGGAATTTTGTGAGCCCGCATCGCTAACTTAGTATCTAATTTTTTTTGCACTTCTAGGCAGAAGAGCGTACGGCCCACCTGATGGTGAGTGGTTACCGTTGCCCGTTGCGCCGCGTAGGGCACCGGTGACCTATATGGAACGTGAAGTTATAACAGGCATCTAAGCACACGGACAGCATACACTCGTATTTCTTCCACGATAAGAACATATAATTAAGTTAATGATTATTTTATTAGAACGAGCTATACCGCTACCGCTAATGTATCAGCTAGTCGATCTCTCGCTAATAGAAAAAGTCAGACAGAATCACAAATAAAAAGTGGTGGATAATAAATGCGTAACAACCGTGACAATTCTGGTCCCGGGCAGGGCGATTACCGGCTGATTACCATCACACCGTAAACACGACGGTTCGATGCTCGCCATGATCGATTTGACCACTGATCACCAATTTCATCGGGCCGCCAGCCCTTTCTTTTAATCTAAATTGTAGAACAGGAAACTAATTGACTGTGTCCAAATTAAGGGTATTAAGAAGTGATTTGAATTCATTAAGTCAGTAAATCTTAAATAATAATAGTCTGGCTATCATCGGAAGCTAGATAATAAAAATAATTGGGCACAATTTGCACACGGTTAACCGGGCCCAAACTAGGAATCCCTGTGCTATAGGAAGCAGACACGGATATATATACTTAGATACATTTAACCATATACATCTTCTTCTCGTCCTTATCCCATATTACATGGGATCAGTTCAAGCATTTCCTCTTACCATGCTGCAGAGGAATTTGGCATAGGTTTTACGACTGGCTACCTGCCTGATTGCTTTTAATTATGTACATACATATATGGATATTACACACCCAGACAAAGAGCAAATAAACCCGTTCATCTCATCAATGTTCGCTCGATGTGGGAATCGAACCCACGACTCTCAGCTCAGCCGTCAGGGGTTTTAACTACTGGACTACCGAGTGAGTTAAACTGATTGATTCTACGAAGTTCTGTACTGATCTTCGATCATCTGTCTGTAGTACTTCTTTATTTTCTTACTTCAAACAAATTCCTATCCAACCTAAGCCGTGCCATTTCTTACCAGGGTCACTGTATTCTCTCAGGGTTGTCAGTACTTAGTTATGCCACCGGAAGTCAGGTTTGATTGCAGCATGTATCGATGTAGTACTGATTCCATCCCGAGGAATTTCGTTAAGAAGAAATCGCTGGATAGTAAATGATGGTAACGTTACTACGCACGGGTAATAAGACAGGTGGAAAACATTGGTGGGGTTTGGTATGAACAGAAACTTGCTTAGAATCGCAAAGAACAGAGTAAAGAGCAGACTTCCAAAGAAGAAGTAACATCGTGACTAATCCAAATAGAAGACAAAGATCAAGTTTTTTCCGAGCTAGGCTTAATTTGTTTTGTCACAAATTATGTTCTATTATTGAATAGAGAATTAGAGAAAGTGATTGTGGGTACTTGGGTAGTTGGGTAGGTCACAAATATTGAACTGATGATCATAGATAGACTTGCAGAGTACTAGAACTGTCATCTCGAACTAGATTTAGTTCGATGGATCAGAGCTATTAGTGAAAAGTACAAGCAAGCGTATTAAATGGCCGAAGATCGAAGAAGAGCAGTTAATATCTGCTCACATAATAATAACAAAAGTATTTCCTTCTATTAACACTGAAGAACACAGCTTACATTATCTACACGTTTTTGGAGTTTACTCCTTTAGAATCGATTTACATATATAGGCCCGGGGTATGAAAATTATGGGGACCAAAATCGTACTAGCATGTCACACGAAATGCGTTATGCGCCTGATTGGCTCCTGATTGCGTGATGCGTGCGCGCGCCAATCAGGAGCCAACGCGCGGCCGCGTTATCGCAGGTGACGCCGGGCTGCTGCGCCGGCAGTCCGCCACAAAGCCTCGTACTGATCGCGCGTTTCTCTCATTATTGTATTTTCATATATTTGTTAGTCGTTTGTTTTGTGTCTCGTTAATTTGTTAATAATCTGTAGTGTATCGTGTTGTCGTAATATAGAACTATTTCTCGTATTGTTTCGTTTAATTTTTTATATCCAGTAAACTCCAGTCGTGCGTCGGAGCGGACACACACACTTTTTTTTTTTTTTTTTTTTTTTTTATTTTTTTTTTTCTTAGATGGATGGACGGGCTCACAGCCCACCTGGTGTTAAGTGGTACTGGAGCCCATAGACATCTACAACGTAAATGCGCCACCCACCTCGAAGACCTTATTGATAATATCGTGTTTGTAATGAAATCGCTGTGGCCTAAAGGATTAAATAGCCGATGCATTCGTATCGAGCGATGCAACTTCTCTCGTGTTCGAAGCCCGCAGGCAGATATCAATTTTTCTAATGAAACACTTAATACTCGTTCACGAATGGCTACTGAGATGAAGAACAATATTGCGCAATAAAAATCAAGCCCGCAAAAATTATTATTCGCGTGACTACTACACGAACTCATAACTCAAGGTGGCCAAAGGAATTCACGCATTTACGGGATAAAATTAATAATTCCGGAATCTAATTATTAATGCGACGCGTTGATTTTTTCGGGACAAAAAAAAATTTAGATAAATTAATAAGTTCGGTTGTTGAGCGATTGCTTTCTAAACGCCCCAGCGTTATTGGATGTAGTGATAATGATGATCTAGTTCTGTCTATTGTATGCGAGTGGTACAGAGTGAGTCAGTGCCTAGCGGTGATCAGGCAGTTTTTGCCCTAAATGTAATTGAGCATGAGGTGTTTCGGGTTGCCAGCTTTATGGACCGGTTGAATTCCGACGGGTTTTTACGGAAAAATCTTGGACTCTGTCGCATAATAAGAAAGCTGTGATTGAGTGAGATTTTTAAAATGCAAGAGATCTTAATGTTTTCGTTTCTGTTATATTTTTGTAATGTTCATTTAAATTTTTAAATTTAAGTTTTCCTTAACTATAATATAATATAAATTAATATAAATAGGAAAACAGATTACTCATTTCGTTCCTTTTTATTTTATTTGAAGACTGGCAACATTCACGCTGGACGCACCCGCAATGACTTGGAAAAAATAGTTTTTTTGTGATTTCTAGAGTCGAGCCACTGACTAAATGTATTATACGATCGAAATAAACTAAGTGAAGTTTGAAAAGAAAAGTTATTCGTATAGAAACCATCAAACTATTGTTCCATGTTTTAAGTATTTATCTCAAAAAACAAAAAGTAATCGTGGATTTTTTACAGTTTACGATTTTCAACATTTCTTTCAATGATTTAATAGTCGCGTAGCACTCGAGGCCTACTTGATGGTAAGTGGTTACTGTCGCGCATGGTCACAGGTAACACCAGGGCACAGCCATAATGCTGCTCACCGCTGAGGACACCTCGCAAACCTCGTTTGAAAATGGACATAACAGAGCGTGGTAGAGGCCTTTCCAGAATTACTCATTGGAATATTTCAAAGTTTTAATAGCCAGAAGCGGCTGGCATATACCATAATATACCCAAAATATGTATAACAAAGCTCTGATTTAAATTTCAAATTACATGTTTTTGTTTTTGTTTTGACGGTATAGTATAGGATAGCGACGTCTACGGGAGCTCCTCTTCTTGTAAATAAACATTACAGTTGTTGTAAGTCCGTAATTTCAATTAGGGGAATTCAAATAAAATGTTAGATCTAATAGTATTCTTGTGTTCAATGATTTATATTTTAAATCGCAAAATAAAAGAATTGTGTCATTTTTACGTCAACTTAAATAATATATGATTACTTGGCTAGTCGCTGTGTTTAATCTTTCTGTTCTCTTTCAGCCCGCAGAGGTCCACTATTGAACATAGGTCGCTCCCAAGCCTCGCTACAAAGAGTTCGACGTGCAACTTAACCCGTGCATCAGCCCGCTGAGTTTCTCGCCGGATCTTCTGAGCGGGTCGCGATTCCGATTCGGTAGTAGATTCATTCGCGAAGCAGCTACTCTTGAGTTGTTAAGTTCGGAGGCGCTCGGGTAGCTGTTAGCAAATCCCACCTCTCCTGGCTGAGCCTTGCTCGCCCACCTGTCCCGGTGAAAGTGAAAAGGCCTCCGGGCCACCAGTAATACTTCAATCTTAAAAAAAAGCTTCGCTACAACGATCAGTCTTATGGACTCTGTATCCAATGGATTCCCGCGACCTTCAATAGGTCATCGGGCCACCTTGTGAGAAGTAAGTGGTTAGCAACAATGAATAAATACAGAAGAAAAAAAATTCGTTCCATCGTGTTTCGCAAAAATTGCGTGGCAATATTAACACTAACACCTATCCGGTTGCTATTAATAGTGGTTAAATATTATTAAAGCGTTAAAAATAGAGTAGTAGTGAATATGTTGTAGTGGTTAATATGGGCACTTGTGTGTTCGACTATTCGACCTTGAACTTTAAAGTTAAGATGCACCGCATTTGCATACCGACGTCCGCGCAGTGCCGCCGAGCGATAATCGCAGCAGAAACTGGTTTCCGAAGTGATACCCGTCTTTAGTACCGTCCACAACAAACTTAGATCGTTTTTGTTTTGATAGGATTTGTTATTAGCGTTGATTGTTCATTTCTGTTGTTTTCGTTGGAAAAGCTATTTTATACGGTTCTTAACTTGTTTGTATTCGACTGTATTTTATTTTTCACAATCTTTTCTAGGTGAGCTGGTTTCGGTGATTATTTCTTTGAAAGCATCATTTGAAAGCTTCTTATTTGGTGCCATTCTATCGAAATCTGAACACTAGTTTTCGAGTTATTCTTAATAATGCTTTTCATTAATATCGGCTACCTTGATGAGTTTTTCATTAAATATTTTTTAGGTTGTTTTTTTTTTCTTCTTTTAATGTTTTGTTTTATTCAATGAGGTATCTGTATTCGTCAAGATTAATTGATTATTTTCCTGTAAAATAAAGTATTGCGTTGTGCATTTTTAGATCGCTCTAAATGAGCAGACAGGCTCACTGTCCAGCTGATCCAAATTCCCCCATATACCTTGATACATAAAGTTGAAGTCAGTCAGTCTTTGAAACTGGGATGGTTAATATTTTATTATTGCATATATGCTGTGCTAATCCGTGAGGATTCATATAATTTTTCGATTTTTGAAGCAGCCTTCAGTAGTCTAGTTAAGTTTGTTTGGTCCCCAAAAATATTCATATTGATGGTGGAAATGATGCGTACAGTTCGATGTCATCATACCCAATTCTGCCGTGAGGAAATCGGGCTTAAAGTGGAAGGACACGAAGTTTTATCGATGCAATTAAAATTCCGATTTCGTGTTTAATGATTTCGTGGGTGATGTCCAAGAACCGAAAGTAGACCGTCAGACCCGAATTCACGCAAATTAAAAACATGAGATTTTTTTGTGCACCGTACTATCCCGCAGATCTTGTAAGATTATTGTGTCTCTCCACGTTAAAGATCATTAAATGAATATCAAAATATATCGATGCACATTATACATTCAATAGTTAACTTAACATTTGAATCTCGCTTATTTGGACTGTCCGCTTTTCCAGTCTGCAGCTTACGTAAGGATTGATGATACAATTTCTAGAAACATGATTTAATGTATGTATTATTTAAAAATTGTATTTTATTTGAAATGATCTCTCTCATTAGCTTGACCTGAGTATCTTTGAGAAGAAATTATTCAATGCATTATTCACCTTTGCACAGGTATGTAGGACTATAGTTTATTTATATTTTGGCTTAGTAACTAATCATGATTTTAAGGATATAAAATTCTAGTTCTATTCATTCACTATCGTGTTCCATATTGTATTTTATCGCGTCAGGAGTGTATCTATTGTTATTGTTATCAATAACTTCTCTCAACGGTTCCTTCAGAGCTGTTCAATCAAATATAAGTTCATCAATGACTTGTTTCTTTTGAGGACCTGCATGTGATCAACCGTAGCCATTTTTCGTCTAACAGAATTGTTGTCGCCACTATCGGCCTTTGAGATGTGAGGTTGTATGCTCAAGCGTAATTACAATAAAAACACTGCTTTGCCCTTAGCTTATCTTAGCTAAACTAGTGTTCGAAATTCGGCTATAATTGCTGATGTTACAAGATCTAGTATTACTTTTTGTATTGTCATTTTCTTTTAGGTATTGACATTGTTTTTTCCAAAGGTCTTAAAAATAACTATACGAGTGTATATGATATTTTAACTATTTCTTTACTTGATAATCTCATCACTTGGTGGTATGTTCATTAATATTTTAGTATGTAATTAGGTTATTATCGCCACCTATCCGCGAACATTGGAACTTCTGAATTTCAAAAATAAAAAATAGTTTCCTAAATGGAAAAGGTATTTCCCTAGAAAATAGAGTACGTATGACGGGTGATGTCCTTTTACAGTTTGAACCTTATACGATAAAAATTACATAAATTTGACATTATTACGAATATTGTTGTAAAATAGTCGTCATTTGTTTAAAAGTTTAAAAGTACAGAACGAAAAACAAATGCAAGTCACTATTAGTTACCCCCGCGACTGTGCCGCGTAAGCTCAAGTTTGTACTTGGAAATGCATCTTACATTACTCCTGTCACATTATCATAGCGCGATTCAGACGGCTATTGTCGCCATCTATCGAGTTCTTATGTAAACATATCTATGTAGGTATGTTGTTTCTTTAAACTTTAATTATTTTATATTGAATGAACAAATTGTGATAAATTTTTTTTTGTTAAGAACTAAATATCTAACTAGTACATACAACTCAAAGGAAAATTATTGAAACTTATCGACTGAATGTTGGATGTAGTACACATTTTATATTTCTACGTATACAGTTTTAGTATATTTAACAAAAATACTGCGACATGTTTTTGCATGGATAATCTTTTCATATTTTTAAGTAACTACACATTAGGCAGACCAAGGACCTCTATCCTCTTGTCGACGTATGATTTTTTTCCATACGGTGTATTTGGCAAAGAGCTCTATGTCACTTCTTTTCTTTTTTTTTCCCCTACCCATGCTGATGGCCTTGAGAGGCCATATCAGCTTTACCCTAGCGTGTAGATGAACTCGCGGGGAGGCTCTCAAACCGGAAGTATTGCTAACACTGACCCTAGCAAGAACAGTGTTTCGCATAATTTACCACCTGATCGGAAACGCGAGCCACTGAGAAGATCCGGCGAGAAACTCAGTGGGCTATATGCCTTTGCTGTTGACGGTCATCCAATTATACGGTTCGGAAGGTTTTGGTAACAGATGATCTTCTCATTTGGTCGCAATTCCGATCCGGTGGTAGATTCTGCGAAACACTGCTCCTGCTGGGGCTAGTGTTACCAAATTCTTTTAGTTTGAGCCCGTAAGCTACCGGTCCGGTCGTAGCTGCAATAGCCTCTTACTAGCGAATAGGTAGGGAAAAAAGGTAACAGATTGCTAGTGACGTTTCAATGTGTCACTTATGTTTATATATTTATCTTCTAATAAATAAGAACGAACTAATTCATTTGATTGTGATTAATTGTGATCAAGATTTGTTAAATTAGTTTTAGTTGCATTAAAAGTCTTCCCATAATATATGTATGTAGCTATAATAATTATTCTGGACGTGTTTGTTACTTGACTCCCTAAGTCGTTGGACTGTTTTTGATGTTTTTTTAATTTTCGAGACGGTCTCTGGTTAGTTTATATTACTTTAGATTATACCCGATGGATGGCGCTGCAGTTAGTTTTAGTGTTTTCTCAGATTTTAATCACAATTCCTGGCTTATAATGAAAATTGGAATTGGAAGACGGCGTATGTATCGCCGTTTTGAGATTCTGAGTGATCTTGTATATGTATTTAGCGCAGGACATACACCGTTAGCTTTTTTTATTATAAGGTAGAGCATTTTTCGTTGCGATTCGATTTAGAGACCAAGAACGTTAATTTTAACTTTTAATCGTACGTTTAAGAACGTTTTAATACTGTATAAACTATTATATGTATATGTGTTTTCTACACTACCTTTGGTTGACTGATAGGGGGTAGATAATGCCTTAAGTCCGGCGGCATTGAGTCCACCAATGTAAATTTTACATGAAGTGTAAAAAATAAATAAATAAACGTTATACAATAATGACCTTTTTTTTGATGTTTTTGGGAAATTGCGTTTGCCTTCTTGTTGTACTGTCTGACAGAACTCTGTGTAAGACAAAACCTTGCGACTAACATTACATTTTCTCGCCTTTAATGTGGTCTTCTACGATTTCTTTTCGGAACGATGCTCCTTATGGAACGATGCGGAGGGGTACCCTAACCGGAAAAAAAACGTCCGTAACGTAAGATTTTTATTAGTAATGCACACAGTGTACGACTTAACTTTGTAATAACGTACAAAAAATAATATATTTTATTTATTATAATATATTTTTATAAATCATTGTGCATAAAATAAAGTTGATAGCTTTGTAAAGTAGTTTTATTTATTTTTATCAATAAAAAAATCATAATAAAAAATGTATACCCGAATAATTATTGTCTTTATACCTCGAATAGAACTTCAAATTAATATTTTTATAATAAGGAACTTCGTTCCTATCCGGTGTCCCACGATACCACACATCTTTTTATCTATCTTAAGCAACTTCTTCATGATTCGAGATCCTCAATTCCGACTATGGTATTTTTCAGTCAATGTCACTGAGTTTTGTCTCTAATTTTCCATAAACTACTTAGATAATAACGCAGTGCTGTAGTTTGTTATTGGTTTTTTCACAAAAATCTCCTAACTCCTCTCCATTAACGATCAATTGTGCATTGTTAATTAATACGAAGTTGGCTTTTTATTTCTAACAAGCTGACCCGGCAGACTTCGTAGTGCCTCAATCGATAAATAAAAGACCTACACTTTTGTATAAAATAAACTTAAAACAAACAAAAGGAATCCGTCCGACGGGGGACGACACATCAAAGGAAAAACAAAATTATTATTTTTATTTAATTCCGAGCATTTTCATATTTATTTAACTTTTAAACCTTCTCTGGACTTCCACAAACAGTTCAGGACCAAAATGAGCCAAATCGGTCCAGCCGTTCTCGAGTTTTAGCGAGACTAACGAACAGCAATTCATTTTTATATATATAGATTATCGTCAAACAGAATTAATCAGTTAAGTTATGTGTATAGATAAACGTGATGCAGCAATTAAACATTTAAATAAGGATTCGTTTAAATTTTCAAACCGATTTGCATAATCTTACATTAGAATAATAAAACACATTATTCTTCCGGCGATTTCATGCTGCTGTTCGAATGAATTAAATTATTTAATATATAATATTAAGTAACAATATATTTTTTTAAAACAAATTATAAGGAACTGGAAATAAATTTTACTGGTGGTAGGACCTCTTGTGAGTCCGCACGGGTAGGTAGGTAGGTAGGTAGGCGCCGTGAAGCAGTAATGCGTTTCGGTTTGAAGGGTGGGGCAGCCGTTGTAACTATACTTGAGACTTTAGAACTTATCTCAAGGTGGGTGGCGCATTTACGTTGTAGATTTCTATGGGCTCCAGTAACCACTTAACACCAGGTGGGCTGTGAGCTCGTCCATCCATCTAAGCAACAAATAAAAAAAAAACACGCACGGCCCCAAATTAGGATTGCCCGGGTACTAGAGACTGATTTATTATACGTACGTCTACGATATACATACGTTTAAATGTATATATATAATAAATACTCAGATAAAAAGCAAACAAACCTGTTCATCATGCGAAAGTTTTGCTTGACGCGGGAATCGAACCCACGAACCTCGGCGCAAGAGTTAGTGGTTCTAACAACTGCACCACGGAGACAGTCAAATAATGGAATGACGAATTTGATACTAGGGGATGTATTATTCTGTAGTCACGTGGACGGCGTATGTGGAATGTGTCCATTCAAAATGCTGTTAGCAATTTAATGCTTGAAAACTTCTTTATTACGCTTAAAGTATAATACCCATAAAACGCGAATATTGGAATTGGACATCCCTATTTTACTTAGACTTTATTCAGTTGCAGTTTTGTAACTTTTCTCGTGACTTACTAGGGTTGCCACGCTTTTTGAGATTTACATAGACTACTAATGGTCCGATGTACTGCGTTTAAGGACGGCGAGACGTATTGCTACTCTTTTAATGATGTGTTAAGTAGCGGCCTTAGTGTTTGAGTTTATCATGACGGCGATTTTTTGGCAATGGGCTTGCGATCCTCCAGCGATTTTCTAACATTCAAAATAGAAGTGCTGATGTGAGGCAAGCAGGCGGCTGATCGTAATGCTCATTATCAGAATGGCTTTTCCATTCAGAAGAAAAACGTTTTCGAAAATTTTCAACATTTCCTCTCATAGTTTTGAACTTTAAATAATTTACACTGAAATTAGATGTGCAAATTTTTTTCCGGTCTGTTAGTAATATTTATTTTAATTAATCTGTACAAAGTTTTGGCTTTCTTGATTTGACATTAAAATAATCCGTTTCCATAATTATATTGCTGAAGATACAATTAGAAAGGCAGTAAATAAGTTATTTAAAATAAGTATAATACTCGTGTGTAGTTTGATTGACCATTTTTTTATTTAAGTTGCATTGGTATACTGCTGTTATTCCTTCTCTTAAAATACTCTATTGAAACATTATACCTAATGAAACTCCCACATTAAGACGAAGCTGACAATATCTGTCAATATTAATTCTCAACGAGGTTTAGCACCGTGGCACAGGCAAAGGTGTACTTACATTAAGCAAAGTTCAAGTTTGGAAACACAATATTTTGCTTCTTGTAGTGCGATAGTCAGATAAAAGTAATTGATTAATCGAATATTAAAAACCCATTTTTTTAATATGCGAGAATCAATTACTTATAATACTAATAACTAATAGATAAAGTGTCAGAAAAATTTGTAGATTTAAAAATATTAACTTGTTTCTTTCTACATTTGTTAATACTTATTTATATTTTTTTGAACATAAAAAACTGTCTAGACAACTTTTTTAATCTATTTTTGTAAAATGCTATGTAATAAAAAAAATATTTTAAAATTATTAGCTTTTAAAGTGAGCCGGCGACAGTTTTTCGAATGCTTTAAAATAAAGGTCGTTATATTTTTATAATCTAATATATAAAATTCTCGTGTCACAATGTTCGTTCCCATACTCCTCCGAAGCCGCTTGACCGATTCTCATGAAATTTTTTATGCATATTCAGTAAGCCTGAGAATCGGCTACTATCTATTTTTTATACCCCTAAGTGATTAGGGTTGTCCACCCCTAACATATTTTTTTTTATTTGGACTTTTTTTTTGTTATAATGAGGTATTATGTGGTTGAATGAGGTTTTGTTATTTTTATTATATATTCCCTCATCATTCACAGCACTACATACCTCTTTCACTCATTTACCACATCCTTACACACTTACAATAAGTTACTTTTATTTTCTACACTAGAAATTCCCTAGAAATCTTATATATGGCAAAACAATGTTTGCCGGGTCAGCTAGTATTTTTATAATATGAACACTCTTTTTCAACCTAGATTCCTTTTAGATTCGTTTTTTTTTTAATAATAACATTTCTACGAACATCGAAACTTATCATCATAGTTTGCTATGTATTCTTTCAATTTAAACATAACTTATAAGTTTTTTTTTAATGTTGTATTATTAATTTGAGTATTACTTACCAGTGTGACAATAGTCTTCCAAGTAATGCCGGGCCGCCCGTTGTACTATCGAATAGTAAAGACTGACAGAAGAAGCAAGCGCCATCTTCTCTAATCTTCACACTCTGTTCTCCGTATCTCGTGCAGTTAGTTAAAGATTCAAACAGAACATAACGCGCGCGCGAATCGAAATTAACGAAAAACAACAAAAGAAAACAGTTTTTTGTTTGCTATAAAAATTAGAATGTAAACAAAAACTGATCTAGTTTGAACTGCGTCTAGTTGCGGTTTAGTTTAATCAATCAACGAATACTTTTCTTTATTTCGTTTGAATCGATTTTTTTTTAAGTTTTATCGAAATATTATTTATCTTTTTTTATTGTTGCATCGAAAATTTTATTTTTCACGTTCCCTCTCATTTTTATAAATGGATTATTATAATTTTTTGGTTTCTCGTAAAAAATTGTCCGACGTTTTTTTTTTTTGTTTCACAATTTCCACATCCCGCGCCGTTCAACTACCGCGGTCCAAAGTGTACGCGCGAAACGAAACACGTAATGTAAAATAATATGAAAGGTTGGGATGCGGCTGGCGCGCGCCGCTCCTGCAACAAGACTGAGGATCGTACGCGTTTTTTTGCTTCCCTGCCACGCGGAGGATGGGACTGAAATAAGTTCGAACCGATTTCTTTTGGTATTGCATCGGATTATTGTTTTAAACGATGCTTAATGTAATTCAAATTAAAATAAAAACTAGGTTTTGCACGAAAATGTTCTCCTTGAAAATTTTATAGATTACCAAATAAAGTTAAACTCTTTTTGATTCTAACGAAATGCTCATTTAACGTATTTTAAAGCTCTACATCAATAAAATAAATGATGGAAATTCAATGGGATTGAAAAATGAGAATTCTAATTAGATTCAGATTGGCGTCAAACATAAACAAATATGGCGTCCGTGAGAAAACGCGGGAAAATAAGTTTCCCGCCGAGACAGTACACTCGAGACGAGACATGCGTACGTAACGCAATGTTTACGTGCGCTTTTTTGTATACTCGAGCCACGAGCTCTTTTTACTTTATTCATACTTTTTTAACGTTTACCTCCTTGAGAATTTGAAGATTGCCATAACATCCTTTTTTTTTTTTCAGAAGGCGCGCGTGGCAACTGTTTGTGTTGTATCGTTTTTTTTTCTTTTCTTTTTCGGAAGGTTTGTCGTTTTTTATGTATGTTATCAAAGCTATTTTTAGTCATTAGAAAATTATCGATGCTGACAGGTCGAGCTCGCTAGACGCATGTTTGTATCTAATTATGCAGAATTTATTCGTTAGATTCTGTCGAGAATTATAACGGGACGGCATCCAGACAGACTAATTAGTTTGATCGTCCGATATAATTTAAAATGTATGCAAATTAATTCATAACTTAATGCAAGTGTCGAATGTTTTTATTTAAATTATAAAAATTTGCACTCGTACGATTTCGATTTTCGTGATCTTCACAGTTACGTCACAACGTTAACATAATTAAAGGAGACGACGCAATTATGACGAAACCCTTTTAAAAACGATTCGCGTAAAAATAAAGAAAAAATGAGAAAAATGTTCATCAACGCGACACGACACCCCCGCAGCCCCCGCTTGTTCCCTCTCCCCTCTCGCCTCCGCTCCGGGCGGCGGGTGGCAAGTGAGACAGACACAGACTCCCATATACCCCTCTCTGTCGTTGCATCTCGCACCAAGTTTCATACGAAAACTACCCGCGGCGCGCATCCCTTCGCCAACCATAAAACGACTTAACTCCAATAGGGCATTAAGCAATAACAATCCCTCCGAACGTACGCTAAATACAAATTTGGAATAACGGAGCTGAGGATATGTATGTAAATAAAAATAACAGCCTAAAGTTTCGGAGTCTTGCAACTGTGAGTCACAAATACATGAGCGCGAAGCTAAGTTTAGTT
Organism: Bombyx mori; assembly: GCF_030269925.1. NCBI lineage: Eukaryota > Metazoa > Arthropoda > Insecta > Lepidoptera > Bombycidae > Bombyx > Bombyx mori. Next base: position 7,953,371 of record NC_085117.1, on the reverse strand, counting down.
CGTGTTGGCACACGATGCACTCACCACTACACGCGCGACTTCCTTGTGTCGAGCTATGTGTGCGAGCGGCGCCCCTGTGTGAGTGCAAAAGTTCGTACACAAGTTTTCGGACGACTTTCTTTGTGTCCGTGATTTTTTTCGCGCCGCACGTACAGCTGTGTGCGTGAGCGAGTGTGATTTTTTCAAGTTTTTAAACACGCACACCATCGTATATCCTGTTTGTATTGATACGCCTGTGTGCGCGGACGTTCTTTGTGCTCGGGGATTCTAAAAAAATGTCGTATTGGATCGCAGCGCTAATGAATGATAGATAAGATTGTGTCGTGTTCTTCTGCATACATAGCATTCGATTTGAATTTCGACTGTGCTCACGGATTGTATTTGAATTTCCTTCTTCCAATTATCGTTTTTAGGATAATTGCATTAAGGTTTATTACCTTTTGCATTATTATTATGTGCATAAAAATAAAGTTAACAAGTTTACAAGTCACTATGCTTCTCCTGAGCAGATACACTGTCATAAGATTCTATGTTTTATTTTAACTCACCTGAGTAGGCAACACGAAGCAGCTACACGTTCCGTTCCGAAGAGTGAGGTAACCGTTAGATAATTCAATTGAGACTCGACCTCATGCCTCAAGTCAAGTCGGGGCATTAATATTACTATAGGCTTACAACTTAACCCATTCACAGGTTTCGGAATACGCACTAGTAATTGAAGTCATAGCCTAAAAGATGAGACACTTGGAGTATTAACATCGAGTGATGCCACAGGGCCGGTGTTCGAATCCCGCAGGCATATACTATTTTTTCGAATGAATTACGTATTTAATACACGTCCACACATCCGGTAATACTTAATTACTAAACAATTGAGAAGTAGATCTCAAGCCTCAAGGTGAGTAGCAGCATTTTTTTTTGTTGCTGAGATGGGTAGATGAGCTCACAGCCCACCTGGTGTTAAGTGGTTACTGGAGTCCATAGACATCTACGACGTCAATGCGCCACCCACCTTGAGATATAAGTTCTAAGGTCTCAAGTATAGTTACAACGGCTATCCCACCCTTTAAACCGAAACACATTACTGCTTCACCGGCACAAATAGGCAGGGTGGTGGTACCTACCCGTGCGGACTCACAAGAGGTCCTACCACCAGTAAGGTGTAAGTTGTTATGTCTATGGGCTCCGGTAACCTCTGAAAGCCTAACACACCATGAGCTTCTTCTGCCCATATGCGCAATAATAATAAATGTAAATTTCCTTTGAATTAATTTATGTATATATATGCAAGTTTTTAGTTTCGCTTTCGTTTTTTTTTTTTTTTTTTTTTATTGCCTTTGTAGGCAGACGAGCGTACGGCCCACCTGATGGTAAGTGGTTACCGTCGCCCATGGACTTCAGCAATGCCAGGAGCAGAGCCAAGCCGCTGCCTACTGCAAATTTCGTGATCGTGATTTAAGTAAAAAGCTTTTCCCGAAGAAAAAAAGCACATTACACGATCGTTCGACACATCAGAACTCGGTAAGGAAAGCCACTCACAATAATGATATGCATTAGACGGTCTACGTATTAATCTATGTCATTAAGGGAAGCGAGATGGAGGATTAAAAAAAAAAAAACTTCAAAGAAATGGAGGTCAGTAACTGGACCGCGATCACGGTAGCTCAGTACCGAGTGCGGGTGGGTGATAATTTGGATCGAGACGATTCTGTTTTACCTGATTACGGTCGAATTAAACGTTTTTTATTTCCTTTTTTTTATGGCTTAGATTTGCGGACGAGCTCACAGCCCACCTGGCGTTAAGTGGTTACTGGTACCCATAGACATCTACAACGTAAATGCGCCACCCACCTTGAGATATAAGTTCCAAGGTCTCAGTATAGTTTCAACGGCTGCCCCACCCTTCAAACCCATGTAGGCAGACGAGCTGCGGGCCACCTGATGGTGAGTGGTTACCGTCGCTCATGGAAGTCAGCAATGCCAGTGGCAGAGTCAAGCCGCTGTCTACCGCTTAATACTCTCCGCAGGCCTCGTTTGAAGAAGAATATGTCATAGCGCTCGGTAAACACCGTGGAGGGGAGCTCATTCCAAAGCCGGACGGTACGTGGTAAAAAAGATCTCTGGAAACGCACTGTCGACAAATATACAGCATTTAATTGGTGGCGCATTTTAGGCTTCATAGATCGATGTCGCCATCTTGTTTACTTCTGCGAATTTGAAGGATAGAACAATTAATTGGTTAACCAATTAATATCGCTTCCACCGCTCGATTACACTTTAAATCTAGAGCAACTGAGTATTCCAGTTTGATAGCTGTTATTCTAATTAATTGATAATCCTACTTCATCTTTACACCATATACTTATAAATGTGTGATTTATGGGAAAAGGATAAAGGGATAAATGTTCAACTTTGAAATCTCATCAATCAATCAACTGAGCGCGATACTAGCGCAACGTGTTGCCGCAGTTTGCGCAACATTTAAAAAAGTCAGTCGTGAAATCTTCAGCAGTTGGCGGTAATCCCATATTTCTTTAAAACTTTAAAATTCAATAAAACGGAGCTATCGTACATTGTGTACACACGTAAAGCTATTTTTACGATTTAAATAAATAAATAAAAAACGTTAATACTACAAAAAATCTCGATACAACATTACACGCTGTCGTACCGGAGCGTATGTATGCCTGTGTAAACACTCCGCGAAGACGTGAACAATATAAGGAAAATAGTACTTAACGCGGATATGCCTTATAATTTAATAGCAACATTAATACTAAAATGTTTTAATAAATATCATATTAGCAGCCAAGGATGTGAATATTAGCTTGTGATTCTCGTTGTTTAATTGAACAATAATAAGTATTCATTATCCATTGAATTAAGGTGAATCAAAATCACCAGTTACCATTTCATGTATATCATACAACTTTACTGACTAGGGTTCGCCCAGCGATCGAAATTCGACTATAAGCCCCGATGCCTCATGTTTCCGACTCATCTTATCATTCATTTTTGGTAGGCAGCGGCTTGGCCTCTGGCGTTGCTGAAGTCCACGGCGAAGCTAACAACTCACCATTATATTGGCCGTGTGCCTAGAAGGGCAATAAATAAAAAATCAATTTTGTTTTACGATTTTCTTTTTTTTTCTTAAAAGGGCGGAGAAGATAGCTCCTACAAATGTTTTCAATATTTCATACTAATAAGCTAAACGTAAAAATAAATATAAAATATAAAAATAAAAAAGTCCGTTAACGAACTGATCGAAAAGCACCTGAACTGTTTTGTCTGTGCCAAATAATATTTAAATGAGCCGAAGCTATTGCAGTTTAGATTAGTTTTTCATCGGAGATCTGGAGGTGCTAGGCGAATGTTCCTGGATGCCGAAACGTTAATTAAACTATTAATATTTACACTGACCAACCTCCACTTAAACCACCTATGAGTTGCTCTATGTATTGTATACTATTTTAATTGTCAGAGATATGTCGACTGCCGGTCTGACCTGAAGTGGTATTAAGGTGGTTACTGGTGGTAGGACCTCTTGTGAGTCCGCACGGGTAGGCACCACCGCCCCGCCTATTTCTGCCGTGAAGCAGTAATGCGTTTCGGCTTGAAGGGTGGGACAGCCGTTGTGACTATACTGAGACCTTAGAACTATATCTCAAGGTGTGTGGCGCATTTACGTTGTAGATGTCTATGGGCTCCAGTAACCACTTAACACCAGGTGGGCTGTGAGCTCGTCCACACATCTAAGCAATAAAAAAAAAAAAATTGAGCAAGTACAAAATAAGGTGAAGTGGAGGCAACTTGTGAGGGTCGTATGTACCATCTGGATACCCTAGGACTACAACACAACACATTTTAATAATGATGTTTACAAAATTAACAGCCGACATATCCACAAAACTAACCTCGTCTAGGTGTAATGAGTAATTACACTGTCAGAGCTGCTCCCAAAAAGCGTAATTATTGTCCGCTTTGTACAATTACCTCAAATATTTCTAGAGAGAAGCAATTAGCTGTTGACTCCGTTCTCGAACAGGTGGATCTGTAAATATTCCGACGAAAAACATTCACATGTCTTCAAAACTTGGTCATTTATAATTGTTTATTTGCTAAGTTCGAAAAGTCTCGCGAATTCAGATTACTATAAAATTAAATGATATTATTTCAAGTTAGATAACAAATTGTGAGATTTTAGCATCTTAGTTCCACAGCGATGCTAGTGCACGTTTATTCTCTAGATTGATCCTGAGATGACTCACACTGAGAGTCCGCACCGTCGTACCTATTCTGTCCCAATTCAATCTTGCCTTCCAACTTAGAAGATGGGACAACAACATGACCCAAACAACTGAATAGGAACATCTATATATTTCAGGCTGTTCAGGCCTAAAAGATAAGACGCCCGGTATAGACCGGGCGTCTCATCAACAACACAGGGCGAAACGTGTTTGCAAATTACTTCCACGATGAAGAGACAGCAGTAATACTAAAATCAAAAAGGCAAAAATTAAAGAAATGCGTAACATTAATGGTGCCCCGTATTATAAAACCAGACGGGTAGGTACATACCGGCATTTAGTTTATTTTCGCCGCAAAGAGGTCATGAGTTCCGGATTAAGGGTATGATAGCCTTACGTACGTACAGCAGGTGACAGCTTGTCTGTGCCTGCGGCATTGCTGTCCTCGATGGGCACAAAGACCTTACTATCAGGAGGGGTACGTGGTCATCTGGTTATAGAGAAAATAAAAACTACGATTGCCCCTTCGACTTTATGTCTCATGGTTTGTAACCGCAGTCTCGCTGAGTTGTCTACGGGCTACGATAACCAAGTGGTATAAGGTATACCAGTTGTACAGTGAGCCATTTCAACAACCTGCGCAAAATATAAAAGGGTAGGTGGTGTTATTTTGGGAAGTAATCGCTCAAACTTTTTGTGGACCAGGATAGATGGTATGGATCTTACAAACATGTGGTTCCAACAGGACTGCGCCATTTGCCATACAGCACGGGAAACATTAAATTTATTGAATGGGAAATTCGAAGGCGTGTGACATCGTGTGATTTAACACCGCTCGACTACTTTCTGTGGGGCTACGTGAAATCTCTAATCTATGGAGACAAACCACAGTCTATTGCCGCCCTGAAGGCCAACATAACTCGTACTCTTCGTGAAATTGAGTCCCATTTATGCGAAGATGTCATATAAATTTTTTCCACCAGGATACACCACCTATAGCAGAGTGGTGGCGGCCATTTGGCTGATATTATATTCCATACATAATGTTATCATCATACCATATAAAATAAAATAAAATTGTAGCAATATCAGTTCATAAATTTCATTCTTTTTTTTAGTTCTAGCGCTCATGATGAAAAACTTTTTACATACATCTTGTTCTTAGCATAATTGAATTATTTATGCAAATCACACTCCTAGTAATGTATTTTCGACGACAGATTTCAATTTTTTTTCTCCTCTATTTTATGCACGAACAAATTTCAAAATTTAAATATGGTTTCAGTGAAATAGACGCTCTGTTATGCAATAATTTTATTTTTTATTAGGCGTTTCAAAGCAGATTTCGCCACATCCTATTTATTTAATTTGTGAGCAGTAAAGTATTTTACGGTTCTTTAAATTTTTTTATTTATTAATAAGAATAAAACTAAAAATAGTCGTTTTGAAAAGTATTTTGTTGACTTAGATCCAAGTTATCGTTTTCCATGCTTTTCGATTTTCATGGAAAATCCATAATTTGCTTTTAAAATTTTACCTTAGGTAGTTTAAGGGGGAGACGTCTTAAAGGGACTTGAATTGACTATGTGACACAAGATATACGATAAGATATACGATAGGACGATGACCGGTACTTGTGGTACCTAAAAGCAATGATGTAGGACCTGACAAAGTGGGATAAAGGTAAGAAGAAGGAGAACAAGTTATACCATAAGTTACTACAAATATACTGAGCTATCTACTTTAATTTAAAGTTTCATTCGACAAGTCTACAAATTTATTTTGTTTATAATGACCAAATTCAGCGTGTACATAATTTGTTAGTGTTCGAAGCGATCTTTTAGTATTTTGGAAGCGCTATATTCTTTTTTTACCTATAAAAATAAAATCTCACGCATTTGCGCGTGTACCGTTTCATCCAAGATTTATTTAGCGTTTGGTATTTAACACTAAATAAAATTTAAGATCGGTCACATTATGTTTCCTTATTTTAAATTTTAGTGGATTATTTTGAATTTATGTGGCTTTGTGATCGTAGTAGTAGATACATTGTTTGAACAGGATTTAAGAACACTTAAATTCAGTAAATTGCGGGTAGATACTGTCCTGTCTATTCATGCCCTGAAGCAACCATGCGCTTTTTTTATTGCTTGGATGGGTGGACGAGCTCACAGCCCACCTGGTGTTAAGTAGTTACTGGAACCCATAGACATCTACAACGTTAATGCGCTACCCACCTTGAGATATAAGGTCTCGAGTATAGTTACAACGGCTGCCCCACCCTTCAAACCGAAACACATTACTGCTTCACGGCAGAAATAGGCGGGGTGGTGGTACCTACCCGTGCGGACTCACATCCACCAGTAATAATCCTACTACGAGTAATGTAGTAGGATTATTACTGGTGGATAGTATTATAGTAATATTAATATATTATATATAAATATATATATAATATTAATATATTATATATATATTATATATATTAATATTACTAGTATTGAGGCAGATTTAAGATAAATAAAATTACTAATGCTATGAACGGTTTCGTTAAATGAATCAAAAGTTAGCAGAGCCTGAACAGAATCCAGACGAGTTTTGAGACGGGTAGTCCGTGTTGGTTCGCGCTAGGCTTCGATAGGCCACGGCCGGTTGAAACCGAAAGTGGGCGCCACAAGGACGTCTAGTTATCCCTACCCTACAGGCTTTCTTGATTCGGACCGAGTGTACGGCGCAAGCTGCGTAAACCGGCGATTTTAAGTACACTGTTTTGTGCATAGAATAGTTTTACGATTATGTTAGACGTAGCTAATAGCATGTTAAATTTTAAATGGTATCATGAAGCATTTTTTCGAAATAAATAAATTTTTGTGTCAAACTCGAATCTATAAACTAACAGTCGACGTATACCTAGTCAGGTCATAAATTCTGTCACATGTTTAATGTAAAATAATTGAAACAAGTTTATTCATTATGTAACCATTCATATACCAAAATGAACTTAACAAAACATAGATTCTTATGAGACTAAAGTTTCTTCAAAATGACCTCCGTGATTTTGAATACAGGCCTTCAATCTGCGCGGCCAGTCGTCTATCGCAGCACGAACGAGGTCCTTGTCAATATCGGCGGCTGCCTTAATCAAGGATGTCTTGAGCGACTCCAAATTGGGATTAGGCTTTGAGCACGCCTTCTCCTCCAAGTGTTGCCATATCTTGTAATCTAACGGATTCAAATCTGGACTCGAGGAGGGCCAGTCTTCGTGCAGGATGAAGTCGATTTCACGCGCCGCCAACCAGTCTTGTGTGCTCTTCGCTCTATGAGCTGGCGCCGAATCTTGTTGGAATACCCAGTGCCTGTTATTGAACATGGTATGAGAAACAGGTTCCACAAGGTTCGTCAGGACTGTATTTTGATACACAACTGCATTCGTTTTTACACCTTTCTCACCAAAATGTACCTCTGTTAAGCCCCAATAAGAAACTCCCAACCATACCATGAGCGAGGATGGAAAATGACCTCGTTGGACACGCGGAATACGGTTGCTCGCTTCTTCACTACTGTGTGCGTACACCTTATCATTTTGTTTGTTGTAGCTCTCTTCTAAGGTAAAAAATTTTTCATCCGAAAAAAGAATTTCCCGATATTTTTTTCCCGCGTACCGCTTCAACAAAGCGCGGCATCTCTTCAGTCTCAGGTCCATTAGACGAGCATTCAAACGATGTCCTGTTTTTCTTCGATATGCCCGAAGCCCTAAGTCTTCATTTAACACCCTTTTCACCGTGGTTCTGCTTAACCCCATCTGAAGGGCCAACAGTTTCTGCTTACGTTTGGGATTTCTTTGAATTCGCGCCTTCACAGCTTTTATCACTGCTGGAGTCCTAACAGACCAAGGGCGACCACTTCTTGACCTGTCATCTACACTAGAGTCTTCATTGTATCGTTTGATGGTACGATAAACGAATCTTTTGGTTATATTCAAATTTTTCAGTATGTTAAAAATTTTAATTGGCGCGTAACCGCAACGATGCAACGCAATAACTGCAACACGGTCTTCTTTAAGCGTCCACTCCATATTTAAAAATGAGTAAAATTCTAAAAGTATACATTTTTATTTTCATGAACAATTCGAAATTCGAATTCAATAAACTTTTTTGTGGCCAGCATTCTAAAACTGTGTGACAATACTTATGACCTGACTAGTTATAACTGTTTATAATAAAACACCCAGCGTTGTTAAAGTCCAATATTTATAAATTTTATTAAGCCACGACGTGTAGCAGTATCTTTGTGCGGAATTTCATCCAAATCGTTTTAGTTTTTTTTTTGCGTAATAACGTATCAAATATCATAAAAAAGAAGTTTCACAACTACAATTTCATAAAAAAATCTGATATGCCTACTGTCTTTTTTCTGCCCATATTCTTTGTGTTTATTTTTAATACAAACAAACTTTTCAGGGCTTTTTGGAAAGGACAGTACTGTTTTTGTAAATATGCCCCTTTGATATTATTCGAACACTGTATCAGAACTCACGAACACTATGCATGAATGGCGCAAACTAGTTGAGTTTGGGGGTTTGACATTATTACACAATGTAAAAAAAAATCTTTAAATAAACCCAAATCAATTATTAAATCGACCTAATCGTGATTTCTTATGAAATGTACCAAGCGTGCATTGGCGTTGTTATATCGGGATGCGTATAAGTTTTTTCTACCCATTCGGCTTGTTCGCTGGTAGTCTTCTAAATATCTTTGTTTAAACAGAAGAAATGTTAATGTAGCCTTGCCAATAGATTTAAGAATAGCTTTTGTGGTAAGCAATTAATTGATGAAATGAAATTGTGAAATAAAAAGATTATATAGATGATTATCGAGAAGATAATATTTGAATTTGGATGACATTTCATCTACAGCAGCATCTTTAACGATCTTTTAAATCAATTGAAATCTTTTTCACGTAATTAAAATTAATGCCGTCCTTAACTCGACAAAATATTTAAAAAATATATTTTGAAATATCACTAGAGTTTTTACAAATAATATAGTGCTTAATAAATTGAAATTGTTGGTTATATACTGGAGACAAGTATTAAATTTTTTTGGGAATACTATTTTTTACGTGTTCTTTAACAATCTTCCATGATGAAGAAGTAACATGTAATGAAAATAAATTTGGGAAATTTATACCAGAGGTTCGGCTCTCTGTCTCTGTAATAGTAAAAGAATATGAAAAACAATCTACAATTCACATGGATCTACACAAATCAAATACGTCTAAAAATAATATAGTACTAGTAAAATAAAATAATATATATAAAAATAGAGTCTAAAAACCCCCAGCTTTTACCCAGTTTTAACGCAAGGCCTTTTCTTCTTCTCTACTTACAACAATTGCTGTTTTTGTTAAAATTCAGGGTATGTTCCCCTTGAGTGGTGCTCGGTATGTTCAAACATCAAAACTTTAATTGTAGGTATACGAGCATACGGCCCACCTGATGATGAGTGGTTACCCTCACTCATGGTCGTCAGCAATGACAAGGGCAGAGCAAACCAATGCCATAAGGTTTCATATTTCAGTTTGTACAGAAGTGTCAACCACCAGGGTGATTGATGTGTGTTGAATTAATTGAAATAATTAATTATACCCAGTGACGTGAACGAGTCCGGAATCAAGCGAGTATAATTTTTTTAAAGTTATTAAGTACTTAATAGCGCGTGTTCTCGGATGGATTCCACGATGAAGGAATAAATAGCTTGCGTGAATACGGGACGAGATAAACGCTTAATGTTCTGAAGCAACACCCTTTAAATTTAATTCAATTAATTCAACTGTTTGTACATTATTTTCATGTGCAATTCGTACGTTTGGTATAAAACGACCGGAACTTTTTTATTTATATTTTATAATATCAAACTTATTTCATAGTCAATAACGCTGTCTAAGGAGAGACACATATGGAAGAGCATAATCAAGGACAGATTAATTTGTCATTAGGGGATTTACGACCCTCAGTAAGAGAAGATAAAATATCCCCGAGGAATTTCTCGCCGGATCTTGAGTGGGTCGTGTGTCTGATTCGGTTGTAGATTCTGCGAATCACTGCTCTTGCTAGGGCCAGTGTTAGCAACACCTCCATTGACGTTTGAGCCCCGCGAGCTAACCTACACGCTAGGCTAACGCTGATAATATATAACCTACACGCTAGGCGAACGCTGATAATATAGCCTCTCAAGTCTATCAGCATAGGTAGGAAAAAAAGAAGAGTAAATCAACGCAAGTTAGTGAAGAGTATGTAGTTTACATTGCAATAAAACTGATTCATAAAAATTATATCTGATAAGAAAAAGCTAATTACAAACTCTCACTGAATACCGTCATTGACGGTATTCAGTGAGAGTTTGTAATTAGCTTGTTATTGGTAGTCTCGTCCACTCATTCAACTACAGCCAGACCCATCCATCTTCGTCACACTTCGAACACTGACAAACATGCATTCTACCCGCTCTAACCTTTCATTATTAATCTATCCATCCTTGTCTTGCTTCAGAATGATTCAGCGGTTTACAGATCATCACAGAATGTAATTCGATTGCTTGTACAGGATTTTGATCTTTGTTGTCAGAGTTGTAGAGGGTATTTTTGTTGAATTCAGTTTGTATTACGAAGCAAGTGTAAGAATTGAATGCAGCAATCTTTTTCTGGGTGCTTAATAAAGCTGACTCTATACTGTAGATATTTATTGTTGGTTTGTAGGTATTGGTATTATTTTAAGACTTAAAAGTTCGTATAAAATAATATACCAGCTTAAATAATAATAAGTTTTTGTTTTATTTGAAATTTAATTTATATTATGTAATTGATTATTATCATCTCTTTCAATGTCTAAACGTTATTTTTAAGTATTAAATAAAATGCAAGAATGTATTTAAACATTTTAGTAGCTTTTAGATTGTTTGTTTAGATAAAAAAAAAATAGTTCAAGTGTTACTGATGTCATTCTCAGTTTAAAACTGACCGTATGTATACGCCCGATTCTTATTCCGAAATTGGATGGTTTTATACATATCGCGACGCGCTCTGATTGACATATTAACTGCGATGGTTACATCTTGTACTACAAGGTTTTGTTTGCATTGCGCGCGTTCGAATGAAACCCTTTTTAGTTATCGTGAGCTGTTGGTATTTTATGATTTTATTCGGTTTGTTTGTAAAGGGTTTTATGGTGGTTAGTGTTTGAATTAAATAAGTAATTTCTGGTAATCTGGCACATTTTTCATGCTTTGTACCACCTTTGGGTTAAGAGAGGGGATCTAGGAGTGAGAGTGTCTCAAAGCATTAAGGAATCGAGGTCGCAACGGTTTACAGATGAAGCCTGCTTGAATCAGCGTCTGACGCTCTGAGAGTAGCAGGTGGGCAGTTTTTTTTTCACTTGTCATTGAAACCATCTAACTAGTCTCTTTAATATCTCCCAGTCTCTTCTTGCGATGCGGGAAAACAGATCCTTTTCTGAGGAAATTTTATGGGGAAAAAAAGCATTGCTTACTCCAGCGCCTAATTCAGTTTTGATGTAAGGTCTCCGATAAATCAGTCGTGGATATTAAAGAAAGATAATTACCGTGACTGTTCTTGAAGTTTTTTTAGATGGTTCCGAATTTTTGGTACCGTATACCAAAATCAGTCCTTTGGGTCGTGTGGCCTGAGAAATTCTCTGAATAAGTATATGGAAAATGTACCTGCATGACTTCGAACTGTACTTTAAAAGTAGGGTTATTATTGATGTAATACTTAATTTTAACTCGTCAATCCTATGAGGTTTTTTCTATTTACGCTGAGAACTAACCTAGCCCAAGCTACAACAAAGGTTCTTAAAAGTAATCCATCCACTTCAAGCAATGGCGGCAGTAAAATAACGTTTTAATTCACGGGCGGTAGAGAGAGCGACTCCGATAATGCAAAAGCGATATTAAATTCTATAATAACTTTTTAAAAAAAAACTAGAATTTTACGCCGACGTCACAACTTTATATAGAGTATTAATAAAATGAATGATCTCATTGGAAAAAAAAAAATTGAGACGAAATTGAGAGTTCGCCATTCTATGTTTTCGTTCCCTTGACTAAATATATATTAAATTCGATTTAAAATTAAAAATTTATCATTAATTACTACATAATACACATACACATCACTTAATTAACTACACAAAATAGCAGTCTTTTAAATTACATAAAAAAAATTTGATTTATTTTAATTATTATTATAAAACGCTAGTCCCCTGTCCCTTGCAACTCAGAGAGCGCAGCGTGGTGCATTAATCCCTGTAGCCGGGACGTATTCCTAATATATGATCGCGGGTCCGTCTCGGTCACGTCAAGGTTCACTGAACTACACTGAGCAACTAATTTAAAACGTCGATACTTTTCCTTATAATTTTTATTTTATTGAATAATGAGTGGACGAGCTCACAGCCCACTTAGTGTTAAGCGGTTACCGGAGCAGATAGACATCTAAAACGTAAATGCCGCCACCCACCTGTTATGAGTTCTAAGGTATCAGTATAGTTACCTCGTCTGCCCTATCCTTCCAACGGAAACGCATTACTGTTTCACGGCAGAAATAGGCAGAGGGGTTGTACCTACCCGTGCGGAAAGAGGTCCTACCACCAGTAATTACGCAGATTATAATTTTGCGGGTTTGATTTTTATTACAAGATGTTATTCCTTCTGCGTGGAAGTCAATCGTGAACAGTTTTAGGTACGTATTTTATTAGCAAAATTAGTACCTGCCTGTGGGATTGGAACACCGGTGTATCACTTAACACAAATGCACCGGACGTCTTATCCCTTAGGCCACAGCGAAATTCAGGTCTTTTAATTCCCAACGTCTAGTCATTACCGAGGAATGTTCGAGGAAGACTTAGTAAATTTGAGCAGGCTAATAGAATCATGTAGACCTCCTAATGACCAAGATTTCTCTTTTTTTTCCTACCTAAGCTGATAGCATTGAGAGGCTATTTCAGCGTAACCTTAACTAGTAGTTGAGCTCACGGGGCTCAAACCAGAGTGAGCTAACACTGACTCTATCAAGAGCAGTGATTCGCAGAATCTACCACCGGATCGGAAACGCGACCCACTGAGAAGATCCGGCGAGAAACTCAGTGGGCTATGATTTCTCTGATGGAACATGTATGTACTAGTAATGTTTCCATTGGAGACGATGCAGTGAGTTCTTTTGAGAATGGCGCGTTGCTCCAAGGGGAAATGCTTTGGACTGAGTTTGGGTCGAGTCATCTAATTCCATTTCTCTATGACTACAGGGCTAAGCGGAGGAGGAGTATTAAATAAATACAAAACATGAATTTTATTTATTATATTTTGAAGATAATTCACGTACCTACCGACCGATGATAATAATATTAGTAAAACAGGTTGTGTTCATTTACCTGGTTATGTACATCGATTGTGAACCCGCCAAGACCTAGTACTAAAATCGTCTGGTTGATCTACGATTTCAGGTGAGTACTAAAATTAGAATTAATGATCTCATATATATTAAAGATTCAATAGGCAGCAAAAAACTTAAAAAGGAATCAATAAACTTTAAAAATAGGTATTTTTTTACTTTTAAAACTGTAGAGATATTTATGATTTTAAATGCATAAATTAGCATTAAATCAATGTTATCTAAGCAATTTATATATTTCTTAAAGTTCAGTAATTATTGAAATAAATTGAAGATTATGCAAATATTGCTTTAGTAAAAAAAAGAAAGAAGAAATGCACCTTTAAAAATTCCAAAGTTTCCACTCGTTCTAAATTTGAGAGGACATCTTTGAGAGGACACCTGTCTCATTCTATGATAAGTTCTGTCTCATTCTATAATAAGTGTGTCTCTTTATAGTGTTGTTTTTCGGGTGTCGTCTCCGTTTAGCCCAGAAGAAAATTCAAGCTTGGGCCGTTGAGAGTTGGTACATAGCCCTTTCTATTGCCTTTGTAGAATGACGAGCATACGGTTACGGTAAATAGTCACGTGATCACTCATAGACCAAGAGCCCAGCGAAGCCCTTGCTTTGACGCTGTTCACTCCGGTACAGATCAACGCCATCCGCGTTAATACCATTCTAGAGTGCCTTTTACAACTGTTCCACGGATATTTTAAAAAGGAATCGGCTGGTGTTGTATCGTGCTTGCGGCCTGGTAGGCTGGTTCTGGTTCAAGCGCGTATCCCGGAACACCAGTGCCATCGCCTAAAGTGGCCTGGCGAGCTAACGTACCGTTACCGACGACCTAGACCCAACATAATCGATTCCAAATTCACGGGCGGGGCGTCCTTGAGGTAAACTATGAGTCTGGTTGTATTGTTACCCACAGTTGAGCTCGTCCACCCATCTAAGAAATAAAAAAAATAACCGCCCTACCTTGCTCGGGCTCTGTCTTGGGTGAGGGTCGGGCGAGAGTGTAAGAGTTGTTTAGTGAGTAGGCTTCTATTATGATTTAAGTTCTCTATGTGGATCCGAATGTCCAAAGTAATCCTTGAATTCCAACCATTCCATACGAGCTTACATAAAACTACTTCAAATCTTTACCGTCAAAAAATAGCTGATCAGGTCGAATCAATTCGTCCTGCATTATAATTACGAACTCGATCGAACCACTACCGGTTCTTGCTATAATCGGATCGATATTAAAAATTTTATTACCGAAATGGGTTTTCGGGCAAGTTTTTTTAAATGTTATTCATGTTTTGTTATGTTATCAGGTCACAATTGTGTCTACCGTTCGATCTTATTTACGTCATTAAGTTTATAAATCAATTAAAACGATTCGGTCTGTTGTTCTCATTCAAACCTCTCACCAATGCAACTGAGTCCTTTGTTGCCACTTGAAAAAGCCTTTATCCAATCCTTTTGGATATCATTTCATCCAGAAATGATCAGCTTGTGAAACGAACTGCCCTCGTCGATGTTTCTACAATGCTGTACTCTACTTCAAACGGGATTATGATATACTTTTAATGTGGAATAGCCCATAAGCTAAAGCCGGTATTTAAGGCCAAGCGGCATCCTTGTCTGCTGAGGTTACAATTAAAATTGCTTGACGTGCACATGTGAGATATAAAATATATTACGTATCGTGATTGTTGAAAATTAAGTAAGTGAATATTAAACGCAAACTGGTTCTTGGTAATGAGGTGGGATGTTGCTGTAGTGGAGAACTAAATATGAGCTGAATGAATAATCACGGTACGTCCTCGACCCTTGATAGAGTAATAAGAGAATAATAGTAAACTGGCTTGCATTTTTTTTTCAATTTTTCCACATTTTTCGATAGTTCGATATCGCTCGGGTTTAAGTGGCTACCGGAATCTAAATATCCACCTAAATACCCATATCAATCCCACAAATCTTGATACATTATTTCCAAGTTTCAATTATTTAATATCACAGCTGTCCGAAACCTTGAAACCGGAATTCAACGCTAAGCGCTTTGCCGCAGAAATGTTGCAACTGATTCTTGAGCAGATTCATAATACTACCATAAATTGTCGTATGGTCAAACAAACAGATATAACCTAACTAGTAACTGCAGTATAGATATTTGGATACATAGTTATGTAAATATATGATAAGCGAGTTCTCGATTCGACCTTAATATGTCCTAACCTTGCAGGGTTAGATATTGTATCGAATGACAGAGATTCATATAAAATAGCAAACAGTATTTTTGTCAGAGCGTTCATTCACGCTAATTTGATATGTAGTCGATGTTTGGATGTGATTTTGCATCAGACGATTGAATCTTTATGGTTGGATAACATAACAATATTATTCAGTGTTAGAGATAAAATTAATACTTTAATTAAAAAAGATGAATTTGATGACCCCAATTTTTTCTATGGTTTTATTGTACTGGTATAAATCGTCGGACTTCCGCTGAAATGCGGGGTGTAGGGAACGGGACATGACAACTAAAACCTCTTTTACTTATAAACCATCGTCAATGTCTACTTTGCTTTAGACAGAATAGTTATCAGGTATCTGTATCAGTATAGTTCGAGGATCGACTGGCACAATTCATCGGTGACTATAATCACTTGATAACTTTGCGACGAGGGCGCACTCCTATGTGAAGAAAAGGTCCGGTGTATTTATTTCGTGTCTTCCTTGCATCCATCAAATCATATCTCTGAATGAGGGCAGTGAGTCGCAAGTAGGAGTGATAGAAATTGCTTTATTTTATCTTCTATGTCACCATCAACCAACAACAGGTGTGGTAGACCAGCTTAAACAAATTGGTGATTCACGTTTTACATTTGGCGCTAGTCGGGCCAACGTTCACTAAACATATTGATTTATCAACACTGTCGTGAACCAGAGAGGTGTATAGATTGAAGGGTTAATCTAAAATTTTAAAGTTTCACAATTAAAACAATTAGAAAAATATCATATCGAAAAACTAGGACTGTAAAACCGGGTGCGAACTTTTACAACTGTTCGTTTCCTCTGTTGGTTTTACAGATTAATCTCATTGCTTGTCTGACTATTTGTTGACATTGATTGGAGATCCGCAGATTCATTTTATTTAGGACATTCTGGAATTTATAACAAACTTGTGGGAGCATTGGGGCATACTATAACTCTCTCTCTTTATCTTCCTAGCTATTAATCCCACACGGTGGTGGGGTCAACTTTTCTTATTTCTCCTTTCCATTTCGCTCTGTTTTCGACATCCTCGTCAGTAACATAGCATTTCCTCTTGTCCTTCAGCACTATATACATCTTTCTTATCTTGGGTCTTTCTAGGTCTCCGATCGGGGACGTTGCGCTACAGTGTAAAATTTCCGACGTAGTCTGGTGGTCTCCTTTTTACATGACCATACAATCTCAGCCTACCCTTCTGCATCTTCACGTCAGCATCTTCATTTAATTGCCACCTATGTTTTATTGCCATACATAGCAACTGGCTTTATTATGGTCTAAAAATAGTTTATGTATCATATTTCATCGGTGTACCGGGTAAAACTTAGAACACTTCTTTATCTTCTTCTTCTTCTTCTTCTTGCCTTGCTTGATTTGTGATACATAAGATATGACGTGAGCTTGACAATAGGAAGGCAACACTAATTTGGTTATATCTGAAATAGTAAATGTATTGCAAGGGGCCATAAGGCGGGAAATCAAAATGATGTGGAACCATTTTAAAGTACTGAATACCTACGTATTCAGAAAATAATGTTCGACGCTTTCCCTATATTTTTTCGTGAATTAATTGGATAGCGCAAACAAAGCAAATGAAGTCTGATTGAATCCGTGATGAGCTCTCTGATCAATTATCACTGGGTGTACTTGTATGGGAGTGCAGTCCAACGAGTACTTTATGTTTAATTAACTTTTTCGTTTAATTCATTCGGCGGCCTTAGGGTCGTTTTGCACTATCGAAGTCCTGAGTTATTTGGTTCTGATTACGATAGTTGAGATTTTATAACAGTCATCTCGTATCATCGGTTTTAGATACTGGATAAGCCTTGCGAACTCACGTGACGGCTATCTTAAGAAGTTTAACTTTAGAATGAGATCTTCAGCTTGATTTTTTGATGGATAGAGGAGTTCCCGAGTAATAAGACGCATCATAGATTAGGTTTAGTTTATTTATTTATTGCATAGTTTTATTTTTTATTTTTTATTGCTTAGATGGGTGGATGAGCTCACAGCCTACCTGGTGTTAGGTGGTTACCGGAGCCCATAGACATCTACAACCTAAATGCAGCGACCCACCTTGAGATATGAGTTCTAAGGTCTCAGTATAGTTACAACGGCTGTCCCACCCTTCAAACCGAAAGCGGACCTTCACTGGACATTTAAAATGAATATTATTATTTATTGTCATTATTGCCGTTTTTTTTATAAAAAACTTTTTATCTTTTCATTAGTTAATAAATCAACTATTTTTTTTACTTTTAAACCAACAAAGTTTTAATGGTACAGAAAAATATTAATTTAATAGTTTATTGTATTAAAATTAATCATAATAGTAATTAATGTGTATGACAATAAAAGTAATCAAAAAAAATACATGTGTGCAATTCACACGTGGTAGAAGTGAAACCTTCCAAAATTAAAATACAATTATCCTAAACGTCTTAAGTATATGTAAAATTTTGTCATTAGTAAATAATTGTTAGGTAGCGCCCTCTGTGAAATTCACTACAAGCTTTCATACACACGTTAGTATTAAAAAATCTCACAGATGGCGCTGTATTAAATAGTATGTATATTTCTGTCACATTCTTTGCTGGCTTCATCCTACACATTTTTGTATTTGTGTCTCTTACCTGTCGTTTTTTCCGTTGCATCCGGTTTGAAATCACAACGATTCTAAAGAAGTTTTCACTTCAATAATAAGTTAATAAAAGCTGAAATTTTTAATTTATCGTTTTTGTACATTAGCGTCCCCACAACGGTACTGGTCATTAACGGCCCCGCAACTGGTGTAGAGAGTCCAACACTCATATAAATATTAGCCTATCCATTAAGTACATGTATTTTCTACATGGATACCAAGTTTCAAATGAATCGGATGCATAGTTCAGTAGTTGTAACGGAACATTCGTAAAAACCACTGTAGATTTATATATTAGTATAGACTAGAGGTCCCGCAGTAGTCGAAATTTGACTATAATTAATTGGAATTGTAAGTTTGTACACTATTATGATTGTATTTTATACTTCTATAATCACAAATTTCGCCAAGGCTACACTATAAAAAATATTAATAAAGACAAACAATATTTAATCTATACTCAAGTTGACAACAGACGTCAAGAACAAAAGTTTGACAATAAATAGTATGTATGCGTGTGTGCGTCAAGTACATGGTATGTAGTGTGTGTAATGTTTTCTTTATTGATTTAATGTATCTTTTATGCATTATTTTAAAAAAATATTAGCATTGTGCACTTCTTCTCTATGTTCTCTATAAGTGTGGAAAATTTCATGTTCCTCCGTCCGCGCAATTTTCGTAAAAAGGGATACAAAGTTTTTGCTTCACGTATTAATATATAGATAAGCGTGGTAAATTTCATACTCCTCCGTCCGCGCAATTTTCATAAAAAGGGTACAAGGTTTTTGCTTCACGTAATAATACATAGATTAGTAGGTATCGTTTAGTACCTAACGTCCTTTTTCTGGTAATATTATAAAATTGTACACATCCAAAATATTATAAATATTTTGAAATAGTGTGTTATGAAATAGTGGACTTATTTATTCTGAATGAGAGTTTCCCGCTAGTGCGAGAAGTAAGTAGAAAACCACAATGTCAACAGATTCACTTAGTTTTTTTTTCTTGTTTAGTATTTGTTGAAGGGCCTTATCTGTTGTCAATAAAAATGTTTAAAACCATTGTTTCAGCTTTACCAGATAAATAAAATAGAAAATGTTATGTTTAAAATGAATTTAAGTCTTGAAGTGTCAGTGATTAAGAACGAATTTCGCTTGTTTAATATGAATACAATAAAGTTGAAATACAACTCAATGGCATAGCTCCTGAAACCAAACATACCTTAAATGTTTCAGATGAGAATAGCTACATCGAAACGTTCTCCTGTGTTACGAATAGATACGATACCAGAACAGCAAGAGCTTGTGAAGCAGCTGCTCTTATTGTTAGGTCTCCTTCGGAGGCGCTCGGGTAGCCGTTGGCAAATCCCACCCCTCCTTTGTTCGCCCATTTGTGCTAGTGAAACTGGAAAGGCCTCCGGGCCACCAGTAATGCTTCAATAATAAAAAAAGCAAGAGCTTGTGAATTCGCGTACCGAATATTTTTAGAAAAACCGGGTATCAAGGTAGACCCTTATATTCAGGAGCACAGGCCACTAGATCGACGATTAATAGTCGATTTACGATCATGTTTGCTCCAAACCAAGAATTATTACTTCTTTGACCACGAAGCCGGTCGCGCGTTCACCTTGTAGTTGACCTATCCTAACATTCACACAAAACCTGACTGTCTGGAAATCGACTTTTTGTTTTTCTCGATTATTTTTGGTTGTTATTCTCGGTTTTATAGTTTAAATAACAAGATCATTGTTGATTATATTTGATGGTGAAAGTACAGCTTTGGAAAAGGCTATGAGCTGTAAAGCTACAAATTAAGTTGTATACGGATTACGTAGTCAGTTCCTTCATTCACTATCAGCACAATATTCACCTATTTGAAATCGAATGGCGAAGATATGTGGTTTAACTGGTGATTTTTATTTGTTGCTTAGAAGAGTGAACAAGCTCACGGTCCTGATGATAAGTCACGGTAGCTCATAGACATCTTCAACGTAAATGCCGCCACCTATCTTGAGATATGAGTTCTAAGGTCTCAGTTTTTATAGTACAACGGCTGCCCCAACTTTCCAACCGAAACGCATACTGCTTCACAGCAGAAATAGGCAGGGTACCTACCCTTGGCGCGTTTTGATTTTTATTACACGATGTTATTTCTTCACCATGGAAGTCAATCGGGAATATTTGTTAAGTACTTATTACATTTAAAAAATTGGTACTTGCCAGTGGAATCCGAACACCGCCACGACGATTTCAAACAGCGGATGCCCCAGCCTTCAAACCAGAATGCACGTTTTTACATTTGTGTACACATAATGTAAAGCAATCGGACATGCAATGACGCGCGAGATCTCTGGATTTCTGATGAAATTATGACCCAATACCGATTCTGCATAGACACGAGGTGGAAACTAAGTATGCATCGCATACAATGCGAGTGCGGATAAGACTCTTGAGTATTGGTCACCTGGATTAAGATATTGATAGGCTCTTCATCTCTTAATCACAGGCGGATGATGTTCGAATATGAGGAGCCTCCCAAGTATCAAAGTGTTGGGCAAATGTTTGTCTAGCCCAATCGAAGATTGATAGAAGGTTCTATTGTGACCAGGGAACATGCAGCACAAACGCGTTTCTGATTGTTTTAGTAAATAAATATTAGGGAGGGAGAGGCCCCATCAATTTGAGACAATGCCTCCTACGGCCCAGCATGAACAGAAACCCGTTTTTTTTCAGCCCACGACGTGTACTGCTGGACATAGACATGCCCGAAGGTTTGCCACAATAACCGATCCTGTCTGCATCCAGCGGATTCCCGCGGCCTTTAACAGGTCGTCAGCCCACCTCGTCGAGGCGTACCCACACTCCGCTTTCCGCTATGTTATAAAAATACTTTAAACAAAAGCCACAATCAAAATTTATCGATCTTATATGTTTTGGTAATTCATCGAAAGTAAAATCGGTCGTGAAACATGTTTTTGAGTTTATAATGCGTTCTTGAATATGGAATAGAACGGACAAGACATTGAGTGTCTCTCGCCTTGGTTTTTTTTACCTACCTATGCTGATAGCCTTGAGAGGCTATATCAGTGTTACCGGAAGAGTAGGTGAGCTCACGGGGCTCCAACCTGGCGAAGTTGCTAATACTGACCTTAGCAAGAGCAGTGCTTGGCAGTATCTACCACCGGATCGGAAATGCGACCCACTGAGAAGAGCCGGTGAGAAACTCAGTGGGTTGTATCTGTGAGTTAGTTTACTCGCCGAGCCCTTCGTCGCAAGCAACGGGTTCGGCGAGGACGGTGACCGGTGCTTGGGTACCTTAAAGCACCGTTAATGGATCGGGAGGATCCGTAATGACGTGTTAAACTGAAATCCTTGTTTATTGACAGCTGTTCTCCAGAGTTCGCGAACTGAGGCTTGGCGCACGCACTCGTTAAGTGGGTTTTTGGTAAGGATTTTCACTTGATCAGTCCAGCGCATTGGGCTTCGTCCACGAGGTATTTTACCATCGGTAAACCTACCACCCTACCACTCTACCCTGAAAAACAAGTTCGGAGAATCTTGGATTGCATTTCTTATTAATTTAGGATCGAGGCGTTGGTGCGATCCTCAATCCAAGGTATACGACTAATTACTATAATTGAGATACCGCGATAAGTAGGATTGTCCACGTTGCGATGTCTACAGACTCCGGTAACCACTTAACACCATCTCAGATCAATGGCCCGTCTACGCTATAAAAAAATACAGGAAAAGTACCTATTATTCCCAGTAAATATTTTGTTGTCCGCGTCATAGGAAAATACCCATTAAAATCTTGACAAGTATCAGACAATACTAGGAAGTATAAACTTTCAATTTCGTTTCCAATGTCCAAAGTATTGTTGTAGTAAACGAATCGAGTTTATAAATAATGTTTCGAACACATTCGATTTATTGTGATCGTGTACGCTCACTGGTCAGTGGATAATGACGTCACTCGGTGCCTTGGTAATGAACGTTCGAAGGCTGCATACTGACCCCGCGGTGCTGCTATGTTAATAACAGACCTATAATAATTAAGTCACACATTCAGTTTTGCTAATTTATTAAATCATTTTTTATATGCATATTTTAAGGTAGTACGTACGAATATCCAAGTTTGATATTATTTAATTTTTACTTGTGTAATGCTCAGATCTTTGCTGGTTTGGATGGCTTGTTTTTGCAATGGCATTGTTGATATATACAAGCGATTGTAAGTAGCTATTATTAGGCGTTTTAATTCCAGCGTTACCGGTCATAAGCCCGGATGCAAAAGGAGACGGGTTTGGTAGAAGACAATGCCAACTGTAAAAAGTCAACGCCGAGCTTTAGGGTGACGGGTAAATAACCCACCCCCCGAGTCCACATGGCGATCTCGCAGTGGTTTTCAGTGACAGTGACTAAATTCCTTCTAAAAGACTGACATGCAAGGACGTGGGAACCCACCATGATTATATTCCAAGAAAGCTACCCCATGATGCAAACCATTAGACGGAACGTATGCTAGTCTGCCTACAAAGGCCAAAGAAGCCCGTTGTATCTTTTAGTGGCTTTTTACGGAATCCACGCAAAACAGTGGTATTATTCTGGGCCATACAGCTAGACGCGCAAAATGATAAAACAACACAACTTATTTACCGATTAATTTACACACGACAAAACGCAATAAACAATTTGCATTGAAAACAAAATGGAACGCAATCGAATGTTTGAAAGTCAAGGAAATAATTCAATGAAAACGTTGACTCAAGTAATCTGTAACCTGTTCAAAGTTGGTCTGACTCATTGGACCAGGAATCTCATGCTTGGAAACTGTTACTAACGATACCACTGAAGGATAGAGGATATATCGTCTTTTCGCATTAAAAGTGTACAATTTCCAAAAATATTCGAAATTGAGCTAATATGCGAAATCATTTAGTATCACCAGTATTTTTCTCATAAATACTGGCAAAAGAGCGTAGTTTCGTGTTTTTATTGTTTTTTTTTTTATTTAACTATGTTTTGACTATTAACAAAATTAATACATAATTTTATCTTACTTTAAAAGACAGATAATGTAACCAGTAAAAAATTAAAAATAAATGTTGCAAAGATGATTAATATTACAAATATCACAAGTTAAGCCTTTAAAACGCTCATCTATAAAATTTGTAAGTTTTGAGATTATACAGTTTTAATGCGAGAAGACGATATCTATCTTTCCGATTTTTTCTTGGTTAATGTCAGTGATAATATTGTTTCAGGTGTCTTAACTGCTGTATTTAGAAGCAGATAGCCCGTTTTTAGATATTTAAATGAATATAATATAATTAAGTTTACATTAATTTTCAATTGTTTGATAATCATGACACCGGACGATAAATCGAGAGGTGAAAAGTTACTTTTGGTTCAAGCGACATTTTTGCAACTTTACAGGAGAGCCATTCGAAGTTTAAATTTTGGAAAATAATATCATAACAAAAAAAAACTTCTGCAGCTATTTGAATGGGGTAAACTTAATTGAAGTTCAATTAAAAGCATCGAATTGTTGACGGTGTAATACCAAATAGAACGGACCTTTAATTACAAAGAAAAATGTCCCGTTTAAAGCGAAATTTACCATAAACTAAATAGCTTTTCACCCCTCCATATGTATGGATGGCGTGTGGTAATTGGGAAAGCTAAGTCCTTGCTACCTAGTGAGCTGCCAACTAATTTTAAGTCTCAAATCGAGAATGATCTGTCATAGGACTGAGGAAGCACTGCGGGAGCGAGTTCATGCCAGATGTTACAAGGTAAAAATTGTCCTGGAAACATTAAAGACATGAACGTGTATTTCCAAGTACTATAATTGTGCAGAAGATAGACAAAAACCTGAATCGCGATATCGACAATTCCAACGTAAGTTTTAAGTTTGGAGCTTTTGGTCTGCCGAGTAAAATCGTCTGCTCGATGGAAGCTCTCTTTGTCCTAAAAGCTTTAGTTCAGTGACGGGAGGTACTACGGTAAAAAGGAGATGGTGGATTTCGTAGCGATTCTTCAGAGCATTCTCCACGAGTCATATTGTACATGAAAGCTCCAAAGCAGTTATTGTTATGTACTAGTATGTAATGTAAAGTTGGACTGGTCGTGTTCTTGAAAGTCGAAGTCGCCTGAAGGAACCCCTATATAACTACTAGTTAACTTATTTACTCCCAATGTTTTACTATTCAAACGCGCTCACATTGGAAGTTTCTCCTGTGTTATTGGTACCAGAAACATGCATACGAGACGGTAAGAAGCATATCGAGATGCAGAATCGAAGACTCGCCGTATCCAAGATCACGCTGACAGCTAATCCAAATTACACTATACCCTATTTTTCTGGTTTTGGGCAGTCCTTTAAAATGCGATAATTTATGATTGCTACTGCAATTTGAATTAGCATTCCTATCTGTTTTTTTAATTAGCATTTCTTTCAATGACAACGAGAAATGTATGTGTGATGTTTGTGCGAGCTAGGAAAACGGTGGTCACGTAATAAATATAAGAAATATTTATTATTATTGGTACAGCCAACTCGATGACTTTCGATTTAGTAGTACAACCGGTTAGCCTGTTTTTTTGTCGGAATCCACCCTCATCCAACGACCTGACCGTCTGACTCAACCGGCTAACTTCAAACAAAAACCACCGCTAAAGCCGTACAGCATAAAGGCTTATATCGCTCGAGGCAATCCAGTTTCCTCAGTCACGACCCAGCCGAGGATAAATGTAAGGATTCGTTTCACAGTTTTACGATTTTAGCCCTTTTGTCGATGCGGCTAAAGGGTGTTTCGGTCTGTTCATGACTAATGATGAATAGTTTTTTCGATTTTTATCGTACACTTGACCCGTCATGTCGAATGTCCTGGGAATGTTCGTTCGCTGGACTGTGGATCATCGTGATCGTATTGGTGAGATCGAAGCTTCTTATCTTGAATTAGTGCAATATTGGGTTGTTGGTTAAGGCTGTTTGGTTAGTCGCTAGGGTAGGAATCGCTATCCTGCCTATTTTTGCCGTGACGCAAACAATTGTTCATATTTGAAGAGCCACACAACCGGTATTGCAGTGAGACTTCGAGCTCATATTCCGATGTGAGCACCCGGCTGATCGTGAAATTGTTTGCAAATCTAGAGAGGAACAAAATCGAGAAATTCGATTATTAGTAAGTGGTAGGTAGCTTTACTTGAATGAATACATATATCATTTTATGTCAATATATTAGTTTACAGTTTCTGTGATCGCGGAAAACGAAAGTTTCATACGTCGACATTTGAATATTTAGATCAATATTTTATACATATATAAATGGTAAATAATATTTCATGAAAAATTTTACTTACAATATTGGGCCAATCACAATCACAATCTTCAGAGATTTGGAGGCTTACGAAATTAATCAAAGGACATTGAGTGGTAGCGCTCAACACTCACTGTGACGTATATAAAATATAACTCTAGATAGGGTTGTATAGTTTGTAGTAATAATGTGGAACCATCCATCACGCGGGCCGCCCCTGGGCGCATCAATCTTGTGCACTGCCTGCGCTTTATGATTCCTTGGTACTTCGAAGACAATCATTTGTTAAGAATAATAGTTTAAAGAAACTAAAAAACACGCTTTTATAGAAAAAACCCTAAAAAGTAGAATCTAAATTTATTTAAGCGTGGGGTGCTTTTTTAAAATATTATCAAAATGACTATCCTTCTACTATATCTGATTTCCTATAAAAGTGTTTTTATTTTTTTCTAAACTATTATTTATTTTAAATTTTTAATAGCGGTTTTCTATAAAAGTGTGGTTTTTTATTTATTTTTAAACTATGATTTATATTTCATTTTTTAGTTGGATTTTCTTTTAGTTTTTTTAAACTTGTATTCGTTAAATATAATGTTACAATTAAACATCAATATGTCAATAATAAGCTATTAAAATGTATGTCGGTTGAATTAATTTTTATTAATATTGTAGAAGAGCTGTTAAAATTGGGAGCTAGTACCAACACAAAAACGCTAATCCTGATCATCCTAGTAAGGATAACGGTTCAAACTGTTTAAAATATTTAATTAAAATATGGAATTATCATTGGTCTTTGATAATTATGCCAAATTTCGAGTTAAGACGACGTTTTGAAGGGTGTCAAAATCATGTTTAAAGTTTCCGTTCAAAAGCGTGTTAGAAAAGCCATTTTTGAAGTTATACTTCTTTAGGCGCGTTATGAAAAATTGATGAGAGTGAAATTTTACGATGCACGCGCACCGTGACACAAAATTAACAGAATGAAGTTGCCCACTAAATCGCTCATTACAATACGACCGACGTAACTTGGCCAGTCTGAATATAGCCGCAGGTGAACTTTCCGAACCGTACCGAGAATTACCGAATTTATACGATGTCAAGAAAAGGGATGTCTAATATGCGTGTTTGTGTTGTTGTTTAATCGATTTTTTTTCAAATTGATTAAAATATAAATAAAAAAAAAGAAATAAATTTAATAAAAATAAAGTATAACTTCTTACGCGCGTACATAAGTACACACATCCTTTTTTTATTTGGCTTTTGCGAGTCGTATATATAATTAAAAATACGTTTACGGCTTACGTTGTCGTCCGTGGCCACGAAAACTGTAAAGAATTCGAATTGTCGGAAACAATATCATGACAATAAAAAATGCGACATATGTAAATTCGTAAAAAGAGCTTTCTTATTCTAGGTTATTGGATTTTTATTTAAACGCAAGTTTGATATCCAATTGCAGAGTAAAATCCATTTGTACATTTATTTATTCTGCTTGTATTCTTCCATGCCCACATAGATACTATACGACACTTCTACACACTACGATTTTTTATTGTAAATATAAGTTATTGCCACGCCAATGTCAAGCCGTTTGATTAAGTAGTCGACGTTAAATAAACTGTTAATTGTACTAGAGATAGACCACCCGAATTGCAAGAAAACTGAAGGGTTTAAGTTGGCCATTACCGAAACAGCGACCAGACTTATTGAGTCGAAGTATACTGGGATTGAGCCGCTGACGATGACATCGAAAATGGGGACGAAAAAACAAAATAACTCCTCTTCCTGCTCGTATAACATAGATTGGAATAAGCTACAAAAGCTATTTTCCCATAGTGGTGCGCACATGAGAGCTGACGTCATATGGGCGTGTTTTTACCCATGCTGGTACACTTTCCATGTGATTTGTGTGATGATTTTAAATTTCGTTAGCGCGGCTTTAGTTTTGACCACTGAAACCGTATTCTGGATTCTAACTACCGTCTAATTTTATATATTTATTCCTACCTATTCTAGTGACCTCGAGTGGTCATACTAGATTCACCGAGTGAGTAGTGAGCTCACGGGTTCAACCTGAGTGAATGTGCTAGCACTGACCCTAACAAGAGCAGTGCTTCGCAGAATCTACTACCGGATTGGAGTCGCGACCGACTGAGAAAATCCGGCGAGAAACTCGGTAGGCTAGAAATACGTACAGAATAAACATTACCGTAGAAAATTATAGACCTTTTAAAATAATAAAATTTGTTCATTTTTCGACGTTTTTTTAGAAACCGGCGAAATTGATAGGCAGATAAGCCTATTAATAACACACGTTCAATAGATATTGCCATGGCAATGTTAATATCCTGACCGGTTTCGAGAAACCGCGTTTATCCGTCGAGTATTCGTTAATGAGTCTGCAGCTAACAATGCGACGCCTAGACACAATACCGACTTTTGTGATGAAAACACAAAAACGCTCCAAAAATTTCCGTAAGATTGTTAAGAAAAATTTCGAGGTTTTCGAGATTTTAAAAAACATTATTTCTTATTTTTACGACGGTCCCTGTTTTCTTATTATTATTTTTTTTCAAGGAAGTATCTTTTGTCTTTCATCATAAAAATAAATTGGTTGTCTGTAAAGTCGGTTTAAGGACGATAGTTTTACGTGATAACGTCATAAAGAAAAGTTGATGAAAAATTGCACATTTTTATGAATTGAATTGAATTATTATCACTGATCACTGAATTATCTTTATTTTTATCGATAAATTAACGCTTGGGCCGATTTCGCCTCTCAATCGCTTGTTCCGCGTTCTCTCTTGCACGCTCAGGCTCAAGCGGAACGTGACACTTTTACGTGCGTGCAGCCGGTGTTCATCGATTTATAACGATGATCGATTATCACGTCGAAAAATTTTAAGTGCTTTACGAATTGCAGATTAGTATAATTATTTCAATCTTAAATAAGCGCAGTTTTCGCTGATGTATGATTCTAGCTGTGGACTAAATATGTTTCTTTCACAGTACCAAGCCATAGAGGATGCACGAGAATAGTTACAAGAAATCGATGTTTGTTGGATGGACGAGCTCACGGCCTACCTGGTGTTCAGTGGTTACCGGAGCTCATAGACATGTACTAGATCCAATAAGCTTTGTATTAGACGGCTTCAGCTCCAACACTAGGAGCAGACATAGGGACCCCGGTAACCGTACTCGTCGCGCCCGACAAAGAGTTCGACGTGCAGCCTAACCCATGCATCAGCTCGCTGAGTTTCTCGCCGGATCTTCTCAGCCGGTCGCGATACAGATCCGGTAGTAGATTCATTCGCGAAGCAGCTGATCTTGAGTTTTTAGGTCTCCTTCGGAGGCGCTCGGGGAGCTGTTAGCAAATCCCACCCCTCCTGGCTGAGCTTTTGCTCGCCTACCTGTCCTGGTGAAACTGGAACCTGGTCTCCGGGCCACCAGTAATTCTTCAATCCTAAAAAAAAAGACATCTACAACGTTAATGATGCCACCTACCTTGAGATATAAGTTCTAAGGTCTCGGTATAGTTACAACGACTGCCCCACCCTTCAAACCGAAATGCATTACTGCTTCACGGCAGAAATAAGCAGGGTGGTAGTACCTACACGTCCGGACTTATAAGAGGACCTCCTACCATCAATAAGAAATTCCGAAATCCGAAGAAGAAACTAATTCCGATGGTCTGCTCCATATTTGTATTAGATACACTGCATGCATTTACTAATTACTAATTATTATAAGTTAACAACCGTCAAATATGGTTCCTTACATCGGATTCTTATTTACGACGTACACTTTATTCCGAGATTTATACACACGAAAAGCGAACTAAGCATTTTTAAAATATAAACTTTTATTGTCTAACATAATCTTGGATGTATAGCTTTTTACTTTCGAATGAAAATTTTATGTCGACGCTAACCAAAACCAGTCTTATCTCTGTGCATTAAGAATTAATTTTAGATTATTCTAAATTTGAATTACCACGTTCAGCTTTGCTGCGAAAAGTTTGGAGAGCTGCATGCGGGAGCGAAGCAGCCGGATATTGTCTACGGAGATTTTTTTAGATAGCACTTGTTCTAGCACCTCTTAGTGTTTTTATTTTATTTTTTAATTCAAACGTGATGGAACATTTTTCTTCTTGATTCACTTCTACATTAAGACTTTCAGATGAATTTCCTCAAGTTTGTTTTTAATCGGTCAAGTACGAATGCGTTTATTCAAATAACAATAAATATTTATTTTTTTCGTTACAAATATTTATATTTATCTTCTACCTAACTGTGTGATCCGCAAGGTGTATAATATAGAGATCCGCCTATACCGGAGTAGCAGGTTTTCTTAGGAACAATGTACTTAACCTGGTTTCTCGACCGACTCCTAAAATAGAGGGAACAGGTGTAGTTAAGCTCGCAAATAAAATATTTGGCGTGATTACTGGAAGTAGGGCATATTGTAAGCCCGCGCTGGTAGATTCTCACACTGCCCTTACTATTTAATCCATGAAGTTGTCGTGGTCTAAGGGGGACAGCCGTAACAAAACACTATTAATTTTTCGACTTCAGGTTTCGAGAGGGATCTCGAACGGTTTCGGTAACTACTTAATACTACTTGGGTTCGTTCACAAACTAATAAAAGAAATAAGGAACATAAATACATCATCGCTTTCGATCTCTACGCATCACATGTCCATACCACGCTAACCATCCACTCTTTAATTTATTAATGACGGGGGTTAAAGTCATTTTCATTTGTAATTTTTATTTCTATTAATCGTAATATGCATCCATGGTAAGATACATGCCAGCGCTGTGGTAATTTTTCAATGCTCTTTTTGAAGGAATCGAGTGTACGGGAGCCAACAAGCTCTGCAAAGGCATTTTGTATTGCCTCTCGACTATTGAATATTTTTACTTATGTCCAATTCCGCAAAGAACACATTCGCAGTGATCGGTAAGAAGCTGTGGTGAATCTTACCAACCCTAGATAACCTTGATACCTAAGATAGTGATCATGACTTTTTTAGGAGTACGTTTTTGTTTCAGACATGGCCTAGGTACTGAACAAAGGTCTAATCAACATGAAGGCAATTATCAAAAAGAATCCATGTTTTACTAAAGTTCTTCAAAATCTCTTCGTTTCTGTGTCTGTTAAGCAACGTAAGACATATTTTAATGCGTTCGTCGCGGCATCGACTTGTCAAGTTTTTACCATGCCAATTTCAGACACTAATATTGTTTTGAGGCTAACGTTGAAAGATGCCGCTAGCTCAGCGGTAGATTGAGTATCGTCAGCTTCCACTATCGCCTTTAATTGAAGGTGGAAGGGTTTAGCCCACTGAGTTTCTCGCCGGATTTTCTCAGTGTGTCGGTATTCCGATCCGGTGGTAGATTCTGCAAAGCACTACTCTTGCAGTTTTAGCAAATACTCTCAGGTTGAGCCCGTGAGCTCACCTACCCGTCCGAGCGTAGCTGGGATAGCCTTTTAGGCTACCGGCGAATAGATAGGGTCAAGTGGAGGTGTTCTTAGAGTTCACTTCTTAGATCAAAATGTCCATGCCCAAACCGATAATGAGTCGTGCAGTTCGTTTGCAGTGTTCACTCCGTACAAATCATTAGGGTTGTATGGCGTTTGGACGGCATCGCTATAGCGACGGAACTCTTATTTCATAATAACTCGTGTTTTACCGTACCGATATTAATGAAAAAGATATAAATATAGTGAAAATAAAACGTAATTTAATAAACTAGTGGCCCCGCAGTAGTCGAGATTTGACTTTATTTAATTGAAATTATAAGTTTAAACATTATTATGGTTCTATTCTCAAACACTATTATGTTTAGATAATATAATCACAGTATTCGCCAAAACTGCACTATAGATCAATAATATTAAAGACAAACAATATTAATCTATTTTCAATTCGACCACAGAATTTAAACAATAACAAAAGTTTTCCAATTGACAGTAAACAAAGAGTATATATTTTTATGTATGTATTGTGTCAAATACATGGTAGTGTGTGTAATGTTTTCTTTATTATTTTAAAGTATATTTTATGCATTATTTTCAAAAAATATTAGCATTGTGCACTCCTCCTCTATATTCTCTATAAGTGTGAGAAATTTCATACTCCTCCGTCCGCGCAATTTTCGCAAAAAGGGGTACAAAGTTTTTACTTCACGTATTAATACATATATAGATAAATGACTGAATTATCCCTTTGGCTGTCATGTAGCTCACCGGTGCCCAACGCGGCGAACTGAAGTAATTATGTCGATTTCTGTTACTAAGCGCCTGGATTGCCGAGCTTTTCCTACTTTTGTTTTTAATGTATGTTGTCTTTTAGGTCTCTTAGAAATAGATTCGTTTTTAGTATCTTCGGATTCGTCTCTCCCAGAGTCTACTAGAAATTCCGGTGCCTTAGTAACAAAAATTGACATCATTACTTCAGTGCGCCACGTAGGGCACCGGTGACCTACGTGGGAGTCAAAGGGTTACATAACAGTAGACTTCCATATTTTTAAAATAAAATTCATTTTAAATTTAGAATTTATCGCCAGTCATTCAGAAATTACTTTTCAAAGCTATGTTAAATCGCAATTTCATAGGTAAAGCAAAAAATCTATTGTTAACTATTTAGTTATCTAATTAAAGATAAAACAATACTTCAACACTTCTAACGTCTCAAGGTTGTCTGTTTGAATTTTCCCTATCAACATTAGACAGGCTTGGTTGCACTTCAGATAGCTCATGTGAATAAAATGTAATCATATATAATATTATAATTATATTCTCACCGAAACAGGACAAAGAAGTTGAAAAACGAAAAAATTACTACAATGCAACCGGTAATTATATCACATCGAAAGCGACGCAGAAATATATGTAAATATATGGTAAAAAATATATGGTAAAACTGGCAACACCGTAACAAAATGGCCGACGGCAATCAACGTCAAAAAAACTTTATCCTGTCAAAAAATAGTAACAGGAATAATTATCGCGAACATTGCATTAATCAAATTCCGCGCACAGTGGTATCGGGGGGTTGGACCCCCCTGGATGCAGGGTGGGGGCTCCCACGAGAAAAACGAATGCTGCGGGCTCGCTGCGAAAAAAACCCTGAAAATGTCTGATGCACATAGCAACGAGAACACGGGATCAATTTTCGTTCAATCTCGAGATTTTTATAAATCACCGTTTTCGAAATAATCCAGAAACAAATCGGAAAAAAATATTATTATGTTTACTTAAAACAAGCAAATAGAATTATCGTTTTAGTTACTATGACTTCGTGAAGCCAATTAGTGTATGCAACCCGCATTGTATACAGATTGGTAGAATTTGGGGTGAGGTCATTTATAATTATGTTACATTGCGTGTAGAAGAAAAGCGTAATATTTCCTTCAGTTTTCCTGAGTTGTGGACGACTGAATTAATCCTTAAAAGTAGTTTTAATTAAGAAAATTCTGTCTTATTTTCTATGTAAGAGTTTTTAATCACTGTTTAAGTGATATTTGTTAGTTCTTTTATGGTACGAAGTACTTTGAATTTTGATGATATTACATTGTATTAAAATTAAGGTTATCTATAGAGTGTATTGCAATAAATAGTCTCCAAAACTAAGGCAGGTCACAGAGCTACTTAACGCTCTAACACTAAAAAAACATGCTATTTTAATTGCTGGCAATACATTATAAATCAGGTAACGCGCGGAATCTATGGCCTCGAAGGAATTCGACAAGAAACCGCAAGTCCTTTGCGTTCCACTGCTGGTTCTCCAAATCTCAACCTAATTACCTACAACTATTTTACTACAACCAACTTACTTTAGTAAATTCTTATAGTTTTCCGCATATAGCAGTAATTAATTGTAGTTTCGAATTCACGTTAAACACCCTGTATAATGCTTTTGTATTGTATTATTTTTAATCAAACAAGATTTTGGCTCGTTAACTTCGAAACTTACCAAGGTTTTGATGCAATCATTCAATTATCAACAATTGTGCATTCAGTGGGAACTACTTATAATAGACATGTAAATTCACAAGTAGTTTGACTAAGAAAAACCTCTATTTGTTTTCGAATCGGGTTTTCAATACAATGCTGCATTAATAACCGAGTAGTTAGTTAGTAACCAGACGCGTATACGATCTAAAAGTTTCTATAAGAGATTCTCGACATATTATAACATTGATTAAATCATGAAAATTCTGTAATTATTTTAAATATCTTCACTTCAAACCTTTTTTTTCTTTATCTATGCTGATAGCCTCGAGAGGCTATTTCAGCTTCTTCTTGATGTGTAGGTGAGCTCACGGGGCTCAAGCGGGAGTGTTGCTAACACTAGCCCTAGCAAGAGCAGTCCTTCGCAGAATCTACCACCGGATCGGAAACGCGACCCACTGAGAAGAACCGGCGTTAAATTCAGTGGACTGTGTCTATGGGTTACTCTTCGAGCCTTCGTCGCAAGCGACGGGTTCAGCGAGGACGGTTACCGGTGCTTGAAGTACCTAAAAGCACTGTTAATGGATGGGGAGGATCCGTAATGACGTGTTTGGGGCGACGTCGACTGTTTACCATTCGGTCCACAGGATCGGGTATGATTCTTCAAGCCATATTAATTAATGCAGATACGATAGTTGGTCGAATGTTTATGTTCGTTTTTGATTTTGGCCCAAATAACGTCAGATTGAATAGTGAATAAGCTCATGGCTCATCTGATTTTCAATAGTTAACGGAGTCTGTAGGCATCAGAATGTGAATGCCATCACCGACCATGAGACGTTTTGATTGCATCGTACACCGGCAGCTCTACTCTGGTAAACGTAATGCATGATGGCTTTCCAGCCAAAACAGACAGGGTTCTGGTAATAAAATCACACAACTACAAGTAAATATGCGTGACTAATTCGTAACAAAAATATTGAAAAGATAAACTAAGCAATCTTTGAATTGTGACATAATATTAAAATTTAATTGTCTAAAATAATTCACTAAGCATACATTGCTTAGTGAATTATAGTAAACAAGTATAATATTTCGAAGATACCTAACAAATTTATCGAACCTCCAAATGTTTTCGATAGATAAATCTTGTGTTTTATCCTGATCGTTTAGTTTTCGTCTCGTGTGCATCTCGTTTCCAGTGCAGGCTACCTACACAGGGCACCTACAGTTACGCAAAAAAAAAGACCCAATCCCCATAACAGGGATGTCCCCCCCGACGGGGTCGCTGCATCCATTAATTAGTAATTTACAGATCACGGGTGAGCTATGAACATATTACGTATGCTTCGTATCAGTTCTTTAAGATATTAGGGACAGCGAATGGTTGGATTGTCGTGTTTTAAAAAGACAGATCTTAGCTTTAATTAGGATAGTATCGCATGGCTTTTTTTTTAAATATCTTAGTTAACTTTGAAGTTATTTGCTTAGGTTATATACGTTTTTTTAATGTCCAAGTGTATTTGAATGTGATGCGAATAATTCAGTATTAAAAACTTGCAGGCAGGTATCATAAAGAAGTGAGTAATTAACAGCGAAAGATGATGAAAGAACATGGCGTACACAATTAATTTACATAATTGCTGGCGATCGGATGTATTGCGTATCCGCCCGGAAGATTCACGAATCCTATGTCTTCCTTTCGTAAGCAGTTATGCATTCCGGCTTTTAAGGTGGGATAGGCGTTAGTTTGCCTTCAGATCAATGGGCGTTCAAATTGTAATGTCCATAGACTCCGTAGCCACTTAAGCAGAGACTTTGTACAGTTCGAATTGATACTTCAGACGTTCAGTGCCGCTTTTTCCAGTCGCGAATCAGTGATCCATTCCAGTGCGACCGATTAAGAATTGTACAAAAGGAGTTATCGCCTAATAAGCCTTTTCGCAATTTACGATGTACAATTAGCCTTAAAATCGGTTCGCGAGGCAATGCGCTTGCGGGTTCAAAGTACACTCTGCCTATATGCGTTGGTATGTAAAACTGGAGTGCAGAGGTAGGTGACATCGATCGATCCGACTCTCGTCCGATCGCGCGCGTGTGTGCAACGAAATAAACGAAAACACGACGCGTCCTGGAAAAAATCCGCACGTCAAAATGGACGCGAGTACAGCCGGATGGAAGCGTATTGGCTGAGATAATTGAAATCATTTGAAAAAGGCCGGACCGCCGGAAAAGGGGGGACGCGTAATGGATACTCAACCCATCCAATCGATGTCTGTTGTAAGAGATCGATACATTATACTACATCGATACATTACATTTCGATTTCGATCTCATAAATCGGGTTAAGTGGCAATATTCACGTAATGCATAGAGATTTCCATTTACCGAATTACACTAGGTTTTTTATTTATGATTGAAGGACTACTGGCCTTTTCAGTTTCACCAGGACAGGTGGGTGAGCGAAGGCTCAGCCAGGAGGGGTGAGATTGGCTAATATCTGCCTGAGCGCCTCCGAAAGAGACCTAACAACTCAAGAGCAGCTACTTCGCGAGTGAATCTAATACCGG
This sequence comes from Bombyx mori, assembly GCF_030269925.1. Lineage (NCBI taxonomy): Eukaryota > Metazoa > Arthropoda > Insecta > Lepidoptera > Bombycidae > Bombyx > Bombyx mori. The sequence continues at coordinate 7,916,926 of NC_085117.1, read as the reverse complement.
ATCTTAATCGCGACCCGCTGAGAAGATCCGGCGAGAAACTCAGCGGGAAACACTAGGTAAGCCGTCGTTAAAAGATACTAAAAATGTAATCAGTGTGAATGCACTTAGAACTATATGGAAAAGGCCAATATGCATTTTTCCTGCTGTCGAGGTGCAACCGTCACCCACAGTCCGCCATAGGGTGGTGGCCTCTGAAAAAAACCTGCACTGCTAAGGGGTGGGGACACCTCAATTTTGACGCGTTTCGGACATCCCTCCCTGTTTACTCTTAATTGGAGCTACCGTAGTGATTTTATTAGTATTTGATTTGTTTCCGTTACAGCCGTTCTTGCTGTTAGATATTACTGTAGTCCGGCCTTAAGATATTAGATTGAAGATTCGAATACGTAGGCGGAATGGTTCTTCTACTTCTTCAAACTTACCACTGCAACTTTTTCTTGATAAATTGGATTTTTTAATGGAACTTTTTTGGGTATATGTATGTTGTTTTTTCCCCCTACCTATTGGTTGGTAACCTAAGTGGCTAATTCAGCTTGGATCAGTAGGTGAGCTCACGGGCTCAACTTAAGATAATTTGCTAACAGTAGCCCTAGCAAGAGCAGTGCTTCGGTGACTCTACCACCGGATCGGAATCGCGACTCACTGAGAAGATCCGGCGAGAAACTCAGTGGGTTGCGTCTATGGGCTAGTTCGCACGACGAACTCTTAAGTCAAATTGGACTAGTTCAAGGAGATCAGTGACCGGTGCCTGAAGCGCTTAAAAGCACCGAGACTCGAGAGCTGATCGGGAAGTATACGTACTGTGTACGACAAAGGGAAGATTTTCCACCGAGCGGGTGATATTCTTCGGTAGACCGACGGTCCGAAAGTTGTTGTTCGTCAGTTGTGTAAATTCAAACAAAATCACTGACTCCTTTATGTTAACGGTTTCATGGTCCATTTGATATTACGCGGTTACCGGTAGACGTAAATGTCGTCACCCACTTGGAGATATGAGGTCGAAATAGACAGTTATTGGCTCAAAAGACCATTGTTGACAATTGACTTCTAGTACATCGTTACATCGGTACATATCGACGTAAGTATCATAAGAAAGAGTCAGAACGCTACTTCGATAAAGCGGCGAGACACAAAAACCCTTTTATCGTGGCCGCCGCTAATTACTTATCCGACCGCGACGGGGCAACGCAAAACCGCCGTCGCCCGAAACATGCCTTTTCTGATCCCCCGGATTCATGCTTGGTGCTTTTAGGACCCTCAAGCACCAGTCACCGTTCTCGTCGAACTCGTCATCGATTACGACGAAGAGTCGAGTGAACTAATCCACAGATACAGCCCACTGAGTTTCTCGTCGGATCTTTTCAGTGGGTCGCAATTCCGATTTGGTGGTAGATTCTGCGAAGCACTGCTCTTGCTAGGGCTAGTTTTAGTAAATTCTCTCAGGTTGAGCCCGTAAGCACATCTACCCGTCCAGGCGTAGCCGCAATAGCCTCTTAAGCTAACAGCGAATAGATAGGGGAAAAACAACAATTCACCTGTGATTTCTAGTCGCATTCTAAGAGGAAGGTGACTGGTGTTTGAGGGTCCTAAAAGCACCGGGATTGAATCCGGGGGATCTAACAAGACATGTCTCGGGCGAGGCAGCTTTGCATTGCCCCGTCGCGATCGGGAAAGATTTCTTTCACCTGACCAGTCTCGTAGTTATTATTGGTATTAACTGTAAAATAACATCACTATGTATCTATAAATTCCTAATAAAATAATGGTCGCATGAGTTGTCCATAAATTCGTCATTGGCTCGCGGCCAGGACTCAGTGGAGCTAACGCCTCGATTCCAACATTAAGATGTACGCGACAATAGATGCATCATCCAATAGGGAACGCCCTTAGTCAATGTTGGATGTAGTTATAAAAAGATATCTTAAATTACGAAGCGCTAAAGGTCGTTTGGTTTATGTTGATGTTTTAAATAAAATAAACGCGTACCGCGGTTTTGTTCGCGTTAATTTGTAATTAATAAAGAATAAATTTATTCGAGATAAAGAGTTGTTTGGACTCTATTATCCATAAAGTACCAGTCATTTTATTGGTTCGATTGATAATGTCAAGAACATGCGAATAGACTGTTATAATTTTATAGCAGATATATGTATGTACTCGTTGTATAGTGAGAGACACGTTTTGGCAGTGAAAAGAAAACACAAAAATACAAACGCGCTAAATAAGTTTTTTTTTAAAACGAGCGGTAGAGTTGATATTATTAGGTCTCGTAAATTTACATTCAAATTGCTGAATCTATATTGAAGTCATCTTTGAATTTGTTGCAAACACCGTGATCACACAGATGTACCGAAGATTGCAGGTAGAATTTTTATGGGCAAACGTATCTTCGTAGAAGTATGTACATATATTCAAAGCAACTAATTTGACATTGTTCTCGGTCGATAGAACGCCACAGGAACTGACGATATTTTTACGAGCCCTAGAATGCACAATGGCTTTTAAATCAAATATAGGACTCACTAGTAATCTGTAATCATAACGGCGCTGAAATGTCGAGAAGGGGACAAATTAAAAAACCTTAGTAACACATAATAGTTTTCCAATGAAAATTTTATTTTTATTTTCAATTTTTTTTTATATATATCGATAACTCGATAATTTAATCAAACGATCGATAATTTAAATCGATTCTAGTTTAATCACAGCGCAAGAGGCAGGAAGATGAAAGTCGAATTGACATGGTGATTTCAGTCTATCATTCTGTATATTTATGGGTTAGGAACGTTCAGAAGACCATGAAAACTGTTAAATACTCGGAATCTCGGAATTAAATTAATGACAATAAAAAAGATTTTAGAGATTAAAATCTTTAAAAAAATGTTTTAATTTTGTCTTGGATGATATTCGGAAGACGTTCTGTGTTTGCAATGAAAGTGGAATATTTATTTATTTAATTCACTTTATGGAGTTTTTTAATCTTATACGTCGTGAGTTGTGAATTCGAGCCAAACCATTTTTATTCCGATCGGTATCGTGAAGCGATACGTTTAAACTTATTAATGCTAGGACATCTTGTAAGTCCGCACGGGTAGGTACCACAACCTTACCTATTTCCGAAGTCGTTGTGGCCTAACGGATAAGACGTCCGGTGCATTCGTGTTGAAGCGATGCACCGGTGTTCGAATCCCGCAGGCGGGTACCAATTTTTCTAATGAAATACGTACTCAACAAATGTTCACGATTGACTACCACGGTGAAGGAATAACATCGTGTAATAAAATGAAACCCGCAAAATTATAATTTGCGTAATTACTGGTGGTAGGACCTCTTGTGAGTCCGCACGGATAGGTACCACCGCCCCGCCTATTTCTGCCGTGAAGCAGTAATGCGTTTCGGTTTGAAGGGTGGGGCAGCCGTTGTGACTATACTGAGACCTTAGAACTATATCTCAAGGTGTGTGGCGCATTTACGTTGTAGATGTCTATGGGCTCCAGTAACCACTTAACATCAGGTGGGCTGTGAGCTCGTCCACACAGCTAAGCAATAAAAAAATAAAAAAAAAAGTTATGCGTTTCGCTTCGAAGGGCGGAGCAGCCGTTGTATTGTAAAAAACGAAGACTTAGAAATGATGTCTCAAATTGTGTGCCGGCATTGCCGTTGTTGATGCCTATATGCTTCGGTAACTGTTAACACTTATGCAATAACTAAACCTACTAAAAAATAAGCATACGGAACGCTTTTGCCCTACCTATTCGCTGGTAGCTTAGGGGATAATTCCAGCTTCACTCGGGCGGGTAGATCAGCTCACGGGCTCAACCCGAAAAAATTTGCTAACACTAGTCCTAGCAAGAGCAGTGCTTCGTAGAATCTACCAACGGATCGGAATCGCGCCCCACTGAGAAGATCCGGCGAGAAACTCAGTGGGCTGTGTCTATAGGTTAGTTCGTTCGACGATGACCGGTGCTTGAGGGTCCTAAAAGCGCCGAGAGTGAATCCAGGGGATACGACAAGACATGATTCGGGCGATGGCGGCTTTGCGTTGCCCCGTCGCGATCTAATAAGCAACGCAATCCTTTATTCTGGATCAAACAAGATTTCACGCAACACCCGACATCTGTAAAATAATACATACATAAATGTAAATGAAAACAAGATATTTAAATACCAATAACGAAAGACGAAAATCTTTGATCCGCCGCGTTTGTAAACGAACAGCCAAGTGCAATAATTGCAATCACATCGTCGTGTCGTGTAATGTAAATCCGTCAGCGAGGGGTTGGAGTTTCGCCAAAACGCGACGCACCACACGCTCACTTAGCGATTCTCTAATAGAACTACAATTGTGCGTACGCGTCTACTGGCTGGTATTGCGGTCTTCTATTTCATATTGACTGGCGTCTTCCGGGACCTACGCAGAGCCAGCGTGCTTAGTGCGAGTTTTTTAACGTTCTCGATAGCGTTAAAGTTAACTCGAATTTGTATCGAGTTGAAACGTTTCCCCTACGCTTGCCGTTATGGGCGCTGTTCAAACTGCATACAAATGTGAGTTAACTTTTACGCTATCGAGAACGTTAAAAACTCGCACTAAACACACAGATTGTCAAATGGGACACGCTGTTCAACCTTTTGTCCTCTTGCTCAGTTAATTTTTATTTCCATACTAGCTGACCCGACAAACTTCGTAGTGCCTCAATCGATAAATAAAAGACCTAAACTTTATTTAATTCCGAGAATTTTCATATTTATCTTTTAAAACCTTCTCTGGACTTCGACAAATAATTCAAGACCAAAATTAGCCAAATCGGTCCAGTTGTTCGCGAGTGTTAGCGAGACTAACGAACAGCAATTCATTTTTATATATATATATATAGATTATTGTAACGCCTCATGGAAATAGTAGTTTCAAAAAAAAACATATAATAAAAAACGAGTCATGATCATTTGTTCCGAAACTATTTTAGTACTAAACTAAACTATTTTACTATTTACTACTATTATTATATACTACTATTATTATACTATTATTATTATATACTATTATATACTACTACTATTTTACTATTTACTAAACTAGTTTACTACTAAACTAACTAAACTATTTTAGTTTACTGGTGGTAGGACCTCTTGTGAGTCTGCGTGGGTAGGTACCACCACCCTACCTATTTCTGCCGTGAAGCAGTAATGCGTTTCGGCTTGAAGGGTGGGGCAGCCGTTGTAACTATACTGAGACCTTAGAACTTATATCTCAAGGTGGGTGGCGCATTTATGTTGTAGATGTCTATGGGCTTCAGTAACCACTTAACACCAGGTGGGCTGTGAGCTCGTCCACCCACCTAAGCAATAAAAAAAAAAAACCAGATACTTGAATATATTTGTGTACCCTACAGTAAAAGTACGTTATTTGCGCTTCCTTTATTCATGTTTTCATTATTCGCGGATTAAAAAAAAACCAAACCGACTCTTATATTCGCGGCTAAACATTTATTTATTCGCGGATGTAATCGATATGACCCTCCGGCCATTTATAGGGGCATAACTAAAGCGCCGCCTAGCCAGTAGGTGATGATGACTTCGGCACCAAAGCTTCAAGTCCTCTTCGCACTCGAACGCACGCTATTCACAGAAATGATTGAGAAGAGATTGCTAGAGGCAGCGGGAAATTGCTAAATGCGTATCTCGTCTAACATATAATAAAAAAAGACATCGTTAATAATAAATTAAATCTCAAAGGAAAGTCGACGTGTACTCTTTAAATATCAATGAATTTGTAAATGGCTTGGGGGAAGCCTATATCCAGCAACGTCTGTGGGCTGATAGAACAGAATAGAATAGAAGTAAATGACAATTGAATATTTATTAAAGAAAACACTCAGTACAGCTTCAGTGTTCAATTTTTAAAAATCTACAGTCGCATATAAATTCTTCAAGCAAACACTGGACGCAAGCCAATGCCTCGCGTGCCAATGAAGCGCTTAGCTTAAAAACTAACTTGGACATAATGTCGCTTTATGAAAAAGTCTAACTTTGGGTTACGTATGTAGTTTGTTTTTTTTTTTATTCGAAACAGCGTCTATTTCGTTTTTATTTTCAATTGTACAATACAAAATAAATTATACAAAGTTTTTGTTGTCAGAATTTGTTTTATAAAATCATAATTCAGAATTTTTTTGCTTAATTTTCGTTACAATGTACTCGGTAAGTTTATAAAGAAGCTTTATCTAAAGGCTAATTTAGAAATATGGCAAATATGGAAATAAACGTTGTATGAGAAAACGCAACTTAAACAATATATTTAAATTTTTTTAAGTACCTATGTAGTACATTATATAACATTGTTTTATTACGTATTTATTTTAAAAGAAAAACGAGATAATATTTTTCACCATTTCAAACAATAAAAAAGTAAATACAAAATGAGCAAACAGACATTAAAATGTGTTGTTTAAAAAAATGTTTTGCCAAGCGTAATCTGTCTTCATACTTCATAAATCAGGCGCCCAAACATAATTTGAGGTTAAGGTCAATCACACACGGAATTAACGCGGCATAGTAAAAAAAAAGTGATTCTTAAAATAGCTGTCAAAATTCAAAATAAGAACGCATTAAACATAAATATACATATATACAAGTGTTCAGTCAAAATAATTTAATTCCGCTTGTAAATTTTATGAGATTTTTTCATTCGTTTTAAACGTAATGTTATGTAATGTAAGATTACAGAACCAAAGTTAATATAGAATTAAAAATGTTTAAACATTTTTTTTATTCTAAAGAATCGTGAGAGCTTATCCGTATTGTTCTGATCTGCTGCTGTCTAGCGAGGACCTGGGTCCGTGAAATCATCAGAGAGAGAGAGACTCTTGAATGGCGTCTGTTAAGGCTCTTAAAGCAATGTCGATATATTACTCAATTAAATTTTACTTCGACACACATAAAGAAAAGTAAATAAAATTTTTGTGTTTATTTATTTGTTAGAAAAACCAACAATACAAAAAAACTAACATTTATAATATATAAAAAAATAGCTAAAGCAAAAACCAAACAAGCTTCCACCGTTAACTTCACTTAATAGAAAGCGAACAGCAAAAAAAAAAGAAATTAGAAATTTAAGTTTAGTTTCTACTAGATTTCATTCTACTCTACAATCTTTAAGAAATTAAATGTTATCACCAAATAATATTTAAAACGGACAGACTCGCAAACGTTATATAGTCGAACAACACATCTAAAAGAAAGCGCGCGAAGTTTTTTTACTGGCCAGCCAGCGCGCCAGAACGAATTTTCAAATAAAGAACGCCCGAAAGCAGTTCGAAACTTAACGGTTATTCTTGATGGCCAGTAGTTCGCAGTCGATTGTTTTTTTTTTATTCACGAAACTGGCTGGTTATTTATGTACCGAGTATAATTTATTTGATAGATGATGAACTGTTACAAATTCATTAGAGCAACTTGTGTTGCGTTCGACATTTGAATGTTTAACGGCTGTTAGTTTTATTATCTTATGTTAGTGTTTATTTTACTATTTTGGGTAAATAAAGTTTTTTTTTGCTTACACCAAACTGGCTCATACATATTTAAGCGCTAAGCCTGCAATGGGTGAGGAGAAAACATGAGCAATTATTTTACGATAGCTATTTAAAAAAATGGCGTACCTACTCAGTTTTGTGTATCTGTGGATACGAAAACCGCATGATACGCAACAAATTATGTTTGTATGTACATATTTGTATAATTCTACAAATTTTGAAGTTGAACAAAATTTTACCTTAACGGCATTTAGCTTTAGATTGATTTTACTTCGAGTGTCACGATGTTCGAGGGTGAAGTCCATTCTATAGACTTATATTAAATTTAAATTAGATAAATTTACTATATAATTTTAATTTATTTAGTAAATTTATCTAATTCAAAGCTGATTTTGGTAATCCGATACTATACTTAACACGTTGACTGCTGTGTAGGTCACCGGTGCCCTACGTGGTGCACTGAAGTAATTATCTCGATTTCTTTCTTCGATTTTCATACTAAGGCGCCGGAATCAATAGTAGACTCTGGGAAAGACGAATCCGAAGATACTGAGGATGAATTTCTATCTAAGATACCTAAAAGACTAAAAGATACATTAAAAACAAAAGAAGGAAACGTTAGGCAATCAAGGCGCTTAGTAACAGAAAGTGTTAAAAATCGAAATATTTGATTTTGTGTATTATATTTTATTCATCACTAGCTGACCCGGCAGATTTCGTAGTGCCTCAATCGATAAATAAAAGACCTAAGCTATTGTATAAAATAAACTTAAAACAAACAAAAGGAATCCGTCCGACGGGGGACACGTCAAAGGGAAAACAAAATTGTTATTTTTATTTAATTCCGAGCATTTTCATATTTACCTAGTCAGGTCATAAGTATTGTCACACAGTAAAAACTTTTCTTTTAGAATGCTGGCCACAAAAAAGTTTATTGAATTCGAATTTCGAATTGTTCATGAAAATAAAAATGTATACTTTTAGAATTTTGCTCATTTTTAAATATGGAGTGGACGCTTAAAGAAGACCGTGTTGCAGTTATTGCGTTTCATCGTTGCGGTTACGCGCCAATTCAAATTTTTAACATACTGAAAATTTTGAATATAACCAAAAGATTCGTTTATCGTACCATCAAACAATACAATGAAGACTCTAGTGTAGATGACAGGTCAAGAAGTGGTCGCCCTCGGTCTGTTAGGACTCCAGCAGTGATAAAAGCTGTGAAGGCGCGAATTCAAAGAAATCCCAAACGTAAGCAGAAACTGTTGGCCCTTCAGATGGGGTTAAGCAGAACCACGGTGAAAAGGGTGTTAAATGAAGACTTAGGGCTTCGGGCATATCGAAGAAAAACAGGACATCGTTTGAATGCTCGTCGAATGGACCTGAGACTGAAGAGATGCCGCGCTTTGTTGAAGCGGTACGCGGGAAAAAAATATCGGGAAATTCTTTTTTCGGATGAAAAAATTTTTACCGTAGAAGAGAGCTACAACATACAAAATGATAAGGTGTACGCACACGGTAGTGAAGAAGCGAGCAACCGTATTCCGCGTGTCCAACGAGGTCATTTTCCATCCTCGCTCATGGTATGGTTGGGAGTTTCTTATTGGGGCTTAACAGAGGTACATTTTTGTGAGAAAGGTGTAAAAACGAATGCAGTCCTGACGAACCTTGTGGAACCTGTTTCTCATACCATGTTCAATAACAGGCACTGGGTATTCCAACAAGATTCGGCGCCAGCTCATAGAGCGAAGAGCACACAAGACTGGCTGGCGGCGCGTGAAATCGACTTCATCCGGCACGAAGACTGGCCCTCCTCCAGTCCAGATTTGAATCCGTTAGATTACAAGATATGGCAACACTTGGAGGAAAAGGCGTGCTCAAAGCCTCATCCCAATTTGGAGTCACTCAAGACATCCTTGATTAAGGCAGCCGCCGATATTTACATGGACCTCGTTCGTGCTGCGATAGAAGACTGGACGCGCAGATTGAAGGCCTGTATTCAAAATCACGGAGGTCATTTTGAATAAACTTTAGTGTCATAAGAATCTATGTTTTGTTAAGTTCATTTTGGTATATGAATGGTTACATAATTAATAAACTTGTTTCAATTATTTTACATTAAACATGTGACAGAATTTATGACCTGACTAGCTATCTATCTTTTAAGCCTTCTCTGGACTTCCACAAATAATTCGAGACCAAAATTAGCCTAATCGGTCAAGCCGTTCTCGATTTTTAGCGAGACTAACGAACAGCAATTCATTTTTATATATATTATAGATTGTTTTGCGTACATGTAATCCAGCAGACTGTCGGAAATTTTCCAGACAAGAGAAACGGACAGTATATTTTATGGCACTAATGCTTATAGTAGCAATGAATTCACTATTACAGCATCAAAAACATTTTAAAACCGGAGGCGCCACACCGCGTTCAAATATAATGGGGCCTATAGGCAAAGCTATAATTATTTATTTCAATAGGCAATAAATAATGTAAGTGCTCATTACAGTAGCCAGTACACAGCCATGTACAATGTAGAAAATGTTTAGTTCGTTTTTGCATTAAACCTTTTTTATTACGTTCGTTCTTTATAATATTTTTTTTACGGTAAAGACTCTGATAGAGGTCCTTTGGCCGCAAAAAACTAGTTCACGACTGGTCGTTTTCGAGCATAGACATTGCCAATGTTAGAGGCAAAACTGGCTTATAGTTTGACGAACGTCGTAAATCGTCTTAGTAACTCAAGCTGGTCTGGATTGTATCAAGGTTTTCCTTATTTACGACTCGAGTCTATCTGGTGTGAAATGGTCACTGGAGTCCATAGACATCACAACGTCATGTCACGACCGTCCTTAGACGTGAAGCTGAAGATCGATTGTGTTGGATGTCCGATTGCACTGATTTATCGTACCCGATCCTGTGGAGCAAATGGTAAACAGTCGACGTCGCTCTAAACACGTCATTACGGAGCCTCCCGATCCATTAACTTTGCTTTTAAGTACCTCAAGCATCGAACCCGTTGGTTACGACGAAGGGCTTGGCGAGTAAATTAACCCATAGACACAGCCCACAAGATTTCTCGCCGGTTCTTCTCAGTGGGGCGCGTTTCTGATTCAGTGGTAGACTCTGCGAAGCACTGCTCTTGCTAGGGCCAGTGTTAGCAACACTCCCGGTTTGAGCCCCGTGAGCTCACTTATACGTTAGGGTGAAGCTGAAATAGCCTCTCAAGGCTTTCAGCATAGGTAGAAGAAAAAAACCTGATTTAAATTGAATTCGATGTTTTTTTTTAATTATCTTACTTCTTCTGCCTGCCCTTATCCCAATATGTGGGATAGGCGCAGTATATCCTCTTTCCCATTCTGGCCTATCATACGTCATATCTGCACTCTCTCTATTCCTTCTCTGACATTTCCGTTTTCACACAGTCCCTCTAAGTCCTAACCTGTGTGAGACGAAGGAACTCATTATTTGGGGTATGGGCTTGCAATACGCCCTACTAGAAGTAAATGCCGGTTGGCGATCGCAGAAGCCTGGTACAAAACCCAAAGAACGCTGATGCTAAGCCTTCGGCGAATTCCCCGGTTACCGTTCCCGTTTAACCCGTCGCTTGCAACGAAGGGCTCAGCAAGTAAATTAATCCATAGACATAGCCTACTGAGTTTCTCGCCGGATATTCTCAGTTGGTCGCGTTTCCGATTCGGTGGTAGATACTGCTAAACACTGCTCGTGTTAGTAACGTCACCAGGTTAGAGCCCCTTGAGCTCACCTACTCGTTCTGTAACGCTGGCATTGCCCTTAAGGCTGCCAGCATAGGCAGGAAAAAAGAATAAAGTTGAATCCCCTAGTTGCCTTTGCGACACCTCTGGGAAAAGAGGGGTGGTGCAACTCTAGGCCTTACACCTTACACCAGAACACGTGAAACACACACCAAAGAGGAATAGGTATTACCAAATACCTATACGCCTATACATGTTTCGTTTAGAATTTATTTCACAGAAATCGCCTAAATCTGTTAGTGGGTTAGTATCGTCTGGAAAACTAACCGGATGTTGCGTATTTAGAACTAAACGATGCAGTTACACGAATTATAATAATTCGGTTCAACGTCTTATAACGATTAGCGCGTCACAGTGTAGAGATATTCGCGGTGTAGCAAATTTTTCGAACCCTGCTTCGGTTTACGGCTTGGGGATGTGGTATAACGAGTGTTATTGGGCTTTCGAGTATCGAATTTTGTGTTTTGGTTTTCATAAGTCGTTCATGGCCACGAAAATTGTCAAGTGCTTTTAATTCTCGGATGATCGTTTGGAGTCTCTAGCTCTGGAGTTTGTGAAGATCCATTCCAGAGATTATATCGAGGCGTGAAATGCTGTTTGATTTAAGCAACATTTTTGCAACTTTACAGGCGAGCTATTTAAAGCTTAAAATTCGGAAAGAGTATCTTAACAAAAAAAACTTCTTCAAATATTTGAATAGAGTAAACTAAATTGAAGTTCAATGAATATTTTTAACATAGAACTGTTGATGCTTGTACTAAAATAAAACGCACCTCTTAAGATTAAGCCATATAGCCTTTCACCTCTCGATATATTTTGACGTACCAATCGACTCGGAAAAACTCAACTATGACTCTATTAATAATGGCACGTTATGCTGATGTGAGACTGTTTGTGGTCTGAGTCTATTATATTTTATTTATAAAAAAATTCAAGATTGAGTTGCTTTCCATACTCGACTGTGTTGCAGTTAGACAAAAAATCGTGAGCATAACGTTTTCAACGTGCTCAGAAGCGCGCAACGAGACGACTAACTGTACTCAATGTGTTCTAGACTAATGATCGGTCTAGCCGTCTGTAGGTTCACGGCACAATTGACTGTAAGTGCACTGGGAACAATCGCAATCATGAAATGATTTTGTCGCACGGTTATATTAAAACCACAAAATAAAATTTATTCGCTGATGTCTTAGGATATTCGCTGATGTTTAAATGCGAGAGGCAAAGTTGCAAGTGCAATTGACTGAAGGGTTTCCTTCGTGTGTGCTTAGTGCGAGTTTTTTAACGTTCTCGATAGCGTAAAAGTTAACTCAAATCTGTATGCAGTTGGAACAGCGCTACAAGCGGCAAACGTAGGCAAAAGGTTCCGACACTATATGAGTTAACTTTTACGCTATCGAGAACGTTAAAAAACTCGCACTAAGCACACCGAACCGACTGCAGACTACAACCGCAGCGGCTAACAGCAAACGAAGTTACTGATTTATATGAAATTATGAAAACAGTTCAAAATGCGGTGACATTATCGTCTATTTCTACTCAACGTGTACCTTCGCTAGTGGCACCCTCAACTTGCCTATTTCGGCTCTAAGACATCATCCATTCACAAAACTTCAAAGCGTTGTTTCAAGGCTGTGGGACACTGAACACTTAATATTTCATAAAACCAATAATTCTCCTGCTCGGCTACCCTACTTATTGTGTCGTAAATGGAGACTAAGGGAGTTACTGGAAAATGGGCAGTTTCTTCTTGGAAAGCTTCATTTTGTTGCATATTATGAGCCAGCTTGGACAAGTAACACGGCTGGCTAGTTTTGCTCCAAGCAATCATTCGTTTTGTGTTGTAAGATGTCCTGAAATAAAAGTGAGTCATCAACTATTTTTCTCTATGTGTGTGGCGGCATTAGAGTTGTGATGTTTATGTGCTCCGCGACTAACAGGTGAGTCGTGAGTTTATGTTCCCAACCTTCCAAATTCAAACCTTCCAAATGGGAATGCACGACTACTTCGCGGCAGAAATGGGCCATCTAGACAGAGAGGTAAGATGTCTTTTTGTTTGCCGTAGGCTGCTTCAGTAGGTCGGAATACCGGTACAGTCTACGACCTGGTGTCGGGCTCTGTGCTTCATACTTATGGGTATGATAGACTGTGAGTGAACAAATGAAAAAAATCACATACAATCTATACTTATGCTTCTAAAGTGCATTTTAGATTGAGAATTAAAATATCCAACACATTTCTGAATTTGAGAATCAAAACATCATTCAACGAGGGATTTACATAAAAACATCACATGTATACGTACAATTTTGGCTTTAGCTACAGTACAACTAACATAAAACTTAGACTATTCACTTAAGATTATCGAATTCGAACTAATTACCCCGACAAAAAAACTGTTAACGAAATTAGAAATGTTTATCTGCTTAAAAAAGCTGTGTCATTAGACGAGAGTGCAAAATTGTATATCGTAAATCAAAATAACGTGTAAATTAATGTTCTGATGAATATCTTTTGCATTAAATTAATGTCTGTATTAAGATTTACGTTACGGGCATTGAAATGTAGCGAAGCCGCGGTCGTGCGAGACGCGTGTAGCTTTGCAGTGCGCGACGGTGTTGTATGTCCATATCGACGCTTGAAAGGCAAACGTGACTAAGCGACAATAACTACTTTGTACATAAATGATAGGCAATAACCATATTCGATGCGCAAAAAATATATATTTCTAGGTCTATTAAAATCATTTTAATCCTACAGCTAGATTCGTTTAAATAGATTTTTTTCAGGTATTTCCACTTTAAATTATTAGTCTACTGTAAAGTTCACGCATTGTCGCTTAGTCACGTTTGCCTTTCAAGCGTCGATATGTATATGGTGCTTTTGGAAAGACATCTGACTAGAATCAGTATACTACGAAAGAACAGAGCGTTTTTTTCTATATTCAAACGAGACGGTATGTAGTATGATTTTGTAAGCTTGATTTTACGACCTCTGGTACTTTCTATGTATTTACGTCATGATGCAACAATTAGCAGAAGATAACAAGTCGAAGAAGAGTATTTATACGATGATCTTAATTTAGAACAGATGCGTCTTAAAACAGCATTACAACGCAGTCTTCTCCAGAACCTTACACAATCCACTCTCGATGTTTTGGGGAGTTCCAAGCATCGATCACCACAATCGTTGAATGCGTTGAAGAGTTCTTCGTGCAACTTAAACTATAGACACAAACCACTGAGTTTTTAGCCGAATCACCTCAGTGGGCTGCGATTCCAATGCGGTACAAAATTAGGAGAAGCACTGCTCTTGCTAAGGCAGATGTTTACAAGCTATTTCAGATTGAGCCCCGTGAGCTTGCCCACTAGTTACAACGAAGCCAAAGTAGCTGCCCTCCAAATAGATAAAAGGGACAAGAATGCAAGTCACACTGCGATCTCGTATCTCATGTTATGTTTTAAGGCACCGGTTGCCGTTTCACATCAACTGTTCGGATATCCGTTCGGACTCACAATGCATCCAACAACAAATTATGTAGATTTATAAATTTTTCCAATTTGCTACTATACTACGAGTACCACTATCGGCCCACAGACTTCCACTGCTGGACATAGACCAACCCTAAGCCTCGCCACAAAGATCGGTCCTGCGTTGCTTGCATCCAGGGAATCCCCGCGAACTTCAATAGGTTGTCGATCCATCTGGTGGGAGACCTACCCACGCTACGTCTTCCGTATTCTTGCCAATTTAATAATTAAATTTTTTTCAATACGATTTTATGTTTTTCAATTTGCAAATCTTAGCAATTTTTTTCAATACGATTTTATGTTTTTCAATTTGCAAATCTTAGCAATTTTATCCAATACCAAAATGAGTTTAGTAAGTTTGTTGAAAAAAGAAATACCAATAATATAACATGACATCAGGTGACGACTTCCAGTGGTCTCGTAATAAAAAAATACATTAAGAGAAACTGAAAAAAAAACGAAAATACATTCCTAAATGTAAACACAAAATTTTCAAAGACTCGATTTTCAGAAATTGCGATAAATCTGGATGAAAATTATAATTCTGTCATACGATGGTGGTAGGACCTCTTGTGGGTCCGCACGGGTAGGTACCACCACCCCGCCTATTTCTGCCGTGAAGCAATAATGCATTTCGGTTTGAAGGGTGGGGTAACCGTTGTAACTATACTGAGACCTTAGAAGTTATATCTCAAGGTGGGTGGCGCATTTGCGTTGTAGATGTCTATGGGCTCCAGTAACCACTTAACACCAGGAGCTGTGAGCTCGTCCAACCATCTAAGAAAAAAAAAAAAAACGAAAAACGAAAATATCTAATCAAAGTATTGCAAGCGCTCTATAGACCTCTATATACCTACTTGATTTACAGTTTGTATTGCTAGGGGCGGACACACATTATCGCCACTAATCTTTAGCCGGATACGCATTAGTGATTTGAAGCTATTACATGTTACAATGTTTAGTATTGACATATTTTACATACATTATTATTTAATGATTAATTAATTAACACGCTGTCATTCTTTCGTCGTTAGTAACGTAAAAATCCTGCCTCAGATTCGACTTACAAGCCCGCATCTTCATTAGACTGCGAAGTAAAATTTCTATATCTTTTCATGTGTTCGTAGGTATACATTAAAACGCACACTGCATTAGAAGTTAGTGTTACATGACCGGGGAATACCGATTTTCTAAGCACTCTGACGGTTTCATTCAAAATGAACGCAACAAAACGAATATTTTTACGATTTTAAGATTTACGATTAAACTATATACTTTTTGGTTTTCTCATTTTTGTTTTGGCTCTCCATGTGATGCTTCAGCGCTGACAGCGAATGTGATTAAAAAAAAATGAGGGCATGCCTTCATTACTCAATAGCGAATTAAAATTTTCAAATTGAAACAATTTTTATAACTGCAACTTATAGTAAATCACGAAAATTTGCAGGTTATATATACTACACGCACCTGATCATTTTTCGATCTTTTTCGATATTAATCTAAACCTCCTCCTTTACTTTGCTTCTGCAACGAAGCAATAATACATTTCGGTGTGTATGATAGAGCAGCTCTTGTACTATAGAACTCAGACTTAGAACTCATGTATTAAGGTGGGTGGTGGCATTATGTCTTATGTCTAAGACATTATATACGATCGACTGAAATGTCAACGAATTGAATAATTCGAATTAAAAGTAATTCATTTGTAGAAAAAGCCATTGCTTCCAACTAGGTTCCCATGTTTTCGCTAGTGATACATTGTGGCATTTCGTTTGGTTTGTAGATTGCTGGACGCGGGCTTTGCAGCACGGGTCATCGATTGAGGAAGACCGGAGTTCGTCAGTGAATATCTCGAGCTGATGATGATGTTCGATTTTGCAATACTATCACACGTCATATCGGATCTTTCCGATCCACTATCGATGCTTTTAGGTAGGTACCTCAAGCACCGGTCAGCGTTTTGGTCGAAGCGACAAAGGGTTCGACGAGCAAATTAACCCTCAGACACAGTATACTAAGTTTCTCGCCGGATCTTCTCAGTGGGTCGCGATTCCGATCCGTTAGTAATTTCTGCGAAGCACTGCTCTTGCTAGGGTTAGTGTTAGCAAATCACCGCCTGTGAGCTTACCCACTCGCTCGGTGAATATGACTCTTCGAGGTCACTAGAATCGATAGAAAAGATAGAGAGAGAAAAGAAGAATAGGTAGATGCCGTTACTAACTTTGAAAGAAGAACTAAAAATCTCCGAGTATACATCGAGTCTTATCCTGCAAAAGTGACCGGCGGTAGTTAAGATAGTGATGCCAATCCGTTCGATGCGTACGTACAATTTCATTGTACGTTTGTATTAATATTATATCGATGCAGAATATCGATAACAGATCATTAGTGATAGGATCGACTCGTCAGACACTATTATGTTCCGACAATGCGCATTTAATTGTTTTTTTTTTCTTTTCTAAATCTAATTTCGCTTTATTTAGATTGTGGAACGGCTGCTAACAGTGTTCTGTATACAGTAATGTTTATAATAAATTCTTGAAGGACCAAGACTACGAATCTACTTTTTCATAAGCAGTTTGAGGAGAAGTTTCATAAGGGTCTCTACTGTTCAAACAAGATTTTCTAAAATTTTTCAGACGGGTGGACGAGCTCATGGCCCACCTGATGTTAAGTGGTTACCGGAGCCCATAGACATCTACAACATAAATGCCGCCACCCACCTTGAGATATGAGTTCTAAGGTCGCAGTATAGTTACAACGGCTGCCTCACCCTTCAAACCGAAACGCATTACTGCTTCACGGCAGAAATAGGCAGGATGGTGGTACCTATACGTGCGGACTCACAACAGGTCCTACCACCAGTAAAAACCAGTAGTCGGCCTATCGATATCGCTGCTAGCTAAAAGACCCCCTGTTGAACAATTATACTGGTCTGGTGACTGTTTTCAATGTTAGTTGTGTTTTGGTATGTAATGAAGTATATTTCTCTCTCTCTCTCTCTCTCTCTCTCTCTCTCTCTCTCTCTCTCTCTCTCTCTCTCTCTCTCTCTCTCTCTCTCACTCTCTCTCTCTCTCTCTCTCAACGC
This sequence comes from Bombyx mori, assembly GCF_030269925.1. Classification (NCBI taxonomy): domain Eukaryota; kingdom Metazoa; phylum Arthropoda; class Insecta; order Lepidoptera; family Bombycidae; genus Bombyx; species Bombyx mori. The sequence goes on along the minus strand of NC_085117.1, from coordinate 7,899,000 downwards.
GCATAGGTCGGTGGAAAATCTTCTCTTTGTGGTATTCACTATACAGCTAACAAGCTCCTTATATACGTAGCTTAATGCGTCATGAGTGACGACATCGTTGTCAGCCAAGATTACGGTACTAAATCCATTGCATCAATGACTGTAAGCCTTCCAAACAAAAATATACACATTACCATGTTATGAAAACCTATTTTCCGTGACTTCTCCAGATATGCAGTTATGAGAGTAATAATTATAAGGAGAATAACATGAAATGTTTTTCGAGTTCCTAATTTTTTAAAATTTAGTAACCTATAATTTAAGTTAAATTGCAAAAATGTAACAAACAGACAAAGGTGCGTGTTATTAGTACGTAAGTTAGCTGGGGATTTTTTTCCATTAGCTTGTTTCGTATATTCTGAGGAGTCGAACCGGCGACCATCCGTTGCGGAAACGCTGTTGGCACTTCCCCCGGGCGCGACGCCAACCCCGCAGATTTATGGTGATTCCACCCATAAACTCCGTGCATTCACCATGATCACAAGAAGATGAATCGCACTTGCAACGTTGAAAACATTTTGTTTTTGAATATTTTTCGAATACAAAGTGATACAAAATGGAAACTAGTTAATGCGCTCATGGCTTAGTGGATTTGTGCGGAGCTCTCTTACAGGCTTGAAAGCTGTCCGCGCCCTTCAAGACGTAACAAGAAAATAGGTGTGTTACGTATTATACAATGCAGTTATTGTTGAGTCCTTGACCTCATGTCTCAAGGCGGGTGGCAGCAGTCGCCTTGTAATGTCTAGCTGCTCTACCATTACCAGCTAGGCTGTGAGGTCGCTCACCCATCAATGCATAAATATAATTACGGCCAGTAAATACTTTGTTGTGTCGCTTGATTTTTACTATGTGGAACCGTAACACGAACCCCACTTTAATTAAACTGTGTTACATTGCGTGCTTCACTTAAAAACTTGTGAAATTCGCATACCCGATCCTGTAGACCGAATGGTAAACAGTCGACGTCGCCCAAAACACGTCATTACGGATCCTCCCGTTCTATTAACGGTGCTTTTAGGTACCACAAGCACCGGTCACTGTCCTCGTCGAACCCGTCGCTTGCGACGAAGGGCTTGACGAGCGAATTAACCCATAGACACAGCCCACTGAGTTTCTCGCCGGATCTTCTCAGTGGGTCGCTTTTCCGATCCGGTAGTAGTTTCTGCGAAGCACCTCTCTTGCTATGGTCAATCATCACTCCGGTTTGAGCCCCGTGAGCTCACCTACTAGTTAAGGTTACGCTAAAATAGCCTCTCAAGGCTATCAGCTTAGGTAGAAAACAAAAAAAAAGTGAAATTCTACTATTGTTTAGTATATTTTATTTAATAAAAAGCAATTATTTTAATCATTCACTTCTTTAATTGTTTACATAAATTATTATTCAAAATAAAGAATATAATAATATATTTTTTCGAATATCTAATGTGACAAGTGATTCGCTTAAGGGAGGATCACTGTACTGTATATGCTTTTGTGTATTGTTAAAATGTATATTTAGTTTTGTAATGACTTCACTTACTAAGTAAGTACAAGTACATTACTTATGAGGATACAAAGATAAGAGATGGACTTACCAAATAAATAAATGGCTAGGCCCAGAAGGCAAGGGAAACGTTGAAAGAATAAAACTTGGGCCGATAATATTATAAACACAGGAAGAAAATATTGGCGGATGAATACAACCAAAAGGCCATACGGAAAGGTGGTAAGAAATGGACGAAGCTTTTACCCGTAGACGGGCCAAATAACTATGTAATGGAAAGGAAAATAAATACATATAATTGAATGTATGTTTGTGACAATTGATTATTCGATATTTTTTTCCTACCTATGCCTTATATACCTTAGATAGATAGATTAGATAGATAGTCTTGAAAGGCTATATCAGCGTTACGTTTTCATATTTTTGCTCCTTTTATTATTTGTAAAATGTTTATTTTTATTTTATTTTTTGACGACAATACTTTTATGAATATCGTGTTAGAAATACACAATAGTTTTCCCGACACATTGTATGTATAAACGTTTTGTTCTATCAACATTAGATCGCGTGAAAACAATTTATTAGTCACGAAATGTTTTAATGTAATATTCAAACGATTACGTACCTTAAAATAAGTAGTCATAAATTCTGATTTTCTATGAACTTCATACGTAATACGAAAGTAACTTAGCCGCGAAAACTGTAAGCCAATTTGAATTTAAAGAAAGCAAGATTAGGTGGAAATGTTGTTTGTTGTGTAATAATCGTTCGGTTTGTTGTGGCGAATGCTTCCGTTAATAGAATTTTAATGAAGTAATGTCAGGCTGGATGTTAAGGTTTTGCATGTCATGCCCATCTTCTTATGCGGACGGCGCATGCGCGATGCTGACGGGTACTAGCTGCAAAAAAACAAGTGTATAGTTTAATACATGTACAACGCTGCCTTTGTTATTATGAACATTTATACCGTGAATTATATATTTATTATGTTACAGTATCGATAGTTTGTGACCTAAATTATCTTCAATCAGACTCATGATCTAAATAAAATTAATTAATCTACCTATATTTAGTACATACGCTATATTACACAAAGCAAATTCTAATTTGATAGGTGTCATTAACTATGAGACATAAAATCGGAAATCGAAGCTTCGAAGATGTATCGAAGAAATTAGTGTTGTATGACGGTGGTCCCTTAGAATAGATCTTTCATGCATTCGCGAAGTAGCTGCACTTGAGCTGTTAAGTCTCCTTCGGAGGCGCTCGGGGAGCTATTAGCAAATCCCACCCCTGTTACCTGAGCCCGTGCTCGCTCACATATCCTCGTAAAATTGGAAAGGCCTCTGGACACGAATAATCCATCCTTCCTAAAAAACGAGACCTTTCAAATCGGAACGCATCATTGCCTCGATGCAGAACGAACGAGATAGTGGTGGTACTCACCTGTTCATCCTAAGAAGACCCTCTACCAGCTGTATAAACTGACTATTTCGAAATGAGAAATAACATGTAAATCAAACGGTTCCCCTAAAAGTATCAAAAAGCACCTCGAACTATGATGATAATATAAAAATCATTAATTTGCTAACTGTACAAATAAACACCATTCGCCGAATCTGTTCCATCTAAGAGCAGATAATAATTACGCGTGTACTGTTACTGATGGCGTAGATACCAGAAATTTAATGGTGAAGCAATCGCCTCTGGAGTGCTCCACATCGCACCGTCTCAAAACTGCTCCACGTACTTCATGTACTAACAAAGCAAGTAATTAAAGCCTACAAATATACTTTTGGTCTTGATGGGTATACGAGGTCACGGCCCGCTTGTTGTTAATTGATTGGAGCCCGTAGACATCAACAGCTTGAATGGTAGCATCCATCAGACAATGCGAGAGCTACATCACACCGCTTAGTTCTGCCGCTAAACACTCGTGCGTACTAGTTGAAGGGTCATCCAGGTTTTGTGGCAATAATGGCTTTAGTAGCCGAGAATTCTTTCACCAAAGCGATAAAATAAAAGAAAAAATGAAAAGCCTCAATACATTAGTTACTGGTGAAAAGGCGTCATATGAGTCCATACGGGTAGGTAACACAATCCTGCATATTCATGCCGTGAAGCAGTTATACGTTTGGGTTTGAAGGGCGGGGCAGTTGTTGTACTGTTAAAAGTGAGACATTAGAACTCATGTTTCAAGGTGGGTGGCAGCATTTACGTTTTAGAGGTCTATGGGTTCCGGTAAATAACTAGCACCAGGTGGGCTGTGAGCTCGTCCACCCATCTAAGCAATAGAAAAAAAACATGAGGTCACAATCTCAGTTACGATTGGAAAACATCCAAGATACATTGGGATAACTAGCTCCACGAACGTAGGCGCAAGGAAAATTCTGATAGACAGTACTCGACCAAGAACCGGTTGGTATAAAGTCCTCTGGTAGAACTTGCCCACAATTGCTGGTTTTGATTTCAGAATAACTTTATATGTGACGTACGTATTGTCCTCGAACAAGTAGCTCAAATATAGTTGGACACTGCTGAGCCAAGGCAGTATCAAAGCTTACTATGGTCTAATTCTTCTTCTTATCCTTATCCCACTAGGTGGGGTCGGGACAGCGAGTTTTTCTATTCCATTTTCTTCTATCAGCCGTCATCTCAACACTCACTCCTCTCTCTCTCGTGTCATCATTCACACACTCCATCCATGTCTTCTTCAGTCGATCAGTCGATCGAGAGGGGGCTCTACTTTGCATTACCATTTCCGTATATCTCCTAGTCGCAAGCATCTCTTCTCTACGCATCACATGTGCATACCACGCTAACTCCGCTCTTTCTTTTACTATGATCTAATTCTAACGAACGTAAAAACACACCGAATTTCTTTCACAACCGCATGACCGTTACGATTTCAAACTCCAGCATTCGAGTCTGCGGCTGATAAAACCAACAGTTTTGCGGTGAGACGCGACGGCTGGCGGGCGGTGATTAGCCTGCATGGTCACCGTCGGACATTGGAGCGGTCACGATTCGACATTAGCTTAAAATTCAACAGCATTTCAGTAACTCAACAAACAGCCGTTTCAACAATCCGATTTCCAAAGTGGCCAGTTGCAATTCTCTAGTCTGAATTGTGTCAGATTAGATTAAAGTTTTCCAGAACACTGCACGGGCCAATTTCTGGATAGAAATCAGCGACCGCCCGATTATCGTCAAAAGAACGCGTTGAATTATGTACTATTTTTATTTTTTTGAGGAAGTGACGATTATTTGTGTCCTTGAGAGCTTCCCGGTTTCCCAGGACTGGTTGGCGAACAAAGGCTCAGCCAGGAGAGGTGGGATTTGCTAACAGCAGCCCGAGTGCCTCCAAATGAGACCTAACCACTCAAGACCTGTTAAGTTGTTAGGTATGTCTCCTTTTGAGTATGCTTTATTATGTTGGTCAGTTAACGTTATTATTGAGGTTCGTTAAAAAGACGAATACTATTGATATATTGAAAATAATTGTTGGTTAGTATGATGCTGATGCGCTCATTGCTTCGCAGGCAACGGCTGAAGATTAGCGCCGCAGTACCGATTGAGTCGCTACGATAGGCATTGCAGAAATGGTAACCTTTTCCAAGCCTCGTCATTTTCCCTTTTTTTTTGTTGGTAATTTTTATTTTATTTTTGCTTGAAATAAATGTTTGTTAGTATTACTACGGTGCGATTAAAACTTCTTAATTACTGTAGGCAGTACAAAGTAGGTTTATGGCGTAGTTCCATTAGCGTGCGACAGATGGCACTGGTGATGATCACAGCGAAAGGTGTCCGGGTTTCGCTAACGTATAAATAAGAATTGGATATTAAAAAAAAAAAATGCTTCGATTTATATTTCAACAGTTTTTTTTTTCCGTCACAGAGGTCTACAATTACTGGACGTAATTAAGGCCAAACGTGTAATAAGAGTCGTCGAAATGTCCGCTTAATGCATGAACACTGTAATTAAATGTTTGTTTAATGTTATATTTAATAAGATCGACTGTGTAGTTGAGCCTTAATAAAATTTACCTTTGGTTAGTTATTGTTCGTACCTATATAAAATATTTAAAATCAAAATTATTTTTACGGTTTTTATCTTGTGGATTATATTTAACATAATATGATTTTATCCGACGTTTCGGATAGCATAGGGTTTTCGTAGCCACTCAAGAACGACTGACTGGCATAGAAAACAATAAACACAAGATTAAGATGTTAAAGTTCTTTTAATTACCTCAAAAGCCGACTTAACATAATAGGTGTGTGGCTCTAATAAAGAATGAAAAAAAAAATTACCTCAACGATTCGCGAGAAAATTACTACTAGACTTAAAACTAGTCTATATGATGTGGTATAGATTTCAATAATAATATATTCAAAGAGTAAGGTGCAAATGATTGACAATCTGACAGTACTATATTGACATTGTTAGAGGCTTCATCATGTAACTCTGAAGGTTTCTAAGTAAGAAATCAGTATTAAACAATGTGCATACAATTACATCACACGTATGTAACTGTTTTGCAGTAAGTTATCGTCAAAATAACATTTAATTTGGTTCAAAATGAATCGAGATCGGAACCTAAAATCGATTCAAAGCATATCAAGACGTAAATCGATTATTCTAAATGGTGATGCCGCATATTATTCGATAGACGCACATCCAACTGTAATGTAACATAGTTCCAAGTTATTTACCGGTAGCTTTAATGTAAGGCTAATTTCACAGTGATAGAGATTCCGAGATATGTTTATAGATTTTTATTCATTTCTCTTAATCCTCGCGTCGTTTTCTTACTGCTGAGGGTCGTGGCCGTCATGTTTAGAGAGGGTTTTATTTTTTGTTATGTCTTTCTTGCGTCTTTTTATGACCCTTGTAGTCAGACGAGCACACGGCCCAGCTAATGGTGAGTGGTTACCGTCACCCATGGACTTCAGCAATGCTTTCCGCTTAATACTCTCCACAAGCCACGTTTGAAGAAGGACATGTCATAGCGCTCGGGAAATACGTGGAGGGGAGCTCATTCCATAGCCGGATGGTACGTGGCAAAAAAAAACCTCTGGAAACGCACTGTCGATGAATGCATCTATCGGTATGCCGACATCCTTAATTTTATCGAAGTTTTAATACAACCGTTTTACGATCAGACTGAGGTTTAACTCATTGTCCAAGGTGGGTGGCGGTACATGATGAAAAACGAATGATGGAAAGCAGTTATAATTTCCAAATTGAGGTCTATAATTGACAGACTGTCTTGGCAGTGCAGTATTTAGCGCCTCTGACTATTGCACCGAGGGTTCGATTCCCACATCGGGATAACGGTCTGTGATGAACAGGTCTGTTTTCTCTTTGTCTGGGTGTTTGCTGTTTATACCTATATATTATGTAGGCGGTTTAACGGCCGTGGATGATTTGTTCCTAGTTAGTTATTTATTGCTCTATTTAAATAATTATATTTAAAATTTGTTTCTATTTACGTTCTAATTTATTTATACAATCTTCTTTAAATTTAAATACATTTTACCTAATCTGTTTAATTTAATTTGTGTCCAAATTTAATTTTATAATCTATCTAGCCGTACTCGCCCACTTCGTTGCACATTTAAAATTAGCATTAATATTGTCATTATTATTAAAGAGTCCAACACTCATATAAATATTAGCCTATCCATTAAGTACATGTATTTTCTACATGGATACCAAGTTTCAAGTCAATCGGGTGCACGGTTCAGTAGTTACAACGGAACATCCGTAAAAACCACTGTAGATTTATATATTAGTATAGATTAAAATTGTAATGTAATCCATTTTATTTGTTTATTTATTTTATTATTATATTTCCAATTTATGAATAGCTTAGCTTTCACTGTAGTCGTGCCCTAGCCTAAGTCACGTTCAATCAGACAGAAGCTGAACATCGTGCGGACGTCCAACTCAGATGTTAAGTAAGTGCCTTCAATCATTAGGTAGCGTATCAACACTCACATATTGAGCAATTCACAAATTAACTTGGTTCATGAGGTTAAGCCGTTGAAAAGGTGGGAAATCTTAGCGTTTTTTTGGTATTGTTTTTATCTTTCGCTGTCAGGGCCGTTACAGAACATATACGGAGTCAACACGCATGCCAATAATGAAAGGAATATCAAAGTTTTTGTTAAAATAGCTCCCTTAAATTCTCCCGCAATTTCTACATAATAGGCAGCCTTTTTTTTTTTATTTTTATTGCCTTTGTATGCAGACGGGCATACGGCCCACCTGATGGTGAGTGGTTACCGTCGCCCATGGACTTCAGCAATGCCAGGGGCAGAGCCAAGCCGCTGCCTATCAAAATAATCATCGCTTTAAAGCTATTATTGCAAGGGAATCGTAGCACATCCTGAGATCTCAGTTACTAAACATATACCTCCCTCTATCAATGGTTTCCACTGTTTTTTAAGCTTGAAAAATGATAAATGTTCACAATTGACTTCCACGGTGAAGGATTAACATCGTGTAATAAAAATCAAACCAGCATAATTCTAATTTGCGTAATTACTGGTGGCGGTAGGACCTGTTGTGAATCCACCGCGTGGATTGAACAACAGTGGTTACTGGAGTCCATAGACATCTACAGTGTAAATACGCTAGTATAGTTACAACGGTTGCCCCGCCTTTCAAACCGAAACGCATTACTGCTTCACGGCAGATATAGGCAGGGTGGTGGTACCTACCCGTACAGACTCACAAGAGGTCCTACCATCAGTAAAAGTCATTTTCAAGTTAATCAGTCATTTTCATATTAATCGCACGGAGCTTTTTCCAAAAATTTCGACCGTTTAACTTTGGCCCGCGAAAGTCTAAGCTACACATAATTCATATATAATAGGCTAGCACGAAATGACTTAGTTACTTCCCGAATCGTTTAGCGAACGGCAGCCGTCATCACAAACTAATTTCGTAATTTTAAAAGCTCCAATCAATCTGTGTAATGAAATTAACGAGGGCCTTTCTAAAAGAAACACGTGGTTCGTATGTAAGTTCCTAGCACGTCATACACGGAAGCCGTATTCTGAAATACCTGTTTAAAATTTACGCTATGGAAATGTTAAAGAAAATTTAGATTTTCTCAGGACGCACGCGAATGGTAACAAGCTTTAAGTTTTAATTGAGTACGTAAAGTTTATTTTTTTCTCTCCTACCTAAGCTGGTGGTCTAGAGAGATAATATTAGCGTAATTCCCAAGAGGTCCTACCACCAGTAATTACGCAAAATTAGAATTTTGTGGGTTTGATTTTTATTACACGATGTTATTCCTTCACCGTGGAAGTCAATCGTGAACATTTGTTAAGTACGTATTTCATTAGAAAAATTAGTACCCGCCTGCGGGATTCGAACACCAGTGCATCGCAACATACGAATGCACCAGACTTCTTATCTATTAGGCCACGACGACTTATAAAAGATCTAAGTTAAATAATCTATGATACAGAATACTGCCACGGTTGCACGTAACAACGAAATCACCGCCGAAGCATCTAATTATGACATTAGCGGTTATACTTAGTGTAGAGATTCGACTCAAGCCTGTGGTGAGACCGCACAAGAAAAAAACAAGAAATAAGAAATATTGTTTTATTTCGTATCACATTTAATTAGTTTGAAAAGTAAAGAGAAGATGCTGGATATTGCTGAGCAAATCAATTTAACTGGCTTCGGTTATGCCCATGACCATTTATGATCGGGTAGGCCAGAGGCATAGAGAGACAGAGATAGACAGAGAGATACAGAGGGAGACAGAGAGAGACAGAAAGAGACAGAGAGAGAATTCTTTATTGTACACCAAAATTAATAAACAACGCGATACATTAAATACAGGAAAGTACAATTGGCAGTAATGCAGCTTATTCTAACAACTTTTTTCCTACCTATGCTAATAGCCTATGGCTATGCCGAGTAAACGGGCGAGGAGCCCACATGTTTTGGTTGAACAGTCTTGCTCATTTCTTTCGTAACTTGTTTTTTTTTTATTGCTTAGATTGGTGGACGAGCTCACAGCCCATCTGGTGTTAAGTGGTTACTGGAACCCATAGATATCTACAACGTAAATGCGCCACCCATCTTGAGATATAAGTTCTAAGGTCTCAAGTATAGTTACAACGGCTTGCCCTACCCTTTAAACCGAAACGCATTACTGCTTCACGGCAGAAATAGGCAGGGTGGTGGTACCTACCCGCGCGGACTCACGAAAGAAGATGTCAAGATTAGCAGTTGAAATATTTTTTTTCTACATACGCTTATGGCCTTGAGAGGCCATTTCAGCGAAACCCTTGCAAGTAGGTGAGCTCACGGGGCTCAAACCTGACGGGAGAGAAGAGGCGAGTTGCATTTCTTTTATATAAAATAAATTTCTCTGTTTCTTCTCTCAAAAATGACACAAATTGCACATCTAAAGAGAGGGAACGTAGAGAGTAGATCACACATTTAATAAAACAATACAAATATGATTTAAAATACCCACTATCACTAATAGTGAAGTTGTTGACCTCTGTCCTACATGCCTCTCCATAGTTCCGATATTTGGGATGTTGACTCACAGAATCATTACACCCCTATAGCATCCACAAACAAAAAGCACGTAATTGGGACTAACATTCAATTATAATGCATATACTACTACTAAATTATCCATAAGTACACGTTTTACGCGCTACTTCGTTCGCGTTATTGTAGAGGAAAACTGTATGCCTTGAAAACAGTTTTTTCTCGATGATAATTATTATATCCTTTTTTGTAACTCCGAAAACGTGTATGCTAATGTTTCATGATGATCGGTTGCTCAGTTAAGATGTGACAGCGGAACAAACAAACTTACTTTCGCATCTCGAGCATGCGTTTTTGGAACGAAGTTCCTTAAGGGACGATGCGGAAGGGTACCCTAGCCGGGAAAAAACGTCCGTAACGTAAGATTTTTATTAGTAATGCACACAGTGTACGACTTAGCTTTGTAATAACGTACAAAAAATAACATATTTTTTTATCATTCATTGACCACGATCTCAGAGCGTTCGTTTGCCAATACACTAACTCTTATGCAAACAACCGTGAATGAAGTGTACCACAATAAGTTCACACATTACCGAATGACCGTGGGTTGTTGCGAAATCTCCAGTTTTATTTTCTTTATACCTCGAATAGAACTTAAAATTTATATGTTTATAATAAGGAACTACGTTCCTAACCGGTGTCCCACGACACCACACATTTTTTTTTTAAATAACTATAAGAAGTTTTCTATCTCAACGGGAAAATCAAAGTTGACGTTCGAGCCACAAGCGAAGCTTCATTCCGCAAAAAAAGTATAAAAAATTCGTTTAACTAATTCACGAAATGCTCTCGGAATTAAAGCTCTCGAAGTAGGCGATCATTAATGGCGTTTTTTTTTTTTTATAGAAGCGTTTTTGTACACAAAAAAAGGCAACAATGTATAATTTAGACAGGCGCGCCTCCGGCTCTCCACCTGTCACTCGGTAGCGAGCTTCGGCAACGATTATCGGCACGCGAGTAAACTAATTGCACTGCCCACGACAATGTCTCTCTGTAACCGAGTCCGCACAATTCACAATATTAAAAAGATCGTAAACGTCAGATTTCAATTATGCTTTTTTTTATTGCTTTAATGGGTGGACGAGCTCACAGGCCACCTGGTGTTAAGTGGTTACTGGAGCCCATAGACATCTACAACGTAAATGCGCCACCCACCCTGAGATATAAGTTCTAAGGTCTCAGTATAGTTACAACGGCTGCCCCATTGCTGCTTCACGCCAAAAATAGGCAGGGCGGTGGTACCTACCCGTGCGGACTCACAAGAAGTCCTACCACCAGTAAAATGCTTTACTCAAGTTCTTGGGTTAATGGCGTTTCCATAAAGATTTCGCCAATGTCAAGTGTATAATATACCTAGTCAGGTCATAAATTCTGTCACATGTTTAATGTAAAATAATTGAAACAAGTTTATTCATTATGTAACCATTCATATACCAAAATGAACTTAACAAAACATAGATTCTTATGACACTAAAGTTTATTCAAAATGACCTCCGTGATTTTGAATACAGGCCTTCAATCTGCGCGGCCAGTCGTCTATCGCAGCACGAACGAGGTCCATGTCAATATTGGCGGCTGCCTTAATCAAGGATGTGTTGAGTGACTCCAAATTGGGATGAGGCTTTGAGCACGCTTTTTCCTCCAAGTGTTGCCATATCTTGTAATCTAACGGATTCAAATCTGGACTGGAGGAGGCCAGTCTTCGTGCCGGATGAAGTCGATTTCACGCACCGCCAGCCAGTCTTGTGTGCTCTTCGCTCTATGAGCTGGCGCCGAATCTTGTTGGAATACCCAGTGCCTGTTATTGAACATGGTATGAGAAACAGGTTCCACAAGGTTCGTCAGGACTGTATTTTGATACGCAACTGCATTCGTTTTTACACCTTTCTCACAAAAATGTACTTCTGTTAAGCCCCAATAAGAAACTCCCAACCATACCATGAGCGAGGATGGAAAATGACCTCGTTGGACACGCGGAATACGGTGTCTCGCTTCTTCACTACTGTGTGCGTACACCTTATCATTTTGTTTGTTGTAGCTCTCTTCTACGGTAACAAATTTTTCATCCGAAAAAAGAATTTCCCGATATTTTTTTCCCGCGTACCGCTTCAACAAAGCGCGGCATCTCTTCAGTCTCAGGTCCATTAGACGAGCATTCAAACGATGTCCTGTTTTTCTTCGATATGCCCGAAGCCCTAAGTCTTCATTCAACACCCTTTTCACCGTGGTTCTGCTTAACCCCATCTGAAGGGCCAACAGTTTCTGCTTACGTTTGGGATTTCTTTGAATTCGCGCCTTCACAGCTTTTATCACTGCTGGAGTCCTAACAGACCGAGGGCGACCACTTCTTGACCTGTCATCTACACTAGAGTCTTCATTGTATCGTTTGATGGTACGATAAACGAATCTTTTGGTTATATTCAAATTTTTCAGTATGTTAAAAATTTGATTTTGCGCGTAACCGCAACGCTGCAACGCAATAACTGCAACACGGTCTTCTTTAAGCGTCCACTCCATATTTAAAAATGAGTAAAATTCTAAAAGTATACATTTTTATTTTCATGAACAATTCGAAATTCGAATTCAATAAACTTTTTTGTCGCCAGCATTCTAAAAGAAAAGTTTTTACTGTGTGACAATACTTATGACCTGACTAGTTATAATACTCTGCTTTATAAAGCGGGCTTCATGAACGAACAAGGTCACAGATTGTAACTAAGAATTAAGTGAGTAGCTAAGAATGTTTGATGACAGTATGCTTTTCTTTGTAAACATACTCCGGTTTTTTTCCTACCTGTGGGAGAAAAAGCCTCGATGGGTTATTCTGGATTTACTGAGCTAGTAGGTGAGCTCACGAGGCTCAAACCGGAGGTGTTGCTAACACTAACCCTAGCAAAACCAGTGCTTCGCAGAATCTACCACCGGATCGGAAACGCGACCCACTGAGAAGATTCGGCGAGAAACTCCGTAGACTGCGTCTATGGGTTAATTCACTCGTCGAGCTCTTCGTTGCAAGCAATGGGTTCGACGAGGACGGTGACCGGTGCGTGTGGTACCTAAAAGCACCGTTAATGGATCGGAAAATTCCCAATATTAAAGATCGTAAGCATCAGATTTTAATTATGCCTTACTCTGTAAATATACTCGGTTTTTTTCGTACCTGTGGAAACAAAAAGTAAGTACACAACAAATGTTTAGTCTTGGTTTTATTTTCCCCTACCTATTCGCTTTTAGTCTAAGAGGCTATTCCAGCTACGCGCAGACGGGCAGGTAACCTCACGGGTTCAGCCTGAGAGAATTTGCTAACGCTGGCCCTAGCAAGAGCAGTGCTTCGTAGAATCTACCACCGGATCGGAAACGCGACCCACTTAGAAGATCCGGCGAGAAACTCAGTGGGCTGTATCTATGGGATAATTCACTCGTCGAGCCCTTCGTCACAAGCGATGGGTTCGGCGAGAACGGTGACGGATATACTCAGTGAAAAACGCTTTTAATTCACTGAAATATACTAACAAATTAGCTTTGGTTTCGTAGAAAATGGATCAATCAAATTTCTTTAAACAATTGTAACCGCCATCTTTAAGGATTTATTTAATTCGGCCATTAAGAGTCAACGTGCTACATAAAGCCGTATACTCCAAAAACAAGCCATTGCACTGTCCGTCGTAGACTATAATAGGAAACTTAAAAAAAAGAATAATACCAAGATTGCCCCGATAGAATCGAGACGCGAGCCAAAAAAGCGGTCTCGGTGACAAAACAGCGAAAGAAATCGATTAAAAAAATATGAATCGATACCGAATCGAGTGATCAGTAAAATCGGTCGTCGGAACGTGCGTGACAGGGCACGCGCAATGAATCGATCCGGAAGGCGCGTGGTGCTAAAATCGATTTCAGTACTGTAAGATTAGAAAGTCTAGATTGAACACTGATTAATCGTTATTAGTAGACTTTTTCGAGAAAACTACGAGTTTTCATCCAAAACTAATTTGGTTTTTGTATCGTTTCAGAGCGCCACTTATTTTTTTGGTTCCGATTTTTTTAAACTGTAATTACAATTTCTCTTGAACAGACATTTACTTAAAACGCATTGATGGAATTTTGGGCTCGCCTCTTTCTAAGCAGCAACAGATCAATCGAAGCTAGATAAATTGCCCTTTACCGAAACTTAAATACACTATTCGTCGAATACTGTAATGGCAGACAATTCCAATTTGTTTCGAACCATTTTAGGCTGAGCTCACTCCGACAAACAAGACACATTCGAAACATGTGTCTTCTTCTCAATCGTTTCAATCTTTCATTCCACAGAGTGGTCGTGACCGGCTTGTTTTGTTGGGCCAACCCACTGAGTTCCTCGCTAGATCGTCTCAGTGGGTCGCGATTCCGATCCGATGGTAGGTTAAGCGACTAAGTGCTGCTCTTGGGCTAAGGCTAGTGTTAGCAATTCTATCAGGTTTAGCCCGTGAACTCATCTATGTAGCGTAACTGGAATAGCTTTTTAGGCTACCGGCGATTAGGTAGGAAAAAAATAAGTTGTGTTGGAGGAGACAGACTTAACGAGTCTTATGAAGCCCTGCCATCTCTCCCAGCTCCCTGCAAAACAAGTGTATATTTAATTGCAAAACCAAAATTTTTATTTTATTTTTTACTAATTAGGTATTCGTTTACCTTAGGGAATATACCCTGGAAAATCGCTATAAATCAATTTTAAATTATTATAAATACTACTATTGGATATAGCACTAAGTGAAAAGTGAAAAATTTTTTTTACGAAATTATGTATATGGAAAAAACCGCACGTGTAATTACTGAACGAAAAAAAAAAACAATTTTTTTCGCGCTCTAACCGTAAACCATTTTTTAGGTTAAAAAACAGACGTGCGTTGTAACGAGATTACTAAAATAATAGGCCCGACAAATGAGGCGAGGATCGTCGTGAAATAAAAACAGCGGCGCTGAAAAATTTTTCCCTCCAGTCTTATGTTGTTTTAGGGCCTCACATAATATTGGGCTGTGAACGAAGAATAACACTGTCTGAGCGGGCTGCGTACAAGGGGAGCCGGACTACGAGTAATGTTTTCGAATGTTATCGAATTTCTTCTTTTAGAGGCGATTCTTTGATGACAATTCCGCTGTAAGATTAAATTTCGAAAAACGCCGAAGGGATGTTTAATTAAGACCGTTTACCAGCGTCTTCTTCACGGCCGAAAAAAG
This sequence comes from Bombyx mori, assembly GCF_030269925.1. NCBI lineage: Eukaryota > Metazoa > Arthropoda > Insecta > Lepidoptera > Bombycidae > Bombyx > Bombyx mori. The sequence goes on along the minus strand of NC_085117.1, from coordinate 7,883,659 downwards.
GCGTAAAGTTCTAGACTAAAATTGTGAAACCAGTGAAACCACGATCGTGCACTTGTCGATATTAAATAGTGAGTGTATCTTTTTAAATTTTTGTTTATTGACTTGTAGGCAGACGAGCGTATGGCTCACCTGATGGTGAGTGGTTACCGTCACTCATGGACGTCAGTAATGCTAGGGGCAGAGCCAAGACGCTGCCTACCGTTAAGTACTCTCCACATCACACAAAACACCGTGGATGGAAGCTCATTCCAAAGCCGGATGGTAAGTGGCAAAAAAGATCTCTGGAAACGCACTGCGCAGTGGCTCCAGGTAGTATGGATGAACTCTACTCCGGTGGCGAGGGGTGCGATATTATCTTCTTTATCATTTATAATTTTAAATGAACTAATAGTATAATAGTTAGTATTCAACTTATGCTAATCGTAGGCAAATTTAAAACTATTTTAAGGCTTAATTTTGCATTCTTTACTGCTGTTGTTATATTGTTTTCAACGTTTCAAATTCTTTAAAGTTTTTATGGCACGGTGGAATAACGGACACACACAAATCGTAAAGTGGTGATAATTATATAGAGAAAAATAAGCAAGTTATGAATCAATTCACATTAGTTAAGTTAACTGTCACAGATATCAATAATATTATATTTTGTTCTGTACACTCCCTTTTAATCCATAAATGTATAATAAAAATTTAATTTTCATTTCAACCATGAATTCTAGTGTGTGAAAGACTTAACACGTAAGACGCCATGGGGTTCACCTGTGATATCTTTTTTTATTGCCATTGTAGGCAGACGAGCATACGGCCCACCTAATGGTAAGTGGTCACCGTCGCTCATGGACGTCAGCAATGCCAGGGGCAGAGCCGAGCCGCTGCCTATCTTCTGGTTTACTTAATTGTGTCATGGCAGTCTCGGATGGCCATGAGCGTTTTTTTCTATTATAAATACGGAAACATACAGCGGATCCTTTTAAAAACCTTTTTGGGTACGTATTCTGATAAAATACGTCAACTTAAAAAGGTTTTTTAAAGAATAAACATTTTTCTTTGATGGCGTCCACCTTTTTAATTAACGCAGTTCAATAATAGTATTTTCTTGGGTTTTCCCGAGTCGTAGACATTATTAATTAATTAATTATAGTATTTCCGATGTTGAAACATCGAATACATTTTTGAACAGTTTTCGTGATCACGGACGACGGTCGTTATAAATGTAGTTCTAATTATGAATTTAAGTAATGAAGTCACGTTGAGTCTTTCATGAGAGTACCAAATATCAGTAGTCACCACTAATTGCTATCCGTTGCGACACGAGCTTCGCCTTTCACAACAGAATCAAGTAAAAAAACAAGTGAGCATTAAAAAAATCAGCCGCCTCGACCTGTAGGTTTTTTAGACTTCAGACTTTAATCTGAAACTAATTGTATCCTATGTCTTAAATGCCGGAAACGTACGAAACAAGTACATCCAAGTATCGAATACCAAAATCAAATCTATATGTATATATAAAAATGAATTGCTGTTCGTTAGTCTCGCTAAAACTCGAGAACGGCTGGACCGATTTGGCTAATTTTGGTCTTGAATTGAATTCGTGGAAGTCCAGGGAAGGTTCAAAAGGTGAGAAAATATAAAAAAGCTCGGAATTATATAAAAACAATCAATTTTGTTTTGCTTTGATGTGTCCCCTTGATGTGTCTTTTATTTATCGATTGAGGCACTACGAAGTCTGCCGGGTCAGCTAGTATCTTATACAAATCTACTAGCTTCCACAATGGCACAGTGGCTTCAAGCAATCTGCCCACTATAATACTCTAATTCATTATTATTATCCTTCACTTTTTGTTAGCAATGTTCAATAGACGGTTAAGTGAATGTAGAGCGTCCAAACTGGGATGAACTGTGTGAAAGAGCACACTCTCATATACGACCTGACGTATGCTGAGAAGCCTGAATGGAAAAGAAAATATACTGTGTCGACCCCACATTGGGATAAGGGCAAAAATAATAAGTTCAATAAAGTTTCTAATGAAGAAATACTCTATTCAAAATCAAAAAGTTCTAATTCGAATGTATATAAAGACACTATTAAATCGTGACAAATTTACCGCCGATTCGAAATGCAATTTCACCACCGAGAAGAATGGTATTTGTGTGATATCTTCTTCTCGCATTAAAACTATAATCTCAAAACTTTACAGGAGAGTGTTTTAAAGGTTTAACATGTGATATTTTGAATATTAATCATCTTTGCAACATTATTTTTTTATTTTTTACCAGTTACATTATCTATCTTTTAAAGTCAGATAAAATTATGTATTAATTTTGTCAACAGTAGTCAAACCATAGGAAAACTAAATTGGATACCAACATGTTATACATCAGCACAGAACATTATGGGTATCATATACATTGATTTCACACTAAATGCTAACATAATTACAGGTACCGACTGCATGCATCGAAAAAAAAGCGGTTCATTGTATAAAAAAAAAACAAAAAAAAACTATATATAACTGACTGATTACATGAAGACCTTACCTTTACAACCAAATACGCTATTACTTAATTGAAAAAACTCATTGAGCAAGGTTGTAGACTTCTCGTCTAAAACTGTCAACAGTGCCAGCAAAAACGTCCAGAGAATACTTGTTGTGCAAATTATTTAATTCCCCAACTAGTCTGCTGAGAGGCACGTTCTTACCAAGGTTGGTGTAGTATCTGGGAACCCTGAACACAATCAACTTCGAAGCCCTTGTCGACGTCAGTGGCACGCTAAAGTTCAGAAGAGATAAGAGATCAGGGGCATCGTATTCTCCGTTAACAAGTTGATGCAGGAACAATAGATCGAAAGTGCGTCTCCGCTGCGAAAGAAAGCTCATCTGGAAATACTTCCGGGTAACTCTGAATGGTTCTAACAACATTGCAGAAGAAAGCAAGGTGCCACAGAAAACGCTTCTGAACCCTCTCTAACTCATTTTTGTACATGTCGTAAAAAGGGTTCCAAGTGGCACTGCAGTACTCCAGGGTGCTACGAACGTAAGAGTTGTAAAGTAATATTTTTGTTTCCGGTCTAGTAAAGTCCCTGCTGTTCCGCAAAACAAAGCCGAGGGACTTGAAAGCCTTCGAGCAGATCTTCTCAATATGGCCGTGAAATCTTAATTCTCTGTCGACTTCTACACCGAGATCCCTAATACTATCGACCTCTTTTATGATGCTATGGTTTATAGTGTAGTTGTAGTAAGTTCTAGTTTTTTCTTCTGGAAAAATGATACACAATGGATGATATGATGGAATGATATGGAACAATACACATAACGTACATATTCTCAGGGTAGGTAACTTATTCAAAGTATAAAAATTTGCACCGATGTATGAAGACATTTTCATAGTTCACATTAATATTAATTTTAATGGGAACAGCGGAAATTATAAAACAAATGTAGTTTTAAATTATATCCTGCGAGAATAGTATTTAAAGTGAACACCGGACAGTCTTTATGTTAATTAATGGGTATGTAATTATGTTATCAAAACAGGCACTGGTAGATAGAAAAATCGCTGGTGTCTCTCGTTTGTGGGGTGCTTAGGCATTGCCACAGTGGTGGAACTAGGGCTGTCGAATATTTTTTTTTGTTTTTTAAATTTATTTATTTCGGATGCGATTTTATTTCCTTTTACCTATTCGCTGGTAGTAAGAGGCTATTCCAGCTCCACGCAGGCGGGCAGGTGAGCTCACGGGTTCAACCCGAGAGAATTTGCTAACATCAGCCCTAGCAAGAACAGTGTTTCGCAGAATGTACCACCGGATCGGACTACGACAAGGACAGTGACCGGTGCTTGAAGAGCCTAAAATCGAGAGCGAATAGAGAAAAAAAAGCACATAAACTTTATGTAATAATATATTATTTCCTTCGCAGCCCTACGTGGATGGAGAGGCGCGCTGCTGTTTTTTCATTTACGTATATTTTCCTTGGCACACGATATTTTTTCAGTGTGCTTTCCCAGTTGTAAGATAAACTACACTCAATCAAATGTATATTTTTTTCCATTCATTACACGGGTTCCTTTTTAATTTTCGTGTATTATTTTGTGCGCCGAATCCATTTTGGTTTTATTAAATTTATCAACTATTATTTGTTTAACTTTCGTTCGCTTATAAACCTTATTCTGAATGAAACTTGAATGGTAGTAATCATTTTTCCTTAATAATCTCGTTCAATTCTCGAACAAATTCATTTCTTCCTTGATGTATATATTACTATTTTATGAGGTAGAATAGCCGTTAAATTATTCTAATTAATAATTATGTTTTGAACATCACATAGTAGGCAGCGTGATACTTCATGACGGGTTCTATAATAGCCGAATAGTGGAATAGTTCGAAGTCGTCGTGGCCTAAACGATAAGACGCCCGGTGCATTTGTATTAAGGGATGCGATTTAGCCAGTGTTCGAATCCCGCAGACAGCTACCAAATTTTCTAATGACATACGTACTAAAAAATCCGCGGGTCTGATTTCCACGGTGAAGGAATAGTATTATGTAATAAAAATTAACCCGCAAAATTATAATTTGCTTAATTACTGGTGGTAGGACGTATTGTGAATCCGCACGGGTAGGTACCAACACCCTGCCTATTTCTGCCATGAAGCAGCAATGCGTTTCGGTTTGAAGGGTAGGGCAGCCGTTGCACTTTAAAAAATTAGACCTTAGAACTCCTGTTTCGAGATGCGTGGCGGCATTTAGGTTATAGATGTCTATGGACTCTGGTAATCACTTAACATAAGGTGGGCCGTGACGTGAGATCGGCCACCCATATAAAAAAGTCGCACTGATGATAACAGAAAACTTAAAGGTGATAGTAATATTATTAAACATTGCTTTAATGTAAATTTTCACTACTAGAGCTTTGTACAGTTCGTATTTAAGTATTTAATGCTAATTAAAATCACAATCAACTGATACAGACCCATTTTTTAATTCAAGCAAAGTGTCGTTAAAAATTTTTCTCATACCGATCCAATTTACCCCTGCGTAAATATAAGAAAATATAAGAAATATAAATCGTTTATAAGAAAGCCTGCTCGTTTGAATTAAGGTGCTCACTCTCCCTTAAACAGAATCCTTTGGGACTACAATAATGTCCACGGTAGCGCGGTCTCCGTCAATGTGCGTTCGGAGTTGTCCGATTGCGCTGAACTAATTTTAAGTGAAATAGATGTTTTTTCTAATTGTCTCACAACTTACAGGAAAAATCTACAGTGGATCATTTCCCAATTAAATATGAATTAATTTTAAGCAATCAATCAAATGTAATCAAATCTTAGTTATATAATTTTTTTATTATTATTGTTGTTAATGCACTGTCGATTGCACCTATAGTTGCGGTGTCATCTGCCATGAACTTTTGTTAATTTGTCAATGTTTTGTATTGATGATCGCTTTGTTGGTGCAACTTAATAAATAAATATATAAAACATTATGTTCTAGTAATTTTTTGACACGCATGCACGACAGTCCAGATGATTGCCTTACATAGCAGTAACTTAAGTACAGAGATGGCATACCGATAAGCTGCCTCAAGTTATCAGGGTTCGAAGTTTCGACTTTAAAATGGCTGCTTTTCGGAATTCCTAATTATGAGTTCTACTTCAGAGTTCGGAGGTTGGAAAGATAAGTTTGACAGTTATAAAAATCTTACCATCATTGATCACCGCTGTTTCGGAGATTTAAAACGGTGAAATTCCTTCATTGTGGATACCGTTAATACAACAAAATTTGAACCCAAAAATACAAAAGATAATTAATATATGGCTATAATTTTAATGAAGTTATAACATACTACAGAATCCTTACATCTGCAACGAGGCATCATCGCCATAGCTCGATTATAATACTTATAAATATATACAGAACAACATTCTTTATGAACCCTTCCAGTGTATGGAGTTCGAACATTCACGTAAGATGACTTTAGTCCGTCTAAATAATCTTGATACTTATAATTCTATTATTAAAATAAGATTTTTGTATATTTTCATTGAATTACGCTTGTATCTATATAAGTATTTAAATTATTATTTACAACATTTTAAATTTGTAAATAATTTACTCACTGCATCAGGCCTCAACGTTAGGCGCTTCAAGGCACTACTTGTTACCTCTTAGCTTTGACTATATCGATGTTAACGCATTTTGCCTATTTTTCCTTGAATCGTTTTCTGGTCATCCCAAGGATCTCTAAGGATCTAAGGTCCTAAGTATCAGACTTCCGTTGTACTCGTATCGAACGCTTAGTCCATGGTGCTGTTCAAATTCCACTGAAAGATACCAATTTTTGTAAAGAAATGACTTGCTTAACACAATATGTACGAATGATTTCAACGGTGAAGAAATAAGATCGAGTAACAAAAATGAAATCTGATAAGATAAAAATTTGCGTAATTAGTGGTGTTAGGCGCTTTGTTGGCCCACATGGGTAGGTAACTACTCCTACCCTACCCGTTTTCGCGACAAAGCACTAATGCGTTCGACTTTAATCCAATTAGCTAACTAGGTAATTTAATGATAATTAAAAACTCCACTTTAAAAAAAAGTTCCAGCTCAATATGGACACTTCTTTTACTTTAATTGCAGGCAACTGAGCATACGATCCACCTGATGGTGAGTGGTTACCGTCGCAATGCCAGGGAATAGCCAAACTACTATCTGAAATCTGTAGCGTTGACGTAATGTAATTGCCTACAATCAGGTGAGCCTTGCAGTTTTGTATCAAGTATCAAGATTGATCGATCGCAGTAACGTCCGGTGACCACAAGATGGATAGAGCACCTGTTTGAGCCGCGGGCGATCGGGCTCTCTCGGCGATCTTCGGCTATCTTCGGCTCAACTCTATACGCAAGCAAAACAGCTTACTTTCTCGCAGCTGTCTCAAGGGCATAGAGTCGAAATTTCCTCGTACATACACAAAGTTGATTAAGTTCCTAAGGGGTTGGTACGTGGGAAAAATTCATGAGGGATTGTTGTCTAATTTTATTAACCCTTACCATGCGTGGGTGTTTCGTTCCACAGATGTGGCTGGATTTATACACGTAAGGGCATTCCCTTGTTTTTGGTAGATTATGATCTTCAAGAAATTTTTGTGGTGAGTGCATTATGGTGTTCAAAATCTATGATGTTATGCATCAGACTAAAGTGGGGACATTCGTGTTTCAAGGTAAAACTGGAAATTTAATTTATCATATATTTATTGACTTACAGATAAATAGATACAGATAATCTTGGCCTGACATTAGACTAGATTAATAATAATAATATCATGTAAACCAGAGACTGACAAATATACTTATATAAGTTTAAATCTTTGATCAACAATAGTCACTACATATATAGATAATAGCGAGCAGCTCAGGCTCCGCTCGGGTCTTTAAAAAAATTTCAACGATATTTGACGTTGTTTTATTTTTTTAAATAAAAGAACACTTATTGCGGCATAACTATAATAGTTAGACATATGCTGTCGCGACACTTTGTGTAAATAATAATGTGTTCTACAAAGTCGTAGTACATTATTTTATTCAATCATCAATAGTTTTCGCAGGGCACGCGATGTAAAGAATATTTTAGGTAATTTTTTGACATCTTGGGTTACATTATTGGAGGTTTAGTAAGGATCCCTAATTTTTTCCAAAAAATGTTACAACCTATGTCACTCGGGAATAGTGTAGCTTCCAAACAGTGAAAGAATTTTTCAAATCGGTTCAGTAGTGTTCATAAAACTTATTCATCACACGAAGGTTTGCTCGATGCGGGAATCGAACACCCGACCCTCGGCCCAGCAATCAGGAGTACCTACTGAAACATCAAGTCCTTCAAACTGCCACCAAAGCTGGCAAAATTTTAAAACACAACTGAGTCGTGAAGATCAGTGCTCAATGGATCACAAGTCGCCGTCTATAAAATACCTATTGTCTATACTTCGCTTCCAAAAGCCAGGAAATAAATACACAGATTGCAATAGTTCATTTGATTCTGTATTGCTTTATTTTCAACTCCACTTGTACAATCATTAGATATGTGCTCACTACATAATACGCCGCTTTTTCTGCTGTTTTTCCAGCTTTTTTTTTACTGCCTTTTTTTTATGTCTCGTCCCCACTACTGCCATTGCTCCCACAACAGTGTTGCAATATAGCAATCCGAAAATTGCCAAATTTAACATGCTAAATTTTCTATTACTTACTAGCTGACCCGGCAGACTTCGTAGTGCCTCAATCGATAAATAAAAGACCTAAACTTTTGTATAAAATAAACTTGAAACAAACAAAAGGAATCGGTCCGAAGGGGGACACATCAAAGGAAAAACAAAATTGTTATATTTATTTAATTTAGGGCATTTTCATATTTATCTACCTTTTAAACCTTCTCTGGACTCCCACAGATAATTCAAGACCAGAATTAGCCAAATCGATTCAGCCGCTCTCGAGTTTTAGCGAGATTAACGAACAGCAATTCATTTTTATAGTGATATTACAACAAACTTTACAATTGCAATACAACGTTCACAAACATCAATTATGATAAGACGCCCGATGAATTTTTTTTTTTTTTTTCCTACCTAAGCTGATAGCCTTGAGAGGCTATGTCAGCGTAACCCTAACTTTAGTAGGTGAGCTCACGGGGCTCAACCTGACGATGTTGCTAACACGAACCCTAGCAAGAGCCGTGCTTCGCAGAATCTACCACCGGATCGGAAACGCGACCCACTGAGAAGATCCGGCGAGAAACTCAGTGGGCTGTGTCTGAGAGTTAATTTACTCGTCGAGCCCTTCGTCGTAAGCGACGGGTTCGACGAGAACGGTGACCGGTGCTTGAAGTACCTAAAAGCACCGTTAGTGGATCGGGAGGATCCGAGATGACGTGTTTTGGGCGACGTCGACTGCTTTCCATTCTGTCCGCAGGATCGGGAATGATGAATTTGTATCGATTGTTGCAAATATGCATAGGTATAGGTCAAATCCAGGAGTTGATGCATATAGTTCAAATCCAGCAGACAACTATTAACTAATTCTTTTTCTAAGGGAATACGATCCCAATACGTATGGTAGGCAGCGCCTTGGCTCTGTTACTGGCATTGCTGATTGATATCCATGAGCGATGGTAGCCACTCAGCATTAGGTGGGCCGTATTCTCATCTGCTTACAAGGGCAAATAGAAAAAACATATACACGTGCCTGGAAGATTTTTAAATTTCGTAAATACTGGCATAAAAACGCATTGTTTCCACATGAGTGTGATACCAATATTCTGTTTATTAAAATGAAATAAAACAAAAACGACCACAATAATTCTCAATGATTAATTATTTACGCCAAATTGATTGATGTAATTTTGTAAGCCAGGTCAACGCTGGCCTGGTTTTAAATAGTTATTATACCTTGAGACAAGGTTCAGTATTATATGAGGTCTATTTCATCCTTATTACCGGAATTTGTGATGGTTTCTTGGTACAAATAGAGAGGATGGTGGTACTCTCACCACTACCACCAGTGTACGAAGTTTCAATCCAATCGATAAAATAACGGCGGGTTAACATTTAAAACAAACCGACGCATATGCAAATGTTTACGCTTCAGATTTTTAATGCGATTTTTATATAATAATTCTATTTATATTTCCACAATACTCGCGATATCTATATTTTAATACGTGAAGCAAAAACTTTGTATCCCTTTTTACGAAAATTGCGCGGACGGAGGAGTATGAAATTTTCCACACTTATAGAGAATATAGAGAAGAAGTGCACAATGCAAATATTTTTTAAAAATAGTGCATAAAAGTTACATTAAATCAATAATGAAAACATTACACACACTACCATGTATTTGACACAAACACATGTACTCTTTGTTTATTGCACTGAAGTATTGTCAAACTTTTGTTATTGCTTAGTCTGTAGTCAAATTGAAAATAGGTTAGTATTGTTTATCTTTAATATTACGAATATTTGCCTATAGTGTAGTCTTGGCAAAATCTGTAACAATAGGACCATAATAATGTTGAAACTTATAATTTCAATTAATTATAGTCGAATTTCAACTACTGCGGGACCACTAGTTTGTATTAAAATGCGCGACGCGGTCTGTTGGTCTTATTAAACAAAACAATAACTAAACAATAAAGAGAAACATTTTATTTATCCGCGTAAATTTAATGAGAGTGCAGTTAATAAACAAAATGGGACATCAGGAATTTGTAGCCTCTCTAAACTTGACTACGATGTACAATGTCATTCGTGGATACAGCGTGTTCGAAAACAATCCACATGTGGTTCACTGTTTTGTTATGTTGTGTTATTTTGTCTGCAGCTTAACACGTTGACGGCGGGACCATTTTGAGGAATTCTTCAGCCAGTGTGTATGAGGTCTTCTCGATTCAAAAGTGGACTTCTTTACGGTGCGTATGATAACTCACTAAATTTCATTTTTTAATATACCCTTGAACATAGAAATGCGGACGTATTGCGAAAAAACGCGGCTTTGACTGCCGCACAGTGCCGCAAGGGGACAATCTATCATGAGGCTTTTTAAACCACATGATGCAGTCAACGTGTTAAATTGACGACGAGCTTACAGTCTCGCTGATGCTTCACGTATGTTAGAACTAGGGTTTGCGTAGCCGTTGTAACTATACTGAGACCTTAGAACTTATATCTCAAGGTGAGTGGCGCATTTACGTTGTAGATGTCTATGGGCTCTAGTAACCGCTTAACATCAGGTGGGCTGTGAGCTCGTCAATCCATCTAAGCAATAAAAAAAAACATAGTCGAACATAAACACAAAATCAAGTTTTCGATTTTTTTTATTGTCCTTGTAAGCAGACAGCATATGGCCAACCTGATGGTGAGTGGTTACCGTCGCCAATAGAGTCGAAAGCGAAAATATTATTTACCATATAAAATACAAAGCTGCTAGGAGTTATTTAATATTTATCCCGAGATTTCGGAGCTCATTGTAAATGTACTGTTGGCGCACTGTGTTTGTGGCGGAAGCCATCATACGACGCAAGATATTTGACAGATGCCTGAATCTCGCTTACGCATTTTTAAGATAAGCTCGCATATATACAAGTTCCGAACAACAACATTCGGACCGTCGTCGGTCTAACGAGCAATATCACCCGCTCGGTGGAAGATCTTCCCTTTGTCGTTAAATCTACATGGTCTGTCAGGTGAAAAAAAATAAACATTACTCAGTGTTGCTTAGTACTATACTCGTAATATATTAGGTTCATTGCGCTATGAAAGTGCTTGTATTGAAATTAAATTGAACAAAACAGACGAGAGTAAGTACTAAAAGATTACATACGAAAGAAACCGAAAAAAAATGTATAAGAAACATAATGATTCTCTCAATATTTAACATGTGCTATAAATCCTCCCTCTCTATACAAGTACTCAGTTAATCCATTTATTTTCATGACGTAAAAAGAACAAAACCACACCCCTTTAAAAATTGTTATCTCACGGATTTATAATTCTCATAAGAATAATCATAGTAGTAATAAGGCGCATTGACGCAAGTACTGAGTGCAGGAAATATAAAAATCACATCACATGTGTCATCCTTCTGTACGAAGACGTGGTGTAAATGTAGAAAAATCTTACAGAGAAACAATTTCGGAAAAAAAACTATTATTGAATTTGATAAAGGCATTATCTATGTTGACGATGCTGTCATAAAATCAAGCAAAATCCAGAATAGAACCTTGTAACTCGACCAGATATATGCGAATATGCAAAAAATACTTTATTACTGAATATAAGCACCGAACCTTTACTAAGTATTTCGGAGTTATCAGTATCTGCCCGGTGACCACAGCAATAGATTGCTGACACATTGCCAATATTTAGTACTCTAACTGTATTCAAATATTTGTTTATAAATTCAATCAACAGCTGCTCTATTTGGATATGGCTTTCAATGATTTGGTTAAATTAATTTTATTTTTTTGTTTAATTTTAAGACGTCTTGAAGTAGCAAGGAAACGAGAATGAAACATATCTGCGCGCTTGTAAAATAATTATTTGAAAAAGCCACCACCCTGTAGACGGCCAACCCTTTCTTTGAAGGCGATTCATTTTTACCTTTTTTACCTCCAAGTCAATCCTTTTTTATGGCTATTACTTTTTTTTTCGTTCGTAAAGCTATCGTTTTTTACGAGATCCCAAATTAATACGAGTTTTTTTTTTTGTGTGTGACCGTATCGCGACCGAACCGGTTAGTCGTCCTTTTGTGGGAAACGTGTCCAATGAAAGTGTTTCTATGTTACTATAAAATCCAACTTTCGATTTTTATTCTAGTCATATTACGTATACCACGAATCCTACGTAGTATTAGAAAGAGTACAACTTTACCGATTTTAGAGCAGAAGCGCATACTTTTGATTGAGCCATAATAAAAATGGTAATTACAAAAAACCTAGCTACGTAGTTTCTGATTTTTACATAAATAATAGATTTCTTCAATACAATAAATTCAGTTGATAGATTTTTTGATTTTGATTGAATTTGAATCTGTTATTCTGTCTGTATTTTCTGTCTGTTTTTTTATTCCTTCACGCTCGAATCCCCTGCTATCCAGCATGTTCTTTTATTTCCTAATGTATAGTTTTAGTAGGTGTCCATTAATTCAGAGTTTGATAATGCAAAATATTGCGACTTCAAAACGCATCAGGATTGCTAAATTAATCTGATTTGAACTAAAATCATTCGATATTGGAACTTCGGTAATATAATTAGAATATCTTCTACCGAGCCGGTTTGTTTGGTTGGACAACGTTATAAATGCGCATGTGTTGTGATATGAAACCTTCTAAATTATATCTTGATATTATTCAATACTAGCTGACACGGCAGACTTCGTAGTGCCTCAATCGGTAAATAAAAGACCTAAACTTTTGTATAAAATAAACTTAAAACAAACAAAAGGAATCCGTCCGAGGGGGGGACACATCAAAGGGAAAACAAAATTGTTATTTTTATTTAATTCCGAGCATTTTCATATTTATTTACCTTTCAAACCTCTCTGGGCTTCCACAAATCATTCAAGACCAAAATAAGCCAAATCGGTCCAGTCGTTCTCGAGTTTTAGCGAGACCAACGAACAGCAATTAATTTTTATATATATAGAAGATAGAAGATGTTTCACTATTTGCTGCTTTTCGAATGTGAATTCCCTTCAAACTACAACATAGGTTTTTAAGCTTCCGTCATGATTAAACTAGAGTCCATACCTAGCCTTGTGCCAATAGTGCTTCGCAAAGTCTACCACCGGATCGGAATCGCGACCCACTTAGAAGACCCGGCGAGAAACTCAGTGGGCTGTGTTTATGGGTTAGTTCGCTTGTCAAACTCGTCGATCGCGACGAAGACCGGACGGTGACCGGTGCTTGAGAGACCTGAAAGCATCGATAGTGAATCCGGGGGTTCCGACAAGACATGTTTCGGGCGACGGCGGCTTTGCGTTGCGTGGTCGGATAAGACATGAGTGAACGAATAACGCGAAGACAAACTTATAGAATGTTCACTATCAACTGGAGTAGATAGTAGGACCTCTTGTGAGTCCGTGCGGGTAGGTACCACCACCCTACTTATTTCTGCCGTGCGTTTGCAATGCAATGCGTTTCAGTTTGAAGGGTAGGGCAGCCGTTGTAACTATACCGAGACCTTAGAACTTATATCTCAAGGTGGGTGGCGCATTTACGTTGCAGATGTCTATGGGCTCCAGTAACCACTTAGCACCAGGTGGGCTGTGAGCTCGTCCACCCATCTAAGCAATTGAAAAAGAAAGAAAAAGATGCGGAAATACCGCTAGTTATGTAGTGACCAGGGAGATACTTATGCACCACCTAACCAAAGCTATCATAATGAGACTACGACCGATAATACTCTTATTAAAATTAAGAAACAATTTGTAACAAATTAAAGCCTTTTAGTAAAAAACAATATATAGGATACATGTACCTGATCCTGATTGAAATACGCAGGATGTCAGAAGCCGAACTGGTTTGACGGTATGCCGTCAGACTGGCAGTCTTGTTTTGAACTCTTGTTTTTCGACCAGTAATTGCGATTAACTGTTCAATACTGTTATATGGGTTGGAGCGATCTTTTGTTCGGAAAATTAATTCTTCATTCAATTAATTTACGTCACTACAAATTTAAGATTTCAATTGCATGTCACCAAGTAAACGAAATTGTAGTTTTGATTTACATTATCAAGAAAAAACACTGTATGAGACATTAAAAAAAAATTTAACATTAAGTGATTCCGAAAATACGATTTATCTCCCGTGTTGTTCGTACTGAAAACAAACAAGACCAGAACGTTCGGTTTAATACAAGCAATGTATTTTAAATCTCTTCGATTATCTATAGGTATGGCTGTGGCTTCCAGGAATCGCATTATCCCTAATTAATTATCCAATATTTATTCTCTCGAACTACCGAATCGCCGTAGGCTTGAAAACTGCAGATCGAAGCCAAGAATCGTGTTTTTTTTTCTCAATACGTAACAAAGCCTTATCCGCGAATATCGCCAAAAGACCAGACGCAACGCATAAATCCTCATTTAAATATACTTCGTTGACCATAAAACGAAAAGGACATATCTACACATATTTTTTTTAAAAGATTTCCTACATTATTCCTTTACGAGTAACAGTCATTTGTAACGGAAGACAAATTTTATATAACTTATTACAAAAGGTCGTCAATGATTTGTATGTGAATAAATCACTACCTTATTCTCTAGCGGTTACAGTGCTTAATGCTATGTAACGCTTTCAAAGGGCTTTTATAGCAATAAATAAAGGAATATCGAAGTTGGCTGTGTCAACAACGCGTTGCATTCTTGCGTCGTGTGTACGATGCATGCACACACGCAAATAATTGCGAGGAAATTGCTGTGTGCGTGTGGACACAAATACTTATTGGTAAATGTTGAATAGAGGACAAAGGTGTCGTGGAGTGTTTTAAAATTATGGATTTTGTTTTGAGTGTTAAAAAAACAACAGGAAGAATTACATTGCGTATTTACGACCATCATGCCTGTTTTTTTGTTTTGTCACAATGCAGCAATGATTTTTTAGAATAAGATTGATTCTCCGACCTCGTATGTTATGGCAAATGTCGGTATTTCATTGTCCTATCTGGCAAAGTTGTTCGAATTGGGAATTGGGAATGGGAACACGAATTCTTCGCTGCAAATGGAGATAAGATTTTTAAACAAAACTGCGAATAGTTACACCTGACACAGCTGACACATAAAAAACAAAATATATCAACATCCTCTCCACAAAACCCTGTTCATCTTCCCCTGACCTTGAGCCGAGTTGACCCGTTCCCGCGAATCAGCCGCGTTTACTCTCTCAGTCGAGGGGATACGAAACACATACCCACGTTTAGTATAGGCAAAACTTTTAAAGCAAAATAATCAATTTATTGTACTGTATATTAGCCTGAATATGAAAGATTCATACTACTACTATACTACTACATATTACTATACTATATATTAGCCTGAATATGAATCTTACAAATAATGTAGGTATTTTTTCCATTGTGGTTTTCTAAGCCTGCTAACAGATCTTCAACATTGTCTGATTGTTTAAGGCTCTGTGAAAATAATATAGTTATAAATTGGGTTATAATAATTTACTAGTTGATGACCGGTTTTTTTTTTATAACGCCATCTTGTTGTGTCTTTAAAGCGGTTAGTTGCCCTCAATTAAAAAAAATAGTATTGTTACTCGCCAATAGATGTCGGGAAGAGTTGATTATTGAAAACACGAATAAAACAAAATTTTCTGAAAATAAATCGTAGCTAGGTCGATTTATCGCCCCCGAAATCCCCTGTATACTAAATTTTATGAAAATTGTTGGAGCCGTTTCCGAGATTCAGATTATTTAAATTTAAAGGTATAAGATACCAAAAGTATAATGTCCCGCCTTAATTTATGAATAAGCAAAAAGTACCACAATTATTTGGGGTATTGGAGACGTATTATGTTCCTGGAAGATTAGACTCAACCATTTTGACTTTTTCTGTCGCGTAGCATTGTAACGTCCCGTTTTGAATAGTGGGACAGTCAGTTGACACGTTGTTTTCATGTTTCAAGGCCAATGTCGGCAGTCACATAGTTGAGATTAAAAACTTTAGGCTGGCCATAACTTCCTTCAACTATGTAATGCAATAAAAAAATTAACTTATGAGTAGAGTTTTTACTAACGATCATGCCAAGATGTATGGATTAACGACCTATTCTACTTGTAGTCTTTAGGATACTAAATGTCAAACAAATACAATAACATTCAATTAACATCGTATTATTTTACTGGTGGTAGGACCTCTTGTGAGTCCGCACGGGTAGGTACCACCGTCTACCCGTGCGGACCTGCCGTGCCTAATTCTGCCGTGAAGCACTAATGCGTTTCGGTTTGAAGGGCGGGGCAGCCGTTGTAACTATACTTGAGACCTTAGAACTTATATCTCAAGGTGGGTGGCGCATTTACGTTATAGATGTCTATGGGCTCCAGTAATCACTTAACACCAGGTGAGCTGTGAGCTCGTTCACTCATCTAAGCAATAAAAAAATAAATATATTTCATGACCGCTAATACGTCCAGTAGAATGATTCTGTAATAACGTCAGAAAATGCGTTTCTCGTCTACTTCTAAGATGAATGGATGGAGGATAGAAGGAAGAGGAAGTTTCAAAATACTAGAAGGAGGTACATAGTTTTTTTATTTATACCGGTCACCGTCCTCGTCGAACTCGTCGGCTTCGACAAAGAACAAATAGAACAAATAGATACAGCCCACTGAGTTTCTCGCCCGATCTTCTCAGTGGGTCGCGTTTCGGATCGGGTGGTAGAGTCTGCGAGCCACTGCTCTTGCTAGGGCTAGTGTTAGCAAATTCTCTCAGGTTGAACCCGTGAGCTCACCTACTCGTCCGGGCGTAGCCCTTAGGCTACCAGCGAATAGGTAGAGAAAAATAATAATAAAAAAAACAGAATATATAGATTCAATGGTTTATATTTTTTAATTTCCCGTGGAGGAAAACTTCGTACGGACACAGCTGCGTATCCCACGTTTCCTTTTAACTTGAACACACGAAGGTCTGACGTAGGCAGGTCCCAGATTTTAGTTTCAAGTTGACAATTCAGGTTGCGATGTCTTCTACCTTCAATAATCCTTTAACACTAGAAGGATTCTATGTAAATTAGCCTGTCTATTGCAAAAATAAATAGTCACAGTGGACTATTCCACTCTCTTCGACTTATACCACTTCCTCATCATTGGTCTCCTATTTAATTTCCTCACCTCATGGAAACTAGGATGTTCAAGAAAAACAAAGGTATTCCCTATCTAATTCTTAAGTGAGCTATTATTGACTAAGCCGTTTTATATCGAATTACATATTATCATTCTCCTGTCCTTCTCCCAGTTACCTGGGATCGGCGCAACATGTTTTCTCATTCCATACACCTCTATCATATACCATTTCTTCGCTCACTCCCCTCTTAAGCATATCATCTGTCACGCAATCCAGCCTTTTCTTGTTAGGTTTACCTCTCCTCGAACTACATATGTATATGGCTAAATAAAAACTACAATATTTAACAATTGATTATGATAATGATAATGAAAATTTAACAATTTTCAAACAACAAACATTTGTTAAGATGTTTTATTTCGAATATAAACAAATGAGAATTCCCTTGAAGGTCACAATCGTATCTCGAATAAATAAAGTGTGTTTTTTGCAAATTTTTATAATTGTTTATTACACGGAGCGGCTTATCTCGGTTTTAGATCCGCTTGGATCTTTAATCAACTTTAAATACGATTGCTGGGCAGCTTCACCGTGGACCACGTTCGCCAGCCCTTTAAAATAACCGGTCCGATCCCGTCTCTGTCGCACTTAAGCCGAACGCATCCTTCTACGCCGTTCCTTCGATTGGTTATTTTTTCATCTCACTCTCACCAATGCTTAATCTACCACTTTCCCTTTTTAAAGGACGAAGACTGGGTTCTTTGTCTCATTTTAACGCGCTCGATGAGGTCAATGCGTCCTTGTCGGTCTTCAGGATTTGACCTTGAGACGGGAGATGCAAGCTTCCAGTTTATTTTTACTTTTTTTCTCGGAACGATGACGAAATCCTCTGTGGTGTTAGTGGCCATTTGTGATATTTCATATTGGAGTTTTATTGTTGGATTAAAATCGACATAGGTTAAGTTTAAAAAAAAAAAAACTTTTGGTTGATATTTGAAATATTCAGAACAACATATTGTTTTTATGTTTTTGATGTAGAATTTTATGTAAAATGTGAATACTTAGTACAAACAGAGAATAATACAAAAAAATTGATTGTATTAATATAATATTGTTTTCTGTAATTTCATTACAGAAACACGTTATTTACGTATTTTTGAATACCCACTTATAATGCTTAATCATTGCATAAATTATGTAAAATATGATTTATTATAATATATTATGTTTTCTGTCATAATTTTTTGTTTACTCATTTTAACAAGGAAAAATTGTTGCATCATTATTCACTGACGATCGTCTTGTTAGGCTAGTGACAGTATTGACTGCTATACCACGGAATCTGAGTTCGATATCGATTAGGAACACTATTTTTAAGATATTCGGTTCCGTATCAAAATTTCCCGATGATGTGTTTCCGGTATTTAGAATACAGTAGAGAATCCTAGCTTACCGCCTTTGACTGTCTTTTTATTATTACCATTGAAAACAGGCGTGCTGTGCCATCTCCCTGAGGGTACATTGTTACCGTCGCTAAAGGACATCAGCAAAAACACGAACTACTGTCAGAGACATTTACCAAGCCTCGGTTGTTGAAGTCCCACCGCTCTGCGTGCTTTTTTGCGAGTTTTTTAACGTTTTCGATAGCGTAAAAGTTAAGTCAAATTTGTATGCACTTGGAACAGCGCCCCTAGAGCCGAACGTAGGCAAACGTTCCAACTATTCCAGAATATTATTATTAAAAACTCGCATTAAACACACACACACACACACACACACACAGAGAGAATACGCTATATTGCACATCCGAACACAATTTACATTCAAAAACAAGATAGTAATAATAATTGTAAATAGACGTGCTTTAACAAAAACCGACTTCAAATAGAAAAAAAAAGATTTTCCAAAACAAATTAATATACACTAAAAACAATAATCATCGAAATCGGTTGGCGTGACATTGATTTATTGAGTTATTCATTTATTTGTCGCGCACGTACTTGATGCAAATTTAAGACTTATATGGCTATCTCATGGATACCATTATCAGAACTGGACTAAATTGAAATGGGACCACACGGGAAGCGTCAGCTTTCTAATAAAAAAAGAATCATCAAAATCGATTCACCCAGTCAAATGTCATGAGGTAACGAACATAAAAAAAAACATACAGTCGAATTCAGAACCTCCTCCTTGTTTGAAGTCGGTTAAAAACCAGATACATTTGTACAATAGGCGGTCCTATCACTAAAAGCGATCTCTTCCGGACAACCATTTAAATTACAGAATTTCTGCAAAATATAAAACTATAGCAGTAATGTTGCAGACTAGAAATACAAGGGATTCACGGGAGAATGTGTATTATACAAGCTTAATGCGATGGTAATTACAGATAGTAGTGTGAGCTAAAGCCCGTAGGTACGGTCATCCTGGCTATTTTTGCCGCACAATGTAACAACTGTAATACAGTAATAGGCTTCAACCTCATAGTTTAAGGAGTCTGGATGAATTGCCTATAGGCTTTTTTTTATTGCATAAATGGGAGGACGAGCTCACAGCCCACCCGGTGTTAAGTGGTTACCGGAGCCCATAGACATCTACAACGTGAATGCCACCCACCCACCTTGAGATATGAGTTGTAAGGTCTCAGTTTAGAATGGCTGTCCTACCCTTCAAATCGAAACGCATTACTGCTTCACGGCAGAAATAGGCAGGGTGGTGGTACCTAGCCGTGTAGACTCACGAGAGGTCCTACCACAAGTAAAAATTACACCAAGGGAGCCGTGAACTCTTTCAATTAAATATAAAGTGCAAAGTAGATTTTTGTACCAAAGGCTAGTGAGGCTTACAAAGTTGCTTGCAAAGCTCGAATGCTCCGAAACAAGTGTCGATCGCGAATCGTTCGTGGCAGCAAAATAAAACGAGCTTGCAAGGCTTGTCTTATCCTTTACATGTTTATTTATTTAGGTAAGCCCTTTCGCAGGTCACCTGGTCTTAAATTCTTATTTATACCGAAGATAACAGGAGGATACCACCGTAGATTATGAGACATAGCTTTATATATACAAAAGCGCCTATTTCTGCCGTGAAGCAGTAACGCGTTTTGGTTTAAAGGGTCGGGTAGCCGTTGTAACTAGCCTGAGACCTTAGAGCTCATATCTCAAGGTTGGTGGCGGTATTTACTTTGTAGATGTCTGTGGGCTCTGATAAGTACTTAACACCAGGTGGGCCGTGAGCCCGTCCAACCAATTAAAGATTTTTAAAAAATCGTGTCGTTACAACAGCTGTCTTACAGTTCGAACATGAATGGATAGATGATTAGCTGCACATATCATAGGTAAGACTGAAATCTAAGTACACGGCTCAGAAGAACGACAGTAATTACGCAATTATTTTTGTTATACAATGCTATTCCGTTACCATGGAGACGTGAATTGTTTTTTAAGTACGTATTTAATTTGAAAAATTGGTACCTGTGTGCTTAGAGCGAGTTTTTTAAGGTTCTTGATAGCGTAAAAGCTAACTCTTATATGTATGCAGTTCGAATAGCACCCCTAGCGGCAAACGTAGGCAAACGTTCCAACTCCGTACGAATTTGAGTTAACTTTTACGCTATCGAGAGCGTTCAAAAACTCGCTTTAAGCATACTGATTGCAGGATTCGAATACCGGCACAGTTGCGTCGCTCGATACGAATGCACCGGGCGCCTTAACCTTTAGACCACAACGTCTTTAAAAACCACCTTCAGACAACAAGTCGAAATATTTTTGCTATGAAACTCATCACTGTCATGGAGCAGAGATGGTGATATTTAGCATTTACAATTTACATACGCAGACTTGTAAATTCTGCGGCTTTCTATTTTTAATATTATACACAATATCTCATCGCCAAAGCTGTTTGTAAAATGGTAGAACCTTAATAATGACGTATTGGTTCAATTTTCATGCTGTCATGTGAGCCACCGTCGGTAAAAATATGTAGTGATAAAAAAAACTTACAAAAATCACCGTCTTTATTCCATAATTTGAAGTTATTTGAGAGAGCGAAATAAACGAGATTAATTTATTATTAGATACGTTGTTAGAGTTTATTTATTTATGTGTAGCACCAATCAGTTTCGTTGAAGATTTCGTGACGAATTTCTCAATTAATAATCTATTTCATCTTCAATTGATAACGAAAAGTGACGTCATAATCTCGCAAGTAAGACCTCAAGTTCAATGTATCGGTTCAACGCACTTGCAGATCACAAAACGAGCAACGCGCCCTCAATGAGTCTCGGGGAACACCAAAAAGTTCCTCTCCTGACCTACATACGGCTCACGAGATAAAAAGAATAAAATAATAATAAACAAAGTGAAAAATAAAAAGAAATGTAGCACTAAAATAAAAATAATAATGACGGACTTACGGTTGCGCTTCGGTACACAGCGTAGATTACTTCCAGCTAGTACATTACGGCATCGTAGCGCTTTGTGACTGAATAGCCCACTGAATTTCTTGCCGGATCTTCTCAGTGAGTCGCATTTCCGATCCGGTGGTAGATTCTGCGAATCACTGCTCTTCCTAGGGCCAGTGTTAGCAACACACCCGGTTTAAAGCCCGTGAGCTCACCTACACGTCAAGGAGAAGCTGATATAGCCTCTCAAGGCTAGCTAAGTATCTTACTTAGGTCGTAGTTTCAGTTTTTATTAGCAAAGATAAACGAGCTGGTTTTCATAGTAACCATCGAGCAGAGTCTACAGTTCATTGTACCGCTTTTTAGAACATAAGATTAAGATGCATATTTATTTAGATGAGATATATGTATATTTAAATAGGATTGGTACTACATCTAGCAATTAATTTAGAATTTTTTACAGACTAGTGGTAAATTAAATTAGTATTATCCATGTAAACTGATCGAAACTGGTGGCAGTATCTCGAGGCAGCTAGAGTTAATTACCAAACCCTTTTCTACGGTGTGAATGGTACTATTCAAATACATTTTTTGAATCAAACAGTCGCGTGCAATTTTTTTTATTTTATTTCAACATCACGCCGGTTTTTGTTACCATATAGGCTTGAACTTTCTGGCACTCATTTACGCTATAGCGCAATCGTCACAAGCGCGTTTTTCATTCACGCTTCGCCGGAATAGTTCTTCTCTTTTTAAAGGAACGTGCCGCGAACTCTTGCTCCGATCTTTTCTTTTTTATCTTTTTCATTTCTTTTTATTCCTACTTTGTTCTTTTTTGAATCATTTCACGAATATGGAGATTCTTTTTATCGTTCTCGCGGCGGTTAGGTCTTCATTCATGAGCTTTCTGAGCGAGCGATAGCCAATTTTAGTACGAGTATAGTAATAATTATTACTTATTATTATTATTAGTTATAATTATTTCTGGTGGTAGGGCCTTTTGTGAGTCCGTACGGGTAGGTACCACCACCCTGCCTATTTGTGCCGTGAAGCAGTAATGCGTTTCGGTTTGAAGGATGGGGCAGCCGTTGTAATTAAACTGAGACCTTAGAATTTAAATCTCAAGGTGGGTTGCGCATTTACGCTGTAGATGTCTATGGGCTCCAGTAAACACTTAACACCAGGTGAGCTCGTCCACCCATCTAAGCAATAAATAAAGAAATAACAATAGTACTTTTATTATTATTGGAATTGTATAGATTGTAGGGCTAGAGGCTTAGCGACCTTGTACGGGTGGTATCATCCCACCTATTCCTTACTCCAGTACCCGCGAAGATTCAAGCGTGCGCTTATTAATAATAAGCGGGAATAATAAGAATAAATAATAGAACAGCGGCACAACACGAAGAGCTCACAGTGTATTTAACCTATATGAGTATTGTGACCTGACTCACCATAGAATACCTCAGTAATTTATTCGTATAATTAACAGTTAGGTTACTGAGAAATTATTTGGCAAACGAATGAAATATAATCAGAATTGTTAAAATAAATAATAAAAACGGTAAAAGAGTCCGTGCGTGACGATGAAAACTGTATAAGAGTTTTCGAAGCGTCAGAAATAATAAAACGAAAAAAAAAAAAAAAAAAAAACGCGGGGTTAAACCGTAAAAGTAAGATTTAATTATGTCCACGAAGTACAAAGACCGAAGCAAATACTATATATTATTAAACGGTTTTATGTTCTAAATTTCATGCCCTTTATCCCGGAATCCGTGAATTGACAATCACACACATTAAGCGAAATTTAGTCACTTAAACAAACAAGAAAAATCTCACAAAAAGGAGGGAGGGTTCCGAATTTAAAGATAAACTTCTCATGTATGTAAAAAAACTTTTTGTGTGGCATAGATGGTTTCTGGGTGTTCCGCAAACCTTGGCGCTTCATTAGAACGGATGGACGAACTCAAAGGCTCATAAGTAGAGATTTGCTTGATTTTATGTTCTAAATTTCATGCCCTATACCCCGGAATCCGTGAATCGACAATCACACACATTAAGCGAAATTTAGTCACTTAAACAAATATAGAAAATCTCACAAAGGGGAGGCAGGATTCCGAATTTAAAGATAAACTTCTCATGTATGTAAATAACTTTTTGTTTGAGATAGAACGTTTCTGGGTGTTCCGCAAACCTTGGCGCATCACTAGGACTGATTGGTGATCTCAAAGGTTCAGAAGTAGAGATTTGCTAACAACCCGAGTGGCCCTACGTGAGACCTAACAGCTCAAGAGCAGTGGCATCACGACTGCTTTTACCAGATCAGAAACCCACAGAGAAAACATAATGATAAACTCAGGGGGCTGATATTACCAGTACAGGAGCCTGGGCTTTGATTGCAGCTATCAGTAGCGTCCACCAGCACGGAGAGAAGATTGGGTGGATGCGTTACGTCCTGGGCTCCTGAGTGAGCCTGATCGACTTATAAAACGCCCCAATATGTGTTCACAGATAAGGATTCGAAGCATACCTATGACGACAATACCAGTAAAATTGTGTTACCATTAAAACCACGTTAAAACTGAGAATACCTTTCTCTGATTCCTCGTTTTATCATCGGACACCGCAAAACTTAGAAAGTGTTGGATCTAAGCAATAAAGACACAATCATTTTGTACATTTTTTTTTTATTCTAACTCTTTCTAGTGCAACGTACTTTTTTGTTGTTTTTATCTCGAAGTCCAATTTAACACTTGTCGCACCGCACTCGCGTGGCGCCTTAGTTGCAAAAAGCTCGCTTCGGATTGGCGTCGATGTAGGTAAAAATTAAAGGTCGATGACCCTTTGCTAGCTTCTTGATCATTTCATTTCGTTACGCGAGAATTTAAGTGTAAATATTTCAGATTGCGTAGTGAATGTTTTAAGAGTTGGCAAATTTAGTAATCGCATGAATAATGTAATAATTCTAACAATCATGGAAATAATCACAAGCGCATACATTGTAGCAAAAAAGGCATAAAAAAGGAGAGAACAACTTATATCTGATACACACAAATAAGTCGGCTTGACGACATATTTCTTTATTTAGAACCATTGTGCATTAATAATTCCATGAAATGGTGTTATTTGAACAATGTTTTCGTAATCTTATTCAGGGATTATGTTTTTTCTTGTTCTCTAAATATTTGGTTAACGTTGTCTCTAAAACTTGTGTGCCCATTAATATTGAAACACCAACATATCTAGCAAAAGTAAAAGACGCTTTCGAAAAAAATGTTATCCCCATAAATCTATTAAAATTCAGACAGCTACATAAAGATTTCACTGCGTCTTGTAAAATGCTTTAAATAATCAATATAACTAACAGCCAATACGCACTAGTACGACAGCCCAGCGTTCAAATCAACGAACTTTTTGCGCCAAAGAATGTCCGATAAAAAGCAACCGTGTAATAACAATCTGATTTTGCCGACCGTTAGCGGCGATGGCTCGCGATCCCCCGGTCCATTGTCCGATACCCGGCAAAAAGATAACAGATACGTGAGTAATTTTATCTTTAACACTTTAATTTGGTTGTAAGTGTATTTAATAATTTTTTTAAATGGCGTCCGCCGTAATGAATGAACGTGATCCATTATGATTATTTAATTGAATTTTCACTTGGTTGTAAACTAATAGGTTATTTTGTTTTAATGTTTTGTGTTATTTTGCTTGAATTCGCTGATATTTTTATTTATTTTTAAAGGCCAATTTTTTCATTTTATATAGATCGAACGCGTCTTAGTACCTAGTGCCATCTAGTTGTAAGAAAGCGAAACAAGCATTGATTTTAAAAGCTACAATTTTCAATTAGTGATTTCTTTTGAATGTAGGGAAAATATTATCTGTGGTTTTTTGTTTTTTGAGTTGTAGCTTTGTGTAGTGATTAGTATTTTATTATTGATGAGAAAATGCAGAGCAGATCACCTATCAGCTGCTCATCTGCGCAAAGCATTTTTTGTTTAATCTATACTAATATATAAATCTACGGTGGTTTTTACGGATGTTCTGTTATAACTACTGAACCATGGAACCGATTGATTTGAAACTTGGTATCCATGTAGAAAATACATGTACTTAACGGATAGGCTAATATTTATATGAGTGTTGGACTCCCTACACCAGTTGCGGGTGCGTTAATGATGAGAATCTTTGTGTGGGTGAGAAATAATAATGTTAATTTTAAATGCCCAGTGAAGCGGACGGGTACAGCTAGTTTATTCTAAATGTTGAAAAACACACAGTTAAAAAACACATTTCAAATTCTGACAAGATTTCTGTATCGGTTACCTAGTTTTAAATAAACAGTTGGTCCTTTGTATGTGTTTTCTGAACAAAAAAAAACTGAAAATTATGAATAATTTATTACCGATTGCGTTAGTTGAATTCAGCTGATTGTTCAGCTGAGTATGCGAATCCTGCAAGCAGGTACCTATCAATTTTTCTAATGAAATACGTACAGAACATTTGTTCACGATTGACTTCCACGGCGAAGGAATAACATCGTGTAATAAAATTAAACGCGCAAAAATTGTATAATTACTAGACAATTAAGACATAAACTTCATGTACCATATGGGATTAACGTGTCTGCGGGCTTCCGTAACCTCTTAACACCAGATGGGCCGTGAGCTTGTTCACTTAAGGATGCAATAAGAAAGTGGCAGTTTATAATTGTTTTCCGCTTCAGTTAGAGCATTGGACATTTTCGCCTTCAGGAACATTACAATATCGAAGTCACTAATTTTTCTACTCTACTCTGTGTGTGAAAGCTATCAAATGTCATAGCATTTTGCAAACACCTCAAACTTGTACAGCCATTACAGTATTGAGATTTCCACCTTATATTTCAAGGCAAACTGGAGAGTTCTCTACTGTTATCGAGCAACACTTCCGGCCTCACATAATAAATTATTTACGAACTTAGGAAATATATAGAACTTATTATTCTTATAATATAATTAGTAATTTCATAATCAAGTAAATAGTTCATTCATATTTTCTTTATACTTATAATATTTTATTGGCGCCTTCCGCTTGACAGCTTCCGGCGCAAAAAGCCTTAATGTTATTTGTTACATAATTCGATATTATTAAATAATAATTGTACGTAAATAATCAGCAGAATAATTAAGATGAACAATGTTTAATATTACCTACTCAGTTTGTATTAAAATAGGTCAAGATGATTGTATAAATACCGACGGTTAGCATATCTCTGTTGCATTCGTATTCTACCCACCGTGACGTGTACTAAAGAGAATATATTATTTCGTGTGGATGTAAATTGTCTCAATTGTCGCCACCACCCTGAGGATCCGTTTATACTTCAGAAGTGGGATTATGCCAGGCCCATACATTGACGGATTTGAGACCGCTGAGAAACACAGGGGATACAAAATGCGACGTGTCACCCAAACCGATGCGGGGGTTATTCCAACGTTCCGGCCGGATGAAAAATCTAGCAACGTCAAGGGATGGCTGCACAAGATCGACCAGTTGGATCACGTATATGGATGGGACAACAAAGACTGCCAGTTCATCATGCAGATATGTCTTCGTGGGTCGGCTAGGGATTGTGCGATACACCACCGCAACTATACTACACATCCCCGAATGGCTACCACATGGAGAAGGTGCTGTTGCTCCAGTTGCAAGAGGGACCGACTTTCAACCAAAGAAATGTTACGCCTGCCGAAGAGAAGGTCATGAAACAAAGAACTGCAAAGAGCCGCGCTGCGAGGTGTGCCATCGCCCGGGACACACGTCGGTCAGCTGATGGTATGCGGCCAGCTCTTCACACCCAAAAGTGAGTAATATCTTATTTACAACATACAGCGTATGCATAGATTTGCAAAAAAAAATAGTGTTAATTAATGGCTCTAGTCTCATTGCATACATAGACATGGGCAGCAAATTAAATATTCTGTGTGGCATATGCTGATAAGTTAAAAAATTAAAGATTCGTCTTCCGTGGTTACAATGAGAGGTTTTGGAGGCTCATACTCGTCGACCTCTTTAGGAGCATCCCCGTGAATGTTCATATAGACAACATTATTGTGGCTTTGTGGAAATAACGAATTACGACATCGCTGATATAGATTTAATAATCGGAGAATCAATGATTAATATCAATATCACAAAATTCTGTTAAATTCGTGGGTAGTAGTGAAACTTTTAATAGTACTCTTAGTGAAATAAAATTACAGACAGACTTGTCCAATGTATTTAGGACACAGCTGTATAATATCACAGGAAAATGCTGCTTTGGTACAAGTTTATCTCAATATTAACACTAATGAAACATTTCTTATGAATTCTGTATATTTTGAGCTGGGCTGCATGTCCTATGTCCTTTTGGGTGGACTTGTAAGGTCGAAAGATTGCTTTTTAAAAATAATTAATATCTGAGACAAAATCATTGAATGGAAACATAATTGATTAATAAGCACGCGTGGAAATTATTACTAATAAAAATGAGTCTACAAAGTAGTATGAACGTTATGATACTTGGCCAATCTACTGACCCAGAATTGCAAGTATCTGATAAAACAAAATCAAACTATTTCAGGATAGAGGCTGCATCAGTTAACAATAAAAGCTGTG
Source organism: Bombyx mori (assembly GCF_030269925.1). Lineage (NCBI taxonomy): Eukaryota > Metazoa > Arthropoda > Insecta > Lepidoptera > Bombycidae > Bombyx > Bombyx mori. The sequence goes on along the minus strand of NC_085117.1, from coordinate 7,855,277 downwards.
TGATGTACAAAAAAAATAAAAGCTGTGTTATATACAACAAATAAAAGCTGTGTTATATACAACAAATAAAAGCTGTGTGATATACAACAAATAAAAGCTGTGTGATATACAACAAATAAAAGCTGTGTGATGTACAACAAATAAAAGCTGTGTGATGTACAACAAATAAAAGCTGTGTGATGTACAACAAATAAAAGCTGTGTGATGTACAACAAATAAAAGCTGTGTGATGTACAACAAATAAAAGCTGTGTGATGTACAACAAATAAAAGCTGTGTGATGTACAACAAATAAAAGCTGTGTGATGTACAACAAATAAAAGCTGTGTGATGTACAACAAATAAAAGCTGTGTGATGTACAACAAATAAAAGCTGTGTGATGTACAACAAATAAAAGCTGTGTGATGTACAACAAATAAAAGCTGTGTGATGTACAACAAATAAAAGCTGTGTGATGTACAACAAATAAAAGCTGTGTGATGTACAAACAATTAAAAGCTGTGTGATGTACAAACAATTAAAAGCTGTGTGATGTACAACAAATAAAAGCTGTGTGATGTACAACTTAAACATGTCAATTTCAGGTGCCATACACCAGCGACAAACCAGGCGCCAATAGCAGCGCTGATCGCCGTGGGACACGGCATACACAGGATGGCCGAATGTTATCGAGCAACACTTCCGGCCTCACATAATAAATTATTTACGAACTTAGGAAATATATAGAACTTATTATTCTTATAATATAATTAGTAATTTCATAATCAAGTAAATAGTTCATTCATATTTTCTTTATACTTATAATATTTTATTGGCGCCTTCCGCTTGACAGCTTCCGGCGCAATAAGCCTTAATGTTATTTGTTACATAATTCGATATTATTAAATAATAATTGTACGTAAATAATCAGCAGAATAATTAAGATGAACAATGTTTAATATTACCTACTCAGTTTGTATTAAAATAGGTCAAGATGATTGTATAAATACCGACGGTTAGCATATCTCTGTTGCATTCGTATTCTACCCACCGTAACGTGTACTAAAGAGAATATATTATTTCGTGTGGATGTAAATTGTCTCAATTGTCGCCACCACCCTGAGGATCCGTTTATACTACCTATGTTCAGTAATAAGCAATCGTCACTCTCAGTTTCAATTAATTTTTATTTGCAGCCAAGTGTGAGATTTCTTTTAAAAAAAAAATAACAAATTTTCGCGCTCATTTTTCGTATACCTTTACTGATTCGTCATTTGAGAGATGTTCTCTGCACTAAGCGCTTCACTTTTCCCCCTTTGCCTTTTCATGAGTGTGTCAAGCGAGGTTCGGACGTGGATTGTTGAACGACAGAAGGATTTAGTCGGTTCGACTCCGACATGCCCCGCCCTCCATCCCTAGTGGAGGGCGGAAGTCCGGCGAGGACTTTTTGGCGGGAACGCGAGGAGATAATTTGTGTGATTTGTTTTATTTTGTCTATTTAGTGTTTCTTCAGGTTAAATGCGTAATAACGATGGCTTATTAATTGTTTAATATCTGTGAAAGTGCACAAATGTGGGAAAATTATACAAAGTTGTAGGACGTAACTTCTCGGGATCCTCCAAAAAATCCACTGAAAAAATCTCAGTAAATGACCACCATTTTACTGAGATTACATTTTATCCCATATCACCTCATCGCATTTCATTTAATTTCATCCCAGTTGATTAATGTCTCAAATTAATCATCTTCATTTCATTTCATTTCACTCCATATAATCATTTTTCATAAAAATAAGAATATAAATTAAAATAAGACATGACTTAAAGGTTTTAGTTACCAGATCATAAACTCCCTTAAAAAAAGTCCGGCGATTTCCTGCTGACCAAAAAAAACCGATTCTTCATCTAGCTTCAGTAAGCCAACTTCGGTATCAACCGAATTATAAAAGAATCTTCATCGTAATTTAAAATATAGTTGCACACTCCAAATTACATGTTCATTGTGTATAACGGATGTACTTTTTGAAATAAATTGTCACGCGAGCGCGTCGTTTGAACACATGTTTAATATAAAGCTTTACACGCAGGAGAAAGTCATAGTCTTCACTGTCAACATGTACCTATTTAATTGAAGCGTGGATGCAGCAACTAACGCTGGACCATATAGATATTGGGATCGAGTCCAAAAAATGATTATCTCAAAGCAGTACGTTTTGGAAGTCGTCGTGGCCTAAAGGATAAGACGTCCGGTGCATTTGTATGTTGCGATACACCGGTGTTCTAATCCCGCAGACGGGTACCAATTTTTCCAATGAAATACGTATTTCTGCCGTGAAGCAATAATGCGTTTCGGTTTGAAGGGTGGGGCAGCCGTTGTAACTATACTGAGACCTTAGAACTGGAGCTGTATCTTCTTAGCTTGTCTCGTTATAGCATGAGAAAACCATATAAGTCTTAAATTTGCATTAAGTACGTGCGCGACAAATAGATGAATAATTCAATAACTCAATATCACGCCAACCGATTTCGACGATTATTGTTTGGAATTAATTTGTTTTGGAATATCTATTTTTTTCTATTTGAAGTCGGTTTTAGTTAAAGCATGACTATTTATAATTATTGTAACACGAACGTCACTCTACTTAATGACATTTTGGGGGACACTTTTTACGGATAGAGTATATTATCTCTGGCCGTAAGAGTAGGTCGTTTTGTAAGTAAATTGGTTGAGTAAATTTCACAGTTTGTCCTTTTGGTATTCCTGCTCATTTCTTAGCCAGTCATCATCTCGGCTTCACGTGTGGCTTATACACAAGGATATATACCTACCACGTCTGTGCACTCCGCGACTCGCCACATTTTATATATATTTTACAGGCGAAAACTGCGGCATCTCTTGGATTGTCCATCGTCTTCAAACTTTCGTATTATAGAATTATCTCTTATTACCTCTATACCTCAGATAATGTCAGCAATGTGAACATACAGGGAGTACTTTAAGTGTTTCCGAAAAATAAGGCAGTTAAGATTCCTGATAAGATAACATTGGAAAACATTAAATGACACAGAACTAACTAAAGGGATATCATTTATGTAAATTTCAATTTTGCAATTGGTTCCGCTACACCCTGTATAAGGAGCTGTGATTCCATATCTCCGGCTCAAGATGTGCGAAGAGATATCCTTTATGCTGCCCATGGATAATGCTTCAGCCTGTTGTTCATAAAATCCTCTACCCTTCCACTTCAATAACAAAACATGCACTATAAATAAAACAAAAAACAAAAAAAGAAATTAGTACTAACACTTAAATAGTGCCGTAAAGTAAACTCGATTTATCTGCACAATTAACTTTATAAAAAGCTTCCAAGATTTTATTGGTCATCACCAAGTTATTGCCTATTAAAATATTTATGGTTTAAATTAGTTTATGAACGCGTAAAACACGTGACAAATGCCACCAAAAGCCAATGGTTCTCTGAATACCATTTAGGACTAGATTATCCGGCCTTTATCTACACATATAATATGTAAGTGTATGAGAATGAATCCCTATTTCCCTTGTTCACGGCATCACGCGTGAACGATTGGACCGATTTTGCTAATTATTTTTTTCTTGTATTTGTTATTGTCAGGAGAAAGTTCTTGTTAAGAATATTGTAAACTCAATTCTGGGTAAAGCTACCAAGGGATTCAACGGTGAAAGGGTTGGAGCATCATACCAGCTTTATTGCGATTTCTAGTCAGCATTTACGAGCGGGAGGGCGTATCTTAATCACTGGCAGGTACATCTAGCTTATTTCTGCTGCGAAACAGTAATGCGTTCTAGTTTAAAAGGACGGTGAGACATCAATAAGATTTATATATCTTAATGCATACGTTGTGTAAATGATTACGAGTACTTGAGATTCGTGGTTTGTTTGTTTTACAATTTAACTCACTTATTAGTGTTCATTCGACGAATGTTTTGTCATATATATCATATAATTTTACGTTATAGTGGTTTGCCGTAATTTATGTGTATTATCTATGGTTTGCCGGATGAAAATTCACGAATGGGTTAAGAGAGATAGAAGAGTCCTTAGTTTATGGGCTAGCCAAATAACATCGAGTCGAAAGGCCAATTCGATATCAGAAAAAATAATCTGTTTACCCGAAGAAATTTATCGTTAATGAATTTATGTTAATTAGTTAATAATAAAAAAATACAATATTAATATTATCATTTGAATACCAATGACGAAGCTATCAATTTGAGGAATTAGTATTTGGTATACAATTTATTAAAGCACCATTTAAATAAAGCAAAAGACTTTGTCAAACAAAACACGTTAAGCACTCTCAGCGCGCGTATCGGCAGCCATAACTTAGGTTTTAGGGCCGTTTTGACCTTTAACTTTTTATAGTTTTCTAGAAATAGCGCGGCCCGACCTACAGACGTTCTCGGAACTAGTCGGTTCGGTTCCAAGCTTGAGGAGACACAAAAAATACACACTAATACGTTAATTTAAATATTCACTATGTATACGATAACTAAACGCAATAAGTATTTTGTTTGGATTTAGTATCCCATTAAATGTACCACCTATCCTTTATTTATAGATAATATTTAAGCATAACTCAAAATGAAACGATTATGGAGGGTAGAAGTAAGGAGCACCATCTTGTCTAAGGAACAAATTGAAAAAACAGTGCTAGTGTAGGCAGTGGAAATGATATGAATATAGCAGTTTCCCAGTATGAAGTTTTTTTTATTGCATAGATGGGTGGACCAGCTCACAGCCCACCTGGTGTTAAGTGGTTACCGGAGCCCATAGACATCTACAACATAAATGCCACCCACCTTGAGATATGAGCTCCAAGTATAGTTACAATGGCTGCCCCACCCTTTAAACCGTATTACTGCTTCACGACAAAAATAGGCAGGGTGGTGGTACCCAACTGCTAATCAATATTCGAGTATTAAAAAAAAACATTTTCTGACAGGAAACATCCCGCCCGTTTACTGGCATTTTAAAATAATCAATATTGAAAAATAAAACCGTAGACATGGACGTGACTACGGAAATACACAATATCATTTTTATTGTTTGCAACCTGTTACAGATTGTATAAGTGTAAATTGGTTTTGTTAGTATTTACTTTATACAATACAAAACAATTTATTGCGCCTAGATAGACTAAAATATCGACAATGTACAGAAAAATTGAATGAGTAAAGTTAAACTTAAAACTAAAGTACAATAGACGGACTTATCACTGAAAGCGACCTCTTCCAGTCAACCTTGTGTAACAATGTTTACAAATTCATCATGACCTTCATCGCTACAAATCAGCATGAATAACATGTTAATATCGCAAATTAGTTCAAAATACAACATTAATATGTTTAAGGCTGCATAGCCCTTGATATCTTGGCGCGTTCCATGTCCAAGCGATCGACGAAACGGCCACTGGCGGCAAACAGCAATGGCAGCTTTCACTTCCAATTTCTTTTAACAATAACTATTATAAACGAGCTCTGCATTTAATTCGTTATCAATGCTGTGTATTCCGTTAGTTAATTTCTTAACTGTAGCGAGAAGTATTGCCGATAACCGTGACGGACGGTTCAGTTTTGTGTGTCGTTGGCTAGTGGATGTTTGGACATTAAAATAATAATAATATACATACCTATTATTTTCTATCACTAGATATTTATAAAATTTATCTCGCTCTATATAAATGTCATTACTTCTGCTTAAATCTTATTCTAGGCATCTCAATTATTCAAATTTTACTAATTTGTATTGCACTATCACCATTTTATAAAGCCAGCCAAAAGACAATATGAAACCGAATTTTATAGCGATATGCTTTTTAGGACTATATTATAACGGATTGCAATCTAATCAGCCATAATCATGATGTGACCCACAAAGAGTGTTACATTTTTAGTACCTACACCCTAAATTCGGTTTTAAAGGGGAAAAAGTAATCTTTACGTACAGCTATTAATACTGTAAAGCCATTGTTGGTATTTTGCAGATTTTAATGAGGATGTGAATTTAAAGGAAAATAAACCAAAACACAATTAAATAAAATCTAGATCACATCTAGTTCGATAAGTCAGAATATACGTATAAGTAAAGTATGAGCCATAAGTTTATGAGTTTATTAGTAGCCAGTTAAGAATTCCTTTGACGAGGGAAGGTGGGTAAGACAAGGGACGATGCTCCTCGCAACGTGAACCACCACCCACTTTGATACATGAGGTCGAAAGTCCCAATTTCAGCTAAGTAATTTAATTGAAATTCAATTTCAAACATTTTAAGAGTAATTACTTCACTGGTACATTTTACGTACTGCAGCTGTAAAGGGAAAACAAAATACGTTGACATTTCTAGTGATGTCGTGTGCACTGTGCAATTAATTAGGGCGAGCAGAGTTGCGATTTACTAAGTACATAACTGCGAGTATAATAACAATCATTAGTACTGAATGAACAATATCCACTGTTAGCAAATTGTTTTAAGCACCAAGAGATTCCGAAAGTCTCCGTGCTAACGACGAGTTTAACATTAATGAATAATAACTATTTTTCTAATTTTTTTTTACTTTGAATTGTTTTCAATATAAAGTGAACAAATGGCAAACAGAATAAATTAATTTAATATATTTCTTAATTTAAAAGATTCGTCCCGTCGTGAGCATTATGCAATTACCAATTAACCTGAACTTAACTTTGCGTTCTGTCTATGGATTTGACGGATTCCATCACAAAAATCAGAAGGACAAAGAACTCAACTGTCCGTCTTTAAAAAAATAGCTACCTAGATTACGGCACTGGTTACTGGTAAATATTGAAAATATTAAATAAGACTGCATCAGACAGCAAAATAAAACAAAATCTATCGATCATCGTGCATTCTCGTTACCCTTTGCAAAACCTTTGCGACCATATTTTCGGCGGAGTGCGGCAGTTACCATGGCAACCGTGTCGTTGTTTTGCCAATCGCCCCGCGTCTATTCATTTTGTTTTTGTTGCGCTTTTTTGGGCGCGGAAATATAGGCACAGGGAATCCAGCAGACAAAGCCTGCATGCGACGTGGCGTGATTGTGTGTGTTCTATGTTTACATTGTCTACATACATGTAGCCTTTGTATGTGTATATGTATGAATCTGGATTATTACATTTCACATTGATAAATACTGAAAAATACTATAAAATGATAAATACTATAAAATGACTGTCATTGACAACTTAATGACAACTCAAGTTTCAGCAAAATGACAACTTAAGTTTCATCGTTCTCCTCTATCGCATCGATTTAACTTAGAGAATTAAAATATTTTATAATATTGAAATATTATGTATTAACTAACAATGTCATTCTGTATAAAATTATGAAAATTATGCTGTATATTATGCTGTATATAACGAAATAATAGATAGATACATTTTTTTTATAATCATGATCTTAAATCAGCATATCTATCATACCATTAATAACTACTGTTTTCAATTAAGATCTTAAATATTTTTTATTCTTATCATTGTCAATGTACGGGGTAGGTTGGGATTCTAATAATTTCATTCCAATAAAGCGTAAAAATACATTAGAAAAGCTTCATTTAACTCGCATTAACTGTCTGTATGTTTGTATAGGTCAAATTTTGCAAGTTAATTCAGAGCCACTTCTTGTCTCACGTGTTGGTTAAAATTTTATTACAATGCTTTTTTACGGTAAGCATGATCTGAATTGGCAGATTAACTCTAGATTTCCTCAACGGTCCACGGTTTTAAGTTCTACCGTGGTTCCTGTACTCAGGGTTCGGTCTAGACTCTAGACTAACGAAATCTGAATTATTAGCAGTACAGAAAAGAAACATATTAGCAGTAGAGATATTCAATTATAATAACCCATTCTAAGTGTGATCAGGGTCTGATCTGCTCTCGGGATTCTGAATGAAGAAAGAACAGTCATACGTTCACGGGCACGAAAATCGATATTCGTTATTCGCTATACATACCTACATAAATATCGAATATCGGTCACAACACTGAACAAATGATGTTTTATACACGGAACACAAGATGCATATTGCAATATTCTATGTCTTTTCTATTGTATTATCAACTATCCAGACGTACGTGGCCTTAATTAGAATCAAATCGCTAGAAGGTCTCCTTTCCAAAGAACTAGACTGTACTTAATGAACAAGTAATGGACTATGCAACAATGACGCGTTAAATGAAATGTGCAGACTTAGTACCTAACATGTCTAATGAACATATAATAAAAATCAATTTTAGACAAGTTAATATCGCGACAAGCTTTTCTATTGCACATTAATATGTGGTACAGTTAAGTAACTAAATGTGAAACATTTATGGGTTTGATTTTTTTTTAGAGAAAGAGAGAGAATGTGCTTTAAAGTACACAAAAATAAAGATGCAAAATATTAAATAAAAAAAGTACAATGTGCGGTCTTATCGTTAATACCGATCTTTCTAGACAACCATCAGGTGGATAAGAATCACTTATGAAAATAAATGAATTTTTATGGGATTAAAAAACACATATTTACGAATTTAAAACATATTAATCTTTGCTTGCTTGCTCGTCGATCTTTGATTTAATCGCTAACAAACTTCACATGGTCTCCCGCTAAGCCAATTTAAAGATTTCTTGAAAATTTCATCGAAATGGTCCAGCATTTTAGGCGTCTAAGGAACATACACACACATCGACTTTATATGTGTAGATTGATTTCTCCAAAACATTACTTTTTTTTCCTACCTCTAAGTTGACAGTCTAGAGAGACCATCGCTGGGCTAGTAGGTGAGCTCACGGGGCTCAAACCTGACGATATTGCTAACACGAACCCTAGTAAGAGCCGTGCTTCGCAGAATCTACTACCGGATCGGAAACGCAACCCACCCATCCGGCGAGAAACTCAGTGGGCTGTCTGTGGGTTAATTTACTCGCCGAGCCCTTCATCGCAAGCGGCGGCTTCGACGAGAACGATGACCGGTCCTTGGGGTACCTTTTTTTTTTTTGGGGTACCTAAAAGCATCGTTAGTGGATCGGGAGGCAACATTACTTCTACATTATTCTGTTGTCAAGTATTAATGCATTGAAAGGTGATGTACTGTTAAAGTGAGACTTCGAATTCACGTCTCAACGTGGGTGGCGATATTGACGTTGTTAATGTCAGTGGCACCGGTAGCCACTTTGCACTAAATGAGCTGTGAGCTCGTCCATCCTTCTTAGCAATAAAAAAATCTTTGGCTCGTGTATGTCTTACCGGCGCTTTTATAAGGCTAGAAAAATCTTGCTGACTATTGCATTAAAACGATTGAAAATTAAACGTTGGATTTAACTTTTTTAAACTATTTTTTTTCTGCCACTAATAAAATTTTTTTTGTTCAATTTCCCGGGAACGAATTGTCATTAAGAACTGAATCAGTACACTTGGATCTGCGATGTGAACCGATTACAATTTCTGGCTCCAGTTTATTACCGGTTTTTTTCTCAAAAAACCGGTTTTTTTTAGGTATTTTTAGGTTTTTTCCATAAAGGCTAAATAATCACTAAATAAAACAAATTTACGTACAAACGAAGAGTTTTCTTCATACAATTAATTGGGTGAGCTTATTTTATATAGGCTTTTAATGATCATATATATTATCCAATAATAAAAAGCTTTATATTTTTGATTTAATACTATTGTATTAAATCAAAATTTTGATGCAAGAGGCATAGTTGGTCCACTGCGTCATTCAGAAGCCTGCTCCTTCTGGATGTTAGCACGTGCCAGCAATTTCGGTGTGGTTTACTGTGGCGGCTTCAGTCTCAATATACATTCGCACTATATTCACTGCGGCTGTCGTGGCGTTCGGAATATCCCGTTTTCGCGAATGCAAAAAATCCAGAATACCAGGCTTTTTAAAATTGCTTGTGGTTTTTTCTGGCTGTTCCGATTATAAAGCGAGAGTTGAAAATTCTTCAAGAAGATTCCCCAGTTCACGATGCACCATCTCTTTTGCAGACAACATATGCTCTGGTTGGCCAAAGCCATTCCTGAGTGTTGGATGCAGATATGTGGATATTTGGGTCACGGTCCTCATTTCGTACGCTAAAAGTCTACCAACCATATTGTGGTTATTGCACTGTAGTTTTTAAATGTAATGCACGGTAATTTGATTCTGAAACACGGTTTTTTTATATTTGTAGCTTGTATATTTGATCTGGTAGCACTGGTAGCACTGGTAGCACAACTGTGAATGTAAAGCGTAAAAAACCGGTATTCTTAAATAAAAACCGGTATTTATCGGTATGTATAAAAACCGGTTTTTCTCCGGTTTTCTTCGAACCGGTTTACATCCCTAACTTGGACTACATTTTGTAATTTTACGTTATATTTGGTATAGTCTTCTCGGCTGCAGAACATTAATATTGTGTATCAAATACTTCATATATTTCCGATCAAGATATTTTTCGCACAAAGGTAATGCGTTAAGTAACAATTTTTTTTACAAAAGAGTTCGGAAACATTTAATCGTAATGCAATTTTAGTTTTGAGTTATTTTGCTAAAATAATACGCAGGGGCTTTGTTCCGTCTGAAGTTAGCCAATGATTGGTTGCGTACGTTTAGAATAAACTCGCCACTCAGGTTTCACGGCTCACAAGATTCTAAAATATGTTAGTAAATTTCAAACAATAATTATAACTTAAGCAAATTCTCATAACTGCGTGCTATTACACCTTTTTTTACTTTAAAGTCAAGTTGGTCATGACTTAATATTACTAAATACAAATATTTGACAAAACAATAATGGTATGTACTGGCAATAATGGTATGTACTGGTTTTAGAACGCACAGTAGAATGAGTGAGATATGAAGTTTGAGCTGAAGTTGTGAGCAAAACGAATCTGTTCGCGAACAGTGTTTCGCAATATAACTTTTATAGCAAATTAGAATACAATCAAAAAAATGTTATCCAGCCTCAGGACTGGAGTACAGGGCTTGGTAGGTAAAATTTCACTCACAATTATACATAAACTTTGGATATAACAGGGTTATATAATTATTGTTTTGACGTTTGTGATACCTATTTTTCTACTGAAAAAGTGTCGTTTTTGATTTCAGTGGCGTATATCCTCTAGGTCAATTCAGACCACAGCATCAAGGCAACATGACAGTCTATTTGTCCACCGAGACACTCCTGAGGACAACCCGAGCATTCCCTTTGAGTTCTCGCAGGCCAATCAAAAGGTGTGCCTTCATTTGTTATTGCTGGATCTGAATTTGAATCTTCTGACAATTGAAAATAAAAATAAAAGACTATTTTTAGTATTCTAATAAATAGTTATAATTTTTTCTAAGTTAAATAGAATTAGATAAAAAAAGGTGTTCCAATTTTAAAAAATTCTAAAATTTTTTTTCTTGTTAATTATATTGTCTTAGTTCAAATAAAAACTTAACAAAACTTGAAGAAATCATTCAAATCTGAATTCAATAATATTGCCATCTTAATAATGCCATGTACCATTATTTCACAAAAGAATTTAACCATTGATATTGTGACTTGGAGACACATTTTCAGATAAGTGCTACACAATGCCATAGCTATAGGTACTGCTTAAGCACATAACGGATGGAACGTCTGACATCTGACAAAAATATTAAAAATAAAAATAAAATAGTATGTTTTTTTGAATTCAAATGTATCAATCAATATTAATTTTTGTTTTCCAGAGAGTAGAGGCTTTGTTGGCCATTTACCCTGAAGGTCACAAGCGAGGTGCCATGATTCCTTTACTGGATCTGGCACAACGACAAAGTGGAGGCTGGCTACCTATCTCAGCTATGCACAAGGTGGCTGAGATCTTAAATCTTCCAAAAATGAGAGTTTATGAAGTAGCTACATTTTACACAATGTTCATAAGGTAAATATTAGCTATTAAATGCTATATTGGAACGAAGTTCCTTACCTTGGGACGATGCGGAGGGGTAAGCTAACCAGGAAAAAACGTCCATAACATAAGATTTTTATTAGTAATGCACACAGTGTACGATGTAACTTTGTAAAAACGTATAAAAAATAATATATCTTTTTAACATTCATTGACCACGATCTCAGAGAGTTCGTTCGCGCAATACACTAACTCTTATGGAAACAGCCGTGAATGAAGTGTACCATAATAAGTTCGCACGTTACTGAATGACCGTGGGTTGTTGCGAAACCTCCAGTTTTATTTTCTTTATACCTCGAATAGAACTTAAAATAAATATTTTTATAATAAGGAACTTCGTTCTTATCCGGTGTCCCACGACACTACATATCTTTTTTATCTACTATTTAAATATTATATGTTCATAGACAATTATTTTTCTTTGCTATCCTCGATTTAATACTTTTCTTCAGTTCTATTCGTATGGTGTCCTCTGTTTAAGCATTAACTAATAGGCCATAACTAGTTTAGTGATTATTTTTTTCATTGCTTAGCTTACATGTAAACAAGCTCACGGTACACCTGGTGTTAAGTGCTTTCTGAAGCCCTTAAAGATTAACAGCGTCAATTTTGTGATGTCTATGGGTTCATTAACATGAGGGGGGCCATGGTCTCAGTTACCTGTCCAAGCAATAAAAAAATTATCGGAATTATTAACTATTACAGACGACCAATTGGTAAATACCATGTTCAAGTATGTACGACTACTCCTTGCTGGCTTCGAGGCTCTGATGCCATATTGAATGCAATTAAACAGGAAACAAACTGTGAAGTTGGAGGCAACAGTCCTTGTGGCAAGTTTTCTGTTTCAGAGGTTCGTACCAAATTGTCATTTCTTTTGAAAGCATCAGCATAGTGACTTATACAACAACATGACACATAATAATACTAAGGTTAACAATAATTTTACATTAGATTGTTAAATATGTTATAAATACTTGAAAGCAGTAGAGAGAATACACAGTCCATGCACCACAGTCATTGCATGCCCATCATCAGATGCATATTAAATTTGAAAGCTTTGAATAGAAGAATATATTTGAAATTTTATATTAAATATCAATCTAATAAAATCGTTTTCCTAAGGAAATATTGTTATTTTTCATTAAAAAATAACACTAATTTGGCTTGGATTCTAGACTAAGAAAGATAGGACAGAATTGACTATGCAGATATGTATTTATTACTTAAAAATTTTTTTTTTTTTTTTATTGCTTAGATGGATGGACTAGCTCACAGCCCATCTGGTGTTAAGTGGTTACTGGAGCCCATAGACATCTACAACGTAAATGCGCCACCCACCTCGAGATATAAGTTCTAAGGTCTCAGTATAGTTACAACGGCTACTCCACCCTTCGAACCGAAACGCATTACTGCTTCACGGCGGAAATAGGCGGGGTGGTGGTACCTACCCGTGCGGACTTCCAAGAGGTCCTACCACCAGTGATTACGCAAATTATACTTTTGCGGGTTTGGTTTTTATTACACGATGTTATTCCTTCACCGTGGAAGTCAATCGTGAACACCAAATGAGCCTACATTAATGGTGTATTTGATTTTTCGTTTTAGTTTACCTAACATAAAGTATGTCCATAATACAAAATTCTAAGTACTGACATTTGTTAGCTTGTTACCTATGTCTATAATTGGAAATATGATATAAATACAATTTTAAAAGATATTACAGTCTCACTCTCTGTTAATGTGCTTTGAGATTCATTTCACATTACTTATTTATTTCAGGTTGAATGTTTGGGAGCTTGTGTGAACGCCCCAATGATACAAGTCAATGATGATTACTATGTAAGTTATTATATTTATCTGCAAGTAAATTAAAAAATTACTAATATAAATTCTTATATCCTTGATCAAACATATCAAAAATCTAAAGTAATGTAGTCGTATGTAAATTGTTTAAAATATTTGTATAACGCATATAAAAATCATGTGTAACGAATTTCACACACGTAGGAATGAAGCCTCTAGAAGTAGATTATCTTATTCTCTCGCAAGTTAAATCCCATAGAGGTATAATATGTCTGCGTCTTTTTAGTGTCGTTATCTGACCGACAGCTTTCTTCGTCATGTTGCATTAAGTTTAAATCACAAGGAAGCTAATTCTTTTCACAAATAGAACATTAAACATTTACAGAGTTCTTTAAGAAAAAAAGAGACTAATTAATAAATGAAATGTTTTGTTACAGGAGGACCTGTCTGTAGAAGATACAAAAGAAATTATCAGCAAATTAAAGAAGGACGAGAAGCCCAAACCTGGGCCCAGGTATTTCAATTTCTCTTTCATATTTCATATATCAATCTGTAACCCGCTTCTTCTGGTGTGTGATAATTGATGCATATGAACCATTGAATACACACTAAAAACAATGATTTCTATGTATGGCAGTGTGAATAGTGTTAAAAATGTGCTAGTAGCATTAAGTGTTTTAAAATATTTCAAAAATATAAAATTTAATATGTAATATGTCATACCACAGCTTAATAAATAGCATTAAGTATGAGTAAGTTGGCCTCATAACCTATTATTGCCATATGCGAGTCCATGCTCCAACTTGTGAGCCTGTGTAATATAATTAACTAGTTTATAACTGCAAATGAAACGTGTATTTCCTTTTTTGTCAATGGGATTAACAGATTGATCTCTCGTCTAGAGAGGGGTGTCTAAATATTGTCTAATTGTCTATGACAATTTCTTAACATTTAACAATTAACTTTTTTTTTACTACCATGTAATTTCAGGAGTGGAAGATTCGCGTCTGAGCCTCTCGGAGGATTGACCTCGCTGACTGAAGAACCCACAGGGCCTGGCTTCGGAGTACAAGATGCACTCAAGGCGTAAATCTGGTGTTGTCTTGTGTAAATAGGAATTATTTAAATAAATCATGTTAGTGAGCTTCTGTTTTATTTAAGGTACGTCAAATTTTGAGGTATCTGCCAGTGGTATGAACGACATACTTGAAGATAAACATGAAATCACAACTTACTAAAACAAAAAGTATTTTGTATAGAAATATTGTTTTCATTCATCATCATCATTATTCTACCGGCACGCTATGATGGCCGTTTTAACGTTTGTCCACTCATGAAGTTTCGTATTAATAGTAATTAGGTAGGTACCTAGCTACATTTGAAGAATCAAATTGCTGTTCGGTTAAAATCATAAGAGTGGTTAAAATACTAACTGTATGGCTGTTCGTTATTGTCAATAGCGACGTGCGGTTGCAATAGTGCAGCAAAATGTATCGAATGTATTGTTTTACGGCAAAAAAAATATTTATTACGTTGATTTCTAAACTATATATATTAGGGTCCCGCGAACATTTTATTTTTATAAGATTATAATTATTGGTGTCCCCTTGTTTTTAGCTCACAATCGTCCACTACTGGGCATAAACCTCTCCCAATCCACACTACTGAGCGCGGTCTTCGGCTCTTCCTCATTCACCTCTTGCCGACCACGCTTCGGAGGTCATCGCACCACCAAGCTACGGGGCGTCCTACGTTGCGTTTTCGTTTACGTTAAAGGAAACATATAGTTGTTTCGTCTTCAGGAACGATCCTCTCTAACTGACGTACTTACAAAGTTTTTACCTAAAAAATAATCATCAGCTTCGAGTTTCATTCTCTCTCTCTCTCTCTCTTCAATCGGTGCGACTAGCTGTCTCCATCGATCCCGTTCTGTACCTTCCCCAAAGGTACCTTCCCCAAAGGTACAGACAAGACAAGCTACAGGTGCGTCGCTGACAAGTATTTTCAGTTCCTCCGCTATTTGGTCCGACCATCGTTTGGGACTCTACCCCTGAGACTTTTTCCCTCGATTTTACCGGTCAACACAAGGCGTTCAAAATTTCTGGTATTCCTGCGAGTATCCCCGAGTTTCATTAGATGCTATAAAATAAATTGAACACATAAAAGAGTTTTACGAGCAGGATCTTGAGACACTATTGCAACTCGTTTTTTCAATGATCTTCAATGTGCATTCCGATTTTGGATCTCACGTATTCGTGAGATCCATTTTGGATCTCACGTATTTCATTAGCACTGTTAGTGACGTTGTGGCGTCTGTCAACGACTTACAAGGATGATTGTGATTTCTTATTTTCATAACTATAAAAACCGTTCCGCAAACACTGTGATCCTATCTTTGAACTTCCACTGCTTTCCATTCATTCAAAATGATCACCTCTTTTTTGAACAAGTTTTGTTTAGAGCCCTAATTCCTATTTTGATCTATTATGTACTGGAAGCATCGATGGATAGGGGCCGTGCTGATATCTCTGCTAACATTTATATGATATCTCTGCTAAGAAGGGAACCTCTAATTGTAACAGACTTCAATCGTGCTTAAATTAGATATCTATGGGCTCCGATAATCGCTTAAAATCATTCGTGCTAGCTTCTTGTTCTTTTTTCCTTGAAGTATATCCACTTAACATACTACATACGCCAAATCCCTGGCATACATTTTACGACCGGCTGCATTTCAATCCTCTTTGTGTTATATAAATATCCAGTAAGTAGTACATCCATCACGTACCTACATATCATAGAAAGAAATATTTCTGTTTCTTCTTTTGGTGTGTCATTTCCTTCATTGATTTTTAGTCCTATGATTTGAATTTGATTATTATTTAAGAACATTTACGCTGATATTTAGATGTTCGGTTACCAAAAATATGAAAATTTCACATTTTATTCGTTTTCCTTTATTTTCATGATAATGTTTGGGTTGTGACATCATCTACCTGTATTTTTAATTTTTTTTTTTCATAAATACAAGCCATTTTCAATGAATCCCAAAGTTAGTAAAAACGTAGATAAACCACGAAATCTGTTTATCACCGTTGCAGCGATAATGATAACTCCATGCGCACTTTTACACGCTACGTAAAATCACATTTTCAATGTATTAATCGTGGCATTTTGACGTCAAACCCTAAGTAGTTTTGAAAATTAGCTACTAAATACATTTTCCATGATTATAATAATGAACATGTGCTCATTCGTATTTAAGATTAAATGAAGTGTATGATAGTAGTTGATCCAGTGAATTTTTTGTTAATAATTTATTGAAGTAGTGAAGGTTTTGAACATTACTTTAATTTAACATTCAGTGTAAAATTGGATAACTAGTGTCGAACTCAATACCAATAAAGTGCTTTAAAAGTATTTTAAATGAACCGCAAGCAATACAAAAATGTGCCGAACAGGGAAATCAAAGAATACACAAAAATAGAGCTGTGGGATACGGACTCCAAAGATTATGGATATGTAAGCTTTTTAACATTTCTGATTGTTTTCACAGTTTTCATTTCATTAAACATTAAACCGTGATAAACCACCACCACGTCATCAATGTCAAAAGAGTTTGTCAGACTTTAACTTACTTGATCAATGTCATCAATCATCGTTGTGACAAAATGTAGCTAGAGTATAAATTAATTCTGAGCACAGAATGGAGGACCAAATTTTATTCAGATAATTATGTAACTTTTAATTTTGATAATTTTTCACATAAACTCTTTCTTTTCTATAATTCTTGATCACCAAGCAACACGCAAAAACTGAAAACAGCCATTTAAAAAAATAGCAGAATATTATACGTTATTTTTATTAAGTTTTTAATTATTTTAGTATTGTAATGCTTTTATGACCTATTATCTCATCATGGGTAGACTAAAGTGATCTTAAAGTGATAGTAAATCATATCTGACATTTATTTTGTCTCTTCGATACTGTTAACGCAATCGATTATGAAATAATTTTGCGATGGTTTAAGCGTTTAAAAGTTTTAGTTAGTTAGCTCTTTGTTTTTATAAGCTACTGCTGATAGCCTTGCCAGGCTATTTCAGCTTCACACTAGCGTGTAGGTGACCTCTCGGAGCTCAAACCGGAAGTGTTGCTAGCATTGGCCCTAGCAAGAGCAGTGCTTCGCAGAATCTACCGCCGGATAGGAAACGCGACCCACTGAGATGATCGGGCGAGAAACTCAAGTGTGTGTGTCTATGAGTTAATTTACTCCTCGAGTCCTTCGTCGCAAGCGACGGGTTCAGCGAGGACGGTGACCAGTGCTTGAGGTACCTAAAAGCACCGTTAATGGACCGGGAGGATCCGTAATGACGTGTTTAGGGCGACGTCGACTGTTTACCATTGGTCCACAGGATCGGGTATGTAATTTCCGGCGGCCATAACAAGAGGATTTTCGTATCGTGCCGCCTTCTCAAAGTGTATAAAGCTTAGAATATACTTTTACTTACTTTTATAGGAATGAATGGAAGGAGGAAGGAGAGAATAAAAATTCAATTCTATTTTAATTGGGCTATGTAGAGGTAAGAATTTACAATGAAGATATAGACAGGCCAAAATAGTAGTAGACAATATTAGTTTCTCACATTAGACTTCTGGCCTATTTTACAATTAGATGGTAATCATGTTAATTGTAAGGACATATTAGCGGATGTTTCTTAGTTGTTCACTATAAGAAAATATACAATTAATTGCTTTATTCATTTGTGAAAGCATTGTTTGTATAGACTGATGAACATAAATAATCTGGTACCACTGGTGGGAAGGCAAGTACTTGCTTTTTCGTTTATAGCTTTGTGGATGCTTATAACTCGATATGGAATAGCTTATTATTAGGTCTGTTAGATTTTTTGGCTGAAAATGCGAGGAATGACAATTTGTAAATTGTCTAATCGATTCAATGTTTTGATACTCAGTTTATTAACGGTGGCTTATTATGTAATTTTTAATATTTGTGAATGCGCATGTAAGAAAATGAAAAAACATAACTGGACGTAAATTTTTAAACAAAAAAATCATTGAACTTTTAATAAGTTCCCAGCATATATTTTCTCATCTCATCCAACACCAACAGTATTTCTCTTTTTATATTTAATCCCTTCCATTTCGCTTTCCCTAGATTAAACTTCGTTACAAAATATATAGCTGTATGGGCTGTGTTTTCTGTGTCTGTACATTTAACGACGCAAATAAAAAAATGTTACTTGATTGGAGATGTCACTTGCTTGATATATTTCAGTAGACTTCTCTTTCTCGTTGATTCGTGTCGTCTTTTCTGGGAAAAAATGTCTATCGGGGCCTAAATCTTTAGGCATTGTGTGTGTGAACAATGAGAAATAGTCCGACACGTAAATATGAACCTTTTTCTAAAGAAACCATTGGTAAAGAAACGGATAAGCACTCGCTAGGCAGCCAAGACACCGCTAGTGTGGTGAGTTGCTTTGTTGAAATTATCGATTTTGTTTGTTAAGACTTGATATTATTGATTTGTAGGTGTTAGTCATTAGTGGAGAGTGTTCTAGTACATGCTAGGTGAAAAAAGACGATGACGCGGGTACTATATTTTGGAAGAATTATCTGAAGATTTATATTAGTTGGCTACTTTGCTGTTGATCGATACGTTGTATTGAAAAAAAAATCCCATAAATCGCTTAACTTAAATAAAAATGATCATGATTATTGAACATTGTTACGTATTCATGATTTGAGAATGAAAATGTTGACAAAAATTAACATCAAGGAGATTTCACTTTCATTATGTTATAATTGTGTGAAAGTACAACAAACTTTCGTTTGACATAATTAATAAATAATAATACGCCTCGGACTGCCACAAAAAGATCACTTTCAATTTATGTAGAAATACTTTATCCAATTATTCAAATTGTTTGCTTTATATGAATTGCTGATTCAAAATAAAGGATATTCTTAAATTACAATTACTTACAATAATTATTTAAATATTAATAAAAACAAAATCTTCCAAAGAAAATAATTCCAAGCAAATCAATTAAAATAACACAATTGCTAAGTACAAATTTAATGCATTTGAATGAACAAAGTATTTCAACAGAAAAAGAACAGAAATGTTTCAAATCTTATTATGTCATTAGAAATTGAAGTAGATATTGAAATTGAAAAGGCAATACTAACATTCAGTCAGGCAATACTAACTGAATGTTAGTATTGCCTTTTCAATTTAAATATCTACTAAAATATGTAAAAAGGAGAACAAGTACCTTCTGTGCAAATTGATAAAACTTTAACTTGCAAACCTCAGGAGAGTTTGTTTGTTCAGAAAATAAAGTTTAAATTTAAAATTATCTCTGTTAAAGTCAGTTAGACTATTATCATAATAATATATATCATAATAGTATATCAGTTTCTATGGTTATAGCTCTCTGTGAGTTTAAAATTGCAAATTAATCAATAGGTACTCTAAATTTGATTGAGATATAAAATTTTATTTTTATGGAACACTTGCAACACATATAGATAAACATTATTCAAAGTCATAATCAGCTATCTTATAAAAAATTGAAAAAAATAAATAATGAAATATAAACTTGATCAGTATTATGTTGCAGCTTAATCTTAGTGATCTTAATCTTAAGGTTCGTAAATTTCAATCATGAGTAACGACTAGCCTTCATAGTCACACAATTAAACTTAAATGTCAATAAATAATTTAAAAAAAAATTACACATGACCGACGTGAAGATTAACATAACAATGATAAATATGATTATTTTTTTTTGCCAGTAGTAGGGTCATGGTAGAGCATAGTGTGTGTCTGTATATGTAGGTAACATAACCATGCACTTTTTTGCTGCAAAGCAGAAATCCATTCTGGACAGTTGCTATATAATACAACTGAGATTTAGACTTCATATCTTAAGTTAAACTTGAAATGTGAAGCTTAATTCATCAGCCAATAAGATCATTAGAGTCAAACACTTATACTTTTAATGTCTACTGGACTTGGACTGGTTGAACTATTGAATCCCTATTAGGGTCATGAGTTTATTAACTCATACACATGATTAAAAAAATTTAAGAAAAAAGTAAATGCTCTTTCATCCTTTATAAATTTTTATTTTCTCTTATTGTTTAGTAGGGTGGACGAGCTCACAACCCACCTGATGTTAAGTGGTCACCGGAGCCCATAATAGACGTCTACAACGTAAATGCCGCTACCTACCTTGAGAAATAAGTTCTAAGGTCTCAGTTATTAGGATTATTATTATTATTATTATTATATATAACATTAGGTTATTCAAGAAAAGAGCATATTCTTATCTGAAGGGTAGGCAACGCACTGGCGTAAACGCTGGTGACCGTGGGCGGCGGTGAATCACTTACCATCAGGTGACCCGTCTTGCTCGTTTGCCTCTTAGATGTTATAAAAAAAAAAAGTTTTAACAGTACAACTGCTGCCCCACACTTCAAACCGAAACGCATTACTGCTTCACGGCAAAAATAGGGAGGGTGGTGGTACCTACCCATGCGGACTCACAAGAAGTCCTACCACCAGGTACCACCATTACATTAATTCTAATTTTGCGCGTTTGATTTTTATTACACACTAGCTGACCCGGCAGACTTTGTAGTGCCTCAATTGATAAATAAAAGACAGACGGGGAACACATCAAAGGAAAAACAAAAATTTTATTTTTATTTAATTCCAAACATTTTCATATTTATCTACCTTTTAAACCTTCTCTGGACTTCCACAAATAATTCAAGATCAAAATTAGCCAAATCGGTTCAGCCGTTCTCGAGTTTTAGCGAGACTAATAAACAGCAATTCATTTTTATATATAGAGATTACACATTATACATTTGAATGTTTATTCCTTCACCGTGAAAGTCAATCGTGAACAATTGTTAAGTACATATTTCATTAGAAAAATTGGTACCCTGTCTGCGGGATTCGAACCCCGGTGCGTCGCTTGACACTAATGCACCTGGCATCTTATACTTTAGGCCACGACGACTCCAACTTTCCGCCGTTTCGAGAAGTCTAGTACAAAACGATATGAGCGCACTATTGTTTTCGGCGCGAAATGTCATCTAAACTTATCCAAGACATAGCACACATTACGACTGAAAAATGTAATGATTTTTATAAATGCCGAAGATATGTATCTCATGATATGGGTGTGACGTTGCACACACACAATCGGTAACCATAATCTGTTTTCAATTCCACGTAGACTTTGAGATTGTATTTATTGAGTGCCCACTGATGTTCTGTAGGTACTTGTTAAAAATCTCTGGGACTTTCTTATACAGGTTGTTTTTTCCTACCTATGCTGATAGCCTTGAGAGGCTATTTCAGCTTCTCCTTGACGTGTAGGTGAGCTCACGGGGCTCAAACCGGGAGTGTTGCTAACACTGGCCCTAGTAAGAGCAATGCTTCGCAGAATCTACCACCGGATCGGAAACGCGACCTACTGGAAGATTAGACGAGAAACTCAGTGGGCTGTGTCTGGGTAAATTTACTCGTCGATCCCTTCGTCGCAAGC
This sequence comes from Bombyx mori, assembly GCF_030269925.1. Lineage (NCBI taxonomy): Eukaryota > Metazoa > Arthropoda > Insecta > Lepidoptera > Bombycidae > Bombyx > Bombyx mori. Next base: position 7,832,944 of record NC_085117.1, on the reverse strand, counting down.
GACGGGTTCGACGAGGACGGTGACCGGTGCTTGAGGTACCTAAAAGCACTGTTAATGGATCGGGAGGATCCGTAATGACGTGCTTAGGGCAACGTCGACTATCTACCATTCGGTCCACAGGATCGGGTATGTAATTACCGGCGGCCACGATAAGAGGGTTTTCATGTCGTGCCGCCTTCTCAAAGTGGCGCAATGATGCCGACTATAGATACTTACTGACTGAGTCAAGCTCCAGGTCATCATGGTGATCCACGTTCCTTAGGAACCATGGTGCTCCGACGTCTATCCTGCAAAAACGGGATTGAATGACTTGAAGGGGTTTCAAGTTGGTGCGGGCCGCGTGAGCGAACACTACGCTTGTCATAGGTCATGACGGTGCGTATGCAAGTTTTGTAGTGTAACCTTATTACGAAGGGACACTTTATTTCGCTTTTAGGTGGAAGTCCCTATACTATAATACGGTTATCCGAGTCATCTGCCTTCCCGAAGGCTAGTGTTAGCAAATTTGCAAGGCTGAACCCCGTGAGCTCACCCACACGTCCTGTAAAGCTAGAATACCTCCTCGAGGTTACTATCATAGGTAGGCAAACAAAACAAAAAACTAGCCATCGGACCAGAGTGATTATAGGACAGGCACAAATAAAATATTGTAAAAAATCTCGCAACAGCCTGTATGTACGTTATTCGATAAACAGCATGTTTAATTTATAATCGCAATTCGCAATGTTAGATAAGTTCAGTGAAGTTCAGTCGCTCTCTCGAAGAGGTAAGGCGCGGACGTGCGCTTTTTGTAAAAAAAAAATGTCGCGACGTGACACGAATAGTTTCATCGATTAAAGACTGTGAGCATTGAATACGTTTTCAATAATGCGTTTACTGATTTTAAATTATTTCTTAAGGAGGCTATTTAGAAAGGTAATGTGTTTGTTCAGTTAAAATTATTTCTATAAATAGTGTATTTGTTTTCAGCCATACCTTGATAATGTAAAGAGTTTTGAAAAGATATAAATATAATATACTTTTGAATATTAAGTTTTTGAACAATATTTCTCATTAAAAGATATAATAATTTTCATCGCGTACTGTAAAAAAATCAATGTTAATTCTTATTACTTAAAACACCGTCGATATGTGCTCATCAGAAAGCATTACCGCCGATGTTGACTCATCTTCGACTTAAAGGAGAACAACGTTCATTTAATTTAGCCAAGCAAGTATATCGTTTTTACCATTTTATATTTCGTTAACCGTACTAGAGTCGCTAGAGTGAAGACAATTGCGGACGTCCCCAGAGCTGGAACGTTTGCCTAAGTTTGCCGCTAGGGGCGCTGTTCCAATTGCATACAAATTTGAGTTAACTTTTTCGATATCGAAAACGTTAAAAAACTCACTAAGCACACAGCTTATTTTTAAATGTATACATTGCGTTTAGTCAAAAATGTCCATCGCAATCGGAAACATTGTCTATCACCGTTTATTTATTGATTATTCCCTCACAGGCATAGGATTGCGATATAACTAATCGAGTCAATTAAAGAATTCAAAATGAATAAAAAATTTAATTACAATTGAAAGGTATTTATTTTCCTTGAAACCGAATAATAATAATAGTTTTAACGATATGTATTCAAACTAACGACGAGTCTTAAGTAAACGAACTGAAATAAAATAAACACTGATTAAATAAATGTGAAATAAAAATGAACGGTGAAAAAAAAATGCAATTGTTCCACTTCATTGTTTGATAGTAATTTATCGTAAAATTTTATTTATCATTAATAAATAACATTTGCCAGCTGTGTGTGAATGAATCGGTCGTGCCTCTTGCGTGTTTGATTCGACACACGACCACAGTAAGTTCTATTATCAGGGCAGGTTTGTTTCGTGCGGTGTATCTCCCGAAATGACGTCTTTCGGGATTTTCCCGGAGATGAAATGCCAGTCTTATCATCAGGACGGGTACCGGCGAAGGCGGACTTTCGGGGCGCACTGCGGTACCGTAGGTCTGGTGTAGCCGGTGTGGTGGAGCTCGATGGGGTTTAGTCGGTAGTCGTTCTGCGGGGCAAGTGCTTCGCGCGCCTTTTTCAAGGCGTAGTCTCTTGCGAGGAATTCGGGGAGGTGGAGGACCTTGGCCCTCCTCGTCCCCCTCTTCCTCTCAGGAAGCGCCGGAGTCCGACATAACCCGGTTCGTTACCCCCCCGGACCGGGTATCCGTAAATGGATTCCCCAGCGTTAAAAAAAAAGGTTTGTTTCGTGAAATCGGAGTGGTGGAGTCCGCTGGGGTTTTAGTCGGTAGACGGTTTGCGTAATAACTGGTGGCAGGACCTCTTGTGAGTCCGCAAGGTTAGGTACCACCATCCTGCCTATATCAGCCGTGAAGCAGTAATGCGTTTCGGTTTGAAGGGCTGTGCAACCGCTGTAACTGTACTGAGAACTTAGAACTCATATCTTAAGGTAGGGGGCGGCATATACGCTATAGATGTCTATGGGCTCCGGTAACCACTTAACACCAGGTGGGCTGTGAGCTCGTCCACCCATCTATGGAATAAAAAAAATAAAAAAAATTGGAAGAAGAGGAGGACTTTGGTCTCCCTCTACTAAAATACCGTATTGTATTACCGGTATTGTACCGAGTCCGCACACGACAATATTATTGGCCTCCCCCAACATTGCCGCAAGAAAATCAAAATTTCTAGAAATCCACAACACAATTGATCAATACCAAAATACGGGTCGCACACATACAATAATATTGACAATATCATGGTGTATGTGCGGTTAGCCTTAGATGCGTATCGACTATACGTCAAATTAATTGAACTAGAGGTTCCGCAGTAGTCGAAATTCGACTATAATTAATTGGAATTGTAAGTTTGTACACTATTATGATTGTATTTTATACTTCTATAATCACAAATTTCGCCAAGGCTACGCTATAAAAAAATATTAATAAAGACAAACAATATTTAATCTATTCTCAATTTGACCACTGCCGTCAAGAACAAAAGTTTGACAATAAATAGTATGTAGTGTGTGTAATGTTTTCTTTATTTATTTAATGTATATTTTATGCATTATTTAAAAAAAATATTAGCATTGTGCACTTCTTCTTCTCTATATTCTCTATAAGTGTAGAAAATTTCATACTCAAGTTTTTGCTTCACGTATTAATATATAGATATGTAATTTCGAAAAGGGCACTGAACATCTCTGAAAATGTAAAATGTTCAGGAAATGAAAAAAAAACAGATTATTTTCTACAGCAGTGTAAACTTTAAAATATTAACTATTGAGATATATTTTAGTGTTAATTAGCAATTGAAAGTTACTGGAATTATTATAAAATGGGTGTAGGTAAGCCTCAAAACTACATGTATATAAAAAAAACGTATTTGACAAAATATGCGACATGTGCCCTTTTCGTATTGCATACTCAATTGCAGACGGCCGGACTAGTGCAGCTGTGTGCGCATTGCTTTTCGGCACACGCAAGTTTCTTCCCACAGACATTACTTACAATGTTCTGTTGAAGTAATACATTGCGCATTCTTTACATGGCCTCTCGGACTATTAAAATAGTTTAGCCTTTAACTAGTTTGGTTGTGAATCGAATTGCGATTTCTCTTGAATTGAATACCGAAGGTCAGTCACCTAACCCTTATGTTTACTATGTGCTGTTCTTGCAACAGACTAACACGTCACCTTAATTAATACGCACAGCCTATCAAACATTTAGACAGGTTTTTTGAGCCAATAAAGCTATTTATGGATGATACAAATTTTGTTAAAATATTAATGAATGTTTCTTAACATTTACCACCTCATTCTAAATTACAAGAAAACATAGCATTCATGAAAATATAAATTTGCTAACACTAATTAGAGTAGCAATAAAAATGTACATAAACTAAACAAAATAAAAAACCTAAACAAAATACAAATAAATAATAAATCCAAGCATATTAAAATTAAAATAGAATTTAAAAAACTCCCAATTTTGTATAAAATTATTATGTTTGTCCGTCTATGTTTTGAAGTAATTATGGAAATGTTGGAAAATTTTAATTAAACAGAATCGAAAAGTTTGAATACTATTATAATACTCCGTTCGCTCCGAACTAGTTTGTACAGCTGTCTGGCGGTCTGCTTGGCGAGTACGGTTAATGATTTTAAACCATCTTGGATATTCATGTTTTACGACACGTTTTTGGTCCATTATTCCTCGCCGAACCCGTCGCTTGGGAGTAAATTCACCCATAGACACAGTCCACTGAGTTTCTCGTCGGATCATGTCAGTGGGTCGCGTTTCCGATCCGGTAGTAGATTCTGCGAAGCACTGGTCTTGCTAGGGCCAGTGTTAGCAACACCTCCGGTTTCATCTCCGAGAGCTCACCTATACGATAGGGTAACGCTGATATAACTTCTCAAGGCTATCAGCATAGGTAGGGGAAAAAAAGGTCCATTATGATGTACTAAAACTGGATTTTTCATGTTTCCCAAGTGCCCCGATGTCAAAAAGGTGCCGAGGCCTAACGACGAGATCCCGGGAGATAGTTCCGTCTCAATCTCTATTGTTTTCTATGACGGTTGACCTACTCTTGACACTAAGAAGTGTTACTGCTCCGGAAATAGACAGCTTAGTGGTACCTACCCTCTTTGACTATAATACTATATTTAGAGATGTTACCTTCACCGTGGAAGCGATTCTTAAACATTCTTTAGGTATGTATCTCTCATAATCTACCTTTATGCGGAATTCGAATACCGACATAAGTCGATTGTTTCGATGCGCATACAGCCAGTCTTAACCTTTAGTGCAAGACTTCAAAACTTTTTTATGGTCGGTCATCCTATTCTTTATACAAGAACTAATTCGGGCTTATGAACGTAACCAGGTCGCAAGCTTATCGTCTGCCTGACTATCCTACAAATTACAATTGAGTAACGTTTTCGATCTTGTTTTATCCTTTCGGCAAAATTAATAAAAAATTAAACAACTTCGGCTTATGTAAAAGCGTGGCAGTTCCTTCTAGCATTATCGGGCAATGTCTGCCGCTTCGCTAATTATCAGACGTCGTATATGTTATCTTCTATGTAGATAAATATAAATCTGAGTGTACAAACAAACTTTTAAAACATAATGGTCTTTAAATTTTTTATTATTACATCTTTCTTTAGAAATCATTGAATCCTTTGTGTGATATTCTATACCACATTCCCTGCTATAGAGTCACTTTGCTTGATTGTGTGGAAGACGAAAGAGTAAAGAAGTAGAGCGTAGTTGGCTTTACTGGTGGTAGGACCTTTTTTTTTATTGCTTAATGGATGCACGAGCTCACAGCCCACCTGGTGTTAAGTGGTTACTGGAGCCCATAGACATCTACAACGTAAATGCGCCACCCACCTCGAGATATAGGTTCTAAGGTCTCAGTATAGTTACAACGGCTACCCCACCCTTCAAACCGAAACGCATTACTGCTTCCCGGCGGAAATAGGCTGGGTGGTGGTACCCACCCACGCGGACTCACAAGAGGTTTTCACTGGTGGTAGGACTATACTGAGACCTTAGAACTTATATCTCAAGGTGTGTGGCGCGTTTACGTTGTAGATGTCTATGGGCTCCAGTAACCACTTAACACCAGGTGGGTTGTGAGCTCGTCCACCCATCTAAGCAATAAAAAAATAAAATAAAAAAACAACAACAAGAAAACGTTAAAAGCAATTTTCAAAAGCCTTTGTAGTAATTGAATATTAAAAACTAAACACCCCCCCCCCCCCCCTTTTTATCTATTTTACTTTGACGATGCTCACCCAAAACCCTTCTTTCAAATCAATACGCTAACTGAATTAAGTTTCAACGTAATCGAATTAACTACGTTCAAATGAACTAAACATATATTATATGAACCTACAAATCTATATATTAAAATCTTCAATACTCTAATTATAAACGACAAAATATCGTAACTTAAATACACCCACTAAAAGCATAATGCAATTTGTACACATTAAATTAATTTTTATTTTTAATCATATTAAAATCTTCAATACTCTAATTATAAAGGACAAAATATCGAAACATAAATACACACTAAAAGCATAATGTCATATGTACACATTAAGTTAATTTTTATTATTTAAATAGCAGTTCATACAATATTTTTCTAAACATCGTACGTTTTATTAGTACGAAATTACAACGCGATAGTGTTTAAAACACGAGAGCGATTTGTATGACCTCGGAGTAAAATAAGGTCTAAAGAGTTTTCATACTTGTTTCAGCATTCCGAAGAGGGTGGGCGACACGGGGTGATCGAAGGCGCTGGCGACATGTGGATCAGCGCAGTCGAGAGCTCTATACTGACATGGGAGGAGGTAAGAACTAAGTTTTTAAGAAGAACCGAACTATGTTACATATGTAATTGCATAATTATGAGTGCTCCGTGGAAACCTATAAACCTATTAAGTAACGGATAATTCAAAATGGTAAACACAACTGCTGAGTTGTTGCAAATCTATTATAACTAGTGGTCCCGCAGTAGTCGAAATTCGACTATATTTAATTGAAATTATAAGTTTGAACACTTCTATAATCAGATATTTCGCCTAAACTACACTATAGACAAATAATATTAAAGATAAACAATATTAACCTATTCTCAATTTGACCACAGACTTTAAGCAATAACAAAAGTTTGACAATAAACCGAGTTTATATATGTGTCTGTGTCAAATACAACATGGTAGTGTGTGTGATGTTTTTTTTATTGATTTAATGTATTATTAACGCATAATTAAAAAAAAATATTAGCATTCTGCACTCCTTCTCTGTATTCTATATAAGTGTGGGAAATTTCATACTCCACCGTCCGCGCAATTTTCGTAAAAAGGGGTACAAAGTTTTTGCTTCACGTATTAATATATAGATAAAAAATCGTACGAGTTCGATAGCTTAATATATACCAGAGAAAATATATCTTTTTGAAAATGATATCCCATTTGCCCAATTGGAGATTGTAGGTACAAAATGATGAACCGGAGGCTTAATTAACAGGTACTTATTACAAGATGAAGCTTCACTGAATCTCCCCATGCTCATGTAAAATATGAATTCTGCTATTGCATATTTAGAATTGAAATTGACGATGTTTGACCTAAATATAAATTAATATGAACCGCTGCCATAATTGGTACGCCGAGACCAAGTTGCTACAAACTGGTGTTGAACAGATTAAATATTTTCAATTGCCAATAATTGGTATACGATTTGACCGCTACAAGCATTCGTTACTAAGAAACACATTCTGGTTGCCTAGTATCCAATTAGTAGTACTAACTATTGTAACGCTTGTTATCTAAACATAACTCCAAGGATAAAGTAACTTGACGTTAAAGTGAAGTAAGTAATATTGTGAATAGATTGAGGAACAAGCAATATGTATTCAAAACAATCGTGTTTGCAAGTATCTTCGATTTTGTACAGAGCTATTTATGTATGATGATATTACATATTAGAAAAAACGTAATTTCTGCTTCTTTGAGAAGTCTAAATTATATTACGAGTGTTGTATGTTCAAAAATGGCTTTTTTTTGCTTAGGTGGTTGGACGAGTTCACAGCCCACATGGTGTTAAGTGGTTACCGGAGCCCATAGACAACATAAATGCGCCACTCACCTTGAGATATAAGTTCTAAGTTCTCAGTATAATTACAACGGCTGCCCCACCCTTCAAATCGAAACGCATTACTGCTTCACGAAAGAAACAGGCAGGGTGGTGGTACCTACCCGTGCGGACTCACAAGAGGTCCTACCACCAATGAGCTGTTCCAATTTGGGAATTAATCTCGTGTTTCTTGGTATTTGCTTTAGTGGTAGTTATTATAGAGAGCACGGTTGCTTTCTTAGGTCTCCGTTGCGTTCTCTCCCGTCCGAAGTTCGGGTGCAGGTTTTTAAGCGTTTAATAGGCTAACCGCCTTCAACGTGACCCTAAAAAGATATTTCTGAATGAATTTCGTGATTAGTGTCTCAAAGGTCGAATAGATATTAAGTCTGTCCGCAAATTGAACGATCCCCTTTAGTAGGTTTCAGTATATCTTTCCAGTGTGTCGGATAAAGGGTTATTGCTGTTTGATTGCTCTTTAGCTTGCTTATTAGTTAACTGATATTTCATTGGCATTCTTTTTTGCCATGTACCATCTGGCTTTGGAATGAGCTCCCCGCCACGGTGCTTCCCGAGCGCTATGACATGTCATTCTTCAAACGAGACTTGCGGAAAGTATGGTATACATCAATGTCTTGATTTAATTTTTTGAAATACATTATACCTATAATTGTGTCTAATGTTTTATAAAGTACTAGCTGTACCCTACCGCTTCGCTGGGCATTTAAAATTAACATTATTATTTCTCACCCTCACATACATTCTCATCATTAACACCCCCGTAACTGATGTAGGGAGTCCAACACTCGTATAAATATTGGCCTATCCATTAAGTACATATATTTTCTACATGGATACCGAGTTTCAAGTCAATCGGATGCATGGTTCAGTAGTTATAACGGAACATCCGTAAAAACCACTGTAGATTTATATATTAGTATAGATGAGTTTTTTTGTAAAAAAAAAAATATAAAATTGTTTTAATTGATCTAATAATAATACATATAAAAACCGTAACTTTATGAAAAATGATAATATACGAATCGATATGAAACAGATATGATTACAGCAGAAAATTATAATGAAGAGGCGATTGTTTATTAATTTAAACAAATAATCTTATCCCTATCTGGTGCTGATATTGTGTATCAAAGAGATGATAGATATTTCTGCTCTGAATAAAAATTAAGCATCGATTAATATCGTGATAACAGAAACTTTATCTCGTAAATACATCTAGTAGCCTTTGGAAATGATAAAGTCATATAAAGGAAGGTAGATAATTATGAATAGATAATTAAGGATCTATTTAATCCATTTATCTATCTATATATCTATTTAAGAATAAGAATCACTAGATAATTATGAATCAAAATGTAACGATTGGAAAAAAATATACATAACTAAACTACACATAAACATAAACTAAACATACATAACTCAGGCCAAATATCTGGTCGGTTTAGAAATCTTAAACGGCGTGCGTAAGACAATAGACGCTTTGCATCTAATGTATTATTTGATTATTGCTTATTAGACTTATTAATAAATTACCCGATAGAACATATATATCTTCCACTCAGTACAGCGACTTAACAGAGATTTTTGTTAATTAAGACTTCATTTCTACAGACTTCATGTGGTGATGTATCATTTTTTATTTTGAGCTCTGATTCTTTTCCATTAGACGAATCTTAGAGAGCATCGCGGTCTATCAGATCTTCAATTTCAATCCTATACATATTGTTTTCCATTGCATATTCCCATTAGTATCGATATTGATATTGCTCATTTACGAACGCATTTGATTATGTTGTTGAACCTATAAAATATGGTATGAATTTATGAAAGTTAAATTTGTTGGATACAAAATTTCTTCACAAGCCAATTTCGTTTTAGGCCAAGGCTTATCATTTCTTTTACCATAGCATTTAGGTCACTAATTATAAGAACTCCATGGTAACATTGTTTGGAGGTTAACATCGACGTTATGAATATCGATTTTTATCGTCTTGTGGTTATAATCTATTAAATTACATTCGAATTACTTACGTCTGATCACTTTATTATATTATAATAGAGTTAAGCGTTTCGGTTGATTACTACGCATTTTGTGTTTGGTCTATTTTTAGAGCATAAATTGAAACGACATGAAGGTAAAGTGGCAGGGAATGCATAGGTAAATAAAAACCCTGAAATGCAATGTGGATTATGGTCGTCTAATGGTGTGACAGAGTTTTTGTACTTTCAGACATTGCCATTGACATTTGTCTTTGATATTATCTATGTAGAAATTGACAAATACAATACATATGAGGATTCCTTCTCGTGTTTGTCAACCGATTCTTTTTTTTTTGTTTAGAACTCTTGACAAGTTTTAGTGTTACCAATAAGCAAAGTTTTGTTCATATTTACAAAAAAAAGTCAAGAACCAAGCAATAGAAAAAAATTAATACATAAAAAGTATAAATCTTGAACACTAGTATGTATATTGTGGATGAATCTATCTTAGATATGTTTTCTATATCTATTCGCTGGTAGCCCTTTTTTTTCTACCTAAGCTGATAACCTTGAGAGGCCATTTCAGCGTAACCTTAACTAGTAGATGAGCTCACGGGGCTCAAACCGGAGTGATGCTAACACTGACCCTAGCAAGAGCAGTGCTTCCCAGAATCTACCACCGGATCGGAAACGCGACCCGCTGAGAAGATCCGACGAGAAACTCAGTGGGCTGTGTTTGTGGGTTAATTGGCTCGTCGAGCCCTTCATCGCAAGCGACGGGTTCGACGAGGACGGTGACCGGTCTGGTAGCTGAGCTCACGGGCTCAACCTAAGACAATTTGCTAACGATAATCTCTTCTTAAGCTTCAAAAGAAAACAAGGCATGAAGATCGTTGTTCGTTGTTATAGTTCCAGCAATTACTTATATTGTTTGCTGTATCTGTTCCATTATGTTTTTATATTGAGAGATGTTTTAACGTTTCGTGTGCTTGCAAGCGATTGTTTGTCTCATTTACGTAATGCCTTTTGATGTTTGAACAATAAACGAATGAAATTGTTTTTGTTTACTATGTTTAATCCTTTTGTTTGAAACCAGTCGAAGGTGCCCTTCGTTTTGATTTTAATGTGATTTTTATAGCTTTAGATTTGTTTTCGGTTTCGTTTTTCGTAAAGATTTTATTGAGTGTTGCCGCGTTATTATCAGTGAATTTAGATTTAATTTAATGGTGAGCTATTTTAGGATCTCTCGGAGGGAGTGCTATGTTTTTGATACACACTTACTTTTTTGCCAGGTCTTTTTAAGTGGGTTGTGATTCCGAACCGGCGGTAGACTCTGTGAAGCATTGCTCTTGCTAGGGCTAGTGTTATTAAATTCTATCCGTCCGTGCGTATTTGGAATAACCCCTTAGGCTACCAGCGAATAGTTAGGAAATAAAAAAGATGCATGATTTTTTTGATCAGAAAGGAATTTGTTTGTACGAATTCGGAATCGACAGAGGGAAATTTTCGATGAATATACACATATTTTGCAGCATCACTCGTTCACAAATTACCATATATTATATGTAGTAGCAGACGAGTTGCTTCCGTGGTACGCCTTAACGATGTGTAATTGTGATAGAGGCACAAACAGCATCGCGAACACTTAAAATGACGTTTTGCGTGTTGTTTAATCGTAGATCGTGTTCGCAGATTTTGTATAATCAAGTAGAAGATTTCATTAATCTATATATTAATACGTGAAGCAAAAACTTCGTATCCCTTTTTACGAAAATTGCGCGGACGGAGGAGTATGAAATTTTCCACACTTATAGAGAATATAGAGAAGAAGTGCACAATGCTAATTTTTTTTTTTAATAATGCATAAAAGATACATTAAATCAATAAAGAAAACATTACACACACTACATACCATGTATTTGACGCACACACGCATGGATACTATTTATTGTTAAACTTTTCTTCTTGACGTCTGTGTTCAAATTGAGAATAGATTAAATATTGTTTGTCTTTTATTATTTTAAATATTTTTTTTATAGTGTAGCCTTGGCGAAATTTGTGATTATATAAGTATATAATACAATCATAATAGTGTACAAACTTACAATTCCAATTAATTATAGTCGAATTTCGACTACTGCGGGACCTCTAGTTAAAATAATAGTCCGTCAATACTAATGTAATGTTGTTGTAAATTATAGTAAGACTTATTAGATATTCTTTTCTAAAATTAGATTTCGCAGTCAATCTTTGTTAATACGTCATCATTATTGTCCACACGTGTCTGCTACAGTACATAGGCCTCTTGCAACTTTTTACCACCGAGCCCGGTTTTAGGCTCTCTTTAATATATTTTATAATTGTTTTATTATCGCTTAGATTGGTGGACAAACTCACGGTCCACCTGGTGTTATTTAGGTTGTTACCGGAGCCCATAGATATCTACAACGTAAATGCCGCCACCCACCTTGAGATATGAATCCAAGGTCTCAGTGTAGTTAGTAATTTCGGGAGTGGTCTCCTAAAACCCAGTATATGTGTAGCGCTTTGCTTTATTTTTTGGTGACGATTCTTTCGTTTGAAGGTATCGGAGCGTTTGAGCGTCGACGTCCGCCGAGGCTTGTCATGGCGCGAAGCCAACGACCGCATGAACTTCGTTGGAGCCAACGAGTTTCAGGTGAAGGAACAAGATCCGCTCTGGAAGAAGTACATCGAGCAGTTCCAGAATCCGCTCATACTCCTGCTTCTCGGTAAGTCGAAAGTAAATCTATCTACCGGGTATTTTGGGCTTGCCAATTTTTGCAGTGTATTCGCAGGATCTTAAACATTATTTAACAATTAGTCATATTAAAACCGGACTTGTCATTTTTTCTTGATGCCCGAACCAACAAAAAACAAAAAAGGAAGAATTAATGAAATCAGATACAAAGAAATATCGCGCCATCTGTTTAAACTCTTTTATGTTGTTGTTGTAAACCTTATATCAATGTACAGACAGAATTACACTTGTAATCAAACCAAATTTCAAATGGAATAAGAGAAGAAAAGAGAAGCGACAAATAAAGTGAAAAAGAAGATTAAAACTGGCATTACCGATGTGTCGTCTCCGCCTGAAGAATACTTTAAAATGAATTCATTTTGCTACCTAGAGGGACATTCGAGTCTATGAATTATCTGTATAAATAAATATGTCACTAGCTATCAATCCTTTATTGGTTCTTAAACTGTTCATCGGATTGTAATGAAACTTGGCACAGTAGTTGTTGACACTCTAACGGAGATTTCTAACTTAGTACCACTAACATAAAATAAGTGGCGCGCAAGTAAATTCAATAATCGTAAAATCATAAAACCGGACTTCACTAGTAATACACACTAAAGTTTTCTCCTGCGTTATGATTACCAGAAATAAAAACAGGAAAAAAACGCCCAAAACCGAAATACCTTTCGAAAAGATATTGACTCCTGTCAGGATTCGTATCTGGACCCCGTAATCGGGAGCACTGATCTCAGAATCAACGCAGACCAACAGATTTTTATTACATTTCTCCAAAGTGATCCAAGCCCTCCCAAAGCCGCGACACGATAATTAAAGTACGATCGAAATTAGTATTTAACAGATCAAAATACATGAAAATTATGCTAGCCTTAGATCTCAAATATTTTTTCTTGCCAATACATCGAATTTTCGCGATCTTTTGGGGTTTTTGCGATTTACTTGAAATTGAAGGCTGGACGGCCTAGACCGCCTTAAAATTCGTATACAGCGGGTCGAAAAACATGCCCGTAGATAGGTGGTGCCCGGTGTAGAGACAATTTTTTTTTTGTGTGCCGGTGTAATGCTTCATCATCTTTGTAGTAGTGTAACCGTAGGCCACACGTTTATGCGCTAAAATGAACTGAACGATGTTAATACTGGTCCAGATATAAACATGTATACGAAAATAGAATTATTACCTTAATCGATAGGAATGTTCGTGTAGAATAACGAGAATAGGTTCCGTCGGGAATTACACTACGTGGCTCATAGTGAATTCATTGGCTTAACTATTTATGGGTATGTTGATGCTATCAACGTTTTTACAGCAGCATTTTGGCTGTGCCCCCGGTGTTGCTGGTGTTCATGACCCATAATTATGTATCATCACGTGGAAAGCATAATTTCTTTTCGACCAATAAAAAATACCGAGTTTAATTATCATAGTTTGCCACAAAACGCTTGGCTACTGAGTGTATGATGCTGAGTCGGCTAGTTGGATAAATGCCACTTGTCCTTGAAGAATGTTCGAGTTTCGTGATGAAACAACGAAATATGGTAAAACGGTGGATGTATGTAATTGGGTTATATTAAACCCTACTAATGTTGTAAATGCGAGAGCTTGTGAAGATAAAGGAATATTTCTATACTTTCACGCAAAAATCACTAGACGGATTTTGATCAAATAAAGATAGTTTATAACCTAGATTATCGCATATACTTTTTATTAATCTATTGTAAATAGTTTTCGTTCGCTTTTGGATTGAGCGTCATGAGGTCGCATGGGTAGGTACCATCACCCTGCCTATTTCTGCCGTGAAGTAGTAATGCGTTTCGGCTTGTAGGATGGGGCAGTCGTTGCCCTATAAAACTGAGTCTCCGAACTCATGCTGAAAGTCCTCTTTGTCTATTCAGGCCTATCATACGTCATCTTTCTATATTAGCAGTCTCTCGGATATCGTCTTTCGCGGAATCTATTCAAAGTCTATTAGGACTTCCCCTCCTGACATTACCGCCCACTTTCATACTCAGAACTTGCTCATCCGTCTATGCTATATAACAAAGTCCCGAATGAATGTATGCAGTCGACGGTAAAGAAAGTAAATATATAATTTTATAACTCAGACAGATTTGAATGTTTCAAATAACCCCTCCTCTCGGGCCGAAACCCGTTCCCTAATCGATTTAAACTGTTTATGGACCGGCATCTTACTAATTTTGGCTCATCATTGCGTGTCTCAACTTTATTTCGAGAAACATCTCCGCGGACAGACATCTTTAACGTTCATAGTGACGCATTCCATTAATAGTAATAGTTTTACCTATTAATAAGTTATATTTTGAGTCGTTTCTATTGTAGTCTGTAATATTCCATAATGAGTTTTTAGTTATTTATCTTAAAATATGCTTTTGATAAGTAAAAGAGATAGTGGCCACTTTCACAGGAAGCCGATCAGATATCGTAGCGCGAATGGCTTCATCACTTTAAGACATGAGGTCAAAATTTCAATTGGCTTGTATAAAGACCGTCGAAACCCTTTAAATACCGTTCTTCGTACATTTAACGGTAGTTTCAATGAAGCGTGTCAGAGGCTCGTTAGGAAATAATAAAAATACATAATTTTACGATTCTGAAGCGTGTAGTCGCCGCCTATTGATTTAAATTGAAAGAAAACACACACACACACACACACACACACACACACACACACACACAAATTGCACGTATTTTGTGGCTGTAGGAATAGAACGATGGGACTAGATATAATAAATTGTTCACTTTATCAGTAATTTAATTAAAAATTATAGTGGGATAGAAGAAAATAAAAATAATTGTAGAGTTATAATAAGCAAACTTAATTTTATTGAAACATTTACCCAACAAGTATTTTCGTGGAAATTTAATATTTAAGCGCTAAGAAAAGTGTATTATGACATTTTTTCATCTCTAACCCAACAAGAAACACATAGCGTGGCGTCACATGTGGCTAATCGTTTTGTATTAATATAATAATAATATGTCACGTGCATCGAAGTTACGCTCAGTCGAGCTTTGTAAAATTGCCAGGAAACCTTGTAAATATGAGTTGTCTTTCACTACAGCGGATCGATGACGGGAAATTTAATATAAATTGAAATAATAAAATTATATTATTAAATTAAAAAATTAAAATAATTACATTGAAGTTTTCGTGGCCTAAAGGATAAGACGTCTGGTGCCTTAGTATGTACCGATGCACCGGTGTTCGAATACCGCAGGCGGGTGCCAATTTTCCTAATGAAATACGTATTTAATAAATGTTCACGATTGACTTCCACGGTGGAGGAATAACATCGTGTAATAAAAATCAAACCCGCAAAATTATAATTTGTGTAATTATTGGTGGTAGGACGTCTTGTGAGTCCACACGGGTAGGTACCACCACCCTGCCTATTTCGCGGCTTGAGAGCTGGGGCAGCCGTTGTTACTATACTGAGACCTTAGAACTCATATCTCAAGGTGGCATTTACGTTGTAGATGTCTATGGGCTCCGGTAATCAGTTAACACAAGGAGACCGGTGTCGTATGCTAGCGGTACCGCAGAAACACGCCTCACTGAAACAGATAAGAGTAACCTCCCCTCCTACTTCTCAATGCGTTATGTCATCACTAAACGTTCTCCGTTCATACGATGCCTCTCATAAATATTATTAAAACATAAAAACGTACGGAATCAACGTGTTTTAATAACAGATGTTCGTCTCCCATGGCAATACAATGTTAACCATATTCAACAGAATAGTTTCATTGGTCAAAACTAAATTTGAACTATTCTTGACGACTTCAAAAAGTCGCGATCGTAAGATCGAATCTTAATCTTCTCTACATTACACAAATATAATGAATATATGCGATTGACACGCGGTAACATTATAAAACTATCTCGGTCCTTGAAAAGCTGAATCCTGTAGATCAGGGGTACCCAAACTTATTTGGTCTACTGCCTACCTTAAGAATAAATTCTTTTTTAGAATCCTCATTTTTTCGCTTTCTTAAAAACCACTATAGCGAGAGCTCAGTCGATGTGTAAGAGTCCTCCTAGATGAAATTACAAATCGCCTCCTAAGTCTACACAACGCCCCCTTTTTTTCTGGGTCTGTTATTGCCCCTCTTTAGGCCTGTAGTGTCCACAAGGGCGCGTTATCGCCCACTGTAGGAAAGGCTGCTGTAGATTGATCTGCTTTAGTGTCACTTTTTCGTTTCATCCAATTCTTTTTTTCCCTACCTATTCGCTGGTAGTCTAAGGGGCTATTCCAGCTACGCCCGGATGGTAAGGCGAGCACGTGGGCTCAACCTGAGAGGGATTGCTAACACTAGCCCTAGCAAGAGCAGTGCTTCGAAGAATCTACCAACGGATCGAAATCACGACTCACTGAGAAGATTCGGCCTAAGCGGATCGTGTCTATGTATTAGTTCGCTCGTCGAACACTTTGTCGTAAACGACGAGTTGGACGAGGACGGTGACCGGTGCTTGAAGAGCTTATAAGCAGCGAAAGTAGGTCCGGGGGAGCCGACAAAATTTTTTTCAGGCGACAGTGGCTTTGCGTTTTCCCCATAGCCTGTACCCGATATGATCAAGTTCCAAACCATAACTATGCTGATGAAATTTACACTGCAGCAAATCGGAACGTAATGTGAAATGTATTCGCGAATGCTTAAGGTCGACATCCCATTAATTTGGCAACTTTATAGGTATAAAGGAATTTGCTTTGTAATGTCGACACGAATGCAACTACGTCTACGTTTTTGTTACCATTAACCGGCTATTAAAAGTACCGTAATTACAGCCTCCTTTATAATCGTACCCACAACGTACAAAATAGGGTTGCGACAAGTAAATTCGCATAAAATCGAATACTTGTATAGCCGAATACTCGACAAACCATTATTGTTTCGAACTATCGATATATATAACTTTAAGATCAATTACATATTTATAAGTAATTTCTTTCATAGTTGATCGCTTAAATGCATTAGAACTAATTATAGTCTGAGATTTTAAATAATAGATGAAATGAATTTGTGGTCTAATTGCTAAGACGGCCTAATCGTGTCGAGAATGGAATTATATTTTTTAAATATTGACATTTTTTTTTATTGCCTTTTTAGGCAGACGGGCATACGGCCCACCTGATGGTGAGTGGTTACCGTCGCACATGGACTTCAGCAATGCCAGGGGCAGAGCCAAGACGCTGCCTAGACATACGATAGTAATAATAATAAGTAAAATCACACAGGTAAAAATTATAAATTTTCTTATAAACTCATTCTGAGTCGTGTTCTGAAATCGCATGAGTATGTTTCTGTTTCAATCTTACAGAGTTATGATGCTAATGTAATCGAGATTCCGACCTCACATCTCAAGATGGTTAGCGGAGTTCGTGTTGCGATGTAACCACATAAAATGATAAAAATACGAATGTACTTTACTTGAAACGTGCGTTTTAAGAATATCTTGAAGAGTTTTTTATGTTTGAGGGATTACCGGTGGCCCGGGGGCCTTTCCAGTTTCACCAGGCCAGGTGGGCGAGTAAAGGTTCAGCCAGGAGGGGTGGAATTTGCTAACAGCTGCTCGAGCGCCTCTTAAGGAGACCTAACAAATCAAGGGCAGCTGCTTCGCGAATGAATCTACCACCGGATCGGAATCGGTGGTATTAAATAGCCTAAAACATGCACTCGATAAACTTTATATCATACCTATTACTAACAAAGGAACATTATTTATCCTTACCATCTTAAATAAATTATATATATTTGTATAATGTATTATAATATAAAGTAAGTATATGTGTGTATGTTATATATATGTAGGCACACGTCAGGGATGGCTGAGCGGTAGGTTCCGTCATCGCTCGTATTCGATTGAACTCAGTTTAGTCAATAAAACTTTTCAATAATAATTATTGAAACTCAACACACACAACTTTCACAATGACAGGGTAAACCGACAGTTTCGTTGCATATACCGACAGACCGACTGACCGACTGACTGACTGACAGAGACTCACTGACTGAGACGGACGGAATTACTGTCTGACACGGAATGCCACGACTCTGTCCACGTACCGCCATTTTATACTGTGGCGTTACGGAGTCTACCCTTCATTTTGTGATATTTATCAAAACAACATTTCATCATTTAAAATAATAATCAAAACCACCGTCTTAATATTACTAAAAGTCGTTATCCACGACATATATGTATGTGTGTGTGTGTGTATGTGTGTGTGTGTATTTGTATGTATATATATTGTTTTGTATCTTGTAATATGTATATATTACTATATGTAATGTTTACTGTATGCACTAGGTTTGTGTTCCTAATTCTTCTTTCCTTTTGCGGGCCTATTGGAAGACCTTTCAGCATGAAATAAGTAGTGCCCTTGTACTCTGTATCCTTATTGACGTGTCTTTTCTAACAGCTGTGTGTACAAAATATATTAAATAAATAAATAAATAAAATAAATTAAGTGTTAACGATAAAGGATCGCATACGGAACACCGCATCTCGAAGTATCGATATTTTTTGCGCCTTGTTCGCACCTCTAGCGCAGTATACACTTTCGAATGTACATACGAAGGTACGTTGACCCGACGTACGGCCTCAAAAAAATAGCGATGTCTTATCATAGTCAGCCTTCGAAAGAATTATCTAGAACTCTATAGAACACAAAACGAAACTTGGTTAATTATTATTCGAAGGTTGTCGGTAGTGCTGTCGAGTTTTTCTTCAATTTTCTAGAATTATGTTGGCCGTGTATTGAGGCTAACAGGTAGAGCGTGCCATAATAAGTTAACTGTTTCTTTCGTCTTATTCGACATAGGATGGACACGTGTGAGATGTATAAATGAGTGAGCACCTGGTTCCAATCGTGTACAAATTTACCCATTTTTAACAAAAAAATATAAAAAAAGGCGAACCTTCAATTTACCCAGAAAAATATTGTCCTTAAATGTAGGCATAATAGTGATTCTAAAATAATAATTCTCGGAATACTGCCTTGAATACACGAACATATAGACGAGATACAATAAAAAACGAATTTCTCAAAAACTCATTATGCTAATGAGCAAATAAGGACAGATAAAATTTAATAATGAATCACGAGTATTAGTAGTAGTATCTCGCGAAAAATAAGCCCAATGCACTCTTCGGCTCTATTTATGACTTTTTTACTGGATTATTTATGGCTATTTTTTTATTATTTATGATTATTTTTGATTATTTATGGGAGCAGACCGCGGACTAAAGGATAGTGCCGACATGTACCCCAATCCTGATATCTAGAAAAAGGAAAAAATAACAAACTCATTTTTATGTTCGTGTTTCAAACTCATTTCAATGTTTATTCTCAAAGAAAAACAAACGAGTTTTATACAATTAAAATATGTAAAATACAACCATTATTTCAAGTAAAAGAATACGTTGAAAACTCTATTAATATGTATCTTTATTCGCTCCAATTAAAAACTCAACATTGTATTACATACTTGTTTGAGTATTTTATAGTTAAATAGTGTTATATTGGCAGCGCAATTTATCACTCGCCATACACTTTAATATTATGTATCTGAACCTGTTTTTAATGAGTTATATATAATTTATTGAACTTTACATTCTCGTTGAAACTTACAGGGTTTTAAGGTGAAACGCAGGTGCTGAGAAATTTCTAGAATAGGTTTTATATTTTAGGTGTTAGGAGTTCACCGGAGCCCATAGTCATGAGTCACGTCAGTGGACAAGAGCATATCTGCCGGAGACAAAGCTCGCTGATAATATTCGCATTCCTGCTTCCTTTTCCAATATTAGAGAGGCATGACGGGCCTAAGAAGGACTGATGAAAAAAATAAAAAATAAAATAGAGACGCCACGCAATAGTTGTATAAATCGAGGGGTGAAAGACTGTTTAAGCGATATTTCGCTTAATATACGATATTTATGTTTGTAATTAAAGCCTTCGTCAAACAGAACGCGTACTTAGCGCCGCGTACTTAACGTCGCGCTCTTCAAATTGACTAGATGAGTCTAACGCTCCTTGACGCAACGCATACGCCAAATCATAGTGCCTTTCGATAGCAGTGTGAAAATTTAAAAATATTAAGAAATCGAGTGATTCAGATGTGGCATTATCTAGTATTTTAATACACATTCACTCGGACGCTAAAATAAAATTTGTAAAAAATTACAACGGCGCTGGGGTTCTGTTTGACGGTATGTTACCATAGTAGTACAACACATCTCGGCGTTATAGCGCGGCGTTAGTTTAGCGCTCTGACGCGCGCTAATTACGCGTTCTGTTTGACGAAGGCTTTAGGGTTTATTTGGTATTCAACAATTCCATTTTTGTAATTGAACTTCAATTAAGCTTACTCCTTTCGAATAGCAGAATAAGTTTTTTGTTTTGAAATTTTTTCCAAAATTAAACTTTAAATGTTTCTCCTGTAAAGTTACAAAAATGTCGCTTAAACTAAATAGTATATCTTATAGTATAAAATATTTGCTCTATTCATGTCCTTGGTTACTATAAACACAAAAAAAACTAAGAGTTATTCTGCTCCAGTGAGTAGGAAACATATTTTCAAGATATTTCAATAATCTCGCATGCTATTTTAATGATAGCTGATAATTGGCCTCGGGTTCTGCTCGGCCCGGTCATTGTCAGGGTCGCAATGTAATGCACTCGGCTTTACGACTAGTTTTTGCTTGTTTTTTTTGCTATTAAATGAACTTAGCCATGTTATTCATAGTTTCCAGACCGGTTTAATGTTTTCTGTATATATATTTTTTTGTTCTTTCATTCTATTATCGAGGTAAAATAATTCAGTCAGAGAGAATTGCCTTCAATGTTAACATTAAATGATGATTAGTTACACATTATGGCTTTGTGGTATGGAATGGCGTTCATGATTCAATGATAAAATAAATAGATAAAAACAAATTCAACGTCTAGCCACTTCTGCTATGTTATCTATATATTAATACGTGAAGCAAAAACTTTGTATCCCTTTTTACGAAAATTGCGCGGACGGAGGAGTATGAAATTTTCCACACTTATAGAGAATATAGAGAAGAAGTGCACAATGCTAATATTTTTTTTAAATAATGCATAAAAGATACATTAAATCTATAAAGAAAACATTACACACACTACATACCATGTATTTGACGCACACACGCATGCATACTATTTATTGTCAAACTTTTGTTCTCGACGTCTGTGGTCAAATTGAGAATAGATTAAATATTGTTTGTCTTTATTAATATTTTTTATAGTGTAGCCTTGGCGAAATTTGTGATTATAGAAGTATGAAATATAATCATAATAGTGTACAAACTTATTATACAACTAGCGACCCGCCCTCGCTTCGCTTCGGAAACATTAAAACACACATGAAACCAAAAAAAATAAAATAAAAAAAATTTAAAAAAAGTAGCCTATGTTCATAAGGGACAATGTCGGCTTCTAATGGAAAAAGAATTTTTCAAATCGGTCCAGTAGTTTCGGAGCCTATTCGAAACAAACAAACAAACAAATCTTTCCTCTTTATAATATTTATTATATATTATACAATTCCAATTAATTATAGTCGAATTTCGACTACTGCGGGACCTCTAGTGTTAGCAAATGCATACCCAGTATTTTATCTTCAGGATACGTACGATTCGAATGTTCAAAGCATTTAAGGGTTCCGCTTCGGAATAGCTGGATTACAATATCATCGAAACTTGATCGATCATATTACTGGTGGTAGGACCTCTTGTGAGTCCGCGAGGGTAGGTACCACCACCCTGCCTATTTCTGCCGTGAAGCAGTAATGCGTTTCGGTTTGAAGGGTGGGGCAGCCGCTGTATCTATACTTGAGAACTTAGAACTTCTACTCAAGGTGGGTGGCGCATTTACGTCGTAGATGTCTGGGCTTCAGTGACCACTTCACACCAGGTGGGCTGTGAGATCGTCCACTCCTCTAAGCAATAAAAAAAATATTGAATGTCAAGTTTCATGGTTATTATTATTATTATCCATTTAACATCACTGGGCCGTGTGTTTGTCGATCCATTTTGAGCAACAACAAGATAAGCTATTTGGGAACAGTTGAATACTGCTTTAGGGTACGTCTGCAAATGGAAAATCTTTCATCTAGCACTTGTGTTTGCTTGGTATATCAGATAAATGTTTGATCGATTCGGAGCTACCGATACAAGGAAATTTTAAAACTATTGCGGTTTTAGTTCCGAAATTTAGTGCAAAGTATTTTTGACGTGACAATGTCTTATAATTCGATGGAGCCCGCTGCACGCACGAAGAAACATGACTCATGCGGCGTTACCTCGCTCTGAGGCGTACATGTTTTCGTCAAGTATGAAAGAAAGTATCAAAGTCAGTGAAAAGTGAATGTGGCGTCAATTGTTTATAGCAACGATAATTGCGATAATTGAAAAAAAATGAAACCATTCCATCAGTATTTTCTTATGACGTTGTCACGTTCAACTATCCTCAGTAAACCGACTTTACAGACAACCGATTTTTTGTCTTCCCCAGGATCGGCGGTGGTGAGCGTTTGCATGCGCCAGTTCGACGACGCGATATCTATCACGGTCGCCATCATCATCGTGGTGACCGTCGCCTTCGTCCAGGAGTACCGCTCGGAGAAGTCGCTCGAGGAACTCAATAAACTTGTGCCTCCGTCATGCAATTGGTGAGTGTATGGTCTTGTATGTTGATTTTGATTTCGAAGGAGTATGAATATGTATGAAAATAAAATAAAAACAAGTCCCCATGTTGTATTTCTTTTTAGAAGCCGTGGCAGGTTGAAATTTTCACTTTTAATAATAATGTTCAAATTCAAATTATAATAAATTATTTTGATATTGATTGTAATAAAAATTTAAAAAAAAAATTGATTAGATACCGATCGAGTGATTTCATGTATATTTATGTTTGTTTTTCTGTGTTTGCGGTCGACCTTAGCGTGGTTTGGAAAAGTGTTGTAATATAGGTAATCGCTAGAACAGACCACTTTTTGATTATGGCTATAACATATCGCACCTTTAAAATTGAAATTGCTTATCTAAAATTTTTAAGACAATGTGTTTTATATTTCGAACGATTTATAAACTTGCATTCTATAAGTTTCTTCCTTGTCGAACTCGACGAGCGAACTAACCCATAAACACATCCCACTGAGTTTCTCGCCGGATCTTCTCAATGGGTCGTGGTTCCGATCCGGTGGTAGATTCTGCGAAGCACTGCTCTTGCTAGGGCTAGTGTTCGAAAATTCTCTCAGGTTGAGCCCGTGAGCTTCACCTACCCCCGTCCGCGCGTAGCTGGAATAGCCTCTTAGGCGATCAGCGAATAGGTAGGGAAAAAAATCAGTTTCTAAAATGAGCTTACCTCTTTTAGTCTGGAAAGGACAAATGTACTCTTTCCCTCTGTTTTAAATCAAGCGAACAAAGTATTAAAAACGAAAAATAAAAGCAACTCCAAACGAAAAAATAAGAATTTTCGATTAAACCACTTCAATTTTAAAGGTGCGATCTCATAAAATAATAACACACAGCCTTCGAGAGGGAAGTCTCGAGCACTTCCTCGCCCGCAACCTGGTCCCAGGCGACATCGTCCACCTGAACGTCGGGGACAGGGTGCCGGCCGACCTGCGGCTCTTCGACTCCACGGACCTGGCCATCGACGAGTCATCGTTCACCGGGGAAACAGAACCCGCCGTCAAGAACATCGTGCCAAACAAAGCGGCCGCCGGCAGGGTCAACAAGGATAACATAGCCTTCATGGGAACACTGGTTAGATGCGGAAATGCTAAGGTGAGTTCGTGTAATAAAACGCTTCAATATTTTGTTAAAGCAATCGTTTTTCTACAGTCTAGGGAAAGAAGACCGATGCTCTAGAGATGTGGTGCTGGAGACGGATGCTTGGTATTTTATAGACCGAATTTCGCACCAATATCTTCATTCTTTAAGAACTCGGCATTAAGCAGCGTCTTTCGGCGCTCGTGCATAGGCGGATATTATCATTTTTTGGATATCGCCCGGCGAGGAAATTACTCCATAGACCACCTTGTCGTTAAGGGCAATGTAGAAGGCTCCAGACCACGTGGAAGCTTGCCCATACGATGGAGCGAGCAAGTCAAGTCGGCAGTTGGCGGTTGTTTGCATTAGTGTACCACTCCGCAAACCGGGAGAAGTGGCTATTACTCGTGATGGGTATAATATCTGTCCACAGCAATGATACTACCTGACGACCACGATCGCTCTGACAAAAGTGATACAACAAAGAAATAAATCATTTAACTTTTGTGCGTGCTGTTTCGCGTTATACTCATATTTTTAATTTTAAGCTCTTTTGAGGGTATGTCGATAAATCCCCCCTACCTTAACCAAGGAACCACTTATACCAGCTAAGGTTAGGGCCACGTAACTAATGCTGTTTGAATTAGTCTGTTGCGAAACGATTGTGGTTGATTGTACAAGTGCTTGGAATCCTCAATGTGCTATTGATTAGACCGCAACGAGTAGCTGTATTGACCTAGAAATCTATATACATATATATAAGAGAATGTATATGTGTGTGTGTGTGTGTGTGCAGGTTCACCTAAAACTCGAAATCCGTTAGCCCAACTAATATGAAACTTTTGCACACATGTAAAGGGCGACATGAGCGCTCCGACGACATATGAAGTTAGTAGTAAATAGTAGATAGGTAGCGCCGGTGGCAATAATTTTTATGTTTTAAAACCGTTTGGTCGAATTGATGTGAAATCTATATATATATGTGTCTAAATCTATCTACTGTGTGTGTATGTGCACCTAAAAATCTTAAAAAAGCTTACAGAATCGTCTTGTGGCTTTTATGTTTGAAATAAAATAAAAATGCGTTTGGTTGCGGGCGCAGACAATAATTTAATTATAAATCTAGTTTCATCAACATGGAACATATAAAAATATTGACTTATTAATTCAAATATTTTTTTTTGTTTTCGAATGCTTTACGCTTTTTTCGACTTTATAATAATGATACCTAATAAAAATACGAGATTAAACAGTAAAAGTGGTTTTAATTATGCCCACCATTTGCGAAAATTGAATAAAATACATTAATACATAAAACAGTAAGCTAAGGCAAGAAATTATCCGCGACAGGGCATTGTGGTCAGCACGGGAGAACGTTCAGAGTTCGGTGACATTTTCCGCATGATGCAAGCCGAAGAAGCCCCGAAGACCCCGCTCCAGAAGTCCATGGATACCCTCGGGGGCCAGCTCTCGATGTACTCCTTCTGCATCATCGGCTTTATCATGATCACGGGGTGGCTCCAAGGAAAAGCCCTGCAGGAGATGTTCACTATCGGCGTCAGTCTCGCCGTTGCTGCCATACCCGAAGGTAATTTGCCAACGACCGTATTAAATTTTGAGGGTAGTTATCATGAAAATCCGTATATTTCAAATTACTTAAAGCGCGCATCTTAAATTGGTATGGGCAAACCTTAAGCACCGGTCGCCGAAACCGGCGACGAAGGGCTCGACGAGTAAATTAACCCATAGACGCAGCCCACTGAGTTTCTCGCCGGATCTTCTCAGTGGGTCGCGTTTCCGATCCGGCGGTAGATTCTGCGAAGCACTGCTCTTGCTAGGGCCAGTGTTAGCAAAACTCTTGGTTTGAGCCCCGTGAGCTCACCTACACGTCAAGGAGAAGCTGAAATTGTCTCTCAAGGCTATCAGCATAGGTAGGTAAAAAAAAGGTATGGGCAATTGTAATGTACCTAGGTAAGGTAGCCTAGTATCGACCGGAATACCGCATTTCGTTGTGGAACATGACGTTGAAGACATATTTGGACAATAATGTTCGCATAAAAATAGATACTAGCTCCCGACTAGATCAGGGCCTACCAGTACTGCACCTGATGTAAGATCCGACTCTAATCTTGCCAAATTCATGATCCAGGTCTGCCAATAGTCGTGACTGTGACCCTGGCCCTCGGAGTCATGAGAATGGCGAAACGTAACGCCATAGTGAAGAAGCTGCCCACCGTTGAGACTTTGGGATGCGTTAATGTCATCTGCAGTGACAAGACGGGTGAGTGAATCATTTACGACAGGGTTACGATGGAAGATTATCTTGGACCACTGACTGAGGTCGCTGACCTTACGAACAAATGCTATAGAACCCGAATTGTTTTCTGCAGGAACGTTGACGAAGAATGAAATGACAGTGACGACAATAGCGACATCCGGCGGCCACATCGCCGAAGTGACCGGAACGGGATACAACGGGCGCGGCGACATACAACTGCGAGCCTACAAGGGCAGAGATCTGGACGTGGCCAGGATGGGTGTCACCAGCATGTTGGAGGTGAGGGACTTATTATTTTAATCGTGTCAATAGTTGTTTATCATGTTTCAGGAATATCTAACATTACTAGCGATAGAGCGTCTTGTGCACCGCGCATGGCTAGACACCGCAATGGGAGTTTATATTGGACATTTATACTGGTATCTATACTGTGTATTTATTCCGGTATCTATTCTGGGTATTTATACCGGTATCTATTCTGGGTATTTATACCGGTATCTATACTGGGAGTTTATACCGGTATCTATACTGGGTATTTATATCGGTATTCATACTGAGTATTTATACCGATATCTATACCGGATCCTGGTAGAAACTTTGCATCGGGCTTTTAGCTCATTCTTCTTCTTCTCAATCGTGTCACTCTTGACAGAGTGGTCGTGATCGTCATGTAGTGTTAGAAGGGGTAAACTTGATGCGTTTCACGATGTCCCGCCATCTCCCCCTGCTCGAGGCCACTCTACTGCACTCATTTATGGGACCTCCCACTGCAGTTTTAATATGGTCGGTCCACCGCATTGGTGTCCTTCCGCGCAGTCTTGTACCATCAACCCTTCCCTGTACAACGAGGCGTTCTATGGACCGGCCATCTCGTCGCGAAACGTGTCCGAAGAAATCCACCTTAGCTCATTCACCGAATTGAAATCCACGTAATTCTTAAGGTCCAATTAGGCCCAGCAGGTTCGTTAAATTGTCCGGTCATTAATGTAACGCAAACATTTGTCGACAGGTGGCGGTACTGTGCAACAACGCGCACATCCGCGATGAGACGCTGTACGGGCAGCCCACGGAGGGCGCGCTCGTCGCCTGCGCCATGAAGCACGGCCTACGCGACCTCCGGGAACAGTACACCAGGCTGCACGAGATACCCTTCAGGTGCGTTAGGCTCACGGGTGCTCAGGCGTCAGAGCTCCCAACCGGGCATCGGCTTTGATGAAAAAGGGGGTGATTGGATAGGAAGGATATGCTCTCTCTTTCTTACAAATAGCTAGTAGAAATTTGTACTGACTGAAATACTGCTATGCTTCAAATAAATGTTAGTGTGTCACAGGCCGTCTTGGGTATCACTTGTCCCCATGCGCATTTTTTTCATGGGCGACGGCAACCACTCACCATCAGGTGGGCCGTATGCTCGTCTGTCTGCGCTCTGGCAATAAAAAAATATATGCGCGCTAACACAACATTGCCGACCAGGATGTGACGAATAGTAACTGCACGTCTTGAACTGTTAAGCCGCTTTCAGACTACGCTATAATATAATAATCTATAGCTCATAGCACAACAATATCGCGCGTCATACATTGTTATAAATATGTTCACTCTGTACCGTACTATAATAATATTATTGGCTAAGTATACGCTGCTATACTATATGGCACTATAGTATAGCGTAGTCTGAAAGCAGATTTAAGGGAGGAAATGTTATGCTTGAAATAAATGTTAGTGTGTGTGTCACTGGCCGTCTTGAGTATCACTTGACCCCATACGCGCTAATGGTGGTAGGACCTCTTGTTAGTCCGCACGGGTAGGTACCACCGCCCTGCCTATTTCTGCCGTGAAGCAGTAATGCGTTTCGGTTTGTAGGGTTGGGCAGCCGTTGTAACTATACTGAAATCTTAGAACTTATATCTCAAGGTGGGTGGCGCATTTACGTTGTAGATTTCCATGGGTTCCAGTAATCACTTAACACCAGGTGGGCTGTGAGCTCGTCCACTCATCTAAGCAATAAAAAAAAAAGTAACCCAACTAATACCATCTAAGTCTGATAATGGAAATCAACCGTTGTTTTCTTTCGATTGGCAGCTCAGAAACGAAGATGATGGTCGTGAAATGCGCCCCGAAGTTCTCCGACGGCGGCAAAGAGGAGTTGTTCGTGAAGGGGGCCGTCGAGAAGGTCCTGCCGCTGTGCACGCAGTACATCGACAGCGCCGGCAACTACGCGCCGCTCACGAACGAGAAGCAGAACGAAATATTAGCCGAGGTGTACAACATCGGACGAATGGGTGAGCTCAGGTTTTTTTTTTGTTTTTAATATTATATTATAAACGCATTATAACGCGCGTACCACGCGCATGCGTTCGAGTGCCACGCGTTCACTCTCGCTCTGTCTCTTTCTATTCCCCTTCCCCAGGAGCGTTAAATGTTTAACGCAATGTTGGAAGTCGCATTAGAAGTTTCACTTCAAAAAACTTCTTCAGCGATTTGAATGGAGTAAACTTAATTGACGTTCAATTAAAAAACATCGATCTGTTAATGATAATACCAAATAAAATGGATCTTTAATTACAAGGATAAATTTCGCCTAAACTAAATACCCTTTCACGGCTCGTTATTTAATTTTGTGGTCCTGTTTAACTAGTTAAGAAATAAGGTCGTAAGTTGACGGTTCTATTCAAGCTATTCTAATTTATATGTTAATAGGTTTAAGAACGATAGCTCTGTGCCGCGGCGCGAGCCTGGAGCGGCTGGTGTACGCGGGCGCTTGCGGCGTGTGCGACCCGCCGCGCCCCGGCGTGCGCGCCGCCGTGAGCACGCTGCGCCGCGCCGCCGTCGACGTCAAGATGGTGACCGGCGACGCGCGCCCCACGGCGCTCGCTGTCGGTACGCGCCTCTACAAGATTGCTTTTACTTTTACTGCTCATCCGTACAAATAAATAAAATTGAAGTGTCCGTTTGTAATATTAAAGTAACCGCTTTTTACTACATGCATATACGGTACATTTTAGTCTGTACAATTTTTGTCTGTCTGTCTGTTTGTTCCGGTTAATCTCTGGAATCACTGGCCCGATTTTGACGCGACTTTCACTGGCAGATATTTGATGTAACTTATGCTACTTCTATTTTAAAAAATAGCCAAAATTAATATAAAATATAGTATTTTTTTTGTCAAATTCCACGCGAAGGAAATCGCGTGTACAGCTAGTTCTCTCTAAGAACAAATGACACGCGACTTCCACGGTTAATAATATAAACGCGTGAAATTTAAAGTTCGAGTTTCATTGCGCGTTCACAGCGTGTAATGTATCCAGGTACAATCGCCGCTCGGGCCTCCACTCCTAGCTTTGCTTCCATCATCACTTTACCCGAATAGCATCAGCACTTATGATCCTTTATTAGAGAACAATCCCTTCCTATCCAGTCAGTCCTATTCCTAAATCCACAAATCCACACGGTACGGTTGCCGTCACTGTCGTCGTAAATCTTTGTATGTCTATTTCATTATTAAAAAATATATATTAAAAGACCTTTTCTCAATTCCGTATAACAAACAGAACGCAATATGTTTCAGCACAAATGGTCGGCTTGGACGTCCTGCACTCTCAATCTCTATCCGGCGAACAACTCGACTCGATGGCCGACGAAGAACTTGACCGCATTATCGATACGGTATTTTTATTTATAATTAATTTTTAACGCGAACCAATTGCTTTAAACGTAAATTTTAATTACTTTAATATGAAATAGATAGAAAATTGATATCATTGAAAAACCGTCACAAATAAACCCAGTTATTAGCTAGCTATCTGCCGCCACTTCATTCAGAACACATTGGGTGACCATAATTTTATGATGGATTTTTGAAAACTTTGTCTTGTAAATCTTTAGCAATTTGGAAGTACTTCTGAACTTGTTGATGTCCATAGGCGATGCTGGCCACTCACCAGGTGTACTATATGCTCGTCTGTTTGCAAAGCCAAAAAAAAATTATAGTAACAAAACTTTGTTGACTTGCAAAATCACTGGATATTAAAATTTCAGATAATTATCAGATAAAAGTAAATAATTATTAATGATTAGATACATTAAGATGGACAATTATTATTACATAATTTAAAATCGCCTTGGATTGTCAGTACCTTATCTGATAATCAATTTGGTTTTCGTATCTCCGTAAAATTGTTATCGCGATGCGATTAGTTACCTATTTTTAAATTAATCGAAGGATCAGTTAATCGGTTCCAGAAAATTCACGATAATCAAATTTAATTTCGCTTAAAGTTATGCTGACAAAAAATGAAATTTCAATTTTCTTAACCAATTGATTAATTTGAATATGTTTGAGGTCACCAATATAAAACAGGCTGTGTGAATAGTCAATTTGAAAAGAAAACGTTTATTACAGTTGCAAATAGTACCAGGTAGAAAACAGTCTTAGATGAATTATTATTAATGGAGTATGGTCAGCAAAAAAAAAGAATCAATTTTCTGTATTTGTTAATATTGTTTTCTTATTATACATATTTGTTCATAACTATGATTGGCTTAATTTATAGGAGTAATCGGAGTATTATAGCTTTTTAAAAACAATCGTTAGTTAATTGATTGTTTTAGAATGGAGCCTACCAGTGAATTAGAGATATCTCTATGCTAATCAAGTGTATCAGGCTACATTTAACAGACTATTGACGCCGTGGTTAATGTTATAATTATTTTCATTAGTGAAGCAGCTACTGTGGACTTTGTTACTTACTTATTTAGTTATGACATTGCTAATGCAATTTCCGACATCAGAAACATGAATTACGACTGTATTATATGATTTAATGTTTTGTCTATTTTCCTTTAATAATTGAAATCATGAATAATAAACATTATTATTGAATCCAAATTAAATGTTATGTGAATTTTTCAGGTGAGCGTTTTCTACAGGGTGACGCCAAAGCACAAGCTTGCTATTGTGAAGTCTCTCCAGCGGCTCGGGAACATTGTCGGCATGACGGGTGATTGAAAATATATTATTTATTTATTTATGAATTTTGCACACCCTGTACTTTTTTTTGAATTTTTTAATTGCTTATATGGGTAGATGAGCTCACAGACAACATGGTGTTAAGTAGCTATTGGAGCCCATAGACATCTACGACGTAAATGCCGCCACCCACCTTGAGATATGAGTTCTAAGGTCTCAGTATAGTTACAACGGCTGCCCCACTCTTCAAGCCGAAACGCTTCACGGCAGAAATAGGCGGGGTGGTGGTACCCACCCATGCGGACTCACAAGAGGTCCTACCACCAGATTTTGTGATTTATATCGTCGTTTTCTGCGATACAACATGTTTGATGATGGCTAATGCAGGTGACGGCGTCAACGACGGCGTGGCGCTGAAGCGGGCGGACATTGGCATTGCCATGGGCAAGAACGGCACCGACGTGTGCAAGGAGGCCGCCGACATGATCCTGGTCGATGATGACTTCGCCACCATCATGTGAGCCATTCGTCAATTATTATTTATTTTTTTCAATGTGGCAATAATGGCTTCATTGCGACCCCATTGTTGCCAGTGTCGAAAAGAAAATATTCAACGATAATTATATTTAAATAAAACATATGTTAAATAAAAAATGTTATGGATCGATGAACGAAGTGAAATTGATTTAGTTGAGTTTGTAATCAATTGTGATGAAAATCAATGAAATTAGATTAGATTAAATGAAATAGTTACACTTGAATAGTGAGAATTTACTTGAGATTTAAGTGGTACTTTATTCTGTTCTCCCAACCTGGTGCACACATTCGCAGATGTTAAATCGCAATTATTACATGTTTAAACATGAAGAAACATTCACACAGCTTCGTTGCTCGCGTTTCCGTCAATTAGTGAACGTGTCACTGTCATGTCTTACCGAAGGGAATGTAGCGACGTGGATTCGGGTCGAAAAATGCTATTGCTAAATTTATACAATATTTTGCCGTTTGATTCGCGAGGCATACACGAGTATTTTATTTTATTATTTATTGCTTAGATGGGTGGACGAGCTCACGGCCCACCTGATGTTAAGTAGTTACCGGAGCCCATAGACATCTACAACGTAAATGCCGCCACCCACATTGAGACATGCGTTGTAAGGTCTCAGTATAGTTACAACGGCTGCCCCACCTTTCAAACCGAAGCGCATTACTACTTCACGGCAAAAATAGGCAGGATGGTGGTACCTACCCGTGCGATCTCACAACACCTTCTACCATCAGTATTCACTCAACTGGTTCGTTCTTGTAGCATTTTTTTATTAAATACATGTTTAGGGCTTGCTAAAAGTTGCCCGGGGGCCTCTGGTAGTTTAACAGTAGCTGTCTGAATCGTAACATGACCCGCTCATTAGATGCTACAGGTCTTGCTCAGTGAACACCTGTAAGTGGTTGCGTTGCTCGTTGCCCATGGACATCAGCATGTCTCCCACTACAAATCGATGCTCAGTTGACGGATTCCGTTCGATGACCTGCCTCTTCAATTACAGAGCCGCAATCGAAGAAGGAAAATCGATATTCTACAACATTGGAAACTTCGTGAGGTTCCAACTGTCCACCTCGATAGCGGCGTTGTCGCTCATCGCTCTGGCAACACTGATGGGCGTTCCCAACCCGCTGAACGCTATGCAGATTCTCTGGATCAATATTATAATGGACGGTGAGATACATTGTAGAATGTTGCCAAGCAATGACAAGACTTCTTTTTAGTGTTACCAAGTTTCTTAATTTTTTGGTTTTTCCAAAAAATCTGTTGTATACCTACCTATTTCTGCCGCTACGCAGCCTTGCGTTCTGGTTTGACGGGTTGGACTTCGCCCTTAACCCTCAAGACAGGTGATGGTATCCACGTCGTGATGTGTGTGAGTTCCGGAGACCAGATCAGCAGGTGGTAGATGTTAGTTACGAGTGAATGAGTATTTTATTTCATAATTGGAGACATGAGTGGATGAAGGGGATATGATAATTTTGAGAAAACGATTTGTTAATTTTGAGAAAACGGGCAAAAAACTTTTGTTACTTGTGCCGTGTAGGTCACCGGTGCCCTACGTAGCGAACTGAAGTAATTGTGTAGATTTCTGTTACTAAGGCGCTTGAACTGCCTAATTTTGCCTTCTTTTGTTTAGATTACAAACGCACAAATGCTCTTAAGCAAGATGTGTTCACACCCAAAAGGGTTAATTCTATAATGTATTATTTTATGTAAATAAGTTCAATGTTTATGTCTGCAAATTTCATCCAGTTGTGTGAACCTAATAAAAAAAAAAAAAAAAGATTAATTAAATTCAGATTAGATAAATTACAATATCTTTGGATCCGTTTTTTCCAGGGTCTACTAGATATTCCGGCGCCTTAATAACAGATATCGACATAATTACTTCAGTGCGCCACGTAGGGCCCCGGATACCTATAGTGGAGTTTTAAGGTCTAATATGGTTTATAGGCACACCAGCGACCCGTACTCGCTTCGCTTCGGAAACCGTAACTTATTATTGATTTCTCCACTCTTTAATGGATGTTATTATACATATAAACCTTCCTCTTCAATCACTCTATCTATTGAAAAAAACCGCATCAAAATCCGTTTAGTAGTTTTAAAGATTTAAGCATACATAGGGATATAGGGACAGAGAAAGCGACTTTGTTTTATACTATGTAGTGATAACACCTTCATTCAAAACTAAAAAATCTTAGAAACGGTCCTTAACCCCTTCCACTCATGTCTTGAATTATTAATAAGGTGATGTCGTGTTGCAGGTCCGCCGGCGCAGTCGCTGGGCGTGGAGCCCGTGGACCACGAGGTGGTGGGGCTGGGCCCGCGCGACACGCGGCGCCGCCTGCTGTCCCGCCCGCTGCTGCTCAACGTGCTGCTGTCCGCCGCCATCATCATCGCCGGCACGCTGTGGGTCTTCAATCGTGAGGTACGTGCTCTCTATCCTCTTCGGTCTATAAAACTCTAAAGATGCGGCGCATTTACGCTACCAGGTTTTCACTTCGAAGTACGGCGTCCTGGTGTGAGCAAAAAATACTTGCAAGTATGAAAGTATATGTGCTGAAGTCGGATGCTCAAAAAACTTGAACACTCACATGAAAATATTGCATAGGAAAATGATTCAATCTTACTAGGAATAAAAAACACAATCGGATTTGTGAATAAATAATTTAAATAAATTGAAAAATATTTTGAACTTCAAAGTACGTTTTTGTTTATACGATTTTGCCGTTTGTCAATCAAACAATCAATTTTTTCTTAACTATGCTGGTAGCCTTAGGTGAGCCTTAGGCGAGCCTACACGTCAAGAAGAACCTGAAATAGCCTCTCATGGGGGCTCACTCACGGAGCTCTAACCGGAGGTATTGCTAACACTGGCCCCAGCAAGAGCAGTGCTTCGCAGAATCTATCACCCCATCGGAAACGCGACCCACTGATAGGGAGCATAATTATTATTGCGTGAACATCTTCTTTCTGGTCGTTCCCTCAATGCTGAGGATCGTGACTGTATGTCAATCTTCTCCACTCGGTCCGGTTCTGCGCCATATGTACCGCTCCCCATATCTGGCCTCCAGTCACCTCCTTGAGTTAGTCAACCCATCTAGCTGGCGCTCTTACTCTAGCGCGCTTCCCCTCCATCTGTCCGAGAATTGTAAGTTTCTCCAGGCTGTGCAATGAGGATCGCATTATGTGCCCAAAGAAACTCCGGATCCTTTCCTGGCACATAGTCAGCAGACGCTTGGTGACCTTCAACTCTTCGAGGATGGAGACATTGGTTCTCATAGCTGTCCAAGGAATGCGTAGCAGCTTTCTCCAGCAATACATTTCAAACGCCTCAATCTTTTTGCGTTCCTTTTTCCTGAGACACCAAGTCTCCACCCCGTACAGGAAGATAGAGAAGACCAACGTACGAACCAGACGCATCTTAGTTACTCGGCGAATATTACGGTCTTTCCAGATTTTATCGAGGCTAGTCATGGCACTTTTAGCCATCCCGATACGGCGTCCGATTTCTTTCTCGCAGTTACCACGGTTAGAGATCAGCGACCCCAAGTATATAAATTCCTCCACTTTCTCATAATCCTTGAGTGCATTTGATGGACTTAAAACTTGAGCTCTGTCCACCGTCATCACTTTGCTCTTATTGCGTAAACATATTGATACCTAAAAATCTTTGATACTAACAAATACTTTCAAGTATTTTTAAAACCTGGTTTTTGACCCTGGTATTTTTCCGTACTCGTACTTTAGAAGCCCTGGTATTCAATTTTGCAAGTATGTCTCATCGCTATTACAACGACCGCCCCGCCCTTCAAACCGAAACGCATTACTGCTTCACGGCTGCTATGTAAATTCTGACGCGACTGAAACTATTCCATCGACAAATCAAATCGATTGAGGTGACTCTCGAATGACGATTAGTAATACATGCATGAGCATACGGCCCATCGACATCAGCAATACCGCGGGCCTAGCCAAAGGACTATTCACACTGCTATGTTATATTATCTATTCGGTACCGCTGCGTCTTCAGAAATATTTTTCACGATGGATCATTCGGCTTTGAAATGGGCGTCTCTCTGCAGCGCCTATAGACTGTGTAACATGCAGTAGACAGTGGCTCGACCCTATATATATGACAACCAGTCGTAAGGTTGCGTGACTCCTCGCAGATGTCGGACAACACGATCACGCCCCGGGACACGACCATGACGTTCACGTGCTTCGTGCTGTTCGACATGTTCAACGCGCTGTCGTGCCGCTCGCAGACCAAGTCCGTGTTCGAGGTGGGGCTGCTCTCCAACCGCATGTTCCTGGCCGCCGTCACGCTGAGTCTGCTGGGCCAGGCCCTGGTTATTTACTTCCCGCCGTTGCAGAGCGTGTTCCAGACGGAGGCGCTCACAGCGCACGGTGAGTACGGAACCGCCCTCCCCCCAACACCTGTCCACCCTTCCCTAGATTTAAGGAAACAAACTTCGCACATGTCCACCCTTCCCTAGATTTAGGGAAACATAAACTTCGCACCTGTCCACCCTTCCCTAGATTTAGGGAAACACAAACTTAGCACCTGTCCACCCTTCCCTAGATTTAGGGAGACACAAACTTAGCACCTGTCCACCCTTCCCTAGATTTAGGGAAACACAAACTTAGCACCTGTCCACCCTTCCCTAGATTTAGGGAAACACAAACTTAGCACCTTTCCACCCTTCCCTAGATTTAGGGAAACACAAACTTAGCACCTGTCCACCCTTCCCTAGATTTAGGGAAACACAAACTTAGCACTTGTCCACCTTTCCCTAGATTTAGAGAAACACAAACTTAGCACCTGTCCACCTTTCCCTAGATTTAGGGAAAGACAAACTTCGTTTTGTGAGTATCTAACGCCTTCACAGTTTGCGCTCGGATACGAGTCCAGGTTACCATTCAACTTTAGATAATTGAAGGTGAATAAACTTCAAGTTGAGTTCTAAGAAGTCCTTAGAGAGAGAGAGAGGGAGTATAAACTTTATTGCACACCAAAACACAATTAACATTCAAAAACAGTCAACGAGCAGATAACTTTGTACAATAGGCGGTCTTATCGTTAAAAGCGATCTCTTCCAGACAACCGTTTAATTTAGAGAAATTCTGGAAAAGATAAAGGATATAGTAAGTACGGTGCGGTGTACTGTTGGCAATACATTATAATAGAAAATATTTACATACAATAAATAGATATGTACCGTTTACATGTAATATGAAATTAATCGTTTTACTTCGATAGTGTCTGTTAACAGTAGCTCCGCTTTTTTCTTTTTTTTTATTGCCTTTGTAGGCAGACGAGCATACGGCCCACCTGATGGTGAGTGGTTACCGTCGCCCATGGACTTCAGCAATGCCAAGGGCAGAGCCAAGCCGCTGCCTACCGCTTTTCAGCCAGTCAGACTCAAACATCTTTGGCCGCTTTCAGACTACGCTATAATATAATAGCATATACTATATAGCTCATAGCACAATAATATCGCCCACCATACATTGTTATGAACACGTTCACACTGTACTGTACTACTATATATTATTGGCTAAGTATACGCTGTTATGCTATAGGACAACGTTTTTTTTTTTTTATTGCTTAGATGGGTGGACGAGCTCACAGCCCACCTGGTGTTAAGTGGTTACTTGAGTCCATAGACATCCACAACGTAAATGCGCCACCCATCTAAATGTAGTCTGAAAGCAACATTAGCAATCATTTAATAGGAGCTACGGGACTGACGAATGATGAGCGAGGAGTTTTGGTGTCTCCGAATCAATATCCCTAATGAAACTTGACATGTTGCAGATATACTGTTCCTGGTCGGTCTTACGTCGAGCGTGTTTATAGTAAGCGAAATTAAAAAGCTTATCGAACGCACCCTGAAGAAGCGCGTCTACGGCAAGTACGCTGCTAAGGCCCACGACGCTATGGACTTTGTATGACACGAGTCTGACAAGACGCTGTAAGTGGAGCCAGCGCCAGTGACGTCACGGAGCGGGGTCCGCCGACGCGCAGTACGGACAGTGCGGGATGGACGCGACAAGTGAACTAATCGATTATGCGATTAATCGATATTCGTAATCGTTTTCGAGTTCGATACGTCGTCGCAGTATTGTTTGATAAGTGTTTTTATTTATTTATTATATAGGGATAAATTTTAGTGAGTTTTACGATTTATTTATGTGAAGCAAACGTTTCGGAACTTATCGATAGTTTAGTCGAAAATAAAACATTAGTTTATTATTCGTTTTATCGTTGTAAGTGAGTAGTAATCTCGTATTCGATGTCACATCGATGAGAACTGTAACTAGCGGTGAATTACGCTTATTTGTGAATAGAATTAGATTAATAATAGTTGATAATACTTAGATTGAAGAAAAAAAGAGAATTAGCGCTTTCTCATATCTCTCAGCGCGCTCTTCGAGTAGCAGATTGTTAAACTTAAATGATATATATATGTATTATAATTTAAGGAGATTATTTATAACATTAATATTGATCGCTCGCCATTAGTAGCATTAACTCCAAGGTCGAATTTTAAAGTGAGCAAAGTTTTTAGAAATGCTGCCACTGAAGCCTAAAGCGCGCATTCGTCACATTGCATATTATTATGTCACGGTAGTTGAAATAAAATTTATTCGATTTAAATCGAGAGATCTGTCGAAGCACTTGTTATCGATAATCGATATCGAATATTCGTGTTGTTATTATGGTCGTACAATAGAATATAACTATCGATATTATGTTAAGGAATCGATCAGTATAAGATAATAGATTCGTTAGATAATTCATAGTATATTCTAATGCTTAGTTTAAT
Source organism: Bombyx mori (assembly GCF_030269925.1). NCBI lineage: Eukaryota > Metazoa > Arthropoda > Insecta > Lepidoptera > Bombycidae > Bombyx > Bombyx mori. The sequence goes on along the minus strand of NC_085117.1, from coordinate 7,794,052 downwards.
TATTAAATAATAAAATTAAATATCATTTAGTACATATATTTTTAGGGTTGTAACAAAATAGTGGATTAGGTCCTAGTATTTGAATTGCTTGAATTAATCTGGCTTCGAAAGTCGCCGTCTTCGTTGCGGTACATGAAATTTCCTGCGTAAATCTAATAGTATTTAAAAACAATTACTCTTACTTGTAAACGATTTTAAAAATTATAATATATAAATAGATATATAATAATAAATTTTACCTGCATTTCATTAAACTAATAACTTATAGTACTTCTAAGTAATTGATATTGTACTACAGTTTTACTACACAATAGTTATTATTCATATTTTAAAAAAAGCTTAAAATTATTAGGTAATTTTTAGTAGTTTAGTTTTTATCGAATAAATTCGTAATAGTAATTTTGTAAAATTATCATAAACAAGTTACATGAAATTTTAATCTATTTAAATAATAACGTAATCGTATTGTGAGTTTTGAAAGAATATAAATAATAAGATATTATCTTGCAAATTAATATTATTATAAATGTTGTATTGAGTAGGCTGTGATCTGAAGCGCGTTTGACTCGTGTACAGAATGTTAAATCGATTTTTTATTTTCGGTTAAAAGTTAATCGATTAAGCGAATCAATAATCGATTAACGGCTGATTGCACCCAGAGTTAATATTTTAAACCAATCGTAAAGTTTAGTTAACTAAACGACATATTACTACATATTTACGAAAAAAAAAAATTGTTCTATTATTTTCGGTTTCATGATAAACATTTGTTAAATATGTTAAATTTCTTATATTTTATATGTAATGTCGGACGAATGAAATATAAGCGACAAACGATTTATGAATCATTCAGAGATTATTTTAATTATTGGCGTTTTAATGAAAATTATAAATATTTAATGTTGTGTTATTCGGAGTTATGAGTAACCCGAATTGACACGCCAGTAATATATATTTGTTGTGTGAAATTCAGTCTTAAGACAAGAATGAATAAGATTGTAAATTAATTCTAACACAGAAAGATTCTGTTCGTTTTGAAATGACGTACGTTGTAATCAAAACTTGGTCTAGTAATGGTGCTTGGTGCGTGAATGTTCTATAATATATATATAATATTTAATAGTATTCATCTTGTAGTAAGCATTTAATAAAACATATGTTATAATATCTACTTTAATAGTAAGTGGAAACTCAAGTCGTACGATTAATAGATTTGTGCAACATTTGATTAATATGTGTATAATTTTTTTTGTGTAACCTAAATATTACAATACTATATCAATAAATAAATTAAATATCTTTCTCGAGTAGAATGTATTTTATAGTATTTTTTTTTAGTGTTCCAAGAAATCGTAAATTTACTGCCTAAACGTTCCTTTTTGCTGTCGACATATGTGTGTATATAATCCGGATACAAGTGGTTTGAACAAGCGCGGCTCCCAGCCGGTTTGAAGTCGGTTAAGAGTATGATAAATGGTTTTTATTGTTCTTTGGTGCAGGTAAGGCGCCGTCTACGTACAGACAGACCAGAATAAACTTTTATATATATAGCTTGCTAATGTTCCAGTATTAGTTTTTAATGGTTGAACATAGGGAACGATTTTGACAGCAGTATTTTCCCGCGTTTTGTTCAATTCAAAATGAAACATTAAATTCGCAGCCAATACGTTGCGTGTAGACAGAACTTAACCAAAGGTCAGCTATTAGAAGAAGAATTCTAATAGCTGATATGTGTATATATGAAAGATCGAACATTAAAATTACTGAAAGCGAATATAACTGCGAAGGATTTTAAAATTTGTCGTCATCATAATATTTATTCAATTTACAATCAATTAAATTATTATGTATTAAATATTTGTTTATAGCGTTTGATAATTATAACATTAGAATGTATTCGTCTAGTTTATTAATAAAACAGTATCACATTTTCTAGCGTAGTTTTTCGAAATAAGTGTGCTTTTCTTGTGGCGTACGACGCCATTTTTAATTCACGTCAAGATGGCCGCCGACCGACGCGCGCGGTGTACGTAATTATTATTATTTAAAATTAATGTTTGTGATGTTGTCATTTTAAATGAAATAGCTTCTTTGTGTTAGTGGGTAATTTAAAACTGTTATTAAAATAAATCTCATTTTTTCGTATTAAATAGTTTGCTATGTTTATTTATTGAAATATTAATAAATTGTAGCTTGTACTCGACTGTATAAATCATTGTGATTACGAGTCATATCTTGTATGAATTTATTTCGTATCTATATATAGCTAATGTAAATAGGCGTAAAGTATTCTGTCTGTTGTAATAATCGTGCTCGTGAACAGATTTTATCGTTATTTCAGTATTAAATGTATGTAATGGCGATGTATTGAAGTTGGCGTTGACATAAGTGACGGCTGAATTTGAAATCATTCAAATTTATTTATTAATCCTCGACCAATTTTATATACATCATGAATCCAATAGCAAAATAATAGTGACTACACATTTTTAGTGTTGCTATTGTACCAGATAGTATTTAACGGTAGGCTTCTTAGTCCGAATCGATCTATTAAGCTACGAACTACTAAGTAAATATTTATTGTTGTTAGATAACTTTATTAAAAGAGGTAAAGACAATCTCCTTTTGTCAATCGATTTTTTTAATGTTCCCATTGATGAGATGTGGTGGTAACAATAATTTCAAAAAATATAGAAACAAATGCTGCCATCAATTTATGAAAAATATAATATAAATAAAATACATAAAATTAATCTCAATCTTGAGTTGCTGGAAATTTGGGTACTGTGCGAACTGTATACTTTAATTTTGTAAACCCGCAATTTAAAGCAAATTATTATTCAGATAACGTGTAATGATATTTTTTTTCAACAATCATTATTCATCATATAATGGAGCAGTCCCAATATAGTTTGTATAATGTGTTAAATCATCGATAATAACACACTACGGTATTCTATCGATACATAATCTGTTCACGGCACATCTCTAGCCTAGTGAAGTTGATTGATTTTTCATATGTAATAATATCTACATGATGCCACGAGAACTGAATGATTAAATTTTTACTAGCACGATTAGAAAAAGCTTTCTAGTAACCCGGTATCAAACGTTGTCCAATTTCAGGCGTGCGGTTAGAGGTTGCTTCTAGCCTCAGGATTGTAGTATAGAGAGACATTTCTGGGTGTATTGGTACACCTAGAGTGGTGTGCTAGTATTTGTACACAGATTGGCGCCTGTACGAGTGTCTGTTTTTATACAGGTGTCTGTACAAAGCTGAACTCTACCGAGTGTTTGTGAGTGTCAGCATCTAGTTAGGGTGTCTGTACTTGTTATTAGCATCCAAACAGAAGACTTTTTTTTATTGCTTGTTTAGGTGGGTTGACGAGCTCACAGCCCACCTGGTGTTAAGTGGTTACCAGAGTCCATAGACTTCTACAACGTAAACGCCGCCACTCACCTCGAGAAATGAGTTCTAAGGTCTCAAGTTCAGTACAACGGCTGCCCCGCCCTTCAAACCGAAACGCATTACTGCTTCACGGCAGAAATTGAAAGGGTGGTGGTACCTATCCGTACAGTCTTACAAGACGTCCTACCAGTAGTCTGAATTCAGTCTGTTGTCTGTACTCGTTAGGAGCACCCGATTTGGTGTCTCTGAGAAGTTTAGCACCCAGTTAGGGTGACTCTACATTAATGTTATAATTACATCACGAAACTCGTGCAACTGATATCCTCTTGCAAGGTAGATAGCAAGCTTACCTGCCTTCGGTTAAATTTTTGTGAACACAAATTGTTAAGTCATTCAGTTTTTATGGTCTCATATGTAAAAGAGATTGACTCTCTGTAGACCATAAGGCACACTAGGGCATTTTTTATTAGATTAAATCAAATTAAAAACAAATATAAAATGTATCTTATTAGTATTGAATTAATGAATATAATTATTTGATCTAAGTAATCGTGGTTTTTGTAGAATTTGAACGTGGTCGTTAATTGTTGCTGATTTACTTGAAGAAAGTATGTTCTTTTTTATATATATTCCCTTGAACCAGCTGGATAGTTGTTTATTGAACCGTTTTCGACACGAGCCTTGCACAATATACAAATTGTGGTTCTAAAAATGTTTTTCCAGAAGTGGGTAGATAGACTTTTGTTTAGGGATGCGAAGTTCCTAATGACGTAGTGTTTACAAGTGCAAAAAAAAATAGAACTTTTGATTTCATTCCAATTAAGCTCGGGCTTTAAGTATTGTGATTAATTTTTAAATTCATTTGAATTAAATATGTATCATGATTTAAAAAGCCAATTCACATGAGGTCTATATCGATAAGTTTTGCCTCTGTAATTTTTTCGTAATGCAATTATTTTTATTTCAATTAACGTATTGCTTAAGAGGAAATACTGACAGTTTAAAATGTAGTTTTTAAAAAAGTCCTTAAGAGAACACGCAAGAGAGAAACGCAAAGGTTTCAAAGAGTGAAGGTAAATCGCATTACTGTATCTTCTATAAAAACGGCTACTACTAAATAAGTATTATTATTTGTAGTGGTAGGCTGTGGAGTCAGTTTGTGACGTCACTTTCGGGCACGGAATAGAACTAGGGCTGGTTATTTGCATCCAAATAACATTATGAAATAATTTTCCGGGCTCGATCCTCACATCGTATCAACATTCCCTTGATCTGCCGGTGTATGGTCTACTCTCTAATTTAATATCTTATGGTTTTATTGTTTATGTAACGTGTATATATATAACGAGGCTATTTATGTGGTTTAATGCGACACTTCGCTTAATACGCGCCCTTTATCGTTGTAATTAAAGGTCCGTTTTATTTGGTATCAGCATCAACAATTCGATGTTTTTAATTGAACTTCAATTAAGTTTGCCCCATTTAAATAGCTGAAGAAGTTTTTTAATACAGATGAAGATAAAGTGATAGATGATAGATGAAAGAAGATAAAGGGTCCATAGTTAAAATACGAATGTCATTAACTAGTGATTAATTAAAATATCTAGTCAGTTACTGTTGACTACAAATAGAGTAAAATGCTAACTCTTTTCAAATGTCTACTAACAGTTAATAACAATCTGAAGTGATAAACATTTCTATTATTTGTTTTGAATTGCAACCTTATAACGTTGATATTGAAGGTTTGATTGCGTCCTAAATAAAAGTAATTGAAATCAGCAACAATTCGAATCAGTTCCTTGTATTTTATAATATATTCTGAAATTTAAGATTAGTCCTCTCATATAATCTGTATTCTTGACATAGAATTGAATATTGGTAAATAGGATTTATGACGTCATCCTATGACGCAATCCTGTGTATTCTATCGAATCTGCTTTATTACTACAAAACGAACGTATTTTATTCTGAAACTGTGTATCTCTTTTTGGAAACGTTCAAAAGGTGTTTTATTATATTTGTCTTTATAAAATCAAACATTGAAAGTTGACTTGAAATTGAAAGTAATGAATTTCACAATTCGTTTGTTTTTGTAGGTATTAAAACAGATTGCGATGGAACAAACATGTGTGTGTTGATAGTAAATGACGTCAACTGTAATCTGCCCTTGAAAATTACACCGTTCAAATATAAATAGAATTCTTTCATTGGTCTTTTACTAAAATGATTTTTTCAAGAGTACATTATTTTGTTTTTTGTTGCTCTAAATGAGCTGATAGGCTCACGATCTACCTGGTTATAAGTGGTTACTGGAGCCAGTCGCAACTTGAATGACTCCACTCACTCCGAGCCATGAGGTCTTAGTCTCAATTGTATCGTGCAAAGGTTGTCTCAAACTTCAAACCAACCGCAACGTGGCAGAATTAGCCAGAGTGGTGACACGTACCTGTGCTGGTTCATAGGGTATTTCTTGATTCCTCAAAATCTTTTCCAGCTAAATTTTTTACACGATGTTATTTCTTCATCGTTAAAATCATCCAGGTACGTGTGTCAATAAGAGTATAAGATGCAGGCTTTCTAACTATAATATTACAGATAATATCGCTGTTTGGTTAAGAAAGGTAATGTTGTTATTGCAGCCCTAAGACACCCCGCCGGTACATAGGGGCCTTAGAGCTGTCTCCACTTAACCCTGTCTTAGGCTTGCTCCAAAATATCACTCCAGGTCACGTCAGTAGTCCTCATCTCGCTCAAGAAAGGTAATAATAATGCAAAACTCTGTTGTGTGTATGCCTTTGCATGCATGTCACTTAGTTTTATTTTCGCAGATCACATCTTCTAGTCATTCGCCGCTCTTTCAAAATTTAACAAAGAAAATGATACAAATAAAATTAGCTAAATTACAGATTTAGAGAGAAGAGAGATCTTTTAGGAATTAAATTTTAAATTGTAGTTTGACAAAAAAAACTCAGAATGCAATTAATTTTGCCTGCAGAAACTATACTAATAACTTAATTATACAAAATCTAAACGACTAGATCATAAGGCGATAACTTTGACAAAGTCCACGATTAAAGTTGGCTGACTCCACCGTGGGAACCAATCGGACATGTGCCGCCAGAAATGTACGGATGCCTTCCGAGCGCTGTCTCTCCAGGGCTTGGTGACTCCCCCGGAGGTTATAGACCCGTCGCGGAACTCCGTTATGCCTCCTGCCGCCACGCCTAGCGTTATGTAGAACTGGAAGAGTTAGAAAATACTTTTAGAAGTTAAACTTCTTTAGGCGCGTTGAGAGCACATTTTAACTCGTGATTAATTCGTTACGGCTAAAGAGCAAATATACAAATTTAGGAAAAGCGAGAGTGAGAAAATAGACAGTGTTTTTTTTTATTTTTATTGCTTAGGTGGGTGGACGGTGGAGTCTCAGTATAATTACAACGGCTGCCCCAAGCTTCAAACCGAAATGCATTACTGCTTCACGGCAGAATATAAGCAGGGCAGTGGTAATTACCCGTGCGGACTCACAACAGGTCATCGGGAATACATCGGGCCTCAAAGATTCATTTTTTTATTCATTTTTGCCCAATTGTTTAGGTTTTTTTTTTTTTTTTTTTATTTTTATTGCATAGATGTGTGGACGAGCTCACAGCCCACCTGATGTTAAGTGGTTACTGGAGCCCATAGACATCTACAACGTAAATGCGCCACACACTTTGAGATATAGTTTTAAGGTCTCAGTATAGTCACAACGGCTGCACCACCCTTCAAACCGAAACGCATTACTGCTTCACGGCAGAAATAGGCGGGGCGGTGGTACCTACCCGTGCGGACTCACAAGAGGTCCTACCACCAGTAATTACGCAAATTATAATTTTGCGGGTTTTTTTTATTACACGATGTTATTCCTTCACCGTGGAAGTCAATCGTGAACATTTGTTGATTACGTATTTCATTAGAAAAATTGGTACCCGCCTGCGGGATTCGAACACCGGTGCATCGCTTCAACACGAATGCACCGGACGTCTTATCCGTTAGGCCACGACGACTTCTAAAGGTGATGTTTTTTTACTTATTGCAAGTAGTGGATTGTATTGAAACTTACGTGGTCATCGAATGGCGCCATCTGCGAGCCGGCCTGCAGCAGGTGCCGCGGGGCGTGCGCGCAGACAGCCGGCAGGGCGTCCCGTGGCGCCTCCACTCGCGCCCACTCCTCGCCGTCCACAGACAGGGCTATGAAATCTGAGAACGACAGAATTAACGACATCTACAACCATATTTTTGATTGTACTTGATTTGAAGTCTTTTTTTGGAACGAATTTCCTTATGGGACGATGCGGAGGGGTACCCTAACCGGGAAAAAACGTCCGTAACGTAAGATTTTTATTAGTAATGCACACAGTGTACGACTTAACTTTGTAATAACGTACAAAAAATAACATATATATTTTATCATTCATTGACCACGATCTCAGAGCGTTCGTTTGCGCAATACACTAACTTTTATGCAAACAGCCGTGAATGAAGTGTACCACAATAAGTTCGCACGTTACCGAATGACCGTGGGTTGTTGCGAAGCCTCCAGTTTTTTTTTTATACCTCGAATAGAACTTAAAATTAATATTTTTATAATAAGGAACTTCGTTCCTATCCGCTGTCCCAAGACACCACACATCTTTTTTTTTTTAGGATTAAAAGGTTACTGGTGGCCCGGAGGCCTTTCCAGTTTCACCAGGACAGGTGGGCGAGCAAAAGCTCAGTCAGGAGGTATGGGATTTGCTAACAGCTGCCCGAGCGCCGGATTTGAAGTCGTATTTGTTTCCAGATGGTGCGTCTACAGTGCTAACTTGACGATATCCTAATAAGGCTTTTAGTTGTGGAATATTTATTTATATAATTTTATCTAAAACTTCATAGTTATGGAACTAATAACCAAAAGATTTCAGAATAATTACTTATTTCGAGATGGGTGGCGGAATTAACTTTGTGATATCTATGTACTAATATTCACTTAACACGAGGTGGGCTTAGAGCCGTAACATAATGGCATTTTGGTAGGCAGTGGCTTGGTTCTGGTTGGACGACCACGAGAGACGGTAACCGCTTACCATCAGGTGGTTGGTGTGCTAGTCTGCCTGCAAAGGCAATAAAAAAAGGGTCTTCGATGACAAAAATAAAATAATTTGTAGGTGTATTAACTAATTAAAGTAACTTATTAAACTAGTTCGGTTGAGATTAAGATGACTGGGATTACTCATACGTTTCCTGTCGCAAAAGTTTTTCCTTGTTACATTACTCATCTAATTACTTACTCTCTACAACATTTACGAAGTAAAGGAATACATATATTAATTTTGACTGACTCTATGGTACAGTAGTTAGCGACTCTGACTGTTGCGCCGAGGGTCGTGAGTTCGATTCCCACATCGGGCAAACATTGTGTGACGAACAGGTTTGTATGCTCTTCGTCTAAGCCATTATCTCTATATATTGAAATGCATATAAGTATGTTTTTCAGTCTCTGAGCTCATAATACAGCGAATCCTAAATTGGAGCCGGATGATAGTGCGTGATTTGTTTTTAGTTATTTATTTATGTATTATTTATATACAAACAAACCAGGTGTCCATTGAACGGAATATGTATGAAAACTGTCGCCCCACGACGTGCCGTCTCTGCGTCTTTTTGTGGAGAGAAAGTTCTCGCGGCACTCCAGATCCATGATCGGTCCTCCGTACAAAACCTGTAAGAAGATTTAGGATATTATTAATATAGGATTATAGCTCTGCACTTTTTGCTCAGCGTAGCTCTGAGTATTTCTCTAAATCTCGGAGTAGGTATTATTAAGCGCAGGAAAAAGATCAGATGGGCCCAGGATTACGGATCATCTGATATTAAGTGGTAAGCGCAGATCAAGCGCGAAAGTCATTATCCGTTTTGAGACCAAAGTCCTAATTGTATTTAACAAAGGCTGTCCTAATTCCAAATCAGCTATTCATTGACGTCCATTGACGAATAAGACTTAGATCACGAATACCATAGTGGTACCATGGGATGCAGGTTTGATACCACGTCAAAGTAGTTTCATACATTTTTCAAATACTCTTGTTTACTCCTATACATGTATATTGGCTTTGCGATATAGACCTATAATAGTACTACCTTATATCCACACTAACTCCTCTCTCTCTCTCATATCGTCATTAACATACTCCTTCCATGTCTTCTTCGGTCGACCTCTTCCCCCTCTACCTTGCACTGCCATTTCCACACATCTCCTAGTCACATGCATCTTCTCTCTACGCATCACATGTCCATACCACGCTAACCGTCCGCTCTTTAATTTGTTAATTACCGGGGCTCCTTTCACACTTCCTCTGAAGCCAAATGCACATCCAAATCAACCTTGCAGCACGATGCACAAAAACGAATTCCGAATAAAGTATTACCTCCCGTTTGATTAAAAAGCTAAGAGAATACGTACCGTATTGCTGTAGTCATTAGGTCCGGAATACAGTTCTGCATTACCGCGCGCGCACGCTATCTTCACTACGCCGGACGCATAATTCATACTTCCATACTTCTTTAAGAACGGCTCCAATAGAATTTCTAAAATACAAACCTAAATGAGTAGAGGATTTGAGATTCTAAGTTTAACTCAATAAGGGTTTTTATTGTTAGCACGAAGGTAAACGAAAAACCTTTGCTTCTTAATAGAAAAAAAATCCTGTCTATGGCATTTATTCGCTTACCCGGATACAGCCAGTCTCCTTGCGGTAATTTCGCTCTGATCTCGACCGTTCCGTACGTAAATGCGAATCCTATTGATGTGATTCTGCCGCTGACGATTGGTGGTAGAATATCAGCACCGGAAGCCTGTTTGATGCATGCTTCTGCTGACGAAGTACACCTAGATGACAATAAGAAGCTTTTTTACCAGGGTTATTGAATGAAATTAAAGTTTAAAAGTACTCACTAGGTGACAATTAACGAAAAAAGTATAACACAGAAAACAAGCATAAATAGCAGATAGAAATAGACATTAAAGGCTTTACATTGATATGACGTATACGGGTTTTGTTTTCCATTAAACAGCAGGCTGCGTGCGAACTGATTCAGTCGTTAATGCCTTAAAAAAAATGAAAAGAGCTGGGAAGGGCGATGACCCAGTGCGTAAGTTTTTAATCTGCATTACATGACGTGTGAACTTTAGGAATTTTTTTACCAATATCTAACTAGTGGTATTTCATAGTGCGTCATAGAAACATATACTTCAAACCGCAAATAATAAATTGGATGAAATTTAATGTAATTATTCTATAAATTATTTGCGGTTTTGTTTTTAAAGAACCAATTTCGACCCTATGAGTTGTTCAAAAAAGCAAGATTGTTGCTTTGAAAATAAATTTCAAATTAGAAATGACGAAATGCCACTTACCCACTGAACAAATTAAGTGTGCCAGAATATATAGAGTCGTCCAGAAAGCCGGGCATATGTTGTTGAAGTTTGGCGTTAATATGTAGGTTTCCATCTGCGGTAGATACTGTTAAATTATTACGCTGGTAGGATACGAAGGGGTATTCCTGTAACATAAAATAAAAATACTTTAAATACAATGTAATGTAATTAAGGCTCCTTATGCGGGTCAAAATCCCTTTTTTCTTTTATTTATTTATTATATTTTATTCTTTCTGATGTTGCGAAAACTAGAGAAAATACTATTATATATTATAATTCTTTTATAAAACTATAATAGTTAAGATTTTGTTTGTCGTATAAACGATTACTGTTTTATTCACAAAACAGTGTCTGTTGTCCTTGCTTTTTATTTAGGAGTTTTAATTAGCAGTTTGAAGTCGTTGTGGCCTAAAGGATAAGACGTCCGGTGCATTCGTGTTGAGCGATGCACCGGTACCAATTTTTCTAATGAAATACGTACTCAACAAATGTTCACGATTGACTTCCACGGTGAAGGAATAACATCGTGTAATAAAAATCAAACCCGCAAAATTATAATTTGAGTAATTACTGGTGGTAGGACCTCTTGTGAGTCCGCGCGGGTAGGTACCACCACCCTGCCCATTTATGCCGTGAAGCAGTAATGCGTTTCGGTGAAGAGTGGGGCAGCCGTCGTAACTATACTGAGACCTTAGAACTTATATCTCAAGGTGGGTGGCGCATTTACGTTGTAGATGTCTATGGGCTCCAGTAACCACTTAACACCCGGTGGGCTGTGAGATCGTCCACCCATCTAGCAATAAAAAAAAAAACTACTTACGGGGTGATAAATCGGTATATACTGCTCGATTTGCCAAACGTTTTCGTCCAGGGAATCAAATTGCTCCTCGAATATTGTCTGTCCGGCACACGCTTTGCCGCCTCGCACTCTCGTCTTTGTTGGCTTACATTCTGGTTTCTGAGAATCTGTGCTTGCATTAGGATCTTCTAGCTCTGAAAAGCGTTAGAACGACATTTATGAATATCATTATTTTTGATTAAATAACAACATCTAATTCCGAACTAAGATTCTATGTGAACCGGAAAGTAATATACAGATTTTAATGTATACGTTAAAATATTAACATATAGAGGTATTGCAAACCAAACAAAAAGCATTCGACACGCGAATGTCTGTCCGAAATGGCCGAGAATCGAACCTCCATGTAGCAGTTGAGATGCTAATTAAATAAAAGTATTTCAAAAAATTTTACTACAAATAAATTTGGTGAAACTCTGTGGAATATCTATTTCTATTAAAATGACTAGCACATAAAACTCATGCATCACCTTCCAAATGTTTACATACAATTTTACGAACACCCTGTACTATCTGTATTATAGTTACGGTGATTCCAAACAGAACATTTCTAAAGTTACCTCCCAAAACAAATACTGCAGTAAAATCATTGGATTCCAACGTCCAATTCCAGTTAGAAGTCGTAAGACGAGCGGAATACATCGCTTCGAGGAAACGCGGGGGCGGCTGTCATATGCGTTCACATATTCTGATTTACAGAATACGAACTTAACAAATCCACAGCTATTCATGTCTAGTTGGCTAAATGAAGATTCATTTCGATCCATTGACGTTTCGGCGCCGGGAATAACCTCTTTACTGTCAGTAAATCTCCGTATTACGGAAATGTGAGCTAGGATTTCAGTGAAAATTTTCTAACGTAGATTTTACTATTTGTATTAGACTATTTGACTATGATGCTGAGATGAAGTGACAACGGTCTCTGATTTAAATAGCTGAGATATACAGAGAGGTTGTATTGATGGAATTATGACAGGTTCCTTGATTTCTTACGGAATTTTAAAATATTATTATCCATTACACGCTTTATGTGCCCATTTAGTTTAGCTGGAAAATTTACAGGAATGAATAGAATTTGAAATTTCTACGATTCCAACGCTGAGAATTATCGTTTTTCTTTTCAAATTAAGACTGTTTGTTTTTACGTTTCTCGTGCTGTTGACTTCCTTACTACGCTCAGGATTCTAACTTTGAATCTCGTTACGCTCGTGAATCAATCATAGAATCCTTCGCTTGCTCGGGACTCAAAATCAGCACTCGAAACAAAAAACAACCTTGCTCTCTTGTTGCGCAAATAACTATTAATCGAACCTGTTATGGTGAACTGTTGGTTTGTTTTCTCGTATAATTTCTTGTTGATTGAGAAGACCGCGTTATAATAGACGACGTCCTTGACTTTTAGTTTAAGGTCGGGCTCTTCGTACACCCATCGGCCGTTGACTGGATCCAGTACCTCTGCACTCAGTGTCCCGACGCTGGTGCTATCCAGTTTATGGTTCAAGTTGCCTTGGAACGCGAACAGTGTCATTTTGGGGACATCTGAAAAATTTCCAAAGATTATTTCGATGGAAAGTATTTTTAATGCTTAGATGGGTGGACGAGCTAACCTGGTGTTAAGTGGTTACCGGAGTCCATAGACATCAACAACGTCAATGCGGCCACCCACCTTTAGATATAAGTTCTTAGGTCTCAAGTATAGTTACTACGGCTGTCCTACCCTTTAAACCGAAACGCATTGCTGCTTCACCGCAGAAATAGGCAGGGTGATGATACCTACCCGTGGGGACTCACAAGAGATCCTACCACCAGTAAAGTAAGTTCTGAGTCTCTAAGTTTGTTTTACGATGCTATCTCTGGTGACTCTTCATGAAACTATGAGATAACTAAGTTTAAGTGAACACGCAATTTGTTGTATACATTTTGTTTGAAATAAGTACAGTATTTATGTTTGTGAGAGAGTAGCTAATCTAAATTTGAGTTGTGCTGGACACTCAGCAAGGCAAAATTAAAGCAGATGGAGTAAGACAGTGGCGAAATGGTGATCAGGATTAGGACGATGGCACAGTTGACTGTTGAGATGGTCAGGACGTGGATGAGAATGGCGGGCGATCAAATATTATGACATTAAACAGGGGAGACCTATGCTTAGCAGTAGCTATCAATATCTGACGATCAACACCGGGGCCTACTGGGATCGGAACTAAAATTCCATGATCTACCTCAAGAAATGAAGCATAAATCTCAGTTATATTTCATAAGGGCTGTCTCTCCCTTAAAATGGAGCAGAAATGAGCAGGATGCTGATAAGTAGTCGTGCGGACTTACAGCCTGCACGTTGAAAACACAAACGAAATTATGCATAAGAATATCTCTGATAATTCAATACTACAATATTGAAAATCGTTTTAAAGTTTCTTGCGCGGCATAGGTACACGAAAATAAAATCAGTTAAGTCTCGATACAACGATCTCTTGTGGTTCGCAGAGGTATGTTTTCATACTATCGTGCTAAATTTGCCCAGTGAGTTTCTAGCCGGATCTTTTTATAAAGTTCGCGATTCAGATCTGTGGCAGATTCAGCGAAATATTGCCCTTTCTAGAGTTAATGTTGGCAAATTTGCCAGGCTGAGCCCCGTGAGCTAAAAAAGCTTAAAACTTAATAATAATTCGACCATCCTTTTCCAATGCTGCTATAAGAGAGAGACACATAAAACATCTAGAAGCAAACGAGCTATACGTCATTTTTTGAGGAAGTTCACGAACGAGCACAGTCACGATTATTCATAAGACGTTGAGACAATACCTCACTCAACACAAATTTAAACAACAAGAAAGGTAATTAAATAAATCCAGTGACGAAATTCAGTTTGTTTATTCATTAGAAAAAAACATTAGGCGTTGCAGCATCGTCATCAATGGGAATCCCTCGACAGGGACTTTACCTGCTACTAGTATACAAATGACTAAGATAAATGCGATAAGTGTGATGCTCATGACCCAACATTATTTTGATATAGTCGATGTCACAGGGTATCCTAGCGATAGGGTTATGAGTTCAGACGTTTTGTTTTGATAACGATATTATGAATGCGAAAGCGTGTGTCATAAATTTTCATTGTCCGAAGCAACATGTTAGCTTCTTATATTATAGTCTTCTAAATGTTATTTATTAACTAGAGGTTCCGCAGTAGTCGAAATCCGACTATAATTAATTGGAATTGTAAGTTTGTACACTATTATTTTGTGTATTTTATACTTCTATAATAACAAATTTCGCCAAGACTACACTATAAAAATATTAACAAAGACATACAACGTTTAATCTCAATTTGACAACAGACATCAAGAACAAAAGTTTGACAATAAATAGTATGCATGCGTGTGTGCGTCAAATAAATGGCATGTAGTGTGTGTAATGTTTTCTTTATTGATTTAATGTATATTTTATGCATTATTTTAAAAAAAATATTAGCATTGTGCACTTCTTCTCTATATTCTCTATAAGTGTGGAAAATTTCATACTCCTCCGTCAGCGCAATTTTCGTAAAAAGGGATACAAAGTTTTTGCTTCACGTATTAATATATAGATTATTTAATATAGTGGATGTGTATGTTTAGAATAGATTGCAGAAACCTCGTGCTGTATACAAACAGTTCTTAATTTAGTAACAGATGAATTTTTCTTAGAGTAGTTTCTTTGAATACTTTTTTACGTCTTTATATTTTTCAAACCGTAATCGCATTGGTTTTCTTCTGCGATCCAAAGACACCAAAAATACACACACGCGTGCTTTCTTAAGAATAATTTTAGCTGAATAAAGAATAAATTGAGCGGTGTAAATATGCGAATTTTACAGTTGAACGAAAAAAATAAAATGAATTTTCAATTTATAATTATTAATAAACAAAAAAATGACAAGAATCAAACATGACGTATTCATGCCCAAATTCAAATACTCGACAGTGAAACATGCAATACCGTTATTCCAAAAGCACATTACAATACAGAGTACAGAATTAAGTCGCGAATTTAGTTATTTCATAATTTAATTATAACATTCTCACCTTGAACGGATATTCGAAGTCCTTTCGGGCGAAAAGCTTGTATTTTCACATCGGGCATTTGAGCGTACGATATTTTTATAAATAAAATCAGACACAACACGCGTCCACACATCGCGGCTGCCATTTTTGTACTAAGTAAAGCAGTGATCGGCCAGTATAAGTGCATTATGAAAAACAATAAGATTTAAAAAAAAATTGCCACTTTTGACGTTTTCGTTTATGTATCGATTAATAATTATCGTGTCACTGTAATTTCACGAGTAAACATTATTGATTCAGTTTTGCTTTTATGCCATATATTTTAATATCAATCATACTTGTTTTATTAATAACATCCGTCTTATTTTCCTTCTAATTCTTCGTCTGAAATACAGCATGTTATGAGCTGGGATTATCATTTCTGTTTCTATTTTTATAGATTTTTTTTTGGCTTAAGTTAGTTGACGGCATTTTCTAGCATTTACTATCTATGGGCTGTGTTTTAACCGCTTAACATCAGTATTATCCAACCAGTAGACCCCTTGCTTGCGAAGAAGATTTCGGCGAGTAAATTAACCCTCAGACACAGTCAGCTGTGTTTCTCTCTCAGTTTTCTTCTCGGTGGGTCGCGTTTCCGATCCACTGGTGGATTCTGCGAAGCACTGCTCTTAACAGGGCTAGTGTTAGCAAATTGGTCAGGTGAGCATTGGTGAGCTCACCTACTCACTCGACGAAGCTGGCATAGCCCCTCGAGGCTAAACAGTACCGGTAGGAAAAAACATTGTCGCTCAAAAGGTTCTTGACAGTTAAATTAACTTTCCATAAACTGCATTAAATTCGGAGTGCGTCCTAGATTTCAGTAAATTATTTTTAGTGTTCTTTATTTAGTTTGGTTGATGATTTCATTGCCCCAGGTATGTGAAAAAATAAGACGTTTGCGAATGTGTTCCATTTTATTTATTTTTATGAATTTATATATAAACTTCTTTTCGTTTTTACCTAAAGCTGTTGTAAATTGATTGCTAGAAGACGAGGACCAAATCTATGAATTTTATTACACTTTTTAGTTTATAGTTGAAGTAGCTTGTAAGCGTGTTGTAAGTATCGGCATGAGTGAGTGTCTCTTTAATTATGGTATTACCGTAGATCGGTAGAAGACCTCTGTGTGCTTATTAGTGCGAGTTTTTTAACGTTCTCGATAGCGTAGAAGTTAACCCAATTTTGTCTGCAGTTAGAACAGCGCACCTAGCGGCAAACGTAGGCAAACGATCCCATTCCATACGAATATGAGCTAACTTTTACGCTATCGAGAACGTTCAGAAACTCGCACAAGCACACAAATCACACTTGATATTAAACGGTCAGTGCAAATATTATAACATAAATGTCACCATACACTTCCAGATGCGAAGTTGAAGTTTCATTTATATTTCATTGCGACTTCCCAAGTATTCAAACCGAAATTCTATATTGCTTTGCTGCAGAAATAAGCAGAACGGTATTGGATATTGCAGTCCATTTCATTCACCTTCCTTCACAGTCAATAGCCAGCTTAAGAACAAGGATGGAGTGGTACTCTCACGTTTATGTAATTATTTAAACCATTTGAAACATCAGCCATGTTTGCTTAAAACCAATAAAAATGAGCCCGCGATGGATGGTACATGTGAAACATTGATATTGTTTTGTATAACTATAGATGCATACAAAAATAGTTTACGACAGGAAATATATGTAGTTTAATGAAAAATATTAATATTAAGGAACTCCCGTTTGTGTATGGCTACGCGTCGCCACATCGTACACGCTAATAGATATAGATTGTAATCGAGCCCACTGAGTTTCTCGCCGGATCTTTTCAGTGGGTCGCGTTTCCGATCCGGTGGTAGATTCTGCGAAGCACGGCTCCTGCTAGGGTTCGTGTTAGCAACATCGTCAGGTTTGAGCTCCGTGAGCTCACTTACTAGCCCGGCGATGCTGCCATGGTCTCTTTAGACCATCAACTAAGGTAGAAAAAAAGAAAAACTGTAATCGCTTTTACGTGCGCCCATAGATGTTTCACATCAAAAAATGGAGCAGAATTGAGACTAGAACAAATCACGTGAAGAGTTCAAAAAAGATTTGACCACTTTTAATTCTCAGAAATAAATGATCAGTGTGAATATAAGATATGTAGTAGTTATAGAGAGAGTAATTCAACTCCTACACGCGTGAGACGAAAATAAAGATAGTAAGACGGAACGTGGCTGAAATTAAAATTAAATGACACTCATATCTCCAGTGTCCGTAACGATGCCGCCACGCTACCGATACTTGTTTTAAGAATACGTCTCAAGCAAGCTCGTAATTGTTTTGACGTAAATTGTTAATTGGCAGTTAATGTAAGAAAAATCAAATCAATCTGGGTACATTAGGCAATATGTTGTAGCAAAATACAAATACCTACTCACCCAAGTTAAATCATTTATCATAGCATCAAAACTTCGTAGTAGGTTTTTTTTTAAATATCCTACCTTTTGATCTGTTCACATGACAAAAGGATAGGAAATTAAAGGATAGGATGCACCGAATGAAAATGTAAAAGATAGAATGCGATACCTAATTTGTGATATTGCGAGATTTTTGTCTTCTTCGAGTTTAATCTATGCTGAGTGTAGATTAAGGTTTCTTGCACCTATTTCCACTATTAAGGTGTATTTAGTTCCAACGGCTACGATCTGTTAGTTTATTTCAATTCCTATCATAGACATCACCCATCATAGCATCCGATATCTAATAAAGCGTTTCATATCAAATTTATTTTAGATATTCCATGAAATTGTTGAGTCAAAATCGGCACGTATGAACGTTCCTAAAAATTAAAGACTGGAAAAAATATTATTTATAAAAAAAAAAAACGCGAAACGCGCGAATATCTCGTTCGTCAAGAATATTTTTATATTTTACCTAGAACGTCACACGTGATCGTTGATGTTCAACGAAATATAAATTAAGAAAGATTTTGACAAAGTAGTAAATGGTTCACGGCTTTGATGCGAGCAATATGCACGGTAGGCAGCGGCTTGACTCTGCCCCTGGCATTGCTGAAGTCCACGGGCGACGGTAACCACTCACCATCAGGTGGGCTGTACGCTGGACTGCCTACTAGGGCAATAAAAAAGGGAGTAAACGCTTTCTGGTTTGAAGGTAGGGACAACAATTGTGCAACGCAATTACGACTTCTCGATCAGGTTGTGAGATGGGCGTGGTATGTACGGTGTGATGTCCGTCCATAGTCTCCGTAACTACTTAACAATACACGAGCCGTGAGTTAATTATCAGACCGGTGGACAAAAAAAGACCCTTTTCTGTCACCGCTCTGCCAATTTTTGCCGTGAAGCAGTAATGCGTTTCTGTTTGAAGGGTGGGGCAAAGGTTGTAGTGTTACTACTGATACTTTAGAACTCATAACTCAAGGTGGCAGCGTTTACGTTGTAAATGTCGATGGGATCCGGTAAGCACTTAACACAAGATTGGCTGTGAGCTCGTTCACCCATGTATGCAATAAATAAAAATACTTTTATTTAAAAAAAAAATTGGATTCGCCCTATCTATAAGATCGTTTATAATGCATACTTACGACACTAAAGGGCACGAACAAATATTCGCTTTGGGATTATAAAAAATATATATATAGTATGCAACTAAATGTTCCCAAAAAAGTAAAAATATAGATCGTAAACAATAGTATTGTAGTAAGTAATGTACTAATGAAATAAAATAATACATTGGAGGTAAAAATTGGTTTTTATTATCAAATAAGGCAGGCAAATGACTTGAAGTGAGATAGCGCTTTATCGGATCCGAATTTTGCATTCAGTAGGTACGTTGTTAATTATTATAATCCCCACTATGTTCTCTGATGTAGCATCTGTAACAAAGAAAATACAATTTTATAAGTGACAATTACAAAGATGTCTTCTTCTTTCTTTCCTATTACCCTCTGCTGAGGTGGATGGCGGCATTTGTGTTGTTGATGTCTATGGGCTCCGGTTGCCACTTAACACCAGGAGAGCCGCTAATTCATACTAAGATACGACGCTACGCACATTGGGGCTTAAAATCGAACTTACAGTTTTAATGTACAATGCTGGTTCAACAGTTCAGGACTCATGATTGCTTGGGAGCAGAAGCAGGATGGTACCTTACCACCAGTAATCTCATTTTTACCATCGAAATAGGTAGCTGATATTACCACTAACAACCAACTATAAGACACTAGAAAGTATTAGCTTACCTCATATCGCAAAAACTTTAACATAGTCCACCTGAAGAGCGCTATCTTCATCCCACGTAGGGAACCACTGACTACGGGCGTCCCAGAATTTGAGCATTGCTTTAGTGGCAGAGTTTTTCCAAGGCTTATTGGAGATGTCTTCGGAGAACTCTCGGATTCCAGCCACATTAAGACCGATCGACACATAGAACTGCAATTTTTTTATTAAAAGTTAATTTAAATATGCATATTTTTTCTATAGATAGAGAGACTCGCTCCTACTCTATAGAAATGGTTATCTGTAAACGCGACGTATGGTTTTATGCCCATAATAGTATCGCCATCTATCGTCGAATAACGGAAACGAACGAGAACGCTCGAGAAGTACAACGCCATCTATTGTCAAATAGCGCAAACACATAGAAGCTACTCGATTTGCCCAGAATGTTTTCGAAAGTTCTAGGGATTTGGTATCGACTATAAAAGCGTTGCAGAGATGACACGAAGGCGTTAGTGATCAGAACTACTCGAAGCGAAATAGCGAACGGATCACCTGAAGCGAAGCGGAAGAAGTGAATTAAGAATTTTAAAGTGTTCTGTGAGTGTTCTAAGTGTTAAGACAGTGTTAATTTGTACTTCGGTAGAATTTTTATTTATTCCGAACCCCAGCGCGTAACAATAGATAACCAATTTTTGCTAAGCTCTCTACCCACACCGTGTAACTTATTTATTGATACTTGCTGGCGTGTGAGTTGCCCATTTAAAGACAGGATATCTAAGTTATCTTTGTTTTTATTATTTCCTGTGAACGCAGAGAGCCATGTGACCAACCTGATGGTAAACAGTCAACGTCGTTTTATTCAAAATCAGCTTATAGGCGTGACTATAATATCATTTTTAATACCACAGGAGACGTTTCATAGTAGTGAAATACTGACCAATTCATCAAAAGGCGCCATGATTGTGCCTTTAAGCCACTGCGGCGCTGCTTCAACTTTATATGAGTTGGCCACGTTGTAAAAACCTTCTCCTGGTTTTATCTCGCCATAACTTTCTCCATCAACTAACAACGTAATGCCATCTGTTGACGATAAAAAACATTAGAAAATGTAAAATGATAATTTGAAGATATAAAATATTTTTTGTTATGGCCCTGTTATATATATCTTATAGCTTTAAACGAGAAATTCTTGTATATTATAATATAATAATATATAATCTGAGTCTCGGAAACAGCTCCAACGATTTTCATAAAATTTAGTATACAGGGGATTTCGGGGGCGATAAATCGATCTAGCTACGATTTATTTTCAGAAAATGTTGTTTTATTCGTGTTTTCAATAATCAACTCTTCCCGACATCTATTGGCGAATAATAATACTATTTTTCTTAATTGAGGGCAACTAACCGCTTTAAAGACAAACAAGATGGCGTTATAAAAAAAAAACGAGCAAAGCACAGTCATCATCTAGTTTTAATAAAACGAAATTGCTTTAGGCTACTACGCCCATTATAGCCATGCCAAAAAGAAAAACTGTCGGTTGAAATAAAATGAATAATTATTAATGTAAACTAAACAATTTCATACGGACAGTGTAGGTATTTGAATTTTTCTAAATTTAATCTCTATTTAAAGTAGACTTCTACTTTGAATTACTTTGAATTTGTATTTCTTAATTCAAATTTAATCAACTAAGGCTTCAAGGTACGCAAACCTCGCATTGAATGACAGAGAGTTTTTGGATAGATTTTTAAGATTCTTGTAATTCGTTTATAGATTTCAACTACTTCAAAAACTATTTGAACAAATTCGAATCAAACGAACTTGGACTTTAGAGGTCAAAATATATGTTTTTTATTTATTGTCAATGTGGGTGGACGAGCTCACGGCTCATCCGGTCTTAAGTGGTCATCGGAGCCTATAGACATGGCCGCCCATTTTGAGAAATGTGTTTTTACAGTATAACGGTTGCTCCGACCTTCAAACCGAAATGCATTACTGCTTCACGGCAGAAATAGGCAGGGTAGTGGTACCCACTCGTGCGGGCTCACATGACGCTTTGCTACTAGCTTCACGCTATGACAATGCTATTTTCAACTTTACGTCAAGATCAGTGAGCCGTTTACAAAGCTCGTGTCAACTTGAAATTGCACAGCGCCTTAAGTATCTGATTATGTATTTCAAGCTTACCTGGTCTCCACTCTAGGGTGTAGTTGTGGAAATCGTTATTCCATGATTCGTACCCAATGTTTTCTTTAAGATAAAAAGATCTGAAATATGTTTTAATGTAAATTTACTTCTTGATACCACGTCATAATATGGTTAATGAGGTAACAATTGGATTATTTGTCTCTTTTCTCTTATACCGTGGATTGAGGTTGCTTTGCAGAATTTTTCCCACAGCAAAACATTGGTATAAAGAGTCAGTATAGGTCCTAGTAAAATTTCACAATTTAAAATTTATACCATTTCACACATTTCTGTGACTGCATTTTGAAAATAATTCTTCGCGGACACATCTTTTTTTTTATTACCCTTGTGGGCAGAGGAGCATACGGCCCACCTGATGGTGCGTGGTTATCGTCGCCCATGAAGTTACCGTTACTAAAACCACTTATGGTACAGGTAATGTTACCCTTAGCTGCGGCAAATAAAATTGTAAACCTTCATCTGCGCCCCCAATGATATTTCTAACAGTTCATGGTAGACCTTTCTTGACATATCAGCACTAGGGTAGATTAAATGCTATAACTTTGTGAAAATATACTGCATATATACAATTTATAGAACTTTTATAAACATCTAAAAAAAATCGGTCCGCAACGGCGAGAACTAGAAAACTATGTCCATAGTCCATAGTTTTCTTCGTTCACACCAGCTGAAAGTATCGCGGCCGACCAATATGGGCTCGTTTCGTAGTGAAGGTGTGACACACACACAGGAATAGACATCTCGATTCAATCTCGATGTCATTTCGAGAAAAAATGTAATAGGATAAATTAATTAGTGTACCTATAAGGATCAGATCCAGTCATTATAGGACCTGCGTAGAGTTTCTTTGAAAATTCAGCGTTTCCTTTGACGCTAGCGATTTTTAATATCCCCGAAGCGTAGTTCCGGACACCATATATATTATCACGAGGTTCGAGCAATATTTCTGCAAATTCAAAAGAATTGTCAAGCTAGCATTTACTAGGCTTATATTCGATTGAAAACCGGGCGCCGAACGCCTAGTCCATTATGTCACGCATTGAATATTTTTACCAGGATAAAGCCAATCTCCTTTTGGCATTTTAGCTCTGATCTCGACACGTCCATATTTGAAGGCAAATTGATGCCGAGTGCTGATTTTCGCAGTTATTATGGGTGGCAAAATAAGAGGACCAGAAGCTTCTCGCAAGCATTGAGCTGTTCCTACGGTTCCAGTGCATCTGAAAGTAATCTTTCATTACTCATTTAGTATTAAGCGGCGGCTTAATCTCACAGGTATTTCAAAATGAACTGCCAACATTAAAATGCCATACAATGCAATCGGTATCGATACCGATTTTTTACTGGTGGTAGGACGTCTTGTGAGTCCGCACGGGTAGGTACCACCACCTTTCCTACTTCTGCCGTGAAGCAGCAGAAGCGTTTCGGTTTGAGGGGTGGGACAACTGTTGTAACTATACTGAGAACTTAGAACTCATGTTAATAAAATAAAAAACAATTGATAGCGATTAGGATTCGTATTGTTGAATGGTAAGAACGGATTACTGATTTTTAATATGTGTTGATGTGAACTTGTTAAATCCATTAAGATCTACTAATGTAACTCAGCAAATTAATATTCGATATAAATTCAGGTAGATGCTATTTTATTGTTTAGGACTTATCGTGTTCCGTGAAATTATTTAATTCATATTTTAGCATAAATCACTATTTCATATTTGTTGTACTCATATTTTTGTTTCCTAGTTAGACAACTGGTCTGGTAGTAGAAGAAATGAATAGTTTAATGTACAACTAATTCACATGTTCTCACTTTTCTGCATTAAGCACATCAGTAAAGGAAAGGCAAGAGTATAAGTTTAAGAATACCCGGATAGGATACATAAAATACGTTTGTGTGAACTGAGCGCAACTTTTTTTCTGGTCATAAGACCTCCAATACTGACATTTACCTCTCTGACAGATCCAAAGATTGTCGAACAAAATCCTCGCCATACTTTGACTCCAAGGTAGTTGGTTTTATAATCAGCCTTCCGTCGTTGACTTCTGCATTATCGGTTAGGTATACGTTGAAGGGAAAATCCTGTTAAAGAGTAATAAGAGATCAAGAGCTTCGTCATTAAGACATTGTGATATCGTCACGATACCTTCTTCATAAATTACTAGTGGTCTATTTCTGCAGCGAAGCAGTCCAACGTCTCGGTATGAGATGTCAGCCGTTATAGAATGCAATTGGTACTTGAACTGTTGACTTCAGGCTATTTAGCATTCGCTCAGTCATGTCTATGAGCTCCGGTAACCACATGTCTAAGGAACAAAAGCCTTTAATTTCACCGTTTCTTTAATGTGAATTTTGTAAGACCTTCTTCAATAGAAGAGCTATTATTAAATCTCAATATATTTGTCGAGGAGCAGATAGGTTCCAATACAATATTGAATTAATAGAATTTGACCTCATATCTCAAATTATTGACAACATTGTGATGCCCGGATCCGGTAATCACTTGTTGGTGAACCAGCTCATCTCTTCAGACCTTCTAGAGCCTTTAAAATAATTTTGAAATCTACCCTTCTGAGACTAACACAAGCTAGCATTTTTTAAAAATATACTCGTATACGGACCTCCAAAAATATTTTAGCTACAGCCGTTCCTGGTTTTATTTATTTGTATCAATACTTAGAAAAGTTAGTGTGGTCTATGAGGCATTGGTGTTTTTACTTACCGGTTCACCAGGGAACTTTACTTCTGGTACCCAAATTTTCCCTTTGTGTATTGGTATATTGAACTGATCTTCGAAAAGCAGCTGCCCTTTGCATACAAAACCAGGTACTGAGACTGTGGATAGCGATAGCTCACAGGGATAGCCTTCAGATGGTGGTTTAGCGGGCAGGCTGTCTGGAGGCTGATTGGGTATAGACTGAGGGGACTCTGGGTTCAGACTGGTGCTGGTGAATTCTACTCCTGGTGTTATTTCAGAGCCCTCTGTGTTTACTGGATTACCGGCTTCATCTACGAAACCTAATTGAAAACAAATTTTGTATATAGCCTTTTTATTAAAAGCCACTTTTTAATATTAAGTATTTACCTATAATGTTGCGGTTTAAAGCTAAAGGGATTTTTTAAATACGTAGCGGTAGGCAGCGGCTTGGCTCTGCCCCTGGCATTGCTGAAGTCCACGGGCGACGGTAACCACTCACCACCAGGTGGGCCATATGCTCGTCTGCCTACAATGGCAATATTTTTTTTTATTATATATATTTTTTTTATTAATTTTACAAGTAGAAGTAGGTTGTTACTGTTGCTGTTAGATCTGGTGAGCACAGTGGATGACACAAAACTCCCGAGCATTTATTACTTAGAGACCGTCTGTTGTGCTGTATAAGATCGAGCACTGTCCTGTAGGAGCAGCGAGGACGAGCGATTAAACAAGGCCAGCCGAAGATACGTGAGCTTCTCGGAGTAAAGCTGATGCCATTTGTAGCTACTTACTTTGATGATCCTCTATACAATGACCATGAATTTTTAGGAGTAAGTTTTTGTTTGGAGCATTGCCTAGCTGCTGAACACACAATCATCACACACACAATTATCAAAAAGAGTCAATTATTCATTGCAAGTTCGCATATTGATTAAAAGTTTGTTAGGCAACGCAAGGCATACCATAATACGTTCATGCGTGCGCTACCAGCACGATAGTTCATCCCATCCAAAACCCTACAAATGTAGCGACAACAAAACAGTAATCAATAATTAATTAATGTAATTTAAAAGATAATTCCATATTTTTAAAATAAAATTCATTTGAACTTTTAAGTTATTGCCAGACATAAATTAATATCAAATGGCCAGAACATTGTGAAACGGCAACTTCATAGGTAAAACTTTTTATTTAAATTTATAAAATAGGGATTCTGTGAGCCTCTGTGAACTTCCCTTGTAGCCAAAGGTGCACAGTTTTGTTTGTATAGAATGGTCACAGGAACTGGAATGGAACAAATTGCATGCAAGGAACAACCTATCATTCTGTGGTAACTTTAAGCATCATCTTATATGCGTATTAACGTTACATAAACCGTTTATGCTATCACATTGTGAACAATCGTATGGTTAGAGATAAATATTTATTTTACTTAATTACACTGATGATCTCAGCTGACCCCGCTGTCTTGATTATGTTTATATTCGTCTCGATTCACCAAATATATTGCGTGTAGGCTTTGAACTTCGTTTATTTTGTTTGTTTGATATTCTAAATGATAGGAATGCTTTCACTGGTTCTTGACTTAAGACAAGTTCTTTCTTTGAAGTTATGTCGCGAATACAAACAACTTTAATAATCTGGACTGGAACTGGGAACCGTTGATAATGGTAAATGGCGTAATTAAACGTGGTAGGGCGTCTTGTGATCCCACTCAGGTAAGTACCACCACCTGTGTCTGCCGTGAAGCAGTAGCGCGTTTCGACTTGCAGCGAGCAGTGGCATTTACATTGCTGATGTCTACGGGCTCCGGTAACCGCTTAACACCAGGTCAGCTGTGAGCTCTTCCACCCGTTTAAAGTTCAATAAAAAAGGCTAAGACATGACAACGACAATGACAGTACGTTGTGTATCGGCTGTCAACTGTCAAACCAAAAGCGACGACTGCTTGGCGACAATAGTAAGTAGGACGGAAGCTATCCGTATACTTTTTTATTTATTTATTGCTTAAAAGGGTGGACGAACCCACGGCCCATCGGGTGTGAATTAGTTACTGGAGCCCATAGACATGTACAACGTAAATGCCGCCATCTACCTTGAGATATAGTTCTAAGCGCTCAGTTTTTACATTATAACAACTGCTCCCCCCTTCAAACCGAAACGCGTTACGTTCTCTTCATGGCAGAAATAGATATGGTGGTAGTACCTACCCGTGCGGACTCGCAAGACGTCCTACCACTAGTAATAAAGGATAAAAAGTTTGGTATATAACCGCGCGGTCTTAAAACGCGCATAGCTACCACAAGTAACTACAGGTGAAGTAAAAACGAAGCATGGAGAATATCCTTCGACTATATTTATTGGTGTAAGGTGCCATAATCGACGATTCTCACCTTCAACTGTCCACTCCCCGTTATCCTGTCTGTATCCTAAGCCGTCCTTTATGACAAAAGTCCAAAAGTAAATCTTATCTCCGACTTTCAGCGCAGCATTTCGATCTCTGAATATCCATCTTCCGTTTTTTGGCTTCGTGATGTCCCTGGACCAATGGCCGGCCTCTAAGCCTTCCATTTCCTCGTTGAGTTTACCGTGAAACGCGAATAACGAGAAGCCCTCATCTGAAAGTTGTAACTAATTAATGTTCACAAAATAATATATTTAACGAATCTGTGACTGTCATGACATCGCATTCTCTCCAAAATGAAAATTTTATAGGTATTGTAAATGGACAGACAGGCAAACAAACTGACATTGGTTTTTATGTACACCTGACATGCCAATGCCTGGTAGTGCACGGTATACAAATCAGAATTTCATCTATTTCTGTCGGGAAGCAGTAATTCGTTTCGGTTTGAAGTTTGGAGCAGCCGTTGTAACTATACTGAGACCTTAGAACTTATATCTCAAGGTAGGTGGCGGCATTTACGTTGTAGATGTCTATAGGCTCCGGTAACCTTTCAAAATCAGGTGGTCCGTGTGCTCATCCACGCACATATGTAATAATAATAATAAGAGGTGTGACGCAGGCGCGTGTTCCTGATGGCACGTCATCGAAAATATTACTAGAATGTGCTTAGTTCATTTGAAGACACAACTATAAATACTTCTGATCTGATAGAGGGATTTTCACCGAGGTCAGTGCAGTGTCCCCGTGAGGCTGTACGAAGACCCAACGAGTTATTAAGATTTTCATTTAGTAGTAGTATTAAATAGTGGTATTTGTCATTAGTAAGCTACTTTCGAAATTTGGTGCTGAGAGACCGTTACGCATCCCATGCATTGGATATCAGACTAACGCGATTGTCAAAATTAATACAAGACTTTCTAGCATTTGTCCCAAGCGAATGCTACAGTACTTTGGATACAGTACCAGAAAAAAACGGAAATATTCTTGAAAAGCTGGTGATTACCGGCAAAGTTGAAGACAAAGAAAGCAAAGTGGAAGGAAAGAGGAAAAATATAGTAAAACGGGTCTAATCGCGAACTGCCGAGTTCTGAATTGTGAGGCATAGTCAATGAGCCCTTTATTCTAAGCTTTTAGGACTGATGATTTAATATTTGTTTATTTAACAGAATGTCTCTCAATACAGCGTGTCTATTGGCATAAGCGTCCTCTAGCATTTTCCATTGTTTTCTATCTTGAAATATTACAGTGATGAACCCTAGCAAAACTGGAAAGGCCTCCGGGTAATCCCCCCAGTAATCTCTCAAACAAAAAAAAAACAAAAAAACAGTGATGATATGTATAATCAAGGCAAAAAGAGCGATAATACTATTAATTCGCATACACAATCTATTTACTATACTATACTATACAATCCTATAATAAAATATAATCTTAAGTTTTTTCATTTAAATCAGGTTTTTAACCAACACGTTTTGGTAACATCCTATCGTGATCGCACATAAAGCTTTTCGCGGTTTTTGTATAACAAAAAAAATCGTTTCTAAGAATTATTATTGAATTAAAATAATACGTTTAAACTAAGAGCGGTACACTCAAAATCGATTTGATATTACAGCAATTTTGTTTTCTTAATTACTCAAGTTGATATCGAGCAAGCGTTCAACGCTACGTTTCTCTCTGAATCATTAATTAATTGGAAGTGCCTCGCGGTTTTATCCCTAGCTAAATTTCGAATTCATAACGAATGGAACACGTTAAATTTTCCCCGGACAAAGAGTTTCTTGTTTAACATTGTTGTGCCTGAACTGCCGTGCGATTTGCAGTTCTATTGGTACGTAATATCACGAGCAAGCGAACCGGTATATAGATATTTGTATACCAAATATTTTATATCCGGTATTGCCGATAAAAGTATTAAAATTTTTTTCTTTTTTTTTTATTGCTTAGATGGTTGGACGAGCTCATAGCCCACCTGGTGTTAAGTGGTTACTGGAACCCATAGACATCCACAACGTAAATGCGCCACCCACCTTGAGATATAAGTTCTAAGGTCTCAAGTATAGTTACAACGGCGGCCCCACCCTTCCAACCGAAACGCAATACTGCTTCACGGCAGAAATAGGCAGGGTGGTGGTACCCACCCGCGCGGACTCACAAGAGGTCCTACCACCAGTAAAACCAGTATTTATTGACACGTTGACTGCCATGTAGGTCACCGGTGCCCTACGTGACGCACTGAAGTCATTATGTCGATTTCTCCTTCGATCTTCTTGCTAAGACACCGGAATGTCTAGTTCACTCTGGCAAAGACGAATCCGAAGACACTGAGACTGAATTTGTTTCTAGAGATCTAAAAAAAAGAAGGCAAAGCTAGGCAATCCAGACGCGCTTAGTATCAGAAATCGATATGATTGCTTCGGTGCGCCGCGTAGGGCACCGGTGATCTACACGGCATTCAATGTGTTAACGAACTTTGTGCGAAATTCGATTCTTTTACTTTCCGCCATTTTTGCGTGATGCGTGATTCAGTAACACAAACATCAAACGTATAAGTTTCAATATTAGCATTTTATGTATTTTCATACATATAATATTACGTTACCTATGGAATTGCCGATTTTCAAACCCAGTAAACTATGAACTCAAATATCCAGTGTGTGCTAATAATTCCTAATTTAACCTAGCGAAGTTATGTTACGCAATTAATTATGAATTTGTTCTTTCGTCGTTTGATTCTGCGCTGACATGTTATTATCTCGACTATAGATAAGTATGGTTGTTTTTTTTTATATCTTAGATGGGTGGACGAGCTCACAGCCCACCTGGTGTTTAGTGGTTACTGGAACCCACAGACATCTACAACGTAAATCCGCCATCCACCTTGAGATATGAGTTCTAAGGTCTGAGTATAGTTACTACGGCTGCCCCGCCCTTCAAACCGAAACGAATTACTGCTTCATGGCTGAAATAGGCAGGTCGGTGGTACCTACCTGTGCGGACTCACAGGAGGTCCTGCCACCAGTTTCTTTCTTATACGGATATATTATGAGCTCACTGTGCGCCTGCTACTAAGTGGTTCTCACAGTTTTCACTACGCGAAAGCCAACGCCCATCTTAACCCATGAAATTCGATGTCTCTTGAATTTCTCGAATTGAATTTATATCGCTCCTGTCCTTTCAAATCGTAAAGCATTAATGCTTTACGGTTAAACAGTATTTATTACCAGTAAATTACACGGCACTATTTCTTTAGTCAAACTTTTTTGTTAGGAAAAAAACTAACCTAATGAGGCTGTCAAAGTCGTCTTCAAATTTAGCGAATGAATAAAAATAAATGATACAATGATAATGACGAAAATTTAACAAAACAAACAATGTATCTAATAAATGAACCACCTACCTATTATACAGTACATATATATTAAGTGGAGGCTTCAAAATTTATGAACACAATCAAATTCCAATGACTACGCTTCAACAATTGTTAAGGAAGCGATGAATAATTTATAATTTATTAGAGTTCCATCACAGCAGTAATTTCCTTATCCTTATTATTTAATGTTTTTGTATACGTATATTTAAGAAATGAATTGGAGAATATATTATAAATTGGTTTCACCGGATCTTAAATTTTGGAAGTATCATCAATACACAGCGAATGTCGGCAAATAATATTATAAGTATAATATATTTTCTTTGGATTTCGCGAATCTTAGACTATGACACATTTGACTTACGTTTTAAGTTTAAATGATATTACCGTATTGGGTTCGACAACTGCTTCCTTAAACTCCCTTTCCTACTTGCTTTACCCAATCTATATAGATAAAAAATGAATTGCTGTTCGTTAGTCTTGCTAAAACTCGAGAACGGCTGGACCGATTTGGCTAATTTTGGTTTTGAATTATTCGTGGAAGTCCAGAGAAGGTTTAAAAGGTAGATAAATATTTAATATTTGTTTATTAATATATTTTTTTCCTTTGATGTGTCTTCCGTCAGACGGATTCCTTTTGTTTGTTTTAAGTTTATTTTATACAAAAGTTTAGGTATTTTATTTATCGATTGAGGCAGTATGAAGTCTGCCAGGTCAGCTAGTAATAAATAAATGGGGAATCATATAAATTTCCTAATGGTCAAATTTGTTTAACAAAAAATTTACATGATAGTTCAATGGCGTTAATCAAAGCATTAAAATTAACAATCTTGTATTATAGCTGCTGTATGTGCCTTATATGAATGAGTTCACGTTCAATCTTATATTAATTGGCGACTGGGGTCTTTCAGTAAATGATGATAGCTTATTTAAGATGTTAGTTCAAAATTTCAAGCACGTTCTAAGACATCAATCGATCCTTTAATTCTGAACGTGTGGTTGTTTTGTAGCAGATATAGGCAGGAGACGGATGCCTTCTTTTCGCTTCGGTTTCCTCAACACTAAGGGTCGTGACCACCTCCTCGAAACAAGTCTATTCCGGAACATTCCATGGCATTTGCTTCTATATGCCGCCGACTGTAGAGCATCGTGAACTTCGGTGTCGAGAATTGTGCGGATGCCACTGGTGCTTAATAAGAAGCTTGGGCATCAGGAATGAGATGGTGAGATAGGAATTGAATTGAGGGGGCTGCAGTGATGAATAGATAAAGGCTGGTTGTGGTAGTAGTTTCGAGAAGCCGTAGTCGTATAGCTGACTCTTATGATTAATGGTTGGATAAGATTGTTTGTTCTTGAAATGCATCTCACTTACCTGGAACGGAAACCCTAAGTCCTTTAGGGTGTATTGCTTCGAGCGTGGCCGGTGGTGCCTCGTAGCACAGCACGATTTTAAATAACAAGACCCACACACATGTTTTGTACATTCTCGTTACGGATGTTGTGTTCTGAAATAAATAATTAAATTGAAGCAATCGAAAAACCGGTTCATCTTTATCCGGCGTTTCGAATTCTCAGCAATTTTCACGGTCACGAAGACTGATAGCCGATGTAACGCTGTAACGTTAAATCTAATTTAAAAGATATATTTATGCTTTACGAAAGAATCACAATAACAAAAAAAATCAAGTAAACTTAATGTTTTTGATTTTACACCAACTTCTATACGATCCGACCTAATTATTATTTTTCGGGCTTAAATTGAATATTATCAGATTTTTCTTCGGTTCTAGGGTTGTATGTTGTACTTGATTTCTTCGACTATTCGTCAATGAACATGAAAATTATAACTCTTATTATATTATTATGAACTCACTAGCTGTACCCGTCCGCTTCGCTGGGCATTTAAAATTAACATTATTATTTCTCACCCCCACAAAGATTCTCATCATTAACGCCCCTGCAACTGGTGTAGGGAGTCCAACACTCACATAAATATTCCTATCCATTAAGTACATGTATTTTCTACATGTATACCAAGTTTCAAATCAATCGGATGCATGGTTTAGTAGTTATAAAGGAACATCCGTAAAAACCACTGTAGATTTATATATTAGTATTGATTACTTACCTCTGGGAGACGTTTGTGAACTCGTCGAAGCCACGTGACTGTGTGAAAATTTTATTGTGTCTCAAACAGAATCGATCTTTTTTTATTGCTTAGAACGGTGGACGAGCTCACAGCCCACCTGATGTTAAGTGGTTACTGGAGCCCATAGACATCTATGACGTAAATGCGCTACCCACCTTGAGATATATAAATTCTAAGGTCTCCCTCAGTATAGTTACAACAGAAATATACAGGGTGGTGGTACCTACCCGTGCGCACTCACAAAAGGTCCTTCCACCAGTAAAAATCTACAAAGCATCAGGTATCTTACCTATTTGGTTCGGTAGGTTTGATTGAACACAACATGTAAAATGTTTACGTGTGAATATGTTAGGAACGCGACGTACCCGACCGCACTGGCCGATTTGCGGTCTTCGTCTGTTGTGTGCTAGCGTATTATCTATTCTCCGTGTGCTGGACTCGATAAGTTTATCTTTACGTAATTATTGTACTGTTTTTTTTTTTACTTTAGACTGATTTCACACAACGGTACTAATTGATTGCGACTTTGACAGTATCCACTTCCAAATGATTGCTGTTATAATTTTGGGAAATCCCGTATTGTAATTGGAATATAGTTGTAGTGAATGCTCTTTTTATTTTATTTTATTGCACAGATATGTGGACAAGCTCACAGCGCACCTGATGTAGACATCTACAACGTAAATGCCACCATCCAACTTTGAGATATGACTTCTAAGGTCTCGGTATAGTTACAACAGCTGCCCCACCCTTCAAACCGAAACGCATTACTGCATCACGGCTGAAATAGGCGTGGTGGTACTTACCCGTGCGGACTCACAATACGTCCTACCACCAGTAATTACACGAATCATAATTTGGGGATTTGATTTTTATTCCACGATTTTATTCCTTCGCCGTGGAGGTCAATCGAGAACATTAGTTACAGTTAGTACGTATTTTATTAGAAAATTGGCACCCGCCTGCGGGTTTCGAACACCGTTGCATCACTCGATACGAATGCACCGGACGTCTTTATCCCTTAGGCCACGACGACTTTATAACGTACCATAGAATTGATCGAGAATCTTAATAATTGTTGGGGATGATCCGTCATCCCGATTTGAACCGTTACGTTCACACACCGGGCTTCAGGATATAATTCTTTCCACGTACCATTTGGCTCTGGAATGAACTTCTCATTACAGTAGCTATTTCACAAATGGTTATGACACGTCATGTCTTTAGTGATCGGCAGCGATTTTATCTCTGACATCAATGAAGTACTATGAAAGCTAAAAAAATTTAAATCGACCAGACTTAATAATATCACTATAAACTAGGACTATTCTCGACCCAAGAAGGAGGTATTCCTTTCTCAGTTTCTCTTTTGGCAAAGAAATTTTATTGGCGTGCAAGTATCTGAGCATTCAAATTTGAAGGATTACAAAAGCTTTTTAAAATTTAACTTCGGCAGTAAGCGTCGTGAACCCGTCTGCCTATTCCGAACAAAGAAAAAAAACAGAAATAGGCAAGATGGTAATAGCTATGCAAAACCTACCATTAGAACGCGTTAGTCGGAAATTTGATGCTTTGATTTTTAATCAATCAAAAAAAATGAATAAAATGACTGGGTTCAAAATGACTGGAAAAATATCGACTGGGTTCGTTTGAATGTGTGTTGTTAAATATTTTGTGGAATAAACACAAGAAGAAGAAAAAGAAGAAGATTTTTAATAATAATATATTCATTACTATCTTTTCTGTGTAGTTTGAACTAATATACTACTATATTATACCTAAAATTATGTCCGATATGAACGACGCTTTATTTAACTCTTGAAGATCATCTAAGAAAACAATTTTAAAGTCGCATTAATTGAACAAGCAGTTCGTTTTCCCGTTTCTCGGTATCGGCCAGTTTATTGAATGTTTTACCTTATATCGACTGGGTTCGTTTGAATTTGTGTGTTGTTAAATATTTTAGTTACTCAGTATTTATGCTGATATGTAGGCAGCGGCTTGGCTCTGCCCCTGGCATTGCTGAAGTCCATGGGCGACGGTAACCACTCACCATCAGGTGGGCCGTATACTCGTCTGCCTACAAGGTCAATAAAAAAAAAGATTTAAAAAAAAAGAAGTAAATATACGAATATGCCTACCTAGATAATTCTGTTAAGCGCATCTGTCTTTTTCTCTTTATATCTCTTATGAGTATGGTGAGACATGTCAGCTCGGAATCGCAAAAACAATTGATAGCTGAGACTCCAATTTGCCTTTCTTGGAAGCATATGTTTGGAATTACTATTAGTCCAATTTATTTTAGATTATTTTTTCGGGTTTGTTCTTTATAGTTTCATTGATAATTTATACCTATCCATTCTTCCGCATCGAAATATAAGAGAGACTATGTACCTGTTATATTATTTATTTATTTATTCTTTATTTGTACACACCGTTAATATAATACAGTAATTGCGATAAGATATAAAAAAATGGCGAGCTTAACTCAACAATTGAGTTATCTACCAGCTAACCGTTCTCAAAGAAGGAAAGCTTTACATTAGTGGGTAGATGAGTACAATCAAATTAATTTAATTATTGATATTATAGACAATAACAATAAAAATAATAAAAATAAACACTAATACATAATATATCAAACTATATACATACACAATTACACACATAAACAACATAAACATATACATACACGTACATATATAATGAAATACTAAAATAAATACATATAAGTAATACTAAATTGATAGATAGTGCTTCTTTAATGCCTTCCTGAATACTTCAAGTGAGGGACTTGCACGGGTTGAGTGTGGAACTGAGTTCCACAGACGCTAGTTCCAACAGAGCTATTTATCATAATAATATGCAATCAAACAATCTACTTAATAGTAACTAGTGATCACTCGTGGATGTCAGTAAGAGGTACAGCAAAGCCACTGCCAGCATTGAGTACATTTCTCAAACCTCACTTGAAGAAGGACATGTTGTAGTGCACAGGAAGTGTAGTGTACGTGGCAAAAAAGATAATAATATCTGGAAACGCATTGTGGATGACCACAGTGACTCCAGATAGTATAGATGCGGTGTGCTTCGGTGGCGGGTGATTCCATGATAAAAATGAGATAATGCTATTAGCCATAGAGCATACCGCATAAAACATAAAGAGAACCGAAATCCCTCCAGCTGACCTGATGCCCGAAATAATTCATATGAACGGGATTATCGACAAACCAAACGGTCCCTTCTGTATGAAGGCAAATGGAAGTAGCTGGTGTTTCAGAGCATGATGCGAGCGGTACTCCATGCGAGGTCAAGCCTGGCCTTTCTAAAGCATCAATATTTGCTCAGGAGTGTATACGTTATGTTGAGGAATCTCAACATTTTGGAACTGAACTTGGCTTTACCTTCAATATGATTCCGATACTGGATACCGTTCGAAATATTGAGACCAAGAATCCCGATAATTTTAGAATGTTGCAGGGGTACTCCTTCGAATTACGACGCTTTGACAGAGGCTTCTTCACAGTAAGTCTTCATTTTCAAAGGGATGAATTGAACTAAATTAAATTTACGCATTCGAAGAATTGCCTCGAAGAGTTCTCTTAAGGCACAAGTTTGGAAGATCAAGTGATTATTATTTATAAGTTTCCCTATTTGATCATTTTGTTAAAATGATTGAAGCTCCTCTTCACTACATAGTATAAAACAAAGTCACTTTCTCTGTCCCTATATCTGTCTGTCCCGATGTATGCTTAAATCTTTAAAACTACACAACAGATTTTGATGCGGTTTTTTTAAGGACGGGTCGCTAGTATATTATAAAGGGCGGGAAAGCTGTCTATTTATTAGATGACAGGTAGGGAAACAATATGATAATAGAATATCTCGCTGTTGGTACATAGTTCTTAAAATTCTTAATGGGATAAATAGTAAACAGAATAACACTACGCAATTTTTTACAATGTTTATTTTTTTTATCATTATTATTATAAAAAAAACATTTTTTCTTCGTATTTTATAACGAAATCACGTAATTGCTTGTACAAAATTTTATAATTATATTCAGGATATTGACTGGTAGATTGCAATTAAATACTTAGTATTGGTATATATTAAGCCGTTACCGAAATTTATATCTCGCAATTTTTTTTACTTGCACTGGTCGGTCACCGAGCTCACAGACCATCTAATTTTAAGTAGTTACCGTCCATAGACATCAACGTGAATGCCATTTACTATCTTAAAGCCACGAAGTTGAAGTCTCAATTGAATAAAAACCTTCCCTTCGAACAATGCTACTTCGCGGCAGAAATAGGGGGGATAGTGGGGATCTAATTATGTCCTTTAACAATATATCTATCTACTCATCTACTACAACTAAATTTCGGTTTTATTAATTTCCGAATTTCTAATCACTAAAAGTTCTCGTGATCACGAAATATCTAGAGCCGGAATTGTTTTTGTTAATAGTCAGTCGTCACTTATTACACGATCATTCCACTTTTCATTGCTTATCATTTTGAGAGTCAACCACCGTGATATGTTGATAGCTTAAAGTGCATAAACTCTGACGTAATCAACCCTCATGGCCGCATCGTACCACGTCGGCAACCAGTTAGTCCTGTCGTTCCAGAAGGCCAGCATTGCTTTGCTGTTCCTATTCTTCCAGGGCTTATCCGGATTATCCGTGAAATCGTGAACGCCACCAACGCGGAGACCGAGAGAGATATAGAACTGCGAAAAAAATGAAAATGCTTATAGTTTTGGTTGAAAAACTTCATACAAAGCGACAACAGTAAAATTCGAAAAAAATATTTTACTCTCGTTATATTTATTAAGAAGTGGGGCTTATCTTTTTCCAGTTAAATGCCTGCGCATATAGCGTAGCGTAAAAAAAAAATAGAGAATGGGAAAAGAATAACATATGTTTATCGCTTTTTTCGCATTAAAAGTGTACAATTTCCAAAAATATTCGAAATTGAGTTAATATGCGTAAACATTCGGTATCACCAGTATTTTTCTCATAAATTCTATCAAAAGAGCGAAGTTTAACAGATTTTATCTTACTTTAAAAGACAGATAATGTAACTGGTAAAAATATCACAAGATAAACCTTTAAAACACTGATCTGTAAAATTATTAAGTTTTACAGTTTTAATGCGAGAAAACGATATGTGAAACTTACGATCTGATCCAGTGGAGCCATAATTGTTCCTTTGAGCCATTGGGCTGCATGAGGTACTGCATTCTGCCGGCCAACAGTATAGAAGCCTTCACCTGGATCCACTACACCGAACTGTTCTCCATCAACCAAAACTTCAATGCCATCTACAAAAAAAAACCTTCCATAAATCTACATAAAAATTCGACACGTGAAAGAGACTTATAGATAGTATTCGGGGGGCTAAGCTTGTGACATGATTGCTTTCATAACCGCCTCAATCACTCATAATCGGATTTTTACCGGCTATCTTTATAAATTTTTACATTATTAGTTTAGCGATTTTAAAGAGAGCCTTTTCTGAAATAGTAAGTAATAGTAATAGAAAGTTAAAGTTGTATTTAAAAATGAATAGGAGCGTTGAGGCCACAAATGTCTTGTTGTTTCTTCTGCACACTCACACCTCGTATAGCAGTGAAAATACATATAAATAGATAGGTGCATATTTTTTGTTACTTGACAAAAAACTAAAAACCACAAGTGAAAGAAGTATCCATCTTACTTATTGTAGAAAGCAATTATATTTTTTTGGTTTTATTTTAATTTGAAGTACGTACATTTTTGATGAAGAACAAATCTATTCAGACCTACCATCACCTACTAACCAGATTGACCGAAGACCTAGTGAAAGTCACTGGGTCATGTTGGAAGCAAGTGACCGCAGACCGGCTGCACTGGAGGTCAATTTTCTTTGCTGATAGCATTGAGAGGCTATTTCAGCTTCGCTCTAACGTGTAGGTGAGCCCACGGGACTCAAACTGGAGTGTTGCTAACACTGGCCCTAGCAAGAGCAGTGCTTCGCAGAATCTACCACCGGATCAGAAACGCGACCCACTGAGAAGATCCGGCGAGAAACTCAGTGGGCTGTGTCTGTGGGTTAATTCGCTCGCCGAGCCCTTTGTCGCAAGCGACGACTTCGACTAGGACGGTGACCGGTGCTTGTGGTACATAAAAGCACCGTTAATGGATCGGGAGGATCCGTAATGACGTGTTTTGGGCGACGTCGACTGTTTACCATTTGGTCCACAGGATCGAGTTGGAGATCAATTGGAGAGGCCTATGTTCAGCAGTGGACAGCTATCGGCTGAGATGAGATGATGATGATGATGATATCTATTCAGTGTACTTACTAGGCTTCCAAATCATTGTATAATTATGATATTCCTTATTCCAGTTCTCGATGCCGAGTTTCTCTTTCATTAGCTTCGACCTGAACGGCTCGGTGTCGGATAGAACGGGTCCAGCGTACAGTTTCTTGCTGAAGACAGCGTTTCCTCTCGTGAAGGCGATACGCATCAAGCCGGACTCGTAGCGGCGCGGACCGTACATCTTCTCGTGTGGCTCCAAGTTGACTTCTGAAATTACAAAACAAACCGGCAAAATTATAATTTGCGTAATTACTGGTGGTAGGACATCTTGTGAGTTCGCACGGGTAGTTACCACTACCGTGCCTATTTCTGTCGTGAAACAGTAATGCGTTTCGGTTTGAAGTCTGGGGCAGCCGTTATACTGAGACCTTAGAACTCATATCTCAAGGTGGGTGACGGCATTTATATTGTAGATGTCTATGGGCTCCAGTAACCACATAACACCAAGTGGGCTGTGAGCTCGTCCACCCATATAAGCAATAAAAAAAACCACCTATGTTTTGTATTCGTATTGGAAGACCAACCCGCTGAAAGGTATTAGACCATAGCGAACAATTTTAATTAGCTCGTTGTGTTTTAAAAATAATATGCGAAAGCGCGATATAATGATAAAGATATAATCCGGGTATAGGCACACTACTTCCATCACTATAGCTTCTGTGCAGCCAGTAGGTAATACAGCGGAGACCAAACGACAGAATGAAAACGATCAGGTACAGATAGCCAGAACGACATGGACCGAACAAATAAAAAATAATAATAAAGATAACTCCCCGAAATCAGTTCAGTAAGACGGCATCATGAGACGTGTTAAGTTTGCCCCTCCATATCGTGATCTTAATGATCCCATGTCATGTAGACGATCACGACCACTCTGTCAAAAGTGACATAACTGAGAAGAAGTTCTTGGAGTAACTACTTAACATCATATACACACATAATATATA
This sequence comes from Bombyx mori, assembly GCF_030269925.1. Taxonomy (NCBI): domain Eukaryota; kingdom Metazoa; phylum Arthropoda; class Insecta; order Lepidoptera; family Bombycidae; genus Bombyx; species Bombyx mori. The sequence goes on along the minus strand of NC_085117.1, from coordinate 7,753,874 downwards.
TATATATATATATTATAATTTCGATAGACCAATTTATAAGTGGTTGTCCTTTCAAACCCAAATACCAAATGTTTGTACCTATTAGGGCTCACAATAAGCCTTACTAGTAGAAACGACGCTAATCGTCAACTATAGCGGGTTTCATGCTGGTCCTTCATTATGAAAATACGTTATGGACTTGACTGTGTTTGGTACGTATTTGAAGTCGTCGTGGCCTAAAGGATAAGACGTCCGGTGCATTCGTATCGAGCGATGCACTGGTGTTCGAATCTCGCTGGCGGGTACCAATTTTTCTAATGAAATACGTACTCAACAAATGTTCACGATTGACTTCCACGGTGAAGGAATAACATCGTGCAATAAAAATCAAACCCGCAAAATTATAATTTGCGTAATTACTGGTGGTAGGACCTCTTGTGAGTCCGCACGGGTGGGTACCACCGCCCCGCCTATTTCTGCCGTGAAGCAGTAATGCGTTTCGGTTTGAAGGGTGGGGCAGCCGTTGTGACTATACTGAGACCTTAGAACTATATCTCAAGGTGTGTGGCGCATTTACGTTGTAGATGTCTATGGGCTCCAGTAACCACTTAACACCAGGTGGGCTGTGAGCTCGTCCACACATACAAGCAATAAAAAAAAATAAAAAAATCTTCAGAGAATTCAGAAATTGTTTATAGTTTTTTAACCCAGGCTTTGTTGCACCAATAGAAACCAGCACAATGTGCCTCTTAATCACACACTTGGAGTTTTTGCTGAAAGTAGATCCAATATGTTTATATTATAGTATACTGACCAGGAATCAACCAGTTTCCAGCAGGTAGCTTAACTCGAACCTCAATCCTTCCATATTTGAAGCCGAATTTGTGTCTAGTTGTCACTTTCCCGGTCATAACTGGCGGAAGAATTTGTGATCCAGAAGCCACTCTTTTGCACTCCGTTGTGTCGATCTGGCCAGTGCATCTGTTATTTATATAAATGCTTACAATTAATAAGAAGATGCAGACACGCTCTCAAGTTTTTAGTTAGGTGGATTCACGAGTGCTCATGGTTAGCGGCTGGGTGGCGATGTATGAACCAGGTTGGTTGCGACTGCAGCGTACCTTAGCACAGGACTCAGTGATGTTTTTCTAGAAATATCCCCTCCTTTATGTTCTGGTATGTCAATGGATTATAGCATGTCCTTCTTCAAACGAGGCTTGTGGAGAGTATTAAGCAGTAGGCAGCGGCTTGGCTCTGCTCCTGGCATTGCTGAAGTCCATGGGCGACGGTAACCACTTACCATCAGGTGGGCCGTACGCTCGTCTGCCTACAAATTTCTAAGTTCGGTGAAAGAGTTCACATCTATCTGGTGCTTAGTGATTATACGAAGATTCGAATAAGTATGATGACGGTACCAACTCGTGTTAGTGGCATCTGCCTGTAGGGTTTCCTTATGCTCTACAACCAGTAAATATCGGTTGGTGATCGTCGTGCACTGGTGAGTATTCTCAAAGAACATTGCTCATTCTTCAATGATGTTTTTAGTCAACCACGGAAAGACATGAAGTGGTGCTATTCTGGACTGAAAATCTTTGCAGTTTTACTTTAAACTAAACTTTATTCCACATGAAATGGTTTCTTAGGACATGCTGTGCTATGTATGGACATTGGAATCATAGGGAAATTCTCGTAGCAGCTCTGGGTTCTTTGCACATGGCATTGTCATACCGATCTGTATGTCTGCACCATACGTTTCGTCTATCACCCTGTCTACGGATATTCAAGATGGTGATAATAATCCAATAAATTATCTAACCTGTTCGTCAAATCAAGGTCTTGATAAATCTTGTCTTCACTGAATTTACTCTCCAAAAGCACCGGACTGATGATCAAAGATCCGGAATCAAAGCCGATGGTCCCATCAGTTGTGTAGACATTGAATGGATAATCCTGGAATGTATTATAGTAAGAAAGAATGTTTCAAGAAAATTAGCAGTCCGGATCGGAAATTGAATTTAAACACACAATATACATATATTATCGCACAAATTGCAGCGGTATTATATACCTATATTAAATAAAAGACTAAAACGAGGAAACTTTACCTCAAAGCTATGAATAAGGTAATAATAGCAAGTGAAACTACCGCCACAAATTAAACAGAAATGACACTAACCGGTTCTTCAGGAAATCTAACTTCAGCTCCCCAACTCGTCAAATCTTTAAGGCTATTCTTTTCAAACTCGTCACTGAAGATCAAAGTTCCCTTACAGATTTTATCGCGGCCTTGGACCACTGTTTCTGACGTTTGGCACGTCTGTTCCGGTCTAACGATAGGAGTGCTGGCTTGTTGGGGTATCTGCAGTGGACCCGTGGTAGATGTGGCCACAGGTGGGTTGGCTACGTCTACTGGATTCCCATTTTCATTGACGAATTCTGAAAAGAAAATGTTACTGTTCTAAAATCACTCGATTATGAATTTCTGTCTTCAGATTACATTTGTTTTTTTTTTTTACTTCGTTCCAATTTATTATTTGAAGCTCTACACTTTCTATTTGAATTTCCACCTCAAATTTGATATGTGATAATGCCTATAACAACATCGAAACAAATTAGCTACAGAATGTGGATGTTTGTATCCGCCGCTACAGACTCATCATACGCCATAACTCCTAACGATAAGATGACATAGACAAAGAGGATAAGGAGACGCTAATCACTTAATTTACTGGGCGTATTGGGAAAGTAATACTGATAGTTCAAGTAAGTAGCTGGGAATTTGCGAATCTTCGAATAATAGTTGAAGACATTAGATCCTCAATGGAATGGCATTCATTTTTTATTATGGTTTCATGGGAAGTATGTGTCTTTAGCAAATCACACGACTGGTGGAACTGGACTGCAGCTATCTCTGATGGGGTGGCATTTTGTAAAATGCAAGGAGCAGAAATAGGCAGCGTACCTATCCGTGGGGGTTTACCAGATGTCCTACCACCGTCAATTTGATTTTCCGTCGCCGATCCTCAATTGACGTATTAACTTTTGTGTTTTTTTTAAATTTACTGTCTTAATTTGTGGTGTTTCAACAAAACATATCTATATATCTATTATAAAGCTCACCTGTTACAGTCCATTCGCCGTTATCCTGCCTATATCCGAGGCCATCCTTGATTACATACGTCCAGAAATAAATCTTATCTCCCAGTTTTAGCTGAGCATTTCTGTCTCTGAACGTCCAAACGCCGTTTTTGGCTTTAGTGATGTCCCTGGACCAATGCCCCGATTCCAGGCCTTCCATCTCTTCGTTGAGCTTGCCGTGAAAGGCGAAGAGCGAGAAACCATCGTCTGAAAACCAGATGGAACTGCGTTAGATATTTTTTAGGTTTACTAATAATATATCTTATTTTACTTAGAGATCTGAAATGCAAAAGCCTATTTTATTGACTTAAATGGATAAACGAGCAATTAAAATCTAACAGTTGCCTGTGAGAATGCCAAAATACTGTCAATAGACAGTAGTTGTGGTAAATCGTGAAAACAAGATCGTTTTCACGACTATATAGTTGTAAGTATTGCAGATGCGATACTTACAACTTAATACTAATGTATATAATTTTAGAATCACGATGGATAAAAATTGTCAAGCATCGAAGTGCTATGCAAGATGTGCTCAATTGCAAAATAAGAAGAAAATTCGAATTTATAGCGTGCCGTAAAGGTGATATTAATACGCCATACGTTGCCACTGCTAGGAATCGATTATTCCCAGAATTCAATATTCGTTCAGCCTCAAGTACTCTACTCTACTCTAAGCTAGACCGCCTTAGATAGTACTTCGCATCATCAAGTTTGCCGATTATTGCTTAAGGTGCAGCGTTATTTTTCTTTATTCATTATTCACATATTATAAATATTTTATTGCCTTTGAAGACGAACGTTATAAGGCCTAGAGATGATGAGCTGTAACCATTGAGTGTCACCAATGCTAGAGGAGCTAATGCCTACCGCTCAGCTCGGACTACAGCTCTGTTAGATAAAAAGCTGTTCAAAGCGACTTGAACCCGCATTGGCCATTCTCGGTGCTTTTAGGCTTAAGCACCGGTCACCGTCCTCGTGGAATAAGTTCGACTAGGCGAATTAACCCATAGACACAAATCATTGAGTTTCTCGCGGGATCTTTTCATTGCCGTTGCTAGAGCTAGTGTTAGCACACTCTTAGGTTGAGCCCGTGAGCTCACCTACCCGTCCGTGAAAAGGTAAAATGGGCTCTTAGGCTACCAGCAATTAGGTAGGAAATTAAACACACAATTAACGCTCTTTCGATGAATGCATCAGCTCTAGACAATATAAATGAACACTGTTCTGGTATCAGGTGACGCGATGATAAAATAGAGATGCCGGAATCATCTCAAATACCACCGAGGAGAAGTTTTAATTTGGGGACAAGTCATGGAGTGTTCTAATATTGGTCTCGACCTGCCACCTTCAAAGAGTCCTCGAGTGTTTGCCGATGAGATTCGATTCTGATTCGTCTTGGGTGTTTGTTTTTGTGAAATAAACCGCAAAATCGACTTCAAACATCTTTAAAGTTACTGTATTTTTTTTAATTACCAAACTCGTCAGACCCGTTCCTCATTTATTTACGTGGACTGACTCAAACGGCATCTTTGTATAACCAGTTTACTCACCAGTGTGCTCACTGCACTGTTAACTTTAAAAATAAAAACATCACTAAATGTCAGATACTTGATTTTATTTTTACTTTTTTTATTTCTCTAGTTTTTAGTTCCTGCGAGCACTGTAATAAAAGAAGACGCGTAAAGGTCAATCAAAACAAAAGATTCATAGATTGTGGTCGATGACCACTTAACACTACGTGAGCCGTGATCTCGTCTATCCATCTTTGCAAAAAAGAAAAAAAAATTGCGAAAGTTAAGAAATTTTTAAAAAGGTGCAAATATTAGATGGTTTAGTTAATAAAACGAATCAAAACTTGAAATATCGGAGACAAGGTCGAATTCTGATCACTGAGAACTATTTAATAAAAATTATCTAAATTTTATAGTCTAGTAGGTCGTGACTTCGGAGTTGAGAGACGCGAGAGGAACATTAAAAATAAATATATATATTTTTTATAGAAAATTCAACATTTAATCTATGTTACGTAATTAAAGATACTTTTACTGTTTAAAATCGCGTTTATTGTTCGCAAAATGTCGAGATATCATTTCTATTATTATTATTATTTTTTATTGCTTAGATGGGTGGACGAGCTCACAGCCCACCTGGTGTAAAGTGGTTACTGGAGCCCATGGACATCTACAACGTAAATGCGCCACCCACCTTGAGATATAAGTTCTAAGATTTCAGTATAGTTACAACGGCTGCCCCACCCTTCAAACCGAAACGCATTACTGCTTCACGGCAGAAATAGGCAGGGTGGTGGTACCTAACCGCGCGGACTCACAAGAGGTCCTACCACCAGTAAAATTTTAAATTTAATTGTAGTTAATACGATCTTCAAATATCGAATATCGAAATGTGTGAAACAATACAATGATAATAATAAACCATATACATATTTAACCCTGTAGTTTCAAAAATGTCTAAGACTAGCAAATTTCTAAAAAGAGGACTGTACTATTTGCGATGTATTTTTATTTTTTTTCATTCCGAACTCGTTTATCTTAATGTCTGTCAGTGATTAAAGTTTTTGTGAAAAAAGTTTGAACATATCCCATGAATAATGATGATCAATCGAAGCGGCGCCGTTATGAAAGGTGAATGACTTTCAAAGCTATTTATTAGTTTAATATTTTTGTTGATTTTAAGGTCTCCGAACCAAAACGCCAAACACGCTTTGAGTCTCGTTACATTTCTTAAATACAAAAGTGCAAAATAAGTTGTAAGTAAGCGAGATATTTTTCCATGTCTCAAGAGGGGAACGGTAAGCAGGGTGTGATATTTATGAGCTGGAATATATACTTTAATCCCTCGTATTTCGCTCCACTTATGATTCCTGGATGATGGCAACTTAGTCCATGCTACTTCATTTCCTTTTAACTCTCTTTTATTACAATTAGCGGTCGAATATTAATAAATACAAAAAATATATCCTGTGGTATTTACAAATATCTCGTTTTATCATTACGTTTTAAACTAAACTCATGGACATCAAAAACAAGCAACGAATTAAATAAATAAAAAATGTATTGGTGTTAGATACCACACCAATGTATTTCGTCCGTGCCTTTTTGGGATAGTGGTATTTGTTGATGGCTCGAAAGCCTTTCCAGCTTCACCGCGACGTGTGGGACTTGCTAACAACTGCCAGTTCCATCTACTATCGTGTCAGACTAGGATAATTGCTATAGAATTACAGAAATGATTACGAACAAGAATCAGTTTATCAAAATTTCATAAATACGAAAGGAGCTAGCCAGCTCTCTGGCTCCCACTTGTCACTCTCAACCCACTGAATTGATTTTGAGAATATTCATTATGGAAATAGTTTGAGCTGTGAGAAAGAAAAATCATATATGTATATTTTGAGAGCGTTGTACATGTTGTTATACATTGACCAAAGGTACTGGACGGCGATCGGAAACATTTTCGGTACAGTGTCTTCATCACTGACTAGATTAACGACGTAATAAATAGTTTGAAACCACATTTATGCTACTCTTTGACCATGTAAGTACGATTGGTTCACGGCATGAATAATTAATTAATGCATAAATTTTATTTAACCGAAAATCCAGTTAAACAATTTCTTAGCGTACGAAACGATTTTTTTACATACAAAAACCGGTACATGCGAATAATTCTTTTACATTGCAAAGCTTTAAATCCATTATAGTTCATTGCCTTATCGAAGACGGTGGAGTCGTGGGCCCCTGCGTTCATAAAAAAGGTGTCAATGGCCACAAAGTGTTCATTTAATTTTTCAGACGCTGACATGCAGACACAACAGATGATGATTTGTGGAAAGAATATTAGCTTAATGATTTTTATTTTTAGCAGTAATGCGTTTCGGTTTGAAGGATGGGATAGCTGTTGTAACTATACTGAGACCTTAGAACTTGTATCTCAAGATGGGTGGCGCATTTACTTTGTAGATGTCTATGGGCTCCAGTAACCACTGAACACCAGGTGGGCTGTGAGCTCGTCCACCCATCTAAACATTAAAAAAAATGACATATGAAGTTCAATTGCAAAATTGCTTTCTGGTCATACAGCAGAATGTACCACCGTCCTGTCTATTCCTTTCGTGCACTTCTTTCACTGCTGACTCATAAAAAATGTTCAAGAGCGTTAGATTAACAGTCGAACTGATTTTCTAGTTGATGCCACACACCAACATCGGAGAGAAGTGCCTTGACCAGTGATAAAGCTGAAGGCAGCGGGTATATGCCCAGGAGAACCTGTATCCTACATTGCATATTAAAACCCAATTTCACTAAGACAGGACAGATCTAGTTTGGAAACTATAACGTTTTGATTGAAAACAAATCTGATATTGGCCGTGAGCACTGTTGAAGATAAAGGCACTGAATTTGTTTGAACATAAGGAACGAGAAAACTGGGGAAATACGGAGTGTTAAATTTGAAGAGGTCATATTTGTTATCAACCGATTACTTTATCATTGTCTCGTTTTCCTTAAATCAAAGTCATTTGTTGATGAATTAATGGATTTGAATTTAAAGCTAGCTGTATTCGTCTGTGTAGTAGATTTATTTATACGGAAATATTTATTTGTTTTAACAAAAGGTTGAGAATTCGAAATATGTGTGACTAAGAGAAATTTGGAGCTTTTGTGAATGAAACTAATCGTGGAATATTGTTATAACGTCTTGTGAACGACCTTCATAAGTACTTAATAAAATATGATATAGTAATCGTCGATTACGACGAAGAGTTCGACGAGCGAACTGACCCATAGACACAGCCTACTGAGTTTCTCGCCGGATCTTCTCAGTGGGTCGCGTTTCCCATTCGGTGGTAGATACTGCGAAGCACTGCTCTTGCTAGGGCTGGTGTTAGAAAATCCAGGTTGAGCCCGTGAGCTCACCTACCCGTCCGGGCGTAGCTGGAATAGCTCCTTAGGATACCAGCGAATAGGTAGGAAAAAAAAGTGCGAAAGGATATCTTGAGAACAAAATTAAAGGAACAACAAGAACTATCGCTTTACAGTCAAAGTAAACTAAAAAACGGATTTCGTAAGCGATCAACAATAAACAAAAAAACTGGAAATAAAAAAAGTGTGTGTGTCCGCTCCGACGCACGACTGGAGTTTACTGGATATAAAAAATTAAACGAAACAATACGAGAAATAGTTCTATATTACGACAACACGATACACTACAGATTATTAACAAATTAACGAGACACAAAACAAACGACTAACAAATATATGAAAATACAATAATGAGAGAAACGCGCGATCAGTACGAGGCTTTGTGGCGGACTGCCGGCGCAGCAGCCCGGCGTCACCTGCGATTACGCATTTCGTGTGACATGCGCAATCAGGCGCATAACGCATTTCGTGTGACATGCTAGTACGATTTTGGTCCCCATAATTTTCATACCCCGGGCCTATATATGTAAATCGATTCTAAAGGAGTAAACTCCAATAATAAAAAATAAAAAGGCCTGAGTCATTGCCTTAATAGTGTTATGACAATATCACGGTTTCTTAGTAATGAAGTTAAATATAGACTTGTTGTTACTCAAAGCGTAATCAAATCATACACAAAAAATATTTATGTTATTATGGATATCTATATATATATTTAAATACTGTCGCAGAATTTTTTGCAATGTATAAAGAATCTTGTATTTGTCTCGTCAAAGTTACAAACGAATTAGTGTAGTTTAAATAGTGACATCTCAGCGAAATAAGACTGCGTTTCACTAGATTTTTGTTATGTGCACTAGTATTTTTGTCTAGTGTTTGACTAGTATTTTATAATAATGCTCACGAGTATTGACTAGTATTTTACGGTAATACTCACAAGTCTAGTACGCGATTCTAAATTCAGCCAATCTTTGACAACTGACAAAGGAATATAGAACACGTGATAATAGTTCAGCTTTATCACAGGATACACAGGATATCAAAATGCTTGGTAATACTGGCAGTAGATTCTAGTCAATCGTTCTAAATACTAGTTTCATCAACTTACGCTAAAGCAATTCTCTTCCTATTGCTTACTTTGAGTTAGAGTATGTCTTCTCTATTACGTAGGCTCGTAAGGCGCGTAAAACGTAGGCTCAGCAGTAGCAAAGCAATTTCAATGTAATCTTTTTTTTTTCTTAAGGACCAAATTTTTAAACAATGTTTTCTCTCATTTTGGATTTGGATCGTAAACACGTGATAATTCCAATTTACATAGCTGTTTAGAAAAACGTGTGGCACTCGGGAACCGCCGCGGTAAAGCTATTGCATAGCATTTTTTATCAACTTATGCAATTATAATTAGACAATGATAATTTAATATTAAAACAATAATAAAACAAGATCACGCTATATTAAACATTAATAAAAGCAAAACCTTAACTGTCTCCTTCACACTCATAAGCTAGACCGAGCTCAAGGCCCAAGATAAAAGCTATTCAATAGCTTAAAAATAGCGTAATGATTATCAGCGAAAAAATGTCAGGTAATAGAAAAAAATATACACGACAGTACGCATAAGGACGATTTCTGCAAAAAGAAGATTTGCCTAACGCTGATGTCAAAAAATATGTTGCAATATATTAGAATTTTCTTTCCTTGTACTAGAACTTTTGTGTATGAGAGAGCCTTGATTGTTAAAAAACTTACAGATTTAAAAAAAAAAACTTGTGACATCTTTGCTTGAACAAGGAAAATGATAAACAAAACCATTATCTTTATACATAATATTATTACACATATAAATTTATACATGTATTAAAATGATAAACAGCATTTATGTGTCTGTGTGTATGCTAAAACTCCGCATCTGTGTGTGGAATTGACCAAGATTTTCAATTGTGTTTTAAAATTAGGCCGATCTAAGTTTTTTTAATTTACCTTATTTACCTTAATTTACCTTAATTTTGCATACATAAATGTTTTTTTGATATTAACATAATTTTAAGAGATGTAGTAACGTAATGAGTCGTGGTTACTTTAACAAATAAATATATTATCATTTTCATCACCTATTAGTCCGGGTTGGACAAATATATTTCAATACGAATCTTGGAAGGAACGAAGATGGCATCAACCCTCAGTAGATTTACGTCGCTCATTACGAAATAGATTCCCATTTTGAAGTTTCATTGAATGTTATATATTAATCAATATTAATATCAATGCATGTCTCGTTGGAAAATAGCTCGTAAAGAATATTTAACTAATTATTCTCCTGAAGCGGTTCGGTATGAGGATAATTTCTTTTCGAATACAATATTAATGTGATACAAAACAAGATGGTTGACAAAAATTGAGTACAATTACTGGGGCTAAGTTGTTTGTTAATTATTTTATTATATTTATTATCATACAACGGCCATCCCACTCTTCAAACTGAAACGCAAACCTGATTTATGTCAGAAATAAGCAGAACTACAGGATAACAACATGCCCTACTACTGGAATGTTGTCTTAAAATCATTACTCCCAACGCTTTAGAGTCTGAAGTCGTCGTGGCCTAAAGGATAACACGTCCGGGGCATTCGTATCGAGCGATGCACCGGTGTTCGAATCCCGCTGGCGGGTACCAATTTTTCTAATGAAATACGTACTCAACAAATGTTTCACGATTGACTTCCACGGTGAAGGAATAACATCGTGCAATAAAAATCAAACCCGCAAAATTATAATTTGCGTAATTACTGGTGGTAGGACCTCTTGTGAGTCCGCACGGGTAGGTACCACCGCCCCGCCTATTTCTGCCGTGAAGCAGTAATGCGTTTCGGTTTGAAGGGTGGGGCAGCCGTTGTGACTATACTAAGGCCTTAGAACTATATCTCAAGGTGGGTGGTGCATTTACGTTGTAGATGTCTATGGGCACCAGTAACCACAAAACACCAGGTGGGCTGTGAGCTTGTCCACACATCTAAGCAATAAAAAAATAAAAAGACCCCAACGCAAGACGTGAAGAACATTCGTTTATGTTCCATAAAATGTTGCCGTGGAAACCCTAGCTAGATTAGTCGAACGATTTGATTTTCATTCAAAGTTCGCAGCGCCAATTAATTTATGATACCTATCTAGGAATTCGGATAGTTTCTTGTTTATCCTTTAAATGGTAACGTGTTCTCGTGCTAGCATTATTTTTTCTTTTTCGTTCCAATCTATTTTCTCTACCGATTCACCTGGCCTTTAGAGGTTACCATAGGGACGAGACCTTTGTATTAATGACTTAGAAAGGCTGTCCTACATTCGAATCTTCGTTAGCGGCAGAGATAAGCAAAAGCTGAGGATCTTCTGCCTTGCATACGTCAATTATAAAAAGACTTACGTACCTGGCACTGTTACTCTTAATCCAGCTGGATATATAGCTTCAAGTTTAGCTGGAGGGACGATGTATTGGGCGGCTCTGGGTTGCGCAGAACATATTGTGACTAACACACTTAATATAATAATTTTGAAGAACATGACGTCTGCACAGTGCGACGGTAGAACGCTGACTGACTTCAAAAATCTTGAAGCGCTCTGTATCTTGCGTGTGAGCGTCGTAAAATGTGCATAATATAAAATTTAGACACGGCATTAATTTCCTCATCATTTTTCCTATACCAATTTTTTTTTTTTTTTTTTTTTTTTATTGCCTTGTAGGCAGACGAGCATACGGCCCACCTGATGGTGAGTGGTTACCGTCGCCCATGGACTTCAGCAATGCCAGGGGCAGAGCCAAGCCGCTGCCTACCGTATAAGATTATATACCAAATAAGATTGCATTTTAATGAAACATTTTATATTTACTCTTTTATTTAATTATTGCTTAGATGGATGGAGGAGCTCACGGGCCACCAGGTGCTAAGTGGATGCCGCAATCTATATACATCTACAACGTAAATACTAAATGCCGTTACCCACCTCGAGACATGAGTTCTAAGGCTTAAATTTTTACTGTACAACGGTAGCCCCACTCTTCAAACCGAAACGCAATAGTGCTTCACGACCGAAATAAGCAGGTGGTGGTACCTACCCATACGGACTCATAAGACATTCTAACACCAGTAATTACGCAAATTAAATTTTTTGGGGGTTTGATTTTTATTATACGATGTTATATAAGTATGTATGTAAGTATGTATGTATGTAAGTATTTGTTAAGTACATGTGTATATAGTCATTTGTGTTATATAAGACATATAGGACATTGGCTATTTTAGTGATTGAGAAGTCGAACTCAACATATAAGTAGGTGCGGGATGACATTCATGTTCCGTTGTCTATGCATAACCATTTTAAATGAGTCTCCCCAAATAGGCAATTAATTATTATCATTAATTTATAGGTAATAAAACTACTATTAAGAGGTTAATTACGGACGTTTCTTAGTTGTGAACTGTAGATTATTTTATAAGAATAATTCTTAGAGTCGGAATTTAAGTAAGTTGTAACGCGATGTGTCACAGAACTAATAATCTAAGAGAAGAGAAAAATAATATTCAATTGTCAATTTAGATTATTAGCAACATATTAAAATGTTTACGCCTAATTACCTTCAGCTATAATTTGGTCTTTTAATATGGGCATCATCATTCAGACCCTTAGTGTCAAATATTTTTACAAAAAAGATTGATTCTGATTGGAAAATAAATCAATATATTGCATTACGGTAATTAGAGCTATATCGCGCAAAGATCGAACGGCTAGTGGGGTAAAGATATTCTTGAATGGAGACCACGTACTGACAAGTGCAGTGTGGAACGCCCACCTGTCAGATGGACCGACTATAGGAAACTGCTGGGTCATGTTGGATGCAGATGACAATGGACCAGCCGCACTGGAGATTGATTGGAGAGGCCTATGTTCAGCAGTGGATAACTATGGGCTAATTAATTGAAATTATAAGTTTGTACACTATTATGATTCTATTGTCAAAGGCTATTTATTATACTTCTCTAATCACAGATTTTGCCGAGATTACACTTTAGACAAATAGTAATAAAGGCAAACAATATTTAATCTATTCTCAATTTGACGACAGACTTTAAGTAATAAGAAAAGTTTGACAATAAACAAATAGTATGCATGCGTGTGTGTGTCAAATACATGGTAGTGTGTGTAATGTTTTTTTTTATTGATTTAATGTATTTTTTATGCATAATTTACCAAAATATTAATATTCTGCACTCCTCTACAATATCTATAAGTGTGGGAAATTTCATACTACTCCGTCCGCGCAATTTTCGTAAAAAGGGGTACAAAGTTTTTGCTTCATGTATTAATAATAATATATCGATGATCAAGGTCATTAACCACAACAATGACGCGTTAATTAATATAATTGAAATTTCTTGATAATGCAAAGTCAAACATCAACTATAATTATTATTCAACTAGCGACCCGCCCTCGCTTCGCTTAGGAAACATTAAAACACACATGAAACAAAAAAATAAAAATAAAAAAATAAATAAAAAAAGTAGCCTATGTTCATCAGGGACAATGTCAGCTTCTAATGGAAAAAGAATTTTTCGAATCAGTCCAGTAGTTTCGGAGCCTATTCGAAACAAACAAACAAACAAATCTTTCCTCATTATAATATTAGTATAGATGTGATTTTATATTTGGTTCAAGAGAGTAGCTATAATTACATTTACGGTTTAATCTGGCATTTAGTATTGCCATTATTCTCAAAGGGATCCCTTGATTCTATCTAGATCTAAAACGGAACCTAATAAACACAAATTCGACGAAATTGCAAATGGCATCTACTTTAATGAATAGCAGTTAGCACAATAATGCTATTTTCATGTCTGTTTATTTGTTGATCTGCGTCAAGATTTACCAGTCCATGACTGACCAGTTCATAGCTATGTAAGTGCTGCAGTAATTTTTATGTCATTGTCCTGTGTTTATTTATTTTTTACTGTCTATGTCTTATGTCGTATCCGTTTTTTTCCCCCACCTAAGCTGAGAGCCTTGAGAGGCTATTTCAGCGTAACCTTAACTAGTAGGTGAGCTCACGGGGCTCAAACCTGACGACGTTGCTAACACGAACCCTAGCAAGAGCCGTGCTCCGCAGAATCTACCACCGGATCGGAAACGCAACCCACTGAGAAAATCCGGGCCGAGAAATTCAGTGGGCTGTGTCTGAGGGTTAATTTACTCGTCGAGCCCATCGCCGCAAGCGACGGATTCGACCACGGGCTCGTCCACCCATCTAGGCAAAAAAGCAACATTTTTTTTTTGCGAAGAGCGGTTTTCTTTTAATGAGCAACCAACAGACTGTGATTGCCAAACACCTTTTTCTTTGCATAGCAGACAGACAAGCAAGATCCTACCCGCTTATGGACACTGGCAATATTGGTACAATCAAGGTACTGTCAACCACAGGCATCCTTGAAAATCTCATTGTAGGAGGTAATCTCAAAGCGCACTGGGAATAGTGTGGAGGGCAGTTCATACCAAAACCGGATGGTACGTGCCAAAAAAGATATCTGAAAATAGCATTGTTGGTAAAAACTGGTTGAGTTAAGATAAAAATTGAATCGATAGGTATATTACAAAAAAAAAAAGTGTGTGTGTCCGCTCCGACGCACGACTGGAGTTTACTGGATATAAAAAATTAAACGAAACAATACGAGAAATAGTTCTATATTACGACAACACGATACACTACAGATTATTAACAAATTAACGAGACACAAAACAAACGACTAACAAATATATGAAAATACAATAATTAGAGAAACGCGCGATCAGTACGAGGCTTTGTGGCGGACTGCCGGCGCAGCAGCCCGGCGCGCATTTCGTGTGACATGCGCAATCAGGCGCATAACGCATTTCGTGTGACATGCTAGTACGATTTTGGTCCTCATAATTTTCATACCCCGGGCCTATATATGTAAATCGATTCTAAAGGAGTAAACTCCAAAAAATCCTGTGTCACGCGAAACCGCAACGATAGGGTTAATTGATCGAAAGCAATCAGTCACTCCCGTATTTATTCAATTTTTGTACAGGAACGAATTTTCCGGAATACAAGTCTCAGTAAAAATTGTATGCTTTTATCAAATTCTTAAACAATTGAATATCGACGCTTGAAAGGCAAACGTGACTAACGGCCGTTTTCAATAACCTATCTATCACTAGTTTCGGTTACTAAAGATAGACAAATCTATCTTTTTGTCCTTACTTACGTTCCAATAACCTATCAACGGACAGCAGTTCATATCGGATTTATCTATCCATCGTCGGGAGGACGGATAGCCTGCTAAAGATAGAACGCTCATACAAATCGTGCTTACTTCCGTTTCAATATGAGTTTTAAGTAACTCTCCGGTAGGCGGCGCTATCTCTAGTAAGGGCATTCGCTTATCTGTCAAAATCGGCCGGTTACATGTTTATCTTTCGAAAGTAAATCGCTATAATTTAATAATTGTTTCTGTTCATAATGGCAGTGATGATAGTGATATGGAATTATTTCAAATGATAATGGATTGTGATGCAGATAGTGATAGTGAGGCCGATATCATATGGTTAGGAAAATAAAGATCGTCTGAATTACATGGCGAAGATCAATAATTACGAATTTGACTATAGATTTCTGAGCAAAGGTGTTGTGAATGAATTGACTAATTTAATGAGACCATATTTGAGTGTAACGTCAAAAAGGTAAGATAAATTTTAACCATAAAAGTACTCGTTATTACAACTTATATTTGTTTATAGCAATAGCAAAATTATACCTAATTTTTGTTGTGTTACAAAATCACTCTCAACAGGAATTTTATAATACTGCTGGATTCCCATGGTGCCCTAAATGACATTCATATACTAATACAATAACATGGTAGGCTATTTACCTTCATTCTTATTACACACTGATACCTCTACATTTTATATTTGTGTTACAGATTCAAATATAGGAGAGGAATTTAGAAATAGAAAAAGAGTATTTTGAATGTGTAATTTGTGTGCAATGCATCATTGATGCTTCAAAATGTTGTTGCTTGATGGCCTGGGTCTACTCATGATACAACTATAATTAACCATTCTGATTGAAAAGGTATTTCTTATTTATATTACCTTATTTATATTATTATTATTATATATTATTATTATATTTTTATTTATTTATATTATATATTTAGGTGTTTATATGAATTTAATATGACACTATTATAATAAATTATCTACATATCAAGAGAACATTGATAACAAGGTGGACTTGGAAATTGCAATTTGCTTGCCGATAGAGGCTATCCCCACAACCCTATCTTTTAACGTGATTAATTAACCCACATACTCAATCGGAACGATTTAAAATGAATCACATATTAAAACAAGAAATACTATAGAGAGGTAATCTTTTTTTTTAGTTAAGAGTTTGTTATACTGTATTGTAAAATAATGTAAGCGAATAATGTATAATTTTCAGATGCATTGGTGTTTGTAAAAGAAGACTCCCTGTATATCATTGAAAAGTAGATTAAAACTAGAAAATATGCAAGCTGTTATTATAGCTGCCACGCTGCATAATATCGTCAGAAGTATGAATTTAGAAGAATTAGAATCAGAAATTTCAGTCGCAGATACATTACAGGAAAATAATATAATTGTTCGTAACAATTTTTCAAAACTTACATCTGAAATACAACTATGTAACGAAATTTATAAAATAAACTCCAAAGATAATTTGACTATTTTTTATTTTCCAAAATGATAATTACATGGTAGTTGTTAGTACATCCAAGATATTTAACTTAGAATTTGTACATATACTTAAAAAACTATCTAACATAAAATTATTATTGCCTACTTAATTTATGAAATTTAATATTCCTTTTAAGTAATTTTTAATTTTTTAAACTAGCATTATCTAAATCTAACTTAACTTTTGCTACAACAATCTCCTTTTCTTTATTTTCCAAGTCAAGTCTCTTTTTTGCTATTAGATATTCTGCTAATGCATTGTCCCTATGCTATGCCTTGCATTTCTTTTCTTCCATCTTGTTTCCGCTTGGCTGTAAAAGTGTTAAAAATATTATATGTGACCTACAACAATGTGCATGCTTTATCCAAAATTTCATCTGCAATCCTTACCACCTCCAGCCTGTAACAAAGAGCATAATTATTTCAAATACTACGGCAACCTGAAGAAAAAATCATGTTTATCAATGTGTTATTAGAGACAAACAATCAACTAATTATACTAACCTTACTAAGGTTGTTTCTTATGTTGGCGTAGCGTTCTTTAAGGTTTCCCATTTTAGTCGAAGCTGCGATGGAGTTCGTGGGAAACGACGAATCGACGAATTAAAATCATTTACAAGGGTTTGCCAATCCTGCTCCTTCAATTTATTGTTTGTGGCATTTGTTGCCTTATTATTGATATGTTTTTTCGCCGCCACAAGTTCTGCTAGAATCATCGTCTCATCTTTTGTCATGGGTGCTGCCTTTCTTGACTAAAAAAAATATATTTTCTAAACTTGAACTCAAAGTCTTCAAAGTAAAATTATTATTATCAATGTAGTTCATAGATACTTACAGAATTCATTTTATTTCACTGTAGCTCTTTAATTATAAACACACTTAGAATTGAGTCGTCTATTATCAAAGGTGGCAATCTGTGCATTTGGACAAAAAATGTTATTGATATGTCAATACAGATTGATTTGAATATAATCGTCTCCTTCAAAGAATACGGTTCAAAACCTGCATTAAATAAAGGTTAATACTTAACCTGTTATTTATCTAAGATGTCGTTCCGAAGAGTTTTGTGACTGCCGATGGAATACAAAGCCAATAATTCGTTTTTCTGATTTACCAATCATTGTCCAAAAGTCAGATTGCCGCCTTTGATAATAGTCGACTCAATTATAAACGAAAGTTTTAAAGCGTTTTGAGGCAAGTCATCATCTAATATAGTAGTAGGTAAACAATAGAAAAACAAACAAAAGAAACTGATCACTGCTTATTGGCAAACGGACTGTCAAAACGTTTCGTTTCATAATTTCGACTAGGATAAACATAGCAATACGTCCAATTTAAAAAAATCTACATATGTTTCTACTACTTTTTGTTATAAACAAATGTGTTTATGATAGTCTACGATATGCTGGTTAAATTGTAGTTATAATTTAGAATAAAATAAAATAAGTCTTGATCCTGATGTTGTTTCGTATTTGTAGTAGAACGAAACGTATCAAGAGGCTCGGATATATCGGAGGGAAGAAGCTATCTACTGTTGGTTAAAGAGAGATAGCACTAATCCGTGATTGTGAAACGCAAATTATGGATAGATACGATCTTGCTGATATTCGGAGATAGCTATCTATCCGTAAACTCAGATACGTTATTGAAAACGGCCGTAAGCGACAATGCGTAAACTTTACAGTAGACTAATTTAAAGTTGAAATACCTGAAAACAAAATTTATTTTGTCGAATCCAGCTGTAGTAGAATCTAGTTAGTAGCTGTAGGATTGAAATGATTTTAATACACCTAGAAATATATATTTTTTGCGCATCGATTATGGTCATTGCCTATCATTTTTGTACAAAGCAGTTATTGTCGCTTAGTCACGTTTGCCTTTCAAGCGTCGATATGCAATTTCGAAAAGGGCACATCTCTGAAAACGTATAATGTTCAGGAAATGAAAAAAACTGATTAATATTTTCTAAAGCAGTGTAAAATTTAAAATATTAACTTTTGAGATATATCTTAGTGTTAATTAGCAATTGAAAATTATTGGAATTATTATAAAATGGGCGTAGGTAAGCCTCAAAGCTGCATGTATATGAAAAAACGTATTTGACAAAATATGCGACATGTGCCCTTTTCGAAATTGCATATTCAATTGTTGTTTATGATTCCATATTGAAGAAGAATTGTGAACTGAAGCAGCTCTGGTACGAGAATAGAGACTTAGGTTATTAATGGACTCCTCTCTCTCTCTTTCTCTCTTCGATCGGTCCCTCATTGCTGACGATCGCGACTCCATCCGATTCGGTCAACTAGCTGTCCTCATCGATCCCGTTCTATAGCTTGTTGGAGTGCGTCGCTGACCGGTATTTTCAGTTCCTCCGCTATTTGGTCCGACCATCGTTTGGGACCTCTACCCCAAGGCCTTTTTTTTGCCTCCAGTAACCAGTTAACATCAGGTGGACTGTTAGGTCGTTCACCTGTCCAAGCATAAAAAAATGGACTGTCTAATCATTCAAACGGGGAACCCAGGGCTACTCTGGCATCAGCTCACAATGATAATACACACAGAAATGACGTAAATCGAGATCAGGACTATTACTAACCGTTGCGCGTTCAAGTTAAGGATTCGGCAAATGTTATTGGAAAAGTTAGCGGAATCGTCATGAACTTATTAAGATGAAGTTATTTGTTAAGGAAATTTATTAATATATTCCTTTTAATACTGTATAAACTATTATATGTGTCTATGTATGTATGTGTGTATGTATGTATATACTTCTTGTAACTTAATATAAATTTCATTGCACCTACCACTATCCACTCTGGACTACCTTTGGTTGACTGCTAGAGAATGCCTAACGTATTAAGTCCGCCAATGTAAATTTTTCATGAAGTGTAACAAATAAATAAATAAATAATTTAAAAAAAGTACAATAAACGATTTAATTATAAATTTGAATCTATAAAATTGCTTATTACAAATATATTGTTAACTTATATTGTGTGCTAAAAATATTTCTAAGTCTCAATTATTACAGTCTGCCCCGCCCTTCAAACCGAAACTGATTTCTTTCTCCTACCAAATGGTACCCACTGCTAAACGGTACGTACCCGTAAATGCATACCTGGAGTCACTTATTAAAACTGTAAACATACAAGCGCTCGCACGACCGCGAATCGTATACCTATTGGTTACACTGTAATTGTGTTTCGGCCAAATTGGATGTCAACGATCGTATGTATTCGATACCCAAATTTTAAAATCGTTTGACGATTTTAATTTATAAACAAATTGCTTTTTATTTTCTGATCTATTGTTATTATTACTAGTGGTCCCACGGTAGTCGAAATTCGACTATAATTGAAATTATAACTTTGTACATCGTTATGATTCTATAGTCAATATTATACTTCAATAATCACAGATTTCGCCAAGACTACACTTTAGACAAATATTAATAAAGACAAAAAAGATTTAATCTATTCTCAATTTGACCATTGACTACCTATAAACAATAAGAAAAGTTTGGTAATAAACAAACAGTATGCATACCTGTGTGTGTCAAATGCGTGGTAGTGTGTGTAATGCTTTTAACTGATTTAATGTATTTTTTGTGCATAATAAAAAAAAAACACGTGTGGCACTCGGAGACTGCCGCGGTAAAGCTATTGCATAGCATTTTTTATCAACCTATGCAATTATAAATCGACAATAATAATTTAATATTAAAACAACAATAAAATAAGACCACGCTATATTTATAAACATTAACAAAAGCAAAACATTAACTGTCCCCTTCACACTCATATCCTAGACCGCGCGAGGGAGAGATGGGCAGACTTTTCATGATGTGCATGCGGCAGTGCGACGTCACGCCGCGCGCTTATTCACAAACACTACACAAGCGCAACGTCTGAATATGTTGTACGCGAGCTACATAGTAGGCGTAGTGGGGGTGTCAGGCTATTTTCGTTACGGAATTTCTTGATTCAGTCGCCGTGCTCAAGGCCCGCGATAGAAGCTATGCAATAGCTAAAAATTATTAACATTCTGCACTCCTTCTCTATGTTCTCTATAAGTATGAGAAATTACATACTCCTCCGTCCCCGCAATTTTCTTAAAAAGACGTACAAAGTTTCTGCTTCACGTATTAATATATAGATTTTCGTCTACTGTCAAATCTTTTACTCGAATTTCTTGAGCTATGTTACTTCCAAGAATTTCTTCGATAGTGGTATCCTAAACTTGTTTCGGAATTTAACCTTTCCAATAATTGTATTCCGTCAATTCAATTTGCTTTTGCTTCCCAAGAAGGGTTCACGCCACGCTGATAGCGTTATTAAAGGTTACCGCACCGTCTCCCTTGAGACGTATGTCTGTTTGTTAGGATTCCGCCCTGGGACCTGAAGTCGGGGCCAGTGGTTATTCGCTACATTGAACTCCTTGCTTTTAACGTGTATGTCAAACTACAATACAGATCACATATGTAATATATTAAAGTTCAATAAAACATAGAATTTATATGTTAACCCTTTGAATGCTATGTACGTAACCAGTGATTTATGTGACGCATTGAAGGAATAGGCGACGGAATATTTAATTTATGGTAGACTCTGGTAAAGACGAATCCGAATATATTAAGAATGTATCTTTCTTATTTTTTTATTGCTTAGATGTGTGGACGAGCTCACAGCCCATCTAGTGTTAAGTGATTACTGGAGCCCATAGATATCTACGACGTAAATGCGCCACACAGCTTGAGATATAAGTTCTAAGGTCTCAAGTATAGTTACAACGGCTGCTTCATCTTTCAAACCGAAACGCATTACTGCTTCACGGCAGAAATAGGCAGGGTGGTGGTACCTATACGTGCGGACTCACAAGAGGTCCTACCAGTATCTATTCCTAAGAGACCACGTAGTTCACCGGTGTCCTAAATGGCCTTCAAAGGGTTAAAGGTTTTACAAGAAAAGGAGTGATGGGATCTGGTGTCTAGTTTCTGGATTCTCTGGCATTCTCTTCGTCTTATTTTCGAATTGCGTGGAAATTGAGACATGGCTACTTAAATATCTGTGGGGCCCGTGTTATTATTACATAACTTTCTAAAAGTGGATTATTTTTTTGTGTTATATTCTGTCGTATTAGTGTTATAAAGTTTGTTTTTGTCTACAAGACATCAGCCTCGATACGATACAACCATCAGCGTTATTGTTTTTGCTATAAAACAAATAATAGAAACATATTTTTTTCGCCCCACCAAATGCTGAAAACAAGCTAATCATAAAAACATTGTTCATGCTTGTTCAGCTTGCAATGCACCCAAACAAAGTACCAATTACGTTTAACCCTATATATCTTAAGTGTATCATAGCTTGCTATATCGCAATCTTGAGCAATTAACCTATCTTGATACTTGCCGATATTAGTTTGAGGCGCTGCATACAACTAGAAATGCGGAATTATGTTGGTATTGAATTTAATTTATAGATGTTTATAATCATACCTTTGTAGGTCTGGCTGTACCGCTGCCATTGCTGACGTCCTTTTGCGACGATCACCACTCATCAACAGGGGAGTCGTGATGATTTTCTGCCTACAAAGACAATAAAAAAGCCTAAGTTATTTTTCGGTGTTATATAAAAAAATTTAGATTCAGAAAACGTAAAATCTTGAGGTTTGGTTAAGTCTATATCCAACAGTGGGCATATCCAGGTTAAAAGGTAGATAGATAAAAATGACCCAAATCGCAATTCGTGTTAAAGCAGAAAGCATAGAATCTAGTTGTGATAATTTTCACGTCGAAATGTTCTTGAAAACAAATTTGTTTTGAAGTGAAATAATGTCATAACTTGGAAGCAGTTATTTTTATTTAAATGCTGTTAGGCAATAAGCATTAGATTTCTCATATCACAAGACAAATAGTAGGATGACTTTAGGTAGCTTCAGATAGTCCGAACATATGTGGTGGTTTTTTTTTATTTATTGCTTAGATGGGTGGACGAGCTCACAGCCCACCTGGTGTTAAGTGGTTACTGGAGCCCATAGACATCTACAATGTAAATGCGCCACCCACCTTGAGATATAAGTTCTAAGGTCTCAGTATAGTTATGTTATGTTAGTGGTAACATGATTACTAGAATCCAGGAGGAAATTTATAAAAATCTTTCGTTTAAATACGTTGCATACGTTGATGTACAAACAAAACGCGTAATAAAACGACATCAAACATAAATAGAATATAAAAATGTATTGTGAAAGAGCCACGGAAGAAATCTTTATTAATTGACAAGAAAATAAAACCATTGAACGCGGCTGTACACGAACCGCAAAGATGAAATTAATTTGATATGAAAGAGATTCAAATTCGCCCATTTTCACGGAACGTTTCTGACAATTTTCATGAAACTTTATTATTTTTCAACTTATTAATAATGTCGAATGACGTTGGGGATTCGGGAAAGAAAAAACCAAGAAACAGTATTTCGCGGTTGATTTTCTTGAAATTAATTTTTCAATCCAGGTCCGTATTTGGAGAAACTTTACAATTACAGTTGGCTATTATATTTTTCGTACTTTATT
Source organism: Bombyx mori (assembly GCF_030269925.1). Lineage (NCBI taxonomy): Eukaryota > Metazoa > Arthropoda > Insecta > Lepidoptera > Bombycidae > Bombyx > Bombyx mori. The sequence goes on along the minus strand of NC_085117.1, from coordinate 7,730,459 downwards.
GTTGATATTGAACCTCTCACTTGGGTGACGTCACTATGGACTTGGTTCCTATGGTCTTCGGTAACAGTTCACCGGTGTCTGATACACTTAAAAGTACACCTCGTAAACTTATTCCGGACGTTCTATTCCATTCTCAACTTTAGAGAATAAAAAAAAGTAATCGTCAATTTCCTAAGAAAATTAGTTCTAGTCAGAAAAGACATGGGTAGAATCAAACAAATCCCTTTTTAACTGACTTCAAAAAAGGAGGAGGTTCTCAATTCGACTGTATGTTTTTTTTTATGTTTGTTACTTCATAACTTTTGGCTGGGTGAATCGATTTTGAGGATTCTTTTTTTATTAGAGAGCTGACGCTTCCCGTGTGGTTCCATTTCAATTTAGTCCAGTTCTGATAGTGGTATTCATGAGAAAATCATATAAGTCTTAAATTTACATTAAGTACATGTGCGACAAACAGATGAATAAATTAATAACTCAATATCGCGCCATCCGATTTCGATGATTATTATTTTTAGTGTATATTAATTTGTTTTGGAATATCTTTTTATTTCTATTTGAAGTCGGTTTTTGTTAAAGCATGTCTATTTTAACGATTAAGATGGTGATATATGGTTATGGGTATTGCTTCTCCTAAGCATTTCTTTGATACACCAAAGTAGCTATATCGTTTTCAGCACTATGCTAAACAAGAAAAAAACTCTTCCAGACAACTTTTGATTACTAAACTAAATCCATCTCTGTGTGAAATTTGGACAGAGAACCTTATTTAAACGTATTTACAAACATTCCGAGAAGAAAATTTATTAATGTTCATGAAAAAGACAGAAAACTTGTTTCGACAGATATTGAACTACTGATTTGTAAGAACTTCCAATGCCTCAAATAGATTTAGAACGGAAAATCTGGACTTTTTAGATTAACTTGCAAATAAGCGTCCAAATACCGTTTTGTAGGCACGAGTGTACGTTATGAAATTGCAGCCAGTGACTTTTGTGCAGACAGAATCAACACCAAAAATCACACGATAACACCCTGAGGTTTATGCATATCTGAAGGAAATACACTTTGTCTTTGAATCCAAAAAAGCAGTCCATCTGTAGAGAACGGAAGAATAGCAATTTGTATTCTAACCCACTCAATTATGAGCGAGATCTTCTTTGATTAGGTTTTAATTGGTTTTAATCGATTTAAATTGAAGGTTGGAAAGGGATGAATACGGTTAGACCTTTCTCAAAGTGCCATTCGCTCTGTGACATCTATTGGCTCCAATAATCCCTCAACGTTGGATAGGCCCTGATATTCTTCATCTATATCATCGTAATTAAAAAAAAATCGATTGCTTTATAGAATTAAAACGACTAGATACTGGCCATTCTATCTATATCTGTCGGTAAACAACGGACGTACGTTACGATGATTCATTTCTTAGCCTACGTTAAAAACTGGTAGAAATGTTTTAATCATAGCAAAAATCTTTTTATCATTAAACATTGTAAATGGTGTATGGCGAAGTAAACTGACTTGAAAATTGTGAAAATATGTCATTCGGGTCTAGTGGGTTTTCTGCGAAAAGTGCTTTGTTCTATTGACGTCAAATGTCTGCCAATCACAGCCACGCCTTTTTGTGGCCAAAAGAAAACCCATTTTTTGTACATATCTTTAAAACCTCAAAGCAAGTACGATTTTTTGCATAGATAATAGGTAGATCATCTAAAATATTTATAGCACGTCTTTCTGCTGATGAGATATGTTATAAGGGCATATTTACCGGAATCCATAGACATCAAAATGTGAAGTCCACCTTAAGACTTGACGTCATGTTTAGATCGTTAATTAATTACGACAATATTTTTTTTCCTGACTGACTCATGTTACACGACCTTTATTCCCTAATCCCTTATAATAACATGTAATGAGAACAAGTAAAATACAGTAAGTACAATAAGAAACAGATAAAGATCAACGGAAAAAATATCTATCTGCTATAATACCACAGGTATTGTTGTATGTGATCTAATGGGTAAAACGTCATATTCAGCTATTCGATTATATTGCGCCCATAGAGTCTGTACCCATCATCATCATCATGTCACGTCACCATCATCATCATCATCATCATCATCATATTGCACTCGTCGTTTCTCTAATCACGCCACTTTGAGAAAGCGGCACGACATGAGAGAACCCTTCTCTGAGAACCTTCTTGTCGTGGCCGCTGGAAACTACATACCCGATCCTGTAGACCGAATGGTAAGCTGTCGCCCAAAGCCCGTCATCACGGATCCTCCTGATCCATTAACGGTGTTTTTAGGCACCACAAGCACCCGTCACCGTCCTCGTGGAACCCGTTGCTTGCGACGAAGGGCTCCACGAGCGAATTAACCCATAGACACAGCCCACTGAGTTTCTTGCCGGATCTTCTCAGTGGGTCGCGTTTCCGATCCGGTGGTAGATTCTGCGAAGCACTGCTCTTGCTAGGCTCAGTGTTAGCAACACTCCGGTTTGAGCCTCGTGAGCTCACCTACACACGTTAGGGTGAAGCTGAAATAGCCTCTCAAGGCTATCAGCATAGGTAGAATAAAAAAAAACGTCTAATCAATCACCAAGGACCAAGATAGCAGAGTAAATGTGGAAGACTCCAAAACTGCCATCTTAAAATTCGTCTTCAAAACTTAAGTTTGAATTCACGTCGTGAGGTCTAAGTGCTATTGATTTAATATCAGGTGTGCCGTATTCTTTCTATATATATTCACAGAAAAAAAAATGATGCGTTAACAATGACTCTGCCAAATGCGTCAAGCTTGACATGATCAGCCGAATGCAGAGTACAAATTTGTCTAGAAGTGACTAATTTAATATTTCAAGTACACAATTGAAATTCAAAGTTTCGACAACACACATGCTATATCAAAATATGAATTTAGATGCGTAATATTTTTGAAAACGGAAAAGGGCTTTTTGAAAATTAAGCAGACCGCAAAAAAAATCAATTATTCACTTTGAATACTTTTTTTTAGGATTGAAGGATTACTGGTGGCCCGGAGACCTTTCCAATTTCACCAGGACAGGTGGGCGAGCAAACGCTCAGCCAAGAGGGGTGGAATTTGCCAACATCTGCCCGAGCGCCTCCGACCTAACATCTCAAGCAGCTATTGGATCTTTGAATACAGTTTCTTAACGGATACTGTTGAACTAAATAAATAAAAAATACAATTAGTATGTAAATGTTATTTTAGTATTCAAATTTACAAACTAACTTTTTGGGCGTGATGGGCCTCCATATGAACATCTCGTTTTGTATTCATTGAACTAACCTTTCTCGGCCGCCGTTCTTCCGAAAGGTTTGGTTTGAAAAATTAAGATAAATAGATGCCAGGGGATAGTTTCATCTCTGAAAGGAAATGGTCTACGGCATTCATTTCGCTTCTAAATATAATGTGCTCTGCGTTTCTACGACTGTTCTCTGACACTCAATTTTTCATCCTGTCTTTTATTTTTGATTATTGGACTATAGTTGTTCGGGTTTTGCGGTCAAGGGCGAGTCTAACTCTAGTTTATTACGGTATCTTTTTACAGTACTTTATTTTTATAGTATTTCTGTGTTAATTTACCACTTCAGTCAATTGATTTGAAATCGAATACATAATTTGGAAATAACCTTATTTATGTTCATAGCTATTTACTGTTTCGCATTAAGCGCTGCCGCTGCATTTTTTTAGCGTAGATTGGACGAGCTCACAGCCCACCTGGTATTAAGTGGTAACTGGAGCCCATAGACATCTACAACCTAAATGCGACACCCACCTTAAGATATAAGTTCTAAGGTCTCAGTATAGTTACAACGACAGTCCTACTATTCAAACCGAAACGCATTACTACTTCACGGTCGAAATAGGCAGGGTACTATCTACGCGTGCAGACTTACAAGAGGTCCTACCACCAGTTTCTCCTGTGTTACGGCTGCCTTTGGCTAACTACCGCATATGTGACGTACATACGATATATTTCTGACATCAGTGAACGAGCTCATGAGTGAATCAAGAATGCCACACCCTACCTGAGATCAGAAGGTTCTTAATCTATACTTATATATAAAACTGCAGTGGTTTTTACGGATGTTCCGTTATAACTACTGAACCATGCATCCGATTGACTTGAAACTTGGTATCCATGTAAAAAGTACATGTAGTTCATGAATAGACTAATATTTATATGAGTGTTGGACGCCCTACACCAGTTGCGGGGGCGTTAATGATGAGAATTTTTGTGGGGGTGAGAAATAATAATTTTAATTTTAAAGGCCTAGCGAAGCGGGCGGGTACAGCTAGTTGTACTATAAAACCGTTGTATTAACCTTCAAACTCGGATACCATATTGGTTTGCGAATCAGACGGTGAGAATGGTGATAACTATCTGTGCGGATAGAGTATCTCTACCCCTCTACCAGAGGTAAATATTAATGTATGATTACACGGGTCAACACCAAATTTGACTTCGATTGCAAAGCATAACATTTCGATATTTTAGATCGTAATTAGACGAAAAAAATTACATGGCATGAAACAGTTTGCTTTTGAACTTTAATAAATTGACCACATATGAAACAAAATGCATCAGCATCGTATTTACACTTTCGTGACATTTTAAGGCTTGCACAAAACACCTGATCGTTGTTTATGACTCGAGTGCCATCTAGTGGCACTGTGTCCTCACCCCACTCTCATAGCGCGGTTCTTTTGAAAGTATTAAAATTAATTAAAATTTATAAAAAAAAAAAATGAGTATTATTACTATAACTATCACAAAAGCAAACTTTATACCGAAAAAAGGTATTTTATTTTCGTTTTTGTGAATAATAAATCGGAAAAACCTAGTATTATAAACGTTAGGACAAAAAAACGATATTTTTTTTGTAGTTGTAGTTGTGTTATCTATGGAGTGATTTAAATTTCCAAATTTATTAAATGTCTTCTTCTGTTTTTGCCACTTTTGCACGTTCAGTAACGTGAATTGATTTCTGTCACGAATGCGAATTGAAGGGATGACATAAACGGATTTTCCCTTAAACTTAATGAAGAACGAGCTCGTTGTAAATTTTAATTTGAATATAAAGAGAATAAAGAATGGATATAAAGAGAAAGAATGTAAAGAGGCTCTGAGAAGAATTGTGTGGAAATTGGGACTTGTGCCTCATAATTATTAATTACATTTGTGGTTAATTCGCGATGTCTATTAACGCCGGTTACCGCTTAACAACAAGTGAGCCGTGAGCTTGTCAGCAAATCTAACCCTTTTTATTTGCTTTAAATTAAAAACACGTACACAGAGGTCTATTAAAATTCTTCACTCAAACAAAATCACTAGAACATTTTACAGTGCAATGACCACTATCCGTCAAGCGGGTCACATGCTTGCTTATAAAGAACCTCTAATTTTCGATATTACAATAAGCAAATTTCTATTCCCTCCTAGCTTCGAAGCGCTTTTTTTTATGATGGGTGGGTGGGTGATGGGTGGACGAGCTCTCACAGCCCGGTGTTAAGGGGTTACCGGAGCCCATATACATCTACGACGTAAATGCGCCACCTGCCTTAAAATATAAGCTCTAAGGTCTCAAGTATAATTACAACGGCTACCTCACCCTTTAAGCCGAAACGCATTACTGCTTCACGGCAGAAATAGGCAGGTTGGTGGTACCTACCCGCGCGGACTCACAAGAGGTCCTACCACCAGTAGTTACGCAAATTATAATTTTGTGGGTTTGATTTTCATTAAACGATGTTATTCCTTCACCGTGAAAGTCAATCGTGAACATTTGTTGAATACGTATTCGTTCTATGAGCAATATTAAACGAACTCTTCTTTATAATTTTTTAATATCCCAATGCAAACATCAAGGCGAACAGTAAAAATGTCTAACAACGTAATCTCCTCTGTGGCGTGAAACAGATACTGTCCGTCAAATAAACCAATAAAAACAATTATAAATTAATTCGGCAACATCAAATGCTAACCAGACCTTTGTGTTGGATGTAACTTTCGCAATTAATCTACATAAATCTATTGGAATATACCTTTTTTTTTTTTGTTCAATAGACATGATTTTATCTTCTATGAATCAGCTTGTAGGACCACTAAAATGGTGGATGAAAGGCGATTGCATGCAGCAGAGGTGCGAATGTTGCGGTGGATGTGCGGAGTAACGAGAATGGATAGAATATGGAATGAATGTGTTAGAAGAAATCTGAAAGTGGCACCTGTGACAGAGAAGTTAAGAAGTGCGCCTTTGGGATGGTATGGACATGTGATGAAACAAAATGAAAGTGATATCGGTAAAAGAGTGTTAACTATGAATGTAGAAGGATATAGAGGAAGAGGTAGACCTAAGAAGAAATGGATGGATTGCGTGAAAGACGCTATGTGTAAGAGGGGAGTGAGCGAAGAAATGGTATATGATAAAGGAGTATGGAAGGAGAAAACATGTTGCGCTGACCCCAGGTGACTGGGAGAAGGGCAGGAGAATGATAAGACATGATTTTATTAGTTTATTTTCCTAGATTCGATGTGGTTTTTGATCAAACGTGGAATTAAATGTGTTGTTGACTGAACGCGCGATGAGTGAATGTTGTTCTTAATTGTATTAGTACAGACAGAATTTCTTTCTTTCTAATGAGTTTAAAAAGGGGAAGTGTGAAAGTTGCACACGTGACAGAGAAAAAAAGAGTATTATTTTTTTATGGACTTGTATGCGAGATTGGATGAGCTTGTTGCCAAAAAGACCCTGTAGGTTTACGACAAAAGGAAGATCTTCCACCGAGCAGGTGATATTGCTCGGGAAACCGACGGTCCGAATTTTGTTGTTCGGAACTTGTATATAATTTTTTTTAATTTTTTTTTATTGCTTAGATGGATGGACGAGCTAACAGTCCACCTGGTGTTAAGTGGTTACTGGAGCCCATAGACATCTACAACGTAAATGTGCCACCCACCTCGAGATATAAGTTCTAAGGTCTCAGTATAGTTACAACGGCTACCCCACCCTTCGAACCAAGATATGCAAGCTTATCTTGAAAATGTCGTATGCGAGATTCATGCATCTGTCAAATATCTTGCGTTGTATGATGGCTACCCGCCACAATCCTGAGCATGAGAGAAAGCGGTTATGGAAGTGGGAATCCTAGAGAAGGGTTCGAGTGTAAATACAAAAGGCTAGGAAATGGAAAATGGAATGGAAAAAGAGGACATGTTGCTAGTCCCACATAATGTGGGATAAAAAGGAGAATTACATAACATTTCTTTCAAGATTCTGAAGGTCGTTTAAAGGAAGGCTGTTTATTCGTAATCCTTTAAGGATCCAAGCCTGAATGAAGCAGGCAAACCTAACTGTCTTTATAGTTTCAAACAAAGCGTTCTCAAGGTTTCTTGAAATAATTATCGACAATGTCACTGTCGTGGTGAGTCATCGAGTACCAGTGGTAACACCGAAAAATAAAAATTCTCGAATCGCTTATCGCATGCAAGCAATTTTAGCAAAAAATCGAAGGGTCCATCCGATGTCGAATGTTGTAGAAGAACTGTTCTGTGTTATAATAACGGACTATTACTAAAAATGTCTGCTTCAGCTCATTAATTTCAAATTACAATTAAGATTTTTTTCTACGTTAGATTATAAGTCAAAAATAAAGTAGCGCGTGTTTTAATTGCAAATTAAGAAAACTGTTCTGTGTTATAATAACGGACTATTACTAAAAATGTCTGCTTAAGCTCATTAATTTCAAATTAAAATTAAGATTTTTTCTATGTTAGATTATAAGTCAAAAATAATGTAGTGCGCGTTTTAATTGCTAATGCGATGGTATACCTTGACGTATTGGGTATTGGTAAACTGCTAACTCTTCTCAAACCAGAATACACAACTATTTCTCAGCAGCAATTGGCATGCTGGTGGTACCTACCGGCGGGCTATTCCTTACCAAGAAAAGACATTTTATTGAAAAAAAAAACCGATACTATATTCTGTGGAATTTTAAGAAATACCACCAGAAATAAATATTAGTCGTCGTCGTGGCCTAACGGATAAGGCGTCCGGTGCATTCGTGTTGAAGCGATGCACCGGTGTTCGAATCCCGCAGGCGGGTACCAATTTTTCTAATGAAATACCTACTCAACAAATGTTCACGATTGACTTCCACGGTGAAGGAATAACATCGTGTAATAAAAATGAAACCCGCAAAATTATAATTTGCGTAATTACTGGTGGTAGGACCTCTTGTGAGTCCGCGCGGGTGAGTACCACCACCCTGCCTATTTCTGCCGTGAAGCAGTAATGCGTTTCGGTTTGAAGGGTGGGGCAGCCGTTGTAACTATACTTGAGACCTTAGAACTTGTATCTCAAGGTGGGTGGCGCATTTTACGTTGTGGATGTCTATGGGCTCCAGTAACCACTTAACACCAGGTGGACTGTGAGCTCGTCCACCCATCTAAGCAATAAAAAAAAAGAAAAAAATTATTACTAGCAAATAACAAATCTCTCATTTTATCGGTTCATTATAGGAACTGTCACAGACCTTTTAGTTTTTAATTATAATCACATAATATTCGGATGAAAATGTCTTTGTAGGTCGAGATTATGTTTTTTTTTTTTTTTTTTTTTTTATTGCTTAGCTGTGTGGACGAGCTCACAGCCCACCTGATGTTAAGTGGTTACTGGAGCCCATAGACATCTACAACGTAAATGCGCCACACACCTTGAGATATAGTTCTAAGGTCTCAGTATAGTCACATTATGTTGCATTATATTGCTTAAATACGCTGAACAAAGAGAGCATTTAGTTTATTTAATGCTTACAGTTTAAAGCTAACCTAGACAATATGCAAATTTAACTGTCATATCTTTACATTATATTATGTGAGAAATAACTTACCATTTTGTTTGTTGCTCCCCGTACTATGCAACTTACTTTTGTGCGACTCCCATTTTTCTTCATTTATTCACTAGAGACTACACCAATTAGTGGCATTTAAAAGAGCACTATTCTCATAATGCAACAAGTCCGCCCAGAAGCGCGAGGGGCGGGCGGGGCGCCCAAACTCAGAGAGTACACGTTCAGTACCGTCGCGACGATGGCCACGGACGGACGTACGAAGCGCTCCCAGTCGATATGCGCGCCGGCCTCCGCGAGCATGGAGGCGCTGGCAGCTCCCGCCGAGACCACGCCGGCGCCGCGTCGCCGTCCAGCCGCGCGATCTCAGTCCGCGCGAATCACCGGTGGTCGCTCCGTGCGACACCGCCGTCAGCAGCAGCAGCAACAGCTCGACCGCGAGACCAGAGCCCGTTACAGCTCCGAACCGCGTCTGGCAGAGACCGAAACACCGCCACAGGTCCGTCGTCAGGCCTCAGCTCGCCGCCGTCCTCCTGCTGCCCAACACGCCCAGCCCCGTCGCTCCAATGCCTTCCTCGACGTACCTCGCACCGCACACCAGCCCGAAGAAGAGCCGGACGAGGACTCCTACCGACTCCGATCCTTCAACATCACGCAGAAAGGAGGTCAGTGCTGCTCGCGTTCGTTCACCTCATCTATTTTTGAGCTCATAAAACTTAGTGGTCTCTTTAATATGATTTCAAATGAAAAAAGTTGGCAGTGGGCCTGTTCGGTTCCGACCGGATCCGGAGTAGTTAGTCGGACGCGGCGTGGCGCCCGACGCGGAAGACGAGTTTTCCGCACAACCGGGTTAGAATGACGATCATCAAAATTATTTTCGTGTCATACTGAATCATGTGAAACGTTTACGAGTCGACGTAAATCAGCGAGAGCGCCGGGTTAACTCCGCTGGTAAAAATAAATCGGTGCGAGCGGAGGACGCGCTCTGTTGCGTTCAAAACAAACTTTCATATCAAAACAAATGGAAAAAATAAAGGAAACATCGAAATTACTTTAACGACGCACTCACGCGCCTTCTAAATTCGTTAACTTTTTTCTAATAAGTTGCACTATTTGATAGAACCGTGTGCTTTTCCATAACCGCGCTTATACTTTTCTGCCTATTGAATAGGTCAGCAATGGAGAAAACCATTAACATTTTGAAACCACATTGGCGCTTTTTGTTTAGACTGTTTAGAAAGTCGCACTGATCCGCTTTCTGTTTGGTAAATAATTTGCTTTAAATTCGTCGAATAGGTAGAGTATTACCATATTAACTCGTTAATTCTCAAAAACCTTTTTTAATACTTAATTAAGCAAATATTTGGATCCAACACCCACCGCATTTAACTTAGTACCGAAATGAGTTAAATAAAAACATTTTTATCCAATTAAAAACACGAGATTCCGGCGGCTTTGAATATGAAAAAATGGCAGAATTTTTAAAATCCAATCCGAATGAAATCCAGTTTATAATGAATTATTCTTTAATTCTTTCCATTTTAATTTTGGAACTTTATTACCAAAGAGAGACCCCGCAGATATCTATACCAAACAGTATGATGACATGACGTGATGTGGCATACAACGCAAACATGAATCTATCCACCTTCTACTATGCAATATCAATCTTCAAACTCGAGGACAACCTCAAATTGTATTGTGGAACAGTTGTCCCACCCTTCAAATCGAAACATTAATATCTTGTTGTAGGACCAGCTAGAAATTTTCGGCAGATAATAAATAAGAGAATTACGAATTTCATTTTAACTATACGAAGCTATTTCTTTAACGTGAAAGAATTTTATTAACATTTGCTAAGTCCGTATGTATATAAATTTAAAACATTATCGTACTTGGCTTCCAATTTTCAGCCCCAGCATAAAATTACTATATGCATAAAATTTCTGGTGGTAGGAACTCTTGTGAGTCCGCACGGGTAGGTACCACCACCCGCCTATTTCTGCCGTGAAGCAGCAATGCGTTTCGGTTTGAAGGGTGTGGTAGCCGTTGTAACTATACTGAGACCTTAGAACTTATATCTCAAGGTTGTAGATGTCTATGGGCTCCAGTAACCACTTTGCACCAGGTGGGCTGTGAGCTCGTCCAAAAACCGCATTACAATTAGTCCATTCGCTCAAGAGTATCGCGGCTACTGACACACACACACAAGCAGACATAGTTTGAAATATTCAACATCTTTTGGAGAATAAAAACAATAGAAATATTGAGATTAAGTAGATTACACACTCGTATTGTATTTTCTGGACGTTCTACGTTAGGTGGCCTGAAGAAATTTCCCAAATACTGTGGACCAAATACAAATATATGGATAAATATTTCATGTATGGGTGGATGAGCTCACAGCCCACCTGGTGTTAAGTGGTTACCGGAGCCCATAGACATATATAACGTAAATGTCGCCAACCACCTTGAGATATGAGTTCTAAGGTCTCAGTATAGTTACAACGGCTACCCCACCTTTCAAACCGAAACGCATTACTGCTTCACGGCAGAAATAGGCATTGGCCGTTTGTAAGTGTCGTGATAATTCAATATTTATGTACTGGTTTCACCCGCCCTGTCTATTTATAATAGATTTTAGTGGCATCTAAGCCGACGACATATTTTAAGGTGCATACCATCACCTACCGTAACGGGATAAGCTTAAACTCTCAATCCCATTGAAACAGCCGCTGTCTCTCAGAAGGGTGATAACGAAACCCACAAAACAGAAGTAAAGACAATCCTAGCTTGGAGCCATTGAATGTGTTCGGTCCAGTCAAAATTACATAATATTTAATTAATAGCTTTGGCCACTAAAGATACGGATAAATCTGGCATAGTAAGTACTAACAACATTTTTGTTTTAAATCTTTAGATAACTTTTGAACACTGCTCGGACTATCGCTTCGGCTTTTCGATCAAAAAGTCACGCTCGATAGACCTTTCCTTTTGTGGTCGCGTCCTGTGAACTAAAAAAATATTTGCAGAGTTATAATACTAAGATCTGTGGGCCAATTATTGCGCAAATCGATTCAGTAGTACATTTCTCGTTGTGTCATTAAAAACACATTACGATAATATTCTGACGTTACGAGTAATTGAACAGAGTAAAAAAATACATTCTTATACAGCCTCTCGAATTTAGATAAACACTTGTGTCTAATATTAAAGGCTCATTATTTTGTCGTCTTGATCTTGTAATAAAGGTCTCGCAGCGAAAATAGTCAGGATTTCAAGATCGGACCCTAGAACCGGTTATTAAGCAATTTGCTCTGTAATCTGCGCGTTTTCTTTTTAATGCATAATGTTATAATTACGTTCATCATGTGGTTCACGGTGAATACCTGGTAGCTTCGCATAGCTCCCAACAAGCACATCGCTAAGCTATTTGTCAATGAGCACTATTTTGTCATTTTTAATAAACATAAAACCCAATATTCTATCGCTTTATTAAGCAAATATCGTCAGTACCTACTCTGCGTAGATGTTTCCCACAGTACCATCAACTTACGTCAATTAATTAAAAAAACATTTCATTCCAACTTCGAGACGGGTAATTAACGCCAAAATTGTAGACTAACTTTCCATAAAACATTTCTCATAGTCAACTGTAATAATTGGACCACTTATAAATGTCATCGCCTATAATTTGGACTGAACTAACTTTGACAATATCCCGAAATCCGCCTCGAATTAATACGAAACATTTGCCCGGGTATCCGCCGTCACAAGCCGAAAGTTATTTGTCTATTGGAATCCAAAAGCTTGTCTGTTTGATGTCTCGTTAAAATACTTATTGTTTTCCATGAAGTTATATAAAGTTTTGTAATTGATTGTCCCCTATTCTTTACGAGCGTGTGCCAATAATCACACTTGGACATTGTTGCTACAGGCATTATTTATACAAATCGGACTTTGATGAATATTATTATCAAATGATAAAGTTAAATATATATATGTCGGAGACGGTCATTAGTTTAGTAGCTAAACGAAACGCAGCACGATTCCCGAGAGATGACAACACGATTGCGGTATCGTCGGAACTCTGCTAACTTCGTGCTACGACAGAGCCTTAGAGCGAGAGAGCTTATCACACTTACCAACCAGCCTTCTTGAAGAGCGGTGCCTCCGTCCTAAGAATTGTCATTCGTTTTCGTTTGCTAACGTCAAGAGACGATTTCTAAATTGTTCAAAGACAATAAACGTGATTCGTGTGCTTAATATTTCTCTTAGCTCGATAACCCTATTCGCCCCTACAATGTCTGACGATAGTGTTAATTGTGGCTTCTCCGACATATATTGTAGCAATTTCTTCTCATCGAGCCGTTTAGCAGTGTGTGATGTGGGTTCTCTTAGGCGATGACTGCCTTTAAAACCCCACCTCTCAGTTGTATACTAGACTAGTTGGAACACCAAATCAAACTCCCAACGCCCACTTCGAGAGCCGCTTTGTAGTGGAGGATGACAGATGGACCCGCATCTCAAATCCTTATCATAAGCTTTTCAATACACGTACCGGAAACCTCATACAAATATAGAATAGACCGGTTACGGAAGCCTAAATACAATAAACGAACGAAGAACATGCCACAAAGTGAAGACCATTTGAATGTCAGCTTAAACAAAAAACATAACCAAGGACTGAATGGAGTCGATCAAGTATAAAAATAAATATTAGTTTAAAATGACTAAAAAAATACGCTTTTATAGAAAAGTCTCGGAAGCTTTTCAGGATATAATGAAAATAACCCTTCTACTCATATCTGTTCATAAAATATTTATAACTGCTGATACCATGCACCCCACGTTTTCTTTACAATAAAATCATTTTTGCTTACACTATTTTTAATTCAAATTTATTAATATTTATGTTCTGCTTTTTAGTTAGATTTTCTATAAAAGTGTATTTTTTTAGTTTTTTTTTAAACTATTATTTATTTTTCATTTTTTAGTTGAATTTAAAATGTTTAATATTGAACTGTCATTGGTCCTTAATAAGTATGCCAAATTTCGAGTTAATCCAACGTTTTAAAGGGGGTCAAAATCATGTTCAAAGATTCCGTTACATACTAACATACATACGTCTGAAGGTAATAAAAGCGTATTAAAAAAAACGGTGCGCGTGCAACTTGGTGTACGTGAATGAAGTGAAACTTCTTTTTCGATGTGTAGTATTGTGATTTTCTTCATTTTTCACGTACATTGTATTACATTATATACTATTTCTGCCGTGAAGCAGTAATGCGTTTCGGCTTGAAGGGCGGGGCAGCCGTTATAACCATACTGAGACCTTAGAACTTATATCTAAAGGTGGGTAGCACATTTACGTTGTAGATGTCTATGGGCTTCAGTAACCACTTATCACCAGGTGGGCTGTGAGCTCGTCCAAACACCTAAGCAGTAAAAAAAAATAAAAAAATTATTACGTAGAGACATTGTTCAAAGGACGAAATTAAAACGGAAACACAAAAGGAATGAAGATGTATTACGTGTTTGTGTGGTTTCTTTGCGCAGTCTGTCCAAATACTGGACAGGGGAAATTGCTTTCCTTTTAAATAATGATGAGTATTATTAAATGAAGCTTTGTCGAAATGTCTCAACGCTTTAAGTATCTTTGTTAGGTTATCTAAAATAGTTTTGCTTATGAATACAATACATTTATTCTAGCTGACTCGGCAGACTTCATAGTGCCTCAATCGATAAATAAAAGACCTAAACTTTTGTATAAAATTAAAAGGAATCCGTCCGACAGGGGACACATCAAAGGAAAAACAAAATTGTTTGTTTTTATATAATTCTGACCATTTTCATATTTATTCACATTTTAAACCGTCCCTGGACTTCCACGAGTAATTTAAGACCAAAATTAGCCAAATCGGTAAAGCCGTTCTCGAGTTTTAGCGAGACTAACGAACAGCAATTTATTTTTATAGATATGTTTGAAAAATACCGTTATTTCCATAAAATTAAGAGGTAACGTTGCTGTTGTCCCTGTAAGCATTCTTTGTTCCCTGGATAACAACTTAGAAGTTTCGTCATATCCTTCTTCATTCTAGCAATGAAAATAGCTTCTGTGATAAGCATTAGGCTTAGTAAGTAACCTTAAGTTATGAATTCAGGTTGTGATGTCCACGCTCGGGTAGTAGTCACGTCTCCTATCTATATAATATATAAATAATACAAATAGTATTTTTTTTAAAAACGTATATACAAGTGTCTATATCAGTTTTTGGTACCCATAGCACTGGGAGTCTTAAATTGGTGCCGGATGGACCATGCGTGACCTGTTTCAATATATATATTTTTTAGTTTGTCGAAAAACTTTATATGTTTGTTATCTGCATTTTTTTTTGGTGTTTAAAATCGTAAAATATCGAAGCTGGAGCCAGTGCTATAAGTTTGAAGAGGTCTACGTCTAGCCTTGGATGTGAGTGGGCTGATGATGAAGTCAGATGAACATGCGGCCTATAGAAAGTACAGTGGGCATAGTGAAGCTTTTGCCTACTGTTGACTGTTCCTTTCAAACGTGGTTAGGAAAAGGATATGTATTAACGGTACCAGATAGTAACGATGAACTCTGCTCGAATGACGGGTGGTGCGATGGCAAATGGACTGGCCTGTTGCCAGTCAATTGGGAGTAGATAATATCGATCTTAGATAATAATATCAGGTATAACATTAAAAGTCCACGATTGACTTCCACGGTGAAGGAATAAATAACAGCGTGTAATAAAAACGAAACCCCCAAAAAATCAGTCGTGTGGGTGACGTATGAAGGAGTGATCGGACGTTTCGGTTTGAAGGCGGGGCAGCCGTTGTAACTATACTTGAGACCTTAGAGCTTATATCTCAAGGCGGGTGGCGGCATTTACGTTGTACAATATCTATGCGCTCCGATAACCATATCAGGTGGGCCGTGAGCTCGTCCAACCATCTAAGCAATAAAAAAATTTAAAAAATATGAAAATGAAATGTTATGACGAAACGTAACAAGTTGTCAACCCTAAATTCTTAAAGGAACTTAAGAAACAAAATTACGAAACACCTTTACAGCCTGGTAAGTTTAAATCTGTTAATTGTTAATGCGAGTACAGGGGTGGTGCAATTTATGTAATGGTTGTAAGAGCAAAATTAATTTATAACTAAACTATACAGAATGTGCACGAAATTATCGTATGAGTACAACGCGCAATTATATCGTCAAGTCAGCAGAAATAACTAGGGATACCCAAGATTTCGAGCGCTAATTTCTTAACAAGAGATTAATTCTTGTTGGAGATTTCGAGGAATTATCGCGTCTCGGTGATGTTGAAAAATAAATACCGTCAGACACATTATTCTGCCTTCAAAAGCTCTAAAACAATAAAGGTCATTCTCTGTCATTTATGGACCGTGGTGGATGGTAAGGGATTTTTTTTCAACTTTCAGTCTATTTACTTTCTGACCATAATATGCCATTTAAGGTACTTTCTCTCTTTTTGCGAGCAGCGAACTTAGAATCTAAGTTCGTATGCTACTTATTGTCTCCTGGTTACTAAGTTTGTAGCGGGAACTAAGATCAATTACCCTTTCTTCTAGTTTCCTGAACGTCATCGTTCGGTTTTTTCGTACTTCTATCGAATTAAACAAAGAACACCAGCCAGATGATCAGACCTAGTAAGAGAAGTACTTGGTGGTAGTCTGTACCATGCGGTCCATGCCACCCATGATCGAACACAGTGGAAGAAAGAGAGGGCCGTTCGGATGGTCGATAATCCCATTCTTACGGATCGTTTGGAACTTCTGGGTCCGCGGAGGGACTTCGGTGTTCCTTCTGTATTTTGTACCGTATGTTCCATGGGGAGTGCTCTGAGGAATTGTTCGAGATGGTACCGTCATCTCGTTTTTACCATCGCACCGCCCGCCACCGGAGTAGAGTTCATCCATACTACCTGGAGCCACGGCGGCCATCCACAATGCGTTTCCAGAGGTCTTTTTTGCCACGTATCATCCGGCTATGGAATAAGCTCCCCTCCACGGTTTTTCCCGAGCGCTATGACATGTCCTTCTTCAAACGAGGCTTGTGGAGAGTATTAAGCGGTAGGCAGCGGCTTGCCTGTGCCCCTGGCATTGCTGAAGTCCATGGGCGACGGTAACCACTCACCATCAGGTGGGCCGTGCGCTCGTCTGCTTACAAGGGCAATAAAAAAAAAGAACGTCACATGTGGTCGCGATCCGAACGATATAGAAGAAGAAGAACATCGAATTAAGACAAGCATTAAATGGATTCCTTTAATATAGGAAATATGAACTGCATTTAATTATATTACACGGCAAACAATAAATAATTATCAAATGGGCATACATATATTATCGTAGTTCTAATTTGTAGTTCTTACTTAGGAAAAGGATCCGTCAAGTCTATTATTGAATTAAAAAAAAAAGTCTTTAAAACCTATCCGAAAATTAAATACCTAAATCTATAAATTAAAATTTAACACTTGACCCAAGAATTAATTTGTTTTATACCCGTAACGGAAAAGGTTTCGTTGAAAATTTCCCTTATCTCATTATCCAAAAAGGCTGGCAATGTTTTTTTTTTCGCCCTTTTTTTGCTATTTTTTGCACATGGGACTTAATTTAATAATTATTTAGATAATTTATTACCATATACGTTGGTTGTGTTTTAAGTCGGCGTGGGCGGTTATCGACCTTCTTCTGATTCCTGCCCTACGGCATGAAGCAGTCCATTCGTGAGCTAGCACGATTTATATCATACTTTAACGTCGGATAGTGCCGTATTTACTTTTGATTATTTACGTTCAGGTAGTTTCCTCTTTCAGAATCTGTTCATTTGAAACACCAGGTAGGATAAATGCGTACCTCCGTAGCCTGTTTGTTTTTTAAGGTCCCGAATATTAGACTAATTTTGAAATAAATCTTTAATAAAATGTTAACCTCCAATTGCAGCATAGATAGCTATGCGTATATGACCATTACATTACAATGACTTTTATACTAGTTAAATTTAGAGTTAATTTAATATAATATCATTAACACCGAGAGCTCGCTGATAAGCAGATGAAAAGTTCTTAAACAAAATTTCTTGGCTAAAAAATAACAAAAAAATGTCATTACAAATGTATCTTAAATATTTTGCTTACGATTTTCACATAACGTTCTTCTCACTCTTCTATTTTTTTTAGTATTGGTCATCATTAAATCACAATATCCCCAATTTTAACAAAAAAAAAAGATTACAACGCACAAGTATATCATTATATAATTTAGACTCATTTTATTCACTTAGCCGAAACACGCTAACAGATCGTAAAAATTTACTGTTACATTACAAAAACACTTATGACAACGTCTTACACGAAATTCCACCATGCGCACCAAATAATATTTTATGAGGCCAAACTATTCCAAGTTTCCCTTCGGCGCCCCATCATTTACAACGCAAATCCTCTCGTATCTGAGCCCCGTGCCTAAGCCTTATTGAATCACATTTACGTACGTATTTCCAAAGAGTACGTGAATGAAATAAATTCAATTCGATTCAGGGAAATTAATTTATATTATTTTGATGCGAAAAACATTATTTCGCTTGACTCACTATACTCGTACGCTTGAGGTGAGTGGGTCGTAATTTGTCATGTGAAATTTTACGCGGTTACCCGAGTCGATATTCGCCACTTACCATCAGGTGGGCCGTATAGTCGTCTGCGTACAAGGGCAATAAAATAATTAAAAAAACTGAGAACAAATCACGCACGGTCATGCGGCCTCAATTTAGAATTCCCTGTGTTATGGGTATCAGAGGCTAATAAACATATATATGTTTAAATATATAGATAATAAACACTCAGAAAAAGAGCAAACAACCCTGTTCATTGTACAATGTTTAGTCGGCGCGGGAATCGAACCCACGACTCTCGGCGCTACAGTCAGTAGCGCTAACTATTGCACCACCGGGTTAGTCTCTATCCCTAAACCAGTCACTTGCGACGAAGGGCTCGACGAGTAAATTAACCCACCGACACAGCGCACTGACTTTCTCGCCGGATCTTCTCAGTGGGTCGCGGTTCCGATGCGGCGGTAGATTCTGCGAAGCACGGCTCTTGCAAGGGTTCGTGTTAGCAACATCGTCAGGTTTGAGCCCCGTGAACTCACCTACTAGCTCGGCGAATCTAGAATAACCCCGAATAACCCCTCGAGGCTACTGGAATATGTAGGAATAAAAAAATAAAAAAAAACCCTAAAGTGATATGTATCTAATGTGTTGTTCGCTGATAGAAACGCTACATCCGTATCGTGTCTGCCAGCGAAGAAATCAGACATAAACATGGATAGAGCTAAGATCCTTGCATAAACAATACAATATAAAACTATCTTACCCAATATCCCGACATCACGTTGGAAGATCTTCCCATTGATACGAAAGGATCACACGCATATATCACACATCTACTTTTATGACTCTACGGCTCGAAGTTAGAATAAGAATAAAAGCTAAGCTAGAATTGAAAACTAAAATAATTGTTCAGAGAAATACCTATGGTCTGCACTGTATTGGACGCTCTCCTTAACACCACGGACGCTTTTCAACTAAATCAAATTAGCCTGATATTAATCCGCAGTGATTTTCAATCAAGACCGTTTTTGAACATGAAACAAGTGAAAATTCCAGCGACTCATAATTTGAATCGTTAATACGCTGTCGAAAAAGTTAATTAACTTATCGATTCGAGCGGTAATTTGTGAAATACAAAATTAACGGGGATATTCTAGTCAAGTACAGGAGGATGTTCTCGGGGAATGCCAATTTGTTGAGGACACTCATTTTAAAAATAATACTTGACGTTGGAAATACCGGTTTCGTTTTTAATTGGACCGAAAGAAAATAAACGTGTTTAGATTTAGAAGACATGTTGATATTTTATATTATCATTTATTTCATTGTTCATTAAATACAAAAGACAGTACGATAACAACTAAAACAAAATGAATAAATAAATATGTACAGGAAGTTCAGCGAGCGGTTATCATTAAAAGCGATCTATTCTAGAAAACCGACGGCGGCAACAAAACCCATCGCTTGAACAAAGCGATATCGTGCAATGCCTGGTTTATTCTTTTTAAATAAAATAAATTATCTTTTTTAAATATAAAAATGAATTGCTGTTCGTTAGTCTCGCTAAAACTCGAGAACGGCTGGACCGTTTTGGCTAATTTTGGTCTTGAATTATTTGTGGAAGTCCAGAGAAGGTTTAAAAGATAGATAAATATGAAAATACTCAGAATTTAATAAAAATAATAATTTTGTTTTCCCTTTGATGTGTCCCCCGTCGGACGGATTTCTTTTGTTTGTTTTAAGTTTATTTTATACAAAAGTTTAGGTCTTTTATTTATCCATTGAGGCACTTCGAAGTCAGCCAGTTAGTAATAAAAAAACATTGATATTAATAACGAAGCATCATTCGAGAACCGTACGACCGATTCGGCTGATTTATTTTTCGTTGTAATTGTCAGGGAAACTTTTATGTGAATGCTTTTTTTTTTCATACACATGTAGAGTAGGACAGTAGTACAATGTTACCGACTTTTGTCTCACGTCGTAAGCTTCGGTATGTCGTAAGATCGCCTATCTGTCTCTTTTTACAGCATTGAAAAAAGCGCGTTCTGTCTTCCGTTCTGCGAAAACTGTAAAGTATTGAAATTTACGATTACAGCATATGAAGACTTAGCCTGACCCATATCCCTCGTCTATGTTAGGTAAAGAAATATTTTCAGGTATTGCTTACTGGCTTCATGACAGCAAACGAGCCGTAACAACTGATATTGATTGTTTTATTGAATAGTAATTATCATTGTTCTTAGACATACTAGGAATGCAAGCTGTTATTTTGACAAATTCTCACAACTTCTTGAGTTAGGTAGAGTATATAGTTTTATTGTACACCAAAATAAACATTTTTTTGGAACGAAGTTCCTTATGGGACCATGCGGAGGGGTACCTTAACCGGAAAAAAAACGTCCGTAACATAAGATTTTTATTAGTAATACACACAGTGTACGACTTAACTTTGTAATAAGTGTGTTTGGCTGTCTAAAACGGCAATAAAAAACTCCGTAAATTCATGTTTTAAATTAAATACACGTTTTTTTTTTCTATGCAATACCCATGGCATTTCTGGCCGGTGATATTACATTCGATTAAATATTAAGAAATCTGCATAACGAGCAAATCCTGAACCATAAGAACAATGGAAAACTTATTAACTAGAATGTTCTGTTTTGTTCGCACCGAGATTGGTTTTCACAAAAATTTCGGTCAAAAAAGGTAACCAATTTAAGTATTTTCGGTCCACTATCAAATTCGATACACGTCGAACTTTTTACCGGAGAAACTTGTTAAAAGTTCTGAATTTCTTTTTGCGTTGCTCCGTTGTAAATGGGGTAACGTTTTATGAAGTTTCACCGAGCGTAATATCCTTTCTATGGACCTTTTTGGACATTTTAAGCACGCTTTGGAGTATTTGCGGTCTACGAGATAGGACTGTGAGCTCGTTTCAAGCGATCAGTGTGCTTAAGTAATTACATACCCGATCCTGTGTGTGGTAAACAGTCGACGTCACACTAGGCACGTCATTACGGATCCTCCCGACCCATTAATGTAGCTTTTAGGTACCTCAAGCACCGGTCACCGTCCTCGGCGAACCCGTCGTTTGGCTCGACGAGTAAATTAACCCATAGACACAGCCCACTGAGTTTCTCGCCCGATCTTCTCAGTGAGTCGCGTTTCTGATCCGGTGCTAGATTCTGCGAAGCACTGCTCTTGCTAGGGCCAGTGTTGGCAAACACATCCAGTTTGAGCCCCGTGAGCTTACCTACATGTCAAGGAGAAACGAAAATAGCCTCTCAAGGTTATCAGCATATGTAGGGAAAAAAAAGTACTTAGTGTGAGTTCTTTAACTTCTCGATCGGTTAAAAGTTAACTCAAATTTATCTAGCGGCAAACGTAGGCCTATGTTCAGCAGTGGGCAGATAAAGGCTGATGATGATGATGATGATGATGAAACGTAGGTGCGCTGTTACAGCTCCATACAAAGTTGAGTTAACTTTTACGCGATCGAGAAGTTAAAAAACTTGCACTAAGCACACAAACTGTACTCCAATACTACTGTGTATTTGTTATTTAAATTATTGATTATATTCATATAACAACTAATGTTTAATTTATTTACAGTTGGTGCACCTTATCGTTATTTTTTTATTACCCTTGTAGGCAGACGAGCATACAGCCCACATGCTGGTAAGTGGTTACCGTCGCCCATGGACTTGCCATTGGAATAAATAAACTTAACGTACTAATGTAATATCGGGAACTCATTACATGTGAAATCGTGGTAAGAAGAACCTGTTAAATAATAGTATGTGTAACGTGGATAGTCGCGAAAATTTTAAATAATTCGTTCACGTACTAAATTGAAAAGGCCAACGCTAAATCCCCACCTTAATGAACTCCGCGGCTTAAATACAACAAAACTGCTTATACCACAGGTCTGAATTTAGATTACTATAAAAGTTTATTACAGGGCAATGTGAATTAATTTGGGTTCGAGATTTTGTCACAAATTAACTGTGAATTCTTTATGCAATAGTATTAAAGTTGTTACTAGGCATCAAATACCTCTCCTTCCTCCTCTTCCTTCTTATTAGTTCATTAGATCTATGCCAATTTGTGTTGATATCCAATGTACATTCATTTGAACTTATTCTGTGTTGGTAGAAATAGTTTCCTGAAGCTAAAATTTTCCTTATAATTGTAATAAAAGTTCCACTCATATACAGACATCGCAGAGTAGCTTACTTTGTGGATAGCCTCAAAAGATAAACACTTCCACCATTAGAAGTCTGTCGGAAAGATGAGATAAAGTTGAGGCTGCTAATGAGAAATACTTTGAATGATTCATTTGTAAGATTTTTTTCAAAACAAAGTTGCATTATCACAAAAAAAGAAAGCGAAGACTTAGTTACACACCTTATAACTTTTCAACGAACCGCACTAAAGTAATTGTTAGTATTAAAATTAGAATAAGCACAACAACATAGATTGTTGCTAATGCTCTACGCTTTGAAGTTGTCTCCAAGGAATTTTGTTTATGCTAGCTCAAATTCCACCTGAATATCGCTACACACTCTAAGAAGTTAAGTGGCAGTCTTAATGGCAGGGAGATAAGGATTATATTTCGATTGTTTCCGGTCCCTAGGTTTTATGTTGCTACTCTATGCTACCAAAATTTATACTGCAGCAAAACTTTCGCGCGTTCCTACCTAAAAGTTGAGTTAGATTTACTGGGATACTAGTAAAAAGTCCACCTCACAACAGATTCAGGCTTCACGGGTGAGATAGTCTCCACAAAAACCGCGATAAAAAGTTTCTCAACGATCAAAACAAACAGGAAATTGGTGCCTATCCGTGCGGGTCCCAAGCACTGTCTAAAAAAGCCAATAAACGACGAATAAATTGTGTTTTTATTGCCCGATTACGTCCCTGCCCTGCGTATTTCGTATTAAGAAATTACTTTTTGAATTGTCGAGAAGTAACTTGACGTTCTCGACATGTCAAATTTATTCTGTACCATTTACAGTTACAGCCAATAGATTCTTGAATGAATTTAGTAAACGGCTTGGTAATTCTTTATTTATTGGAACGACTTATAGGAGCTTGGGGAGGTCGAATGATTGTTCTAGAATTCACTGTAACAATTTTTTTTTCGTGGAACAAATTGTATTTATTACCTACAATTTGAGTCTTAAATCATATTTTGTTTTGTTTCTTAAAATGCGGTCTTTCTAATATTCTACTGTTCAGTATTTTACTTAGGGTTCCTTCGATAGTTTTTTTATATGGCAAATGGTACCTGCTCGTGCAAACTTGGAGTTTTCAAGTATAGGCATATACATACTAGAAGACCCGGCCACACGTTGCTGTGGCTAAGGTTTTTGTTTCTAAATAACACATGGCCGGCTATGTTAATACAAAAAGTTAACAAAGTAAGAACAACTGGATTTTACTGTATTGCGTTTACTACAGAATAAATTTCACTTATACCTTAGCCTCAGCAACACGTGGTGTTTATGCCATTAAACTGTAACTTATGTGAAACGTTGGTATTTTTAACACAACGCCATCTATGAGATATTCATGTCAGGCAGTATTACAATTGCCAGTAAAAACTCTTTTAAGGCGTCATCTGTTTTATGCTTATGAAACTACAATTAATCACAATAATCAACATAAGAAATTCATCTTATTGTTGATTAAGTAATAAGTATTGCAAACATTAATTGAAAAAAAAAACCATTCTATGGCCTAAGTCGGAACAAAACACATGTTTAAAAAAAAAGAAGTTAAAATCGGTTCAGTAGTTTAGGTGTCCATCGCGGACAAACAACGGGACATGTAATTTATATATATTAAAATATACCCTAATGGATTGAACGGCTGGTGTAGGTACTCAATTTTCAAAGGAAGTAAATATCCAACATATGTATACAAACGGTTTTTAATATTATAGAAATCGTCGTATTATGTAATCATCACGCTATGTGCTCTGAGGAATTGTTTGAGATGATACCAAAATGTCGTTTTTACCATCGCACCGCCCGCCACCGGAGTAGAGTCCATCCATACTACCTGTAGCCACTACGTTCATCCACAGTGTTTCCAGAGATCTTTATTGCCACCTACCATTCGGATTTGGAATGAGCTCTACGGTGTTTCCCGAGCGCTATGACACATCCTTCTTCAAACAAGGCTTGTGGAGAGTACTCAACGGTAGGCAGAGGCTTGGCTCAGCCCCTGGTATGCTGAAGTCCATAGGCGACGGTAACCACTCACCATCAGGTGGGCCGTATTCTCGTCTGCCTACAAGGGTATAAAAAAATATTGTGCTAGTTATAAATTTCTTCTTTCCCCGAATAAGGTTGTCAAAGTTTGCAGTCACCAAAGCGTATTGCTAAAACTACATTGTAGAACCGCTGGTATCTATATTTCGAAAAGGGTTTGTACAATCCAATAACTACAATGTTTGCAAATGCTCATATTATTCACAGTATGGTCTCGCCATCTTTGATTATCAGGTCACGTTTCATCACTTGACAATCCTCAGAACGATGCCCCGGGAGAATTATCTGCGGCTAAAGTTTTAGAACCACGTATAGTAATAATGTTTTATAGCTACTAAGAGGCACACCGGGGTACTTGCTCTAGCATCTTAACCGCAAACAAGAGACTTACATCGAATAGTGGTGCATTATGTATTTATAATCAATTGTACATTTAAAGAAAGTAAGTAGCAAATATAATACAATTTTTGAAGTGAAAACTTCTTTAGAATCGTTGTGATTTCAAACCGGATGCAACGGAAAAAACGACAGGTAAGAGACACAAATACAAAAGAATGAGACAGAAATATACATACTATTTAATACAGCGACATCTGTGAGATTTTTTTAATACTAACGTGTGTATGAAAGCTCTTGTAGTGAATTTTAATTTAGGATTATACGTGAAATTAAAATATCAATTCACAGAGGGCGCTACCTTACAATTATTTACTAATGACAAAATTTGAAGACGTTTAGGATAATTGTATTTTAATTTTGGAAGGTTTCACTTCTAACACGTGTGAATTGCACACATGTATTTTTTTTTGTTTGTTTTATGCGTGAATATTCAATTGTGTCTTAAACATCGAAGAATGAATACTCAGCGTGCGTTTTTTTTTTTATTGCATAGATGGGTTTGCAATCTCACGGTCCATATAGTATTAATTGGTTACCAAAGCCTATTGCTAACACAATTTGACTGACACCATAATTAAATTCAATTTAAATGTCATTGAATATTCTAAGTAAACGTCAAAATAAACTTTACCACCTTTTCGGAGTAGAGCCACAGTCCCCAGAAGATCCTGCGACAATTTTAATTTTAAATCCAAGAATTATTTAAGATCTAATCAAAGAATTCCAGTGAACGAGCCTCTACCTATTTTGACAAAACACACTTATCTTAATAATACTGTATTCCTTTAGTTTAGGCATGAGAGAGGCCCCGTCCTCGTTTGTTACAAATATTAGTGAGGATAAAAATATGATAATTCGATAAAACGATGCAACTCACAAGAGGTACTAAGTACCACAAGTATTTTTTTTCTTTTTTGAGCATACTTTGAGTTTGACTGTGAAACGTTATCGAATTACTTTGGCGACATCACTAAATTAAATATTAAAACAGTTGGCGGCCAGTCCCTAATTTACCATGATGTGACTGACGAAATCCTGGAACATCAATAACAATTGTACAAAACTTTAAATCGATCGAATGAATCTTCAAACGTTCATAGTACAAACTAATTAACAAATCTACGAATTTTCATTATATTGTTCATATTTATCTTCGTTAATTTTCTGACTCGATTCATAAATGAATACAAATAAGATATTATTATTGGCTATGAAGATAATAGGTTAACTGTTCATAAACAGAGAACCAACTCAGCGCCTAGAGAGTACTGAATTCGCTGTTAATTGTGTTAGAATGCAATAATAGGTTTTCTTGTTTATTTATTTTTATTCCTCAGCTTTCTACTCACCGTTTCACTCAAGTTGGCTACAATTTATATCGCGTGAGTGGAAACTCGTGCTCAGCAGTAAGGTGAAAGTTAGCCAATAGTATCCTCCAAAGATTAAACTAATTTCATAGCGAATTTAAACCTTAAAATTTAATTGATGTTTTTAACAAACTACGTATTTTAACACGAAAGAGCTCATGAAATTTACCCAAAGACCCTTTGTTCAATAATAAACGAACAACACCTTTCACTCACCCGACATAGATTCTTATCAGAATTGGAGTAAACAATTGATAAACAATTTATGGGACATAAAAAAAAGCAATAAAACATTACATAAATAAGACATTTATCTATCGGACGTATACTGTTTTATTTCATTCGGGATTCGGTTGCTGACAGCGTATTCGCAAAATTATATTGAGCTTCACGGTCCGTTGTTTGTAAAGCTTTCGCTTTGTTAAGCAATCAGTCCACAATCCCATGTAAATATTTTGTAATCACGTTATCCGGTTTTAAGACTTTGACGACGACCATACATTTCCGCGTTTTTGTTGTTCATAGGTAATTTATAGGTAACATATTTATTTACTAGACGATGACGATTGATAAGTGGCTTAACAACGCCACCTGCTGAAATAGCTTTTGTGTTATTGTGTCTTTAAAGCAGTTAGTTGAAATTATGAAAAATAGTATTATTATTCGCCAATAGATGTCGGGAAGAGTCATAAAGCTCATTATCAATAAAGTTGATTATTAAAAACACAATAAAACAACATTTTCTGAAAATAAATCGTAGCTAGATCGATTTATCGCCCCCGAACTCCCCTGTATACTAAATTTTATAAAAATCGTTGGAGTCGTTTCCGAGATTTAGATTATATATATATATACAAGAATTGCTCGTTTAAAGGTATAAGATTATTTCAGATGAGATGTGAGTGCATCTGTATCCCTATAACAGTAAAAATTCAGTCAAGCGTGTATTGGTTCCCGTATATTGGGTTCCGTAGTCACTGTAGTTATTCTTTACAATTAAAATTATAAAGAATAGCATGCAGTCCAAATGAAATTTTCAGACGTGTTCTCTCTTATTCTATCGCAGGTTAGACGCTTATAAATGTTTACTTATGTCAGTTACGTATGTACTAGCGTTCGCTCATTCGAGTTGTATTAGTTTTGTATCATTGAACTGTGTCAAATCATTACCATCGATTTATACAACGGTATTCAAAAAGTGTGATAAGAAGAAATGGCGTAGATTGATCCACAATAAGCTCTTGTTGTGAGGAGGTGGTCACAACCCTCAGCAGTGAGGAAACCGAAGCGAGGAGAAGAAGCAGTTTAAGAAGTTTTCACTTCGAAACTATTCAACATAACAACATTGCATCCTTCAACTATATTTTTGTTAAAAGTTTACTTTATGTTCCCGTATTTAATTATTGTTCGCTTTTCTTAAAACATATTTAGCATAGTTACTTTTTACATACATATATGTTTCCTGAACATGAAACTGTTTTACATACCTACTATGATTATTCATACTTTTTCTTTTAATACATGCTATTGGGACATAATCGAATACGATTTGTGTTTAAGACTGGGTTTTTATTTTATTCCCCTAGTAGGCAGACGAGCGTACGGTCCACCTGATGGTGAGTGGTTACCGTCGCCCATGGACTTCAGCATTGCCAGGGGCAGAGCCAAGCCGCTGCCTACCGAAACTGATACTGGGGTGCGTTGTGATGTCTAGGGAATTCGGTATTTGTTTATGGAATTGTGTTAATTAGTATTAATACAGGCAATCAGGGAGACGTGCATTCTTGAGCTATGAAAGGCAATAAACGGACCCTAATTCTACGATTATCATGGTTTTGCCATTCGACTGAGCAACCCTAAAACGTTAATTTCAATTTATTATTACATAACGTCATTTTTATGTTTATTAGCTGATAAATGAACAACCAGTACACGGTCTACGTTTGCCCATACTATTACTGTAAATGTAAACTTTACACATCCGGACATCTGAATTATCCGTATAGACATCTAAAAAGTGTTCTAAATTTTTCAAACGCGTTATACTGAGCACATTTAATGTCCACGCTCAGGACAAATAATAAGTCGGTTTGTGGAAGTAATTTATCTGACAATAATATTTACATAAAATATTTGATAATTTGTAAAAAAAAGCGCCAAAGTCGAAAGTGAGAAATACATAGATAATATAAAGAATGAGGAAATGTGCTTCTTTTCCCGCTGTAAAGGTCTTGGAAATCTAATTTTATTTTAATATGAAAACATTAAAAACAGCAGTACCAAAATTAACCCATATAACCGTCACCCATATACATATTATGTATTATAATTATGTTTCATAACGTTCATTTATTTAAACTATATATTTGACAGACAGATAATATATAAATATAATAAACTTTTTATTGAGTGTTTATTATAACTAGAGGTCCCGCAGTAGTCGAAATTCGACTATAATTAAATGGAATTGTAAACTTGTACACTATTATTATTGTATTTTATACTTCTACAATCACAAATTTCGCCAAGACTACACCATAAAAAATATTAACTAAGACAAACAATACTTAATTATTCTCAATTTGACAACAGACGTCAAGAACAAAAGTTTGACAATAAATAGTATGCATGCATGTGTGCGTCAAATACATGGTATGTGGTGTGTGTGATGTTTTCTTTATTGATTTAATGCATCTTTTATGCATTATTTAAAAAAAATATTAACATTGTGCACTTCTTCTCTATATTCTCTATAAGTGTGGAAAATTTCATACTCCTCCGTCCGCGGAATTTTCGTAGAAAGGGATACAAAGTTTTTCCTTCACGTATTAATATATAGATTAACATACATACATATAGTATTGCATGTCTTATTTTACTATAAGCTGTCAATGGATGCACCTACCACATTTTCTACATCACTATTGATTGGCTGGTAGAAAATGTTAATATACCAAGCCCGCCAGTGTAAGCTAGCATGCATGAAGTGTGATAAATAGATAATTAATTATAAACGCACGTCTGTACACAAAGCTTTTAAGCTTTCGTGTGAAGCGTGACTAAAGTAGTTACTGTTTCACTAATTGTTGCTTGAAGTTCAAGTTTGGTCCAACTTAGTTACGGGACTACGGCTCGCCAATTTAAAGCACATTCACACGAGCTTGAGGGCGTCGAGTTTTCAACAACTAATACAGTCATTTGAAGATGAAACTATCGAATATTTAAACACTTTTATGATAGAATCAGATGAAATAAGGCTGCGGCTTGACTGCGTCACTGGCATTGCTGATGTCCACGAGTGACGGAAACTGTTTATCATTATGTGGGTTGACTGTTCGTCTGCCTAAAAACAGCAATTAAAAAAGCTAAGAATAGTTTAGATTTGAACGGTTACGCGAATCTATGCCATTTTTATTACTAGATTATTTAGAACTCATTCGTTCTTTAAAGCTCATTTTGATGATTCTCTCTGGCTAATCATTCTATTTT
The DNA here is from genome assembly GCF_030269925.1 of Bombyx mori. NCBI lineage: Eukaryota > Metazoa > Arthropoda > Insecta > Lepidoptera > Bombycidae > Bombyx > Bombyx mori. The sequence continues at coordinate 7,700,380 of NC_085117.1, read as the reverse complement.
ATTTTATACTATGTGGTTAGCTTGTTCCAAATAACGTCACTGGTAATGAAGTTATGTGATTTATATATATTTTACGCTGAAATTTTAAAACATAAGATGTCTTGTTCCTTATTAACAAGTTTTTGTGGAAAAAAAAATGTGTTAAGCAAAACAAAAGAATTACGTTACAAGTCTCCGGAGAATTAACACAGAAAATTGTTTTGTCATTAAAAAGATGTTTCGCCGGTAATCTAAATTTTGATATTCATGAATACGACGAAAAAAGAAGGCCATTAAAAATTTCGTGAATTATAGAAAAAAATAAATGTTAGCAGGCATCGAAAAATTTTCGTTACAGACTTTAGTCGTGTAGTCTGATGTTCAGATATTCTAGTAACTTTATAACACAACGAGCATTTAATTAACAATTAAGCCTTGTAATTTTGATAGTAGTTGGCGCTTGACCGACTATACGATTTAGGTGATTAGAATACATGTGGTAGTGTAGATGCTTTGTTCAAATCTCATAATATATTTCCTTGTTACCGTGTGTACTATAAGCTTATCTTGAGATTGGGCCAGTGTACGTAATGTTAAAATAGGTATAACGTACCTATGAGCTGGCAGTTTGTTCGGGAACAGGCGAGTGTGCAGACCGTTACAAGAAAACTAACACGCTATAATATTTATTGACAATTTATTTATAAACCAATGCGAAAATGCTTTACATTTATTATGATTATCAATATAATTAAAGATTAGAAAAAACTCACACACCGAGCCACAAAACCACGGCGAAGGAAGTGACAGAAAGTATTGACAGCCAGTGACAGCTATTCTCAATAAATTTAACATTATGTAAGGCTTATGCCTTTTAGCTCATACAGCCAATTTATACTTATAATGGAATGAATAGAATAAATAATATTTCTAACACGTAAATCGTTTTTTTACACCGTCGTATGTTGCCCAAAATATCAATTGTCTCTTGGTGAAAGCCGAATTAAAATCGGTTACGTTTTGTAGAAAAAATAAGCCGAGAAATAGACAGAGGTGATAGCGACTTTGTTTTAAATATTATTAAAGACTAGCTGAGTCCCGCGATGTTACCCGCGGTTATTGTCGTATCGAGGGCGACGCCGCGGGGCAAAGCTAGTCTAAAAAAAAGTAGCCTAAGTTACTCCTTATATTATTTGCTACCTATCAGTGAAAGTCAGATTAGCCGGGACAAACAGACAGACAGGCAAAAATTGTAAAAAATGTTATTTTGATGTATGTACCGTATATATAGGTATTCATATGCATGTAGTAAAAGGTGGTTATTTCAATATTACAAACAGACACTCCAATTTTAATTTAGTCGGCTAAATCTAAGCCATCAAAATTACGACTGGATTTGTATTTAAATAAAATAGAAACACCGTGATTATGATTCTATGATATTCAGAACAATTGAAAGACAAACTGTAACAATATTCACGGGTATTGTTCGAGTTTATGTTTCGCTTTTCACTCTCACTACGTCATTCAGACACAATGCACATCTAAATATAGCATTTGGCAATGATTTAGTACTTTCAGTGATGAAGAATATGCGTATAATTGTACGTTAGTAGGTATTCATGTTAGGTAACCGATTTCTTTTAATTTACTCATCAATGTTCTGTCCGGCTATTCTTGAGGACGTCATTTCTGACTCTATTCTGTATACCGTGGATGATTTTGGTGGACAGCGGCTTGGCTATATCCCTGGCATTGCTGACGTCCATGAGTGACGGTAATCACTCACCATCACGCGGGCCGTATGGTTATCTGCCTACTGGGGCCAAAAAAAATTTACGTATTGACCAGTATGCCACGGGTAAGGTGACGAAACGAGATCTCTATGCGGAACAACATAATCTAACCGCTTCATTGTTTTCATGCGAGAATCAATCGTAGTCACGCGTGATTATATTAATAATTAATAATATAGTTTTAGAGCATTATTTAATTACCAAATCGCACACGTCAGGTTCGTTCTGTTTTGCAATGGCATTGTGGTACAGAGACTCACTTGGTGAGTCAGAATTGTGGCCATTTACCACGCACAGGCGACGGTAACGAACATAAAATGGTAAGTCAATTTCGAATTAAAAATAAATAGATCACTTAGTAAGCTTTCAAAATTATAGCGTCGTCATCAATTAAAATTCACATATCTTATGACGTCATCGTGCATTATGTACGAGCGTGAGAGAGAAAGATAGCGAGATGTAACTACTAAATTGAATCCCGTTTTCATAAAAAAATATTTTTAACGGTATTTTCTGTAAGAAACGGTCCTATTCCAACATCGATTTTTTTATGATTGAAGGATTACTGCTGGTCTGGAGGCCTTTCCAGTTTCACCACGACAAGTCGGCGAGCAAAGGCTCAGCCAGGAGGGGTAGGATTAGCTAACAGCTGCCCGAGCGCCTCCAAAGGAGACCTAACAACTCGAAAGCAGCTGATTCGCGAATACTACTAGATTGAAATCGCGACCCGCTGAGACGATCCGGCGAGAAACTCGTCGGGCTGATACATGAGTTACAACATCAGTCTTACATATACATTATTTCGTCTATTTTCAATTCCAAGTAGTTAAATGTAGACTATTAAATAAAGTAATTACACGCCACGTGCTTTTAAAACAACGTGAAACATTTTATTTTTATGTCATGTGTATTTTCCGGATAAACAATGGAATAAATAAGATTGAGTCATACGTTCGTTCTGGTTTGAATAACAAGGACGCTTTCACAAAAGCTTCTTAAGATCTCCATCATACATGAATGTAGACGTTGGCTGTTGATAAAATAGCAAGAGCTCATTGGAAGTTGAATTAACAATAATAATAATTAGGAGCAAATCACGAACGGTCGTCCGGCCCCAATTTAGGATTCTCTGTGTTATGGGTACCAGAGATTGACAAACATACTTATTTATCTATATATTAATACGTGAAGCAAAGACTTTGTATCCCTTTTTACGAAAATTGCGTGGACGGAGGAGTATGAAATTTTCTACACTTATAGAGAATATAGAGAAGAAGTGCACGATGTTAATATTTTTTTTAAATAATGCATAAAAGATACATTAAATCAATAAAGAAAACGTTACACACACTACATACCATGTATTTGACGCACACACGCACGCATACTGTTTATTGTCAAACTTTTGTTCTTGACGTCTGTGGTCAAATTGAGAATAGATTCAATATTGTTTGCCTTTGTTAATATTTTTTTATTGTATAGTCTTGGTGAAATTTGTGATTATAGAAGTATAAAATACAATCATAATAGTGTACAAACTTACAATTCCAATTAATTATAGTCGATTTTCGACTACTGCGGGACCTCTAGTTTATTAAGTTGCACCAACAAAGTGATCATTAATACAAAACATTAACAAACTGACAAAAGTTCATGGCAGATGTCACCTCAATGCACCTCAATTATAAGTGCAATCGACAGTGCATTAACAACAAGAAAAAAAAAAGTATATAACATAAACTTGATTACATTTGATTGATTGCTTAAGATTAATTTATATTTGATTGGGAAATGATACGCGACAGATTTTCCCAGTAAGTTGTGAGACAATTAGAAAAAACATCTATTTCGCCTAAAATTAGTTCAGCGCAATCGGACAACTCCGAAGGAATAATGACGGAGACCGCGCTACCGTGGACATTATTGTAGTCCCAAAGGATTCTGTTTAAGGGAGAGTAAGCACCTAAATTCGAACGAGCAGGCTTTCTTATAAACGGTTTATATTTCTTCGTTCTTGGTAGGTACTTGGTACGTAGTTACTTATATACCATATCTATATATAACATATCGAAGTCGTCGTGGCCTCAAGGATAAGACGTCCGGTGCATTCGTATCTAGCGATGCACCGGTGTTCGAATCCCGCAGGCAGGTACCAATTTTTCGAATGAAATGTACTTAACAAATGTTCATGATTGACTTCCACGGTGAAAGGAATAACATCGTGTAATAAAAATAAACCCGCAAAACTATAATTTGCGTAATTACTGGAGGTAGGACCTCTTGTCAGTCCGCGCGGGTAGGTACTACCACCCTGCCTATTTCTGCCGTGAAGCAGTAATGCGTTTCGGTTTGAAGGGTGGGGCAGCCGTTGTAACTATACTGAGACCTTAGAACTCATATCTCAAGGTGGGTGGCGGCATTTACGTTGTAGATGTCTATGGACTCCAGTAACCGCTTAACACCAGGTGGGCTGTAAGCTCATCCACCCATGTAAGCAATAAAAAAAATACATTTAAATATATACATGCTATAGATAGTAACCATCCCAACAAAAATCAGACAAACCTGTTCATCACACATATGTTTGCTCGATGTGGAGATCGAACCCACGATCCTCGGCACAAGAGTCAGGGGCGCTAATTACTACACCACTGAGTCAGTCACGAAAATATTTCTCAAATTTCCACCTAGACATCTTACCAATGACAGGTCGTATGGTGAGTCCAACCGACTAAATATTGTCTATTTTTATAATATATGTATATGCGTATCTGTGTAGAATTCACGGGTAGCGGTTTAAAAAAAAAGGTGTGGTGTCGTGGGACACTGGATAGGAACGAAGTTCCTTATTATAAAAATATTAATTTTAAGTTTTATTCTAGTTATAAAGAAAATAATTATTCGGGTATACATTTTTATTATGATTTTTTATTTATTAAAATAAATAAAAAGTACTTTACAAAACTATCGATTTTATTTTATTCATAATGATTTATAAAAAATATATAATAAAAAAAATTGTTATTTTTGTACGTTACTACAAAGTTAAGTCGTAAACTGTGTGCATTACTAACAAAAATCTTACGTTACGGACGTTTTTTCCCGGTTAGAGTACCACTCCGCATTGTCCCTCGTTCCAAAAAAAAATTATCAAGGCCCTGTGTCGAATACCTACTTTATAATTGAAAAACCATAGAATGTTGGTTATTCTCATTTCAGGTAAATTCTTCTCACTGTCTCATTAATTAGCTTTCATAATTAGCGTAGCAATTAAAATGCCACACTGTTTGTGGTTAACCTTCTACCTTCCTACCTTCATACTTAAAGAAACAGTAATACACAAATCAGTACAGAGTTTGTTTAAATCAGAAGTTACCAATTTTTTTTTTCTCATATACCACTTTCAAGATTTCGCTGGTTTCTGTGGACCCCCTGTAATGACATTTCTAACATATTTCGAGCCTTCGTTACAAAATATGAAGATGAGATCTAATAACTATGGAAATTTGTGTGGCGGCTGACTTCCGACCACGAACTAATAGTTTTTTTAAAGAAAAAAAAAAGCAACAGGTTGAATTGATTGGTTTATTATATTAATTAATTGATTGTGCTGTTGATAGATTGACTGCAAGCAATGTATATAATGATGCAATGTATATAATGTAAGTCTTAATTATACAATTTACGTTTATTTCAATACAGTTCGTGTGCAGTTATTGTGTTAATGCTTGTCGATTTTCAGCGTTTCTTTAGTCCAAAATAATAACAATTCTAAACATGTATTCAAAGCATGAATTGCAAAATTAAAAGAAACAAAGTTATAGACATAAGAAAAATATCGAGGCTTGGAAAAGGTTTTCGGCATACGTAGCGACTCAACGTAGTGACTCAATCGGCACTTGGCACTGCGACACTGATTTTTAGCTAGCACCTGCGGAGTGACCAGAGCACCAGCTTCAAACCGATTTATAATTATTTGAGTATAGCACCTTTTTTTTTCAAACGTAAAAGAAAGTATTATATAAAAGAAAAATAAGTACAACAATAAAGTAAAAGAAAAAAAAAAAACTGAAAAGAGACAACTAAGAGAGAAATAATTATATTAGACTAGCCGTACTCGCCCGCTTCACTGGGCATTTAAAATATACATTATTATTTATTGTCATTATTATTAGGGAATCCAACACTCATATAAATATTAGCCTATCCATTTAGTACATGTATTTTCTACAGGGATACCAAATTTCAAGTCAATCGGATGCATGGTTCAGTAGTTATAACGGAACATCCGTAAAAAAAACCATTGTAGATTTATATATTAGTATAGATATAGATTGGCAATTGGAACAGTAAAGTAGAATAACGTGCATTTGTAAAATGTACTTTCTGTTAAATCACAATGCATAATTGTAGGATGGAATAGTTACAATTAATATTTTCGAATTATATTTGCGTAACTATATTCAGAAGACACACTTTTAAGTCGTCGTGGCCTAACGGATAAGACGTCCGGTGCATTCGTGTTGAGCGATGCACCGGTGTTCGAATCCCGCAGGCGGGTACCAATTTTTCAAATGAAATACGTACTCAACAAATGTTCACGATTGACTTCCACGGTGAAGGAATAACATCGTGTAATAAAAATGAAACCCGCAAAATTATAATTTGCGTAATTACTGGTGGTAGGACCTCTTGTGAGTCCGCGCGGGTGGGTACCACCACCCTGCCTATTTCTGCCGTGAAGCAGTAATGCGTTTCGGTTTGAAGGGTAGGGCAGCCGTCGTTACTATACTTGAGACCTTAGAACTTGTATCTCAAGGTGGGTGGCGCATTTACGTTGTGGATGTCTATGGGCTCCAGTAACCACTGAACATCAGGTGGGCTGTGAGCTCGTCCACCCATCTAAGCAATAAAAAAAAAAAAAAAAAAAAAACACTTTTAAATATGCTTTGAAAGAACTTAAGCGCTCAAATAAAGTGTGTGTGAAAATAAAGATGATTAAGTCAGAAATTACTATAAACTACGTTGTTATGCTTTCATTAAAAATTAACTGAATAATAACAGTGTGCTGATGATGTGGAGCGCGATAATTTCACAGAAAACTCGCCTTTCAGACGTTTCGATTACGTATTAATATTGCCTGTACGTTTTTAGCTTATGATAAAATTTTGACGAGACAGAATATGTTAGCAGGAATTATGAATATGGAATAGGCTGAGAAAGAGGTACGTACACATATTGTGAAATTAAATAGTGTGGTTAGATGTATCTTTATATCTACGTATCATATTAGTTGTCTTGTTTACCAGCACACGCCACGGAAGTGGAATTCATGCAAGTCATCTAGAACCACCGAGAATAAGCTCCTCTCAAGGGTATTTCCGAGGCGCAATATATTTTTCCTACCTATGCTGATAGCCTTAGAGGTTATTTCAGCTTCACCCTAACGTGTAGGTGAGCTCGCGGGGCTCAAACCGGGAATATTGTTAACACTGGCCCTAGTAAAAGCAGTGCTTCGCAGAATCTGCCACCGGAACGGAAACGCGACCCACTGAGAAAATCCGGCGAGAAACTCAGTGGGCTACGTCTGTGAGTTAATTTACTCGTCGAAATCTTTGTCACAAGCGACGGGTTCGACGAGGACGGTGACTGGTGCTTGAGGTACCTAAAAGCACCGTTAATGAATCGGGCTGAATCGCAATCACAACCATGTTCTTCTTCAAACGAAGTTTGAGAATAGACCTCACTGTAGTAGGCAGCGGCTTGCTTGTCATGAGAGTGACCATTTACAATCAATTAGGCCGTTTGCTCGTTGGCTCGTATGAAACAAAAAACCCAATATTAGAAGGGTCTTCATCATGATCGTTTCTCCGTCTTAAGTCGTTCATATTGGAACTCTCAACTAAACTAACCGAGTAGTTCCACTCCATTGAATTTTTCCACTTGAAACCAAACCTTCTGTATTAAATCTCCCACTAAATAATGTCACTCAATTTGCCACTAACAAAACGATTTATTTAGTAAAAAAAATGACATATTCGATTGTCAAAAAAAATTACTTAACCGCCTTGCACGAAACTGACGGCCTCCGGAGGACGCCATCGAGATATTGCGTCTTGTAAACGAAAGATTGGGGCCTTTTGTGAAAAGGTAATCTTTTTATACGACACGAATTCATTTTTGGCCGGAGCTAAAATCCTTTGGTCGATCTTCGGGAATTTCGCTAACAATTTTGTTACAATTTTTTACACAGCTATTTATTGCATAACCATTGAGATTTTTTTTTGTTTTGAATGTCAAATTTAATGGATTAATTGCTGATAAGATGTTTTATCCTGATAAGATGTGTTTGTAGTTTATAAGGCATATTAATATCAAAATTGTTGTAGAATTTTAATAATAGTTCGACTTTCAATTTTGAAGTGAGTCTCAGAATTTATTTGACGATCTCATAGTTTATCTAAGTCTTAACGAATTAAAGACTGAAATGTATTAATTTTTGACGAGATCATGGTTCACTTCGTCTTTAGCATATAGATGCGATAACCAAATCACTGCCACACTTTTTTTTTTAGCCCGAGACATTAAGTCGAATACTCAATTATATTGCAATACCGCTTATACTAGCAATAAGCACGATGGAGGGATCACACGAGGCGGATAAATCAGTAATATAGTACGTATTTCGATAAAGCGGCACGACACGAGAACCCTCTCATCGTGGCCGCCGGTAACTACATTTCCGATCCTGCGGACAGAATGGAAAGCAGTCGACGTCGCCCAAAACACGTCATCTCGGATCCTCCCGATCCACTAACGGTGCTTTTAGGTACTTCAAGCACCGGTCACCGTTCTCGTCGAACCCGTCGCTTGCGACGAAGGGCTCGACGAGTAAATTAACTCTCAGATACAGCCCACTGAGTTTCTCGCCGGATCTTCTCAGTGGGTCGCGTTTCCGATCCGGTGGTAGATTCTGCGAAGCACGGCTCTTGCTAGGGTTCGTGTTAGCAACATCGTCAGGTTTGAGCCCCGTGAGCTCACCTACTAAAGTTAGGGTTACGCTGACATAGCCGCTAGGGCTATCAGCTTAGGTAGGGAAAAAAAAAGAAACAAATGCTGTTCGGGTATCTTCCAACAATCCTATCGATACTGGTGTTAGAGCGAAGTTATAAAATTAATGTATTGTCATGTCGACCCTTGTTCAAGTTAATGTCTAATCATAATAATAGGTATAATAGTCAGTGAAAATGACGTTCAAAGATTCCGTTATATACAAATAAACATAATAATAATAATAATAACTCTTTATTTGACACCGCATGTAAAGAGTAAGCATATAAAACAAATAATAGACGGTGACAAAAATTGGCGATCTCTTCCAGGCAACCTTGCAGGGAGAGGAATAAGCAAACTAGCATGAACGGTGCTATAAATTTACATAAAAACATATGCTTATATGTGAATAATAAATACAAAATCAGATAGACTTACATACGATTAAATACAAATAAATATTAAAAATATGCAAGTACATAAATACAAAATAAAATAAGTAGCAACTTGTACAGTTATGTCGTAGGAGCCATATTATTATGCAACGTAGTGCGATTTTCATCTGAACTTGAAAATTTCCGGCGAGGACGATTGTTTGATGCTTAAAGGTAGTGCATTCCATAAACGGACTGTTTCAACTGCAAAGGAATGGTCATAAAATGACGTCCCGTGAGCCGGAAACTTCAACATTAAATTCTCCGATGACCTAAGTGAATGGGAGTTTGCAGTATGTAGGAAATCAAAACGTTCCTGAAGGTAGCGCGGGGACGAGGAATTAATCAGTAAGGACACTGTAATGAAGAGACAATATATGAACATTCCGGCGATAACGAATAGGAAGCCACTTGAGCTTAACTCGATACTCAGAGACGTGGTCATATTTACGTAAACCAAATATAAACCTTATGATGAAATTTTGAAGACGCTCAAGTTTATTTAGCTGGGCTTCGGTTAGAACAAGATAGCTGGCGTCGGCATAATCAATAATAAATAATAGGGAGTAACAGAGACAGTGCAAGTGCAATTTTTGTAGATGTTGGAAGAAAATTACGCAACCTACGTAAGAAACCCGCAGAGGAAAATAGTTTGCGACTGACTGACACCAGTTGTGGTCCCCATGAAAAACTGCGGTCAATGATAACACCAAGATTTTTAACAGTGTCCCTAAACGGAACGTTTATCCCGTCAAGAGACAATTGGGGCAGATGTGTCCACTCAATCTTACAACATGTCCTTTGGCTACCAACTATTAATTATACACTGCGTTTTTGTTGGATTCAGTTTGAGGCCGTACGCGTTACTTCACTCAGATAAGACGCGTAAGTCGCAATTCATAGTTCGAATAGCATCATGTAACTGAGGGAGTGGAGCTTGGCAATACAGCTCAACAAGATCGTCTGCATAAAGGTGGTAGGACGAAGTGAGATTACAAGATATTGAATTAATGAAAAGAGAAAACAAAAGAAGAGATAAAACGCTACCCTGAGGTACACCGGCAGATGTATTATACCAAGATGAAATCGATTCACCAAGGCGAACACACTGTCGACATCCGTACAGGTAATTACGAAACCATTCAATCACAGTTGGAGATATGTTGAAGGATATGTTGAAGGACATACACATACCTAGTTAATTAAAAGCGCCTCAAAAACGAGTCAACTCATAGTCAGAGCTTAATTGATCGGAACTTGGACCTTGTGAGCGACGAATTTTAGTTTAACCAACAAATGAAAATGGAATGGAAACAGTCTTTTATTATATCCTTACAAATAAAAAAACAATAACAAAACAAAAGAGAAAATGAATTAAACAAAAGTATTCTTTATTTCGGGGATCAGCGATTATGGTCGAATTTCGATCATCGAGCTACCGCCGGTCCAAATTAAATCGCATCGCGTCCTGAAACTATACCAAATATTTTCCCGTTTCACACCGGCTCGAGTTGAACATTCACGAAATACTCGTATCTCACATAATTCAAACTACTACGTACTAAGTTTAGAACATAGTTAACTTGAATAATAACTTGAAGCTTTGTTATTTGGTATGTATTCATGGGGTTTTGAAAATAAACGTAAAAACTAAGTTTGGTAAGTTTGTAAATTATAAATGTAATAGGGATATTAATTACCTATATCATTGGAGACAATCAACATATCTTATTTCTAACATCTTCAAAGACATACGATATACATGTTTCAATACAAACATCGCAGTCCCCTATAATCTAAATAAAAATCCAACCTTAGTTAACTTCTTTGCATTTAAATGTGCTTGTTTTAAATGCAATACGTTCTGTGTAGTCCATTTCTGTTATCTTTTTTTTTATTGCTTAGATGGGTGGACGATCTCACAGCCCACCTGGTGTTAAGTGGTTACTGGAGCCCATAGACATCTACAACGTAAATGCGCCACTCACCTCGAGATATAAGTTCTAAAGTCTCAGTATAGTTACAACGGCTACCCCACCCTTCAAACCGAAACGCATTACTGCTTCACGGCAGAAATAGGCAGGGCGGTGGTACTCACCCGCGCGGACTCACAAGAGGTCCTACCACCTACCTTCAACAACGTGTGAAACGTGTGTGTGTTTGTCACTGAACTCCTCCTAAACGGCTGTACCGATTTGAATGATTTTTTTTGTATGCGTTTGCGTAGCACCCTGAATGGCTTAGATTCACAAATTAGCCCGGCAGAGGGCGTTGCAGTCGGTATCTAGGTTATTTATCTTTGCTAGAAATAATTTATGTGGCAAAACAACGTTTGCCGGGTCAGCTAGTATGCATATAAAACATCGAAGTATTTGAACACATCAACGGAAAAGTAATTATTGAACACGAAATGGTTTGACATCGTTTATTAACCAGTAAAGTAAAAGTACGCACATTGAACAATGTACTTTCATAAGGTTTCCACAAGCGATACAGACAATGAAAAGAAAACTAACAACAGTCTTTGATTGGCAAGCTATATTATTTCCATGTTTAGGCACTATCTCAACAGCTTCGAAGTATTTTAACACCTCTTTAAAAGGCAATTTAAAATAATACAAAATCAATCGTTCGTGTAAAATCCTTTAACTGAAGCTATTCGAAGAGAATTCCACAAATACCTTAGGAGCGGTGTTTCCGCAGCCCGCAGACAAAGGTCGACCCACAAAGCCCCAATTTCGCTAAGGAGATTAGGCGCAGTACGTTCTAAGTGCAACTCGAGGCAGTAGCTACCTTAATACGTGCTATATGTTTCAAAAGAATCAAATTGTATAGCAATGCCTACAATACTTTAGACTATAAAACACATACTAGTGAAAATAGTTGTGATATTACGGTAGGCTATATAACAGAGTAATCAATAGATGTCTTAACAAATACCGGTATTTGAAACAGTGTAATTTATGATGTGGTTGATGCGATCATTTGACTTGGTGTACCCATGTCTATTCTGCGGTACGAAATAAAAGCATTGTGAATAATGACTTCATAGCTTTTGTTACCAAAGTAGAATTGAGCTAAAATCTAAATATAAATTTAAACCATAATATGTTTGTGATACCAATTATCACAATTTTATTATGGTCACGTAATCTAGGAATAAACAAATAAAAGCCACTAACAAATCTTTAGACTTAGTTTTAATTTTATTCTATCACGGCTTTTCCAACTTTCTGGCGGAATTGAAAGACCACTTGACCGCATAACAGTGTAGGATTGTCAGGTATCATCATATGACACACATAAATATCCCAAAAATTTTCAAATTTTGGAAAAGCTAATAACGTTCTCGTGTCTTCAGTAGCTGTTCTTAAAAATTCGTAACCGCTGCCACTTAGGCTATTAATTTTAACGATACTTCCTTAATTTATACCTATCGAAGAAGGAGACCGGCTGTTCGAACTTTATTTAATGGTTTCCCCACTAAAGTTTTATGGGCACAATTCAATCTATCAGGCGGCTCTCGAAGAGTGTCCCTGCTGTGCGGGGATGCTGTTAACCGAATTATGCGGTTTATGAGGCGGAATCGTAGCCAGATCTCGTGAATGAACCCTTGCGCTTAAATCCATTGGCCAAATAAAAATTATAACTAATTATTTTAGTTTTATCACTATGAAGCAATTTTGCGTGTAAGTTTGAAGAATGTGCCACCCGTTGTATTAATGAGATTTTAATTGTGTGTTTTAAGATGAGTATTGGCAGTCAGGTTGTGCTCATCGAATGTGTGATTTGCCGACACTCTGAGCAAACGAACTAAAGGCTAACTGTGGTTCGGATTCCGGAGTCCAAAGCCATAATCCATGTGGCCGCTTTCTTATAAACATGGAAGTGTTCTTTGAAATTAAAAGTCTACGTGGTCTAAAGAATAAGATGCCCGATGTACTCGTGTCGAGCGATGATGGTGCACAAATCCCATAGGTAGGTAAAATGCAGGACCGTTAAGAACGGAACGTATGAAAAAAGGTTTAGAAGGGAGAGCATTAAATTGTGAGTGAGAGAAAACGGTAAGAAAGAGAAAAGAGAATCACAGAGAAAAAGAAGATGGCGAAGACGCTTGAATGAACAAGGCGTAAGAAGGTGTTAGAAATTTTTAATTATTAAAATACAGAAGATTTGAGAAAAGAACAAAAAAGTGCAAAAAAGGAATAGTCTTATTTTATGCGTCTCGGTCCCAATTCTACGCCATGTTTTTTTTTTTGGGGTGCAAGAATCTAATTTGTTAATTAAAGTAATTAGTCAAAAAAAGGCGCACTGTGATCCTGTTGGACTAGGCACTAGCCTCCTGTCTATTTCTGGCGCGAAGCATCCGTCAGTTCCGATTTCCATGGCAAATAGTCGATAGACGTACAATAAAATTCGGTTACGCTCGGTTCAATCGTAAACTGTATCCATCTTACAAGTTTCTTAGGTTCTAATGTGAGCCTCTTAATCATCTGTCTTAGTAAAACCTAAAAAAAATGTGTGGTGTCGTGGGACACCGGATAGGAACGAAGTTCCATATTATAAAAATATTAATTTTAAGTTCTATTCGAGGTATAAAGAAAATAAAACTGGAGGTTTCGCAATAACCCAAGGTCATACGGTAACGTGCGAACTTATTGTGGTACACTTCATTCACGGTTGTTTGCATAAGAGTTAGTGTATTGCGCAAACGAACGCTCTGAGATCGCGGTCCATGAATATTAAAAAATATCTTATTTTTTGTACGTTATTACAAAGTAAAGTCGTACACTGTGTGCATTACTAATAAAAAGCTTACGTTACGGACGTTTTTTCCGGGTCAAGGTACCCCTACGCATCGTTCTATAAGGAACTTCGGTCCGAAAATCTGTATCGAATTCCAATCATAACTACTCGTAGGCCAGTCTTCAAGCTTATACTGGCTTTCGCTGTTTGAAACTTCGATCATATCCCTCAAGCATAGGCTGCGAATTTAACATCCCCGTTTCCCTGGCCAACTAAGATAACAAGTGAAAAATTGCGCGTTGGAAGGAGATAAATTAGAAGAAAATATAAAGCACGATATCGTGTCGCGTACCACAAAATTAGCCGGTCAGTTACATTTACAATCTGCGCTCTGATTTAAGCAGTTACAATTTCCTGTCGAATCTCGTTAGCGCAATTCAGCGCGCACACTCCCATTTATCCACGTGTCACGTATCGAAGTGGACACGGTAAAATCATGTATTAATATTTATTTATTATCCGAATTAGACCTGTTTGTCTGTCATCGTGAAACTTGGCACCGATTCGGATAGCGATTTTATCGAAAACTTCTACAAATAGCTGCTAGATGCGTACGAATCAACATTATTTATCCCGAAATCACCTTGATATTAAAGTACACGATTTGTGAACTTATTTTTGGGTTAGAATTTAGGCAGCGATTTTAGTGTTTTTTTTTTGTATTTAAAAGCTTAATAAAGTTTGATTGATCACATACGTGTTGTATCTGGATACAATGTGCCGGAATTACGTTCTCTTTTAACGAAGTGATACATTGTCGAGCTAGCGTACTATATATAATCTTACTACACTACACGTTGGCCTGATTTATTAGAAAACTCATAAGCTGCTTAAATCATGTGTATTTTTTCTAAAGGTTTTATGCCAAATTGTAGCTTAGGAGAAATGCCTATGGCTATTTCTGGTGTATCTAAAAATATACCTAGTATTTCATTTAAGAAATTTTCCGAAAAAAAAAAACTCTTGATCCGTGAAAAAGGTTTCATTCGACATTTAATTGAGGGTTTTTAAATTTAAGTATTACAAAATATGTGGTATTTACTGCGGTTGTAGAAAATTAGGGGTCGCGTTCATACACGCTAACACAATACTCAAATATCGATAAGTACCATATTAGATTGGTTTTCGTTATCGTGCTGCGTTGTCCTATAGTTGTAAGGAACATTTGTCTACTTAGCACATTAAATTTGTTCTTATTAATTGTGCGCGCATAGCTGATGTTACAAGCCAAATTTTTATTTATTGTTATTCATTGTGTGTATAGTTATTTTCTTTTTTAGCTTGCAATGTGTATTTTGTGCGTAATAAATAAATAAATAAGCTAGACCGCGCGAAAGAGAGAAGGTGGGTGGAGTGGGGAGTGTTAGGTTTTATTTTCGTTACGGAATTTCGCTGCGCTCAAAGCCCACTATAAAAGCTATGCAATAGCTTAATAAATAAATAAAATTTATCGTCCGTGACTACGAACACTGTAAAGAATTCGAAACGTCGGAAATAATCGTCTAGCTTAAACAAAGAAAACAAAGACACATTATATTTAAACAAAGAAATAAAGAAACTAAGTACAAAAAACTGTTCACGAAACTAAAATGGGTCAGCAAGGTTGAACAAAACGGTCATAAAAAAAATGAACGTGAAATTGAAAATGTTTCAGTAAAAAAGCTACTGCAACAACGAGAAAAACGCTGTGCTCCGGTTTAATTTTAACAAATTAACAAGTCATTAAAATTATGGAGTGTACTTCGTCTGGATCGTAGGAACTTTGAAGCAATGTCCGAGGATTTCGGAAAACTATGCTCTATTGAGCATAAATTTAAGAACCATTTTTTTAATTTTCGACGCAATGTCTCAATTTGAAAAGCTTCTTTGGACTACGAGGGAGGACTGTGCTCTATTGGGCACAAATATAAGAACCATTTTTATTTTCATTTTTGAGGCAATATCTCAATCTGGACAGCCTTGTTGAGTAATGAGGTTCTCGTTGAGGTATCCACGATACAAAACCTCAAAAATTTTGCATGTGCTTTGAAGAAATAGGCGTATAATAAGACATGATGCTGGAAGTCATAATTATAGTATTGACCGCTTACCAACTTTTCAAACAGAAGCGTACAATTGCCGAGCGGCAGAAATAGGCGAAGTGTTCACAACACAACCACACATTTCGTCGGAATATAATAAAACCCTTTTTTTATTACATTGCCAGCAAAAGTTTCGTTTCCCTCCATACTTTTATGGGAGAAAGTGGCACTTTCTCTGCCGGATAAACGTTTTCGCCCGGGAGATAATAGTGCGCAAGCCTACAAGTCATATTTTTCCTAAGAGCAGTAATCTACTATTACAGATTAGTACAAATAAAGCTATTGTTGTTGACTTAATTAATTAAATACCAAATGTTTGATTCATACGTGATTAGAATTGCTAACAACCAACCGTGTCCTTTGTGGGAATTAAGTTCAACAAGTGCTCCACTGAATTATTTAATGTAACACAATCAGTTTACTGAACGGGTCGCCACGGGAGTTCGTGAAGTCGATTCGGCGGATTTCTGAAGTGAAAACGTTTTACTACGTACAACAATACAAGCCGAAAATTATATTCGATTTCTAACGTAAGAAGTCGTCGTGGCCTAAAAGATAAGACGTCTGGTGCATTCGCAGCTAGCGATGCAACGGTGTTCGATTCCCGCAAGCGGGTACTAATTTTTTTAATGAAATACGTACTTAACAAGTGTTCACGATTGACTTCCACGGTGAAGGAATAACATCGTGTAATAAAAATCAAACCCGCAAAATTATAATTTGCGTAATCACTGGTGGTAGGACCTCTGGTGAGTCCGCACGGATAGGCACCACCACCCCGCTTATTGCTGCCGTGAAGCAGTAATACGTTTCGATTTAAAGGGTGGAGTAGCCGTTGTAACTATACTGAGACCTTAGAACGTATATCTCAAGGTGGGTGGCGCATTTACGTTGTAGATATATAAGGGCTCCAGCAAACACTTAACACCAGGTGGGCTGTGAGCTCGTCCTCCCATCTAAGCAATAAAAAAAACACTTAATAGCGAATGCCTAACGTTCAATGTAATGCAACCTTTGTCAAGCCACAACGAAAAGCCAATGGGTGCCTGTGTTTCGTGACCTCCACATTGGATTGTATCTTTTAACTGTTTTGGATTTCATCTTTATGAATGCTGAATTATGAAAAAAATTACACATAAAATTAAAAAACGTGTGTCTTGGGACGCCCGACAGAAGTTATATCTTAAACTAAGTTGATCTATTTAATATTGAACTTGTTTAACTTGACAAAACTTTAGGTTATTGCTTAAATTTTATTAAAATAATAATATAAGGAAAGGTTATTTATTAATAAAATATTTGTTTGATTATAAAATATATTATATTATCCTTAGTTACAATTCTTGAATATGTACATTAGAATTTTGTGTATGTACATTATTAGTATCTAGATTTAAGTTTAAATATAAATAATTAGGAGTTACATACGTTCTCAGTGCAGCTACCGTGTGCGTGAGAGAAAGGGACGCCAGACAGATTGACGCCATAACGCGTTACGCAACGAAGTTGTTTACCAACACATAAAAAGCTTTCACTTCAAAAACACATAATCAAAAAGACTAAAATTCTTTTATATTCGTAGCCTGTGGAGAGAATAAAGAGTTCGAATATTTTAAAAATCTTTTTAATGTCTGCAATGTCCAGAGATATGTCGCAGTTTTAAAACACTGATGAATTCACAAATGAACGGCGCTGATTTTTAAGGACTGTGGATGAACGCAGTGGTGGCAGGTAGCAGTGGTGACAGTAACTAGGTGAAGTTTGCTGCCGTAACAGGTGGCGTAATAGTAAAAGACAATGACCGGGTCATATCAATTTAATCTCCAGATCAATCACACCTCAAATCACGCCTCATTCATTTAGTACAGAACTTTAAGAGAAACAATGTTTTCTTATAGCGTTAGAGCTTCCAGAAAATTAAAATATTTCGTATCTTTTTTAAGGTAATGAATATCAAATTATCAACGAAAATAAATAAAATATAATATTGTCCACATCCAGCCCCAGTTTAGGATTCCCTGTGTTATGGCTACTAGATTAACATTTAACAAGAGGCCTGCTCCGGCTCCGCTCGGGTTTTTAGCAAACATTTCAACGATATTTGACGTTGTTTTATTTTTTTAAACAAAAGCACACTTATTGCGGCATAGCTATAATAGTAAGACATATGCCGTGGCGACACTTTTTGTAAATAATAATGTTCTACAAAGTCGTAGTACATTATTTTATTCTATCTCTGTATATAAAAATGAATTGCTGTTCGTTAGTCTCGCTAAAACTCGAGAACGGCTGAACCGATTTGGCTAATTTTGGTCTTGAATTATTTGTGGAAGTCCAGAGAAGGTTTAAAAGGTAGATAAATATGAAAATGCTCGGTATTAAATAAAAATAACAATTTTGTTTTCCCTTTGATGTCCCCCCGTCAAACTGATTCCTTTTGTTTGTGTCTTTTATTTATCGATTAAGGCATTACGAAGTCTGCCGGTTCAGCTAGTCATCAATAGATTTCGCAGCGCACACGGTCTCAAGAATATTTTAGGTAATTTCATTACAACTTTGATAACATTATTAGAGTTTTAGTGAAGATCCTTAATTTCTTTCAAAAAAGATTTTAGCCTATGTTACTCGGAAACAGTAAGCTTCCACCAGTAAATTAATTTTTCAAATCCGTTCAGTAGTTTCGGGGCCTATTCAATACAAACAAACAAACAAATCTTTCCTCTTTATAATATTATAGTATAGACAACACCCAAAAAAAGAGCATACAAAACATCTAAATCTATTTATTACACAACGTTTGCCCGATGTAGGACTCTAACCCACGACACTCAACGTAACAGTCAGGGGTGTTAACTGTTGCATCACCGAGCCAATCTATACTAATTTCACTGTTTAGAAGCTACGCTATCCCCGAGTGACATAGGATATAATCTTTTTTTTAAAAAATGAGGGATCCTTACTAAAACTCCAATAATGTAACCCAAGGTGTAAAAAAATCACCTAAAATATTTTTTACATCGCGTGCGCTGCGAAAACTATTGATGATAGAATAAAATAATGTACTACGACTTTGTAGAACAAATTATTATTTACAAAAAGTGTCGCGACAGCATAATATGTCTAACGATTATAGTTATGCCGCAATAAGTGTTCTTTTATTTTAAAAAATAAAACGACGTCAAATACCGTTGAAATTTTTGTTAAACACCCGAGCGGAGCCGGAGCGGAACGCTTGTCAAATATAAAGTGGCAAAAACGAAATTTTATGAAGTAAATTCGTCTGTTTCGAAACACTAGTTCGTCGACCGAAATACGTCATCCGAGAAACGATTACGTCATACAAGATACGAGATGAACGTAATGTACGTTTGTATACATCTGGACTGTGTTAACGAAACCTTTCAAATCGAAAATCTTTTGATCGTAACACGAACTGAGTAATTCGAGGTTGTATTTATGAATTTGTGACTAAAATATTGTGTTAAGGTACCGTTTTAATGTTAGCGTTTTGAATTTAATGTCAAATGGTATTGTTTAATCGAAATTACTGATAGGGCTTAATCTCGTGCTTATTACTTTATATTCAATATAATTATTATTAATAATAATAATTACAAATTTTGGAACGAAGTTCCTTATGGGACGATGCGGAGGGGGGTACCTTAACCGGGAAAAAACGTCCGTAACGTAAGATTTTTATTAGTAAGGCACATAGTGTACGACTTAACTTTGTAATAACGTTTGTTCTTATGAATTGATTTATATTAAATTACTAGCTAAATAAATAAATAATTACAGAATAACAATATTTTAGTTTTTGGTTGCCGAGATCTATTAAGGTGTATTTCGTCTACATTTGAATATTATGTCAACTAGCATTTAGTTTTCTGACTTTTGAAAGCCTAAGAAAATACTATTGTAATAATTGAATTACAAAAACCTCCAATATACGAGCCAGAAAAGAAAAGATGTTTCAAGAAACAAAAGTTTTTTTTTGTGAGAATTCTGTGAATCATTTAAATACGAAACTAAATGATATATATGCTATGTTTCTTATTATTTTTAAATATTTGATCAATCCAGCAGTGAATTAAAATGATATACACTTTTATTTATAAAAGTAAACTACAAAAATAAAATACATGTTATTTTTTTGCAATTAAAACCTTCTATAACGCGCATGTCCCTATTTGTTCTCCTCGTGGGTCTTGGAGGGGCATGCATGCAGGGTAGCGGCAGGGACGCCGCCGGCCGACCACGAAGCTTCTAGAAAAGAGTCAGTCCTGCAGTTGATATAGCACCATCGAACTATAACCTTACATCGACATCATCAAGAACACCCATAGACACAGCCCACTGAGTTTCTCGCCGGATCTTCTCAGTGGGTCGCGTTTCCGATCCGGTGGTAAATTCTGCGAAACACTGCTCTTGCTAGGGCCAGTGTTAGCAACACTCCGGTTTGAGCCCCGTGAACTCACCTACACACGTTAGGGTGAAGCTGAAGTAGCCTCTGAAGGTTAGGCTAAGCATAGGTAGGTTTTTTTTTAATCTAAAACTATACACCTTAAACTGGGATAGTTTTAATTCGTTAAAAACCTGAATTTGATGATCATCGTATCGCAATCGCAACTTGTAAACGATACCTTAAAAGTGAGAGATGAGTCTTAATCCCGCTATCGGGAATATTCGTTTACATTACGACTGAAAGTCAGTTGAAGATTGAAGGATCAAAGAATACGCCAAACATCGGCGCAATCAAATCAACGTTGAATTTAACAAAAATGATTCTTTACTTGAGCGTGGGTTATTCTATTGTAATCTAGGTCAGTCGTAATATGATGCCAAGAGCCGCAAATCAATATACTTTGCCCCTTTTAAAAGTCCATGTTTCAAGGTAAGCACATAACAGCAGATGGGTTGTAAGCATTTTCGGCTATCTGAGCTATAAAAAAGCAGTTGTCGTTTGATGGCGACAAAATTATGATGATGATGGAGCCTATAAATTCCACAAAGCGAGTGTTCCTACCCACCGTAAAGTCGAGATTTAAATTAAATTATATTTCCACTCATATTATTTATTTGAAACACGGGCGTTCCGCCCTCGCCTCTCCACAAAATGTATGCAAATTATTCCACCATCTGGCCAGGGGACGGTGTATGTGACGTGTCACTTCTACACGAATTCCATTCCGGTCAAATATACGAGTACAACCTACAGAAATTAAATCGATGCCAAATTACACGCTAGAGCGTTTTACTTTAGTTGGGAATATACAAATATATTTTTAAACTATTCAACCGCATTCATACGATTAAAGCTATTGAAACGAAGCACGCTTAGTCTTCTGTAAGTAATTTAATTAAATCAATACTATAAAGAGATGAAATGAGTTGGTCTGTACGCGGTAACGAAAGGACTTATAAATAAATAATAGTTTAAAATAACTAACAAAATACGCTTTTATAGAAAATCCAACTAAAAAATAGAAAATAAATTTGGATTGTGTGCTTTTCAGGATATTATCAAAATAACCCTTCTACTCATATCTGCTCATAAAATATTTATAACTACTGATAAAACCATGCACCCCACGCTTTTTTTTACAATAAAATCATTTTTTCTTACACTATTCTTAATTCAAATTTATTACAATTTATTTTCTATTTTTTAGTTGAATTTCAATTTTTTCAATATATTTTTTCAATTTCTTTTTTAGTATTGAATTGTCATTGGTCCTTAATAAGTATACCAAATTTCGAGTTATTCCGACGTTTTGAAGGGGTTCAAAATCATGTTCAAATATTCCGCTACATACTAACATACTTACATGCGTATTAAAAAGAAGCATATCTTTTAATTCTCTTATAGGCAGAGAGCATATAACCTACCTGGTAGTGTGGCTATCGTCGTCCATGATCATCAGCAATGTCAAGGGCACAACCAAGCTCCTGTCTATCGCTGAATACTCTCTGCAAACGTCTTAAGGAGGACATTTCGTAATGCTCAAGAAACACAGAAAGAAAGAACAAAGAATTAGTCTACCTATTCAAAGGGGGAACGCTGCCAGTATCTTCGGAATCTTGCCTAAAGGGACTCCTTTTAATAATATACTTTAGTTATTATGTTATATTTTTTAAGGTTTTTAGTTTTAGGTTCATTGTTCTAGTATATAATCTATTTTGAATATAATATATATATATAAACTTTTTTGAAGTGAAACTTCTTTAGAATCGTTGTGATTTCAAACTCGATGAAACGAAAAAATAAGTCCATAGAGACACAAACACATAAATGTATAGGATTCAGCCGGCGAGAGAATGAGATAGAACACATTAGACGTTCTCGGTCTCCTCTTTGTATCATCCCCACTATCGTCTAATAAACATTGTCCATATAATATATGCTCCTGTGTAGTGGGATAGTCAGTATATCTACTTATATATCTATATCTTATTTCTAAGTTTCACTTCTACCGTGTGTGACTTGCACACACACACACACACTTTTTTTTTATAACACGCGTATGTATAATATATACACATATATTGAATTCAACCGTGTTCTTTGAGTTTTTGAAGTGAACGTCTAGTCCAAGCTGTGTATAAAACTATCGGAATTCATGTGAAAACCTTATCGTGACACAAAAGGGAACTTACTGAATCCCTTCGGGTCAATAGAAACTTAAATCAAGGGTATAATGGAGGGTTCATTCATTGAGCGAGTCAATGACAGTAGGTAGATAAAAAATGTTTTCACTCGCCGCGATATCGCTTCCACGTCGAATCTTTCAACAATGCGTTACGCGAATGGAACAGTGCCATAGTATAAAAGACTATCCGCCTTTGGATTTCCGAGTCATCATTCTGTAACGAAAATAATTTATAATGTCTTATTCACTATATTGAGAGGTGAAAGGGTATTTGGTTTAAGCGACATTTATCTTTCTAATTAAAGGTGCGTTTTATTTGGTATTCGTATGAACAATTCGATGTTTTTAATTGAACTCCAATTAAGTTTATTTCATTCAAATAGCTGAAGATATTTTTTTTAATATGATATTTTTATTCTGAAAGTTTAAACTTTAAATGGCCCTCCTGTAAAATTGCAAAATTATTGCTTAAGACAAATAAACCTTTCACTCCTCGATATATGCTTTTTGTAATTCATTGGCTATCCCGTTAAATACGTGAAATGACAATACGTGTCAATTGAAATCGACCATTGAACGTTTCATTTTGACGCAAAACCTAAATTTTGACATACAAAAGGAATTCAATTTGCAAAGCAATTTGTTATTCGCATTGTATTTTTAAAAATTTTGTGACATTGTGAGTTGAAAAGGTGTGTGTGATACTACAACTTTGATAGCCCCATTTTTTTTTCGAATTAAACAAAGTCCATTCTATATGAACATCATGGTTTTTTTTATTTTGTTTTTTTTTGTTTACATGGGTGGACGAGCTCCCAGCGCCCACCTGGTGTTAAGTGGTTACTGGAGCCCGTAGACATCTACAACATAAATGCGGTACCCACCTTGAGATATAAGTTGTAAGGTTTCAGTATAGTTACAACGGCTACCCCACCCTTTAAACCGAAAGCAGAAATAGGCGAGGTGGTAGTGCCTACCCGTGCGGACTCACAAGAAGTCCTACCCCCAGTAGGCACCTCATAGTCATAGATTATTAAGGAATGGCATCTACTGTGGGTCATATTGTTTATGGATATAAGATAACACTGCTTAACAAGATACTACTTAGCGTGATACTAGTAAATAGTATCATTCTGTCTATTTCCGTTTGCATCATTACAAAGATTAAAGGTATACAGATTTGGTTACCTTTGAGAATCGGTAATCATAATGGTATCTTGGTATCAGATACCAAAATACCCATGAGGTAGACTTCCCTCTTTCTTTTCTGCTGTTTTACCTACTACGGCAGTAAATAAAAAACAATGCTGTTTTTTTAACAAAAATTTTGTTTTAAAATATTGAATGTTGTTTTGATGAGGTTGAATTGAATGTTTTGAAAAGGTTCTCTAAAGGCTCAGGGGATAAGTGCCCCGAATGCTCAGATAAAGGGAACTCCAAGCAACATATTTCTAGACAATATTTTCAATATATATTATTTTAAACGCACGTTGTTGTTATTAAGAAGTTATCTATATACTTATAGTAATATGTATATGTATGTATGTGGAAATTTATGTTTTGATGTTTTGTATTATCTTCGGTTATCAGTGGTTATTGACTAAATTAAAATCACTTAGC
Source organism: Bombyx mori (assembly GCF_030269925.1). Taxonomy (NCBI): domain Eukaryota; kingdom Metazoa; phylum Arthropoda; class Insecta; order Lepidoptera; family Bombycidae; genus Bombyx; species Bombyx mori. The sequence goes on along the minus strand of NC_085117.1, from coordinate 7,675,961 downwards.
TTACTCTCGTGTTTTTACTGTTATTATTTCTAATAATAGTCAATTACGACATCTTTTAGTAAAATATTTAAATGTAGACGAAAATAACATCTTATCCCTCAATGACCACGAAAACTGTTAAGTATTCCGAACGTCCGAATGTTAAATTATAATAAAAAACGACCGAAACGCATCACTTGTTTTTAATGCTTAAATGGATGGACGAGCTCACGGCCCGCTTGGTCTTAAGTCGTTACCGGAGCCCATGGACATCAACAACGTAAATACCACTACAAGCTTGGAGACATGACTTCTATATCAGTTTTTACAGTACAACGGCTGCACCCTTCAAACCGAAACGCATTACTGCTTCATGGCAGAAATAGGCAGTGTGGTGGTACCTAGGCGTGCAGGCTCACAATAGACACTATCACCAGAAAGAAACTTATATAAATATACCTCTTTATACAATATATCTTCTGCAGAAATAATCAAGATGGTGGTACCAAGTATTTCCTTGAAACCTTCAAAATAAGATCTCCTGCGGGATTTAATCACTGGCGTATTCGCATCATAAGTATACGCTGAGAATCTCAGGTCCTTTAGGTCAAGACAACCTCGTTTAAATTTCGTTCGGTGAATTGTTTTTATATGAACTTCAGATGTCAGAGGTCAGACGTATTTCACTTCTATGAGCAGTAGTACCTCTATAAAGCGGATAAATCTCAAAATAACAGGAAAAACGCGGCTTAATGTTATCAAGCTTTTTTTCATCATTAAATAAATCACTCCGACGCCAAAATGTGTGACTGCTGATGACAGGTCGGAAATTTTGAGAAATAACCTCTGACAAGGGGCTCTCTAAATTTTTTTTATTTTGTTTTTTGTTTTTATTCCGATGATAAATAACGAATTAAAAAAAAAATTGCCTTCATGAGTGGACAAGCTGACGGCTCGCTTGGTCTTAAGTGGTTACCGGAGCCCATAGATGTCTACAACGTAAATGCCGCCATTTCCATTTATAGAAAACCTTTAAAAATCTAAAAGTAGCAACAAGATTGTGGTATTAATAAAATTCAGACCCTCCTACAAAATCAAGCTTACCCAATCAATGACGTCACTGAACACGCAACGTCGTGCTACACGTGACGTAGCTGCTACGCCGTAGTAAAATGAAGCTACGACAGCAGCGGTGCTACGTCACAGCCCTTCACAGTTCTAAAGGGTTGGAAATTATATTACTTTCGCCTTCCTGTTTTAGCTTAATTAAATGGAGGTTATCATTCTAATTGTGTTTCCATTGTTACATTTAACACAAAATTAATAAAACAAAATATTGACTTTATAAAATTTATTATATCATTTAAGCAGCGAATGTGTAATGCGTGTACACTTTTTGGAACGAAGCTCCTTATGGGACGATGCGGAGGGGTACCCTAACCGGGAAAAAACGTCCGTAACGTAAGATTTTTACTAGTGATGCACACAGTTTACGACTTAACTTTGTAATAACGTACAAATTAGTAATGCACACAGTGTATGACTTAACTTTGTAATAACGTACAAAAAAAAAATATTTTTATCATTCATTGACCACGATCTCAGAGCGCTCGTTTGCGCAATACACTAACTCTTATGCAAACAACCGTGAATGAAGTATACCACAATAAGTTCGCACGTTCCCGAATGACCGTGGGTTGTTGCGAAACCTCCAGTTTTATTTTCTTTATACCTCGAATAGAACTTAAAATTAATAATTTTATAATAAGGAACTTCGTTTCTATCCGGTGCTCCATGACATTACACATCTTTTTTTGGCAGAATAAACGAGAAATTGGCAACAGAATTAATAGATGGCACTCATGAGAACCTGAGCTTATATACTGTATGAATCCCACCTAGTTTTACAACCGGTTAAACATATTTCGGTCGATTTGCATTTAACGATCTAATTATCCGGTTGTTTAGCTTAAAGCAATTACATAAATCGATCGTTAAGCTCCCCGGTCCCATTGGGACAATAAAACTACGAGCTTAAATAACGTTTCTAATCGAAGAACTGAATTAATTATTACTACATTATATTTTGCTGATAGAAGGGGAATTGTAGGCCCACACAGATACCTCTGTTCTCAATGTTTCATCCACGAAGCAGTCATGGGTTCTGTCTGATTTTAAAGCTCATAGCTCACAGTATGACGATATCTTATACCTTTAAACGAGCAATTCTTGTATCTTATACCTTTAAATGAGCAATTCTTGTATATTATAATATATATAATCTGAATCTCGGAAACGGCTCCAACGATTTTCATAAAATTTAGTATTCAGGGGATTTCGGGGGCGATAAATCGATCTAGCTACGATTTATTTTCAGAAAATGTTGTTTTATTCGTGTTTTCAAGTATCGATAATCAACTTTATGACTCTTCCTGATGTATTATAAAAAAGAAATACAAGATGGCATTATAAAAAAAAAAGAAAAAAAAGCCAAGCAAAGCTCGGTCATCATCTAGTTTATATATATGTATATACCTAGTCAGATCATAAATTCTGTCACATGTTTAATGTAAAATAATTGAAACAAGTTTATTCATTATGTAACCATTCATATACCAAAATGAACTTAACAAAACATAGATTCTTATGACACTAAAGTTTATTCAAAATGACCTCCGTGATTTTGAATACAGGCCTTCAATCTGCGCGGCCAGTCGTCTATCGCAGCACGAACGAGGTCCATGTCAATATCGGCGGCTGCCTTAATCAAGGATGTCTTGAGTGACTCCAAATTGGGATGAGGCTTTGAGCACGCCTTTTCCTCCAAGTGTTGCTATATCTTGTAATCTAACGGATTCAAATCTGGACTGGAGGAGGGCCAGTCTTCGTGCCGGATGAAGTCGATTTCACGCGCCGCCAGCCAGTCTTGTGTGCTCTTCGCTCTATGAGCTGGCGCCGAATCTTGTTGGAATACCCAGTGCCTGTTATTGAACATGGTATGAGAAACAGGTTCCACAAGGTTCGTCAGGACTGTATTTTGATACACAACTGCATTCGTTTTTACACCTTTCTCACAAAAATGTACCTCTGTTAAGCCCCAATAAGAAACTCCCAACCATACCATGAGCGAGGATAGAAAATGACCTCGTTGGACACGCGGAATACGGTTGCTCGCTTCTTCACTACTGTGTGCGTACACCTTATCATTTTGTTTGTTGTAGCTCTCTTCTACGGTAAAAATTTTTTCATCCTTAAAAAGAATTTCCCGATATTTTTTTCCCGCGTACCGCTTCAACAAAGCGCGGCATCTCTTCAGTCTCAGGTCCATTAGACGAGCATTCAAACGATGTCCGGTTTTTTTCGATATGCCCGAAACCCTAAGTCTTCATTTAACACCCTTTTCACCGTGGTTCTGCTTAACCCCATCTGAAGGGGCAACAGTTTCTGCTTACGTTTGGGATTTCTTTGAATTCGCGCCTTCACAGCTTTTATCACTGCTGGAGTCCTAACAGACCGAGGGCGACCACTTTTTGACCAGTCATCTACACTAGAGTTTTCATTGTATCATTTGATGGTACGATAAACGAATCTTTTGGTTATATTCAAATTTTTAACATACTGAAAAATTTGAATATAACCGCAACGATGCAACGCAATAACTGCAACACGGTCTTCTTTAAGCGTCCACTCCATATTTAAAAATGAGTAAAATTCTAAAAGTATACATTTTTATTTTCATGAACAATTCGAAATTCGAATTCAATAAACTTTTTTGTGGCCAGCATTCTAAAAGAAAAGTTTTTACTGTGTGACAATACTTATGACCTGACTAGGAGGTATATATACGCCAGGTAGACCCTGACCTCGTCTGCCGTGAGTTTATTTAAAGCGTCTTCAGAATATCCATTGAAACACAAAAAGTACGTGAATTTACGGAGTAATTTGTATGAATTTGGATATAGTTGCACCGAGACATTAAATAAACAGATCATCTATTATTGAAAAGCGGAAGTGTGAAAGTAGCCCCGGTAATCAACAAATTAAAGAGCGGAGGGTTAGCGTGGTATGGACATGTGATGCGTAGAGAGGAGATGCATTTGACTAGGAAATGTATGGAAATGGTAGTGCAAGGTAGAAGGGAAAGAAGTCGAGAGAAGAAGACATGGATGGAGTGTGTGAAAGATGATATGAGAGAGAGAGATGAGTGAATGTTGAAATGACGGCTGATAGAAGAGAATGGAAGAGAAAAATTTGCTGTGCCGACCCCACCTAGTGGGATAAGGTGGAGAAAAAGAAGAAGAATTATTGAACTGTATTTATTGTGCGTAAATTCGCTTAATTAATTAATTAATTTTTATGTTCATCATCCTCAACAAATACGCGTAGATATAGACGCGCGTATTCAAGCCACTTCGGCACCTATCAAGGGATATATTCATTTTAAATTGAAACGAGGGAAACGCGCCACAAACGGTAATTGAATCAGTTCCAAACGACGAGCCGAGAAAATTACTCCTGCCTATTAGAACATAATTTAACCTGCGATTAGATGAAGCTATCGTTCCATAATTTCGTTCGGAGAATACAAAACCACGGTTATTAATAACGAGAATACTGTGCCTATAAATGTCTATAAACGCCTATAAATTCCTATAAATGCAAGAGTGCCTCCGAGAACTACGCAAAATGATTTAATATGATCTAGATTTAAAATTCTAGTTGCTTTTTTTTCCTACCTAAGCTGAGAGCCTTGAGAGGCTATATCAGCGTAACTTTAATTAGTAGGTGAGCTCACGGGGCTCAAACCTGATGACGTTGCTAACATGAACCATAGCAAGAGCCGTGCTCCGCAGAATCTACCACCGGATCGGAAACGCAACCCACTGAGAAGATCCGGCGAGAAACTCAGTGGGCTGTGTCTGAGGGTTTCTAGTTGCACTGTTAGCTATCAAACGCGGTTGAACTATATCAGGTTACAGCGGGTTTAGTCTCTATTTTTTATTGTCTATGCATAAAAATCCTTTCCCCCCTTGCCTTTTCTAGTTCTGTCTCATGTGAAGTAGTAGGTGGTTTTATTACTGGTGGTAGGACCTCTTGTGAGTCCACACGGGTAGGTACCACCACCCCGCTTACTGCTGCCGTGAAGCAGTTATGCGTTTCGGTTTGAATAGTGGGGTAGCCGTTGTAACTATACAGAGACCTTAGAAGGTATATCTCAAGTTAGGTGGCAGCATTTACGTTGTAGATGTCTATGGGCTCCGGTACCAGGCCACCTAAGTAATAAAAACAAATTTTTTAGGCATTGCTTATGTTCCTGGGTAATGGGTACCCATTTATATATATATATATTATTATCAACACCCTAACTTTACTATTAAAAAAAATATAAACGATATAACCTAGACAGAAATCACTTTAATTATAACCAACAATGTAAATTAACTAAGGTTAACAAAATGCAACTAAATCTTGACAACAACTAAACTTTGACAATAATAACTTTGAATAATAAAATACAACGATTGTGCAACGATGTGAACGTCCGTCCGTCCCGACTGTCGCAAGCAAAAGAGAACGATGCCTTGCGCCAACGCGCCTCGAGCCCAAACGCGCCCCTCCAACAACATCTCGCCACGCGCCCTCCCGACATCACACCATCCTTGACGTCACTTAGGCCACGCCTCCAATGTCATCATCATCTTCTAACACGGCCTCTCCTGACGGCGGAGCGTCCTCGCCCGCATTAATAGGTCCGTCTAGAGGTACTATGTCGTCATGGTGGTGTGATGGACCGGCGACAATACCTTCCTCAGAGCTATTCTCATCACCTAAAAATAGATTGTTTGCATTAAAAATGACACACAGAAATGCAATATTATGTTGCTGACCGTTGGGAAGTTGTTGTTCAGTGACAATTTCCGTAGCATGTCTTCACAAATTCTTCCAGTGGCAGAGCCCTCAGGTTGCCCGAGACAGTGACCGCAGTATATCTCAAAATAAGTTAATTTATGCAGTGGCAGAGCCCTCAGGTTGCCCGAGACAGTGACCGCAGTATATCTCAAAATAAGTTAATGTCTTATTGTATACAGTGGCAGAGCCCTCAGGTTGCCCGAGACAGTGACCGCAGTATATCTCAAAATAAAACAGTTGTCAGAGCCCTCAGGATGACCAACAAGTAGTAAAGACCGGCTTCATTTATGCCAGTTAAATGACAAAAAGAAACAAACCCAATTACTGTTACAAATTATGCTCACACTCGAAAAATGCGGTGCACACATCCGGCGTCCACTCTCCGTGCCACGCACTTATAAATACGGCAGCAGCTTCCGTGGTCTTCCCAAGTGAGCCAGAAAGAAGCTTCAGTTCATAACGTCCATGTGGCAGCGCACGCACTATTTTGTACGGGCCACGCATACCAGAATCCAGCTTTCCAACAGATTGGCTATTCTTATGCACGAAGACCACGTCGTTTTCATGGAAAGTACGCGGGGGTTTGCGCCGTTCATTTACTCGAGTGTCCTGCTGTTTTCGGTTTTTGTCCAGCAGTTGAGAAGCTCTTTGTCGGGCAAGCTCGCGTAAGGTTTCTCTGTTGGCACTTGTTCCTTCTAGAGCCACATCGCGTACAACGGAACGAATGACGGGCGTCACAGCATCGCTACCAATTAACAAATATAAAGGTGAATATTGAGTGGACTTTTGTTTCGTAACGTTCAGGGTGAGCTGCAGTTTCCACAAAACTTCTGACCAATTTTCGTTTCTGAAATTTACCTCCACACGAATCATGTTAAGAACTGTTCTGCAATATCTCTCAGCCTGACCGTTACTCTGGTGCATCTCTGGCGTTATAAAGAATAAATTACTACCTACGTCTGATACCCATTGTCTAAATGATCTATTTTCGTACATTCTACCCCTATCGGTTACAATCTGCCTAGGTGCACCAAATAAAGATACAGCGTTTTCAAATACTAATTTTAACTCTGTTGCATCCTGCTTACGCATAGGATTTAGTAGACAGAACTTACTATAAGCGTCAATTATCAAGACAACAAATTTGTAACCGTTCGATTCGGGAAGAGGACCCAAGACATCACTATGTACCGTGTCAAAGGGTACGTCCGGTTTCTTCCACGACTCGATCGGCTGCAAGGGTTGACGTGGTATTTTTTTGTGTGAAAGACATACTATACAATGGCGTACATATTTACAAACAAATTGTCTTAGACTAGGAAACCAAAAATGGTTTAATATTAGATCAAGCGTCTTATCTACTCCAATATGATGATGCTCATCATGAAAGATTCGTAACAAACTGAGGCGATGTCCTCTTGGAATATAACATAATAATTTACTAGGTTGGCCAACAGAATCAAATTTATAATAAAGAACATCATTTTTAGTTACATAGCGTGTCTCATCTAATTCACCGTTTTGTAACTTTTGTATTAAATTCCGAGTTTCTTCATCAGCACTCTGTGCTATCTGTGCCCAGTTATGCGGTCTACCAATTTCACAAACATTTATAGGATTACGACTTAGATAGTCGGCATGAGATAGCACAGCGCCCTTACGATACTCTAACGAAAAATCATAATCTTGTAAGTAGATCCACCACCGAGCGACTCTCGGTAGTAAATCTTTTTTACGTTGGGTAAGCTTCAAAGCGTTGCAGTCTGTAACTACCTTGAAATGTATACCTATGAGGTAGTGCCTGAAATGCTGCAGAGCCTTGACCACAGCGAGTGTCTCCAGCTCATAGGAGTTATAGCGTGGTTCGGCGCCTTGGGTAACTTTACTAAAATATCCCACCACGCGTTTATTATTATTCCCATGAGTCTGAAGTAAAACAGCTCCATACCCTCGAGAAGAAGCATCAGTGTGTACTTCTGTTAATAATGATGGATTAAATATATTGAGGACAGGTTCACTGGTTAAACGCGTAATTATATACTGGCGTACTTGTTCCTGTTCATCACCCCATTTAAACTCAACACCTTTACGAAACAGATTAGAAATACAAGCTGTCTGCAACGAATATGCAGGAATATAGCGCCGAAAATAACCCGCTAGACCTAAAAATTGTCTAGCTTGTTTAACATTACCAGGCTTCGGGGCTCTTGTCAATGCTTCTACTTTATACGTACTCGGCCTAACCTGACCATTGCTGATAGTTCTGCCCAAATATTCAATTTCGTTAGCAAGAAACTTGCATTTTTTTAAATTAATCGAGAAGCCCGCCTTAGTTAGTGTTTCAAAGATTTCACGCAGAGTATTTAGGCCTTCATCAATGGTCTGACTAGGTATTAAAACATCATCGATATATATTAAAGCCCTCCCTGTCTCACTAAAGGCTTTCAAAGTATTAGTTATAATACGTTGATAAACAACCGGGGCATTGGCTAACCCGTAGGGCATTTTAAGGTATTCAAAATGACCTTCGGGTGTCACAAAGCCGGTTTTGTGAATGGAGTCGTTTGCTAAAGGAATCTGGTGGAAACCAGTGGCCATATCGAGGCTTGTAAAATATTTTGCGCTACCTAACCGGTCAATGTGATCGTCTATTAACGGCAATGGATAGCGATCCTTCACAGTATTCGCATTAAGAGCCCGAAAGTCCACGCACATCCTGTCACTACCGTCCTTTTTCTTAACTAGCAATATCGGACTCGAGAACTCCGATTCAGACTCCCTAATCACACCTTTATCAAGAAGATCCTTAATAATTTCTCTAACGCGAAGTTTTTCGCTAAATGATAATTTGTAAGGTCTGTAAACAATAGGAGTTTCATTGCTGAGTCGAATTTGCATGGATCCAGTTGTAACAGTACTGGCCGCGGTACCAGTTATAAGGTATTTTGAAAATTTTCGTACCAAAGCTAATAATTTATTTTTTTCTTCACCTGTTAATGAAGTATTCACGGTAGGGATTGAATTAAGTTCAGTTGTCTCAGCAGTAAAAACCTTTTCTACCCGAGTTAAGCGCTGTATGCCCTTTTTCCTAATATACGTGACACCTTCCCGATTCAAAACGTCAGTACCGATTATGACTGGGGTATTCATGAACTTGTCACTAACAATTTGAAAGTCTATTTCTAGCGTAATTTCGGGAAACTCAACTGTCAAAGTAGTAAAATAGTGAGATTCAGTGTCACAGTCACCAATTCCTCGTAACACGCAAAATGAGGGTACTCGTTTACATTGAAAATGTTTTACAATTGATTCAGACATAAGCGAGACTGTGGATCCACTATCTATCAGGATATCGACTGGTACACCCTGTACGATCGCAGTAGCTATATCATTTTTTCTATAGTCATTTACAGTATCACGGCAAAAATTCACGTTAGATTTTCCACGAGCTTCAGAACGCTGCTTAAAGAAACACTGCTCTACTTTATGGCCCAGCTTTTTACAAAAAGAACAAGGTTCAGGCTTCTGCACAGAGGAGCTGGCAGCGGGTACAGATGTGAATCTATCATTCACAGTAGGCGAACGTTTTCTCGTTCGCTTAGGGCAATTCACTTGTCTATGGCCAAATGATCCACATACGTAACAACCGGTTCTACTAGAACTATGCTCTCTTTTACGTGATGAGAATTGTGTATTATGAAAGCGACCAGCGACAGTACGAGTATTATGATTTGTTTTTGTTTGAGGTGTAGGTTTTACATATATGGAGAAAAACTCAACTAAATCGTTAGGCAATAACCTCGCGTTTGTAGCGGCCGCACGAATTTGTGGATCAACGATACCCCGGATCACTATTGCTGAAACTAATTCGTCACTAAGTCCATTTACTATGCGAAGACGCAATAAAGATCGCCTAACATATTCCGCGTATGTAGGATAGTTGTTGGAATCGGTTTTCATAACATCAAAAAGGATATTTGCAACATCTACCCGACGGGGACACAACGGCTTAAACTCGCGTTTAAAATTAGACCAGCTACGGTCATTGGTGACCCATTCATTTAACCACACACGAGCATCGCCTTTAAGGCAATTACCAATATGAGATAAGCACTCCCTATCGGTCCACCTATAAATGACACGTACATGATCAACTTCATCACACCAAACATTAATATCATTTAAATCGGGATCAAAGTTTGATATATAAATATGGTTCGGCCTTACCAGATTCAATTCATTAATTGCGCTTACAATTTTACCGGCTACCTCGGCAGCGACGCAATCGTCAGCGGAAACTCGTGGAACCGGCGTAGGCACCAATGGCGGTGTCGTGCTTTGCTCAGAAGCCAGAACCACGCACGGCACCGCAGCACTGCCCGCCGATCCCGATGACTCCACCGCAGGCTGCCTCTCAACAACAGTCGCTATACCAGACCTTGAATTGTCTTCCAACGCATTCAGGCGAGATACAATCGCTTGAAGTTGTTGGTACAGTCCAGGATTCGGAGAACGTTCACGTGTTTTATTATTTTTACCTCTACCTGTACTTGACTTTGACATTTCGACTTTGTTTTAGAACAATGTTTCAGAATAGCACAGTAGGCTTAAGGATACACACAAAGATATGAAAACTTTATGCGTATCCCACTTCTGATATTATCGACACCCTAACTTTACTATTAAAAAAAATATAAACGATATAACCTAGACAGAAATCACTTTAATTATAACCAACAATGTAATTTAACTAAGGTTAACAAAATGCAACTAAATCTTGACAACAACTAAACTTTGACAATAATAACTTTGAATAATAAAATACAACGATTGTGCAACGATGTGAACGTCCGTCCGTCCCGACTGTCGCAAGCAAAAGAGAACGATGCCTTGCGCCAACGCGCCTCGAGCCCAAACGCGCCCCTCCAACAACATCTCGCCACGCGCCCTCCCGACATCACACCATCCTTGACGTCACTTAGGCCACGCCTCCAATGTCATCATCATCTTCTAACAATATATATATCTTCATGATGTTGACTGGTACCCATTACCCAAGTATATAGCATATGCTATAACTACGAAGGCAATATAAAAGAAAAAATCTTTGGAATCCAATAAAGGTATTATTCATTTAAAACCGATTTTTTTTTACAACATTAATTTAAATTCACCCCTTTCTCGAGCACTCAATAGCAATGAACTACGCGGAACTTTGCAAACTTCAAATCAAGATTACTTTAAGAGTTATTTACCCACTGACTTAATAATAAGGGGAAACTTTTTAAATTAATTAAGCTTTCGGCTGTTATTAAGGTTGTCAGTCGGCGCTTCCTGTTGGATTTGTTGTTATACATTGTTTAAAAGTACAAGCATGGCAAAAGCACTGGCATTTTAGGTAATTTTCTTCTAAAAGTATCAATAGTCTACTGGTTTCCACCTGGAATTGATGACAGTGACATTCATATCTCATACTAAAATAATAAAAATGGCAATATGTGTATAATCAAAAGACAAGGGTACGTTAGCTGCCTTTGGCTTACATTACACAAATTTATCTTACTTAATTAAAGTACAGAGTACTAATTCAACCAAAAGAGAAAAACATGATACTCGTTATTCTGATAAATTCATATACAGGGTGCTTATTTTGCATGATTCGACGTAGGTGAACGGTACTCGCTCAGTGAGCTGTGAGCACGTTGCGGCTTACCTGCGAAGAATCGCTCAAAGGGACCGAAATGTCAAGGCGTCATTATGAAGTCTTTTTATAATGAAGCTTGGTGTTGAAAAATAAAATTCTTTTGTTGGAAATTATATAACACAATGTTTAAGGAGTTTTGCTAGGGTTTACATGTATGTTTCAATATTTGTAATGCTTACAGTTCGTTTTTGTGATTGGCGTTCATTCATTTAATTATTTTTTTATCGGATAAAGGTCTTAATCACTTACTAAATGGTCACTATGGTCGATTAACATAGTTAACGATTAGACCAGGAATCCAGAAGTCAATACTATCAACAGAGGGTTTCGGGGATAATTTTTTAATAATCAGATACCATTCCGATGATTTTATGGTCTCTTATATTTTGTTACTGATATTTGAAAAATCTCACTCATAGGAGTACCTATACAAATCTCGTCAATAAATATCAAATGTAAAAAATATTAGGTACAAATTATACTATAATATATACTTCAGTTAACTTACTTTCGTACTTAGCTGTCTTTACCTATTTTAGTTATATAAGCAAAACATTACCCTCTCTTGTAATATTCATCCTAAACTCGATGTTAACATCCATCAACACTTCACAGTAATTGTACAGGCCTTATAATTTATTGAGAGCTTTCCATGATTCATTGTCGAATTTAGTACGAAGGGAACTCGAAATTAGAATGTTTTTTTTTTCTCGTTTCCTTTAACGTGCCTAAACTGTATTTCGTAACGACTTTAGCGCGACGTAGACATAATTAAAACTAATTTTACGGTTTAATCTCACGTTTACAAAATTTTATTGTATTATATTCGATGTTTAGAATTCTTTACAGTTTTCGTCTACACGTAGATAATGTAAGAATTATTTTTATTATAAACTACATATCTATATATTAATACGTGAAACAAAAACTTTGTACCCCTTTTTACGAAAATTGCGCGGACGGAGGAGTATGAAATTCCTCACACATAAAGAAAATATAGAGAAGGAGTGCACAATGCTAATATTTTTTAAATGAATGCATAAAAGATACTTTAAATCAATGAAGAAAACATTACACATACTACGATGTATTTGACACAACACATACATAAAAATATACTCTTTGTTTACTGTCAATTGGGAAACTTTTGTTATTGTTTAAAGTCTGTGGTCGAATTGAAAATAGATTAATATTGTTTTTCTTTAATATTATTGATCTATAGTGCAGTTTTGGCGAATACTGTGATTATATTATCGAAATATAATAGTGTTTGACAATAGAACCATAATAATGTTTAAGCTTATAATTTCAATTAATTATAGTCGAATATCGACTACTGCGGTGCCACTAGTATGTGTATTATTGATCAAACTGGTCTTATTAGTTAGTAATCGACGTTGCTCAAGGACATGAGCATTACAAGGTGCATAGTTTAATTAAGTCAGTGTCTACCGCTGGAGCCTCATTTCAAATCACCTTTGAACACGGTTGTGGCGCTCGGGAAACATACGGGAGTAATTATCTGGGTCAAGTGGTACTTACAAAAATGTCGAGGTATTGTGGTTAACTAAAAACATAATTCCTACAATTATACTGTGTATATCGCTACTGAATATGACTAATTGGGAGCTCCAATGACTAAACGAACGAGACGATAAAAATCAGGTACATAATTAATTGAAATAAAATAAAATAGACATCCTCAAAAAAAAAGAAATACATTCGGAACTAACACGTGGAGGGATTTATTCGTCATTTAGCTTAACGCGTGCTGAATTATCTAATTGAGAACTGTCTTTAAATATTCTTCGTGAATAGCATTTTTCGTAAATCAGTTCAATGCTTCTGTTTATGTCCCTAATAACTGACAGTATTATTTACCATCATTTTGAAGTAATGATAACTTCTTTGACGTAATCCAAACTATCCAAACTCCCCATCCTCCCTTGTTAATAAACTAGTTCGCGCCCGTCAGCAATTTGGCAAAATATCAAGCGTTGAAACCGTTCAAAATTCGGGGAGAGCGTTCGTTCATTTAGGGGAAATGTCAAGTGATATGATTGTCGTCTCTGAAGAGCAAAATATTTTGTCATACGATCATTCGAGTTGCTAATTGGTTTTTAATGAGCAAAGTTCGATAGGGAAAGTTTGTTTAAATGTATATCTCATTTTGACGGGAAGGGATGTTGATTTAACGACATCTAAATTTAGTAGCATGTTAATGTGGGAATTGTCAAGGGAAATTCTTAAAGATGAAACAGCAATAATAAACAGACTCAAAGAAGAATACTTGTTGTGTTAGTTCATACTTTTTGAGACACGCTGGCGGACATGCCGGTTTTATTATCTGAATACAAGAACGACCTGCACTTGGTGTCTAACTGTTACGATAACCGATAGACATTGAATACAACACAACGCAGATATAAGCATACCGATGGTATTTAACCTAGCGACCTTTTAATACGACTACCATTCATCAGTTAAAATAAAATTTTGGGGGCTTACTTCCATGTAATGTATCAATTATTAACTCCTTAATGAAACTCTACTATTATACCCGTATAAAAAGGTAGTTTTAAACCCTAACACAATTGAAACTTGGCTTCAACACATTTCAGGATAAAAAGACGTATTCAAGCCATTGTATCAATAAGTTCCATCACTAAGCACTAGGTGTGCCATTCTGCTTATTTAGAGCAATGAATAAAATAATATATAATAGGATTACCAATCACTCAAAGGTTATTGATCATTTGAATCATTCATTAGTTCGTTCACGCCTCTAATAATTATAATCGACCGTCGCTTCCGTTTCAATGAGTATTATAGGATGTACCTACATACTGATAATAAAATTAATGTATGTAATAGACTTAATGGGTACTTGAGACTATTCAGTCGTATAATCATTGGAGGATCGTAACTAAGAACACCAATGCAATGCTCTCTTGTGCTTTTGTTTTATGCTTTTTTTGTGACACTAATCTCTCGAAGAGATCATGGTCCACTTAGCATTGAGTAGCTACTGAAGATAACACAAAGGAAATGCGACCACTCACCATGGCGCATAAGGCCTAATTCGCAATGGTGTTAGATTAAATCTGTACCACACTTCACTTCTATTTGTGACTCACAGAAATCCCCTTCCTTTTTTATGGTTAGGAGGACCGATAATCTTTCGCCTACTCGTTAGGCGTTAGGCGGGGTATATTAGAGTTGAACCGACTTTTTTTTTCTGAGTCCAGGCCGAACCTCCTATGAGGTCCCCGCGCCTGGAGGGTATGTGGGACTGACCCACGACTGCGAAACCGCGGACCCAAGGATGTTTTCAGGGCCCTACCCACTAAACGACTCCCCTGCCCTCAAAATAACCTTTTTTAACCAGCCTTCGAACCTCGAGTAATATAGAACCCAACCGAGACTTGTA
Organism: Bombyx mori; assembly: GCF_030269925.1. Lineage (NCBI taxonomy): Eukaryota > Metazoa > Arthropoda > Insecta > Lepidoptera > Bombycidae > Bombyx > Bombyx mori. The sequence continues at coordinate 7,660,938 of NC_085117.1, read as the reverse complement.
GCAGGAGAAAATGGAGTAATTCGCAAAAAGCGCATTTTTGCCTACCACCTTAATCCACCCTGGATGCCGAACCGAACCAGCACTGAATGAAATAAAATAAAATAAAAAGATGTGTGGTAGATATTATAAAAATAATAATTTTAAGTTCTATTCGAGGTATAAAGAAAATAATTATTCAGGTATACATTTTTTATTATGATTATGATTTTTTATTGATAAAAATAAAAATAATCGCACGGGTCAATCACTCCGTAGTGCAAAGAAGCAGCCTCGCCCTGGGGGAACCGTCTGGATGATCACGGTATCCCTCTACGCCAAGAAGGTCTGTCAACTGTGTAACATCTCGTCACTGCAATTCAGGAATTGTTGAATTTACGTGCAGCGACATCTGTTGATAACAAACTAAATAAAAAAAGTGTCGTGACAACTTTTCGTAAGAATTTTTTCCGTCTAGCCCCCTTTCACAACGCGCGATAAGGAACTTCGTTCCAATATCCTCATATTACATTTTTTTGGTCTGTACCCCGGATAAGCTTGAAAAAGGCCAACAGCTATTTACAGCTATATTCTTTATAAAATTCACAGAATGAAGTCAAAAGTTTTCATTTTACTAATGATTTTTCTACCGATCGTAATGTAATACAATTTAAACAGCAGATGCGCGGATTCAACGATGTCGCGTGGGACTACTGAGCCACTTTGCCTTTAGATAGTGCTTTCGCTAAATTTGAGTTAAAACTACCTACTTGTTATAACTAAAAATATTCAAATCTATATATATATAAATGAATCGCTGTTCGTTAGTCTCGCTAAAACTCGAGAATGGCAGGACCGATTTAGCTAATTTTGATCTTGAATTATTTGTGAAAGTTCAGAGAAGCTTTAAAAGGTAATTAAATGAATGAAAATGCTCGGATTTAAATCAAGATAACAATTTTGTTTTTCCTTTAATATGTTCCCCGTCGCACAGATTCCTTTTGTTTGTTTTAAGTTTATTTTGTACAAAAGTTTAGGTCTTTTATTTATCGATTGAGGCACTATGAAGTCTGCCGGGTCAGCTAGTCTAGTTAGTAAATGTAGTTACTTGTGAGTACTTTTAGTATTATTGCCATTTATTTTATCAACATCGCCGAGAACTGAGTGAGATAACCAAAATTTAATAATCGATAATCGAACAAAGAACACGTTTCGATTCTCTCACTCTGAATAAGCCACTTGAGAATTGATTCAAATTAGTCAATCCCTTAAACTGATCTTTTCGAGTCAGTCAATATTCACTGAACTGTACTTCGTTCCGTGTCAAATGTAACAATACTGTGCCTCTACAGAATTCAATTTAAAACGATTAACATAAAAATATTGGATGTCAAATTAAGGCCCAGGATTGATTTTGCACCAAAATGTAACATTTGAAACAAAGGAACTGAGGCCTTTTTTTCCCTACCTAAGCTTTTAGCTTTGAGAGGCCGAGCGAGTAGGTGAACTCACGGGGCTCTAACCTTGGGGCGTTGCTAACTAGCTCTAGCAAGAACAGTGCCTCGCAGAATCAATCACCGACCCACTGAGAAGATCCGGTGAGAACCTCAGTGGGCTGTGTCTATGGGTTAGTTTACTCGCCGAACGCTTCGTCGCAAGCGACGGGCTCGACGGGAACGGTGGCTGGTGCGTTAAGTACCTAAAAGCACCATTAGTGGATCGGGAGGATCCGAAATGAAGTGTTTAGGGCGACATTGACTGTTTACCATTCAGTCCGCAGGATTGGGTATGCTGAGGCCTTTAGTGCAATATGAGATTTTGTCGCTTGAAGTAATCTCTACGAAACAAAGCAAGTTGGAATTTTTTTAGAAACACGAGGAGCCCCTACATCTCTATATTACCAATTAGTTTACAAAACATTATGGTGTATATTCAATCGATTTTGTTTAACTCCTGTTTTAACGAGTTTTAATCGACCTTTTTTTTCCAGGTAAACCCAATACCTTAATATGACGAGAACATCATCAGTAAGTCGAAATAAATCAAATTATATTCGTTGTATTTTCGTTTAGTTCGAGTAAGTTTTTTATGGATGGTAATTCGACTCACAATAGCGAAGTGGAATATAAATGTATATTTCTTGTAATTAGGGACATAATGTCGCCTATTCGTTCACTCGCTGGTCCATAAACTATCAGTCGATTTATAAATTTTTTGGTCTACCCACGATCACACTGCTGTATTTCAGATCACATGATAAAAATTTCATTCGTGTTCCAAAAATCGATCCATCCAAATATTTTTCATTTACTTTTTATTTCATCTATCTTTTTTTCATTCAAATCTGTTAATGACTCAAAAGTCTAGGTTACCAGGTCATAAAATTCCCTGAAAAAAATCAAATCTGTTACATAAATATGAATAAGCACATTATAGCTCTCGTGATCACGTGGACAACTAAGTGTTATTCGTCGACATTAGAATATTGTGCCAACTACCGCCTATTTTTCTTTCTAGACTTTTTACCCTCCATTTCGCGCATAACTCTATCAGAGCACTGAAGTCTGACATGCGGAAATTATACGACTCGCGAAAACCGAAGAAGATGCTAAACATACAAACTTTCTCATTTATAATTTTATTATATAGTAATATCGATTACGGAGGACAAACATATTAAAATACAATTTATAAGTAACAAACAGGCAGTTAAATCTTAGAGCTAAACTTCATCGATTTCTTATGGTTTTAACATTACTCAGAATGAATCGTGGTCGAACTCCACTGTTATTGTATAAAATTTAATGAATAATTTATTAATAATTGTTGGCTAACATAAATACGTGGCTCTCTCTTAACGAACTTTTTCATTTAAAATACAATCCGGGCTCTGCACAAGAAAATATTTGAAGTTAAAATTTCTCATTTTTTTATTTCAATGGGCAGATGAAGCCACTATGTATCTACTGTTTAGTGGTTACTAAAGTCTATAAAGCATGAAAGAATGTATGCGAATTTCTAAATAGAGTCAGTAGCCCACCTGGTATTAAGTGGTTTACTGGAGCCCATAGACATCTACAACGTAAATGCGCCACACACCTTGAGATATAAGTTCTAAGGTATCAATATAGTTACAATGGCTGTCGCACCCTTCAAACCGAAACGCATTACTGCTTCACGGCAGAAATAGGCAGAAATGAGAAATATGATCATAAGCCCATGCTAGCTGCCAATACGCCCATGCAACAATTAATGGCGAAAGCGGTAATAAGAAGATCAAGCAATGGCGGATGAGTTAAGGGGATATAGTTGGTGACTGGGTTCACATTCCCAATTACTGGATCCTCTAACTTGATTCACATCATCATCATAGTTGGTGACTCTTGGCAGAGCAGTCGTTGGTCATATGAAATCCTTGTTTATTAAAGCCTTGACAGCTGTTCTCCATAGTTCGCGAACTGAGGCTTGGCGCATGCATTCGTTAAGTGGAGTGTAAGAGTAAGGATTTTCATCTGATCAGTCCAGCGCATAGGGTTTCGTCCACGAGGTCTTTTACCATTGACCCTATCCTGAACAACAAGTTTCTCGATAGACTCTGCTGGCCGTCGCGATACATGTCTAAAAATATTGGAGAATCCTGGATCGCACTGTTAATGACAACCTTTGAAAGATATTAAGTTTTTCTTGGTGCACAAGTTTCATAACAATACCGTGAAATAATAAAACATTACTTTTACAGTTTAATCTCAATTAATCAGAACACGAAATGTCGAAAATAGTAAATGTGAATTTAAACTCTAAAAGTAGTTATAATTATGAGTACAACTCGCAAAAACCGAACAAAAAACGAGTACACCATTAGTACTTTTGCTAATTTACCGGTGGATGTTCGTACTGTTGTATGTATCTGTACTGTTCTATATCTGCCGCGAAGTAGTCCCGCGTTCCAATCTGAAGAGTGGGAAAAGCTTATTCTCTCTCAAGGATTTCACTTTTGCATATTCGTCGTCATTAACATTGCTTTTAATAAGCCGTATTTAAGTACACCTGCTACGTTGCTCAACTTCGACAATAAATAATAATATTTACCGAACATTTCGCGAGTTTCGGTCAAACGCTTTTAGGGTTCGCACGCATTAATTTTACGATTCATTTTTTCATTACGCTCGAGCACGTCGTGAATCAGAACGGGAAAGTACCACCACCCTGCATATTCTACACAGCGTTGCTGAATTAACTCCTAATTGCTCAATATGGAGCAATTAGGAGTAACTATATAGTTGAAATTTTTACATCACGTCTCAAGATGACCTTGAAGTGACATGGAGACGTGGCGGCATCCACGTTGTTATATCTTTGATCTCTTTTTTTCGCCTTCCTAATCGTTGGTAGCCTAAGCTATTCCAAGTACGTCCGCTCTGTTAAGTAAGCTCACAGGGCTCACCGTGAGAGAACTTGCTAACGATAGCCATAGCGACAGTGCTTCGCTGAATCTACCATCGGATCGCCATTGGTACCTACCGAGAAATCTGGTCTCCGATCACCACTAAACACCAGATCCATCTGATCATGTGGAAAATTACAAAAAAGCTAATGAACTAACTATAGGAGTCAACAACAATGGCTTCGAGATGAGATGTTTTGTCATAGTTTACACGAAACAGTAATAAAGCATTGCTGATTTCTTTAATGGGCGAAAACACTCCATTGGCGATTGGAGAATGACGATTTATGTGATTAAAATAAGTCTCTATTTTTATTGAAGTTATACTTCTTTAGGCGCGTTATGAAAAATTGATGAGAGTGAAATTTTACGAGGCGCGCGCACCGTGACACAAAATTAACAGAATGAAGTTGCCCACTAAATCGCTCATTACAATACGACCGACGTAAATTGGCGAGTCTGAATATAGCGGCTGGTGAACTTTCCGAGCCGTACCGAGAATTACCGAATTTATACGATGTCAAGAAAAGGGATGTCCAATATGCGTGTTTTAGGATGTTGTTCAATCGATTTTTTTTCAATTTAATTAAAATTTAAATTAAAAAAAAGAAATAAATTTAATAAAAATAAAGTATAACTTCTTACGCGCGTACATAAGTACACGCACCCTTTTTTTCGAGATACATAACCCTAAAAAGTAATACCTCTATTAGCTTTTACTTCTGTTCTATTCAAACACAGAGACTATTGTTTGATGAAAGATTTAAAAATACAAATTCTGTTAAAATTAAGTTGCTAAACTAAAGTTGTGTTATTCGCAAAATTATTAAAGCGAAAATAGTTTAAAATGATTTAATTATTATTAGAATACCTGAAATGTTTTTTTTATGTTGAATGTTACTTAGTTTAGATTCCTTAGAAATTGCTTACCTATTGTTCAAACTTCAAAAGTTTGTAATGAATACTTTTTTATACTTCTATAGCGTAAACAGTAATTTGGGCCCTATTATTAATTGGTTGCTGGAGGTTATAGGCACTGTAAGCATCACAAGGTAAATTCTGCAATCCAGCTCGACACATAAGATCGAATTTTCAATTGCATTAAGCTTATATTGCTCAGAGCATATGCAAATTGTTATTTAATGATCGACTACTAAATAGAATAAAACGTATTATACTATCTTCCTATTCGATGCCCTAAATTTTATTAACTGAAGTGTTAATAATGAATAATATTAAATGGTAATATGTCTGAATTTATTTCCTAAATCATTATCAACTGAAACCTGTCAATACACCGACTCATTCTCGAATACCTACTTAAATTAATTTCGAAATCAAAATGGTCACCTGATTGTTACGCGCAAATAAAATAAATAACATTCTTCAAAACAATAATCATCGTTTATGTAACCCAGCTGGTTATTTTTCATTTTTTTGAATCATGGACGTTTTCTAAATCCTGTATGTAGCCCTTTTGCCAGGTTTGTATGTAGCCATTTTGCCAGGTTGCCAGGCCATTTTACAGTCTCATATTGAAGTCTATATACATTTTGACACTAAGATTATAATAATGCATATTACCCTATTGTCACAAATTGGAACTAATAGCTCCAAATAACAATAACTTAAATACTAAAAATAGTATGTATTTTTTGACAATACAGATTATTGTATGAAATAGACAGATTATGATGGATATGAAACAGTGTTATCGATTTATATTTCCGTCAATAATACACATATGCTCGATCAATGCCTTGAAACACTTTCAGTTGCAACTAATGCGTGTATGAACGATATTTATCCATCTTTTAAATAAACATATCATTCAGTAAAAATCGATACAGCAGCTATAAAATCACTTAGGCTGAGATAAATTCTGCTTATCTATATATTAATACGTGAAGCAAAAACTTTGTACCCCTTTTTACGAAAATTGCGCGGACGGAGCAGAATGTAATTTCCCACACTTATAGAGAATAATAATATAGAGATGGAATGCAGAATGTTAATATTGTTTTAAATTATGCATAAAAAATACTTTAAATCAATAAATAAAAACATTACGCACAGTACCATGTGTTTGACACACACACGCATGCATATGATTTATTTATTGTCAAACTTTTCTTATTGCTTATAGTCTGTGGTCAAATTGAGAATAGAGTAATATTCTTTGTCTTTATTAGTATTTGTCGACTACCAGGAGACCACTAGTTCTTATAAATGTGACCATTGAAATATTTACGATCATTTAATTCAGCTCTGGAGTCAAACCATTCCGAAGGGGACAGACAGGAGGAGACTCCGGATGCGTTCCATTGAGATGAAATTCCCTGCCACGTGCAGATGGAACCCACTATAAAGGTTTTAATAGGAATTCGTATGCCGACGCCCGCTAAATGGTCGAGGCGAGATAAAACGAATCATGATTAAAAACCAGCTAGACGCCTAATTCAATGGTAATTTGCTTCAGTTCTATCATTATTCAGAATAGTTTCTGAGGTCACGAAGGACCACAAATTGTTTTTTAATCATGTGCAAAACTTGTACGTACTTGTACGCAATACCTATTTTATTGTAGTAGTAGTTTTATTTTTCCAACTGGAAAGGGAAGGTGTCGTGCCATGCCGCCTAATGATTTATGTATATATTTTTTTCTTTTATGAAAAATGATAATATGAAGTGAAATGAAGTTGATTAATATGAAACATGGCATAACATGAGAAGAGATGAAATGATATGGGATGTAATATAATCTCAGTAAAACGGTGGTCATTTACTGAGACTTTTTCAGTGGGCTTTTTGAGGATCCCGAGAAGTGACGTCCAGCGGCTTTCTTTTGATTTTCCCACATTTGTGCACAGATACTAAACAGTTAATAAACCACCTTTATTACGCATGTAAACCTGAAGAATCACTAAATAGATAAAATAAAACAAATCACACAGCTTCACTCCTTGCGTTCCCGCCAAAATAGTTCGTATTTTATTTTTCGAAAAAATGTCAAAGGGAATTCTAATATTTAGTAAGCATTTAACATTCGTTCTTGACAAGACGAAAGAGGTGAACGTTCACACTCCATTTGCCCGCCGATGTACAAACTACGGGCCAATGGGCTAGAAATATGAATTCGTTGCCAGCCTCGGGTGCTCTGTGCATAGATGTTTCGCTGTGTTTATTTTTAGTAGCGATATTTTTGAATGGACGTTTCATTGAATAAAAGCATCTAAACTATCATTGAAAGTGTTACCCTAACGAATTTTAGATGAAGCAAAATTTTCATGCGTAAACCTATCTGCGTTTATATCACAGAAGTATCCAGATTTATTTATTTTTTATCAGAGATTAGAAAAGAGTCAACTAAGAGACAGACACGGAGATAGATAACTTATAAAATAAAACAAATTGTTTTCGTAAACTACACCTAATTTTAACATGGTATAAGTTTTGAAACTAGTTTTACAAGATGTCAAAGCGAACCGCTTATTTCATACACGCTGCCGTACTAACTATAACTCTTTTAGAAAGAGCACCGTAAGTTATTGTGAGTAATTTTATGACGAAGTTTCGTTTCGGAAGAAAAATTCGAACTTCCGTCAGATACAACAAAGGAATCAGCTTATTTCTTTTAATCCTACATCCTTTAACTGTTAACAAGTAGCAAAGTGCGTTGTAAGCCAGTACGGATGGTTATCGTTATTCTGATAATTTCTACCACGAACCAATATCGCGTTTCGGGAGGTAGGTTCCGAATATCTATCGAAGGCGCTAATAATGTTGCGGTTTCTAACAACTTAATATCAAGCAAAGTCATGCAAAGCTCATGAATACTAATGAAAACGATCACTAATAGCAAACAAACAGATATGCATACAAATTTATCAAACAACAACAAAAAACCCAATTAAAAACCATTGCATCAGAAAACAACATTTGTTTAACATCAGCCGTTACAAGTGCTTTCCAATTTCAAAACTATATACCGATATTTCCCGAAAATATCCGAACGCGTCCGATTTCGGCCGAACGGGCCGCTCCGAAAATAGACGAACGCACGCCGACGCACCGCCGACGTAATTGGTGACCCTATTACCGAAATGTCTAAGTTCTAAAGTTAGATTTTATGATGAACAAGCCCAGTTCGCTCTACTAAGACAAGTGCGTGCTGATTTGCCTTATTGGCTGACTGCCTTATTTCAATTCGAATTACGTTCTAAAAGCCGATTACTTTTTTGGATAAAATTAGACTGGTTCAGAATGTTTACTATGTTTTCTATGAAATAATATAATGAAAACAAAAATAGCGAGATAAAACCCTAAAAGTAATTTTAATTATGTCTTTTATTTTTTATTATTATTTTTTATTTTATTATTTATGACTTTTGTTATATAAAACACAAGTCCGGCCTCGCGTGCAGTGCTGCTCCCATCTCTGGGCCGGAGCTCCCAAATACCAGCTTCTTCCATTTGACTCCATACAGAAGAGGGCCGTTCGGATTGTCGATAATCCAATTCTCACGGATCGTTTGGAACCTCTGGGTCTGCGGAGGGATTTCGGTTCTCTCTGTATTTTGTACCGTCTGTTCCATGGGGAGTGCTCTGAGGAATTATTCGAGATTAGACCATCATCTCGTTTTTACCATCGCACCGCCCGCCACCGGAGTAGAGTTCATCCATACTACCTGGGGCCACTGCGGTCATCCACAGTGCGTTTCCAGAGGTCTTTTTTGCTAAGTACCATCTGTCTATGGAATGAGCTTCCCTCCACGGTGTCTCCCTAGCGCTATGACATGTCCTTCTTCAAACGAGGCTTGTAGAGAGTATTAAGCGGTAAGCAGCGGCTTGGCTCTTCCCCTGGCATTGCTGAAGTCCATGGGCGACGGTAACCACTCTCCATCAGGTGGGCCGTATGCTCGTCTACCTACAAGAGCAATATAAAAAAAAGTCTACCACTCGGAAAAAACTGAAGAAAAAACTACATATATAAATAAACTATTCCCTTACATATTTAAATTACAAAAACGAGAACCATCCTTTACCCCGGGTCGGGTCAAAATCCAAAATTATATTCAACTATTTCCGTCTCTGACGGCATATCCTATGGCGTTCATTTATACTTGTTTACGTGTTCTAAACCTCATTTCAATCACGTTTCACCGATATTAATAGTATTATTGTTAATCATAATACCTAATATTGGCGGCGTATTATTCTGTAACATATACCGGAGCTGTTAATAAATATTACAAGCGTAATTACGTTGAGTAACTAAATGCAAAATCGCTTTATTTATTTATTTTATTATTATTAGTGGTCATAGGTTAACAAAGATGGTGCTTAATCTATATATTAATACGTGAAGCAAAAACTTTGTATCCCTTTTTACGAAATTTGCGCGGACGGAGGAGTATGAAATTTTCCACACCTATAGAGAATATAGAGAAGAAGTGCACAATGCTAATTTTTTTTTTAAATAATGCATAAAAGATACATTAAATCAATAAAGAAAACATTACACACACTACATACCATGTATTTGACGCACACACGCATGCATACTATTTATTGTCAAACTTTTGTTCTTGACGTCTGTTGTCAAATTGAGATTAAATATTGTTTGTCTTTGATAATATTTTTTATAGTGTAGTCTTGGCGAAATTTGTGATTATAGAAGTATAAAATACAATCATAATAGTGTACAAACTTACAATTCCAATTAATTATAGTCGAATTTCGACTACTGTGGGACCACTAGTATTAATAAATGTATCACTACGTCCTGCGAGTAAAGCGTACAAATATATGTTTTTATGTAACTCTATTCTAATGTTATCGTCTAAATATTCTGACTTAGTAGTAGTAAGCCTTATCTAATAAAAATATTTGCAATGTTTCGTTGGGTATAAACTAAATCTTACAGCCCTTTGGTTAATATCAGATGATACTGAAAAACGTGTGGATTTAATATAAGTTGAAAGAATTCAGTTTTTTTTACATTCCTAAAATATATTTACCAAAAGTTAAAAGTTTATGGACCGTCAACGTAGTTAGTGCCTTCGCTTAAAACTTTCCGAGATTTTGCGGCTGTTTTTCAAACAATGAATGATAATGGAAAACTTCAAATACTTCTTAAAAATATAGCACTTAAGAAACACAGAACATTTACGAGTGACGCGCGTACTTTTTTATGGCTAAGTTAATGGCACGAAATCATGACCCAGCTAGCGCTAAGTGAAAATCAGAGCCCATGGACATCACCAAAGTGAATGCCGTCACTTACCCTGAAATATGAGATCTAAGTCTCAGTTCAAGGGCTGCCCCACTTTTCGAAGAAGACCGAAACTCATTACTGCTTCGCGGCAGAAATAGGCAGGGTGGTGGTACCTACCCGTGCGGACTCACAAGGCGCCGTATGACTAGTAACTACGCAAATTATAATTTTTGCGGGTTTGATTTTTATTACACGAACTTATTCACTTTTTTCGTTATTATTTCAAATGAGACTCAATTTAGGTATGGGAGATTCGAATAGTCGTGAAGAGAACGTTGTCAGACGTGAAAATAAATGAAAATCAAATTTTAATCTTCACGGACTTTAATTTGAAATGTTTTGAAAATATGAAATTATAAGACAAACGCGAGATATTTGATTTTAAATCGTCAGTCTTGAGTATCGACAATTATTAGGCAAAAATATAGAAAACTGAACCCCAATAACGAAATAATCCAAAACTAATTAGGCATGCTAATTAAACAAAAAAATACATGTGTGCAATTCACACGTGGTAGAAGTGAAACCTTCCAAAATTAATATACAATTATCCTAAACGTCTTAAGTATATGTAAAATTTTGTCATTAGTAAATAATTGTAAGGTAGCGCCCTCTGTGAATTGATATTTTAATTTCACGTATAATCCTAAATTAAAATTCACTACAAGAGCTTTCATACACACGTTAGTATTAAAAAATCTCACAGATGGCGCTGTATTAAATAGTATGTATATTTCTGTCTCATTCTTTGCTGGCTTCATCTTCATTTTTGTATTTGTGTCTCTTACCTGTCGTTTTTTCCGTTGCATCCGGTTTGAAATCACAACGATTCTAAAGAAGTTTTCACTTCAAAACCATTTCTGTAAAGAACAAAAACACTGACAAATATTAACGTAGTGTGTAAATAATATATCATTTTTATTTTAAATACGAACCAAGCTAAATACAGATGTCAACACGTGATATCACAATCTGATAGTAAGCTTGTTGTAAAATTTGGCCCCAAATGACGTCAATCGCATAGTTTTATCCTTATCCCACATTATATGGGGTGTGTGCAGCATGTCCCATTTTCCATTCAGGCCTATCATACGCTATCTGTGCCCTCACACCCTCCTCTCGCATATTGTCTTTCATACAGTCCATTTAAGTCTTCTAAGTATGGATTACTGTTCTTTCCCTTATAATGGTTATTAATTGCAGTTGCTATCAATGAATATGAAAGAGTGAATCCATTTGCTTATATATAGTTGTCGTTTATCTATGCCTTTATTCATAGAACTCCTCATCTGTCCTCGAAACGCCGTGGAAGGGGAATGAGGCTCTTACGTCGGCAGAAGATGGGTGAAATTCCGCCCACGGTGACACTGTGGATAGACTCTACGCTCGATAGACCATCCGAGGGATTGGCCAGTAATTGGGATCGCAATTGCAATGTGGCCCGCCGAGATTAAATCCTCCACGTCCTGATCGGACTGGGACGGACATGTCTCGCCCCAGTTGCGAATGTCACATCTCCATTTGAAATTATCAACGAGCGCCCCCTCTTTCAACTCCCAAAGCAATAAGTACATGTTTCACTGGTGATGTATTCATAGAATCTAATATTGAATTCAATAAATTCAACGTAATGGTAGCGCGATACGTTAAACTTCAAACAATGAATTACATATATTGCGTAGGCGACGCATTCGATTGATTCCGATTATTTCGAACATCCGAATACTTTTATTCGATTGCGTCATTATGAAAGCATATTTCTCATAGTCCTTGTAAATATAATTGAATAGGGGGGATCGTGACTTTTTGGAGCGATGATTCTTAGAGCGGTTTGGAGTGGAAGCTGGCTGATAGTAATCGTCACGTAACTCAAAAGCGTTTTGCTCAACTGTTTACGTAATATTAAAGAATTTTCATCTTAAATACAACCATACTAAGCTAACATACATACATATAAGCTTCGCTGAACTATTAACTGTACGAGTATACTTTTATTTAACTTTACTAATAATTACATTAGCGTGTAAGTTAAAAATGAATTAATGCAATTCAGTAGTACCTACTTTAATTTGCCGATGTTTTTATTTCACCATTCAACATTGTTCTTTATTGTTATACATACAATACTTCACTACATAGTATAAAATAAAGTCGCTTTCTCTGTCCCTATATCTGTCTGTCCCTATGTATGCTTAAATCTTTAAAACTACGCAACGGATTTTGATGCGGTTTTTTTTTTAATAGATAGAGTGATTGAAGAGGAAGGTTTATATGTATAATAACATCCATTAAATAGTGAAAAAATCAATAATAAATTACAGTTTCCGAAGCGAAGCGAGGGCGGGTCGCTTGTTAAAAATAAAATTAAATAAACTCTTTGATATTCAGGAATATCTTTCGTGACGGTGATCTAATTTAAGTTAGTAAACTAGTTAAATGGTCTCACTGTTCTACAGTCGGTAATTGGTCACCGGAGACTATAGGCGCCACAACGTGTATACCACCACTCAACTTTGGACATAAGGTTGAAATTCCAATGGTACGGTATTACTTCTAACTTCCCGATAAACCAAAACGGATCCATAATACGTCCTTAGAAAAGCTTTAGACTTTAACTAGAGGTGGAGCTAGGTAGCTTAGCTAGGTGTTATATCTATGCAATATTCTTAGCCGTAAACACATCAATTAAATTTAAATGATTTTTTTTGTTGTTGCTTAAATGGGTGGACGAGCTCACAGTCCACCTGGTGTTAAGTGGACCTGGTGTTACTGGAGCCCATAGACATCTACGACGTAAATGCGCCACCCACCTTGAGATATAAGTTCTAAGGTATCAAGTATAGTTACAACGGCTGCCCCACCCTTCAAACCGAAACGCAATTACTGCTTCACGGCAGAAATACGCAGGGTGGTGGTACCTCGCGGACTCACAAGAGGTCCTACCACCAGTAAGAAGCGTGTTTACAAAGTTCCTTACAATTACGATAACTAAAATTAATCTAACTTATAATGTAAGGAAATAATTTCACTCATAACAAACATTAAACAATTAGAATACTTAATCTACTATTAACATTAGCTACAACCAGTAGCAGATTGATTAAGAAGCATTATTTCAACGATTAGCTGTCAATTTGTGTTAGGATAAAATGTGATTAGTGTTTCTATGGTACATTGATCATTAGATCTTTTTTTTTATTGCTTAGATGGGTGGACGAGCTCACAGCCCACCTGGTGTTAAGTGGTTACTTAACACCAGGTGGACACACGTTTCGCGACGAGATGGCCGGTCCATAGAACGCCTCGTTAAACAGGGAAGCGTTGATGGTACAAGACCGCGCAGGAGGCCACCAATGCGGTGGACCGACCAAATTAAAACTGCAGTGGGAGGTCCCCTAAATGAGTACAGTAGAATGGCCTCGAGCAGGGAGAGATGGCGCGACATCGTGAGACGCATCAAGTCTGCCCCTTCCAACACTACATGACGATCACGACCACTCTGTCAAGAGTGACACGACTGAGAAGAAGAAGAAGAAAATGTAATTATTGTTTCTTTGGTACATTGATCATTAGATCATTGCGTATAAATCGCTTATTTGTTTTTACTCGTCAAATAGTAACATTGATTTACATATTCACGTATATTACTTTTAAATCAGTCAGTAAGCAATTACATTTCTTCCTTCATGTTTGTCTTTTATATGTAAATTGCTTTTTCTTATTTATGTGTAAAGAAGCAACATTTTCAATTTTTTTTTTTTTAATAATTATTATTTTATTATAATACATTGTGTATTAATTGTATGTATATTCACGGATATATGCATGTATGTATGTATGTATGTGTACATATATCGACGGAAGGAAGCGAAAATGTCGTAACTTGAAAAAGCCAATTTTATACCAAAGCCATAAATCTATGTATTTATGTTAATATAATCAGATAGGCTTTAGATACCACACCATACCAATTTTCAACTTTCTATATCTATAAATATAATACATATGACATGAATTTATAAAATAGTTTTATGGCTCTGGTGTAAAGTTGGCTTTATAAGTTACAACAATTACGCTTTCTTCCGTCGATATGCATATGTATTTCACTGGATTGGTACACCGCGCGTAGTTCGTTTCCAAAAGATTCTTGTCCACCTGATGGTTGTCTGGAAGAGATCGCTCTTCGCGATAAGACCGCCAATTGTACTTGTACCTATTTAATGTTTTAATTCTACATTGATTTACAATAAAGCCAACCCTATAGCCTAAACACAAGAAAGAACAAACATTCGTAAAAAAATCAGATTAATATGTTCAAGTTTCGGAACAACAAATGTGTAAATTCCAAAGAAAAAATGTTCCCAAACTTTTGTCTTAATGCTCTCAGCGTTTGCGGAGTGGCCGCTGACTTGTTTCAAAGCATTAAAAAGTTTCCAGACGATATAAAACCACGCTTACTATACTTTCTAATGGAATAAAACTAGATTTATCTTCGAACCATTACGAAACTGTAAACACGAGATAAACAGATTTGTATCAAATTTTAATGGTAGTTTTATTTTGTACTAGCGGCCCGCCCCGGCTTCGCTTGGGAAGTAAGTAGCGCACGCGATGTAAAGAATATTAGGTAATTTTTTTACACATTGGGTTATATTATTAGAGTTTCTTTGAGGATCCCTAAATATTATTAGAGTTTCAGTGAGGATCCCTAATTTTTTTTAAATATATTAAATATAGCCTATGCCACCCGGAGATAGCGTAGCTTCCCAACAGTGAAAGAATTTTTTAAATCGGTTCAGTAGTTTCGGAGCCTATTCAATACAAACAAACAAACAAATCTTTCCTCTTTATAATATTAGTATAGATTTCATTCTTTAACGTAATGTCGTATTTTTATTTTATTTATTGTAACCTCGAAATGCAGATAATGCTGTGGTGTTTTTTTAACTTGACCTCAAAGAGCTGGATAGGCGCGCTTTGAAAGATTAGTCCTTAGGCAAGGGCTTAGCAATTGCCGGATTATAATTAATGTTCATGACCAATCATAATCAATAAGGATAGGAGAGTCTGATTGTTTGCAATCAATTGAGAGAAAAACATGAAACATATTAATATTGAATGTGTACATTGAAAACGCCAAAAGTGATATGTTTTCGTATTCAACTCAATTTTTGGCAGGTGTTCAAATGAAAACGCTTTGACGTTTATTTATTGACGGAAAGTTTACATTAAAATTTTGTTTAATTTATCAATGAAATGTAACGGTAATCTTTATTGAATTACTTTTGTAAAGGCTTGTTTATTCGTTTGTTTTTTTAATTAATGAATTCAATGTCAGACCGCCGCCAAGTGGCGTTCGACTTTGAAGTTTTCACACATAATTTTCATCTATCTGCGGCTTGGAAAAGATCAACATTCTGCTTTAAAAACAGCTCGTATATGAATGAAGGATCGGAGCACTAAATTAGAACAGAACGTCATACTGTTTTCATATATTTCACACGTCTGAATCTTAACTCTCAAGCCTTCATTTGATATCTCCTTTTGACATAACCGCAAGATCTTGTTTAAGTTACGTTGTTGTCAATATTATAAACGTATAACACAAAATAATTATACAAACACATCAAATTTATGTTAATCATAGGACATTTGTAGCTATTTACTTAGCACGTCAGATGCTACACGATATACCAATCTACAGATTTCGTCTCATCAATTTGTAGTATACGTAAAGCCTATACTAAAGGTGTTAGGAGACCGCTTCCGAAAACGAAGACAGACTATAGTACTAGCCACCTTTGATGATGGGACGAAAAAAATCGATACTGATTTTTTAAAAAATCATATTTTTAAAACATTTTATTAGCATTATTTACGCTCCATCATGTTGGTACAACTAAATGAAACGATAGTTTCATGAAAGAATACATTACTTCACTAAAAAAAAACTAGCAATGAATCACAAAATCAAAAACAGCTGATGCTCGGGTCAACGAACGCCCGAGCGCGACGTTTCTTTTGCACGCACACCAGCGCAGCGCTCATACCGCGCTCCCCAAAATTTACAACTTTGTAGGTACAAAATTTATGTTTTCGGAAGCGTTCTCCTAACTCCCAGTATATTGCGTCAATTAATTTATTCCGATGACGTTTTCCAACTCTCCTTACAATTGGGCTAAAACGAAAATTCTGGATTACGTTTCGATACATAACGCACCGCTTTCGATCATTTCGAGTTTCCTTCACGTGTTTTTGCATACGTGACTAATATGTACAGAGATAAACAATGTAATTTTTGTCTTCGACAGCTTTGTTGGTCGGGTGTTTTTATTATAAGTAAACGTTTGACGTATGGAGGGTAGAAGTAAAGAGAAACAACAGTCTATATGAAAAGTGTCCGTTGAAATGTATTAAATTAGAGTGGCGCCACATTAGCATCAGGGCATAAATTTTAAAGGAAGCGCCAAATATTATTAGAGTAGGTTCGATAAATACTTTTTCATAAAATGAAATGTTAATAAATCAATAACCGTACCATTCACAGTTTACGAAATAAATTCACTCTAGGTGCTCGTTTTCTTGTCACAATTCTTTAAAGTTATATTTACTACATTATTTTGTATTTGAAATTTTCAATAATTAACTACCTACTTTAGTCGAAATTATATATATTTTTTAACTCTGCATACTTCAGTTTATCTACAATTTCTACATTCATACAATAGCCCTTTGTGTACACCAGTACGCTTAGTGCGAGTTTTTTAACCTTCTCGATAGCGTAAAAGTTAAGTCAAATTTGTATGCATTTGGAACAGCGCCCCTAGCGGCAAACGTAGGCAAACGTTTCAACTCCATACAAGCTTGAGTTCACTTTTACGCTATCGAGAACGTTAAAAAACTTGCACTAAGCACACAGCGCGATCGTGAGAGGTTTTTGCAACTGTTATTTATAGCATACGGCTGGTGACATTTTCAACTTTTCTCCCATATGAAATAATTCTCCTCTACCCTCCATAGTTTGACATATACACGTTAAGGTGGTCATATTTAAACATTAGGCCGAAGTCTATTTTCTTGTACATTGTCTGTACCACGTCCTACTAGCCGTAACGCTCGCCGCGTATATAGAAAGTACCAAGGTGATACCTATAAGATCGGTCGGAATGAAAAATAAATGATCCACAATTTCATACCCTCTTCGACAGCAATAAAAAAATAACGCTTTATTTATTTCAAAGATGAATCTCTTATCTTTAATTATCACCGGCCAATCTAAGAAATTCATTTACGTAAGCCCCTAGAGCTTTACCGAAAAGAGTGTTAAAGCTCCCGCCCCACTGACTGTAACTCGAGACGAACTTTTAATCCAAGCCCCTAAATATTTACCGACAGGATTATAACTTCATTTCTAACTTCAGGTAAACTTCTAAGTGGTAAACGCGATGGATATTAACAATTTATTCTAACACTAATTGAAACAATACGACTCGTACTATTTATAAAATAAAGTTGATATGTAAACAAGCTTCAGGAAACCACTTCTGAAGATAAGCGATAGTGTAACAAATAATAAATACGATAGTAAAGACTTTACTAAGTAGTGTTGCAATGATATAAATTGGACGCCATGAGACACCTCGACACCTCGTGAAAATTCACCACGAGTTAGTCGTCAATCGTGTAATGAAATGAAAAATATTTCGTATAGTTTCTATTATCTATTTAATATCTATCTAAATATATGCTATTTAATTTGAAACGGTGGTTGTCAGACTATCCAAATTCGACCGTAATCAACGACAGATCAAGATTTAAATTAAAGTGAAGGTAACAAAAAAAACTACTCCCAACATTTGATTGATAAGACCAAGATGTCATTTGTTACCAAATAAAACAAAAAGAAGATTGCTAGCCAAAGAACCTAAAATGCTTTTTCTTTGTCTATTTACATATAGAGATTTGATAATACATTTGTGACGTTTTAGTGAAATTATAATTTGCCAGACCCGCATTGGAAAGCGTACAAAACTTAGCCGTCAATGGCGCTATTCGACGACTGTCAAAAGAGTTGGCGTCCAGATTGTCACGGAAAAATAAGTAAATCAAAGACTACGAATTATTTATTCATTTATCAAATACCACTAGCGGAGTAATGCAAATTTCAATTTTTTGTTTTAAAAAAGGTAGACAGTAATTGACAGAATATTCAAACATAGATAAATTGACGGCATCTTGGTCGTCCGTGACCACGAAAACTGTATTAAAATCGGAGAAAAAAAATAAAAGCGAGAATAAGCCATAAAAATATTATAGTTTAATAGCTATTACACTCGTGGAACTCAGCGAAGCTCCGCAGTGACACTAGCTAATTAAAGAAAGACATATATTTCTTGAAACTACTCATACATCACCTTATATATAATATATAATACAATCCACCAATAATATAAAATAATGTTATAGAAAAATGTATTTCCACGATTTTTCAAATAACGTTCTCGTGTTTGTTAACAAAACGACATCGCTCTGAGGATTTAATCAATATCTTTCGCATTCATAACATTTTCTTTGAAGATCTCCTGGCACGCCTCCTTGAGAAATATTAAAATTTTAACGCTATGAGAAGATACCTAAAAATTAATAACGCTACATTTTTAAAGTAAAAAAAACGCTACCAATCAGTCTCGAATGGAGCCTTCAACTATTGACAATATCAATATATAAATAGCGCAAGAATGCCTCAAATAAAACTATTATCTAGGTGCGCTCAAATAAAGCGATCATTCACTTGTGTTCATTACACTACATACAGAAGACTGTTCGAATTATCGACAATTTACATCTCATGGAAAGTTTTTTTTTGTTGAGATCAAGATAAAACCGCCGCTCATGGCTGCGCATACAGCTACGCGCCTACGCTAAAACCTCCTAGCGATATAAGCCCCTGCGCCTAAGCCTCAATTGGAGCTCAACTCACCAGAGACAGGCATCGACAAGGGTGACGAGATTCAGATAAAGCACATATCTCCCCACCACCTTATCCTCACTGTAATAGAATCCGGCGGCCATCAGCGAGACGAGCATCAAGCCTCGTTGTTGGTATCTCAGAGACAGTTTGGAATCCGGTAAACATAGAAAGTACTCAAAATCTCGCTGTGTTTTGTATCAAATATTATCCTTGTATTCAAGGATTATGTATGTATATTTCTCCACGTGCTTGGCTTTACGAAATGTGATTATTTTATAAACATATACATAAGTCGTCGTGGCCTAAAGGATAAGACGTCCGGTGCATTCGTGTCTAGCGATGCACTGGTGTTCGGATCCCGCAGGCGGGTACCAATTTTTCTGATGAAATACGTACTTAGCAGTGAACATTTCACGATTGACTTCCACCTCTTGTGAGTCCCCACGGGTAGGTACCACCACCCCGCTTATTTTTGCCGTGAAGCAGTAATACGTTTCGGTTTGAAGGGAGGGGCAGCCGTTGTAACTATACTGAGACCTTAGAACTTGTATCTCAAGATGGGTGGCGCATTTGCGTTGTAGATGTCTATGGGCTCCAGTAACCACTCAACACCAGGTGGGCTGTGAGATCATCAACCCATCTAAGCAAAAAAAAAAAAAATTCATGATAATATTAAATATCTAAACGTATCTAAAAACTACTTCAATAAACAAATCTAACCGTATATTTTACCATTTTTATGGTAAAATACTTTCAGACGAGTTCATGCCAAAGAATACGTTATACGCTCTCAGATCGCATTGACCATCCATTAAAGATAATGTCGTACTATAAACTCAAAGATTTGTCAAAATTGGATAATATATTTAAATATATTCTGCGGGGCGTGAGTTGATCTGCATGTTCTAAAGAACAATAAAGATACTACAAACAATAAGAGTTATGCTAAAAATCACCTAAAATAATTTCGATATTCGCAACCTCCAATTACCCGAATGCAAGCATCGTTATACTTTAAATTAGTATCATACTATACATATTAATAAAGTTTAAAACACCTTACGTACCGTACGTGTACCGTTTTATCGCACGCCAACGCCTAGGAACTTGATGTTTATTAGTTTAGCTAGACCCTAACAAGACTCGGCGTTCATTCTAGTGCCATGGGAGCGCGGCGGTGTCCGAGCGTGGAATTCAATGCATCGTCGTATTGAATCGGAGCGTTTCTAGTGGAGCAAGCATCTCTATAGACGTTTAATAATGAACGTCTGCTTTTCAAACGGGAAAAACTTTACCGGAAGCTTCGAAGTTTCTTTTATTTGAAATTTTAGTGAAGCTTTTTGTGAATTTATCAACGTTGTTCTCTCTTGTCTCTACGTGGGATTAGGGCAGGGATCGTACTGGTAGTGCCTACGTATGTACCATTGGACGTTCGTTCTGATTTACAATTTAAGTATAACAAACAGTAAGCCCTAAAATAGGGATGTACGTAGTATTTTTTTAGAGGAAATTAACGTAATATTAAAATTTACGTCAATAACACTTTAGTCGTCCGTGACCACGAAAACTAAAAATATTTGAAAACGTCTGAAAGAATACAATGACACTAAAAAAACGCGGAATCAAACCGTAAAAATAATTTTATTATAGGAACGCACATGTTCAGTTGTTACCGGAATGTAAAGTAAGTGTTATTAAAAAATAACATACAAATACAATATAGTACATTAGTCTTCAGAAATAACGTAACATTAAAGTATTTTCTCAGTTTCATGGACAAGATTAAAAGTATCCACGTCACGTTGTTGGAATAAACGGATCCACTATACCTTAATATAACAACAAAGTTTTACTGAATAATAATATATAGAGTTTCAAATTTGTTAGCGTGACTAGAATAAAATTATTGTTGAATATTGTTAGTGCGTTAATAGTTATCTTCAGTATAAGGTCCAGGTACCATACCTTTTACTAGTTCACAATAAATAAATCTCTAATTAGATCAACTGTGAGCTTAAAGAGAGTTAGTTTTACGGTATAATTGTTTTGATAATTGTGCATTACGAGAATTCAAAAGTTGTTCTTAACTTTATTCTATAAATATAACTACAAGTATAACATTTCATGATTTCAAGTTATGGTAACACGGCTTTAAAAGTAAAAATATCGAGTTCCGATTTATTGATTTTTATTTTATTTTTATATGTATATTTTAAGGACTATTAGGCAGTTAATATCATGGATGATATCCACAGTCACACACACAATAAATAAGTTAATATGAGGAAAAAATTTACCACACTCACCACAAAGAAACAGAACTAACTAATTTTCATTAACTTACCACGTAAACCC
The DNA here is from genome assembly GCF_030269925.1 of Bombyx mori. NCBI lineage: Eukaryota > Metazoa > Arthropoda > Insecta > Lepidoptera > Bombycidae > Bombyx > Bombyx mori. The sequence continues at coordinate 7,638,915 of NC_085117.1, read as the reverse complement.
GACGATGCTGGCTTCAGGACTGAAATCCTCAATACGAAACCTAATAAGACTGTTGGTTCGTGTAAAAGATTGTCTGTGTATAAAACAGAATGTTATTTGGAAAACAGGCGAACCCGCAGTGCGGACACGAAATAAGACAAGCTATTACGCTTGGGTGAATATCTGGAAAGTTCTAAAAAGTCCAAAGACAAAGTTCAAGGCGTTCTTTGAAGTTCGGTCAATCTTATGTACGAAGATCGTGATTGACGCGAAATTACCGTGATAAATACGGCAGTTTTATCACTAAATCTTGTTTCTTCTTCTTGAACTGATTTTACGTGCATGCTTAAATATTTGCATAAGCTCAGGTGCGACCCAAGCGACGGGGCAAAGCAAAACCGCCGAACCCTGAAAAAAAATATTTACTAGTGGCAGGACCTCTTGTGAGTCCGCACGGGTAGGTACCACCGCCTGCCTATTTCTGCTAATGCGTTTCGGTTTGAAGGGTGGAGCAGCCGTTGTAACTATACTTGAGACCTTAGAACTTATATCTCAAGGTGGGTGGCGCATTTACGTCGTAGATGTCTATGGGCTCCAGTAACCACTTAACACCCATCTAAGCAATGAAAAAAATATAAAAAAAATGTCTTGTTGGATCCCCCGGATCACTCTCGGTGCGTTTAGACTCTTCAAACACCGGTCACCACCCTCATCGAACTCATGCCTACCGCGGTCTGCCGTGAAGAGATCTCCACAAACCTCATTCGAACAAGGATATGCTATGGCATTCAAAGACTACCCACGAAATCATTTGAGAACCGGATGATACGAAGTAAAAATTTAATAATGTATGGAAACCTTACATTTAATCAACTTCGAGAATATCGTTTCTACTGATTTTATATTCTTTGCCGCGTGTCAGAAGTTATAAATCTCTGGAGAATTAAAAAAGTGTTAGCGAAAAGCTTACAGCACAAACTTTAAGTTTACGCGGCCACATAAATAATTTTCATTGACGCAATTTTTTAACGATAACAAAATAAAAGTGAAATCAGATTTTATGCTACATTTCACGATACTATTTCACAGTATTTCATTATCATTTTTAGATTGATTTAGTTTTGGAATGTTGTCATGTTTTATGAGCGCGTTGAAACATTTTATACGCAAACTAATTTTAATATATTATATAATAATATTACGATATGTTCCCACATTTATTTATTTTCTTGTTATTGTGTGTATACCAGGCTCTATTACATTTGACTTCGTGTCAACTGATCAATTATCCCAGGGCAAGAGCACAGAGGAAAGCTTAGGCGAAGAAATATTAAGCCAGTTCGTCAATTGTTCGATTCTGTGTTCAATCAATTGTTTCTGTATTTGAAATTTTGTTGTTTTTGTAACACAAACATCTAGAATATTTTAGAAACAATTTAAAATGTTAAATTTGGAAGGTTGGAACCATAAATATTCGGCCTTTAATGTGACCATTTTTAATAAATACCAGAGGTAGCTTTTTTCTCTAATAGGACCACGCGGATCGATACTGCCGTTCTCTGGGTCTCTTCTTTCATGGTAATATAATCTCAATACGGTTGTCTTTGAAACTCATGTCACGAAGTCGGTTTCTATAGGTTCCGGTAATCTCGTAAATAGATCAGATAATGAAAAGTGTCGACGCAACGTGACGTGTATTCAAAATTGCTCATGTGTCAGGTGGGCTGTGAGCTCATCCAACCATCTAAGCAATAAATAAAAAAAAAATGATAAGCAGTATGAAGTAAAGGGTAATTTAGAATGAAGCATTTAATTTAAAAATATGGAATTCTATTTTCAAATTGTCATTTCAAAATCATACTGGTCATGGTGGTAGGTACCACCATCCTGCCTATTTCTGCCGTGAAGCATCGTTTCGGTTTGAAGGATGGAGCAGCCGTTGTAGCTATACGCAGACCTTATAACTGATATCTCAAGGTGGGTGGCGGCCTTTACGTTGTAGATGTCCGTGGGTTCTGGTAACCACTTAATGCCAGGTGGACAGTGAGCTAGTCCATCCATCTATAAAGGTAAAGAAATTCAGATGTTTGTTTATTGATTAGTGTTCTGTTTTCATGTTGGTATCTTTCTTATCAATTCGGACGCGATAAAAATACGATTAATTATGGAATATGAGTTCTGACGCGGCGGCGGTGCGGCACAAATGACTCACAACATTAATGACGTGTACGGAGTTAACGCTATTAACGAAGGCGCGAGTTGTTATTAGTATGAACGCAGTCCGACAGACCTTTTAATAATTATTAATAAGATCTCTTATTTTATTAAACAACTAGCTGACCCGGCAGACTTCATAGTGCCTCAATCGATAAATAAAAGACCCAAACTTTTGTATAAAATATATCTACTTAAAACAAACAAAAGGAATCCATCCGACGGGGGACACATCAAAGGAAAAACAAAATTGTTATTTTTATTTAATTCCGAGCATTTTCATATTTATCTACCTTTTAAACCTTCTCTGGACTTCTACAAATAATTCAAGACCAAAATTAGCCAAATCGATCCAGCCGTTCTCGAGTTTTAGCGAGACATTTTTTTTTATTGCTTAGATGGGTGGACGAGCTCACAGCCCACCTGGTGTTAAGTGGTTACTCGAGCCCATAGACATCCATAAAGTAAATGTGCCACCCACCTTGAGATAGAAGTTCTAAGGTCTCGAGTATAGTTACAACGGCTGCCCCACCCTTCAAACCGAAACGCATTACTGCTTCACGGCAGAAATAGGCAGGGTGGTAGTATCCACCCGCGCGGACTCACAAGAGGTCCTACCACCAGTAAACTAACGAACAACAATTCATTTTTTTATATATATAGAAGAAGAAGAAGATTTCATTATGAGATCAGTTAATGCACCGGCAATGTGGAGTCGAGGACTGCTACCTTAGTTAACCTTTACATTAGAGAATCATGAAACATTAACAAAGTAAGCCGTATCATAAAGTGAAAAAATATTCAGTACTTTTTTATTGCTTAGATGTATGAATGAGCTCACGGCACATCTGGTGCTCAGTGGTTATCGGAACTCATAGGGCATCGATACCATAAATGCCGCCACCTACCTTGAGATATGAGTCTACTCTATTTAAGTCTCAGTTTGTACAGTACAACGGCTGCCCCACCCATCAAACCGAAACGCATATCTGCTTCACGGTATAAATGGGCAGGGTGGTGGCAAAGCAGTAATTAATTAATTAATTAAATTAATTATAAATAACGATCCACTACCACTAATTACGTAAATTATATTTTTTGATAATTTGATTTTTATTACACGACGTTATTCCTTCATCGTGGAATTTGTTCATGAACATTTATTAAGTACGTATGTTATTAGAATTAGGTATCTGCCTGCGGGGTTCGAACACCGGCACATATTTGGCATCACTCGATACGAATGTGCCAGGCGTCTTATTCTATAAGATGCGACGACTTTTGATTGATTGAAACTAGTTAGATGGAACGAAAAAAAAACGACACCAAAATGAGACAAACATAGACAGCTATAGAATTTAATTGGCGAGAGATTAAGATAGCATAACTACTTTCAAGGTTACATTTCTACCACGTGTGAATTACATCCATATTTTTCAAGCAGATGTTGTACTTATTTCTATCTACGGCTTTAAGTACAGAAAATCGAAATTTAAGTTGACATTATTAATATAAGTTGTTCGTTTAGAGCAGTGATTCCCAAAGTGGTCTATATCGACCCCTAGGGCTATGACAACCTGCAAGGGGTCTACGTCAGCGAAAAAAAACATCACACATCATCTCAACACATACACTGATAGTACCTATTTACTTACATCATACAATCTTATAATATCAAGACATATACATTATTATCAGCAATTCTGGCTGCAAAACAACATACCTGTTACTTATCCCGTATTATGGAATATAGCGAGGAAATTTTTAATTTCCTTTCCATCGTCATACCTAGTGGAAAGGGGGTTCAGCGCTGTTACCAATCTCCTAACGAAAAAAATAAACAGACTGGACATCATTAGCCGAGGAGATTTAAGATTAACACTTACAAAATTGACGCCAAATGTTGATAATTTATTATTAAAGCATCAGGTTCATCCTTCTCACTAAAAATATTGAGTTATTGCTTATGTTATTTTATTTATAGTTTATTTTATGTTTATTTTATGTTACGTATATTTTACATAACAGATACAAAAATTTATTTTGAGTAGTTTTAATTTAAATTCAATTAATAAATGTATAAATTAACATGTGTTTTTACTTTAAGTTTTTAACACTAAACTTTACTACAGTAAAAAATTTACAGGAAATCAATATCAGGTAAGTAGGGGGTCTACCCAACACGGAAAAACATGGCAAGGGGTCTACGACACAAAAAAGTTTGGGGAAGTCTGGTTTAGAGTGTCTGCTCGTCTGTATGTCTTGGTAGTATCGTTATACTACCTAGAGTGTTATAGTTATGTATATATTAATACCTGAAGCAAAAACATTGTACCCCTTTTTACGAAAATTGCGAGGCCGGAGGATTATGAAATTTCCCACACTTATAGAGAAGGAGTGCAGAATGCAATTTTTTTTTAAATTATGCATTAAAAATACATTAAATCAATAAAAAAACTTTACACACACTACCATGTGTTTAACACACACACATAATAACGTATATATTCTTTGTTTATTGTCAAACTTTTGTTATTGCAAATTAATTATAGTCGAATTTCGACTACTAACACATGACTAGCCATCCCTACCTACGGTCAATAAATTGTAAGACCAGTATTCTTTCGTGTATGACTTTCTTCTTCCCATATTTTCCAGCCCCACTCCCCATCTCATCTAACTTTATTAGTGGTGCAGCATATTGTAAATCCACTTTGCTAAGCGCGACTATCCTGCTTAATGCATTATACAATATTGAACTTCAGCCTCATGACTCAAGGGTATTTAAATTTTTGATGTTCACAGCTCAGATCATGTGCTCACCTAATTTTATAAAAAACTTAGTTGTAAAATTCTAAATCGGTTTCCGCTTATGCCTTAAGCCGTCGGCTCACTATGCCGTGATTGGCAAACATCATTTTTTTTACAAGGCCGCTGATAACGGGGACTCCTGTTTACTTTGAAACACTCGACTCTATTGATTGAGATTAGCTGGAATACACACGCGTAACCTTATATTAATATTCGCGTGAGTCTTAACTGCTATTTTAAGACGATTTGGCGTTATTTTGGGTTTAATAAGAGCTTTAATAGATTACATATTGTGTTGGCTTTATAAGTCTTTTTTTTTCAATTTAATAAAACTAATATTTCTCTTATTTGTCATTTCTTGTTCACCAGCCTGCTTCATTTTTCAATCACCTTTTCACCATCTTTTATTGCTGCCGTCTCAGTTGCACTCTTTCTTAACTTCCAGGTCATTTCTCATTTTTTATCTAATATGCTTGCAAGGCGTATTCTTATTTCTCCGAATGGGCATACGATCTACACGATATGTCGTTGCTACCATTATCTGATAGATATCACACCTTGATTTCCGTTGCCCATATTGAAGCTTGAGGTCGAATTATCGACTCTATTATCTAACGGGTATCGCGTTATGCATCGTGAGTTTCATTTTAATTTCCAGTAAAATTAATGAAATTAATAAAATTATGCTCTGTGCACTCTTAAGTTTAATTATGTATATTTTATTTTTATTCAAAATATTTCGTTAGTCATGAACTTTGTCGCATTTAGTTCTTAAGGGAGCTTAAATTGTAAGCTTACGATCATCCATTCGTATACAACTTAACAGCTTTGCGGTGAAAGCGTGCAGCTTTCAGACAATCCCACGAAATTTGCATTCAAAAGTCAGAACTTGACGTAGCTGCAAGACAATGATATTCATCTCATTCCATATTGGTATTCCGATTTTGTATAAAAACCTCTGAACGTCGAAGTTGATCATCTTCTATAAATAAATCATCATGGATAAAAACTAGAAAGTGAATATTTATAAAAATCGCAACACGCAAAATTCACAAATTTGCGTAAAATGGTTTTTTTTTTTTTTTTTATTGCTTAGATGAGTGGACGAGCTCACAGCCCACCTGGTGTTAAGTGGTTACTGGAGCCCATAGACATCTACAACGTAAATGCGCCACCCATCTTGAGATATAAGTTCTAAGGTCTCAATTATAGTTACAACGGCTGCCCCACCCTTCAAACCGAAACGCATTACTGCTGAATGTGGTACTGGTGAATGGTACGACCTATTATTTATTGTAAAGCCCGTAGCTATCTGCATATCTATATAACCACGACACTGTATATTCCACTCAAGAAGCTATCATCGGTTTTGGGTCCAAGAATCGGACACAATGGAATATGATTGAGTATTTGGCCTCACAGGATCTTCTTTGGTTCTCGCGAGTCAAAATCTAGTTTTGATTCTGACTTTTTACGGTTAAATTTTAGTTTAATCATAAATTTACGGGTTAATCAGTCTTCTGTCACCATGAAAAGTGTAAAGTATTTGAAACGGCGGAAATAATCTAACCAGATTATCTAACGTGAGATCAAACGAGCAAATTTGTTTTAATTACTTCGGGCTCATGTCTCGAGATGAGTGGCAACGTATTGAGTATTGTAATGTTTCTAGGTTCTGGAAACCACTTTTTTTGCATAGATGGTTGGATGAGCTCACATCCCACCTGGTGTTAAGTGGTTACCGGAGCCCATAGACATCTGTAACGTAATTGCCGCCACCCATCTTGATATGTGAATTCTAAGGTCTTAGTATAGTTACTACGGCTGTCCCATCGTTCGAACCGAAACGCATTACTGCCTAAAGCTAGTCTGTCCAAAAACAAAACTAAACCGCATTTTTATTAATCGATTACAAAATATCGCACATTTTACGCACTATTTATGTTTAGCAACATCACAGCTCACTAATTGGACAAGTTCCAAAACTAACAATTTCGTGCAAAATTTTCGAAGTGTTTACGAATTCATTAAATGTGTTTTACTAAAAATAGAAATTAACACTTCACTAAACGGCCCTGCGTTAAAACTAACACCGTTACTAGCTCGATCTGTTGTTGTTCACGTCTCGTTTTAAGCTCATAAAGCATACATCATCGATAATATTTGTATTAATTTACGAACGCAATAAGAAAAATACTTTAAATCATATTCTGTAATTTGACAGAAAAATATTTGACTACGATTGCCTAAAACCTTTTCTCTACGCACTAACACAAATCTTAGATCAACTCATTTCCCTGAATAATTCAGGCGTGGTACATTTGATTGAAAAGCTTTAATTTTAATTGGTGGCACAGAGGTAAAGTCGCGCTGCTGATTTTTCATCTTGTAAACCACTACATATAGTTCTAGAACAATTTAAGTCAAGATTAAAAACCTCTAAATGCTTATTTAATCTTGTGTTTTTATTGAAGTTATACTTCTTTAGGCGCGTTATGAAAAATTTATGAGAGTGAAATTTTACGATGCGCGCGCACCGTGACACAAAATTAACAGAATGAAGTTGCCCACTAAATCGCTCATTAGAATACGACCGATGTAACTTGGCGAGTCTGAATATAGCCGCAGGTGAACTTTCCGATTTCAAGAAAAGGGATGTCCAATATGCGTGTTTGAGGATGTTGTTCAATAGATTTTTTTTTTCTTTTCAAATTGATTAAAATTTATATAAAAAAAATAAAAAAAATTAATAAAAATAAAGTATAACTTCTTACGCGCGTACAGTGTTTGAGGATGTTGTTCAATAGTTTTTTTTTTTTTTTTCAAATTGATTAAAATTTATATAAAAAAAATAAAAAAAATTAATAAAAATAAAGTATAACTTCTTACGCGCGTACATAAGTACACGCACCCTTTTTCGGTTGTCCGCTGTGTATTAAAAATTGCACTTTTGCATTAATACAATCGATGCGTCGCAGTAAGCAAAAAGATTAAAATTACGTCTGAAAACAGTGATCAATAATAGTGCTTATAAGCATTTGAGTTACTATTAATTAATTCTGTTCTACGAATAATAAGTAAATCATATCAAAACGGAACTGTGACGGTTGCGACGCTATCCCTGATAAATGTTTAGTTGTACATTGTGTGAGTGTTCGCTTTGAAGAGGCGGAAAGACCGCAATGGGGGAACAGAGAAAGAAGTAGGGTTGCTGTGCAAATATTTACTTCATTTTATTTTTATATTTGCCCAAGGCTCTATTTCAAGTCAGGGCAGGAAAAGTTTAGCGGCTTGCCCTAGCTTGAGACATTGCTGGTAGCAAATTTGCTGTCTTCGTACTGACTTTGGTAGCCCATAATTCACAAGCCAACTTCATTGCTTACCTTCCTAGTATAGTAAATTAGTTTTAAGGCTGAAATCAATTAAAAAACTGAATGACTATCTCTCTTCGGTACTCAATCACGCTAAAGACATATCCATGCTGTTTATTTGTCATAGCACGCAGCCTTTTCTGATTAACAAAACTACGTGAATGTGATTAGACATAGAACCATATAGACCAGAAGACCATATAGATTTTGACGACGTACCTCAAACTCTATTGATACAACTATCGTCTACAACAGTTAATTGTTTAAAGAATTCGGATCTTATACAGTAAATAATATATTGTGAAGTTATTTGAAAACATCGTTTGTTTGCGTGTGCCAGCCCTACGAACAAAGCACAGGGAGGGCTGTACAAAGCTTCCGATACCTTTGATCCGCCCCGCCAGCTGATAAGCGCAGTCGACAGGTGTCCAATGGATCTCGGTCGCTTCATTAAGCATTCAGTATTTAACATGATCAGCGATTTTACAATTAATATAATGCAAATAATAAATTTCTGGTTCGTTTTTATTTAAGAAGGAAGGATTACTGGTGGCCCGGAGGCCTTTCCAGTTTCACCGGGACAGGCGGGCAAGCCTGGGCTCAGCCAGGAGGGGTGGTATTTGCTAATAGCTGCCCGAGTGCCTCCAAAGGATGCCTAACAACTCAAGAGCAGCTGCTTCGCGAATGAATCTACTACAGGATCGGAATCGCGACCCGCTGAGAAGATTCGATGAGAAACTCAGCGGGCTGATGCATGGATTAAATTGCACGTCGAATTATTTTCCAATTTCGACGAGTACGATAACCAGGGGCCCTAAATCTGCTCCTAGTGTTTAAGCTGAAGGCGTCTAGTGCTAAGGTAAATGGATTTGATAGATCCGTAAGGACATGGGTTCGATTTATTTATCTAGACGGGCAGACGTATTAGTTCAAAAAAGAAAACGTGAATTCAATCTAAATTGTTGAAACTTTAAGTCTAATTTAAGTTTAATTTGTACTGTAATAGCAACTGCCGTACCTTCCAGTCGTGACTGTTTCGCGATAGAAATAAATCAGATGGTGATACAACCTCACAATGGCCCTCTATCTAAATAGGAGAAGATTTCGTTTCGTTCGCTTCGCTTTATATTCCCTTTCACTTCTTATTTTACGATTCTTGGCATATATTTTCAAACGTCACCATAATAGTACTTAACGAAGCATTTATATCCCTAAGGATGGTTCGTTTTCGTCGAAATCTCAGCAAATACGGATTTATCTAACCTTTCTCCTGTTCGAGGGCGAAACATCGAATTACGTGTTTTGTTGTTTAAAATGAGTAGGAAATCAACAAGAAATCAAATATATATTTTTTTCCTTTACAATTTATATTTTACTTACAATTTTTAGTGAATTTTATTATTATATCAGATGAATATGAGGAAGTGTTTAAGTAGCCACGATGATTGACAAATTAAAGATCGGACGGTTAGCGTGGTATGGACATGTGATGCGTAGAGAGAAGATGCATGCTACTAGGAGATGTATGGAAATGGTAGTGCAAGGTAGATCGAGAAGAGGTCGACCGAAGAAGACATGGAAGGAGTGTGTGAATGACGATATGAGAGAAAGAGGTGTGAGTGTTGAGATGACGGTTGATAGAGGAGAATGGAATAGAAAAATTCGCTGTGCCGACCCAACCTTGTGGGATAAGGTGGAGAAAAAGAAGAAGATTACTTTCAGGCTTCGAGTCTGATTGCATGATTGCAAGGTAATAATAACATGCACAATGCGATACCTTCTGCGGTAAAAACCAAATAATAATATAAGTATTAAAACTATTAAGCACAACAACCTACATTGGTCGTTTCGCCAACCCCACGATGAAAGAATACATGCTTGGCAGACTCCAAAACAAATAAAATCAGTACTCAAACAATCTCTGAGAAAAACTCTGAGGCTTCATTTAGTACGCAAGCTGATAGTCTTCGACAAGAGTCGAACTGCGTCACAACAGTAAAAAATATTACGATCACTTTGATGTGCGCTATTGTTCATGATTTATTTTATCTGTCTCTACATTAAATTCATAGGGTGACAACCGTTTTAGTGAAAGGACATTCCACTCCATGTTCAGCAACAACATTGGCAAAATGGAACTACACCCTATATGTATTCACGAAGTTGTGAAAAATGAACACGCCAACAATTAGGCAACCGAGGAAAACTCATCGGCAGCGACTTTTGAGTAAGTACAAAGTGTTATCGATATCATTACGACAACGCTGTAAATCTTCAGACTTCAAACAGCTGTCTTGCACTGGATAGGCCGCCAAGGCATTGAAATACAGGTGACTCTGCTATAACGCGGTTATATATCTATCTCGTATATCCTATAACACATTCCTAGAAAGTTCCTTGTTGTCCGAAACAATGTTTTAAGACACTAGAAGCCAGTGTAAAAAAGCGAGTATTTTTTCTGAATGAAACATCTCAACTATGTCTGTTTGTATTTTTGTATTGTGTGTTCATAGTGCATAGTGTAATTATCTAAATAATTTTAAACAATAATCTTGTCAAAATGCCGTGATATAAGAGAATTTTGGGGATATCATTTCGTGTTTGAGTGGAACCGTGTTATAGGACGGCTACCTGAACAATATGGTCGTTACGTAAGATTCATTACACAATAAAGTCATCAAGAATTCGTTGATTTTGTTTTTTAAAACAAAATGGTCACCCTACACCCACGTCATTTCGAAAGTTAACGCCACGACTCGTCCGCGACTCGTTCGATATTGTCTCGATGTAATGAAACGCCGTAACGATATTCTTAAGCATAAATAAAACTACTTTTACGGCTTAGTCTAGCATTTCTTATTGTATATTATTTCCGATGCTTGGATGATGACGATCGGATAAAATTCGAGATTACATCGTAACAATAGTTTTAATTATGTCTATGGTTCGCGAGAACAGGCTCTATAATACTATAACAACAGTGAGCTTAGTAGGAGCTTTTTAACGTTCTCGAATAGCATAAAAGTTAACCCGAATTTGTGTGGAGTGGGAACGTTCGCCTACGTTTACTACTAGAGGCGCTGTTCTAACTGCATACAAATTTGCGTTAACTTATACGCTATCGAGAACGTTAAAAACTCACACTAAGCACACACGTTGCACGTATCTTGTACGGCAAGTTATATGCGGAATTTTTTGTGTAAATAATTTGAAAGAAACAAAAACTCTCACAAATAAATGTTGATCTAAAACAACTGATTGTAACAACGCGTCACTAATTATATGTATGTTTTTTTAATGAAATTTCGTAGGCAATATAAAGTTTTTGCGCGAGCCACAGTTTAACCCGCGGGCATGGAATTGAGCAATATTGCTATAAATAATTCAACACAAAAATTTCATGAACATTTAACGTAGTACTTTAAGGGTTTTTTTAATGGGACGGAACCATGTCTTTTGTGCACTTACAACGTATTGAGAATATGAAAACCGGCCACAGCGTAGTTTTAAAGCTGTAAAGTTGTTCAAACACGCTTCGCTTTATCCTTTGACGTCACAGACCGTAACCACAATAGGATCAACGTCAGCCGATGTTATATTCGGCATGTTGCGAGAATCGTTAAAGGTGTGTCTGATTTGTAGGGATTCAAATAACAACGTTCAAAAATATGGAAATTAAGACTTACCGATGCCTGTCGTATGAGATGTCTGGTATATTTTACTTTTGATAATTGAAGATCGAAAAAAGAAGCCGCTCCTGCAACTATAAGATTTATTAAAAAAAATTAACATACCGCGCTATATTTCAGCTCACTGACATCCCCTAGTAGACATAGGTCTCCCACGCTACGTCGTCCGGTACGCGGTCGCCACTCGAGTACTTTTTGGCCCCAGAAGCCAATTGTTCTACAAGCAATGAGGGCTAATGTTGGTTACCATAGTTTTTCTCTTCTCGTCAATTCTAATTTGAGCTCGCAAGGAAAATTCGAGCATAGCTCTATGGCTTACTCTTTGGGTGACCTTGGGTCTTCTGATAAAGCCCATTGTGGGTGACTACGTCTCAGTCCCATATAATATCACTGGTAAGGTACACCAGTCAAAGACGTTCGTTTTGAGATATTGTGGTATATATGATGCGAAGAGTCTACGTAGCTTTCCTAACGCTGCCCATCCGAGACGAATTCGATGAGTGACCTCTTTTTCGAGTAAAGACATACCTAGCCGGTTCTGATCCCGGACGGAGATCGGACGTCGGGTGTAAGAGTGCAGGGGAGTCGTTTAGTGGGTGGGCCCTAAAATCCTTGGGCCCGTGGTCTGCTTTCAACGCCTGCAGATCATTGAGTCTCACATAACCCGCGCGCCCTCTAGGCGCGGGGACCTCGTAGGAAGTTCGGCCCCCGGCACGAAAAAAAAAACCTAGCAGGTCAGTCTGCCCAATTTGCCCAGTTGACAAGTTAAATATACTCGTCAACAACTTCAAGCGTAGAGCTTCCGATCTTTATCGGAGTGGAAGCTACATGAACTTTCAACGTAATTCTCGTTTCTTCCATGTACATAATATGGCCCACTCAAATAGAATCTCTACTGTGGTCATTGTGCATTGTACTGAGGTCCTCCTAGGACCAATACCGCGCTATTAAAACGAATTTAAGGTCTTTTTTTTTTCTTTTTCATCTCTTCTTTGTTTAACTTCAACCAAATTTTCAACTCCAGTTAATAAAATAAACTGATAAAAAGAAATTAAGGTGCCATTGCAAGGAGGAAGGTTATGATACATAATGAAAAGTCGTACTAAAGCGTCCGCAGAGAGCAATAACCTATACTATACTCTATATTATAGACTATATTTATCTATACTATATCCTATAACTTTGCTAACCAAACAGAAGCCAACCCCTACTATCGCTGTGTCTATATTCACGGACCACAAATACCTTTCCGATGCGATGACTAGGACAGCTCTTACTTTACTGTTTACATTACTACTGCTTGAGTGGAAAATGCCTTCTTCATTTTGATGCGAAACGAAAAATCGCTGTAATATGTTCATTTCATGACATGAGGTCTAAAAATCCTCAAACATACTGTAAATTAGGTCAGTTTTAGTTTAAATCGAAGCAACACAAATTAAAAGTTCCATGAAACTCTTTCGAAACTTATCTTAATGTTTTATCTATATATTAATACGTGAAGCAAAAACTTTGTATCCCTTTTTACGAAAATTGCATGGACGGAGGAGTATGTAATTTCCCAAACTTATAGAGAATATAGAGAAGGAGTGCACAAAGCTAATATTTTTTTTTAAATAATGCATAAAAGATACATTAAATTAATAAAGAAAACTTTACACACCCTACCATGTATTTGAGACACACACGCATGCATACTATTTTTGTTTATTGTCAAACATTTCTTATTGCACAAAGTCTATGGTCAAATTGAGAATAGATTAAATATTGTTTGTCTTTGTTGATATTTGTCTAAAGTGTAGTCTTGGCGAAATCTGTGATTATAGAAGTATAATAAATAGTCTTTGACAATAGAACCGTAATAATGTTCAAACGTATAATTTTAATTAATTACGGTCGAATTTCGACTACTGCGGAACCACTAGTTCATTCTTAATATCCGACGCTTTAAGTTGTTTAACACTTAAAAACTTGAGATAAACTTGATTTTCCAGCTTAATAGAAAATCTATTGTAAAACTTAAAACTTTTTAAAATCCAACGTCTAACGAATCTATACCAAACGGAATATCGAATTTTCAAAGCACCAAAATGAATCTAATGTATCGTGAATTTGTTGACTCATTTATACAGAGCGTCGCGCAGCCCATAGGAGATGACGTAAAACACAAGATGTATACCGACTCACAACTGTGTTTACGTGCGTGCTAATTCTGGCCTTTAGGGCTTCAAACTACGTTATTCGGGAAGCTCGGTTTTAATGCAGACTCAATATTCTTAGTGTTGTTTTTAATAAAGTTAGTTTACCTTCAATAATAATAATAACAACTGGAAACAAATCACCCAGTCCATAGTCATCCAGTCCTAATTTAATTATTCCCTGTATTATACCAGATACTAACAAATATCCTTATATACGTTTAAATATATTATGTGAGATGGTATGGCGAAATCTAGTGGATATTTAGTTTGTTAACAAAATCTTTTTATAAAAAAAAAAAAAAAAACTATTCGTAACATCGTCATGTCAATTAATTATTAATGATTGCAATTCATATTTTCTTATTTTAAAATAAAATTAGTGTGCCAGTATGAATTGACCAAAAAGTACCGATCTTTCCACTTATATACATATACAGATAATAAGCTCCCAGATAAAGAGCAAATAAACCTGTTCATCACACAATGTTTGCCCGCTGTGGGAATCGAACCCACGACCCTCGGCGCAACAGTCAGCGCCGCTAACTACTGCACCAACGAGTCTTTCAATAATAATATAACTCCACAGTTAATTTGAAGTAGTTACCGCGGCCAGTGTCCGAACGAAGTGAATTGAATTTAGTCCAATTCAGTGAATTGAAAAGACCGGTTAATGAGTTGACTGTGCAGAAGGACCTATTTTTCGTGGCGCCGTAATTCCAAGGAGTACCTGCAATATTCCGGAAATGTTGAATTTCGTCGGATATTCTCAATGGGTTGCGATTCCGATCCGGTAGTAGATTCAGCGAAGCACTGTTCTTGCTAGGACTAGTGTTAGCAATTCTCTCAGGTTGAGCCTTTGAGCTCACCTACCCGTCCGCGCGAATTTGAAATAACCACTTACACTACCAAAGGTTAGGTAGGATTTTTTTTGGATTAAATTGTTTGTGAACCTTACTGTAATCAGCGTCGGAGTTACTTAGAAAATAAAAAGAATCAACTCTAGTTAATGTGTTTGTTGTAGTATAATTTAAGACGTAAAATTCTTGATCACATTCAATTGACATTGTTCATACAATTATACGTACGTATTTCAATTTTATAATCTACTAGCCGCACTAGCCCGCTTCGCTGGGCATTTAAAATTAACATTATTATTTCTCACCCCCACAAAGATTCTCATCATTAACGCCCCCACAACTGGTGTAAGGAGTCCAACACTCATATAAATATTAGCCTATCCATTAAGTATTTTCTACATGGATACCAAGTTTCAAGTCAATCGCATGTAGTTATAACGGAACATCCGTAAAAACCACTGTAGATTTATATATTAGTATAGATAAGCTTCACGTAATAATTAACTTTGGTTTCTCGCCACTGAAGTATGAAACCTATTTCTCGCAGGCACATTTAATCAAGTGTCATCTTTCAAACAATTCGTAAGTGCAAAGAACGAGCCTTGAGAACATAAAAGTTTAATGACAACCTTTGTCGACTGTGTGTGTGTTGTTTGAGGGTTCACGATATTATCGTCTCACGTCTCGGCTTTATCGTCTCGTAAAAATATGGAACAATAAACATTCTCCACAATATTTACAAGCTGATAACAGTCCGAGTTCATATAATGGTAACAAACGTCTAATATTATTCATATGTCTTCTATATTACTCAAACTTACATCATTAAACTTTTAATGTGTTCTGTGCCATTTATTTAAAATCAAGACGAAAATGACAGTTGTTTGTTTAAAACACATTTATCGTTGCAGCTTTAGCTTCTAGATGGATCTGAACCCTAATTATTATTATTTTTCTAATAAAATCCGTCAATTTTTTTTTTTAAATATCTACTGACCGTAGGGCGTAACCTACCCTGCTTTCTACCGTGAAGTCATTCCTTCCGATATGAAGGGTAAACCAGCCATGAACAATACAATTGGCTATATATACCAAATATGACAATAAATTAATCAATACGTACTCAACCTGGATGTCGTTCGACAAGACTTATTAACTTTCCCTCCTGGCTGAGTCCTTGCTGGCCCACCTGCCCTTGTGAAACTGAAAACGACTCCGGGCCACCAGTAATCCCTCAATCATAAAAAAACTTTTTTTTTATTGCTAAGATGGGTGGACGAGCTCAAAGCCCACCTGGTATTAAGTGGTTACCGGAACCCATAGACATCTACAACGTAAATGCGCCACCCACCTTGAGATATAAGTAGTTCTAAGGTCTCAAGTATAGTTACAACGGCTGCCCCACCCTTCAAACCGAAACGCAATACTGCTTCACGGCTGAAATAAGCAGGGTGGTGGTACCTACCCGAGCGGACTCACAAGAAGTCCCACCACCATTAACTTAAAACTTCACCTTGGATGTCATTCGTGAAGACATCGTATTAGATATGTATTTAGTCGGAACCTGTCCACAGGATTGGGCCATGATCGCATCACTCGGTGCGATTATAGAACACGAGATGCTTTCACCGTTAAGCCACGATGATATTAATCTTTCAAACGAGGCTTGTGGAGAGTAATTAACGGTAGGCAGCGGTTCGGCTCTTGTCCTGGCATTGCTGAAGTCCATTAGCAACGGTAACGAGTCACCATCAGGTGGGCCGTATGCTCGTCTGCCTACATGGGCAATAATTGTTTTGTTAATAATAAT
Organism: Bombyx mori; assembly: GCF_030269925.1. NCBI lineage: Eukaryota > Metazoa > Arthropoda > Insecta > Lepidoptera > Bombycidae > Bombyx > Bombyx mori. Next base: position 7,621,983 of record NC_085117.1, on the reverse strand, counting down.
ACATAAAACATATTAAATTAGAGTTGAATCTTCTCCACTCATTCAATGAAATCGAATCAAATGACGTCATATTAATTACGTCATAAAACCGTGTAGATTAACAGAGCTTGCCAAAAACCGAACACGCGATCAGTTGAAAAACAATTAAATTAAACAGTCAGGTAAAATTGTTTACATTCTTTGGGAATACAAATGAAAAGAAATCCGCTTCAGCTAATCGGACTTTAATGAAATCAAAAATAGCGTGAAGTGTAGGCGAATCAAAAAGCAAACGGGTTTTTCTATAGTGATTTCTCACATTCATTCAACGTTCAATCATTCAAGCTACAACAGAAATAGGTGATTTAACTGTTTCATATTATTTGCCTACTGTTAGTACAAAAAAAATCACAATTATAACTACATATATGTATATTATATCAATTAATACGTGAAGCAAAAACTTTGTACCCCTTGTTACGAAAATTGCGCAGACAGAGGAGTATGAAATTTTCCACACTTATAGAGAACATAGAGAAGAAGTGCAGAATGTTAATATTTTTTTTTAAATTGTGCATAAAATTTCCTTAAAATCAATAAAAAGAATATTAAACACACTACCGCGTATTTGACACACACACACACACTCATAAACTCTTTTGTTTATTGTTAAAGTCTGTGGCCAAATTGAGAAGGGCTTAATATTGTTTGTCTACAATATATAGGTATTGTTTATCTATAGTGTAGCCTTGGCGAAATTTGTTATTACCTATAGATAGAGGTCTATGATAGTCTTTGACTATAGACCCTTATTAATGTTCAAACTTACAATTTAAATTCATTATAGTCAAATTTTGACTACCGGGTTACAATAATTATTAATATATCACTTTTCGCTGAAATCGACTCTTCGTAAATAAAAACAGATCTATCTGTGTATATATCAACAAAATTAAGGTTTTTCCAATTTAACGACAAACACAAACCTCTTGGTATCTTTGTGTTTACGACCACTTCGATGTGGGTGAAAGTTCTCATAAAAGAACTCATTCATTATCTGTCTGTTTATGTTCTTGACCTTTTCTTTCATAATGGTCAAATGGCCAAATAAATTAACAGGTCAGATACATTAAAACAGATAAAGTATAGGTACCGATAGCTCAAAGGTGGGATAGCCATTGTACTAAACATTTCAGGCTTCGACTTCGGCTTGAGTTGTGATATATATCTATAGGTATAGGATCCGGTAACCAATAAGCTCGAAATGGGCCATAAGCTCTTCTACCTATTAGTACAAAAGGCCTTCTGTCTGTAGCACACGACATTGAGCCAGAGCTACGGCGTTTAGAATCTGTTTAAAACTAAAAGTACCCTTAAGTGGGCAAACGAGCAACTACCAGAATCCAGACACTAACTACAACATAAATACCGCTTTAAGATAAAATAATAATTGCCTTGAGATCAGTGATCGAAGTTACAATTGAATCAGAAAAGGGGCAAACCAATTTTATTCATTTTATTGTTATTTGAATGATGGTAGGACCTCTACTTATTTCTGCTGTGAAGCAGTAATTGCGTTTCGGTTTGAAGGGGGGGGGGGGGGGGCAGCCGTTGTACTGTTAAAAGTGAGAACTTAGAACTCATGATTCAAGGTGGGTGGTGGCATTTACGTTATAAATATCTATGGGCTCCAACACCAGGTAAGCCGTGAGTTCATCCACCCATATGTGAAATAAAAAACCAAGTAGGTATAAAAGTATACGTAAATCAAATCAAAGTTCAAAGACATTGTGGTTTTTTATTTGTCCCTCGTATTCGCGGGATATTTTCACTCCGAACATAAAAATGTCAAACACACCATTAAAATCCACCATTTTAACAATATATTTAATGTGTACAATATTAAAATTTAAACTAAAAAAAAGGGTAAATAACGCTAGGCACTACAAGATACAAATTAAAACTAAAATTACATTTTTACATTCAACATAAATCGACGCGCGCGAATTTTGTTGCATGACGTCACGGGACATCTGCGCGTTCGGGAAACTCCGATCGCGCCCGATGACACCCGAGTGTTGCACGCTACAACATGACAATCATATATCAAAGTCTAGACCAAATGACAAACTACAATCTCTCTCTTTGTTACAGGAATCGTGAATCGTGGTGATTCATTCCGGCGACGTCGCTCACGGTCTGGCAGCTTAGCTCCATCCTCGCCAGCTCAAGCAGCTCCGGAATCCGAAGAACGACGACCGGTAGCCTGTCATCGAGTGGCCATGATCGGAGCGCCCGGCGTTGGGAAAACCGCCCTAATCAGCCAATTTCAGACCACCGAGTGTATCAATGCCTACGATAGGCAAAGGGGTAAGTGAATCTGTAAAGCACGTTTATCTATCGCCAACTTTGAATATACTGTAAAGTAACTAGTATGGTATAGCTAGTATATAGTAGCTAGTATATAGTAGCTAGTATAGCTTATGGAATAGCTATCGTATTCTGATACTGTGTGGATTCAACTAAATTCGACTCAAAATATCCAATATGGCCGGTTTTGCTATGATTAATCGCAGTTTTGCTGTAAAGCTTTTAGCAAAAAATTGTTACATCTTACCTGACACTTCGAAATACCCTACCCTTATAAATGTTCTCAACACTTGCTCAGAACATTTTTGTTTTTCTTCTGCTCACTAGACATAAATTGTTGATATTATGTGTATGATTGTTTTTCCTACGCCATTTTATATAATACAAACTAAATTAAGAAAGTATTTTAATGCACTAGCGGAAAAAATTAAAGGACTAAAAAGAAATTCCAAAATTTGTATGTGAATTTCGAAAGGCCACAGTTTTTTAACTGCTTACTAGTCAGTTTTTTTTAAATTTCAAATCCATTCCTCCATTTTCCATCTTCATGATAAAACCTGTTTAAAATTCATATCAACCATAAAATAAAAATTTTGGACTCTTCATTTTCTCGACTAGTTTATGTAAAACATCAATATTTAGTCTTTTTAATTAAAAGATTAATCCTTCTCAAAATATTATTTTAAAACAGCCTAAGAAATTTATTATAACATTATCATCGAAGATTAACATTGTCACTAATCAAGATAAAGCCTAAAAAGCAACAAACAATCTCGGCTTAGCGACACAGCAAACTAATCGTATTTCATAGCGACAACAACTTCGTTAAATATTCAGTTTTAATCTGAATTTAGCTTACATTATTTTATATTGAGCAACTTTTAAAACTAAAGCTGAAAGGTTAAGCTGCAATAGTTTAATCTTCAATATAATCACATTCACTATGCATTCAATTTCCTTGAACCCATCACTCTAGCTTACGCCGTTTGGTGCGTTTGGATCTATCGAGAAACTTTATTATATCGGTAGTTTGGAGCGTATACTTATCCTTATACTTATACTTATTCATAAAGACGACAGATTCAGAATGATTTCTGTTGATTCGAGCCTTCCTATTTCTACCGCATTACCTAAATAAAGTTCTCAGGTCTCACGCATTACGGTACTCTCCTCATCAATGCGCTTTGAATGTAATATTAATAACTTTAGTCAAACTCTGATAATAGTATTATTTAAAATTTTCTTAACAGTAAACGATTTTGTTTTGTAGAACTTATCATTGCTGAAGGTAGAGACTTCTGCACAGCGTTAGCATCTGGCCAGTTTTACGCCATTGTTATTAGAAAGCCAATTTACGTGAAATGCCTCATCATCAGCTTTAATGTGGTACATCTATGCTCTATCCAGCGTAGAGTCTGTCTTTGAACTTATTTATCTAATTCTGAGGTTCTTTGTGATCCTTTGATTGTGTTCCTTTACCCTTGCGGTTTCTAGGGTCTAATTGACACGAACACCCTGGTAATGTGACCAAATTAGGACATATCTTACACAGATATCTGATGAGCTACAATGTGCATAATTGACAAATTGTCTTTGAAACAGTAAATTAGAAGAAATTCGACTAAATGCTTTTCGTTGACAAAAAAAACCCTCATCGGGCCAAATTGTCTAGTATTGGTATCCTCAGACTCTAAAATTTCTATTAAACTATTCGTGATAAATAATTCAAAATAAATCTTTCCATTCAATAGAACCCGCTTTATATAGTGAACTGTACGTATTACTTATTCCTCGATCACTATGCAATACGATTACGTACATTTGACTCTTCGATAGGATGAAAATCGAGTTAAAAGCGACAGTTTTTTTTCAACACCTTTTGTGAGGCGTAATGACTTTTGCTGGCAGCCATTTAACGGATCCATGGACGCGGAATGGTCGTTCTTTTTATAATTCTGTTTCAATAGTAGTTTGTGCAGCTCTGAAATGAATATCCCCATTTGCATCCAAATAATAATACAGAATTCAAAGTGGAATACATTATTGCTTAACGTAGAAATGAGCTGGGTTATATTGCCAGCTCGTGTGGGCTCATATAATCTGTGCTGATAATTATTAACAAGAAGAGAAGTTATGTTAGTAAGAAAATAGGAGATAGTAGATAGTCTACTGCAGAGAGATAGATAGGATACTCCTTAATTAATTTTATAGAGTTCTAATTTTTTAACCCACTTAAAGTATTTTAATAGCCTTGCATTCTAGTTGGAAGGAAGAACAGCTGTTCTAAAATACAATTGAGATTTGGACAAAGGCGTTTGACGCAATTCACATTGTGATAAACACAGAGTATGGAAGCGAGTTAGCATTAGTAGCCGTGAGCTCAAATCAATATTAGCAACAATGAAAATCTGTATTCACTATTATTAATGGGGAGACAGCCCTGGCAGTAACATTTCAGGCCCAATACAAAATTTCCAACGAGAATAATTCTAGAATGTTTTAATCTTCGCGTGTTAAGCCGCGTTGAAAAAATATGACGGGTGTCAGAGGTAAGCAACGAGAAAAGCTTCCTCATAAATAAATAATGTAACCCTAAATTGACTGTTAGGCTTATAATCCCGTTGCCTCACAAACGAGTAAGACTAGCAAATATATACCTATATGGAGTATTTCAGAATGAATAAACAATAAAAGACTTAATTATTGTGTTTTCTGTGATATAATAACAAAACAACATTTAAAGATCTTAATCTCTTTTAAAATTAAACATTAAAATTAAACGGTAAACAGTATTAATAAACTATACAAAAACTGAACTCTTTTTTTTTTCAACGACAGACATCATGACACCGAATGACACTGAAGAAAAATCCTTTTTAAAAACTAAAGAGTTTCAAATACATAATAAAGGTTTTTTCTTTACATGTATTTCTTTCCACGTTTGTTTTTTGGTATCATTCAATACTATATTAAAGATTTAGAACACATATTAATAACACCTTAAATCAAGTATCACTAATTTGATTCTTTTGCTGCTGTAGACGATTACACACGAGATCACGGCTCATCTGACATTAAATGGTTTCCGAACGCCAAAGATGAACACTGACTGGATGTCGCCGCTTTTCTTCAGTGATGACTCGAGAATAACTATACCATTGTACTATGACCACTCTACCGTTCAGAACCGAACTCAAAATTACTTCGCGGCAGAATTAATTGAGACTAGTAGTATCTGCCAATCCGAGCTTACAATTATCTTAGACGTTACCGCCAAATACGCGGATTGGATCAATAAATGAATACGCTGTAGTACTACAGTGTATGCCGCTGACCAATCTGTCTGTCTTGTCTGTACATGACATGGCATGATATGTCATTGCGTAAGTGACATGTGGAAATGCTACTAAACTACATAGTCGAATTTATAAGTAGAAACTAAGAACGTTTACCAGTGATTGTGTACGAGCAACAGTTGCTACACATAGTTTTTTTTCATGATTGGGTGATTACTGGCCTATCCAGTTTCACCAGAACAGTTGGGCGAACAAGAGCTCAGTCAGGACGGATGGGATTTGCTAACAGCTACCCGAGCGTCTCCAAAGGAGACCTAACAACTCAAAAGTAACTGCTTCGCGAATTAATCTACTACTGGATCGGAATCGCAACCCGCTGAGAAGATCCGGCGAGAAACTCAGCGGGCTGATATTTAAGTTAGGTAGCACGTCGAAATCTTTGCCGAGTTCAACAAGTACGGTTATGCTAGAAATGGTCTTGGCGTTCATATGAGAAATGCGGGTGACGCTGGCGAAATGGGACTCACACAAATAATCCTGACATTGAACTGGATCCAGGTAGTAAACAACGTCGAACTGAAATGGAAAAACATTTACATTACGCCAACTCAGTGATAGGTTAGCGTTACTATTGCCAGTCAGTGAATCTATGTAAATTAGGACTTATGGTCGTTGGGCGAATTCGATGTTTGTGTGCGATACATTAAATATGTGTCCTCAAATGAAATATATATACACCATTAAATTTTGTATATCGTTCTATTATTTTGCTTGTACAATAAAAAATAGATATGCATACTTTTGGGTGTCAGATGTATAAATGAAACACGCTAACTTTATTCGCACTCCGGGTTCCATCCAGGATTAATGCTAATAATTACAAATTTCGTTTAAGGGAAATTTTTAAAGTGAATATTCAAAATTGAATGAACGTTAGCTCGCACTTAATCTACACTTCGTTGGCTTGTTAATTAGTTGAAATAGCGTTAATTTCGCTCAAAGCTCCGTTGAACTGTGAATTTTATAAATTCAAAAGCTCCCTCGAGCTTTCACTTCAATTAGAGACTTGTATTGCTACTCGAAATTATTTCGTTTGATTACTGCAATATCGCTGTTGATCTCAAAATTACTCTTAATTACTCAAAAGTACGAATGTCGTGTCTATTCCTTATTTTAAGTAGACTTCAGAAATCGTGCTTAATTTTAGGCTTCGTGAACCAAATTTAAGATCTGCGTGTATAAACGAACTCTAAGCCCATCTGGTACATCATCTTCCCGGCGAGGAGATGACTCCATGCTCTATGGAGTCATTTCTTGTCGTTCAGGGCAAAGTTGAAAGCACCAGACCGCGTGGAAGAGTGCCCATGCGATGGACCGACCAGATCAAGTCGGCAGTTGGTGGCTGTTTGCATGAGTGTACCAGGCTCACCATAAACCGGGAGGAGTGGCGAAAAACTCGTGAGGCGCATAACATCTGCCCACAGCAATGATGCCGAGTGACGACCACGACCGCTCTGACATGAGTGATACGACAAAGGAAAGTCCATCTGGTATTAAGCTTTTACCGCAACCCAAACACATCAACAACTTAAATACCGCGGTTCCCCTTGAGACATGAATTCAAAGCCACAGTTCTATTATACAACGGCTACTCCACCCTTCATACCGGCTTACTGATTTGCGGTATAAAAAGGTAGGGTACCTACCTATACGGGCCCAGAAGATGCCTTCCTACCATATCTAAGATGATTCAACATGTAAAAAAATATATATAATCAAATTTTGTATGCTTCAGAAGCCGTTTCGGGGTCAATCCAGTTATCTTGGCTGTACTAAGTGTAACAAAAGAAACCATTAATGTTATCCAATGTTACTGACAGCCAATATACGCGCCCCGAGAGATAGTGGGGCCACTGAACTAACTGAGACCACGGAAGCTTTAAAATTGTACATTATTATATCTCAAGAGTATTTGTTAGAATTCGATAAAAGATATGAGTAAAAAATGCTATGAGAGCCAGAAACGCTAAAAGGGCACTATGACATGTCGCTTTTCAAACGAGGCTTGCGGGGAGTACTTAATGGTAGGTAGCGGCTTGGCTCTTCCCCTGGCATTGCTGAAGTCCATGGGCGACGGTAACTACTTACCATCAGGTGGTCCGTATGCTCGTCTGCCTATAAAGGCAATAAAAAAAAATAAAAAAAAAAAGTTGTGAAAATAAAGCTACCGATATATGACGATCTCCATATTTAAGTAAAAAATTACTATCTCGATCTCGACATTCACAATAAATTATACGTTTCTCAGCTGCTACGCTACGAATCACCTAAATTAAACACAAAATAACTGGTGCGTAAAACTCTCTGATGGTTTTGGTCAACGTACGTCGTTTGAGAACATAAAAAGCAAGCGACTAAAGTGAATTAAGTGAACGCTGCGTCTGGTAGTTTATTGAACATTTTGTTATTAATAAATGCCATGTTATAGCTTAGTTTTGATGTTGATAACAGCGTAATGCATAATTTTGTTGTTGCAAAGCCCGATAAAATTTGTGATGTGCTTCAGTCACAATTTAACATCAAGATTGACGTGAACCTGACGACAAAATGAGCGAACAAGCTTATTTACGCTGTATTCGTAGCCACACCGCATACACATGATGTCAACAGCGGAAAATTCAATCAACATCCCGCAGATATCCGATCCACATCGGTTGTTTACTTTTTTCTCTTGAGATCCATGCCTAAACGGCGGCCGGCCTCTTGGGATGCAAAGTTTTGATGGAAAGATAATTGACTTCATCACCGAAGAGCTGTGTAACTTTTATCGATACCTGGAAGCCTTAATAAATTTACTAGTTAATTAATAAAATAACTAATTGAAATTATGTATAAGTTGGAACATTATTATGATTCTGTTATCAAAGACTTACTTTACTTTACTCTTATCAAAGACTTATATATACTTTGATAATCACATATTTTGCCAAGACTACACTATAGATAAATAATATTAAAGATAAACAATATTAACCTATTCTCAATTTGACTACAGACTTTAAGTTGTAGTTCTTTTGACGTTCAACAAGTATGTACTTTCATTTATGTTGAATAAAATTTTTTTGATTTGATTTGATTGATTTGATAAGCAATAACAAAAGACAGTAAATAAAGAGTATCTAGATATATAGGTATATGTGTGTGTGTCAAATACAATGGTAGTGTGTGTAATGTTTTTTTTATTGATTTAATGTATTATTAATGCACAATTTAAAAAAAAAAAAAAAAATGCAGTCCTCTGTATTCTCTATAAGTGTGGGAAATTTCATACTCCTCGTCCGCAATATTTTCGTAAAAAGGAGTACAAAGTTTTTGCTTCACGTATTAATACGTAAAGTAAAATAATTAATCATACACACGGGTGACTAATGAAGTTTCCTTCACCCCAAATAGCGATGGATGACAGAAGGAAAATTTCTAGAAAAATACTAACTAAGAAAACGTGTCCAGCTGAGGGCAATTTTGGGCGAATGATAAAGTTACGTAATAACCGGAGCAAATGCGATTTGACCTTTTTCCACAGAAGTTATACGTCTGCGGATTCCCACAGGAAAATTCTGTTTTTTTTCCAACTACCGACGGAACAAGAAACGTTTGATATCTATGTGGCGGGCAGCCATCGTAGAACACAAGATATTTGACAGATGCCTGAATCTCGCTTACGACATTTTCAAGATAAGCTTGCACAGATACAATCTCCGAACAACAATTCGGACCGTCGGTCTACCGAGCAAAATCACCCGCTCGGTGAAAAATCTCGTCTTTGCCATTACACCTCCTAAAATAATGAAGGTTTTATATAAATAGAAGTTTGACAAATTATCCATCAATATTTTTTATTATAATTCGCTAATTACTCTTTTCCGATATAGTCAATGTGCAATTTTATATTTTTATCGACAGATACAGACAAACGTCACAACCCTAAAACTCTTTTACTTTTTTCTAATTTACTTGCGGCCGAACTCTTCAGCAACTCAAAGGCCGATTTCTTCTGTATTTAACGTTTTTATAAGCACTTTTTACTTTCTGAGATTTATATTAGCTCGATTGATGGCTCTGTATTGAATATCTAATTCATTTTGCTTCAACTAAATTTCTGTTAAAATTATCCCACATTAATTTTCAAATAAAAGGCCATATCCTTACTTAATGCAGATCCTGCGTAAGACAAGGTTATGAATGTTAAACACCATTTTACTTTTACAATTCGCGTGATATCTGTTTGTAGATTGTAACAATACTTTATTGAATATTTAAAAAAAAAAACTTAAAATCGATTACATAGTAATGATTCAACTTCTTATTTTTTTTTTTGCTTATATGGGTGGACGAGCTCACATCCCATTCGATGCTAAGTGGTTACTGGAGCCCATAGAAAACTACAACATAAATGCCGCCACCCGCATTAGGTTAAGAGCTGCAGCTGCCCCACACTTCAAACCGATGCGCACTACTGCTTCACGGCAGAAACACCTGTGTGGATTCACAGGAGGTTTTTTTTTTTTATTGCCCTTGTAGGCAGACGAGCATACGGCCCACCTGATGGTGAGTGGTTACCGTCGCCCATGGACTTCAGCAATGCCAGGGGCAGAGCCAAGCCGCTGCCTACCACTAGTAATCTTCTACGAGTGAACCATTATCACTTCTGCGAGTGCACCATGAAAATGAGTGCAAAAGTGAGGCAAAGCTCTCCTAACTACGCAGAAATCCGCCGCCGCCAAGCAGGGGATCGGGGCCGGGGTCTCATCCGGCCTCCTAAAAGCTTCGGGCTCCACCCACTTTGTGCGGGGAGGGATCCAGGCGTGGGGTGGTGTGGAGAGCCCGATCGCCCGTGATAGGAAGCTGGGTGATGGTACACCGCGTTCCCCCGACGCTCCCGGCCCCCCGACCGAGGGAACCAGTGGTTGTGTCGCGGACGCCGGCGTTTGGATGACGGCGGTATGGATGTAATATGCTATACGTCAACCCTGTCCCCCCGTCTCAATGGCCCCGACTAGACTCCAGCCCGGTCCGGAGTCAAGCGCCGGCTGTGAGCGGCAGGAGTTTTTGGTGAGGTTCAACTTCCGGATCCGGTGATTTTCTCCTGTACAAAAAAAAAGTAATTATGGCTATCTTAATCTTATTTAATTTAGTCGAACGCTATAACATTACAATATAAAGAATGTCGATATTTGAAAGTGAACAATTAACACTTAAAAAAAAAAACTGCCTTATCTACTCTAAGCTACTGATTATATTGTACAATAATATGATTTACATTAAAGGCTATTCAACAGAATCGAAATACGTGTAATTCCGACATAATAACTGTAGGCAGCCATTACTCAAACAGGGGTAGTTAATAAACGGAATCACGATTAGGCGTTAAGGCAAATAAATGACACGTCGCTGTAGCCCGCGTGTAGGTCTAGTTTGTTACGTGACAAATGGTTATCGTGACAGCATCGGAAGCTCCTACTATGTGAATACATTTGGTGCTCGATAATTATTTGTGACTTTGAGACTAGAGATTGAAGTTTCAATGAAATCTTTACATAACGAGTGCTACACGCGTACCGGAATCCTATAAATTATTTCACCAAAAGCATTAAAATTCGACATATTATTAACTAGCGACCCGCCCTCGCTTCGCTTCGGAAACATTAAAACACACATGAAACCAAAAAAATAAAATAAAAAAAGTAGCCTATGTTCATCAGGGACAATGTCGGCTTCTAATGGAAAAAGAATTTTTCAAATCCGTCCAGTAGTTTCGGAGCCTATTCGAAACAAACAAACAAACAAATCTTTCCTCTTTATAATATTAGTATAGACTACTTTCAGAAACAACCAAACAATTCCAACCAATAGTTCATTGTTAATAACACGTATGAAATATATAACGGACGAAATAAATATATAACGGATGAAAGGCGATTGCATGCAGCAGAGATGCAAATATTGCGATGAATGTGTGGAGTAACGAGAATGGATAGAATACGAAATGAATATGTTAGAGGAAGTCTGAAAGTGGCACCTGTGACAGAGAAGCTGAGAAGTGCGCGTTTGGGATGGTATAGACATGTGATGAGACGAAATGAAAATGAGGTTGGTAAGAGAGTGTTAACTATGAATGTGGAAAGATATAGAGGAAGAAGTAGACCCAAGAAGTAATGGATGGATTTCGTGAAAGACGATATCGGTAAGAGGGGAGCAAGCGAAGAAATGGTATATGATAAAAGAGTATGGAAGGAGAAAACATGTTGCGCCGACCCCAGGTGACTGGGAGAAGGGCAGGATAATAATGATGAGTTCATTGTAAATAACAGCAAACCGTTGTTTTTTACGTTACGCTATACGCTTAGTTTTTAAAAATAGAAGAGACACGAATTCATAAACGATTATTTCCTTTTCCGCTAAATTAGTAGCGTCTTGATTTGGCTCCAGAACCTTCTACAGTTTATACGTTAAAGCTTAATTCGATTTGTCACGTTGGCAGTGCCGTACGGGGTCACGTGGGAAGTCAACTAACCTTATTTTCTGTATAGGCATTTAATGATGAACTTATTCGCCTAGTCGATTAGTTTTCAAATAATATTAATTAAATGGCAATGAAAGAAAGTTCCTACAATAACAGCGTCCTAAGTTACATATTAAAAAAACTCATAATGAGAATATCATGAGAACCCTTCGTTGTTCGTACCCCGAGCGTGACTGCGAGGGTCGATCACACAACGCCGGTCATGGCGCGATAATTATGGATCGCATGCTACAGCAAGCTATCAGCTTTGTGTTATGTAATCTAGAATCCCATTCTCACGGATCGTTTGGAACCTCTGGGTCTGCGGAGGGACTTCGGTTCCCTCTGTATTTTGTACCGCACGTTCCATGGGGAGTGCTCTGAGGAATTGTTCGAGATTATACCAACGTCTCGTTTTTACCATCGCACCGCCCGCCACCGGAGTAGAGTTCATCCATACTACCTGGAGCCACTGCGGTCATCCACAGTGCGTTTCCAGAGGTATTTTTTGCTACGTACCATACGGCTATGAAATGAGCTCCCCTCCACGGTGTTTCCCGAGCGCTATGACATGTCCTTCTTCAAACGGGGCTTGTGGAGAGTATTAAGCGGTAGGCAGTGGCTTGGCTCTGCTCCTGGTATTGCTGAAGTCCATGGGCTACGGTAACCACTTACCATCCGGTGGGCCCTATGCTCGTCTGCCTACAAAGGCAATAAAAAAAATTTTTGAAGCTGTGCCGCTGTGCTAGAGCCTTTGTCTAAAACTAAAACTTACACCTCTCAAGCTGAGTGGTGCCTTTTACATGTTGGTGTCTATGAGCTCTGGTGACCATTTAATACCAGGTGGATCATTCACCAGTGCAAGCAATAAAAAAAGCCTTGAACTACGGACACTTTAAGGTGAACAACTCCTAAACTAGCAGTTTGATGAACAAGCTAGATGACCGCAAATTCGCGACACGTATAGCTTCTAAGATTGGAGCACTAAAACCTATTTTCTGTTAAAAGTATGGTCCGCTGTATGTAAGTACATGGATTCCTACTTAATACATATAATAAATGCGATAATCTGTTTTTTTGTTTGTTTTAACGATTTATTTTTTCCCTATCAAATCGCTGGTAGTGACCTATTCGAGGTACGTACGATTGGATGGACGGGACAGCCGTTGTAACTATACTTGAGGCCTTAGAACTTATATCTCAAGGTGGGTGGCGCATTTACGTTGTAGATGTCTATGGGCTCCAGTAACTACTTAACACCAGGTGGGCTGTGAGCTCGTCCCACCATCTAAGTAATAAAACAAAATACAATTGAACGCTATTATCGTAAACGCTAAATAATCACTAATTAAACTGGTAGATCATGAATACTTATTATCCGTTGCTTCATTAACTTGAATTAATTATAAAGTGGCTTTGTGAAAATTTATTGGACGCAACCCACCAAAATTTTAGGTTTGGTCACATTACACTGTCATATTGTGCATGTATATTAGTCATTCTCGATTTTATTGGTAGAGGAGCTTAGTCGGTTGTAGTCACTATGCACGCAATTACAGAAAATATAGTAAATTTTATCTATTTATTAACACGTGAAGCAAAAATTTGTACCCCTTTTTACGAAAATTGCGTGGACGGAGGAGTATGAAACTTCCCACACTTATAGAGAATATAGAGAAGGAGTGCAGAAGGCTAATTTTTTTAAAAATAATCATATATCTTTAAACGATCAATTCTTGATAATCAACTTAAACATAAGATTTTTTTATTAAAAGAAAATAACAAATAATTAATATAGTATAATATCAATATGTAACTCGTATTTAAATATAATTTCTAAAAAAACACAATTTATCAAAAAAAAATTCCTCTAAGTGCATTAATAATACATTAAATCAATAAAAAAAACATTGCATACCCTACCATGTATTTGACGCATAGGTATATTTGATTAAAGAAGTATGATAGTCTTTGACAATAGAACCGTTATAATGTCCAAACTTATAATTTCAATTAATTATACTCGAATTTCGACTACTGCGGGACCACAAATTTTGGTAAATACACAAAACCATTATTTCACTGTGGAAGTAATTCGTGAATTCGGTACAAAGTTACATATTTCAGTACGTACTGTAGATACAGACATTTTTTTTTTTTTTTTTTTTTTTTTATGATTGAAGGATTACTGGTGGCCCGGAGGCCTTTCCAGTTTCACCAGGACAGGTGGGCGAGCAAAGGCTCAGCCAGGAGGGGTGGGATTTGCTAACAGCTACCCGAGCGCCTCCGAAGGAGACCTAACAGCTCAAGAGCAGCTGTTTCGCGAATGAATCTACTACCGGATCGGAATCGCGACCCGCTGAGAAGATCCGGCGAGAAACTCAGCGAGCTGATTCATGGGTTAGGTTGCACGGCGAACTCTTTGTCGAGTTCGACGAGTACGGTTACCGAGGTCCCTAAGCCTGCTCCTAGAGCTGAAGGCGTCTAGTGCGAAGGTTATTGGATCTGATGGATCCGTAAGGACGTGTCTAGGGCGTCGACGGTGACTGGCTCCTGCATGATCAGGATTCGGGGAGTAGTCAGCGGCGGCTACGATAAGGCGATTATCATGACGCATAGCCTTATCGAAGTACCGTTCCGACGCTGACTTCATGTATTTCTGTATAGATTCGAGGCCCAGGTCGTCGTGTAGGTCAACGTTCCTCACGAACCACGGAGCTCCGACGGCTAACCTGCAAAAGCGGGATTGTAGAGATTGAAGGGTGTCTATGTGCGTGCGGGCCGCGTGAGCGAACACCACACTCGCGTAAGTCATGACGGGCCTTATGCAAGTTTTGTAAAGTGTCACCTTGTTCCGAAGGGACATTTTACTCCGCTTACAAATCATGGGGTAGAGTCTACCGAGAATAAACGCGGCACGGTCACGGACTGATTTTATATGCGGGCGGAATGTCATCGATGCATCCAGGGTAACGCCCAGGTACTTGACCTTCCTGGCCCAGGGTATGGATTGACTAAAGAGAGTAATCGGGGGTGTGAGATTCCTCCTCCTAATACGGGAGGAAATCCGTGTGGAGCTTCCCCTCTGAAAGAGCACCGCAGTACTTTTCGCTGGGTTGATGTCTATGCGCCATTTTCGGAACCACTGTCCTAGGGCTAGGGCTGCGCTCTGAAGCTTCTTCGCGATTAGGGACTTGTTTCTACTGGAATAGTAAACAGTCGTGTCGTCGGCGAATAAAGCTAAATGGGTCGGCGGCGACCGGGGAATATCGTTAACGAATAAGCTAAATAGGAGGGGTGAGAGGACAGAGCCTTGCGGGACTCCAGCTGTGAGAGGTCGTGGGGAGGAGCGGGTTCCCTCGACTCGATATCGAAAAGAGCGGTTCGACAAGAAGTCCCGTATGATGAGCACGAGACTATCCGGCACACCCATGTTGAATAGTTTGAAAATCAAACCGTTGTGCCAGACTTTGTCGAACGCTTTTGCGACGTCGAAGAAGAGAGCTCCCGTGTATAACGGTTTTGGTCGATTAAGCCCCACAAGAATGTGCTCCGTGAGGCGGTGCACCTGTTGAACGCATGAGTGATTTGTACGGAATCCGAATTGTTCATCGATGAGAATGCCCTTGGATGAGACGAAGTCTCTGAGGCGTTTGTAGAGCAGACGCTCATACAGTTTGCCTAGAGACATGAGGAGGCTAATCGGGCGGTAGCTTGTCGGATGATTTTTTGGTTTACCGGGTTTATGTATGCCGATAACGTCCGCTTCTTTCCACACCGCGGGAAAGATACAGTTCGCCATAGCGGCATTGAAAATAGATGCCAACATCACGATGAGTTGGACGGGTAGAAGTTTAATAACGCGGTTGGATATACCGTCGGAACCGGGAGCCTTGCGAGGACGTAGGTCTTTGATCAAGTCTTTAACTTCCATCGGGGTGACGGGTGGTAACACATCAGAGGGTGGCAAGGAGGCTCTGCGTTCTACCTCACTGTCTACTAATTCTGCATGCACAGGGTCCACGGATTGAGTGCTGGGCGTGCACTGGGTTTGCAATGTATCGGCCAGCAGCTCTGCTTTTTCGTCATCATCGAACGCCGTGAGTCGGCCTGAGGGGCCTATGAGGGGGGGCATAGTTACTACCGTATCCGATTTGAGAGTACGAGCTAAGCGGTAGTAAGACCTTTGGGAGGGCGCGAGTCCTTCTAAGAAATCAGACCATCTGGCATCTCGGACTTCGGCGATGCGAGACTTTACGTCGCGTTGTAGGGCACGCATTCGAATACGATTTTCCGCGGTAGGATACCTGTCGTAGGCGCGTATCGAGGCGTTCTTAGCTCTAAGGAGTTCCCTAATATCGTCGGACAATTTGAAGCGGTGAAGGAAGTCCTCCGCTACAACTTGTTTCGATGACCTATCTAATGTCGAGGTGATGTGTGACGTTAAGATGTCTATGGCTTCAGCGGTATCCTGAGGAGACGGGGTAGAGTCCGGGCTAAACGGTAGCGATGGTGGATCAGATTCAGCCAGGCTGATGCCCAGCGTGTGCCAATCCACCACAGTCCTCGTGACGGGAACGGAATCGGGAGCGCGACCGAGCTTCATAACGACGGGACGGTGGTCTGAATCTAACTCTGAAACTACTTCGATCGAGTGTAAGCGCAGAGTTACGTTTTTTAATAACGCTATGTCGAGTATATCCGGGCGATGCGCGATATTTAGCGGGTAGTGAGTCGGGATTAGCGGAGCGACGATATCGAAGGCGAGATTATCGACTAACGCGTCAAGCCGCCTGCCATTCGGGGTTGTGGTGTGTGAGTTCCACCTGATGTGTTTACAATTTAGGTCGCCCGCCAGAATGACAGAGCTCCCTATGCCGAGCAGCGCCTCGATATCACTGCTTAGAACGATCTTATCCGGTGGAAGATAAACGGACGCGATAACGATCGGCGCGTGTCCCGTCAGTGAGATTCGGCACACTGATGCTTCGATATTAGCGAGCGCGGGAGGATCGAGCGGGACGCAATGCAGGGCTCTTCTATAGTAAATGACGGTACCACCACCACGAGCAGAGAGCCTGTCGTTCCTGACCATGTTATAGTTCGCGATTTTAGGGTCACGGCGCGCGGGCTTAAGTAGGGTCTCCTGCACTAAAAAGATATCAATTTGATGGTCACGCAAAAAGTCAGAAACCTGATCACGCTGATTTGCGAGACCGTAAGCGTTAAGAAATCCTATCGTTACGGATAGGGGCTTTATTCTACTTATATACGCCATTGATTACCGGCGGAGTGAGGGGAGGACGTACGTATTTAATGACGCGTATACGTCGGCGTATTCCTGCACAACGGCGATAAAGTGTTGTGCAGTGGAGGCAGAGCGAATGGCGTCGCCCAAAGCGTTAACGCGCTCAAAGTTGATCGACTGAAAGAAGTCGATCGCTAAAGCGAGATTGTCGGACGCGGTCGGAGGGCAAGTCGCGGGAGAGGGACGAGTCGCGGGGGCGGGACGAATCGCGGAGGAGGGAGTTGTAGCCGTGTTCATGTACGGCAGCGGTTTCGCCCAGGCCGAGACACTGGGCACCGGCGCCGGAACGAACGCTGGCTTAGCCTGCGACACAGAGGGTGCCGAGGCTTTGATGTCTGGGCCGGAAGCTCGGAGGCGGTTTTGGCGGGCGACGCGGCGATTTATTTTCGGGGCTCGGGGGCATCCGCGGTAATTTGCGGGGTGACCCTGTGTTCGACACAGGACGCAGCTAGGCGGTTCTGTCGCGGTTTTTTGATCGCGAGTGCATAGGGCCGTGGCGTGATCGCCTAAGCACTTGACGCATCGGGGGCGCGCGTGACAGTTACGGGAAGAATGCCCGTATAATTGGCAGTTATGGCACTGGCTAGGTGTGCCTTTCTTGTGTGGGGTTTCGACTGCGATTCCGGAAAGGCTACAGACCGTTCGGATGTTGAATATTTGCTTACCCTCGGGGGTAGGCTGGAGGGCGACGAGAACCATATTATATGGCTCCCTTCCGCGGCCTGTGTGCATGCGGTGTACGGAGTTAACCGGTAGGCCTTGTTCGAGAAGGTCGGCCTTGACGAGCTCGGCATCCAACTCTTTAGGGATGCCACGTATAACGGCACGGAGTTCGCGCTCCTCCTGGAGCGTATATGTGTGGAAACTTATACGCTCCTTACGGAGGTAAGAAGAGAGGGCCCTATGGTCGTCGGATGTTCGAACCTTAATTTGAATGCCGTTCGCGAGGTTACGGGCATTCGTAAAATTGATATTTTTGGCCTTAAGGGCCAGGGAAACTCGTTCCCAAGCTGCCTTCTCTTGAAGGATTACCGGGGGAGGGGTCTGGGCTTTATTTTGTGCCACCGGACGCGGCGACGGAGTGGCACGGGCTGGAGGCGCAACGGGAGTCTGAGGGCGGGGGCGCGACGCGTTCGCGGCTTTGCTAATTTTAGCGGCCGCGGGAGCTCGAGACTCCGCGGCACGCTTCTTACCCTTTTGCACCAGGGTGAATCCATCCGTCGATGAGGCGGGAGCGAGGTCGACCTCCATCTCCGAGTCAGAGTCGGAGGACGAGGAGGCGGGCGCAGGTGACCTACGAGTAGGTGTTTTGGACGGCGCGACGGAGGCAGCGGATGATCGCGCTGCTGGAACGGTGACCACGGCGGACGACGCAGCAGTTTTACTCGCCAGTATAGGCGACGCGGGAACGGCAGGCACGACGGAGGCTGCGGTGCTCGATGCAGAAGCTTTGCACGCAGGTACAGGCGACGCAGGAGCAGCGAGCTCGGTGGAGTCCACGAGAGGGCTCGCAGTGTGATCGGCCTTGAAGGCCTGAAACTCGGAAGTGAGCTTTGGGTAGCGAAGCCGGAGAAATTCCGCAAATACAGCGTCCATGATGTCTACGTGCCCAGGTGGGGCTACCCTGGGTCTTAGAAAACACTCGCCTTGCGGCGAGGCCCCAACTTCTCGGACCTGAGCGGTTCTATTGAACACAGGTGGCGATGCGGCACGATTACTGCAGGACAAAGAAAAATCACAACAAAACGGAAATAGCAAAAAGAAACAAACCAATTAAACACTTCCAGGAAGACAGTTTGTCGGCAGATGTACCACGAACACAGAAATAACAAAAGGAAACAAAACAAATAAAAACTTCCAGGAAGAGCACTTAGTCGGCAGATGTACCACGAACACAGGCCGCGCGAACAATGGCCGGGCTAACAAAAGCCGGGCGAACAAAGGCCGGGCGATCGAGTGGTCGATGAGCACGTCCGCGCGTGACGGGTGCCTCTATCGGAATGACAGACATTTTACGAATTAAGTAACTCATGGAACATCTGCTTTTGTTGGGCTCAAGAAAAACAGTTTGGAATTGTTTCTTTTTATATTAACTTTATGAAGTTATTGCTGATACGAGGTTCTTATTATTATCCTTAAGGGTTTTATGACCGTCGTGCGTACAGCATAGTAAGAGATTTTAATATTTTTTGGAGTTTTTAAATTTTAAATATAAATTTGTTTTGTGTCTCGTTAATTTGTTAATAATCTGTAGTGTATCGTGTTGTCGTAATATAGAACTATTTCTCGTATTGTTTCGTTTAATTTACCGACATCGTTTTGCTTGTGGCCGGACGCCGTTCGGGTTCGATTCCTGAACGTATCAACTGTTAGTGGGTTGATACCCGAATATAACCCGCTACAAATCATTTATTAATAAAGCTTATTAAATATAAACAATTCCTTCTATCAGTGAATGGACAACTTATATATTAATTGTAAAAGTGAATTATATAGACTTACTTAATTACCGCATCCACGTGTTCCGCAACTCCCGGATCATTCTCACTAGAATACGTAACTTCCATATTTTACTGTATTCAACTGACACAAATTTATATTTATATCCAGTAAACTCCAGTCGTGCGTCGGAGCGGACACACACACTTTTTTGTTTTTTATTGTCCGTGTTAGTAGACGAGCGTAGGGCCCGCCTGATGATGAGTGGTTATCGCCGCTCATGGATGTCAGTAATGTCAGAGGTAGATCCAAGCTGCTGCCTACGTTTAAATTCTCTTCATGCTCTCTTGAACATTCACTTCTATTGACACTATGTTGACAAATGAGACACTAGTACAACTTATAAATACTCGTGGATATAATTAATAAAATGCTAGAAGCCTGTCGCTGTGTGCGTATTACGTAAAATTTACTGAATAGATTTGAATTGAACCATTTTGTTTTTTTATTTAGTTCTTCGACACTTGGTAATAATGTAAAGAAATCAAATTTAGAATTTTTAGAGTATAAAAAATTGGCATAAAGAAGGAAAAATTCAAAAAAAGAAAGATAAACATTAAATCTTTAAAATATAAACAAGCAAACATGACGCAAGCTTGCAAGCAAGCAAGCAATGATAGCCTACCCTAATACTCAATAGAGGGCATTATTAGTTCTATGATGATTTTTTCTTGTCCTTATAGTTGAAATTCAGTGATATCATTTTGCCTCTCGACCGAATACAAAACATATATAATAATCATTTATCCCGATTCCAAAGGATATACTCAATTCTAGTACGCTCCGAATCTTATGACAGCACTGAATTTCAACTATACACAGCTTATATGTACGTGTCTCAACAAAACGGAAATGATAATAACATCAAGAAATACCTTCTATGTTTGGAAAGATGGATGGCTCTAGAAATGATACGGCCTAAAGGGAAATTCTTTATTTTATTGACAGCTGACAGAGATAAATCGTACAAAAATACCACGTATGTACATTATGTATTTTTGATAATGCACCTTTAACTATTATGATTAGTATATCACATGTCACGAGTTCCTATCGAGTGTATGCTATACGAGTACGTATCATCGACAATATTTATTAATAGCTCCCATTGTCATAAGCTTCTGTGCCATAGGTTAATGCCATATCCAATCTATCCTCTACGTGGCCTAAATGATAAAACGCCTGGTATACTGGTATATCGTGCGTACTACCGGTTATGAAAAATTGTGCTGAAACATGAACATTATCCGGTCTAGTCTGATCCCTATGTTTAAAGTCGGTCATCGTGCTATGGAAAGTGCTCGGAGTTTCTTTGATGGATCGAATTAGAAATGAGGAAATCTGTGGAAGAACTAAAGTAACCGAATTAGCCCTAAAGATTAGCAAGATTGGCAATAGGCTGGACATACGTATCGCAGAACCGTTGACTGATGGAGCAGATACGTTCTGGACTGGAGAACAAGTATCGGTAAGCGCAGTTTTGGTCGTCATTCTGTTCGGTCGACCGATGACTTGCGGCTGTATGCGGGATGGGATTGGATGCGGAAGGCGGAGAAACCTTTATTGGGGTGGTCTATAGGAGAGGCCTACATCCAATAGCGAAGAGATACAGGCTGATGATGATGACTCGTATCGAGCGACAGTGCCTGTGTTCGAATTCCGTAAATAAGTGCCAATTTTTGTAATGAAATAAGTACCCGACCGAAAGTTCGGTTCTGGCTTCGGTCGTAAAAACCAGTTTCGGTCGGACACGTAATGAAATACATACTTAACACCAGATAGACTATGACTTTGTTTAGCCGTCTTAGCAATAAAAAGGTTAAGTTGCTTTCATTTGGAACCTCTTACCTGTCGAAATGAGCCGCAGTAAAACTTTAAGTGATTGGCGCAAAAGAAATAGCCGTAGAATTGGCGTAGATCAAAGCCAGACATTGGGCCATAACTGTGACAATGAAACCACAGCGTAAGTGGCTTCATCCGTAACAAGACTAAGTGCATTGACAGAAAGATCTGTCTCTTTCTATCATTAGTGTAGATGGATAAAGGGTCTCACCTTATAAAATAGCCCTCATATGCAAACATTTTATTTCCAAAAACAGAATGCTTGCTCTGAGGGAAAATACAGAACACCAAATCAAAGTAAAATTGTAAAGTTTTGAAAATATTTTATTTGCTTAGTTGCGTGGGCGAAATCACGACCCATCTGGTGCTAAGTTGTTACCGAAGCCCATGGACATTTACAACGTAAATGCCGCCTTTCAGCCTTGAAACATGGGTTCTAAGATCTCAGTTTTTACACGGCTGCCCCGCCCTTTAAACCGAAATGCATTGCTACTTCACGACAGAAATATCCAGGGTGGTGATACCTACCCACGCGGACTCACAAGACGTCCTACCACCAGTTGTTAATTGTTTACATAATATTAAGTCTTACGTTAAGACTACGAATTCGCGGTCGTTAAA
The DNA here is from genome assembly GCF_030269925.1 of Bombyx mori. Lineage (NCBI taxonomy): Eukaryota > Metazoa > Arthropoda > Insecta > Lepidoptera > Bombycidae > Bombyx > Bombyx mori. The sequence goes on along the minus strand of NC_085117.1, from coordinate 7,599,506 downwards.
TCAAGATATTTTTCGTCAAGAGTAATGTAGTTATCAATCCACGCCAAAATATAACTTGGACAAAATTACCATAGTTCTGTATGTGCATAATATGTTTATTGATAGAATTTAAAGTATGAAATGAAATTCGTCTTAACTGTGCGGACGCAATAAAGTATATTTTACGTACCAGTGTGTGAGTAAAATACAAAAAAACTTTCATGGAAAGAATTTCCGAAGAAGACAGATTTCAGATATACAGGGTGTCTCATAATCTAACAAATTACTGAAGGCATAACTATGATGTGCCTTTGACGTCATTTTCATTTGTATATTAAATATTGTTTGTGATTATTTCATCATTACGTTTTATTATCACACAACCTTCCAAGAGAATCTATTAATACCACCTACCACGGTCGTGTACAGTGCCTTTAGTGAGGTAATTTACGAATTACACGGTACACCTCAGGAATGAATTCACCTCCAATTATTCCTGTGTGCGCTCTTCTTAAATCTTGGTATGAAATGAATTGAAAACTGTAGGCAGCGGCTCAGATGTATCCCCGGCATTACAGATGTCCATGGGCATCTGGAAATCAGACGGACCACGTACTGGAATTTTGTATTTATGGGACATAGTTGAGACATAGTTTTGTGGTTCTGGTTTTATCTGACAGTATAACTGCGATCAGCCCTGGACTATGAGCAGATGCGTTGCGTGTGCCATCGCATCGAAGAGGCTCCTCACCAGGAGACTCCTCATTGATCACCATCTGTCACCAACTCCTTGTATATCATGACGTTTCAGTCGTTTGATGTAACTGACTTTTGTCAACGCATTAGCTAGGGTATTTGGGTGGTTTTCTAGCCGAGTTCTGTACTTAGTCCCTGTCAACCTTATCTCTTCCTTAACAGTTCTCATGTTCATGGCTTCATGGATCTCAGTGTTTGTCACAAACCATGGTACGTTTGCTATGGTTCTTAAGATGCCATTTTGCATTATTTGTATGATATTTAAGAATAACATTTTAAAAAAAAGATCGATCTCAGAATCCGTCTTATTAACGTCTTGCTTCTCCTAGGGTATAGGATTTATTACAGTTCCGACGGCCGTTATGGCCAGGGAAGCACCACTTCGGTTAATTGAAAACCAAGACAGATTGTGCGTTTTACGATCAGATAGTAAATGTCTTGTAAATACCACGGCCGCTCCGTTCTTCTTTTCATATTAACTGTAAGGAGGGAATAAAGACAGTAAGTTCAGTAATAAATATCTCAAATTATAATTATTTTTTTTGTATATTTTTCGAGTTACGCGTTTTAGCCCTTCGTGATCACGAAAGCTGTAGGCCATTCAAAAGGTCAGAAAAATAATACTTTAACTGGCCGTTAATCGCGGCTTCGTCCACGTGGTCAAGGATAAACGATAATAAATGTTTCTTTAATGTCACGTATTTTTTTTAATAATTACACACAATTAAAGATAGACGAATAGTTTCCCGTGGGAATGAAATGTTTTTTCGGATTAAAAGGTAGCCTGATTTAACATTTTTCAACTAAGCGACACCTAAAAAAATTATGGCACTCTGTTACATCGTTCCGACATTAAAGATGTACAAACAAACACACTTTTACACTCATTATATTAATATCGATATCGATATTAATAATAAAAATAAGATTATACCGTTTTAATTATATAATAATAATGTTACAAATGCGAAAAAGTTTTTATTGCTTTTCTCCTTTATTCTTTGTTCAGATAGACAGACGAAATTACTTACGACTCCCGGAAATGGTTCCCGGAGCCCATACGCACCTCAAGCTTGGAGGTCGAAGTTTTAATTGTATTATAGAACTTCACGGCTGTAATAGGCATAATTATGATAGCGTTAACTACCCGCCATCCATAATACATAGCTACTGCTGCCAATAACCAAGAATCTGTTAGCTTTCATTTTTATTAAACGAATTTATTTTTAGTGTTTTTTTTTGCCTACTTATTCTGGTAGCTTCGATCGATAGCCCATGCCAGATTTACCTAACGTATAGGCGAGCTCACGGGCATCAGCCTGGCGAATTTGCCAACACTAGCCTTAGTAAGAGCAGTGCTTCACAGAATCTACCACCGGATCGAAAAAGCGACCCACTGAGAAGGCATCTGCGGAGAGACTTCGGTTCCCTCTGTATTTTGTACCGTATGTTCCATGGAGAGTGCTCTGAGGAATTGTTTGAGATGATATCATCATCGTGTTTTTACTAATGAATATTTCTGTGTTTTTTTTTTATTAAGGCATGAAAACATCAGTGCATGAATTTGAGAGTAAAATTAACTAAACTCTCAGTAAACTTAAATGAAGTAACGAAAAATTCAACCAAACATGAACGAATGAATGAAATTAATGAGTTTACTGAGCTACAATAATTTGTACTGTGCCGTGAATTATTCCTTCACCGATAAAAGTGCCGGGGCGTAACAAGTTTGAGAGAGCCAGTCTGCTAGAGATTGACATTGACACATTTCTTTTGTCGCAGAAAAATGATGGTGCTAATTATTTGTGATTTTTTATTTATAAGTCCAATATCAGGGCTCTTAAAATACATTTATGTACACAGTTTAATTAATACGTATATTTTATTACATGAGTAAACGAGCTCACGACCTGTCTAGTTTTAATGGTTACTGGAGCCCAAACGTGAAACTTACCACCGACCTTGAGACATGAGGTCTAAGCCTCAACCGGATTGTATAACGGCTTTGCCACTCTTCAAAATGGAACGCACGACAGATTCGTGGCAAAAACACGCAGGGTCGTACCTACCTCTGTTTTTAACACAATCAAAAAGGCAGCGATTATTTTTTCAATAACAACTAAATCAAGACTTTTGCTTAATATTAAATATGGTAGTTGGATGTGTGAAGATAACAGGAAAATTAGTAACATACGTAATTTCATGAGATTTCCAATTCTAGGAACAGATTTATGAAAAAGAACCAAATTATTGAAATAACAGTGATTGATGGATGTAGATTATGTCATATGAAAATATTTTTTCTAATGGCGTTTTGTAAGTAGAAAACGAAGAAATACGTTTCGATTTAGTACAGCCCCAAATTCCTTTTTGCATTTAAATGGATGTCTCGTCAGCGACTATTCAGCCATATTGAACATTCGTGATTCTGTTACATGCCTGTGTCACAACGGCACGGAGGAATGTCACACACGCGCTTTTTTTTATACGAGTATTTTTATTTTTATTGCTTAGATTTGTGGACGAGCTCACAGACCACCTGGTGTTAAGTGGTTACTGGAGCCCATAGACATCTACAACGTAAATGCGCCACCCACCTTGAAATATAAGTTCTAAGGTCTCAGTATAGTTACTAGAGTATGCTGCATTTACATCTGTGCGATGATAACTTAAAGTACGTTTTGAGTTATTTTCATCAGAAAATGCCGCATGTACCCTGAGGAGTATTCTGAGGAATTGCTTAAGGCGATCCGGCCATCTCATTTTTTTTATGGCACAGCTCGTTATCGGAGCATTGTGTGCTTAGTGCGAGTTTTTTAACGTTCTCGATCGCGTAAAAGTTAACTCAAATTTGTATGGAGTTGGAACAGCGCCCCTAGCGGCAAACGAAGGAAAGCTATTCCAACTCCATACAAATTACAGTTAACTTTTACGCGATCGAAAAGTTAAAAAACTCGCACGAAGCACACAATTCACTCATACCATCTAGTACCGCTGCGTCATGCACAGCGCTATCCTGTTTATCACCTACCCTCCTAAATGAACTTCACGAATCACACGAATAACTACAACATCCGATGACGTACAGCCGAAGTCTACGAAAGACCCAATTATACAATCACAAACGAACCTATCAACAACACATCAGCATGTAAATTAAGAGCCTATTGAATCGCATTCACAGTGAGTGGGTAGGTAATTAATTCATGTAATACCGAAGGCGAAGCCTGATTTCGTTTATAGGAGGCGTTGCAAGGAGAAACTGCTTTGATAAACATTTCACAAATATTCATTAATTGGTTTACGTTAATCTTGGAGCTCTTGGCGCGTTTATGGGCTTCGTTGCCGATTTTTTACGGAAGGGATTGAACCTAAACGGATACGTGACCACCACTCTGATTATTGTTGTCGCCAAGCAATTATGGACTCCGGTTTGAAGAGGTGGGACAGCCGTTACTCAAGATAACTTCTTAATATGACTTCGACCTCATGTTCTAAAGATGGTGGCATTAACGTTGTGATCTCTGGCGTTCCCAACATTAGATGGATCAGCATGCATAAGCAAAAAATTCCTAAGCTTACAGTTTTTTATTCTTTCCTACCTATGCTAATAGCCTTGAGATGCTATATCAGCGTTATGCTAGGGTGAGCTCTCGGAACTCAAACCAAGAGGTGCTGCTAACACTGGCCCTAGCAACAGCAGTGCTTCGTAGAATCTACCACCGGATCGGAAACGCGACCCACTGAGAAGATCCAGCGAGAAACTCAGTGGGTTATAATGTACAGTAATCTCGGTCCAAAATAACTATTGTCCTCTGTATTTCTTTCATAGAGCTATTGATTGTTCCGGTTTGAATAGCTGCCTAGCCGTCTTCCATTACAGTAAAAAGTCGTATTCATGCCTCGATATCCTGAACTTGATCATTGTTGAGACTTTATTAACAGCAAGTAATGATTGAAATAACTAATACACCCCCACCGGTTTCGGGGTCATCGACCGACTAGCCGTGCAATTTAGATTGCGGTTTTCTGAACGCACGAAAGTATTTGTACTTGGCTCACCTAATCAAATTCATTTGTCGATTATTGTAGGTAAATACATTTTAAAAGTTTCTGCTTTTCAAATGGTTTCTTTGTGTATGGATTTAAGGTATAAAATTGTACAATTGATAAAATAATTTGCAATTATTGACTCGATCACGACTGATTGTCGAACTGTTGCCAATTTTCCCGCGAAGAATGACGTGATAAATGAGTCATTGCATTGATTTGTTTATTGCGTCATTTTAGAGAAAATATTTACAAAAGAATATTATTTTTAGTATTTTGAAGAATGAGAGATTAAAGGTGTTTGCGTAATAAGTAGCTATCACTCAGTCATTGTGAAAAATGATTGTTGAATCCATACAGCCACTTGATTGAAGGGATCCAATGGCCAAGCTCAAAACTTTCATCACAAGAAACAACATGCAACCCATTCACATCGCTAATAAAAACATAGATGGGTGGACGAGCTCACAGCCCACCTGGTGTTAAGTGGTTACCGAAGCCCACAGACATTTATAACGTAAATGCCGCCGCCCACCTTGAGATATGAGTTCTAAGGCCTCAGGCCTCAGTATAGTTACAACGGCTGCCCCCACCTTCAAACCCAAACGCATTTCTGGTTCATGGCTGAAATAGGCAGGGTGGTGGTACCTAACGTGGTTTAGCGGTAGGCGGCGGCTTGGCTCTGCCCCTGGCATTGCTGAAGTCCATGGGTGACGGTAACCACTCACCATCAGGCGGGCCGTATGCTCGTCCGCCTACAAGGGAAATAAGAAACATAATTGCCATAGAAGATCGTCATACCTCGTAATCGAGACTGATAACAAAGCTTATCTTTTCTTATTCACATTTATTGTTACAGATGTCGACAGCTCAGAACAGAAGGTTTCTATACTCCTTAACGGGGAAGAATCAGAGCTTTATTTCGTGAACTGCACCAGTGCTAAGGTAAATTTAGGCTTGATTTAAATTATTAAATCGCACTGCAACTACACTGTATCGACTTTAAGCACCAAGATAAAGACCAAACAAACCTGTTCATCAATAGAATTTTCTCTCAATGTGGGGTAAAACACGACCCTCAACCCTAAGTACTAAGGTACTAAGTACGAATGGGCGCTAATTACCGTCGAGTTAGTCTGTGTGTAATTAACCCTCCACGATAGAGGTGATTTCCACATCACGCATCATAGTAGCCAACTATATTGACCGCGTGAAGTCAATGAGCGATAAGTGGATCTGATCTGAAATAGGAAACCTCTTTAGTGACAAGTGAAGTTTAAATCACAGATAAACCTTTTGCACTTACCATAAAATCTCACTTGTTTCCATCATCCCGCAGGAAGAAATCGACAGATCAGAGCCTCCAGATGCCTTCGTGGTGATCTACTCTGTAGTGGACAAGGCTTCCTTCCAGAAAGCTGAGCAGGAACTAGCCAGGCTACTGGACTTTGACATGCTGCGTGCTCGACCAGCGTTGCTTGTGGGAAACAAGATAGACCTGGCAAGGAGTAGGGCCGTCTCCACACAAGGTGAGGTTTTCTTCTCTTTTTTCTAAGACTTTTCTTTTCTTCTTGTTTTCTTTTTAAGAATAGATTAGTTATTTAAGAATATATTAGTAATTTAAGAATAGATGGCAATGTTTATGGAGTGGAGTATTTTTGCATATTGGAATAGGGCAACACCGATTTTTTTTAAATCTCTTAAATCGATTCCAACACAATCCGCTTGTTTCAACTGTCGATATTTCGATCAACGTGCATCTTGTAATGAGACGTCTTAAATAAATTTGTAAAGAGAGAATATCCACTCTGGCTTGCGTCCTTTAAAATTGTTCCATAACCGCTTTTGTTATTTGAAAATCTTTGATAGAACTTTATCTGACATCGTGAAATTAATTTACTCGTCGAGCCCTTCGTCGCAAGCGACGGGTTCGACGAGAACGGTGACCGGTGCTTGAAGTACCTAAAAGCACCGTTAGTGAATCGGGAGGATCCGAGATGACGTGTTTTGGGCGACGTCGACTGCTTTCCATTCGGTCCGCAGGATCGGGAATGTAGTTTCCGGGGCCACGATGAGAGGGTTCTCGTGTCGTGCCACTTTATCGAAGTGGGGGAAAACCAAATTCTCTCACGTTCTATAAAGAATCCCAATGTTTGTGTAATACACGAAACCAATTTTAAAAGTTGAAATAACTCTTAAATTGAAAAGAAAACGAGTGTATAAATCAAGGGATCCAAGCTTGTTACGATTCGATTTAGTGCAAATTTGAAACCATTTCTCTTGGAGGCTTCAAACACTTTGTTCGTTTGTGAATGAATAGAGAAGATTTGCTTTTCAGACATTCGCTGAACTCTCATCTTTGCTTTAAATGCGAAAAATTTGTTATTAAGGTATATAAATCATATTTTTCTCGTTTTAAATATTTCAATTTCAATCGCAATTGTTTGGTTTATAAAAAAAAAATCAGTGGTGTTCTTTGAACGACGCTTGGGAAAAATCGATTTGATGATTTCATTGATGTGTGAAATTTGACGCGCAAAATTTTGTGTACAAATTTTGTAAGCTTCGTCTCCCCATTTTGAGGAATCAAAAACGGCTACCGTAGTATTTTTTTAATGGAAGAAAAAAGTATTGATCAAACCAAGCTCTGTTGTGCTTGCGAACACTGTCAATATATTTCTTAAGCTCCTTAACGAAATCAAGAAAAATGATTATACCCACGTAAATCTACCGAAAATAATGATGATTATCAGAAATCTGGTGTTCATTATCCGGCATTAGGAACAGAGATCGCGGCCAGATTTCCCGAGCGGCGGCGAAACAGTCGTATCGGATCACTTCTAAGCCTATTATTTGTGCCAGAGATGTATTAGGAATTAGACAAAATTATTCTCATACACTTTTTTTTATCTTTTCTTAAAAACTCTGAATCAACTTAATTAAAACTACTTTTATAGTATTATCTCTCGTCTCTTTTATTGTGACTATATTATTACTGAAGATTCGGATACTTAACTGTTTCCGTTCGACTATCGTTCTCTTCGAACCCGTCGCTTGTGACGAAGAGCTCGGTAAATTAACCCACAGACCCAGCCCACTGAATTTCTCGTCGGATCTTCTCAGTGGGTCGCGTTTCCGATCCGGTGGTACATTCTGCGAAGCACGGCTCTTACTAGGGTTTTGTGTTAGCAACAACGCCAGGTTTGAGCCCCGTGAGCTCACTTATTTGCCCGATGACGCTGATATGGTCTCTCAAGAACATCAGCTTATGTAGGAAAAAATACGGATGACTGCTTTTATTACTGGTATTCCTTAATTTTCTTTTAAATTCAACTTTTATTAAAATTTTTCGAATAACTTTGACACAAATCACACCATTGTAGGTTCGCGCACGTTTCCTAATTATAAAAATATCATCGATAACGGAACCCTGAGATGAAACACCTTGAGACAAGAGTGCCAAAGTCTCAGAACTGAACCGGTAGCTGCCCCACTTTACAAACCGAAATCAATTCTACTTCTACCGAAATCAAACTACTTCACGGCAGAAATGAGCTGGCTGGTTGTATTTATCCACGTGAACTGAACATGCCCACCAAAGTACAAAACACGAACTTCTTTTTTTTCCAAATCCGTTCCTGGTTCATGTTCTAAGCTAGACACTAAAAATCGCTGAAGCGAAGACGTGACCGACTTAACCGCGAAAATTTCCTGGATCTTACTAAAGGTTTTTTTTTAATGCTAAAGTAATCAACACAATTCGATTTTTAACTTTGGTCTTCAATATTGACAAAAGACGTTGTCTTCTTGAAGTTTTTTGAAAATGTTCACTAATGTACTTTTTTGTTCGCAGACGGAAAATGTCTTGCGTGTACATACAAGGCAAAGTTCATAGAGGTATCTGTCGGGATTAATCACAACGTTGACGAGCTCCTTGTCGGCATCCTCAACCAGATCCGGCTGAAGAAGCAGCACTACTCAGCAGAGGGCGGCAGGGAGTCGTCTCCGGCACACTGGTACAAGTCCAGGGGCGTCGTTCGGGCCAGTATGAAGGCCAGACAGATGTTCACGTGGATCTTCGGCAAGGAAGACACCAAGTTCAAGAACTGTGAGAACTTACACGTCCTGTGAGTGGAGAATGACGGCCCTGTGTTCGTTTGAAGGACTTTATGTGCGTGTGTGCGTTTGTATTGAACACAGGTCGTTTTGTGTGTGGCGGTCGGTTTTTAGGATGAGGTTATGCCATAATGATTCAATGTCTTTTAAATGTAAGAAAACTAAAGCTAAAACTTGTCTTCTATGAAAAGTAGCGGCTCGGTTGTACCTCTGGCTTTGACAATCTCCATGAGCTACTAAATCATTTCAGTCAAGTACCCTTTTTACCTATAGTCGTGCAAATACAAAGCATTTTGTTTCTAATCACATACGTAAGAATCTACTTTTGTCAGAAAATGGTATTTAAATTTCGAAATGTATCTGTTCCGTATATGTGTTGATTCCCTAAACCGGATTCCCTTATCCATACAATTATAATTAATTACGCTAATAACAGATCTGAATCATTATAGTACAACTTCGTTCCAAGAGAACGTAACAAATATCTATAAATTAACATGTACCTATTATTCAAACTTAGTTAGTACATTTATCTATATTATATTAATCGTAGTGAATTATAAAATGTAACGCCAAGTTTTACGGTTTTTATCATAGTCATTATTACGTGCCAAGTTTTTGAGATAATTTAATAGTAGTATATATTATAATAATACGTAGTTCATAGTTCATTAAGATAGGTTAAGATTTCTTTCAGTATTTTAATAAAATGATGCAAGTTTTAATGATGCTTCGACAAATAAACTCGTCTAAGATAAACGGTTAAAACGGTAAAAAAGTTGTACCATAGTTATGTCATGGAACAGAATCTCTTTGAAGAAACACTCCTGTGTAAATGGCATCATAGTGAAGAAATATTGAGCAGCTGATGGGAATATAGAGGACAAACGTCCCAGAGGACGCAGTGACCTGATGGTCGGACCGAATTCGGTCTTGTCTGGACATCAAGCTCCACGATGCCCTCCACGAGGCCAAGGATCGCAGTAGATCGCGAACAATCGTACAAGAGAGATTGATGCAGTGCAGGAGTCACGACTCTCAGTAATGAGGAGAAAGACGGAAGGAGGGGGTTTGAAAAAACAATTCATATACAATTTCTATATGTTTATAGTCGTTCTCCTGGTGAGGTCACATTTTATTTATCATGTTCTATCAATTCTCTGCTTTCTTTAAATTAGTTGAGATTGTAATATGCAATTATTTGTTCACTTGTCATGTTTATTATCATATGTTTTAAGTTTATAAGAAAAATCACAAAGATCCAAATTAACGTAATCTAAATGCTATCCAAGGTACCTCGACACGATCGATGTTTAACCATGTGAAGAAATTCTCTGTATCTCTAAGCCCATTTTAATGTTTAGCGTTCATGAAAACACAGGAGTTTTCTGGAGAGAAAAAAACGTCTTTACAGTGAAAGGAAAAAATCAATAAAACTTGCATCAAACACCTTAAACAATTATTATTAATACAAAATGTAAGATTATCTCGTAGATGAAAATATATCAAATATTGGACCATATTTACTACTTGTACAACTCATTTCATTTAAGTATATATATCAGTAGTATATGAGAGGAGTAAGTACTTTGTAGAAGCATCTTGACCACTATGTAAAGTCGTAACTAAAAGGAAGCTGTCTTAGTAGCTTAGATAGCTTATAAAAACACTCATATATACAAATTAATATAGATAATTTATTTTAATATTTAATATTTGCGTTAGTACTAAGTAATTTACAGAATCTTAGAGTATTTGATAATGATTAAATAAATCCAAGATAAAACGGTTAAAGTGTGAGAATGTAAAAAAAGAATTCGATATTCTCAAATTTATAAGAACTTCATTCATTGGAACAAAAACAATTTAATATTTCTTGTATCATCCTTATTGTAGAATTAATTTTATACTAGTACGGATAGAGTGTTAATGACTATTTCAAAACGGCTTCAAATTTGCGGCCATATTGACGTAATCTAAGATTGTACAGCTAAAACTATTAAGGTTGCCTCTAGCCGATGGGTTCTGCATTTTAATACATAAAACTGAAACAATCCACAATTAAATTTTTTAACATTATCTGAATGAAAACATCATAATTGTAAGATTCTCATTTCAGCATTTCTATAGCAATAATGTTTAGAAAATAGTTAAATAATCTTTCATGTAATATTGTTATAATATGATAATGTTAACGTACACAAATTTAATTGCACATAGCAGCTCCCAATTTGATGATCGAGTTACGAATTTAAATCTTCCCATAAATTCAGGGTCCATTACATCCTTCCATAATATTACATATTTAAAAAAAAAACATCAATATTTTTTATTCGAATACATTAACTATTTTGGTGATTGATATCGCTAAAATTGTCATACTGGCTAAAAGTTTCTGACTTAAATTAACGACATAATTACATAATAAATAAATTCGTGATAAATAACAACAATGTTGTTAGGCACGCGAAATCAGGAGAGTTTTTTTTATTATTATTTATATTATAATCTTTTTAACATAAGATTTCTCAACTGCGAGGCACCAGAAAATCTATAAGTAAATCAATTTTGAACAATTATGATAATCACACTACTGCAGTCTGATCTAATTTTGATTGAAAAAAAAAAACCATAGCGCATTCCCGCCTAAAAATAATCTATGGTTTTGGATGTTCAGAACAAATTTTGAATTGATCGAAAACCATTATGTTTGTACATTTGGAACCATCAAAACAAAACGCATAACACGACTCAACCCTCATTACTTGACATACAATACTCTACTAGATGTCAGTACATGTGTATTTTTAATGTTTCATCTGATCAATTTTTAAACTATATATAGATACTTATTCTGTAAATTTTATCATGTAGCTACATAAATGCGAGTGCACCTAAGGATTTGAATTGTATTAAATGTTTAATCTTACCTATTAGTGATATTAAATTTTATACATTTTTATAGTATTAAAATAACCGTATAACATTTAAAAACACTAAGTACTAAAGCCTATCATCCTCTTTTGATAAAATCCTTTTTATTCTTGTATTTTAATATTGACTTTACGAGATAAAATTTTCATTTAACGTCCCGTGCTAAAAAATATTCAAAGTTAAATTTATTTTTATCAACCTTACTTTGTAGATTAGAATTCAAAACACAGTGCCTTTTTATCATTAAAATGTATTGTAAATATTTAAAAAGGTTCATTCTAAATTATTCTACGGATTGTATCAAATTCTCTTTTAAACATAGTATAAAAATGTTTAATATATATATCTCTATCAAAATTCGACACGCTCTAACAAAAAAGGAGACAATTAAATTTTAGCTTTAAAATTACCTTGAAAAAGTCGTTTTGTCTTCCAAAACTAGACACCCATAATCAATACCTTTTTTAATAAAACAATAATAATAAAAACAAATTTACGCCTGCAATATTTATTTTACTTATTTACATAATTTGAAATAAATGAAAGATTGCGGCAATTTAAGATCCCAGATTCGTTTAATAATTGACGTAAAAAAAAAAGGTTAAAAGAGCACCTTAAATAAATTTAGTAGAATTAAATATTTTCTCTTGTGTTATTTATCAATAGAGAAAATGTTTTAACTACTAAAAACACAATCCAAATATATATTTAAATATCATAATAATGTAAATAAATCAACAACAAGCAAATTAAATTGAAAGACAAAAAATACTTCATATTTTAGTACGAGATGCTCCGAAACAAAAAACAATTCTAGCCTAAAAGATATAAAGCACTAACAATCAAATTATGACATAATTTACTTTTCTAAGACGAGCTTAGTCTACGTAACTGAAAGCCGATTCGTTTATTTTGAGATATTCACTTCACAAATTTTATTAACTCTTTCTGGTTTACTGCCAACCGGTCAGGTTTGTGTAATGTCAATTTTGTGGAACAGAAAGCAGAAATTTAATATAAAAATTACATATCGTCGGAGTAAAACATATCATATTAAATTTCGTAACAAATTTCGATGGTCTCTCGAAATAAGCACGCATGAAAACACGGATTAACGATTCGTTGAAAGAATGAACCTTTTTTTATGTTAACATAAGTGTTTGTAATTTAGAAGTACCATTATAACCTACCCCATCATTTCCGATCATAGCTTCAGTAGATTTTAACAACTTCTAAAAAGTTAAAAAAACTGATTTCACCGGTTCTAAACTGCTCCAACATCTTCGAACAGTACCCGTCCAAAATCACTACGAAAATATCACACCCAGCCAAAATAACCAAAAACTTTAGATCTATCCTTTCTACTTATATAGTTTAATATGATGTTTCATAACTACATAGGCTATGAAGAATGTATGGTCTTCAGCTAACATAATCTGTTTCCAGACATTTTGCCGTATGCTATCTGACCATGGAATGAAATTTACCGTATTTTCCGAGCGTTATTATAAGGCCTTCTTCGAACGAGGCTAAAAGGGAGTCCTCAGTGATAAACTGCCCAGTGGCTATACCTCTACCATTGCTAGTCTGGGAACTGAACAATAAGCTTGTCTACCTTAGTAGATAACTAAAACAAAGATAGCTTGATGCAATCTTCTCAGTCAATCACTCATCAATTCTCAATCAAAGTCTCATCAATTCCTCCCTGCGTCAGTTCACCCCTGCTTTTCATGGCAGGGTGCTTCAGCCCGGGCAGTGGGGTTTGCCCCGAGGCCCGTTCCGTGCCTCCGTAAGGGGGTACGACGACCCCTCTAACAATCTTCTCATATCATACTTCCCAATAAGTCAGTTTAAATGGCACAGCACGTTTTGCAAAGAGATTTCAAATACAATATTCTCAAGGGTAGGTCATAAAATATATATATATATATTATAAAATTAGAGAATTTATGTAAATAAAATGTACCTATAATAATTTAGTATTAGGTCAACATTATGCATTTCAATGATGTATGAGCTTTCAAATATATAATTAGGGTCCTTAAATTAAATTGTAAAAGTGAAGATAAGAAATGTTAATTTATTTTTCAAGTAGTGATAACTTCTTTAATGTGCGTATTAAAAAAAAACCAAGCACACAAAAATAATACATGTAACTAAATCTTTGACTACGTATTATTTACTACCAGTTACTACAAATCGTCCTAATCTATTCAATCGTTATAATTTAATAGAACGCAAACTATTTACTATCTTCACTTTTTCATTACAATTAACATAAGTCCTTTCATATTGTAATTCTACTATTAAATCTATTTACCGTTACCTTTATTGTAAATATATTGATTGACAATAAATTTGATTACTTTATATGTGTATATTATATATTTTTTCATGCACACAAAATGTGGGTGTATCTGAGTCCTTAATTTTTCCGTAACTTTTTTTTATTACCCTTGTAGGCAGACCAGCATACGGCCCACCTGATGGTGAGTGGTTACCATCGCTCATGGACGTCAGCAATGCCAGGGGCAGAGCCAATCCGCTGCCTACCGTATCCTAGTGAACACTGTCAGTCCCAAACAGAAGCCTAGTATCACGCAGTCTAACATAATGCGACCTCTACGAGACAAATAACTGAAGTCGTAGTGGCCTAAAGGATAAGACGTCCAGTGCATTCGTATCGTTCGATGCAACGGTGTTCGAATCCCGCAGGCGGGTACCAATTTTTCTAATACGTACTTAATAAAATATGTTCACGATTGACTTCCCCGGTGAAGGAATAACATCGTGTTATAAAAATCAAACACGTAAAATTATAATTTGCGTAATTACTGGTGGTAACCTGTGAATCCGCACGGGTAGGTACCACCACCCCATGTTCATATCACGTCGGGGTCAAACTTTGCCCCTGTAGGTAGCGGCCTCCCCCCCGGTGAAGGTCAAGGGGCGACCTGAGGGGGTAGAGGCCGCGCGGCGCGCTACCAGCACTCTAGCGCGCTGCCGTGGAGTAATAGAGCGACCGGTCGACGGTGTATCGCGTTCCGACCCGGCAGGCTGGTTCTGGTCCAGCGGGGTATTCCGGGACACCAGCGGCACCGTCTGGGCGGCCTGGCGGGCTGCCGTACCGAGACGGCCGACGTTTCAGAGCCTTCGATTCGCCTCGAAGGCTCCGTCGGCTGGGCGTCCTTGGGGTGAGCCGCGCCGTCTGGTTGTAGTGCTGACCGCGGTAACCCCCCTACCTCATCCGGGTTCTGACCTCGGAGGGGATCGGACGTGGGGTGTAAGAGTGTAGGGGAGTCGTTTAGTAGGTGGGCCCTAAAATCCTTGGGCCCGCGGTCTGCTCACAGCACCATGCAGTTCGTTGAGTCTCACATACCCCGCGCGCCCCTTTTGCGCGGGGACCTCGTAGGAGGATCGGCACCCTACCCGAAAAAAAAAAAAAAAAAAAAAGGTACCACCACCCCGCCTATTTCTGCCGTGAAGTAGTAATGCGTTTCGGTTTGAAGGGTGGGGCTACTGTTGTAACTATACTGAGACCTTAGAACTTATATATGCCATAATGATCGCAAAGCAATATGCTAATGCAAAAACAGAATCCACTATCCGGCTCATTTCTGCCGTGAGTCAGCCATTATTTCCGGCTTAAAGGATCGGATAGCCGTTATACAATACACTTGAGACACTTCGATCTCAAGCTTCAAGAAAAATGACGGCGCTCCAACGTATTGTCTACAGACTCCAGTAACGACTTACCGCAAATCCCACCCCTCCTGACTGAGCCTCGCTCGCCCACCTGTCCTGGTGAAAATGGAAAGGCCTCTGGGCCACCAGTAATACTTCAATCATAATAAAAAATTACGACTTACCAGGGAACACGAGCTCGACCCGTCCGTCCACACAGCTATGCAATTCGATTCGAAAGATCTTCTTCTTCATCGTTCTCTCACTGGTAAGAATCGCGACCACATGTGACATTACTCTATAGTATTTGTACATGGGTGGCACGGACCGCACGGTATTGACTACCACCAACCGCTCTCTTAACCAGATCTGAGGATCTGGCTGGTGTTCTGCCCACGGCGTGCTTGCCTGCTATGCGACCCGAAATTATGAGTTTTTCTAATTCATGTCTGGGAGATCGCATCATGTGTCCGAAGAAGCTCATAACACGTTCTTGGCAAATGGTAGAGAGCCTTTTTTGGATGCTTAGCTCTATTAAAATGGACGTGTTAGTCCTCATGGCAGTCCATGGTGTTCAGAGCATCCTACGACACGAAAGATAGAATAGCCCTATTGAATAAAATTTTTATTGGCAGTAGGACGCCTTGTTAACCCTCACGCATAGGTACCACCACCCTATTTCTGCCCTATGCCTGCTATGCGACCCAAAATTATGAGTTTTTCTAATTCACGTCTGGGAGACCGCATCATGTGTCCGAAGAAGCTCATAAAACGTTCTTGGCAGATGGTAGAGAGCCTTTTTTGGATGTCTAGCTCTATTAAAATGGACTTGTTAGTTCTCAGTGCAGTCCATGCTATTCGGAGCATCCTCCACCACGAAAGATGGAATAGCACTATTGAATACAATTTTTATTGGCGGTAGGACGCTTTGTTAACCCCCACGGATAGGTACCACCGCCCTATTTGTGCCGTGAAGCAATAACGCTTTTCAGTTCGAAGGGTAAGGCAGCGGTTGTACTATGAAACTGAGAATCAGAAATCATGTTTTAAGGCAGGTGGCTGCATTTACGTTGTAGATATTTATGGACTTTGGTAACCACTTCACTTAATTTGGGTGGGCCGTGAGCTCGTCCACCATACTGTCACGATATGTTTTACGGTATAGACTTTGTGATGAGCTGCGGTAAGCACTAAACATCAGTGGGATGTGGACATCGGTAACACTAGCAATTAAGACATTCAAGTTTGAATCCGCACCGAGCATACAAATCTTATAAAATATATTGGTCTTTTAATAAATAAATAAATTTGACTGACACGGTAGTGTAGTAGTTAGCCGCTCTGACTGTTGCGCTGAGGGTCGTGGGTTCGATTCCCACATCGGGCAAACATTGTGTGATGAACAGATTTGTTTCCTATTGTTTATCTGAGTGTTTATTATCTATATATTTAAACGTATATAAGTATGTTTGTCAGCCTCTAGTACCCACAACACAGGGAATACTAAATTGGGCCCGATGATCGTCCGTGATTTGTTCCTAATTATTATTATATTATAATGATAATTATTAAATAAAAGCTTATCGCTTCTCAAGTACGAAAGCGCTTCCAATACTAAATCAACGAGCTTACAATAATATTGTCGAACTTCAGCACAGTACGTAAGTTTGTGTTGACATTAAAGTCCACAAACACAACGGTTTGTTTACGTATTAATACAATTCCCTGTGTACAACAACAATGCTATTTGATAACAGTAGTTGATCACAAAGGGCCTGGTATAGGGTTGTCGACCATCACAGACACACTAAAATAAATCTTCTACTTATCAATTCCAACAACAAAGAAGCTATAACCAATTAATGAAATTTAATTTTAAAATTATTTTATTTGATAAAATGAAATTAATAAAAATGTATATTTGTAAAGTTTTAATTGTATCTACCAACAAAAACACGAAATCCGTTTAAACATGAATCGTGCTAATCGAAATTTAAAGAAAATCTTGCACATTTTAATTGAAAGACAGAGTGAAGTCATCAGTAGGTCTATCGAGAAAAAATACTCACTTTAGTGCAAGACTTTTCTATCGCAATATTTTTCTATAGATTAAAATTGTATCCATTGGCTTTATAATGATTAAGCCAAGTACATTTTCGAACATTTGCCAACCCTACAGAAAATACATAAACTCTGAATTTTCAATAAACACGTTCACACATCACAAATGAATTTCAATGAGGTTCATATCTAGTTCACGATGTAAATACGAATTGTATTGTGTCCATCGAGAAATGTGAAATTATGGAGTATTTACTATTACTACGGCAATGCTGGAGTTTTTTTTTTTCCCTATACTGATAGCCTTGAGAGACTATTTCAGCTTCACCCTAACGTGTGTCGGTGAGCTCACGGGGCTCAAACCGGAGTATTACTAACACTGACCCTAGCGAGAGCAGTGCTTCGCAGAATCTACCACCGGATCAGAAACGCGACCCACTGAGAAGATCCGGCGAGGGACTATGGGTTATTTCGCTCTTCGAGCCCTTCGTCGCAAGCGACGAATGCTGGAGGTTACATATTCTAAATACTCAAGAATGAATTTTGATTCAGTTATTTTCACGCACGTCTTTTATTCTATGTATTCAAAAATTTTATCATACATATTCTTATATTAGCCTATCCATTAAGTACATGTATTTCTACGTTACGATACCAAGTTTCAAGTCAGTCAGATGCATGGTTCAGTACATGTCTTATCGGATCCCCCGGATTCACTATCGGTCCTTTTAGGCCTCTCAAGCACCAGTCACCGTTTTCGTCGAACTCGTCGATCACGACGAAGAATTAGACGAGCGAACTAAACCATAGACGCCCACTGAGTTTCTCACCAGATCTTCTCAGTGGATCGCGATTCCGCTCCGGTGGTAGATTCTGGGAAGCACTACCGTTACTAGGGCTAGTGTTAGCAAATTCTCCCACGAGCCCGTGAGCTCACCTACCCGTCCTGGCGTAAGCCTCTGGAGCCTACTTAATTCCCTACCTATTTGCCGGTCGCCTCTGGAGCTACCGGCAAACAGGTAGGGAATTAAGTATTTAAATATAGCCATAAATTACATTAATGGATAACTGAACAGAAGTGATATAGCATCTTGCACTAAGTACGAACTTCGTAAGGCATCTGGTATTAATTGTTTCTTTATACACTAATTGGAATGATACACTTAAAGAGAAATTAAAGCTACCTCAAGAGTTACATTAATAAAACTGAACCTATCATTACCCTTCAAACAAAAAAACATATCTTCAAATTGGCAAAGAAGTCGATTGGGATACAAAAAAAAAAAACATAAATTCGAACATAATAATAAAATATAATCTGATTATTTATTGATGTCGGTTATAAAGATAAAATTAGCTTTCCTTCATCCCAGCCCCGTAGTCGCAAGGGAATCAGCGACCGAAAAGTATTTGGCTTCAACGGCCTTCAGAGAAACTCTTTTCCCAGGTCCCGAACGACAAACTAAAGTTTGAGTAAGTTAAATATGGATATAGTGTACATACAGTATTAGTTCGTCTCATCTACCGAAAACGAGTTTTTTTGCAACATATGTGTGGATAAACGCTCCACCTGTTGTTAAATGTGTATAAGAACCTATAGAGACGACGTCGAAATCTCAATCGTATTGTATAAGGACCAATTAATGCTTCGAACCGGTATACCTACAAGAATTCCTCTTGAACCACACAGCTCAAATGGCCCCAGTCACAATACGCACCAAATTACGAAAATCTAAAAGGATCGTGGATTAAATTTTAATCATACGATCTTACTCATTTATCGCGAAAATCATTCGAGAACAAGTGGTAGATACGGTTTTACTAGAAAAAACGAAACCTGCTGCAGGATTATATTTTATACTTCTATAATCACAAATTTCTCCAAGGCTACACTATAAAAAAATATTAATAAAGACAAACAATATTTAATCTATTCGCAATTTGACCACAGACGTCAAGAACAAAAGTTTGACAATAAATAGTGTGCATGCCTGTGTGCATTAAATACATGGTATGTAGTGTGTGTAATGTTTTCTTTATTGATTTAATGTATCTTTTATGCATTATTTTAAAAAAATATTAGCATTGTGCACTTCTTCTCTATATTCTCTATAAGTGTAGAAAATTTCATACTCCTCCGTCCGCGCAATTTTCGTAAAAAGGGATACACAGTTTTTGCTTCACGTATTAATATATAGATACAATATTTTTCTGCTGCACCGACTTCAGGCACATAGGCGTAATGCTAAATTGAAATTTTACCGCGTTATTTTCTGTAAGGTTTCATATTCTCCACTACCCATCTAAGTTGATGTACTCCACAACGGCCACTAACATACGAGCCGTCGAATCCCGTTTCCCAGCTCAGACTTAAACGAAACCAAGTAGAGGCAAACAAAGAATAGAAAATTTATTAAAAAAAAGATGTGTGGTGTCGTGGGACACCGGATAGGAACGAAGTTCCACATAAAAAATAAAAAATAAAGGATTACGAGAAAAAAATCGCGCGGTGAAATATCGCTGTGCGCAAAACAAGGCCTTATTCCACGGACTTTTTGTTACGGTTTTTACAATCACATTTTTTTCAGTTCGGTCGCGCAGCAAAATCCCTATCTCCTCCAAGCCTGCCGTAAGGAACTTCGTTCCAATAATAAATAAAATCCCCGAAATCAACGTTGCGTACAGTAAATAAAGATTATCCAACAAAGAACCAACCAAATGCGATACTACCAAATTTAACACCCACTATCATTACGTGCTGACGTCAAACGCACGAGATACAACTAAATTGGACGAGCCTATATACTCGTTTCACAGAGCACGTAACGTCTCAGAATGGTAAAAGGCTTCCTTGTAATCAATACTAAAATTTTGGTGACTTACTAGATTTTTAATCAAACTATTTTTTTCTTCTCAGTCGTTTGCACTCTTGATAGAGCGGTCGTGGTAATCATTCCGGGTAGTGGTGCGCTTCACTAGAAGTCGCCATTCACGTACCGCGGTCTTTCTTGTGCACCCGTTGACAGGACCTGCCTTTATTTGGTCGGTCCATCGTAACGGTGATCTGACGCGCGGTCTTGTATAACGCCCTGCACCACAAGGCGCTCAACCGAGAGAGATCTCGTCGCGATACGTGTCCGAAGAAAGTGAGAATGCGACTAATAATATCTTTTTACTGGTGGTGGGACCTCTTGTGAGACCACGCGGGTAGGTACAGTAATGCGTTTCGGTCTGAAAGGTAAGGCAGACGTTGTAACTATACTGAGATCTTAGAACTTATATCTCAAGGTGGGTAGCGCATTTACGTTGTAGATGTCTATGGGCTCCAGTAACCATTTAACACCAGGTGGGCTGTGAGCTCGTCCATCCGTTTAAGCAATAAAAAAAATCGAATATATATAATATAATGGAATATCTACCACTAATAATAAGACAAAACCATTTATTTCCAACATACGCTACTCTCACTGAACTGCGTAGCAAATGTCTCCCAAAGCGCGAAATATAGCATAGTCCGTGCAAGCAAAGCTTTCTTTTATGGTTGAAAGATTACTACTGGCCCGGAGGCCTTTCTAGTTTTACCAGGCCAGAAGGGTTGGAATTTGCTAACAGCTACCCGAGCGCCTCCAAAGGAGACCTAACAACTCAACCACCGGATCGGAATCGCTACAAGCAAAGCTATGGGCTGTAAGCTAGTATTTAAATATCTTATATTGATATATTAAATTATATCCGTGAGTAGAAATTTCATTCAACGTAAGGCGTATTGTAAAAACGCATCTAATAGATAGGTATCGGTATTTTGTAAATTTAGCGACGTCGGATATTCAATTTTATGAAGAAAAATAAATTAATTTTCTTATTACAATTCTAAACAATGTTTGGTCTACAGAAGATACGTATAAAAGCGTAATCAATTCAGTTCGTCATAAAAAATCAAATTGGGTCGAACTGCGGTTACACTTGTGCACAAATCATCATTCATGCGATAGTGACGTCATTCCACTCATATCGAGGAAGACCCTTGATAATATTTAATGAAACACTTTTCGTAGGAAATTTACTGTGAGTGGTTCGAGCTCCCAAAATAAATTTAGTTTTATTTCACAATTCTTTCGCCATTGCTTAAACATAAGTCATTTATTTCGCGAATCTAATAGTGAACTCTCCATAATGCAACTTTGAATTTTATGCAAGTTTTTATTGCTTAAGCTTATTGCTTTTCCTATGAATTTAAAGCTCTGGCGTTTAGTCACAGAGAGAAATTGAAATTTATTTCAAACTAGCCAAGCAACCTATTATTGACGGTACTATGACAGAATATTTATGAAATTTCATCACAATCCGATGACTGGTTTAAAATTGAATAGAAGGTAACCACGCAAACATTTTTTTTTTTTTTTTTTTTTTTTTATTGCTTAGATGGGTGGACGAGCTCACAGCTCACCTGGTGTTAAGTGGTTACTGGAGCCCATAGACGTCTACAACGTAAATGCGCCACCCACCTTGAGATATAAGTTCTAAGGTCTCAGTATAGTTACAACGGCTACCCCACCCTTCAAACCGAAACGCATTACTGCTTCACGGCAGAAATAGGCAGGGCGGTGGTACCTACCCGTGCGGACTCACAATAGGTCCTACCACCAGTGGGAAAATATTTTATTTATTTATAAATATATGTATAAAAGACAGGTACCTAAATTAAAGACAGTGAAGCTCTTAAGCTGGAAACCTGGCTTTGCATTGCAGGCAGAAGGGCGATGCCAGCGGCGCAGCAACGTTGCCTTACTTTGTTTCAACATAGTTATTAACTATGCTGACTATTTTGCTTATATCAAGAGGCCTAGAATCATATATAGTCAGAATTAAACACATTTCTAGCCTGTTCCTATTTCGATTACCACACTGACGGAAACTGGTCTATGAACACGTGCAATTCCAATTTCAGAATTGAAATAGCTCACAATATTCTGCTTATTTAGTACCGGGTCAGGTCTAAACAAACAGTGGACGAACACAGATGAACCAAGACACACAAACACCACAAATGATAAACATATGTACATACATGAATACAAATTGTTTACTGGACCGAGATAAATATTATTAAGAGGAACAGCGGGTACGTTTTACATAGTGTATAATTGAGGCCATCAGCGCAAAAGGGGCCTAACGCACAATTTTTTATATTCAAGCTTATATGTATATTGGAATTTATTTAAAACATAATTTTTGATGCAAAATCGGCCTATCCCTAGTTTCAATCCATAGATAACATATGACTTTGTAAACATCATTTTATCGCGTATTTTTTTGCCTACGAAGTATTGTAAAGGTAAATTCGAACCTCATTATCTCCGTACTATGGTAAGCATGGGCCACTTTTACTCCGACGGCCTCATATGCCATATACATCTGTAGGTATTCTCTCAGAAAACTAGAGGCCCTTTTTTGCTTAGATGGTTGGACAAGCTCACGTCCCGCCTGGTTTTAAGTGGTTACCGGAGGCCATGGACACCTACGGCGTAAATGTCGCCACCCACCTCGAGACATGAGGTCTAAGGTTATGGAGGGTAGAGGTAAGGAGCGCCATATTGTATAAAGACAAGTTGAAACAGTGTCCACCTGTAAACAATAAATTACGGTTTCAAGACTCACCGAAATAGCGTTAGTGTAGGAAGTGGAAGTGATATGGATATAGCAGCTTTCAACTAGGTGCTGGATTTTAGTGAAGTTGATAGTTCATGGCGCTGTGTTTTAAATCTTTCCACTCATTACTATGCTGCCACCTTCATTTGCTCCCTTTCAGCGGACAATTTTTAATACACTAAGAAGGTGCAGTTTACTTCTACCCTTCATATTTTCTCCTCTCTTAAAGAGTGAACCTGTCAAATGTCACGAAAACTAAACTGCCATAATACGTGACAAACTAGGTTTCATGGTTTCATATTTCAGTGGGTTTTATACTTCAGTGTGACAAACGCACTTCTAAAAGTCCCATGTCAAAATAATATATTTAACCTGTATTCGTTTTTAGCTAAGATAGAATAATAAATATAGTTTAAAAAAATACCAAAAAAATACCTCATCTTTTTTTTTGCCAAGCAAGTCAAATTGGAAAATTAATTATTCTTTGTTATGATTGGGACTGCCCTAAAACTGAAATAAATTAAAATTGTTGTATTGTCATTAGTCTTTGATACATGTTCACTTATTTTCGCCATTACGATATATAGTCAATACATATTCGGTATCCAATCACAATTTAAATCGACTTTAAATCGACTACGATTATTCTATTAATTTTTTTAGTAGTTAAATTACGTTAACGATTTGCTGCACATATTAATACAAGAATCATCAACCTGGATGGTAAAATAGCCGCCGTCAATGTGTCTACACCATCTGAATACGTCTCTGAGTTTCCAGTAAAAAAGCCATATCTTTTTTTTTTGAGAGTACACTTTTATGGCAGTATACGTATAATGATGGAATTCCAATCCGTAAAAACCGGAAACAGAATATCGAATGAACCGGATATTATTTTTCGATTAACCTTTTGAACGGGCTTTGTTTGAATAAAGAATACTTTAATATACTTTATAGCATTTTTGGTATATAAGGTTTTTTTTCTTTTTTTTTCTAGCTTCTTTAATTCAGTGAGTTTCAATACGACCTAACACCAGTAAAAGATCGAGAGCTCCACCGCCTCTGGCTGTTGCACTAATACCAACCTTATTTTACAGGCACTAGGGTATAATACTGTAAGTTCCTAAAAGTCAGTACCACTATCCACTCCCGCGCAATATTCGTGCACTGTAATTTAAGGGGTGGTAATTTTACATTGCGCTTCAGTAGACGGGACTGCTGTCCATGCACGTATCATTAAGACATCTGCTGAAACCCAATAAAGCATTAAGAACTCACTTTTTTTTTTCGGGTCGGGGCCGAAACGTCTATGAAGTCCCCGCGCCTAGAGGGCGAACGGGGTATGTGGGACTTGACAATCTGCAGATGTTGGAAGCAGACCGCGGGCCCAAAGAGTTTTAGGGCCCTACCGCACTAAACGACTCCCCTGCACTCTTACTCCCAACGTCCGATCTCCATCATGGCTCAAAATCCGATCAAAATAGGGAGGGATGTTAAAAACTCCCTAACTTAACTCATCTAGTTCCAAGAAATACGGACAGTGTAATTTATTAGTAACTAACAAGGTACGTTAGACGAAGTTCCCTCGATATAGTTACGGAGCTCTATCTAAATTTTAATCGGGTGGTCGCGACGGAGCGTATCCTTAATTGGAGGTTAAGTTAACTTACTTCACATCCTTACTGTTTATAGTACTTGGTAAACTGGGGCGGAACAGTGAACTGGAGTCGAATGAATTCATTTATTACTAAGGCTAACCAAATTGGGAAAATATTTTCGTGAAAAGTTCCGTGATAATGCTAATGATTTGTGTTCTCTTAATCTTACTGAAAAGTTATTTTAATGTACACGCCTTTATTGGCTCGAACAGTGTTCACCTGTGTATGTAACAAAATCTTGCAACGTAATTTTTATAAACTTAAAAACGCATGTGCAAAACTCTGTATGTGCATGTGAGATTTGTGACAGCACATTGGCTATTTCGCTTCGAGTAGTCCCGATTACTAATTGACTGCATGCCATCTCTGTAACACTTTTATAGTCGATAGAACTATCCCTAGAATTATCGAGAACATTCCTCACAAGTCGAGTATCTTCAATATGCGTTTTCGCCATTTGACAATAGATGGCGTTGTACTTCTGGAACGTTCTAAATTTTAGTGATTTTTATATTCGTTTCTACTATCCGACGATAGATGGCGTTTCTGTTAGCGACGTAACAATAATAATGTCAGATGTTACGGCCGCGAGGACTGCACCCGACGTCCCCGGAAACCGGTTGTTGAACGACTGTTGTTATTGTTCAACTGCAATTTTAACTAAACGTACAGTGTGCGTAACTGCTTGCTAAGATGTTCGGTCGTATTACACTGATGAATAATACATACGCAACGTATTATTATAGCACCTCCCCCACTTGTATTTGAAGCCATTTATTAAAAGTGGAATATGATCTCGGTCACGAGCCCTAATAAATCAAAACTTATTTTTTGGCTGTATATCAT
Source organism: Bombyx mori (assembly GCF_030269925.1). Taxonomy (NCBI): domain Eukaryota; kingdom Metazoa; phylum Arthropoda; class Insecta; order Lepidoptera; family Bombycidae; genus Bombyx; species Bombyx mori. The sequence goes on along the minus strand of NC_085117.1, from coordinate 7,573,773 downwards.
TTGAATGTATAACTGAAATGGAAATTGCCACTCAATCAGCACTCTAACCAATATCAGTCGGCTGTCGGAGCACGAATACTGAAGCCCTATATCAAGAAATTGCCCCCCGAACACAATGTTATAGGGTTGCCACAAGTCACAGGATTTAGTATTGGAGCTATCATTTGAAATGCTTTGGTTTTTGCTTTTCCACATCACTTCCACGTAATTTTTTTTGCCTGCCTATCTGCCAGTAGCCTCGGAGGGCTATTCTGGCTTCGCCGTGACTAGTCGATAAGCTCACGGCGCTCAGTGTGAAAGGATTTGGTAACATCTGCCTTAGCAAGAGCAATGCTTCTCTAAATCTACCACCGGACCGGATTCGCGACCCACTGAAAAAATACGGCGAGAAACCCAGCGGGCCAGTTCCTGAATGTGAACATGACCTTCTTCAAGCGACGCTTGAAAATAATGCTGATCAGTAGGCAGCAAATTGTCTGTGCCCCTAGGATTGCTATTATTTATGAGCAACCATAATCACCAGGACCTGCTCGTCTTCCTATTATAACAATAAATACAAAAAATATCTTTTAAACGACATTAATTTAACTGCTATTGAGATTATTAATAGCCCGGTACACAGACATTTTACTAATACCAAGCGTATGGAGAGTTTTAAAAATTGCATTTGGCTCCATACCTACTTTGTGTAATGCAATCACAGCGATTCTGTTCTCTTTATCACCCCACCCCATTTTAATATCGCAAAATATTGTACAATGTATTGGCGCCAAAATAAGAAAACTTAATAAGCAATCATATAAAAATGACAGATTCCAAATTCAATGTAATATTTTGTTTATTTTTAATTGTAACAGTATTTATGGCCAGACTAAGTATATATAACCTGAATCTCGGAAACGGCTCCAACGACTTTTATAAAATTTTGTATACAGAGGATTTCGGGGGCGATAAATCGATTTACCTACGATTTATTTTCAGAAAAAGTTGTTTTATTTGTGTTTTCAATGATAAACTCTTCCCGACATCTATTGGCGAATAATAATACTATTTTTCTTAATTGAGGGCAACTAACCGCTTTAAAGACAAAACATCATCTAGTAAAATGTATATAATTAAAAAAAAAATTAACTTTAAATAAACATCCCTTTACCCTAATTATCTTATTTAGAGATATTAGGCCATAATAATATAATTCCTGAACTGTAATAATATATAATTATATTATAACTAGCTGGCCCGGCAAACTTTGTTTTGCCATATAAATTATTTCTAGGAAAGATAAAAAACCTAGATAACCACTGCAGTGCCATCTGCCGGGCTGATTTGTAAATCTAAACCATTCTCGAATCCACCTGAAGGTACACAGAAAATTTAATTAAAATCGGTCCAAAAACACTACAACATGACACTGGCATAAATTGCTGATTGCATCGGCAGATTGCCTAAGGAGAAGAAAAAAAAAAAAAAACGGTCCAGCCGCTTAGGAGGAGTTCAGTGACAAACACACGCACAGAAGAAATATATTTATAAAGATATTATTATATAATGTGCCCTCGATATATGCATAAATTGTGACGTTGATCGCTCGCCTTGAAGTTAGTGAAAATAATGTAATATGTATAAAAGCATGTTAAAAATTAACCTGTTTTTTTTTCTTCGTGTTCGCATAGTAACAATGACCAGCTATACTATCTCGATCTTCAGAGACAATGCCACTACACAAATCATGTACGCATATACAATCAATATACAACAAGTTTGGTAGAATCCCCCAACAAAATTTCCTTTGACCATCAAAGGCGAGGATATGTTGTGAGCACGGCGGAGTCGTTTCCATGCAAATCAAGAGGTCTGTACTTACTCTAAGGGGATTGTAATCTGAGCGGAGCGCTCGTGTGAGAAGATTTACTGAAGGGCACTGTGTGTATTGTAGGAGTGCGTTCATTAAATTAATTGTTAGAAAACTGCCAACATTAAATTATCGTGTATTCGCGTTAGGTTAGGTTACAGCGTGAAACGAACCCTATATCGTGATTTGTTATATTATCTGTGCATTTTTCACTCAATCACGATTTTGGCGCCTTATTTTATAAATTTTATCCAATTATTGGCGGGATAAAAATATATAGCATTACCTCCACAAAACCCACTTATTATTTGTCCCGTACGTGGACAGGTTTGAATGAATCGTGCCCTGTTTTGTCCATTTCTACCTCAAGCCATAATTAGTAACCTGTAATGCTGAGCTCTGAGCTAGAAACAAAACCGAGCTGTTTTAAATAATGTCTACAATCCTATTTCAAAATCACAGTCATCCTACATTTTTGTGAAGATCAATAAGGGGTAATTAAAATCGTTTATCAAGAAATATTTGTAAGAGTTCAGCAAAGGGCAGAGGAAAAGATAAGTTAGTATATTGTTTTTTTTTAAGGGATTTTATGACCTGGTAACTGAGACCTTTAAGTCATGTCTTATTTTAATTTATATTCATATTTTTATGAAAAATTATATTATGGAGTGAAATGAAATGAAGATGATTAATTTGAGACATTAATCAACTGGGATGAAATAAATGAAATGAAATGAGATGATATGGGATGAAATATAATCTCAGTAAAATGGTGTTCATTTACTAAGATTTTTTCAGTGGACTTTTTGGAGGATCCCGAGAAGTTACGTCCAGCGGCTTTGTTTCATTTTCCAACATTTCTGTACTTTCACAGATATTAAACAGTTAATAAACCACTATTATTACACATTTAGACCCGAAGAAACACTAAATAGACAAAATAAAACAAATCACACAACTTCACTCCTCGCGTTCCCGCTAAAAAGTCCTGGTATATTATTATTACCAAAGTATCGTAGATAAACTTTGAGAATAAAATAATAGTCTTGGGCGGGCTTTTTATCTACCACAGACTATATCATTGTTCGATGAATACTGTCAATGGCTGTATGCATTTATGGACATATTTCATGTGAATGTCCGAAAAACGCGTGTGAATTTACTAAAACATTGGACACATTCAAATATATTTTCTACAAGCTGACCCGGCAGACTTCGTAGTACCTCAATCGATAAATAAAAGACCTAAACTTTTGTATAAAATAAACTTAAAACAAACAAAAAAAAAGAATCCGTCCGACGGGGGACACATCAAAGAAAAAACAAAATTGTTATTTTTATTTCATTCCGCAGCATTTTCATATTTATCTACCTTTTAAACCTTCTCTGGACTTCCATAAATAATTCAAGACCAAAATTAGCCAAATCGGTCCAGCCGTTCTCGAGTTTTAGCGAGATTAACGAACAGCAATTCATTTTTATATATACAGATAAGTTGTTGTTTACACGCCTAACACGTAAGCCCTTTAGAATTATCTCACATCCTTCTTCTGATATCACCAGCTTTGTTGCGGGCAGACTGTCGTTTTAATCCAACTCGAAAATGTATCGAGTTCACGAAAGAGCGTTCCTACAAAAGGCGCCTGAAGCCATGACTTAATCTCTCTGTAGGGTTGTGAGCACATACTTCAGGTCGAGTGACAGTGATTACGACAGTAAGGTGAACCCAAGTAGATGCTACCACCTTTTTTATCGCGAGGCAGTAATGAGTTTTTTTTCATTGCTTTTATGGGTGAACGAGCTCACGGCCCACCTGGTGTTGAGTGGTTACCGGAGCCCATAGACTCCTACAACGTCAATACAACACGAGAGACATGAGTTCTAAGGTCTCAATTTCGGTACAATGGCTGGTCCCACCCTTCAAATCGAAACTCATTACTGCTTCACGGCAGAAATAGGCAGGGTGGTGGTATCTACCCGTGCGGAGTCACAAGACGTCCTACCACCAGCTCCGGTTTGAAAAGTGTCTCAATACAACACAACACAATTGAAATTTCAACCATGATGTCTATTGTTTCTGGTAGCTGTATAACACCACACCACGTGAGCAGGAAGCTCAATCACTTTTATGTAAAAATAATATGAAATGATTAATTTAAAAAAATACGTTTTACGTCGTTTTAATGTAATTGCTATCTTTAGAACTGCTCTTTAGATTGTTTTGATAATAAACTCCGGTTACCTTTTTGACGCTTATATATATTCGAAGACGTCGTGGTCTAAAGGATAAGACGTCCGGTGCATTCGTATCGAGCGATGCACTGGTGTTCGAATCTCGCTGGCGGGTACCAATTTTTCTAATGAAATACGTACTCAACAAATGTTCACGATTGACTTCCACGGTGAAGGAATAACATCGTGCAATAAAAATCAAACCCGCAAAATTATAATTTGCGTAATTACTGGTGGTAGGACCTCTTGTGAGTCCGCACGGATAGGTACCACCGCCCCGCCTATTTCTGCCGTGAAGCAGTAATGCGTTTCGGTTTGAAGGGTGGGGCAGCCGTTGTGACTATACTGAGACCTTAGAACTATATCTCAAGGTGTGTGGCGCATTTATGTTGTAGATGTCTATGGGCAGTAACCACTTAACACCAGGTGGGCTGTGCGCTCATCCACACACCTAAGCAATAAAAAAAAAATAAAAAAACATGGTGACGAGCGGGATCCACCGTCTCTGCGATAAGTGAGGTGTGTTTGACAGCTGATTTTGCCTTACCGTGAAAACTCGCAAAATACGAACAAAAAAACCAAGCATCCATTTGTAGTAGTTTCTACGGCTTATACGAATCGTAAACATAATGAAGACTAGAGAGCGAGAGAGAGAATAAAAATACTTTTTTGCACACCAGAATACAATTGTCATTAAAATATAGGCAGATACATAATAACATAATTGTATAATAGGCGATCTTATTTTTTTTGTAGCGCATCAGGGATGTTTGCAGACGCGCACATAGATTGTTTTTACGCTACCATGCGTAAGAGATGTGCATCTCTGGTAAACAGAGTGAGGGCCAGCTCCAACAGTATCCTGAGCATGATCGCAAGCAGGCTGGACTGTATATACATGGGTCGCTGTGGTGCCATCTCCCATGGGATGTTACCACAGTAATTCATTGTAATGTAAATATAACTACTAACATAGGTCTAAGTCTTATTAACAATTTATATGAGTCATGGTTACTTGAAATAAAAACATTATTATTATTATTATTATTATTGCTAAAAGCGACAGATACTTTTTATATTTTTTAATCTTGCGATTGTTCCCAGTTTTCGTGGACACGGACGACTTCCTATACAGGATGTCCTAAAAAGAATGGATAATCCTGAAATACCTCCTAGTAGAGGTATTGGGGACACAAACAAAAAAAAAAAACTAAGGTAGTACCCAAATTATGTGTTTTAAAAAAAAGTTGATATTTCCCATACTGCTTGCTGTTCGTATCTGGAATATACAACAGCTACAATTAAATGAAATCCATAGGCTTTTTGGTGTTATGATATTCTACATGGAAATTGAATGCTAAGGAATATGCAGGAAATCGTATGAGTAACTAGTGTAATTTTTTATTAAAGTTAATCTGAACTTAAATTTTAATCATGAAAGGGGATTGCCCACTCTCCATAGTGTGCTAGGCCCAAGGTGGACATTAAATATTACTATAAAAATGGACTGATTCAAATTCTTAAATGTATTAGATATCTAAAAAATATATTGAAATTGACGCCACTATTATAAAAAATATAATAAAAATAAAAAACTCGTTTCGAGGTTAATTTTCTATATAAATACCTCAAGAACTTTTCTTTTTTTAATGTTTAAGATGTTCCTAATGTATTTTTATCCAATTGTAGTTATTAGGGTATAAAAAACACACATACTTCTTTAAATATCTATATTATTCTATATTTTCTTCATCTTCATACACAATTAGTAAATCATCTAAAAATAGCACAGGAGAGCATATACACGGTTTTAAATCTCGGTCAGGTTAAAACCACAATTCACACAATGGTTTTCAGCCGTAGTATGAAACGTTATTGATAAAAGCAAAATAAATCGAAGAAAAATCAAAACACATCCATTTTGAACGCAAGCACAAGCAGCAAGCGAAGTGTCAGTCAGTCAGATTAAAATCAGTGTTGTCAGTATAAAGAAAAATAATGACATGAAATTCATATATCGATTATTTTTTTAAATAACCGATATTGGATTTATTTCTTAATCTTTTTTTTACGAGTACACATTATATTTTATTTTTTATGTTTTTGTTTTAGTTGTACATATTTAAATAACAATACAAGTTAAGTTTTTTTTATTGCTTAGATGGGTGGACGATCTCACAGCCACCCTGGTGTTAAGTGGTTACTGGAGCCCACAAACATCCACAACGTAAATGCGCCACCCACCTTGAGATATAAGTTCTAAGGTCTCAAGTATAGTAACAAGTTAAAGTCCAATGGGTATGTCTTTGATGTTATTTTATGTCCTTAAAATCGATTAAAATCGATTGATTAATGATAATATTTAAAATGATTTATTTATATGTTTTTTTATATACTTAAAATGTTTACTTAATACGTAAAAGGTTTTGAAGTTGGCAATATTTTTCCCGCAAAAATAAAATTCTTGTTTTTTTCAATAGAGTTACTTTTTTTAAACTACTTATTGTAAACTGTAGTGACGGTTATTTGGAAGAAAGTAAATGCATATTTATTTATGACAAAATTAATGCACTAAGTATTTTTTCTCTAATCTATTGTCCGCTTTGGGCCTGAAATGGGCCGTCCCCTTTAGTATTTTTTCTTTATTTTTAATTTAGGTACAACCTAGAAATATTTATTTTTAAGCTATTGCATAGCTTTTATCGCGGGCCTTGAGCGCGGCGACCAATCATGAAATTCCGTAACGAAAAAAACCTAACACCCCTCACTCCGCCTACCATGTAGCTCGCGTTCAACACATTCACACGTTGCGCTTTTGTAGTGTTTGTGAATAAGAGCGTGGCGTGACGTCACATTACATGCGCATCATGAAAAGTCTGCCCATCTCTCTCGCGCGGTCTAGCTTATGAATTTGAAAGGGACAATTAAGGTTTTGCTATTAATGTTTAATATAGCGTGATCTTGTTTTATTATTGTTTTAATATTAAATTATCATTGTCTAATTATAATTGCATAAGTTGATAAAAAATGTTATGCAATAGCTTTACCGCGGCAGTTCCCGAGTGCCACACGTTTGTTTTTATTTTTCATTTTGAGTCCCCTACCTTGAGATGTTTCAGGATTATCCATTCTTTCTGGGACACCCTGTATACTTATTTATGATAAATATTGGCTTTCGTTTACATTGGAGTTAGACGCTCTTGTTTCGGGAATCCGACTGTACACATTTTATACAAAATGCTTGCTAACAAGCCGATTAATTCGAACACAATTGTGTTACAAAATCACTGTTAGTTCGTTTTCAATCAACTGTGTGATAACGAAGACAAATTGACTCATGGATGGGATGACGCGAATAATTACGCTTTCTCTCATTCTCGTCTCTGGTTTTCACGAACGCTAATCTTTAATCTTAAAACTATTAAAGAACATCTGTGCAATAAAGCTTACTATAAAGTCAATGATAATCTAGAAGATTGCACAAAGTGAGAATAAGTTGCTCGCTCCGGGCATTTCAATATTGCAATAATTGTTACGTTAATAAATAAATAATATTTTAAATACTCATTGTAAAAATGAATATTTAAAAAAAATCTAATATTTAAAAAAAAAACTAGTATTTAAAAAAAAAGACATGCCCGCTGAGTTTCTTGCCAGTTCTTCTCAGGACGGAGGCTAGTTCTTGTGAATTGGCGGTAGTTCTTTTGACGTTCAACAAGTATGTACTTTCATTTATGTTGAATAAGAATTTTTGAAGTGAAAACTTCTTTAGAATCGTTGTGATTTCAAACCGGATGCAACGGAAAAAACGACAGGTAAGAGACACAAATACAAAAATGTGTAGGATGAAGCCAGCAAAGAATGAGACAGAAATATACATACTATTTAATACAGCGCCATCTGTGAGATTTTTTAATACTAACGTGTGTATGAAAGCTCTTGTAGTGAATTTTAATTTAGGATTATACGTGAAATTAAAATATCAATTCACAGAGGGCGCTACCTTACAATTATTTACTAATGACAAAATTTTACATATACTTAAGACGCTTAGGATAATTGTATTTTAATTTTGTAAGGTTTCACTTCTACCACGTGTGAATTGCACACATTTTTTTTTTTGATTTGATTTGATTTAGTGTAGGTTTTAATTGTCAATTCAATTAACGTCACGCGTACTTTGTGCTTAGTGCGAGTTTTTTAACTTCTCGATCGCGTAAAAGCTAACTCAAATTTGTATGGAGTTAGTACGTACTTTGTTCCAACTCCATCCAGCACACTGGTTTCAAGTTTTTATACCAACAGTGGAAGCTTAAAGCACAGAAGTAACTTGCAATCAAATTATTCACACACATTATAGTTGAATTTAATTCGAAAGCTCCAACATAGGGGTTCCATTGGGTGTCATGGGTGTTAGGAACATGTGTGAAAGTGCATGCTAAGCTCGGACAACGAGATATATTAACCCTTTTAATGCTGAGCTTATTTTCACATATAATATTTTGCAGGAGTTTATAAAATATTTTTGAAAATTAAAGTACCTTTAAAAAAGCTTTAACCTATAAAAAAATACACAAATTGTTAAATTCACAGCAAAATAAATTTAAATGGTTATTAACTTATTTCAATCGTTATATATTACATACGCGCGCTAAGGCACGTCCGTACAGGTCGATAGTCGATACCCAATACCTATAATCAAACTGCGCAAAAAGTCGGTATTCTGACGCTCCGCACTTTATGCGCATTAGAGTCGATCTATCGACGATTCGCGCTCATATGGTTAACAGAAACATTGACTCCAACACGGAGTCGAATTTAAATCGTCTAGACTAGTAATTACGGAAAAACAAACACGGGAACTTCAATCAATTTACATCAAAACAATTATGTCATATAATCCAAAAAACTGAAAATTCTGAAACGAAATAACCCTTAAGAAGAAAAAAATATTACATGAAAATTACATTCCAATTCAAAATCTCAGTTCCAGCGTGTACCTACTCGTTAATACGAAGACAATAAAATTACTTGGCGTGTGACGTCATTAGATTCCCATTAACCCACGTACGGAGCCGTGGATATAACAGTAAAGAGATCAGGGTGGAAACGAAAGACAAAACTTTGCTTTGAAATTTGATTTGGCTTCATTATGAGACAAAGAATATGTGTTTACGTAGCTATTTTCTGTGATTTACGCTGAAGTTTTCATGAAATTGTAAACCAAAAACTCTACATTATTCGAAACACCGTTAATTATAAAGTGTGCTAGTAAATTTCCTGCTTTTTAGAGCGTCTTATCTATCTATTCTATTCGCGGGTAGATAATCTATCTATGTCTGCAATGAGGCAGTAATGCATTCCAGTTTGAAGGGTGCAACAGTCTTGATACTATACATTTCTCTAATGAAATACGTACTTAACAAATGTTCACGATTGACTTCCACAGTGAAGAAATAACATCGTGTAGTAAAAATCAAACCCGCAAAAATATAATTTGCGTAATTACTGGTAATAGGACCTTTTCTGAATCCGCATGGGTAGGTACCACCGCCCCGCCTATTTCTGCCGTGAAGCAGTAATGCGTTTCGGTTTGAAGGGTGGGGCAGCCGTTGTAAATATACTGAGAACTGACTTATATCTCAAAGCAGGCGGCATTTGCGTTGTAGATGTCTATGGGCTCCGGTAACCACTTAACACCAGGTGTATCGCAAGCTCATCCACCCTCTTAAGCAATAAAAATAAAATAAAATTTGAGACTTAGATATTCACACATCCATGTCCCAAAGCGGGTTGTATTCACGTTGTGATATCTATGGACTCCGGTAACCACTTAATATCGCTTTTATAAGTTTTTTAAGTTACTAGCTGTACCCACCCGTCCGCTTCGCTGGGCATTTACAATTAACATTATTATTTCTCACCCCCACAAAGATTCTCATCATTAACGCCCCCGCACCTGGTGTAGGGAGTCCAACACTCATATAATAAATATGCTCAAATATTAGCCTATCCATTAAGTACATGTATTTTCTACATGGATACCAAGTTTCGAGTCAATCTGGTGCACGGTTCAGTAGCTATAACGGAACATCCGTAAAAACCACTGTAGATTTATTAGTACAGATTGAGCCCCAAAGTGAGCTCGTGTTGGCGTCTGTCTCCCATACCAAAATTCAACAGCGTATAACATTGCTTAACAAATCGTTGTGTCTGAGAGAGCGTGTAACATTCAGCCTAACAGGGATACGCCTAACAAACTGTCAAGGACAAAGTCAGTGCGTGACCGTGTCAGTATGAGACTAACTGACTGCACACTACGAATTTTACTGGAACGTCCATTATTCTAAATTGTGGCCTGCGATTGAATTTTGGTGAAGCTGTACAGCTAGGGATCAATAAGAGAAAGAAGCAGGTTCTAGAAGGGTCGAAGTCTCGACTGTGTAGCCTGGGGTAGCACCACCCCATCACTTCCCATAGGTATCGTAAAGGCGAATAAATATTTAACAGAGAATAGGCTGAAGCATTATAAGCCCGCGCGAGCGAGTACTGCCATCTTGCCTATTTCTCGTTATTGGGTTGAGGGCGGAGCGGCGATTAAAAAATAAAATTAAGACTGCCAGCTAATGTCTCAAGGTGGGCGACGGCCTTTACATTATGAGGTATGGTCTGTGACCTAATTCATCAATTAATCGTCGTCTCAAAAATTGAGAAAACTACGTTGAAAGCTCCCATTACATAACGATAGATTAGGTCAGTTTGCATTTTTAATTACTTAATTGACGGCCACGGCCTAACCGGTGTTAAGTGGTCATCGGAGCCCACAGACATCAAGCATTTCAATACCACCACCTGTCTTCCTTCAGCTATGACTTCTAATTCTTAGTTTATTACAGTATAACGACTACCCGTCCCTTCAAGCCGAAACACATAACGGAACCATAGATTCCGAAACGTCCAATTCACTTGAGAATTTTCACACGTTTGAAGGACCGATGACAGTATATGTTTTTCTACTTTGGCTTAACAAACTAAAAGGAGATTCTGACCTCGTTAAAAAATAGACATTTTATTTTTACTTTTTTTTCAGGTCACGATTTCTTTCAGCCGATTCCAGTTCACTTAATCCACGTCATGTTACTGTATCACGTAGCCGAGCCAAAACTAAACTAGTTTATGGAATGCGTAGAGCCAACGAGCCACGATCTGAATTAAGGAAATGCCGCACTATATCGTGCGAAATGTTTTATTTAAATCATTAAATGCCAAATACATACAACACGCCAAATGGTGCCTGAAAGAGTTATCCATTTCTGCTTATTTTTTACATAGCACGCAATGTAATGTAAAATTAGATTCAACTGACATGCGGGTCGATCTCACCCAAACGTAGACGATTTTTTTTATACTGCATCGATAAATGAACCCTCGATCAACCTGCTATTAAATGGTATTAATTGTAAATCAAATTTAAATTATCTTATATGTATAGCAGTGATACTACAATCTGATGAACGCTTAGGAAGGTATTGAGTGGCTTATTAAGGCACAGCAGACAAACACACATGCAAACAGTATTTGTTATTTATATAGATAGGTTTACAAGATTATCTGCTATAAATAAGGGTTATTAGTTACGAATATCTACCAGGCACTACTGAGGAAGGCTGTGTCGTTATCTAAGCATGTGATTCTCAAAATTTGTGCCGCGGACTGTAAATAACATCTATCTCCGGCGTACTCGTACGATAGCGAAGTACACAAAGCGTCCGAGATGTAAATCTTTGCGGTAGGTACATTCATTATCTGGGCATTATAACCACGAATGCCGTCGTCTTTATATGTAGGGTTGTCGGTTCCAAAATAATTGTCATTTTATTGATGGTAGGCCCTCAGGGGTGGCACATACACTCTGTCTAAATCTTTTTTTTCTTTTTCATTGACCGTGTAGGCAGACGACCATATAGCCCACCTATTGGTGAGTTGGAGCCCATGGACTTCAGCAATGCCAAAGCCAAGTCGCTGCCTACCTGTAGGTACACTCCACAAGCCTCATTTGAAGAAGAACATGTCATAATGCTCCGGAAACACCGTGGAGGAGAACTGTAAACTAGTTATCTATTCCGATCGGTACAGTGGGACTGCCGTTGCACAGTTAAAAGTTCGACCTCATGTCTCAAGGTTGGGGCCGTATTACATTTCCGTCGGGGGGCTTTGATAACAGCTTTACAATAAGCGGATAGTGAGCTCATCCATTCGATTAGAATCCTCAACAAAGACTAATTACGCCGAGTCATTTTAATAAACAGAATGGAATTCTTCACAACTGCTCCTTGCTGTAAAAACACACGCTGTATGTAATGTCAACGGTAACCAAACAGCTCAGAATTTAAAGGTTATTTATAATCTTCCCTGATGTCATTAGACTGTCTGTGCCGAGGTATTGGAAGTTTTTATTATTAATTCGTAACAAAGACAAGGGATCAATTAGTCTTGGTGCATACATACCTACCTATACATATTCTAAGCCTTCACTTTGCCCTAGATGTGCTTACAAACGACTTTCATATTAAAGGGAAAATAATAATTAGTCCCGAAAAACTTAATTTTCCTATTCACTGAACGTTAGACACGATATGGGCACCAAAACGGAATGCCACGACTACGTTCTTGTCTTTAGTAACAAAATTTCGTAGCGCTGTCGTAGTATGGAAGCTATGACCATCATAACCAAATAACCTTCTTGGTTAAAGAGTGTTCAATTGCCTGTTAAATGTAATAGCTATTTTAATCGAAGTAAATCAAGACTAAGATACAAAAATAAAGAGTGATATTTAGGTAGCATTCAACGCTTAGCTTTTTCTATCCAGAATCATACGAGCAACTTTCTTTTAGTTACCCCATTGTATCAATACAAATAATAGAACACCAGACTTCGGTGTGTCTGTACATTGAACGAAAGTAATGAAAATAGATATGGAGTAAGTAAACTAGAGTAATAGTACCTACAAAAGCAACGATCTTTAGAATAGTTTTTTTATCTGTTGTCTGTTTGTTCGCGGACATCTCTGGAATTAATGAATATTATTTTCATCAGTATTCACATATACGTTGTATATGATTTGTTTCATTAAAATCGTATGCTGTAAAAACATTATCGTATTTTAAAAATGTTTAGAGTTTGCTTTTACACTGTTAGCCTTTTTATTCCTACCTTTTCTAGTGACCTCGAGGGGTCATACTAGATTCCTACCTATACTGATAGCCTTGAGAGGCTATTTCAGCTTTTCCTTGACGTGTAGCTGAGCTCACGGGGCTCTAACCCGGTGACGTTGCTAACACTAGCTCTAGAAAGAGCAGCGCTTCGCAGAATCTACCACACGATCGGAAACGCGACCCACTGGGAAGATCCGGCGAGAAACTCAGTGGGCTTTGTTAGCCGTTAAAAACTATATAGCAAATATTTAGAATAAGTAACTAACTCTAGCCCAAGCGAATAAATCATTTTGACAAAATTAGATATGGAAATAATTTGAACCCTGGAAACACAATAAGGGCTATGGTTTATTCCACTGCTGAACACGAATCACAATCCACGCGATATAAAGCGTAGCTAATGCAGGCGATGCTGCGGGCGGGAAGCTAGCTAATCTAATAAAAGAAGGTCTCGTAAAAATGTAATTTTGTCTTCAATACAACGTAGGTACGTACGACTAATAAAAAACAACTACAACTAACACGCTGTTCGTCTAAATACAATAAATAGCTGTTGAGTAATAAAACGGATGTTTGCGCTCTTCCTATTAACCAGTCCGCTATGTATGTGTGTGTGTGCTTAAGCTTCATTCGTATATACCAGTGGTTCCCAAACCTATTTTGTCTACTGCCCACTTTGAGAATAAATTATTTTTTAGCGCCCCCATTTTTTCACCTTCTTAAAAACCACTATAGTGAGAGCTTAGTCAGTGTCTAAGTGTCCTTTTAAATGAAATTATAAATCGCCTCCCAAGCCTCTACATTTTCCCCCCCATTTTTTCACTGGGTCTCTTACCGCCCCCCTTTAGGTCTGCAGCGTCCACACGGGGGCGTTATCGCCCATTTTGGGAAAGGCTGGAATATACCCTCGCCGACTGACACTGGCAGAGTTATGCTGAAAATACAGCTGCTTAATGTAACTATGACAGTCTTGAAATTTGAGAACAAGCGTTGCATGAAGCTATAAAGTCACAGTTTGCTTGAAAATTGATTACGTTGTAAATACTTTGTCGTCGACGTCATCTCTGCTCATGTGTTCAGAGAAGAAAAATAATTTTATTATTATTTATCGCTTAGATGGGTGGACGAGCTCACGGCCCACCTGGTCTTAAATGGTTACCAGAGCCCATAGATATCAGCAACGTATATACCGACACTCACCGTGAGACATGAGTATCTAAGTCTCAGTTTCATAGGATAATCGCTGCGCTAGAAATAAGGTGGTGGTGGTGGGAATAATAATAATAATAATATAACTTTTTAAATAACACTACATGTACAGAGTAAGCATATAAAACAAATAATAGACGGTGACATAAATTGGCGGCCTTATCGCTGAAAGCGATCTCTTCCAGACAACCTTGCAGGGAGAGGAATGAGCAAACTAGCATGGACGGTGCTGTATCTTAACAGACTTACATAAAAATATATCTTGTAACACACCTGGTGTTAAGTGGTTACTGGAGCCCATAGACATCTACAACGTATATGCGCCACCCACCTTGAGATATGAATTCTGAGGCCTCAGTACAGTTCTTAGGGCTGCTTCACCCTTCAAACCGAAACGCATTACCGCTTCACGGCAGAAATAGGCAGGGTGGTGGTACCTACCCGTGCGGACTCACAAGAGGTCCTACCACCAGTAACAGATATCAGAATGAAATGAAATTCTTTATTCTCTACGTCCGCTTTTTACGTGAACCAGTACAAACGAATATAGGATAGGAGGTTCTATTTCATTCTTCTACTATTTTCAAGTAAAAATTACATCACTTGAAAAAAAAGGACAAAATTCATAATGCAAAAAAAAACAAAATGATAACCCAAAAATTTAAAAAGGTTGCATTAATTAACGAGAAACACATTATTTCGTTTAATGTTTACGCGGAAGCTTCATTATTACGAGACGTGATTTGAAAGCTCCCCGAAAACGCGAGACCGATTTGAAAGCTTTTCGACAACATTTTAGAATTCATGTGTGTTGAGGTTAATTTCAACTGGAAATTCGCAAATAAAATTGTTTTGACATACATTGTATCCCAGAAAATTTCTTTTGAAGGCTTTACTGAAATCCGAACTCATTGGGAGCTTGTATCGTCAAAAATACACATTGAAAAAAAAAAGTATTTGTTCTAAAATACTTTTTGGTTTTGTTTTGTTTTGTTTATGTTAGTCAAATGTAGACGGGAGATAAAGACAATTTTGGAATTTCTAATCATCAATTTATTATTATTCATAGATCTTAAGAACAACAGTATATAATATAATTTATGTAACTATACTATAAGCATCATAATAATTTAAGGATTAATATAAGAATTAACTATAGTAATAATAATTAAGCAAATTTAGAGCTATACACGTATTAGGTTAAGTCGCCTATTAAGCAATTAATTACAAATCATTTTATAGTATTATACAAACACAATAATTAAGAAATACATATATACGTTAAACTTCAATGAGCATATTTACAACACAATGCCAAGTTCGATCAATTGCTCAATTAGAAGTATTTAGAATTCAAATGGAATATTAATAAGGGTCACCGTTTGAGTTTTCGTCCCACAAGCAGCGTGTTTTTCGAAGCGACGTGACAGCGATTTCTTACGTATAGCGGAACTTTGAAAATATCAACGAATTTTTTTTAGAATGTGACAATAGCTATGTTAAAATTAGTAGTATAGGAGGCGGTGTTACCGATTCTTGGAAGCTTACACCGCTTGTAACTATTAAGCTCCACGTCTGATGGCTTAAATGGCTATCGA
This sequence comes from Bombyx mori, assembly GCF_030269925.1. Classification (NCBI taxonomy): domain Eukaryota; kingdom Metazoa; phylum Arthropoda; class Insecta; order Lepidoptera; family Bombycidae; genus Bombyx; species Bombyx mori. The sequence continues at coordinate 7,557,666 of NC_085117.1, read as the reverse complement.
GATACGAGTTTTTATTCTCGAACAAGTCTAGTACACAATCAGCCCTAATACATAAACTCACTCGGCGTACCCTCAAACTTTCCGTTTCCGCTGCAAATCCCACCGCAACCTATACTATTGTAAAACAAAAGAGATTACGCCAACAAACTTCGACAGGAGGTATTAAACCGAACTGCAAATTTGTGGTAGGCAGTATAAAACGCGCCACAGGATGAAATCTTAGCTTTACCGAATATCAGTGGTCGTTTCCTGTCTTCAAATTAAACATGGAAAGAATAGATGTGCCATCGTTCTGGGAGTTCAAAGGAGCCGGTGAGTTCGGCAGCTTTCATTTCTCACTAAGCTCATTAAGCACACATTTAGACCACAGAATAGCTACAGGCAAATTGATCTGACAAGGATTCAGCAGACCTTTGGATCCAGTATTTACAGTACATCTGGAGATATCAAGAGGTTCAGAGGTGATACTGTGGCTCAAGTGACAATGAAGCTTGAATGGTAAATTTAAAATTTGATCCAATATTGTAGTGCCTATTCTGTTCTTCATGGAAATTTTTTCACAGTGTAAGAGCCGCGACATTTTCCTTTTAGCACTATTACTAAAAATCAACGATTTTATCCAAAACATCAACCTAACATTTCACGATTTAGAAACATTAAAAAGAAGCAGAGAAGAACGTGCTGTTCTTTTAAGGTTCGGTTAAGTCTCAGTTTATATCAGCTATAATGTTTTTAAAATCCATATGTACATTTTAAGAACTATAGCATTCTCAGTACTAGGCGACCAAAACCAATAATTTTAAACGTGCATTCCGCGATTTAAATGGCCTCGCCGTAACAACCCGCCGCTTTTTGTGGACCATTAAATTAATGAGAGCATTACAACGTAAATGTAATTTATGCTCGTTTAATCCTTATTTTCGGTTCGGAGACCATCATTTTGGCTATAAAATTGTCCATAGAATCCTCCTACCTTTTACGATTTTTGGTCGTATTTGAAAGAAGGGCCTTCGTACATAGTTTTGCAAATCAATATTCATTTTTCAAGCTCAGCACTGAGAAAGCATTTCGATAAGAGTGGCTGTTGGGCAGCAGCCCCAAGGGATGCCTGGACCATTAGTGCCAACGATGCGATTAGTGAGTCATCCAAACTAGCATCACCTTATTATCTTTCAGGTGATTATACGGATCAAAAACTATTGATGTCATCCCCATTTCCTGTTACCACGATTATAATCCTATACTTGTGGTTCGTTTTGAAATTCGGTCCGGAATTCATGAGGCAACGAAAACCCTACAATGTTGAAAAGCTTCTTGTTGTATACAACAATTTACAAGTTGCCGTCTCGTTTTACATCTTTTATTTGGTAAGTGCTACAAATAAGTCTAAACTTACGTTTTAAAGTCACTGAATTACCTTTGATACTAAGTATATGGGCTTGGACGACATTTATTTGGGCCGGAAATTTCATTGCACCTACCACTATTTACTTTGCACTACCTTTGGTTGACTGGTAGAGAATGCCTTAGGCATTAAGTCCGCCAATGTAAATTTTACATGAAGTGTATAATAAATAAATAAATAAATAAATAAATAAATAAATAAATAAATAAATAATGAAACTTCTCTAATAGTTGGGGCAATTACCTCACGTATAGAGAATGTGGTATGTTGTATTCGAATCCAACAACCAATTTCTCCATCACACGTTCGTTGCCCGTGCGTCTAATCGCCAACGAGACATTCAAAACTTGCAAAAGACGAGTAGAAGCAGTCTGTCTACGCATCTCATTTCGCCACTTGGCCTCGCGAACTGATGCACTTACGAATTTCGGCGACGCGACCATTAGACCTCTCAGTTGGCGAACCGCTGTATGCATCCTCCATAAGTCCCGGTGTGGCAAACCTAACGAGGATCTGGGAGCATATCTGTGGCGGTAGCCATCATACAACACAAGATATTAGACAAATGCCTGAAACTCACAACATTTTCAAGATAATATTTCAACACAATATATTTTCAACATATATAAAAGTTCCGAACAACAACGTTCGGACCGTCGGTCTACCGAGCAATATCACCCGCTCGGTATAAGATCTTCCTTTCTTCGTAAAACTACATATCCTTCGCTCCCGCGATTGCTTGGTGCGTCGTATTCATATACGCTTTCGTCAATCACCAAACCTATATTTAGGAAATCAAGAACTTGAGCTAATTGAAATTTATTCAGGAAAAATCGTAACCTAAATTTTATTGACTATAGATTTAGCATAATATAACTTTAGACTTGAATTAAATCGTATATATTGGTCTGCTTGTCTCGTTTTCTACTACACACGTGATAATTATAGGTTGAGGTCTCTAAATGATGTCCTGGTTAGTAGATGGATGCGTCTCGCACACTGTAAAGCAATTTTATAATGCAAATATAGTCATCTGGTCTCAGACGGGTCGCAATAAGGAAACGTCGCTTGCATCTTTCATACGTCAGACGGGAAATGAACAGCAAACATTATTGTTTTATTGTGACAAAACAAAGGTATGTTTTTGGGGCATATTGGAGTTTAGATTTCGTTGCGTATTCCATACAAAATCAATAGTCGCTAGGTTCAAAAGATCGTTAATTGAGATTAATTAGTTTGTCTATTCTGTTTGTTTGATGGAAGAGGAGAAAAGAGAATATATGTTTGTTGGATATTTTTATTTGTTCCCTCATAGCTTCCAAAGTACTTTTCGTGGTTCAACAAACAAAGTAAAGTTATATGCGTTTTATCACTCTGCGTGTCGTGAAGTTTGGTAATAAATTTTGACTGACGTCACAGCCCTGACTCCTTTAATTACTGTTTTCTATTTCGATTTTGAGAACTAAGTATCTTTTTACTGTGGCAATATATTTTTTGGAACAGTAGGAAATCGCCTGATTTTCGCCTACGCGTAAGGTTGTTGGGTGAGAATGTCGAATTTGACACGACCAAAACCCTAGGTCTCAACGGCTTGCGTCCGAGACTCAAACGAGACAAAACTCATTAAGGTAGGCTGGGGGAAAGATTATGCGTTTAACGCGGAGCGAATATCGTTGCCAGCTATAAAACATAAAATATTCTAATGTATTTGGAAATCAATATTCATTTAGTAGCTTAGTACAAATACTTTTCTTTTTAGTATATTCGTAATTCGTGAAAGTGTACATAAGTCTAAGCTTCTTGAGGCATGAGCCCGATTCTCCCTCAAAATTTTTAATTTTTCTTACAATTTACTATGTAACATTATATTATAACATTTTGCAAAAATTTTGTGTTCTCCAAACACCATCTTTGCTTTCTATATCAACGTTGGAAACGAACTCATGGATGGAGGTGATCTCAACCCTTAGACATGAGGAGCACGACTGAAGAAAGGAAATCGACATATCTTATAATGATATTAGTATATATACAGACGATTTCATAAAAAAAAAAGTTCAAGGCATTCTCCTTTGAATCGAATGTAAAAGATCTTCCCATTGTTTGTAAACTCATATTACATTATATTGAAAAACATTGACACCTCTGACACAAATCGAAAAGTTCAAGGGTATATTGAATTCAATCGAAAATTTTATTCAATCAAGGTTACTCGTGTAACAGGTGAACGAACTCACAGCCCATTTGGTGTTAACTGGTGTAGGTACTAACTGACTGACTCGGTGGCGCAGTAGAGATCGGCTCTGACTATTGCGCCGAGGGTCGTGGGTTCGATTCCCACATCGGGCAAATATTATGTGATGAACAGATTTGTTTGCTCTTTGTCTGGATGTTTACTATATCTATATTTAAACATATCTAAGTTTTTTTCAAATTTTTTTTCATCCAGCTAGTTCTGTACTGTCTAATAAAAACCCGCAAAAATTATGAATTGGGTGATTACTGTAGGTCTGCACAACGAGGTGCCACCACTCTGCTTATTTCTGCCGTGAAGCAGTAAGCCGTAATACTGTAAAACGTCAGCTCTAGGTTGACACTTAGAGCTCATGTTCCAAGATGAGAGACAATATTGAAGTTGTTGATGTTGAACCATTTAACACCACTTGGACCGTACAACTAATCGTGGGTGTGGACACACCCTTATAATAAATAATGTTCAGACCAGTGTTTTTAATTATTCAAAAATATGTTCTATTTCAGGGCTACCAATTTATGAGTAAATACGGAATGTGGAACAAGAAATGTCTGTGCGAAAAAGACGAAACAAAAATTTTGGTTAGCTATTTCTAAATTTCATTATTATTTTCTCAGTATGTTTATTTATCTCTACTTCTTTATCATCCGACAAATATGGCTGGTTTTTTTAAATTCTAGATTGAAATTATAATGTACTTTTTGGATCTTCCTTAACCAAATCAAATTCGTCTCCAAGCTCTTAATTTCGGAACCGTACTGTAAACGACTTAAGCTTACATTATAATAGACTATTAGAATTTTTTAAATGTATTTTAATTTAAATTCCAGGTCCTAGACGGGAGTCATTACTATTTCGTAGCCAAAGTTGTGGAACTGATGGACACTATATTCTTCGTCCTACGTAAAAACCAACGCCAGGTGACCTTCCTTCACGTCTACCATCACACTATGATGGTTTTGGTCACGTGGTCAGTGGTGAAATACAGCAGGACTGATGGCACAGTTTTCCTCGGAACCATTAACTCTTTCGTCCACATTATCATGTACGGATATTACTGTTTGTCCGTTTTCCCGAGGATCACGAAGTACTTGTGGTGGAAGAAGTACATCACTGCTATGCAGCTGGTAAGATTTTTAGGTATAAATAAAACTTCTCAAATCGACGAGACAAAGGCTATTTGGTTGAAGTGACGTGTTTGCAACTTTACAGCAGAGCCATTTCAAGTTTAAAATTTGGAAAAAATGATGTGTGGCGTCGTGGGAAACCGAACGAAGAACGAAGTTCCTTATTATAAAAATATTAATTTTAAGTTCTATTCGAGGTATAAAGAAAATAAAACTAGAGGTTTCGCAACAACCCACGGTCATTCGGTAACGTGCGAACTAATTGTGGTACACTTCATTCACGGTTGTTTGCATATGAGTTAGTGTATTGCGCAAACAAACGCTCTGAGATCGTGGTCAATGCATGATAAAAAAAATATTTTATTTTTGTACGCTATTACAAAGTTAAGTCGTACACTGTATGCATTACTAATTTGTACGTTATTACAAAGTTAAGTCGTGCATTACTAATAAAAATCTTACGTTACGGACGTTTTTTCCCGGTTAGGGTACTTCTCCGCATCGTCCCATAAGGAACTTCGTTCCAAAATATCATAACAAAAAAAACTTCTTCAGCTACTTCAATGGAGTGAACTTAATTGAAGTTCAATTAAAAACATCGAACTATTGATGCTAATACCAAATAAAACGTACTTTTAATTATAAAGATAAATGTCGCGTATTAAGCGAAGTGTCACTTTAACCAAATAACCTTTCAACTCTCGAAATGGTAATTAAACCTACAAATTCTCATCTATCTTACGTGTGTTCCGCTTTGGATTATAGCGTTCACAGCAACTTCATAGCATTGAAATTACAGTTTTCGAAGTCTAGGTGATCACAAGCTCCAATAACTATCTACAAGATACTAAAACGATGCTAGCACAGTAAGCTTTTTACTAGCGGTAGAACCTCTTGTGAGTCCGGGCGAGTAGGTACCACCACCCGCTATTTCTGCCGTGAAGCAGTAATGCGTTTCGGTTTGAAGGGTGGGGCAGCCGTTGTAACTATACTTGAGACCTTAGAACTCATATCTCAAGGTGGGTGGCGCATTTACGTCGTAGATGTCTATGGGCTCCAGTAACCACTCAACACCAGGTGGGCTGTGAGCTCGTCCACCCATCTAAACAATAAAAATAAATAAATAAAACCTGCATAAAGGTTCAGAGCCGAAAATTAAATCAAGGTTTTCACCGATATGACACACCGACATGATTTTCTACAAAGGAATTCAGCATCCCTACCCCACATTAATTTATTATCTATACATTCCCTTAATGTAAAATTAACTCTCATTTTCTTCTCGCCAGGTCCAATTCGTAATGATGTTTCTGCACATTATAATCAATCACGTTTCGTCTGAGTGTCAGCCGGCACATGGTCTGCTTTTCGTTGTCTGCTTCAATACAGTGTTATTCTTGTATTTATTCGGTGATTTCTACATAAAGTCTTATTTAAAAAATAACGCTAAACAAATCATAAATGCTGGTAAAGCGATGAACGATAAAGGAGCGATTAATTACGGTAAAATGACTGTGAAAATGCAGTAAATTTTTTCTGTTTTTATCTGGGGACGTATGTCATGAAAATGGACAAATTAAATGATAGTGCTCGCATGGTCACCCTGGATTCAGGTCGCTGGCGCCAGACACTTTGTAAAGCCTTCACACTTTCTGCCATTTTTGAATACCCTCGTTCATGATTATCAGCAACACAGGGATGCCGCTAAACTGCTACTAGCCAAGGACCTAATTCTCTATCGAAGGAAGACGGAGTAACGTCAAAAAGTGGAGTTAGCAGTACTTTTTTATTAGTTCTTAATTTCTTAGTCGAAAGCTAAAAATAAAAAGGTAATAAAGACAACATTGTAAATTATGTTTACTTTCATCCCAAATCTATGAGGTTGAGCAGTTTTACGGTAGGTATATGGCAACAATGATCTCTTGCAACATGGATGGACGAGTGTTATGAATGGTTCTACGAAAGACCATAGTTTAATTATACATTAACGTTGTAAACTGGAAGAATCTATACTAATATATAAATCTACAGTGGTTTTTACGGATGTTCCGTTATAACTACTGAATCATGCATCCGATTGACTTGAAACTTGGTATCCATGTAGAAAATATATGTACTTAATGGATAGGCTAATATTTATATGAGTTTTGGACTCCCTGCACTAGTTGCAGGGGCGTTAATGATGAGAATCTTTGTAGGGGTGAGAAATAATAATGTTAATTTTAAATGGCCAGCGAAGCGGACGGGTACAGCTAGTGCAATATATTTCAGTGCTCTTTTTGCGGCTGATTTCTCGATGACGTGTTTTTGAAATTCCGTCATTGTAAATACTACCTCTTCGTCCGTGTGATTAGTGCGAGTATTATTTGTATTGAATCGGAACGTTTGCCTACGTTTGCCGCTAGGGGCGCTGTTCCAACTGCATACTTTGAGTTAACTTTTACGCTATCGACAACGTTAAAAACTCGCTCTGAACACATGGTCTTTAACTTCAGCGGGCACGTTGCTCATACGTGCTGTGTCGCTCTAGGAAAAATAAAAATATAACATCAGTTAAAGCCGTCACCACTTATTACATCCATATTGTATTTTTTTATTGAGCTGATAGTGGTATATTAATAGCAGTGTGGGATTTTTGTCGGACACTATATGTTGAGACAGTGGGTCTGTACGTGGAAATTGAATCCACTAAGCAAGTCCTCGGGTGTATGGACTTCAAATCTACTTGACACTTACCAGGCCATTAAACCTTCAAAAAAACAAAACCAATTGACATTAGGTGCTTCGTGAACTCCTCTGCCAATTTACAACGATAAAAAATATTTGTAATCTTCCAGCAACTCTAGTTATAACTGATAATCTTAAAAAAATAACTAAGTTACTGTAAACTTTAATTTTAAATTATATTATATTAGTAGGAATTGTGAACAGAATATACTACTTACTTGGATTGTTTTTGAATTCGACTATTGTTTATTTTTAAAAAATAAATTAAAGGATTAGATATAACTTTGTTTTTTTTAAATATTGAGTAATGCAAAAATTAATTGGTAACGAGGTTTCGAGGGCGATTTAAATAATTTTAAATAATAAACAAATAAATAAATTAAATATTCAATGCAAAAACATTAATGTCTCACAATAGTTTTAACTACTTTACAGTATTAGATTACACTAGAATTGTCAATTTTTCTCTCAATTTATACCTATCTAAATCTCTAAAAACTCAGAGCCTTTCTCAAGCAGTTAAATTCCTTTCAAACAGAAACGTACTGACGACGCGTCTTGGCGACGATTTTATACACGATCACATCGCATCGATTCAACACGAACTTTAAACAATAGCAATAGGATAAATTATTCTTATTTGACGATCAGGGGGACGGGTAGGTACCACCGCCCCGCCTATTTTTGCCGTGAAGCAGTAATGCGTTTCGGTTTGAAGGGTGGGGCCGCCGTTGTAACTATACTGAGACCTTAGAACTTATATCTTAAGGTGTGTGGCGCATTTACGTTGTAGATGTCTATGGGTTCCAGTAACCACTTAACACCAAATGGGCTGTGAACTCGTCCACACTTCTCACGGCTTTTGTTATTAGTGATAATGAATTGAAAACTGACTCTACAAATGGATACGTTCAACTAATTACCGATAAAATTACCTACTATTATATAAAATCATTTTTTTATCCATCGGACTAATCATCATAAAACTGGTACTTGCCGCAGGACTTCAACCCCAACGGTCGTATTACTTAATAGGAATTAGCAATAGGATTTCTTTCCCGCGGTGGTAGATTTCCGTAGCTGCTGAACAACCTATTTCTGCCGTGAAGCAGTAATGCATTTCGGTTTGTAGGGTGGGGCAGCCGTTGTAACTATACCTACTTGAGACCTTAGAACTTATATCTCAAGGTGGGTGACGCATTTACGTCGTAGATGTCTATAGGCTCCAGTAACCACAACACCAGGGGGGCTGTGAGCTCGTCCACTCATCTAAGCAATAAACAAAAATAAAAAAACCCCGAACTAACTTTAACGCAATTAAGCAGTATGTGTACCATCAGAAATTTCATCGCAATCTCAACGTTACACTAAAATATTAAATCTGGAAGACGAATTTTGTAGCGAAACATTTATTTCCAGGTCAGCAAATTATGAAAGCGGGAATTGAACATTGTTAGAGTGCGGTCATGTACGCCAATGTGTTGAAAGCCTGCTACAGTGTTCTGTTAGGCTGGTAATTGACAACGATAATAGGCTTCCGCATTGCTGTAAAGTGAAACCTTTGGGATAAAATTTCAGAAATCCTTTATGGGGCCATGATTTATTTCAGCCTATGACAGTTCATACCGTAGCCCGTTTGACAGAGCACAAAGGTTAATAATAATGGCGCCAAAATTGGCAAGTCAGGTTGTGGACGTAATGGGAACAGTTTTTTTTTTCTTTTTCATTATAATATAAAGCTTTTTATTACAATGAATTTAGTTCCACCGATTACGGACAATGACGGAACGACCGCTCAGCTATACCTGGCCAATCTAAATAATATATTACTATGATTTGTCCATTATTTAAATAAATAACATGTGTGCAATTCACACGTGTTAGAAGTGAAACCTTCAAAAATTAAAATACAATTATCCTAAATGTCTAAGTATATTATTAGTAAAATTTTGTCATTAGTAAATAATTGTAAATCACCTTTTATAGTATCAGGTAGCGCCCTCTGTGAATTGATATTTTAACTTCACGTATATCCTAAATTAAAATTCACTACAAGAGGTTTCATACACACGTTAGTATTAAAACATCTCACAGATGGCGCTGTATTAAAAATAAAATACTTTATACGTATGTTTTAATGTAGGAACTGAGCATTCTGTCTCACTTTTTCTCTCGATCTTTCACACTTGCATGCTCCCTACTTTCACTCCATGGCTAGTTGCTTCATGCTACGTTCGCCCTGTCTTAATCTCTCTCAATCGGTCTCGATCGCTCTCTCTCTCTTTTTCGACACTTCCGTTGCATACCTGCGTGACGTTACATCTGTAAAAATTTTACCCTCATGCGCCTAAAGAAGTTTCACTTCAAAAAAAACTCATTCAGTCAATTGTGCTGTGTTTCTGTTTATTTATCGTATAATTGTGTGAATGAGCTCGCCTGGTGCTAATTGAAGTGCTAAGTGAAATCTTGAAACATTAGGTTTAAGTCGCAATTCTAATGTAGGTACAATGGCCGTTCCACCCTTCAAAACGGAAATCATAACCGTTTCTTATCAGAAATGAGTGGTAGCGGTATCAACCCTTTGAATGAGCTTACGATACGCCCTCCCACCACTCAAAATAGACAGTTAAGTGAAAGAGTCAAAAATATACGAGATCTGTACAAATTCACAATGTGCCTTACAAACCGTAGACATTGTCTAATGTATTAGACAAAATGATAAGAACAATCTTAACTTAGCTCAATGCCCAAAGCGAGTTAATTTATGTGTCGTTGTATAGACTTCAGCAACAACTAACACCAGGTATGCATTGGCCTTGCCTGGTCATCTGCATAAAATTTTACTATATATATTTTTACGTCTTCCTATACATGCATTATGTTTTAACTTTTCATTTTAAAGTTGGTCGCTTATACCAGAAATGGATGATGGAAGTTATGGTGGTAGGACCTCTTGTGAGTCCACATGGGTAGGTACCACCACCATCCCTATTTCTGCCGTGAAGCCGTAATGCGTTTCGGTTTGAAGGGTGGGCCAGCCATTGTAACTATACTTGAGACCTTAGAACTTATATCTCAAGGTGGGTGGCACATTTACGTTGTAGATGTCTATAGGTCTCCAGTAACCACTTAACACCAGGTGGGCTGTGAGCTCGTCCACCCATCTAAGCAATAAAAAAAATGTTAATTTAAGTGAAAAAATTAATATAATATTATGTATTTTCAAATTTCAATATTTTTTTTCATATGTCAATATATGTCATTAAAAAATATGTATAAATTAGTGAGATGTTAAAGATCAGTTCTCCTTATAAAAACCCAGCATATCTAATCAATAACTAATAAAAAAAAAATTATTAACCGCTATCCTTCTACCACATCTTATAAATACAAAAGGTGTGCCCAGACAAAAATTGATTCACACTCATTAATAACAAGATACAATGAACAAACAACTCTTTTTCTTCTTTATCTCCACTATATCCCACTAGACGTGGACGGCACAGCGATTTTTTCTATTCCATTCTCCTCTATCAGCCATAATCTCAACATTCACTCCTCTTTTTCTCATATAGTCTTCTTCAGTTGACCTCTTCCCCCTCTACCTTGCACTACCATTTCCATACATCTCCTGGCACATGCAAACAAACAAAGCACATTACTAAATATAATTTAATATCAATAACATTATACAACAGGTCTGCCAAAAATACTACATAATCAATTTGTTACAGTAAGGCAGAAATAACAGTATTCTTTATTTCAATTTCTAATTCATTTACAACTACTTTACAAATACATTTTTTATGATAAATTTTTCTTCTGCAACATCATTCCTTTTGGTTTGAGTCTGTTGTTTAAGATTTCTTGTCGTTTCTCTTGTTCTTCTTTTTGTATTTTCTGATATCTATCTTTGGCAAACTGCAGTTCGGAGGATAATGTCACTATCTGTTCAGCTAGTTGCCTCTGTCGTTGCATCCTTAGTTTTTGTTTATGCTGAAATAAACATATATTTTATTGCTTAGATGGGTGGACGAGCTTATTTAGATGAGGTACTGGCTGATAACTAACAGTACTATAAGTCCAAGCATAAAGCGATAGGCTATTTAATGACTACTAGAGAATAGATGAAAGACATTATGAAATTTAGTGCAAAACAATGTTTTTATTTATTTTTTAATACATGGGTTTCATGGGTACTCCTTGTTTTGGAATTGTGTCCAGAATTCCAAAATCACAATATGAATACAGCAATTAGTTATTGTAAAATTGCTTTTCCACCCTTCAAAACAGAATGCAGACTATAATACATTATTTAGACAATCACCTATGTTACTTCAATCATTAGTGCTGTCGTGTTTAGACTGTTTAGTTATTTGGCTGAATATTTGACAATGGATAAAACGGCATTATAATTTTCAATAATTTAATAAGCTAAATTTTAACAGTGTTATTCAACTTGTTTGTATAATATGTCGTTACGAAGTTGTGTATTATTTAAGAGTAATATGGTTTTTTAATGAAAAATAATAAAATCCTACCAACAAAGGTGTAGGTCTTCCATCAAGGAAGGTGTAATCCGGGCCATCGGTCAGAATTCCTTCAGCATTCCGGTTCACTGGAAGACCTCTTGCGACGCGCCAATTTTTCGTAAATAATGCAGAACAACTACTAAAACTTCGCAATCCTGGAAATATTATATTGAAAATGGTAACACTAGTTAAAATGAATAAGAAGCGTCTTAGGCTTCGCTGTCGAAGTGTCTTAGTCTATTTAAGAATTCAATACCTGTAATAGTTTTCAAAATTTTATTTCCTGTTAAATTATTCATTCTTTGATTTTATTGTTTACTTGTATATTTGAAAGGGAAAATGAAAACAAGAGAACAATTCTTAGGTTATAGTCATAGACCTAACCATGGATCAATCAAATATATTAAGTGTATAATCTATGCCATGGATTTAAGTTCTAAGTCTTTTTTCCCGAGTGCAAGCAAAGGGAATAATACAGTCCGTACTACAATTTTTTTTTATATACTTCCCATTAAACGAAACCTTTTAATATAATTACCAACGCACTTAAAGGGATCGCTCTCCTAACACTACTTCAAGCCTCCACACCAACTCTTTCTGGCCAACCCATATTCTGGGCTGCGAAGGTCACTTAGAGGTCACCCTCAACAGAAGGCATTCTGTCTCCAAATTATGCTAGTCCGCGACCGAGCCGCATTCTTACTCTGTCGTCTATGGAACATAAATAATACGCTTAATATTTACACTTATTTACAATTATTACAATTACCCCATGATCTAAAAAAGTAAACACCATAGGCTATTTTTTTCCCTACCTATTCGCTGATCGCTAGGCTATAAATACAAATGCTACGCTTAAGCGTCCACTGCTTGTAACGACACTTTATATTTCTTTTAAAATTATTTACAAATTTAATTTACACATCACGTTTTCTCTATAGGTTTAATTATAAATTACAACCAACTACATCTTACCTTTTTACCTTTTAACATCTTTACCTGGTGACCTAGCACTGAACCACTGACTTTTGTAACACAGGTTTTCCTAGCATAAAAGTCAGGGAATATTGTTATTGTATACCTCATAAAAAAGCCATGTATATTATTATACTAGTGTTAAGTATTTTTGTACGTGTTTGTATTTTAAGAGGCTTGAATGAATAAATATTATTATTATTATTATTATTATTATTATCTTTGATGTTTCATAACTGCGGAGTCCCGTAATGTCCAATTTATTTTAATAGCAAAATTTTTTGTGTCATGATTATTAAAAGAGATCTACAGGTAAATGAAGTACAATGGCTTTTTAAGAATCATCATCATCATTCTTTCCTATTACCCTCTGCTGGAATGGAGGGGTCGAATCAAATCCTTCCATTTACATCGGTCTTGGGCAGTCTGTTCTAGCTCCTCCCACATTATGCCCAAGACACCTAGCTCCTACTCCACTGACCGACGCCAAGTTGTTCTGGGGCGGCCTCTCTTCCTTTTGCCAGACACTTTCCAGGTCAGTGCTCTCTTTGATAGGTGGATACCGGACTTTCTCAATATGTGACCAATCCAATGCTACTTCCGTGTAAGTCGTCGTGGCCTAGAGCAGTGATTCTGAACCTTTTTTTGGTTGCGGCACATATTTTACGATTTCAAAATTTGGCGGCACACAAAGAAAAAGATAAAAAAAGTGTGTGTGTCCGCTCCGACGCACGACTGGAGTTTACTGGATATAAAAAATTAAACGAAACAATACGAGAAATAGTTCTATATTACGACAACACGATACACTACAGATTATTAACAAATTAACGAGACACAAAACAAACGACTAACAAATATATGAAAATACAATAATGAGAGAAACGCGCGATCAGTACGAGGCTTTGTGGCGGACTGCCGGCGCAGGCGCATAACGCATTTCGTGTGACATGCTAGTACGATTTTGGTCCACATAATTTTCATACCCCGGGCCTATATATGTAAATCGATTCTAAAGGAGTAAACTCCAAAAATATTTACTTACTACCGAATCACATACATTTGCCAATTTTAACGAAAGAAAAGGTGCAGTAACTACTATGCAACACCTTGTGAATCCCAACTATCACTAAAACAACACGTTTTGTACGCAGAAGTGGCAAGTGTGCGCCGACTTGAGACATATTCCTATTGCTATGCACGCCGCTTGATCATAATTTGGCACTAAGAAAAACCGCGTTGCAAAGCAAATAAAAATGTGTGCGTGTACTAGTGTACACACGTAAGAAGTGAAACTTGTTTATGGCCTTATTTTTCGAAAAATGATCTACATGCAACTTTCTAGAAATTGGTTAAATAAAGTTAAATTAGATAAAGTTTAAACAAAAGGATTTTATTATCATAGACATGAATACAAATAATACAATTATTTCACTTTACCTTTTTGCTACTAAGATTATTACAGCATTTTAATAATACATCTCTTTGATATCATAATACCCTGGTACTTTTCTTCCTATAAATTAATAATAATAGCACGGTCCACGTGGTGTTAAATGGGGTTCCTGAGGTTCGTGAAGTTTGACCCACCTTGAGACATGAGGTCGATTTCTCAAATCCGAAACCATGCTTCAGAACATACCGCCGTTAATTATTAATAAATCTCTTTGCTATCATAATACCCTGGTACTTTTCTTCCTATTATTTTACGTAATAACAGTAATAAATAGCACGGTCCACGTGATATTATTAAGTGGGCTCCCTGAGATTATTGGAATTACAAAATGATTTCCGTAATCCACCTGGAGACATGAGGTCAATTTCTCAAATCGGAATCCATACTTCAGAACATACAGCCGTTAATTAATAAAGAAGGCTGTACGTCAGAGTAAAGTTATAATAATACATCTCTTTGATATCATAATACCCTGGTACTTTTCTTCCTATTATTTTACGTAATAACAATAATAGCACGGTCCACGTGATATTAAGTGGGTTACCTGGGATTATTGCAATTACAAAATGTATTCCGTGACCCACCTTGAGACATGAGGTCGGTTTCTCAAATGCGCATCCATACTTCAGAACATACAGCCGTTAATTAAAAGATGGCGCGTAACGGAAAAATGTGACGCGTAACCGAAAAATGTGACGGTAAATTTTTTTCCAACGCCGATAAGGAAGTTTCACTTCAATAAAATAATCTATTTTTTTGTGGATTTCAATATATATTCATGTTAAAAATATTTTTCTTTTTAAATGATATAATTTAATAATAGTAACAATATTATATTTGAAAAATTTGGCGGCACACTTTTGAAATTTGACGGCACACAAAAGTGCCGCGGCACAGTGGTTGAGAATAACTGGCCTAGAGGATAAGGTGCTCTGTGCATTCGTATCTTGCGATGCAACAGTGTTCGAATCCCGCAGGCGGGTACCAATTTTTCTTATAAAATACGTACTTATCAAATGTTTACAATTGACTTTCACGGTGAAGGAATACATCGTGAAATAAAAATTAAACCCACAAAATTATAATTTGCGTAATTACTGGTGGTAGGACCTCTTGTAAGTCTGCACGGGTAGGTACCACCACCCTACTTATTTCTGCCGTGAAGCAATAATGCGTTTCGGTCTAAAGGGTGAGGTAGCTGTTGTAACTTTAATGAGACCTTAGAACTTATATCTCAAGGTGGGTGGCGCATTTACGTTGTAGATGTCTATGGGCTCCAGTAACCACTGAACACCAAGGGGCTGTGAGATCGTCCACCCATCTAAGCAATAAAAAAAGGATTTCCTTCTGCATTGGTGTCTGCTTGGTGCTTTTTAAGAGTAATATATTTTTAATTAATGTTATCTTTGTTTACAGAGATTAAAACAGTCATGTTTTGCTCTACTATTCCCGATCCACACTAACTATTCCCGATCATGGTAAACGACATAGCTCGCGAATTAATAGGATATATTATTATTATATAGATATCTACTTTGCATAGCTAATGTGTGTTTCCCCATTCATAAATGTTGCTTACTATTTTCATTCTATCAGTCAAGCAAAGAAAACAAATTCTATAAACCTTTAATTTGTTGCTTTTTCTAATAAGACCATAAAAATTTTCTATTACAATTATTTTTAATACATGAAAACTAAAATAAAAGGAAACATACAATATTACTACATTATGACAGCTATAATGTCTTAATTTCGTCCTTATAACACAAAAGGCTTGATTGGTGTCGTCATGACATAAAAGATTTGGTTGTATGGTTTAACTTTCCGTTGCATGAGCGTGTGCGCGAAATAAAAGTTGGCTGTATTTGCCTATCGGTGATTGGTTGTCTACAAATAGCCAGTTCCCTAGCACCAATAAAACAATTCATCCAGTGGAATAACAAAATTTATCCAATGATCTGAGTGCAATATTGATTTAACGCAGTGTGTGACAAAACTGACATAAGAAAGCCGAGTGAAATTCAACGAAAACAGAAGCATTATAATTGTGCGATATTTTGTGTTTCAATTGTGAAAAAAAATTGATTGTGTTCATCTAAAGCGACGAAGATTGTATTTGTCAAGTGAATCAATTGTGAAGTTCATTGTGTAGAAGGTAAATATACTCAAATGTTTTCGGTCTGAATGTTTGAAAACGTATCGATTTTTATTGCGCGATTAATCTAGTACCTTCCAAGGTCTTTGATTTTCGAATCATGATTTTTTTAGGTGTCTTGCTATACTACACGTAAATAGCAATCTACAAATAAGACAGTTTTTTCGTTGCAATTCACATTAATAAACCGTGTATTAAATGACGTCATTCATGTATTTAGTCACTACTATTAATTTCACCTAAAAAATATTTAATCAATCAAGTCGAATTAAACAAATAAAAGAAAAATGAAAATAGCCAATCTTGTTTATTTATTGTGATTATATTAACATTTTCTAATGAAAATCTTATTGCACAATAATACACTTTACAGCATCATTTTTAACTCAACTTCCATATTTAACACCAATATTGTAATATAGATTTAAAAATGTAAAATTAAACTAATGTAAAATAGTAGTTTAGTAGAACTTATCACATTATAAGTAGTCTACTTATAATGTGATAAGTTCTACTAAACCATAAGAAGTATGAACAACTTTCACTTTCACTAAACGATTTTTCTAGAAGCTGAACATTCTTTTAACTTTTTCTTCTTTTATTGATGTGTCCTGTATTAAACTAAACAGTTTTTAAAAAAAAATGTAACACCCATTTATTGTATTGCCTTGACAGTTACACCATACACAAAGTTAAACATATTGAGGTAGACTGTTTTTGATATCAGTCTCTTGTGTGTTGTAAAGTTATGAATAAAAAGACAAGGATATCAATCTAAATTGAACATTCCTGTAGTTGATATGTGTTATCATCATATTACTATCTAATTATGTACAGGTATTGTATAGATAGAGATATATATAGACAAATTAATATTCTCTTGTTACAGTTTGAACATCGGGAGATTGTAAGTGGAATTTTAACAAAACGGCTTCGGAAAAACTAAACTCGAAGGACCAACCAAATTACGAGAGCATGTGTATGTATTTAATATTTAGTTTTATTAATTTACCTTTTTCTTTCTCGCAGCCAACACAACTGAAATGTGGCAGAACCCAGGAGTTTATCCAGGAGGTTCAAAATTTTTATTATAAACAAACAATAAAGTCATGTTTGCACACTTGGTAAATTTCCTTCTGATAATTACGAATTGAAAGTTATTATTACAAAGGCAAATAATTATTGAGTACTAAATAGAAAACAAACGTTTTGCTACAAATTAATCATAAAGGAACAAATTTGAGTTGATTTATAAAACAATATATATAAACTAAGTTAAAACTATTTATGTATTCTGTACTGATGTTACATTATGTTTAAATTTTGCATTGCTTGAAACTAATTTCCAGTTTGAAGTTACTATTTCATATACTGAAGACCAAAAGGCAGAAATTACATTCTGTTCAGCTCTTGATGCTTACATGGTTTCATTTACCTGAAGTTCTTACGTCGTGATATGTCAGATTTTCAGTGAAATTCCAACATTAGGAAATTCTGAAATGCATCAAATACATTGTCTTTAAACTTACGCCATGCATATTTCCAATGACGAATAAATTTGAAAATTGTTTTGATCCAAGTCTCTTTTGATCATCTTTTATTGAGACAGAAAGTCTCCAGAAAAGTATTTGACAAACATTACATAACAAAGATAAAGTAGTATCTTCTGGAGAGCTGGAAAAGCCCCTTAGGTTACTAGTAAATAGGTAGGTAGGGAAAAAATACTTCAAAAGATGAAGAATAAATTTTGTTTTGTCTTTAAGTTTGCCTTATAATTTACATTGAAGGACATTTATCAACAAAACAACATTTACACGCGACCCGTTTTTTGTCTGTGCACACCTCATGTGAAGATAAACACAATAATCAAATTACAATTTACACACACAGCACCATTTTATTGTGCAATGCTAAAAACTTGTACGTTCTTCTAATACAAGGTAAAATTACAAATGTAAGCATTAAAGTATTATTTGTAACATTAAATTATTCATAATTTTTTGAATTATAAGAAATATATAATAATAATAATATGTTAATTTCATATTCATAATTTTTTGAATTAAGAAATATATAATAATAATATGTTAATTTCACTCATGAGCTCGCCCTAACTTCTGGTGCAATGAAAAACATCAAAACACTGTGAAGGCTTAGTTTCTCGGGTGTCCAGGATCTTCGTAAGCCGTCTAGTATCAGCCCAAGCTTCAGGTCTTCAGGCAACTTACACGAATAAATCTCGCCTTCAAAAACGTTCGAATCTATGTTTTTATTATAAAAATGTCATTGATGCCTATTCGTATGTAATTGGTTGAGATATTTAAATTAATCAAACTGTCACAGTAATATTACTCTAAAAATAACAATATCTATAATATCATCAGTAAATCGTTTAAAAGCTTTTTTTTTTCTCATTTCCCTCCAAAACAATATCATTGACTCATCACACTGCAAATCCCACAATTACGTCGAAAAGAAATACTGGTGGTGGGACTTTTCGGAGTCCCAACGGGTAGGTACCACCACCCTACCTCTTACAGCCGTGAAGCAGTAATGCGTTTCGGTTTAAAGGGTTGGGCAGCCTTTGTAACTATACTGAGACCTTAGAACTTATATCTCATGGTAGGTGTGGAAAGAACAATGGCAATTTTTTACCTGAATGTTTTAAAAGGCGTCTTAGATTAAGACATAAACGAAACTTCATCATTTTATTTGCTCGTTTTTTATACGATGTTAGATTTACGAGGCAAAGCCACGAAAAAATGTTAATTTAATAAGCTTTTAATTCCATTTTTGTGTACTTCCGGTTTAATACATTCGTAAAGGATGGCATTTATACTATTGGCACAAAAAAGCAATATTTTTTGATAATGAATACTATTCATAAAGTATTTAAAATGAAAATAATAATATTAATTATCCTTTGTTACAATTAGTACTTAATTAAATAACTAAATATGTAATAAATAGTAATGGCAGCACTGCAGATGACAATGATTTTAACAGTATGACACTGACATAATGCGCATGACTATGCCCGTCCATAAGGCTAGTGAGTGGAAGAGAGAGCGAAATACTCGCTTCACCGCTCCGATTTTTTATAACCCAAACTGCACGGACAAAATAATTCTACTATAGTAAATTAGCTTTGCAAGCCTTCGTTTGTCGCAAATATGTGACTAATTCGTTCAAAATGTTAAAAGTACCTATCTCTGACACACATTTACAAAGAAGAAAGAACAAACTATATAATATCTATATGTACCTAGGTAGCTCTGCAATTGCTAAGGGTGCCTACTACTATTAGAGGTGTATCCTTGGTTCGTCTATGATAATGAAACTAAAAATGTTAAATAAACATATCGTTTACCTATTTTTTCAATTTGTTAAAGTCCGTGCCTACAAAAATCAGAGACATCTATTTATTGATAGATAACCTCAAATTATAAAGTAAACACGTTGATATCTTTTTTTTGTGACTTTCTAATACCAAAAATATTTCTGATTAAGCTTAAGCTATGTTATTCCTATCGTTTTAGTATTTTTTTGTTTCAAGACGCCTCAAATAGATATCAGGTAAAATGTTGTATAGAAAGCTGCCATTGTTCTTTACGTTGTAGATGTCTATGAGCTCCGGTAACCGCTTAGCATCAGGAGGGCCGTGAGCTCGTCTACCCACCAAAGTAATTAAAAAAATTGCCAAATTCTAATATCACACCGCGAGCGATCGCACCTTGATCCACCTGCTTATGTATGTTGCTAATCGGAGAATCTCATTAAAATGAAAGATGATCGCATGTGTCATAAAACAATTGTACATTGGCTTATTGTAAAGAAACGGATACTGTGATAACAGTGAGATAGAATGCCATGATGATAATGGATGACTGATACGGCAAAGTGTTTTTTCATACTGTGTGACTCACGATATATGTGTATTAGCATTGACTACTAGACTCACTTTTACATTATTTTTTTGCTAATGCCGTCAACCATATAAACATTGGTCCATATTGGCCAAACCTGATAGCTCCACTCCCCCAGCATCCCTATTTATGAAGCACTAGAGACTGTTGAAAATAGAAACAAGTAGATAGTAATTGTGCAAACCGTCAGAGATTACAGTCTTCAAACTAGACACGATCTTCAGAGATGATTTTTTTTTGCTTAGGTTTGTGGACGAGCTCACGGCCCACCTGGTGTTAAGTGGTTACCGGAGCCCATAGACATCTACAGTGTAAATGCGCCACCCACCTTGAGATATAAGTTCTAAGGTCTCAATATAGTTACAAGGGCTGCCCTACCCTTCAAACCGAAACGCATTACTGCTTCACGGCAGAAATAGGCAGGGTGGTGCTACCTTCACGTGCGGATTCAAGAGGTCCTACCACCAGTAATAATCAGACGAAGTCAGAAGTTGAAAACTCTTTAGTACCAATACATAGATCTAGGTAACCTCTCTAATGCACTCTCCGACATTGGTAATTCCCCTTGGTCCCCTACACGCCTTTTCCTTGAGTCAACAATTGCGTTGTTCACGGAAAAAGTGCTTTATATCTGACGATGATATGATCGTTCCCGTTATTTTACGACAGAAATTCTAGAATGGTTTAGAAAATTTGTGCGTTACGTCACGATGCGAACGAAAAAATACTACGTTAAAAACATATTAAGAGACAAATTAATATTCATTTACGCTGATGTCAAATTCTTGTTTTTAAAATCACGATCTTGGGGATTGAATTTGTTACTTAGATTGTTGTTTAGTGGTACTTATTTAATAATTAGACGTTTTACTAAAGAATAATATATATTTTTTAAAACAATTTCGATTCAATAGCATCGATTCCATTCCAATACATTGATTGATACATGACCAGTCTCTAAATTTAAACTCCGTTTTTGTTCCATTGAACTAAAGCGGGCTCAATAAGACCTAATTTCGCACCCGGAGTTACTGTAGAAGAAATTATTTTTTCTCATAACCATCCATTTCTCATAACCAATATACAACAAGGAATAGAATACATAGTTGATTAATAGAATTTACGAGAATATGGATATCAAAAGAGATCACTGAGCTAATAACTGATAGAGAAGGACGATTGAAACGTGTAAGTGAATAATCGTATAAGGCTATGTTTACATGGTCGAGCGTTTCTGCACATACATAGCCCATTTCCGATAAGTATAGATAAGCAGTGAATGAACCAGAAAAACTGTATTATTTATGTTAATTTTTTTTGCGGGTAGTTGATTTTAAGTCTTAGTTTTAAAGAAATCAAAATTCTCTGCGTATGTCGTATATTCAATATGAACTCAAGAAACAGTATATTCTTTTGTAAATTTCACTGAACTGTGTAGATGATGCATACGTTCTACGTATTAATCAGGACTATGAGTCCCTTGACCCCAACTCGTCATTTAATACACTGCGTAACGCAATAAATACGTTTTTTTTTTAAATAATATCAAGAGGTAAAAGGCTATTCGGCTTAAGAGATATCGTTTGATATGCAACATTTATTTTTGTATTATGATTAAAGGTGCGTTTTATTTGATATTAGCATCAACAGTTCGATGTTTTAATTGAACCTCAATTCAGTTTACGCCATTTAAATTGCCGAAGAAGTTTTTTTTTCTAAATTTGAAACTTTAAATGACTCTTGTGTAAATTCGCAAAAATTTCGCTTAAACCAAATAATGTATTAATTAATTTAAAAAAAAATTAATCATTGCATTCTATGTCGTATTTTTAATTAGCTTGTGGCCTAATTATGTCACAACAGGAACCCGTACGAGTCATTCTCACCGTACTGACTATGGTAAATCTGCCGCCAAGTTACAGTATGACGTCTATCATAGACTTAAATTTGCAACTAAGACCTTAATTCGGAAAGCGGCATAAATATACAAAGTGCTGTTGGTCATCATTTCTTAATAAAAACACACACACACACACACACACACACACACACACACACACACACACACGCACACGCGCACACACGCACACACACACACACACACACACACACGATTTTAACTAACTGTTTATTATTCATATCTACATTACGCATACATATTTCACAACAGGATATAATACATTTAGACATGTACCTATGTAAAAATAAACAAAATGAAAGACGGTTTTGTTCGCTCTAACTTGTTTATTACGTAACGTGTCTACTTAGCTAATACAAGTAAATTCTTGTATTTAGTGCTTTACAGTGGCAACATCTTTTATCATTTGAATTGGATCTGTTTCAAAAATCTTGAGTTATGCATATTGCTTGTAAACGCCCAGACGTCTACTTGTGTTTAAAAATTTGGGCAACATACCTATATATTATGATAACTATTTGAGGCCTGCAGGCTCGTACCAGTCCGTGCCTATTTCTGTAGAGTATTTGGTTGTCATACTTTCGTTATTCAATGAAATTGATTCTTACTGATGGTAGGACTTCTTGTAAGTCCGCACGAGTAGGCACCACCACCCTGTCTATTTCTACCGAGAAGCAGTAATGCGTTTCGGTTTCAAAGACTGTCATGTGCTGTGTAGTACGTACATCGGTTATACATTTCAGTGATTGCTTTAGTTTGTAGACTAACAGCAATGCAAAAGCCAGGCTCATTTGCGAAGAGTGCGAAGTCAAAGGTTTCGATTTCATTCTCTATCTATAAGCAGGGCTTTTATCACTACATAGTAAAATATAAAACAAAGTCGCTTTCTCTATATCTATCCCTATATCTGTCCCTATGTATGCTTAAATCTTTAAAATTACGCAACGGATTTTGATGCGTTTTTTTTTAATAGATAGAGTGATTGAAGAGGAAGGTTTATATGTTTAATAACATCCATTAAATAGTGGAGAAATCAATAATAAATTACAGTTTCCGAAGCGAAGTGAGGGCGGGTCGCTAGTTTATTTATATATTCAATTTTATACACAAAAGTACAGTGATGGACCTGATGCTTGAGGCACATTCTACCAATCAACTGAGGGTGGTGTAGAGAAAAAATAAGAATTATAAAAATAGCATGGTTAAATTTTTATCCAACTTAACAGTCTTACAATGTAACAGTTAATGAAAAACGTAAAAATGAACAGTGAGTGGATTATGGGTCAAGATAATCTTACCCACTGTCGCGTGCAAAACATGTTTTCATTGATATAAGTTGAAGTGATCGTTTTTGTGTATGCATCATCGACCCGTGTCGGAAAGTCGTGACGTCACAGCAATTGTCTTTATGCGCACATTTAGGACGTATCGATTTTGAGCCGTTTGTAAACAGGATGACACAACAAAACAAGTTGGCAGACATTATGGCGCATGCCAGGGAAATAAGAATTGAAGTTTTATCTTTGTAATTGGAACACGCTCTCATTTTTTGGCTTGAGTCATGTTGGAGTAATTAAATAATTTCGTTGTTATGTGCTTGTATTATTTTTTTATGCAGTTATTTTTTTTTTCTTAGATGGGTGGACGAGCTCACAGCCCACCTGGTGCTAAGTGGTCAGTGGAGCCCATAGACATCTACCACTTAAATCCGCCACCCACCTTGAGATATAAGTTCTAAGGTCTCGATATAGTTACAACGGCTACCCCACCTTTCAAACCCAAACGCATTGCTGCTTCACGGCAGAAATAAGCGTGGTGGTGGTACCTACCCGTGCGGACTCACAAGGGGTGCTACCACCAAGTTGGTAAAAGCTTTTTAAATTAGTGAAAGTTTACTACCACGAACGAGATATGTCTTGGCTTCGTGTATACCTAAATATCGTAATGTTTGCCGTATTGCCGTACTGTTGTTCATTTTGTTTGCCGTGTGGGTGGAACATTTCAACCTTGAGATGACTTGATGTATTATTACGAAGTCGTAAGTGAATAACGGTCCATCAAACACGAGGTCTTGGTTTTGAATACAATATTTTAATAAAAATCCATCGTATCAAAACGATAATGGACTGTGGTTGGTGTGGTGTATATGGTATCATTGACATGAGCAACTGTCACTTTAGTTATCTTTCCTTTTCATATCCATTAATAGTATTTTATAAGGCCTATTGATCACGGTTGGGGCCTTTATCTTCTATCTATAAATTTTTCAGACCCAAAGGTTTTCTCGGCTGTACTTTGCGATGTAATATGAATATGTAAAGGTATATAATGTTTCATTTTATAGGAAATGACCTACGTAATGCGATATGAGAGTTG
This sequence comes from Bombyx mori, assembly GCF_030269925.1. NCBI lineage: Eukaryota > Metazoa > Arthropoda > Insecta > Lepidoptera > Bombycidae > Bombyx > Bombyx mori. The sequence goes on along the minus strand of NC_085117.1, from coordinate 7,532,815 downwards.
CCCTTCAATTTACTAGAATTACATAGTTAAAAATAGCAATTGCTAGCATAAATGCTAGTTGAAGCGGTGGGGCCCAAACAGGGGCCTCGGAGAGATCTATTCGTGTGTTAGGTTGCATGCAACATAGTGCTGCCGACCTGGACAGGCGGAGGAGATGCGTATACCTAAATTATAAGTAGGTTTTAATGGACAATAAAGTTTATTAAAGTCAAGTAAATACGTCACATCATATTTTAACACCGGAGAAATCCTTTAAGTAGATAATTTATAGGAGGATCCAAATGTTTATCAAAAGAATTAGCCTTATAATTTTGGGGTTCCACAATCTGCTAGTATTTTTACACAGACGCGAACACAAGCAATCCGAGTATTATCAGTTGTTCAGAAAGAATGAACATTGACATAATTCGTGACAAATTACGAATAAAGCCATTAAATATGCGTCATAATTAATGTATTTTCTAATCAGTATGCTAAGTATTGGATTGATTATAAGTTCAACAACTTTATGTCTGTGACTCTTGTAGAGTCTCAAAGTGGTATGCTTGCGTGTGTGACAAAGGTTTCGACACTCTACCTTACCGTTATGGAGGTTAGAAGTAAAGAGCTTTTAAACCATAGACACAGCCCACTGAGTTTCTCGCCGGATCTTCTCAGTGGGTCGCATTTCCGATCCGGTGGTAGATTCTGCGAAGCACTGTCTTTGCTAGGGTCAGTATTAGCAGCACTCCGATTTGAGCTCCGTGAGCTCACCTACGTCAAAGAGAAACTGAAATAGCCTCTCAAAGCTATCGACATAGGTAGGAAAAAAAGAAAAAAAAGCCATCTCCGTGTATTAAAATGTCCTCACTGAAAGAGAACCAATTAAGATGGCGCCGTATTAGCAAAAATAAGGATTTTAAAAACATCTCCATAAACTACCACACCACTTCAATCAAGCACACTTCACTCTGTTTAAAACTGCTATAATCATATCATTTCCACTTCCTAAACTAGAGCTATTTCAGAGAATCTTCCAACAATAACCAGTTTACATGTAGACACTTTTTTCAACATGTTTCCTATTAAATATGGTGCTTTTTACCTCTACCTCTACCCTCCTTATTTACTATGCAGAAAAGATACAACCAAACAATTTTGTTTATTGTTAAGCTCTATCCACAGTGCAAGCAAGATAGCGATTACACTAAATAGAGAAATTTAAAAATTTGCGTAACGGATACAAACCCAAAATTCTTGATAATCTGAAAATTATGTTTTGACCATTGTTGAAATTCGTGAGGGCTTTTTTTATATCCTTCTAAGTATTGCGTTAATTTATTTGCGTTTTTTTTCCAATTCAAATACCAGTTACTGGAAAGCATACATTGGTACGACTTTGATTGAAATACGTTTACCTGTATTAATTAAATCCTTCTGGATTGTAGTACAATAGTCAACATCGCTAACCATTAAAAATATTCGTTGCTTGAATATTTTCTGCATATTTTATGTTCACCTCCGATATCACATAGCACGCTATGAATGTTGTCACATTAATTATACGGATGTAAGAATAATGGTTTTTATCACACAGATCAGAATCAAGGCGGACCGTACCCTCAGGGCGGGGCGTACCCGCAAGGTGGACCGTACCCGCAAGGTGGACCGTACCCACAGGGTGGAGGTTACCCGCAAGGTGGAGCTTACCCTCCAGGAGGAGCGTATCCCCCGGGTGGAGCATACCCGCAGGGCGGATATGCGCCCCCTCAGCCTGGCTTCCAACCTGCATATGGCGGCGCTGGTTACGGTGAAGTAAGCATACTCCATTACACTATCATCAGTATGAAACAATGCTAAAGGCAACTTGGTTTTAACTGAAGATTGGCTAAAAATGAAACGTGATGATAAACTTAGGACCTGGTTGAATATGATCACCGTCAATCTTTGGCATCGACAATGTCCTTCGACAACCGCTGACCTTTGAAACTTCGGTTCAAAAAAGAGCAAAATGTAAAAAATCAAAATCATTTATTAACAAGAAGTTTTTAAATTTACTTGTCGCGAGCTCGGGGATGGGCAGCCGTTGCACTATAGAACTGAGACTTAGAGAACTCATGTCGCAACTTCGGTAGTAGCGTATACGTTGTTGTCTATGTATTTCCGCTAACTAACTAACCACTTAACGCCTAAGGTACGCGTCCATTGGGCCCGCGCCGGACCCACCGCACGCACGACTCGCAACGGATTTTATTTTGCTTTGTATGATTTCACTTAGTGGCCCGCGTCCACTATCCGCGCCGCCCGCACCGAACGTCGTCATTTATGTGCAAAAATACAAAGCAGAATAGTTTGTGTGTGTGCAAGTCACACACGGTAAAAGTGAAACTTATAAATAAGATATACTGACTATCCCACTACACAGGAGCATGGGCAATGTTTAGTAGACGATAGTGGGGATGCTACGAAGAGTCGCACAAAGAGGAGATCGAGAACGTCTAATGTGTTCTATCTCATTCTCTCGCCGGCTGAATCCTATACATTTATGTGTCTCTATGGACTTATTTTTTCGTTTCATCGAGTTTGAAATCACAACGATTCTAAAGAAGTTTCACTTCAAAAAATAAAATCCGTTGCGTGCGGTGCGTCCGACGCGGGCCAATGGACGCGTACCTTTAACGTTTCATAAGGCATTTGACAAAATCACAATCCCGTCCGAACGTAGCCGGAATAACCCCTTAGGCTTACCCACCAGCGATCAGCTATGGAAAATAAAAAAGTTAATAACAAGCAAATTAGCCATAATTGTGGCATAAATATATAGAATGGGCTATCAATGGTGTTTTTGTTTTATTCCAGCCGGGCTATATCCCACCGAACGACTCAGTCGGCGAAGATGGCGAAGTCAAGGGTTTCGATTTCACTGAAAAATCTATACGCAGGGCTTTCATCCGAAAGGTATGTTCTGTTTAGTCTTTTATTTATTTATATTTTCAACTTTATGCACAAACTACAGTGGCAGACTTAATGCCTTATGTATTCTCTATCAGTCAACCAAAACTGGTTGTGGTAGGTGCATTCCTCTTTGAGAAATAAGAGAAAAATAATAACTATAAAAATATTATGTACACACATAAATATTAAACACACACCGTTTTATATACAGTATACATACATATACATAACATAAGCATATATGCGCATATATTATATATTAGAATAATAATCAAAAATATACACACATATATGTACATATTCTTATACATACACATTTATCAGACAGAAAAAAAAATTGTAAAAATACTCTAGTCCTACATTAACTATATTTATTTATTATTTAAGTTAGTAGTGATATCAATCTAATATTTAAGGCCACAAAAATATGTCTTCTGTTTGGGATGTCAGGCTGCTAAGTTAGGAGATTATGTTTGAATGGTGCATGTGTTGTTAACATGTGTATCTAACAAGCCAAATCGTAGAATAGCTTCATAGGTGTCAATGACGGGCGAGAAAGTCAAACACTGTTGTCAATGAAAACAAAAACTACAGTTTGTTTTTTTCGCAAAGATATCTACAAAATAGTACGGTGAGGTCTTTGTACATCTAAGAAACGGTTAAATATTTTACCTAACACTGTAGTAACATCTAGATATTCCTTTTTTTGTAGGTGTACGCGATCCTGATGTGTCAGCTGATGGTGACGATGGGTTTCATCGCTCTGTTCCTGTACCACCGACCGACCAAAGTCTGGGTGGCCCAAAATCCCTTCATGTTGTGAGTATTCATTTAATTCCGAAACTTGTTTAGATAAAAATACACAAGTTCAGTTCCAGGGATGGTATAAATAAATATTCCTCAGACTTAATGGTCTATAACGGTATCTAGACCTAGACTAATAGAGGACTAATGGGACTAATAGTCCTCTAGATAGATAAAAATCCTTAGAGGACTAATAGTCCTCTAGATACAGTTAATCCTTCCAGTCCTAGTAGGCAGACGAGCGTGCGGCTCACCTGATGGTGAGTAGTTACCGTCGCCCATGGACTTCACCAATGCCAGGGGCAGAGCTAAGCCGTTGCCTACCGTAGAGTACTCTCCACAAGCTTCGTTTGAGAAGGGCATGTCATAACGCTCGGGAAAAACTGATGGATGATAATTCTCTATCTTCCATATTCTATTCTATATCTATTCTAGTACCCTCTGGCATAAACATATTTCTGGCTATTTTTTTTTATAGCTTAAATGGGTGGGCGAGCTCACAGCCCACTTAGTGTTAAGTGGTTACTGGAGCCCATAGACATATACAACGTAAATGCGCCACCCACCTTGAGATATAAGTTCTAAGATCTCAGTATAGTTACAACGGCTGCCCCACCCTTCAAATCGAAACGCATTACTGCTTCACGGCAGAAATAGGCAGAGTGGTGGTACCTACCCGTGCGGACTCACAAAAGGTCCTACCATCAGTAATTACGCAAATTATAATTTTGCGGGTTTGATTTTTATTACACGATGTTCTTCTTTCACCGTGGAAGTCGATCGTGAACATTTGTTGAGTACGTATTTCATTAGAAAAATTGGTACCCGCCTGGGATTCGAACACCGGTGCATCGCTCAACACGAATGCACCGGACGTCCAATCATTTAGGCCACGACGACGTCAAAACTGTTTTCAAAATTGTTCAAAAAAATTGTTCTGTTGCAGCTGGGTGGCCTTCATAGTGCTGATAGTCTGTCTCATCGCGATGGCGTGCTGTCCCGACGTGAGACGCAAAGCTCCGACGAACTTCATATTCCTGGCCATCTTCACGGCAGCGCAGAGCTTCCTGCTCGGCATTAGCGCAAGCGTCTACGAAGCGGATGCGGTCAGTGTGCATGCTATTTACCTGAAAAGAAACGGTCATCTGCCCATTTATTGACCAGAAGATGGGCCACCGTCGGCAGGAAATTGTAGCTCCAAGTACGAGAGGCACTGGTGTCGTGCGACCCGACTCTGCCGACGTACCTTTTGTTTTTCTAATGAAATACGTACTTAACGCGTGTTCACGAATATTATATTCGACCATAGTGTGACACTCAGATACGTTGAGCTTATACCATAGATAATACACATAAATTAGTTATAGATAAGCAACTCAAGCACTCAACAAAAATGTTTACGGGCGTCGGCCACTAGATGGCTTCGCTTCGATTAGTTTCTGATTGCTGCTGTAGATGGCAGTAACATATTACCTATCCTATATTTGTAATAAAGAATTTTGTAAATTTTCAGAAATCACAAATTGATCTGAAAATTTAATCAAATTGTCTATAATAAATAAAGACTTGTATGATTTATTAATTTTTGGAACGAAGTTCCTTACGGCAGGCTTGGAGGGGATAGCGATTTTGCTGCGCGACCGAACTGAAAAAAATGTGATAGTAAAACATTAGCCGAAGGAACTTCGTTCCTACCTGGTGTCCCACGACACCACATATCTTTTTTTTTTTAATGTATTTAGTTATAAAATAATTAAATTCCTTAACTTTAAGAACATACAAGCTTAGGGGCATCAGCTACAAGATGTCGCTAGTTTCCGTATAAAACAAATATTCGTCTTAAAGTATCGCAGTTTCAGGGACCCGGTTTATACGTGTGTACGTAATCATCAATTGCTTCGATTGGAAAAGTAGACGAGTTGTTATTTATTTTAGACTAATGTCGTCTCAATCTAAACAGCGACGTTCGGGTCATTCTGTCACACATCAAAACACAGCGGTCACGTGGATCTGTGGCGGGTAGCCATCATAGAGCACAAGATATTTAACAGATGCTTGAAAATCGCTTACGACATTTTCAAGATAAGCTTGCATATATACAAGTTCCGAACAACAACATCCCCCTAGTTAAGGCGACGCTGATATAGCCTCTCAAGGCTATCAGCTTAGGTAGCTGCCTATTTCTGCCGTGAAGCAGTATAATGCGTTTCGGTTTGAAGGGTGGGGCAGCCGTTGTAACTATACTTGAAACCTTAGAACTTATATCTCATAGGTGGGTGGCGCATTTACATTGTGGATGTCTATGGGCTCCAGTAACCACTTAACACCAGGTGGGCTGTAAGCTCGTCCACTCATCTAAGCGATAAAAAAAAAAGGTAGGATAAAAAACAACATCCCCCAGCCTCCCCAAAGATCCGCCATCGCTTAAACATATCCAGGTCTATAGCGTGTCGGTGCTATCTGTTCCAGGTGCTGATGGCAGTTGGCATAACGGCGGCCGTGTGCCTGGGCTTGACTCTGTTCGCTCTGCAGACCAAGTGGGACTTCACCATGATGGGCGGCGTGCTGCTCTGCGCCACCATCGTCCTCCTTGTATTCGGTAACGTGAAAATGTTCACATTTTACACCTCATGCATTAGACGCCTTCAGCTCTAACGCTGGGAACAGGCTTAAGGAACCCTAATCTATGCATCAGCCCGGATCTTCTCAGCGGGTCGCGATTTCGATCGGTTGATAGCAGATTCATTCGCGAACCAGCTACTCTTGAGTTGTTATGTCTCCTTTGGAGGCGCTCGAGCAACTTAGCTAATCTCGCTCCTCCTGGCTGAGCCTTTCTTCCCCACCTGTCTTGGCGAAACTGGAAAGGCCTTTAGGCCACCATTAATCCCTCATTCATCAAAACAAATAATTCTTGTTGCGGTGCTCACAAGCCCAGCTAGGACTTCAGTGTCCAGGAGCAGTCTTGATCTTTCAAAAAGGACTAATTAACCAACCTAGGGTTAACTAAAACGGTCTTCTTAGATAAGCTAATTAATGTTATAGTGTGTTAATAGATTTAACGACAAACTCTGACGTCATTGTACAAAAAATTATGGACCTTATCCAAGTATGTTTGAAACTGATGGTACAGGCTGCATTGTGAGCACGCACGGGCTCCAGCTGCCTACTTCTGCCGCAAACTCATTCGCTCAGAGTCGAAGGGCGGGATTGTCGTTGTACACAGTACAAGTAATTTATTTTTATCAATCGCCTCTTAAGCCCATCGTTTTAATAGAATGTAAAAAAATCAGACAATACATCGAAAGTCAAGGTATCGGTTGGTCGTTAGTCGGTGGCTATGTTCCTATGACTCCCACAAAAAGCAGCCTACAGCTTCGAAGGTTGGACAGATTGTGGTGCTGATCCGATCTGGTCTCCGACAGCGCCCTGTACCTCATAACAACTATTTATATTCCAGGTATCGTGGCCATATTCGTGAAAGGTAAGGTCATAACGCTCGTGTACGCGTCCCTGGGCGCTCTCATATTCTCCATTTACCTCGTCTACGACACCCAGCTGATGATGGGGGGCAAGCACAAGTACAGCATCTCGCCCGAGGAGTACATCTTCGCGGCCCTCAACCTCTACTTGGACATCATCAACATATTCCTGTTCATTCTGACCATCATCGGAGCTTCAAGAGATTAGGCGTTTAGATTTCTACTCATGTTCCATTTGAGACGAGAGTATTATGTATTAAAACAACTTTTTTTTTCTTTTTGATTTTCCATTGTTAAATGTATTAATTAAACTAATACGATATTGTAATAGTGTTTTCGTTTACGCAGAAATATGACGATTACGTTGTGATAAATAATTAAATATGTTTTTTTTTAATATTTTCACATTGAATTATTTTCTTTAATTTCGTATGGCTCGGATGTCTGTGCCTGCGAGTGAACAGCTGTCATGAGCCGCGGCCATTTTGTTTTTGTTCAAAGAGTATTTAATGTTGATTTATATTATGTTTGTTTCACTTTTATAACTAGTTGTGATGTTAATTGCATTTATAATGAGCAATAATCATCGCCTATCTACTTAACAAATGAATTAAGGATTTTTATTCAGATTTTTTTTGGGTAATATCGGCAGTACAAGTAATCTGGTTTTGACACAGAGACACGTTACACAACACTTAAGTTACATTTTTAATGACACGGGCAATGATAGTTTTGAAACACACCTTCGCGGTCATAACCTAGATATGAATATCAAAAAGACCACATTTAAAAAAAAATAGAAATCAAATTTAGGTCTCAAATCAATTCGTAACTTTAGTAATAAAAAACATTCCTACCTACCGATTACATTAAGTCCTTATAAGACTGAATGTGGCTTATAATTCATCCTATAGTCACCAATAACTACAAAATTACGTTACAATCTTATAGTATAATGACTGACACAGTCATTATAGTGCCACAGTAGCTACCGACGCTAGGCCAAGAGCTCGACTCCCGCACAGTAAAAACATTCATATGCCAAAATATTGTTTGCTGTCTATGTATATATATATAAAGGAATATCAGTGTTTGTACAAGTACAGGAAATCCTAGTTTAGGGAAATGTTGTGACCTCGATTACAGCTGATAATTTCGGAACTGCCAAAAATTACCCAAAAAAAATCACGAATAATCAGTTTCACTGTATTAATGTTGGAATATAATAAATTTCAATATGCATTACGAATAACGTTTAAGGTTGCTTCGAACTATATATAATATGATAATTATAATTATTAATGTTGTAGTTTAAAAACGATTTGTGTCTTTGAGAACAAACACTATGTAGATTGACTGAATTTATTAAATATGAAATGCTTGAGAAAATAGTTTTTTTTAATAGTGTTATTCGTAAAATAACCACACTTTCGAGTCAAATAAATACATAATAAACATAATTGAGTGCTTTATTAAAAACTTATTATAATATTCGTAATTAACTTCAAATGTTTAGTAGCAGTATTGCCAAGGTCAAAGCCACGCTGTTTTTTAAAAATAAAACACGTTATGCTGTTAATATACACGTTTTGCGGTGGCAACCCTAGTGATAACAGTAGATATTAAGAAAAACACTCAAGTATTTTCAGACACTTCCAACACAGACGTTTGACATTTATAAAATTATTCATTGAGTTTGAAAGCGCAAAAAAAAATTATGCTGTTTTCTACATACACTGTTATAAATTAATAAAAGCGTTATAAAAATGTAGCAGCTCTTGTGGAATATTAATAAGCTTATTACTGTAGTACTATACTATAGTGACGTTAATATTAGTGTTCTAGAAATAATTAAAGTATACCAAACTTATTTTCTGCGATCCGGTAATCACATTTCCGAAATTCGAACAAAAATAGGATACGACCATTTAGTGATGATCCTTCGTGAGCACGCCTGCCTTACTCGAGACTATGGCGTCGTCGTAAGCGAACAACGGAATGAAACTACCTACAAACACATAAGTCCTATGTGATTACGTTAGCGAAGCGATGCTATAATATAATCTATGACATTTATAATTTTATTTTTAGTTTTTACACAACAATATTAATTCTTAAAACGTTTATCGCTACAAAATGGAAACGAACATTATAAAAAATTCAAATATATTTTCTAGTCACATTTTCATATTATTCTCATACGTGTTGTACTTTTGATCAGAAATAAGTTGTATGTTTCGCTTCGCTTCGCATCTCATCGCATCGCATCGTATCATTCCATCATTCGCTTTAGCTAATTAGATTTCAGAGTTTTGTACCTATGGACAATTGAACAATTCCAAATTTTTCTAATCGTTTCACATCCTGCAAGCCGTTAACAGTATAAAAAATTACAGAATAAGATTGGAATTCGTGTGTATTTAATGTTAGTATTACTTATGTAGGTAATGACTAAGCAAAGTAAAGCGGAAAGAAGCTCGGCTGTAGTCATCTAAATTCAGCTTAATTGAACCTATTGTTAAGGTCTAATCTCGCGTATTCTAATCATGTTATGTCCGACGTATTATTTCCGTTTGCAATACTTACAGTTGTCGTGGTCACAGCCGAAATCGGCTCGGAAATAACAATAATAATATGATGACAATAAAAAAGTTCGAGATTAAAACGTAAAAGTAGTTTTTAAGTCTTTAAGACTCGCGATGACAATTCAAAATTCAGCTTTGTATAGTATCTTGGGTCATACAAATGTATTTATTACGAAAAGTAAACGGGTATGGGCTACTTATAATATTCACACAGACCGGATCATATACGTTTGGAATTGGCCGGACCGGAGCCGCCAATTATTTTACATAGACCACCTGGAAGAGATCTGAAAGCGGTTGTGCACGCAACCGGAGCCGATCAGCCACGCGAGCGAGAAAGAGCGCGCAATCGGAGCCGGTCGGCTAACCGAGCGAGAAAGAGCGCACAATCGGAGCCGGTCGGCTACCCGAGCGAGAAAGAGCGCGCAATCGGAGCCGGTCGGCTACCCGAACGAGAAAGAGCGCGCAATCGGAGCCGGTCGGCTACGCGAGCTAGAAAGAGCGCGCAACCGGAGCCGGTCGGTTACGCGAGCGAGAAAGAGCGCGCAATCGGAGCCGGTCGGCTATGCGAGCGAAAAAGGGCGCGCAATCGGAGCCGGTCGGCTCCTCTTATTATTTCACACGCAGCGCGTTCAAGCATTCTTAATGAAAAAAAAGTATACATGCAAAAATAAAATTTACTACAATTACTCAAAACTCTGCTTCCAACGTGATAAAAATCTGCTCTCCTCTCCGAGCCGGTCTGTGTAAACGGACCCTAAGCCTCAAGAAATGGCAACATTATCGTCCTTGTCGCGCATGTGTGACGCAAACGGTAAACGCAGTTTATGTTCTACTTAATATTTATGATGACGTATTATTCTTAAAATAAATCGTTTTTTTTTTTTACGGCGCTGGCAATGTGTCGATGAGTGCGACAATTTTGGACTGAAAGCAATTTTGTCATTGAAAGTTCGGTATCGGTCACGTGCTGACTTCAGTTTCGCGCTAACTTACCGTTTATACATGTTCCTGTCGCATGAGCAGTGTCGACGTCGGTTGCGCTTAAAAATATATATTTTTATAGGTACCTATATGTAGTGTATTTAATCGAATGTATTCTCAAAGAAAAAAAAGTTTAATACTATTAAAACCTTCGAATAACGTTCACGTAAAATTCAGAGGATTGTAAACCATTAGGTACATAAAATATTATGGCTCTGTTTACGAGCTTATTGCACTGTAACGTTTATACTAATAGAGTTTCGTGCTTTTGAAACAGTATCTTGACGGGATGCTTTTTACGTGGACGATATTAGGTATCAGAACTACTATTATAATATTATAATGCTAAGCTATTTGTCGTACCTACCTTTCAGAGTTCTAAACTATAAGGTTTCTAATTTCATATTTTCTTTAGTCTGTCTATGTGAAGTTTTCTTATTTTCTGTAATTTAAAATTAAATGTAATACACAATATCCAATGTTCTTTTATTTTATATATAATTTATGGAACGAAGTTTCGTTCCAAAAGGTATAATATAAACATCGCGGATCCTCCTCGGACTAAGGAACTCCTTATGGGACGATGCGGAGGGGTACCCAAACCGGGAAAAAACTTCCATGACGTAAGATGTTTATTAGTAATGCACACAGTATACGACAAATTTGTAATAACGTACAAAAAATAACATATTTTTTTATCATTCATTGACCACGATCTCGGAGCGTTCGTTTGCGCAATACACTCTTATGCAAACAACAGTGAATGAAGTGAGTGAACCACAATAAGTTCGCACGTTACTGAATGACCGTGGGTTGTTGCGAAACCTCCAGTTTTATTTTATTTATACCTCGAACAGAACTTAAAATTAATATTTTTATAATAAGGAACTTCGATCCTATCAGGTGTCCGGTGTACCACGACACCACACATCTTTTTTTTTGGTCCGAGAGCCGAAACTCGTACGAGGTTCCGCGCTTAAGGACTTATGTGGGACTTTTTTTCCTACCTATGCTGATAGCCTTGAGAGGCTATATCATCGTTACCTTAGCGTGTAGGTGAGCTCTCGGGGCTCAAACCGGAGGTGTTGCTAACAGTGGCAAGAGCAAGAGCAGAGCTTTGCAGGATTAACCAACGGATCGGAAACGCGACCCACTGAGAAAATCCGGCGAGAAACTCAGTGGGTTGTGTCTATGGGTTAATTGACTCGCCCAGCCCTTCGTCACAAGCGACGGATTCGTCGAGGATAGTGACCAGTGCTTGAGGTACCTAAAAGCACCATTAATGGATCGGGAGGATCAGTAATGAATGTGGGACTGTGGCCTAAGACCGCAGAGGCCCACTCACTAAACGACTGCTCTGCATTTTTGCCCGGTCCCGAGAACCGGGGTAAGGTAGGAGGGTTTCCGCGGCCGACACTACAATGAGACTTACATATCACCTCAAGAACGCCCGGCCGGCGGAGTCGTCGGGGCGACAGACGATGACTACGTCTGCCGTTACGATACGGTGATCTTTGAGGCCGCCCCAGGTGACGCTATTATTCCGGAATACCCTGCTAGACCAGAACCAGTCCATCGCAGTATACCTACCTACCTACCCTTGCGAAATGAACTTCAGTATGTGAAGCACGTTTTGAACAAAAGCAAGCTGAACTCCCCATTCTATACAATATGTCGGTGCACCAGTGTTGGAGACTTAAGGGGGGTAAAATAAGGGGATTTTTATCGACAAATCACTATCCCAATTTTCTCTTGGCCTCTCCATACTAGAATGGCAGCCATTTTGTTTTTTTTTACTTCGCAGCTCAGGCGCCTACACTGATTTAATCATTCCTATCGATGTAGACGTCTTAGGAAGACGAAAGAGGTGTCATTTGAATGCTAACAATGTAGACAATCAATTTATGATACATTTTATTCAATATATTTTTCATAAAATAACAAAAAAGTATTAATAAAATAAAAATTATAATTATTTATTGCATTTTTTTTAGTTTTTTATATTTTTAGATGAACACTAAGGGTTAGTCAAACTAAATTTTTTAATTGTTTCCTCATAATACATTAAAATAATTCATTAAAATAATTTTTATATCAAAGCCATAAGTAAGATAGTTCAAAAGCTGTCATGGTTTAAATATGACCCTTAAAAACATAAATAAATAACATATGTCAAACAATAGACTCCAGACCTCAGATTTCAGATATAATTGGCGTGGGCCATGGGTGTGTCTTAAGACAGCTGTTACAGTGATACCCAGTAGCTTTCGGCACAAGTTTTCGGTGAATGCATGGATATAAATGATAGACGATATCTTAATTAGGTCTCTTATTTTGCCCGCTACATTGATTGGCTCAAGATTTTTGCAAGATTCCTGCAAACTGAATTTCAAGACGCATTAAGTGAATTACCATTGACCTACCTATAGGACAAGAATGATACTATAATTAGCAATCGTCCCACCACATCAGGCCGCTGTGTTTCTCGCCGGATCTTCGTCGCGATTCCGACCCGGTAGTAGTTTCATTCGCGAAGCAGTTGCCCTTCAGTTGTTAGGTCTCCTTTGGAGGCGCTCGGGCAGCTGTTAGCAAATCCTATCCCTCCTGGCTGAACCTTCGCTCGCCCACATGCCCCCGTGATACTGGAAAGGCCTCCGAGCCACCAGTAATCCCTCATTCATAAACAAAAAAACTTGTTGCGTTGTTCACAACTCCAGCTGGAACTTCAGTGTCCGGGAGCAGTCTTGATCTGTCCTGAAATTATTAACTAACCAAGCTAGGGTTAAACCGTGTATATAATCAAAGGGTTAAACAAAACGGTCTACTTGATAAGCTAATCAATGTTAAAATGTGTTAATAGATTTAACGACAAACTCGACGTCATTGTCATAAAACTCAGGGTTATTATACCCTACAATTTCTTGTAAACATACCTACATAGCTTTGTAGAAAGTAATTATATAATACGTACGTTTATCGATTATTTACAAATGGAATTACCTAGTCAAGTATACATTGATTTTGAAAAATAAACTCTACGTTTTGGAAATAAGGACCTTCGTAAACATACTTCGTACCGTACTTATCTTCATAAGTATTTATCAACATTCCGATAGAGTACGTCAATAGCGTTGTTACTGCCATTTTTAATTTATTTCGACTGTTATCGTAAGTTTTAATGAACTTCAGGTTAAGTATCGTTAAAAACAGGCAATTGCAACCATACGAGCTCAATGCGTATATCTCTTGAATTATATGAGCATGCGTGTTGGTTAATGATCGGGTCAAATCTGAAATAAAATTATATCATCTCGTTTTATGGAAATTAATTCAAAAAAGCTTACAAACATCTTAATTATTTACGACTAGCTTCATATTGTGAAATTTGGTGTCAAAAGCTTAACAAATCACAATCAGTCTTTTGTAACAGCACACGGCAACACAACATAATCTAATCAAAATGATATCTTTCTACAAAATCAGTATTGAATTAGCGATTTTCACTTGACTCATTATACTTGAAGGCTCACGATAACAGTGCGAGACGGACGGACAGTAATCGGTCGTTCAAAATGACCGCTTTGCTGATATTATTCACATTATTTATAATTTTATTGACCTACGCCTTCAAGCTTAAAGATCGCAAACCGATATTTGGTATCTACGCCGTACCGGGGAAGTGGTATTATTTAAAATATGTCGTTTTCGGAGCTCTTTATTATTACAGAAAGGTGAGTGTTGCCTTTATGTTAACGTTATTCCCATCCTAGGTATTTATTGAGCTGTTCCCTGAGCCTTCTGTTAGACTTTATTGTGTCTGAAGTCCCAAGTGCGATCCCAGGATCGCATCTATATGATCGCATAGAAGAAAACGAAATTGTAATTGAACAAAGCCATAAAACCATTTCCTAAATTTATAACTCATTATAATATGTATTTAAAGAGATAGAAAGTTGAAAATTTATATGCAAATTAATGAAAAAAAAAAATGTTAATTTTAATCACAGGAAAATTCGACCGTTCAAAGCGGTATTTTTTATATAATAATATAGTAAAAAGTAATTTAGGCCGAAATGCAAGCTATGACATTTTCGCATTCTCCGGTCGATATGTTTGCGGTACACATTTATAATGGATCTTGTGTAACCGCTTTGCACGAAGTTGACTTTAAACATGACTATTATACGGTTAGTTAAAAAATCTAAATATAGAATACGAAACCTAACTTTTTATTGATTTAAGTATTCAAGTAAGAATTCGGCTGCCGGTAATGATGGTCGGGCCGGGCAAGGCGTTAAGGCCATAGCCGATCCAGCTGACATGGAGCGAGCACAACCATTGAGCGACCATGCTAAGGTAAATCACAATTCATTAATCAATTTAGATCGACTCGGTGGTGTAGTAGTTAGCTGTCCTGACTGTTGCGTCGAGGGCCGTGGGTTCGATTCCCACATTGGGCAAACGTTGTGTGATGAACAGATTTGTTTGTTCTCTTTCTATGTGTTTTAGAACGAAGTTCCTGATGGGACGATGCGGAGGGGTACCCTAACCGGGAAAAAACGTCCGTAACGTAAGATTTTTATTAGTAATGCACACAGTATACGACTTAAATTTGTAATAACGTACAAAAAATAACAGACTTTTTTATCATTCATTGACCACGTTCTCAGAGCGTTCGTTTGCGCAATACACTAACTCATAAGCAAACAACCGTGAATGAAGTGTACCACAATAAGTACGCACGTTACCGAATGACCGTGGGTTGTTGCGAAACCTCCAGTTTTATTTTCTTTAGACCTCGAATAGAACTTAAAATTAATATTTTTATAAAAGGGAACTTCGTTCCTATCCGGTGTCCCATGACACCACACATCTTTTTTTTATTCATACATGTATATAAACGTATATAGGTATGTATGTCAGTCTCTGGTACCCATTATACAGGGAATCCTAAATTGGGGTTGAATGACCGTTCGTGATTTATTCTCAATTATTTATTTATATATCAATCAATAAAAAAGCAATTTTTTTATTTATTGCTTAGATGGGTGGACGAGCTCACAGCCCACCTGTTCTTAAGTGGTTACTGGAGCCCATAGACATCCACAACGTAAATGCGCCACCCACCTTGAGATACAAGTTCTAAGGTCTCAGTATAGTTACAACGGCTACCCGACCCTTCAAACCGAAACGCATTACTGCTTCACGGTAGAAATAGGCAGGGCGGTGGTACCCACCCGCGCGGACTCACAAGAGGTCCTACCACCAGTAATGAATCAGTAGTGGTATCGTAAAATAACGTATCTGGATTTTTATTTCACTCCCGATAATACCTACTTTCGCAGGCTTTCGATGCCATATTCTTTATATCATCGAAAAGTGAAAACGGAAAGGGCGTATACATCATTAGCGGCTGCGAACAAAGACCGATGGGAATGTGCAACGGACTGTTTTATATCGGAGTAAGTTTGTAAATAAAGTATTCACAAACAATTTATCATTAAGGGCACATGATGTATTATGTATGCGAAGTATCAGAAAATTACAATTAAGACTAATTATCTCGTTGGTATAGTTTTAGCGTCATCGTAGTCATTTGCACCTCAGATTCGCTTTCTTCAGTAGCGTCATTGAATAAGTATACCAATATAAGTATAACAGTCCAAATGGTTCACGTATAAAGTACACATTACTATTAAGATCGTTAATGCCTTGGTCGCTTCAGTCAAAATTTTTTAATGAATTATTTAGATTGTTTTTTTTTCCCTGCCTATGCTGATGGCCTTGAGAGGTTAATTCAGCTTCTCCTTGACGTGTAGGTGAGCTCACGGGGCTCAAACCGAGAGTGTTGCTAACACTGGCCCTAGCAAGAACAGTGCTTCGCAAAATCTACCACACGATCGGAAACACGACCCACTGAGAAGTTCCGGTGCGAAACTCAGTGGGCTGTGTCTGTGGGTCAATTCGCTCGTCGAGCCCTTCATCGCAAGCGACGGGTTCGGCGAGGACGGTGACCGGTGCTTGAGGTACCTAAAAGCATCGTTAATGGATGGAGAGGATTCGTAATGACGTGTTTTATGGCCTAGGTTGTTTCTATGTATAATTTTCAATCTTTTGATAAACATTATATTCTGTAGCTTACGCTCCTCTTCTCTGCTTCGCTTTTCTTTGTGAATTAAACAAACAAAACCCAAGATCATAAACCTAGTGCTCCCAGCTCCCAGGAAAAGGTCTTCTCTGCAGCAAGAAGATACCGGACACAGTCCTTTTTGGAGCTGAAATAGGAGAGTTCGGCGCTGAAGGGATCAAGATGACACCGGTTGAACCTATGAAGAAGTGGAATATCTCTTACAAGGGACAGATGTGGTATGATACTGTTTGCAGGTTCATTAAGGTCGTGACAGATCAATCGAATTTGCATGGGGTGAAATCTGTCCGATATTTATTTAAATCGAACTTTTCAAATAGAAAAAGATCGATCATTTGGCTGCCAACAATGGCTAGAAAATATAATTGCTTCGCGGGAGAAATAGGACAGTGCCTCTGACTCATGCTAAAAACCCAAACCTAGTGATATAGGTATTCCTAAATAAAAAACCGCAATTTGGCCGGTATGCGGACTAAAAAATCTCTTCAAGATACTATTTAGAATATTTTCGTATCTCCTTTAGTTTTAATATCTAGGTAGAGGTTTGTTGACTCAACATATACCATTTTTCCATTTACAGGTACCAAAACAACCCCAGTAAGTTTGTCGATGTGGACTTCACCGGAGAGTGGACAGCCACTACGAAATACTTTGATTTCGACACAGATTTGTATCCTGCGACCGTCATCAGGTCAATAGCCAAAGAAAAATGGAGCAGAGAATACTTTGAATTGCTTAAAACGTGGGTAAAACTCATTAAAACTTTTTCGTTATTTGTTATTTACAAAACGTTTTGCAGTGGACCGCCAATTCTCAACGCGACTAATGTTTCACTATTTTAAAGTCCTCAAATTTTGGTTGACGAATGAAGGATTTTGTTTCAGAGCTCACCAGTCACACTACGAACAGTTCGGCAACTTAAAATGCAAGTTCAAAATAGGGGAAGAATCATTTGAATACACTCTGCCTTCCTTCAGAGATCATAGTTTTGGTGAGTTCTATAAATCAACTAATCTGTTTTGTGCTCATGTGTGTTGGTTATGCATGTACTAATCTAGTCACTAGTACTAATCAAATCCCACCCTACTGTCTTATTATTTATTTTTAACTAGTCCTTCGGCTGGTACCCTTATACGTTTTAATGTTTAAAAACCTTGAATCTCAATAGGAATACATTTCACATCATACATAGATTTAAACCACATTACACGTTAGATGTGTTTAATATAATTTTAACTGAGCAGTATTTAATTCAATAACAATAATTGGGGACATCCTGGCAGGAGAAAATAAACCACTGTATCAGCCGGTGAGGGTCAAAATACGTTACATTACTTCAGCCATTATTAGTAATTAGTAGTAATCTACACGCAATATTCTAAAGCTCTCTATTCCAGAGAAACTGATATTAGGCCGGTCGTAAACTTCTAAATAAATTTTAGGCCATAAACGTGACTGGACTCTTATGTACCGATATGCTTTCCATCATATCTTTTTGGAAGACGGCACCAGCATCAGCGTTGGAGTCATCTGCCAGCCATCTACTGCTTCCGTGTAAGTATTTACTGTATAATATTTTGATGCAAATAGGCAGACAAACTTACGGCGCAATTAATGATAAGTAAATACCAATTACAGTGAACTATTGCTGCAATAATGGGTACACTAAACGAATGCTTTTTTTTACTGTTTCTTGTAGAATTTGAAACTACTATTTGGTGTTGTGACCACATTTAATCGTTCCTAATAATTGAACCGCATAAAGATTGAATTTGAACGTGAATGATTATTAATCAGCATTATGTTCCTGGATTTGAATTTTTTTATCACTCCGTACCCAGAACCGCACCATCTATGAAACGGCCCTGTGGCTCGGAGATGACATTTAAAATGATTTGAATTGGTTAAAAAGCCCAAGCAACAAACGGGAGAAAACTGGTATACATAAGTATCCTTGTTTAAATTCATATAGATATTAAACTATAGATAAACATAGATATTATACACTCTGACAAAGAGCATCCAGGAATCAAGCCCACGATCCTCGGCATAATAGTCAGGGACGCTAATTAGTCATTACTCATATACAATCCTCGTGTAACAGTTCATAAAAATTAATAAAATAAATTACTCCGAACGACTGAACAAATTCGCCCATCTGTGTAGTAGTAAGCTTGGGCTATTTTTAGTTTTAAAAGGTACGTCTAAATTACGATCTTAAGGAAAACAAAACTATAAAAAGAAAAATGATTTTTTATGTTTATCTTATGTGCGGGGCGCGAGTATTTTATTGTATCTCACACAATTGGCGATAGTCACAGTAGAGAGTGATCGAGGTTTATTTGTTTTATATGAATACTTACAATTATTATTCATACCAGCACTTTAATGTTCCTTGTTAACATATTCATGCAGTGAAATTAACGGTACCTAAGTTATTAGATACATTGGGCCCGTTTTGCAAATTACAACATCCTTGACTTCTTTATCACAGATACTAAATTCACGCACTATCAACTTTTCTCTTCTCATATCTGTTCTCCATTTTCTAAATATTATTTACGATAGGTTTGAAGCCGGTTGGATAGCCTTGCCAAACAAAGAGTCATATCCCGTGAAATGGGTGGATTTGAAGTTATACCAACACGGAGAAGGGGGGCAGGCTCCTAAGGACTACGCTTTCCAATTCAAGGCTGGAGACGAAGAGTACACAGTTCAGGTAAATCTAAGTCGGAGCACACTTTTGTTGGCTCAGCAGACGAACGTTAATATATTTATGAAAAACTCGCACTAAGCACACTGTACTGGGTTAATTAATTGAAAAAACCGATGGAGACGTAAACATTTATTGCAAAGTATAATCACTGTCTTTATTAAGAAAAGTAACCTATTTTATTTTTCGACTATACACAGTGAGTAAATAAAGTGTACATGTCACATTTAATATTAGATACGGAATAGATTAGGGCAAAGATTAAACATTTGAGAGTTATGTGTCTTCGCCACGGCTGGGAAGTATTTAAGGCGTTCCGATTCAAAGGGTGGAATAACCGTTATACCTCACAGTTGAGATTTCGAGGTCATGTCACAACGTGGGTGCAGTACTGTCTGATTTACATGAGCTTAGGCGGGAGCATAAATTGGGTGATGAGCTCTATTCACTCATCTATGCAATAAAAAATAATAAAATTGACAGATATTTGACTTATCATATGTGTGTTAGGGATGCAACACAAAAATAAAAATAAAATATATATTACAGGTCCTAGTGGAATACGAATCAATCCACTACGTATCCGACGAATGGGATGCTCGTATGGTGGAGAGATTCTGCAAGTTCACCGTCAACAACATCCCGGGACGAGGCGTTTCGGAGTTCCACTACCGACATACCGATGGTCGGCCTGAAAGTGTTGCGAAAAACGATCCGGAGTGGTACAGGAAAATGTGTCACAAGATTTAAATAAAATCCGCTTAAAGCTATTAGTGTTTTATTTATTTATAATATATTTTTGTGACATGGATTTATGGATCTATGTCCAGGTTCTCATTTGATTTCCAAAAAAGGCTTACGGGTCCACCACATTACCTAAATGTAAACCTTCCCTAGATTCTTCCATACGGATTCACCTGATCCAATAATCTTATTATTAGACGCCTGCAGTCTTTTAGCCTCTTTAAGTCGTCGTGACCTAAAGGATAAGACGTCCGGTGCATTCGTATCTAGCGATGCAGTGGTGTTCGGATACCGCAGGGGGATACCAATTTTTCTTACGAAATACGTACTTATCAAATGTTCACGATTGACTTCCACGGTGACGAAATAACATCATGTAATAAAAATCAAACCCCCAAATTTTAATTTGCATAATTACTGGTGGTAGGACCTCTTTCTTCTGAGTCCGTACGGGTAGATACCACCATCCCGCCTATTTCTACCGTGAAGCAGTAATGCGTTTCGGTTTAAAGGGTGGGGTAGCCGTTGTAACTATACTGAGACCTTAGAACTTATATCTCAAGGTGGGTGGCCCATTTAGATGTAGATGTCTATGGGCTCCAGTAACCACTTAATGCCAGGTGAGCTGTGAGCTCGTCCACCAAAAAAAAAACTCTACCAATAGGAGCAGGCATACGAGGGATTCTGGTAACCGTACCTTCGTACCGTACCGTCGAAGTCCTCAAAGAGTTCGACCTATACATCAGCCCAATGACTTTCTCGTTGGGCCTTCTCAGCGGGTCGTAATTAAGATCCGGTAATAAATGAATGTCGTGATTAAGATCCGGCAATAAATGAATTCGAGAAACAGTAGCCTTCGAGCTATAAGGTCGCCATTGGGAGCGCTCGTGTCGTTGTTAGCAAATCCCTTACTTCCCGGCTGAACCTGTCCTCGCTCACCAGTCCTAGAGAAACTGAAAATAATGACTGCTACTACTGCCGAAGGATTACTATCCTTCCATCCTTAAAAACTGTAAAATATTCTGTAAAAAATAACTGTCATCGTAAAAATGAGTAATCGAAGCGCGGCAATTTTCAAAAGCAAGAGCTAAACTATTATATTTATATTATATTTTGAATAATTTACCTTCAGTAATATACTATATAACTTTATAACTCAGATTACGTCTAAACTAATCTATGTTTATTTAAAATAATAGGATCAACATTGCGACATCGTAACTAGTATCCCAACCTTGGAGGATAAGAGCTGTCCTTTCCCCGTTCCAATTATAAAACTAATCGAATTGAATGACTGGTCTGCGAAGTGGATAATTGGGCACGCGCATCCCATTCCCATATACAGTGTGATATATTTTGACATCTGTATTTTTCTATTATACTATGTAAACAAATTAATTTGATAAGGATTTTTTAATACACGAACCAGTTGTAAGGTTGTAATATTTCATTGAGTTAGATTTTGTGAACTAGTAATCAATATAATATGTGGTTTTTTTATCACCCTGTATATATTGCGGTAGTGTTTAGGGTCCAGACTAATGGGAACAATGGGTTTTTGCTCAAACTAACAGTCCACTCGTCTCCATCAGTTCAATAAGTACAGCCATTTAGAGACACCGGCCAAAGGGTATGTAAAAATCAATTTAGAAAACATAAAAATTAATATACCTGCATATTTTTCGGAATATTTCACTTACAGACTGTTCATTAAAACACTTTTATGTATTGCAAAATATTTATTACACTGCAATTAAGTGAAGAAAAGTACATTTTTAAAACGAACATATGTTTTGCATTTAAGTCTAGCAAAAGCTTAATAATTAGAATACACATTCAATACGGAGTTAGACAAAATAATATATCCCATATTTCGTATGTATGAGTAGATTTACAACTGTGTAGGAGTTAGACTTGATTATTTTTCTATTTCTATCACGAAGTAGTAAAACGCCTTCGAATTTGAAGGGAAGAGCAATTGCTCCAATTAAAATTTCAACCTTATGTATCAAGACGGATAGCTACAGTTTGCACAATAAAAAAAAGCAATTACAATGTTAACGTCGAGTTAAAGAAAAATAACGATCATATATACAGGGATTTCACATGAAGATGGATTTCGACGCCATCTTAGAGGACGTTGGACCCTTTGGTACTTATCAGAAATTAGTGATCTATCTAGTACTACTGCCTGCCGTGATTCCTTGCGGCTTCCACGCTTACGCACAGCTCTTCATGGCCGCCGATGTCAAGCATTGGTGTAGAGTGCCCGAGCTCGAACACGTAGCTGATCAGGACCTGGTCAAGAATTTAAGGTACACAAAAATAACTTACATGCGTTTTATAGAAAAGTGTACTTACAGTGGTGGCCTGAAAGTATCTTGCATCCGTTTTGCAGAGAAGTGAAGATACAGTTTTTGAACTCGTCGTGGCCCGAAGGATAAGACGCTCGGTGCAATCGTATTAAGCGATGCGAGATTGTGCCAGTGTTCGAATCTAGCAGACAGCTACCAATTTTTCTAATGAAAAACGTACTTAACAAATACTCACGAACGAGTTCCACGATGAAGGAATGACATCGTGTAATCAAAAATAAACCTGTAAACATTATTATTGATGTAATTACTAGTGGTAGGGTGGCTTGTGAGCACACGCGGCAAGACTACCACCATCCTGCCTATTTTTGTCGTAAAGCAGTAATGCCTTTCGCTTTGAAGGGCGCGGTACAGTAATGCGTGGCAGTCGTTTTACTGTAAAAAACTGTGACTTCGAACTCATGACTCAAGGTGGGCCGCCAGGCATTGACGTAGCTATGGGCTCCGGTAGCCCCTTAAAATCAGGTGGGCCGTAAAAATACAGTACTTACGCACGGCGAAATTATAAATTCATACTATCGTATCGCATTCTGGTGCCGAACTTAATATGCTGCATAAACCAATCTAAAGTCTGATATAGACATAATTTGGTTTTGTGATCTGGTATTACACCATCCCAATATTTATTTTGCGTGTTTCCTAAACAGTCAATGCAATATGCTCGTACACCTACAAGGGCATTAAAAAAGTTTTCTTCTCTCATCATTCAAGCCAGCCAATTGTATAGAAAGAAAAATCATTTTTCTAGTATACCACTGGAGCTGAAGAATGGCGTATTACAGTATTCATCATGCACGATGTACAATTTAAACTATAGCGAAATCGTGAAGAGCTACCAGAACTTGGTTGATGCTGCGGCCAATAAGGCACCCGCAGACATCATCCCTTGTACTCAAGGATGGATTTACGATAAAAGCATTTATAAGAGCACTATCGTTACTGAGGTAAATTAACTGTGTATTTTTCCTTTAGCCGGACGCAAATTAGATTAGGTTGGTTTAATACAAGAATTGGGAATTTATAGCTGGCGTCCGGCTTATGAAAAAGCACTGTTAATGGTTTGATTAAATTGAAACGTCGTCTTCAAAGAGTAAGTTTTCGATTACTGAAAATAATTATTGCGCGTACCATATGCCTAATTTCATATCTTTTGCATTTCCATGTTATTTAGTTTTGATTTTTTTTTAATTGTGCTCCTGCTATTCAACAATTTCGATAGCCCATAAAACCTTCACATTCTGGTGATGAAAAAATGGGCATTGACACTGCCATGTACCACCATCCGGCTATGGAATGAGCTCCCCTCCACGGTGTTTCCAGAGCGCTATGACATGTCCTTCTTCAAACGAGGCTTGTGGAGAGTATTAAACGGTAGGCAGCGGCTTGGCTCTGCCCCTGGCATTGCTGAAGTCCATGGGCGACGGTAACCACTCACCATCAAGTGGGCCGTATGCTCGTCTGCCTACAAGGGCATAAAAAAAACCCTGTGAACTCCAAACTTTTGTACTGTTAAATAGCCTATGCAATTCTCGGTTATCAGTTGGCCTTCTAAAATAAATCGTCGTCAGTAATAAACCCGCCCATGTAACTTAATTGAAGTTTAAATGAATGTAATAAATTTTAGTACAATAATGGTTACTCTACTCTACTTTACGAGTTTATAACCCTTCTAATATTAGAAGACCGTATCCTGTCCATAGTATAACAACCTGAATCCCATTGTTCAACTTTGGTCAAAGCATTAATTCCACTCGACTAGGAAATATTTTCTTATTGAACGATTTCTTACAGTGGAATCTGGTCTGCAATAAAGATTTCTACTCGACTCTTGGACTGGTGCTACTGGCTGCTGGTGGTATAATCGGCAATTACATATTCGGCTACCTCCAGGATTCCCTTGGGAGGAAACCATCGTTTTTCATCTACCTCCTTATTGAGTGCATCTTTGGGATAGCTACGGCTTTTGCACAAAACTACATAATATGGATTATTTATAGAATTGGAGTCGGGTTTACGGTTCCTGCCATCATGACTACTCCTTACGTTCTTGGTAGGTATTTTTAAATCAGCAAATTTTTATTAGAATTATAATATCCTACGATACGATATCAAAATATCCTGTCCTTCTTCAAATAAGGCTTGACAAGACCATCGCACCACCCCCCAACGAAGTACGTTGTATGTAGTACTATCTGTAGTAGAAGTACTATCTGGAACCGCGGCACTCACCCATAGTCCTTTTTCAAGCGAAGCTTAAAAATTTTGAACAGGCAATGACTCTGTGCCTCTAATATAGCTATATATACATGAGCAGCAATGATCAATGTTTGTGTGCAATGTTATTATAGGCCTTTGATGTGAATTACAGGAATATTATGCCCGCTTTACATTATTCCAGTCCAGCGATCGAATCCGGCGCTGGATTGTTTACTGGAAAAATGTAAACCGGCACTGGAATGCACTGAAACCAGTTAGCATTCCAGTCCAGTAACTGAATTGGCGATCTACTTTTGAGTCCAGTGCGACCAATCTAGCGCAACTGGAATAATGTAGACGGCCAATCCAGTGCCATTCCAGTGCTGACATAGTAATTACTTAGTGCTTGTTTTTGCCGAAGTAATCCACTTTGGTTCATACTTCAACGGCTTCTAAATTACTGGAATAATGTAGACGTTACAGATTCAGTCCAGCACTGGACTGGATTCTCGCTGGATCACTGGACTGGAATAATGTAAGCCGGGCATTATCAACAGGTTTTTCCGATCAACACTAGTGAAAAAAACAGTATAACTGTTCTGTTTAAAAACGTAATTGTCTTTTATTTTAGCAATTGAGTTGGTTGGACCCCGCTATCGCACACTCTGCACTATTATTTCGAATATTGCGTACTCCATGGGTCTAATCCTGCTTGCTGGTGTCGTTTATTTGGTCCGCGATTGGCGGCCCTTGGCTTTAGCAACGACCCTGCCGTTCCTTTGTTTCTTCTTGTATTTATGGCCGATGCCGGAAAGCCCAAGATGGCTACTTGCTAGGGGACAGTTCGACAAAGCGGAGGCTATATTAAAAACGATGGCCAGGTATTTTGTTATCTTCTTACTTTATAAGCTTACTAAGTGACAATTTATCACAATCTTGTAAGTAGGTAGGTATATGGGCAATACAGCTTACACGTTAATGAATGTTTTTTTTTAACGTTTTGTGCAAAAGGATCAAAAGTTTAATTATGAGATGCAACATTTAATTCCAATTATTTTTATGCCGATTTCAATAGTACAGTATACGGTTTAATTAGAAGTTTTGGTTTTAGAGATAAAAAGCATTATTTTAGAGAGTAATTAGTAGAGTAGAAACAAAAGGAAAATTGTCATATATTAATTTCATTCAAAAATAGTAAGAAATATTTAGAACTTTTGACTGACTTTAGAAAAATATTGAAAGCATACTAAAACCAAAGCAAGCTTTAACTGATACAGTGGCCCTCAAGCATCGTGTCGCGACCCATTGGTGTGTCGCAAACACCTATCAAGTATTTCGCGAGATTTCCAATACGACATTTTTTCTTAAGGTACTCCGGGAGAATTGCATCTCTGGGGTTCACATACATTCATTATACAACTGTTCACCAGACGTTAATTGTACAACTACGTTTCATAGATTAACAATGTATAATTTACCTATCACCTACCTAGTACAAAATTTTTTGCACGTACTTACGTAAGCTTATTGCGAATTTGTAAATATTTTGTTATGTTGTGCGTTGTTGAGTAAAAAGGTTTGAGAGCCGCTGCTCTACACATATACCACTAGGCTTTGAGTACTTACAATGGCAGGGCATTACTAAAACTATTCTTTTTTATGGACATACTTGTAAATCATCAGGATCAACGGTAAATCTCTGCCAGCCAATTATATGGTACACCTGCACCGAAAATACGAAACCGACAAACAGCACCATGAAGTGAAAAAATTCAAGGCGCGGAAGTACGGCATCATGGACCTATTTCGAACACCGAATTTGAGGAAGAAAACTATCATCATCACGTTTATCTGGTTCACTAATACCAGCGTATACGTTGGGCTGTCGTATTACGCGCCCGTACTTGGAGGTGATGAGTTCTTGAACTTTTTCCTGGCCGGTGTAGTGGAGCTGCCGACGTATCTGTTTCTGTGGCCTTCGATGGAGAGACTCGGGAGACGATGGACTCTGTGCATGAGTATGGTGGTCGGCGGAGTGGCTTGTTTGACCACGTTTTTAGTGCAACATGGTAAATTGCTTATTACTTTTCATTTTGACTTCAAAAATCAAACAATTAGGTAGATTAATTTAATAAAAACATCAGAGACCTTTCCGATTTTTGATAGAATGCCGATATTGACATTTCATGTAGATGTGTAGGTGATTGATCCATGTTATCATTGTAATTACGAAAGTTACGTAACGCGAGATTTGTTACGAAAATAGTTTGAGCTATGGAAAATAACCTACCTTTCATCCCACTGCTGATTTCAAATCTTTGGCT
Organism: Bombyx mori; assembly: GCF_030269925.1. NCBI lineage: Eukaryota > Metazoa > Arthropoda > Insecta > Lepidoptera > Bombycidae > Bombyx > Bombyx mori. Next base: position 7,505,529 of record NC_085117.1, on the reverse strand, counting down.
ACGCGGTTGTAAAGTGTTAAGGCACGCACGCGAAACGACCAGCTCAAAACTATTTTAATGATAAATATAGGCCAATTGCTAATAGTTAGATGCACGAAAAATAAACAGAAAGAGCAGATGATAATTACCCCTTTTCAGCACACCAATCGTGCATTCCAATTTATCTCCTCAACATCATAGGTCTTATCTGACTCAAAGTGGTCACCACTGCTATGAACATAAAAGATCAATCGAGCTACTGTCATTCGAAATAACAAACCCCAATAAAGAATCCCTTAAAAGAAAACGTTTCGCAATATACTAGGTATGTAGATTATTCAAATGAGTAATATAGCCCTAAAATCCACAAAATGATTAGTGTATGACCAACTATATCCGGTTCTGAATCGAGCGTCAATAAATGAAAATGTTAACAACACTGTTATTCGTTTTTATGTTTATGCCTTTTTTTTGTCAGGAGGAAATCGCCGGACTTCCGCCCTCCACTGGGGATGGCGGGCGGGACATGTCGGAGTCGAACCGTTTATGTTTAAATGTTTATGCCTTACGTTATTTCAGAAGCGAACGTCACTCTCGCACTTTACTGCGTGGGAAAGATGGGCATTTCATCATCATTCGTGGTATTACCATTGATGGCTTCGGAGTTGTATCCCACAGTGGTCAGAGGTCTCGGTATGAGTCTCAGCTCAGTACTGGGCATGCTCGGACCTATATTCATACCGCTTGTGAATTACTTGGTAAGAACTTAATTTTGCATGGCCTATTCCTTAAATAACCTCGGGTGACTTGAAAATAATTCTCAATATTGGTCTACAGCGTCGTACCTAAGATTTTAAAAAGTTTAATGTATCTTTCGGGGCCCGATTCTTAAAATAAAAGAGGAACACATAAAAAAGCATTTTTTTGCGTCTGCTTGCTTAAAACCTTTTTTTTTAACCTATTGGTACAGGTTAAGGGGAAATACTACAAACATCTAAATCTTGCATGCATGTTTGTGACAGACATATGAACAATTGGTTGGTTCTGATCTAAGTACGAAGAGCTTTAGCTTGCAGCTGAAAAACTCATGGCGTGAACTTTACACACAATTAGCCAATGCTACTGTTACCAGTTACCAGGTTATGGTCAAGTCTTGATTCAATAGGAATTTATTCCCATTACTTTAAAGTCGTGGTGGTTATTGATGTTATATAATTACGTAAATTATTAATAAGAGACATAGAAACAATGCAAACTTCCAACTGTTCGCTAATTAAATTTACTTACACCCTCTTTTGCCATAGCAAAATGTTATATTACGATGTATGAAAAACGTACTTTCAATATTATTTTAGCTCCGTTTCTATAATATTATTATTAAAATAAAACATGCATCATCGAAATATTATTTTACCTATTAACTACGTTATTTAGTCGATTATGTTGGTTTAAGGGCTCGGATATCATGGTTCTCCCATTAATTATAATGGGAGCGTTACTCGTAGCGGGAGGCATTGCCAGTTTACTCCTTCCCGAAACACTGAACCAGAATCTGCCGCAGACTTTGGAAGATGGAGAGAAAATGGGCTTGGATACGGACTTCTGCTGTCATCCACCAGTCAAAGAAACTGTAACACACGAGCTGGAACGAAAAAACATACCAACTTGTGGAGCTTGCAATGTTTTATGTTCTTGTGAAATGATTAATATTACTCTAGAAACTGGTGAAAAAGAACCGGAAAAAAACGATTTTGTTATTTTAACCCCAAAACATACTGAATAAATTATTGGATTATATAAACCTTTGGTTTAATTCTTTAGATTCTTTAAGTATTAATATCCACATCATTCTCAATCACTCGCAATCGTAGCAGAGTTAATCCATAATACCTGGAAATACTGCCCTCATCTACGGTACGTCATCAGAGATATTCTTTGCTATAATATGCAAAGGAAATTTAAAAATAATAATCCTACCGGTAGGAAGCAACTCAGGTATAAATATGACATAGTTGACCTACTCAAACTTGTGTATAATGTTAATCGCATCTACCTTACTCTTTATTATCACTAGTTTTGTAGTAATTGACCTAATAATCTAAGCAATAAAAAATAAAAATAATAATAATAACTGGCCAGAATGGCTAACATACTTCATGATAAATAGCGATACTAATCTCTTATGTATCGGATTCGGTGATTGTGACTGCAATTATTTCCTTGTGATTATGTAACGATCTGAACTTTTTAGTGGTGGTAGGACCTCTTGTGAGTCCGCACGGGTAGGTACCACTGCCCCGCCTATTTCTGCCGTGAAGCAGTAATGCGTTTCGGTTTGAAGGATGGGGCAGCCGTTGTGACTATACTGAGACCTCAGAACTATATCTCAAGGTGTGTGGCGCATTTACGTTGTAGATGTCTATGGGCTCCAGTAACCACTTAACACCAGATGGGCTGTGCTGAGCTCGTCCAGACATCTAAGCAATAAAAAAAAAAAGGTCTCAGTCATAGATTATACACTTACTATAATTGATCCATCAATTCGCACTACGAACTCTAAATATTTCATTCGTGATTTATACCCGTTTTCTACTCAAGTCAAGGAGCCAGAGAAAATCAAAAACATTTTTCCATCGAAATAATGAACTAAATAGTCACGATCCGCGCTATTCTAAGTTGCCGTCACGTCGTCTGTGTAAACGTGGATGAAATAGTCAAATATCTCAAGCTAGTTATCACTTCAAACTGTGATCGACAATCCCAAAATGAACCTCTGAATGTATGGTTAAAGAATAATCGAGCGCATTTTTGCTAAATTCATGGCAATTCATGCCGTGCGAAGATTGAGAACTAAGCCTTTGTCTATATTCACAACTGTCAACAGTTAATCAATTTATGTGTCAATGTCAAAACAAATCCAAAGACATCGATCAGAATCACAATTTTTATTCTCAGTTTGCTATTTTATGATTATGAAATAAATTGTAATAATAGTACAGCGTGAACTGTAAAGGATAATAACAGAAAAAATATGGCCCTGTCGTTTTTTCGTACACATATAATAAGCAGACACGCTAGAAAACAGTTTTATCAAAATAAAAGGAATTCGGGATATGTCGTACTGTAAGTAAATTAAAAATTATCTAGATTTACTGAGAAATTTATTAAATAATACATAAAAAATATTACTGTTCATATAATAAGCTATCTTCTCGAAAAACAACTATTAAGCTTCAAAATTAGTATAGCTTATGATGTTCTCCATTACTTACTTCAAAAAAGAACACATGGGTGACTTTAAAATCTTTGCAATAAATATAAACAATATTTACCTAACGGCCTTCTCAATTAAATAAAAAAATCAAAATTAAAAGGTTAGGTACTGTGGATGAAATACACTACATAAAATTTTCAAGCAATTAAGCTTTTGTGTGGGGTCAAAATCTCATGGCCTGCCTGACTATTAAACGATTAAGAAGCCTATAGACACGTATATAAAAATGAAACACCACTGCCCACTTCAAAATTTAAGATCTGAGACTTAATTACATAGGAAGCTTATTTGCGTACTTGTTATCCTACATTTTAAACTGTAACTCATAACTGCTCTAAAATTGGGCAGAGGGTAGTCAAAAAAATGATAAATATTTTTTTCAATGAAATCTATCTACAATGACTACACAATTTTCTTCAATTTTCACCAGTAACAGCTTAATCTTGTGATAATCAAAAACCCAAATCAACCCAACTTCAACTTAAATTATTATTAGTTTGACTTGTGTGTAAAGAAACCTAAAAGTTGAGCTAAATTTTTGCTAAATAATAGATTAATTTGTACAATTACCACCCCAACCACATCTATGACCACAATAACTAATGTATTCAAATTTTCAAAAATAAGAAAGTGAAAATAGTAAATGCAACATTAAACTGTAAAACTAGTTTTAAATATTAAACAGTTCTTACAAACTCAAAAGGATTAATTTATTCACATTTCAGTATCCCAGAGATCGGAGAAGATGCAGATAAAAATACTCTCCTGTCTGAGAATGGTTTACCAGAGTTCAATGAAATGTCAATAGAAAAATGTATTGCAACAATTAGCAAACAAAGTCTAGAATATGAAAATGGAGTCCGACAAATTGAATATTCAGCACCAAATTGCAAGAATGCATTTGTTGAAATCTTCCAGCCTTTAGAAAAACTCGACACTCTTTTAGAATTAACTTGGGGAATGGCAAAGACTCTGTACCTGGGTAATAGCTCTCTCATGCCAACCAAATCTTACATACAGATACATGAACGAGCACACAACGCAAGATCAACTAAGTTTACGAGCATACCAATCTTCCAAGCGGCCGTCAATGAAAAGAACCGCCTTAAAAAACTCACAGATGAAGAACAGAGATTATTGGATAAATACATACTTGAAGGGAAACTTAATGGCTTGGATATCAAAGGTACAAAGAGGGAAAGGTTGAACAATATTCTGACATCGTTACAGAAGGAGAGGCAGATATTCCGTGAAAAAGTTAACACTGCAAACAAGTTGTTCACAACTGATATTAGAAATGCAGAGCTTATTAGACAGTTCCCGGAAAGCTTGGTTAAAGCTATGACAGTTGGCAATGATCCTGAAAGAGGTCCCTGGAAGATGACCCTACAATCCCATATTTATGAACCATTCATGCAGTATTGCCCAGATCGGAACCTACGCTGGAATGCCTGGCAAGCTCATGTTCAGAGATGCTCCAATTATGTGAGTAAGGAAATCGAAACTGCAACCAATTTAGACAATATCAGAAGTTATAGAATGGAGCAAGCAAATATATTAGGCTATGAAACATATGCTGATATGAGCATGGAAACAAAGATGGCTGGTTCTGTTGACAATGTCAATTATATACTAGATAGTTTACTCGACAGTGCACGATCTATGCAAGATGCTGAAATAGAGCTACTACAGCGCTACGCGAAAGAAAGAGGCTTTGATTCGAAACTTGAATGGTGGGATATTCCATACTGGCAACGGAAACAAAAATGGTCCCTTTATGGCTTCGATGAAGAGAAGATAAGAGAATATTTCCCACTACCACGAGTTATAACGAGCCTATTCAATTTATGTAGTACACTGTTCAAAATCGAAATTGTTGAAAGAACGGGTCAGGTCCATACGTGGCACAAGGATGTTAAGTTTTATGATATTTATGATGATTCAAGTAATACACCAATAGCTGGGTTTTACCTGGATCCTTACGCACGGCAGGACCAAAAGATTCGCGTCTATGACGATGCGGGCTGGCACATTTCAATACGAAACAAATGTACATCAATGTCAACACTGCCTCTGTCTGCACTGATTTTCAATTTCCAAGCACCCGCTGAAGGAAAACCGTCCTTATTGTCTTTCAATGAAGTTGGAGTGCTGTTCCAAAGATTTGGTCATTCATTAAGGCATTTACTCACAAAGGCAAACTATTCTGAAGTAGCCGGATTGTCTAATGTCGAGTGGGATGCGGCGGAAGTCTGCGGGCAGGTTATGTCACATTGGCTTTATGATCCGCACACGATCAGAGCTGTCAGTGGTCATTACAATACAGACGAACCTCTCCCCGAAGACATAGTGAAAAATCTTCAAAACATCCGGAGTCACATGGCCGGTTTCAATCTGTCCAGGGAACTGTACTTCTCGAAACTCGACATAGAATTGCATTCACGGAAGGACTTCTGGAGGGACATAGTCCGAGAGCTGTGGCCGAAATACAACGCGTTGCCGTTCGACAAATACGATTCCCATCCGTTATCGTTCACGAAGATATTCAGCGAAGAGTGGGCGGCCGCGTACTACTGCCGATTGTGGTCGAAAATGATCGCCGCCGATATTTACAGTGCCTTTGAAGAGGCTAGGAAGGCCGACCAGGACGTTTTGGCTGTCGGCAAACGTTACAAGGACACGTTTTTGGCTGTCGGCGGGAGCTGCCATCCCAGCGAAGTGTTCAGGAGGTTCCGCGGACGAGATCCCTCGCCACACGCACTACTTAAAAACCTTGGCTTACCCAAAACGAAAGTATTAGAGGAATAAAACGAAAGAGCATTTAAAATTAGAAATGTAATTGTATTGTAAACTTTATTCCTAGTAATTAATAATTATACGATGGTTTTTTTTTGCAAAAAATTGTTTCATTTACCTTCCGAATTGAAAGTCTGGAAATTTCAGATCCTTAATAAATAGAAAAAATTAGTTTCAATCGGAATCCGGATTTTGTTCCCAAGCTCTTTCCATATCGTAAATATCCTTCTTAATTTTTTGGTCATCGGGTATCAATCTACTGGCCGCCTTCATTTCCTCAATGGCTTTGTTCAGATAGCCGAGCCTGGCCAGAGCCGCGGCCCTTCTCGCGATGCATCTAGCTCGACTCTTACGGTTCCCTTCACACGCCGGCTTCAGGAGGTCTAACGCTGTGGAGCAGTCGTTTACCTGCGAGAGACAATAGTAAAAGAATACGTACTTTAATAAAATAGAATATCATCGATGTAATTGGAGTCAATTTATTATTAAAGATAATTGGAAAACGACTGGTCAGATCTTAATAAAATAAGACCACATGAGTAGCATCAACTTTCAAAATAAAAAGGGATCACCAAAGTCGGTTCACCTTTTCCCTGGTAGTAAGACATCTTATGAGTTGGCACGCGTAGGTACCACCTACCAGCTTTCGCTGTAACGCAGTAATTCGTTTCGGTTTGAAAGCCGTTATATTGTTAAGACTGAAATTATAGAACTCTTGTTTCAAAATGAATCTCCTTCTTTTTTGATGACTGTTGAAATTGACTACACAAGCTCCATTTGTACTAAATATGTAATAACAAATTGAGAAGTGATAAAAGTTTAATTGTACGGAAACTTACGCATTTATTAAAATTTCCGAGGGCGAAATGCGTTGCAGCCCTGTTCGAATACAAACTGGGCAACTTCGCGGACAACTTTATGCCATGAGTGTACGCACTGATTGCTCCCAAAAAGTTACCGTTGCGGAAGAATTCGTCTCCCTTCTCTTTGCACCACTGAGGGTCCTGTTCCTCTGGCCTTAAGTCTTCCGATACGAAACCTTTTAATGCAAAACAATAGATGAGAATAAAACAAAGATGAGGTTTGTGGATCTAAAGCCTATTTAGCGATAGGAAAGTGAATACAATAAAATGTTCAAATTTTTAACGTACATTTCATAGATCGGAAAAAGCCAATTTATTTCTTTACTTGAAATTTTACCGTATGACTTCATAACAATAATTTTGTGAATTCGTTTATTTATTAAACAATTTAGTTTACATTTCCTAATAGGTTATTTAATTTTAACAGCTGCTGAAGATGAAATTTAACATGACAAAAAATATAGATGAATTGTCTGTATATGAAAATAGTCGGAGTGAAAGTGAGAGAAAAATATCAAAAAACTTGAAACTAAGGAAAGAATCGTAATTAGTACACACCCGTAGCTCTACGAGCCATGGTGATGTTCTTCAACCAAGTCTGCTCTTCCTCTGCTGTGGATTCTCTGCTCGGTGTTGGAAATGATCTGGGTGTGTGAGTTATTTCCAAGTGCGCGGTTTGCCTCAATTTCGGTAAAACTCTAGTTGCTGCTTCTTTCTTCTTTTTTTCTACAAATTCCGACTTCACAGGTGTCTTCAGAGGTGTTCTTGGGGTTGTAGCTTGGGGTCGCACTTTTGATTGTGCTTTTTCTGTACTTATTTTTACTTTTACAGGCTCATTCTCTGACATTTCGGTAATTTTAACACCGCTTTCATTTACATCATAATCATTCTTGTTTGTCTGTTGTCTCCACTCTTCCAAAGCATTCATAGCTTGATATCTCTCGTGATCTCTTCTAGAATCCATCAGAGCATGTTGTTTTGTATCTAAATCCATAGCTCTTTGTACTGTAAACCTGTCTAATTGACTTTTTTTAATAGATCTGTTTTCCGCATCTTCTTTTGCCCTTTCTTGGCTCTTTTTATAAACTTCATCCCTTAGAACCTTTTTTTCTTCTTTACTCAAATTCTTTTCTAGACCATCCCACTGTTCTTCATTGTTTTTTAACAAATCCAAAGTAATTTCGTCGTCATTAATAATACATTTACTTTTGCTTATGTTAACATCGTATCGTAGGAAGACTTCGAAAAGAAATGGTTTAAAATGCGCTTTTATGTAAGAGTCCGTGGTAAACAAATCTACTTTATCATGTTTCCCCGGATTTAATGGGATCCTAATATGAACTGTAGTTTCAGTTTGCGTCCAAGTAAAATCTTTAACAATTATCGGCATATTTAAACCACAATAATGTTAGTATTACAACTAAAGGTTAGTGTTTGTTATACAGTCAAAACTGTTCAATATAATGAAATATTTGTGTCGTAGTCATGGTAATTTCATTTGAAAAACGGCGCCATACTAAAATTAGTTTTCATTGAAGGTCGAATGTAGAGCGGCAGATAATATACAACGCGTTTTATACACAATAACAGCAGGACGGTAACATTATACAGTTTTGTGCTGTTTTTTATTCTATTTGAATAAATTCACTTGTTTATTTACAGTACCGATAAACACCTCGCGATAAGTGTGAACATTAAATATTTCTTTATTTTCGAGTTGATAAGGATTTCCAATTAGAGTTTTTAAGGTTGCTTCGACTTGTATTAAGTGTTATTGAATAAAATGACTTCAAAAGTAGAAACTGGTAAGTAAATTTTGATTAATATACGTTTTTATAGCTAATGTTTGCGTAAAACAAAAATGCAATTTTTTATCAGAAGCGATTGCCTACATGTAATTTGATTAAGTTCCATAACTATTACAGATTTTCACTGTGTCTAAAACTCTATTTACCAGAAGTTATTTTTATGATTCAAATCCAAAAGAGTGAAAGATGCATTTAATTGTTATTTACGGTCATTTTAGTGTTGGGGCCGGTGCCGATAAGTGTCTTGGGTCGAACTTTAACCCACGAGCATCTAGCGATGACCTTCACCCACTTCTACAGAGAGCCACCAAAGCAAATTGTCGATGTATTCGAGAACCCCTTTTGTCTGGAAAAATCTGGATTTCTAAGACAATTCCCTTACAGTTCTAAGGGTAATTTGGTATTGAATGATCAGGCCGCGAAGGAGGCAGTTGTAAATGATGTTATAGCGTACAAGAAGTTCGGTGGAGGTGAGTGTTCGTTGTACTGAAAATAACATATACATCATTAAGAGCAATTTAATTATTGTTACTTGATCGAAGTTTCTTATGGGACGATGCGGAGGGGTACCCTAACCGGGAAAAACGTCCGTAACGTAAGATTTTTTCTATTTAGTTTGTTATCAACAGATGTCGCTGCACGTGAATTCAACAATTCGCATTCCAAAAATATATTGCTTAAAGGGGTGGACGAACTTCCGTGCTACCTGGTGTTGTTAACTGGTTACCGGAACCCATAGACATCTACACCGTAAATGCCGCCACCCACCTTGAGCTATGAGTTCTAAGATCTCAATATTTACAACTGCTGCCCCACCCTTCAAACAGAAACACATTACTGATTCACGGCAGAAATAGGCAGGGCGGTGGTACCTACCCGTACCGACTTACAAGAGGTCCTCACCAGTAATTACGCAAATTATAATTTTGGCTGGTTTTGATTTTTATTACACGATGTTATTCCTTCACCGTGGAAGTCAATATTGAACATTTATTAACACATATAATGCCTCGTCAGCCACATATGGCTGACATTTTTCTAACCAACTAAGCCAAATGTGGCTGACAGAACAGACCGGTTTTCAGTGAGATTTAGGCGTCGTCGTCCACCTTTTTCGTATAAAATTGTAGGTATGTCGTATGGCTGACAAGGCCTGATAATTTGTAGCTTAACTGATGGCACCGCAACTTTTACTAACACTTTGAAAAATTTTATGCTTTTAAGTACGGATTTCATTAGAAAAATTGGTACCTACCTGCCGGATTCGAATACCATTGCATCGCTAGATACGAATGCACCGGACGTCTTATCCTTTAGGCTATGACGACTTCAATTACGTAATTCCACGCATTCATCACCAAATTATTTAAATATGGATCGTCTCCAGGTACAATAGTGGAAAATTCGACGGTCGGTCTTGATCGGGATGTAAACTTTTACAAGTTGGTATCGGAAAAGAGCGACGTAAACATAGTCGCGGGCACCGGCTTCTATGTCGAGGACGTTCAAGCTAAGGCCAACCTTAGCAAAACAACGGAACAAATGTATCATCACATGCTGACTGAACTCACAACAGGGTTTCTTGAGGAACCTAGTGTGAAGGCTGGGTTCATGGGAGAAATAGCCAGTGTTTGGCCATTAAGAGGTTGGTAAATTCTTATAATACCTAATAATAATATTTGGGAGTCGCTATACCATTTATAATGTTTTTATTTATTTTTCATTGCATGCATGCAGATAGACGGACGAGCTCACGGCCCACCTGGTGTTGAATGGTTACCGGAGCCCACAGACATCTACAACGTAAAGGCCGCCGCCTACCTTGAGATATGAGTTCTAAAGTCTCAGTACAGTTACAACAGTTGCCCCGCCCTTCAAAACGAAACGCTTTACTGCTACACGGCAAAAATAAGCAGAGTGGTGGTACCTAACCGTGCGGACTTTCAAGAGGTCCTACCACCAGTAATTACGCAAATTATAATTTTGCGCGTTTGATTTTCATAACACGATGCTATTCCTTCACCGTGGAAGTCAATCGTGAACATTCTTAAGTAAATATTTCAGTAGAAAAATTGATACCCGCCTGTGGAATTCGAACACTGGCGCATTGCAAGATACGAATGCACCGGACGTCTTATCCTTTAGGCCACAACGACTTCCTGTGGAACGAAATGAAGTTTATTCGAATAATGAGAAACTTTTTATTTGTACTAGCCGGTTACATGAGCTCACTGCTCACTTGGTGTTATTATCGGAACCTATAGGTAACACAACGTGAGTAAGACCATCAGAACGGGATTGCTTCCCAGCAGAAATGGCTACGTTTGTGGATCTGGTCGTTGTGAATCATATTGCCTATTTCTTTGCATTGCCTTGCCTGTTTCTGCCGTGAAGCAGTAATGCGTTTCCATTTGAAGGGTGGGGCAACCGTTGTAACTATACTGAGACCTTAGAACTTATATCTCAAGGTGGGTGGCGCTTTTACGTTATAGATGTCTGTGGGCTCCAGTAACCACTTAACATCAGGTGGGCTGTGAGCTCGTCCACCCATCTAAGCAATAAAAAATATATATATTCATAATCATATTTTAAATACGCTTTTTAACTTTAACTTAATTCCTGACAAGAGAATTTCAGTTTGACTAATCGTTTACGAAAAAGAAATACGAAAGACGGTTTTTCTCTTCATAGAGTTTGAACGTAGAGCCATCGTAGCTGCCGGTGAGCTGCAGCCGCAAGTCGGCTGCGGTGTCAGTTTCCATCCTCACCGCGCCATCGAAGCTCCATTTGAAATCATTCGTCTGTACCTTGAGGCCGGAGGAAGCAAGGATAAAGTTGTCATGTCGCATTTAGACCGTAAGTCGTCGTTACCTGGACTTCGTTTGAATAAGTAATGTTAAATGTGAACACGTGTACATCTTAAAGCATTCAAATAAATAAATGTTGTGTGGGACGGTCACCTACCAAACGGACCGACGACGAGTGCTCTGAGAAATTGTTCGAGATGATGCCATCATTTAGTTTTTATCATCGCACCGCCCGCCACCGGAGTAGAGTTCATCCATACTACCTGGAGCCGCTGCTTTCATCCATAGTGCGTTTCCAGAGATCTTTTTTGCCACGTACCATCCGGCTTTGGAATGAGCTCTCCTCCACGGTATTTCCCGAGCGCTATGACATGTCCTTCTTCAAAAGAGGCTTGTGGAGAGTACTTAACGGTAGGCAGCGGCTTGACTCTGTCCCTGGCATTGCTGAAGTCCATGAGAGACGGTGATCACTCACCATCAGGTGGGCCGTATGCTAGGGCAAGGGCAATAAAATAAAAGACCTGGAGGTCGATTGGACAGGCTTATGTTCAGTAGTGGACAGCTGTAGGCGGAGATAATGATGATTATGATATGCTGAGAAGAAATTCTATACAATTCAATAAAAAAATTCAGTATATTCTCTAATAGCTTGTGGCGAGTAAAAAGGCCGTTACTCATTTGGAAGAAGTCAAAAAAGAACAACAATAATAAAATGAGAGCAGAAAACAATTTAAAAAAGGCTTTTATAAATCTGATTGAAACGTTAATTTTAAAATTATATAGATAAGCGTGTTTCATAAAAAATACCCTGCATAAAAGGTCTATAATCACCACAAACTACTGCCAAATTTTATGCCCTAAGCCGAATCTGTAAGACGGTTTATTTGAATTATCAATTTATGAATTCTTAATACTTTTTTCTTGTAATAACATATTTTCAGGAACCCTACTTGAAGACGACAAATTACTAGAATTCTCTGAGCTCGGTACTTACTGCCAGTTCGATCTGTTTGGCGTGGAAGTCTCATTCTACCAGTTAAACCCGGCGGCTGACATGCCATCAGACGGGCAGCGGATTGATAAAATCAAATTGTTGATCGACGATGGGAAATCTGATAAAGTGTTAATGTCCCACGACATTCACACTAAACATAGATTGGTAAGCCTATATTGGTTCTAAGCAGGGTACTGTTTCCTGACACCATTATTGAACTGCGCGCAATGTAACACACTTCTCATCGAACCCGTCGCTTACCCGTAACCCGTCGAACCATCCCTTGCGACGAAGGGTTCGCCGAGTAAATTAACCTACAGACACAGCCCACTGAGTTTCCATATATATTACATTATATTCTTTTGCTTTGAAATAACGGAATAAAGTGTGTCGAGTTGAAAATTTTATACACATTTGGCGCTATTTTTGACATTACACCACTTGCTACGGTGGCGCCGCTCTGGTTGGTCGCTTTTCAACGGACACTTTTTCATACAGGGAGTGTGCTCTTTGCGTCTACCCTCAATATAATCTAAGTAATCAAAATAAATATTTCACAGACGGCATTCGGTGGCCACGGCTACGCTCACATCATAAACACAGTGCTGCCGAAAATGGCGCTCAAAGGAATATCTCAAGATACCATAGACAGGATTACTATAGACAATCCAGCAAGATGGTTGGCCACTAACATTTAGGAGTTTCTCATTGGGAAACAATTTTAAACAATATTTTACACAAATTGACGGTAACTACTTGTATAGACTTGAATCGTTAAATGCCAAAGTAGAATATCAATATACTGACATAATAAATTATAACTTTGTTCAAAATAAAAAGCCTACTTTTTTGTGTCCACTTAACTCCCAAAAACATGTTGAAATGTGTTAATAGTATGGTAATAATATGGTCCACCTATTCTGGTGTGTGGTCATCCTCACTTATAGCACCAGAAGACAAACGGATGCCTTTATTACACCAATCGTTTTGAAGAGTTTTTTTTTATGTAATATATATAGTATTGCCATTTTTAACAGACTTCACATTTTTAAACTTACCATCCCTATTGAAATTTTTTTAAACACTTAATTTTTGGAGTTTACTCCTTTAGAATCGATTTACATATATAGGCCCGGGGTATGAAAATTATGGGGACCAAAATCGTACTAGCATGTCACACGAAATGCGTTATGCGCCTGATTGCGCATGTCACACGAAATGCGTTATCGCAGGTGACGCCGGGCTGCTGCGCCGGCAGTCCGCCACAAAGCCTCGTACTGATCGCGCGTTTCTCTCATTATTGTATTTTCATATATTTGTTAGTCGTTTGTTTTGTGTCTCGTTAATTTGTTAATAATCTGTAGTGTATCGTGTTGTCGTAATATAGAACTATTTCTCGTATTGTTGGAGTTTACTCCTTTAGAATCGATTTACATATATAGGCCCGGGGTATGAAAATTATGGGGACCAAAATCGTACTAGCATGTCACACGAAATGCGTTATGCGCCTGATTGCGCATGTCACACGAAATGCGTTATCGCAGGTGACGCCGGGCTGCTACGCCGGCAGTCCGCCACAAATCCTCGTACTGATCGCGCGTTTCTCTCATTATTGTATTTTCATATATTTGTTAGTCGTTTGTTTTGTGTCTCGTTAATTTGTTAATAATCTGTAGTGTATCGTGTTGTCGTAATATAGAACTATTTCTCGTATTGTTTCGTTTAATTTTTTATATCCAGTAAACTCCAGTCGTGCGTCGGAGCGGACACACACACTTTTTTTCGTTTAATTTTTTATATCCAGTAAACTCCAGTCGTGCGTCGGAGCGGACACACACACTTTTTTTGGAGTTTACTCCTTTAGAATCGATTTACATATATAGGCCCGGGGTATGAAAATTATGGGGACCAAAATCGTACTAGCATGTCACACGAAATGCGTTATGCGCCTGATTGCGCATGTCACACGAAATGCGTTATCGCAGGTGACGCCGGGCTGCTGCGCCGGCAGTCCGCCACAAAGCCTCGTACTGATCGCGCGTTTCTCTCATTATTGTATTTTCATATATTTGTTAGTCGTTTGTTTTGTGTCTCGTTAATTTGTTAATAATCTGTAGTGTATCGTGTTGTCGTAATATAGAACTATTTCTCGTATTGTTTCGTTTAATTTTTTATATCCAGTAAACTCCAGTCGTGCGTCGGAGCGGACACACACACTTTTTTATTTATTTCATTTCCTTTTTTATTTGCACTCGATCATACGGTCCACCAAGAGTATGCAGTACTTACCATTAAATTTTTGTATACAATGCCCACAAAATAAAGACAAGATCATTTCATAAACAATACTTTTTATAGTACTTTTACGAATTCGTAAACTGAATTAAAACCATTTAGTATTAATTTTAATTATTATTATTTTGTACTACGTAGGGTTGGCACTTTGTACTTGTGGTCAATGCGGTGGCCGGCACAGCAGCTACATAGAGAGCCGTTCAATGTTTTTAGATACTGTTAGTATATTTTCTAAATAAATTTCTTTGTTCCGTCCGGTCTCATGGAGTCAAACCCGAGTCGCATCATCACAATTCCAGGATACGTCTTGTCGGTAGCTAGACAGCGACATGCTCTCGATAGAATCTTCGATATGTCTTCCGCTCTGTGCTACCATTGTTTGCAATGGGACCGTTTCATTTATAATTCATATGAAATATGAATCATTTGAATTTTTGGAGTTTACTCCTTTAGAATCGATTTACATATATAGGCCCGGGGTATGAAAATTATGGGGACCAAAATCGTACTAGCATGTCACACGAAATGCGTTATGCGCCTGATTGCGCATGTCACACGAAATGCGTTATCGCAGGTGACGCCGGGCTGCTGCGCCGGCAGTCCGCCACAAAGCCTCGTACTGATCGCGCGTTTCTCTCATTATTGTATTTTCATATATTTGTTAGTCGTTTGTTTTGTGTCTCGTTAATTTGTTAATAATCTGTAGTGTATCGTGTTGTCGTAATATAGAACTATTTCTCGTATTGTTTCGTTTAATTTTTTATATCCAGTAAACTCCAGTCGTGCGTCGGAGCGGACACACACACTTTTTTTTTTTTTATTTATTTATTAAACATAAGTTACAAATTACTCCAAAAAATTAAATCGCAGTAACTAAACGCGTCATTTCGGGTCCTCCGGATCCACTAACGGTGCTTTTAGGTACCTCAAGCAATGGTCATCGTCCTCGTCCACCGGCGAGAAGGACTCGACGAGTAAATTAACCCACAGACACAGCCCACTGAGTTTCTCGTTGGATCTTCTCAGTGGGTCGCGTTTCCGATCCTGTGGTAGATTCTGTGAAGCACTGCTCTTGCTAGGGCCAGTGCTAGTAACCCCTCCGGTTTGAGCCCCGAGAGCTCACGCGATGGGTTACGCCAGCATAACCTCTCAAGGCTAGTTAATTTAAAATGCTATATAAATTAAAATCAAAACAACGAGAAAAATCATCTTTACTTTGTATTTACAAAATAAAATCTAGTAGGTATTTCTTTCATCTATTATTAATCACATAAAAAATGTAAACTAAACACATTATTTTTAAGAGAAAATCATGATGAAAATAATTTAAGTGCATTTCGTTACGGTTACCGGCGTATACACATAAAAAAAAAACCTTGTTTTGCTACGTACAGACACCGTATTGTATATTTTACTATCAATAGTTTTTTATATTCACGAAACGCAATGACAAGCATTTACAACGATTTATCTTCGAAACTGTAATTTCATTATTAAGAGAATGATTAGTTTAGAATCGCCTTCACTGACAATGTTATTGACATATTAGGCACATTCATAAAATGCTAAGTTTCAATGGTTTGACATACAAACGTGCAGATAGCAGTAGTATGACGAACCGTTTTATCTCTTTCTTATTTATATCGAGTCCTCTTTGTGCCTAGTGAGTTTTTTAACGTTCTCGATAGCGTAAAAGTTAACTCAAATTTGTATGCATTTGTAACGTTTGGCTACGTTTGCCGCTAGGGGCGCTGTTCCAACTGCATACTAATATGAGTTAACTTTTACGCTATCGAGAACGTTAAAAAACTCGCACTACGCACATCGATCTCCCCGGACTCCTCGTGTGCAGAGCCACATCAGCGCAGCTGATCACGCCAGGACGCACATTTGTATCGGTTGATGTCCGTAATGTAGGGCCGAGGATATTTTTTTAAAGTCCCCGGGGAAAAACTCCAAAAACCCACGACATTCACAAAGAGCCTGACCGCATCACACTAGTCCTCAAGAATTTAATCGTAAGTTCAAATCACGTAGCGAAACGGTAGACGCTTCGAATAAATTAACTTTTGTGAAGCAGATTTTAAAATATCAACTCGTAGTCTGGTTTTAAACGTCTCACAAATTACACGTAGCGCTTTAAACATTAATTACTATTAACATTAGAGGATCTCTAGCGCGTATTCTGACTTTACGTATGTTTGTCGCTCGCTCACGTGGCGGGAGGTTGGGGGGGGGGGGGGTGCCTCTACCGCGCCCGTGCAATCTGCTTCATCCAAAAATACATTATTTACATTATAAATAAAAATATAAAAGTCAATTATATTAGTCTTGGCGCTCCGGGAGAACATACGTGAAACTCTGTATATTGTGATTTCAATTTTTGGTAAAAAATATCCTTCTGAATACCGATTTTGACAACGAATTATGTATAACAGTACAACCTCTATCAAAGATCCGAACTCAACTGTAATAAAAAAAAAATTAAAATTGATATGACTTCTAAAAGTAATTATATATTTATGTATTCACGTCTCTTACTAGTTCAACGCTTGTATTGGTCTGAGTCGTAATGCGTCTCGCTCGCTGAGGCAGTCACACGCACATAACAGAACGAGATAGAACATGGAATATATTTTTCTAAGTTCCATATATTATTTATGAAAGTCTTTAGAGTTTTCATGAGCGGGAAGACGGTAAAGTCAAAGTACGGCGTGTAGATCTGTATCCTAGTCTTCCAGGTCAAGGTTCTGCAGCTCTTCATCCAGGTCCTCGTCAAGGAACAGGTTCTCGTTAATGGGCGCGGCGCCGGCTTCCGCTGCCACAGGTGAAAGTTCATCTCCGAAGCGCTGCAAGCGATCTTCAGTCGCTTTAGTACCGGAATCGTCCACCTGAAAAAAGCCATTGTCAAATTAAAACAAAAGTAATTAATGGCGGCTATCGGAGATTACTTTTACTGTCTCTCTTTAGACCTTAGTATAGTTGTTTCGTCAACTCCTCACAATGTCACCTAATTGATGTCATTTTCCTCACTACAATAATTGGAAAGCTAACCCGAGCCGGCACGCGCACATGCGTACTGTTATGATGATGTCACATGTAAGTTAAAAGACCGACAGACACATACAAGCTTGAACTATCAAGTTTGGGATCGACCTTAGCTCCCTTCACATCAGTCCCGCAGTTATTAGTAATCCAAATCTGACGGCTTTTCGTCACATAAAAAATACCGAGCCTCCCACTGCTGCCGACGCTGTATCTTGCGACCGTACGCAGATGATACATAACAACGTAAGGATCTGCTGCCGAAATGTCATGCACTACAGAAGCACTATCGTGGTTTTTATGATGAATCATTACTATGGCAAAGACGTCTCATTGTGCGGAAGTTGTCACAAAATCCATGTCACTGCATTTCCAGAACGTGCGAGGGGCTGTCTGTTCGTCTCCGTGTTAGGAAGATAAACAATGGCAATGAGGCGACTCAACTATCTTAAATACGGATATACACATATTTGATACATGATTGAGTAGATTAGTGGAAGCAGCTGGCGAGCCGTCGCTATCTCACCTCGGAGGCCTCCATCCCGATGAGATCGAGCTGCACCTCCCTGTACTGCGTGTTGTCGAGCTCCTCCTCATCATAGGTCCTGAGGTCGACGGCCTCGTCTCCGTCCTCGGCGTCCTCGTCGGCGGCCAGCGTGGGGTCGAAGGAGAACATCTCCCGTCCCGACAGGCCGACGGCGCGACCCGCCTTGTAGTCGCTGCGACGCTGCTCTTCAGCCTGGTTCATTGCCTCCTGGAAACAGTGCAAAACGTGAAACTATGATATACCTATGACACTGCATAAAACCAAACTGCCTCATGATAATCTTAACCAGGTAAACTATAAATAATCGGGGCAATTCATACACTATCATCTGGCCTCAACTAGGATCCCCCTATACTTTGGGAGCCAGAGCCTAACATTATTCATACACACACAGCTTTAATAATATACATTATATAATGAAAACCGATGCAGGCAAACAGTGTTTGTCACACAAATGTGTACGGAAAATGGAAATTGAAATCATAAGCTCTATCTGACTGTTAGGAATACTATCTATTGCATCCCCAAGTCAATCAAGGTGGAACTGAAAGACTATCATCATTTCGATGTCTTTGGGGTTCCAGTCATTATTCAAAAATTAGATGCCCATTATAAGCTGGTTTTATTTATTAATTTTTTATTGCCCATTTTATTTTAGTATGTGTGTGTGAACCCTTGCAAAAATTACACAAACCTGTTTCTCTCTGATTTTCTTCTTCTTCCATGCCAAGAACGTTTCCAAGGTGATTTTGGTTTGATTAGGTCCTAATGCTGCTCGTTCCCTCTCTATTAAATCGACAAGAGATATTTCGTTCTTCTTTTCTTCCATTTTTTTCTTATCCCTCTTCAATACAAAACCAGCAGGTAAGGCATGCCTGTATATACACTTCAAACCTGACGGACATTCCCAGAACCAACCATATTTTGATCTCTCAACTGCCTCAAGGAAATGTTTGCAGATCTGAAATTTAAAAAAAAGTATATATTAAAGAGAATTCTTTACATGGGTATGAGATGTATTAGCTCCAAGAAGTTACCACCCCCTTGGATCAGGTCACCTTAACAACTTAATCAAATGAGTCATTTAATTAACATTAATATTATTTGTTAATGAGCAGGCAAATAGAATTACGATTGTCAAAGTCAAATCCATGAGTGAATATCTAGTTTCAATTAAAACCAATTTATGTTGGACCGTAGTTTTCTGGACCCCTCAAAAGAAGACCAGGTGCAAAAGAACAGCAATTGAAAAAAAACTTACAATATCAGTGGTGGGTCTCTGCTTATCGCCTTCACCATGTTTCTTTTCCACCACTTCTTTAAGCTTATCCTCATCCCAGTTATCCATATTGTCATCATCATCACGCATGTCCACATACAATGAACGTTTTTCTGCCTGAAATTTCAATTGAAATAATATTAGCTTCATTGCGCAAAGAACAATGGCAATTTTTTACCTGAATGTTTTAAAAGGTGTCTTAGATTAAGACATAAACGAAACTTCATCATTTTATTTGCTCATTTTTTATACGATGTTAGATTTACGTGGCAAAGCCACGAAAAAATGTTAATTTAATAAACTTTTAATTCGATTTTTGTGTACTTCCGGTTTAATACATTTGTAAAGGATGGCATTTATACTATTGGCACAAAAAAGCAATATTTTTTGATAATGAATAATATTCATAAAGTATTTAAAATGAAAATAATAATATTAATTATTCTTTGTTACAATTAGTACTTAATTAAATAACTAAATATGTAATAGTAATGGCAGCAATGCAGATGACAATGATTTTAACAGTACGACAACTGACATAATGCGCATGACTATGCCCGTCCATAAGGCTCGTGAGTGGAAGAGAGAGCGAAATACTCGCTTCACCGCTCCGATTTTTTATGACCCAAACTGCACGGACAAAATAATTCTACTATAGTAAATTAGCTTTGCAAGCCTTCGTTTGTCGCAAATATGTGACTAATTCGTTCAAAATGTTAAAAGTACCTATCTCTGACACATTTTTACACATTTACAAAGAAGAAAGAACAAACTACTTATATAATATGTATATGTACCGAGGTAGCTCTGCAATTGCTAAGGGTACCTACTCGAGTACTATTAGAAGTGTATCCTTGGTTCATCTATGAAATGAAACTAAAAATGTTATATAAACATATCGTTTACCTATTTTTTCAATTTGTTATAGTCCGTGCCTACAAAAATCAGAGACATCTATTTATTGATAGATAACCTCAAATTATAAAATAAACACGTTGATATCTTTTTTTTGTGACTTTCTAATACCAAAAAAATTTCTGATTAAGCTTAAGCTATGTTATTCCTATCGTTTTAGTATTTTTTTGTTTCAAGACGCCTCAAATAGATATCAGGTAAAATGTTGTATAGAAAGCTGCCATTGTTCTTTAATTCATAGTACATCCTTGCAACCCTTTATATCGCTAGCCACATTTAAACTCTTTTTGCTTAATTTCATATCAACATTACATAAGTTAATTTTACCTTTCTTTCAATTGTCAAATCATGAGAAAACTTGCATCTATCACCCTTCGCACATTGTCCTTGTTTGAAGAACGCACAAACAACTGACTTAGGATCAGTACCTGAAAGTAGAAAAGATAAAGAGTTCAATGTCAAATCTAACAAAATTCAGAACTTAACAAAGCATGAATAATGAGAAAATAAACATGTCACCGTCTACTGAGATCCCATGCTTGGGCGTTTTAATAGTTGATAAAAAAAAACCTTAAGGGTTGACTAAGATAACATCATCATCATCATGATTATCATGGTTCCAAACTGGTTTCGGCCACGGTGACCAACATTTCCTGTTTAATAACTTGAAAACGAATAAAGTAACAGCAAATATATCAGAGCAATAACAAAATGGCAATGATGTAGCTGCCACCATTTCACAGAATGAGGCTGCTGACCCTGACAATGACCTCTGCTGTTAAAATATCAAACTGTCACCTTCAGGCCCAGATAGCGATTACATTTAGCTTCTGGCTTCATAAGTGTTTTGGTCCATCCTTTTTTTATGTTTGAGAGATTACTGGTGGCCCGGAGGCCTTACCAAGACAGGTGGTCGAGTCTTTTGTGCATTGTGAGTTTGAGGCTGGACAAACTACCTACGAAGGCATGTTCACACTACAGAATAGTTGAGCTAACACTCCATCGATCTTGTGATCGAGACCTCTATTTGTCCCATGTATGTAACAACAGCATAACATACCTTTCTCAACTTTCTGAGTTTGGACAGGTTTGAACAGTGCCGCCAACTCCTTCTGCTCTTTGAGTTTTTGTTCTTTTTCCTTTTTCTTGTCCTCAACAGGTTTGACTGGATGTACTCCACCGCTCTTCACTTGTTTTTCAACTTGTTGAATGAACTTTTGCTGTTTAGCACCTTTCTTATTCTTCAAGCCAAATGTTTTGTCCTGAATTAAAGAATTTGTTTTGTAACAATTATTATTATACACTTATCTATTATAATTTATTTTTTATTAATTAATTTTAATTTATTAATTAATTTTTTTTTATTACCTCTTATAATTTTTGTCAACATTAATTTCATGTGGTATTCATGAATTATGACAAAAGACTCCTTCCTCTATGAATTCATTTCACACCTTCTAATATATATCATTTAGGTACCATTGACTTCAAAAAACATAAAGACAAGTTTCATCTACGAAACAAATTGAGGCTGTTGAGCTGGATTTTTTTAATTCAATTTTTTTTTACTAGCACACTAGTAGATTTTTTAATTTCAATTACCTATTAAATCATATATAGCATTATATTAATTTATCTCTATTCTGCAGTTCTTAAAAAAACATTGTTAAACCAAACAACCACATCAAACTAACAATGTGTTATAGTTTATCTCTTGGCTGCCTCCCATGCTATTTCCCTATTTCAATTATGGTTTGTTAATTTTTTCTACCATTATACCATTATAGGGGAAGCAGATTGTCAACACTCGTGAATATGCTGCAAGTTCTTAGTTGAATAGCGTAGGTTTCAATGATACATAATTTACTAAATAATAGTAAATCCAGTTAAAGATGTTAGAATTTATGTAGTCAGGGCAACTTTTTAATTAAGCTCAGAAATATATCTACTACATGAGGTATGATTTTAAAAATTGTTTCTTAAATTGAAACGGCTTGATGTTAAAATTTCAAATGTGACAAATTTCTACAAATGATTGTAAACTATGAGTGGTGTTTCAATATCTACCTCAATAACTTTCTCCTTCTTTTTTTGCTCTGTTTTCTTACTGGCTCCACTGGGCTTTTTGGGCGGCATGGTTATGTTTCGTCTTGTAACCTTTTTATATGGATTTAAAACAACTATTAACTAAAAATTATATATTCTAGTCAGTAAATGCACCCCACACAGGCAATATATCTAATAATCATCACTGATTTAGATAAATACTACCGTGAGATAAAACGTTTCCACGGTGTACGAAGTACCTACGCAAAGTTGTCGAATTTTTCACGTTGCAAATCGAACAACTGACACTGACTGACTGATTCTGTCAATTTCTGTCTTTTTTTTGGGATTTTATGACATGGTAACTGAGACTTTTAAGTCATGTCTTATTTTAATTTATATTCATATTTTTACGAAAAATGATTATATGGAGTGAAATGAAATGAAGATGATTAATTTGAGACATTAATCAACTGGGATGAAATTAAATGATATGAAATGAGATGATATGGGATGAAATATAATCTCAGTAAAATGGTGGTCATTTACTAAAATTTTTCCGTGGACTTTTTGGAGGATCTTGAGAAGTTACATCCAGCGGCTTTGTTTCATTTTCCCACATTTGTGCACTTTCACAGATATTAAACAGTTAATAAACTACCATTATTACACATTTAAACCCGAAGAAACACTAAATAGACAAAATAAAACAAATCACACAACTTCACTCCTCGCGTTCCCGCCAAAAAGTCCGTTTCTGATTAGTCTGACAGTGAATTTAAGATGCTGATAGCCGCTTAAAAAGAAAATATCGATACATAGACAAATCGATTTTTGTCTTGCTAGTTGGAAAGATAGACATATTCTTCTTGGATAAAAATTTAACTACCAAACATTTTAAAATATTGTTACGCGCTGGGGTTCGGGATAAATAAAATTCTACAAAAGTACAACTTAAAAACTGTATTCAACACTTAAAACACTAATAACACACAACAAACACTTTAAAAGTCTCAATTCGCTTTTTCCGCTTCGCTTCAGGTAATCCGTTTGCTGTTTCGCTTCGAGTAGTTCCGATTACTGACTGACTGACTGCGTCAATCAATCGGGGTCGTCGTACCCCCTTAAGGGGTCACGGAACGGGCTTCGGGGCGAACCCCGCTACCCGGGCAGAAGCTCCCTGCCATGCAGGGCAGGGGTGGGTATGCTGCTGGGGGGACATTAAAAAAGGGGGAGGACTGTTCGCAGCGTGTACGGCTGCATAGCATCGACAAAAATATATACATATATATAATACGATGGGCTGTTTTGGTGACGGCATGATGCCCGCGGAGGAGTCACCTAACTAAACTAAGCTAACTACTACTATTATGTACAATACTGTAAGCACGAGGAGCCCGCCACCGGCCCCGTACCGCGGCCCCGCCTCTACAAACCAGAGGGGGAGCCGCGGCACTAGTTTAGGCACTCACCCGCTCTGGGCTCCCCAGAAGGGGAAGACCGAAGCGGGGAGGGACCGATTTAAGAACACTCCCCAGACGGGGGAGTGGTCTACCCACGGGGGTGGTGCTATGGGTCCCCATAGGGGGCACCCCAACAGTGTGAGGGGAAATGAGGAGTGTGGACAGCTCAGTCCCATGGGGGCACTCATTATGAGCACTCCCATATCACTCCGGTAAACTGACTGCGTGCCATCCCTACAACGCTTTTATAGCCGATATCTCATCCCTAGAATTATCGAGAATATTCCACACTTCTCTAGTAGTGGTTTCCGCTATCTGACAATAGATGGCGTTGTAATTTTCGAGCATTCTAGATCCTTCTATATTCGGTCGACTATTCGGCGATAGATGGCGTTACTCTTACCGGCGTAACAATATAATTGGTTGGCGGTGTATCGCGTCTCGACCCGGCAGGCTGGTTCTGGTCCAGCGGGGTATTCCGGGACACCAGTGGCACCGTCTGGGCAACCTGACGGGCTGCCGTACCGAGACGGCTGATGTTTCAGAACCTTCGACTCACCACGAAGGCTCCGTCGGCCGGGTGTCCTCGGGGTGAGCTATGCTGTCTGGTTGAAGTGTTGACCGCGATAACCCCCATAACTCATCCTCTGACCTCGGAGGGGATCGGACGCTTGGGTCAAGAGTGCAGAGGAGTTGTTTCGTTGATAGTGTCCTAAAAACATACCACATACACGGCGCACCCGATTGGCGCGGAGACCACGTAAGACCTTCCGCACCCAGCCCGATAAAAACAATCTAAGACTTGGTGAAACAATTTTTGCAATGAAAAAGGTTTCAGCCAAATGTTCACCATTGATTTCCACGACGACAGAATAGCAGAGTAATAAAAATCAAACCCGCAAAATTACATGTTCCGTAATCACTGGTAGAACGTGTTCTGAGTGCGTTTTCAAGATCGATGCTTTTTGGTCCTTCCGCATCCCTATAGCTGATTTTTATTTTTAATTAGTCTGCTTAAACAGACTAAAAAATAAAGGAAGTAACAGTAAATTTAAAAAGTAGAGAAGTGAAATTAATTCACTGGTTGTATGACTTCTTTGATTCTTTTCAATTTTTGCAATAACAATAACTTCCTACCGTTTTACTGAAAGATTATTTTAATAAATTAAATTTCACTTTACATATTTTTCAAGCAATTTAGTGGTATGGGTTGTTTTCCTTTGCCTGATCAATCAGACACATCTCACCAAAAAATCAAATGTCAAATGTCATCAAATAAATCTAGATCTTCCTACCTACCTGATATAGGTTTGTTCTGGTCTATTTTCATTCGTTGAACGGAATTTGATGTCGCTGGTTCGTTTTTTGATTCTGTTCGACTATAATACGTGATCGTGAAATAAACATTGGCTTGGAACAGGCCATGACGCGTGCGGCTTTACCGCTAAGTAAAAAGACTTGAAAGAGTAATGTTTGTGAATTTTTGACTTCACAAAAATGGAAATCGTTGACATCGAAGAATGCCAGCCCGACCCTGTTGCGGTCACTAGAAAGAAAAGTTTATGGTCTAAAATTAACAACAAAACAACTTACAGTTACTTGTTCAATATAGTTATATCAATACTTTTATTAACTTGTCTCGTTTTGGTGTTGTACTTTTTTAAAGAATATCTAAAGACTGTTTTATATTGGGTCGACGCTCAAGATCCGTGGATTATTTTTTTGTTGTTCATGTGTCTGTTTCTGATCGTGAGTTTTCCGGTGGCTGTTGGTTATTTAATTTTGATAATAACGAGCGGCTATCTGTTCGGGATGCTGAAGGGCATGGGAACTGTGTTAGTGAGTGCTAATTTTGGCGTGGCGGTCGCTCATTTCACGTTGAAGGCGTTAAGAGCGTATCTTCCACTTGACAAACTGTTAAAGCATGACACCGCAAGAGCTCTGCTCAAGGTTATCTCGGGACCTCAAGCTTTTAAGATTGTGTTCTTCGCGAGACTCACGCCGATACCTTTTGGATTGCAGAACACTATTTTCGCTGTAAGTATTTTCCATTTTAAAGAGAAGTATGTAGTAGTCTATAGGCAACAGCTTTGCGACCTCCAAGAAGTCGATAGTACTTATCTACCTATTATGTATGCCACAGACTTTTCTGTCTTTGACCATCCTAATTTTCATTATATTAAAAGTCTCTTTTCACTAGAAATTTAACCACAGACTTTATTAATACTAATTTAAAAGAGTCCTCGAATCAACATTTTAATAGGAAAACCTGAATACATGAGAATAAAAAAAATAATAATTAAATTCCACATTTTTGAATATTTTTTGTTTCTTTGAATTCATTTTATAGATCACTAGTGATATATAACCAGATCTACTACTTGTTTGAATATTAAAGTATTTACTAAAGGTAGGCTTAACTTTTTTTGAGTTAGCACAGTTGACCTTATTCAGCTGTATAATATAATTAATATCCTTAACACTTTACAATGTTAAAGTTTCCTTTACTAGTTTTTTTTTAATTTTCTGTTTTAATAGTGTCACTACAAGTTCAATAAGCTGTAGGTTATCATTACTTGGTAGTTGAATTTTCATTATGAATATTTGTGAACTTTGACAAAAATAATTCTAGACTTTAAATACCAATATTCTAGTGAAAATAATACAAATACAACAACGAAGTTATTAAAAACAAAATATCAAAATTAATTGCATAATAGTATTTTTAAATAGACAAAAAAGTAATGTGTGACAGTAATATTTATCACGTAATTGAAACGAAATACAAACATTCTGTAAGTTCAAAGTATACTTCTATACACGCTTTATAAACACTCATACCTCTAAGTATACACATACATCAAATTCCTATTTAAATTATTAACATTTACCTACAAAAATGCCCCAACAACACAAAGTCCAGGGTTATACAAATATGTGGCTTTTGAAGAATTTATGATGTAGGTATGTAAAACAAATTTCTTTCAAGGTTATATGTATGTATTGCTTTTTAAAAATTCAGTTAAATTGATTTCTGTTTAGCATTGCAGGCATGTATGGTAAAAGAACTTATCCTACCATAAATAAATAATGCATAAATGCTACCTACTTTGAGATATTTAGGGTCAAGATTGCAATTGCATTGTGTAACGCTTCATCAAAAATTCCAGACCCAAACTCTGTAACATAAGCAATAGTAGTATTGTGGGTTCTATTTTAATCGTTATTTTATAGATGTGTTTCTTTTTATCTCCCATAAGATTTGCAGTTCGTCGTACTGCGCGTCTTAACAATTTTGTCCTAGATTTTTTTGCAAATACAGAATGTTTTTTTTTTTTTTCGGGCCGGGGCCGAACCTTCTACGAGGTCCGCGCGCCTTTTTTTTTTTCGGGCCGAGGTCCGAACCTCCTACGAGTTCCCCGCGCCTAGGGGGCGCGCGGGGTATGTGGGACTTGACGATCTGCAAGGTGTTGGGAGCAGACCACGGGCCCAAGGAATTTTAGGGCCCCACCCACTAAAGGACTCCCCTGCACTCTTACACCCGACGTCCGATCTCCGTCCGGGGTCAAAATCCGCTCAGAGTAGGATTCCCGCGATCAACACTACAACCAGACACGCGCCGCACCCCGAGGACGCCCGACGGACGAGTCGTCGAGGCAATAGTCGATGACCAACGACGTCGGTCTCCGCGATACGGCGGCTCTACCAGACCACCCGGGCGATGCCGCTGGTGTTCCGGGATACTACCGAATGATACCACAACAACTTATGTATAAGAAAGTTTATTTGCCCAACAAACATTAATATCTTAATATATTACAGTAGTTTAATCCTTCTATGGTTCTTTAATTCTGTTAAGTTTTCGGCGTTCGATTTTTTAAAATTTATTCATGTTACAGCGTCATTGAATATCGTGCAAACAATATTGGTCGCCAGTTATATGTTCACTAAAAAGTTCGTTATCGTGTATAACGTGTAAGTACCGAACTGGGGATGTACCGACTTAAATCTACAGATTACAGTCTCACAAGAACCAGTCTATGCCAAGAATTGCGGTGCGTACGTAATATACTCGGCAATAGCTATTCTGGTCGCATTGTGGCCCAGCGGTGGCATGCGTGCCTTTCGCACGCACCGTTATCTTATCGACTTTTAAATATTATTTTTTTATGTATAACAGAACGAGCTCACGGTCACCTGATGACGTTCAGACAATAGGCCAACGTATCAGTCGCATTTGAATACTCAAAGGTATTAAGAATATGAGTATACTAGCTGTTACCCGTAACTTCGCCCACATGACCAAAGAAAGTGTAATGTAGTTTATCAGTATCCTATGTCACTCTCTTGATTATAACGTTTTAAAATCCGACGTCAATCTATTGTATCGTTTACAAATGAAGAAATCACAAACAAACACACTTTACCGTTTACAATATTAGTATGGACTAGAGGTCCCGCAGTAGTCGAAATTCGACTATAATTAATTGGAATTGTAAGTCTGTACTCTATTATGATTGTATTTTATACTTCTATAATCACAAATTTCGCTAAGGCTACACTATAAAAAATGTTAATGAAGACAAACAATATCTAATCTATTCTCAATTTGATCACAAACGTCAAGAACAAAAGTTTGACAATAAATAGTATGCATGCGTGTGTGCGTCAAATACATGGTATGTAGTGTGTGTAATGTTTTATTTATTGATGTAATGTATCTTTAATGTATTATTTTAAAAAAATATTAGCATTGTGCACTTCTTCTCTATATTCTGTATAAGTGTGGAAAATTTCATACTCCTCCGTCCGCGTAATTTACGTAAAAAGGGATACAAAGTTTTTGCTTCACGTATTAATATATTATAGATGATATTAACCCACCTAAAGTAAAATAGTTCGTTATTTTGTGTTTTGAATAACAAGAACAGAAGTGGTATTTAGTAGTACCACGACGACATTCATCCCTCCGCTTCGCTACACGCTAACAATGATAGGCAGTTTCGAATTTGTAGGTTCCTGTGTCGAATGATACAAGATCTTAACAAAAAAAAATATATGAGACAAAACCTATTTCAACAAAATAAAATATCATGAATTTAGTCGAAGACAATTAATTAAATATGCATTTTAAAGGACAACTCAAATATGTACTACTCTGGTCAAATCTTCATACAATTGTCTAAAAAGTTGAAAACCTTGACATATTTGGCGATTCCCTTCCAATATTTAAGAACAAAATTATAAAAAGTTGTTGTTGAACCTCAGCCTCAGCCTCGGTCTGAGTACTCGGGTATTACTGCCCTTGTTGTCTTTCTTTTGTTTTTAATTTTTATTATTATTAATAGTATTATTAAATCTCTATTAATATATTAATGTAATGCATGCTGTGATTGCCTATAATTAGAGTTGCAGTTATCAATTGCTCTATACATGTCAATGTTATTTTATGTCTTACTGTAAACCCTGTCGGTAATCCTTAAATAAATAAATAAATAAATAAATAAATAAAAAAAAGAATCAAAATCGGTTTCAAAGCTGGAACGGTAAAGACAAAAAAAAAAACAATGAAATCGAGAGCTTTCTTTTTATTGGCGTCCGTTAATAATGTTAACGTAATTTTCATTCTAGTATAAAAGTAATAAGTACCTATTTCTGAATGTGTCTAATCTCAAACATCATGCAAACATCAAACACACGACACTATTTATCTATTTGTAAGCTATTGTATGAGTGACGTGAGATCTTTGCTGATTTACTCTAGGGATATGTGGAAAATTTGAACAATTGAAACGAGATTCGTTAATTTATGCCCGTATCATTGACCTAGCGTAACCCGGTCACGTTCCGATATGACTATTTGCAAATCGTTCGCAAAAAAAAAAGACATTGATTTCTTAAGACCACACACACACACGCACACATACACACCACCTATCGTCCGTTAATTATAATTAATTTATATTTTAATTATTCTATTGTATATGATTGTAAAGTTGGATGAGATTCCGTCCAATACTTTATGCGTTAGTTGAATTTGATTTGATTGGACGGTTGTATTCACGTACAGATGTCCTCGGGCTTCGGTGATGCATGACAAGAGTTGCGCTACAAACTCTTCTACTCATATGACGCAATCAAAGAGGTTCGTTTGAACTTAGTCAATTCCAAAAAAGGATTAAAAGGTTCGTTTGGCGAAAAACAGTACCTACTAGAGTCGTATACAACGTTTTGGAACTCCGCGTAACTAGGCATCCCATTTTTGCGGCGTAGCATTAACGCTTACTGGTCCGAAGAGCGGGACAGCCTATAATATTAAGGTCTCAGGCGATTTCTATAGACTTGTGGAACCGCTCGAAAACTAGGATAAACAAAGACGTCGCGGAGACCACGAAACACAATAAATGATAATTCAATAAATGTTGTTTATTAAATTGCATTAAGTCATGAATGATACGCGTGAAATTACTGGCACTCAATCGCCTGATTTGATTTATTCATTTCAATGATAAGTAACATTACAATTACATTATTTATCGAAATAGGCTCCGGCGATAACGGCGCGCGCGATAATCGTGTGTGCCGTCTGATTACGCTCGCGTTGTCCGATATTCAAATTGTGTTTAACGTTAATTAGATTATCATTTTTTGTATTGTCCGTAATTAATTTTGTTAACCGCTTTTGACGTCATTAAAACTAGATATTAAATGAGGCCGTCAGCGTAAAAGTGACCTAAGCTTACCATAGTTAGTATGGAGATAATGAGGTATGAATTTACTTTTACATGGTTTCGTAACCAAAAACAATTCGCGAAAAAATAATTTTTACAAAGCCATCTGTTATCTATGTGTGAAACCTGTTTTTGCATCAAAATTTGTTATGTTTTAAAGAAATTGCAAATATATAAGCACGATTATGAAAAATTGTGGGCTAGGCCACTTTTACGCTGACGGAAATTCTAGTGGGAACTTTGTGGGCCCATATAATTGACGAAGACAATTAGACCCATCAAAGTATAGCTGTAGTACCCCCTGGCACGATTATAATCGAGATTGAAGGTCATTGGCACTAGTGAACCCATTTAACGTTATGTCCTATAGACAGCCCAATAAGTTTCTCGCCAGATCTTCTCAGTCAGTCGCGTTTCCGATCCGGTGGTAGATCTTGCGAAGCACTGCTCGTGCTAGGGCTAGTGCTAGGAAATGCTCTCAGGTTGAGCCCATGAGCTGACCTACCCGTCAGAGCGTAGCTGGAAAAGCCCCTTAGGCTACCAGCGAATAGGTAGGCAAAGGTAGCAAAAATATGCCCAAATGCGTATCAATAATCCATTCCTCGTCCTTGCGTCGCATTTCTTAAAACTGAGGGTCGTGATTCCCCCGCAGCATTATTCTCTTATGTACAACTGGCTTGCATCTGCTGCGGGCCTTGGCTTCATGGAGGGCATCGTGCTGCCTAAAGTCCAGACAAGATCGAATTTGGTCCGACCATCTCGTAGGACTGCGTCCTAATACCTCATTACTATCGTGACCGTACGTCCCGCTTTGGGCGGGATTTTCCCGCTTTCAGGCTGTCCGTCCCGCTGTCCCCAACGAGAACAAAAATGTCCCTCTTTCATTTATCTGTTCTGCATGTGTTTATTAGAAACTTACCGAATACTTACTTATCCCAAATCCTTATTGTATTGCAAAATACATTCCAAAGTAACTCATAATTTTGCTGTAGAAAAGTAGTTGTTTGTTGCGAAATTATTTCTAAATATTATTTCAAGGGCAAGAATTAAATTGTCAGTAAAGGTAAGATTCCATAATAAATTATTTCAAGTCATTTTTTAAACCATATTTTTTATTTTGCACTTAAATATTACATCTTACCCCCACGTATCCTATATGTATTTATTTATACTAGAGTCCCGAAGTAGTCGAAATTCGACTATAATTAATTGGAATTGTAAGTTTGTACACTATAATGATTATATTTTATACTTCTATAATCACAAATTTCGCCTAGACTACACTATAAAAATTTTAACAAAGGCAAACAATATTCAATCTATTCTCAATTGTACAACAGACGTCAAGAACAAAAGTTTGACAATAAATAGTATGCATGCGTGTGTGCGTCAAATACATGGTATGTAGTGTGTGTAATGTTTCTTTATTGATATAATGTATCTTTTATGCATTATTTAAAAAAAATATTAGCATTGTGCACTTCTTCTCCATATTCTCTATAAGTGTGGAAAATTTCATATTCCTCCGTACGCGCAATTTTCGTAAAAAGGGATACAAAGATTTTGCTTCACGTATTAATATATAGATACAAAATACCGTAGGCGTCCTGCTTTGACACGAAAATAAAATGGTCACGCTACTCATTACCAAAGAGTAATATTTATATACTTTTTACGTATAAAAATATGCTTACAATCGAATTGGAAATCCTTTATAAAAATATCATTATCACAAATATTTTCCTTCCCACAAAATTATTCACGGTTCGCTTTGGTAACTTACTGAACCTACGGATCCGGTAATTAAGAGTAGTTGTGCTTCTTGTTCAAGGCGATTAATAAGTTTGCCTAATTTTATTAAGAAGGCACGCACTGATTTGAATTGTATGACTTTCCTCGTGAATTTGATTCATCATCAACTAACTCTCTGCTCTCCGTACTCATATCTGGTGTTTTAATAGGGTTAATTAACACGACCTGCGTTATTGGGGCTCCGGCGCCAAATCGTAGAAAATAAACTATATATATATTGTCGTTCAGTGGTTTGTCTGTTATTTCACATTTTGCAGCCATTTTAATCGGAAAATATTTTAACGCATGGTGGACGTAATTTGAAAGGCTTAAAAATACATTTAAAAAAAAAATTTGCGTAAATGAGTGGACGAGCTCACAGCCCACCTGGTGTTAAGCGGTTACTGGAGCCCAAGCATCTACGACGTAAATGCGCCACCCACCTTGAGATATAAGTTCTAAGGTCTCAAGTATAGTTACAACGGCTGCCCCACCCTTCAAACCGAAACGCATTACTGCTTCACTGCAGAAATAGGCAGGGTGGTGGTACCTACCCGCGCGGACTCACTAGAGGTCCTACCACCAATTACGCATATTAAAATTTGCGGGTTTGATTTTTATTACACGATATTATTCCTTCACCGTGGAAGTCAATAGTGAACATTTGTTGCGTACGTATTTCATTAGAAAAATTGGTACCCGCATGGGATTCGAACACCCCGTGTATCGCTCAAGTTGAGCGGCTCAACACGAATGCACCGGATGTCTTATCCTTTAGGCCACGACGACTTCATAGGATAGGAAATATACGTTAAGTGCCATTGCCGATATTTGAGCGGCGGTGACCATCTTCCACTAAATAGACCGCATGCAAGTGTACCTACAGAGTGATTGAAAAGAGGTACGTTTTATCGCTTAACAAAGTTATTTAATGAAGACATCCCATATGAGTTTAATTGTCGTGTGAACCCGTGTATGGGCGGCGCGATGTTGAACCAATGCTGATTAAGAACGATATGTAAATAGCTCGTATACCTATAACTCACTTCAGAAAATGGAACGAGGTAAGACAAAGGAACTCAGAGGAACGGGTTTCCTTAAAAAAAATCTTGTTTATCATCACACGCACACATTCACGATCTAATACCCACATTACGAGGAGAAAGTATCAGCAATACGGTTTTAAAAATCGAATACTGAGGGTTAACACTGAAAGAGAATGTATTTTCTTTTACCTTTCTTAAGTCTTTGAATCAGGGGATAGGTATATTCAAAATGTTTTTAGTAATATGTAATTGATTAGATCTATTATTTTATGATTGTAATGGATTATGAATGTAATTAAATCCTTTATAACTATAATTTATGAATGTTATATTATAAATTGACATGTTAGTAATCTTCAATTATTTTTATTATTATTTTCGGTTTGCAAACTTTTTATTCAAGTAAGAATAAGCTGGAATGTAAAAAAATTATAATACCCTTATTTATGTACCATGTATCTGGCAAATAAATCATTGGAATTGAATTGAATTGAATTGAATTCAAAAAGGCAGTAGATCTAGGGACCCCAAGTCTGGCGGTCGTTG
Organism: Bombyx mori; assembly: GCF_030269925.1. Classification (NCBI taxonomy): domain Eukaryota; kingdom Metazoa; phylum Arthropoda; class Insecta; order Lepidoptera; family Bombycidae; genus Bombyx; species Bombyx mori. Next base: position 7,471,304 of record NC_085117.1, on the reverse strand, counting down.
GTACAAAATGTAGGATAATGAAAAAGGGTGAGGTTGTATTTTTTATTGTCTTATACCAAGAGGACTTCTGCTCCTAAAACCACTTCATGACAACCACGAGAGCCCCCAAAGGCGTGTATAGACAGATGATGCACATGCTTATTGCCGTTTTCAATAGTGTGGACGCGTTTAATAATGCATGATATTCGTAACTCGAATCATTCTGAACGAGAATTTCCAGTTACGTCCTACAAAAAATTCCAAGTGTCAGTTCATTGACATTGTATATCAAATGAAAGAATGAAGACAAAAAATATTCTTGACGCGATGCAAAAAAAATATAAACCGACTTAAACGTAATCTATATATAGAATGACGTCATTAAATATTTGTACATTAAAATGACTGCCTACGTTGATGATTTCGTCGATGTAATAAATTATATTTTTGTATTCGCTTAGATGAGCCGCTGAGTTCACGGCCATTCTGATGAAGCGGAACCGATAGGAAAAAAACGGCGCGACTGCCCTCACCCACCTTGAGGTCGTAGTCTCAATTGCGTTTGTAGTAAAGGCTATTTTATTCTGCAAACTACAACGCGTGGATGTTACTTAAATAGACTAAGACGGTTTACTGAAGAAGATTAGCAACTAAAAGGAGACTTGTCCCCGGCATAGTCGCATTAGTCGACACGAGATTACCGGGAGCATTGAACAATTTGTCGTCGATTTCGATGCGGTCGTACTGATACCTGGAGAGTGCTCCCGGAACATTGAAGAAGAACGGAAATAGAACTGTCAGCCAGCTCAATATGTGATGGCAACTGAGTGATGTCTCATAAAAATGGAGTTCATGTTGTGGTAAATCAGCGTGGACTGTATTTATTGCTTTTAAGATATTTATTAGTCCTTATGTGACAAATTAAAGATTGATTAGAACAGAAATATGGAATCGATGAGTCGCCCTTGACGGCTGGAATTGAAAGGGAAAAATGTTATAGCGGACCTTGCTCGTTGACGCTTTTGACGTTACGAAATCAAACAATGTGCATTATTAAATACTGTCGATGCCTCTAGGGTGGGTTTTGTGGTTGGGGCAGTGCATATTCGGTACTGTTTATTCGTCAAGGTGGTAAAATAAAGAGCTCTCCAAGCAACAAGGAGCCGTTGAACGTTTGAACATATTTATCAATCAACTTGTTTTATTCCATTATTGCAGTTTATAAGGACACTTGCGAAAGCATGAGGACGTTATATACTTGAGCAAACACTTGGGGATTAGTCGTATGATGATAACACACGCTAGAAAATCTTTTTATAAAGCTAACTATACTGTACCGTTGTTCTAAAGATTATACGCGCATTCATTCTGGTATGTGGCAGCAGACAATATTTCTAAATTTACATTACGTTTGGCATTGTTAACTCAGCTGTTCGTCCGCATATAATTTCATTACAATCAAATTTATTTAGAAGAGGTACAAAATAATTGGCGAAGACATGACAGACCTAACTAAACGAATACATTGCGATTATTTACCGCATATCATTATATAATATACGAATGATACGTCACGTAGCCTCGAAGCGGCTCTCAAAGGTTAACGGCCGTCTGGTGTAGTGGTAAGTGACATGGTCACTACACAAGGGGGTCGCGGGTTCGAATCCCGCTAAGGGAAGATATTTGTATGATAAATTTAATATAAAATGTCTTTTCCAGGGTTATGGATGTATATTAAATATGTGTATGTGCATAATAAAAATCTTATCTTATTATCTGGTACCTGTAACACAAGTTCTTTACGAACTTAGCACGAGACCAGTTAACGTGGCGTTATTGTTTAAAAAAAAGGTAAACTGTTTTGAAGATTCAGTTAGAGAAAGAACAAAGACGTCTGGAAAAGTTTTATTTACGTGTGAAAAGGCTTGGATCGGGCCTTGCTTATGCTTTGGGCATATTGTCTTGCAGGTGCAGAACCTTAATCTAATCTCATAAACAACAGTAACACATAAGTCACATGAGAAACTATAGAAATATCTAGTGATATTCTGCACATAATAATAAGGTCCGTATGGCTGTAACTCGCCGTTACGGTTTCAAGCCTTTAAAAAGTAGAATTAATGTCTGCGTCTTTCAAAAGCGCAGTAATAATACTCCGTTGCCCATAAAATTTGAAAAATGAATTATAAAATTTATCACAAAAAAGTTAGGCACATACTTTATGTTTGAACAGCCTTATGTTTTATTTATTTTGGTAGTCGGACCTTGTACTCCTTTGCTGATCATCAGTTTAAAGCTCACAAGCTGAAACGTCACGTAATTCTATCGCGTCACGTCACGTCACGCCCCGAACGAATAGTCATGCTCGGTCACAGACAAATAATCATGTTATAAAATTTTAATATCCTAATTTAATTTATGAGTTTTTAAATTCAGTGAATGTCACTAGAGTACCTACCATTTATTAATTGATATAAAAAATATATGCTTTCATTATTAACACTAATCATGCCAACACTTACTGGTACCTATTTCTACCATAGGGAGTGGATAATGGTATACGACAAGAATTACTCAAAATAAACAAAACAAAAGAAAATTTAGTACAATAACTGTAGATTAATTGGTAAGAAAAAGTCATGAAGTCAAATGTGCAAATGATACGTGCATTTTCAATGCAAAAGTTCAAAACGGGTCATTTGACTAAGAAGTCGCATTTTCAGTACTGGTCCACTTTAATTCCAGTCTCCTAGCTGAATAATCGTTAATTTCGAAAAGATTTGGCACTGTATTTTTGTTACTGTTGTAGAAGGATACACAACTAGACGGCATACTTGGCATTTTGGTTAATATTTAGAGGTATTAAATGCCAACACTCACAATGAACTTCGAATCCCTCTTATATAATATAACCGCTAAGGGAATATTTTATTTCCCTGTCGCTCCCAATACACAGTGTTTATTGAGGTCGCCTTTCATTATCTCGAAGTCGTTTGCGTACACGATAAACGCAATACAAAACGAGTTGTTTTCTTTTATTCGCCAATAAAGTATCTTGTCCTATTTCGCTACGGTGGATGCTCCAGATATCTCCTGTTTGTTTTTGTTGTCTGACGTCACTCAATATCGACGACTGTGTGATCGTTTGATCAACTTTTTTGGAACGAAGTTCCTTATGGGACGATGCGGAAGGGTACCTTAACCGGGAAAAAACGTCCGTAACGTAAGATTTTTATTAGTAATGCACACAGTGTACGACCAACTTTGTAATAACGTACAATAAATAACATATTTTTTTATCATTCATTGACCACAATCTCAGAGCGTTCGTTTGCGCAATACACTATGCAAATAATAATAATATACTCTTATGCAAACAACCGTGAATGAAGTGTACCACAATAAGTTCGCACGTTATCGAATGACCGTGGGTTGTTGCGAAACCTCCAGTTTTATTTTCTACAGACGAATAGAACTTAAAATTAATATTTTTATAATAGGGAACTTCGTTCCTATCCGTTCCTATCCAAAAGATCCACCTTTTTGTTATTGCCACGCAGGTCAATGACCTCACAATTCAAGTTGTGTCAAGTGGTTACTGAATCCGTAAATATCAAGAACGCAGATGCAGCCAGAGATTACGGCATATTTCATTTCCTCATTTTTATAGTAAGATGGCTGTTTTTTTCTGGTAGCTAGAGTTCTGGCTCGTAGGTGAGCTCACGGAGCTCAATCTGAGAGATTTGTTAACACTGGCCTTTGCGAGAGCAGTACTTCGCACAATCTATCACCGAATCGGAATCGCGACCCACTGAGAAGATCCGGCGATAAACTTACTGGGCTTAATGCAAGTTTACGGCCGCCTCGCTCTTCATGCCGGAACGCATTACTGGTTCACGGCAGAAGTAAGGTCTTGCTACGTGGAATATGGTACCTAGCCCAACAAGGCACGCTTGGACAAAATTTAAACATAAAATATTAGAAATGTTTATTGCCTAAATTGGTGAGGGAATTGACGGGCCGCTCTGTATTAAGTAGTCACCGAAGCCCGAAGTGAATACCTCCAGCCACTTTGAGACATGAGGTCTAAAACCAACTTAATAACCAACCAATTTAATTACATAAAGACAGTTGCCAACCGTTAAACCGCGTACGGGATTACCAATAGTATAAAGATGTAAACTGTGCCATCAATAATTACACAAGATAAATTATTTCTCTGGTTTCATTCTTATTACACGCAGCTGCTATCTTTCTTTAGAATTTCACCTCGACATAGTCTAATTACTGTGTTATACGCGCTGAGATAAACACTGATTGGGGAAGTAAAGTAAGAAGACACACGACACAGAAGATATAACAAAAACGAATTGGAGTGCAGTGGGACGACACAGAAGATATAACAAAAACGAATTGGAGTACAATGGGAAGACACAGGAGATATAACAAAAGCAAATTGGAGTGCAGTGGGAAGACACGGAGATACAACAAAAGCGAATTGGAGTGCAGTGGGACGACACAGAAGATATAACAAAAACGAATTGGAGTACAATGGGAAGACACAGGAGATATAACAAAAGCAAATTGGAGTGCAGTGGGAAGACACAGGAGATACAACAAAAGCGAATTGGAGTGCAGTGGGACGACACAGAAGATATAACAAAAGCGAATTGGAGTACAATGGGAAGACACAGGAGATATAACAAAAACGAATACCTACCCTTTTATTACTAATTTCCTTCAAAACAGCCACACATCAACAAATTGATGAACTAACAGATAACCTTGACTAAATTCTTAGTTGTATTCCACATCGTTATCATTTGAACATACATACGTATATTTTCGGTAGGCTCAACTCTTGCTCGTTGTTACCAATGTTAAAGTGACATGATGACAAGATAACGAAACAGCGTGGCAACCACACATTATTCAGATAATAATCTAAACACGCATAAGTAATCCACATATGGTATATTACTGACGATTCATCATAAGACGCCTCGTGTACTGATGTCAAGCGATGCGAGCTTTTTTTTATTGCGTTGATGGGTAGACAAGCTCACAGCCTACCTGGTGTTAAGTGGTAACCGGAGCCCATAGACCTCTACAACGTAAATGCCGCCACCCACCTTAAGACATGAGTTCTAAGGTCTCAGTATAGTTACAACGGTTGCCCCACCCTTCACCTTCATCTATCATACTACTATCATATACCATTTCTTCGCTCACTCCCCTCTTACACATATCGTTTCTTTTTAGGTCTACCTGTTCCTGTATATTCTTCCACATTCATAGTTAACACTCTCTTACCAACCTCATTTTGTGTCATCACATGCCCATACCATCCCAAACGCGCACATCTCAACTTCTCTGTCACAGGTGCCACTTTCAGACTTCCTCTAACATATTCATTCCATAATCTATCCATTCTCGTTACTCCACACATCCACCGCAACATTCGCATCTCTGCTCCATGCAATCGCCTTTCATCCGTCATTTAATGGTCCAACAACCTGATCCATACAAGACGGCAGGCCTTATTAAAGTCTTATATATCTTCTCTTTTAAGGGAAGAGAAATGTGTGAGTCACACGTGGTGACCGTGACCTATCGCCAGTAAGAAGATCAAAGAGAGAAATACTTCAATACACCACGTAGGTCACCGGTGACCTACATATCAGTTAACGTGTTATTCACGGAAATACCTGACTTCAATTTTGACAGATACATCGATAAGATTGGTTATTGCTTTCTTATCGGATACATAAATCGTCGATCAAGGTAGTGTGACAAGTTTAAAAATAGCTGCCTTTTCATTACTAACGTATGTACGGAGAGATAAGCTTGTGACGTATTGTATTTGTAACGTATAGTTAAAAAATATTACTGTGGTTGTTGGCGATATGGAGTTCGAGATAACTATGATTCTTACATATATATTTTTTTTACATAAATTCCACGTGCAACTTGTAAGCTCTCGGGGGTGCGACGTAAGGAAAACCTTGCAGCGAACTAGTAAAATTTCATTAGCATGTCCGTATTGTACTAGGATCGACTTCATAAATAGCTATATTGGCGAGTTGCTCAATAACCTCCACAGCCAATTATTAAATTAATATTTTTTTTGAATTGATTACAACGTGTTCCATGGATACGATCCATCGGATCTACTAACACAATTATTATTGTGTTCTTTTTTTTTTATAACTAAATAGATTTCAATTTTCAATTATTAGACTCTACCTACAGATCTCGCACAGAGAGCTGACATATGGTAAGTAAATAAGCGTACTCGTAGAAGAGTACGACGTAAACCTAATCTATACATCAGCCCGCGGACTTCCTCGCCTGATTTTCTCAGCAGATCGGGACTCCGCTTCGATAATAGATAGATTCGCGAAGCAGCTGCTCGTGAGCTGTTAGGTTTCTTTCGGAGGCGTTCGTGCAGCTTAGCACTTAGCATTAGCAAATTCCACCCGTTCCAGATGGATGAGCTCGCGCTCGCCCGCCAGTCCTGGTGTAACTGAAAAGGCTTTTTGGCCACCAGTAGTCCTTCCATTCTAAAATAAAGACATAAAGCCGAAGTTTCGATGATATTGTCTAAAGGGCTTTCGCTTAAGTTCTTCAGACCTTATTTTAAGATCCTAATAGATAGGTACACGGTTGAGTTTTTCTTCAGAAAACTTTAAACAATTTTGTTCCATGTGGAGCAGAGTCTAGAGCTTGTCCGGAAACACAAATTGTGTTGCGGTGAATTTATTGGCTACGTATGGATTACGTTAAATGCGAAAGTGATTTTATCTTAGAGTGTACATAAATAAGCCTGCTTACATAAGCAAACCTGCTTATGTATACTCTAAGGAGTTTGTTTGTCACGCATTCGCATTTTAATTACTAAATCGATCGCTGTAATATTTTTCATACTCTGTCTTATGAATACAGAAAAGGATACAGGGTAACTTTCATCTAGAAAAATGTACTATTTCTAAGGTTTGGTTAACATTAACTAGAGTGAAGCTCTGAGTCCCTCCGTGCGTCATATTCCTCAGTTCTGAGGGTAGTGACCTTTACTGAGCACTTTTGTTAGGACTATGTACCTCCATTCACTTCTGTCCTCCGCGCAGTGGATAGCGACATTGATGCTGGATTCCAAAGTCGTCTTAATCTGATCGGACCAGCGCATGGCACTACGCCACCTAGACATCTTTCCTTAGCTTTCTCCGAGTAAAAGCTAGTAATTTAATATTCGTAATAACGCAATGATATGAATTCGAGTTTTGTTTGTGTCTTCAAAGCGACGGAGTTCTTCCCCCTCGTTGCGTATATTGGCCTCTTGCCAAATACCGTAACAACATTCAGTGAATATTATTTTATTGTACACGAAATTCTACTCACTGCGTAGTTTTAGTGGTCCTCGTGCCCTGAAGTACTTTAATTAAAAAAAAGTGGCAAAGTGGAGGAGTTTAATTAGGAAAACGGACTCTGGCTCTAGACCGAGAAAACGCTAGGAAGAAGAAGAAGATGAAAAAAAAGTTGACGATTTACTGTAACATGATGTAGTAGATCGTAGCTAGATCCGCGTCTCTTAAGATAGCCCGGTCACCGTCCTCGTCGAACCCGTCGCTTGTGCCGAAGGGCTCGACGAGCGAATTAACCCATAGACACAGCCCACTGAGTTTCTCGCCGGATCTTCTCAGTGAGTCGCTTTTCCGATCCGGTGGTAGATTCTGCGAAGCACTGCTCTTGCTAGGGTCAGTGTTAGCAACACTCCGATTTGAGCCCCGTGAGCTCACCTACACACGTTAGGGTGAAGCTGAAATAGCCTCTGAAGGCTATCAGCATAGGTAGGGTAAAAAAAGAAAAAAAAAAATTAAGATAGTATTATAAGCTGTTTGTCAAAGCAATAGTATGACTTGAATTGTGACTATCCCAGTTTTTAACAATATTAATAATGTTTAATGTTTTATTAATAATGTAAACATTATAATTAATACTATATTTACATATATAACAGAACCGGGAGACGGTTTCGTTAGTGTGAGGTAATAATATTAAATATTCTCTCTTAGATAATATCGAAGGTAGATACGCAAATATCATCACGTCGTCTTGATGGCAAATCATCAAATATCAACCCTGAACTTTGCCTCCGTAACTACGTATATCTTCTAGTCTAGACCATCGATAAGTAAATAGTAACCCAATTACTTATAGGTAGCGTGAATGGCGCATATTCAATAGCTATATTTAACCATTGATACTATTATTGTCTCTGCTAAAATTAGTGTTATTCGTCCTATAGACGTTCTTGGCTACAACTGCAGGTGACGGGAATAGACTAGAATGGAATGCTACAGAGAAGGCCTATGCTCGAAGATGAATCTAAAATGGGACTGGTATGAGTTGAGCGTTTAATTTTCTTGGAGGTACATGGTCTTTGTTGTAATTACAATTTGCGTAGTTACTGGTGGTAGGACCTCATGTGAGTCCGCACGGGTAGGTACCACCACCCCGCCTATTTCTGCCGTGAAGCATTAATGCGTTTCGTCTTGAAGGGTGGGGCAGCCGTTGTAACTATACTGGACCTTAGAACTTATATCTCAAGTTAGGTGGCGCATTTGCGTTATAAATGTCTAAAGGTTCCAGTAACCACTTAACACCAGGTGTGCTGTGAGCTCGTCTAACCATCAAAGCAATAAAAAAAAATTACACATTTGGATAACGTTATTGCTGTATTTAACTGAATAGAGATCGAAGATATTCACCCACGTTTTTTCTCCTACCTATTTGCTGTTAGCCTGAGAGGCTATTTCAGCTACGCCCGTCCGGGCGGGTGAGTGAGCTCACGGGTTCAACCTGAGAGAATTTGCTAACACTAGCCCTAGTAAGAGCAGTGCTTCGTAGAATCTACTACCGGATCGGAATCACGACTCATCGGCTGTCTTTATTTATATCTCTATTTCTATAGAAAATAATCGAAGGTCGTTGTATACGTCTGCCTATTTCTCCCCTTACTTCTTCTAAAGCACATAACCGATTTTGATACGGTTCATTCTAAGAGAAAGAGCGATAAACGGGTAATACTCGTATATCAATAGGCAAAACACAAAGCAGTTATCATTTTCCCCTGTGTTTATCAACCGATATTCTTAAATATTCTTTAATAGCTATTGACGAGTTGTTGTTGTGTTCGTCAGTTTTATTTTCAAAATATCAATAACAAGACAAAAGAGAAAATAAACAAAATGACTCAAAACCTTGAGGTGTCAATGACTGCAGTGGAATTTCGTTCATTGCCCGAACATTAGTATTATTCTTCATTGAAGACACGAATCGGCCAACCTAATTTATTTAATTTATGGAAGACGTTTTAATCATGTGACCCGATGTCAATTACGACAGAAAAATGTACGTACCGGCGACAAAGTCGATGTATCTGGTATCATAGTTTTTTATTTTCCTACCTATGCTGATAGCCTTGAGATGCTATTTCAGCTTCTGGACGTGTAGGTGAGCTCACGGGTTCAAACCGGAGTGCTGCTAACACTGGCCCTCGCAAGAGCAGTGCTTCTATCACCGGATCGGAAACGCGACCCACTGAGAAGATCCGGCGAGAAACTCAGTGGGCTGTGTCTATGGGTTAATTTACTCGTCGAGCCCTTCGTCGCAAGGGACAGGTTCGGCTAGGACGGTGACCGGGTATGATAGTGATAGGCAACCTAAACTTGTACTAAGCCACCGTTATCTAATAAATAAAATGGATATTTCCTATCAATGAAAACACTATATCTATGATATTATTCGATAGCCTGGCTTCGTCTTTAATCAAAACGTAAGGAACTTAGAAGTTAGAAAAACTTTCTTCTCATTTAATTTCATTATTCTATGTTAGGCGTTATTGAAAAATAAAGGTTTATATTTAATATCATCAACAGTTCATTTGTAAATTTTTAGTTTACTTGTATACTACTACTGGACACAGGCTACTGTGTGCTTAGTGCGAGATTTTTGACGTTCTCGATAGCGTAAAAGTTAACTCAAATTTGTATGCAATTGGAAGAGCGCCCCAGCGGCAAACGTTCCAACTCTATACAAATTTGAGTAAACTTTTACGCTATCGAGAACGTTAAAAAACTACAACGCGCCGTATAGTCTTCAGTTCTTCCACCACCATCCACTTCTTGTCGGTTGCCATCCATAATTCGTGGTTCCGTATGTACGGTAGTGCCTCCGCCAAGATGGATCTGTGTAAACGAAATATTTTTTTAACTCGTGCTACTTACTATCTACTGATTGAAATGTTTGACGCATTCAAAATGAATTTCCGATAACAACGATATTACTCGATTAATTAATCGGTTACTCGATTAATGATACGTGGTCACGATTGGAATTACAAACGCGAAAGTTAAAAAACGGTAAATGTTTATTCAGGTTTCGGTACAGTTTTTTGGTGGTTGCAAGGTTTGGGGAGGCCTAAATATATGCTCAGGGCCCTAAAACCTCCTTGGGCCCGCTGTCTGCTCACAGTACCAACACACACACACACCCCACAGATCCCACACGCGAATACCACATAATAATATAAGATTCGTCTCCCAGGCCAAAAAAAAAAGAAGGCTTGTGTTAAGCAGTGGACGTCTGTGGGCTAAAAGATAGTATAAAATGAAGATATGCGCCCGGTGAAGTCGAACTCTGGTTGGACAAGGACGAACGGATAATACACATAAGCGTCCGTGACCTAATGAGTAGGAAATCCGGTGTAAGCGTATCGAGTGCTGCAACTGCAAATCGAGTCGATCAGGAGGCAAATGCCATTTTATCTCAATATTTATCAACACAAACAAAAAAAATTTGCTTCTTCAAACACGATGAGGAATTATATTATGTAAGCAATGAAACACAAAAACCCATATTTTAAAAAGGGAACATTCGTATAAATCTTCCCAAGCATAAACCTGTTCCTCATACCTACTCTACATTTTTGTACGCTCTACATTGCAGGGTGGGTGGGTACTCAAGCGTGAACTTTCTTCACGTCACGCACATTTAATCCATTGATGACATGACATACAGATACTAGACATTGAGAAACCAATTGCACAAAATATATTAAATAAGCACCCAAGTGCGGAGTTAATATAACAATGGTGCATGCACAATGGTTATTCATGGTATATGGGAGTTAAATTTAAGATTTCGTAATAATATTAAGTGACGTATCGATTCCATTTGTTGATTCATCTTGAAATTTAATATTTTCGTGACTGCATACATAAACCTAGTTATGAGTTAAAGGAAAATATCATAAAGAATAATTGTTACAACTCTACCGCTTAAACTAACGAATATGCTAATGAGCTTAGCTTAGCGTGCTGCCCGTTATATTTTGTAGTGGCACTGTAAATAAACACGGTACACGCGATGCTATTTATTAATAGCAATGCGCTTTTTTTTTATAAAATTACCGTTCAATGTAAACAGGAAAATTTGATTGTTTTTATCTAATAATAAATTTAAAATGATTATGAAATAAAAACAATCACATTTTCCTGTTTATAATAAATTAAAAAAAGTGTGTGTGTCCGCTCCGACGCACGACTGGAGTTTACTGGATATAAAAAATTAAACGAAACAATACGAGAAATAGTTCTATATTACGACAACACGATACACTACAGATTATTAACAAATTAACGAGACACAAAACAAACGACTAACAAATATATGAAAATACAATAATGAGAGAAACGCGCGATCAGTACGAGGCTTTGTGGCGGACTGCCGGCGCAGCAGCCCGGCGTCACCTGCGATAACGCGGCCGCGCGTTGGCTCCTGATTGGCGCGCGCACGCATCACGCAATCAGGAGCCAATCAGGCGCATAACGCATTTCGTGTGACATGCTAGTACGATTTTGGTCCCCATAATTTTCATACCCCGGGCCTATATATGTAAATCGATTCTAAAGGAGTAAACTCCAAAAATTATTATTAAATAAATGCAATCACATTTTCCTGTTTAAATTGTGAATTAATTGTCCAATAATAATTTGTGATGTCGAAACAGAAAGATACCTTTATTTATGACGATATTTGGAGCAGGTTCAAGTACGGTTCTTGATGTATTTGTATTTTAAGTCTTCGCCGTGTCGTGGCCTAAAGGATAAAACATCCGGTGCATTCGTATCGATGTATCGGTGTACGTATCCCGCTGACAAGCACCAATTTTTCTAATGAAAAACGTACTTAATAATTGCTCACGATTGACTTCCACGGTGTAGAAATAACATTGTGTAATAAAAAATTAAACCCGCAAAATTATAATTTGCATAATTAAGGGTGGTAGGACGTCTTATGAGTCTGCACGGGTAGGTACCACCGCCCTGCCTATTTCTGCCGTGAAGCAGTAATGCGTCTCGGTTTGAAGGGCGGGGCAGCCGTTGTACTGTGAAAACTGAGACCTTAGAACTGATATCTCAAGGTAGGTGGCGATATTTACATTGTAGATGTCTATGGGCTCCAGTAACCACTTAACACCAGGTGGCCCTCTAGCTCGTCCAACTTAGCATAGGTATTTTAAAATTTTTAGATTAATAAGATAAATGAATACGGTACTTGAAATCAGTTGTTAATAATTATAAATTCGGCCCTCATAATTATATTACACTTACTTAAAAAAAAAACGAATTAAATTTCTTTAATTCCAGAAAATAGAATATTAGATTATTATTTTAAATCTCCAATGAAATAAATTGATTAAATCATTTTGATTATTAATGTTCACCAAAATTGTCAAAATTATATTATAATTCACAAATAATGGATGAATCAATGATATTTTATAATGAATTGAATTTCTTGAATTATCAATTAAAGAGAAAATTATTAATGAATAGAATTAATTAATTATATCGAGCAATCTAAAGAATAAAGAAAACATTTTTCATTTTCTAAATTTTGTCGCCCTAAAACATTTGCCCCGACTGCCCACTGTAAATCCACCTCTGCCTATAATTTTAAAGGCGCGAAATGCAAAGGCATGCTTGCGTGACGCGTAACAAATACAAACGTATTCATAATATAATAATAATTGTAAATAGACATGCTTTAACAAAAACCGACTGCAAATAGAAAAAAAAAGATATTCCAAAACAAATTAATATACACTAAAAATAATAATCATCGATAATAATCGTCGGCGTGATATTGAGTTATTGAGTTATTCATCTATTTGTCGCGCACGTACTTAATGCAAATTTAAGACTTATATGGTTTTCTCATGGACACCATTATCAGAACTGGACTAAATTAAAATGGGACCACACGGGAAGCGTCAGCTTTCTAATAAAAAAAGAATCATCAAAATCGATTCACCCAGTCAAAGTTATGAGTAAAAAAAAACATACAGTCGAATTGAGAACCTTTCCCTTTTTTGAAGTCGGTTAATTAGTACAAAATAAAGTAAATTATGTTATTTGTGTTTATCAACAGGTAAGCGACGTTCACGGTTGCGGCTACCATCTCGCGACGATGCTCGGTCTGCTGCCGGCGCAGGTGATCAATGTCTACCTCGGCTCGACGCTCCGGTCCATCCACGACGTGCTCCACGAGTCCCACGTCACCGGATACATCGTGTTCGCTTTCCAGGTTAGGATATTTTCAGCGACAATACCCATACAAAGATATCCTGCCTTCCTATCCTATTGGATATAATGAAGGCAACCTACTGTAATAACCCGTTATTTTTGCTCTTGGATATCGAGCTAAAAGCATGTGCTATACAGATAGCACTGAAGCGCTAAGTTTAGCGTTATTTAACCCTTTGACTGCCATGTTTTTTTATTTATTTTTGCTTATATGGGTGCACGAGCTCACAGCCAAACTGGTGTTAAGTGATTACTGGAGCCCATAGATATCTACAACGTAAATGTAGCCACCCACCTTTGAGATATGAGTTCTAAGGTTTCAGTATAGTTACAACGACTGCCCCATCTTCAAACCGAAACGCATTACTGCTTCCCAGCAGAAATAGGCATGGTGGTGGTACCCAACCGTGCGGTCTCACAGAGGTCCTACCACCGGTGCTTTACGTCGCGCAATGAAGTATTTATATCGATTTCTATCACAAAGCGTCTAGATTACCTGATTTTGCCTTCTTTTGTTTCTTAATGTATGTTTATATAATAATATATCAATATATTAATTCTCTAATTAATTTAATATAATAATATATTAATTCCTAGTATCTTCGGATTCGTCTTTCCCAGATATTGCGGCGTCTTAGTAACAGAAATCGACATAATTAATTTAGTGCGCCACGTAGGGCACAGGTGACCTACACGGTAGCTAATGGGGTTAATAAAGGTAATTAAAGTTCACGAGACCCGCAATAAATGGTATATAAACGTTACACATTCAGCTGCTCCGAGCTGTCATTTTCTTCTGTGTTATGAGCGTCTGAAAAACATACCAGACAAACGCGTGTACATCCATACTTATAAAATAAAGTATATTGACATAAGTCCGCGCGGGTAGGTACCACTACCCTGCCTATTTCTGCCGTGAAGCAGTAATGCGTTTCGGTTTGAAGGGTAGGGCAGCCGTTGTAACTATACTTGAGACCTTGGAACTTGTATCTCAGGATGGGTGGCGCATTTATATTGTAGATGTCTATGGGCAGCAGTAACCACTTAACACCAGGTGGGCTGTGAGCTCGTCCACCCATGTGAGCAACAACAAAAAACGAAAAAAAATTACGAAAAATATTTGTATTCTGTCTTCGTGCTATGGTAGTCACTAATATCTAGGTCAATAAGGCGATCCGTAAACATTACCCTAATAGAAAGTACCTAAGCATATCCTCAGCATTGTATGGGTCAGTCAGTCGAAAGAAAGTTCGCAAGTAAGTACGTGTCAGAGAATACCCAGAGAGCGGTTGGTACCTTGGTTAGAATTCAATGTTCACGCCAAAAATTACATTTCTTATTGAATGGATGAACAACTTCACAGGTCTCCTGGTGTTAAGTCATTGTAGAGAAGTTCAATTTTAATATCTTTTTTTTTTTTGATACCTTATTTCAGTTTTTTAAAAAACCATAACATTTTTTTAGTAAGAGTTACTTATAATCTATGTTAGTAACTTAAAAACCTAACACAAAAATTAAATTCTTAAAATTATCTATACTAATATTATAAAGAGGAAAGATTTGTTTGTTTGTTTGTTTGTTTGTTTCGAATAAGCTCCGAAACTACTGGACCGATTTGAAAAATTCTTTTTCCATTAGAAGCCGACATTGTCCCTGATGAACATAGGCTACTTTTTTTATTTTTTTTTTATTTATTTTTTTTGGTTTCATGTGTGTTTTAATGTTTCCGAAGCGAAGCGAGGGCGGGTCGCTAGTTAAAAATAAAATTAATAATTAATGGTTACTTAATTTTAATCTAGTCGAAACGCCACGTCATTATACGTACCTAACTATTATCCCGATTACTGGGCATTCATGCGGAAATCATTTATCATTAGTCAGTGTTCATGGACGCAAAATAATTTTTTTTTATCAACTCCCAATTTTTTTTAAATTCATTTGACATGTAATAAACGAGAGAAGGAGGCACATTGTAAATTTATAAAAAATGTTTATTTTAACATTACAAAAACACAAACCATTGTCTGTGGCTAGGAATAGGTAATGAGGAAAAAAGACTTCTTGCGGATGATACGTATGTAATAACTATATGTACCTCTATACCGGCATCACTCATTGTTTCAATATCAATTTGAACGTGATTCGAATACCGATGCTATAAGACTGACAGCTCCATAGAGAGTCACAGATTCGCATTTTAGTCACATCACGCGGGGGAAAGACGGAACACGCACTGAGTGGAACTGAATCTATGTCGGACCGTGACGCGAACATCGGGCACACTATTGAATAAATTAAAATTACTGAGAATAATTAAAAATATGTAAAGTGTTGTTAATTCAATTTTGTTTTGTAATGTGTTGTTAATGAAACAAAAAACCAAGTTGTTGCTCTGCAAAGAGTTGTTTATTATATTTATTTTATTAACTTATTTCTACACTTACAGTTAGGTATTATAATTATTTTCGAACCTCCAAAGAGAAACAACATTGATCTGCAAGTATTTTAATTTTTTAAGAAAGCATGTTGTCTTTTTGAATGTACAAAGCCAGAGAGTACGTTCCAAATATAGAATGAACATAGCATCCACCTAGATAATATTGCGATAGTCGAAGCTAATGCACGGGAAATTTAAATGTAATGAAGGGCCAAGAGAGCTTCATTTACAAATAAATATACGTCTCATAAAGACATTATTTCAATCGAACATTAAGTTCTAAGATATTTGAAGCATTGAGTTTCATCGTTAGTAATTGAGAAGCTATTGTCCTTTTTCCGCAATGCGAGTGATGGTGTAGATTTTGTATGGCGTTTGTTGAACACTGACGTCATAGTTCGATATTTTTTGCGTATATCATAGAATTAAAAAGGCGTAAAACTTTCTCTTTTATAGAGACCAGATTCTAATTTGGTTTTTAATAATTTGTTACTTAAATTTTTGATACCTTAGTTACAATGTGCTCATTTTAAGATAATATATCCAGAATATACCTCAAAATGATATTTGATAACATTGAAGGCTGTAACTCTTAGAAAACACACGGATTTTCAAGTGGGCAATACACGTTTTCTTTGATCTTTTTTAATACTTCACTCTTGTCTAGTGGCCGTGGTCGTTTTGTAGCCTTGGAGGGGACAGATCTGAAGGGTCTTACCCCGCCACTTTTCCTGGTCGAAGCTATTTCTCTCTCTAGCTCTAATTTGGTGGATCCACTTCCTTGCCCAATATGTATCTATCGGTCATAAGCATCTCCAAATTTCTGCCTTCTAACGGTAACGACACAACAACGAGGTCAAATTGCGAATGCCCATAGGCAATTCACCATCGATCGTGCTACGATCGTTCGCAATTTTTAACTTATCAAAGTCGTATTACGTATAGACGATTAAAAAAATTTCACCGGTACCCGGATTTTGTACCGGTGTTTACTTCATAATTCCTTATTAGACTTACGGATTCTTTTTAGACTTTCAGATAAATGTATGTAATTAAATTTTAAAGAACTAAACAAATTACCTATGCGTATAAATGCGGTTTTCAGAACCTAAGCGAGGTGCGGTTTCGTTATTGCCTTTTTTATTTATTTTAGCCGCAAAGCCATCGTCATAAAAACGCACTTCAATAACGCGAAATGTAGATACCGAGGATAATCCTCGTTCGAATATTGCTTTAAAGCTTACGAGCTTATCACCTCGGCCAATTGCATCACAGTGTAGTTATGCAACGCACGATGATGCATTTGATTTTTCTTATTGCATCTGGTGGAAGCTCACGCTCTACCCGATGTCATCGGAACCTTAATAACGATAAGCTAGTCATAACGTGGATGCCACTTAGAGGCATGAAAGTGCATTAGGCGTTAGGTCGAATTTGCAGTTATTGTATATAACCACACAGTTGCTCAGCGCATGCTCATCGTCCCAAACCGGCCGTCTTGGGTTCAGTATTCTCGAGTACTTTTGCTCAGCGCGTGTCCCTGTTTACCTCTCCGATTCACTCCAGTGTACTTAGTGCTTCTCTTCGTTTCGTCGATGATGGTGGAAGAACTGAAGACTATACGGCGCATCCTAGAACATGTGCTTAGTGCGAGTTTCTTAACGCTCTCGATAGCGTAAAAGTTAATTTGTATAGAGTTGGAACCTTCGCCTACGTTTGCCGCTAGAGGCGCTGTTCCAACTCTATACCAATTTGAGTTAACTTTTACGCGATCGAGAAGTTAAAAAACTCGACTAAGCACATTGTTGTGTGAATCCCACGCGTGCGTAATTAAATTGAACACGTCAAAATTGAATAGAAGGCGATTGTAAAGCGCTCTTCATGCGCACACGCGAACTCGTACAACTAAAATTGCCATATCACATAGTATTTATTATTCTGGTGTGCTTATTAATATTGTATTTAAATAACGATAGAATTGTTCTCGATTTACGAGTGGGGTAGTCGAGGTCGCTAGTTTGTTGAAACCATTGAGACAGACATGAAATATTTTTAGAATATTGTCTTGGTACGGTTGTCGGAGTGTTTGTCAAGTGGTACTGTGGAATTACCGACATTTCGTTTTTCTAATAGACAGTGCGTTTCTAAAGATCTTTTCCGCCACGTACCATCCGGCTTCGGAATGTACTCCCCTTCACGGTGTTTCCCGAGCGCTATGACAGGTCTTCTTCAAACGAGGCTTGCGGAGAGTACTTAATGGTAAGCAGCGGCTTGTCTCTGCCCATGGCATTGCTGACGTCCATGAGCGACGGTAACCTCTTACCATCAGGTGGGCCGTATGCTAGTCTGCCTACAAAGGCAATAAAAAATACTTATATTTATAGTTTTTCTATTCGTATAGTATGGTAAAGGCGGATTACTTTTATCGGTTGTTCGAGCCTGGTGACGTCACTGCAATAATACCGCCATGCACTGAAACACGAACAGTAGATTCTAACAGCTTCTACGAATACAGAGTAAAAATAGACGTGGTGCTAACCTTAAATATACGCTTGACCTGAATCAAGCCCCTTCGGATTAGACCTTCGGGCTTTATTGGCGACTGTTCGTGGTCTTTACCGAATCTGCGAAGAACATATGATGAGAAAAACACAGTAAAAGTGTCCATGAAATTTCATGCAAGAAAAATAAGCAGTTAGTCCAGTAAATTAGCCAAGAAATTTGAAATAAAATTTCCGGAACATCGGAAATGAACGAACGAAATATGAAAAGCATTAAACCTCGTAGAGCTGTGTATAATAATTTTAAAAACAGCATGACGGTGTATGCGTAACAAATTCCGTTTTATTTGACTTTCAACATGTGTTTCGATCTCCTAAATTTAATAGAATATTTTAACATTTTAAATACATCCGATAAGATTGGATTTCGGACGATTCAAAGTTGTTTGGGCGCAGATGATTTTTTTATAAAAATTACGATCTCGTGCTGGTCGGTTTATATTACCAATTAGCTAATGTTGGCTAACTAGTATTTTAAGACTAGATTCACAGCCATTTCCGTCACGAGCGATGTAAATCCAATATTAGGACAATATGTTGCCAACTGTTTGGATTGTTGGTGACCGTGAATCTCGCGTTGCGAATACTCACAGTTAACTGTAGAAACAGAATTCAATCGTTTTTTCATGAAACTAAAATAAAATCACAAGAAAAAGTAAACATTCAGCATTCAAGGAAAAAAAAAATATTTACTCATTTATTCATTAAGTACAGAGAGGAATAATATAATAACAATAGTGGCTTAAAATACTACCTAGTACCTTGATCCAGTTAGAAGGTTGTTCATGATTTGTATAGTCAACGAGGCTCAGTCTTGAACATTTTGGACCGTTGATCAGTTACGGGATTCATTCGCGAACCGGCTACTCTTGAGTTGTTAAGTCTCCTTTGAAAACGCTGGGGTAGCTTTTAGCAAATCCTGCTTGAATCCTTACTCGCCTATTTGTTATGGTGGAACTGGAAGGGCCACCAGTAATCCCTCAATCATTAAAAAAAAAGTTGCTGTATTAAATCCGGTTTGTTATTCCGGGATTGTTAAGCAAGAAATCTGTCCAGAAAAATTAGCACCTATCCAACCTCGAACCCGTTATTCTGTGATTAAGAACTGCGCGTTTATCTGCTGTGCCGTGAGTGTCCTAGTTTATATTTTCCCGCTTGACCTCGCGTTTATTTTTGTAGCACTTTGAAAATGTATGTCGGTTTCGTTGCGGATGCGATTTACTGCGTAGGTACTCCTTCTCGTGGTCTATTGGTCTTTCTGGTCCAAAGGTCTTTGTCTCCTCATTATCTATTTAATAAGCGAGAAGGAGTAAAGCATTTGGTTCAAAGGCAAATTATATTATTAAATGAGGAAACGGAAATCTATCAATTAGAGACGTGGTTCGGCTGGAGCATCGTGGATTTGGAAAAATTGTAAAAAAGATGACACATGCGTAACCTTGTTCGTGAAAGAGTTACTTATCCAATGAAAACCACTTCAATAATGCTGTTTAAACAAGAGTCACTAGAAAAAATAGGTGACGAAGTGCTTGCAAGATAATATCGGGACCACTTCATTTGACATGTAATCGATGAATAATCTCAATAATACTTGCTAAATATCACATATGCTATTCCTTTATTGTGTACACGTGTGAGTTCACCGAACTCAGTTTTTTTTCCTACCTGTGCTGATAGCCTTGAGGGGCCTTTTTCCTGATTCTCCTTGACGTGTAGGTGAGCTTACGGAGCTCAAACCGGGAGTATTGCTAATAATGCCCCTAGCAAGAGCAGTGTTTCGCAGAATCTACCACCGGATCGGAAACGCGACCCACTGAGAAAATCCGGCGAGAAACTTAGTGGCCTGTCTATGGGTTAATTCACTTGTCGAGCCCTTCGTCGCAAGCGACGGGTTCGACGAGGACGGTGACCAGTGCTTGTGGTACCTAAAAGCACCGTTAATGGAAGCGGAGGATCCGTAAAGACGTGTAAACCTCAGTACAAGGTTAAGGTCTCCATTGTAGTGTATAACAATCGGACGGCAATTCACGACTGTTGCGCGGCAGAAATAGGTTGAATGGTACTAATTCGTGTGGACTTATAACCAGTAAATGACGATTGCTGGTAAAATACTCAATGAACTCCCAAATCATTGTTGTCTATATGAAGAACAAGACAAATGCAACTGCGTTGTCTCAATGCATAAACTAAAATATATAAAACGTTATCATACGAACGTTGTCTGCACTTAATGACAACATGTTCCCCGTCCAACAGAACAATCTAGAAGCCAATAAACTCCAATGCCGACGGACAATTTACTCGTTGATCTGATTAGATTAAAGCTGAATATTATCTTGTTACTTGCATATTTATTAGGAACAATAAAGATACTGGACTATAATATTGTCATAACAACATGCAGTGAAACTTTTGATCGACATAATGGCAATAGATTCTTATTTTTTTAAATTTTTATTGCTTAGATCGGTGGACGAGCTCACAGCCCATCTGATGTTACGTTACTGGAGCCCATAGACATCTACAACATAAATGCCGCCACCCAACTTGAGATATGAGTTCTAAGGACTCAGTATAGTTACAACGGCTGCCTAACCTTTCAAGCCGAAACGCTTTATTAGTTCAGGGCAGAAATAGGCGGGTTGGTGGTGCTTACCGGTGCGGACTCATAAGAGGTCTTACTACCAGTAAAACAAATCTGGTAAAATTATGTAAGAATAATAATTGGGTACGCTGGACTACACACGAGGAGCATGTAGTCATAGTAAATATTCACAACTAAAATTCAATGTAAGTTGCAAATAACACACATATATATTTTTTTTCATTACTTCTGTCGAACGGAATTGTTTTGTTTTTCCTTTGAGACTAACTTCTTGCGGAGAAAGGAGGAATATTTAAACTATTAATATGAACTTAAGAAAGTGGTTTATCAAAATGAAATGTATTCAGCTATATTTTAACGGTAGGCAGCGGCTTGGCTTTACCCCTGGAATTGCTGAAGTCCATGGGCGACGGTAGCGGACGAGGGACATATCTCATGAAATAAGAAAGGTCTTTAAACGGAAGGTCTTCTACCGAGCCGGTCGTTGGTTGTTGTTCAACGATGGGCTGTTATTCAAAATTTGTATGCACGCGTAAAAGATATGAATGATATCTTTGATTATTGTTAATTGAAAAATCTCACGCCAATTTACTACGGACCCGTTTAAATAACTGCACGTGTTGTATTATACTTTTATTTTATTTTATTGCATGTATGGGTGGACAAGCTTACAGCCCACCTGGTGTTAAGTGGTTACTGGAGCCCATAGATATCTATAACTTAAATGCGCCACCCACCTCGGGACATAAGTTCTAAGGTCTCAGGTATAGCTACAACGGTTGCCCCACCCTTCAAACCGAAACGCATTACTGCTTCACGGCTGAAGCAGGCAGGGTGGTGGTACCTACCCGTGCGGACTCACAAGAGGTCTTCTTACCACCAGTAAAAATGTGCAATGATGTGCAATGAGATTTTGAAAACACAAGTACTGTAATGATTTACAAAAAAAACCACAAGTTTCTATAATTTCTTAACAGATTTCCTTAATATTTTGTGCAAGAACCGTTACGCGAAAAGTTCTATTTCGACGTGCCTCATAATTTCGAATTTCAAACAATAGCACACATTATTCGGAATCCGCCAACAAAATGTTTAATACCCAAATAAACATTTCTCGGAACTTCAAAGGCATTATGCTCGTATATAAACTTGGCAAAAACACGTCGAATGTTACCGAATGATTCGTTTACGAGTCTAAGAATCATGTAGTCTTGGATCCAACTAAATTTAACGTCTTCCGTCATGGACACGAGAATAAAACGAGTCGAAGAATGTTGACGCCTAAAAACGCACAGGGATCAGCGGGGTTGGACCATCAACAAAGAAACTATTCAAATGGAAATCACATTTATTTGAAATTTATTTTTATATAAATAATAATCCAAACACCGACAATCCAAAAAAGGTCATCTACTTCAGAGAAATCAATAAACACGTTTTCCGCGCCTTATTAACTAAGTTACCAACCCCAAAAGTTCTAGCCACCATTCTCCCTACTGCAGTCTTCTACAAAATATTCCGATGTGTATCAATGTATTAAGTTCCTAATCACCAGACAAACGATAAAGTAAAATCCAAATTTCACTTCATGATCCTTTGACGCTGACATGATCCTTTTTGTTCTATAGAATAAAACCTAAGCCTAAGCCTAATAATAGCCTAAGAGCCAAAAATCACTATGGGGTGTTACATACTGTTATCATAAATAGTTTGTGTTCGGTTTTTTTTTGTCATTTGCCTGCAGAGACCTGAAAAACTGCCTGTCGAATCACGTATTGTTCAGAAGTTTGAATTTTTTTTTGGCAGTTACATATACAGGGTGTCCCAGAATGAATGGATAATCCTTGAACCCCGCACGGGACAGCTCTCCAGCGCTCAGAAAAAAATATCTAAAAAAAAGAATTCCAAGTGATACCCAAAATATGATTTTTTTTAGAAAAACATACGTTATTTTTACTTTACTTCACATTCATATGCACAACGGCCACAAAGTTATGAAATTTGTGGCGTTTTTGGTGTCATCTTGTTCCTGATAGACTATACTACTAGAAATACATTAAATAATATAAGTATCTATGATACTTTTTTCAAAAACAAAATAAGAACTTTAATTTTTAACCTGAAATTTGATATCAAAATAATTTTGGCGTAGTTTGAGAGTGTTTCATGTAAAAAAAAAGTATGAAAACGTAAGTGGCCAGCTATTTTAAAAAAATGCGCAGCTCATACAGCTTACAAAATGATATCATACATCTTTTTATCTAATACCACTACGAAGTTATTGCTATTGAGATGCAAAAAGAGTAAATACGACTAAAAATAAAAAATAAGTCTTAATAAATTTTAATAATAATAAAAAAAATCGGGTGTACATAAATCAAGCTTTATTCACAACAGGTGCTCAAGTTGTCTGCCACCGACTCTAATACACGCTCGACATCTTCTATTAGAGGCTCTACTAAGATAACGTCCATAGCGTCGTTCATTTGGAACGGTCAAAATGGGACCCAAACTACCAATCCATTTATTTGGATACGTGGCATTTAAATAAGCAGGGACGTTTGTACCATAATGTGCAGGGCAGCCATCATTCTGTAGCCAATGGGATTCCCTTACCTTCTCAGGCACTTTTTCCACTAAGTCCAGGAGATCATTTTGCAAAAAATTTAAATAACTATGAGAAGATAAATTTGCCGGCAGTTCGAAAGGACAAATAATTATCCCGTTCAATATACCAGTCCAATAAGTCTTAATTATTGATCATGCCAATACTCAAGACATTGTGCTTGACGAAATTCAGCAAGACCCCACACTCCTACATACATATTTAAGGAACTTCGTTTTTTCCTACCTAAGCTGAGATCCTTGAGAGGCTATTTCAGCGTAACTTTAACTGGTAGATGAGCTCACGGGGCTCAAACCTGACGACGTTGCTAACACGAACCCTAGCAAGAGCCGTGCTTCGCAGAATCTACCACCGGATCGCAAACGCGACCCACTGAAAAGATTCGGCGAGAAACTCAGTGGGATGTGTCTGAGGGGGAACTTCGTACTATTCTACCTTTCGTACTATTAGAATAAAATATCTAAATAAACTGTAGTAGGTGCAAATGCATACTTCTAAAAGTCTAGTACCGCAAATCTCAAACAATGACCTCGAATAATTCATCAAACGTACCGCTCATAGTAAATTGCGAGTAAATAGATAATGTCAAGGAGGATGAATGTGAAGGTCGTAAGAAAGCTTTTGAACGGCCATTGAAAGACTAGTTAAATCCACATTATTTTATTGCTGTATTTACTACTGTTTTCCTGGAACTTAGTTCTTGTGAAGGCTACACGCTACGTGCGTGTCATTGAATAATACAACCCTTATTTAATGGGTAAATTTTATATTAAATCATACTATTATGTGTAGCGTGTTTCTTCCATTTTCGCCTTGAAGCGTTACAATGTTTTGTTTATTTAGTAACAAGTAAGGTTTTTTTTTATTGCTTAGATGGGTGGACTAGCTCACAGCACACATGATGTTAGGGTCTCAGTATAGTTACCAGGGCTACCCCACCCTTCCAACCGAAACGCATTAACTGCTTCACGGCAAAAATAGGCAGGGCGGTGTTACCTACCCGTGTGGTCTCACCGGAGGTCCTACCACCAGTAAAAAGGACTATGCGGACTATGCGGAAGAAGGCCCAGAGGCAGAAGTCGAAGGCGCTGGCCGGACCAGATACGCTCAACTCTTTAAGCTTCACTCCACGATGCCATCCGCACAGCCGAGGGTAGGCAGGGCTGGCGCAGCAGAATCCAGGAGAAAGTTATTAAAGGAGACCACGACCATCAGCATTGAGGATTATCGACGCAAGGAGGAGGGTTAAAAAGATCATCTAGATATAGGGGAATCGGGTCTGAAAACGAAGACCGATGCTAGTTCAAGTAATTTTTGAAGAAAGAAAAAAAGCTCTGGAATACAATTAATAATCAGAGGACACGGAGTCAATGATCTCAACAGACACACCGTCTGCCACTTCACGATAAGGGTTCACGATATTTATAAACAGACTGTCAAATTCAAAAACAATTTACTTCAATTTGAACTTAATTTATCAAAATCATACCATCAATTCCAATCCCGAGAACAACCAGCGTAACAAAGGGTTTTTTTTTTTTTTATGTCTTCTCTGTCATTTACTTAGCAAATGAAAGTTGTTTTATTTTGTATTTGTGTTTTTCAATTCTGCTAAAAGGCTATGAGTAAATCGTTTCCATTTTGCGATCCTCCCGATATAAAACAAACAAACTCTTTGCATTTAACGGATCTAATTCAGTCTTAAGATTTTCTCCACACGCTGGTTACCGGAAACACTTTTTTATTTACCCACCTAATCGTTGGCATTTGATGAGACTGTTCTGCGTTCGGATAGGTGAGCTCACAGGCTTAACCAGAGAGAATTTTCTAACCTTAGCTGTATTAAGAGCAGTGGTTTTACAATCAGATCGCAATCGCGACTCTTGCTGGCAGAGAAAATCTGACGAGAAACTTAATGGTTGTGTCTATGAGAAACACTTATAAAGACAAGAACGAATTCATCTCGAATACTAAACATCTTAAAGAAAGACATTGTCCCCTGTCAGGAATCTAACTTTAACCTCGTGGCACGGTATCCTGAGTCACTAACTCATTTTTTTTTTTTTTTAATGTGTACTTGATGTCTTTCGAGCCCTGAATAAGGTGCCCAATTTATTTGCCTGGACCGATCTGAACACACAGTGTTAGTAAGCTTTGAAAATGTTTTTTACTGGTGGTAGGACCTCTTGTGAGTCTGGACGGCTAGGCACCAACGCCCTGCCTATTTCTGCCGTGAAGCAGTAGGTAATGCGTTTCGGTTTGAAGGGTGGAGCAGCCGTTGTAACTATACTGGGACCTTAGAACTCATATCTCAATATGGGTGGCGGCATTTACGTTGAAGATGTCTATGGGCTCCGGTAACCACTTAACACCAGGTGGACTGTGAGCTCGTCCACCCATCTATGCAATAAAAAATATTGTTCAAATATTCTACAATAACTCTCTAATGATCGCATCGTCCCTTTCGAAGGAATTAGAGAATGATGTCAGGCCTGAACCAGATCCATTCTGGTTTCGTCGATTGGAAGCCGCGGAGTCCCTGGCCTGTGCCAGCACTAACCGATTTCTGCTCGTCTCCACGAGTTCGTGGCCCGCCTTAACTCATAAACACAGAACGTAAACAACACGACGTAATAACATAACACTATTGTTCAATCCTCATATCTATCGCATTATACCAACCACCCTACTCGGATTGCATTTTATATGTGGCAAGAACACTTCGTAACTGGGAGATGTGTATATGTTGCAAGTAGTGGTGTATGATCAATCTATCTATCGTGATTGTTCTTATTGCTTAGATAAGTGGACGAGCTCACACACAGCCCACCTGGTGTTAAGTGGTTACTGGAGCCCATACACATCCACGACGTAAATGCGCCACCCACCTTGAGATATAAGTTCTAAGGTCTCAGTATAGTTACAACGGCTACCCCACCCTTCAAACCGAAACGCATTACTGCTTCACGGCAGAAATAGGCGGGATGGTGGTACCTACCCGTGCGGACTCACAAGAGTTCCTACCACCAGTAAATATGTTGCAAGTAATGGTGTATGATCAATCTAATTGTGATTGTTCTATTTATTTTAGGTAATTTAGATTAATTAAAACTACCCTTACAACTTAGTCCTGCGTTATTTGTTGTTCTATAAAGTATTAGAAACGTGGGAAATAATATAATGACAATGAAAACGTGAGATAAGTTTTTGTTATTTTTCTGACTTGCGAATACCAAAGAAAATAGTTTTTTCTCCCTTCCCAATCGGAAGTAACCTAAGGAGATATTCCAGTTACTCTATGACTGAGCGGTAAGTTGTCGGGCTCAACCTGAGAATAGGCTGAATTTTCTACCGGATCGGAATTCCGACCCATTGAGAAGATCCGGGGAGAAACTCAGTGGGCTAAAGAAAACAGTTATAACGTAGATTATAATCAATGTAATTTTTTTTTTTCAGAATCTTTCTTTATATTGAGTGCTAAGAAAAACTTAAATATAGTAATAATAATTTCTATAAATTAAACCATACCATTGAACCACGTTACAATTAAGAAAACCGCTAAGGAATTTGTACATGTATAATGTTTTTTTTTTTTAATTACCGACCGACCAATTAAATGACAAATAGTAACTGAGGCTTTTAAAAATTTAGGGTATAATACTCTTTGGTAGTCGTCACGTGCCGCGCTTATATAGCTGTCTCGAATTGTTGACATTAGTGGCGTTGACATTACTTGCTGTATGACGTTTATGAATTAATGTTTTTACAAATAATCCCGCCTTGTACATCGAGATTGTTGTGTCACGTATGAAACCCATAGACCTATATAGTAGGGACACGACATATTGTTCTATACGTACAATTGCTTATATAAATAGCACCCATTTTGAAGGCACATACATAAACATATATCTATCTCGTTCTTACTCAGCAGTTTAACTCGCAGGAAAACAATATAACAGTATTTCAGTGCGTACATAAAATGAAACATGAATATACGTAAATGTCTCCGTCTCCGTCTAATGAGGCCGAAAATCCGCCATGTTTAGCGCGCCAAATGTCATTGTCACGTCAGTTCGGCCGTCTGTTTTGGGTTGTACATTATTTATTGACTTTGATATCGATTTAATATGATTGATTATATAAAATTTCATAATTTATCATGCTTAAAACATACAAAAATAATAATTAAAACGTATTTTATAGGATCTCAAGAAAGTCGATGTCCTAAAACTATTATCTATATGTATTTAAATTCATTATGGAGCCCTCATCCGAAAAATCCATTTTTCGGTCGGAATCTATTGATCATGACACTAATCGTAAATACCACTTTAAAATATGTCATCAAAACATATTTAGACATTCTGTTTAGATATTTCGGGAAAAAGGCTACCGACAAAATCTCTTCGGAACTATTTAAATAAAATAGTTTTATTCCGCAGTGAGTAAAACACTATTGTAAATTTGTTAAATATTTAATAATTAAGTGATTTTAGAGAGGAAGTCACAAGGAATGACGTTTGTAATTAATGAATAAATGTTCTGTAGGTGTTTTTTTTTCACGCGGTCCCTTGATAAGTTTAAAATTTGAATCACTCTCAAGCGAAAGTGATTCAAATGGTGCGGCGCACCTTCCTTGGGGTGCGCTGCGGTAATATGTTACGGACTTTAGAGTCAGCAAAACAATTAAAATAGATTGTAATAGTCTAAGAAAAACACGTACTCAAAATACGATAACATTTAGCATGCTAGAAATGGGCTGATGGCTTTGAACTACGCCATATCTTTATGTTTTGCGACAAACGACAACTTTATAAAATCAGTGTAGCAACTTTTAAAAATCATCATATCGTTTACTTGGCAAATTCGAAGAACGAACTTGTCTTAGATTTCACCCATCTAAATCATATCATATTTGCACATAACAATATACCTACTTACTTCCCATTAAAGTATAAATTCTACAAATAAATAATACTCAACAATATTTAAAATAAAATGAGCCAAGAACGTTTATCGATAAAACCTGATAACATTGAAATCTTTTGTACAGCACTAAAGCCGCCATGTTTTGTGGCCAGATGACGTCACAGTGGCACGAAATTTTGGTTGACGTTTCATTTCCATAGGTTTCCTACTTCATTGATGAAACCGAACAATAGTACAATGGAGCTCTTGAACAGAAGCACGTTTATTTTTGTGATTAAAGTCGTTTCTTACTTATTGTAAAACACCTCTTAATTAATATACATAATATATTCCGGAGAATCCGAGATAAATGATAGAGCTAGAGAATAGCGTCACACAATTATGAGAGTGGTGTTCTGTTTATATTACAGAAATGTAGACTGAGCACTCGATTTTATCACGATAGGTGCTTGCGATAGGTTTCTGTTAACGACAATCGATTTTGATAGCGATGAGCGGTATACAATATTCACAAATATACCATTGATGTGAAAACATAGACGGTATCGAACGAAGCTGTCAAAGTGTCCGTGGCTTGATTAGTAAATAAGAGGACCTGGATAATAATTTAATAGCTTTGTCGTTGAAATAACTATTTGTTTTGAAATAATAAATAGTTATTGAACGGGTTCTAGCGCGATTTTAAAATTACATGTTTTCCCGATATTCCGGCGTGGTGCCAGCCCTATGACGACGAGAACTCATGCAATGTGAAAAACGTGGAAAGAACCCTTTATATTGTGTAGAGGAAGTTAGTTATCGAAATACAGCCAGAATTGTACTATACTGGGGATTACGGTAAAATTGCCCGAGGACCCGTGGTTACACATTAAAATTTATGGTTGTTTACCTCCAGACGACCCTAAACTGGGTTTTTTTGCTGTTTTACACACAAAAACACATCGAGACCAAAGTACCTAGCTTATTTCCTAAATATACTAGATCTGGACCGGGAATCGATACAGCAGTCACCATCGGCAACGGTGCTAAAAATGGGTCATGCAAATTGTGTCTGACTGACTGTACTGAAGAAATACGGACGCATATAGACGGTATAACGCAATGTAGGGTATTGGCACTGTATTGTTAATGCCATAGGTGACGATTATGCGGACTGCTTCTACTTGCAGTGCCAAGTTACGAAGGTCGACCGACTTTAAACGCAGCTCCAAACAAACTAAACTTTCGAAGAAAATTCTCCTTCTCTGTAACGAAATAAATTTTTTTACGAACTCACAGCCCACCTTAACACCAGTTAAGTGGTTACTGGAGCCCATGGACATTTACACCCACCCACCCACGTTGAGATATAAGTTCTAAGATCTCATTATAGTTACAACGGCTGCCCCACCCTTCAAACCGAAACGCATTACTGCTTCACGGCAGAAATAGGCAGGGCGGTGGTATCTACCCGCGCGGACTCACAAGAGGTCCTACCACCAGTAAACCTACCATAAATGAATATTAAACATTTTAAATGACGAAATTTCATTGTGCTAAAAAGAAATGGTTACTATTTTGAATCTTAAGTTGAAAGATTTTAAATTTTACTTTGACTGTTAATTCGCTCATGATCTCACCGTTCTACTGGTATTAACGAGTGTTCGAAGTGAATAATGCTTCTTTGTGTAAAAGAAACTATGTGGGGTTTCACGTTTTGATGACTACGTGTCCAACCATTTAACATCAGGTTTGCTGTGAAAACGTTCAGCCATCTAGGCAATATAAATTTTAATAAAACAATATGATTTACACCACCCACTTTTAGATATGAGATAAAAAATTAAATTATTAGAATATAATGGTTGTCATACTCTTGAATCGAGATCACATTTATGACTAATTGGCTAAACTGTGTGACACAAGTGGCCCTGCTAGTAAAAGACTACTAATAAACTAGTAAAACCAGTACCGCGCATAGTAACAGTAGGTATATGTATGTAAATTCAGGAAACGATTTTATTAAGAAGAAATTTATCGTGTTTATCTTGTTTAAAAAAAGTACGCTATTAATATATAAGACGGTACAAAACCGCCTGCCTCCTTTCTTTGTTTGAATTAGGAAAAACACGACTGCAAGTGATGTCGGAACATATGATTGTAGCAACCTTCACTGGGTTTTCCTCTACACGTTTCAATGGCCGATAAGTAGGTGCATATACGTGTCTCATTCGTTTATGAGACACGCGAACGACGCGTCACGCCACCGCAGTTTTACTGGAAGGACTACATAAAGAATGAAGCTTTTTTTTGTATAATATTCATGTTTTTAGATTCAAAGCTACCGAAAATCCATAGGGGCTTGCGATAGCGATTACATTTATTAAGAACTTATTTGTAATGGTAAGATCATATAGCCTATACTCACATGACGGGAGAATGGCGAGATTTATGACACGGTTTTATTAGCAAATATTATTAAGAGTGATGAAGAAACAAGTGAATATCCACCAGACACAAAAATCCCCTCTTGTCTTAATTACTATTGTAATGGAGTGAAAATTATAATCAATTAATTATTTATTTTTTCAGATATTAATCGGCATTACACTGATGGTGTGGGTCGTGCAAAAAGCCCGAAAAGAGCTCACCATAGCGATAATGGCCGCGGAACTAGGCCGAGAAACAATATCGACGTCAAGCAGCTCCTCGATCAGCTAGCCCACGGCGAAAGCGTCCACCGACATGGACAGTGTCTCTGAAGAACGTCCCAGCTAGGGACGGCTGCTCAGGTGCCCCGTGTTACCCAGACCGAGATGGAACCTACGTCTGAATAAGGGCTCTGTACCCTGGTGATATTATTATAAGTTGACTGTGCCTCTAAGAGGATTTTGAAAGTGAATGAAATGAGGTTTGTATCTATGTCGCCGCATAGGGATTGCTTCACGAATAGCAAAGGCAATTTGGTGAATTAGCGAAGTTGAAAATGATTTTGCTTGCTGAATAGTGGTGTAAGACCAAACAAATTATTAAAAGAATGCGACGTTAAATTCACGAGAGTGAAAAGAACTCGTGCATTAATCTACCTATTGACTGATATCCAATACTATTGATACTCGTTTGCTTATCATAATACCTTTCTCATATTAACCGTGTTATAGTTTCAATTGCCTATAATAGAGTGACTTGCGCCACCATTCAATAGTCAAGCAGTGACTTAACGGGATTCTCGTTAGTACATAAATATGTGTTTCGATTGGCAACTTGCAATTTTCCTAGTCATCACGGCCCTATCAATGGCTTTATAGTATGATAATACATACGTCGTTTTTGTGTCGACGGGTCGTTGAGCGACCCTTGGTCGGAACCGATCATATTTTGAATGATTACAAAGTCTCGCATGCAAAGTGACATGTTTGCTCTCGTTTGATAATGCGTAGAGTTCAATAAAACATTGAAAAATACCTATATAATGTTGAAATACTTCAGTGCCATAATCACAACGCGATATACTTCCAAACGATTTCATTGCGTGCTTTTACCCTTTGCATAATATTACGGAACTGTGGGTAGTTGAATAAGAAACTTTATTTCTTCCGAATGCGAGTTGATACATTTCAATTGTTTTGATTCTCACGTGATTTAAGGGCGTGTTACACTATTTTTTGTAGATTTTCGATATTTAATTTTCTCTGTAATGCAGTATGTACTTTTCAAGGTTGCATCGTCTGATGCGAAAGTATTTCTACTGGAAACGGTAAAATAGCTGTCCCGCCACTTAAACGATGCAATAAATAAACATTTTGATAATAATTTTCTTAAGTATATATTTAAATGTTGACCTTCCGTATTTCTTTACAAAGTTTTCTTGCCATATTTTTTTCATTTTGTATAATCTACATAGGAAGTTAATTGGCTTTTCTGAAAATTTAATATAAGCCGTTGACGTTAATTATAATTAACTTGTTGATAAGATCACAGCCGTATGTTTTATTCATAACTTGAGGTTTTATTTTTATAACTACAATTCTATGTAATGCCCTTTTCCAATTTGCATAATTAACCTTTTCAAATGATTAAAAATCTAACAAATCATTCTTATCATTGACGCACGTAGTAGAGACAATCGTAAAGTTTTTTATTAATAGTAATTTTATAAATATTTTTATCAAGGAGCCTTTAAAAAAAACAATGTTATTAAGACGCCGCAAAACAGGTCGCATTAAAGTATATTTTAGTAGTAAAAAATGCTTCCCAGTACTCTGTAAATTTTATTTATTATAAATTTAATATTTAAGAAAATTATTCTCGACACTGAAACGGTAAGGTCCGGATGTCTTCGATTTCAAATATCCAAATTAAATAATTCAAACTGTAATTGGACTACGAAAAATTTCAAGTTAATATTTGTTTAAATAATTGATCGAATGTAATGTAGAGTAAACGTGTAATAGCTAAGAAAAATGAAAACAAGAAAACACAGTAATCCGTATGGATGCAACAGATTTGGCCTTAACGTCTGGTGTTGAGTTTTAACATCGGTTTAACTGAATGTGAGTAATCCGATAACTATAATCCGGTGTTTGAAAAACGAATTGTCTGACGCTTAGGAAATGTCAAATTGACATTGGGTCACGCCAGGTTTGTTCCTGTCAAACCTAGAAAAATAAATTCAGAAATAATAACAATTCGACTAAATAAAAACCTAGTCATTATTATGATAGTGTGTATAATTACGTAAATACGTACGAAAATAATTAACTATATTTATTAAATTATACATACTTTGTTTGAATTATTTTTTTAAAACTCACGTATTTGCTACTGGAAAAAGAACACTGTGTTACCTACATAAAGATGATTTATGTTATTTTTGTAATAGTTTACTTATCTGACCTTTTGCCTTGTACGTAATGATAAAACTACTATTAACATGTGATTGATTAGTGAGTGTTAGTAATTAAGTGAGTTTAAGATGAATGAAAATTTAAGCCTTCTTAAAAATAGCTTTTTTATAATCATAGATACCGAAAGGTATTAAATGATTTTGTATTTATTTTTGTCTACTCTGAGACTAATATACAAATTATCAATAATATTAATAATAGAGACGAACGCGGGACCTCTTTAAAAATGGACACTCGAAGTTTCTCCTTTGTAATATGAAATACCGACAACAAAGCCAATAAAATAAAAAACATCCCTACATTAAAAATTTTAATAAGAGTATCTAGGTGAAACTAAAAATTGTTTTCTCTTGTCACAACAGAATGCTTTTCCTCCCCAAACATAAAGTTCTTTGCTGCGATATTAACGTGAGATTATGAATGGAACCAAATAGGTTAAGTGAATGCATGTCTAAACTTTTTGATAAAAATAAATATTTTTCGGCGAAAACGCGTTTACCGCTATATTTTTATTCTAACTGATCTGAGTGTTCTGAGATTAAAAAATGCTTTGTTGAGACATTTTTTCATTATTTTGTTATTATTTAATAGGTGTAAGAATGTTAGTCAGCTAGTTATTTCTATTATTAAAATAATTATTATATTAACATGATATGCACTAGATAAGTAAACAATAACATCACAATAATGTAATTATTGTACATAAAAAGTAGATTTTACAGTATGAATCCTTTATTTATTTTTTCTCAATTCGGTCGTAAATAAATTAGATGAAATCTAATTTTGAAAATGATTCTGTCACTACAAATCCCTTTTTAGAAATGTTGCCAAAATTATATCGAAACTAGCTCATTAGCTTTGCACGTCAATATTTAGTAAATGTACTTAATATAGTACATTTAGTAATCAAACAGAATTCGATTGACGCATTCCGAATAGCACATGTGATTGAATTTAACGTCAACTAAAATACATATGTCAATGTCAAATGTCAATTTGACATAACTAATGTTGAATTCAAATGACACTGAACATAGATGATGTGACACTGAAGACTACTGTCAAATAGGATAAATCACTAACTGGATAAAGTGGCATCGCATAAAAGTTACTTAAAAACCTGCAACTAAACAATAATACGTAAAGCCACTTAAAAGAGGAGTCGTTAGATTAATTTACAGCTGCAAAATATTTCAATGGCATAGAGATAGGCATATCTCATCATAGAGAAAGGCTATTTGGTTTAAACATTAGTGAATTTTTGACTTAAGTGACATTTTTGCAACTTTATAGGAGAGCCATTTATAGTTTAAAATTTGGGAAAAATCTTGTTCAGTTTGAATAGGAAAGAGATTGAAGTTAAATTAAAGACATCGAATTGTTGATTCTAATACCAAAGAAAACGGACCGTTAATTACAAAAATAAATGTCACTTAAACCAACTAAGCTTTCACCCATCGATAAATATTTTTTAATTAATTAAAATATTAATGTCTCATCAAAATAGTGTTTGAATGATTTATTATGTATTTTTCGTTGTTTTATTATTCTTATTAATCTCCGGCCTATTTTCTATATTAATTCATGAATCTGATAATATGTGGAATCAATTTTATTACGAAGTGCAATATTATGTAATTCTAAGGTTCTTGAAGCTATTTATTTTGTAATATCAATTTTGTAAATATGACTAGTTTTATAATATCGACGCTTGAAAGGCAAACATGACTAAGCGACAATACTGCTTTGTACATAAATGATAGGCAATCACCATATTCGATGCGCAAAAAAAAATTATTTCTAGGTCTATTAAAATCATTTCAATCCTACAGCTACTAGCTAGATTCGTTAAAATAAATTTTGTTTTCAGGTATTTCAACTTTAAATTAGTCTACTGTAAAGTTCACGCATTATCGCTTAGTCACGTTTGCCTTTCAAGCGTCGATATGTATTGTTTAAAAAAAAACAATTTAATTTCTTTAAATTAACAATGAATTGGAAATTTATTTTCTGAAACATGTGTATACTGTTTGTTCTTGCTAACCGATATGTTTGCGGCGCACGAATTTTATTCTAAATTAGGGAAATTCGACAGATCCTTCATCCTCTTTTTTCGACTTTAATTGATAATTTAACAAGGCTCTAAATTCCACGAAATTTCTATTTGCCCAATAGTCGTATCTAAGTCAATTTCATTTGTTTTAAACTGACTCAGCTGTTTTTGAATGTTCTAGAAAATTCACTGCCAACCGTAATGTTTGTAAGTAATTGCTGTAGATGTGGAGATTGTTATTACCCATATCATGACATCACCGAATGTCACATGAATACCGCCTTCCGCCTTCAGACATAAGATTGAAGACTCAAATTTCAAGCCCTCACCCTTCACACCAATGCGTTCTGGTTTGAACCAGAAAAGGGCATGCGAAATTGATTTTTATGTTACACCGCTATTCTATTTCAGTTCAGTATGTAAAATTACTAGTGCCAAATAATTTAAATACAATAATTCGATACTTACATTAGTAATTTAGGACATAATATTTTTGACCACGTCAATAATGTTATTTTTATATAAAGGCATTCAAACATTATAATGTATAATTAAAATATAAAATCCGTTTCAAGTTCATGATCAAACGCAACGGAATAAACTATTAGCAACAACAACGCCGTTTCATAATGTGTTTAAATAAATATTTATATAAAAATAATTAAAAATCAATTTCAAATGTAAATGTACCTACATTTTATATTCTCAAAACGTATAATGTTTCATAATAAATGACGACGCTCAGAATTTAATACGAAGAAAAGGTTTATTTTGTAATGTTAAGTATTGAATTGAAATTAAGTATAAATTTATTAAATGCATTTACTCTTAAAAGCGTTTATTTTTTTTTCATGATTTTCCCTGTGACCTTATTTGATTATGTGGGTAAGTTTAATTTTACTAATTTAATTTGCTTCATCTTGAAAGGCATTCGTAAATATAATTCAAATTGCACACTTCATTAAAAAAAGTGGCACCTGCCTGCGGGATTTGAATACTAGTATTTAGTCGCTTGATATGGTACACCTGGCGTCTTATGCTTCGGAGTAATTCGGAGTTCATAAGGATCGCTACTGGCGCTGTTTTAACTGCATACCTACCAATTTGAGTAATTTTACGCTGTCGAGAACGTTAAAAAACTCGCACAAAGCACACAGGTCACGACGAATTTTAATTTGTGGCAGTAAAATAGAGAAAATTAAATACACAACGTACACATTGTCTTATTTGCAATTTATTGATTGTATTGAAAATGTTAATTTAATATGCAATCAAAACAAAACACACTTAACGCCTACGCAACCACCAACATTGTATATAGCATATCATCCAAAGTGTCTTCTTTTTGAATTTCACAATATAAACGAATTTAAAATAAAAACGTATCTTCAAAGAAATTTAAAATAAAAAATTATTCATCAATTGCCTTGTTAGCCCTCATTCTTAAATATAAGCAGTGTAGTGAATTTTATGTTACATAACGTTGAGTTTTATAGTAGTTAAGTGTTAAATTTCTAATAGCCAATGGATTTATTTCGTGAGAAGGGCTTAAATTCTAATTTGGGTCTCCTTTTGAGTGACATGAAGATAGAATCATTTTATACTTAAAATCAAGCACTTCAGGGCTACTTTACCCCTCTAAAAAAATTACTGTCCCTTTCTCAGAGACTGATTCCTATCCTATTGTTATTATAAAATTCTGAAAATTACATTTATTTCTTAATTGAAATTTACGCATTTTTCGTCAATTTAAGTACGACTCTGACACCAAATCTTTGTGTTATCTTTTCATCGAAGTAATTTCTAATGTTTCTGAACGGAAAAAAATATTTGCCATTGGTTGGTGTTTCCAAACAAAAGTCGAACTGTCATTTTCAATTTATCATGGCGGAGGACGAAGACGGTGTTTCGGAAAAGAACTCGCCCCAAAGTTTAAATAATGAGGAACAAGCACAAGAAACTGAGCAAAATGCGTTACAACCTGACCTAGGTATTGAAGTAGCGGGACATGGCGATAGTGAGAACGGCGTGGCATCTCCCACCGAGTCAAAAAGACCGTCTTCCAGTGAGTGTTAAACGAAGTTGTTTTTTGTCCTAAATATAAAGACATTCCTGGCAGACCGTCCGTTTGCATTGCAGAGTCGACGGGAGCAACGCGGAAGGAAGAGAATCCGTTTTCGTTCCGGCATTTCTTAAAGAGGGATCTATCGTTGCCGGGCACTTCAACTTATGAGAACACGGGGGCTCGACCTAAGGTGTACGCCAATACAGTGCAGCACTCGCCAACTCGGGTCGAAGGGCATGCCGAGTCGCGCCGGGACAAGGTCCGAGCACTCGACACGCAAGCCAAAGAGAACAACG
The DNA here is from genome assembly GCF_030269925.1 of Bombyx mori. Taxonomy (NCBI): domain Eukaryota; kingdom Metazoa; phylum Arthropoda; class Insecta; order Lepidoptera; family Bombycidae; genus Bombyx; species Bombyx mori. The sequence continues at coordinate 7,433,215 of NC_085117.1, read as the reverse complement.
CCTGTGATAATGCGTCTTGTAGTAATTCCGTAGAAATACCTCTAAGTGTAGTGGATAATTCCGATTCCAAAAATAATTTTTATTCAGCCAGTAACAATTCGCCCTATTACCATAAACCAAATTTAGCTTCCGAGCCTTTAGGCATGCCCTCATTGCCTGACTTTGTTCAGGACCATATATTAGTGGAACAGGCATATCTTAATACCAATGGACCTATCTCTGTTGATTTGGACAATTTGCCAGACTTTACATTTAATACTAATTTTAATGCTGGGTCATCATCATCTCTTGGTAGAAGGAATAACAGTTATGGAAGTAATAGGGGGTATGATTATGAGGAGTACATGGGTGCAGTGTCAGCTTCGAATGATTCTGGATCTGGACGAAATATTCCACTTGACCTGCCAGAGGGAGCTGAAGCTGCAGGGCCAGTACCACTGGACTTGCCTCCTCACTTGAGCCTGGACCTCACTGACTCTGTGAATCCTAGTGACAGGAGAAATGTGTCACCGAGAAATACATTTCCATTAGATCTGCCACCAAATGCAGGTGAGTTTTATTAGCTAATTATCAATTTTAAATTATACACATTTAGGTTCTATGGTATAAAGTGAGATATCTGTGTGAGATCTGAATACGAACTTTGGATCCCAGCACATAATATTATTAAAATAGCTCTTCAAGGATAAAATCAATATACATTTAAAGTTTCTGAAATCTTAATACAGATTCAAATTTATTTCATGCCAATCAGATAAAGGTTGAGTATTGAGCATTTCTCTATTCATATGTTATGTGATTAAAATGTGAATAGAAGGTTTGAGTTGAAAGTTGAAGTTGAAGGTTGAAATTGAAAAGGTGTTTGAAGTTTCACAGGTGTTTTAGTCTAAATATAAAAGCGATTTTAATCTTTGATTTATAAAATATAAATGAAATTCAATGAAATTCCAATTTGTTTTTTATTGCTGAGGTGCTCACAGCCCACCTGGTGTTAAGTGGTTACTGGAGCCCATAGACATCTACAACGTAAATGTGAAAAAGCCATATCTCAAGCAGTATGTATCTGTAGTGTACCTGTGATATGAGACATTCAAGATTAGGCACTATATTTTCTGAGGATAGCCTGAGCAGATTTATACAATAATAGAACAACCATAACAAATGATACATTAACTTATTGTCTCGAAGTGAACAATGGCATTCATATTGCTATGTCAATGGCCTGAAGTAACCAACTAAGGTCAGGGAAACCAAGAACCAAACTGCAGCATTAAAATAAAAATTTAATGCTCTGTTTCTATATTTAATCAATGATTAAATTCTAAGACGAGGGAGAACTAGGAGAATGGTATATGTAGACAATTCATTTTAGTACTACACTTTGTGTAGTTATCATGAACTTATGATTACAAACAGGAATCTATTTTAATAATTACTTATAATGTTAAGTTGACTATCAACAACAACATAGAATATCTTATTAATTAATTACAAAAGATTGCTTTTGTAAGTTGCAATTGTAGATGTCCAAGCAAGGAGTTGGATTACTTGTGTGTCCAAATGATCATGAAAACTATAGATAGTCAAAATTAAAAAAAACATTGCAAAACTTTTTAGGAGCAGAATCAATGAGGTTACCAGATTTTCTGCCCGTACACCCAGGAAGAACATCCCCAGAGCCAGAGCACCAGGATGAACAGCTTCAACAGATCATGTCTGAGCTTGAAAGGACCAGGTAGTCTTTATTCATTGATCCTTTGTTCATTTGTTTACATTGTTTTTTTACTTGATCAGGATTCCAATTTTATGATTAGCTACCAACCTAGTGTTGCTTGAATATTGTTTGAAATTGACATAGCAAACAATGGAATGTACTTAATAGGAAAGTTATTGTTTTCTACAAACTAAATTCATGCCACCAATATTTTCATTATTAATTGGATATTTTAAAACTGAAACCATAATTACTTGACAGTTGATTAGTTATAAAAATAAGAAATTTTGATTTGTAACACTTTCTGAAGAGTAGTTACTCATAATTGCAGATCGGAATTGTTCACGGAGCGCAGCCGGCGATGCAGATTGGAAGAGGAAATCTCCCGCCTGCGAGCCTCTGAGTCCGATCTGCGAACTCGGCTCCGGGATTGCACCCAGGACAGACAATACAAAGGACAGCTTGACGCAGCCGTCTCCACTGTGGAGAATAATTTTATGGATGCTGCTGTAACTACTTTTTAATTATTAATGACTAGCTCATTAGAAATTTAAAAGTGCCTCTAACATCTACACACTTCTAATTCGATTGAGTGAATAAATAGAGTAAGTAAAGTAATAAATAAAGTAAATAAGTATTAAAGGACCACTTACTACAAGCCTGAATTGCTAAACTACAATACGGAAGCCATAATAAAGGCCATTATTATACGAAGCTCTTTACGTTAATTTATTTGGGCAAAACAGTTGTTTTCTAATTAAAAAAAATAGGAGCCAGTGAAATGAAATGTTTCCAATTAATATTTTATTTTATTTTAGGTGAGAGCAACAGAGGCTGAATCTACAATAGAAAGACTTAAAAAACAAATAAAGAAATTAAAGGTTAGTATTATAGTACAATGTTAACAGATGTTTGACAGCAATATATGGATATCACGATAAAACCTTAAAACACCTTAAACATCATTTTTAAATAATTATAACTTTAAATTTGCTGAATAGTATCATAGAGTGTGCTTGCACTATCTCCGAACCTAAATGGGGATAAATCACAATCCTAATATGAACTAGAACTATGGATAATACCAAATTAAATAATTCTTGCTTTGAACATATATATTTAATAGCAATGCTGATTACTTTCCACACAGTTTTGATTCCCTTGAGACTGTATATTTTGCGTGTATCATGGAAGGAACATTTTTCATTGTGTTTTTACTTTGTACCTAAAATTCCTAGCTAAATCACTGTTTTCAAAAATCGCATTTATAAACGGATTGTATGCTGAATTCAGTTTTAATAATGCTTCGGCTCGTCAGTCGAATGACATGCGTGTCTGTCAGAACCTCATCTCGATGGGTTGATGATGCAGAGTGTGTGTTTGCAGGAGGAGCTGGCGGCGTCGGAGGCCGAGGCGGCGGGTCTTCGCGCCGGGCAGCGGGGCGCCGCCGCACAGCTGCGCCGCGCCACCAGGCTCGCCGACACCTCGCTCAGGTAAGTCCGCTGCGGTGACCCGTGGGCGCAGTGTGGTACCCCGGGGGGCAGTGTGGGACCCCGGGGGGCAGTGTTGGACTCCGAGGGGTAGTGTGGGACCCCAGAAGGTAGTGTGGAACCCCGGGGCAGTGTGGGACCCGGGGAGAAGTGTGGGACCCCGGGAGCAGTGTGGAATCCCGGGGGCAGTGTGGGACCGCGGGGGGGCAGTGTGGGACCCCGGGAGGCAGTGTGGGTCCCGGGCGGGGGCAGTGCATGCGACAGCTCATAATATTGTATTCTGTCAACAGAGAACTTTTGGCGGGACTCGGACAACTGAACACGCTCAGCTCGACGCTGGACCCGACATGACGCGACCCGGCACGTCCGCTGTAGTCTAGCTCCGACCACAGAACATAGTAAATAAAAAACCAATGTTGTCTATGGTAACAAAGTGTGAAATGTCTTATGGCTTGGAAAAGGACTGAAATTTGTTAACATACTCGTAAGGCAATTGTAGATTTGAAATTTGTTTTATGTATTGTACTGCAAATGAGTTTTGTTCATAAATTTGAGCCACAAAAATAAACTGTTATTGGTTAAATTAAATTCAACGGCTGAGTTCACAAGCAGCACGGTGGCCGGAACTCCACGCACTGCAGCTCACCGGATGAGAGTTTCTCTGCCTCTGTAGCAGTAGAGGGGCAGCAGACTGGTCTGGGGCAGACGCTGTCCCGGGAAGAACTACAGCTACTGATGTTACTAAATAAAACTCATGGATGTTGTTATGCAGTAATGTATCGTCAACTATTCGAAATTAATTCAATGTTTATTTGTTTGTAGGCCCTTTAATTTCAGCTTTTCAAAAAGTCAAAATGCCCTTTTATTTAAATTAAAAATTTTAAAGACTCGAATGATTGATCGATGACGACCTGTATTATTCCTTCAAGGGATGTCTAATGCTTGTTATACATGCAGATTTGTACGCAAGCTCTGGAAACTCTCAGAATTAGTAATCTTTGTAATTTGAGAGACAAAGTCGGAATTTCTAATAGTTTTAATAGTATGTCAACATTAGGAATAACAAAAACTAATCTTTTTACTTATTCCAAACTGGCAAATAATATCTGTTGCGTACATTATTGCATGAAACAGTCCTATTCTGTACATATTCAATACTATGCATACGTGTGTTTCAACTGCCCGTTTTCGTAAATATTCCAAAGAGTGTGAGTGTATCATAAATGTGTAGTTTTTAGTGTACTGTAGTATCTAATTTAAAAGAATAAGATTGTTTTAAAATCATTCTCATTGATGTTACATTGAATAGGGTCTTAGTGTATTGGTCTATGGAAGTATGACCAGCATCCTCGTGTGTGTTGTCAATCTCCTCCAATCGTATAATTGACGCAGTATGTATGCTCTAAATCGGATTTTGTCTTTTACAATGACGGTCAGTTTCCACTACGGTCGTGTGAAAATATAGTGCGTCCTAGAACTACTTACATTGAGTTTTGTAAGGCGTAATCATTTTTGTGAGATCAGTAACGTGATACCTCAAGTATGAGCTATATTGTTTTGCAAACCATACCCAGTGCCTATTAAAGGTACCGTGTGCGAAATAGAATATTTCAGAATAAAAACTAATCATATTTTTTTTTGCATCTCCTGTGAATTTGTTCCTTCGGCCTATTTTTATTTGAAACGGATATGGAAACCCGTTACATAATATAAACTCTAAACTTTGAAAGTTATTTTGAACTTGCAAACGAATTGTGTAAATAGAATTTATCGATTATTGGTTTTATTATTGTAAAGTAAATTTAAATAGTAGATTTTCTTAACATGTTGTGTATAAGGAAACAAAAATAGATGACACACAAAAACGCTAATTTGTATTTCTTCATTTCATTAATTATTGAAAGAGAAATTATGCTTTAAAACAAATTAACTAAGTTTCCAAACAAAAACTTAATACTTATTAACTTATTAATTTCAAAAAAGGCACTTGCCTTTTTACACCTTTGCCTGTAACAAAAACTTTTTGTTTTTTATTTTGCACTTTATGTCAATACCGTTACCTCGGCTCCAAAGAGTAACTATTCAGAAAATATTTTCTCATAAAATAATTATGTAGGTAATTAAATATTATATATTCTTTGTCATTATAAATAGTTTTAGAAGACAAATAATACAATAAGTTTTTTTGTTTTTTGTTGTTGCCTAAGAACTTGTGAAACAAAATTTCAATCTCTGGTTTTCAGTCAATTTTCTCTTTGAAAATTATAGGTAATATTTACTGCAACAATCACTGCTTATTCTTTGGAGGGCAGGTACCAATAACCTTTTTTTTTACTGTTGTAATGCCCAATGCTCTGGTGGCACTATCGAAAAGAAATCTAATGTTAGTTTCGTAATCTTAAGACCTATTGCAGCGATATCTGCCGCGAGCCAGTCGTAAGGTTCACGCGTGCCACATGCGGTAGTAGAAGTTATAATAATAACTGACAAACAAAAATTAAAAGCCTTTATAAGTAATGTAAATTATACGTTGTGTATTTTGTAGCGACACGTGATATTGCGATCAAGGGTTTCCTCATTAAGAACGCAACGTTTAAGTAAATCGTGTATCCGAATTTTAATTACGAAATTCAAATGTAAATAATAGGCGGGTAGTTGTAATGTTTGCGTTCATTGTTTCCGTGCGGTCATTCACCTCGCGCGACGCACCGTCCCGCCCCCGCCACTCGCCGTCAGCGGCCGGGGGTGGTCTTGTCATCACACATATTATGTAAAATATTTAGTGCCGTAAAATGGGGGGAATCGGGACACTTTTTAAGTTCGACATTGATCCTTATCGGTTTCTTTTTGTAGTTATTATAGTAATAAAACGGAGATCATAATGGTTCCGATAGTTTAAATTTTCATTTATAATGCGTTAAGATATAGTTTATTAAAGAATAATCATAAAAAGTTACAAAAACTCACTTTCCCTATTTACCCAGGCGTTAGGGTGAATCGGGTCGCTTATGGGGACAATAGAGTTTTTCGATAGGGCTGGCACTATTTAGTTGTTAGGTAGGTACCTAACTTTAGGTAATTAACTTTTTAATATCTTTAACGAGTTACAAAACTTTGATGACTAAATTAAACTATTTAATATTCTTAAACACTAAATAAAAGTCATTTTTTTTCCTACCGACGCCGAAAGTTTGGTTTTCGTCCCGCTGTACAGGGAAGAAAGTGTAACTTTTCCTCCTTGGGTACAAGTACGCATGCGCGTTAGTGTCTACGTCTGCTCTCACGCGCCTAAAATCTCCGCCATTGTTGTGCTCGAGTAATTTGCAATATTGTGTTTAGTGTAAAAGTGAAATAAACAAAACGCAATAAAATTTAATAGTGAAGTATTAAACAAATATGAGTTCTTATTCAATTAGTAGTAAGTAGTTTATTTAAAAATAAAAATAAAACAATTTGTTTTTTTTATATGTATGATTGCATGTAAAATTGCTGCGGCAAACACGCGGGAGGAAATGTCCAACTTTTCTCCCTTGGTGCACAATGTACTATTCACAGTTCAACAAAGTTAAATCTAACAACTCAACAAAGGTATTGTGACATCACAGATTTGTCCCTGTTCCCCCCCCCATCTACTGTAGGTTTTCTGGTTGTGTGTCGCAAAGGCAGCTAATGGACGTCCACCGCTTTCCCCGACGTCTCTAGATTTCATCAATGCATTTTTAATAGGCAACCGGACATTTGTACTACAGAAATCTAAAAAAGACCTACAATGTTACAATAGTTACAACGGCTGGCCCCACCCTTCAAACAAAAACGCATTACTGCTTTACGGCAGAAATAGGCAGGGCGGTGGTACCTACCCGCGCGGACTCACAAGAGGCCCTACCACCAGTAACTGTATAGAATCTTTTTAGATATCCCAGCGATTGCAGCTGAAATAATCAACTATCTTGAATAATATATTCATTTGAGTTATTTGTACTATAAATATTGTTATAGTAAATTTTTATGATACGCTAACTTAATAAATAGATATGTAGATTAAAAAAAATAATAGGTATTCACATGTATACATATATTTATATAGAATATGAATGAATCGATTGCAGATGTTATTGTGTTTTAGATGGCAATGAAATAGAAACATTTGGTTCTTTTTTATGATGATATTTTCTTCGGAATCACATGATTTGATTACCAAAAATATAAAACTAGCATTATCTGCAACCAACCTTGCAGGCACCTCTATAAAACTTGTTGAAAACAAAACATACCTAATATTCGGTCAAATCCTGGTGCGTGTTGTCCCCCTACACTCTTAACTCGCGCGGAACACTCGGGTGTCTATAATGTTACACAGGAATTCATTCGATAACTTGGTTAACGTAAAATGGCCCTTTCTGATAACGATTTACGTTCATACCCCAATCTAGATTCATAGGACCAATAAATAGGTCATATCAACATTTTCAACATTAAATTTAACATTACAATTTTTAATTGGGTCCAAATGTATTATTTGTGTGTCCATACGATAATTTTTAGGTCAAGATATTTCAAACTAAAAAAGATACTTAAAAACCGATTCTGTAGCTTAAAGATACATCGTATAACAAAATAGCTATAAATATAAAGTGTATTCTTTTTTTTTTCTAAAATACTTTTAGACAGTTCTGACAATGCCCCACACTGAATTCGCGACTTTGGGAATGTTGGGAATGGAATGGCCATTCAGAAGTGTAGATCTCTAAAGTTCTCTAAATGTTATCAACATATATTTTTTCTCTATTTGAATATGTATTGGTGAAATATTAATAGTTATTAGAAATGGATTGTGATCATACATACATTAAGTTAAGACTTCAATTGATTGGTGGTAAAATGTACTCTTAAACTGAAGCGTCCGGCTTGAAAAGTGGTACAATCGGAATACCGCTGAGAGATAACGTTGTGATGTCTACGGACTTCACCGCTCGACACCGGGTGAGCCGCGTGACCCACCCACCCGCCTTAGAGAAAATAAAAATGCAATCTAGCTGGGGTATAATTCGTCTTGGAACAATCGTATCCCATAATATTACAATGTGTTAATTGCTAATGTACAAAGTGAGTGTGTATTTGCATTGCTATAAATAATGCTTAAAATAGATCTGTTTAGTTAAAATATATTCTTCAAAATTGGATTCTTTGAGCAATAAAAAGTGCTGTTCGAATACTTTTGTATAAAGTATGTGTATAATAAATAAGAAAAAAAAAAACAAAATGTAAATATTTGTAATGAAATGATTTATTAATTATGTTAATCGCTGCTGTTTGTTTACAAATTACTATCGTTTTTTTTCAACTAAAAATAAATATTTCACAAATCTATGTAACAAATAAATTTTTTTTTATATATTGGATAATTCATATCCTGATACGAATCCCAAATTATTGTTTTTTTTTTACATAAAATTTTCATACATATTTTTTTTTAATTATATGAATGAATATTATGTTCGTAAAACATATTTAGATTTAAAAAAACAAAAACAAATATTTTGTTCGTTGCGGTGTTCGTACGTACCTACCCGGTGGCGTATGTATAATGTTTATGTTAATGTATGAAATATTATAGGTACGAAATGAAAAAAACTTGTAACTTATGAGCCTGAATAAAATTTTGATTTTGAATTACGTTTATTTGTTTTAAACATCAGGGAAAGGGTGAGCGCAGTGACCCTTCGATGACCTCGCGTGCAATCAGTGTACTTAGTGCGAGTTTTTTACCGTTCTCGATATCGTAAACGTGTGCCTATGTTTGCCGCTAGGGGCGCTGTTCCAACTGCAAACAGATTTGAGTTAACTTTTACGCTATCGGGAACGTTAAAAAACTCGCACTAAGCACACTAGAGTTTACTTGATGTCCTCACTGTAACTAGCTGCCAGGGGGCGCACAAGCAAATAATTTATAATTAATCAAGGAACTGGGAAAACACTAGTCTCCAAACGTTGGAGATAAAAATTTATATTAAAACCAGAAATAAATCTATATTTTATACATTTTAAATAGCGAACCGAATTTATAATTCTTGGAATGTCTTTGGTAACTTTAATGTCTTTATTCTAGAGACAATTATCGCGCGTCTAAGACAAGCTATTTAAAGGAAAACTGGAACGTTGGTAGATTTTGCATATAAGTAGTAAGTCGGTCAACGATTCCTAGGTTTTTGTAGAAATTATGTAGTTTCCACGGTCGGCTGATAAATGTCGCCGCTCGGCGCCTCACTAGACGTTAAATGTCCTAACTACAGTATACATGTAGCATGTGAAGCAGTAATGCGTTTCGGTTTGAAGGGTGAGGCAGCCGTTGTAACTATACTGAGACCTTAGAACTTATGTCTCAAGGTGGGTGGCGCATTTACGATGTAGTTGTCTATGGGCTCCAGTAACCACTTAATACCAGGTGTGCTGTGAGCTCGTCCACCCATCTAAGCAATAAAAAAAAGTTTCCACGGTCGGCTGATAGATGTCGCCGATCGGCGCCTCACTAGACTTTAAATGTCCTAACTACAGCATACATGTTTCGATAATTCGGATTACGTATCCGTGTTCTGGGTGCGTATGACGTCCCAGTGCTGGGGAACGTGCAGGAAGTACTTCCTGGCGGCCGCGCAGAACCGGCTCCGGTACTGGTCCGGGGACACCACGGTCGGCTGGCCTGAGCCCAGGTTCTTCTTCACCAGGTGCTCCAGCTTCTTGTCCCATGTGAACGTGCGGATGTAGTCTACACAAAGAGAATTTAGTTTAGAAGACATATGAATACGTGCTGGCGGAAAAAAAGTCGGTTGTCTGTAAAGTCGGTTTACTGACGATACTTGAATGTGTCAACGTCATAAGAAAATACTGATGGAATGGTTTTATTTTTACTGTTTGAATAAAGCGATGTAAAAGTGCTGATGAAACTTTTAAAATGCTGATAATTCCGGCTATGGAATGAGCTCCCCTCCACGGTGTTTCCCGAGCGCTATGACATGTCCTTCTTCAAACGAGACTTGTGGAGAGTATTAAGCCGTAGGCAGTGGCTTGGCTCTGCCCCTGGCATTGCTGAAGTCCATGGGCGACGGTAACCATTCACCATCAGGTGGGCCGTATGCTCGTCTGCCTACAAGGGCAATAAAAAAAAATCACTATGGACTTATTTTTTCGTTTCATCAAGTTTGAAATCACAAGGGTTTCGCACACAGGCGCTGGTGGGGGGCAGTACGCACCGATGATGCCCAGCAGCAGCGTGTCGTCCTGCACGGCGAGCAGCAGCGAGTAGTCCATGACGCCGAGCCGCGCCAGCAGGGCGGTGTCGCGGCGCACGGCCCGCCACAGCGCGGCGCCGCTCGCGGACTGCACGTACAGCGGCCGCTCCCAGCGCGCTGCTCGACACGACAGAGTTTTACAAACGAATCGCAGACAAAATTTATAAAATTTTGTTTCGAAAATAAAACGTTGTTTGTTGCAATATTTAAGAACGATTTGCATCAAACAAAAAATTCTTTGTAAGCTATTCATATAAAGGGTGTCCCACAACAGTATATCTAGCCTTTTCCTACCTATGCTGATAGCCTTGAGAGGGTATTTCAGCTTCACCAAAACTCAGTGGTTTGAACTAGTTTTATTCGTAGTCTAAAATAATCGTATTGCATAACGGAACAAATAAAAACAGGACCTTGTGTCCTAAGTATTTTAACTGGCACCTAACTAAAGAGTGGTGAGGCGTAGAGCACAGATATACATAAGACTCACAGTTGAGCAAGTTCTCGTCCATGAGTACATGCTGCGGCGGGGGCCGCGCGGGCTGCGGCGCCAGGCGGTGTCGCGAGGAGCCCTTGAGGTCGTAGCGTGGCGCCCCGGGGCCGCAGCCGTACCACACGTGCTCCAGCACCAGCACGTCCGCGCCGCACGCGCTGAACACCCCCACTATACGCGCTGCACGCACACGCACATACTTGAGTAGCCACTCAAAGGGTATTGTGTGACGAAATACCGTCAGATTTGACACGCTTGTAACTATGAAACTCACTAAGCACCGGCAATGGAATCTCCCATAGTGTATACGTCACGTCTGCACGTGTCTTTTGCGCGTCTCTGTGACGTCATCAACCCAGTCTAACGACTCTAGCATCATTGATAACAGTTGATTTTTAACAATCACGTTAATGTGGTTGTTAAAGGTCATTTTTATGGGCTATTTAAGAATAGTCGTAAAAGTACACTCCACAATAATGCGTTCAATTAGAAAAATTTATAATTTGTTGTATTTAAAAAAGTGTTTAATTTTAATTATTTATTTATACTATGGCTTCAGGAAATTAACAACGCTATCTACCGTCTACTAATGTAAACTGGCTTATAAATTAGAAACTTATTGAAAGTTCTCTTCTATATCGTTCCCTCATTGCTGAGGATTGCGACCACATGTGACGTTCGGACGTTGATTGAAAGTATAGGGATATTATTTTTATTTAAGTACCAAATACCAAGCCTAATAGGTTAAACTAAACAACGTTTTACTGAAATTTTAGACGAACGGACGGACCTCTGAGCCTTGAAGGTATATAGACCCGGGCACGTTACCTAGCAGGCTGGGCTGGCGCTCCTCCCGGCACGCGGCCACGTAGCTGAAGTAGTGGGGGGCGAAGTCCAGGAACTGCTGCGACTCGGGCTTCGTCATCTCCTTCAGCACGAACCGGTCGTCTGCAACGCGGGAACGAAACATTTATAATTTATTTTTACATCTTTAAATTAACTAGTGGTCCCGCAGTAGTCGAAATTCGACTATAATTAATTGATTTTTTTTTCCTACCTAAGCTGAGAGCCTTGAGAGGCTATATCAGCGTAACCTTAACTAGTGGGTGAGCTCACGGGGCTCAAACCTGACGACGTTGCTAACACGAACCCTAGCATGAGCCGTGCTTCGCAGAATCTCCCACCGGATCGGAAACGCGACCCACTGAGAAGATCCGGCGCGAAACTCAGTGGGCTGTGTCTGTGGGTTAATTTACTCGTCGAGCCCTTCATCGCAAGCAACGGGTTTGACGAGAACGATGCCCGGTGCTTGAGGTACCTAAAAGTACCGTTAGTGGATCGGGAGGATCCGAAATGACGTGTTTGGGGCGACGTCGACTGCTTTCCATTCTGTCCGCAGGATTGGAAATGTAGTTACCGGCGGCCACAATGAGAGGGCTCTCGTGTCGTGCCGCTTTATCGAAGTGGCTCAAAGCGCATGACGTCACGTTGTCATGTCCATGGACTCCGGTGACCAGCCAGCACCAGGCCGACAGGGTGCTTCTGCGAGTCGAGCCTGAAGACACATCACACAGTATACTTCACCTTTAGTCTTGCAGAAGGTCGAGCCGGACTTGCCCCCGCGCGCCGCCCACGGCACGCACTGAGCCATCGACCGTATGAACGACTCCTCAATGTCGCATACGTTTTCTGAAAATAGAAAATATTTCACAAGTTGCAACCGTCTCATGTCAGTAACCGCGAAACGCGTTACAAGCGTTATGTTGTTGTAAAGTGACGTAGTTATCCGTGTTACCGAGCGAGAGTACATCGCTATCTCGCTCGCACTCCGGGGCGATGGGGGCTTGAACGGTTACGTGCACCTTTTATATTTATCAACTACCCTCACTATCGGAGTGTGAAGTTTTTAATTACTATTAATTTTAATTTTAATTACTATTAAACTGATGTTGAGATGTTGGTGTATCAAGGATGTGTATGGGCTCTGGCAGTCCTATTGTACTTATTCACTTGTTTAAGCAATAAAACAATTGTTTTAAATTTAAATAAAGCATTAGGTATACAAATACAAGATTCAGCCCGTCTCGAAGACTAGCGGGAGAGCCCCGCACAAATTACCTTAGAACCGTTGTGATATTAAATCTTATGAAACGAAGAGTCATCACTACAAAAGATAGCTGTTTAGACTGCGAGGGAAAGAGATAGAATATTTCTGATGGTGTCACTTGTACTGCCAGTGAATTGCACATATGTTTTAGGAACGTACTGTCGTCGCAGGAACAGGGCGCGGCGCGGGGCGGCACGGGGGCTGCGGGGGCCGCGGGGGGCGGGGCCAGCACGGCGTGGCGCAGCTGCTCGAACTGCCGCGCGAAGTACACGCGGCACGTCAGGCCCTCCTACACGCGCGCATGTGACGTCATTATTCCACACACACACATATGAGCTTATATATTTAGAGGTTTACACCATTAGAGCGGTATTTTTGGTCAACCAGCGCCAATGGGAATACTATAATTCCAGCCAGACCGGAAACGCCCCACCAGCAGTGGATGTGATTATTAGTAGACTTGATCGTTATTGCAGCAGTAAACAGCAGCCGGGCTGTGGTTATGGCAATGTCGGTGCCCGCGACCGAAGGTGATCACTGACCATCAGGAGGGTCGTATTTTTCTTAATTATTTATCTATATATATAAAAATGAATTGCTGTTCGTTAGTCTCGCTAAAACTCGAGAACGGCTGGACCAATTTGGCAAATTTTGGTCTTGAATTATTTGTGGAAGTCCAGAGAAGGTTTAAAAGGTAGTTAAATATGAAAATACTCGGAATTAAATAAAAATATAATAATAATTTTGTTTTTCCTTTGATGTGTCCCCCGTCGGACGGATTCCTTTTGTTTGTTTTAAGTTCATTTTATACAAAAGTTTAGGTATTTCATCTTCGATAGACGAGTGATTGAGGCACTACGAAGTCTGCCGGGTCAGCTAATAAATAATAAAAAACTCGCTCGTTGTAGTCATTCGTGGACACATTTTTGTCCTTATAGGCAGACGAGCATATAGTCCCATGATGGGTGGGTGGTTACCGTCGCCCATGTACTTCAGCATTTTCTGAGGTAGAGCCAAGCTGCTGCGTACTGTTAAGTACTCTTCACAAGCCTCATTTAAGGACATGTCACAGCGCTCTGGAAACTCCGTGGAGGGGAGCTCATACCAAAGCCGGATGGTGAGTGGCAAAAAAGATCTCTGGTAACGCACTTGGGATGAACGCAGTGGCTACAGATAGTATGGATGAACTCTGCTCCGGTGGCGGGCGGTACGATGGTAATAACGAGATGATGGGATCAAAAACGTGTTAACGTATTAAATAGGTATGATAAAGCCTGCGATATTCGACCAGATACAGTGGCGTCCAGACGGATGCAATAAACCTCCCCCCGGGCGGCACCCCGGGAGTCCGGGGAGGGGGGCGGTTACTCACCTTTAGAACAACTTCGATGTGTTCAACTGATTTTTCTTTAGACTTCTGACCGTCACTTTTATCCCGGGCCACGGACTCTGACTCCTCTGGCTCGGATGGCGCGCTGAAAACATGGAATAGTTTTTATTGGTTAGACGGGTCAACGAACTCACGGCTCATCTGGGGTTAACCACTTATCAATGTAAGCCTCAGATTTTACCGTACAACTCAGTATAAAAACTGTTTATTGGCAGAAATAGGTGGTGGTATCAACCCGTGCGGGCTTGCAGGACGCTCTAGCGCCAAGTCTAACCAATTAAAACTATATAAATTATTATTTTATTTTACGTTGCCCTTGAATTTCGATAACCTGGACTAGAAGGGTGGTCTTTATTCATCTAAGAAATTCTCATTCAAGTTTTGATGTCTGTTCGACTTGTTTGACCGACAATACTAATATAGACTAAGCGTATTATTATTATTATTTTTTTCTTTTCTGCTTCACGGCAGAAATAGGCAGGGTGATGGTGGTAGTGAATGCGACAAGGCCAGTACCCGTGACGCTGGCGGGCGCGGCGGTAGGCGGCGGAGGCGAGCGCGGCGGCCAGCAGAGGGCCCAGCGCGCCCGCCAATACCACCGGCAGCACGCCGTTCACCACCACGCCACTCTGCAACGGACAAGGTGACATTTTTATTTCCCTACCTAAGCTGATGGTCTTGATAAATCATATCAGCGTCACCGGGCGCGTAGGTGAGCTCGCGGGGCTCAAGCCTGACGTTGTTGCTGACACGAACCCTAGCAATTGTCGTGCTTTGCAGAACCTACCACCGGATCGGAAACGCGACCCACTGAGAAGATCCGGCGACAAACTCAGCGGGCTGTGGGTTCATTTACTCGTCGAGCCGTTCGTCGCAAGCGACGGGTTCGACGAGAACGATGACCCGTGCTTGGGGGACCTAAAAGCACCGTTAGTGGATCGGGAGGATCCAAAATAACGTGAAGGGGCACTCGGTACCAGATCTCTGGCAACTCTATAGATCGGTTCGGATAGCGTGGCGTACAGTAACACACGACTACTAGCGGCTTCTTCGCGACGTGCCATTGTGCCAGTTTCAAATTTATACAAGCGCGTAATGTGAAAAAAAGAAATTGATTTTTCTTGTTATTTTTATCCATTGTGATGAAATGAAACAAAGTTGGTTGAATCGAGACGAGATGGAATGTAGTAACGTCCCAGTAAAATAGTAAGAATTTTCTGAAGCGACGTTTATTCCATCCTCCCACACATATACACGTTCACAGAAGCTAAACTTTTAATAAAATACCAATATAACTTCGCTCTACGTGTTCCAAGCTTATTAAAACCAATAATCCTCCATATAGCTTAATTATAGATTTTGTATACAATATTATGATTAACTTCAAACACAACTTGCATTGTTGAATTAAGCTTCGACACATCCGTGTTACACAGATCCCCCACAGACTCCGTGAGATCAATAACTAAACGTGATGTGATTAAAGTCTGTTTTTCTCGTATTGAGTGCTCACCGAAGCTCATGTACATCGGAGAGTACCACACCCACCTTGAGACGTGAGGTCGAAATTTCAATTCTGTTATATTAGGGTTGCCCCACCCTTCGGATCGGAAATGACTGCTTCATAACTGGCCTAGGGTGGTGGCACCAATAAAACCTTATCCAATCATTGACAATATTGAGGGTAGTTAACGCGTGGTGCGCGATATCGGAGACGTTATAGTTACATGGCTGGCGGGCTGATTGTTGGACAGCAGCTGCGACAGAATCTGCCGCGCCGTCTTCTTGTCGCCGCGCTCCTCGTCCTCGTCGCCACCTGCACGGGGGGGAGGGGGGAGCGCGTCAGTACAGTACTACTGCCACTACACACTAACCTATGTACTGGCGTTTCAGTTCAATGCGCTGTCTAGCTGGTCGTTGCTGATGTCGGGGAGCACACGTCCAGTAGTTACCACCGGGCGAGTCACAGATTAGAGCTCAGGTATTGTAATGGCTAACTCAGACAAATCTACGAAGCTTAACAGCTTTGAAAATTATCATCCCCTCGTACGTGTAGTTGTGCTCACGTCCATGAGCGATGGTGAGCACTGACCACACGATAGGACGTGCGCTCGACCTACACAGGTAGTAAAAGCAGAATCTTAGCTCATCCCCCCACTGGGAGCGGGAGGGAGGCGTCACTTACCGCCGTGCTCCTTGTCCAGCTCCCGGCTCGAGTTGTCTGTGGAAAACACATACGTGGTGCCTAAAACGTGAGTACTGGTTAGTCATGACCATCGGTTGGTATTGGTGAGCATTAGTATTTGCGGCGTCGTTATAGAACGAAACAAACGATATTTGCGATGAAAAAAAAAATTACATCCAAAAACAGGCAATTGTTAATGTACATGACGATCCCGCAGTGGCACCGGAGACTGACACACATATATTTACTAAATAGCTGATCACAATACGTTTACTGAACCACTTCGACGTGTTTAGTGCAGGAAACATAGCGAGTTTTGTTTTATCAAAAATAACACTCCCTGTATTATACAGGGTGTTGTGTATTTATTTATATGATTTATTTTTGTCTTGTATTTATAATTTTGAGTTTTTTTTAAATCTGATATATACATATGTATATGTACTGAAGCTCTTCCAGTACGTCAAGAGACACCACTAGCATGCCATATATCGTCTATTCAATTTAGGTGACGTCACATGAAAAATTAGTACATATTTAAAAATTAGCGAATGTAGAGGATTGCCTTAAATTATAGTATTAAGCTTAAACGACATTAAATAAATAAAAATTCCAACTACCGTTATCGCCGGACGAATCTTCGACATCAGATTTATCTTCAGCTGGAAATTAAAGAAAGTCCATTATTAATATAAAATGAATAGCTGTTGTACAATGTTGTTTGTGCGTTCAGCTGTATACTACACGAATTATTTTTTATCAAATGTACCCCTCTTCTCTTTCCTACCCCCGCCAAATTCGCCATGGCGCATTTTTAATCATTTCTGTCATATACATTTCGTTTCTGAAATGTAAGCTTCAATTTAATTCGCGATGATGAGTTCTTTTTCAATTACTCATTAGCAAATGACGGCACCGTGAGCGGTGACCTCAAGTCCCAACCTGAATATTGAGGTATGTGGTCAAAGTCCTAGTTGCGTGTAGATGCTAGCCGATCCTTAATTGCATTACATCATTTTCTGGCGGTAGGACCACTTTTGAGTCCGCGCGGGTAGGTACCACCGCCCCGCTTATTTCTGCCGTGAAGCAGTAATGCGTTTCGGTTTGAAGGGCGGGGCAGCCGCTGTACTGTAAAAATTGAGACCTAAGAACTGATATTTCAAGATGTGTGGCTACACTTATGTTGTAGATGTCTATAGGCTCCAGTAAACACATAACACCAGGTAGTTCGTGAGCTTGTCTACCCAGCAAAGCAATAAAAAAAAACACAGAATTGTGGTGCTTATCTGTGAGGTCCCAAAACACGCCGTGTCAATGTGCAACACAATTTTAACACAAAATTCAACAAATGGCAACACTTAAAACGTTATTAACACTTGACCGGACTCCAACGGACAATGTGCAACACCACGATACGCACCAGCAGTCTCCTGTACGGGCTTCGTGTTCTTTCCGGGAGTGGACCACTTGTCCTGGGCGTCGCGCAGCATCTTCTCGCCAAAGATAATCGAATCGGACACACTCCACAGCCGGCGGACGGCATCTGTGCTTGACAAAGTTTCGATATTAAAGCTTACGAAAAAAAATTGGAGCGCATGAAACTTGGGGCACGTGAAAGAAGTTAAACTTCTTTTACGGTGTGTAGTATTTGAGAAGTAGTATGTGTGTGTAGAGTGGTATTTGTGTGTATAAGAGAAACGATCTATCTCGCTTTGTCCTCTCCCTCTCTCCACGGTCGAATGGTTCGCGAGACGCTCTGTCTATTTTCTCACTCTCGCTCTTCCTAAATTGTATCTTTTCTCTCTAGTCGTAACGAATCTATTGCAATTTTTACTGGTGGTAGGACCTCTTGGGAGTCCGCACGGGTAGGTACCACCACCCCGCTTTCCGCCGTGAAGCAGTAATGCGTTTCGGTTCGAAGGGTGGGGTAGCCGTTGTAACTATGCTGAGACCTCAGAACTTATATCACAAGATGGGTGGCGCATTTACGTAGTAGATGTCTATGGGCTCCAGTAACCACTTAACACCAGGTGGGCTGTGAGCACGTCCATCTATCTAAGCAATAACAAAAAAAAAAGGTAAATTTTACTCTCAACGTGCCTAAAGAAATTTCACTTGAAGAAAAGACATTATTTGTGCAACACTACAAGTATTGCGAGCTAAAAATATTGGTTTCTTTAACATTAAATTGTCGGTTTATTTTTTTTTGGGGAATCGATTTTTTTAAAATCCTCTTTTTTAGTCTGGCAACCGGCTGTTCACAATACCATTGTTGCCAGAGTCGACTTAATATTGTCTTCATTTTTCTATATTTAATAAAATATTTTTTATTAATCATTAACATAGAAGTAGAAACACAATCATAATTTGCATCTGCGCTTGAACTAACTGATGAAACCTGAAGCAGCAGTGCTTCTCGTACAAAGAATACAACAGATTTACTTTAATGTGAGCTTAAAATATTATTACCATTATCAAAAATTATTGAAATGAGTGTATTAATGTACCCTCTGTGTGTAATGAGCAGTGGTCGGAGTAGGTAGATTGATTTTATATACTTGCGTCAAGATATTATAATATGGACATTTTATCCATAATGATTATTTTTTAAAATTGAAAAACATTTGTTTTAATCCTCATCGGATAAAATTTCTATATTTATGAGATAAAGTAACAAAAAGCCCTGTCTAAGTTTCGTCTTATACTGACAAGCGTCATTTCTAATTAAACAGAAAGGGACAAAATACGGTGTAACTATTCCAAGATATTTTTGTATAAAATAAAATACTGATTTCTTTCACCATTAGCTAGCACCATTAGGTAGCGTAGATTAATATTATTAATACGTTTTTCACCTTAAGCACAGATTCATGCTAATTTCAAAATTCCGGAACAAATATCACAAGAAATATGAAGTTCCGGTATTTTGAAGGCATATCCATATTATCCTCTACGTTTGAGGTCAACGATCTTAAGTCAATCTATCTACTCCGACGTCTAGTAATGAGGCTGAGCTTGAATGAGTGTAAGAGGGTGTGTGTAGGTTTGTAACGTAATAGAGTTCGTTTCCGTGAGCAGGAACCACTCACCCCTCAGCGAGTCCGTCTCGTGGATGCTGGACGACGTCAACGCCAGATGTATCTGATCGGTGTGTTGCTTGAAGGCCTGGAACTCCTTATCCGCTTCAGGGTCGGAGATGCTACTGAACGTCTCGTGACCTGTAGACACATAAAAATAAACAATAAGCTTTTATTGCTGTTTTATTTACTAGTTACTAAGTACTAACTTAATAAATTACTTAATAATAACTTAAATTTAAATCCAAATTGAGTATTCCGTTCGGCGTTCGGCGTGGTCTTCAAAAAAGCTTGTCTCTCGACAAAGGCTTCCTCTAAAGATTTTTTTTTATTGCCTTTGTAAGCAGACGGGCATACCCCACCTAATGGTGAGTGGTTACCGTCGCCCATGGACTTCAGCAATGCCGGGGCAGAGTCACAACAGCCAGATATAAGATTGCTAATATTCTTTATTTTTGGCTATTCGACTCCAATGTGGGCATACTCTTTATTTCTTCTTCCCAATGTTTTGACTGCCTTCCTTTTTTCCGTCTCTTTAGATACATAGCGAATGGGAAATCTTTTTTTTGGTCTTCGAAAGTTGGCGGTTCACTGCCTCCAGGGAGGGTCCTCGTTGGTAGAATAGAAGGACACGCCATTAGCGTTCAGAGAACACCGTGGAGTTATTCTAGAGCTAGATGATGTATATGACATTCTAGAAACCCTACTTAAAAGTTTTAACAAGATCTGTCAATTAGTTGTTGCGTGAAAGAGTAACACATATATTCTTACAAATTTTCGCATTAATAATGTTCGTTGAATTTTATTATAATGCTAGCTTTCCGCGTCGACACTATGTCACGGGGACCGAAGCCCACGCTCAGCTGTGGGATGAGGCAGCCTATTATTTCCCACAGTTTAAGCTTTCGTCAAATGAATGCGCGAGAACAGACAGGCATCATTTCCGTTCGTACCTATTTATATAATATTTATGGGGATTACTAATCAAAACTTAAAAATCCAAGCATTATCTCACGTCTGTATGTGCTTTACCGTTAAACATAATCTGTGGTTAGCTTCTTTTGTTTTGACCCCAAATGACGTCACAGTATTTACACAGCGTTCGGTCGGTTTTGCTAAATTTCTTACTGAGCTGTTTCACGATTATCAATTCAATTTCAATCCTACCTTTAAGCATGAGTTCGTTCAGTTGAATTATGAGATCTTCCCTCATTTGTTTGACGTCGTAGTTGATTGAAATCTCTTCAGGGGGTAGTTGGATGTCGTACGCCGTTATTTTGCTGAACCTGCGGACGTGAAATAGTAGATCGTAGATAAGGTTGTGTTATCGCACGCAGGGGACAGAGGGACCGCGGGGGCAGGGGGACCGCGGGGGCAGGGGGACCGCGGGGGCAGGGGGACCGCGGGGGTAGGGGGACCGCAGGGGCAGGGGGAACCGCACGGGTAGCCGTAATCGCCTTGTCTATTAGTCTGAAGATCAGAACGGCAGTTATATATTTCAATTGAAACTCAGATCTGTATATTGTGTGTAGTTGGTGGATTGCGACGTTCACGTTCATTGTGATGTTGTCCATGGGCTCCGATAACTTCACCTGGTGGGCCGTGAGCTCACCCATGTATGCAATAAAAAAGTGGAAGTATAGACTGCGCCATAAAGTAAGGACTAGGTGAATGAAATTAAAGCTTCACAATGTTTTGTTATTTAACTTAAGTAGAGTTTCATGAGAAAGTTTAAAAGTGTATCACTCGCGTTCTTGAGGATCGTGATAGAAAGAGAGAGAGCGAGAAAGAAGGGCAGTTAGGAGTAATAGAGGTATAAAAGTGTCATTAAATTGCGTTGAAATAGCCTCTATTGGAATAAAGCCATATGCATATTTTAATATGAAAAGAATTGGTGATATATTGATATAGATTGGTAGGTACCTGAAGTACGCCGTGGTGAGGTTGCTGACGAAGGCGTGCGCGTGCGCGTGCAGCGGGTGCGGGCACGTCCGCGCGCGCACGTAGCGCGGGCACAGGCTGCGAGCGCGCACGTAGCCCGCCAGCGACACGCACGCCGCGCGAGCCGACAGCCGCCGCGCCGCGCCCGCGCACCCGCAGCGCTCGCAGCGCGACCAGAACATCACCTGCCCATCATCACCACGTATCACTCAACAACAAGCAGATGAGAACAACAACGAGAAGATTTCTAAATTGTTCTAAGACAACAAACGTGATTGGTGTACTCAATATTTCTCTTAGCTCGATCACCCTATTCGCCCCTACGATGTCTGACGATAGTATTAATAATTGTGGCTTCTCCGACATATATATGTAGGAATGGAATGGAAAAAACGAACGAGGACTGATAAAGTCGCAGCGTCAAAACTGTAAGCCTTTTTATGATTATGTTAGTTAGTGGCATCAAACGCTCCGATAATGAACAGACAATCATAAGGTCGTGCGAGTACTAAGTGACGTCAGCAGAGCTCACCTGCTTGGCGTGTTGCGGCCGCGCCTTGTCCACGTTGCTGTGTCCGATGGTGTTGCAGGTGATGGTGATGCACACGTCGCCGTGGACGAACCTGCAAGAGTGCGCCAGGCAAACTTAATTATTGATTTGGACTTACTGGTGGTAGGACCTCTTGTGAGTCCACGCGGGTAGGTACCACCACCCTGCCTATTTCTGCCGTGAAGCAGTAATGCGCTTCGGCCTGAAGGGCAGCGCAGCCGTTGTAACTATACTGAGACCTTAGAACTTTTATCTCAAGTTGGGTGACGTATTTAGGTTGTAGATGTATATGGGCTCCAGTAACCACTTAACACAAGCAATAAAAAAAAAAACTGGGACATTATCTCCTCTATGGCTTGTTTATGGTTCACGTTCGACTCGTGTGTGCAGCCAATGAGGGGTCCCCCCGCTCCCCCCGGCCGCCCCCCCTACGTACCTCCTGACGTGCTGGTTCATGGGCACTTGACAAGTGTTGGAGGTGCACTTGTAGTCCCCGTTGAAGCAATACTTGTCGAGGAAGGCGCCCAATGATATGTCGTGTCGCCCATACATTTCCATCGTCACTATCCTGGAGCATTTAAATGTTAAATTAGACATTATAGTGGTCGTAATGTCTCAAACTCAAAACTTTTGTATATATATAACCGGTCATCGTTTTCGTCGAACGAAGGGCTCAGCGAGTAAATTAACCCGCAGAGACAACTCGCTGAGTTTTTCGTCGGATCTTCTCAGCAGGTCGCGATTTCGATCCGGTAGTAGATTCTGCGAAACACGGCTCTTGCTAGGGTTCGGGTTCGCAACGTCGTCAGGTTTGAGCCCCGCGAGCTCACCTGCTGGTTAAGGTTACACTGATATGGTCTCTTTAGACCATCAGCTTAAGTAGGAAAAACAAATAAATAAATATAAGTTGATTGTTTAGAGACATAAACAAGCCGGAAAGTGGTGCCTGCTGTTTATCTTGATGTGACTGGATTACCGATTTTTTACTGATACAGCTTTTACCCTCCGATGGTGGCAGACAGAGAGGATTCTGTTATAGTACTTTCAATAATACACCTACATCGGGCTCACACTGGTTAGTCAGTCTCTACCCAACTTCCGATCCTAACGGTTATCTTAGCCACGTTCTCCTCACCAAGGGTTCACACAGAAGTCCGGCACGTTCGCGGACTTGTTGCTGTAGCTGTACAGCAGCAGGCTCAGCCGCTGGTGGTTCTCGGGGGCGAAGGGGTCGTGCGCGTCGTCCTCCGCCTGCTTCCCGTCCGGCTCGGGCTCCCGGGGCGGCTCCTTGACCACGGACGGCCGACGCAGCGGACACGAGGCTGCGGACAGCGCACGGGGCGAGCTGTCAACGACTCTCATTTGATAAAGATCTGTTACAATTTAAATTGAATCTCGTAAAGTCACCACCACGGTCGTTCAAGTGGCGTTACCACATACTTTCTGGTACCTTTTTTTTGGTTAGATGGATAAACGAGCTCACAGATCACCTGGTTGCAAGTGGTTACCGGAGCCCATAGACATGTACAACGTAAATGCGCCACCCACCTTGAGATATGAGTTCTAAAGTCTCAGTATAGTTACAACGGCTGCCCCGCCCTTCAAACCGAAAAGCATTACTGCTTCACGGCAGAAATAGCCGGAGTGGTGGTACCTACCCGTGCGGACTCAAAAGACGTCCCACCACCAGTAATTACACAAATTACAATTTTGCGGGTTTGATTTTTATTACACGACATTCTTCCTTCACCGTGGAAGACAATCGTGAACATTTGATACATACGTATTTCATTACAAAAATTAGTACCCGCTTGCGGGATTCGAACACCGGTGCATCGCTAGATACGAATGCACCGAACGTCTTATCCGTTAGGCCACGACGACTTCAAAACCTTTGGAAGAGACACAAGAAAATGTGCCTTAAATCAGTGCGACTTAAGGTTCAGTTTGCAGTGCTGTAAACACGTGTACAAACTTACAGTGGTGTCCGTTCGAGGCGAGGCGGCCACCCGTGGCACGGTAGTGAGCCAGGCTCCTCCTTACCGCGGGGTCGTCTACGGTCGACCTTATAGCTTCCCGGATAAACGGGTGGGCTTCCTGAAAGAATATGCTTTTCTATTTACACTCTGAATACCTCGCTAGGTCAGAACCAACGTGGGTCGAGGATAGCCGGCCTTCCATCACCCGGATGCTCTTGCGTAAAACGCGTGCAGAGCAGCTTGCACGTCGTCCTCTTAGGCCCCCCTCGCCGGTCCCCAGACCGACATGTGAGGGGGACCCGAAAATACTACACTTTAGACAAATATTAATAATAAATTAATTAATTAATTTCATTTTCCCACATTGTGCACTTTCAGATATTAAACGGTTAATAAACAGCCGTTATTACACATTTACACCTGAAGAAACAATAATAGACAAAATAAAACAAATCACACAGCTTCACTCCTCGCGTTCGCGCCAATAAGTCCAATATTTAATATTTTTATTGAAGTTATACTTCTTTAGGCGTGTTATGAAAAATTGATGAGAGTGAAATTTTACAATGCGCGCGCAACGTGACACAAAATTAACAGAAATGAAGTTGCCCACTACCGACGTAACTTGGCGAGTCTGAATATAGCCGCAGGTGAACTTTCTCGCATGTCTGTACACTCGTAAAAAATGCTACCAAGAAAACAGAAATGGAGCCTCCGTTAGTGGCGCATGTTGGCACGCACGCCGCCTCTGTTCACTGTGTATTTATATTTATAATATTAATCCACATGTTTTGAGTTACTACATTTAAAACACGTGTTTTCATTTTGTTTTCATTATACAAGTGCGAATTTTATATGTGCGTCTGAATTATAGTCAGAAGTGATTTAAATTGAATATTTAAATCAATACTAATTAATATTAGAAAATATTTGTAAAAAAAACTGTGCTCATCAACCTTCTAAGTGCTCCAATACAATTGAGGTTAACTATCCGTATGTATTATTAAGTAATATAAATGACAAAATTATTATTTAATATAATTGATACTAAATATTATTAAATTATTAACTTTAAATATTTATTATTAATTATTTAATAATATTAAGTATTAAGCGGTAGGCAGCGGCTTGGCTCTGCCCCTGGCATTGCTGCAGTCCATGGGCGACGGTAACCACTCACCATCAGGTGGGCCGTATGCTCGTCTGCCTACAAGAGCAATAAAAAAAAAATATATATATATAAAAAAAAAAATTTATATAAACAAAGTATAACTTCTTACGCGCGTACATAAGTACACGCACCCTTTTTTTTTATTGCTTAGATGGGTGGACGAGCACACCTGGTGTTAAGTGGTTCATCTACCCTAAGACACGAGTTCCAAGATTTCAGTATAGTTAAAACGGCTACTCCGCCCTTTAAACCGAAACGCATTACTGCTTCACGGCTGAAATAGACGGAGTGGTGGTACCTACCCGCGCGGATTCTCGCGAGGTCCTACCACCAGGAATCTCCGGAATCTGTCCGGGCCATGTAGTGTTGCAGAACACTGACAGAACAACGAGGGAAATAACTGACCTTGACAACCGGCGTGAGCGGAGCGGCAGCGACGTCCCTGTGCGCGGGACGCGGAGTGGCGGGCGCGCGGGAGGGGCGGCACGCGCGTGGGGGCGGAGGGAAGTACATCCTGACCTTGCTGCGGCGACCGGCCTCCGTCTCCTCGTACGGGGCTGGTATGACCATGTTGGGAGACATCGACAGGACCACGTCATCAGTCGACCATCTGTTTGCAACAATTTCTTTCCTTTAATATTATTACGCCGGCAATGTTTACGCCATCTATCGCCGAATAGCCGAAACAAATATCGCATGATCTAGTAGCATCTAGAACGCTCGCGAAGTACAACGCCACCTATTGTCATATAGCGGAAACCCACATCGAAAATACTCAACTTGTGAGGAATGTTCTCGACAAATCTAGGACTATCGTATCAACTATAAAAGCGTTACGGAGATGGCACGAGTTAGTAATCGGAACTACTCGAAACGAAACAGCAAACGGATCACCTGAAACGAAGCGGAAGAAGTGAATTGAGAATTTTAAAGTGTTCTAAGTGATAAATACAGTTTTAAGTTGTACTTTGGTCTAACATTTATTTATCCCGAACCCCAGAGCGTAATAATATCTTATCATCAACGATTATCTAGTGTTAAATGATCCCAGTAGAAGATGAATGCCGTCTTTGGTCTTAATGGCAATGTATCGCGACTGGTTTGCGACAGAAATGGACAGATTTACGATACGCCCCAGCATCGATGCAACTTATTTAATTTCTTTTTTATTATGAGTTGTGAAGTTCCCCACATCACCATAACGATCATGTTATAAATATTAATAATCTTGTTTATTTAATAATTGGGCTCATTTTCCTGTTATGTTAATCTAAGTTGTTGGCTTTTGTTAAAATACATATACATACTGTCCCGAGCACCGCCCGAGCACATGGCGAGCGGGTGTGACTTGCCTGTCGGTGTGCGAGTCTGCCTTGAGCTGCTCCTCGCGGGGCAGGAACACGTCGTCGTCCGCCGACAGCGTGGCCCTGAGCGGGTCGCTGAAGTCTCGGATAGGCACGCCGCAGCTGGGGTTCTTGTCGCTGTCGGCCTTCCGCGCCTGCCTCGGCTGCTGCAGCGGGTCGTCAGCCGGCTGACGCGCGTCGCCAGCCGTCGGCTTGCGGTCCGAGCTAGTTTTGTTCGTGCAAGAGAACAGGTCGTCGTTGTTCGAGTCGCTGTTCGGACTCCCGTTTGACGCCTCGTCGTCGGCGAGGTCTCCGTTCGTTCTGACGTCCGCTTTGAGATGGGACACGGACTCCATGACTTTGTTCATGTTGTTCAAGTCGAAGATGTCGGCCTCGCTTTGACCCTTCGACTCCCGGTCCTCGCCCGCCCCGGCGTGGCCCTCGACGTTGTCCTTGTCGTCGTCGAAGGTCATGCCGGGCTCGGGTAGTACGGCCTCTATGTCTCCGAGGAAGGCCCTCTCCAGTTTCCAGTTGTAGCACGCCAGGAGCATGAACTTTACCACTTTTTTGACGCGGATAAGTTCTTGAACGGAAGCGCCCCGCAACAGTATGCAGCAGCCCAGGTTCGGCTCGGCGCATCCCTCGAGCACCATCAGGGTTTTTCCGGAATCTGTTGAGTTGTTGTGATTCGATTAATAGCTTTACTGCCACGACGAAGGACGCGCCGGTCGAGTGGCATTCAGTGATCACTAAACACTTTATCGACCGGTCGCGGTTGAGGTTGCACTCGGGTAAAAACATCCTAGTCTAGGCCTAGATGTGGAACGGGCATTAAGCAGTTGTTAACAAACAGAAAACAGTCGATAACTAAAGCGATTATTCAAAAGTCGATAGGCTAGCAGCTGACCGCAGTCTGCGTTTGTGAAGTTGTACCTACAATTTTTGACGTAAAAGTTGTGGCAGGTCCCGAGGCGCGGGGTGCCGATCCTGGCGTCGATGGAGGCGAGCACGTCGGCGCGCGCGGCCCGGGCGGCGCGGCGCAGCGCGGAGGGGCGCAGCGAGCCCGCCACGGCCAGCCCCGCCGCCCGCAGCGCCTCCTGCACGCCGCGCGACACCGAGCCGCGGCTCAGCACCACGCCCGCGCCCAGCGCCACAACGCGCGCCGCGCACCGCGACAGATACTCGCTCTCCTGTTCATGCAGGAGCTCTTGCCTTCAGTGCTCTCAAGGACTCGTCTTCATTCAATTATAACGAGGTTATGAGATAGATTTTTAGTGGTAGTGGACCTCTTGTGAGTCCACACGGGTAGGTGCCACCGCCCTGCCTATTTCTGCCGTGTATCAGTAATGCGTTTCGGTTTGAAGGGTGGGGCAGCCGTTGTAACTATACTGAGAGCTAGGAACTCATGTCTCAAGGTGGGTGGCGCATTTACGTTGTAGATGTCTATGAGCTCCAGTAACCACTTAGCACCAGGTGGGGACTGTGAGCTCGTCCACCCATCTAAGCAATAAAAAAAAAATCTAAAACTTAGTCTCACTCATCAGTTACCCACATGATTTTCGTCGTCGGATCTTCTCGCGGAAACTGACAAAAGTACTTTACCAGTATATTCGTACCAGATTATACCAGATCGATTTATTATGTATACAAACATCATTTTACGGTAATCGTAATAACTATAAGCAATTAGGATACGTAATCATTGGGCAAGTTTGTCAGACAGTAGTTACCCAACCATAACTAAACAAGCATATACATAAACATAATATTATAGTATAAATAAATAAATATAGAATCTTGTGTAGGTACGTTAATAATATTAATATATTTGGATACTGACTTGCAACAGCACCGGTTCTAATGTGGTCAGCTTCCCTTCAACCCTCTGATATGCGATAGAGCAGTCCAGTAGCAGTATCGAAGGGTTAGACATTTGCCGGGGCATGCCTCTGGAATTTACACGTCTTATTAGCGGAGAAGATCTCATGATAGACGATGGTAAGTGGTTGCCAAATCCAACGCCCTCTGCGACGATGTCAAGTGGAAGTCTCAAGTGTATTGCAAATGTGGCACACATTCGTGAAGGTTCGCAGTATACCCTACCAATTAGTGCTTAGTGCGAGTTTTTAAACGTTCTCGATAGCGAAAAAGTTAACTCAAATTCTTATGCATTTGGAACGTTTGGCTACGTTTGTCGCTAAGGGCGCTGTTCCAACTTCATATAAATTTGAGTTAACTTTTACGCAATCGGGAACGTTAAAAAACTCGCACTAAGCACATAACTGTAATTAACGACATGCGAAACCTTATCAGATAGCTTGTGATATTTATATATCATATTATCAAAAGTGGCCTAAAAGGATAAGACGTCCGGTGCATTCGTATGTTGCGATGCACCGGTGTTCGAATCGTGTTTTTCTAATGAAATACGTACTCAACAAATGTTCACGATTGACTTCCACGGTGAAGGAATAACATCGTGTAATAAAAATCAAACCCGCAAAATTATAATTTGCGTAATCACTGGTGGTAGGACCTCTTGGGAGTCCGCACGGGTAGGTACCACCACCCCGCCTATTTCCGCCGTGAAGCAGCAATGCGTTTCGGTTCGAAGGGAACTATACTGAGACCTTAGAACTTATATCTCGAGGTGGGTGGCGCATTTACGTTGTAGAAGTCTATGGGCTCCAGTAACCACTTAACATCAGGTGAGCTGTGAGCTCATCCATCCATCTAAGCAATAAATAAAAAAAAGTTTTATTATTGCACAACAATCCCCAGATTTACGATATTATAGTTTACCTTTATACCTTTGGTGAGGTGTGGTGAGACGAGATAAGATGAGGTGTGAAGTGAGGTGAGTCGATCTGTGAGATGAGGTTTGAGGTGATGTGAAGTGTGAGGTGAGGTGCAAGGTGAGGTGAAAGGTGAAACGAGGTGTAAGATGAAGTATAAGATGAGATAAGGTGAGGTTTGAAGTAAGGTATGAGGTGAGGTGTAAGGTAAAGTGAAACGAAGTGTGTGGTGAAATATGAGATGAGATGAAATGAGGTGAGGTGTGATATGAGATGAGAGTGGAACGTGGCACTAAACTAAATTCGCTCATCGAAATTTTACTTCGATTTACCTGAGCGCAACATTCTTCGTCATGACAACGCCATGGATGACGCAACTATCCTGTATTGTACCGCCGGGGACTTTTTTAACTTGAACGTAATTTCGCACGTCAATATCGGTCGCGTGGACATCTGTGGACAACGAAACAGAAACACTTAGAATATATAGAGGTATCAAACTCGATAAAAACCGCCCATTGTCGGTCCGACTCTAATGCCTGAGCTGATCATTTGGCAGACGACGGATTTTGCGATTGTTATATTATTCGTAAATAGCACAAGCATTGGCGAAAGAGATCAAGGACCACAAGTGTTACTACTGATGCCCGGAGACAAGTTCAACGTGAAATCAGCCACTCGTCTTGGATCAAGAGGTACGAGACTTAATATTGTTTCGTACAACGGCTGACCCCCATTCTTGAAGGGGACCAACGTGACTGCTTCACAGCAGGAAGAGGCAAAGCAGCAACCACCCGTGGGGGTCACAATACGCGCCACCGCCAGTAAATTTTTTTTCTTCTTTTTTTTATTGCTTAGAAAGGTAGACGAGCTCACAGCCCACCTGGTGTTAAGTGGTTACTGGAGCCAATAGACATCTACAACGTAAATGCGCCACCCACCTTGAGATATAAGTTCTAAGGTATCAAGTATGGTTACAACGGCTGGCCCCACCCTTCAAACCGAAACGCATTACTGCTTCACGGCAGAAATAGGCAGGGTGGCGGTACCTACCCGCGCGGACTCACAAGAGGTCCTACCACCAGTAATGAAAATGACTAATCATAAATTATACTGTATTGGAAGAGACAAAACGCTCTGAGTTTCTTGCAATCTATTCTTGCAATTCTATGGTCTCAGTTGTGTGAAACTGCATTCCGAATATACATTTACATCTAGTTTTTTATATTACTCATGAAGCTGCCGTGGTTGTCAAAGATCCCATTTGTAACCTAAAAATACAAAACTCTATACATAGTAAAGTTTAATCATTTGTACATTTATTATGCATATTTGTTTTTTTTTTCTATGTTTAATGATTGATTGAGATTACTGGTGGCCCGGAGGCCTTTCGAGTTTTACCAGGGCAGGAGGGCGAGCAAAGGCTCAGCCAGGAAGGGTGGGATTTGCTAACAGGTACATATTTGTATTTTTCATCATTGAGGACACGATAAAAATACGAGTTATTACTGAATAAGCCACTTCGATAAAGCGGCACGACCTCATGTCGTGAGACATGAGAACCCTCTCATCGTGGCCGCCGGTAACTACATTCCCGATCCTGCGGAAAGAATGGAAAGCAGTCGACGTCGCCCCAAACACGTCATTTCGGATCCTCCCGATCCACTAACGGTGTTTTTAGGTACCTCAAGCACCGGTCATCTTTCTCGTCGAACCCGTCGCTTGCGACGAAGGGCTCGGCGAGAACTCACGACTCGTTATTGATTTGAACGATTCCAATATGGAAATTTTCATATAAGAAATTAACCAAGTGGTTTCCCGACAAACTTGTCAACAACGATAAATTAAAGGCGATAGAGGAAGCTAACTATATTGAAACTAGCGCTGAGTTAGCAGCAGTTGGCAACGTCTGCATCAAAACAATATCGACCTCTTTATCTTTATATCATAGCTCAATCGAACAAGGTTGAAAAACTCGATAAGGGAGTGCCGCACGAACTGAATGTTCGCCAACGCGAGATCGTCAAACCTATTCGGTAAAGTATTTTTATTAGGAATATTAGGGCAGATGTTAGCATATCTTTCAAGTTTGAGTCTCTCCCTAAAGCTCTCCCCTGCCGGTTTAGCCCGAATAGCCTCAAGTCTACTAGCGAATAGGTAGAAAGAAACTGTTACATCATGTAACATGTGCCGTTTTCGTTAAGAGAGTATGAGAGACACATTATATAATTTATGTATCTATCTTTTCAGCTCAGTGATACATTTTACGCTAATCACTACACAGTATAAACCAAAGTAGCTTTCTCTGTTCCTATATCCCTATGTATGCTTAAATCTTTAAAACTACGCAACGGATTTTGATGCGGTTTTTTTTTAATAGATAGAGTGATTGAAGAGGAAGGTTTATATGTATAATAACATCCATTAAATAGTGGAGAAATCAATACTAAATTACAGTTTCCGAAGCGAAGCGAGGGCGGGTCGCTAACTCGCTAGTATATAATATAAAGCGATTTGTTATTTAAATGTGGCCAAAAACAGCGTCAGATATTCGACAGGCAAGTCTGCGATAGGTGACCTACGAGCGAGCGGAAATTAATCACAACGATTCATATCCGATCTCATCACTCGCTGTTCAGTCGAGTCAGTTAAGACCCTTCTGATGGCAATTGAGTCTCACTGCGGTTGTGGTTATGTACTTCTGGTTGTGGTATCTCAATAGCTAGTAATAAAACAGGTCAGAGACATCTATTGACAACATTCGTAAACTTGGCACGTTCAATGACCGCGACTGATGTCATCATGTGACCTAGATTGTGTAACCTTGGTGTGAACACATTAACATAACAAACATCTGCGATACGACTAACCTACAGCTTTCATTTTGCATTGGTATTAGCAAACAAATGAAAATGATCAAAAACATGAATGTCGTCCCTTGATTTTCTTTTATGTTCAGATAATTATTGGGTTGATTTTTTCTTTCTTTTTTTTTCAATAAAGCACGGATACATCTTTAAATTACTAAATGAATAAGGCCAAAAATAAAAATATTTTTGACTCTCAACTATAACTACGGCATAATTCTCATAATTTATTAATGCAAGCTTGTACCATTTAATTAATAGAATAATAATGTTGCCTTTAGATTTTTAAACCAGTTTAATGCACTCAAAATAATAATGGTATTTATTGATAAGGTAAATAACCTCAAATTTATATTGACACGTGTTCCACGCAATCTATTTTCAATGTAAACACGTGTTCACAGCACAATGTATATGCCTTGCGTCACCAATAGATGTCACTGTCAGATTTATGCACAGAAACTGAATCGCGCTGACGAGATATTCCATCGTCGTATGACGTGATTCGTTAGCAACAATTTTCGACAAGACCTTACTTCATAGGATCATTTCTATAGTAAGCTCTTACCGAGAACTTCACACTACGTGAATGATCGACAACCACGATGATGAGGCGTGGCGCGGCATCCTGAGCGTGAGGCAGGCAATGGTTAGCTAACCATTAGCCATCAATGATCGTTCGCTTCCTTTCACAGGGAAGAGTGGGATGTTGTCGCTATCTGAGTGGTTATATTTATTAACTTTTTATATGTGGGTCTCCTTCCCTTTCCATCTTGAACCGTAGCAAACTTTGCTAAATTTGGGCGACTGAAAACAGTGAAATGTAGTACTGTATTAGCATTCAGTAGCAAGGATGTTTTCTGACTAAATAATTTAGATTTAGAAGCCTAATTATAAACGCATTTAGTATTTTAAAATATGACAGATTAATAAGTGTTCTTTGTTTGTATCCGACATCTCAATAAACCAGGCTTAGCCCCAAGGTTTTGGCACAAGCTCGAAGGTTAGGTCAGATAATGATTTCAGTCGCGTAAGGACGTTTTAGTTTGTTTTTACTTCCGAATAAAAAGTAGTTATACCTTTATTTAATATGCCAGACATGTTTCAGGGATAATTTTTGTCAGCAGAGGTTGGGATATTAAAGAACTAAATTTTAAATCTTGATACGAATTTCCTGTTGCAAAAAATCTTAATGTTACAACCAATCTTTCTTTTGAACTTATACTATCTCGTAGGATAGTATCCTGCTTTTGAATAAACGGTGTCACTAGGTCAAACGATCTCGAATCCATTCGTTGATAATTTCTGAAGTCTGCTGGTTCTAAATCACTCATAATGTTCATATTTGCTAACTTTCCGCGCAGCAATAAATATTTCTTTACTCATATTCTTATTTTTATTTAACTGAGCCGACAGCGAGGGTACGCCAAGACCAATTTTTTGTCGTCTAGACAATACTGGGGCTATACTCGGACACACACGACACGTCCAACTTCGTCGCGTTTAAATTGGCAATTGATTTAGTAACTGAATTAAGAACAGTGTAATCAGAAGCTTCTAAATTTGCTTCTGAATTGTCTACTAAATTTAGCCAAGTGTAATAAGCCTTTCAGTGTCATATTGAAGATAGGATTCTCGTGGATTGGTCAACAACACCTAAGGAAAATTTGTTTGTCATACCTATACTACTAGTAGCTGCAAGCTCAAGAATTTTCGATTTGGCATCAGAGAAAAAATAAACAAATTATTGTAAATTTCAAACTTTTGTTAAATTAAAATCTGATGCGTGGTGTCACCGCGTTCGACGTGTATAATATCGAGTTAAGAATTTAACGTACTTCTTTGATAGTGAAATTATGAGTATTTCACCTTCGATTTTATGCGAATTTTGCAATGAGTATTTAGTCTGCGAGCAATCAACGTCAACCACATTGCCATCAGGCGACACCACAGCGGCGTCGCGTGAGCATATCTTCGAAACTTCGTGAGGGTAATCGCGTCGGAGAACTAATAATTTAGAGATTAGTAAATGTTAACAGTTTTTAATTTTCCCTATAATGTCAAGAAAGACAGGAGACAAGCCAAGTAATCCGAATTAGCGCTTCCGACGCTCAGCGAATACATTTTTTACGAGATGTACGGACGGCAAACTGCTACATCTTAGGAAAGTGTGTAATCTTGAATGTTCAACGGTGTTCAGGTGATTTTTTAAGGACAACAAAGCAGGATAGTTGTGACATACTCGCCAAAATCGACACTATCATCGATTTTAGAAATTGGGAATGATGTCATGTTTATAACACGGAACGGAGCTAATGGCTCTATCACGATCAAAAAATTAAATGTCTTTGTTTTTTTCCCTACCTATTCTCTGGTAGCCGAAGGGGCTAATTCTAGCTACGCGCGGACGGGTAGGTGAGTTCACGGGCTCAACCTCAGACAATTTGCTAACACCAGCCCTAGCAAGAGCAGTGCTTCGCAGAATCTACCACCGGAACAGAATCGCGACCCACAGAAGATCCGGCGAGAAACTCAGTGGGCTGATATTTTTGTCAAGCCAAGAGGAATATCTCTACACTGGAAACTAAAACATTAGGGTCAGAAGAAAACAAACTCTCATTATGCTGTCCTGTTCATTATCAATCTATATGTTTTTTGAATTGCCAAGCTTACGGCTCACCTGATGGGGAGTTACCGCCACTCGTGGACGTAAGCAATGCCGGGGGTAGAGTCAAGCCGCTGCCTAGCGTATG
The DNA here is from genome assembly GCF_030269925.1 of Bombyx mori. Classification (NCBI taxonomy): domain Eukaryota; kingdom Metazoa; phylum Arthropoda; class Insecta; order Lepidoptera; family Bombycidae; genus Bombyx; species Bombyx mori. The sequence continues at coordinate 7,398,074 of NC_085117.1, read as the reverse complement.
ATGGGTAAACTCAATTTTTGTCATTTTTGAGAAAAATCTGTTAATCCATGACGCGGAAGATATTTTCTGTGACTTAAGATCAAGATCAGAAGCAATAACAACATCAGGATAAAGGGCGCTTTTGAAGATACACCTTGATGTTAACAGCCGTCGATACTCTGTTGATCCCACAGCTGATCTCCCTTCTCTCTCTCCTGCTAAATTATTCATATTTATAAGTGGTTGGGTAACCAAACAATCCAATCCATTTTGCCCTGACCGTTGAAATAGAAATGCAAAAAGCAATGATGATAGCTGTAAAATTTTCAAAGTCAATTATGTATTGTTTACAAAAATTTCATATTAAGTTTCCTAGATACTAATAATATGAACTGTGTTTTTTTTTAAATGATAATTAAATAGGTGCGGTTTACCTAAATTGATGAGGTCGGCGGCTCGTTGGCACAGGGGCAGCAGCACGTGCAGCCAGGCCGCGGAGAGGCCGCGCCGCGCCGCGCACTGCCGCAGCAGCAGTCGGAGGTGTTCCTCGCCGGAGCACCAAATCGCGCGACATACGTTACTCGATTCATTGTACTCTATGGAAGATAATAACCTTATAATCTGTTCGACTTTTTGGCGGGAACGCGAGGGGTGAAGTTGTGTGATTTGTTTTATTTTGTCTATTTAGTGTTTCTTCGGGTTTACATGTGTAAAAACGGTGGTTTATTAACTATTTACTATCTGTGAAAGTGCACAAATATGGGACAATGAAACAAAGCCGATAGACGTAGCTTCTCGGGATCCTCCGAAAAGTCCACTGAAAAAATCTCAGTAAATTACCACCATTTTACTGAGATATTTCATCCCATATCATCTCATCTCATTTCATTTAATTTCATCCCAGTTGATTAACATCTCAAATTAATCATCTTCATTTCATTTCATTTCACTCCATATTATCATTTTTCATAAAAATACGAATATAAATTAAAATAAGACTTGACTTAAAGGTCTTAGTTACCAGGTCATAAAATCCCAAAAAAAAATGCAATCTGTCCATGAGAATATTAGGAAAATAAAATCGAAATGTTATTGGGGGCTATGTGGGTCCGTATGGACACACGGATGGGTGACATAATCCTGCCAATTTTCACCGTGAAGCACTCATACGTTCCGGTTTGAGGGACAGCCATCTCAATGCACCATTCACGCCATGGTGTCCTATGGATACAATTAAAACAAAAACCTTACACTTGGGAGAATTCATATACAAAAAAAATTAAGATCAGGCCAACCGCACACCCCTATGTCCGGAGCAGGGGGGTGCAACTCCCATACAAAGGAAAAGAACATTCAACTAGCGTCATCTTTAGGAACCGGCGAGGTCATTTTTGAAACGTTTTGGCCTTAATGAACTAATAAACTCACTAGATGGCAGATACGAGTTCTGACTCAATAAAAAAGGTTAGCGTACTTTGAAGCAGTGCTTCCACTTTTAGGGAATTCTCCCTTTTTTAGGGAAAAATAGCTGATATTTTGGATGATAAAGACAATTTAAAAAATTCCAGGATTTAGGATATTTCGGGGTAAAAAGCAAAGCCTAGTATACTAGTAACTGTTGTGAATTTTAAAATAAACGATAATTAAAGTAGAACAATGAACATTTTATTTTATGGAGAGAGAATGACATTAAGTCGAGTTGACAAGTAAAAGAATAAAACAGAGTTGTGTATAAAAACTATAAAGAAGGTTTGATTCAACAGTAACCCTCTAGTAAAGTAAATCATAGATTAAGCCACTGCTTTTTTCTTAGGGATTCCCCAGAATCCCAATAAGTATAATCCGCCGAACTTTTATTTACCTATTTTCGTTGATGTCACCAGAACTTACTTGTATTGTAATATACAGGTACTTCATGTACCATGAAAGATTATCATGGTAATTTCATTTACGAAAACCTTGTAATTGTCATTTCACTTTTGCTAGCAGTTCCTTCTTCAAAGACTGAGGTGGAAAGATTATTCAGTGTTCTCAAATGTAAAAACTGACAAAAGAAACAGGCTTTCTAATAAAACCCTGAACGGCTTGCTTCATAGAAAGTTCCCAACTTTGCCAGCAAACAATTGCTCACTTTTAGAACCGAACAGTGTTAAGTTGTGTGCAGCAAAAGAATATAAAAGCAATGCGTCGACTTCCTTGAAAATTCTAATCCTATAGATCTATGATCTTCTGGGGGCGTTTATATTATATATACCTACATTAAATAATATGCTGTGGTTTATTTTCTGTATTTTATTTATGCTTTCTATATAAAGGATTTATGAAAGTTGTCTAGGAAATTTTAGGGAAAATTCAAAAGAAACTAGGGTAAAATGTGTTAAAAAAAACGTAAGTGGAAACACTGCTTTGAAGTTTTCAAAATTCCAGGGCCGTAAAATAATCTCAAAAAAAAAAAAAGTTTTCAAAATGTCGTAACGATTTAATTTTTTAAATCGTTTTTTTTTTTGTCTTGGTGTGAGTTATTTTACGTTGTAGTATTAATTTAGAGCATGTTTTAGCTTTATGAGAATATTAGACGATTAGACATTGAGAAACTCCGTTTTGAATTCTCTTTAGACATAACTTGGCTCCAATACTTTTTTCTTCGTTAGCGTTTCGTAAGCCTGTGTAACTATTTTCATTTCTTACAGAAAGTTTATTATTAAAAATCAGCATGCCTCGAAGAACGAAAATGAAATGCTATTTCGGATGCCTTGATAACGGTGAGTTTACACTATTTTCCCGGTATATTATTTGCTAACAGAATTATTATTCATAATATAATTAAATGAATTAGCACCAACTAATGGTCCTTCCTATTTCTGCTGCCTAGCTATCATATATGTTAAGTTTGATCAAAACAGTCGGTATTAAGTCTCGTACTATCACACACACACCTCAGATAATAAAATTGTCTCGAATGGGTGGAAGTATTTATGTTTTGCAACTCAGCGTATTATATGCTTATTGTCAAGTGGGCCCGAACTAGTTTTTTGGAATGATCAATCAGTCATGCTTTCCTGTTTAAATAAAATACAGCACAATTGATTTCACATCCAAAGTTAGATGATTGCATTCACGTTTTGTTTCCTGGTGTTTGATAACCAAGTTACACCAAGTGGCCTGTGACCACGTTCATCCTTCTACCCAATATAAAATAATGTTTTTATTTTTGTAGACAAAGGTTTGATAATGACAAAATTTTATGGAAAAATTATAAGGAGCACTAAAATGTCTGAAACATGAAAAGATTGATGCACTATATTTGAACCAGAACGTGTTATGTAATATATTAATTTGTAAGTATGATTACATTAACACTCAATTTTTCATGGTCGTATTTTTTCAATATTTGTTACATACTTAAGATACTTTGTTTCTCCGTTTCAGAAGAGAAACTGATTCAGCAAGGAATGTGAACTCTCAAGGGATCTTAATTTTTTTTTAATATGTTTATAATTTTTAAATTAATAATTGAAATAGTTCTTAAGAACTAAATTGTTTGTTTTAAAATAGGTTGTTTAGTTCTTATAGTTATAATACGTCTTATAGTTACGTTTGAATAGTTGTAATTAGTAAGTTAGTAATATATGAAAATACTGATATAAATTTTTGTAAATAACCTTTTGTAAATTCTACGAGAAGATGATTTTAATTAATGATCAAAAGTCAACGGTCTTCAAAAGCATTATTTGCAATTATTTAGATTAACTGTGGAATATATTTGCTAAGTTGTGTTTTCTGTATGAGCAGATATAAATGAAAATGCCCAAACATGATTATGTTTCTTACATTTTCATTATGTGAAATCAATATGCTTGTGACTGAGTATATTAATAATTTATTAAAACTTCAGTGATAGCAACCCTTATGCACTGCTGAAGTTTATAAGCACTGGTGACCACTTATCATGAGCCGGGTTGCGTGCTCATCTGCTGTTGAGTGCAATAAAAAATTTCGAAACCATTTCTATTATTTAGATGTAATATTAATGTACATTTAATTTGGATTAAAAGATAAATTTACATTTTATGTTTGCATGTGTATGTTTATAATTCATTTGCATGTAACGAACATCAGCTTCTTTTGTGACAAAATGCAAACTAATAGTTTGTAATTAATGTAATTAACTTTAAGATGATTTTCTTTCAATCTGCTGTTTGTTTCATCTAGTATTACCAAAGCTAAAGCATCAGAAACGTCAGAATAGAAATAATTTAGATAGGGAATAAAAGTATAACTAATGTAATCATGTCTAAAATTACTATAAGCGTCATTAAGTACAAACTATCAATATTTAAGAGTACTTTAAATCATCATTACATTTTTTAAACATTTTTTGTTTTTTTTTGTTTTTCAAATCATGTAACAAAACGTTTGTGCAGAACAAAATGTCACATGTTATGAACATGATTGTGGGTTAATCGTTTCTTAAATTTCTAAATATTTATAAGAATGCTAAGATTATTTTAGTATTCAGTTTAGTGTGTGTATTATCTCTACAATGCTAGTTTAAATGACAATTATTGTATGACGAAGCATAGGTAGTGTTTATAGATGTAGTATTTTCATACAAGGTCATGATCTGTCATGATCAACTTTAAGCAAGAACTGCTATCGTTAAGAAACAAATTTATTAAATTTAATTCAAATTGTCTACTATGTTTGTAATGGAAAGCTGACATGTTTATATTTCGCACAAATGACTTAATTGACATTGAATGATTTGATTATCTAGACTTAATTAACTTTTAGATAACTTTCGATTTAATGTGTACGCTAGTAGGATTAATCTAGAGGAGTTATTGTTATTCGAAATTTTATACAATTGTACGTTCATACAATCTTTTAACAGAAAATTGTTTGTAATATAGGGAAATTAAATAGCTTACAGAGAATTACAGCTTTTTATTTTAAAAAACTGTTTTCTCTCTGTATGAAAAGATCTTATCGATTAGAATGCTGAACATAATCAAACATTCCTTAATATCTCATAAGTACTACCGGGAATTTCAGCGATTCTAAACGATAAGATTTTTTCATAAAGAGAGTTATTAAAAATATTAAAATTACTAAAAAAGCCATCTGGTGGGGGGTAGGGAGACTAATAATCGACCGTAGCGACGCCTGCTGGACCGGGCTTTAACTAAAGCAAAAATAAAAATGAGAGTTGCGCATCTATCTCGAATATATTAAGTGTATAATCTATGGTCCGGAGATATACTAGCTCATAATTATCGCTTGAGACAGCTGATCTGTTTTCAGATAGGTCAATGACCCGATCGTTGTATAACATTTAAATGAGACTACCTTCATTGTGTTCAACAGCTGGAGTTTCGTCTTCGCTCGAAGAAGGCGCCCGTTGTTCTAGGAAGGAGCGAAACGTTAACGACATTAACTGTGTGCTCAGTGCGAGTTTTTTAACTTCTCGATCGCGTAAAAGTTTACTCAAATTGGTATACATTATTTCTGGTCTAAATAAGGCCTAAATAATTTATAGACACTTAAGATATAACACGTAGTGAAAAAGCTCACTGCTCACCTTGTGCTAAGTGGTGACCCGAACCCAGACCTCATGACATGACTGTCGCCATCCAGCTTGATACATGAGGTCTAAATCTCAACTATAACGTATAGCGGCTATTCTTACTCTCTAAATCGGACCGAGCACCTGATTCAGTCAATATCAATCGTAACTACTTTGCTTAATTGTTTTGTAATCAGTTTCCGGTTATCAATCGATATTTCGACCTTATGACTAGAGGTGTATGGCTGTAATTCTGTTGCACTGTGTATAGAAGCTTATGAGTCAAGTGGCCCTCGGCATAAAGTTACATGAGCAGGGATTTCCGACACCGCGGCATAATGCGGTATGGAGGCGCGGCCCAATATCCCAGTTTTAAGTTTCTGATTTCGCTGAGGATAAAGTCATAAATCTAACCTGCTTTATTTGTTTTGATGAGCCGGGCCGAGCTGTCGTCTAGATTTAGATCCAGGCAGTAAGACGACACGCTCTCAACGATTCGAGTGCATTCTTCAGCCGCTGTAAAATAAATTATGTTTCAAAATGATGATTGAGCAGTCATTGTCTTTGTTGTACTTGTACTCCACAAGTAGCCCTGAAACTGCAATACTTTAAGACAAATATGGAGTACAAGAAGCTGCAGGGCCCTGAAACTGCGATACTTTAAGACAAAGATTTTTTTGTATGAAAACTAGCGACATCTTGTAGCGCATGCTCCTAAGCTTATATGTTGTTAAAGTTAAGGCATTTAATTATTGTATAACTAAACACAGATACCTAAAATTTTTATAAATCATACAAGTCTTTATTTGTTATAGACAAATTGATTAAATTTTATCAATTTGTGGTTTCTGAAAATTTACAAAATCTTTCATTAAAAATAAAATAGAGGATAGGTGATATGATACTGCCATCCACGGGCACGGCAATGAAAAACTATTCGAAGCGAAACCATCTAGTGGCCAACGCCCGTGAGCATTTTTGTTGAGTGCTTAAGTTAGTTATCTATAACTAATTTATGTGTATTATCTATGAGTAGCTGGTTGGCACTGACGGGGCTGGTCGTGGGCGAGGGTCGGTAGTTCGGCCAGCGGCCGGTACAGCGCGTAGTCTGCAAAGTGAGGGTCGGGAGTCGCGCCCTGCACGTAGCCCGCACTCAGCAGCGCCTGGCACACGCTCGTCGCCTGGGCTCTGGGAACAATTAATGACGATCCACCTACAGTTTTTTAATTTTTTGCTTGGATGTATGGATGAGCTCACTGGTGTTAAGTGATTACCGGAGCCCATAGACATCGACAACGTAAATGCCGCCACCCATCTTGAGCCATGAGACATGAATGTACGGTCTCACTTTTAACAGTACAACGGCTGCCCCACCCTTCAAACCGAAACGCATTACTGCTTCACGGCAGAAATAGGCAGGGTGGTGGTGCCTATCTGTGCGGACTCACAAGACGTCCTACCACCCGTAAAATCATAAATGCATCATCTACATTAATATACAAATGTCCAACTTTAAAGGTGCTGTATATTTTATATCAATAAACTTTTATCTGCGGTCTATATGCTGAAGTAGCTGCATTGAGCCGACAGCCACTGAACTTACCGACCAGGAGGCCCGGATTATTCTGCCACACATCAACCTCACAATCGTTTAGGCTATTTAGCTAATGATTAATATCGAATGTTTACCTCGTTTTATTACTGGTGTTGTCCATAATCCATTGCATTATGTCGCATCCGCGCCACACTCCGTTGTAGCGTACTAATCGATATCTGAAAGGTTCAACGTTTTTACTGTCAATAAAAGCCAGAAACTGTTTTACCTCCTACCCATCAAACCTCCTTCGAAACATGTATAATCTTGTAATGATGTGTTTTTTACAATAAAGAATGTTATCCAATGGAATTGTCCAACATAAAATTTAATTCACTTAACCTTTGCATGCATTCAATACATATTTTGCCTGTATCTCGCTGTGTGGAGTCAGCGCTCGGTCAGAATATCCTCGTTTTCAATTTTGACCGATAATATATCATGTCTTCACTCATAGCCTTCTCTCACATATCCACTTTCACACAGTCCAAATCTCATTAAGATGACCGATCCTCACATTATTGTTACATTTGAGTCGACTATTATCAAAGGCGGCAATATGACTTTTGGACAATGATTGGTAAATCAGAAAAACGAATTATTGACTTTGTATTCCACTGGCAGTCACAAAACTCTTCGGAACGACATCTTAGATAAATAACAGGTTAACTATTAAACTTTATTTAATGCAGGTTTTGAACCGTATTCTTTGAAGGAGACGATTATATTCAAATCAATCTGTATTGACATATCAATAAAAAAAAATTGTCCAAATGCACAGATTGCCACCTTTGATAATAGACGACTCATTTATATTACAGTCACATTCTCATTACATTATAATACTATTTAAATAATGAAGTTAACTTTAACTAAAACAAAACAACAGTGATCACAGCACATATTATAGCAACGACTAATTGTGTAAAATAATGGTTCAACTATGCTCTATTCATTGCCACCATTCATAAAATTAAATGATGATAGTCACTCATAATATCCTCAATTGCTTTTGAAGGCTATAGGCATTGTTTTTAAATTTTTAAGACGCTGATGATGCATATGTCATTTACACAAGTGGTGGTAAGAATAAAAATTTACTGTCTTACCGATGTTGTTGTGTAGGCAACGTAAAAGATAATTGCCTGAATATATCATGCAAGGACTCCTTCTGAGTTGTACGTGGTTCCGTACGTTCCTCCTGCTCGTGAGAGAACATGAAATGTTCACGGGTCTTGTTCAACTGCTGCCCTTTGTGTTCTGGGAACTTCATCTGTAATTGTATATGTGAAAATGTTCAATTTAGATCATCAGTCACATTTACAAGGTTCAACAAGTTTCCTTCAAAACAGATTAGACTCTTGAATTTATAGTTCGAGTTAAAAAAAACTGTGATATTCAAGATCATGAAGGACACACACACATTTAAATAAATTGATTCCCAATTATTAGAATGAACAAACCTGCAGATTTTCCTGCAGTGTTCTCAAATCAGGTGATATATCTCCAGTGAGATCATTCTCTTTCAAATAGCTGAGCACAACGTTACAACAGTAGTTACAAACTCGGAGACCACCAGCACATCCGAATATATGGCCTAAAATTATTGAAAGGGTTGTTTTGATTATTAATTGATAATATATTTTTATATAACTGTTGTGTTTTGTCAGTTACTTATTGTACACTATTTAACAGGAGTTTAATGTCACACGAAAATTAAATAATTTGCAAAATGAAAACTTTAATCTGTCAACATTGTGTATCTATTTTTTGGCTTATTATTATTATGACCCTATGATAGTTTTAAATTCGTACATGTCACATGATAATGAGAGCTAAATTAAGTACTGTTACTGTTATACATACTTGAATACTCTGACAGTAACAATTAAGAATTAGATTTATTAAATAATTTGAGTGCTCTCTGTAGGCCTTTTTTGTAAAGTTATTTCATAAATCTACCTGGAACTCTTTGACTGCAGCACCTGGAGCAAAAGATCTGTCCACAGACTCTGCAATGGTGGCGTCTTCTCAAAGCACTGAATCTGGTTGCACACTCATAGCATTCACGAGAAATATCATCTGGCATCCAGTATCGGGCTAGTTCAGTGTCTGCATATCTTGTGCCGTTCTGGAGGTAGAATTGATATCTTATAATGATAAAATGGATTTGGTTCACAATATAAATATGGAAATCATTTCCATGCAGAGTGAAGAATTATCAATAGATAAATAAATAAATTTTACACATAAGTTATGTAGTCAACGACAATGTAGTTTTTTTTTAATTGCTAGATGGGTGGACTAGCTCACAGCCAACCTGGTGTTACGTGGTTACTGGAGCCCATAGACATCTATAACGTAAATGCCGTCACCCACCTTGAGATATTAGTTCTAAGGTCTCAGTATAATTAAAACGGCTGCCCCACCCTTCAAACCAAAACGCATTACTGCTTGACGGCAGAAATAGGCGGGGTGGTAGTACCTACCCGAGCGGACTCACAAGAGGTCCTACAACCAGTCACAGTGACAGTTAACAAAAATTACGCTTACACCAGATCCCAGGGCTACTAAACTTGTTATTCTTCTCAACACATTAGGAAGACTACGCCCCTCCAACTCGAGAGCATATGACCCAGTTTCCGCCTTATTATCGTCATATTCATGTTTAATTTGTTCTGCAGACGCGGTTAAATCTCTATTATCAGCAGCATTTTTATCTTGGGGCACTTCACTAGCCTCACTAGGCGAGAATATCGGAAACTTTAATAGTTTATTGAAAAACGTTGACACACCACTCTGGGTGGATTCGGGCTCAAATCGAGGAAATTCAGTTAGCTGAGACGTGTCGTATTTATCCATTGTAGATATTAAGAGAATTTACAGCAAATAAAAGCATTTAGATTTGTTTATTTACATGCAAGTAACAAATATGCAGATTTGCAGAACAAAACATTAAAATTTGTAGTTGTGACATTGTGACACTTGACAGTATTGAAGCATGTTGTTTTTCTCGTTTGAAAGGACAATGAAATTAACTTCCTTAGAGAAAAGTAGTTGCACAATTGGAGCGAAGACAGACTTTAAGATCAAAGTTATGTGGATTAAAAATTTCTCACGAACAATGTATTTTGTCGTTACTAGAAAAACCTTTTGAAGTTTCGAGTATTATGGGAAACGTTTATGTAAATTTGGTGGTGTACAATAAATGATCTCGAAACTTGTTCCCAAAAGAAACCACAAATTAATTTGGTATTTGCCTGAAAGCTTTACCAGACAACTTAATCATGTCAATACGTTTTAATTTAAATTACACGTTTCATTATTTCTATATAGTCATAACAATTATTTTAAAGATAAAGCTTTAATTTGAGCACTTTGTTTTAAACCTTATTTACTATTCATTTAGAGGTCATATTCTTTTTGCTTATTTAATTAGACAAATGAAACAAAAGTAGTTCAATAGATTCTAATGTTGTATCAACATGTCAAAGGACATTTTGGCGGAAACACGAGGAGCAAAGGTGTCTCAGTTGTTTTATTTTGTTAATTTAGTGTTTCTTCAAGTTTAAATGTGTAATAAAGATGGTTTATTAACTGCTTAGTATCTAGGAAAGTCCAAAATGTCAGAAAATTAAACAGAGCCACTGAACGTAGCTTCCTTGGTTCTTCTAAAAAGTTTTAGTGAAACCATCATTTTACTGAGAGTATCTCATCCCATATCATCTCATTTCGTTTAATTTCTTTTGTTCTTAGTTGAGTTAATGATAAATGTCTTAAATTAATCAACTTCATTCCATTTCACTCTATGTAATTTTCCATAAAATAGAAAATACGAAAGATGTATGGTGTGATACTTTCGCCTTTCTAGTTGGAAAATAGACTTTAATGATTTGTACTGGTGTCTGCTACTGTCAAAGTGTCAACATTAGTATTAATTTATTGGTTTTCTTTCTTGATCAAAACCAGTGAAAGATATGTGCATATCGTTATAAAGTTAGATTAATAAAAAGAAAATACGATAATAAGTTAATTGTATATAAATATTTTCTTGAATATTATTAATGAAAATATATTATTGACTGTACTTGATTCAATTAATAGTACTTACAGCCCTTGTTAGTAATAACCATAAAATGAGTGAAGTATCAATTGAAACCGGAGCCTACGCTAAAATAATATTGCACGCCGCTAAGTATCCACACTGTGCTGTGAATGGTGTGCTTCTTGCTGATGCCGGAAAGACTAAGGAAGGTGGCAGGAACCAAAGTTTAGATATCGTTGATGCTATACCACTATTCCACCACAGCCATTACGTCTCACCAATGGCCGAAGTAGCACTCACACAGGTAAGTTATCTAGAACTTTAGTCAAAATTGCCTATGGGGACCTTTTCTTATTTTATATTGCTTTACCATCTGCAAAATAAATGTGTATACTCTCTTCATAATAGCACATAAAAGTTGAACAAAAATATGTATTTACGATAATAGTAAAAACTCCACAAGGATGCAACATACGAACTAACTTAAAGATGATAAATGCAAGCTAACAAACTTAACATTCATTTAAATATATTGTATTTGATGAACTAAACAGGAACTAACATGAGCCTTATCTGGAACCGATATTTCAGATTGAAACCATAGCTCAATCAGAAAACTGTGTGATAGCTGGTTACTATGCAGCCTGCGAGAACTTCCGTGATAATATTGTTGAAAGATGTCCAGGGTTGAAGATAGCTGAAAAGATTGTTGAGTATTTCCCTTCTGCTGTGTTCATTGTGGTGAGTGTACATATCGACACCTCCTACGTATATTATCGTAACCAACAAATTTACGAAAATGACATTTTTAGATTTTCAAATACTTTATAACATCGTTTATCGTTTCATCTAATAAAAACTTTTTTATTTGCAATAGAACCAAAGATATTGAGAGTGCATATTGTCGTATGTTCATATTTACCGTAGTAATATATCGTATAGTGCAGTTAATGTGCTGTACGCGGGAGACGAGGGATCGTTTAGCCGCGCGAAGGAATGGTAAGTAGTAGTAACGATTGAATACGCTGGAGAGGAGCACCAGAGCAGCTAATATCACATTTTTTAAAAATGTACTGATTTATATTATTTAATGGACAGTAAGTATAAGATTAACTATCAACTATATCATCTAGGTCAAAACGAATGATTGATGCAGTAATTAAGCCGGTAAAACAATGTGATAATTTGATTGGCAAAAACCGGTAAACGCTATTAATTCAACTTATAGTGATGATGTGTGTACATCCAACCCTTTTGTGGAGAATGCTACGAGAGTACAAGGTAATTTATATGTTTTACAATATGAATAATGATTTTATGATTTATTTAAAATATAATAATATGAAATAGTATAATACCCACAGTAAAATATCGTAAGTATATATATACTATACTATACGTTGAATTTAGATCCTTCTCCAATATCGTAAGTAAATACTTACGATAGTTTACTATTGAAAAAAATATAAACGAGTCCTGTATCTGTTCTTACGATATTTTACGTTGGAATTTCCTATACTTTTTTTATCCTATGTCACACTTAAGATATTGTACTTCGATATGAAGCATAACTTACTATCGTATTCTTTTCAAAAAATCTCAATAAAAAGATATTTTTGTTTTTCTTTTACACAGTTACCGCCCCTTTTTGACGCAGGTATTGATGAGATAAACCAATAGATGGATTTGTCCTATTTTGGGTCCTATGTGTCATATGAACTGTAGACTAAAATGGTCAACGAAAATGAGTGATGATGAAAGAATATTGATTTTCAATAGGCTTTAAGATTTAGGAAACCGTGAAAAGCAGTAAGCCTTTATTGAAAACTTGGTTGTCAAACAAAAAAACTAAGGATTTTCACTGATATGGAGTCTAGGCGTAGGTTTACTTTGATATATAGATTCCCAAGGGCTGTTTTAGACGACCAGGAAAACTATTTAACTGTGTACAAGAAGATGTTTCTAAACACATTTCCATTAAGTAAACAATTTGTCTATAAGTCTTTAGAAAATAAAGGTAAGTAAGGTAAGTGGCTTGATAGAAGCGGATCTGCGAGGGCGTCATACTAATCATCGCAAAGTAATAACTAGGGATGTTATCAGAAGTATATGCGATCACATAAAATCTCTTCAGCCTGTAGAGTCTCATTACTCTCGCCAAGGAAGTAGTAAAATTTACCTAGACGGAGATCTAAAGTTCCATCGCTTGTTTGAGTTGTATAATAAGTGATTTAATACACTAACATACTCTCCAAAAGCTAGTTCTGAACGGCAATATCGCGACATCGTTAAAATCGACTTTAAGATTAATTTTTATATGCCAAAGAAATACCGATGTGACAAGTGTCATATCTATAAGAATATATCTAGTCTGACACTATATGAAGCACATTATATGAAGCACATATGAAAAATAAAGAGATAGCTCGCCAAAAAAGTCGACCGATAAAGAACTGGCCAAAGTATCAGATGGTAAACTATTAGTCGCCACTTTCGACTTTCAAAAGTTCTTACTGCTCCAAAGGTACTATAAGTATCCTTTATTATAAAAGAAAGCTTTAAATGTTTAATTTTACAGTTTTTAATGTGGCTGAACAGGAATGTACTTGTTTTATGTGGCATGAAGTCCAAGGGAATCGCGAGGCAAACGAAGTGGCTAGTTGTTTGTATGAGTACATCTCCAAACGTAAGGATCAAGGTACAAGCAAGCTTCGGTTGCCGCTTTTATTTTTAAAGTGACAATACATCATTGTTTTTTAGAAGTTGGTCATAACCAAAATTAAGGCGATAGCGTTCACACCTTTATAGAAAAATGTGCCAAGAATATATTTGCTTATACACCATTTGAGTGTTTTTGTTTAGTACACTGGGCTAAGCAAAAAGGAAAGCCTTATATTGTAGAAGAATTACAATACACCGATTTTTTTAATTACAAAACGTTATTAAAGGGCAATGGGGTTAAAAGTAATAATGGAGAAAAATTTCAATGGAATAAAATAAGAGAGGTGTTTAAAACCTGAAGATCCTTATAAATTATTATATAAATATGATTTACCTGCCGAAGACTACCATAATTTATGTATAAAAGCGTCTACCAGGAGACAATGTGTAATCGATATTGATGTACTGTATACCAATAGGCTGCCGATGATACCTCAGGTGAAAAAAGATGGTTTGATGAGCATGTGCAAATCTCAAATCATACCCAGCGCTCATTATGATTTTGTCCAAAGCCTACCAGATACTGGTAACGACAGTTTTCCGGATTAAGATACAGACTAACTTTGTAATAATTAATGTAATTTTTTAAATAATTAATGTAATTTCATAGTTTTTAATAATTTTTTTTTTATTTTTTGTACTGAAAATTTGAATCTATGTGATTTGAGAGACTGCACAATACTGATTGAATTTTTTACGAATATTCAAGTAATGAATAAATATTTTTATTTTCTTAGAGGGAATGTTTATTTGGACTGTTTTGATTACGAAATACATTATATTTCAGTATAATGGAAGATAATTATTTTATTTTAATTATTCCCCTTAATAGCACTTATGCTATGAACGTCTTTGTTCCATTGTATGTTATGGTAACTGTAACCCAAGACACATTATTATTTTATTAGTTCCAATGTAAGTTATCGTACGTGTAACATACCCTACTTAATCCTACATATATATCAACGTAAAGTATAGTAAGTACTACATACAACGAAATACCATTGATATTAACCGTAGTAGAAAACCGTATGTGACTTTTAAGAAATTCTAGCAAAAAATTCAAAAAACCTTTTTAGTAGTAATATTCCGTTCCTAAAAATATATCTGTATGCCAATTTTGATTCTTAAATGAGCTGATTTGACTTCACTATCATCAAAAATCTGCTTGCATAACTTTGAATTGCGATACTGTAAAGTTGATAAAATAGAGTTACGATATTATACGTAGGAGGTGTCGATATAACAGATTAATGTAAATAAAAGTACACTAAATTTCTTATTCATCTTTATCAATATTACAGTAGTAAGATAAAATAGACATTTTTCTGATAAAAAATAGTTAATTGTTTTTACATTACAATCACAGGTGGATAACAAAAAAATGGTTCAACATTTAGATTCACCAGCAATTAAAGTTCATAAATATTCAGATGGCAAATGGAGACCAAGGGAATCTTTAATTGTTTTCCGTAAGTAGCTCAGTGTTTTATTAGACTTTCTGCAGCAGCTGCCCTTGTTTGCTCCTAACCTTTTAATTTTTTTCTATTTATGATAATTATCTACAAGTTATTTATAGCAGTTTTACTTGTATATTTCCTTTTTTTTTTTTTTGGAGAATTAGAACAAGTTATAAGATTCAATTGTGTTAATATATCTGTGCAGGCTTGCAGAAGTAGTTACTGCCACCTGCCCTATTTTAGCTGTGGAGTAGTAATGCATTTCAGTTTGAAGTGTGAGGCTGTTGTACCAGTCAGTCAGAGGTGGTTGGCCTCATTTATGTTGTCTGTGGGCTCTGATAACTACTTTCACCAGGTGGACCATAAGATAGACTACCCATCTAAGCAATAAAAAAAAACAAATTGCTTGATTCATTTTGCTTATTCTCTTTAGGACTGTGGCTCTTTAGGACTTTTTTAGATCAAGCATAAAGTTTATTTTGTTGTATTTGAATATGCATTCAAACTCGGTGTGTTGAATACAATTATGTGTTCTTCTGTTTGTAGTGGTATTAAATAATTTTAAAGCATCATTTGTAAAATAGTTTTATGCTAAAATGTGTTGTTATTCAAAATAAAATACCATCTTTGCTACTTCCATCAGGTACTACTGGTTTTTAATGCTAAATTATAACAAAAACAATAATAATAATAATAACAATATATTTTAATCATTACATGCCACAAAATGCTGGCTATGTGGTTATCAGCCCAGAATAGCACCACCCTTTTTCTTCCTCAGAGTCTCATAAAACACAATTAAGGTATTCACCTTAATCGCGTTTTATGATTTCTGTCTGCCTATTCAGGCAGCTCTTAGAGTATTATATCAACTCTTATGAGCTTCTTCACTATTACAGTTTTATTTTTATTTTATAAATACAAAAAAAAGCCCTTTCCCCAGCTCGTGACCATAAATATAGCTTTCTCATTTCAGAATCACCATACGTCCTCGAGACTGTCTCGCATCTTCTTCAAAAAGGTGTAGAGCGTGATCTTGTGGACTTTGATAATTACCTCGATGATCAGAGCCAGGATTGGACCAATCAGGGCATAGAGAAACTAGTGGCGAGCATTAACGCTTCTACCCTCGATGATGATGATGAGAAGGAAATACGATAGTTAAAGTGTCAATGTACATGTATTAGAAGTATCTTATGGGTTATAGGCAATTTAGTATCAATTATATCCTTTCTATGTATGTAATAAAAATCAGACTATTTATCTATGCAATTGTGCATTGATATCGCTCAATGACTGAATCGATTTAAATATGGTATCAGTGATGTGCTGTACTCTTGTTAGTATATTTCATTTATATGTTAATAAAAAAAAAAGAACCAAATGTAACATTCATTACCATAAGAATGGGTACATAATACACATTTTGTGGGTATGAAATTAGGGCCCTGCCTGTTCATAATAATTAATTAAGCATCATGATTATCATTCCTGATTGAAGTACTCCTATTTCATGATTTAATGTTGTATTTACTTTGCCAATGGCATGTTGATTTTTGAAAGACTATATTGAAACAGAGGATTATGAGGAGACAAATCGTTTATTCCTTCTGCGTCCCTGTACTGTCTTATATGTACCATCTACAAAGCAAGACCTACATATGTATATACACATATATAAGTCGTGCTTGTCAAACAAATTAGTTACCAATAAAAAAAAGTTACGTTGTATGCACTGTATTAGTACATCTATTACAAGCAAATAAAAAAACAATCCACATCTTATTAAAGCTAATCTAATTATTGAAAAACAACTATGATTCGTATCATATTAAATTATTGTATAACATTAAAACAAAATACTATGTTAACTTATTAAAATAATCCTCGACTAGTTTCTTGCATTTATTAACAGCTCCTAAATCACTGGCTTTCCCTTGGAATCTGCCGTTCTTGAAGGCGCCCTTCGCTTTCAGCATCTCAGTTATCCTAAGATAATAAATTTTATTCAGAATTATTTAGGGTGAGTTGATTTTTTCAGTATATTATACATTGCGTTTTATACCGTATGGTCCATGGGGAATACTCTAAAGAATTATTCGAGATGATCCCCTCATCTCCTTTTTATCATCGCACCTCCCGCCATCGGAGCAGAGTTCATCCGTATTCAAACGAGGCTTGCAGAGAGTACTTAACGGTAGGCAGCGGCTTGGCTCTGCCCCTGGCATTGCTGACGTCCATGAGCGACGGTGACCACTTACCATTAGGTGGGCTGTGTGCTCGTCTGCCTACAATGGCAAAAAAAAACTGCGAAAATTACTGAAATCTATTTTGTTTATAATGTCTTCTTCTTTACTCTAGTCTTTATATTGCATACGAACATACGGTCCACAGCAACGGTATCAGTCCCAGGGTCAGTTAGTTTTTTTAATTTTTTTATGGCTTAGATGGGTGGACGAGCTCACGGCCCACCTGGTGTTAAGTGGTCACTGGAGCCCATAGACATCTACAACGTAAATGCTGCCAACCACTTTGAGACATGAGTTGTATGGTCTCAAGACTCTCAAGACGTCCTACCAGTAAAAATCCATTGCTTAATGCTTTTCAAATATTGAAACTTATTCCTGTATGAACTGAATAAGATAACCATTGTAAAGTGTGCTCATGATTCACAAGACCCGTTTTGAATTTGCGACAAGTTGCGAGGGCCCCGCGTGGTCGTGGTGAATTGAATATGCGATTTAAAAAATAATATCTATCTATATATACGCAAATTTTAATTTGCGTAATTACTGGTGGTAGGACCTCTAGTGACTCCGCGCGGGTAGGTACCACCACTCCGTCTTTTTCTGCCGTGAAGCAGTAATGTGTTTCGGTTTGAAGGGTGGGGCAGCCGTTGTAACTATACTTCGCAACTAAGAACTTATATCTCGAGGTGGGTGGCGCATTTATGTCGTGGATTTGTATGGGCTACGGTAACCACTTAAGGCCAAGCGAGCCGTGAGCTCGTCCACCCATCTAAGCAAAAAAAAAATTAACAAAATAATAAAATTTACATGTCTCCCAGCGCTTTACAATGCTCCTCCGGTCCTTGAATAATGATCTGCCCTTCCTTCGCCCTATCGGGGTCCTCAGAGATCAGAAGCACGAACATTCCCTCGCCCTCCAGCCCTTTGAGCACGGCCCTGTTAAATTCAGGCGTAGCTTCCCTTTTGAACATAAATACGTATTTCGGTTTTGGTGTTGATCCTTTTATTTTGTTCACTTCGAATTCAGCCAATTCGATGAGAACGTTCTGTAAATTTTTGTTTGTAGTTTTTATGTTTTTTTGCAATTTCTGCACTAGCTCCTCGTGTTTGGTTGGTTCATTTCTGAAAAATATTTTGTTTTTGTTGGTTTACATCACAATTATCGTCTGTGACAAAATTATCAAGAACGGCTGGACTGGATTTGGCTAATTTTGTTCTTGAATTATTTGTGGAAGTCCAGAGAAGGTTTAAAAGGTAGATGAATATGAAAATGCTCGGAATTCAATAAAAATAACAATTTTGTTTTTCCTTTGATGTGTCCCCCGTCGGACGGATTCCTTTTGTTTGTATTAAGTTTATTTTATACAAAAGCTTAGGTCTTTTAACTATCGATTCAGGCACTAAGAAGTCTACCGGGTCAGCTAGTAATGAAAAAATAACAACCAAATATGTGCTAGTTTCCCTGAAGAAATCAAAGGGCAGTACAGCCGTAAGACTGCACACGGAGACTCAAAGATCATGTCGATGTCCACAGGCTCCGGCACCCTTAAATCAAGCTGCGAGCTTGTTAGTCCAACTTGAGGTGCAAAAAACATGCCATCTACTCTTAAAAAACATCTACCCTTTTAATTCGTAATTTATCATTATATTATACATTGAATAGACATAGAACATATATATATATTTGCATAGTCCAATTTATGACATTATAATTGGCCGCAAACTATGCCCACGTATGTATGTAGCTTTTTTTTCCTACCTAAGCTGAGAGCCTTGAGAGGATATTTCAGCGTAACCTTAACTAGTAGGTGAGCTCACGGGGCTCAAACCTGATGACGTTGATAACACGAACCCTAGCAAGAGCAGTGCTTCGCAGAATCTACCACCGGATCGGAAACGCGACCCACTGAGAAGATCCGGCGAGAAACTTAGTGGGCTGTGTCTGTGGGTTAATTTACTCGTCGAACCCGTCGCTTGCGACAAAGGGCTTGAAGTACCTAAAAGCACCGTTACTGGATCGGGAGGATCCGAAATTACGTGTTTGAGGCGACGTCGACTGCTTTCCATTCTGTCCACAGGATCGGGAATAGAAATCATCAACTTAAGCGTTGCCCACCTACTGACCATGGCTTGTACAGTATATATTTTTTATTAATATAATAATGGAACTTACTTCAAAAGCCCCGTCAAAGCTTTCTCCCTTTCTAACATGCGCTGAAAAGTTTTCGTCACCCGTTCGCCTACTAAAAATTTTAAATTTGTCTTTCCCTTCTTCCCCGGCTCTGCTCCAATTATTTTTATTATTTGGAGTTGACTGTGAATTAGATGTACAAGAATTTTGTTACATCATTATATATTCCTTAACATATTACATTACATAAATATAAATAACTGAACAAATCAGGCACAAATCATCCAGCCCCACATTATGATTCCTTGTGTTATGGATACCAAAGACTAGCATGCATACTTATATACGTTTTAAAATACATATATAGATAATAAACACCCAGACAAAGAGCAAACAACGAATTCATCACACGAATGTTTGCCCGATGTGGGAATCGAACCCACGACCCTCGGCACAACAGTAGGGCCGCTAACTACTGCAATCCCACAAGAGACTATTAAATGTTTTATTATCTTTAGAAAGTGAATGTAATTTCGCCATTTCAACCTTAAAGGTAAGCTCTGATTTGTGTCCAGGTCGGTGCGCTGGTTCCACAGATACTTGCTATCCCCTGACATGACAAATAACTTCAGGGATACACATAGATTATGTAGTATTTACAGTGAGACGCATTATAGATTATAAGCCTTTGATTTGTTATGATTCTTATCATTTGTAACAAATCTACTTGGCAGTTTTATAGTGACGATATATAATCAATATTATTATTATTATTACCTTCTAATTTAAAGTAAAGTAATTAAGAAATGTCGGAAAGATACTCTGTAAAAAAAAGAGGGAGTTCGCAGGGAATCCCCTCTTATGGCTTATGTCATCCCTCTTTTGCCTTTTTCTCCTCTCATTTAATGTACAGTAATCATTACTCTTTCCATGGCATTCTGTTTATTTTTCATAATTATTTGATAATTTTACTGGTCGTAGGACGTCTTGTGAGTTCGCACGGGTAGGTACCACCACCCTGCCTATTTCTGCCGTGAAGCAGTAATGCGTTACGGCTTGAAGGGTGGGGCAGCCGTTGTAACTATACTGATACCTTAGAACTCATATCTCAAGGTGGGTGGCGGCATTTAAGTTGTAGATGTCTATGGGCTCCGGTAACCACTTAACACCAAACAAAACAAAAAAATAAATAAAAAGTAGTGGTCTATACTAATAGAACTTGAGTTTGTACCTTAGATTCGAGACATGAGTGCCGCAACACATGTTTTCGTCAATATCACCAATGCATATAATCCGTATAGTTTCCATGCAATCCTTTGGTAGACCTCTTGTGTGAGCCTTGAATAATAATGATGAAATATAATGAATAATAATGAAAAGAGATAATAATAATGATGGATATTATCATTATTATTCTCACGAACAGGAAAAAAACGTAATTCGTAGCTAAATATTGAAATTATGCATAGATTACAATGAAATTCAAGATAAAGTCGTCTTTCCAAGAAGCATTAAAATTCGTTAATTATAAATATTAATATAATAATATTTTACTAATAAAAAAGTCTTTCTTCACAATTGTATTGTCACTACAAGCGCGATCACAATTTGTCAACGTGATAACATTATATTTTATATTATTGGATGAGCACATCTGATGTTAAATAGGTGTTGGAGCCAAGAGATATCACAACATAAATGCCACAAGTCATCTTGAGACATAAGATTAAAATTTCAAGTGCATTTTGGGGATACAGGGGTATGCGTAGTGAAAAACTTAAATGGTCAAATCTTAATTATAATGTGACATCACTATTAATTTGAACGTTCCAAAATTTACTCATTGTATCTATACTAATATTATAAAGCTGAAGAGTTTGTTTGTTTGTTTCTTTGTTTGAACGCGCTATTTGAAAAAATCTTTCAGTTAGATAGCCCATTTATTGAGGAAGGCTATAGGCTATATAACATCACGCTAAGACCAATACAAGCGGAGCACCAATAAAGAATGTTTCAAAATCGGGGTTTTATTCCG
This sequence comes from Bombyx mori, assembly GCF_030269925.1. Classification (NCBI taxonomy): domain Eukaryota; kingdom Metazoa; phylum Arthropoda; class Insecta; order Lepidoptera; family Bombycidae; genus Bombyx; species Bombyx mori. Next base: position 7,376,294 of record NC_085117.1, on the reverse strand, counting down.
AAACGGTTGAATAGCTCCTTAACATTCTATTTTTTTTTAAATATTTTCACTTTCTACATAAATGAAGTTGCGGGTAAAATTTTGCGTTATACCCAAGGTAACTATTCCACGCGGACGAAGTCACTGGCAAAAGCTAGTCTATACATATAAATAAAATGTCTGTTTGTAATATTGAAATAACCGCTTTTTACTACATGCATATGAATATATATACGGTACATACACCAAAATAACATTTTTTACAATTTTTGTCTGTCTGTCTGTCTGTTTGTTCCGGCTAATCTCTGAAACAGCTGGACCGATTTTGATGAGACTTTCACTAATAGGTAGCTGATGATATAAGGAGTAACTTAGGCTACTTTTTTTAGACTAGCTTCGCCCCGCGGCGTCACCCGCAGTTATTGTCCTACCGCGCGCAACACGGCGGGCTTCGCCTATCAATAATAACATTTAATCTTATTTTACAAACCTCATTTAAATCTGGATCATTAGACTTGCAAATCTTCACACTGACCGGTACAGCAGCTCTGATCAGTTCATTACAGTAATTCTCGGTAGCGTTTATTTGCTGTTCAGACACTTTCGTAGAGTCTATCTCGACATAGGACTCGTCTGCACCAAGCCACCAGCTTGTTGTAGGTAGGCTGTGATGCTTCTCCAGTATTGCCGATAAAAGATGCTGGCCTGAGAAACCAAGATTTCAAGAATATGCAATCTTGTATTTTAATTAAAAATGTCTATTAGCAAATGTAGGGGACACAGTTTGAGTAGCATATGCGGTTGTCCATCGCTGGTTATAGTCAGTCGTACATTGCCCGCCCGACATGGCAGACACTTGTGACAATATACGGAGTAAAATCGGAACTAACTTGTCTTATTTATAAAGGGCAGCTATCACCTTAGATAACCTGCAAACCGTACAGCAAAAACTGAACAATAATACTATCTGTTCGTCAACACCATTAGTCTAATGACATGCATTGCTTGACATAGACGTCCTGTAAGGTTAACCACAGCGGTCAGTCTTGTAGTCAAATAACTTATTTACCTTAAAATTTAAACTATTATTAATAATTCAAACACTTAGGAATCCTACTAATCTTATAAATGCGAATGTTTGGAAGTGAAAGAATGGATTTTGATGAAACGTCACAATAATATAGCTGACACATGAGAATAACACATAGGCTATCATTTATAGAGATATATTGTAAATTACCCAAAATATAATGATAAGTGTCAAGTAAGTAGAAAAAAAATCTGTTGTCTTATTTTCATAATCATTTTCATTCATAATTAATTAAATGTTCCCGAAGGGAAGTGAGGCTGAGTATATATTATGGTCTACTTCCTTAAAGGAAAGAAAATTGAATGTTTACCAGAATGCTGCTGCATATGATCAAATCTTCTATTCCAATTGACCTTTTGTTTGACCTCTATACCCACATCTATTGGCTCTCGTGTGAAGTGGAGTGCCTCGTCACCTTTCCGGAGAACTTGCAACACTTCAACATCATTCAACCAGCCGATGTCATGAGGCTGTAATATTAATCAATAACTGCAAATTAATTGATGTGCATTTTAGCTTTTGTAATTAATTTTCCCTTCTATCTCAAATAACTAAAACTCTACCTAGGTGGTAGGACCTCTTGTGAATCCACACGGGTAGGTACTACCACCCTGCTTATTTTTGCTGTGAAGCAGTAATACGTTTCAGTTTGAAGGGTGGGGCAGCCGTTGTAATTATACTTGAGACCTAAGAAGTTATATCTCAAGGTGGGTGATGCATTTACATTGCAGATGTATATGGGCTCCTGTAACCACTTAACACCAGGTGGGCTGTGAGCTTGTCCACCCATCTAAACAATAAATAAAAAAAGCATGGTGTTACAAGCATTCACAAATAATCATTTGTGAGAGGTTTTAATAAATTTACCTGTCCACCTCCTGCTGGAAAGAGGATAGTGTTTTCTAAAATAATCTGGAAACCTTCAAATAATGATGTTTTTCCATAATCTACTATTGGTTCTTTGGTTGGCTCACACTGCAGTACTTTAGATTGATACTGAAATTGGATACATTTCACAGTATTATAAAGATCATCATCATACAATAAGGAAAATTTTAATTAAGTTCAAAACATTTCTGTGAAAAATTGTCCCTAAATAATGTAAAATATACTTATTAATTAATATGAAATTATCCCAAGCTTTTCACACAAACAATATGAATGTTATTACTTTTAAAATTAAATTTATTAATTAAATTTAGATTAATTTACATTAAATTAAAACATATATTTAATGTTCTAAGTTAATTAAAAAAACTTATTAAATAGATTTGATCATGTATTATGAAATGAAAATGGAAAACATTGTAAGCCGCTTTTTAATTTACTCTTTGATTTTAATGTTATAATAGATTTTTTTATGTAATTCTGTACAGCTTACAAGGATTGGAAGGAACTATTTAATCAATTATATTCACCTCAGTCAGAAAACTATCCTCTTGACATTTGAAAACCATTTTATTTTTCTTTTACTAGTTATTAAATATTTTATGTGATGAAATTAAAATGAATATTGATTAGTAAAATATAAACAAAGATTATAGGTAGATACACATTAGGGCAAAGCCTCAAAATCATAGATATTAGGTTAATATTTAAGTAATAACAATTTATATTCTTTGTACAAAAAACTAAAATAATTTAAACACACATAAACTGAAAAGCACTTTAGAAAAAAACTAAAATATTTATTTTGAATTTTTGACACAAGTCTGTTGCTGCTGTTAGTTTTTTTTGTTTGTTTTCGGCTTTTGGATGTTCGGCTTTTTAGCTTATCCTATTTATTTTGCTACTTTAGCTTTTACTGTAGGTTTTTTTTAAATTGCCATTGAAAAAATTTGCTATTGAACTGAGACTGAGAATTCAATGTACCTTTCGCAAGAATCTGAGAAGCTTTATCTGATGGTTTATTTTAATTTGCATAAACTTGTAACTATAAAACGTGTGGTTATTTTTTTCCTAGCTGATAGCCTTGAGAGGCTATTTCAGCGGAACCTTAACTAGTAGGTGAGCTCACGGGGCTCAAACCTGACGACGTTGCCAACACGAACCTACCACCGGATCGAAAACGACCCACTGAGAAGATCCGGCGAGAAACTCAGTGGGCTGTGTCTGTGGGTTAATTTTTTCATCGAGCTCTTCGTCACAAGCGACGGGTTCGACGAGAACGATGACTGGTGCTTGAGGTACCTAAAAGCACCGTTAGTGGATCGGGAGGATCCGAAATGACGTGTTTTGGGCGACGTCGACTGCTTTCCATTCTGTCCGCATGATCGGGAATACGTGTGGTATATAGATACGCTATTATATTAAAAATAAGTCTTAACTATACATATCTAATACGATTCAAAGAATATAAATATTATTAAGAATATGATATATAAGGAAAACGTCCAAAGAAAGACAAGAATAGGAAAATGGTACAGTTAACAAAACGTTTCAACGAAAGGAATTTTTATGTCGATTTTATCCTCCAGCAGAGCTAATATAGTAAAGTCGTATATGTTAATAGGCTCAAATCATTTGTTTTAAGCAAAACTGAAATTAAATAGCCTCGGAGTAAAATAATAAGCGTATCAGTAGCTAAGAATTTATTTGGCAAAAACTTGATACAATAAACAAAAACAGACAGGGAGCTTTCATGTAGGGTATCTTCAATTAAACATGCTCATTTAGTATTTATAGTTTCATTCATCTTAAAAAAGCCTTTAACATGTTTTTTCTCCTCTCCTATTTTTATCACTCTATCTGTCATTCTTCGTCTTCTTTTCGACTTCCTCCTAATGAGTTGAAGTCTTTCTACCTAGATGTGGTAATGCCCTATAAAGAGACCCTACAGTAAACGGTTATAAACCCACTATTACTACATATTTGCTACACACATACATTTACTACACATACGCGCTCTTGATTAAGATAAAAACAAACTTCAAAAACATTCAATTTATTTCAAAACCTTTTAATAAAAAACAGTTTAGGGTTAGTACTTTATTTCAGTAACTATATATTTCCTAAATATTCAAACAACTTAAAACAATGTATATTGTACAAAAATAAAAACTTTCAAACGGGCAAGGATTTCTATTACACACTTAGTTGACAACTTTTTTGATCGCATCATTGATGATCGAAATGCCGAAGTCGACGTCCTGTTTAGTGATGCACATTGGAGGTTTTATTCTGAATACCTGGAACAAGTAATAATTTCTAATTAATATCGATATCTTTAGGACCGATCGTTGTGGTGAGGCTTGGAGGAGGCGTATGTCCAACTGTAAGCCTCTGTGGGCTGGCAAAATAGAAGTGATATTTTTAAGTAAATCAATTTTAACGTCGTTACTAATTTAGAAGTATTTTCTTACGAGCTTACTGTACAGTTAAAGGCAAGATGTAGGGATTTTTTTTAATTTGTCGTTAACTTTATTTTATTTTCATGGCGCTATTTGTTTGGACGAGGTTGGACGCCATACACCCGCACAGATAGGCCATACACCATTATATGAATCCCACCACCTATTTTAAGGGTCGGAGACTCAATTGTAATGTGCGGCCCTTAAATTCGAATGTATGTATGACTACTTCGCAACAGATTAATAGACAACATCGTAATGCGTACAGATGCACGCATACATCCATAATGTATATAGCCTATCACCAGTTATATGTATATTAGTTTAATTTTGTTAATTCAATGCTTTTACAGCGTCAAACATTTAAAAATGGCGGTCTATATATGGATTAATGACTGTAAAAGTTCACAAGTATAACGAAACGGAATAAAATCACTAGACATAAGATTTCAATCCCAAATCTGAATTGAGGTGTCAGATATTTTTTTTCTATTATGACAATTGCAATTGCTCAGTTAGGCTAAAAGGGCGAATGGTTGCAAATAAATTTCTTTATAAAATATGTACGAAGCTTTGAAGATTGAAATTTTAATTTTAATTCCTTTCTCAACACTTTTAGTCCACATTATGATGGATTAATAGGATTGATTACAAAACATTATCACATATAATTCTTTAAAGATCTGAATCTTAGCTGTTATTAATAGACTCACATTATTAAAGCGTCCACCACGAGCGATGAGCACTCCGTTGTCTTTGATATTCTCATGGATATCATTAACTTTGGAAGTGGTCAGCGGTGTCTTAGTTCCGGGTTCAACAAGCTCCACTCCGATCATGAGGCCTTGTCCCCTGACATCGCCAATCACTGGGTGCTGCTTCTGAAGATCCATCAACTGCCTGATGAAGTATTCGCCGACTACCTTACTGTTCTGTTGCAGTCCTTCTTCTTCAATAACCTGTCAGATTAGAAATATAGTTGGTGAATTTTAAGCGATTCATAAAATTCTTTCTATGTGCAGTGGGATACACGTTTACAAAACTAATGAAAATTTTGTTAAAAACTAAGCGCTAGGTTTAATAGTGAGATAACAGTGAGTTGAAAAAATAATTTGAATTGGCTCATACAGCTCTGAGACATAGGCGTTTTATTGTATAGGTATTATAGGATATACCTACAAAAGCGACTGTTGGTTTAATACACTTTGTATCGCGTTCTTGCAAATTGACATTGATGTATGTACAATTTTTTTTTTATTTACCTAAATTTATCATTACTTTTGAGATTACCACACAAATATAATTTCATAACAATTTAAATCAAAGATAATTTTTAATTGTCTTTTTTTTTCTATTTCGAGGCAAAAGGAAAGTAGTTAAAATACCTATATTGTTTTCAAAACAGTACCTCCAATACAGCTTTTCCAACAGTCGAAGCCATCGGGTTTCCACCGAAAGTGTTAAAGTAGGCAGCCTTCGCGTGATTGGCTGCTATCTCTTTAGTGGTGACGACAGCGGCCAGAGGGAATCCGTTGCCGATCCCCTTAGCCATCGTCACGATGTCGGGCTTCACGCCGTGCGTCTCGAAGCCCCAGAAATGATCTCCAGTGCGACCGAAGCCTGTTTGTACCTGAACAATGATGTACAAAGCTATAAATTATATATAAAGTACAGCAGAAACAAAACTGCTACAGTACCCGGCGCGTAGTAGTATCGTCGAGAATGTAAATCCTGTGCATCAACGGATTTTAAATTGGGTTTTCGTGGAGTGCTAGATGAGAGATATGACTGATATTTGTAAAGCACAAAATAAAAAATAAACTGTCTTTATCAAAAAATTTATGTTGGTTGATAAGCCTTAGTTTTACATCTATGTGTTAATTTATTATGAACTCTCACCTCATCAGCTACATACAAGCCACCATTCTTCTTGATCAACTCTTGAGCTTTCTTCAGGTATCCCTTAGGGAATTGCACGACTCCACCAGCACCCTGAATGGATTCCGCAAAGAATGCCGCTACTCTGCCGGCCGGAACTGAGTTACCTAATAGCTGAAGAGCAACCAAATAATTTATTATAGATGCATATTTAGTGTTAGGAAAGGCAGTAGGGGCTACATATTTAGTGTTAGGAAAGGCGGTAGGGGGGTATATTTCTAATATAGGTATTATTATTTAATTATGACATACTAGGCTGCACTAAAAGTATCGGGAATGGAATATTTCCACTGTTCCTGTCATATTAAAATCTTTTTAATTGAAAACTCCTTGGTTTTAAAAATCAAATGCCATTTATTTATTTAAAAAAAGATTCTCGGTCTTGTCACGAGGTTTTGTCAAACTTGTTTAGTCGTTGAGAAAATGGAATTGACTCGAGAAAATTCAAGAGTGATAATTTATTATGACTTTCGAAGTGGTTTAACACAAAAACAGTGTGTTGACCGGATGATTTCTGCATTTGGTGATGAAGCCCCATCCAAAACCACAATTTATCGCTGGTTTGCTGAGTTTCAACGTGGACGTGTCAAGCTCAGTGATGATCCCCGTCAAGGTCGTCCAAAAACTGCAGTCACCCAAGAAAACGTTGATGCTGTGCGTAAGCTGATTGAGGAAGATCGACATGTGACATACCGCGAAATTCAGGCAACTTTAGACATTGGCATGAGTCAAATACAAATAATCTTGCATGAACAATTAAGTGTAAAAAAGTTGTTTTCCCGATGGATACCGCATTCGCTCTGTGAAGAGCAAAAAGCGGCTCGCGTTACTTGGTGCGTCAGAACTCTCGAAAGATTCCACGCAGGATCCTCAAATGCTATATACAACATTGTATCAGGTGAAATGAATGCTAGATATACCTACGCGTACGAACCTGAAACAAAAAACCAGTCACGAGTTTGGGTGTTCGAAAATGAGTTAAAGCCAACAAAAATTGTTCGTTCACGGAGTGTTGCAAAAAAAATTGTGGCCACGTTTGTCTCCAAAACCGGCCATGTTACGACTATTCCTCTTGAGGGACAAAGAAAGGTTAATGCAGAATGGTATGATAGCATATGTTTGCCACAGATCGTTTCTGAACTCCGTAAAGAGAACTGCAACCGCCGCATCATCCTCCATCACGACAATGCGAGTTCTCACACCGCGCACAGAACAAAAGAGTTTTTAGAGCAAGAAAGCATAGAATTATTAGAACATCCGCCGTACAGCCCCGACCTAAGCCCTAATGATTTCTATACTTTCCCTAAAATAAAGAATAAATTGCGTGGACAGAGATTTTCATCACCTGAAGAAGCTGTGGACGCCTACAAAACGGCCATTTTGGAGACCCCAACTTCCGAATGGAATGGTTGCTTCAATAATTGGTTCCATCGTATGGAAAAATGTGTCAAATTTCGCGGAGAATACTTCGAAAAGCAATAAATACATTTTTAAATAGTAATGTTGTGTCTCTTCGTTAATTCCCGAAATTTTCAGTGCCGCCCTCGTAATATACACATAATACTGATATTATTAATAATAATACTATATAATAATATTATAATGTTATTATGTATTTGTATTTGATATTATACTACAAATGTTGTATTACAAGCAGAGCTGAGGAAAATCTCTGCAGAAGCATTTATAATGAAAATTATAACAAAAAAAAAAACAATAATATTAGAAAATGAAAAGAACTAAAATAAAATATATAGAATATTAGAAAAGCTAAATTAACTATAAAATATTGCCCACTGAGTTTCGCGCCGGATCTTCTCAGTGGTTCGCGATTCGGATCTGGGTGGTAGGTTCTGCGAAGCACTGCTCTTGCTAGGGCTAGTGTTAGCAAATTCACTCAGGTTGAGCCCGTGAGCTCACCTACCCGTCCGGGCGTAGTTGGAATAGCCTCTTAGACTACTAGCGAACAGGTAGGGGAAAAAGGTCAAAATACAAAAGTACCGCATTGTAACGAAATTACGTAGTAATTGTGCTACCGAAATAATAATAAAATACAAAAAAAAAGTCGGTTTCAAGAGCGTTAAATGAGAATACCATCAGTGTAGTGTAGTATATTATGGTAGGACGTCTTGTGAGTCCGCGCGGGTAGGTACCACCGCCCTGCCTATTTCGGCCGTGAAGCAGTAATGCGTTTCGGTTTGAAGGGTGGGGCAGCCGTTGTAACTATACTGAGATCTTAGAACTTATATCTCAAGTTGGGTGGCGCATTTGCGTTATAAATGTCTAAAGGTTCCAGTAACCACTTAACACCAGGTGGGCTGTGAGCTCGTCCAAACATCAAAGCAATAAAACAAAAGTCAATTCAATAATAGTCCAACAAGGATAACTCAAAACATAAATCTAGATAGCATTTCAATGGCTAAATGAGAAGAACCGGCATTCAAGTCAATAATTAGAAGAATCACCAATCGGTTCACCTCTTTTTTTAAGACTGCATACATACCTTTTCATTTCAAATCCTTTTTTTTACTAAGTGGGCGAGCAAAGGCTCAGCCAGGCAATTCAAATCTCTATAATAACAATAGTTTACGAATAAGCTTACAATATAACATAAATATAGCAACAGCAAAAGCACAAACTCGTTATTGCTATCTAATTATAACAGTTGCTTATGTAATGTCTGCGTACCTCGTTAAGTTGGTGGACATATTTGTCAGTGCTGATGCACTCTCCGGTGCACGAGCAGGATCCTGGAGCTTGCGAGATAGAGTCCCTGCAGCCTCCGAAAGCGCCTCTGAAAGGATCAGGGTGGACTGCCTGTTGAGAAAATTGTTGTATTCTTTTTAGAAATGGCGTTTTATTTAATAAATAAAAAAAAATAAAAAAAAATCGGTTGTCTGTAAAGTCGGTTTACTGACGATAGTTGACGTGACAACGTCATAAGAAAATACGCCTCAGAGCGAGGTAACGCCGCATGATTCATGTTTTTTCGTGCGTGCAGCCGGCTCCATTCGAATTATAAGACGTTGTCACGTCAAAAAAAGAACATTCGATATTCAGTGAGCGACTTATTCATATTGCACCTTAATCTTTAATCAACAAATTTCCGGCCAATTTTCAACAAAGTTCACGTTTATTTAACAATAATAAGCTAGATGTATTGTAAGAACCTTAGTCTTAAACGCCACTACACGTGAAGCGTTTATGACGAAGGTTCGAGAACTGTTTCTCAGAGAGTTAGCAGAGTCATCTAATTGATAATATTTGTTTATATATGTTTTTATATGTATATATTTATGATATGTATATGTATATATTTATGTATATCTATAAATATTATGTATGTTATATATACACATATGTTTAAGTAATATCACCTTCACACTACACCTACCAAGCTTCATCTCTGCACTCCCCTAAGGTAGAGGAGAATGCCTATGGCATTAAGTCCGCCTTTATACTTTCTAGTATGAGGAGTTATAAATAAATAAATAAAAATAAATAAATCTGGATAATCAAAAAGGTCTTATTTACTTTCCAATCGATAAATAAGTCAAAAAGTTACTGGTAAAATATGTATTTTGTAAAACCGAAGTTTAAAAAAACGACGTTTATGTGAATGTGACGGGATATATATAATATATATTATATAAATTAAGATTCCAATTAGTTAAGTATGATTCTGTGTGACTTGAGTGCTTTCTGTAAGTTAATTTCAATTTGAGGTCTTACGTGGTAGAAACCTGGAGGGACGGGAATGGCCATCCTGTACGACTGGGTTGCCGTCAGGCCCATGAGGCTGCTGGTGTAGCCGTGGTAGCTGGTCTGCAGCGATATGATGTCTAGGTTTCCTGTGTACGCTTTCGCCAGCAAAGTCGCCAGTTCATTAGCTTCTGATCCACTGTTCACTAAATATACCACCTGGAAGAATTGGCTTGATGAACGATCTGTTCAACTTTAGTTTGATCGCCGGCAAGAATATCTCAGAGACTCAGATAATTGCCCTCTAGTACGTATCTGATATCATTAAAAATTTTAGTTTTGTAAAGATTATTTTTTATACAATTAATGAATTAGTTATATTTTTCAAACTTGAGTTGCCTCTTGATTTTTTCAGCATAAAATTTGGAATACAAATTAAAAAATGCAATGTCGATAAGTAAAAAATATTAAAAAAATGTATGTCTCTACTTTTTCACTACACAGATAAGGATAGCCTATATTAACAATCTAAAAAAAATCTAGGTTACATTTTTCCAGCTTATTTTAATAACAAAAGTTTGCTATTAAAAACCTAAATATGTAAGTATACACTTATGATCTAGTTTTCTTATTCGACATCGCTTTTTTGATCGTCTTGGTTTACAACGTAGGCCTAAGACTTCTTCCATAAAGCTCTCGCTTCGGAACCCTAACTAATTCCCAAATTCTTTTTTTTAAATATCAAAATAATGAAAAAAACTGTTGACCGCTTAACATCGATGAAAGTAAATTCTCAAAGACCGTTATCGTTTTAATTATTTTGTTGTTTATTTATTGAACGAACTGTGTATATAAAATGACAATTTTTCTGAGATAATTAAGTCGACCTTCAAAGAGGATTCCCGTAGATGAGTTCTTTGTAAGACTAAAGCGCATTTTAAGATTCATATGATACGAGATCCTAAAAGGATTTTCGGGTTGTCCTCTCAAGTGCTTATAGCGAAAAATAGAATCTTAAATGATTAAATTTTAAATCTCACTTAGATAACACTCAAAGTCTAGGTGATTAATAGCTTGTCGAATAACATTTCTTTCGTTGGCGTGTGTCTTTATTGTTCTTTTTATTAAGACGTAAAAAGCCGTAACTATCTATGGTAATATTATTAATTCAATAGCATTTTATAGTATTAGCTACATTGGATAGGCCCGCAGCCTACGGATACGAACGCTCCCACCCAGAGACATTAGATTGAAATTATAATTTGTCTTGGTACTGAAACAAACAGGTTAAGGACCGGAGCGGTCCCTGTGGGTGGATACTATTACTTTACCAAAACAAAATTCCAAAGTTCCCTTGGGACCGCCGCAACTCACCTGCCTAGAACACTATCCTTTTTTTTTTTTTTTTTTTTTTTTTTTTTATTTTTTTATGATTGAAGGATTACTGGTGGCCCGGAGGCCTTTCCAGTTTCACCAGGACAGGTGGGCGAGCAAAGGCTCAGCCAGGAGGGGTGGGATTTGCTAACAGCTACCCGAGCGCCTCCGAAGGAGACCTAACAGCTCAAGAGCAGCTGCTTCGCGAATGAATCTACTACCGGATCGGAATCGCGACCCGCTGAGAAGATCCGGCGAGAAACTCAGCGAGCTGATTCATGGGTTAGGTTGCACGGCGAACTCTTTGTCGAGTTCGACGAGTACGGTTACCGAGGTCCCTAAGCCTGCTCCTAGAGCTGAAGGCGTCTAGTGCGAAGGTTATTGGATCTGATGGATCCGTAAGGACGTGTCTAGGGCGTCGACGGTGACTGGCTCCTGCATGATCAGGATTCGGGGAGTAGTCAGCGGCGGCTACGATAAGGCGATTATCATGACGCATAGCCTTATCGAAGTACCGTTCCGACGCTGACTTCATGTATTTCTGTATAGATTCGAGGTCCAGGTCGTCGTGTAGGTCAACGTTCCTCACGAACCACGGAGCTCCGACGGCTAACCTGCAAAAGCGGGATTGTAGAGATTGAAGGGTGTCTATGTGCGTGCGGGCCGCGTGAGCGAACACCACACTCGCGTAAGTCATGACGGGCCTTATGCAAGTTTTGTAAAGTGTCACCTTGTTCCGAAGGGACATTTTACTCCGCTTACAAATCATGGGGTAGAGTCTACCGAGAATAAACGCGGCACGGTCACGGACTGATTTTATATGCGGGCGGAATGTCATCGATGCATCCAGGGTAACGCCCAGGTACTTGACCTTCCTGGCCCAGGGTATGGATTGACTAAAGAGAGTAATCGGGGGTGTGAGATTCCTCCTCCTAATACGGGAGGAAATCCGTGCGGAGCTTCCCCTCTGAAAGAGCACCGCAGTACTTTTCGCTGGGTTGATGTCTATGCGCCATTTTCGGAACCACTGTCCTAGGGCTCTGAAGCTTCTTCGCGATTAGGGACTTGTTTCTACTGGAATAGTAAACAGTCGTGTCGTCGGCGAATAAAGCTAAATGGGTCGGCGGCGACCGGGGAATATCGTTAACGAATAAGCTAAATAGGAGGGGTGAGAGGACAGAGCCTTGCGGGACTCCAGCTGTGAGAGGTCGTGGGGAGGAGCGGGTTCCCTCGACTCGATATCGAAAAGAGCGGTTCGACAAGAAGTCCCGTATGATGAGCACGAGACTATCCGGCACACCCATGTTGAATAGTTTGAAAATCAAACCGTTGTGCCAGACTTTGTCGAACGCTTTTGCGACGTCGAAGAAGAGAGCTCCCGTGTATAACGGTTTTGGTCGATTAAGCCCCACAAGAATGTGCTCCGTGAGGCGGTGCACCTGTTGAACGCATGAGTGATTTGTACGGAATCCGAATTGTTCATCGATGAGAATGCCCTTGGATGAGACGAAGTCTCTGAGGCGTTTGTAGAGCAGACGCTCATACAGTTTGCCTAGAGACATGAGGAGGCTAATCGGGCGGTAGCTCGTCGGATGATTTTTTGGTTTACCGGGTTTATGTATGCCGATAACGTCCGCTTCTTTCCACACCGCGGGAAAGATACAGTTCGCCATAGCGGCATTGAAAATAGATGCCAACATCACGATGAGTTGGACGGGTAGAAGTTTAATAACGCGGTTGGATATACCGTCGGAACCGGGAGCCTTGCGAGGACGTAGGTCTTTGATCAAGTCTTTAACTTCCATCGGGGTGACGGGTGGTAATACATCAGAGGGTGGCAAGGAGGCTCTGCGTTCTACCTCACTGTCTACTAATTCTACATGCACAGGGTCCACGGATTGAGTGCTGGGCGTGCACTGGGTTTGCAATGTATCGGCCAGCAGCTCTGCTTTTTCGTCATCATCGAACGCCGTGAGTCGGCCTGAGGGGCCTACGAGGGGGGGCATAGTTACTACCGTATCCGATTTGAGAGTACGAGCTAAGCGGTAGTAAGACCTTTGGGAGGGCGCGAGTCCTTCTAAGAAATCAGACCATCTGGCATCTCGGACTTCGGCGATGCGAGACTTTACGTCGCGTTGTAGGGCACGCATTCGAATACGATTTTCCGCGGTAGGATACCTGTCGTAGGCGCGTATCGAGGCGTTCTTAGCTCTAAGGAGTTCCCTAATATCGTCGGACAATTTGAGAACACTATCCCTGACCGCATGTTTTCTATTGAATATGTAAGAAACGCGGACCGCTATGGCTCTTCTAGGCTAGTAGCTATAGCATATTGAAGGGGGATTATTCGACAATATAATTAATTGCATAATCAAAAAAACTAAAAGTAGGAATAGCTTATTTAAGTAATTCTTTATCCATATGCATTTAGTAATTTTTGTCAAAAAATGCTAAAAATCTCGGTCCTTAACCTGTTAAAGAATTTTTTTGTTTTTAAACTAAATAATATTTATTTCCATTGTTGATTTTTGTTGTACGATGATTTTCCTTGTTCGGATCTTAAATTAAAAAAAAAAGATATCAGATAGCGGAATTTGAACATTGGTGTAGATAGACGTTATGCTTAATACCCGACGTCTTATCTTTTAGGTCAAAATGTCCATTGTCATATGGCGGACAGCTGTGCACTTTGGCTGCGATAATCACCGCCAGTGCGAGGTCGTCAACACTTGTAGTATAATAAAAACTGGTTTTTTTTGTTAATTACTTATTAAATCAATAATCAATCGTGTTGTTTTTATAATATTGTTTTTGTTAATTGTGCACAATGCGTTCGCGAAAGGTGATGTCAAAGACGAAGGTCAACTGAATAGTTTCATTGAACTACGTATTACAAATGTCATTGCAGTAAACCACCTAGATAATAAATTTTGTAAATAATTTTGTTTCTTTTGTTATTTCGTGATTAATCAAATTATCTCACATTATTCACTTTTAAAACTGTATGAAGGCTACATTTTGAGTTCGAGACATTTTCTCGGATTAACTTTGCCTATCGAAGTTTTAAATCAGCCACTATCGACTTTATGCCCAGTTATTAATTCCATATAAGAGTATTCAAGCCAGCATTGATTGGCCTAATTATTCTCCTTATTTCTGCTGTGAAGAAGTGTAAAGTTCTGGTCCAAAACGACAGCTGATCTACAGTACAACGGAGATGTAGCGAGTAACCATTATAGAACATAAGATATTTGACAGTTCCTGAATCTCGCTAACGACAATTTTAAGATAAGTTTGCTTAAATACAAGTTCCAAACAATATTATTAGGACCGTCGGTCTACCGATATCATCCGCTCGATGGGAGATCTTGTCATTTTCGCTACTTTGTTTTACCTACCTATTCGCTGGTAGCCTCAAGGGTCTATCCTAGCTACGTACGGCCGTGACCTTTACCCCCCAAAGAGACTTAGATCGTATATCCAGGATGGGTGACGGCAATCAAGATGACATGTATATAGTATGGATTTAAAACGAGGCGAGCTGTGATCTCGTTCCATTTATCAAAGCAATAAAAAAGATTTAAAGTTTATGAGAATTCATTCTGACTTACGTTCAAATCCCCCGGGAGCTTAGCGGCTAATTGTTCGACGTACTCATAGATTTTCGGATGTCTGTACAGGTTGGTCGTATGCCACAGTACATCGAGTTGATCTTTGAGGGCTGCATTTACTTTTCTGCAAGTATAGTAAAAGAATAAAATTCTGAGACCATTTTTAAAAGAGCCTTAGGTTCCTCCTGGTCTAGCTTGGCCACAATTCTGATCGTTTGGCTCTATGTAGAGACAGGTGCTTTTTGTGTCGCTATTGCCACTATACTAAACTTTTGATTGAAAGAACTTTGCCTAACATGATCCCATAGGTCTTTCGAGATTAGTAACTCTTCATTTTGGGAGCGGACGTAATTTAACATAGCTAAATTGGTACTTGGAATATTAATAAAGGTCTCTGTTTTTTTTTATTCCCTTTGTAGGCAGACGAGCATACGGCCTATCTGACTGTGAGGGTTTACCGTCGCCCACGGACTTCAGCAATACTAGGGGCAGAGCCAAGCCGCTACCTACTGCTTTTATTAGGTTGGATGTTACGGAATCTTTGAAAGTCATCTTCACCAACCTTGAGACGGGCGATTAACTTGAAAACTGCACACGCATTTAGGACCCATAGCAAATATCATAATTTTATCATTCCGTCCAATATTCTGACGGGTATCGGAAGGATATAAAAATGTAATACGCATCTTTATTTCAGTTTGAACTTTGAGCGTATGTTTCTTATGTTTTTAATACTACGAGTACATACATAATATACATAAAATAAGATTATTCCATTGTTGCACTTTTATTTTTCTGTTCTCAAATCTTCTCTAATATAATGATTAAAAAATATCTGACACCTTTTTTACGCTTTGCTCATTCAATCGCCATCTTCTTTTCTCTCTCATTCTCTTTTCCCTTTCTTATCGTTTTCTCTCACTCACATCTTAACGCTACTTTCCACACTATTTTCGTGCATTCCGTTCTTACAAAGCCTACATTCATATATGTGAAAGTGGTTGACAGTTTTGATTCCATTCTTGGGGCTGTTATTAGTTATTGTACTCACGGATGACAATGGCCCACGGAGACGGTGACGATTCCACCGAACAGATCCAGGTATCTCTTGCCGTCGTTGTCGTATAACCACTGCATGTGCCCCTGGGTGAGAAGCACCGGCTTCTTATAGGCGTTCGTGATTGAAGGCGGCATGTAAACTCCTTTCATTTGTTCTACTTGTTGGTACGAAGGTCCCTGCGTTTACAACCATACTTAGAAAAAAAAAGTTGATAAATATATACAATTTTTAAATATACAAAATTTATATCGACGGGAGAACGCGGAAAAGTCGTAACTTGCATTTTGGGCTAAATAACTTTTTACCATATTATATTTCATGTAAATAATAATAATAATAATTGCATTTATTTACTCCACAACACAAATACAAATAAATTTTCAATTAATATGACATAAAAATTCTAATTCTAAACAATATTACAATATATTATACTAACATAGGTATATACGGCTCTGGTGTCTGGTGTAATTTTGGGTTTTTCAAGTTACGACAATTCCGCTTTCTTTCTTTAATATCATACACCAGAGGGCCCAATCCATCGAGATGATCAGACCAAATCCTGTCTGGACTTAAAGTTCCACGATGCCCTCAAGAAGGCAAAATATCGCAGCAGATGGAGAACAATTGCGCATGAGAGAATGATGCAGCGTGGGAGTGACGACCCTCATTAATGAGGAGAGCGACTAAGAAATACATCTTTAATTTGTATTCGTACAGGATAAATTACGTAATTTGTTATTTATGTTTTAAGATTCACTTGAACCTCGTTACGACTAATAACGCTACCATTAGTCAGTTCCATTATTTTTGCGTTAAGAAAAATAAATGCACTTGCAAATCGATATAGCTTTCTTTGTTATTAATAAAATATTAAAAAAACTTTACCGTGTACGGTCTGGGCACGAAATCCGTCGGCGGCATTTTGGCCGTGCTGTACGTTCTGACGATGTCGAAGCATAATTTTGTTCCTAAAATATTTTTTTTTTCAGTAACATTTTAATTACTTTTTTCCAGCTGATTCGTAGATCGTGGCTTTTTGCACACAAACCTATTACATAACTCTTCGAACAAATGTTTTACCATCCGTCAAATCACAGTGTAGCATTACAGTGTGATTTGACGGACGGTAAAAGCGTGTCGGCGAGAGTCATGGCCATCCATGAGCTTTTATTAGCTTGATCACCATATAAAAATATAGCATTAAATATGTAGCTTGCTTTACTGTTAAGGCGTTTATTTTATTTTATTTTATTGTTTAATTTTAACAGCACTATTTTCTGATCTCTACGACAACTATAAATACTCGATACGTCGGAATTTTTTTAATGAAAGTAAATTAATAAATTAAAAGTAGTTTTAATTGTGTCTATGTTGCCAAATCCTTCGGACGTTTTGTGAACATGCAAAATAAATGCATTTTAAAAGCAGCATACAAACAATGCTACTCTGAAAAAAGCACCTAAGCATATACGAAGTCTTTCTGAATTTAAATTTGAATAATTTATTATATATTTATTTATATTTATTATTAAGAATTATATTTCATTCATTTATGAAAGAGGAAATGGATTTTGAAATATTGAAATCGATTTTTATAGATTTTTTATTCTGGGAAGAATTTGTTCCCTTCATTTTATAAACGAGCCTCTTTGAGGGTTCGATCAGCAAAATATCTTTTAAATTATATAGTAATTCTTGGCGACTCGCGAGTTTTTCTATTACATCCCATAAAACTTAAATTCCATCTAGGTAATCATAAAATTATAGGAATCAACAAATATTAGAGAAAACGTGATATAATATAAGTAATATTGATAACGATAAATTCTTCGGTAATAATTTAATATAAATACAAATTAATGAAATATATAAAAAAAACGTTTCAATATCAAATAAAATTAAGAAATACAATAAAATAAAAAAAATTGAAAACTATGATACACAAAAGCATAAGAAAAAAATACTTTAGTTAGGTTTTTTAATTACTTACCTCTATTAGCCATTTCGATGTGTTTCTCTGTTGAGGCGATTGCAATATGTCACACTAGAACTGCCCTACTCGTTCTGAACGATGCGACGCGGGAATTTCACTTTTGTTGCCATTAATCTCTAGTTTGATTAACATTAAGGCAGTTTAACATTTGTCCATTATTTAAGTGATATGTACTTTTTTTTGAGCTAGTTTTCTGACCGCAACTTTGCCCGCGTGATCGTCACTAGATTTCGCTTGGGTTGAAAAGATAGGCTAAGTTCTTTCCCAAGGTTCAAACTATGTTCTATATATATATTTATTGCTTAGATGGGTGGACGAGCTCACAACCCACCTGGTGTTAAGTGGTTACTAGAGTCCATACACATCTACAACGTAAATGCCGTCACCCACCATGAAATATGAGTTCTAAGGTCTCAGGTATAGGTACAACGGCTGCCCCACCCTTCAAACCGAAACGCATTAATGCTTCACGGCAGAAATAAGCAGGGTGGTGGTACTAACCCGCGCGGACTCTCAAGAGGTCCTACCACCAGTAAATATAACTAGTCACGCCATAAGTTCTGTTACAGAAAATGTTTTTTTTAATGAAGTAAAAATATTATTAAAATGTATACCTTCACATTTATTAAAGTCTCAGCAAAAAAAAAAACTATTCGAAATGGCCACCTTTGGATTTTACACAGGCCTTTAATCTGTTTGGCCACGAATCAATGGATTTACGTATTGTTTCCAAGGGAATTTTCGCCACTGCTTGCTCCAAAGATTTTTTAAGATACTCAATGTCGCCGTATCGCTTAGAACAGACTATGTCCTCTAAAACTGACCATAATTTGAAGTTTAAAGGGTTGGAGGTCTGGGCTAGATCAGGGCCAGTCTTCAGCTCTTATAAGTCCGGAAGGTAGGGTTCGTGGAATGTGACTCCTTGATATGACACGCCCCACCAAACCATCACTGACGCAGGATGATGACCACGTTGTACCTTTCCGACCACTTGAGCAGCTTCTTTAGAACTGTGAGCGTACACTTTATCCTTTTTCTTATTTGTAGTATATTTAAAATCGTAATTTTTTTTAATCGGTAAAGAGGATTTTTCTGTGCGGATGACAGTGCGTGATTTATTCCATGTTAATAGTTTCGGGGATGTGCCCGAACAAACAAACAAACAGGTAGAAATTAACTCAATAAAAAAAAAACTAATGCTTTACGCGAAGCAGTGAACGGACCTTAACAACAATTAATGTATTACAAACGGGAGCGCAACAACTTAGCATTTATGTTTTAAATCGCTTTAATCGTGACACAGTGATAAGTTTTATGAACGCCCCGAGAGCTGAGATTCGGTAAGGTAATACGTTTTTGTATTTGATAAGGTAGAATTCGCGTGGAGTGGCCCGAAGGCCTTTCCAGTCACACAAAGACCTGAGTGTGAGTGAGGTGAGTGAGCCTGGGCTAAACAGGACGGGGGAAACTGTAAAGTCTTTCCATATACATTTTTACCTAGAGCCACTGCGGTCGTCCACAGTGCTTTTTCAGAGGTATTTTTTGCCACGTACCATCCGGCTATGGAATGAGCTCCTCTCCACGGTGTTTCCCGGGCGCTATGACATGTTCTTCTTCAAACGAGACTTGTGGAGAGTATTAAGCGGTAGGCAGCGGCTTGACTTTGCCCTTGGCATTGCTGAAGTCCATGGCCGACGGTAACCACTCACCATCAGGTGGGCCGTATGTTCGTCTGCCTACAATGGCAATAAAAAAATATATGGCACGTTGAATGCAATTAGCAAGAGGACATGTTGCTCTGACCCCACATAATGTAGGATAAGGGCAAGAGAAGAAAAAGAAAAGTTATCCTGTCGCGAAGCAGCCAAGAATGGATATCCGCTAAGCTACCCAATCCGAATTGCTCATCTAGAGCAATAAAAATAATGCTCATAGTAAATACTACTCGATATTATGACTTACATTTTTATTAGTACTAGTATCGTTAATGCGGGGCGTAGTGCCGACCTTATCAAATGTTTTTTTTATGGTGACAAGAAAACTTCAGTAGAAGGGTTTTCTTTAGAAATAAACACACAATAAATGAAAAATGTGTGCGTGTACTAGTGTACACACGTAAGAAGTGAAACTTATTTTTCGAAAAATGATCTACATGCAACTTTCTAGAAATTGGTTAAATAAAGTTAAATTAGATAAAGTTTAAACAAAAGGATTTTATTATCATAGACATGAATACAAAAAAGATGGCGCGTAACGGAAAAATGTGACGCGTAACCGAAAAATGTGACGGTAAATTTTTTTCCAACGCCGATAAAGAAGTTTCACTTCAAAATGCTTGTTGTAGGTACATTTATTTGATTTCAAAGCATAGTTATTACTGGTAGGATGTCTTGTGAGTCCACACGCGTAGGTACCACCGCCCTGCGTATTTCTGCCGTGAAGCAGTAATGCGTTTCGGTTTGAAGGGCAGGGCACCGTTGTACTGTAAAAGTGAGATTTTACAACTATGTCTCACGGTGGGTGGTGGCATTTACGTTGTATATGTCTATGGGCTCCGGTAACCACTTAACATCAGGTGGGCCATGAGCTCGTCCACCCACCTGAGCAATAAATAAATAAAAAGTTTTCAGATTACATTCAATGGAAGAAGCAGTTGTATTTTATTGTGGTATAAAATTGTAGTAGTTCCATTACTTCTTTCTTTTTGAAGTGAAACTTCTTTATCGGCGTTGGAAAAAAATTTACCGTCACATTTTTCGGTTACGCGTCACATTTTTCCGTTACGCGCCATCTTTTTTGTATTCATGTCTATGATAATAAAATCCTTTTGTTTAAACTTTATCTAATTTAACTTTTTTGTATTCATGTCTATGATAATAAAATCCTTTTGTTTAAACTTTATCTAATTTAACTTTATTTAACCAATTTCTAGAAAGTTGCATGTAGATCATTTTTCGAAAAATAAGGCCATAAATAAGTTTCACTTCTTACGTGTGTACACTAGTACACGCACACATTTTTTTTTCAATGCGGCAATTGGCTTCTTGCGCTGCTATTTTTGCAGTGTCGATTTTGTAAAAAAAAAAGTTTTATTAAATAAATACTTTAAAAAAAGAGGGGGAAGAGGTCGACCGAAGAAGACATGGATGGAGTGGGTGAATGACGATGTGAAAGAGAGAAGAGTGAGTGTTGAGATGACGGCTGATAGAAAAGAATGGAAGAGCAAAATTAGCTGTGCCGATCCCACCTAGTGGGATAAGGTGGAGAAAAAGAAGACTAAAAAAACGCAGAGAGATGAAATGAAATTCATTTATTTGAAATTGTAATCCATTGGGGTGAATTAAATGAAATCAAATGTTGATAAAATGAAATAAAGTCTCAATAAAATTGTAAGCATTTGCTAAGAATTTACTTCCGTGGGTTTTTTGGAGGAGCCCGGGAAGTTATGGACCAGCGACTCTGTTTCATTTTTCCACACTTGTGCACTTTCACAGATGCTAAACGGTTAATAAAGTACGTATTATTAGACGTTTAAACCTGAAGAATCTTCAGGTTTAAACGTCTAATAATACGTCAACAATCACTAAACTTAACAAATTATAAAAATCATCTAAAGTTCGCTTCACAGCGTTTCCGCCAAAATCTCAGTAATCCGTTTCAAAACAATTATCATTTCTTCGTGACCTTTTTAATGGCGTCGTCGATAACTGAAATACCAAAATCAACATCTGCCTTCGTGATGCACATCGGCGGCTTCATTCTGAACACCTGCAACAATTGACAACCGTTATTATTCATGACTAGCGACGCGCCCTCGCTTCGCTTCGGAAGCATTAAATTTTATTATTGATAGCTGAGTCCCGCGATGTTACAAGCGATTATTGTAGTACCGCGGGTGAAGCCGCGGGGCAAAGCTAGTCTAAAAAAAGTAGCCTAAGTTACTCCTTGTATCATCAGCTACCTATCAGTTAAAGTCCCGTCAAAATCGGTCCAGCGGTTCCAGAGATTAGCCGGAACAAACAGAACGACAGACAGACAGACAAAAATTGTAAAAAATGTTATTTTGGTGTATATATACCGTATATATAAATTCATATGCATGTAGTAAAAAGCGGTTATTTCAATATTACAAACAGACAATTTTTTTTATACGTATAGATTTCATTTAATCGGTCATAAAGCTAGTGGGTGAGCGACAAAACGAATAAATATAATTGAATGAAAAAAAAACAAATTCTGTTCCACTGAATTTTGATTCGAAATCGTATCTCATTCTAGTTACTGGAGATTGAGAGACAGATAATAATGAAATAGGTGTGGATGGTATTATCTAACTATCAAATACCCAAAACTCACATTACTCCACCGCCCGCCAAGTACGACTAGAACTCCATTGTCTTTAATCTCTTCGTGTATATCTTTCACAAGGGACACCGGCAGGGGTTTCTTAGTGCCAGGCTCGACCAGCTCGACCCCGATCATGAGGCCCTGTCCTCTCACATCGCCAATCACTGGATGCTGCTTCTGTAGCTCCATCAACTGCCTGATGAAGTATTCGCCAACAGTTTTGCTGTTCTTTTGAAGTTCTTCCTCGTCAATAACCTAAAAAACCAATTTGCCTAATCACAATTTCGGTATCGCTCACAAAGCATTTAACGGTGAAAGGCGATTGCATGCAGCAGAGATGCGAATGTTGCGATAGATGTGTGGAGTAACGAGAATGGATAGAATACGGAATGAATATGTTAGAGGAAGTCTGAAAGTGGCACCTGTGACAGAGAAGCTGAAAAGTGCGCGTTTGGGATGGTATGGACATGTGATGAGACGAAATGAAAATGAAGTTGGTAAGAGAATGTTAACTAAGAATATGGAAGGATATAGAGGAAGAGGTAGACTTAAGAAGACATGGATGGATTGCGTGAAAGACGATATGGGTAAGAGGGGAGTGAGCGAAGAAATTGTTTATGATAGAAGAGTATGGAAGGAGAAAACATGTTGCGCCGACCGGTAACTGGGAGAAGGGCAGGATAATGATGATGATTAATCCTGTATTGAGTGCATATAAGAGTTCATAGACATCGTAACATGAATATAATACGTTACTTTTAAATGCATTTACATCTAATACGGCCTTTCCAACTGTTGCGGCCAAAGCGTTTCCTCCAAAAGTGTTGAAATACGATTTTCCGCTGTGGGCGGCTGCTATCTCTTTAGTGGTGACGACAGCGGCCAGAGGGAAACCGTTGCCGATCCCCTTAGCCATCGTCACGATATCAGGCTTCACGCCGTGTGTCTCGAAGCCCCAGTAGTGGTCTCCGGTACGACCGAAACCCGTCTGGACCTAGAAGAAGTTAAATATTTGTATTACGAAACTTATTAATCTCTGTAATGTAATTTGAACTAAACTTTGAGGGCAGGAAATTTACTTTAGAATATTTTTTTAGGATTTCCTTCCAAAGCATATAAGTTTACGGTACGCCTGATGATGGGTGGTTACGGTCGTTCTGGACGTCAGCAATTTCAGGGGCACAAGACCACTGCTTACTGCTGACAACTCATTTCAAAATTCGTTTTAAAAGGATTCCGACCATTCCAGATTTAGTTGATACGTGACAAAAATGATCTCTGGAAAAACTTTGTGGACGAGCGAAACTTCCATGTAGACTTATACCACATTAAAACGTTCTCTGGTCTAAGTCTTCCTAAAACGTTCTTTGCTTAGGTTCTACCTCACCTCATCAGCTACATACAAGCCGCCATTCTTCTTGATTAGCTCTTGAGCTCTCTTCAGGTATCCCTTAGGGAACTGCACCACTCCACCAGCACCCTGGATAGATTCCGCGAAGAACGCTGCTACTCTGCCGGCTGGTACAGAATTACCTAGGAGCTGTCGTTAAAAAACAATGTGTACCTATAGGTATATTCAAAGACTTTTCAGTACCAAAGTACCAATAACACACGAGAGTCTTAACTTGGGGCCGCTTAATGTGATCAGTGAAATTAATAAATTATCAGAGTAAAAAGAAAGTATCAGAACGCAAATGCCGTCACCCACGCGTGTCCATATGAGTTATATTGTACAACCGTTGTCTAAACCTTCACACGGGAAAGCTTATGACCGCTTCGCGACAGCAATAGTCAGGGTGGTGGTACTTACCCATGCGAGTATACAATACGCCTTACCACCAGTAATTCAGCAAATTGATGTATGTATTTCGCACTATAAATTTTTGTAATGTTATTTATCCCTTCGTCTTGGAATTTGTAATAAGGGATGTTCTTAGAAAAAAATGACCTCTGTTTGCAGGATTTTATTACAGGCATAGTCGCAACGTGTATCCGAGCATGTGTCTATGTGTGATAGTGCTGACTTAGGGTACTAGTGATATGATATGTAACTATACTGAGACCTTAGAACTTATATCTCAAGGTGGGTGGCGCATTTACGTTGTAGATATCTATGGGCTCCAGTAATCACTTAACACTGGGCTGTGAGCTCGTCCACCCATTTCAGCAATAAAAAAATAAATATGACATAATAAGGTAGTATGTATAGTGGCGTATAGTGTTTTTTTTTCATTATGACTTTCATATTTTTATTCAGTTTTACCAGACTTATATTGATTGAAGTTTTTTTTGTACTAAATTTAAATAATAACATTGATATCAACTGAACTTGACGTATGACTGGCATTGACCTGAACTCTGTACAAAAATATGTATAAGCAGATAGTACGTCACGTTCAAAGATTAGAGAGCGGTGATAATATATAAAATAATAGTTTAAAAAAACT
This sequence comes from Bombyx mori, assembly GCF_030269925.1. Taxonomy (NCBI): domain Eukaryota; kingdom Metazoa; phylum Arthropoda; class Insecta; order Lepidoptera; family Bombycidae; genus Bombyx; species Bombyx mori. Next base: position 7,351,400 of record NC_085117.1, on the reverse strand, counting down.
AACAAAATACGCTTTTATAGAAAATCCAACTAAAAAATAGAAAATAAATTTTAATAAATTTGAATTAAAAATAGTGTAAGAAAAAATGATTTTATTGTATCATCCTGTTTATTTCTGCCGTGAAACAGTAATTAATGCCTTTGGGCTTGAAGAGTTCGGCAACCACATGTACTGTAAAAACGGAGAATTCGAACGTCTCAAGCTGTATGGGCGGCATTTACGCTGTTGATGTAACGGCTCCGGTAATCACATGATAACAAGTGGGCTGTGAGCTACACTACAAGCTGACACTACAAGCAATTACATCCATATGGTATCACTATTGTGCCCGCCTCCAAGCATTCACGTGTTTGAAGGGCAGCTGTCATTGAAACATAAATTTTCTACCCACAATTTCCAATAAAACTCATCCAGTTGTATGTACCTATGCTCCGGTAATGGAGTTTGTTTTATAAAAAAATGGAACTTAACTGACCTCGTCGAGTTGATGAATGTATTTTTCGGTGCTAACGCATTCGCCGGGACACGAGCACGCGCCGGCCACCTGCGAAATGGAGTCTCTGCAGCCGCCCCAGCTCCCTCGGTACGGATCTGGATGTGCCGCCTGCGTGGTGAACATTTTATAAATATTTTATTTCTTTTATTGGCTTTTAGACTAACCTTTCCCAAAGTGGGCGATAACGCCCCCTTGTGGGCGCTGTAGGCCTAAAGGGGGCGGTAAGAGACTCAGAAAAAAATGGCGACGTTGTGTAGAGGCTTGGGAGGCGATTTGTAATTTCATCTAGGAAGACTCATAAAAACCGACTGATAAGCTCATTAATTAACTCACGTGATAAAATCCCGGCGGTACGGGGAGGTTCATTCTGTACGACTGTGTAGCAGATAGCCCCATGAGGCTGCTGTTGTATCCATGATAGCTGGTCTGGAGTGATATCACGTCCAAGTTACCCGTGTACGCCTTTGCCAGGATCGTGGCCAGATCGTTCGCTTCTGTTCCACTGTTCACTAAGTAGACGACCTAAAATGGTGGCTATTTGGTTAAGAACTTCAGACCCTCTTTAGTAAATTGTAAGTGTAGTTTTTTTGTTACTGTTAATCGCGATGACACGAATCCAATGGTATCATAAAAATGAAAAGGAGACACTCGATATTTATTGGGATAAATGAACAGGTAAGCTCTCGAGCCATCGGGGACCGTATAGATGACTACCTGATTTCCACCAACCACTCTGAGACACCTTTATTAATGAGGTGGAACTTTCGTTACTGGTGTAATACCTTACAGGCGAAGAAACCACCTACTCGCCCATCATTATAATCAGAGAGCAGGAAACAGAATTAAGATCAGAAAGAAGGTACCTGAAGAGCGAACACCGTTTGTTTGTTTTTAAAACTTCATCTCCTTTTTATTAATATCACCATAAAAGCCATTACAGCTTTTCAAGAACTTTAAATTTGCGCTATAATTTTGGCTTCAATGTTAATAGTATAATTTTACTTATGTGACGTTTGTGTAACTATACTTGAGACCTTAGAACTTATATCTCAAGGTGGATGGCGCATTTACGTTGTGAATGTCTATGGGCTCCAGTAACCACTTAACCCCAGGTGGGCTGTGAGCTCGTCCAACCATCTAAGCAATAAATCAGTCGTTGTTCGCTGTGTGCAGTAGGTCTATTGACACTTCGTGCACAAGAGATGACGCTCTACGAAGCCGAAATTAGCCGATTGTCTCTTTCCAACGGCCGATGTCCAATATTTATCGCCGGGTACTGTACCAGTTTTCGTCGAGACTGTCAGAGTCGATACGTTAGAACTTACGTTAAGATCATCGGGTAATTTAGACGACAATTTCTCAATGTATTCATATATTCTTGGATGCCGGTACAAGTTCGTCGTGTGCCATATTAAATCGATTTGTTCTTTGAGAGCTGCGTTTAGCTTCCTGTAATAATTAATAAGGCAACTCATTTTTTGACAGTTCTAATAATGCTAATAAGAGAGAAACGATAACATACATGTTTAGGTGGCATTGTTTAGTTGTTAGGTAGGTACTTACCTTTAGGTAATTTGCTTTTCAATATCTTTAGTCAGTTACAAAGCTCTGATGACAAAATTAAACTATTTAATATTCATAAACACTAAATAAAAGTTCTTTTCAATTCAACAAATTTAAATCACACAAAAGCATTGTGGCAACCCAGATTTGTTCCTAATAAACCCCTAGTCCCTATTCCCCCCAATCTATGGTACTTACGGATGACTATTTCCAACTGAGACAGTAACGACTCCGCCGAACAGGTCCAAGTATCTTTTGCCCTCGTGGTCGAAGAGCCACTGCATGTGACCCTGGTGTAATAGCACCGGCTTCTTGTAAGAATTAGGTATCGCTGGCGGCATATGTTTCGACTTCAAATGTTCCAGTTGTTCGTATGTTGGGCCCTGGGTGGATAAATTATTTGTGATGTTTAATCTATACTAACATATAAATCTACAGTGGTTTTTACGGATGTTCCGTTATAACTACTGAACCATGCATCCGATTGACTTGAAACTTGGTATCCATGCAGAAAATACATGTACTTAATGGATAGGCTAATATTTATATGAGTGTTGGACTCCCTACACCGGTTGCGGGGGCGTTAATGATGAGAATCTTTGAGGGGGTGAAAAATAATAATGTTGATTTTAAATGCTCAGCGAAGCAGACGGGTAGTATGATAATAAAACTAATATTTTGATGCCGAGTTCAACTAATTAACAGTTTAATTTTTTTGCATAACAATACTGTTACAAATTGAAATAGGCAAAATGGCGAGTTTCACTATAAATAGGTTTTATCGAGAGCACTTCAACCTCATTATAATAATCATCAATGAATATTCTGTTCTTTTGTAGGACAAATCAGTCAAGCTTGTTTTAATGAGGCGAGTGGCGTAGCTGTATCAACTGACCCTCGTGGCAAATTCATTGGATGGGGCCCCAATAAAGACGGTCACAGAACAGTTTAATAGTCATAAATCACTAAAGTCAAAATGGATTAGTTTTTTCGTCGTCAATGTTTTCTGCTCACGCGTAAGTAATCATTGGTCGTGCCATTCTCTTGTTAAAGACAGTAAAGCCCTAATCTGTAGTTGATCCTCTTACAGTTTGTTCTAACAGATTGCTGCTTTTTCAATTTACGTTATTTTCTTACCTAGTCTAGTCGAGTAAATATCCTAAACACCTCTTGTTAAGTGACCATCAGAACCGGTGTAAGTTATCTATGTCCTAATTGTGTTGTATGACTGTTGTCCCATTCTAAAAACCTAAAGCATTACTAATTCGCGGCGAAAATAGGAAAGGTGGTGTTGTGTCAAAGCGTAGGGGACTTTAACACGGCTCACCACCTGTATTAACGTAAATTTTATTTTTTACGGGTTTAATTTGTCTCTGAAGTTAGTCTTGAATACTAAAATAGTACATATTTCCTTAAGAAATTGGTACTTGCTTGTGGGATGTGAACAACAGCATAATCGACTCCTTCGATACGATTATTATTACGATACGACTACCTGGCGTCCTATCCTATAGGACACGATGACCACAAAATTTAAAGTCTAAATTTAATATGAGTATAAGAAAAAAATCTAAAAATGTACGGTGCGTGCCCGTTGTTGATTCTGGAATTTTTGTGGGTGCCTTGAAATCAGAAACCACGTTGTTTTTATTAATTATATGTAGGTAAATAAAAACTTACCTTATACTCTTTGGGTGTAAACCCGGTGGAGGGCATTTTAGCTGTACTATACGCCCTGCCAACCACATTGCACAGTCGTCCTGAAATATAAATATTATTCAAAATAATTTTGTGTCCTATCACAAATTTTACATAATATAGCAAGTATTCCAAACTTGTTTCACACTTTCTGGTTATATCGTTTACGGTCACATCCCACTACAGCACGGATGCTATCACTCCCTGAGACAGAGATCGAAGTCTAGAACATGTGCCATATCTCAAGCCAGGAGTCTTCATTAGTGGCGACAGAAAAGAAGACGTTAGCACCAACATGGCTGGGATTACAACATGCAGTATATAGCAACGCAAAAATCCTCGATTCTTCTAAGGAGGATTTCGGGACAATCTGCCCGATCACTCAAGCAACGAGTACTCGCTGTTAGCTTGGCCGGCAGCTTTGCGCAGATGGTAGGACAGATTGAAGCGTTTCAATCCTGCACTCCGTGTCTATGTAAAAATCAGTACTAAACCCAAAAATTAATAATGGAAAGAGTATTCTTCGGTGTGAGGCGTACGCGGAAGTTCCGATGCTCAGTTTAACAAAGCCTTTTCACACGCACGTTCATACAAATCAAAGCACTTCATCTTCACATAAAACGTCTTTATCTATAGTATTCAATACGGATGAAGTAGTACCTCTATTGGCCATTTAAACAGAATGTGCTATCACTACCGTACAACGAATGATACTAATACACGACAGTTTTGCGTCGCCGACCTTTGACTCTAGTTTTAAATTAAAACACAAAAGTATAACGTTTGTTCGCAACTTCGATTGCGATTTAAATTTTATTTAAGATTTAATTACTTTTTTCTCTGAATTATGACGTAGTTAACGTATTGACTAATTTGCACAATTTTACTGGTGGTAAGACCTCTTATGAGTCCGCGCGGGTGGGTACCACCGCCCTGCCTGTTTCTGCCGTGAAGCAGTAATGCTTTTCGGTTTGAAGGGTGGGGCAGCCGTGTAACTATACCGAGATCTTAGAACTTATATCTCAAGGTGGGTGGCGCATTTACGTTGTAGATGTCCATGGGCTCCAGTAACCACTTAACACCAGGTGGGCTGTGAGCTCGTCCACCCATCTTAGCAATAAAAAAAATATAAAAAAAAATGTGATAATTTAAGTGAATTTTATGAATTTTACACGCTCATAGTCAAATTTTAGTTTGTTGGATTGGCGAGCTCAGTCTGCTTAGTGCGAGTTTTTTAACGTTCTCGATAGCGTAAAAGTTAACTCGAATTTGTATGCAGTTCAAACGTTTGCGAGCGTTACGTTTGACATCCAGATTTGAGTTAAGTTTTACGCTATCGAGAACGTTAAAAAAATTACACTAAGCAAACTGGAGTTTATAGATGTCAGAACGAAAATACCACCACGAACATGACATGAAGTCAAAAACTCTATTGTAGTATAATATAATTTATATATACAATCATAGAGAACTGTCTCATTTAGGGGACTAATTGAAAAACTTTCCAGCTTTATACATATAAGCAGTAAATTACAACTGAAATAGCCACAAAAATAGCGCTAGCATATCAAGTTGTATGATATCGTATAAGTTATAAACGAAATGGAGTGTGCCGAGTTAATAAAAAAAACCTAACAAAATGACATTTGACGCCATCTTTGAAATTACATTACTTGCTACGGTGGCGTCTCCCTAGATGGTCGCTTTTACCTCTATCCTCAGTTTTTTTTGTACAACGGTTCTCCCGCTCGTCGATTCAGCACGCACAGCATGACGTGTGTTGGGACACACACGGACTGCTGGCGACGTGAAGAATCGCAGTTTAAGCATTTATTTGCCCCAGCTCGCCAGTCATTCCGCCAAAGTCAAACGGAATAGACGAGTGCATATACTCACTCCGCGATCACGGTTCCAACACACCGGTGACAGAGAACTTACCTACTCAAGGCTCCCAAAAATCACCCCCCTCAAATTGATTGGGGTACAATATGACAACACAAAATGTGAACGATTAGAGTACTTTGACTCGACGAGTTTTAATTGAACACACATCCTCAACTTTGGTATCAACATGGAATTATAATACCAACACCAGAATATTAACACGTATAAGGGATCCCCAAATTTCAATAATTGGATAGCACTAGTCTAACTATTTGTAGAAATTTTATTTATTAATACGCATAATTAGATTGTACATTGTAGCACGTACCTGACAGACTCATTTAATTTTCTATATAAACGTAATAACGTAATTGCTATGGCAATAAGATAAGACAAAATTATCGGAAATACGTTATTTGTCTAACTATATTAATAATTATTATTTAATGTAGATAGTCAGATTCAATGTTGCGTGATTTGATTAGGTTAAAATCTCGTGAACAGACTTCGTGGCCTCACAAACCTAATACGATAGCACGTGCGTTGCTTGAGATCCACATATCATCCACATATCGCACACAGAGATCCACACGGAACGATTCAGAGTACACGTGTAATATTGACAGTAGAAAGGAAAATGTAAATAATGCAATTACTTTGCAATAATTTGCTTGTCTCATTATGCTAGTGGCTAACAGCTGATAATCTCGTTCGATTTCCGGTCGGAGCCGGTTGATTCTTAATGATATTGCCATTCAGTCTGTATCTTCAAATTAGGCATTACTGGTAATCGCATTAATAAAGTCAATACTATTAGGTGGAAATGTTAGGACAGCTCCTCACGGAAACATCACCCGTTCAGCCTCATTCACACTCCTAGATCCAAGGTATTGGAGTAAATTATCACTTGTACATAGTTTCATTTTTAACTAAATTGTGTTTAATTGTAATTTGAAGTCGTCGTGGCCTAAAGGATAAGACGTCCAGTGCATTCGTATCGAGCGATGCACCGGTGTTCGAATCTCGCTGGCGGGTACTAATTTTTCTAATGAAATACGTACTCAGCAAATGATCACGATTGACTTCCACGGTGAAGGAATAACATCGTGCAATAAAAATCAAACCCGCAAAATTATAATTTGCGTAATTACTGGTGGTAGGACCTCTTGTGAGTCCGCACGGGTAGGTACCACCGCCCCGCCTATATCTGCGGTGAAGCAGTAATGCGTTTCGGTTTGAAGGGTGGGGCAGCCGTTGTAACTATACTGAGACCTTAGAACTTGTATCTCGAGGTAGGTGGCGCATTTACGTTGTAGATGTCTATGGGCTCCAGTAACCACTTAACACCAGGTGGGCTGTGAGCTCGTCCATCCATCTAAGCAATAAAAGAAAAAGTCTCTAAGTCATCATCATCTTAGGCCCTTATAGCCCAGAGTGAGTCTTTCCTTGGTCCCGTATCTCAAATGGACACACAAATTTATTTGCTATAACAGCCGCCTAATGATCGCCAATATCGAAAGGAGCACGGATTATCGATGTACCTATTTGAATTCGTTAAACAGCAGTTAGCGCCAACGTCTAAATCGGCTAAAATATGTAAATGCCATTGAAATAATATATTTTTGAATCTAATTCTACTGTACGTGTATCTTGTATGTATAATGTGTATAATCAGTCCGACAGATGGCACTGCAGTCGGTATCTAGATTATTTATCTACATTGCAACTAAACGGCTGCATTGACTTGAATGAATTTTTGTGTATGCATTCATTCATTCATTTCATTACTTTTGTGTATGCAGGACAACGTCTGTCAGGTCCGGTAGTAAACTATAAAATTATTAATTTGGTTTTCGCGGTTACTTGGTTATGTTGTACATAATCATCGTACACCCCCGATTACTCTCTTTAGTCAATCCATACCCTGGGCCAGGAAGGTCAAGTACCTGGACGTTACCCTGGATGCATCGATGACACTCCGCCCGCATATAAAATCAGTCCATGACCGTGCCGCGTTTATTCTCGGTAGACTCTACCCCATGATCTGTAAGCGGAGTAAAATGTCCCTTCGGAACAAGGTGACACTTTACAAAACTTGCATAAGGCCCGTCATGACTTACGCGAGTGTGGTGTTCGCTCACGCGGCCCGCACACACATAGACACCCTTCAATCTCTACAATCCCGCTTTTGCAGGTTAGCCGTCGGAGCTCCGTGGTTCGTGAGGAACGTTGACCTACACGACGACCTGGGCCTCGAATCTATACAGAAATACATGAAGTCAGCGTCGGAACGGTACTTCGATAAGGCTATGCGTCATGATAATCGCCTTATCGTAGCCGCCGCTGACTACTCCCCGAATCCTGATCATGCAGGAGCCAGTCACCGTCGACGCCCTAGACACGTCCTTACGGATCCATCAGATCCAATAACCTTTGCACTAGACGCCTTCAGCTCTAGGAGCAGGCTTAGGGACCTCGGTAACCGTACTCGTCGAACTCGACAAAGAGTTCGCCGTGCAACCTAACCCATGAATCAGCTCGCTGAGTTTCTCGCCGGATCTTCTCAGCGGGTCGCGATTCCGATCCGGTAGTAGATTCATTCGCGAAGCAGCTACTCTTGAGTTGTTAGGTCTCCTTCGGAGGCGCTCGGGTAGCTGTTAGCAAATCCCACCCCTCCTGGCTGAGCCTTTGCTCGCCCACCTGTCCTGGTGAAACTGGAAAGGCCTCCGGGCCACGAGTAATCCTTCAATCATAAAAAAAAAAAACATAATCATCGCTGGAAATGAACCAATTCAAATACCGTGTATCTTTATTACTTAACTATTTTATAGGCTATTCACATATTTGCACTCCACACTTCGTTAATTTTGAATTTATGATTTCCATCTGACCTTATTCTATTACCAAATACTGTATAAGTTATGTAAAAATAACGTAATGCATTTATTCGTTGTTTAATTGTTCCTTTACTTTTGTATAATACAATTTACGGTTTTCGAATTATAATGCACAATGTTACTGTGATCGGGTATTTTTTTAAATTAACAAATCGCGCACGCTAATTCGGTTCAAAATTACGAATACGATTCCCTGTGCTATGAGTACCAGAGTCAGACATGCGTACTTAAATATGTCTAAAGATAATAAGCACCTAGATAAAGAGAAAACAAACCTGTATATCGCACGAATGTTAGCCCGATGTGGGAATCGAACCCACGACCCTCGGTGCAAGTCAGGGCCACTAACTATTACACCATCGAGTTAGTTGAGGTTAGGTAATTACCTACTTCCGTAAATAAATTGGTACTCGCATATAGTATCTGAATGCCGACATAGTAACTTCGCTCCATCTTATCGTGTGTAGCCACTACGTTACAAACAATATCGTATTTAGATTAGAGCTTGGATCTTGCAGGTGACAAAACGAGGTAAATATTAAAAACAAATTAAAAAATTGTAACGTTCTTTATTTATTAAATAATGCTCACAGTCGCACACGTTGTTATACGCACAGCTCTCAAAATTGTTCCATAAGTTAGCTCACACAACACAACACCACTTACAATCACACAGTCTGTCGTTAAGAAATCCATGGCTGACATATCAATAGGCGTGCAACTGTCAAAATACTTTTTTCGGAATAAAATGTCACGAATGTGACAAAAAAATAACAAATGCAAAGAAACTAATTTTATACAGCCAAAGTGTCAGAAATAATACAAAAATCAAATATTAAACTATTTATTTTAAAAAACTTAATGAGGTAAGCATGATTGCAGGCCTATTTTTATTTCAGTCATTTCGCACACACTCGTATGAACAACCGGTTTGTGCTTGATGTCTCTCTTAATCATAACTTCAAACGACTTCTTAGTCGTCGCCTGCTGATCTCTTTGCTTTCCTTGCGCGCGGCGACTGCTTCGGCGTCTTGGGAGATTTTTCTGTAACAAACACACGTACTTAATCATGTGTGAATTTATTTTTTGTTATTTGGTGTGCCTTTGTCTCTAAAATATGTATTATTTTGAACCTATAAGACCGCCCATTGTACGTAATTGTTTTGTTTAATTCAATGTTAGTAAAGTGAAGACTTAATAAATTGAGTGTATTCTGATTCCCTGACACAGGTGTGACCAAGAATCGGTCAAAAAGGTTATGCAATAAAAGAATAAAGAAAGAATCGTTGACGTTATGGTAGACAGCGGCTTGGCTCTGCCCCTGGCATTGCCAACGTCCGTGAGCTACGGTAACCACTTCCCATCAGGTGGGCCGTATCCTCGAATGCCTACAAAGGCAATAAAAAATGTCCGTCTTTGCAGAGTTCGAAGAGTACCGTTACCGGGGTCCCTAAGCCAGCTCCTAGTGTTAGAGCTGAAGGCGTCTAGTACTAAAGTTAAAGGAACTGATAAATCCGTAAGGATGTGGCATATCTATTTGATACTAAGTATTAATACAGATTGGCAGAAATTTTTAACAAAAAAAAAAAAACTTATCGCATGCCTTGTACCATAAAAATTTTTCATGTATACTTCAGCGCATTAGTGTAAAATGTCATAGTCATCTGTTTCCAAGACTGAATGTAATCCACAAAGGACTTATTGCGTGAAGCTGTTAAATACGCCACTAATTACGGTATGTAATTTAAACAATGACAATTCCACATCAAAAGGCCTTAGACACGATTAGTTGGGTTTTAATGTAATGCTACCAACGCTTTATAATCCCATAGGTCTAGATAAAAATTGTTTTTTTCAATTAATTTATTGTCGCGTGGTGTCTTCTATTTAACGCATCTCGAAATCAGCAGTTATGGTGCCTATCGGTTGCGCCTAACATCACGTTCGTCTGCTCATTTTAGCTAATCTATATTTAAATGTGTTTGTCTGTTTACTCGATCACCCAAAAATGGCTGGACGGATTTTGGTGAAATATCCTAATTTTTTTATATAACCTGATATATATAACCTATTTTATAGTCAGATACATCTGCTATACACATATAAATAAATAAAATGGTCAGTCTCTGATGATAATTATTAACATAGTCGACTTTATATAAGTTGCATTCACACTCTGGAGGGTGAATTCAAAATTATAGTCTTATTTTCTACTTAACTTGGTTGTATTTGCTACTTCAGTTGTGTGAACCTAATAAATAAACATGACAGTGTATTCACTAGTGATTTTAGTTAAAACTGGATCTAAAATTCGACTGGTAGTTTACGGATAGGAAAGTGACAAGAGCAATTATCTTTTCCGGGAAAATGCACAAAGCATTTTATTATTACTGGATTACAAACATAAAACTGGTGCAGCCGCGGGGCACGACTTGTTTAAATAAAAGGAACGGAAGCAACTATTCGTTTGGCAGAGACAACAAGAGTTAGTACTACGCACATATATTGACGACATATATTTTTTTGTAGTTATAACTCAGTATTTGTCTATATGCCTTCCGCTTTTTGTTATTGATCTATTTTTATTGGCATATACTAATTGAGAGAGACGAGCTTACAATCCACCTAATTGTAAGTGGGGACTAATGTTACCACAATTTTTTTTCAAATTGTTGGTAGACTTTTATTTTATTGACAGTGTAAAGTATACGGGTACCCTAATTAAAACTAATTTTTTTTTTGAAGTGAAACTTCCTTATCGGCGTTGGAAAAAAATTTACCGTCACATTTTTCGGTTACGCGTCACAATTTTCCGTTACGCGCCATCTTTTAATTAACGGCTGTATGTTCTGAAGTATGGATGCGCATTTGAGAAACTGACCTCATGTCTCAAGGTGGGTCACGGAATACATTTTGTAATTGCAATAATCCCAGGTAACCCACTTAATATCACGTGGACCGTGCTATTATTGTTATTACGTAAAATAATAGGAAGAAAAGTACCAGGGTATTATGATATCAAAGAGATGTATTATTATAACTTTACTCTGACGTACAGCCTTCTTTATTAATTAACGGCTGTATGTTCTGAAGTATGGATTCCGATTTGAGAAATTGACCTCATGTCTCCAGGTGGATTACGGAAATCATTTTGTAATTCCAATAATCTCAGGGAGCCCACTTAATAATATCACGTGGACCGTGCTATTTATTACTGTTATTACGTAAAATAATAGGAAGAAAAGTACCAGGGTATTATGATAGCAAAGAGATTTATTAATAATTAACGGCGGTATGTTCTGAAGCATGGTTTCGGATTTGAGAAATCGACCTCATGTCTCAAGGTGGGTCAAACTTCACGAACCTCAGGAACCCCATTTAACACCACGTGGACCGTGCTATTATTATTAATTTATAGGAAGAAAAGTACCAGGGTATTATGATATCAAAGAGATGTATTATTAAAATGCTGTAATAATCTTAGTAGCAAAAAGGTAAAGTGAAATAATTGTATTATTTGTATTCATGTCTATGATAATAAAATCCTTTTGTTTAAACTTTATCTAATTTAACTTTATTTAACCAATTTCTAGAAAGTTGCATGTAGATCATTTTTCGAAAAATAAGGCCATAAACAAGTTTCACTTCTTACGTGTGTACACTAGTACACGCACACATTTTTTTTTGTATAATTAATTAACAGTTCATACAGACAGTCAATCTTCAGACAGTTTTTAACTGCATTAATAATTCCATTAACTATACTATTGGCTGGTATTAGAGCAAGTAATTTGTAGTTTGCTAGTAAAAACTTGTAGTACGGTGAAAAAAAACAATAAAAATATTATTATGTCTACAACTCGTGTACCTTCCTGCGCTGAGGAATGGTATCTGCTAATTTTAAACATACATCACGAAAACCATTCGTAATTCGGTATCACGTATTGCTACATACGTGCAATGCAAATAATGATGTTGTTAAATAAATAAATAAAAGAATAGGAGGCACAGAACTGGCCAATTGATGCACATGTATGTTAAAGATATAATAAAAATCATGTAAAGTGAAGAATGTCGGCTCAATTAATTTTTACTAAACAGTTATTTGTATTATATTAGTACTTACTGAGTTGATTCACAATTTCTTTAGGTAGCCAGTCATAGTCTACTTCACTGGCTGTTCCAGTTTCAACGGGCTGAGACACTGAACGTGGTGATCTACGTCTGGCCAATGAAGCGAGGGCTTGCTGTCCTGCGACGAGAGCCAACACTCCACCAGCACCAAGGAAGACATATAAGAAGAATGTCTCTCCATCTAGACCTTCGGATACTTCCACAATGTTGAGTGTCTGGTTGTAGACTGCTTCCTATGACATAATTAGTTAATTAATTCAAACTGTCTTTTTGCAGAGTATGAAGCAAGCCATGCTGGATGGTATGCAATATCATATTTTTTTTGGATATATCCAATTTAATGTCAAAACCTCTTTTGTAAAGTGAAGAATTTCTGATAACCACTAAACACCAGTTGGCATTAGGTATTGTTGTTAAATTGTACTTAAATAATTATTTATTTGTAAATTGGGCATTTATAACATATGGACGCTAGAAAGGCAAAAGTGACTAAGTGACAATAACTGCTTTGTACATAAATGATAGGCAATAACCATATTCGATGGGCAAAAAATATATATTTTTAGGTCTATTAAAATCATTTCAATCCTACAGCTAGATTCGTTGAAATATAATTTTTTTTCTGGTATTTCAACTTTAAATTAGTCTACTATAAAGTTCTCGCATTGTCGCTTAGTCTCGTTTGCCTTTCAAGCGTCAATATGAATAAAGTTTATTTAAATTTTAAACCAAAATGTACACTTTTTTTTTTGGATGAACATGAATAAACTCACACTCCACCTGGTATTAAGTGGTTGGGCCCAGAGGGATCACAACATAAATGCCATCATCTCCCTTAAGACATGGGCTTCAAGTCTGAATGGTGTAATGGCTAACACATCCTTCAAATTAAAAGGGATTACAGCTTTGCAGCAGAAATGTGCACTTCAAAAGGTCATCAATAAGCTATCCATGTTATAATGAAATCAAACATTTCTTCAAACAGACAAATGAAAGTCAAACTTTTTTCTGTTTCATTAGTACCTGTACATTAACTTTAAGCAATTTTGTATTAGTAATATCATTTAATTTAATCTATTCTAGTTCAGTTCTATTTGCAGTTGAAACGTAATAGAGAAAATTGATTCCGAAAACTCAATGGTGTAACTACAAACCTGGTAAGCATTTCCGCTGGCATCTCTGTAATTAAGCTGCACATTTAATCCGAAAGGTCTTCCAGCAAAAGCTTCATTGGGGATGAAGGAATAGGCAAAGGTGGCTTCCTGTTTTGGCTTAACTTCTCTGTTATAAGGCAACGCGGTGAAGTTCTGAATGTAGTATGTGTAGTCCATTGGATACCGGAAAGATGCCTCCATGGATTCTACTACATAGTCTACGGAACCCTTGTTGATGAAGCCCACAAAAAATTCCACTGGGTAACCAGCTTGAATATCTGTAATTTAAAAAAAAACCCACTATAAATCATACTTACAGTATTTTTTTACTGTATGGCATAGTTTACATTTACAGAGAGCAGTGTCATAATATTTCTTGACAATAATAATATTTCTTGACAATAAAAAATATAGATAAGAATATTTAAATTATTTGGAAGCAAGTTGGAAATAAGTAAAAAGGAAGTTCTTCTTGTATTGTTCAAGTATATATGTGAACTTATATTAAAAATATTGTTACTTGTTAGAGAGATGCAGTAATGTTACATATCTAGTGAATTATTTGCAACATCCATCTGTTATCTGCTACAATTTGTTCAATAACTAAGCAGAAAAATTAAATTCACTGTATTTAATGGTTTATTACAGTGACTGGTGATAGGGTATGTTCAACTCACCGAAAGTTAAGTCACCCAAGCTAGGCACAGGTTTGGTGAACAGTATTGTTGTATCAATATCCTGAGATGACTTAACAACACTCTCATCATCATCTACGAGAGCATCGTCACCGACTACCTGGTTGTCTTCTCCTTCAATGTCGACAACATCATCAAGTTCATCCTCTTCTGCTCTAGCTAAGATGTTACCTGGAATTGAAAGTGGTTTAAGTGAAATAAGTAGTTTAAGTGTAATTTACTCTGTCATTCAGCCTCATGGCTTAGATTTATGGAATTTCTTAAGCCAATCTCAATGTGAATGCTGAAGAGTATATGCCACAGATGCTCCACAATTTTAAATGTAGCTATCAGTAGACATACATAATTATATTTGACTGTGGATACTAAAATTGGTAGTCAAGTCATAGTTTTCAGAAGACCTCATGATTTTGTGTTTAAATTAAAATGGTATTTTTTCTAGGTTCTAATTGATAAAATGTTGGCTATTTCAGCTCTAGTGGCAATAACCAATGAGTGAACTTTAATTAGATGTTTTTCTTGTTCAATTGATGATATTACTTTAGACGCCTCTGTGATATTGTTAGCTATATAGTATAGTTGTCCTAGTCATACTGCCTACAATATAGATCTAGCCTACAGGAAATAATTTACGATTTATATGAAAATCAACAGCTGTTATCAACTTTCACTCATTTTGGTATTAGGTACATGTTTATCTAAGTATTTAAAATAGCTTTTTTTAATTCAATTTAATGTGGCCCCTAAATAAAGTCTTGTGACCTAGATGTAGTCTAAATTCTAAGTCATTATATTGATAGTTACATTCTTAAATTATCCGATCTTTAAAGTCAGTGGTTCCTTAGCACTTTAACTACACGATTGTAAGAGTAATAGTGTTAAGAAAAACTATTTTCACTCAAAAAAATAATTTTAAACATGCCACGTCCTGTTAGCTATAACTTTCAATATTTACGTAATTTTCGTAAACTTACCGCTTCCAAGGCATAATAAAGCCGCCGGTACAATCAAGAACGTAAAATATATTAATTTCATTTTAAAGTAGCACTTGTTTTAAATAAAGTATAATTATTAAAAATCATGCGGCTGCCACGGACGAGTTGGTGGACATTCACTTTGGCTCCAGCACAAGACAACTTGAAACTTGGAGCAAATCAAAATGCCAATTTTCTTTCCAACTCGATTGACGTGGAATATTGTGTCAATAGTGTTGTACTAAAGTGTAAAAACCGCTATTGATAAGCCGTTTTTAAAACTCTCCTTGAAACAATTCATTTTAAAAAATTTGAGGAAATATTTTTGTTGTTACGTTTTTCTTAAAATTTCTCTAGATGCAGTTTCGAAATATCTCCTATTTAAAAAAAGTTGTTAATCAATAAGAGCTTGAAATCTTTTTCACATAGTCGATTATAGTGGAGCTGCACATTAAATACAATACAGAAATAAGTAGAAATAAACTAAATTAATTTAATAAAAAAATCGCACACTTAATTTGGGATCTTCCCGATCCACTATCGGTGTTTTTAGGCACATCAAGCATCTGTCACCGTAACAGCAAATTAACCCTTAGACACAGCCCACTGGATTTCTCGCTGGATCTTCGGGTAACCTTGCCGATCTGGTGGTAGATTCTGCGAAGCACTGCTCTTTCTAGGGCTAGTGTTAGCAAATTCGTCAGGTTAGAGCCCCGTGAGCTCTCCTACATGCCCGGTGAATCTAGTATAACCCCTTGAGGTTACTAGAATAGGTAGATTTTTTTTTCTAAAATTAAGTAACAACAAAGAACAAATCTATGTAGTTAAAAAGGCATTAAAACTAGACAGATAACTGTTTCTACTATAACTTTTTAAGAAAACATAAATAGATTTAATGAATTTGTAGTCACGACTATTAAACTGGTACACTAAAACCGACAGGGATGAACTTAAAAAGTAAAAAAATAATTTTTTTTACATTATACTTTATAATTTTAAAACTATGCTTATGCATCGTTAAAAATGTATGTATACTTATATTTTAATATTATTATGTACTAATATAATAATAATATAAGTATGAAATTTTGTCTTAATTAAAAATTTACTTACAATGCATTCCATATTTATCATATTTTAATAATATTTTACTTTTATAACAAAAGTAATTTAGGCTATCATTTTATATTTAATTTTAATGAACGCTTTTATTTGGGTTTATGTATTTTTTTTACGCGACCATTAAATTCGGAATGTGTGTCAACCATGGAATGGTATTTTGAAATAAGTTATTACTTGTCATTACATTACATTGTAAAGTAAACTTTTAACTTTGAGCAAACTGTCTCATTGCTCGTACCTTAGGTTCCTAAATGAACGTATAAATCAATTGTTCTTTCAAATGAATACTTTTAAAATGAGAATTAATAGTGCAGTTTATAAACGTTTTTTTTGTAAAAACTCACAACAAAGGCAAGCAATAATTATCCCCGAATGTGATTTTAAAGCAAAACAATATAAAGTAAGATTTCGGACTTCTTATAAAAAAAAGCTTTAATAAATATATATATATCTAACAGCTTTATAACTTAAAAGATTTATACTAATCTTCACGCAAGCGGGAAAATTAAATTAGACTTCATCTAATGCTTACCTACATAAATACTTCATTAATATATCTTAACTAGAGACATTCGCACAGCTAACTAAATTTATCAATGTTGATCTTTTAGCTTCAACAAAATTCGGTCTAGTTTACGATAAATCAAAGAATGGCACCAATTAATGAATTTTGTTCCCTATCCAGAAGTCGTTTAACTGAAACAAAATTAGACGTTTTTCACTTCTAGGGCTTAAGTTGGGAAAAAGTTGATGACATATTTTTGACGAAAAACCCACCGGCTATAAAGAGCATTTATGAAAAACCATTGTTACTGCATCAAGGCCACATGCAGTGGTTATATGATCACGAGGGAAGGAGATACTTGGATTTACTTGGTGGGATACTTACCGTATCTGTTGGACACTGTCATAGGTAGGCTTTTACTTAGTTTATTGTCTACGTTCATTTTTTGTTGACACGTACTTTAATGTTATTCAAATTCGGGGAAACCCTTATGCAAAATGGTTATCCGGAGTCCAAAGATATCGTACCGTCAATGATATTACCGTACTCGACATACGAGATCGAGTCCTCAAAGCTGTGAAACCCTTGAAATGAAAGGTGATTTAGAATGCACTAACTGGTATTACGAAATTAGCCACACTAATATTTTTTATTTAATGTGGCAAAACGAACATTCTCATAAACTAAGTATACAAACATTTTTAGGAAGATAGTAGCAGCCGTCGAAGAACAATTAAAGACACTGTGGCATACTACGACACTTTATAGACATTCCAAACAATTTGAATTTATCGAAAAACTAACTTCTAAGCTTCCGGAAAAATTACAGGTTTGACTTCTTATTAGCAGTACTATTTATTTTATGTGTGCGCAGTGAGTACGTTTTGTTAGTAATCAATGATAAATTCAGACATAAAAAAAACGTGTGGCACTCGGGAACTGCCGCGGTAAAGCTATTGCATAGCATTTTTTATCAACTTATGCAATTATAATTTAATATTAAAACAATAATTAAACAAGACCACGCTATATTAAACAATAATAAAAGCAAAACCTTAACTTCCCTTCACACTCATAAGCTATACAGCGCGTGAGAGATGGGCAGATTTTCATGATGCGCATGCAGTGTGACGTCACGCCTCGCGCTTATTCACAAACACTACACAAGCGCAACGTGTGAATGTGTTGAACGCGAGCTACATGGTAGGCGAAGTGAGGGTGTAAGGTTTTTTTCGTTACGGAAATTCATGATTCGGTCGCCGCGCTCAAGGCCCGCGATAAAAGCTATACAATAGCTTAAAAATTGAAGCATTAAAGGTTCAACTTCGTAATCGTAATCTTATGTATTTTACAACAATAATAAGAATACAATTCGGTGTTGATTTTCAAATATACTTGGAAGTTTTTGGTTGCGAAGTTACGAGTTTCGATGGATATGTGCAACATTTTTAAGCCGAAAACACCTCTGTGCTTAGTGAGAGTTTTTTAACGTTCTCGATAGTGTAAAAGCTAACTCAAATTTGTGTGGAGCTGAAACGTTTTCCTACGTTTCCCGCTAGGGGCGCTGTTCCAACTATATACAAATTTCAGTTACTTTTACGATATCGAGAACGTTATAAAACTCGCACTAAGCACACTGAGAAGTACTTCGGTTTACGATATTTATAATTCCCTCGATTTTAGGTCGTTTATTTGACGAATAGCGGAACGGAAGCTAATGACTTAGCGATAGTATTAGCTAAATGTTACACTGGTCATAACGATATTATTTCTTTACAAAATTCGTATCATGGTAACTCTAGTAGCATGATGGCATTGACTGCAATGCAAAGCTTCAGGCAACCAATACCAGTTCCCCCTGGATTTCATCACGTAAGTGAAGCTTTGAAATTGCTAATAACATTTGCTTAGCTAGAACAGGAACACATAAATTACAGTCAATAGTCTTACTGTTTTGAGTTTAAAACATTACAATAGTGTTGCCGCACTAATCACAATAAAAAGGAATAGGTCAGATCTGTTGGACAAGTGACTGAAATGAACGAACCCAGAATCGAACAGTCGTATCTTCTGATTAATAACTGAGCACACTATTATCATCTAAGATCTCCGAACCCTATCGTAACGATTTATATTAAGTGAATAATATTTTCGTCTTTAAATTTTGCTACATTTTAATATGTTTGTTGGCCTGCGATATTCCTTTTTGCACCACAGGCCATGGTTCCAGATCCATTTAGAAATGAATGGGGTGGATGTCGGGATTGCATTTCTCAAGTGCCAGACTCGTGCTCCTGTACGGGAGATTGTCTTTCTACTGATAAATATATCGATCAATTGAAAGAGGTAATTTTGGGGTATTTTTTTGTTGTTTAAAAAACCTAAATGTCATTCTTCATTAGATAAATAACCAGTGGAATAAATAAATATTTCATACCATTAAACTTTAGAGAGGTTAATTTTCCAACATCACGATATTGTTTTAGCGTAGAAATATATATTTAGTTCCATAATTATTTAGAAATGTTAGTATTGGATCCAATATAAAAAAGTACATAATTGGATTGCTACGAGTACTCCTAATTGTACAAAATACTTACTTGTTTCTTTTATTAATTTTATTTTATTGTTTAGCTTATTAGTGTCATGACCTTTCCCTATTACTGAGTCAATAGTACACATAGTTGCCAACGAAATGGAACTAAAGGTGATAATTTTGCTTAACGTTATTTCCTTAACTATGTAGGTTCTTGAGTTTTCGATACCTAGTCGACGGGTAGCGGCGTTCTTTGCTGAGTCTATCCAGGGGGCTGGAGGGATCGTGCAGTTCCCAAAGGGTTACATTAAGAGAGCTCAACAGCTTATTAAAGAGCATGGTGGCATATTTGTTGCTGACGAGGTACGCATAACAATATTTGTAGCTTAACAATTTTTAATATATTTTTTTTAATTTCTTCCGTTCCGATGGAAGTTTCAACCGTTAGCATATTATTAAAAAGCGCTTAAAGCGTAGGTAGACGATTAAACGCCAATCTCTAATTTCCAATCACTTAGCATCAGTAATACGTTTCGTTTTACACTAATAATTTTAAATCTAAACCACTTTGAAATAATCGTAAATATCAACAAGGATCTTTGTCTCATATTCATGTTTCTGTAGGTCCAGACTGGTTTTGCGCGTACTGGTGACACTTTCTGGGGTTTCGAATCACACGGTATCATTCCTGACATAGTAACGCTGGCGAAAGGCATCGCTAACGGGTTGCCGTTTGCAGCTGTAGTTACGACCAAAGAAATCGCCGAGGCACATACTAAAGCGAATTACTTTAACACTTTTAGTGGCAATGCTCTGGCGGCAGCAGCTGGCGTGGCTGTATTGGAGGTTAGGAAAAACATATTCTTACTTTTTAATAGTTTATGGCATACGAGTGTAGTTTTATACTTATGAGCATGATTTGTTAACAATACCATCGTTGAAAGCCAGCAAAATGTGAGCACTCTTACATAAGAGGACACATGTTCAATCTTATCTTACTTGTTTCCACCTCCCTCTGCTCTAATATGCCACGAATATGTGTATACCACGAGTGTTTTAGTGACTTACAAAACCGAAAGCACTTCGCCATAGCACCACCAGATTTCCATTGACCGCCTCGTGGGTTTAGTAGTTCAAGACCTCTCTATACCCGAATTAAGTCAGTATCTTTGTGAAAAATATTTAGTTTTCGGAGTCTGGACTTACATTATATTGTCTCGCATGACTTCAATAATACATACAGTGAATCCTATTTTAGTGAATCACATCGTCGAAGGATTGATATTTACAATATGAATAAGCGATAGATTTTATTGTATTATTTATTATTATATTATTTATTAGGATAGACAAAACTTTTAATTTTACTAAGCAGATTGCATAGTATCTGATATCTTAATCGAAGTCGGCTTCAAGTCAGCAAACGAATTTTCAGTAAATGAGATGTCGTTTCATTCCACTTTAATAGTTCTGTATTTTTAAGGTGATTGACGATGAAAACATTCAAGATCATTGCAAGAAGATAGGAGAATATTTTATTCGTCAATTAATACAGCTTCAACAACAATTTCCGATTATTGGTGACGTCAGGGGTAAAGGTCTGATGTTGGCAATGGAACTAGTTAGACCAGGCACTAAAGAAAATTTGAGTGACAATTGCATGATAAGAATGCATCAAAGATTAAAAGATCTTGGCGTTTTGACTGGTCTTGGTGGTCGGAACCTAAATGTAATTTTTTTTATCAGCCAATACAGCTTTATTTTCTTTACATAGTAACTTCCCAACATCAGTTTGAGATTTGATTTTAAACTGCAAGAAGAGAAGAAGCACTCGCTATGGCCGACATTGTTAAGTAGTACTAGTCAGTCCATAATCATAAGCACCATGACGTAAACGCTGCTCGCCACCTTGGGATATAAGATTGAAGTCTGGAAACAGGAATTAAAACCGGAACGTAACAGTGTCTCATGCATGATAGATACGGCAACCATATGCAATAAAAATTGAGTAACTACTATCTAAAGATGAAATGTTAATTTTGTGAGCGAAATAATAAAATTGCAAAGCCATCTATGAAATAACCACGATCCTACTATAGCCGTTACTACTTTATATTATGACTTTGTGTTATGGAACTGTATTTGATAGATGGACTTCGATTTCTCAATTTTGAGACTCAACAATCTGGTCTGCACGACTAATTAATATGAGCTCACACTATAATTCTTCTCTTTTTTTTCTCGTCTTTTTTGGGTCTTGAGCAGAATTTTCTATGAATTCAAAATTCACTATGACGGTGTTGATTAATAAAATTCGTGTGGTGTGGATTTTGCGTAGATTTAAACTATTACTTGTATAAAAAAAAACAATAATCCATTTATTTATATCTTTGTTAAACGTAGATTTGAAAAAAATATATTTACAGGTCTTGAAAATAACTCCACCGATGTGTATTACTAAAGAAGACGTGGATTTTGCAGTATCCGTTTTTAATGATGTTTTTAAGCAATTCTCTTAAAGCGTTTATTATTTTCCTGGGTAAATTTTATTGAATTAAAAGCCTATCAAATTTTATATTTTTTTATTTGTATCCATGAATTATTCTTTCTATGGTTCTATGACAGACTTGGTTATGGTAGGTATACAAGTGAGATATCAATCTGCCCTATCGGCACAGATATTGCGCTTTGATCATTTTTATTTAAGTAAATACAATTATAATGATTTAAAAAAAACCAGAGAAACTAATATCTCAAAAATGTATATACACGCATACGTACTTGGTATTTATCTTGATTTCGTGTCAATGCAATAGCATTGTTACATTGACATGAAATATTTTTACATATGGGCAACTTATTTGATTTATAGTGCAGTATGGAGGGTAGAGGTAAGGAGAACCGTTTCATATGGGAGAAACTTGAAAAAGTGTCCCACTTTCAGCACTAAATAACAGTTCAAAAATACTCCAGAATGGTGCTAGCATAGGCACAGGGTATGATATGAATTGAGCAGTTGTTAACTGATTGAAGTATGCTGAGTTAGGAAATTTAATATATTTAATGACTAGAGTAGTTAGTGACAGTGTTATAAACAAGACCTCACATGTTTACGTAGTCCAAACTAATTTCGTCAATATAACCTAAAGTTATTGCTGTCGTAAAACGTGGAGACATCGATTGTATTTTCATATCAGCTATAAATAAAATACTTTTTGTGATTTTGTAGTCCTTATAGTTCTTTCGTCCTTTTCTGTCTCTTTATCTTAATCTAATAACTTTCAGCGCCTTTTTTTTAAATTTACCCGATTGCTACTGTAGCGCTACCCTTATTTAGCAGATTTTAACGGACACTTTTTCACACACAGGGACGGTTGTCCTTACCTCTACCCTCCATAGGTGATAATTTCGTTCCAATAAAGCTGGAAAATCTTTTAATCAAGAAAAAAACCCGTTTATTCCTTACATTCAAAATAAAAATCGACTAAACTTTTGACCACAATAATTTCGAAAACGTCAACTGTCAAGGACTAACCCTCATGTCAGTTCTTTCAACTTTCATAATTCTTTTCGAAACACGCCAGCTTTGGTGCACGTGTGTTAATTGCATTAAGCTCGATATTACAAGCCAAAATGGATAAACCCAACGTTCTTGCTCGTGTCGTGAAAGTGCTTGGCCGTACTGGTTCTCAGGGCCAGTGTACTCAAGTGAAGGTCGAGTTCATTGGGGAGACCAGCCGTCAGATCATCAGAAACGTGAAAGGACCCGTCCGTGACGGAGACATCCTCACTCTTCTTGAATCTGAACGTGAAGCTAGGAGGCTGCGATAGATTGTAAGATTAACATCTTTTCCAAAATAAATTACTAGCTATAATACTGGCTATGTACGAATTTTTGAGGTTATTTGTCTTTGTTACTTTATTGAAGTATGTATGTACCCAGTTCTTCATAGTTTTACCTGGAAAATTTATTTTTAAATCGAAAGATTGAATAATTTTGAAAATTATTTTATGCCCTTGAAGGGCTCTAAATTTATGGTTTCATTATCATTGCCAGTGCCTACATTCCAGCCAAGCTATATCTACAATCAGCAAGTAATACAAGATTTTAAATTGTATAAAATTGATTTTTTTAACAATTACAATATAATTTATTTTTGGTTGTTTCAGATTGCAGCATTACTGCATTAGGTTAAGGCATTCACCTGTACCATCTACATAAATTTATGTGTTAAACTTACAAAACCGTCAAAGATGACCATTTTATTGTATTCAGCTCGGAATAAATACATAACATAAAATGGATATTTTTATTAAAAAAAAAAACCTACAATAATATTTTGTCTTTTAAAATATGTGTAGTTTACAAGTTTCATGATTTTTAAGAAGAGTGTGCCATTTATCTACGATCCTATTTATGACCAAGATAGCCATGTAATTTGGGCTGGTCATAAAAAAGTAATTTCTTATCACAAAATTCTCAAAATTCTTTCAATTGACTACTGCTCACTGCTGTTTTTCAAGTACTTATAAGTACAGTGACCCAAAATTTTTGTGTGTGGAAGATGTTTGCAAGCCTAGTTTGAGCATAAATGTAAATGTGAATGACAAATACATTTTAATACATCTGTTCCTGGGGCACAACAGTCTGAACCTTATCGAAACTGAATTATTACAGAACATCATCCTGTTGCAACCATTGGAACCAATTCCAACTATATTTATAAAGGACGATTTAACCAAACTGAGTATTAGTAGTAAATAAATTATGCATTAAGTTGAACCATTATAAAAATCTTTAGAACACAGACAGTAAAATTTGTCACCATAGTAACATGTATGGTAGGTGGTCAATTTAGAAAAAATGCGGTAAATGTACCGTAAGTACCGTGTGGTTGTAGACGCTAAGAAAAATAAATTGCGAAACTCTAAATATATGTGAAATGTTTCGCAGCCCACATTTTGGTACTATTTTTTTTCCTATCTGTTCATTGGTAGCCAGAGACTATTCAAGCTACGCCGGATGCTAGTACTGTTAATATACAACTGAGACTCGTTCTTTTCGACTTTAGTTCGGATCTTAGGACTGTTTCGCGACCGAACCATGCAGAATGATGGTGATAGGCTTAACGACGGCGGGAAAATCTTCCACCGAGTCGGTGATACCTGTGGCTCGGTAGACTGATGGTCCAAATTTTGTTGTTCGGAACTTTTATTGCAAGCTTGTCTTGAAAATGTAAGCGAGATTCAGGCATCTGTCAAATATATTGTTTCTATGATGGGTACCGCCACAATGGTGCTTATGCATGTGAATTGTTTTTTAAAAATTTATTGCCCTTGTAGGCCGACGAGCATACGGCCCACCTGATGGTGAGTGGTTACCGCAGCCCATGGATTTCAGCAATGCCAGGGGCAGAGTCAAGCCGCTGCGTACCGTAAAGTACTCTCCACAAGTCTCGTTTGAAGAAAGACGTGTCATAGCGCTCGAGGAACACCGTGGAGGGGAGCTCATTCCAAAGCCGGATGGTACGTGGCAAAAAAGATCTCTGGAAACGCACTGTGGATGAACGCAGTATGGATAAACTCTACTTCAGTGGCGGGCGGTGCGATGGAAACAATTCCTCAGAGCACTCCCTATGGAACATATTCTATAAAATATAGAGGGAACCGAAGTCCCTCCTTAGACCCAGAAGTTCCAAACGAATTTAAATTATGCCCTAATACTAAATGTCAGTTGATGATCGCAGTACGCAGGAATAATACTCTGAAAGTCGCTACATATTCTCTGTAGTATGCCTTAGTCGCTTTCTACGACACCCCCGTGAAGACATTGAGTGGTGCTATTCTACGTCCAAATATATTTAGATTTTTTACTGGTGGTAGGACCTATTGTGAGTCCGTGCGGGTAGGTACCACCACCCTGCCTATTTCTGCCGTGAAGCAGTAATGCGTTTCGGTTTGAAGGCTGGGGCAGCCGTTGTAACTATAATGAGATCTTAGAACTTATATCTCAAGGTGGGTGGCGCATTTACGCTGTAGATGTCTATGGGCTCCAGTAACCACTGTACACCAGGTGGGCTGTGAGCTCGTCAACCGACCTAAGCAATAAAAAATAAAATAAAAAAAATTGATTTTTCCTACACCTACGATGGTATTCTTTCTTCGAAGTTATACTTCCACACTTGAAGTACACACAAAGTACTTGTAAGTGAGATATGAAATAGGGTGCCAACGCATCTGAATACCGGGCATCTCAATCTTGACTATTGAAGTTGCTGATGTAGAATAACATGATCAACGGCCTGCAAACTACTTACTTGAAGGTTAGCTATTAAAATCATTCAGGAGTAAACTAAAAATCACAAAATATAAATTACTATAATGATATATATAGTACATAACCTGATATATAATTTATAAGTAAAAAAAGACCTTGGAGATAATTAACGTACGTAAATTGTTTATTTAATTGTAACTCGCAAATATGTATATCTAAATGCATTGCAACATGTTGAGAGTCGACGTCGCCCTTAACACATCATTACGGATCCTCCCGATCCATTAGCGGTGCTTTTAGGTACCACAAAATTAAATATCGGTCACCGTCCTTGTCGAACACGTTGCTTGCGACGAAGGGTTCGACGAGTGAATTAACCCATAGACACAGCTCACTGAGTTTCTCGTCGGATCTTCTCAGTGGGTCGCATTTCCGACCCGGTGGTAAATCTGCGAGCTCTTGCTAGGGCGAGTGTTAGCAATACTCCTGGTTTGAGCCCCGTGAGCTCACCGACACGTCAAGGAGAAGCTGAAATAGCTTCTCAAGGCTATCAGCATAGGTAGGAAAAAATAAAATGTTAAGAGTATTTCTCAAGCTGGATAACGATATTCATTTTGTAATGCCTATGAATTCCAGGAACTACCTGTTACCAGGTTGGCTATGAGCTGTGTCTACTGCCAAAAAAAATAGATCAATGTCCCTAGTCATTTTCTGTTTACGACTTTATTTTGAATTTTTTTTTTTTTAATGACCAAACGTTCTAATGCTAAATGTTTCCATTCCATATTGTGAAAACTTTGGCCATGAATTATTCGGATGTCTTGAAGTTGGCGAAAATTACGTTAAAAGGTACCTTTAAATAGATAAACACGGATCGACTAATGTCCTCATTTTTAATAACATATACAAATGGCGAATCAAATTATTATTAGACATGTTTTTTTTCAGCAGACCAAAATGGTTTGCAGTTTCTTCTATATGTCAATCGGTGTCGCTACCGATCATTGTTTCTACTTTGGTGACCTTGTATAACCATATAAATATTCATAATTATTTAATCAACAAGGGGCGTTATACATTAATAATTATTAAATTAATTATTGAACTAGGCTAAGATAATGGTGTTAATATTTGCCCTTTGCTATTAAACTAGGTACAAGCATAAGCGTTACATACAACTTTATCTATTGACAAACATGATAAGATAATTAAAATGTAAATATTACTACGCCTATAAAGTTTATTAATGTGCGTTTGGGTCTCAGGTGGTCTGTTTCAATATTAAATAGTACTTTAAATATTCAAGCAGGTATTGGGAGCAACCCACGGTGAGAATGTTATTGATGTCAGCAGGGACGTCTTAAGCTAGGATGGGGCCCTTGGGCACACAAGAATTTGAGGCCCAATTGGAAAGTAAAAAAAGCGAATTATAATAACATTTTTTTACTGAGTATGACCATTTATCATCAAATACAGTATTATATAATATGTCATTAATGATATTAGAATGCTGCTGGTTTTTTGGTTACGATTTCGATAACGGTTTCTTTCGGGATTTCTGTTGAGCAAAATCTTCTATTATAGGCATAGTATATGCCTTGTAAATATCTTCTGATTACTGATTTGTGAAAAAAGTGTAATTTGCCCAACAAAAATGTTTTGAGAATAAACGTGTGAGAGAAATTGACGGTCCTTCGGGGCCCCCTGAGAATGGGGCCCTGGGCACGGGCCTCGAGTGCCCATATGGTAAAGACGGTATTGGATGTCAGCTTAAGATATCCGTCGGTTTCTAGCGAACTATTTTTTCAAAACCGGCCGTTGTGTACAATTCTTTTTCAACAAATGTTCGTGTACAAACGAAGAAATAAACAAACATTTCAAGAATATTCATTTTACATTCATAGCTCATTCTTTATGCTCCACAACTACTTTCTGTTTATTATTTTTCTATTATTTCAGTCTACGACTTTATTCTTTTCCAATCAAATTCAAATTGGCAATATTTGAAATTAGGTATTCTCTTCATTACTGACCAAGTATTTCCTATCTATCTGGTAAGTATATTATATACAAAACAAGTGTTTCATTTTCGCCGCGGCCGCGTTAAAAATTTACCTTTGACTTAAATTCATTCATTCATTAATGAATTCATTACATCAATGATGAATTCATTAAATCAATGATGAATTCATTCGTTGAAAGATGAAATCTTTCGGTCAATGACGAACTCATTCGTTCAATAATGAAATCACTAGTCCAATTATGAATTCATTCATTCAATGACCAATTCAAACATTCAATGATGAATTCATCCGTTCAACAATGAATTCATTCATGGAGCATAGTCCCTGCAATAAAATGACAAAAATCAATCAATCCCATGTTTATTGTATATTAAATACAGTTAATTAATACATAACATCAATAACAAGTAACTGTACAGGGATTATCACAATTAATGTAGTCTACATACATAACAATACCTAATAGATATTTTAGATGCATAAGTACAGAACGGCACATTTTCCAATCATTAGATCATAAAAATGAGGTTACAAAACTGAGTTATACTATTGTGACCTCGTTAATACTGAAAGAAAAGTAAACATTTAATTTTTAAAGGATTAATCTCACCTTTTATTTGACTAACGACGCAGTTCAACTCACTTCCTTGTAAGTAATAAAAAGTTTTATAAAAAGCCTTTTAAAGTTCAAAAGTGAACGTCTAGTGACAGATACATGATATAGAATTATTAGTTAGATTGGCCCTTAGATTTAGTCGACAAAAACCCTTATATTATTCATAAAACGGCCTGCAACAATGATTATAGATAATAATTGTGTTACGATAAACAGTTCGACACAGAATAGTGACCCATCATTTCGCAGCGGTTTAGCAGGAATGGAGCACAAGATCGATTATAATTCGAACAGTGAACGTAGAATGATGAAAGTAAATAAATAAATAAAAGGTTCCACGTAAATTGCGTTACTATTTACACCATTTCATAGTCACTTCTGTTGTTACCTCGTTTTTAGGATCAAATCATTCACTAATATTCTAATAAAACAAATGATCGCAAATTAATCCTAACTTACTATCACAGAAGATTAAACATTTGATATACAGTATTCACGCTCTATATTTGTATTTCTAATGCAATTAATTAGAATATTCAACAAACGATGTACCTCTGATTTATCAATAATGGCAAAAGTCAACATTTAATAAAGACGATATTGAGAAAACGCATATCTGCACGTTTATATAAAATAGCCATCGACTATAATAGTAACGACTTTATTAGTATCGGCTATGTACACTTTTTAGAGATTACGAAATTTTGATTTTATTTTCTTAGGTATGACCAACGTAAATATATATATAATTTACTTAAATCATATTAAAAGAATATAGCGGATATTGATTTGATAACGATAATTACATGTGTTTGCGTCGAAAATTACTTAACCGTGAAAATAAGTAGGTACTTAGTTTTAATTAAATTGTTTAAATTTTCATCATATTATGCTTTGGCAAGCGTGACGGAGTGTAAACAGTAGGGTCTTTTTCCTACATATGCTGGTAATTTAGGGGGTTATGCCAGCGTAACCGGGCGAGTAGGGATTATAAACGACGAGTTGCCTCAAAGGAACTTCCCATAGACACAGCCTACTGAATTTTTCGCCGGATCTTCTTAGTGGGTCGCGTTTCCCATCCTGCGAAGCACTGCTCTTGCTAGGGCCAGTGTTAGCAACACTGCGGTTTGAGCTCCGTGAGCTCACCTACACGTCAAGGAGAAGCTGAAATAGCCTGTCAGGGCTATCAGCAAAAGAAGGAAAAAAGGAGTCAAAAAATTCCCCACTAAACAGTAATATTGCTGCGAAGATATGGTATATGATAGAGGAAGAGTATGGAAGGAGAAAACATGTTGCGCCGACCCCAGGTGACTGAGAGAAGGGCAGCAGAATGATGAAAAAACAGTAATGGTGCTGTTTGCCTGCCTGTAACAGATTAGGTCCGTGCTCCAGACGTGTATACAAAATCATTCAGGTTAGGTATATGCAATTTCACAAATCGTCTTCATTTTGTGTCGTTTTTCAATAAGCGACTATATTCTATGACTTTCTAATATTATTTATTTACATAGTTTAAAATTCTATGTTAGGAAGCAGTGACAAATTACCTTTGCTAATCAATATCTACATATATATTGTAATGTAAATATTAGAAAATTTACAAAAAGTTATTATTCAATTGTTATTTACTTCATCTTGTGTTTATTTTGCGTGTCGAACAAATGGAATACTATGTACAGATTTCGTTGTCAAGGAAGACTAAAATAAAGTGTTTTTAAGGACGTCTTTAGAGAAACAAATCAAATTTTATTTGCGTGGGTTGCTGATATTAATTTTAAGCTTTTAATTTTAGTCATTTTGATGCAACCGAATATGATGCATTTTGTTTAAAGTTAGCGTTTGAGATCGCCTATTGCAAGTATTTGTGATAGACGAAAAAGTAGGTAGACGAAATATTCAAAAAAATGTAATCACCACGTATCGACTTTTAATTTATACAAATCATGAACCAGCTTCAAGCGTTTGAGTCAAGGTTGCTTTATTTAACAAATTACTTCCTGATTGGAATAGTAATTATGAATTACTTACTCAATTGTTTTTGAATACAATGTTTAGTATAGGCTAATGTATTGATTTACATTTGTATATCAAGTAGTTTTTAAGATTTATTCAGGGTCCTTAACTGTTAAACTGCAAATTAGAGTCTACTGTAAGATTTTTATTTTGTATATGAGTACATAATATTTTTAGATTTAAAAAAATGTTCAGTTAATCTGTTACAAATGTAAAAAGGCAGAAAAATTTCATTACACAACATACTAAACCCGAATAAATATAATACATTAAACACTAACTTACTCGTCTTAAGATCTTTTAACATATTAATAAATTAATAAAAAATATAATCATATAAAACGTTTTTTTTCATGAAATATTTATATTAGTCAGTGAAAATCGAAATATGGATAAGCTACAACATTTAATTCTTTACTTTCAATATGAGAATTTACTTAGGGTACTCTAAATGTACTTATGTTCATTTAAACAATCTATACTAATATTAAAATGTGAAAGGTTGTTTGTTTGGATATATGTATAGTATATAAATTAACGCAAAAATGGCTCAACAGATTTTTAGAATATTCTGCTATGAATTATGATATAGAATACTTTTTTCTTGGTAATCTGTCCTTGGCCTCTTGGGAAATGCTTGTGTGTTCACTAGTTTATCATTTTATGTACCAATGTCTGGGATTGTAAAGTGACTTTTTGTCTAGAGAAAATGCAATATTATATTTCATTCTGAATTAAAATTCAATACCGAATACATCAAGTTGTAGGGTAAGAATGAAATCCTACGAGTTATTGCAAATTTCCTTTTTTTTTGTTAACTATTTTTTACCGGCCATACATGGAGTGGACTGCTATACATGGAAAGTTAGATATTCCCAAGTATGGAGTGGTATTTAAGGTTGGATTACATAAAATTAAAACTGGAGGTCTTATTGCTAAAAAATGTTTACTTCCAAAATTATAACAACATGACTATTCTAAAATTGAAGGATAAAAGATTTTAAAATGTCACATTTTATTAGAGTCAAATAAAAAATATGAAAAATATATTGAGATAATTTCTTTGACTAACTACTTCATTCATTACAGAGTTTAGATGGCTGTTTTTGCATATATTCAAGTGTGTTCAAAACTTGATAATATTGCAATTTCCTGACTTATTCACATCATAGTGAATAAATTTGTAATGATTATTATGGACGAATGGGAGGTTGTGGCTTTTAGTTGTACGTCTGCAATGTCCCCAGCAAAAGTATAGAGGTTATTTATGTTTGATACACTACTATATATTTCATGAAAAAGGTCTAATGTAATGACATTACACCCTTTGTGAATAGTTTATAAATTTCTTATTATAATAAAACTTATACTTTTTTTCATATTACTTTACAATATTTGAAATACTTTCCAAATGATGAAATATGACTAAAATTTTTTTTATATAATCTTGTTGTTAGTATCACAATTTATGCATTTTTAAAGTTTTTACAATAGTAGTACTGGAATACAAATTTTTTAACAAAATTATGCAAAACGATCTGGAAAGTATTTAATCTAGTCTTTGTGAATTGTGAAAACCTAAACATAATATACTATTTTAACTGAATTTGAAATATATTTTTACAGTCAATCTTTAAAGCAAATGCTTCAAATAAAGATGATCTTTCAACTTTTACGATTCCATCCTTTACTTTTTCTAATTCTACACAATTTTGCTGTCTATTAAAATGAGAATGAATTAATAGTTATAATTGAATTGTTTACATTTTTTGTATTCTATAAGTATTGCAGTTTGATTCAACTTTACTGTATAGCGTTTTTGACCAATTAAAGAAAAAAAAAACTAAATTAAAAACATGCTTTTTTGCACAATGTACATGTTTTGGGCATTGAATAATCAATTTTCAATATAGATTTGTAACATTGTCTAACTTTAAGAAATGTTATTTAATGAGAAGATACATATTTTTTTTCATACTTAGAATCAATACTTATACTTAACAAAAATTATGAATACAAAGAAGTGCTAGTTTATTTTAATATCAAGTATTCATTTGATTTAGATATTTGTTTTTCGAACAGAGTATAGGTACTAAATGAAGTTTTTCCATTTGTAAATATGAAATGTATTATGAACATTACTATATGGTAATTTTGAATGAATTCGTCATCGTCTCGAGTTATTCAATATATTAGCATTGAATAAACTTTAGAATTTAATATTCGTAGTCAATTATTACTGTTACTCACAATGTCAGTGACTGTAGAATTATTTATATAGATAACGGCTGTTGGTTATGCTTCCAAATCTCGCTTCTTGACGGAAAGTCACCTTCTTGAGCACAGAGTTTTCACTTTGGAAGAATAAGAGCACGGTTAGGAATCATACTTTTCCGTTTCACATTGATTCCAAAACAAACAATTACCGATACCGCTGTAGCATATTAAAATCACAGTCACTAGGAAGACGACGCTACATACCGTACAGGGTTTCCGTTCTAAGAAAAATCCTATTAAATATAACACCATGAACATTACATGAGTATTCACCAATGCCGGGTTCACAGGCTTTGGTATTAGAAGAACGGGAATCAGCCATTGCAGACAATACATCTTGATGTACGATTAATAAATTACAGTGAAGAACGATAAATTTGAAATACTTGTGTCGAAATCGGCATATTGCAGATAAGTTAATATTTTTAAAAGAGTCGTAACGCTATTGCTATGAAATAAAATCTGTAGAATTTATCCAATCTTTTGAGTTTGACAGCACAGATTATGTGAAAATATTTGACAGTTTGAGTTTCCAACTTGTTAAATAAAGTCAAATTTCACTAAAGATATTTAAATATTTAATTGTTCAATACATAAGTATCTACTAAAGTTCAGTTTTATAATTAATTCTAACATGTAGTATATCTGCGATGTGGTTCGTCCCCTTCGAGTAGTGCGTTCCAGCATTTTGGTACAGGAATTTGCTATAGCGAGATCGTATGTAGCAGCTATTCAAATAATAAACTTCCCCACTTCGTTTATAATGCCAAATCGATGACCCATGCTCTTTTACAAAGCATTCTTTTCAGGACTTAAATAACCGTTTAAATTCGCGCCCAACAGTATTGTCTCTTTCGAAGTTATCTGTAGTGGATTGTCTTTTAAAGTTGTCCAAAAAGTGTCCTAAAATTACAGCGTAAAACGATAAAGGACAATGCCCATTTTCTATGGGCGTTTGGGCCCCTAAAAAAAGTTGTCGGGTGATGATGATTTTAACTTAATTTGATAGACAAAGAAATATCGTTTCATATTCAGAAAACGATTTTTATATTCTCACCCAGGTTTAAGAGAAATCTGTTTTTTTCTGCAGCTAAAATTAAGTTGTTAATTGTTTTCTTCGAAATCAATAATCGCTCTCATCATTATTTACAGTATTAAATAAGTTAATTGTGGTTAATGTTGCTAGAAATAAGGCCTTACGTACATTTTATTATTATTATATCCTCATAATAATAATAAAATGAAATGAAATCCGGAAGCCGGCAACGATATTGATGTTGTTGTTTTTAAATTCGCCAACAAGTAGGCAAAGAGCGTAGCCTATACAGCCTAGTCTGTCATAGTTATATTTTTTATATATTTTTTATGTTAATAAAAATCCGGTGTATTTCTTTTTATTGCTTTTTGGGAGTTTTGACGTCAACTTGATGAATATCACATTGAGTGAGCGTGAATTTCCGCAGACCTTTTATCTTGAAAAAAAAAAGCAGTCACTGCTATGTTAGCCACAGTTTTATTCCAATGCCTCAATAATCGTGAACAACGATTATTGACATTTAATACACAAAACAACACCCAATTTGTATATTATACATCACAATAAGCTATTAAAAAAACATAAAATAAAACTTCAAGTGACGCTTCACTCGGGTTGCTGCCAAAACTCTCTGATCATATATAATAAGAATAGAGTAATTTTTTTACAATGCAGGCCATTCATTTGCGGAATTTGTTCTCAGTATCTGTAAGATATGCGAAAGTATCCGTTATTTTAAAGGAATTGTAAATGAAAATTAGTTGTGTGATTAGATTTACCTTTATTTAGATATCAATATATTATTGGTTGAAATGAATTGAATTTATTGTGACCGACCGTTGGTTGTTTGACTGTTTTTGTCACTTATTTGTGTTTTGAATTTATATAGTTCATTTTGTGTATCTTGTGTAATTAATTATATATTATGTTATATATTATTAATATCTATATATAATTACCTATGTATTATGATTCTAATCTGTACAATCTGTAGTAAAATTATCTTTGAGTGTAATAGCATATCTTCGTTTTCTTTATTTTTGACCCTCTAACGGTTGTCTGGAAGAGTTCGTTTTAAGCGACAAGATCTTTTACATACTTCTACATACTTTTCTATGTTATTGCGACATTGTTCGCTTTTTTAACAGATTTTTATTAGCTTGGTATTTATGTACATATGTTTGTGAGTATACACGGGAAGCTTTGAACGTCATTTTCACCGACACCCACTTCACTTTGCACACGCATCGAGAATCTATAACAATGCAATAATTTATAGCTTCACTCTAATATTATGATTAGTATCAACATGATTAAAAAAAATACAAAAAAGTGTGTGTGTCCGCTCCGACGCACGACTGGAGTTTACTGGATATAAAAAATTAAACGAAACAATACGAGAAATAGTTCTATATTACGACAACACGATACACTACAGATTATTAACAAATTAACGAGACACAAAACAAACGACTAACAAATATATGAAAATACAATAATGAGAGAAACGCGCGATCAGTACGAGGCTTTGTGGCGGACTGCCGGCGCAGCAGCCCGGCGTCACCTGCGATAACGCATTTCGTGTGACATGCGCAATCAGGCGCATAACGCATTTCGTGTGACATGCTAGTACGATTTTGGTCCCCATAATTTTCATACCCCGGGCCTATATATGTAAATCGATTCTAAAGGAGTAAACTCCAAAAAAAATACAAAATTAATTGTTACTTCGCTTTGCTATTGAAGTGTACTTATTTTTAAAGTATATTATATTTTATTTATTTAAATGTAATGTAGGTACACACCTCTTATTACGCTCATATAAGATAATTAGGCCATAATCATTGCAACTTGAATGCGTGCACAAATCTCGAGATATGGGATGGTTTTTATTCCTACCTATACTGATGAACCGTTACGATGGACCGACCAAATAAAGGCAGCTCTAAACGGTCCCGTTTACGAGTGCCCAAGAAGGGCCGCGGTACGCGAGGAATGGCGACGTCTGGTGAAGCGCACCACCAACCGAAGTGATGACCACGACCACTCTGCCAAGAGTGCATACGACTGAGAAGAATTCTGATAGCTTTGAGAGGCTATTTCAGCTTTGCCCTAATGTGTAGGTGAGCTCACGGGTCATCAACTGGAAGTGTTGCTAACACTGGCCCTAGCAACAGCAGTGCTTCGCAGAATCTACCACCGGATCGGAAACGCGACTCACTGAGAAGATCCGGCGAGAAACTCAGTGGACTGTGTCTATGGTTTAATATGGGATCGAGTCTCAATTGGCATAAGGGCTGTTCCACACTTCAAATTAACACGTGCTTAAATTGCGATAAATGTGTTATATCTATTATTATGTTATATATAAATGATTTTAAACATATGTATGAGAATATTTATTTACATACCTAATATATAAATATATGTGTAATTTTTATATATTATTATTATGATATTAAAATATGTGCGGCCCTGTATGTTATGTATATGTACATATGTATCCTGTGTGTGTTCGAATATGTGTATAATATTTTATGATTTTTATTTTTCTCTATTCTCAAAAAGGAATGCACCTATCACAGCACTCTCTACATCACCCTTGGTTGACTGGTGGAGATTGCATTAGCTATTAAGTCCACCTATGTACCTTTGTGTTTACAATTAAATACATAAATAAATGAAGTGACGGATACAAACATACAAACGTAAGTAATATGCGAGAAAACAAGGAATACACGATAAAGTGATACAAACGAACAAAGAAACAAATATAAATTATTGTAATTTTTTCAAGTATACTTTTTTAAATAACCTCCATCGTTTGTAATTTATTTTGATAAATAAATAAAAATGTGTTGGATAATTAATTTCTACATTGCATTTTTAAAATCTCCTAAATAATAAAAGTAAAGTGATATTTCAACGCTTCGGTTTGTTGACAAAGAAAACTTCGATTTCCGTTGAAACTTTTATAATATCTGGCTTCCAAGACGGGCAGATAGTCCGCGGGCAGAGAAAAAAAAAACGACCATAACGTCTTTCAATATTTTTTCACTTTAAGATTAAATTTTCATTTAAGTTCATTTTTGTTTACACATTATAACACACTTTTACAACATGGATACACAATTAGAGATAAAAAAAATAAAGTATACACGATTAGAGAGACAATTAAAAAACAACTTTACACAAAATTTTAAGGTTATTAATTTTATTAAATTACATTTAAAAGGATGTATGTATATAGATTTCAATTAACATTCTTTTAATTAAGATTACTAAATTTATCATAGTTCATTTTTATTCAACGTACAAACGAACTCGGAAAATATCGAGAAAAACGTAGATTATTACGATCACGATCCTAGTCTAGCAGAGTTTAACACGGATCTGCTATGTCCTCAGATTCTTTGCTCTAGTTGAACCAATCTATAGAAATACCTTAGTGTAGTCAAACTACATAGCCAGTTACCCGGGGGCGGGACTCCAAGCCTTTCTCATTGAAAATTTTCATTTAGATGTAGATGTGTAGGGACTATTGGCGCATGCGTAATGGTACCACAAGCTTCTCGTACCGTCACTTCGGAAGTGTCAGCCGCCAGTGATCCGCGGCCTTCCCGCCCGCCGCCGTTCTCGCTAGCACCTCTCAAATCACTAAGAGAAAACACAATAAAAACGACTCAAAGGTACGTGTTACGACACAAATCAAATTGGAATTAGCCCTTCGGTGTAATGCATTACGGTTTATAATAACAGACAAGTTTGATTCAAAAATGTTCGATAATAAATCAATACAAACGTTATTAAACCTAGGTACCGACGTTATCAATGGTGCGGTCGCTCTCGCTTCTTACTTATGGGTATTCATTATGTGCCATGACAACGAAGACGAGGCATTTTAAAGCATCAAATGTAAACTGTTCAATGAAGTGACAATAAAGCAACAATAATAGTTTTTGGAAATATATTTATTATATTGTAACAATGGCGAACACAGCGCATTTGATGAGACGACAGAGTTCGCGGGACCTTTACGCGCAGAGGTCTCTGGATCGGATGGAGATGAAGGAGCTGAGAGGACGCCTCGTTACGATGGAGAACGGGCAGCCCGCGCACAGGACTCATGTCATGTACGGAGCTACTAATGAGGCCTTTGAAGACACAAGCCCGAACAGACGCTCCTCCGAAACTCCTACCAGCAAAGGGAGTTCCGGTGAAGAACGTGCCGGTTTTAAGAATGAGGGAGCCGAGATAGAACGCGAGTCTTGGGATAGTAAATTGACCTTCCTACTCGCAACCGTCGGATATGCTGTCGGCCTAGGAAACGTTTGGCGATTCCCATATTTAGCCCAAAAGAACGGCGGCGGTGCGTTTCTCATACCGTACTTCGTAATGCTGGCTATCGAGGGCATACCGATATTTTACTTGGAATTGGCAATCGGTCAGAGATTAAGGAAAGGCGCTATCGGCGTTTGGCATCAAGTATCCCCTTACCTCGGAGGTATCGGCATTAGTTCCGCCGTGGTTTCTTTCAACGTGGCTTTGTACTACAACTCTATAATAGCTTGGTGCCTTTTCTACTTCGCTCAGAGTTTCCAGGCGGAACTACCTTGGTCTGAATGCCCGAAGAAATACTTCCCGAACGGCTCTTACACAAGCGAACCGGAGTGCGCGGTAAGTACTTCCGTTACATAAGCCTCGATAGAAAGCTCAAATGTTTTGTTAGGATGTAGCTTTTGAATGTTTCCAAAAGCCTAACCTTCTTTTCATATAAATTTGCTTTTATGGATAAGGTGCCGTGTGTTGGGCGATCACCACGTGATTATTTGACCACTCAGTGCGAATAGTACGAATAGCTTTGGGTTATTTTTAGGTGTATATTTATGAAAATGAACTAGGCATAATTAAGAGTGATTTCATCTTACTTAACACCACAAGCGCTAAGATATAGTACAATCTATCTTAAGATTCGAACGTTTGATCCGGAAATCGTTAGTTAAGTCAGAATAAAAATTTAAATTTCTTAATATTTAGTCTATATATTGGAATGGTATGTGTTAAAATATACAATTAAACAGTCTCTATCTAAATTCTAGTGATTGATTGGGAAGATTTTATTTAAAAAACCTTAACATTCTTACTTTTAGCCTGTACCTTTTAATATGATTACGGACACATTCCACTCAAAGATTTTTAATTTTAGTTTTTTTAAATGTTTTAATGATTTTTGATGATTTAATGATTTAATTTTGACAAAAAGTGCTTTTTCTTCTACATAAATTGCTAAATCATTACTTTGGTTTATGTCATATGAAGAATAAATCATATTTAAAGGGCAACGAAATTTGATAACATTTAAGTATTGATTGTTTATTTATCTAATTATCCGAAAATTCCTACTTAATCACATATAGTTTAAGGGGCTATTTCAGCTACCGTCGGACTGGTAGGCGAACTCACGGACTCAATCTAAAAGAATTTGCTTACACTGGTTCTAATAAAAGCAGTGTTTCGCTGATTCTACAACCGGGTCGGAATCGCGACCCACTGAGAAGATCCAGCAAGAAGCTCAGTAGGTTATGTCTATAGGTTAGGTTGCACTACAAACTCTAAAGCCTAAAAGCATCGGCAGATGACGGTTTTGGATTGCCCCGGGTCAGGTATGTAGTTAGAGGCGCCCACAATCGCCGGATTATCGTGGCGCGCCGCTTTTTCAAAGAAGCGTTCTGACGCTAATCGTATGAAAAACAACACACATTAGTGATACTATAACAGAAATCTTCCCTGTATTACCAACAACAACTGTATCAAGATTCATTGCATTCGGGTGAATAGTTTAGGAATAGCATAGAGGACAAACATGCAAAGAAACATCACTTTTCATTTATTCAGAATGTTAGGTACATATTATGTAGATTCTAAAATCCGTTCCTTTGTCGGGTATAAGGCGACCGGATAAATCTGGCCGGATTTATAGCTTAAGCTGTAATAAATACCATTGATG
This sequence comes from Bombyx mori, assembly GCF_030269925.1. Taxonomy (NCBI): domain Eukaryota; kingdom Metazoa; phylum Arthropoda; class Insecta; order Lepidoptera; family Bombycidae; genus Bombyx; species Bombyx mori. Next base: position 7,311,492 of record NC_085117.1, on the reverse strand, counting down.
GCTGTAAATGCGTATGGTCTCCTTCGCGTATTTTGAAATATGGGCTGAATATCTCTTATGCATTGCGTAATGGTTGTCACGCCCTTCAAGGTTCGAGTGGAAGCGAATAGTGAAGTCCGCAAGGTTTTTATTTTATTGCTTTGATGGGTGGACGAGCTCACAGCCCACCTGATGTTAAGTGGATACTGGAGCTAATAGACATCTACAACGTAAATGCGCCACCCACCTTGAGATATCAGTTCTAAGGTCTCAAGTATAGTTACAACGGCTGCCCCACCCTTCAAACCGAAACGCATTACTGCTTCACGGCAGAAATAGGCAGGGCGGTGGTACCCACCCGCGCGGACTCACAAGAGGTCCTACCACCAGTAATTACGCAAATTATAATTTTGCGGGTTTCATTTTTATTACACGATGTTATTCCTTCATCTTGGAAATCAATCGTGAACATTTGTTGAGTACGTATTTCATTAGAAAAATTGGTACCCGCCTGCGGGATTCGAACACCGGTGCATCGCTCAACACGAATGCATCGGACGTCTTATCCGTTAGTCAAGTATAGTTACAACGGTTTCCCACCCTTCAAACCGAAACGCATTACTGCTTCACGGCAGAAATAGGCAGGGTGGTAAATACCAGTAATTACGCAAATTATAATTTTACTGGTTTCATTTTTATTACACGTACCATTACGTATGGTACAAGTAAAATATAATTAATTCCCGATTCTGTACAAGTAATATTGTGTCTGAACATCAAACTTCGTACTCTGTTTGTCTCGAGCATCGATATTATTTATTAGCTTGATGGTGTTCAATTCTATTCTCGTTTAATTTATGATCACGGTATTATTATAACAATGTCGAGTTAAATAGTTGTTTTGTGTGTTACAGAGTCTTTTTAAGCCTATAGACGCCTTGAGACATGAGGTCTTAAGTCTCAATCGACTATGACGATGAAAGCTATTCGTGAATTTGTATTAATTTTATAATACGTAATCTCATTAGACTAATCGGTACCCGCCCGTGGTATTTGAACACTGGCATGGTCGCATCACACGAGTACACCGGGCGCCTTATCTTTTAGGCCCCGATGACTTCCCTAGTGATATGCGTAAGCAGCCTGTGCAGATAGCGAAGAAAAAAATATTCCTTGTCTGTAAAGTCGGTTTACGGACAATAGTTTTACTTGATAACGTCAGTGTGCTTAGTGCGAGTTTTTTAACGTTCTCGATAGCGTAAAAGTTAGCTCATATTTGTATGTAATGGGATCGTTTGCCTATGTTTGCCGCTAAGGGCGTTGTTCCAACTTCATACAAAATTCGGTTAACTTTTACGCTATCGAGAACGTTAAAAAACTCGCACTAATCACACTGTAGCAGAACTATTCGAACTGCTATTTTTGACATCACGCAAAAAGAGATAAATGTTACTATTGGTTATCACGTCAAAAATATAATAAAATTTTCTAAATATAAGTAAATAAAAAAAAGGGTGCGTGTACTTATGTACGCGCGTAAGAAGTTATACTTTATTTTTATTAAATTTATTTCTTTTTTTTAATTTACATTTTAATCAATTTGAAAAAAAATCGATTAAACAACATCCTCAAACACGCATATTGGACATCCCTTTTCTTAACATCGTATAAATTCGGTAATTCTCGGTACGGTTCGGAAAGTTCACCTGCGGCTATATTCAGACTCGCCAAACTACGTCGGTCGTATTGTAATGAGCAATTTAGTGGGCAACTTCATTCTGTTAATTTTGTGTCACGGTGCGCGCGCATCGTAAAATTTCACTCTCATCAATTTTTCATAACGCGCCTAAAGAAGTATAACTTTAAAATTACAGTTTTCTTTATCACGGAGAACTGACGATGGTAATAATAGAACGTCAATAAGAAAAACGCGAGATAAAAACGTGAAAGTTTTAATTAGTGTCGACGAATCGTGAAAATGTAAGGTACTTTTTTTATTCGATCAACGCAAAAGCACCATAAAAGGTAATGAAACAAGAATCAATTTAATAAAACGGCACAATGTTTTCGAAGAACATTTTGCTAATAACCACTACGACGGCAAAATGGACGGGGGCGGGTTAACTTAATTTTCGATTCTCACAGCCTATTTTGTGTTTGTTCGACAAGCTTAAAGCTGTTTAATTTGTAGAAGCTCGGTGACATTATGTTGTACAGATCAATGGAGGCGGTACATTACTCACAGAGAGCTTCATTGGTTTTCCTTTCATGTACTTTTATCTCTAATAACATTATCACTGTAACAATAACATTGGAAATGACGACTCTTAAATATATGATTTATTAATTCACCTAACTGGTGGTAGGATCTCTTGTGAGTCCGCACCACCACCCTGCTATTTCTGTCGTGAAGCAGTAATGCGTTTCGGTTTGAAGGGCGGGGCGGCCGTTGTAACTATGCTGAGACCTCAGAACTCATATCTCAAGGTGGGTGGCGACATTTAGGCTGTAGATGTCTATGGGCTCCGGTAACCACTTAACACCAGGTGGGCCGTGAGCTCGTCCACCAACATAAGCAATAAACATAATAATAATAATCTAATCAGTTTGGTGCAATTACCCATGTTTCGTTGTTTCAGAGATACATAGATTTAAAACGTGTGAAAAAAATGTGTGCGTGTACTAGTGTACACACGTAAGAAGTGAAACTTCTTTATGGCCTTATTTTTCGAAAAATGATCTACATGCAACTTTCTAGAAATTGGTTAAATAAAGTTAAATTAGATAAAGTTTAAACAAAAGGATTTTTGAAGTGAAACTTCCTTATCGGCGTTGGAAAAAAATTTACCGTCACATTTTTCGGTTACGCGTCACTTTTTTCCGTTACGCGCCATCTGTTTTGTATTCATGTCTATGATAATAAAATCCTTTTGTTTAAACTTTATCTAATTTAACTTTTTTGTATTCATGTCTATGATAATAAAATCCTTTTGTTTAAACTTTATCTAATTTAACTTTATTTAACCAATTTCTAGAAAGTTGCATGTAGATCATTTTTCGAAAAATAAGGCCATAAAGAAGTTTCACTTCTTACGTGTGTACACTAGTACACGCACACATTTTTATTATCATAGACATGAATACAAAAAAGATGGCACGTAACGGAAAAATGTGACGCGTAACCGAAAAATGTGACGGTAAATTTTTTTCCAACGCCGATAAAGAAGTTTCACTTCAATAAAGATTAACGTACCTTTGAAATCAGCTCATTGGTTTTATGGTTTTTGTCTGTAATGCCCTCATTATAATAGATAGGTAATAGACCCTATGTAGGGAAATAGAGTTTATTATAATCGAGGAGAAGGCAGAAGATACACATATAGCTGCTGTGTCTTAAGGCGGTTTTCGTATATTTTCTTCTTCTTCTGAGTCGGTCTCTTCATTGCTGAAGGTCGTGTCTAATTAAAAAATGTTGACCACTCGATGCACAATGCTTCCCCACGTCTCTTTGTCCTCGGCGGTCTTTATAGCCTCGGTTATCAGACCAGCGGGTGGGTGAGCGTCCGCGGATATTCTCCCGTCAACCTGACCAACCATCATCAGCTTCTCTAAGTTATCGGAGCCTCTACGAGCGACGTGACCGAAGTACGTGAGAATACTTTGGAAACTGATAGCGGACAGCCTTGTGGCAATACTGAGCTTCTTCAGAATGGACAAGTTGGTCCGGCGTGCTGTCCATGGAATTCGCATCATCTTAGGAGTTAAATAATCAATTCGTTCGGTTTCTTAATTGCATTGCATAACAGATGTAGCTTGCTTGTCATTACGGATCCTCCCGATGCATTAACGGTGCTTTTAGGTACCATAAGCACCGGTCACCGTCCTTGTCGAACCCGTCGCTTGCGACGAAGGGCTCGACGAGTGAATTAGCCCATAGACACAGCCCACTGAGTTTCTCACCGGATCTTTTCAGTGGGTCGCATTTCCGATCCGGTGGTAGATTCTGCGAAGCACTGCTCTTGCTAGGGCCAGTGTTAGCAACACTCCCGGTTTGAGCCTCGTGAGCTCAACTACACGTCAAGGAGAAGCTGAAATAGCCTCTCAAGGCTATCAGCATAGGTAGGGAAAAAAAAAGTAGCAGCCAATCGACAAGTAGCAACCAAACACGAGTGCTTCGGAAAATAGACGGAATGGCGGTACTTAACATTGGAGTACAACCACGCCCGACTCGAATTCATAACTTTTCGGGTTTTCTTTATTGGTCTGTCTACGGGATTTGATCACAAGCGTATATCATCGCTCGATACCGATGCACCGGATGCACCGGATAACGTAGTTTCAGTGTTCCATGTAAGCAAACAATGAGCATTCACACTCAAATGCACTGCAATGGAGGCAAGACACACAATAGCGTATCCTGTTAGGAACAGTTAATTCGACACGCCCAGTTAAATAGACTACGAGAAATACTTACGTATGACGTCATCTGCTATCATATTTGTGATAGCATTTAGAAAATAATAGATGGTGCTTAGTTTTTAATAAAATAGCTTGGTTGTTCTCATTATTTGTGACTTTGAATACTAGAGTGTAGGGTTCAAGTTTGAATAACAAAGGAAGTTGATATCATTGCTTAAGATTTAATATTCGGTGTCTAGTTAATGTTCTGTAATTGTTCTCGTGTCGCATGCGTTTCTGGTAACCATAAAACAAGTGAAAGTCCCTTAGAATCTTGCGGCTGTAGTGTGTGAAATGCTTTAGTTAAACAAAATACGAATTACAAAAAAAAAGGTCTATGGTTACGTTACGTGACTTATAAGACATTATGTGTGTTACTTATATGACAGTATTGCGCTGAGCTAATATTGACCACATTCCCTGAGATTATATTTGCGGTGGACTTGAAGATACGCTTGATGTTCCGCAGGTCAAGACCGTTTTACAGTTGAGCCATTATGCTACAGTTGAATAGAGGGCTGTTTAATTCATTCGACTCCAACAAACCCATCTCGCACTTCTATTTCATGAGATAACGATATTTCTGTTCGTGCCGAGTGCCGAACCTTTTACGAAGTTACCAGGTTTTTTTGTTCCATAGGTGGGTGGACGAGCTCACGGACCACCTGATGCTAAGTTGTTACCGTAGCCCATAGACATCTACAACGTAAATGCCTCCACCTACCTCGAGACGCTAGTTCAAAGGTCTCAGTATATAACAACGGCCGCCGCACCCTTCAAGCCAAACCGCATTATTACTTCACGGCAGAAAATAGGCAGGTTGGTGGTATGTACCCCGTGCGGACTCAGACGTCCTATTAACAGTAAAAAGTCTAGGGACGCGGAAGATATGTGCGACTCTTTGACCGAAGTTGTTAAGGACCAGGGCTGGAAATGTTAAAAGCCCAATGAAATGACGACGTAACGATTAAATATCATGTATTAATAAAGTGTTTTTCGTAACAGTTTCGTTTAAAAAAAGGGAAGGTTTAATGTACTTTGCTCCAAATCACCTATTCTGTTACATTTGTCGGACAGTTTTTTTAAAAGTTTTGTGGCGTTTAAGAACGCATCTGGATGTTAATAGATTTTTTTTTATTTTTTATTTTTTTTTATTGCCCTTGTAGGCAGACGAGCATACGGCCCACCTGATGGTGAGTGGTTACCGTTGCCCATGGGCTTCAGCAATGCCAGGGGCAGAGCCAAGCCGCTGCCTACCGTTTAATACTCTCCACAAGCCTCGTTTGAAGAAGGACATGTCATAGCGCTCGGGAAACACCGTGGAGGGGAGCTCATTCCATAGCCGGATGGTACGTGGCAAAAAAGACCTCTGGAAACGCACTGTGGATGACCGCAGTGGCTCCAGGTAGTATGGATGAACTCTACTCCGGTGGCGGGCGGTGCGATGGTAAAAACGAGATGCCGGTATCATCTCGAACAATTCCTCAGAGCACTCCCCATGGAACATACGGTACAAAATGCAGAGGGAACCGAAGTCCCTCCGCAGACCCAGAGGCTCCAAACGATCCGTGAGAATGGGATTATCGACAATCCGAATTACAGAATCCGAAATACAGATTGGCGCTTTATTGTCTTACCGAAGTTCACTCAGACTGACCGGAGCTTATGGGTGGCGAGTATAGTACCAATTTAGTTAAGAGATTCGAAACATTTTTAAGGTTCGTTTTGTTCATTTACTTTAAGGGTTTTATTATTTCAAGGAGTGGAAGAAAACCTTTCGAGATTACGAACGGTCGTCTTGTTACATTTTAACATTGTTGTTGTTGTAGTCCTAGACTTTCCCGCTGGTACATAGGGCCCTCACAAGTTGTCTCCACTTTACCCTGTCTTGCGCTTGCTCCTTGACATATTATTATTATTATAAATATTCATTTAACATATTCACAATTATTGAACACAGTGTGCTATTGCGTCTACAAATAAAAGGCAGCGAGTATTTATATGCGCCCTCTACTATGTCAGAAATTAGTGGCACTTAAGTAGGAATAATAATAAGTCGATTAACTCTCGTACTACGGGCATTGTTCTGTTTAAGCTTGGGCAAAAATATACCGGATTAACGAATAAATTTTCCCAACACTACAGGCGTAGGCGTCTACGGGCTACGGAACTGGAACGTAGGCGTCGCGTAGCTCAGTTTAACAAACATAATAATAAAATAAAGTGTACTTCCGAAAACTTAGAAATGTTACAGAATTTTCTAGGTTAACTTACTCGATTTCTACTATGCTATTTGATTTATGATTGAAGTAAATTAAATGACCGAAAAACAAAGCTGAATGTAAGTAGAAAAGAGTAGAAAAATGGATATGAAAGAACTCGCGATATGGTTAGACAGAAATGTGGGAAACGTCTATGAAAACGTATTCACTGTTACTCCTCTGAATTAGATTAGCTAAGAATAAGTATTTAACATTATACGACCTATTTGCCTGCGCTTCTGGCATCACTAGGTCTATGGGCATTACCGATATCTGTGAGTGACAGTGATTAAATAGGCAACGCACTCAAATTCGCCGGATAATACAAACAAAAATGAGGTTCTATTGTTAGAAGTGACGTCACATTGATCTCCTATTCCCTAGTAAACTTGGAATATTTATGATCATAGAGCTGTGAGGATTACGAAATATGTGGGTGTCCATATTTAGATTGAATGTGAATTACCCGATCGTGTCGGGTTCTGGTAATCAAATATTAAATGTAGGGTTGAAACGTGCGCCATATTACATAACGAATGTTTGATGAATTAACTATTGATGAACTAGTTATCGCTTATGTTTTATTAATTTGCAATTAGATAAAACTGTTGTGCCTCTGTGATTTAGAGACTAGAAGTTTATAAAGACGTAAGGAAGTCACAGGAAACTTAAAACGAATGTTTTTGTTATTGCCCTTGTTGGTAGATGAGCGCACGGCCCACCTGATGGTAAGTGGTTACTGTCGCCCATGGACATCAGCAATGCCAGGGGCAGAGCCAACCTGCGGTCTACCGTTAAGTACTCTCCACAAGCCTCGTTTGAAGAAGGGATTGATTGATTTATTGAAGGGAAGGATTGATTTAGTTTTTCTGTTTACAAGAAACCGGTCAACTGCCAAACTTTTATAGTATCTGGCCATGTACAGATATTTTCTATTTTTACTTTCATTTAATGGTTGGTTTTTATATTTCGCATTTATTGGTGCACGAAAACACGATTTTTATTAAGTTTGGTGTAGCTATCAATTGCAACGTAATTCTTCTATGCATCTTGAGGTCGATATCTTGAACCTTGGTCTAAAAGGTCGAAATCTTGAACCTTTTAAATCGAAACGCATAATAGTTTTGCAGCCGGTATGGGCAAATGTCCTTCGTCTATGAGCTTAAAATACCCTCTCTACCATTAATTCATATAATTAGGAAAATTAAAGAATTTTCCAGATTACATTTTTATTATAAGACGCAATTCATTTAGTGCGGAAGTTGAGTACTATTTAAGTCCGTATTCCATTAGATGAACTAGTATCTGGCTGTGGGATTCGAACACCGATATAGTCACGTCGCTCGATATGAACGCATCAATTAGTGGTGGTAGGACCTCTTGTGAGTCCGCACGGGTAGGTACCACAACCCTGCCTGTTTCTGCCGTAATGCAGTAATGCGTTTCGGTTTGAAGGGTGGGACAGCCGTTTTAACTATACTGAGACCTGAGAAATGATATTTCAAGGTTGGTGGCGGCATTTACGTTGTAGATGTCCATGGGCTCCAGTAACCACTTAACACCAGGTGGGCCGTATGCTCGTCTGAATACAAGGGCAATAAAAAAAAGCATAGCCCTCCAGGTTACCAGGATAGGTAGGAGAAAAAAATTTACTATACTAAAGTTTCAATTATATTATATTACTAGCTGACCCGGCAAACATTGTTTTGCCATATATAAGATTTCTAGGGAATTTCTAGTGTAGAAAAAAAACTAACTTATTGTAAGTGTGTAAGGATGTGGTAAATGAGTGAATGAGGTATGTAGTGCTGTGAACGATGAGGGAATATATTATAAAAATAACAAAACCTCATTCAACCACATAATACCTCATTATAACAAAAAAAAATGTCCAAATAAAAAAAAATATGTTAGGGGTGGACAACCCTAATCACTTAGGGGTATAAAAAATAGATAGTAGCTGATTCTCAGGCTTACTGAATATGCATAAAAAATTTCATGAGAATCGGTCAAGCGATTTCGGAGGAGTATGGGAACGAACATTGTGACACGAGAATTTTATATATTAGATACTGGTGGCGTCGCTTGCGTTAATGTAGTTTTGTCAATCGATTCTAGCACAGAACAGGCGTTATTTTACGACACCATTATGTTGTAAACAGCCTTTCCTTTCAGTCGACGCTAATAGCTCCAAAATCTAAGCGTTGGATCCACGCGAACATCGTACAAATATCATGGAAAAACTTCATTTTTTCAAACGTACTCATGCTATATGATATGTTTATTTAATTATTAGTAAATTAATAACGTTTTTATTCGGACATTCGATATTTTACAGCGAAACTATAATACTATATGTAAAATGTCATTGAAATAAATACCAGAGGAATACAAAAAAAAAACATTTTTTTGTCTTTCACAGTCCCAGTCTCTAATCACACAGTTCCGGATAATGAATTAGTACCATTCCCTTAATTCGTACAAAGAGGGTGGAACAAAGAGGTTCTGTCAATAAAGGCCTCCCTTTCATTACGTCGCCGTGAGATGATTACACGCTTGTCTGTTTCGTGTCTGGTACGAAAGTTTTAAGGACGCAAATACGTTTGAAAATACTAAAACACTTCTTTTTTAATTATAAAAATACATAATATGAATAAAATGAATGCTTAATGGATCAATTCAGCAGAATAAACAAAATAACTTTAATATGTTATTCTGAAATAGCTGATTCGACAGGTATTTATTTCCCTATAAAAAAAAATTTCATTGAGTTGGGAGATGCAACGTTTGCCTACATTTACCGCTAGGGGCGTTGTTCCAACTGCATACAATTTCAAGTTAACTTTAACGCTATCGAGAACGTTAAAAAACTCGCACTAAGCACACTGCTTTGTCGACTCGATCCAGCAGCTCTCGACTGATGCGTTTACCAATAGACAGCATTTTGTTTTTGTTTAGACAGATCATGGGTACTGGAAACGCACCTGAGGAACAAGAATACATTTATGAAAGATGCTGACAGAACAATTTGATTGTGGCTATTCACGTTAAAAGATTTCTGTGCAACGGTAGCCTCCTAACCTACGGTTTTCCGTGAGCTTACTTGAGTATTTGAAGCAATAAGAAATCTATTTATAGCGTGTTGACAGTTTTTTATTTAATTTTTTTTATTGCGTAGATAGTGGAAATGGTTAGAAGTGGTAACCGTAGCCCATAGACATATACAATATAAATGCTGCCACCCACCTTGAGACATGAGTTGTAAGGTCTCACTTTTAACAGTACAGATTAGCTACATTATTATATTTTCTGCTGTCTTAGATCCATTTTCCGCCGAGTACCGATCAAAATAAGTTTTTCTGTGTTTTTGTACTTATGTATCAGTGTTACAATTAATCATTATCTAAGTATGTGCTATCTATGTACTATGTAGATATTTGGTTTTGTAATTGTAACATCCTGTATATAACACTCACACACTATTTTCCCATTAACTTGGTTCTCGCTATCGATTACGTAGAAGATGGGATAATTCCATTAAGCACCGACGTCTACAGTATACTGTTAATGAAATATTTAGCGAGTGACTGATTAGTGATGTAGTTCTTATTCGTTCAACAGATGACGTAACACGGATCCAAGAGAACTATAATAGAGATTGAACTGTTGCGTTGTTGAAGTGTGAGTGAATCCGACTAATACTAACTTAGTTTCAATTGGTATTGTAACTGATTTTTATTGTTGTCGGCAACAGATGAGAATTCTGTTCACCTGGTCATTTGTTGTTACTTGCGTTCAAAGATAATGTCGTTGCCTATGAGAAGGACAGTTTTTAAAATTCTTAACCTAAACTACTAAAACTCTAGTACTAAAGAAATTTACTTAAATATTAAATACTTGTAATAATTGTTCTCGAAGCACACCGATAGAAGGTCTATAGGCAATAGACGCAGAAGATCACATCTTCATACGTGATGTAGGTGAACGTTTCATGCTCAGATTGAGAGTGTGAACACAGTGAATTCTGGTCCGATTGTCAACGGTTTGGCAGCGAAGAAGGGATGGGGTGGGATCATCGCGAATAATTCCTCAACGCATGTCCATGGATATTTGGTACAAAACAGAAGCAAAGTTTCTACGTAGACCCTAAGATTCTAAACCACACACGCGTACTGTCATCTTTATATGTCTATAGCTCTAGATGGATGAACGAATTCTAGTTGCGAATATGGTTTTTTTTTCTTTTTTTTCCTACTTAAGCTGGTAGCCTTGAGAGGCTATTCCAGCGTAACCGTAACTAGTAGGTGAGCTCACGGGGCTCAAACCTGACGACGTTGCTAAAACGAACCCTAGCAAGAGCCGTGCTTCGCAGAATCTACCACTGGATCGGAAACGCGACCCACTGAGAAGATCCGGCGAGAAACTCAGTGGGCTATGTCTGAGAAAATATTTGGAATGGTTACAAGTGCTAATATAACAGTAAGGTCGTTACCTATACGAAGTCGGAGGTCTTATTATAACAGCTTCATAAAAACCAAAAAGCCAGAACCAAATAAGGACGCTCTATTGAATATGTTGGGTGCACGACTTTTCCTTGTGTAGACGTTTCCAATTGTACCTTACGACAGGCTATAAGGAGGGTCATGTTTTTAAAGTATATGTGAGTTCATTCCACTAAAACTTTTACATCGCAAAAGAGTATCTATGCTGAATTTAGTTTATCGGGCGGATAACGACATCCGCTAATAAACATTTACGTAAGCTGTCTGTAGGGCTGCCCATATATAGAAATAAAAAAGACCCTATTGTTTTAAGGTCTTGTCAAGTCTTGATAGATTTCTTACGACAAACGAAATAGTTCCTTCAGTACACCATTCACCATAACAATCCATAACCATTACAACTATAAACATTAAAGTTAAACATTTTAGAGCTATACTTATTGTTACGCGCTGGGGTTCGGGGTAAATAAATGTTCCACCAAAGTGCAACTTAAAACTGTATTTATCACTTAGGACACACACAGATCACTTTAAAATTCTCAATTCACTTCTTCCGCTTCGCTTCAGGTGACCCGTTCGTTGTTTCGCTTCGAGTAGTTCCGATATATATATTCAAGTTCAATGCACCTACCATTATTTTCTCTGCACTACCTTTGGTTGATTGGTAGAGAATGCCATTAGGCATTAAGTCCGCCAATGTAAATAATACATGAAGTGTAATAAATAAATAAAATAAAAACACTTAAAGTGTAACATATAGCTTTTCGAGAACTAAATTTACAAATCGATAATAATCACTTAAGAGTCTACTCCAAAGAGCACTGTAAGATAAATGTCCTTGGAAACCCGTCAAATAAATTAGATTTGACCTCACAGCCGTTCTTAAGTCAATAAATCACTTCGAGCGCGATCGGAAATTGGTGACGAGGCGTTTTTACTATCAGCAACTTTTTCAGCAACATAAATATCCTATTATCGCTTTTACAGCGCTTTCGAAGATACATACAAACAATATTGTCGTTTGATCTCAAAATTGTTTACAGCGACCGATGTTTTAAATGCTTTAACGTTTTCCTAATATTTATGTTGTGTTTTTGTGTTTGGTATGAGTTCAGGAATCTCAATATTCATAGTTTAGTCGGTCATGAATATGAAAATACCGGTATGCGACTCCAGACTTTCGATTATTTTTATTATTTATGCCTTACTAAAATATACAACGATCAAATATGATAATACCTACATATATGAGGATTCTCATATTCAAGCAGGAAAATCCGTATATATTTTTTTAGAGAGCAACTTCCTAATTGCTCCATGAAGTACTAACTGGCTATGTTACAAGCCCGCACGAATAGGTACCCTCATTTAGAAATCTCGCTATAGTTATGCCAAGAAACGAAGAATAAGAGTATCTGAAGGTTACAACAATCGTTGTGTCAATGCGATTGATACTTCAATTTGTTTCAAGGCGCTGGTTTTCATTTTGGTTGCATACTTGGCTATATCTGCCATTTCGGAAAAAAAAATCGTTATCATCTTGCTTAAGATTCTTAGGCACAATAACCCAACGAAAAGTAAATCTAATCAAAACGTTTCTTTGTTACAGAAAAGCAGCCCCACCCAATACTTTTGGTATCGAACAACTCTTCAAATATCCGAAGACATAAACTATCCGGAAACGTTCAATTACAAAATAGCTCTTGCTCTAGTCATTGCTTGGATTCTGGTCTACCTATGTATGATCAAAGGGATTGCGTCATCGGGGAAGGTAGTGTACGTGACCGCAACATTCCCATACATAGTCCTTGTTATATTTTTCTTTAGAGGCATCACATTGAAAGGCATGAGCGACGGACTAATACATCTATTCACTCCGAAGTGGCACACGATTTTAGACCCTGTGGTGTGGCTAGAAGCGGGCACACAGATCTTCTTTTCGCTTGGACTGGCTTTTGGTGGTTTAATAGCCTTCTCTTCGTACAACCCGGTCGATAACAACTGCTACAGAGACGCCATTATGGTCTCCATGACAAATTGTCTAACATCGATGTTCGCTGGTATCGTTGTCTTTTCTATAATTGGCTTCAAAGCAACTATGATCTATGAGAAATGTTTGGAGATCAGGAACGAGACTTTATTGGAGATGTTTGGCTCGTCATACAAGTCAATGGTGTTTCCTGAGGCTGGGGAATCGGTGACGATCGATAAAAACGGAACTATAACGAATTTGTTAATGCCACTATTGCCTGTTTGCGATTTGCAGAAGGAACTCGATAATGTAAGTACCATTTACAGCCTACACCTTAGACAAATACATGATTATATTTACGTAATCTGTAAACATGAATATTTGGTAGGTCTCTATGTAGAAAGTTCGACTTTTAATTTTATTGAAGCGTCAAAAAAGGCGCCTATGGAGAACATATGAATTATCATGACCAGAGACGAACATGTTTTAAGTTCTACGAAATATAAAGAACTGGACTTTTATGGCGATTTTAAATACCTTTTACGCAGAAGGGTTTCATTAATATGTCCTCTGCATTTAGCCCAAAATTTTGACTTTGAAGTCAGTTATTAAAAGAAATAGAATCCCAACACTGTTCGTAAATGAGATCAATAGAACCATTTCTAACGTAGGTACGTTTTTGCGTTGAACAAGTAAATTACATAATAAATATATTAATAGTTTTCTCCACGTAAATAATTTAGAATCTTATATGTTTACTTCCATTGATTTTGTGTTCTGAAATTGATGCTATTATTCTATACGTCCCTACCAATTTAAGTAACCAAGATTACATTATATACTCGTACATTCTTAATCTAATTTATTTAGAGACGACGCGTCAGCGGCGGCGGTTCGCCTCGAGGGAGACGGGAAAGCAAATATTTATTGAAACGATTAAGATTTGAATATTGTGCGGCTCGTCCTATCGACTCGCGTTTCATGTTGAGAGCGTGGAGTTTAAAATTACTATTACGAATTAAGCTCGCTGAGGGATTTTTCAGATTTGAACCTTTGAAACTGGGTCACGTGACGCTGTGATTGGGCTGGGATGCGTGCATTAGTCGAAACTACCCGCGAGCCCCCTGTCCTTGGTAGATGGCAGTAGGTAGCTTTCGTCAAATCAAAAACACAAAGTTTACTAGGACTGATTACAATCAGATGATCGATTTACGCACAGAAGAATAACAGACAAATACAAAAATCGATTTTAATTAAATAGATATATTGCACTAAATTTACGAACGAACTCCATGCGTTTAATCACTCAGTGTTTAGTGGAACACATGGACTTCACAATGTGAACGCCGTCACAAGCGTAGAGATCTGAAGTCGAAGCCGCAAATACATTGTTTAAGTACTCTACCCATCAAACCGGAACGTTTGACTGCTTCGCAGCCGTAAGAAGAGGTAGGATTGTGGGTATTACCCTGCCTGTTTCGCAATATCCCCCACCCAAATTTTTTCATATGGAGTAAATAAGATATATAACCAACTAATACAAACATTGTCCCACAGACCGCATCCGGGACCGGTTTAGCGTTCATCATCTTCACCGAGGCCATTAACCAATTCCCAGGCGCTCAATTTTGGTCAGTCCTCTTCTTCCTGATGCTTTTCACCCTCGGGATCGATTCCCAGTTTGGGACCCTTGAGGGCGTAGTCACTTCCATCGTGGATATGAAGCTGTTCCCGAACCTGCGCAAGGAGTACCTGACCGGAGGGCTGTGCTTGCTCTGTTGCTTGCTGTCAATGGGCTTCGCTCATGGTGCAGGCAGCTATATATTCCTGCTCTTCGACATGTATAGCGGGAACTTCCCGCTACTGATCATTGCGTTCTTTGAATGCGTCGGGATCGCTTACGTGTACGGAGTGAAGAGGTGAGTATTACTGAATTTACTAATAAACTTATAAAAGATAAATGCAGCGATGATCTTTCAATATCAATAATCTCAAGGTCACCATACCATTTTACCTAGCATAATGATCAGGTTCTGCCGAGACTGAATATGGGGAAATACGAGGGACAAGACGATCGTAGTTTGGTTCGATTCTCAGAACACTACCTCAATCTTTCTAAAATTGATTGATTGTGATTCCCTAGAAAGAGCAGCGGCCGGCAGCGTCTTTTTGAGGCAAAATATTACAAACTATTTTGAATCTTATCTACGTGATTAAAAAGTTCATAGTCATTTGAAGGCAAAGGAGGGGTAGCGTGGCATCGCGAGGCTGCACGAGCCTTCTACCGACTAGTCAAAAGAGGCGCCGCGCGGCTGATCGCGGCGCAGCTAGTTGACGTGCGGCCGACCGCGGTGCAGCTGACAGACTCGCGGCTGCGCGCGAGCGACCATTTCATACCCGCCCGCCCTGCCGCTTGCGCATTTCGCGTCATTTTATTAGAGGGTATCTTGTTCTTCTTCTACAGCCAGTGCTATGATACATAAATCCAAATCCACCATATTTATTGCCACACAACTTTCCTTGAGTGAAGTAGATCGCACACTAGTTTTCAAAGCTACCACGCGGAGGCTCATTGCGGCGCCTCGGGATGCCGCGCTGCCTCTCGCGGCGCCGCACTGCCCCGCGCGGCGCCAAACTGCCCCTTGCGGCGCCGCGCTCAGTCACTTGCTCTTACGGCCGCTGCGCGCCGCTGCTCTTTCAGTTTCTCGAATATTCTCATGTCATTTTTCCTTGCAGCAATGTTTATTCAGTAGATGGATTGATGCGCTTGTGGCTCAACATTTTCATCTTTTCGACCTCTTCCTCAGTATACCCTAATATCAAGTGCAGTGAGCTCAAAGAAAACGTCATTACTTTGAGACATGAGATTTCTAGTTCCGTAAGCTGGACGTCTTGCTTTTCGAACCAGAACGTATGCTTTTCCATTAGTCAATGGACACTCATGGGGTGTGCTCAAAACTCAGCTATTAAATATGCCTCTCCATCACACTCAAGTTTGAGCACGTCTATATATTTTTTAATTCTCGTAGGCCGAGTCACACTTACGTATCTTGAAGAGTTTTGGGGCCGCTTACAATGCGCTCTTAGCGATGTATGTTTGTTAATGATGTAATCGCCTCGTTGGTCGAGTGGGGTCTGTGTGGTTAATGCGAATTTTTTAACGTTCTCGATAGCGTAAAAGTTAACTCAAATTTGTTTGCAGTTGGAACAGCGCTTAAAGCTGCAGCAAACTTAGGCAAACGTTCCAACTCCATACAAATTTGAGTTAACTTTTACGCTATCGAGAGAAACGTTGAAAAGCTCTCACTAAGCACACTGGTCTCGTTTCCCAGTCGGAATGGGTATCGTTGCGAAAAATATTTGGTATTAGGGGTAATTTGTTTTATTCTTGTAACTTCTTCTGGGATAAGGCAGAAGAAAATCCCAGCTACGGGCTGTTAAGCGTTCCCCCGAATTCGAAGCAAGCTCGAAATTCGACCATAATCACTGACGCTTCAAGATTTAGATCCGTTTTATTCGTTGAGATGTCGTCAACGCGATGTAAAACAGTAAAAGAAGCCCCAATTATATGCATAACGTTTTTTCCTTAAGTAATGCTCTTTTTGTTAAATTGGAAAAAAAAAACTGGCTGCTTATTTTTTTATTTATTAATAGCATTGAAGTTCGCCGATGATAATAATAATACTGCTTCTCTCTGTCTATTTAAATGTTTATTTATTTATTTACCTCTATCTGGATCTCAAAACGCGCTTGTATGTGCTTGTTATATAGAAATGTGCAGAAGCAATCGTTATGACTAGGTTTGGAGAGGCCTATGTCCTACAGTGGTAGTGTGTGGGCCGAAAGATAGATTGTATTATTGTGATTATTATTAGACAGGTTGAATATTAAATAAGGACAGGTCAGTAAAGTGCAAAATAAACGGGTGTCGGACCAAAATTAAATAGACCACCATAAGGAAAACCATCGCAAAATGGAGACAGTATTTTTCAATGAATAAGATGTTCGACTGATTACGTTAATGTTTGTTGCCTTTAATTGTAAAATGGGAATTACTGATTCTAACTTTTAAAAAAAACATGTTTTTTAGCTAATCGGAACTAAATAGCTTATTGCTTAGAACTAAATAGCTTAGTTCTATAGCTAACTTGTAGGTATGCAATAATTTAAAAAATAAATTATTTTAAAGCTAGTGAAAGGGCCATAGAAATAATGGCAATCCACTAAATTGAATAATGATTGGTATTCATTAAAAGGCAAATACGTAGCTTTATTACTTCCACCACATTTATCTCCTATTATTTTGATTGAAAAACCAAAGTACCGAATCGATCTTGATGTAATTTCTGTCGGATCAATCTGGAAGTAACTATTTTTTTAAAGTAATAAGTTTCCAAATTTACATAATTCATATAGATTTATACAAGTTTAAAGAAACAAATGAACAAAAACAATCGAATTACGAAAGCCTTTCCTTTTTTTACATAGCATGAAATTAAACCTCTTTTCCATCTCCAAATGTCTGAAGTCGAGCTGTCCCGTCCTTCAATTTTCAAGGATCGTGTAATGTTATATAAGAAACGTGACCGGAATTACAAACATATAAATAGTTTACGCGGAAGGCTGCCGAGGAACTTGAAAAGTGAATTAGTTATATATCACAGTCATTAATCAACTATTAAAAGTGAGAAACGGCGCGATCCGGTAATATGGCGCTCAGTCCGTGGTAAATGAAACATTAATTATACGCGTTAAAGTGGCTGGAGGTTATGGTTTGGTCCACTTAAAGCCAGAAGGGCAACCACAGTCACTATAGTCACAAGTACAACTAATAAATTCTGTAGTATGTAATTATGTAGTAATATATTTATTTTTTTCCTTCTTTAAACACTGCACATGATTATATGGGAAGACTTATCTTTGTCTATCAATCCAGCTGTACATTGAATCCTTTACTGCGGGCAATCGTTTGTCGTACACACTGACTCAAACTTCAGTATTTACAAACTGTAGTTTTGAAAGACCATCAAAGAATTCTTCGAAGTGGGTCGGGTATTATCGAAGGCTTCAGCGAACAAAATGTCCAAACCAGAATTAATAGACTTGCATGTGACGACTAAAGTCGGTGATAAACGAGTTCCAATAAAACTGGGGTTTGTTTTTATAGACAGGAGAGTTCTTATATTGTAAGGTAAGGCGGGAGAGAGCATCCTAAAGACTACGACTAAGACTTGGATGAACGGTGTGAAAGAGCATATGTGAGAGAAGGGTGTGAGTGCAGAGATGACGTATGATAGGCCTGAATGGAAAAGAAGACATGTTGCGCCGACCCAACTCAATGTATCGACATACAAACGGATATAAAAATTATGTATATTAAGATACATGTATATAAATCATCAACCCAAATAAAATTACTATATATTCCTCTAAAACACTATACCACCTAAATCCCTTTTTATTTCGTCCTATGTCAGATTTAGTGACATTTCAATATGTCAAAATGGCGCCGTTTGAAAAACATCTTCAACTTTTTTTGTACTCCAATTGAAATTTTTGAACTTAGAATCAGATACTTTCGACAAAAACAGGCAGAATAGATGGAATATATCCGTGAAGCCTTATAAAACACGCTGAAATTTCCTAGTAATCAAATAAATCCTGCTCCTCATAGGCCGAGGTACAGTTACAGCATGAAAGCTTTCAAATCAATTTCATACGCATTTTAAAGATTCTATTAATCTTTCACGCAAAACTAGTAGTTACAGTAAGATTTTGTAATTTTGTCTCATTGCTTAATATGATCTCTTTAGTGAAGACTTTCTTTTTTCGGTCATATTGTGTCGATGATTTTTGTCTAGGTCTTAGCGCGGTTAAACAGAATATCTCCTAACTTTGTTCAAATATCTTTTAAAAAAAACACTGTGCAGTTTGTTTTGTTCTAATTGATATTATGAGCGGTCTTTCAGAATTACCGATTTTACTTAATATTTAAAAACATTACCGGTGCTTCTTGTAAGAGTATTTTATTATCAAAACTTAGAAATAAAATAGCTGGAAATATAGAAGTGTCATTTGTAGACGCGGTGGAGACGACCAGCCTGGTAAGGTCGTTGGGCTTAGGTGTTAATATAAGAAAAAATATCAAGGTCAACAAGCAATGACTTTAAAAAAACAATGTCAAAGGTCAAAAAGGTTTATCTTTCATCTAAGATTTGTTGAACCCTCAAAAGATTGTTTAATTCAGGAAGAGATCTTAAGACGTCTGGTTACAAAGAAATTCTGTGTTGCTTCGTTCCCTTTGCAAGGAGAGACATGCTTTGCTTTTATTTGTGCTGCCTCTAAAAGATAGACCCAGGGCCGCATTGTGGTTTTTTTTGTTATATTTGTACCTAATATTGCGTCAGTATCAGAACCCACAGACATCAACATTGTCCTGTCACATTTTGATGGAGGTCGAAATTTCAACTGTGTTGTGAAACAGTTGTCATATCTTTCAAATCTCATGACTAATCTAACGCATTTTTAATTAATTTCGCCTGTTTGACATTTTGTGACAATGCTATTTGTTTACCGCGGAAGTAGGTAGTTCGTAAACACGGGTTAGTCGTGTGAGATTTTTGGAGTTTACTCCTTTAGAATCGATTTACATATATAGGCCCGGGGTATGAAAATTATGGGGACCAAAATCGTACTAGCATGTCACACGAAATGCGTTATGCGCCTGATTGCGCATGTCACACGAAATGCGTTATCGCAGGTGACGCCGGGCTGCTGCGCCGGCAGTCCGCCACAAAGCCTCGTACTGATCGCGCGTTTCTCTCATTATTGTATTTTCATATATTTGTTAGTCGTTTGTTTTGTGTCTCGTTAATTTGTTAATAATCTGTAGTGTATCGTGTTGTCGTAATATAGAACTATTTCTCGTATTGTTTCGTTTAATTTTTTATATCCAGTAAACTCCAGTCGTGCGTCGGAGCGGACACACACACTTTTTTTTATTTTATTTTATTTTTATTATTGCTTAGATGGGTACACGAGCTCACAGCTCACCTGGTGTTAAATGGTCACTGGAGCCCATAGACATCTACAACGTAAATGCGCCACCCACCTTGAGATATAGTTCTAAGGTCTCAGTATAGTTACAACGAAAAGCCCCGCCCCTCAAACTGAAACGCATTGCTGCTTCACGTATATGTTTACTTACAAAAATTGGTGCCTGCCAGAGGATTTAAGAATTTAGATTTAACAGACTGAGCAATTGAAATAGACACGAATACACAGGCGTTACTATTAATGCGAATGCTTCAAGCGCTATTGAATAGTTTTTGGGAACTGCTTAAAATCATATTTTTTATTTTCCTTAGATATATATATTCCTTAGATGTCTATAACTGCATTGTTAGCAGATTACAGACTGCGGGCACGTGACTCACAAGACATTTCATCTTGTACCGTGCTAATTCAAATAAAAAATAAACTTTTGTTTTTATATGTACATACGTACATACATATCTTAAATACAATAATATACATTTTTAAAATTGATACCTGTTTTTGTTAGTATTTCTTGGTATTGATGCAATTTCTTAAAATTCTCATTACCGTTTTTTTCCCTGTTAAAATTATCCTTAATCCGCGTCTGCTTGTCTTTGTCTTAGCTTTTTTTCATCATTTACCCGACCCACTTTGAGAGCTCGGACTGTTCTAAAGATAAATTAAACCAACCTTTCTAGGTGATATCGCACTGATGGAACTTCATTGAAGTTTTATTGAAACGTCATCATTCATCATTTCAGCCTGTCTTCTGTCCACTGCTGAACATAGGCCTCTCCAACTGATGTCCAGTGCGGCCGGTCCGTTGCCACCTGCATCCAACGTGACCCAGCAATTTTCACCAGGTCGTCGGTCCATCTGGTAGGTGGCCGTCCCACACTGCGTTTGCCAGTACGTGGTCTCCACTCGAGGATCTTTCTGCCCCATCGGCCGTCCGATCTTCGCGCTATGTGGCCAGCCCACTGCCACTTCAGCTTGCTAATCCTACGGGCTATGTCAGCAACTTTGGTTCTTCTACGGATCTCCTCATTTCTGATTCGATCTCGTAGAGAAATACCAAGCATAGCCCTCTCCATAGCTCGCTGCGCGACACTAAGCTTCCTGAAAAAATCCCTTGTGAAGCACCACGTCTCGGAACCGTAAGTCATCACTGGCAACACACATTGGTTGTACACCTTTGTCTTTAGGCACTGAGGGATTTTGGACGAGAACACATTTCTTAAGTTACCGAACGCTGCCCAGCCGAGTTGGATCCGCCTACTGACCTCTCTCTCAAAGTTGGACTTACCTAATCGGACTACCTGTCCCAGGTATATATAGTCGTCTACAACTTCAAGAGCAGAGTTCCCAACGGTAACTGCGGTGGGCTTAATATGGACATTGAACATGATTTTCGTTTTATCCATATTCATTTTAAGGCCCACTCGTTGAGAGACTCTATTGAGGTCTCCGAGCATCTGTCCCAAATCTTCCAGCGACTCAGCCATGACTACTATATCGTCAGCAAATCGAAGGTGTGTGATGTATTCGCCGTTTATATTGATGCCAAATCCTTGCCATTCCAGAAGCTTGAAGGAATCCTCTAAGGCAGCGGTAAACAGTTTCGGGGATATGACATCTCCCTGTCTAACTCCTCTTTTAAGCGTGATTTCCTTCGTGCAATGCTCCTGTACTCGGACTGACATTGTGGCGTTATTATACAAGTACTTCAACACCTCGACATACCGATAGTCAATACGGCATCGCTGGAGAGATCTAAGGACCGCCCAAGTTTCGACAGAATCAAAGGCCTTTTCATAGTCCACAAACGCCAGGCATAGGGGCCGATTATACTCTTCGGTCTTTTGTATAATCTGCCGCAGCGTATGTATGTGGTCTATGGTGCTAAAGCCTTTTCGGAAACCGGCTTGTTCGATAGGCTGAAAGTCATCGAGCCTGCGTTCGAGACGGTTCGTGATGACTCTCGAGAACAGCTTATAGACATGGCTCAGCAGTGTTATGGGCCTGTAGTTCTTCAATAAGGATTTGTCGCCTTTTTTGAAAAACAAAACCACAACACCCCTGTTCCATGCCTCCGGCGTTTTCCCTTTGAGCAAGGAGGAATTAAATAGCTTCTGAAGGACTTTCAGTACCGGCGTCCCGCCCGCTTTCAAAAGCTCTGTGGTGATTCCATCCTCGCCCGGCGCCTTGTTGTTCTTGAGCTGTTTGAGGGCCATCCTAATCTCGTACAGGCTGATGTCCGGGATATCCTCGGTATAGTGTCGGGTTAACTTGGCTCTAGGGTCTGTAACCGAGCTTGCAGGCTCATTGGATATCGAGGTGTATAACTGCCCATAAAATCTTTCTATCTCCCGTAGCACCTCGGCCTTATTCGACGTTAGACGTCCATCTTCGGTTTTCAGATTTGTCAAGTGGCTCTGCCCAATAGACACGTCTCTTGCAAAGACTCTGGAGCCTTGGTTCCGCTCAATAGTTTCCTTAATACGTTGTGTATTAAAGGAGCGTAGGTCGTGTCGCATGGACTTCGTGATTTGTCTATTGAGCTGCCTATATGACTCAGCTTGCTCAGAAGTTTGGAGTGTCATAGAACGTCGGCTAGCCATGAGGTTCCGGGTGTAGTCAGATAATTTTTGAGGTCTTTTTTTGCGGTGGGCTTTAAAATACTTAGACCCTACCGTATGGACAGTTTCCACCAGCCTGCTGTAGATATCATCCACTGATAACTTGCTGTCTAGTCCTTCGAAGCGATTAGATAATTCGAGTTGAAAACTCTCGGGGTTTTGAATATGTGCATTTGGTGGTCGGAGCGTGGACTTCATCAGACGCGATCTTTCCAATCTGACATTAATACTCAATATGGCCCTTACAATTCGGTGATCGCTTCCGGTTTTTACTCTATGGATCACAGAGACATCGTTGAATATCTGTCTACTGGTGCTCATGATGAAATCGATCTCATTTTTGGTTACACCGTCGGGACTCATCCAGGTCCATTTCCTGTGAGGCGGCTTCTGGAAGAAAGAATTCATCATATAGAGTCCTTCTTTCTCCAGAAAGTCGGCCAACCTCTGTCCTCTGGAGTTCCGCTGCCCATATCCAAACTGACCCACTTTCAACTCATCATTGCTTCTACAACCCAGCTTTGCATTAAAGTCTCCCATAACAACAGTAAAATGTGTTTTGGAGCTATGTATGGCCCTACTGACGTCCTCATACAAAGCTTCTACCTCATCGTCTGGGTGTGTCTGAGTGGGAGCGTAAACCTGTATGACCTTCAATGAATATCGTTTCGATATTCTGAGTATCAGGCACGCTACCCTATTCGAGACGCTCCCGACGGACACAATGTTGTTCACGAGAGACTTGTGGACGATAAAACCAACACCACCTTGGGACTTCTGCTCTCCCTCTCGGTAAAAGAACAAGTGGCCGGACTGCAAGGTTATCGTATCCTCTCCCTGTCTTCGGATTTCTGATAAACCAATGACGTCCCAGCGCAACTTGTCCATCTCTTCTTCCAACTCGACAAGCTTCTCGTCCAGCCTCAGAGTGCGCACGTTGTGTGTTACCAGGGCCAGTGGTCGTCGTTTTTGGGGGTGGTAGCCGTGTCTCTGCCGGGGATTCTTAGCACCCCCTACCCCGCCGTTACCGTGACCGCTACCGTAGACAGGAATAGCGGGGCCGCCGGGGACTAGGGGCCTGGTTTCTCTGTTACTATTCATGGAGGTATTTAGCCTACTGTACCACGCTGGCTAGACGGGTTGGTACAGGGTTTAATTTCGAGTTTTCCTTCTCTTGCACTGATGTCTTGTGCATATTCCCATAGTCGGTTCTTACGACTCCCTAGGATAGTATAGGGGTGGTGACACATTGTATTCTTACTCCGTCACCACACGGAAAGGTTTTATTGAAACGTAAAACTATGTAATGTACATGACACGTAACACAAATGTGTGGGATTGACATAAACTAACGCAGAATCACATGATCGTATAGATCGTATAGCCCTCCATAATTCTGGAACCATTATTCTCGAATCCTCTTTTAAAAAGCACGTCGGGAACAGCCAGTCAGAGCTTTTACGGAAAACTTTCCGTGAATTCTGTCAGAGCAGGCCAAAAGAGCTGTTCGTTTGGCGGTTTTACAAATAATTATGGGCACAAAAAAGGATTAAAGCGAACGACGAAGCGAAGTTTCCTATAAAAACTTGTAAAGCGTTTCTGCTGGAAACTCGTACAGTGCGGGAACTTTCATAAAATTCAACTTAAACATAAACTTGGAATTTCATGCCAAGTCACCGAATTCGTATAACTTCGCAACGACGTCACCTAATTATCACTTTTACGCTTCCGTGTTTAGTTCGTGACGCTTAAACTAAGATGACAAAGAGCGTTACGGACTACTCCTTAAATTCGGAGAAAGTTAAATAAAGTACTTTATTTTATTTTTCCTTCACGTATTCGCTGGTAATTTAGTTATTATTAATATTTATTTATTCGAGTTTCTCGCGAACGGTTAGGTGAGCTCACGGCCTCAACCTGATAACATAACGTACAATATCAGCGTTGTAGCATAAAACTTATGAATTAGAATGCGATTTTGGTACAGTCTAAGTTTTGGTTGACGCGTCAAATTCCATTTGGCCTTTTGAATACCCCTTTGTTGTTGCATTCCAACATCGAGAAAATTGACTTCTGCTGCTCTTTTACTAAATAATACTAAATTTATAAGTTTATAATAAATACTTTTACTAAATACTTTTAATAAATAAAAACCGTGGCTTACTTAAGGGGTTAGCGAGAGAGCACAAATTCTGCTGTCAGTGATACATCGTGAACACTAGCCCTAGCAAGAGCAGTGCTTCGCTGAATCTACTACCGGGTCGGAATCGCGACCCACTGAGAAAATCCGGCGAGAAACGCAGTGGGTTCTTCTATGAGCAGTTCGCATGTCGAACTCTTCGTCAGAGTCGACGAATTCGACGTGCTGTCCCCCTTGAGATATTAGTTTATTGAAGATTGAAGTATTCATTGGCTGGCTCACATTTGAAACTGAACAGGTAGACCTGTGAAGGCGCTTTTAAATCGTCATTGATTGAAAAGGCAGATTCATCACTAAGGAGAATCGACAAGAAATTAAGGACAATAGGAAATCAGCAGGATGATGATACTCATCCGTGTGCGTTAAAATTCGTCACGATTGTATTAAATTAAAACCATTTTATTTTGAGGACAATCAGGATCCTATTGGTGATTCAATCAGTATATGTAACATTAAAGTTTTAAGATACTTTTGGTGATGGGAAATTTCTCACTGATATATCTGTTGACGCTAGGCTTTTAGGTGCCCAGTTTTATGAAAAACGATTTATAATGTATATATATATTATACCATTGTATTTTTCTACTATAAAATTCGTTTAATTATTTCTAGATTTGCTGATGATATAGAACTGATGACCGGACAACGACCAGGTATTTACTGGTTGATCTGTTGGAAGTATCTGTCTCCGCTGGCCATGTTGTCCATTCTCGTGTCATCGTTCGCGGAACTAGCTATGGAGGGATCCGGGTATGAAGCGTGGGTCTCGTCCGAAGGGGACACCGTGAAGAAACCCTGGCCCGTGTGGGCGGTTTTGCTCGTGGTCGTCCTGGTATTGGCATCTGTACTGTGGATCCCTGTAGTTGCGATTTGCAGGTGAGCTCGAAAACAGAACTAAACATTTTAAACTCGATAATATTTATAATTGTATGCCTGTATTATATGATATCGATTTTTATGTTATCATCTAGTAAGACTGTTCTGAAACAATCGCTTTACTGCTTCTAATAACCTAACATTATTAATGTCGCGATAAAGCCAGACAAAAGTTTCAGACTTCAAGAAGGGTTTTTAGCTTAGTACCGAATTAGAATAGATAGAATCAAGATTGGTCGTTTGGATCAATCGAGGCCAAATCTATTAACTACGTTGATAACAAAGGATTTGTTACATTTTGTAATAATAATATGGACTATTCATTCATATTGGGTATTGTTATGACGATAAGTAGTACTGGATGTACGGACAAAGGGGGTTAAAGAAGAGATAGTAAATCCCAAAACTGGTAATAGGACGTCTTGTGAGTTCGCACGGGTTGGTGCCACCACCCTGACTATTTCTGCCGTGAAGCGGTAATGCATGTCAGCCAAAGGGTGGAACAGCCGTTGAACTGTAAATCTGAGACCTCAGAACTCATGTCTCAATGTTGGTGGCGGCATTTACGTTGTAGATGTCTATGGCTCCGGTAACCATTTCAAATAAGGTGGGTCGTGAGATCGTCCAACTATCAAAACAATAAAAAACAATAATGGTCATGATCTAAAAAAAAAGGAAATACGTACTGAATACTAATTAGTTTAAGAACGACTTCCACAATGAAGAAATACTATCGCGTAGTGAAGATTAAAACCGCATTTTTCTGTAATTACTGGTATCAGAGCGTATCGTTAAGTCGTGTGGGTACCGCTATCTTGTTTATTTCTGCCTAGAAGCAATGCGAGTTTAAACTTGTAGGGTTCGATAGTCAGATACCAAGATGATATTAAGACTTAGATTTCGTATCGTGAGCATAAAACTAGTAGTTAAACACCAATAATTTCGACGGTAGGCTGTGGCTTGGCTCTGCCTCTGGATTTGCTGAAGTCCATGGGCGAATGTAACCATCTGTCTGCCTACAAGGGCAATAAAAAAAAGTTATAGTTCCTTAAAAAAACTTGTAAATCTTCAACTTCTTCTTTCGTATAGTCCATCCAAGTCTTTTTAGGAAGTCGCCTTCTTTTTTAATTGAAAAAAATAAATGTTTTACTTTTAAATCATGATTCAGATACTTCGGATATCCTATCGTAGAGGACGAGGAGCGCGCCTGGTTTCCCGCCGAAGACCTTCGTGATTTTCACGGCATCGAGCCAAGACCGGTCTCCGCGGCGGAGACCCTTCTGTTCTGCACTAGGCCTGACGGCAGCGAGGGCTGCTGCTGGCCTGGATGTTGCGAAACTGACGATGAGGAGTAAACTCTTCATCCATTCATTTGTTGTTTCTGTCCATGCTTCGTGTAAGGAAAGTTATTGTAGCTGTGTACAGTTTACTGTGAAAATATGTTTATGTAGATGTTCTTACTTGGATCTGAAGGCAAATTGGATCGGTTTAATAACAATCCTTTCACTTTTAAAAAATAATTAAGATCGTAAACTAATATTCGCCGGTACCATAATTATACACTGCTATTTATTTTTAATTGTCCACTGATTTAAAGTGAAATAATATTTGGCTAAGATTATTTCTGATTGAAAAACATCTCGATAGATTCAGCTAATACGCTGCAATGCGTGTCATGCCACAATGATCAAATTTCTAATATTATATTTCATTATAGACTCCATCGATATATATCGATGATAGACTCCGGCAATATCGGTACTATCCTATCTTATTAGCTATCGCTGCAAGGCTGATTTGAAGGATATAAAAAAAGTGTGTGTGTCCGCTCCGACGCACGACTGGAGTTTACTGGATATAAAAAATTAAACGAAACAATACGAGAAATAGTTCTATATTACGACAACACGATACACTACAGATTATTAACAAATTAACGAGACATAAAACAAACGACTAACAAATATATGAAAATACAATAATGAGAGAAACGCGCGATCAGTACGAGGCTTTGTGGCGGACTGCCGGCGCAGCAGCCCGGCGTCACCTGCGATAACGCGGCCGCGCGTTGGCTCCTGATTGGCGCGCGCACGCATCACGCAATCAGGAGCCAATCAGGCGCATAACGCATTTCGTGTGACATGCTAGTACGATTTTGGTCCCCATAATTTTCATACCCCGGGCCTATATATGTAAATCGATTCTAAAGGAGTAAACTCCAAAAATATTACTTTAAATTTGACTAACCTTCAAATGTCAAATACGGCAGCTCAAAGGAAATGTGGATGAAACCGAGAGATACGCGCTTTTGAGGCTGACAACACCAAACGTGTACTATGGGTACCTATGTGTACCTTTCGACTCTGATTCCGAATAGAGGATTGTTCTAATCATATTATTATCAAAACATGTTAACATAGTTCGATATTTTATTCATTAAATTTAATTTTCCTCTCATAAAGCAATACGTACCTTTACTTTTTGAGTACGGTACCTAATAATAACTTGAGTGTAACATAAATGAAGGTGTTTCCAACAACAATATTACGGTGATTACGTGAATAATGACAATAATATTTAGGCCTAAAGAAAATTAAATAGAACTGTGTTGTTTGAAAATAGAGATTCTGGTTTGTTTAGTTTTTATTTTGTATTGATAAAGTGAACTGAAGTGTGGTAGGTAGCAGCTTGGTTGTGTTTTTGGCATTACTGACCTCCATGAGTGACGGTAACACTATCCGGTGGCTCTAAAAAGTATTGCCTACGAAGCCAATAGAAAAAAAGCAAAGTATCAGCCAGCAAGATAAAGTTTTTATTACCTACTGTCGTTATGAACACTACCTACGTACTTCTTACCTTCTTCATATCATGATAGGCGATCTATATCTTTCTTCCATATCAACAAAGTTATGAAAAAGTCATATCTTTCACTTTTAAAAGTAATTTTGACTAACGGAAAATACCTTTTAGTAGATGTGTATTCTATTTACAAAAATAATACATTATATTATATACAAATAATTTACGTACAACAATGACAATAAAAATTGAAGTTATATATATAGGATTTACAGTTGTTTTGTAGTTTTAAAATATTCACATTCTCTCCAAGACAATAAATAACTTTTGGATAAGTATTATTATTTATAAATTTGTATTTCCAATTGATTTAAAGAAAATTTACGACAATAATCTTATTGGTATTTAGATACTATATTATAGAGTGTAAGATAGAATACAATGCAGTCATAAAATATTATGTATTGAAAAAAAAAAACAATTAAAGAATCGCATACTTGGTTTGAACTATCAGTGAAAATTAACAATAAACATTTATGACGTCAAAAACAAATACATTTTTTTTTATTCGCAATCGTTTCTTTGGCTGCTATTGTATTAATAATAAGCCTTGATGTGATAATATTAACTGTTGTTGTTATCTTTTTAATATTATATCCTAATATATCGTCCTAAACTGATATGTTTTGAGTGTCAGTTTAAAATACCTACGCAATATGAGATTTAAAAATAATCTTTCGGGATGTTGTGCGTTGGAGAATTATTAAATTGCTTGTGATTGATAATAAACTATGGCTTTGTGTACTGTCACCTTTCATTTTGGACCGACACTCAAAATAATATTAATTAAATGTAATAGGTAATATGTAGCACATAAGTATTTTAGAAATATCTCATGGACGAGTGGCTGTTTAATAATTACGTACTTTTAACACCAATTTGATGTCTGCTTGAAATTGAATCTCAATTGTAATCAAACTCATTGAAGCATAATAATATGAAAAACTTTTATTTCTTCTTTATCATCGTAAAAACATGAATTAATAATTAGCGTTATGTAGCGTCACTTTCGTGCTTGGTGATTATTATGTTAAAAGCTGAAAAGCGTAAACGTTAAAAAGCTTTAAGTTTAAATGATATGCACTACGATTTTCTGCCGTTTTATTGTTTTGGCTACATACTGCAACCGTGCGTAGTGGACGCATCCGATGATGCACGAAGTATTTATATTAATCCTGTGCTGTTTAATATTTAACGTTAGTATTTGTCTTGTAAAGAAGGCATCAGAATCTGATGCCTTGCTGCCTGACAGTGCCCTGCAGTGCTACCTTACAGTGTCTGATGATCAGACTGCACTGCCCACATTAATGTGCATAAAGTCCATATACTAACCCAAAGTCTTCTACTTTTTATATTTCTCTAATGCAAGAATTAGAAGCCTGTACTTTTTTAAGGCCACACATATTTTATGGAGATATATCGTTAGCAATGTTGTTGTCATGTGTTTAAGCAAAGAAAAAAAAAATCCTAGCGTTAACGATAAATAAAAATTATACTTGCAATTTTATTGCGTACCTATATATCCCTTCATCGACTCAGCTAGTTATTGACTATTGAAACAAACAAAGCCGATTGATTGAATATAAATTGTCTGCGTTGAAGTGTGTTTGAGTTCATGAATATGAATAAAAAATGCCGTGTAGGTACCATTTACTAATAGTCAAAATTTACGCTAAAATTAGCTGGCGGTTGGCTGTAGTGCGGGTTACCACTAAAGGCGAGGTAAGGCTGTATGTATTTAAGGCTTGGGCCGGTTTTAAGTCAATTAATTTTTATGCGGTAAATCGTAGTAACTTCAGTAACATCGAAGCTATTTATTATCATGTAATTATTTAGTTTTCTAATGGGAATCGCTGAACTTAAACAATATTGGATAGTCTCTTAAGTAACAGGAAATATAACTTCAGGAATCTGGTGACCTTAGATACGTTACTCTAAATAATGTTTTTTTAAAGTTATCTACTCAATTCTAAATTGTTGCATTCCAATGAATCTTTATTTTGCTTGTAATAAACTTGTTCTTATGAAAAAAACTGAAACGCACAACGACTTTTGCTTAGCAATTTTTTATTGTATATTTTTCGATAAAACCAATACTATTGCTTATTTCTTATGAAATTATGAAAAGAAAAAGAATATTGCTAAATAAGAACAACTGACATTATGGTATCTTTAAGCGATTTTGAACCGATTCTGAGTTCCCAAATTTAATTGGAATATGTAATGCTCGCATTTAGATCAATTAATCTTTTGTTTGTATTATTTGATTTCCATTGTTCCCATGATCACTGAAAGCAATTAACTATTTTGCATAAGGCGAGTATCGTTCCTTAGCTATTTATGTTTTAATCAAGATATACGTATCTATACCTACTTATAATTATTTAAAGCAATCATTAATAATTAACGTGTTGTTGTTTCATAAAAACTAAGTACAGTATATGCCTGAATATTACGTCGTGTTGATGGTAAAATTAAATTTTCTTGGGAAATTGTAGTTTCATTTCATGGTAACACATGTGCCCCGCGCTTTCAAAATTCCGCATAACGACAAAGAGACATTATGAAAAATTATTTCTACCATACTTATAGTTAATACACATAATATTTAAGAATTTCTACCAAAACGTGCGTGAGGAGTAAATAGATTTTAAGCAACCATCGTTTGTCTGTACTATATAGTAGCTTAATAATATTATTAAATTAAATACATAGCCACGTATTGTAGTAAATTGTGAGGAACTGAGTATAAAGTCCGTCCGCGATTTCGAGCCTTAAGGATTTGCCAACTACCCGAGTCTCCGAGCAGGCCCAATAGCTTATAGGATAGGAAACTGTGTCGCAAAAGAAACCACCCGCATTGTACTTTTTATTTATTTTTATTGCTTAGATGGTTGGACGAGCTCACAGCCCACCTGGTGTTAAGTAGTTACTGGAGCCCATAGATATCTACAACGTAAATGCGCCACCCACCTTGAGATATAAGTTCTAAGTTCTCAGTATAGTTACAACGCATTACTGCTTCACGGTAGAAATAGGCAGGGAGGTGGTACCTACCCGTGCGGACTCACAAGAGGTCCTACCACCAGTAGAACCTGAGACCACCACCCGAGAAGGAACTTGGCGAACTGACGCTATGTGCTAAATGTCACGTTGAACTTTTTGAAGATTATGGTGACCCGCGCTTTAGCCTATTCGTATTTTTTATTGGTTAGTTGGGTGGATGAGCTCACTGCTTACCTGTTACCTTAATGCGAGTTTTTTAACGTTCTCGATAGCGTAAAAGTTAACTCAAATTTGTATGCAGTTGGAACGTTTGCCGCTAGGGGCGCTGTCCCAACTGCAACTGGTCTAAGTGGTTATTATTGCAATTTCTAAACAGTACATCTGGGCTGATGCTGCGTGATCGAACGTCACACTCGCTTAAGTCATGACCGATGTGGTCAGTTTTTTTTATGAAAAATAAAACGCAATAAAGATAATAGTCATTCTTTATTCAAAAATCATGATACATTAACTAAACAAAACAAATTAAACTATGGCAACTGTTAGGTTAGACTTGACTTGCGTCTATCTGTAGGTATAAATGTGCCCGTGGAATTCCGTTACCATTCACATGTGTGAATAGTGTACTAGTCCAACATGTTTTATGTAAATTTAGCTTATAAAATTATATTATTACTACGCAGTCGTCACCTCTCTGTTATGAACCATAACCTGTGCGCTTAGTGAGAGTTTTTTAACGTTCTCGATAGCGTAAAAGTTAACTAAAATTTGTACCTATGTAGTTGGAAAGTTTGCTTACGTTTGCCGCTGTTCCAACTGCATACGCATTTATGTTAACTTTTACGCTTTCGGGGACGTTAAAAAACTCGCACAAAGCACGTGGATCCTTTATCAAATTTGACTTTGACAATCCCTATCAATTATTGTTCCTAGTATTTTTTAATTTATAGAATAGACGGGTGAAAGCTCTCGGGCAATCTAGTGTTAGGTGGTTACCTGAGCCTATAGATAACACGGTGTGAATGTCGCCATACATCCTGTCTTAATGTATAGTGCAACGATGGTCCTAACCCTACAAACACATGGTAGCTTCTCGGCAGAAACATATAGGGTAGTGATATTGAATCCTGAGAGCTTACACTACGTAATTCATCATCATCATTATCTCAGCTTGTCCACTGAACGTGACCTCTTTAATCAATCTCCAGTCCAGTCGGTCCGTTGTCCTCTGCATCCAAAAGTGACCATCCTTAACACTACGTAATTAATCAGGCAAATTGTAATTTTTATAGGTTCGATTTTTATTACACGCTATTTTTCCTTCATCGTCTATGTCATTTGTATAATTGTATTTTATTACAAAAATTGGTGCCTATCTGTGGGATTCGAACACTGGTTCAGTCGGGTCGCTCTAATCGACTTTATCATGATATCTTAGTTTTAACGTTACATTAATTTATATTTTCTATATGAAATATAAAGTTTACAATCAGGTCCGCTCTCTTCGAGAGTTATTCGGAAAAGACGATAATAACTTTTATTTTGTGAAACGCCAAAATCAATATGAGCAAAATCAAATAAGTACATGGTAAAAATTTATAATTGAACTAATACACTTACTGGCTACACTAATTCACTATGATATGACGCGTACCGCTAACGTACTCTGTTCATCATGAGATGTTTTGAGAAATATTCCGCGTGTACGCTGCTTAGATGATTTCCAAGCGAGTTATAGCAATGCCCATACTTGCCGTTGTGTTACGTAACCTATTCCCCGAGTTGTAATTAAAAATTATTGTTTCGTAACACGGTCCCCGCGTAGTTTTGATTTGCAATTAATTTCGTAACAGCAATACTCAACCTCATCGCCGCGAACAACGACAGAGACCTTTTTAATTTTCAGTCAAAGGGTCGGTTTGGTTTTTGCCGGCAGACAGACGTTCGATATCCGAGCATTTTCACAAAACACACACCGCGTTGTAACTATAGCTAATTGTATGAAATACATAGATTTCCTACACGCGCTATAAGTATGATTGACTTAATGCGTGCGCCATCTACCCTCCAAAATTTAATTCAATATACACGTGGCGACACCTTATGTTATACCAGTTAAATATGAGCTACTTAGCTTGTAAGCCCTGTTGCGACATTTTGAAAACTTATTTAACTAAGTTTTTGAGGTAAACTATTGGACCCATGGCTTTTAGGTAGAATGAACCTGAATGAAACTGATGGTTTTCCTTGAGTGTTAGTAACATGGAAACGGTCAACTCTTCACTATAAAAATAGCAGCCTAAAGTTTACTAGCTTCATTACGTGTGACGTCATCCGAGGCTAACATAAGCATCGAGTTAACCACGGAACACCTAATAGTCTAAAACAACGAATAACCACAAATGACGTCATACACAGTGATTCGTGTTTAACCTGTTGTTAAAAAAATTAGAATGATTACATTTTACTTAATGATTTAAAATTTAAATTACTATTACTTTACAGAGATGTGATTGAATTTTAAATAAGATTAAGATAATTTGCATTATTGTTGAATTAAGTACTATATGAACGACAGTGAAATTCACTGCGATGAAAGATATTTAAGAGAACTGAACTGAATTAAGATAATGGCTCAGAACAAGATATTTATTAATAATAATTAATAATAGAAGTATGCACCATGAAATTGTAGCCATATATCAATTGAATCCAATTACGGTGTGGAACAAAATAATTTTGCCAAGAATAGGCGGCAATTTTAAGATAACATATGATATCTATTTAATTCAACAAGACAAACTTGAGTGCAATATACATTCTAAACTATATTAATTATACAATACATACGTTTTAAATAGAAATTTGTACCTATAAGGTGGGATGAGCAGTGCCGTACAAACATTATTTGTAAAAATTGAATGTAATATCGCACAACCTAGAAATATTTATGGTATTTCGTAAATTAGTGTAAGAACAATATTTTTGTAAGTGTAGTGTATTAGTGAGGGTACTTGTTCTCCTTTTAATAAAAGGATTGCTAGGTGCGGGTTGTATAAAGACATACACACAGTGAACTGACTTGTTAGCCAACACATGTGCTTAAGTTCATAATTGAATAATAAAACATAATAGTAAGTTTTGTCTATATAGTTAGTCTATGAACTGTTCGATAAAATCTCTCTTATAATTTGCCATCTGTGGTGCCAGCAGTGGGCAGAGGCTTGGCTCTACTCCGGGCACTTTTGATGTTGCTGCTTTATATCTCAGTTCTTTCCACTGAGTTCATTGTTTGTCCAACATTTAGGAGTACACTGCAAACTTTCTTGTCAGCTTATCACCTCCACAATATTATTCCGACAGACAATCCCAGTGCAAGTGCTGCTAATATCAGACCACACAGAAAGAAACTTTTATTTTAAGGCTTGACTGGATTTGGAAATTTGAACAAGTGAACCTTCATACACTCAGACAACTCGTGTTATCTCAATTTAATCGACAAATGAGTTTAGGTCAAATTTAAAGTCTTACACCAATTCACGAAACCCTATGTACTGCATAAGTACAAAATTATAATTTCAAGCAATTTTGAATTTAGTAATTTATGAAAAATGGTGTATTATTATAATTACGTAACTGAGCTATGTGTATCTTCAACGGTGTTGTCGTTTTCTGCTTTTTTCATCTTTTTTGCTCTTATATCTGCCATAGTCTGCTCTATAGATCTCTGATCTTTCTTATTTTCACTCGGTACCTCTCCATAGCTCTTGTTTAAATTAGTTTTCTGTGCTGCTTGGATAGCGGCATCTTCGCCAATCAGATGCGCATACTTCTGCTTGTAAAATGTACCACTTAATTCTTCACGGCCTCGTTTCCTTTTCCTGTGCTTTTCTTCTTCAGATTCAATGGCTGCCAGTTTCTGATTTTCGATACGTTGTTTTGCAAGTTCTGCGGCTTTACTCTCGTCCCAAATACCACCGGACCTGCGCACAGCCAACTCATCCTCTGAGGGACCCATTTCTTTGGTATATATTACGGAATAGCGGTCAACACCCTCCTGACCGAAGGAATATACTTGTAATCCAGCCACATCGGCTACATCACGTATTATAGAACGATACATTTGCTCCATTGGTTCAAATTCTAATGAAAATTTATTGTCCTTGATGAATTTGGCTATTTTCTCTTCAATGTTTTTCCTGAATTTGTTAAGCATGTTCTTCATTTCCTTTTGTTTTTTCTCCATAGCTTCACGTTGTTGTCTCATAGCATTTCTTTGGGCCTCACTCGTTGATGGTGGCTTTTGCATCGAATTCAAAATGGAACCGAGCAGATCCATCTTTATATTTGATTTTCCTGTATGAATGACGTGTAGGCGATGATCTCGGGTATGCGTTGTCGCCAGTCAGATGAAATGCGAAAATTGTCTATAACCAATTCTGCGTCTAGTCCTTTATAAGCCAGTACTTCTAATGCCGTTTCAATTTGGCGGCAAATTTGACTTCCAAATGTCACAACATCATCAGCAAATTCTAAGAGTTCTTTGAGAGGCGGCTGGAATGGTGATCCACAGATCAATTTAGTCTTTTGTTTAAAGTCCACTTCTCTGCAACATTCTGTTAATTTTTTATGTTGATTGAGAAGTTTTTCGAAGAATTCTTCTATTTTACAACTGTAAAGAAGATTTTTTGGTAATGAAATAAAAAAAAACACACCATCACATCTCTCGTCACCCTGTGTGTATCATCAAAGGACCTCTTGTGACTTCGCGCGGGCAGGTACCCCCACCCAGGCTATTTTTGCCGTGAAGCAGTGCATTTTGGTTTGAAGGATGGGGAAGCCGTTGTAACTATACTTGAGACCTTAGAACTTATATATCAAGGTGGGTGGCGCATTTACGCCGTAGATGTCTATGGGCTCCAGTAACCACTTAACACCAGGTGGGCTGTGAGGTCGTGCACCCATATAAGCAATAAAAAAAAAACAACATTGCCCACATGGTTTTTTTTAATAAGGCAGTGAAGTTATAGCAATTAGTTATTGCAGATTTAATGTCCTGGCACTAAAGGTCAATTTTACTAGTGGTACAGTGTCTTGTGTGTCCACATGTGTAAGTACCACCTCCATTTAGCTCCTGGTGCCTGCCAGCCTATTATCCTACCTCCTACATATCAAAGTAATAATTTTGTTTATGAAATTTAATTTTTATTATATATATTTCAGTACACTACTGATCCCGCAGTAGTCAAAATTCCACTATAATTAATTGAAATTGTAAGTTTGTATACTATTATGATTCTATTTTCAAAGACTATTATACTTCTTAATCACAAATTTCGTCAAGACTACACTATACAAAAATATTAATAAAGACAAACAATATTTAATTCAATCTCAATTTGACCACAGACTTCAAGAACAAATTTTGACAATAAATAAATTATATGCATGCGTGTGTTCATCAAATACATGGAAGTGTGCGTAAAGTTTTTTTTATTGATTTAATGTATTTTTTAGGCATAATTTTAATAAATATTAACATTCTGCACTCCTT
This sequence comes from Bombyx mori, assembly GCF_030269925.1. Lineage (NCBI taxonomy): Eukaryota > Metazoa > Arthropoda > Insecta > Lepidoptera > Bombycidae > Bombyx > Bombyx mori. The sequence continues at coordinate 7,274,148 of NC_085117.1, read as the reverse complement.
CTCTATTCCAATTTTAGGAATATTTTATTGTAATGATAGGAACTCGTTTTCAGTTTCCTTACTTATGATTTTAAGTAATTTTAAGATAAATATTATATTAGACTAACTTGTTCGTACTGATATTTGTTCGTAAAATTTTGGTATGTAAGATTAAATTGCGAAGTAACAATAAATCAAAGAAGATACGGCATAACCAAAAATTTCACTCACAAATATTTATTTCAAAAAATCATGAACCTTTTATCTATCTGACACTTTTAAAGTAAACATATATTTACTAAAATTTGGAATAGGAAAGATCTATTTTTTATGATTTCGTACTTTAAAATGTATGTGTATTTGAAGCAAAGTGTATTTTACCCGTATTACGTTGTTTATTGACTTTTATTTACGTACGACCGATTTTCAGATCTACTTACAGTTGTTTGCGGATCGCCTCGATATCTTCCGAAATGAGGTTATGTAGCGATGCACATAATCTATTTTGTAGCCCTTCAAAGTCTTCTAGGGGCGTCCCAGTTAAATCAGCACTAAAAATCGTAAGAATAAAAAAGTAAATTTGTTATTTTTATGCCCTAGTATGCTATAAAAATAATGGAAATATTACAATTGTTTTTTGTTTGGTTACATACATATTATTGTTTATCATTGTACTGTTATGTTTGATTTGTATTTTTACTCACATTTTAACGTTATTGCAACGTTTTATTAGTTTATTTATAGACACTGCAGAGTTTTGGCAAACTTTCAAGCTCTCTTTCGCGTTGTTGTAAAATTCATCGAAAAACGAGAAATACTCTGATATTTGATTTTGTATTTTAACTTCCATCTTATGTTCAATTATTCATAGGAGAGCTATGTACATTCCTAATTACAAATTAAAGAATAAAAATCTAAAAACTCACATGACAAAGACGATCGCTGACACTTTGGCTTTTCAAAATTTTGTTTATGCGGCTGGCTTTGTGCTCACTTGATTCAACAATCAATTTGGGTACCTAAAGATTTTGAATTCTTGTCTTGAAATTTTTTACAAAATAATATATCAATACTTAATGTATTTTCAGTAGAGTAAAATTTTGATAGAAAATTTTATGTTTATTATATGTACCTATTTGTGTGCACGTGATTTGATTGAATAGTTTTTTTCTTGAATCTTTGTGTCAATCTCCATAAACGCGCAAAAAGAATCAGTTTCAAAAACCGTTAACAATCGCTAAATTATTGTAATGACTACGTTTTAATTATATTTTTATTTAGGGACTCCGTTTTTATTAAAGTTTTGTTATTTTTATTTAATAGAGTTTCATTAGTTTCATCGGTTTTTCGATACAGAACTGATCGATTACGGAGTTACCGACAACTGTCAAAAGTACAACACCCAATGGGACTCGCGAGTGCGATGCACATTTGAAAACTCACGCAGTTACCTTTTTTGTTCGACGAGGGAAGTATGTTCGTCTTTTGCGGCGCGCAAATATATACGAACGAATCATAAATTAAAATATAATAAATTCTCGATTAATGTATACGGTGTGTAAGTGACAAAGAAGTGTGTTAATAAGTGTACCATGATTTAGTGCAATTCAAAAGTAGTAGTAATTATTCTTCCGATAAAATGAATGGTAAACTGCATAGTGAAACCGGCGCTTTCTCATCTGACGACATGCGTGCCGAAATATTAAACCCTTTTGTCCATAAATTGGAATTGGACAACACATACGATAAGATAAAGGTGTGTGTATACTAGAAAGACATTCTCTTACATTGCATAACAAACAAGTGAAAGTTAAATTAATAAAAATGCCAAATGTAGTTACTGTGTGGAACTGCGACGTTCAGTGCGCATGCTATAATGCACACTGAGAACTAACAAAACGATAATTTTAAAAACAATATTTTATTGCGAATTACAAGGAAATAATCGATTTGATTGAAAAAAATTGTTGACAATTATTGGTCATTTAGTCAGACACTTGTGCCAAAAATACAATGTTAAATCGAATTATTATTATCTTCAGACGACCTTGCAGACCTTGCAACCTTCAGCGTGTGAAATACAGAAAATAACCATAATTAATGTACTATGTATTTTGAATGTACATTTTACATTTGTGCATTGATTGACACTAATAATATTTTTTAATCAAGAATTGTTAACGTAGTTGATTACGGCTTAACTGTAATTGATGTTAAGAGAAACTTGTCAATGGAAATAAAATATATAAGTTTTTTAATACGTATGTATGTGAGTGGAGAAATGCATACTCGGAATGAATCGTAATTATTACATATTACGTGCTGTGTTCAATTTTAGTTCACATAAAAATTTTAGTTACCGGGAATTCGATTTATTACATTTTTTATTCGTCTTAATTGTTATAAAAAAATATAATTTCAATTCCTATTTCGACTATAGAGATATTAACATCTATATTTAGGAAGGGGAATTGAAATTTGGGTCATTATCCTTATCATTGTGTCGGATTCGTAACAATTATGCCAATTCTGTTTTTATGGTTTATCATACATAATATTTTAATGTGTGACTTTTTGTCTATTGTTTTCATCTCATCACTGTTGGTAGTAAAAATGGAAATCTAAATTTTCGATGCATTATTTAGACGATTGTGGAGATTGACCTGCCAACATTTGACATATCTGTCACTATTATTTAAAGTTAATAAATCTCTTGGGGAATTCCCCGTAAAACAATCACTAGTCGCATCTTGACAACAAGCTGAAGTAGATTTTGCGCTTAAGGTAACTTGCTGAAATAAAAAGCGTAAAAGTATTAAAGTAGTCTTGTCGTAGTATTTTGGTATTTTGCTGTCATCCACCTACACAAAAAGGGCTCCACAAAGAAATGCGAACATTACCGCACTATTTCCCTCATGCCCCACGCTAGTAAGATCATGCTCCAGACTTTGAACAAGATATTGGCCGCCTACATAGATAGACAGATTCCTCCGGAACAGTCAGGATTTGTGCAAGGAAAAGGAACACGAGAACAGATACTGAACGTACGGCTACTCATTGAAAAATGTCGCGAATTCAATAAACCTCTTGTGTTGTGCTTTATAGACTATGCCAAAGCATTTGACTGCGTAAAATGGAATTCCATGTTCAGGATGATATCGGAAATGGGCGTGCCATCACACCTTATCTTCCTTGTCCAGAGGCTGTACCTTAACGGGTCGAGCTTTGTGAAATTGGATGAATCATAATCTGAAACATTCCATACAGAACAAGGGGTCCGTCAGGGATGCATACTTTCTCCGAAGCTGTTTAACCTCTACGGCGAGTATATTATGAGAAAGGCGCTTGATGGCGGGGACGGTGGCGTTACGGTGGGCGGTAAGAAGATCACGAACCTAAGATATGCCGATGATACAACAATCCTTGCAACTAGCGAGTCCGTGATGGCTGCGATCTTGGAGCGAATAGAGAGAGTGAGCCTTGAATTTGGCCTGTACATAAACCGCTTTAAGACCAAAGTGATGACGGTGGACAGAGCTCAAGTTTTAAGTCCATCAAATGCGCTCAAGGATTATGAGAAAGTGGAGGAATTTATATACTTGGGGTCGCTGATCTCTAACAGTGGTAACTGCGAGAAATAAATCGGACGCCGTATCGGGATGGCTAAAAGTGCCATGACTAGCCTCGATAAAATCTGGAAAGACCGTAATATTCGCCGAGTAACTAAGATGCGTTTGGTTCGTACGTTGGTCTACTCTATCTTCCTGTACGGGGTGGAGACTTGGTGTCTTAGGAAAAAGGAACGCAAAAAGATCGATGCCTTTGAAATACATTGCTGGAGAAATCTGCTACGCATTCCTTGGACAGCTATGAGAACCAATGTCTCCATCCTCGAAGAGCTGAAGGTCACCAAGCGCCTGCTGACTACGTGCCAGGAAAGGATCCGGAGTTTCTTTGGGCACATAATGCGATCCCCATTGCACAGCCTGGAGAAGCTCATCATTCTCGGACAAAAGAAGGGGAAGCGCGCTAGAGGAAGAGCGCCAGCTAGACGGGGTGGACCAACTCAAGGAGGTGACTGGAGGCCAAATACAGGGAGCGGTACATATGGCGCAGAACCGGACCGAGTGGACAAGATTGACATACAGTCACGATCCTCAGCACTGAGGGAACGACCAGAAAGAAGAATCGTGGACGCACATTTGACACACATGAAAATATTCTGAGCTGAGTCTAAAGCTGATGGCACTTTTTTTAATACCTTACTCTACAAGACAGATATTTTACATATCGGTATTGTCATTCTTTGTTCCAAATCGACAATCATTAGTTAAATTTTCCAGGATGGATGTTTGGATACTATTATTAAGCACATGTGGGATTACTAAATATTTTGAACACAAATTACATCCCAGTAAAACATATACAATATCTATATCTATACTTAATAATATTATAAAGCTGAAGAGTTTGTTTGTTTGAACGCGCTAATCTCACAATTACAGATTTGTTCCCCTTTAAAAGATCTAAAAAAAAGTCCGCGACAGCATATGTCTACATATTAAGGTTGGCTCACTATAACGTTTTTTATGTTAAGCAAATTTGTTCTAAAATAAAGCAAGCATTATTTGTGAACTATTCCACGCGGACGAAGTCGTGGGCTTTTAAAAGCTAGTAGTACAATATAATGCGCTAGGATAGTGAAGCCAGATTTTAACGGCCAAGAATTTATATATTATGAAAAAAATATAAAAAAATATAGGGGATATAATAAAATAATATAACCTAGTGTTAATTGCGTGCTTGACCTCTCGTTTCTTAGTATACAATTTTTCGTATACGCTACTTTTTCTAATTTATGTGGTCAGAAAGAAGCTTTCTCTCCCATGCCATTCAATTGGAATCGTTTGTCATATTAAGTACCTAGAAGTCATGCATACAAGCAATTTCTCTACTTTTAGCATATCACTTCTTTCATGTCCGTCCACATCCGAGTTCAATATTTCACGCACTAGTGTTAATTGCCGACAGTTTTCAAAAGAAAACAATAAACGGTAAAAGTAGAGTTTGTTTTATACCATAAAATACGTTGATTCCATCAACGTGATGGCTCTTTAACATGGAATAAAATTATCGTTGCTACCCTTTTTTTCCTAAAATTTTCAATTAAAATTTCCTGTGTTCACAATGTACACATTTTTAAAGTGCAGTATTTATCTGCGTATAGAAAATAGCTAGCGTATAGTAGAAATTTAAGTGGCTAGAACTCGAATATATTAGTTTCATAAATGTCAGAAGATCATAGGCCTTAGTTTAACTGAACTTTAGTAGAAAAACCTAAGCTATTTGAATAGTACTCATAATCAAAATGCATTCGCTAAATGAAGCAATATCAATCAGTTTATCCCAAGATTGAAGGTTTTCTGGATAGTTATGCGTTTTTTTGCTAGCCTTAAACTTAATATAACATGTACCTATATATTTTTACAGACGGCAATTTTCACAGTCATTTTATTACCGTTTCGAGTGATAGTCATATGCTATCTGATCGTGACAGCATGGTTCCTAGCATGCATCGGCCTCTATGGACTCAGCGAGGAGGATTTGAGACGGAAGCCCATGACTGGATGGAGAAGGTGAGCCTCAAATAATAGTATTGTCATTAATGATTTTTTCATTTTGCTTCATAAGTCGATTGCAAAATGGTGCCTTATACCATTATACATATTATAGTTTAGATGTTTTTTTTTGGTTATTGTACTTAACGAGACATTATCATGTTTGAATTAAGCTTTGGATTATTCTGGCACAAGGCTACCCAATTAATTTAGGAGGTTGGTTATCATGACGATTTGAGGTCAACTGCATCTACCGTACATACATAAACGTAATAGTAATGCTTTTGACACATAGATTAACACCTATAGAATCAGTAGATTAGAAATAAATTAGATAGATTAACACTATTAATTTTAGAAACAAATCTGAATTCAACATTAAAATTAAGTCGGAAAAATGAAATGGCCCATAGTGAAAACGTCTTTTCCACGTTGAACTATTAAGTAAACGATAATGATAATTTTGAAACTGATGAAGCTTTTTAAAACTTACAACAAAAGAAGTTAGGGACACCTGGGAATTCGTCAATAATCGAACGCAGATTGTTATCAATATGTATGAGTACCCGTTATTAAGTTAATAAATTTACGTGAGTGAATTTATTATGGTTTTTATAAACAACCATCTTAAAAATAGCATAATAACACTTTTGAAGAAGGCAAATCGTCCACAGGACGTAACAGCAAGACAGAAAATGGCCATCTTTCAAAGGTTCATTTATTTAGTGAATACCCCGCAAAATTAAGCCCACTCGAAATTTTTAAATGTTACGAAATTAGATCAAACAAAAGTATGTTATAATAATCTTAAATAATGATATCACAATGATATAACCTTGAATGAATATTCAGTAGATCCTAAAAAGGTATATTTCCTTGCCATTATTTCTATTAAAAATATCTACTAATCCCATGATACGCTTCTAATGATTTACTAGTCTGAGAATTGCTCAAGACCTACTTATTAAAACAATCTATTGTTTCCAACATCAGTTTCATTTTTTTTTTACCAAGCTAACTCGCACAGTTCGAGACTACAAAACAACTGCTGGCCGTGAAGGTTTTTATCAACTTGTAAATTATTATACCAAGTTTCATGTTTCGTTTTAATACTGGCATTTGAATTGGTTGGGTCTTTAAAATGATTACTAAATTTAACTAAAGATTAATTGTTACACGGTGCAGTGATAGCTTTTTATTGATCGAAATAATAGGCCGAGTGGCTCACGGCAAACTTGGTCTTCAAGGTCAAATCTTCTGTAAATTAGTGAAGATCAATTGAAGATTCGAGTAACTATTTAAGACTGATGAGGTTAAACTTTCAATTGAATTGTATGTCCATAATGGCTGTTCCAGTCAGTAAATCGAAAGTTATTGTGATGCCTTCGTTCTATTGTCAATAACGGGCGCCAATTCAAAAAGTTATTCTTCCGTTTGGCTGCAACATATTTCTAACGTATATTCTTGGACTATCAGTTTGCATAGTTCTTTGGTATTTCCCTCCTTCTTCTATCTCTATCCCGAAACGATTATGTGTTTTAGTTTTAGTGGAAGGTCGCTATAATTCTTATGGAGACTACAGCCTGATACCTGAAGGAGGGTGTCAGCATTTTTACTGTGTAGCCTTTTTTGGTTAAGGATGTGTTTTTGCGCTGGTGATAGCGGTGATTCAGCACTAATAAAATAAACTTAAAGAAGAGAACTATGTAAGGAGCTCGTGACTTATGAAATTTTTAAATCTGTTTATCTATAATGCGTTCTTGCTCTATGGGCCAATCTGTCTACAGATCAATCTAATTCAATTAAAAATATCTTAGCGAGTGGTGTGAAAGCATAGTTTTTTGGTCTTGTGCTATCCGTCAATTCTGGCAATTATCCATGGTAGCAACGTTGAATAATCGCAATTCTTCATAATTTATTTAGTATCATTATTGCTGATACATAACATCACTAGTTACTTTTCCATACCAGGGTCTATTGCGATTCTATCAAGTAAATTCCGTAACCTTGTAGTTTACTTGCCAGATAATACAATAAAGGTTATAATAAAAACTACATACATCTTCTCTAGTATTTAGGAAGATATATTATAGTGTTCCCAATAAATAAATAAAATATATATAGCATTTCGCCTAAACCTCCGATACTTCGCAAGAAAAATCTTGCGCCTGCTAAAATATATGGTTTCAGTTTTTTTAAATGGTATGAGTGATGTAGTCTTGATCTTTTTCTATCTTAAAAAAAACTTTACTAACTTTTATTGTTGGTATCTTAATCTTGAAGTTTCATACAGTAGTGTTCGATTGACTTGATCGTAAAATAAAGATACGTAAAAGTTAAGCTCATTAGTGCATGAAAAGTAATTATCAACGGGATGAGATTTCAAATGAAATTCTAAAATACATCAATCGTTCTGCAACCGTTCCGACCTTGATTGAAATTAAATGAAGGTTATTCTATTCATTTGTGCAGTTGTTTATGATTGAGATCGATTTTGTTAGCGGTTAATACCGGTTTTATTATTAGGGTTTCTAATGCTTAATAAACAAGTGTTTGTTTTTTGTTTTGTTTTTGCCATTAGCTCATAGGTACTCTTAGTAGGTACATATCTCCCACTGTAAATATTTTTTATGTTTGGTACCGACGCTAATTGTTGCACATTTTTGTAGTTTTCTTCCAATGTACTGTTAATTAAATTAAACATAATATGTAGGTTCACTCTTTTTTCCGTATGATGAATGTGTCCGTAATTGCGAGACAATGTGCCTAAGTTTTCAAAATATTGAGGTCATGAGGTCAATTTTGATGAAAGGAAGCTTATTATGAGAAATAAATAAAGATTATTGTGATGTGCACAAAAAACAGTACCGGTGAACCGCATATAGGCGCATTAAATTGAAACACCTATGTACCGCTTCTTTATTATGATTTATTGACACGGATTTTTGAGTTTATCGTGTATATGTGTTCGGTATGCTTTGTTACTCCTTGTTGACAGACTTGAGAGGTTTTACGACTAAGGGAAGATCTTCCAACGACCGGGTGACATTGCTCGGTAGACCGACGGTCCGAATGTTGATTTTCGGAACTTTTATTTAAGTATAACTTTTTTTCCTGGTGGTAGGACCTCTTGTGAGTCTGCGCGGGTAGGTACCACCACCCTGCCCATTTTCTGCTGTGAAGCAGTAATGCGTTTCGGTTTGAAGGGTAGGGCAGCCGTTGTAACTATACTGAGATCTTAGAACTTATACCTCAAGGTGGGTGGCGCATTTACGAGATGTCTATGGGCTCCAGTAACCACTTAACACCAGGTGGACTGCGAGCTCGTCCACTCATCTAAGCAATAAAAAAAAGTAAGCTTATCTTGAAAATGTCGTAAGCGAGATTCAAATATCTGTCAAATTTATTGTGTTTTGTCCACCACAGATTTATAGGTATACTCGTTCGATATTACACGGGCTATAGCCACAATCTTCAAAGTCATCGAAATTTATACTAGTAAAGCAGTGGTAGAAGAAAATTAATATAAAACACAACAATATTTTAAATGCGCGCTCTTTTGTAGACGATATAAAAATGCAGGTGAAGCTTTCATATTGAAAATCATTGACATAATTTGACATCTGTAATTCGAAGAGTACAAATAGATTTTTTTAAAACGCGAAACCGAGTAACGGGTTCAATAATTACGATTAAAATAGCTAAAGAAAGGTCAGTGCTGCCAACGAATAAAAAATGAGGACGCTTTTATAATTTAAAAAAAAAAATGGATGCGCGCGAATACGCTGACTCACTCGGTTTTCATTATTCAACAATAAATGTTGCACTTTCAATTATTCGATCTAATACATCTCGGTATCGATTACAAATTGTAATTATTAAGCCGATGATAGTGCTTGGAACGGTTACTTTGGATGTTTGTGTTTGTGAAATAAATACGTTGCGCGTTCGTGGCGTAGCGGTATCAAGGTATGTATATTCGTGAAAAGTAAATATCTGAAGTAATTATATCTAATTCTGAGTATCGAGTTATAGGTTGGGCATAGCTCGATTTTACACCGATACGTCCAGGTGAACGTATATATAATGTCTGGAAGCGTCGCTTATATAAATTTCGTTGCACCTACCACTATTTACTCTGCACTACCTTTGGTTGACTGGTAGAGAATGCCTTAGGCATTAATAATTAAATCCGTCAATGTAAATTTTATATGAAGTGTAGTAAATAAATAAATATATATCGTTTACGTATGGTATCGGTTATGTAACGTACAATACGTGTGTGAATTGTTGATTGTTACCAAGAACTTTTTTCAATCTTGAAAAATATAAAAAATTCTCATAACGCAATGGTACCACACCCAAGTTGGTAGGTTCAGTTTTGATAAATTAGTAAGAATATGTAAACAGTGAGACTTCTCTTTAATGTAAACAAAAAATAATGGCGATGGATAAAAAAAATACTATTCTTGATGTGTTTGCATTGTGTTCTTCTTTGTTATGTAGTAAACAAATCAAGATCTGACAAATATCAAAACATCTCTTTTTAAAACATGACTAATCAAGACATATCTATCGCCTTTGCAAATAAGTCCGTCCATTGTACAGAGTACATCTATATGTATTACAATAAAACGTACTCTATTGTTTTCTCATACAAAGTGTAATTAGTAATACGCAAATTATTAGCGCTTTGAGCCAAACTATAATTGCGTAATACATTTAAGTAGATGAGAATCTTACGAACAAGTCATGCAAGTATATGATGTTAATGGGTATGTACTTTCTAAATTGCTTTCTTCAAATAAGGATAGTTCTTTACGGTAGGCGGCAGCGAGAGAGAAAAAAAAAGATACAATCGTTGGGCTCTTTCATTACGCGATTTATATCGTTAACACAATTTTAGTTTCTAAATCATTTTTTTATGTTATACTGGTAGTAGAGAGGTTTAGTAGCGAGGAGACAGACTGAGAATGTTAATATAACTGTCTAATGGTTGTATCTTGTATGTTGATTAGAGGTTGTAGACGAATTCGTGTATCTCGAGTCCTGCATCAGCAACAAAGGCTCATGTGAAACTGACGTGCGCCGACGTATCGGATTGGCTAAAAGTGCGATGTCTCAGCTACAGAAGATCTGGAAGAATAGAGGGATAGGCCTGAAAACTAAAACCAGACTGGTGCGGACTCTTGTTTTCTCTATCTTCTTGTATGGAGCTGAGACATGGACGTTGAAAGCAGCAGACCGAATGCGCATCGATGCTTTCGAAATGTGGTGTTGGAGACGCATGCTAAGAATTCCGTGGACAGCCTTCCGGACTAACGTGTCGATATTGAAGCAACTGGGCATCAAAATCAGACTGTCTACTGTATGTCTGAAGCGGATCCTCGAATATTTTGGTCACATTGCGAGGAAAGACGGCGATAACCTGGAAAAACTTATGATCACAGGGAAAGTTGAAGGCAACAGATCTAGAGGTCGAAGCCATACTCGTTGGTCCGATCAGATCCGCACCGCTTTGGACAGTACAGTGTACAGCGCGCTGCATGACGCCGTGGACAGGGGAAAGTGGAAAAAGATCCTAAGATTGAAGCTCATGGGTGATGGTGGTCACGACCCTCAGACATGAGGAACACGACTCGAGGAGGAGGAGGAATGGTTGTATCTACATGTAACATCAACTAATTTTGTATTTAGACTAGAGCTCTTAGGGGCTAGGAGATACAGGCTAGATGCCCGTGGTGGTAAAATTTTCAAGGGTGGCAAAACTTGGAGCGTATATTTTTCTGTTTTAAAAGTAAATTTTTGGGAAGTGTGATCGCATTAATAATTATTTAACAAATAATATGGAGTACAATAAATTTGCATATTTTAGGCGCGAAGTATTTTAAGATATGCATTAATTACTCTCGACAAAAACGTTTTCGTTTTTTCACTCACTATTTTCACGGTGCCCCATGGCGGTACAAAGGTAAGATCTGCGATCTCTTCAGCTGTGGACATTCTACTTACTACTACATAATGGAAATATCCTATAATATACTCTAAATCATGTATTTATATTTTAAAGTAAATTTAGCACTATGTATGGAAATGGTAGTGCAAGGTAGAGGGGGAAGAGGTCGACCGAAGACGACATGGATGGCGGAATGACGATATGAGAGAGAGGAGTTAGGGTTGAGGTGACGGCTGATAGAAGAGAATGGAAAAGAAATTAGCTGTGCCGACCCCACCTAGTGGGATAAGGCGGAGAAAAAGAAGAGACATTAGCACTACCTATTCCAATCGCCATTCATTAATTGTGTAGCACCGTAACTCATGTGACGTGTTACATTTGAACACGTTATAATTACTGCGTCACACCGGTTAGTACTGAATAATGATTGCGGACTAGAAATTGCTAAAGTACATGTAGTTCTAGTTATAACATTAATGGGCTTCTTTTTAAAGTAATTAATAAGAATAATAAACATTTATTCCAAACATAAATTATGTAAAAAAAATAAAAAACAAGAATAAGAAAAATAACGAGGCTTGGAAACGTTTATCGGCTCAGCAATACCTAACAGTAACGAAACAATCAGTAGGTACTGCGGCGCTGATCTTCCGCCGGCACCTGCGGAGTGACGCGCACACCAGCATCTGACCGACCAATCGTTATGTACTTGACTTTGAGTTTAGCAAATTATTACTTTCTCTTTAAAATTTGATTTTTTATATGTGACGGTGGAAATAAATGAGATGTTTGCTTGTTGATTATTATAATCACAGTCGCGTTTGAGACTGTTCAGTCGTTGCTTTGTCGCTAGTTGCTATCAGCTTATGCCGACCTTCGACTGTAAAAAATTTAGACTACAAACAAATAATACCAAAAAAATTGTTTTATGTAACACAGGATAAAACTATCGTATCACAAACACACAGCCTAAAATTTAAAATTTGTATCTAAAGTGAGAATTACTTTTGTTATTTTGGTACAATGTTACAGAAGATATAAACAAAACCTAGGAGAGGTTTTTCTGTTAATTCACGAATGTCCCGTCTGGTTCATATACTGAATTTATATCCGCTATAACCGGTTTGGCTGGTAAACGTTTAGCGATCAATTATAGTCGTGGTTACAAGTTGAGGAAACTAAAAATGGTGGTTAGATTTTTGTGATTGTATATTCACGGCCATTGGTACCTCGACCTTTTAATCTATCTGTGCTATTGCAATATATATCTATAGTTGTTTCTTCGATTGGGGGAATACAAATGCTTAAACCGTATAACTCTTGACGGTCCAGTCAAAATTCCACCAGCATTGGTTGCAAATAAAAAAAATGTACATTTTAATTTTTTTTATGGGGGGTAGAAGTAAGAAGCATCATCTCAGTGTGAAAGTGTCCGCTGAAAGAGAGTCAATTAAAATGGCGCCATAGTAGCAACTGGAAAGATTTTATAAACAACGCCATTGATTACCACACTTCACTTCAATCCAGCACACTTACTTTGTATAAAACTGCTTTATTCATAACTAGCTGACCCGGTAGGTTTCGTAGTGCCTCAATAGATAAATAAAATACCCTTTTGTATAAACTAAACTTAAAAACAAAAGGAATCCGTCCCACGGGGACACATCAAAGAGAAAACAAAATTGTTATTTTTATTTAATTCCAAGCATTTTCATATTTATTTACCTTTTAAACCTTCTCTGGACTTCCACAAATAATTCAAGACCAAAATTAGCCAAATCGTCCAGCCGTTCTCGAGTTTTAGCGAGACTAACGAACAGCAATTCATTTTTATATATATAGATAATATAATATCATATCCACTTCCTACATAAGCGCTATTTCAGTTATTCTTCCAACAATAACTAGCTGTTTACAAATGGAAATTTTTTCATTTTGTCCCCTACACAAGATGTTGCTTCTTAGTTCTACCCTCCTTAATTTTGGTAAATTGTCTGTCATTAGATATGACGTTTAACCAAATGCTTACCTTTTTATTAGATGTGGAGTGACTTTAATTTATAGTTTTATTCAATTATCGGCGACAATGAATTTAGCCGTTTTACAACTATTTATTAAACATTAATCGACTTTTTGGAGGCTATTGGGTTGATCGCAAGTGAAGAAGTAGAAATATCTGTCAACTGGTTGCGTCTGTGTCGTAACACGATCGCACAGTAAGGCGTGGCGTTGCTTAGCCACAGCGCTTACTTTGGCCGTAATTAGCTTCACAGTCGCAAGGCATAGGTAACAGCAGGACTGGCCCATGGTTGCAGATCGGGTAACCGCAAATTGTATTTGCTTCGTAACCCGTAATTTTGTTAGGCAACATAATATACATTAAATACGTAGCTTATCATTAATTTTAGACTTGGTTATTATCATTTTTTTCTAATTAAAAAGTACCTACCCCAGCTAGTGGGATAAGGCGGAGACAAAGAGAAGAAAAAGAAGTACACAAACTGACTTTTTTCATGGAGACATTGAATGCCTACTAATAATTCTAGACGAGTGCGCTTTAGACTATCCCATAAAAATTACATATATTTATATATTAAATTATTATTACTAACATACATTTTCTCAACAGCAAGCTTCGTTTCTCGATCCTCTCCCTCATGCGACTGGTGGTGGTAGCCGCCGGCTTCCACCGCGTCAGGATCTTGGGTCGCCAGCACCAGGCGGGCAGCTCCCGGGAGGCCCCGGTCGTGGTCATGGCCCCGCATTCCAGTTTCTTCGACGCGATCGCCATTGTCTGCCTCGGGGCTCCCAGCGTGGTAGCGAAGGCGGACACAGCTCGTATACCGTTCATTGGACGTAGGTCACAAGCCACGATAACGTTTGTTTGGTTAATGTCAATGTTAATGGAAACATAATTCAGAGTTCCTGCCTTCGATTTGTCCTCCTAAATTTGACTCATTAAAAAAACGCTTCATATCAATACAGTATATAAAAAGTAAATTTCTGCCCATTTGGGTTATCTTCAACGCGGCACGTCAAATAATTAAGGATTTACTGACGAACGAAATAAAATACCTTTTGTTTTAGTCGTTCTAAAAACATACGTCCTTCTAACTTAAAACTTCAAGCGGCTGTTAATGTTTTTTTTTTTAAATATCCATAATAATCTGTGCGTAACGCGAATTAGTACTTTGCTAATGGTACAGTTGAATATTACGTCGGCTGTTTTAAAAGAGAAAGTTCCATGCGATCGTTGTAATGGTGGGTTTCTAAAAAATCATAACCGTAGGTATTGGCTGAATTAATTCGTTTTATATATTTTACTTACAGACAAAACAAACGGTTATTGAAAAGTAAAAATAATAAATTCAAGAATAATCTGCAAAAGTAGGTCAATCTTAATGCGTTATATCGGAGTTTTATAAGACCGTTACAAGTGTTATTCTTAATCGTTTGAAATTGTTAAAATTATCGATACCCTTTTTTAAATCGAATATCTTATATTATGTGGTCGGGTAGCGTTTTATCTGCAAATTGGTAGCATTCGGTACTATTAGCAGTGTTTCTTTTTCGGCGTGTTTTGTTTTTTTATCAAACGTTCGATGGGCTTAAATTATCTTTCAATATCGTCTTATACCTACGTTAAGTGTTTTATTAATTATAAATCGTTACTGTTTCATAATAGTTTTAGTTGTGATTTTTTTTTATTGTTTGGTGGACGAGCCCACCTATTGTTAAGTGGTTACTAGAGCCCATAGACATCTACAACGTAAATGCCGCCACCTACCCTGAGATATAAGTTCTAAGGCCTCAGTATAGTTACAACGGCTGTCCCACCCTTTCAACTGAATCGCTTCACGGCAGAATAGGCAGACAAATTTTAATAAACGGGTAGGAAACCCTTTATTCGTACGCAACTAGAACCTTGACCTTGTCTTAAGGCGGGCAGAACTAATATCGTTTTGTCTACGAGCCACGATTCACGTAACCAATCAGGACGGGTCGTGACTAGTCTGTTGGTATATTGAGAATAACGCGTTGTCATGGCAACGGTTTTAATAATAAACAGAAAAGTATTATCAATAAATAAATAAAATTCACCCTTTACCTATCCGACTAAGAGTTTGTTTTGATTTGACTAACTGTATTTATTTTTAAGTGATCGGTGCATCTCTTTATTACACACTGTACGTACATCATCTTATGTACGTACAGTGTGTAATAAAATGTATCACGCGATTTTAGTTAATGAGCCGATTTTAAAGTCGTACAAATAAGTAACAATAATTGGCGCGAAAATGAATAATTCATACGAGAATGACAGGCTATAAATTTAAATGTAACGTTATTGATTTTTGTTGTAACAGTATATTTATGACTAGATTGTGTAGTCGCAGTGCCGTTTCGTTTTAATCGCCGTTTAACCTTATATACTTAGATTTTAACTCGACCTTGGTGCACAATTTTCGTACGATCGCACAGTAGTAAACAATATTAAAACGATTTTCGTAAACTTCCGCGTCAACTAGTTCTCGAATAAGGTTAAATATATTTAGTCATAAATCATGAAATTTGCTCCAAAGCGCACGTTTGCATAACGTTTAAATCGATTTCCGGTTAGGTGAATTCCGTTTTTAGATTTCGCGATGAAACGCTGACGTGACGCTTGCCGACTTCTATACTAATAGTATAAAGAGGAAAGATTTGTTTGTTTGTTTTTATTAAATAGGCTCCGAAACTACTGAACCGATTTGAAAAATTCTTTCACTGTTTGGAAGCTACACTATTCCCGAATGACAATCTTTTTTGAAAAAAATTTGGGATCCTTACTAAAACTGAATAATGTAACCCGAGGTGTAAAAAAAATACCTAAAATATTCTTTACATCGCGTGCCCTGCGATAACTATTGATGATAGAATAAAATAATGTACTAGGACTTTGTAGAACATATTATTATCTACAAAAGTGTCGCGACAGCATATGTCTAACTATTATAGTTATTTATTTAATAAAATAAAACAGCGTCAGATATCGTTGAGATTATTGTTAAAGACCCGAGCGGAGCCGGAGCGGGCCGCTAGTAATTAATGCTTTGACACTCCCAATGTCACGAATATATGTATATCTTTATATAGATAATTGTACTGTACGTGTCTATGTCACTGAACTCCTCCTAACCGACAGGACCGATTTTAATGATTTTTTTGTGGATGTTCCAGTGAATTTGAAAAATGGTTTAGATTCACATTTTGGCCCACTAAAAATATTTTTTATATAATTTTTTTTTTTCATAAAAAAAGTGTGAGATGTTCGGATGTAGGATAAGAACAACGTCTGTCGGGTCCGCTAGTATGTATGTATGTTTTTTAAACTAACTTTTATCACAAGTCTCTCTTTTGGTTTTCTTGTATTTCAGTCGTAAAGTTGGAATTTATTTATCAATCAAAGCATCGAGTTACATACGGTAATGTCTAAACATTATTTTCCTGTCCCTTGAGAGGAGGATTATTCAATATCAAAATTAGCCGTATGTCCTTTTATACATTCTCGCATACGCGTTTGCAAAACTTAATGATATGATAATAATGATGATAATTTGATTGGTTAAGACGTGAAAGCGTAATAAACAAACAAACTTACTTTCACATTTGTAATAGTAGACATGTTCTACGGCTTCATCCGCGCCTTAACACCGTCGTCCAAAACACGTCATTTCGGAACCTCCCGATACATTAACAGTGCTTTTAGGTACCACAAGCACCGGTCACTGTACTCGTCGAACCCGTCGCTTGCGACGAAGTGCTCTGCGAGTAAACCAGATAAAGCCCACTGAGTTTCTCGCCGGATCTTTTCGGTGGGTCGCGTTTCCGATCCGGTGGTAGATTCTACGAAGCACTGGTCTTGCTAGGGCTAGTGTTAGCAGCGTCGTCAGGTTTGAGCCCCGTGAGCTCACCTAGTCGTTCTGTGAATGTAGTGTAGTAACCACTCAAGGATACTAGAATAGGTAGGAAAAAAAACCTTCAAGTAGTAATAACGAATTAAACGTGCATTTTCCCACCAGCGGAGATACTGTCGTATCTTGTTAGAGCGGTTATACCCAGTATTGATTATGTCATGTACTGCGATAAAAAGTTATAAACAAATCTACCACTCCATTTTAGCGTGTTGATAACAAAAATACAAATTTGAACATTGAAAAATCAGCGTAAATTAGTCTAGATTAAATATAATTTCATAAGTTTAAATATAATCTATCTATCTTATGTAACTTCGTTTTCGTGATTAAAGAGAATTTAGCACTTATTTGACTACGAGAAAATAACTTCTCTAGTATCGGTGAGACTAACACAATTAAAATATTTTAAGACGAGGAACAATAAAACTTATATGTAAATAAAGTACATATTACGTAATGCAAGTTTAATTTAAAATACGGAAAAAGAAATATCTATATATATATTTGACTCCAAACAAACGTTTCCGTGGCCGCCGTTTCAGATTGTTTTCATTGTTTGTTGACGTTAGCTGTTGTTTGCTGTTGTTTGAATTTGTTTGCTGTTGTTCGTATTTGTTCTTCGTTGTTTGTTTTGTTTTTGAATGGAATCTATTCAAACGGTATGCAAAGGCTCGGTGCCACTTAGTATGTGAAACCTTGAGTTTTTAATATTACGTCTATTTTAAGTTTTTTTTTTATGAGTGCAGTAATAATTGCTTTGATTGATTAAGTAGGTCGCTTGAGTTTGGTGTTCCGAAACACATGCGCGGTAACTGGCTTGTGTACCGTTAGATTGGTTATACTGCATTTCAATAATTTTGGTTATTTAACACGTTGACTGCCATAGATTCTTCCGCGAAGCAGCTGCGGTCGAGTTGTTAGATCTCTTTCGGAGGTGCTCGGGCGGCTGTTAGCTAATTCCACCCCTCCTGACTGAGCCTTTGCTCGCCCACCTGTCTTGGTGAAACTGGAAAGGCCTCCGGGTCACCAGTAAACATTCAATCATAAAAAAAGGTCACCGGTGCCCTGCGTAGCGCACTGAAGTAATCATGTAAATTTTTGTTACTAAGTGCCTGGATTACCTAACTTCACCTTCTTTTGTTTGTTAAATAATGTTTTAGTCTTTTAGGTCGCTTAGAAATAGATTCATTCTCAGTATCAGATTCGTCTTTCTCAGACTCTATTAAATATTCCGACGCCTTAGTAACAAAAAACTTACTTACTTAATTACCTTAATTACTTCTTTCATTTCGCCACGTAGGGAACCGGTGACCTACACGGCAGTCAACGTGTTAACTTGTTATTTCCATTTGAGGTTTTTTTTTGTTAATTTTTGAAGTCGCACTTCTTTCTTTCAGCACCAGACTAGAATTGGGTTGTAAATTTAAACATCGAATGTTATGTTGTTTTATATTTTATATTTATTTTAGCGCCTTCTTGTGCTCGTTAGTGTAAAATTAGATTTGCATATATATATCGACGCTTGAAAGGCAAAAGTGACTAAGCGACAATGCGTGAACTTTACAATAGACTAATTTAAAGTTGAAATACCTGAAGAAAAAAATATATTTTAACGAATCTAGCTGTAGTAGAATCTAGCTAGTAGCTGTAGGATTGAAATGATTTTAATAGACCTAGAAATTTTTTTTTTTTGCGCATCGAATATGGTTATTGCCTATCATTTATGTACAAAGCAGTTATTGTCGCTTAGTCACGTTTACCTTTCAAGCGTCGATATGTAATTATGAATATTTCTATGTAACTTCTTGGTTAATAAAACACAGGTGAGTGTAAAGTAAGATTTAATTTAAACATTACTGACAGATTTTTTTTTTCAGAAATAGCTAATCAAATTACATAATTATCATATATTTTCAATATACAAAGAGCGAGAGAGACGGCATGCTAATATCTGATATATTCACACGACTTTATTTTACATTAGGTGAACGTGTTATTTGTAGGGTTTCTATTGAAAGACGTACAATAGGAAAACATCGAGTTAAACATAGGAGGTAAGAGAAAAATGTGACAAGCAAACCCGACGAATAATTCTAACGCTACGACGAATAGATCATACACTTCTAACGCTAATGATATGTATATATTATATAAAAATTTGTCAGTCATGCACGGAAGTACATGCGTCGGAGCTGATGTCTTAGTCAAGAGCTCTTGACACACTGTCTCAAGTGTTGTTCTCATTTTGAGGAATGATGATATGAAATGGGGCATCACAATTAAAGTCAAACGTGATAGGTTTATTATTATAAAATGCTCATCAAAACAATTAATGCGTTTACAAATTGAGGTCTTGGCGATGCGAAAGCCGTTGCTGCTGTTATCCATAGGTGACTTTGACGTTTGTGCACCGGTTACCGTCCTCGTCGAACACGTCGATGGCAACGAAGAGTTCGACAAGCGACCTAACCCATAGACGCAGCCTACTGAATTTCTCGCCGGATCTTCGCAGTGAGTCGCGATTCCGATCCGGTGGTAGATTCTGCGAAGCTCTGCTCTTGCTAGGACTATAGTATTTGCAAATTCTCTCTGGTTGTAGCTGGAATAGCCCCTTAGCAACCAGCGCATAGGTAAAGAAAAAAAATGATGTTGTGATTTCGGTCCTAAAACTGGTTTAAACCAGTTGGTGATCCGTGATATAGCTATGTCAAAATACCTTTTTTTTTTTTTTTTTTTTTTTTTTTTTTTCCACAGGAGAAAATCGCCGGATCCCCACCCGCGCGGCAGGTGGGGTATGTGGGAGTTGAACCTCACTAAAAACTCCTGCCGCTCACAACCGGCGCCCTACCTCGGACCGGGCCGGAGCCCAGTCGGGGCTATTGAAACGGCGGGACAGGGTTGACGCAGAGCACATTACATCCATCCCACCGTCCCACGGACGCCGGACCGGTGGCCGCCAGCGAAACGACCACCGGTTCCCTCGTTCAGCGGGCCGAGAGCCCGCTTTGATGGCGCCGCGTTACACCTTCCCCCAGAGCGGTCGGGGGAACGCGGTCTACCATCACCCGGCTTCCTATTGTGGGTGAGCGTGCAGAGCACGCCACCCCTCGTCTGGGTCCCTCCCCGCACAAAACGGGTGGGACCCCTAGCTCTTAGGGGGCCAGGTCACGGATACGACCCCGGTCCCGACCCCCTGCTCGGCGGCGGCGGGTTTCTGCGTAGTGAGGAGAGCTTTCCCTCACTCGCCCCGCCGCCTCCTTCTGCGAGATGGTGCACTCGCAGAAGTCGAGCATAGCCTTCCATGACTCATCGCTGCCAAGCATCGACGCCACGACGCCAGGCAGCGACAAGTCAGGTCCTATCTTTGCGACCAGGACACGGCGCTGCACCTCCCAAGCGGGGCAGACAGCGAGCGTATGCTCCGCCGTGTCCAGGTCGTGTCCACAATGGTGACACCTCGTCGTCGGCTCAGCCCCTATCCGGCGCAGGTACTTCCCGAAGCATCCGTGCCCGGTCAGCACCTGCACCAGACGAAAGGTGAGACGTCCCTCGCCACGATTCACCCAGTCATCAAAGACCGGGTAAACCGCCTCGACGGTCCGTAGCCCCCACGTGGGGTTGGCCAATCGCCTCGACCACGACTCGAGCACGGACCGCCGAGAATGGGCCTTCCGCGCCCGCAGCTCACTCTCGGGGACACGCGCCACGCCCCGAGCACGAAGCTCGCTGCGCCACCGATAGTCGGCAGCGAGCGACTCCGCCTCCAGCTCCCATGGCGGCGTCCCCGCCAAAACACACGCCGCCTCGAAGGAGACGGTGCGATATCCGCGGATGACCCTGATGGCAACGGTGCGCTGCGGCCGGCGCAGGAACCGAGCCATAGTGGCCCGGTTGCGCGGCTCAGCCCACACAGGTGCACCGTACAGGGCCATCGATCGCACCACCCCCGCGTAGAGACGGCGCACAACCTGATCCGGTCCCCCAATATTCGGGAGCAGCCGGCTCAAAGAACCGGCCGTCCCCATCAATCGGGGGACCAGCTCCGCAAAGTGAGCACGAAAGGCCCACCGGCTGTCCAACACGAGGCCGAGGTACTTCAACTGCACCCCGACCCCTATCCGGACGCCTCCAACCACGATGTGGGTGTCAACGGGTGGCGCCCTCCGTGGCCCGTGAAACCACAGAGCCTCGGATTTATTGAGCGCCACGTCGAGACCCAGCCTCCTTATCCTTCCGACGACGAGGGCCACTCCCGCTGTGGCGAGACGGGCAGACTCCCTAAAATCATCCCCCCGGGCCACGACCAACGTGTCGTCCGCGTAACAAATAACGCGGAGGCCCGGGAGGAGGGCGCCCCTCAGCACCCAGTCGTACCCGATATTCCACAAGAGGGGGCCGAGAACCGACCCCTGCGGAACACCACGCACGACCGGAAAACGATGAAGGGTCCCACCGTACCCGGTACATACGACCGACCTGGCCCCCAAATAGGACCCAACCAGCCGGCGGAGGTAGAGGGGCACTCCATGCCTCTCCAGTGCCCCCCCTATCACGGTCCAGGGCAGAGTGTTAAATGCGTTGGCGATGTCAAGAGACACCGCCAGCGCCACCCCACCCCGAGAAACGGCCTCGTCCGAGAGGGACCGCACGCGAAGAATTGCATCCACGGTCGAACGGCCCTCCCGGAAGCCGTACTGCTCCGCCGACAGGTCAGGCCCCACCCCGACCAGGTGCCGAACGATGCGGGCAGCCAGAATACGTTTCAGCAGTTTTCCCGCCTCGTCCAGCAGCACGATAGGACGATACCCGGCGGCTGTATCCACCGGGCGCCCCTCCTTCCTCAACAACACAAGTCTACCCGATGTCAAAATACCTGGACATTTCTCGACACAACTAGTTTTTATCTTCTTTATATCAAGGTCCAATTGAAGAAACCTGGTGGCAGGAGCAACTTGGAAGTCTGCACGCGTTTGACCACCACCCTGTTTATTTCTACCGTAACGCGGTAATGTGATTTGGTTTAATGGGTTGGGCAAGCAAACTCATCTCTCAAGGCGGGTGGCGGCATTTACGTTGTTGATGTCCATGGGCTCTGGTACTCACTTAACATCAGCTATAAAAAACGTTATCCGGACGCAACTCTCCATGAGGCACTCAATCAATTTTATTGGGTACCAGACCACGTTAATATTGACGGCTCTCTGTAAGCCATCACTCATTCCGACCCAACGATAACCAATTATAAAAAAAAAGAACACCCATAAAACTGATTTTAACTAAAACATGACTTGTGCGTTCACGATTTTTTCAACCGAACTGATGCGTGTAAAGGAACGTGATTCGTTGCTGTCTGTGTAACTGGTGTTTAGTGCGTCACGTGTTGATGTAAAAAAAAAAAACGATAATAGTCTAATTTAATGATGAGAGGGAACGAAAAGTTGTAGTATAGACAACGAACGACATGTTTTCTGACCGCGTCGTGTCGGCTTAGACTCTCCTGGTCATCCTTTTTTTTTTTTTTTTTTATTATGGTTGAAGGATTACTGGTGGCCCGGAGGCCTTTCCAGTTTCACCAGGACAGGTGGGCGAGCAAAGGCTCAGCCAGGAGGGGTGGGATTTGCTAACAGCTACCCGAGCGTTTCCGAAGGAGACCTAACAGCTCAAGAGCAGCTGCTTCGCGAATGAATCTACTACCGGATCGGAATCGCGACCCGCTGAGAAGATCCGGCAAGAAACTCAGCGAGCTGATTCATGGGTTAGGCCTGCTCATCCAATTGGTGTCGTAAAAGACGATATAGCTATTAACCATAAAATTGGCAGTAGCTTTTTTTCCCCCACCTATTCTAGTAACCTAGTACCTATACTAGATTCGCAGAATTAGTAGATGAGCTCACGGGGCTCTAACCTGACTTGGCAGTAGCGTTATCTTATACGTATTATCAGAAAACTATTTACGCATTTTCTGGTGGTGCGTTACGGCTTGAAACCATCACCTTAGGTATTTGTAACAATGGATTTCGACCTCTGCAATTGGTGATGTTTATATGTTCCGGTAACCATTCGAAAAGAGCACGTTTATCAAACTGAACCATGAAATAATTGAAAATAATATTTATTACGAAAAATACAATACAATAATGTATACACATATACTACAATAATTAATACAAAAAAATACGTCTTCAATATAATAAAATGAGAATATCATCAATGTAGTCGTAGTCAATCAAATACCCATTATTAAGGATAACATAAAAACTGATCAGATTTTGATAAAATTTAATTGGAACAAGAGAAGTATCAGCTTATAATAAAAAAAGGAACAATCATCAAATTAGCTCACCCAGAAAAGTGATTTGATAAATTCCTCCTTTTTTTGAAGTTGGTTAATTATAGTCTTTGAGGCTTTTCGGCTCAAGGTGTATGTCGGCCGGTGACCGTTATAGCTCATTAATAATTTCACTTTCAAAGAAACCAAACAGGCGTTAATATATAAAATATTTTAATTGAAAATAAATATTCAAAAAACTAGTTTCTATTTATCTGACCCTGACCTAGGTAAGTAATCGTGAGTGATACGCATTGGCGCGCATGGGAGACCAGATGCTAGAAAGAACTTGGGAGAAGGTAGGTAGGAGAGGATTCTAATCTTCCGGATGTGTTGAGATAATCTAGGAGCCGTAGCTAGAGGTGGCCGCAGTAGCCGAACTGACAAATGTCTAACTTAACTTAAATACAGTTCACTTTCATTAAAAATGTGGCATTGTTATATAAAGCAACCCATAGACGCAGCCCACTGAGTTTCTCTTCCGAACGTTTGTATTGACAGCCCTAAAGCTTGGAAACAGGTAATGGAGAAGAAAGGCACTTAATTGTTTTTTCTGTGCCTTTATTATAGGGAGTGTTCTGAGGAATTGAAATGATTCAGTCGTTTTCAATTTACGTCATAGCGCCATTTGCCCCTCGGAACAGAGTTCATCCATACTACTTGGAATCAATATACTCATCTGCACTCCGTTTCCAAATTCCATTTTTGGCTCGTACCATCTGGATTGGCGTATAAGCTTTCTCCAGGATCTGGACTGGCGTTACGTACTGTCCGTGAGCATCGTTGACTGAACCCTGTCTGGTGGGCCCAACGTTCATTTGTCTTCAAAGTAAAAAAAATGTATAACAACAGTAGTACATATCACTGTCAGCGCGATGTTTTTGATCGAATAATTATTCAAATGAGCGTTACGTTATTTTGATTATATAACTTAATACAATTTTGTAACAACGTTCATTACTTATTTAAACGAGATTTTTTTATTCAGCCATTTCGTCTGTTTGCACGAGGAATATTGTATTTCTATAATATTGGAGTCAATGCTTTTATTGGCACATAAAAAAGATGGCGGGTGAAAATGCGAACGGCGGCTACATCGATTCGGTGTTGAATTGTTACGGGAGCTCATTCATTAATGTGAAATTACTGGTGGTAGGACCTCTTGTGAGTCCGCGCGGGTAGGTACCACCACCCTGCCTACTTCTGCTGTGAAGCAGTAATGCTTTTCGGTTTGAAGGATAGGGCAGCCGTTGTAACTATACTTGAGACCTTACAACTTATCACTTCATCTGAGGGTGAAGTCCCAACTGTATAAGCTTCCCACTTGTAAGCTTTCCACCTTCAAAACGGAACTCTTGGTCATTAGATACGTATATTGTTATTTCATCTTCTTTTTTTAACTTTTTTATTTGCTTACTTGCTTCTTATTGCTCTGATCCCATATTATGTAGTGGGGTCGGTGTAATATGTCCTCTTTTTGCATTTAGGCTTGTCATACGTCATCACCTACGCCTTTTTCCCGCATATCCTCTTTCATACAGTCCATCCAAGTCTTTTTGGGATGCCCCTTATACTACAGTCTGATTTCTTATACAGGCTTTTTTAGGCACACGCCACATATTTTTGTTATTCATCGTAATGAATCTATGGTATTAATTAGGGACCACAGATTCATTGCTGACCACAGATTCATAATACATGTCTCCTTAAATGTGTTAGCCGCTCACGGCATTAATAATGCATTAACATCATTGGTTTTAAGGCTAGTGCTTAAAATAGCTTGATCGTCTGCTAGTGAAAGTTAATAAAAAGTATAAAGTGAATATGGCGCTTACCTTGCGATGCTTAGTGGTTACAGGGTACCACAGAAATCATTACATGCCGCCATTGTATGCCGCTACCCATCTTGAAGGATGAGGTTTAATTCTCAAACGTATAGCGCAACGACCGCCCCACCATTCAAATCGGTAACCTTCAAACCACCAGTAATTACGGAATCTGTAATTATTTATTTAACTCTTAGATTTTTATTAGCCGATATTATTCTTTAGTTGTAGAAGTCATTCGTGATCATGTTGTAAGTCGTGGAAATTGTTGACTGTTGTAGGCATATTTTTATTGATTTATTAGATAAACGTACATATGAGGCCGTCAGCGGAAAAGTGGCCTAACCCGCAATTTTTTATAATAATGCTTATAATTATGTATATTGCAATTTATTTAAAATATAATAAATTTTGATGCAAAACCGGCCTAGCCATAGTTTCACCAATAGATAGCAGATGGCTTTGTAAACATTATTTTTGCGCGTATTGTTTTTTTGCCTACTCAAATTCAAATTCATAAAAATTTAAACCTCATCGCTCCATAATATTCAACTATGGTAAGCTTTGGCCACTTTTACGCTGACGGCCTCATATATAGGACTCCCCTGACAATCAGAGTAGTTACCGATACTCATGAACGTCTGTAACGTCTTTAGTCAAACCTCACTTGGAGGTGGGTATTTCATAGTTCCGAGAAAATATCGTAAAGAAGACTCAATTATTCCAAAGCTAGATGGTACGTGGCATATGCGATCTCTGTATAGCTTCGATCTTGTGGCGAAAAGTACGTCGTACAAAACTACAAAGTACATAATTTCACTCGCTCATTCATTCATAAGAAACGCCATTTTAAACTCTCACATTAGTGAAGAAGGTCGGTAATCTGTCGTAGAACCAACTACCCAAAAGAAATAGAAAACGTAGAAAAAAAAAAAACAATTTAGAAGTGAATCGCACAAGTTCGTAATTTAAAATCTCGCTATAAGTAAGCGTGTTTTTTAGTATCTATGGCACTCATCACGAGAAATTGTATGTACAGTTACACACTTGTCATGTTTAGAATCATTTAAGGTGGAGTTTCGAAGTTTGCCGCTGCGTTTACGCGATGACGTCACAGTTTTAAAAATCCCGTTTTTGGTTCCAATAAGTAAACTATTAAAGTGTAGATAAGACTTTCATTTATAGGCTTTATGTGAAGGTGGCACTTTAACAGGTTAAGTAGCACTACGAACGTATTAAAAAAATTTGTCTGCTTTTAACAACCTAAATGCGCCCCCCACCTTGAGATATAAGTTCTAAGGTCTCAGTATTGTTACAATAGCTGCCCCACCCATCAAACCGAAACGCATTACTGCTTCACGGCAGCAATAAGCAGGGTGGTGGTACCTACCCGCGCGGATTTTCAAGAGGTCCTACCACCAGTAATTACGCAAATTATAATTTTGCGGGTTTGATTTTTACTACACGATGTTATTCCTTCACTATGGAAGTCAGTCGTGAACATTTGTTGAGTACATATTTCATTAGAAAAATTGGTACCCGCCTGCGAGATTCGAACACCGGTGCATCGCTCAACACGAATGCACCGGACGTCGTATCCTTTAGGCCACGACGACTTCATAGTCTACTTTAAATAAAAGAGAAATTCTACAAATTAAATTTTATTTATGATTCCTTTATCCGACATACTACTTTGAATAATACATAATAATATAGTAAAAAAAAACGTTGCAACGTCGCTTTCAATACGTTATCTTAACCGTTATGGTAGATATGTTTTTACGTACATACATATGTGCGGAATAACAGTTGTTGGAGTGAAGGGCGCGCAGTGAGTGTGTGTGACGAAATTCCGACAAAATGTTGTGTTCGTCGTTTTTATAATGCGATTTTTACATGGCCAGAGGATCTACAGTTATTAATCACAATTTGCTTAATGCGAGGCGTGAGGTTCTAACCAAAAAAATACGTGTGGCACTTGGAGACTGCCGCGGTAAAGCTATTGCATAGCATTTTTTATCAACTTATGCAATTATAAATCGACAATAATAATTTAATATTAAAACAACAATAAAATATGATTTTCTATTTTAGAATTCCGTTTGACGCCGATAGATGGCGCTTGACGCAAAAGCTGAATTGCGCTATCGTGTTACCCACGAAATTATATCACATATTTTGATAGTACATAAATCGGTGTTTAGACTTCTTACTTTAAACACTACACAAGCGCAACATGTGAATGTGTTGAACGTGAGCTACATAGTAGACGTAGTGAGGGGTGGAAGGTTTTTTCGTTACGTAATTTCACGATTCCGTTCTCAAGCCGCGCTCACGGCCCGCGATAAAATCTATGCAATAGCTTAATAATTATCGCTACAACATTTAATCTTGTTGTGGCTCGTGAAAAACTATCTAGGATCATTTGACTAGAGTCAGTAGAATATATTCTTAGATCGCACGGGTAGGCAACATTCTCGTACATATCTTCAAGAGTCGTGTTTAAATCGTTTTAAGTTAACAAGGGCAGGTCTAATCTATCAGCATCCATTAAGAAATAGAATCGCCGAAGACTGTTAAATTGTAATCTTTAATATTTTTGTTGTGGACCATAGGTTACATACATGTTTGTATTATATATTACATTCGTACAGTCGCTAGCAGCGTTCACTATATTTTATAATCTGTGGTACAGACAAAGCCCGCCAAAAACTGTAACGTAAAATGTACATTTAATTAGGTATTTTCTATATAATATTATTAATTCACTTCAAATACAACTGCATAATTCAGAATACCTTTTTTTAATAATCACCGAAACGCAAGAGATGCTGATTCCCAAAAAAAATTCGATCACAAAACAAGAAATCATTGCCAAACACATATTCATTCATTTAGGTTAGTTTGGTTAGGTTCATCGATTACGCAAAAGCAGTTCTTTTAGAAACTTGAACGTTTCAAGATATTTCAGATCTCGACTGCGCAACTATTATCGATCCGCAGTTTCAGCACTCCGCCGCGGATGACCTAGACTTAGGTCGGCTTGAGTTCTAATTTGAAATGTGAGCAGCATTCGCGAGGTCAGGTTATACGATAAGTTTGTTATTGACTAAAATTATGTGAGATTCCTTATTTGGTTGTGGAAAAGTTACACGTTGTATGTTTCAATAGACTCCGATTTTATCATAGCTTATTAAAGGTATTAATGTTTGTACTTTATTAGTTATCCCTTCGTACAAAATCAAGTACACTCATATAATTTAGCAATACTCAAATGAAGTGAGAAATTTTACATCACTATGCCTATGGTTTACTGGTGGTAGGACGTCTTGTGTGTACGCACGGGTGGGTAACACCACCCTGCCTATTTCTGCCGTGAAGCAGTAATGCGTTTCGATTTGAAGGGTGGCGCAGCCGTAATAACTATACTGAGACTTTAGAACCCATATTTCTAGGTGGGTGGTACGTTGTAGATGTCTATGGGCTCCAGTAACCACTTAACACCAGGTAGGCTGTGAGCTCGTCCACCCATATAAGCAATAAAAAATATATATTTTCTTCGGTTTTCCCGAATCGTAGACCTAATTAAAATTACTTTTAAGGTTTAATCATTGCATCAATTACAGTTTTCGTGGTCACTGACGACTACGACCACGGAAACTGTAAATAATTCTAAACATCGGAAATAATCAATTGAGCATTAATAACGCAAGATTAAATCGTAGTTGTTTGAACTATCAATATGTTTATATAAAATGTATTCAAATTGCCACGGATCGTAATGTCTTACGTGCTTTGTAAAATTGGCTTGATCAATACGAGTAATAAAAAATCTAAATTGTTTATCTTTCGTGAACTGCTTCACGTCAGATCTGTTTTGAATATTATACAAAACGTTAAATTGCAACTGGCTGAAGGCCTAGTACACAATACACTTCAGTTTCACAGTTTTCGTAGCGATTGTGTTCGTCATAGTATATTTTTAGGAGCCGATGTCGCTTACGAAAATATTCTATAACTAATGCATGTATTATATAATTACTGTAACCAACTGTCAACATAATAGATGATGATGATGAATGAATCCGAGATGGCCTGCTAGATTTTATATTTTTAAATTTAATATTTTAAAGTCTGCCATGTTGGAATGTCTTAGAGCTTAATACGAATTGCGGAATTAAAACAACCACGAAAACTGTAAAATCGGAAATAATGATAAAATACCAGACCAAACTGTAAAAATAGTTTTACCTGTGCGTTCGTTTCGAGAAAACCGAAGGAAATACAAAATAAAATACGGTCTAAAGTTCAAGACACTCGCGGGGTCAAACGATACACAAAAAAACTATACACGAATCGGAAAGTGAATTTGCAAAACGTTGACCTGACCTTGAGCTTCTGTGTCGAGAATATTTCATCGAATTTCAAGGAAGTGTTTTATAGACAGCAATACGATTGGGCCCTAGAATACGGCAATAAAGCCTATATTCCGGCTAGTTTACTATTCCAGATACTTACCTGCCAACGCTGGCACAAAAGAAAACACTAAAATGTAATAATGTTTTTAAATAAAGGAATTTGAAACTTCAATCACAAATACAGTAATAGTATTACATCCAAATCCCTAATGTTTGATAGGAAGGTCACGTTTCCTTAACATTAAGTAGCCCAATTAATCCTCATTATAACCAACCAACTCTTTTTATAGGTCTCTGAAACCGTTGATATGTTTCATTGGGAAAATGTCGTATCTCGCTGGAGGGATGGCGATCACGGTACGAGGTCGCCAGGCCAGCAAGAAGGAGGCGCCAATCCTGGTTGTAGCTCCCCACTCCTCATTCCTGGATAGCTGCATCGTGTACGCCACCAAAATGTCTTCGGTTATCGTCAGAAAGGAGAGCATGGATAATTACGTTGGAAGTAGGTCCGGGTGGCGGGTTTTAGTTGGGTGGTGGGGCTATGGAAGCTTAGCCAGGACGTTTGGTTATTTGTTTCGAAAATGTAGTTGACGTTTACTAATAACAATAAATCGTTCTTATTGGTGTCGGAAACATTGGTGTTTTTGGGCTTTGTGTTAAAATACTCATTCGTTTTGATCCATTTTGTATTTTAATGTTTTATTGGGTTGAAAGATCTTTATAGATGATTAGCAGTCATTTTGCTGACAAGGAATAATGATCACGCTCAGACGGGCCGTTGGCTCGTCAGCCTTTGATGGCAAAGAGAGGGAAAGGTTTGAATTTTTGTCGGATCAAAACTAATTATTCGTTAATGTTCAGGAAATACAAATTTTATTCTTGCACAACATCAGCTAATAGCTTCTGTTTTATTTACTAGAATCATTATATTACTTGATTGAGTTGACGTGTATGCAAGCTTTGTATGTGTGTTCCTGTGACTTGGGGCTGGTACTATACTATCTTGCCTATTTATTGCGATGTAAGGCTTGCGATCTGGTCTGGTAATAGGTAATGTAATTGATATTTCCACCTTCATGTCTCTAGGTAACCAGTGAACACAAAACGGTGATATCGCTTATTTTTCTGCAGCCAAGTCTTATTTAAATCATTACTTAGAAGTTTTCATGGAAATTTAACGGTCTTCAAGAGAAACATTCTAAAAAGTACAATTGCGTGCTTTAGCCCCAGACAAAACGTGTTAAGGTCACATTACAATACAGTGCCTTTGTCGGTACTTGTTGTTCATTGTTGGAGCGTTTTGTGAGACTAATCCGTAGCTAATGTACTCGTGACAAATGCTTTGAACGGTGCCTTAAGTGTTTCTTTCGCACTAGACAAGTCCGTTGGATTTTGTGACACTAATCTGTGAAGTCGAAGTCCAATATGTCAAAGGAGCCTTGTTCGCACTGGGGCTATAGGAACTTTTAGAAAATCGCAGTCGATTTGATACAATGCTTCGTGGAAATGGTGGCAGTACAAGTTTAACGATTATACCTGCTGAAATGTCACTGTGAACGCATGGTCGCTATGGACTATCATCCAGTCTCACTTTTTCGAAACCTAACATTTTGACGGAACGTGACGTATGTTAAAATGCACGGTTGATAAATTGACCGTAAATTCCGACTGGCTTTACGCCTTCTTCTTCTTCCAGTGCCTCTTCAATCCTGAAGGTTGGCCGTTAGCTTTCTATATTCGTTTTTATCTGCAGCCAACCGGAACAGCTGTTCGACGGAGGCAATACCGGTCCACTCCCGGATATTCCGGAGCCATGATTTCTTTCTTCGCCCAGCACGTCTCTTTCCTTTACGCCAGCGCAAGCTAATTAAAAAATTACATCGATTTAAATATAGAACGCTAAAATCATAAGATTTCTTTGTTTTTGTGTTCGGCTAAAATATTAGTAGTTGCCTATTCAAACACAAATACGAATCCATAACATTTTATAGCCCGTCCTAATGAATTCAACATTAGCGTCAACTCCATCTTAGGAAAACATTCGAAGTCGGGACCAATAGAGTTTAAACTTTTTTTTGTGGTCAAAGCTTAGTTAATTCAAATAGAGTAAGCAATATAAAAACGGTGAAGATGCGGTATAACTCACAACTCTAGTGCGAATTACGTGCACGTGTGGGTTCGATATCTTTTCATTGTACCATTGTGCGTGCTCGTGTTAGAATATCAATGGATGTCACGCAGCTGTTGAAAGATGCATGAAATCCGAAAGTGTACTGGCATGTCGCAACACTGTGTCATTGAATGATGAGGTCTTTCGAAACTCAGAATCGTGTGTGTAGTTGTAATAAATTTTCGAAGCTTTTGGCGGGTAAAGTGGATGGAAGACGATCCAGAGGTCGGAGCCGAAAAAGATGGAGTGACCAAGTGCCCGAGTATCTGGACATGAGACTGAGCCAAGCACTTCACTGTACCACTGATCGACATAAGTGGCTACAAATTACAAAAAAAGGTCACGGGCGGGCGCATCACGATGCTCTACAATGAGCGATCGAATGAAGGAGGAGGAGGCGTGTCGTAGGGTGTATGGATGCGTTCTGCTCTAGAGGATATATGAAGGGACGATGAAGATAAAAATCTGCTTCTAGTATGAACTTGAGAATCAGATTTCATGTTTTAAGGTGACAACTGATGTTATGATCCGACTGATATCGTTATTTCAAGGAATTAAAGGTAACATGCGAAAGCTCATGGAGGTCGTGTGGAGGAGTGTCGATACTAGTTTGTCGGTGGTCCGCTTTGCCTATCCATCAGCAAAAGTGTAGATGGGATTCAAGGGTAGCTCCAGGATTGACGAGTGTGGTGTTTTGGAAACGATCAGATGCAAATGATCTACTACAGAATATTGATTGTTGGGCCTACCGTCCGATTTTGTTATTGAGTACTTGTAGGTAATATTATGCGAAATGATTTTCTTTTGGTTTTATTCGTCTTACCAATAGATGCATCTAAGGGCATTTCATTTTCATTCATTGACTGCTTACAACCATTTTCACGTGTCTCAAGTAAGTTAAAAATTAATTAATTGGAGCGAAATCATACATGGGAAATTAGACCTAATCCCTTTAAAAATAAAAATGATTTTATATTTAATATAGTCTAACCTTGGATCAACACTACAGTATTAGAAGCCCTATGATCGCAAAGTACACGTAGCTTGCGAAGATCACGCTAACCAATGCACAAGTTATTAATAAAGTAATTCTGTAGACAACAAACGTGAATTCTGCCTCGAGATCTGATATCAATCTGGTCAAATTTACTGGTAGTACATTTTAGGAGTCCGCACGGTAGTTAGGTACCACCACCCCGTCTATTTTTGCCGTGAAGCAGTAATGAGTTTCGGTTTGAAGGGTGGAACAGCCGTTGTACTGTAAAAACTGAGACCTTAGAACTCATATCTCAAGGTAGGTGGCGATATTTAGGTTGTAGACGTCTATGGGCTCCGTTAACCATTGAAGCAGACCGTGAGCTCGTCCACCCGTCAAAGCAAAAAAAAAAAGCAAAAAATATTAAGTTGGCTCCAGTGAAGTTTAAGAAATACGATGAAATCAAACAAAAACATCGGTAAATAACAAAAATCGCACCATTTTTAAGCCTTTTGATAATTTTAAGACAATCTGGTTGGTTATGATATTTTCTTAAAATAATCACCTAGTGAGCCTTCCAGCTTGCTTCAAAAACTGTCATTGGTTCCCTTAGCAACACAATTGGAATTGGAGATCCATCAAAATGTAGGCTTACGTTTTGAAGTAAATCGGATTGCGTAAAAGGTCGTTCTTAACTATCGGTCATTTGCCGATGTAGTGCTGCACGCACTTTCACCATTAACCAGTTAAATTTCTTGGCACGCTCTGATTGTTTAACGGCTTAAGATCTACATATTTGAAACGTGGGTGGCTTTTTTTTTGCGATGTTCGGCCAGTACAGCTCGTCTCCAATCTAGCTATAATAATTTACCTAAATATACAAACATTAACAAATTAATCCTTTGTTTTATGTCAAGACTTCAGACGGAAGTATAGTTGATGCTGAAATCATGAAAGTATACAATATATAAGTATAATATGCTAACATTAACAAATTAATCCTTTATGTCAAGACTTCAGACGGAAGTTTACCCAGCCATTTTTTTTTTTACCCAGCCCATACATCATCCCTTTTGAGTTTCTCGCCGGATCTTCACAACGGATCGCGACTCCGATTCGGTAGTAGATTCATTTGCGAAGCAGCTGCTCTTGAGTTGTTAGGTCTCCATCGGAGGCGCTCGGGCAGCTGTTAGCTAATCTCACCCTTCTTGGCTGAGTCTTTCCTCGTCCAGCTGTCCTGGTGAAACTGGAAAGGCCACCAGTAATCCAGTAACCACTTAACATTAGGTGGGCTGTGAGAGCGTACAACCATAGATTATACACCCGTACAACCACTACAGCAACAAAAAAAAAAATCTGCCGTTTAATTTTTATTACACGATGTTATTTCTTCATCGTGGATGTCATTTGTGAACATTTGTCTAGTACTTATTTCATTATAAACCCACCTGCCTATGGGATTCGAACACCGGCCCCGTCGCATCGCTCGATACGAACGCACCAGGTATTTAATCCTTTAGGCCACGCCGAGTTCAAACGGTGAACTGTCTGTAATATATGTATAAATTTTAATAAAATATAAAAAAAATATACGAAAAAATTGGAGGTCATACAGGAATCATTAGGGTCATCGATTGAGAGTATATACTATCCTTCTATTGTTCATAACGGCTCGGCTTTAAGTTATACGATCGGCCTGAAACCGCCCCTGAATTAAATAACGGGATAATGACACCACCGCGATTACGATATCTTACCCTGTAGCCCTTGTGGAGCATAAAATTGAAAGGTATACACAATCTGTATTAGGGTACGGACAGTTTAGGCGATCGTTACGGTCATTTCCATTTTATTACACAATCTTATAATCTGAGATTATACGCATAGCATAATTAGCATTTAGTAAAATTTAAACAATAACATTAATAAAACACGCTCGCTGATTTCTGGTTATAATTACTTGAAGACAAATTTAGAACGTATTACGTGTTTTTTTATTGCTTAGATGTGTGGACGAGCTCGCTGCCCACCTTGTGTTAAGTGATTACTGGAGCCCGTAGACATCAAAAACGTAAATGCGCCACCCACCTTGAGATATAAGTTTTGAGGTCTCAAGTATAATTACAACGGCTGCCCCACCCTTCAAACCGAAACGCATTACTGCTGCACGGCAGAAATAGGCAGGGTGGTGGTACCTACCCGCGCGAACTCACAAGAGGTCCTACCACCAGTACTTACGCAAATTATAATTTTTGGGTTTGATTTTTATTATACGATGTTATTCCTTCACCGTGGAAGTCAATTGTGAACATTTGTTGAGTACGTATATTATTTCATTAGAAAAATTGGTACCCGCCTGAGATTCGAACACCGGTGCATCGCTCAACACGAATACACGTCCAGTCTTATCCTTTAGGCCACGACGACTTATTACTACTACTACTACTAATACCACTACTACTACGTATTATTTGAAAAGCGCAAAAAACAAACTATTTAAAAATGAACAACAAGGTTAGAGCCGGCGATGGAGAGATTTAGTACAATCACGGCGATTTATCTAGCATGGAACGCTATGAGTATTTGAAATTTAATGCAGCGTAATAAAACTCTAAATAAAACTAAAATATTATACTGTTTTATTGATGTGTATCGACGTGCAACTTCGCCCATGCATACAACCTATTGAGTTTCTCGTCGAATCTTCTCAGTGGGCTGCGATTCTGATCCAGTGGTAGATTCAGCGAAGCACTGCTCTTGGTAGAGCCAGTGTTAGTAAACTCTCTCGGGTTGAGCCCGTGAGCTCACCAACCCGTCCGCGCGTAGCTGAAATAGCCAATTAAGCTACCACCGATTCAGTAGCGAAAAAAAATGTGTTTTGTCAAGAATTACTGTTTTTGTTTCAATACCATGTTATAAACACCTTTATAAACTTTTATATGCTTCGGTGCTCATAGTTGTCAGCTTATTTGCGATCTATAGTGCTAATAACACGGAATGGTTGTTAGATTGCCAACGCAAAGTAATAAATTGTAGATTAAGTAATTAACTTATTGATTAAATTGTACATATTTATATTATTTAACAATAGTTTAAACGAGAAATAAGCACTCGTTTACAAAGGGCGTTTATGTTTACAGAATTGATAAACTACACGCAGCCCGTATATGTTTGGCGCGACGATCCAAACTCGAGACAGAACACGATTAAAGAAATTATCGAGCGAGCTACTTCGAAGGAAGATTGGCCGCAGGTATCTCAAAGGGAGCAGATTTGAAATAACTCTTGTATATATAAGCAGAAGGTTCAAATCTCCTTGCTATACTGTTATTATGAATGTTCATGGATACTATTGGATACTAGGACGTGATTGCAGTTGTTTGAGGTCGAAGAATTAATTGTATTCCTTCATGGTGGAACACTACACGGGACATAGGATCTATCTGCAAATCTAGAATTTTATAAATTTAAAGGTTTAATTTTCATCGTGGGAGTACTATGAACACGCCCTAAGGACATATTTGCTAAGAAGAATTACATTTCAAATAAGGTTAACTAAAATAGTTGGTGTCTTACTCATTAGACCAGGAAGGCATTAAATATGTAAGACTTTCATTTTATATTTTGTTTGTAGAAGACCTTTTTTTTTTTTTTTTTTTTTTTTTTTTATGATTGAAAGTTTACTGGTGGCCCGAAGGCCTTTCCAGTTTCACCAGGACAGGTGGGCGAGCAAAGGCTCAGCCAAGAGGGGTGGGATTTGCTAACAACTGCCCGAGCGCCTCCGAAGGAGACCTAACAACTCAAGAGCAATTGTTTCGCGAATGAATCTACTACCGGATCGGAATCGCGACCCGCTGAGAAGATCCGGCGAGAAACTCAGCGGGCTGATGCATGGGTTAGGTTGCACGTCGACCTCTTTGTCGAGTTCGACGAGTACGGTTACCGGGGTCCCTAAGCCTGCCCCTAGTATTAGAGCTGAAGGCATCTAATGCAAAGGTTATTGGATCTGATGGATCCGTAAGGACGTGTCTAGGGCGTCGACGGTGACTGGCTCCTGCATGATCAGGATTCGGGGAGTAGTCAGCGGCGGCAACTATAAGGCGATTATCATGACGCATAGCCTTATCGAAGTATCGTTCCGACGCTGACTTCATGTATTTCCGAATTGATTCGAGGCCCAGGTCGTCGTGTAGGTCAACGTTCCTCACGAACCACGGAGCCCCGACAGCTAACCTGCAAAAGCGGGATTGTAGGGATTGGAGGGTGTCTATGTGTGTGCGGGCCGCGTGAGCGAACACCACACTCGCGTAAGTCATGACGGGCCTTATGCAAGTTTTGTAAAGTGTCACCTTGTTCCGAAGGGACATTTTACTCCGCTTACAGATCATGGGGTAGAGTCTACCGAGAATAAACGCGGCACGGTCACGGACTGATTTTATATGCGGGCGGAATGTCATCGATGCATCCAGGGTAACGCCCAGGTACTTGACCTTCCTGGCCCAGGGTATGGGTTGTCTAAAGAGAGTAATCGGGGGTGTGAGATTCCTCCTCCTAATCCGGGAGGAAATCCGTGTGGAGCTTCCCCTCTGAAATAGCACCGCAGTACTTTTCGCTGGGTTGATGTCTATGCGCCATTTTCGGAACCACTGTCCTAGGGCTAGGGCTGCGCTCTGAAGCTTCTTCGCGATTAGGGACTTATTTCTACTAGAATAGTAAACAGTCGTGTCGTCGGCGAATAAAGCTAAATGGGTCGGCGGCGACCGGGGAATATCGTTGACGAATAAGCTAAATAGGAGGGGTGAGAGGACAGAGCCTTGCGGGACTCCAGCTGTGAGAGGTCGTGGGGAGGAGCGGGTTCCCTCGACTCGATATCGAAAAGAGCGGTTCGACAAGAAGTCCCGTATGATGAGCACGAGACTATCCGGCACGCCCATGTTGAATAGTTTGAAAATCAAACCATTGTGCCAGACTTTGTCGAACGCTTTTGCGACGTCGAAGAAGAGAGCTCCCGTGTATAACGGTTTTGGTCGATTAAGCCCTACAAGAATGTGCTCCGTGAGGCGGTGCACCTGTTGAACGCATGAGTGATTTGTACGGAATCCGAATTGTTCATCGATAAGAATGCCCTTGGATGAGACGAAGTCTCTGAGGCGTTTGTAGAGCAGACGCTCATACAGTTTGCCTAGAGACATGAGGAGGCTAATCGGGCGGTAGCTCGTCGGATGATTTTTTGGTTTACCGGGTTTATGTATGCCGATAACGTCCGCTTCTTTCCACACCGCGGGAAAGATACAGTTCGCCATAGCGGCATTGAAAATAGATGCCAACATCACGATGAGTTGGACGGGTAGAAGTTTAATAACGCGGTTGGATATACCGTCGGAACCGGGAGCCTTGCGAGGACGTAGGTCTTTGATCAAGTCTTTAACTTCCATCGGGGTGACGGGTGGTAACGCATCAGAGGGTGGCAAGGAGGCTCTGCGTTCTACCTCACTGTCTACTAATTCTACATGAACAGGGTCCACGGATTGAGTGCTGGGCGTGCACTGGGTTTGCAATGTATCGGCCAGCAGCTCTGCTTTTTCGTCATCATCGAACGCCGCGAGTCGGCCTGAGGGGCCTACGAGGGGGGGCATAGTTACTACCGTATCCGATTTGAGAGTACGAGCTAAGCGGTAGTAAGACCTTTGGGAGGGCGCGAGTCCTTCTAAGAAATCAGACCATCTGGCATCTCGGACTTCGGCGATGCGAGACTTTACGTCGCGTTGTAGGGCACGCATTCGAATACGATTTTCCGCGGTAGGATACCTGTCGTAGGCGCGTATCGAGGCGTTCTTAGCTCTAAGAAGTTCCCTAATATCGTCGGACAATTTGAAGCGGTGAAGGAAGTCCTCCTCTACAACTTGTTTCGATGACCTATCTAATGTCGAGGTGATGTGTGACGTTAAGATGTCTATGGCTTCAGCGGTATCCTGAGGAGACGGGATAGAGTCCGGGTTAAACGGGAGCGATGGTGGATCAGATTCAGCCAGGCTGATGCCCAGCGTGTGCCAATCCACCACAGTCCTCGTGACGGGAACGGAATCGGGAGCGCGACCGAGCTTCATAACGACGGGACGGTGGTCTGAATCTAACTCTGAAACTACTTCGATCGAGTGTAAGCGCAGAGTTACGTTTTTTAATAACGCTATGTCGAGTATATCCGGGCGATGCGCGATATTTAGCGGGTAGTGAGTCGGGGTTAGCGGAGCGACGATATCGAAGGCGAGATCATCGACTAACGCGTCAAGCCGCCTGCCATTCGGGGTTGTGGTGTGTGAGTTCCACCTGATGTGTTTACAATTTAGGTCGCCCGCCAGAATGACAGAGCTCCCCATACCGAGCAGCGCCTCGATATCACTGCTTAGAACGATCTTATCCGGTGGAAGATAAACGGACGCGATAACGATCGGCGCGTGTCCCGTCAGTGAGATTCGGCACACTGATGCTTCGATATTAGCGAGCGCGGGAGGATCGAGCGGGACGCAATGCAGGGCTCTTCTATAGTAAATGACGGTACCACCACCACGGGCAGAGAGCCTGTCGTTCCTGACCATGTTATAGTTCGCGATTTTAGGGTCACGGCGCGCGGGCTTAAGTAGGGTCTCCTGCACTAAAAAGATATCAATTTGGTGGTCACGCAAAAAGTCAGAAACCTGATCACGTTGATTTGCGAGACCGTAAGCGTTAAAAAATCCTATCGTTACGGATAGGGGCTTTATTCTACTTATATACGCCATTGATTACCGGCGGAGTGAGGGGAGGACGTACGTATTTAATGACGCGTATACGTCGGCGTATTCCTGCACAACGGCGATAAAGTGTTGTGCAGTGGAGGCAGCGCGAATGGCGTCGCCCAAAGCGTTAACGCGCTCAAAGTTGATCGATTGAAAGAAGTCGATCGCTAAAGCGAGATTGTCGGACGCGGTCGGAGGGCAAGTCGCGGGAGAGGGACGAGTCGCGGGGGCGGGACGAATCGCGGAGGAGGGAGTTGTAGCCGTGTTCGTGTACGGCAGCGGTTTTGCCCAGGCCGAGACACTGGGCACCGCCGCCGGAACGAACGCTGGCTTAGCCTGCGACGCAGAGGGTGCCGAGGCTTTGATGTCTGGGCCGGAAGCTCGGAGGCGGTTTTGGCGGGCGACGCGGCGATTTATTTTAGGGGCTCGGGGGCAACCACGGTAATTCGCGGGGTGACCCTGTGTTCGACACAGGACGCAGCTAGGCGGTTCCGTCGCGGTTTTTTGGTCGCGAGCGCAGAGGGCCGTGGCGTGATCGCCCAAACACTTAACACATCGGGGGCGCGCGTGACAGTTACGGGAAGAGTGCCCGTACAATTGACAGTTATGGCACTGGCTAGGAGTGCCTTTTTTATGGGGGGCTTCGACAGCGATACCAGAGAGCCTACAGACGGTCTGTGTGTTAAAGATTTTCTTACCCTCGGGGGTAGGCTGGAGAGCGACTAGAACCATATTATATGGCTCCCTACCGCGACCGGTGTGCATACGGTGCACAGAATTCACTGGTAGGCCTTGTTCTAACAGGTCGGCTTTTACGAGCTCTACATCTAACTCTTTAGGGATTCCGCGTATTACAACGCGGAGTTCGCGCTCCTCCTGGAGCGTATACGTATGGAAACTTATACGCTCCTTACGGAGGTAAGAAGAGAGGGCCCTATGGTCGTCGGGTGTTTGAACCTTAATTTGAATGCCGTTCGCGAGGTTACGGGCATTCGTGAAATTTATATTTTTGGCCTTAAGGGCCAGGCAAACTCGATCCCAAGCTGCCTTCTCCTGAAGGATAACCGGGGGAGGGGTCTGGGTTTTATTTTGTGCCACCGGACGCGGCGACGGAGTGGCACGGGCTGGGGGCGCAACGGGAGTCTGAGGGCGGGGGCGCGACGCGTTCACGGCTTTGCTAATTTTAGCGGCCGCGGGAGCTCGAGACTCCGCGGCACGCTTCTTACCCTTCTGTACCAGGGTGAATCCATCCGTCGATGAGGCGGGGGCGAGGTCGACCTCCATGTCCGAGTCAGAGTCGGAGCACGAGGAGGCGGGTGCAGGCGACCTACGAGCAAGTGTAGGTGTTTTAGAGGGCGCGACGGAGGCCGCGGATGATCGCTCAGCTGAAACGATGGTCACGGCGGACGACGCAGCAGCTTTTCTCGCCAGTATAGGCGACACGGGAGCGGCAGGCACGACAGAGGCTGCGGTGCTCAATGCAGAAGCTCTGCACGCAGGTACAGGCGACGTAGGAGTAGCGAGCGCGGCGGAGTCCTCGAGAGGGCTCGCAGTGTGATTGGCCTTGAAGGCCAAAAACTCCGAGGCGAGCTGTGGGTGGCGAAGTCGGAGGAATTCCGCGAATACAGCGTCCATGATCGCTGAGTACCCAGGTGGGGCGGCCCCGGGTCTTGAAAACACTCGCCTTGCGGCGAGGCCCCAACTTCTCGGACCTGAGCGGTTCTATTGAACACAGGTGGCAATGCGGCGCGATTACTACAGGACAAAGAAAAAGCACAACAAAACAGAAATTACGAAAAGAAACAAAACAAATAAATACTTGCAGGAAACCACTTTGTCGGCAGATGTACCACGAACACAGAAACAACAAAAGGAAACAAAACAAATAAAAACTTCCAGAAAGAGCACTTAGTCGGCAGATGTACCACAAACACAGGCCGCGCGAACAATGGCCGGGCTAACAAAAGCCGGGCGAACAAAGACCGGGCGATCGAGTGGACGATGAGCACGTCCGCACGTGACGGGTGCCTCTATCGGAATGTGTGTAGAAGACCTAAAGCTTCATATAAAATACAGCAATGCAAACCACACAACCATACTACTCTCATTCCCTTTGTTAAATGTAAGAAATATTTCTAGAAGCCTCACGAGGCGGCTTAATGTAAGTTGATCGTGGGCTCTTGAACAATATTCCGATAATCTTGATAACTAATTACGCGAAACCCCGCAAGTGTAGTTCAATCAAAATTTCAGGTCCTAATATTCCCTGAAGGCACATGCACGAATCGCTCCTGTCTCATCACGTTCAAGCCTGGAGGCTTCTACCCAGGAGTTCCAGTGCAGCCCGTCACCATCAGATACCCGAATGCCAGGGACACGGTTACCTGGACGTGGGAAGGACCCGGGGCGTAAGATTTTTTTTTATTTCAGACAAAAAGTTACGACCCTTTCCTTGACCCTTTGGGTATCTACCGAAATCTGTATACAAGTTTCATCATACTGTAGTTTCGTTACCATCTTAAAGTC
Source organism: Bombyx mori (assembly GCF_030269925.1). Taxonomy (NCBI): domain Eukaryota; kingdom Metazoa; phylum Arthropoda; class Insecta; order Lepidoptera; family Bombycidae; genus Bombyx; species Bombyx mori. The sequence goes on along the minus strand of NC_085117.1, from coordinate 7,231,618 downwards.
CTAGTTGTATTAAAATGACGGTTCTACTAATTTTCAAAATCGAACGCTTGATTGATTTGCAGCAGAAACATATAGGCTCAATGGTCAACTCTTAATACCACGGACTCATAGTACTATTAGTAAATGCTCCAAATCAGTCTGTTATACATCGTTCTCTTAGGAATGCCGACAGCGAGTTTCTCATGCTGGCCTGTAAAATTGAGGGTGAGAGAGGACCAAGATAAGCTGCACGCGATGAATAGATCAAGTTGCGGTTTTGAGCGTCAAGAGAAGATTCTTATGATATGTCTCTATCCGTCCGTTGATAGTTGTTGATGACAAAAGAAAGTCAATCGACTTTAGGTTCCTTAGGTTAGTTATTAGGTAACGATTGAGGATGAGCAATAACTTCTTCAACATTCTAATTATTGCCAATAAAACCCATTTTAGACAATTTTAGAAACATGTCAAGTAATGTTATGGAGGAACCATTGTATTCCTAGCGTCCTAATAAATTTCAATATTTAATATAACATGATTAAAACCAAAGAATAAAAAAATAATTAAACATAATATGCCGTATAAAACACATTATATTATATAAGTAACCACTCAATTTACAGTTTAAAGCTGCTTTGGCTGACTCTGACACAAGTACACAGCTCGTGTGAGATTGAGTTCTTGCCTGTATACTATCCGAGTGAAGAGGAGAAGCGAGATCCGAAACTGTATGCGAGGAATGTTCGAGATGTTATGGCTAAGTGAGTACAAATACGGCACTCTCGACTGTATTATTGACATTGCTCCTCTCTAATTTGCTATTTGAATGATGACGGCTAAATGTAATGTAATACTAATACATGCAATGATAAACAGGTATAAAACGTAATATTTTTATATTATATGTTTGTATAATAAAATAGTAGACCATTTAATCTAATTGAGGGAAACCAGTGATTAATATAGCTATTGGATACATTGAACTTGGTTTAAAAAGTATACTGCAAATATTGCTACTTAAGAACAATCTTGATATTAAGTTTGCATCTATCTTGAAATACCTACCTTTAAAACCATGAACTGTACGATTTTTGATACAACTATCGGATATTTTCAAATGAAGGTTTTGTAATATTAGTACTTGTTTACATATGTAAAATTCAAAAAGTCAACAAAATGTCAATATCTCATTTATTTCGGGTTGTTTAACATGATATTATAACAACAACAAAGAACTACAGGTGTACAAAAATGCGTATGTAGATGACATACTACAACAGTTGTAGTATGTCATCTATTTCGTGTTCTATTAGTTACTATTTCGTGATTAAGAATACCAACCTGTTGTTTCTAGAGCCCTAGGAGTTCCAGTATTAGATTATACTTACGACGACTGCCGGCTGATTGCTAGAGCCAAGAATCTGGGTATACCAGGAGCTCCGTGTGCCAGGGAGGTCAGCGAGCTAAGAGCTGCTCTTGGGTAAGAGAATGAAGACACTATTCTCAACATCAAAATTTAGATTCTTGTCTTTTTGTAATTACAAGAAAATCTATGGAATGTGCATTCAGAAAAAATGAAGCACTCTGTAGATTTTAGTGTTAGATTTAGCAACCAGCTATATCTCGTTATGAAGTATAAGATTTACTAGACAGATAAAGTATTCGTAACTTTGAAAATTATGAAATGAAAATAATGGTTAAAAGATAAAATTTTAAAAATGTCTACGACTCGAGAAAACCAATGAAAATAGTAAGTTTTGAATTTCAGCCTAGAGAGGTCCCAACTAGAGCTGCACCTAGCTGCCCAGGGACTGCAGGATAGGGCTCGTTGGCTCACGGCTGAGGAGTTCTGCCAGAGGCTCGGGGTGCCTAACGATCAAAAGACGCAGAGGCTATTTGAAATATTTGTCCAGGTAATTTATAATATTATATTACATTATTAATATATTTTATTGTTATATTATAATTTATTTATAACATACCTTTACGATAGCCAGAAAATAAAAAAATCGTTGAAATTATTGATTCGTTTACGATATATCAATAATTTAACAATTTCCTTCCAGAGGTCCAGTGGCCTGGTGTACTTTCCCGACTATCTACTGTGCGCCGTCTTCCTCTCCCTCCAGCAGGCGCCGCTATCTAAAGTGCTCAATTACGCTTGGAAGGTAAATGTTACTTTTTAATCCAGTAAAAAAATAGAGGAGTATGTTAATTAGCTGAGATGAGCTGTCGCATTTGTCCGTCCCAACAAGCCGGAACCCGTTTTTGACGTCAGAAACAGACTCGAGGGCTTACAATGCTGCCAGGAATATCACATGTTATATCCAAAAGTCGATCAAACTGATCTGTGTTGTCTCCAGTTGTACGACACTGGTCGGACCGGGAGACTCAACTCTGCCGGCTTCGAAGAGGTGACCGGCAAATGTCTTGGACTGTGTCAGCAAGATGCCAGCAACACGTTCCACCAGGCCGACCTGGACGAGAAGGGATATTTGACTTACGGTAAGCAATACTTTATTTAGTTGTAGGATACAAACGTCACAAGTACAAGTAGTATGAGACTCAGTACCGAAGTTTGAATATCAGTGAAAAAAAGAGGGTAGTTGGAGTTATATTTGGATTCGCACACTAGTTGAAATTTATCTTCACGCATTTGTTAGTTAGATGAGTGTACCATCTCACGGTCCACCTTGAGGTTTGAGGTCGTATTCTCTATTGTATTGTGTACCGGCTGCGTTCATTTTATAGAATCTTGTCTATAGACGTCTGCATAATAAAAAAATACATTTCTCCACCACCACTAGGTGAGGTCGGCACAGCAAATTTTTCTCCACCATTCTCTCCTATCAGCCGTCATCTCAACACTCTCTTCTCTCTCTCTCTCTCTCTCTCATATCGTCATTCATACACTCCATCCATGTCTTCTTCGGTCAACCTCTTCCCCTCTACCTCTAATAAAAAAAAATTAATAATCATATTAAACTATCCCCGACAGATGAATTCATATCGTTCGCTCAGAAACGCTCAGAATTCTCTTTCGTTTTCACCACCGACGGAGCTCACAAGCCGAAGGCGCAGTGAGAGCGGCCCCACATACCGACTGTCTGCAGCCAAGTACCTTGACATGGCAACGGTATGTCAACGACGGGCATCGTCCGTACACCATAATTATACGAATATATCAATTATGAATCTCGATTTCACTCAAAGGTCAGATCTAATTTAATTTAGATCATACAAATAGTAGCGCAGTTACAAAAAAAGTATATATGCGTTTAGGATAATCTGTGGTTTTAAATCTTTAGTGCTTAGTCTATGATTTAAAAAACACACTTCCTTTTTAATATGGAGGGTAGAGGTAAGGGACACCTTGTATAGAGGACAAGTTGAAAAAGTGTGGATCTGTAAGCAGCGAGTTATTGTTGGAAGACTTACTGAAGTGGCGCTAGTGTAGCAAGTGTTTTTAAAATCTTTCCACTTGCTACAGTGGCGCCACCTTCATTGGCGACCTTTCAGCGAACACTTTAATACATTGCGATAGTGTTCCTTACGTATTATTACATCCTCAATACTTTTTAATGTAGCTTAAGTATTTAGTTAGATGTAATATGTAGTAATGTTTTCATTATTATCAATACCGCTTCCAGTGTTAATTTTTTGATCAGTATTTTCTAAACGATAAAATTAGTTTTTGTCTGATATTAAAAGAATATAAAAATTGAGGTACAAAAACGTGTGAGAATGTACGAGTTTTGAATATGATCTGTATTCGGATTGCGATAGGGTCTGTATTGGTCTGTCAATTGTTAAGTTAAATTTAAGAATTCGTAATCATTCTAGTAAGTAGATTATAGTGGTAATGTAATAATGTTTGAGACAATTCTGTATTCTATTAGAGAAAGCTTAAATTTCAGTGATAATTTGAGATTTACAAATAGCTTATATTTAGAAAGTAATTCAAATTTAAATTTAATTCAATTAAAAACTCTATGAAATGGCACCTGTACATCAATAATGGCCAGCATTATTAAACAAAAAAGGACGAAATTGTAAAAAAAATGGATATTGTAATTAGCCGACAATTGACAAACACTGTCTGAAAACAAGAAAAGTTCTGAAAGAATTCATTTTGAAAAAAAAAAACCGTCATTAATTAAGTTAGTGCTTTTTCATTCAGTACCTTTTAGTACTTAAGCAGCCATTCTATGTGATAAGTTTTGTTATTTAGGGTAGGCTGAAACGAAGCTAAATATTATTTAGAAATTATTTTTATTTAGTGTTTTAAATATGTAACTATTTAAAATTAGTATTATTTAGTTTTATTTCAGTTTCGAGATAAGTCTAGGCGTGTTTAAAAAAACTTTTACGCTAATTATTTAATATAATCCTAATTAATACGTAAATTAATTGAATAAACACAAATACCGTAAAAGTATTTTTAATCAAAATTATTTAGTTGTAGTGCAATGTCGGTAAACATTATTTACGGTAGTAGTAAATATTATGTTGCTACAATTTTATTTCAGTGAAGAATCTCACTAAATTGATCGTTGTAGTATCTATATGAAAAATCGGTAATTACAATAAGAACAAACAGCTATCTTAGTATAGTGTATTCGTGAAAAAATAATTACATTAATACTTATTTTTCCCAAAAATACACGTGTAGGATGTGTTTGTCTTGATTATCCTAATTTTTACTAATAGTATGATACAAAGTATTAACAGAAACGCGTTTTCATCTGTTTGTCTGTATTTGCCGCAAATCAAATGACTCTTCTTGGACTAATAAAGTTTGTGTTGCGGCTTCACTTATGGATAATTCGTGGCAAAACACACCAATGCGACTCGCTAAGTACAAATAGCAGAAAAATTACGTAATAACATTGCGTGCGTACAGAAATTTTTAATATAATATTAATATATAGGTGTGTATTTAATTATTTTTCTTTCATCGCATATAATTCGGTACTTGCTTACCATTATATACGTAATGTATTTTTTAATACATATTACGGTTTCCTTTTTAAATCAATGCATATAAAGGATTTTGAGTTTTTGTTCTATATACATTTAACTATTGCCATTTACTTGCAAAGTTATTTATCTGGATATTGGTTTAATGCAAATATCAATCACTCCATTCGTCTTTGTAGATTTTTTAAAATCTATTTTAATGAAGTTTGTTTTTATCTGACGCTTACAATGAAATGAATAAAGCGAAACAGTAAATCTGTCTGTTCATCTGCTCGATTTGTTAGTTATTTTTTGTTGTGATATTGTTTTATTGTACGTAAGATAATTGTTTTAGTCTTTAAACGACAATTTGTTAGTTCAGGGTCGAATCGACCAGATATTTATATTTATTTCCCTCTGCGGGTATTTCACATCACAAAAATATAATAATCGTAAAATTAAAATAAATCGTAATGTTTGATTGAATTTATTCAAAGAAAATGGATTTCCTATCATTACTCCTTAGAGTTTCTTTATCAACCTTATTTTGTATGAATTCTGTCAAATCGGCTACAATAAGATCCACTAGGTTAGCAGTATCAACTGTACTCCACATATCTAATACATAGCAGTAAAACCAATAATGAACCATCCTTATATTTAAAAAATAGTGCATATGTGACTGGATTCTGTCCTTTGTTAGATCCCCTTAAAGTACAGTGTGAAAGAAAAGTTAACCTCTGAGAAAGGCCATTCTTTCTTGATATTTTGACCTAAACAAGACTCCCATCTCTTACCATCGCGTTTGAAGCTGCCTATTTTATGCTCACGAAAACTTCCATTACCTATTTTATTAGAAATAGTTCAAATAATATTTAATGTTATTTCTTTATTTAGTTCTAGTATGTATAACATTCCTCCATTATTATTGTTAATTTATGTTTTTTTTTTAAATATAATATTATTGTTATAGATGTGTTTATAGAAATAAAGACTATTTAAATTACCGTGGTCTCTTTATATAGGTATGCGATCCTGTTCATATTAGGTGTGACTACTCTAATCATTCATTAATTTTTATGGCGATTGCTATTGACAGCAGACGAGTTTACGGCACACTGGATGATAAGTTATTTATGTGACGCACGGATATTGGCAGTGCCAAGAGCACAGTCAAGCCTCTGCCTATTGCTGAAGACGTTTTTGTTATAAATAATTATTGTATCCGTGTCGTATTTAGATTACTTTTTCAAATTAATGCTATCCTGACTCCTGTAATTACGGACTGGCTATTCCCAAGAAGGGATGACGTAATTTTAGTGAGCTCGCCCTAAACGGCTGGACTGGTTTTGGTGAATTCTTGTTTGTGTTCTTTGGGTGGACTAGCTCACAGCCCACCCGGTGTTAAGTGGTTACTGGAGCCCTTAGACATCCACAACACAAATGCGCCACCCACCTTGAGAAATAAGTTCTAAGGTCTCAAGTAAGTTACAACGGCTGCCCCACCCTTCAAACCGAAACGCATTATTGCTTCACGGCAGAAATAGGCAGGGTGGTGGTACCCATCCGCGCGGACTCCCAAGAGGTCCTACCACAAGTAAAATTCTTCTTAAAACGTTTAGAATCACGATTCGGTTCACAACAAGAAAAATAATAACTAATTAATATTTTATAATAAATGTTTGAGATTTTCCGGTTTAAGGACAAAATTTGTTGTGACATTTGTTGTGTCCGTTAGTGTCACTGTATTATTTTCGTTGGCCATTAAAATGTTCAAATGACTACTGACGACATCTTGGTCGTCGATGGGCACGAAAACTGGGAATTTTGCAAATTTTAAAATTAAAATAGTAAACGTTAAACACAAATGTAAAAGTTCTTTTAATTATAATCTTTACGAGTCGCGAAAACTGAAGGACTCTTGTTCACTGTTTCAAAAGAATTCAATTTTACAATTTACGTTGTTGATGTCTATGGTGTCCGCTAACCACTTAACAGTAGGTGGGTCAGTTACGCTTCTACCCAACTAAGCACTAAAAAAAAGTGATGTCAAGAAACGTTTGCTCAATAGAAGTATTATAAAATAAAATGTTTTATTTTTATGTTTATAGTTTATTCTGGATTTGTTTAAATCCCTTTTTTATTACTGTAACATTGCCAAAAACAAATAAATACATTAAAAAAAAAATTCTCGTTGTGTTTGTCACGCCTGTTCACTTTAGGAGCTTGTCTCTTGTTGGAACCGGTTGTAGAGTTTAGTCAGGTTGGGCCCTGGGAGCTCCTCTACCATTTTTTTTTGTTTTTTTCTACCAGCCAGAGCATAGCTGGAATAGCCCCTTAGGCTACCAAAGAACAGTTAGGGGAAAAAAGGATTTGTTTTGATTTTCTATAAGAATATCCAGAAATATTCGAATTTAAATAAACATTTTTGAATTCGTTTCCCGGGAACTTTTTTATAAGGTACTAGCTGTACCCGTCCGCTTCGCTGGGCATTAAAAATTGACATTATTATTTCTCACCCCCACAAAGTTTCTCATCATTAACGCTCCCGCAACTGGTGTAGGGAATCGAACACTCTTATAAATATTAGCCTATCAATTAAGTACATGTTTTTTCTACACGGATACCATTTTTCAAGTCAATCGGATGCATAGTTCAGTAGTTATAACCGAACATGGATTTATGAAATAAATCTTAAAAAAGGTTAATATGTTATAAAGGTGCCGTAAATGGTAATTTGAATATTGAAACATTAGAAGAAGAAACATTAGAAATATTATTAAAACATTTTGAATATTCAAATATAAAAAAAAACATAAAAACTGGTAAAGCAATAGCTTTAAATGTTGTTTCTCTTTATAGAGCAACTCAGCTTGTGCTATAGTATTACTAGACTAAACTTTATTTTGATGTGAATAAAATAATACATATAAATAAATTATATATCGGCGCTTGAAAAGCAAACGTGACTAAGCGACAATGCGTGAACTTTACAGTAGACTAATTTAAAGTTGAAATTACCTGAATTTTTTTTTATTTTAACGAATCTAGCTGTAGGATTGAAATGATTTTAATAGACCTAGAAATATATATTTTTTTGCGCATCGAATATGAGTTATAGCCTGTAGGATTGAAATGATTTTAATAGACCTAGAAATATATATTTTTTGCGCATCGAATATGGTTATTGCCTATCATTTATGTACAAAGCAGTTATTGTTGCTTAGTCACGTTTGCCTTACAAGCGTCGATATACCTAGTCAGGTCATAAGTATTGTCACACAGTAAAAACTTTTCTTTTAGAATGCTTTCTTTTAGATGACAGGTCAAGAAGTAGTCGCCCTCGGTCTCTTAGGACTCCAGCAGTGATAAAAGCTGTGAAGGCGCGAATTCAAAGAAATCCCAAACGTAAGCAGAAACTGTTGGCCCTTCAGATGGGGTTAAGCAAAACCACGGTGAAAAGGGTTTTAAATGAAGACTTAGGGCTTCGGGCATATCGAAGAAAAACAGGACATCGTTTGAATGCTCGTCTAATGGACCTGAGACTGAAGAGAAGCCGCGCTTTGTTGAAGCGGTACGCGGGAAAAAAATATCGGGAAATTCTTTTTTCGGATGAATAAATTTTTACCGTAGAAGAGAGCTACAACAAACAAAATGATAAGGTGTACGCACACAGTAGTGAAGAAGCGAGCAACCGTATTTCGCGTGTCCAACGAGGTCATTTTCCATCCTCGCTCATGGTATGGTTGGGAGTTTCTTATTGGGGCTTAACAGAGGTACATTTTTGTGAGAAAGGTGTAAAAACGAATGCAGTTGTGTATCAAAATACAGTCCTGACGAACCTTGTGGTACCTGTTTCTCATACCATGTTCAATAACAGGCACTGGGTATTCCAACAAGATTCGGCGCCAGCTCATAGAGCGAAGAGCACACAAGACTGGCTGGCGGCGCGTGAAATCGACTTCATCCGGCACGAAGACTGGCCCTCCTCCAGTCCAGATTTGAATCCGTTAGATTACAAGATATGGCAACACTTGGAGGAAAAGGCGTGCTCAAAGCCTCATCTCAATTTGGAGTCACTCAAAACATCCTTGATTAAGGCAGCCGCCGATATTGACATGGACCTCGTTCGTGCTGCGATAGACGACTGGCCGCGCAGATTGAAGGCCTGTATTCAAAATCACGGAGGTCATTTTGAATAAACTTTAGTGTCATAAGAATCTATGTTTTGTTAAGTTCATTTTGGTATATGAATGGTTACATAATGAATAAACTTGTTTCAATTATTTTACATTAAACATGTGACAGAATTTATGACCTGACTAGGTATATTTCAGCGTGCCCGGTAAACTAAGGATTGGGATTTGGCGGTATACCATCATTCTGATACGACTCTTGTTCGGGCTTCATGATGTCCCTATATTGTTTGTGGAATGCGAACATCCTCTCAACTAGAAATGTAGCATCGACGTGTGCCGCCAATATTTTTTCGTATATAATCAGATAGTACAGAAAAAACGTTCTTTCACCGAAATGCAGCATTTGGGCGTACATATTATCCATTTTGAATATCAGCTGCGTTAAAACACCGTAACATGTACCGATGTTGTAACTGAAATCGTTTAAGTACGTCTTCCTGAGCGGTTTGGTGGCCTCCAATCTGAATCTGGTGGCGTAAATCGACTGCTTCATCATTTCGAAGGCTTTGCTTACGAAAAACGGATTCCATCGGTACGCCTCTTTCTCGACCTCCCATGTAGCAGGATATTGACGGCGGTAGCCAATTTTAAAGTTACGTATTTCCTTTTCGACTAATTCGTGTACTATATTCAAATCGAACATGCTATTGTTATTTTTTGAGTTTTGTTTTTCGTTCATATTCAGATTGGTGAAATCGAAGAAATCGTCTTTGTTGATTTCGTCGGTTGAAAATGCTTCTCTTGAATGCTGTTCAAACGATTGTGTGCTCTGACTCCCTGTGTTAAAAAACGAAATGATTTAATGTTGAAACACTTGAAATTCAATAATAGGAATTATTTGAAAAAGTGAGCTTTAATTACTGTCACTATGGAAGGCAATAATGATGAAGAGAATGGCGGCAGCGACGCTTAGGTTCACAGTTTATAAACTCCATGGAACAAGTCACTCCTTCATATATAATTTACTTATTATAAGCTTGTACCGGCACTTGAGACGGTCTTAAATGCCGTAACATTCAGACTTGAAGGATCGCCACATCCGTTATGCTATTCGATTGAGGAATGGATCTTTAGTCGGCGGTGATTTTAATTTTATGTCTACCTATATTCTTGGAGCCATCAATAAGATAGCAGTTCATTAGTTTTTTTTTTTTTTTTTTTTTTTTTTTTATTGCCCCTGTAGGCAGACGGGCATACGGCCCACCTGATGGTGAGTGGTTACCGTCGCCCATGGACTTCAGCAATGCCAGGGGCAGAGCCAAGCCGCTGCCTACCGCTTAATACTCTCCATAAGCCTCGTTTGAAGAAGGACATGTCATAGCGCTCGGGAAACACCGTGGAGGGGAGCTCATTCCATAGCCGGATGGTACGTGGCAAAAAAGATCTCTGGAAACGCACTGTGGATGACCGCAGTGGCTCCAGGTAGTATGGATGAACTCTACTCCGGTGGCGGGCGGTGCGATGGTAAAAACGAGATGCTGGTATCATCTCGAACAATTCCTCAGAGCACTCCCCATGGAACATACGGTACAAAATACAGAGGGAACCGAAGTCCCTCCGCAGACCCAGAGGCTCCAAACGATCCGAGAGAATGGGATTATCGACAATCCGAACGGCCCTCCTCTGTATGGAGTCAAATGGAAGAAGCTGGTATTTGGGAGCCCCAGCCCAGAGATGGGAGCAGTACTCCATGCGAGGCCGGACTTGTGCTTTATAAAGCAAAAGTCTTTGTCCAGGCGTGAAGTACCGCTTCGCTCTGTTGAGGACTCCCAGCATTTTGGACGCCAACTTGGCTTTGCCTTCCAAATGACTCCGAAACTGGACATCGCTCGAAATGTCGACCCCAAGTATCCCGATACTCTCGGAAGGTTGCAGGGATACTCCTTGGAATTGCGGCGCCATGACAAAGGGGTCCTTCTTCGCAGTGAACGCGCAAACTTGTGTCTTTATCGGGTTGAATTGAACCAAGTTCAATTCACCCCATTCGGAGACTCGCCCCAGAGAGTTCTCCACTTCAGACACAAGTTTTGATCGTCTCTCTTGCACCACGCTCCGAGAGAGACTCTGATGGCCGATATATCGCGCATCCCCCGTGCTATCATCTGCATAGCAATGCATGCCATCAATAGACAGCATGTCATTGATATACAGGATGAAAAGCGTGGGAGAGAGCACCGAACCTTGTGGAACGCCAGCGTTAATGGTCATGGTATCAGAGCAGTCACCGTCTACAACGACCGTGATGCTCCGCCCATCCAAAAAGCTAGCGATCCACTTGCAGAGACCCTCGGGGATTCCGTAAGATGGTAACTTCGATAGAAGTGCCCTATGCCAGACCCTGTCGAAGGCCTTCGCGATATCAAGGCTCACAGCAAGAGCCTCGCCCTTGCTCTCCAAGGCTTCAGCCCACCTGTGAGTAAGGTATACAAGAAGATCGCCAGCTGAGCGACCGTGACGGAAACCGTACTGTCGGTCACTGATCAGCTGGCGATCTTCAAGATACCTTAGGAGTTGTGTATTTATAATTCGCTCCATCACCTTGGAAAGCAAGGAAGTTATCGCGATAGGCCTGTAGCTCGATGGGTCCGACCGGTCACCCTTCTTGGGGATAGGGTGGACGTGGGCGGTCTTCCATGAAGACGGAACCCTATTAGTGCAATAAGAGAGGCGATACAAACGCGTTAGCGCAGGTGTCAGCTCAGGGGCGCACGTTTTCAAAACCACTGCGGGGATGCCGTCTGGCCCACTCGACTTATGGACGTCCAGGAGTCGGAGCTCCCGCCTGACTGCACACTGTGTGAAGCAGATATCTGGCAGGGAGCTATCACACCGGGGGATGTTCGGTGGTGTGGCACCCCCGTCGTCCACAGTCGAGTTCGAGGCGAAGAGTTTGACCAGAAGGTCAGCCTTCTCTTTCGCGCTGTGGGCCAGACTGTCATCGGACTTACGCAGTGGTGGGAGACTAGACCTGCAGAAGTTTCCTTCTGCAGCTTTGGCGAGCGACCAAAAAGCACGGCTCCCGGAGGGATAGCTCTTCAATCGCTCGCCAACTCTAGCGACGTGCTCCGACTTCGCCTTGGCAATTACCTTCTTGTAGGACCTGGAAGCGGCGTTATATTTCCGCCTTTCCCCTGAGATGTTAGGATCCCGACGTCTCCTGGCATTATCCCATGCCACGTATGCGGACCGCTTGAGGTGTGCAGCATCCCTGCTGGCATTGTTATACCAGGGTCTGCTGCGACCCCCAACGGGCACTTCAGAGGAGGGAATAAACAATTCCATCCCTTGGAGCACCACGTCTTTAAGACGGTCCGCACAGACGTCAGGATCAGCAGAGGAAAAGCAGAACCGCCCCCATGGGTAGGATGCGTAAAATTCACGCAATCCATCCCAATCTGCTGACATATACCGCCAAACTCTTCGATACCTGGTCGTCGTTCGACGATCAGGACGAGAGAGTGGTACGGCAGCACGAATAAGGCAGTGATCAGACGATCCAAGCGGAGCGTCGACCACCACACTGTATCCGGCCGGATCTGTGGTCAGCAGAAGGTCCAACAAAGAAGGCTCATGCCCCTCGATATCTGGGACACGGGTGGGCTGTGTCACCAGCTGGGAGAAGCCGTAGGCCAAGGCGAAATCGTAAGCAGTCCGACCCGGGAGGTCAGTGGTTCTGGACCCCAACCACTCTTGGTGGTGAGCGTTAAAATCTCCAAGAACCACCACCTCCGCAGATGGGTACTGCTCAAGCACGCGGTTAGTCCCCTCTTGCACATGCTCAAACAGAGCTGAACCTGCATCACTGCTGTGGGACCTGTACAGGCACGCGTAGATTCGGCTACGGCCCCCGTGGTCTACGCGCAGCCACAAGAGGGACAGGTCCCGTTGTTCGAGGCCCCGAAGACGGCGACAACAGACATCAGCCCGGACGAATACGCACACCCCGGCTTTACGCAGGAAGTTGTGCTCCAATACGTAGCCGGGGTATTCAAGGTATGAGGTATCATCCGGAGCAGATATCTGCGTCTCCGTTAAAAAAAGCAGGGCAGGCTGCGCCGTCTCAAGGTGGTGGTGTACGGCGTCAAGGTTGCTATGAAGGCCCCTGACATTGCTGAAATCCACATTAAATGTGGAATGGGGGACCGCCTGTGATACCCTTTTCTTTTTTTTTGTCGTCTTCATGATTTTTTAGTTTTCGGAGAGTAGGATTAGGAGAGGTAGGATGTTGGAGGTGAGATCGAGGCAACACCTGAATGAAGCGCGGAACATAGTACGTGCTCGACCACGGGTTGCGTGAGAGACTGACGCAGGGCATGGAAGGGCCCCCAGTCCAATCTGCGTGCGATCGCCGGGATCCACTCCGGTCTCCGACTCCGGCACGACGACCGCACGACAGGATTTTACACCGGTTGGCGGGACAGCTTCCCGGGGCGGAGTTTAGTAGAGACACCCGGGTTCAGGTCCCCTACTGACCGGCGGGCGGCAGCGGGTACCGTTTCACTGGGTCTCCCTATACCCCCGTCAAACAATCACGCCCCGTGAGTTCGCACGCACGTCTGCTCCGCAAGTTCCAGGCGTCACCAAGACTCAACCCCAACAAGGAAGGGGAAAGGGAAGGGATAGAACTGGCTCTCCAACCCACACGCCGGAACACAGCTAGGCTATTTGGCGGCGGACTCTAGTTGGAGGGTGGTCGCCAGTGTGTGGTGACCATCGTTTAAGAGCACAAACAAGCCATTGTCACGGTTAGTGTGTGGTGACCATCGTTTAAGAGCACAAACAAGCCATTGTCACGGTTAAACCGCTAATAATCACTTCCCAGCTCATAGTCGGCTCATACTCGTAAAATTAAATAAAAAATAAATATATATGTATACCTAGTCTTGCCATAAATACTGAGACAAAGGAAAAAATATTCTATTGCAAATAACATTTATTACTTTTACAGTGTATTATTTTAATACATAAATATAAAACAATTTAAAGTATAAAAAGCTTGTTCGAAGTGGTCTCCATTGGCTGCAACACAGTCCTTTACACGTTGAGGCCAGTTACGATATAGAAGCACGCACTCTTTCCATGGGATTCCATTGTTTTTGGGACTCCAAATTATGGCGTTTAGAGCAAGCCGTACTCTCTAAAACTGACCATAAATCATAATCCAGCGGATTAAGATCGGGACTAGACGACGGCCAGTCTTCAGCTCCGATGAAGTCCGAAACGTTCGTTTCCAACCAAGACTGCGTAGACCGAGCTTTATGACCTGGCGCCGAGTCTTGCTGGAAGGACCATTCTTGATTATTGAACATGGTGTTGTTAAGGGGCTTCACTACCTTCTCAAGAATGGTATCTTGATACACTTGTGCCGATGTTTTGATACCTTTTTCATAAAAGTATGGCTCAGTCACTCCTTCATAGCTAATACCCCACCAAACCATCACTGAAGTCGGATAGTGCCCACGTTGCACTCTTTCGACTACTTGAGAAGCTTCCTTAGAGCTTTGAGCATAAATAAGGTCATTTTGTTTGTTAAAATGTAGCTCAATTGTAAAAATTTTATCATCCGTAAACAAAAAAATTCTATAACCTCCCTTGGCGTACCGCTTCAGTAGTTGTTTCGATTTTACCACCCTATTCTCTTTTAAATTATCAGTTAAGAAATGACCAGTACGTCTCTTATAGGCTGTAAGTCCTAAGTCATCTTGTAAAATACGCGACATGGTTTTAGGTGCTATCTTCATCTCCCGAGATAAAATCTTTTGCTTTCGGACAGGATTTCTTCGAATTCTTTCCCTTACTTCTTTGACCACCTTTTTCGTACGAACACTACGTGGACGGCCAGATCTTTTTCTGTCACAAACAGAGGAGGTCTCATTGCACCTATTAATAGCCCGGTACACAAACATTTTACTAATACCAAGTGTATGGAGAGTTTTAAAAATTGCATTTGGCTCCATACCTATTTTGTGTAATGCAATCACAGCGATTCGGTTCTCTTTATCACCCCACTCCATTTTAATACCGCAAAATATTGTACAATGTATTGGCGCCAAAATGAGAAAACTCAATGAGCAATCATATAAAAATGACAGATTCCAAATTCAAATGTAATATTTTGTTTATTTTTAATTGTAACAGTATTTATGGCCATACTAAGTATATAAGACTTACATAATGTAAAGAGTACGAACACAAGCATTATATAGGAAGCTTAACGAAAAATTTATCGCGAAATCGTGTAGATCAAAGTGGTTTTATAGTGCTTAGTTACATTTCCACTCAAATAGAATCTAATTGAAATACGAAAACAATTAAAACTGATTAATTTCATTCGAATTGTATTTCGTTGCTATTTCGGATATTTTGCAGTTATGAATACGGTTTATTACATTTTTTATTTTTAGAATTTAAGTATGTGGACGAGCTCACCTGGTGTTAAGTTGTTACCGAAGCCCGTGGACATTTACTACAAATGCTGCCACCCAATTCGAGACATAATTTCTAAGGTCTCAGTTTTTATAGTACAACGGCTGCTTCATCGTTCAAACCGAAATGCATTAGTGCTTCACGGCTGAAATAGGCAGGGCGATGCTACCTACCAGTACGGACTCATAAAACGCCCTACCACGGTTGATTACGCAAATTAAAATTTCGTGGGTTTAGCGGGTGTTCATCGATGTTTGAATATTATGCACGATATGCGCAAACCTTAAAAGTTCGTTTAATTATGACAATTATATTTAATTATTATAAACAGTGAAGTCTAATTGGTGTTTAATGCGCTATACTCAATCTCGATTTGCCTAAATCCGATCGTAAATCATGTGGCAGGCATCAAGTTTTCTAAGAGAAAATGTACCTTGAACGTTATGAACAACTTCCACGATGAATTATGTAGGCATGGCATTGTTTGTGAAAAACGAGACCAGAAAAAACTATTTACAATCTACTGATGACATGGCGTATTATTCGGGCGGATAAATATCGCCTCGCTTATTTCTGCTACGAAGACTTCACGTTGTAGATTAGGACCAGTGTTAAAAACAAAATTGTGACGTAGACTTCTAGAGATCTTGGGGAGTACCACTTAGTGGTAGGCAGCGGCTTGGCTCTGCCCCTTGGCATTGCTGATGTCTATGAGCGACGGTAACCTCTTACTATCAGAGAACCGTGCTCGTTTGCTTAAAAGGGCAGTAAAAAATTATGATGCCTCCATTTGGGTGGCAGTTATGTTGATCTATGGTCTTCAGTAATTATTATAAGGATTTTAATGTATGAAAATTACGTACATTTGTACGAAAAGGCCTTATGCGAAGGCTCAAGGTCACCCAAAGCAATGGAGAGAGCTATGCTATGCTATAATGGAGAAATGAGGAGATTCGCGGGAGAACCATGGTAACCGATATAGCCCAAAGGATTACGACGTTGAAGTGGCAGTGAGCAGGACACATTGCTCGTAGAACGGAAGGCCGTTGGGGCCAGAAAGTTCTTGAGTGGCGACCGCGTACTGGAAGACGTAGTGTGGCTAGACCTCTCACAAGATGGGCGGACGACCTATTGAGGTTCGCAGGGATCCACTGGATGCAAGCAGTTTAGGACCGATCTTTGTGGCGAGGCTTGGGGGACGCTTATATCCAGTAGTGGACTTCTGTGAGCTGATGGAATAGTACGAAAAGCAAATCTTTTTGGATTACAAATAATTTTTTTTTATTGTTGTAACAATTAAAAAATACAAACATTTTTATTTATTTTCAAAACGTCATATTTACGGCTTAGTGAGCTTCATCCAAGACGGCACAGTGGGCCTGAATCCCATTCTGATACTGTACTTCTCATCGACTCTCACCAAAACCCACCACAGGTATAAAAAGTCGACGTGTAGCTTAGTAGCTTTCGTATGCAGCTGCAAATGCCAATCCTGATGTGTCCACTTCTCTTTATTCTTCACCATAATCGTGTAAATATCCATCATTTTTCTGAAGATTTTTCTCAATTTCCTGTACAAGAAGGCAATTCGGTATCCAGTGTCGGTCCTTTGAAAGTACTTACTCCCCTCCATTTGTTTTAGTTTGTGTCTAGCCATATATATCAGTTGTAGCATTAAGTCCAAAGTCTTCAATCTTGTTATAATAATAGACCCTTCTTTGAACTCAGGAGTGTGGTACCAGTCCCATTTTAAAACTTGTCGTCTAGTCTCGTTAAAGTGTTTAGGATTCGGGAGCTCAAATTCTTCGAGAATGTTCGGTAATTTTTCCTTCAATTTATCTTGGTATTGGTATAGTTTTTCCCAGAAATTTGTCACATTCAATCTCTCTAGGTCCACAGTTGTGTTTCTAATGAAAACGTTAGGTATGTTGTCGATGATATGTCTTTTATTTTCGGTCATGATGAAGATCTCGCTTATGTCGGGGAATTCATTACCGAAGTCTAGGACGGTTGATTTGCTAAAAGACAGGGTGACAACTGAAATAATTTAGATCACATAGAGGTTTGTTAGATATACATCGACGCTTAAAGGCAAACGTGACTAAGCGACAATGCGTGAACTTTACAGTAGACTAATTTAAAGTTAAATTAACTGAAAAAAATTATATTTTAACGAATCTAGCTGTAGGATTGAAATGATTTTAATAGACCTAGAAATATATATTTTTTGCGCATCGAATATGGTTATTGCCTATCATTTATGTACAAAGCAGTTATTGTCGCTTAGTCACGTTTGCCTTTCAGGCGTCGACATATGTTAATTAATGAAATTACAGAACTTGGTCTCAGTTTCGTTGATATGTGTCATCGTTGTTCCTATGTCTTAGCTTAAAGGGATCCCAAATTTTTTACTTGCCATAAAAAAGGACTTACCCAAAACAAAAATAGCTGCATTCATTATGAATCATAGTGCATATTATTATGGATTAAGTGCTTAAAATCCATAAATTCCAATCGCAAAATAACGGAAGACTAATCAAGAAAATAATTACTCAGTTTCAATAATAGTTTTTTAATTATCTTTTTTGTTATTCTGAGTCCCTCTGTTTTGGGTAATGAGAATCTAATGCACTTGAATATGTAGACGCACATAAATTACTGTATAAATAGTGACATTAGTCAGTAGCAGAAGGTCTACTTCAAAGACTTGATGTCCTAGAAGATGAGCATCCACATTCTAAATTCTATAAGGTTCAGTGCTCTTTTCGAGCGGGATGTTCTTTTCCTAACATAGCCAAATGTTTTTCTTTTATATGATCTAAATGATTCCACGGGACTTTTATTGGTATTTGCCAACTATCATTTATATTTATATAATGATATTGGGTACTTCAGGATGAATAACAATTAAGCCTTTTATTGTTATTTTAATTCTGAAGTACCCAATTTTAATAAAAAAACAACATTTAAAGCCCTTAATGATAGACTGATAAACATACCATGATAGACTTCACTCAATGACATTCAAGAAAAATCCTTTTTAGAAAACTAAGGAGTTTTAGATAATAAAAGTTTTTCTTTATATTTATATTCTTCAATCAATCTATTGTACATCACTGCCGTAGAATTTACCAATCTTAGCTAATACCTTCAGAGTTTCATTTTCTTTAAGCTGTGTTTTTATATAATTACTAGTGACCCGCCCTCGCTTCGCTTCGGAAACTGTAATTTATTATTGATTTCTCCACTATTTAATGGATGTTATTATACACATAAACTTTCCTCTTCAATCACCCTATCTATTAAAAAAAAACGCATCAAAATCCGTTGCGTAATTTTAAAGATTTAAGCATACATAGGGACAAACAGATATAGGGACAGAGAAAGCGACTTTGTTTTATACTATGTAGTGATTTTACATTTCGATACAACGATTAAGGATACTGTGAGATCGCAAGCTTCATCTAATTACGACGCTATGTTATGCGGCACATTCACTGAATCAAAACAAACAGAAGTGCTCGATATGTCCTATGTTCTAAAATAAAGTAAAACAATTCCATTACAAGAAACACAAATACTGGCCAGAACAAGCAAACCTAAAAACCCGATTGGGAAAATCTTCAGCAATTAAAATAACTCCTGTACAGAACCGAATTCGAAGGTCGTGATACTATAATAGCCATAGGCCAACAATCACTGGATCGTTGAGGTGAAATATAATAAACGAACAAAATATAATAATACTAAGTTAAATAAATCAAATTTTTTATCAAGCACGCACTAGTCGCTTTTAGTGATTTCGTCGTGGCCTAAAGTATCTAGCGATGCACCGGTGTTCGAATCCCGCTGGCGGGTGCCAATTTTTTTAATGAAATGCGTACTTTATAAATGTTCACGATTGACTTCCACGGTGAAGGATCGGTCGTGTAATAAAAACCAAGCCCGCAAAATTATAATTTGCATAATTACTGGTGGTAGGACCTCTTGTGAGTCCGCACGGGTAGGTACCACCACCCGGCCTATTTCTGTCGTGAAGCAATAATGCGTTTCGATTTGAAGGGTGGGGCACCCATTGCAACTATGCTTGAGACCTTAGAACTGTTATCTCAAGGTGGGTGGCGGCATTTACGTTGTAGATGTCTATGGGCTCCAGTAACCACTTAACACCAGATGGGCTGTGAGCTAGTCCACCCACATAAGCAAAAAAAAACCGCAAAATTAGGATAAACAAATAGCTTAGAAGATAGTTAGGATAGTTATGTTATAATATATAAAATAAAAAATCGGTTATCTATTAAGGTTGCTGCGGAGGACTAAACGTAACTCTATAGTAGTCAGCAGGATCTTCTTTGTTGTACAGTTCTTGAACCATGTTTGAAGTGTCCCTTATGTCCACATCATACCTGACGACCTGCTCGTAATATCTAAGGAGCGAGTGCAAGCTCCTGTACCAGGGATTTGTGGAATTCTGCAGTGTCGCCAAACTTACAACCTTCCTCATTTCTGTCTTCAAACGCCTCAATCTGTTGAACAGATATCCCATTTTGTATCTTTTATCCTGACGGTAAAGCTCGCGTTGCGCCAGAGCAGCGTACACTTTGTATCTCGTGTGGATCAAAAATTGGAGATTGATTTTTATCAGCATGTTTTTTTTCTTCGGTTCGATTCGTTCTTTGTTGCCGTACCACCAGTCTTCGGGGTCGTCGAAGCCGTGAAACGTGTCAGATGAGCCTCGTCTGGTCAAATTGTCTACCTGTTCGGAAATTTTGTTGAACTCGATCAGGTCTGGGTGGGTTGGGGATTTAAAATTAATCTCGTAGTGCATCGGCGATGGCGGCGGAGGTGGGCCCATATCGACATCTTCTTCTATGCTCGTCTCATTCTCGAGTGGCAGGAACAAGTCGTTGAAGCTGTACTTTCCGTAAAGCACGTTAAAGGCTTCATTGGTGAATGGAGAAATTGCGTGATGAAAAGGCAGGTCTGTTAAGAAAATGGAAAATCGAATTTGAATCAGTTAAAATGCTTAATCCCCCGGAAAGAAAAGGAAAAAAAAATGGGGAAATTAAGTTTTTTTTTCTTGTAGATGGGTTATTTACTTTTCGGCCAACCTAGTATTAAGAGGTCACCGGGTATCATAGACATTACAACGTAAAAGCCGCCGGCTACTTGAACATATAAGGTTCAAGTTTCAATTGTGTTGCATAGCAATTGTTTCACCCTTAAATTTCTTTTGTGGAAAAAATATTCTAGATGATGGCACATATACATATGGACCGACACATGAGCTCACAACTCGTCTTACAACTGCTAATTATTAAAAAAATAACTATATATTATGTTTAATTTTTAATTTGTTTCATTATGAAAATGGTTCGTAGAATCGTGAAAGCTATATGTATTTGCATTGTGCTGGGCTCCGATTTCCACTTAATACCAAGTGATCTGAGCTTTGTAAAAATTAGTACGAATTACGGCCGTAGTTTCGATACTTACAAAGTATAATGGTGTTCAAATATATGTTCATTGATAAGTAATGAAATGTTCTAACAATACCAATTAATTTTATTAATTAACATTTTGATTGAGCATTCTTAATAACAAACGATAATGCTACTCGCTTCATTAGAATTGTAAATAGTTTGAAACGAGATATGCCGATCATAGTGGATCATTAAATAATGCTTTTGTTTACAAAATGAACCGCTTTTTTTATGCATGCAGTCGGTACCTGTAATTGTGTTAGCATTTAGTGTGAAATCAATGTATATGATACCTATAATGTTCTGTGCTGATGTTTAACATGTTGGTACCAAAATTGGTTGGTAATAAAATAAAAAAAAAAAAAAAAAAAAATCAAAGAATTTTAAGTCATTTTGTGAATATGTTATTTTTTCAAGTAAAAAACCTTGATAAAACTATTGATGAATTATGTACTATGCACTTATTATGTATAATTTGCCCTCTTATTGACCCACTTTAACCATATGTCTTAGTGACGTCAATCTTTGAAGTAATTCACAATTCAAAATTAATTTTCAAGAATCCATCAACCGCACAATACAAGTTTGCATAATATAGCTTCATTATTTATCGATATCGTTAACATTAACTTAGCCAATATTTTCATTTAAATCAGGTCGAATTATAAGAAACTATTTATTTCTTTCAAATGCATTTGTAAAAAACAGTGATTAAATGATCGTTTTAGTTGAACTATTGTCTTATATTATATATATATTTTATTGCCTAGATGTGTGGACCAGCTCACAGCCCACCTGGTGTTAAGTGGTTACTGGAACCCATATACATCTACAACGTAAATGCGCCACACACCTTGAGATATAAGTTCTAAGGTCTCAGTATAGTTACAACGGCTGCCCCACCCTTCAAACCGAAACGCATTACTGCTTCACGGCAGAAATAGGCGGGGCGGTGGTACCTACGCGTGCGGACTCACAAGAGGTTCTACCACCAGTTAAAAAAGTATATTTAAAGTTTTACCTACGAAATTACAGTTTAAAATAAATAAATATATATATAATGTAATGTAATGCTTCTTCTATGATCATATTCTTTGAAATACTACTATCATCTTCGATCAATAATACTATTATTGATCGAATTGATCGAATTATCATTCAAAGATAATTATTTTTATTTTAACAGTGGCTTTCTGCAACATTTATAATAAATAGATTTTAACTATTTCTCAATTATAGTGAAAGCATTAATCATCTCAGAACTGAAGCATCACTTGCTACGTCGCCTTTATACTCGTACATTCTAGATTTGGACACTACAAATAGCAATAATAAAAGGCACAAATATTGGCATAGTCAGTTACTTTATGTATTAACGATTTTTTTTATATACAAATTTTAACACTAGGTATCTCAATCAACGAACTTCCATCCGGATTTCTTGTCCTTAATCTTTTCATTATCCAAAATATCTTTACAGTTCTCGTCGTTCTTTCTAATCAAATCGATCAGTAGTTCCACTGTGAACCATAGATTCAAGACTCTCTCTTCCGAGTTCAGTATCTCATATACCCTATGCCGGTAAATGACGTCCTGTTTGCCGAGCACACATCCCCGGAAAGCTCTGGATGCGAACTTTGAAAACGTCCTGCAGGCAGTATCAGTTTTGCTCATTAAAAACCCCATTTTGTACAGCGAACCGTATTTGTATTGCTCCCTTATTTGTTGCATTATAACCTGCAAAAAGACAATGGACAAGACAATTAGAAAATTAGAAAACTAGAAAATTAGATGGTAGTTAGCCGAATATTCAAATGTTGTTGTATAGAGCCTTAGTCCACTTTTTCTCCTCGAAGTCGTTTTCCTACGCAAAGAGTGAAGTTGTGTGAATTATTTTATTTGGTTATTTGAGTGTTTTTTTTTTCCTAAGTTGAGAGCCTTGAGAGGCTATTTCAGCGTTACCTTAACGAGTAGGTGAGCTCACGGGGCTCAAACCTGACGACGTTGCTAACACGAACCTTAGCAAGAGCCGTGCTTCGCAGAATCTACCACCGGATCGGAAACGCGACCCACTGAGAAGATCCGGCGAGAAACTCAGTGGGCTGTGTCTGAGGGTATTTGAGTGAAGAAACCCGAAGGAACAGGTTTAAACGTGTTTAATATCTGTAAAAGTGCCCAAATGGGGGAGAACGAAACAAAGTTGTAATAGAATGGGTCTTAGTTAGAAAATTTTACAGAGAAAAGCAAGGTATGATTTAGGTTAATCGTCTATCATCGATTCCGCCGAAAAATTATGAAATATAATTAATTGCGTAAGTGCTTAATCAAAAAAAAATCTGTTTAAATATCGTTCTTTGGGTATAGATCAGAAAAACATTGATTTGTGAAACTAGAACTAGAAATACTAGTCATTTGAAACCTAATTTAAGTATGGCTTAATAACTTACGTAATAACTTGATTAAACGCAACTTAATATTATTATATATTATTCGATGAAGTTGGTAGATAACGCCCGACGAATCCATCTGTTGCCCGGTGACCGGTTTGCGGTAATTCGCGTAAATTAAAGCCACAGCGCTACCGGACGCCGGACTGGCTGTCGTCGCCGACACGACGGTCGACAGATTGTTCAAGGCTCTATGGCCACATATATACCCAGGACAGTTACTATATCACACACTGGCTCGTTGAAGGGTTCTGAAGCGAACTGACCCATAGTTAATAACACAACCTACTAAGTTTCTCGCCTGATCTTCTCAACGGGCCGCGATTCCAATCCGGTGGTAGACTCGGCGAAGTACTGATCTAACTTTTTTTTTTAATGCCTAGATGTGTGGACGATCTCACAGCCCACCTGGTGTTAAGTGGTTACTAGAACCCATAGACATCTACGACGTAAATGCGCCACACACCTTGAGATGTAAGTTCTAAGGTCTCAGTATAGTTACAACGGCTGCCCCACCCTTCTAACCTAAACGCATTACTGCTTCACGGCACAAATAAGCGGGGCGGTGGTACCTACCCGTGCGGACTCATAAGAGGTCCTACCACCAGTAATTACGCAAATTATAATTTTGCGGGTTTGATTTTTATTACACGATGTTATTCCTTCACCGTGGAAGTCAATCGTGAACAATTGTTAAGTACGTATTTCATTAGAAAAATTGGTACCTGCCTGCGTGATTCGAACACCGGTGCATCGCTATATATGAATGCACCGGACGTCTTATCCTTTAGACCACGACGACTTCAAAACTAACTAGGGTTAGTGTCAGCAAAATATCTCAGGTTAAGCCCGTGAGCTCACCCACACATCCACGAGAAGCTGGCATAGTCCCTTAGGCTACCAGTGAATAGCTAGGGGAAAAAATCATCCTGAATGGGGGAGCACCGGTATTCCATTACTAGACCAATATCGTTTATGGAAATATTCGCGGTCGTCTCCAAAATCTCTCACAAAATACTCCAGGGTTGAATATTATGAGTAGGTATTAGGTGAATCGAATCGTACCATTTTATTCCTGGCTTGGTAAATGGCTTGCTTCATGAGTTCAAATAGTCTTCTCCTGAGACTAAATGGATCGCGCTCATGACTATCCAGGCCTGGTGGAGGTTTCCAGCGTCTTCCGTCCTTCATAACTAGAATCTTAAAATTGTGTTAATTAATTTCCAATTTACATACACCGATTTCGTTATTCAAAATTCGAAATATATTCAAACTATATTTGTACGTGTCTTGGACTGTATATCGGTCTTAGACTGCAGAAAATTCAATGTAATGGAATTTAGTAACTTATTTATGTGTATTGTCTATGCAAAATGAATAAGCAAATATCGAAATACATCGAGAAATAAACTGGCGATATGTTGTTTGGAGTTTCTACTAACATCATCTTGGAAAGTAACCCTTCGGTTACGGTTCGGTCTTTTTTACATATTTTCGGAAACATTATCATTTTACTGGATAGAGTTTTAGTATTGTCTAGATAAATTCATATATTAGAGACATATAGTGATGGGTAAAGTGGCTGGAAGATGATCCAGAGGTCGAAGCCAAAAAAGACGGAGTGACCAAGTGTCCGAGCATCTGGACATGAGACTGGGCCATGCGCTTCACTGTGCCACTGACCGACATAAGTGGCTACAAATCACAAAAAAGGTGGACGCATCACGATGCTCACCAATGAGCGATCGATTGAAGGGTGAGGACGAGATGCATTCGCAGAGCAGCTGCCGTTGAGCGGTTAGGTCTCCTTCAGAGGAACTCGGTCAGCTGTTAGCAAATACCATCCCTCCTGGTGAAATTGGATAGGCTTTCGAGCCACCTTCCTTCCTTCATAAAAATAATAAAAACATCTTTAGTATTGTGACGAGCCGTTGTGATTGATTACCTTTGCGTCTCCGTTCTTCACTTTCAGTTTTAAGAAATCGTCTGTCATGTCTATACCTTTGATGAAGAGGTCGATTTCTTGTTGCTGCGTAAGTTTTGTTCCTTTGGATTCAATGTTTGTTATAAAGTTTACGTAATTTCTATTAATATCGGGAAGCCATCGTGTTTAATACGAGACCCCGTTATGCAACTTAGATTTCGACCTTGTCTTTGAAGGTGAGTGGCTTCATTCGGAGCCTTTTTGTCAAATTAAAAGGTTAGTATGAAACATATTAAAATTGAATTATTTTCGTTAGCAAATGCGTAAAAAATGCTGGGAGTCCTGAACAGAGCGAAGCGGCACATCACGCCTGGTCAAAAGCATTTGCTTTACAAAGCACAATAGCGGCCCCGCCACTGGAGCAGAGTTCACTCATTCTTCCAGGAACAGTCGCGTTCATCCACAGTGTATTTCCAGCTATCTTTTCAAACACGTACCATCCGGCTTTGAAATTATCTCCGCTCCACGGTGTTTCCCGAGTGCTATGACCTGTCCTTCTTCAAGCGAAGCTTGTGGAGATTACTCAGCTGTGGGTAGCGATTTTCCGCTTGCATTGTTGGTCGACGGTAATCACTCACCATCAGGTAGGCCTTTTGCTCCTCTTTTTATAAGGGCAATAAAAACCCCATCAAACCCGTACGAATTCTCACCTGATTTCTTTAGCTTGTCTATCTTTTCCCACACTCTCCGAGGGTCATATTTATTTAGGTAATCTTTGAACGTCCAATTCGAGTGCTTAAGGGTAGTTTTTTTTTCGTAATTTCCGGAAGTTTCACTAAATAAATACACGAACGCTAATAAATAAATTGATGCTGTAAAGAAAAATATATCATTGTCTTCAGGTCAGTAGGTGTTGATGTTAAGCAAAGGTCTTCCGCCTGAAAGTTTATAAATTTGCCTATTTAGTTATTGGACGGGTTTTGTGCTCGAACAGACACATATCATTATCTAAATCAGTTTTCCACAAAACATTAGTGTCTTCCTGACAGGCAATATGGCCGCGTAAACATATTGAAGTTTGACAATATCTTAAGGTGCCTATATTCAGATGGTAGGTAATATTTATGGGCTTCTGTTACAGCCTTAAATCCTGTGTAACAGGTCCGTCGTGTACTAGTCTGCCTATTCAGAACAAATACTCTTTTTAGTTACAATAACATCCGACGAAGCGAGAATCGTGGACTGCACGAAAAGTTGAATAATTTGAAAAAAGTAAACTCGCTCTAAATACCGCGAATAAACATTCCTACGTAAAACTCACAGTGACAAAATAATCTCCCAGAGCCTGTTCGAACGAAACTTTTCCATGTTGTGGACATAGTGTATTACTTTTTAATTGTAAATGTAATTAGTTATTTATGAATCGTGCACGTTACGCTAATGAA
This sequence comes from Bombyx mori, assembly GCF_030269925.1. NCBI lineage: Eukaryota > Metazoa > Arthropoda > Insecta > Lepidoptera > Bombycidae > Bombyx > Bombyx mori. The sequence continues at coordinate 7,204,756 of NC_085117.1, read as the reverse complement.
ATTCAAACAATTCGTTACTTGCTGATAATAACAATGAATTCTTTGTAAATTGCTATGTAAATTGGGTCCTTCGTGATTATAACTAAATAAATATGGCATTAAAAAATAAATCTTTTTCGTGAAGAAAAAGAGCATAGATATTACATATATAGAACTTATTGAGACTCCTTTCCATCATCGCAATATCACCATCAAATAGTTTGCGCCTTTGACTACGATATTCTTCTACGATGCAACATCATTCTTGCTTCATCTTCCGGCTTTGAAATGTACTCCATGGTGTTTCCTGATCACTACGACTAGGACTTCCAAAAAAACTAGGTTTGAAACAGACAACAAAAGACAACAACTAAATTTATACGAATGCATCGGACGTCTTATTCTTTAGGCCATAACGACATCAAATGCTTGATCTACCCTGATATCTGACAACTCGTATGAAAAATTTCACGATAATCAAACGCGAAACCGTAACAAACAAACAATCGAAATAGGTTTTGTTATTGACTTTAGTTTTCGGGCAACCACGGGATTAATTATTTTTTAATCACAATTTCAATGTCGGAAGTTTTCAAAGTAATGATTAGTTATGTGTGTTGTTTGCAGTATTCACTCTTTGACTGAGCCTTCACTCTACCCACCTGTCCTGGTTAAGCTGGAAAAGTCTTTGGGACACCACACATCCTTCCTTCCTAAGAAAATACGTATTCACTCCGTACTACAACGTCATTAAAATTATTTATTCCCTGCCTATGCATGATAGCCTTGAGAGGCTATTTCAGCTTCGCCCTAACATGTAGACGAGCTCACGGGGCTCAAATCGGAAGTGTTGCTAACACTGGCCCTGGCAAGAGCAGTGCTTCGCAGAATCTACCACCGGATCGGAAACGCGACACACTGAGAAGATCCGGCGAGAAACTCGGTGGGCGGTCTCTGGGTTAATTCCCTCGTCGAGCCCTTCGTTGCAAGCGACGGGTTTGATGAGGACGGTGACCGGTGCTTGTGGTACCTAAAAGCACCGTTAATGGATCAGGAGGATCCGTAATGACGTGTGAAATTGTGAGGTTGTTTGTGCGGCATTGCTACCGCGACAGAAATCATATTCCAGGAGCATTTTTATCGTGTTCATATTGCTGAAAAACATATAAAATATGTAATGAAAATAAAACACTAATCAATAAAAAAAATACTGAATTTGAAAATATAACAATATATTATTAAAATAAAACAACTGAATTTAGTATTATTGCTAGCTATACATAGGTAGATTACGTTTCAAAAATGACTAGTCATGAAAAAAGAAAATGGGTAAAGACGTATTATTTAATGCGAAAGAATCCATACAGCTACCAGGACTTTAGGGATTTATGAGCAATTATAGAAAACTATTTAATAACTTTTTTATAGCAACGTTATGAAATCGATAATAAGGTGATTATTAAATAATCCGTTCGTCTGTTACCTAGACTGCGGTATCTCATACATTATTCGAACTAAAGAAACTTGGTCAAATGCCGACCGAGTCGTCGATATGTTCGAACGCTTCACACGTACACAAAATCTAATGACGCCGTCTCGCTTTAGTAATGTGGATAGTATCATAGAATCGTTTTTCTGAGATGGGACACATTTGTGAATTGCTGTATAATGTGTACCTCTAATTGAAGGTAGGTTAGCGACTATGCCTTTGTGAAAATCGGGTGAACCGGAGCTCAACAAACAGAATATTATTTTATTTATTAAAAAATTTTGTTTGAATGGTTCGAGGAAATTACAGTTAACCTGGTGTTATGGTTACCGGTGTAATGGTTACCGGAGCTCATAGATATCAATGACGTAAATGCCACACAACTTGAGACGTGAATCCTAGGTGGTGGTACCTATCCGTGGGGGCTCACAGACCGCCTTACCACCAGTAGCAGCAGAAGCGACATGCCACCCGCGTTATTTATCAGATCATTTATGAGAGACTGCTTGGCAGCCCGCTCCGTGCTTTCGCACAGCATTATTGCAGAGTACTTAACGGTAGACAACGGCTTGGCTCTGCCCCTAGAATGCAGTTCATCGGTGATGGTAACCACTTACCTATAAAGCCAATTTAAAAAAACATGAGTGACGTCACGCTACTCGTTTCGATTGACCATTGTTTATGTGCACTCACCTCAGATAGGCATCGGTGTTCACCGCATCAGAGTGTTTGTATTTTCACGAGTGCTCACGTATGGTAACGTATGTAATGATGATAGGCCGTATTGTTAGCTTGCTACGTATTTAGGCACCAACACTCTACCAAACTGTATTGCAAAGCTTTCGTGTTTCTGGTTTGAATTACTAGTGGTCCCGCAGTAGTCGAAATTCGACTATAATTAATTGAAATTTTATGTTTAAGCATTATTATGGTTCTATTGTCAAACACTATTATAATTCGATAATATAATCACAGTATTCGCCAAAACTGCACTATAGATCTATAATATTAAAGACAAACAATATTAATCTATTTTTTAATGTTAATCATTTATTTAATCGTTACAACTTAAGGTACAACAAGGTATAACAAGATAGTTTTTAAATTAATAATTTTGTGCAGCGACCGGCGCATGCGCGTTATTCAAATTTTTCGAAACTCACTGACTGCATTTTTACAAATCCTGCGCAGGTGTCGGTCGCGCGGCGTTGGTCGACACTTTTGGGTTCCGCTTAGCGTGCGAGGATCTTTTTATTATATTTCAGTTCCGCACGTTACACACTCCCCCTTTTGACCTGGCGAGAAATCCTTGACTGGTCAAACAAACAACGCGGAATGAGACCCAGTCTACTCCACCACCCTACGCGGTCGACCCCGGCGGCGCTTGGGAATCACAGGCTCGGGACATACATCCTCCCTCGCATGATAAGGTCGCAAATCCGAGACATGATACTTACCAAAAACTTCGCCCGACGACTCGTATGCTAGAAGGTAGGAAGTAGGACTCACCTTTTTTGAAATCACATATGGCCCATCCCGCTTAGGATTAAACTTCGACGTAATACCCTTACTAGCATTACTAAGTACGTGGGTCTTCATCAATACGAGATCCCCTTCTGCAAACTGGTAAGGTTCAGAGCGCCTTAGATCAGCGCGCGTCTTTTGAATATCTTGATGATGTTCAATATTCTCCTTAGCGGTCGAGATGGTCTCGGCAAGCTTGGACAAATATGGGCTTATCTGGGGAACAAAGTTCTCGGACTCTACGACGGCGCGAAGATCAAGCTGAGCGGATATTGGAGATCGGAGCTCACGACCAAAGGTAAGATAAGCTGGCGTTTGCTCGGTTGACGTGCAGACGGAACTATTAAAAGCAAATCGGACGAACGACAGTACCTCAGGCCACTGCTGGTGACGGCCTTCAAGCAATATGGCAAGATGAGCCTTTAAGTCCCGATTCTTCCGCTCAACCGGATTGGCTTCGGGATGATAAAGAGGAATGAGATTTTGTTTTACCCCTAAAACAAACATAGCCTTTTGCATGACATCGGCCACAAATTGAACTCCGTTGTCGGAAATCATCCGGCGAGGCACTCCGAATCTCATAAAGACTTCATTAACGAGGGTTTTTGCACAAACCTCGGCAGTGGCATCAATGAGAGCGAACAGCTCAACCCACTTACTGGCGGTGTCTTCGACTATCAGGATCCACCTCTCACCGCAGGGTCCTTTGGGTAAAGGCCCGAAAAGGTCCACTGCAATAACTTCAAACCGCTGAGCTGGAACTGGAGTCTGGAGTAGTCCCGCTGGCTTAAAGTTAGACGGCTTGTACCGCTGGCACTCTATACACGTTTTCAAATACTCAGTAACATAGCGTCTCAAACCTGGAAAATAGAATTGTTGGGAGATACGATGAATGGTCCTTTGAATCCCCCCGTGAGCGGCTGTGGGCGAGTCATGACACTCGAACATGACCTTGCCACGCAAGCTCTCTGGTACGACTAGCTGAGGTTCCTCGGACTCAGAATCTTCGGCGTAGCGGTATAGAACGCCTTGAGTTAGGAGATAGCCTCGTTCAGACCATCTATTAACAGATAATTCATCGGTCCCTTCCAAATCAATGATGATCTTGGAAATTTCCGGATCAGCCATCTGAGCGTCCCGGGTCGAAGCGGCATCCCAGTGGGGCACATCGACGATAACGGGACAGATTCCACAGTCCGGTGGCGAGTTGAGCTCGGTCACTGGGCGGCTAAGCGTGTCGGCTATCACATTAACTTTTCCTGGGGTGTACTCAATTTGCAAATCGTAAGCTTGAAGCTTCATAGCCCAGCGAACTAACCTGCCGCTCGGTGACTTTACTGAAAACAACCATTTCAGGGGCTGATGGTCACTACGAACGTGCACCTGATGTCCATCGATGTAGCCTCGGAATCGCTCCACAGCCCAGACGACAGCGAGCGCCTCCCGTTCGGTCGTCGAATAGTTGCGCTCCGCCGATGTCAGAAGACGACTGGCGTACTCAATGGGACGCTCATCATTGGATGACTCCCCCTGGAGCAAACATGCACCTAGAGCATAATCACTCGCGTCAGTCCTAAGGATGAAAGGGTTAGTATAGTCTGCCTGTACCAAAATCGGAGATGTCGTCAGTAGCCTCTTAAGAGATTTGAAGGCATCATCCTGCTCCAGGCCCCAAATCCAAGGCTGACTCTTTTTGGTCAATCGTGTGAGTGGTTCGGCTACCTTCGCAAAGTTCGGGATGAACTTACGAAACCACGAGCACGTCTGGAGAAAAGTACGAAGTTGTCGAAGACATGTAGGTTCCTTCATGTCCAACACAGCGCTTACCTTGTCCCTGTCCGGAGATATACCTGACCTCGAGATCACGTGACCAAGGTATTTGACTTGCTCCCGGGCAAAAGCGCATTTGTCCCTATTGGCTCGCAGCTTGAACACGCGGAGCCGGTCAAACACCGCACGGAGATCTGAAAAATGCTTATCAATATTTTCTGATATCACTAAAATATCGTCGAGATACGCCAGGATAGCTACCTCCTGGAGAGAAGAGCCCGATCGAAACCGATCAATCAGTCTCTGAAAGGTTGCCGGTGCGTTCTTCAAGCCAAAAGGCATACGCTTAAAACGAAAGGTACCAAAGGGTGTACTAAAAGCAGTTTTGTCTCTGTCCAGGGTTTGAACCTGCCAGTACCCGCTCCGAAGATCCAACGAGCTCATAACGCAACCTCCATTGGTAGACTGAAGAAGTTCATCAATTCGAGGCATGGGATAGGAATCGGTCTTGGTGACCGCATTCAGTTTCCTATAATCAACACAAAACCTATACGTACCGTTAGGTTTCGGCACCAAGACACACGGCGCGGACCACGCAGACTCACATTCCTCGATCACGTCCTCTGCTAGCATCTTGTCGAGCTCGGCGCGCATTACCTCTTTCCTCGCCGGCGTGACACGATACGGAGGTACAGCGATAGGAGGGTGGTCGCCGGTGTCGATCCGATGCTCTGAAAAAGGAGTCGGCTCACCGACTTCCTCGAAAACATCAGTATATTCACCTAGTAAATTCACCAGACGCCCCTTTTCCGACTCCGATAAGAATTTGCCTTCATCCTCGCGCAACAAGTTTATAGAAGCGCAACTTATGGGGTCACGTGAATTTTCACATGTCAAAGGGTGAATGTCCCGGGGCTGATCAGCCGAGCGCCAAGTCATAGAAGAGAAATCAATTATTAATCGTGCCTTCAAAATAAAATCTATTCCTAACAAGGTTTCATTATTCTGAGAATCGGGGAATATAATAAACTCAATAGGTATACATACTGAACTTAATTCAACGTCTGCATGTGTTAATAATATCTTAGTGTTCCGAGTGGTACCATCTGCGAGTCTCACCGACATATTTTCAGTGCGAAACTTCATACCTAAACGTTGAAAAAGCGCGTAGAGTGTGTAACCCGCGATACTACGCCGTGCGGCGGTATCTAACAAAGCAGTCCCATTATAACCCTGTATACCTATATGCAATATAGGTCGACTTACAGAATGTTTATCATTACAATGTGAATCTGAGAAAGTGTTTACATTTACAGAATAGAATACATTGTCCTTAACGTGCGAGTTTCTATTAATAACATTACTCTGAATATTGCTAGGAATATTGTTACATTTTGGACAGTTACTTTTAATAAAACCTTTTTCACCACAACCATAACAAGATACAGATTTGTTTTCACTAATTTTGTTACAAGAATCACGGACATGTCCACGCGATTTGCAATACACACAAAATAGCTTTTTAACCAATGTTTCGCTTTTCATACTACGCGGGGATGGGGACGGTTGAGGTAGCGACGACGGTGCAACAGCAACGGAGGCGCGCACTAGCGCAGCGGCAGCGCCGGCAGGTCTCGGCGATCTCACACTTGTCACGTCAGGCGCGGAGCTGCGTTCGCCGAACACCGTAGGTAACGACTTGTGTGGCTGCGGCGGAATGTTGAGGGCAGCCGTGCACTCCACAAGTGACTCCTCCACCATGCGCGACTTCTCTATGAGTGTTTCTATGTCGCTCACACCATCTCTCGGTAGTCTTTTCCTTATCCGTTTATGAAGTAGACCGTAGATTATGTCTAACCTGGCTTCCTCTGGTAGCTGGTACGGCAATCTGGACAGCATAGCACGTATCCTCACTATGAAACTGTCAGCAAGCTCATCACCTTGCTCAGACGAAAACACGTCACGAAAAACTTTATGTGCAGGGCGTGGCACACCATACATAGCTCGTAACCTTTTGAGAGCGTCGGGCCACGAGGACACTTCATTCCGGACCCCTCTCCACCATATGGCTGCTTCGCCTTCCATGAGCATTGGCAGTCCACGCAATGCGATATCGTCAGAGACGCACGCACACTCCTTGTACACCTCCACAGAGTCGATAAACGCTTCAACGGCCTCCGGATCGCGAGTGACGCCATCAAAACGCGCGGTGCATTTAGCCATGTTACTTGTTGGCGTCGGGGGCGGTGACACTATCGGGGTGGTGAACTTCGATCCACTTCCCAAACCATGCGATGCCCACAGGGACTCGACGAGTTGTCGGTTCGCCTCGGCCTGCGACTTTGAGAAGGCGGCCAGGAGCGAGGACAGCTGATCCCCGGACATGAGCACTGGTGCTGGCGAGGGCACTGCGTCCACCTTTTCATCACCAGAATCACTATTGTCATCCGTCTGTTGGCGTATTTTTCGCGGCGGCATTTTTCAGGTACTTCTCGAAATTTCTAGTGGGTAAGTATTTATGTACGCGTCGACTTAAATACGATGACGGCCACTAGTTAGGCGCCAATTTAATGTTAATCATTTATTTAATCGTTACAACTTAAGGTACAACAAGGTATAACAAGATAGTTTTTAAATTAATAATTTTGTGCAGCGACCGGCGCATGCGCGTTATTCAAATTTTTCGAAACTCACTGACTGCATTTTTACAAATCCTGCGCAGGTGTCGGTCGCGCGGCGTTGGTCGACACTTTTGGGTTCCGCTTAGCGTGCGAGGATCTTTTTATTATATTTCAGTTCCGCACGTTACAATTTTCAATTCGACCATAGACTTTAAACAATAACAAAAGTTTCCCAATTGACAGTTAACAAAGAGTATATTTTTATGTATGTGTTGTGTCATATACATGGCAGTGTGTGTAATGTTTTTTATTGATTTAATGTATCTTTTAAGCATTACTTTAAAAAAAATATTAGCATTGTGCACTTCTTCTCTATATTCTCTATAAGTGTGGAAAATTTCACACTCAATTTTCGTAAAAAGGGATACAAAGTTTTTGCTTCACGTATTAATATATAGATAATTGTTATCAGATTATAGAAAATAATGGCTTGATGTCTATGTGCTTCAGCAGACACACTAAATAACCTTGAGCTGTACTGCAATTAAATAATATTTTTGTTCAATTGTAACTCATTGTTAAATAACACAATCTAACACTTAAAAATAAAACGCATCTATCGAATTCACCCCTTATAATCTATGAAACGTAGTATATTCGAGCGTAGAGGATTCGTACCCCTCCGTGAGTCTGCCGTGAGGTTTTCCCGGGAAAACACGCGACGATCTCGGTGCTCAAACGAAACGCGAAAAATAATAATATGAAAACGAAAATAATTGATTACGCGAAAATAGCACGCGATCGTTATATCAAAATAACATTCTTATAATTAGCGTTCTTCGTATTTTTAAAGTTGCCATTTTTCCGTGCCCCGTGTGTTGTGTTTAGTTTTGAGATTATATTATTTCTAAGGCTTATGTTTCGTGTGACGCTGTCAAAGTCTTAATACAGGTGAGTTTTGTATTTAAAAACATTTAAAATGTTATACGTATGTATCGAAACTTTTTTTAATTTGGCAAAGCAAAGGATTTTTATTGAGCAACCTAAACGAGTGACGTTTCGAAACTTTTTTTTTATTGGGCACCAGCAAACGATTTTTTAATGTGCAACCTAAATAGCATTGAACCTTATTTAAAAATGCGGTTTGAAATGTCAAAAGCTAATACATGGCGGGTCGCCACAAAATTTTACTACCAATCTGACGGTCGTTCACTGTTGGCTAATAAAACAAAACAATATCGAATCGTAGCGTTTTTGTAAACATGTTATATAAGAACTTTTTTGATTCTTAACTTTTCGAATATATTTTTTAAAGGTCAACATAATATTTTTCTTTCAATTCTAGTTTTAAAAAATAGTTACGACAACCAAAATTAAGTTTTAAATTATTAATCGAACGTAAGTAATAAAAGCTGACCTATTAATAATGCATTCAAGGAATCGAAAAACAATAAATAGTACAGTACAATAAGTAACAGTATTTATTTTGCCAAAGTTTATCTTCCAAAGACATCTACCACTATATATTTATCATGTTATTTGAGACAAGCCCTCCCAAGGTCTGGTGTAAGCTCAATAAGTAAACGAACATTAATCTTAAACCATAATCCCAAAGAATTTTACGTCGCGCCAAAATGTCAACTGAAACTTTGTACAACACGTGAGCTTTGTGGTATATAAAATAGGGGTCAAAATGGTACTTGTACTATTAGAAAATTATTTAAGAAAACAATGTAAGAATTTACAAAAATAAAACTTAGACTATGGAACTGGAAAATGTTTTTAAACGAGTAAACACATACAAGGCACACAGATAAAATCCATAAGTCTTTACCGCATAGACTAAATAGCCTTAGAGCATTGGCTCTCAAACTTTTTTATCTGTGGAAAATATTTTGCGGCGCAATTAATCTTAAAGCGATTCGAAGAAAAAACAGTGCTAATTTAATATTGCCTTGTCTTTAATGCGGTAAATGAAATTGCTTAAAGGAATTTTACATTAATTCCTTTAAGTTAATGAGAAGTTTAGTTATTTTTGCTTTCAAATCGCTAAACAAATAACTTTATGTTTTCTTAACCATTTCATAATTTTGTAGGCGACTTTTCCTGATTTTGCTGTACGTCTGGGATACCGCAGCACCTGATTTTGTAACCTAAAATCCTAAAATCTAAGTATTATAAATTAAGTTTGATATAATTTTCATGTTATGTTTAAAGAAATGAATATACACAAAATATTGGGGTCAGGATACTGAACAAATTTAATATACCTACATACGCGCTTCTGCACTGTTATTTGACCGTCAATGCTGCACCATAGGCTTTGGGTTCAATACCCAGTCTATGAGTTTCCTATTAAAAACCACCAAAAAAAGGTCAACAGATTGAATCTTAAAGATAAATAAAAATCTCATACGAATCGATGTAAAATTGGTTTTGCATACCTAATACAACAAAGAAAACCGATTTCAACAAATACTAAAATAAGGCCATCATTAAATGTAATCGAATTGAATTAAATGTGCATTATTGAGGATAACTCAACAATAAAAAGTCAGATCTTGATAAAAATAAAATGGGACTGTTTGAGAAACATCAACTTTCAAATAAAAAAGAATTCCCAAAATCAGTTCACCCAGAAAAAAGTTCTGAGGCTACAGAGATAAAGAATACATTCGAATTGATAGCCTCCTCCATTTTTAAAGTCGGTTACAATGTAGATCTGATATATGTAACTATTGAGACTCTGCTATATCTTTAAGAGCATCCGTTGCTTTTTTTATTTTTTTATTGTTTAGATGGGTGGACGAGCTCACAGCCCACCTGGTGTTAAGTGGTTACCGGAGGCCATAGATATCTATGACGTAAATACGCCACCCACATTGAGATATAAGTTCTAAGGTCTCAAGTATAGTTACAACGGCTGGCCCGCCCTTCAAACCGAAACGCATTACTGCTTCACGGCAGAAATAGGCAGGGTGGTGATACCTACCCGCGCGGACTCACAAAAGGTCCTACCACCAACTCATTCCAGCAACTAAATAAAAAGTTTTATTCGTTCGTGTAAGTTCAAATGTTTTCCCACAATGGCAGGATCAGAGCCGCGCCCATGACAGCGCTACCGTAACGTCAGTGCGATTCGGAATACGGGCGATTCTGTTGGCACAAACACAATTAATGTTAATTACGAAATTCCCTGTTGTGCGGGAATTTGAATGTTGTAGTGTGGGCGGGAGGTCACGCGCGATACCACTAGGAGAACAAACGGATTTTATTGAAAACAAATCGAGTTATTGATTAGTTGAAGGCGTGGCTATAGATATTGTGTGATATTTACCGGTTGTAGGACCTCTTGTGACTCCGCACGGATAGGTAGCACCGCTCTGCCTATTTCAACCGTGAAGCAGTAATGCGTTTCGGTTTGAAGGGTGGAGCAGCCGTTGTAATTATATTGAGACCTTAGAACTCATATCTCTAGGTGAGTGACTGCATTTACGTTGTAGATATCTATGGACTCCGGTAACCACTTAACAACAGGTGGGCTGTAAGCTCGTCCACCCATCTAAGCAATAAAAAATAAGAATAAAAGACTAGCTCTAGCAAGAGCAGTGCTTCGCAGAATCTACCACCAGATCGGAATAGCGGTCCACTGACAACGTCCGTCGAAATCAAGTCTCAAGTGTTAGGGCATTCGCGTTGACAGTGACATTGTCTACCCTTGTACACTAAAAAAAGACAGGAACCTATGCGTCTGATACCGAAATTGATTACAGATCTGAATTACAGAAGAAATGTACGTACCAATGAGAACAGAACTTATGCTATTTGTATTTCATAGCGGCTGTATCACTCTTCGAATATCGCGGGTAGGTACCACCACCGTGCCTATTTCTGCCGTGAAACAGTAATGCGTTTCGGTTTGAAGGGCAGGGCAGCCGTTGTAGCTATACTTGAGGCCTTAGAACTTATATCTCAAGGTGGGTGGCGCATTTACGTTGTAGATGTCTATGGGCTCCAGTAACCACTTAACACCAGGTGGGCTAAATAGAAAAACGAATGCCGACGCGTACTCACAATACAGAACGCTAATGTGATACGCCAGCCTCGCCTACCCAAAGAACCATCAAAAGTAATTTACACCAAACAAAACATTGAAAGGAATATTTGGAGCAAATTCACAGGACCATTTGACTATCATTATAACTTCGTTAAAATAAATATAATTTTTATTACGCTTTTAGTATCGAAGCTTTCGGGCCGCAGTAGTAATAATGGGCGCATTATGTAAAGCAGTGTAGGAAACTTCGTAATCTTTGTATAGTATATTGAAGATTTCGTGAACGCATTGCTGTTTTTAATGCGAATTTATTAAAGATATCTCTTGTATGTTGAGGAAAATAGTTGACAAATGTTTACGATTGACTTCCACGGTGAATGAATAACATCGTGTAATAAAAATCAAATCCACGAAATTATAACTTGTCAAAGTACTGGTGGTAGGATGTTTTGTTAGTCCGCACGGGTAGGTACCACCACCCTGCCTACTTCTGTCATGAAGCAGTAATGCATTTCGGTTTGAAGGGTCTGCCATTGTACTTAATTGTAAAGCTGCGACTTAGTATCATGTACCAAGATAGGTGGCGAAATTTATGTTATTGATGTCCATAGGCTCCAGTAGCCACTGAATTTTGGTTGGCTCGTGAGTTCGTATCGCTCCGTCTACTTATGTATTACGGGGAAACAGCTATATTAGCGGTCGGAGTCAATATATCATTAAGGTTTTTGTTATACGGAATCTGAATTTTGTTTCGTATATACAGGCGAAAAATCTAATGTGGAAACAGAAATGTTTCTTTATTTGCACGTTCACTGTAATACATTTAGTAAATATAATATGATTATAAACTTAGTAAGTAAATAATAAATAAAATTTATTATAAAAAAAGAACACAATATTCCTAACCTAAAAGTACATGTTATTATCCGCAACATGCTTCGTCAGATTAAATAAAATGACTGTTTTTCAATGCTGTGTTTTGGTGTGCAATAAAGTTATAGTTTAAAAATTAAAAAAAAAAGTGTGTGTGTCCGCTCCGACGCACGACTGGAGTTTACTGGATATAAAAAATTAAACGAAACAATACGAGAAATAGTTCTATATTACGACAACACGATACACTACAGATTATTAACAAATTAACGAGACACAAAACAAACGACTAACAAATATATGAAAATACAATAATGAGAGAAACGCGCGATCAGTACGAGGCTTTGTGGCGGACTGCCGGCGCAGGCGCATAACGCATTTCGTGTGACATGCTAGTACGATTTTGGTCCCCATAATTTTCATACCCCGGGCCTATATATGTAAATCGATTCTAAAGGAGTAAACTCCAATAAGTACCTACGTTTAGATAAGAAGACGAACAAAAAAATTAAATGCTCAATTTTTACTGGTGAGCCTGCTAAGAATATTAAGAAGAGCCATTATTACTAAAAAAAAATTCCACCATTACCGGTCTTTGATACAAGTGTAAATTTTCAAGTTAATCAGACTTCTCGAAGTTTTCGAAAATCACTTTGAAAGATTCGTTTACTTCAATAATGTTATATTTATTAAAGTGAAACTTCTTTAGAATCGTTGTGATGTGATTTCAAAATCGATGAAACGAAAAAATGAAACGTTAAGTTAAAATATCAATTCACAGAGGGCGCTACCTCATACTATAAAAGATGATTTACAATTATTTCTGTTTAGTTTGTTATCAACAGATGTCGCTGCACGTAAATTCAACAATTCCTGAATCGCGATGTCGAGATGTTACACAGTTGATAGAGGTTTTCGTATTTCTCTTGCTAAATCATACTTACCTGGCGTAGAGATACCGTGATCATGCAGGCTGTTCCCCCAGGGTGAGGCTGCTCCATTGCACTGCGGAGTGGTTGGTGGTTGACCCTTGCGATAATTCTTTCTTATAAGTTTCACTTCTACCGTGTGTGACTTGCACACACACACATTTTTATTTTGCCTACCTAAGCTGATGGTCTTGAGAGACCATTTTAGTGTAACCTTAAATAGTAGGTGAGCTCACGGGGCTCTAACCTGACGTCGTTGCTAACACTAACCCTAGCAAGAGCAGTGCTTCGCACAATCTACCACTCGATCGGAAACGCTGAGAAGATCCGGCGAGAAACTCTGTGGGCCGTGTCTGTGGGTTAATTTACTCACCGAGCCCTTCGTCGCAAGCGACGGGTTCGACGAGAAAGATACCCGTAGATAAATGAAGGCGCATCAAAAAATCCCACAGTATATTCTAATAAGCTAAGTTCGTTGACATCCAATGTTTTTGTTTGTCTTAGTAATTGAATAGGCTAGGCTATACAAGATATTCTCTATGCCAAATTCGGTTACATTTACTGTGTGTAGCGTATTGCGTTTCTTAATAATTATGGTCCGGCTAAGTGCGTCCCGGGCAATGTGGTATAGGGTTCCCGAGTTGTGATTAGCATTTGTAGTTTAAATTCAAAGTAAATACTTAACAATAATTTTAAATACTACTACCAACAGTGACTAATGATAATTTATAATTCGTGTGGTAGTGGTTTGAAAGGGGGGTCGGCGTTTTAAAATTCGTTTCAAATTTCGAGCTCTGCCCCTGCCGTTGCTGATGTCCATGGGCGACGGTAACCACTCACCATCCGGTGGGCCGTATGCTAGTCTGCCTACAAGGGCAATATAAAATACATAGACCTCATGTCTCAAGGGGGATAGAGGTATTCACTTTGTGATAACTATGGGCTCCAACCACTTTACATCTAGCGGTATGGACACATCACTCGTCAATCCAATTAAAAAGGGCAATAGCAACGATGACAGCATCCCATTCCGAAAATTTAAATTCCTGATCGGTAGTATTTCTTATGATTACTAGAAACAAACAGAGAAAAAGAAGAATGCATTACACCAGTGGATTTGACTCGCTTATTCTAGAATTTCTCTATACTTTATCAATGCGACAACTCTGAGAAACAAAACATTCACAAAGGAATATTGTTTGTGCTATAATACGATAGAGAAATCCAATAGAGAGACAGAGAGAGCAGTGGCTACAAAAATCAGGTCAATCATATATCTTTATTGCCAGAATACACCATACTTCATTCTTTTACGAATAACTGAGTTTTGTGAGCTGGCAATACGCCAAGAGACACTTCTTAGGCCAAATGTAGTTGGCATCATATCTGTTTGAAAAAAGGAAAGAAGCCAAAATGAAAGATATGGCTGCGTTAAACATCCAACGGAGATTTTAATTTTTTGTTATTTAAAATGTCTCTTAGCTTAGCTCTTAGATATTAGTGATAAGACCGCCAATTGTACTTTTTTGTATTTAATGTTATTTGTTTTTAATGCTTATTTTATTTGTATTTAATGCTTATTTGTTTTTTGGTGTACAATAAAGAATACTCTCTCTCTCTCTCTCTCTCTCTCTCTCTCTCTCTAAAATGTCCTTTAGATAAATTATGTTCGCTAATGAATACTCGTATTTAAGATGTTTTTCTCGTGACATTGTATGTCAATCCGGGTTGGTCGCATGTTCCTGTTCATTTATATCACGAAGCATTTCTTAGCTCCTGTTCGAAGATATTATGTAGGGAGTAACATTAACTGTTCTTTTTAATCACCTTAGAAGAAATCTTCGGCTATGTTACCCGCCTTCAAATATATTTAATATGTACAACATTCCATCGCTATCAGGGCTTTTGTTAGAGTTGCTCATCTATACTAATATTATAAAGAGGAAAGATTTGTTTGTTTGTTTGTTTCGAATAGGCTCCGAAACTACTGGACCGATTTGAAAAATTATTTTTCCATTAGAAGCCGACGTTGTCCCTGATGAACATAGGCTACTTTTTTTTTATTTTTTTTTTTTATTTTTTTGGTTTCATGTTTGTTTTAATGTTTCCGAAGCGAAGCGAGGGCGGGTCGCTATAATATATATTTTTCGACATATTAAAAGCTCTAACTGAGTTCTTACTGTATTTCCTTACATAATTTTAATTTTTATTTTGTTGCTCATTCAATTATTATGTTAAAATATCAAAATCTATATAGAAGAAAATTGTTGAAAGTAGAAAGACAGTAATTAAGTAAGAACATTAGCAGCGTTTTTGTCTGTCTGTTCGTTTGTTTGAGCACATCTTCGCAGCTACAGAACGGATTTTCATGAAGTTGTCACAAACAGACAGAGGTTTATTAAGAGTAGTAAGTATATAGACTTTGCTTCATTACTTAGACAAAAAGTGCTCTCCCTATTTAAAGGTTTTTGAAAATAACGTTTTATCTTAGATGTCAGTTATTAATAACTAATTACAAAGCAATAAATTAATATTATTTGTTACATTTAAATATTAAATTATTTTAACAATATCCGGTATGGAAATTGTTTGAGCCATCGGCAAGAACATTATTGACTACCTTTTATCCCAATCCTAATTAATATTTATAGAGGTCCCGCAGTAGTCGACATTCGACTATAATTAATTGAAATTGTAAGTTTGAACACTATTATGGTTGTATTTTATACTTCTATAATCACAAATTTCGCCAAGACTACACTATAAAAAATATTAATAAAGACAAACAATATTTAATCTATTCTCAATTTGACCACAGACGTCAAGAACAAAAGTTTGACAATAAATAGTATACATGCGTGTGTGCGTCAAATACATGATATGTAGTGGTATGGTATGTAGTGTGTGTAATGTTTTCTTTATTGATTTAATGTATCTTTTATGCATTATTTAAAAAAAATATTAGCATTGTGCACTTCTTCTCTGTATTGTCTATAAGTGTGGAAAATTTCATACTCCTCCGTCCGCGCAATTTCCGTAAAAAGGGATACAAAGTTTTTGCTTCACGTATTAATATATAGATTACAAAAATTTTCAGATCTATTTGATACTCTAATTTGATGTTTTATTTATTACATAAGGTTAGTTACGACTTCACAGCCTACCTTTTATTAAGTTGCCCAAAGATATCAAGTGAATGTTGCCATCTTCAGATATGAGGTCTTAGTCTCAACTCTATGGTATCCCATAGTGAAGTCCCGCGTTACAGCTTCACGGCAGAAATAGAAGATCACGGTAGGTGAAATAGGTTTATGGTGTTACAATGTGGTATCCGTGAACTCCAATTGTACTTTAATATGAAACCAGACAGCCTGACCTACCGCACCTGACAGAAATAAAATTCAGTTCCATTAATAAGCCGTAGTCCATGACAATATATCAAAGTATAGTATATGTCGGCGTTATGCCTGGGTTTTCACGCATAAGATCTATTACAATGAAAATACAATACATTTCTATAGAACATTAACATTACTTGTTTGTTACAAAAATCCACGTCTTAATCTTTACACAATTGGCCATTTTGCGATGGTTATAGTAACTACAACTTCTTTTATACAAACAAATAGGATTATTGCGAAACAATTCACAAAATATGGTTTAATATTCACAATACATATTTTAGTGAATTTTACATGACTCTGACATTAATTTATTTTATATAAATTACTTTTAACTAATATAAACTAACATTGTTATTATCCAGCCTAATAATAGATGGCGCCAACAACATCATTGCATAACAATTACAATACTTAATTAAATTATAACTGCTAATTATAATATAAATTATTATTTGCTTTATTCAATATTATTAATGCTTTATTCATATTTAATTATTTATACAGTCGTTTGTGTTTTAAACAATAACTAGACGATGACCTTCGCTTCGCTCGGTTTTTTTTGATAACGCCATCTTGTTGTGTCTTTAAAGCGGTTAGTTGCCCTCAATTAAGAAAAATAGTATTATTATTCGCCAATAGATGTCGGTAAGAGTTGATTATTGAAAACACGAATAACACAACATTTTCTGAAAATAAATCATAGCTAGATCGATTTATCGCCCCTGAAATCCCCTGTATACTAAATTTTATGAAAATCGTTGGAGCCGTTTCCGAGATTCAGATTATATAGGTATATATTAATATACAAGAATTGCTCGTTTAAAGGTATAAGATATAAACATTAAATATATTCTGAACATTTTCACATCAAAACAGTGTCTTCTAAATATTAAATATGGTGGAATAACAGTTTCATCTTGCCAACAATAAATAAATAATAACGTAGAATAAACTAAACTATATAAATGATTATATTAATTATTTCCAATAGTGGCGTTTTCGCCTATATATATAGATATATACTTTCATAGCGTTATACAAAGCAATGAAACCCGCAGTGTGATGTAATAAGAAAGGAAACGGAAAGCGTCCAGTGGAATCTTCGATAGTCTTATTGACCTGCCGATGGGGCACGGAGTTGAAATATCGCCCGTCCGAGCCGCATTACTGGAAGGATTCCCGTGATTTTTGTCTCCAACGAAATCTAGATTAATTCTTTATCTTTGGATCGATTTTTTTTATTTAGTAACTAGCGACCCGACCTCGCTTCGCTTCGGAAACATTAAAACACACAGGAAACAAAAAAAATAAAATAAAAAAAAATTAAAAAAAGTAGCCTATGTTCATCAGGGACAATGTCGGCATCTAATGGAAAAATAATTTTTCAAATCGGTCTAGTAGTTTCGGAGCCTATTCGAAACAAACAAACAAACAAATCTTTCCTCTTTATAATATTAGTATAGAAAAAAAGGATGGGATCTTCTTCTATTTTCGCGAGTCGAAGATATATTTAAGACTGCCATTTTATGGTACGGTCAGTCTTTTGTGACCACGAAAATTGTAAAGCAAGGAAAACTTCCGACATAATATAATTACATAAATAAAGGCTAGATTAAAATCGTAAAAGTGGCTTTAGGTATGTAAGTAATTATTTAGGAAATTTAGTAATTTTATTTTTTCATTATTGATATAGTTTTATATTTATTGACGATATTTTGTTTTTTGATTGTGTGAAATTTGTTTTCTTGTTTGGTTTTTGTACCCATGAAATACGAGAAAAGCTAACGCTTGTGTGTAGCTAGCGTAGTATTTTGTTCTATTAACAATGTACCAACTCGATGACAATAAAAATTTTTAACTGTCAATCGTGCGGGTTAAAAATTGAATAGCGACAAATTATTTTATTTAAGACTAGCTGACCCGGTAGACTTCGTTTTGCCTCAATCGATAAATAAAAGACGTAAATTTTAGTATAAAATAAACTTCAAAAAAAAATAATTACATGTGTGCAATTCACACGTGGTAGAAGTGAAACCTTCCAAAATTAAAATACAATTATCCTAAACGTCTTAAGTATATGTAAAATTTTGTCATTAGTAAATAATTGTAAGGTAGCGCCCTCTGTGAATTGATATTTTAATTTCACGTATAATCCTAAATTAAAATTCACTACAAGAGCTTTCATACACACGTTAGTATTAAAAAATCTCACAGATGGCGCTGTATTAATTAGTATGTATATTTCTGTCTCATTCTTTGCTGACTTCATCCTACACATTTTTGTATTTGTGTCTCTTACCTGTCGTTTTTTCCGTTGCATCCGGTTTGAAATCACAGTGTTTCTAAAGAAGTTTTCACTTCAAAAACAAAAGGAATTCGTCCTACGGGGGACACATCAAAGGGAAAACAAAATTGTTATTTTTATTTAATTCCGAGCATTTTCATATTTATCTACCTTTTAAACCTTCCCTGGACTTCCACGAATAATTCAAGACCAAAATTAGCCAAATCGGTCCAGCCGTTCTCCAGTTTTAGCGAGATTAACGAACAGCAATTCATTTTATATATAGGTATATAGATAGATAGATTATAAATGAAATTTGTTCGTCTACTATTTTTTTCATACCTATTCTAGTAACCTCGAGGGGTTACATAGATTCGCAGAACTAGTATGCTCACGGTGCTCAAACCTGAGGACGTTGCTAACACTAGTCCTAGCAAGAGTAGTGCTTCGCAGAATCTACCACAGTGCAGAGAAATGCAGTGGGCAAGTTTCACTAAAATTGTCTTTATATCTACGTTAATTTGGTGCGACATTTCCTTAGTCTAAAACAATTTTCACTTCAGCCATCCGTGACCACGTAAATGTTCGGAACGTCGGACATTACATCATAAAACCCGTCACTAATAGATATGGTAGTTTTAATAGATAATTCGGCGGCCCGTACTAGTATTTTAGAAACAATATGGCCACAGTTATGGCCAATAAAAGCTTTTATTAAGATACAAAATTACACGGATCATTCATGTCGCTATCTTGGAGATTGTTGCTTCGGTTTTTCTGGGAGCTTGTTATTAGTTTGGTATTAAAGCAGATAAGAGCTTATGAAAATATTCGATCTAGAAACTAAGATTATTAATTAGTTTGTTGTGTGTGGTGATTTTATAATTTTTTTTAATATTTTGTAATGTAACGTGTAAAACAGCTTTGCTCGTGTTACCGGTACCAATATTTCGGGCACATAAGACGTTCTGCTAACAGCAAATATAAGGGAAGAATCTAGAAAGAGAAGAAGGGAGGGAGAACGTGACTAAGAACCGAATATGCTCTATGTATGAACTGCGTTTGGAAATACCTTGAGGTTAATGAAATTGCAGAATCTATACCGTTTTAGTGTCTTCTACAATTCTACCGGTTTCCACTTTTGACGTTATCATCATATCAGTCCAGTCATTTAGAAGACAGAAGACAGACATACGTATGGAATAATTATTTCTCTAGATGAATCCGCAATAAATAGGTACAAACAGGTTTTGGAATTAAACTTACCACACAAGCCAACAGTAAATATTCAGTGTGGCGTTGTTGTGTCTTTAATAATGTTAAATGGTAGATAATAATGTTATGTCAAATAAATAAATAAATATTTACTAACAGTCACGCCACGTTAACTGGTTCCGTGATAAGTTCGTAAAGAACTTGTGTTACAGGTACCTACAGGAAATAAATCTAAGATTTTTATTATACACATACACATATTTAATATACATCCATAACCCTGGAAAAGACATTTATATTTATCATACAAATATCTTCCCTTGGCGGGATTCGAACCCGCGACCCCCTTGTGTAGTGACCATGTCACTTACCACTACACCAGACGGCCGTCCAAAAATGTTAAAGCTTAGAACCGTGGTCAGCTCCCAACATCTGCAGGTCGTCAGGTCCCGCATAACTTGTGCGCTTAAGCACGGAGACCTCGTATGAGGTTCGGCCCCTACCCGAAAAATATATATGTAAAAACTTAATTATCGCAATTTATAACTTTAATTTCGATTTTCAACACGCTTATATTAATTTTATCTGTGTCTATGGATAGTTCCGATGCATATATGCTTATATATCGGAATATATAACGATATATTATAACGCATATACGGAATGTACAATGTAACTTTCACTAAATTTAAGACATTCGATTAACATAAAAATTTATACACACACAAAGATAGATGTTAATACAAGAATACTAATAGTTACTAGAGGTCCCGCAGTAGTCGAAATTCGACTATAATTAATTGGAATTGTAAGTTTGTACACTATTATGATTGTATTTTATACTTCTATAATCACAAATTTCGCCAAGACTACACTATAAAAAATATTAACAAAGACAAACAATATTTAATCTATTCTCAATTTGACAACAGACGCCAAGAACAAAAGTTTGACAATAAATAGTATGCATGCGTGTGTGCGTCAAATACATGGTATGTAGTGTGTGTAATGTTTTCTTTATTGATTTAATGTATCTTTTATGCATTATTTTAAAAATATATTAGCATTGTGCAGTTCTTCTCTATATTCTCTTTAAGTGTGGAAAATTTCATACTCCTCCGTCCGCGCAATTTTCGTAAGAAGGGATACAAAGTTTTTGTTTCACGTATATTTTGTCTTTCCCTAAAGATCATCAGTATAAGAATACTATTGAAAAATTTTAGTTCGCCTATCTACCTACAAGCCTGCTTTTTAGTTTTTTTAATAATAGGTCAGAACACCAATATTTTTCGACTAACAAAACATGAATAACAATGAGATGTCCATGTCACGTCACAAAGCATGAGATATGGCGTCCGCGGCTTTATTCACGACACAAAAAATCAGAAACATGCCGATTCATTCTCTATCCAAATACCGAACATAAAAGACCCATTAACTTTTACCGACTCCATTAGCGCAACTCTGATGTTTTCCGACGAACGCTACGGTTTGCGCATCGTTTTTCATAGTTTAAAGAGCTGTTGTGGTCGCAGTGCCATTTTTTATTATGAAATATATATACCGTCTCGTGAAGAGACATTCAAATATACCTGTTGAATGGTTGGTAAAAGGCAATAGAACCTAACGCGTATATACACTAGATACAAGGTAGACTTTACTTTTTATTATTGTTGTTGGAATTTTTGTCATTTATTGGTCTTATCACTAGAATGACTTTCTAGCTCAATTATTTAATGGAATACTTTCGTTATGACCGCGAAATTTTTATGATGGCGCATATGTTGGTATTATTTATGATGGTAGTTTGGTAAATTGCTTGGAACTTTTACACAATATGGATTTTTTTTTTTTAATTCTTTACTAAAAATATATTCTAAGGGTAGGGCGTGTTGAAGCAAGAGTAAGTACCACTACCCTTTTCTGCCTATATCTGCCGCGAAGTAGTAATGCGTTTTGGTTTGAAGGGTAGGATAGCTAGCTGTTTTACGACATATTTGCGAATTAGGCCTCATATGACAAGTTAACGCCAAATGAACCGAGAGCTCGTTCAGCCGTCTTTGTAATAATAAAAAAATCAGGCTTGTGGTGAGTACTTAACGGTAGACAGCGGCTTGGCTCTGCCCCTGGCATTGCTGAAGTCTATGAGTAACACAAGGGCAATAAAAATAAAAATATATTACGAAGAAGTAATAAAATTGCTGTATTTTCGTCAGTCCTTGATGTGTTTTCAAATTTTCAAGTTAATCTGATGTCATGGAGTTTGTGAAAATGACTTTATAAGATTCCGTTATACAGATGGATCAGGCCAAGCTAATAAAATTGTGTTAAAAAAATACATTAAGGTGCGTTTCGTGATACAAAAATCCAAGAGAATAATAATTAGCTGGCGGGTCAAGGTTTATTGTTATGGTCAGGTTGAAGTCGGGAGGCCGTGTTTTTGTGTTGTGATTCTATTCAAATCTTTATCTCCATCCATTTATTTATACTAATTTATACTAATATTACAAATGTGAAAAATGGCTTAACGAATTTGGTTGAAATTTTGATTAAAATTCTGGATTTCTTTTAATCATGGTAAATGATAATAAACATTTATTATGAGCTAGCGCGAATTTAATTTGTATGATTGTGCTGCTTATTCTCTGGTACTTCAGGTTTACGCTATAGGATAATAATAATACGTAATAATTTCCAATCTCATGTCGTAATTTGGTTTAACTGATCAATGGATATACTACGTTGGCATCTATAGTTCTTAAAACAGATGCTCCGTGAGCTTGTTGGCTGGTCAATACGAATGGATATACGAAGTTGGCATCTATGGTTCTCAATACAGATTCTCCGTGTGCTTGTTTCTTGAAGGAAAATACACAGGGCGAAAAATCCGATTAAGTTTCGCAAATATAAACATCCTAAAGATTATGTAGTTATTTAAAATTTTGTTCCGGGAATATATTATCATCTTACGAATTTCTAACAATCGTTCTTATTAATATCCGAAACGGAGGAAGAATTTTAACGAAGGCTAGAGATCAACAAACTCTACGCGTGAATGTTATTATTCACGTGTATTTCTAAGAAATCATTTGAATATCTATGAATATCAATTATGGAAATGACAAATTATTTGGCCGAATTCATATTTTTATTGGAATGAAGTAGCTTTAAAATTGTACTGGTTTTGACTTATGTCGTGATGTTTCCGATTGTGGCGATGGCTAGCGCTTTTAGTCAGTTGTTACCGAATGTTTATCGCATCGTTCATAAGTACCTGTGTATTGATCCTCAAAATCTTGTTACGTCATGGCAATTTCGAGAAATATCGCCGTATTTTTAGCAGGTACGTCCATTCGCCTCTATGACTTTATTGCACATTTCCACTTGACTCTCCCCACTCCTCGGTGGTGGAAATATACTTTCTTACTGGTGGTAAGATCTCTTGTGAGTGCGCACGGTTAGCACCACCACCCCGCCTATTTCTACCGTGAAGCAGTAATGCGTTTCGGTTTGAACAGCAGGGCAGCCGTTGTAACAATTCTTTAGAATTTGTATCTCAAGGTGGGTGGTGCATTTACGTCGTAAATATCTATGGGCTCCAGTAACCACTTAACATCAGATGGGCTTTGAGTTCGTCCACCCATCTAAGCAATGAAAAAAATCTTTAAGCATATTTCCGATGTTAAACAAAAGTCGTGATGTATTTATTGATTTTTAATAATCATATATAACTTATACATAGGTTGAAGATTCCGGGTAGATTGATAAATATGTCTACCCTCTTATTTATTTTAATTGCGCGTATTACAACTGGAACCGGAATATTTGATCCAATAACACAAGGAAGTCAAATGTAGTCAGACGAGTATACGGCCGTTTGATGGTGAGTAGTTATTGTCGCTCATGGACGACAGCAATTCCAGGGACGGAGCCAAGCCTTCCGTTAACCGTGTAGTCTTAGATTACATTCTACAAGGTACCTGTTTAAATTAGCTTGATTTTCATCGCAATCGTCACAAAAATCTACCACAACGCGATCATTTGAACGAGGCCCATCATACCTTCTAATGTGAAATACAACGCAACCTGATTTCGTACATAATAGAATTAACGTTAAATATTCCTGCGACCTTGCCGTACGTCCGACCTCGGCCTTAGAACGTTCTGGCTCTAATTGTTATTTAAAAACTTGAAAAACCACTTAGGAGCAAACACATTGTTCCCAAAAATCATAATATGAACAATTTCTTTGCACATAGCACGTAGCGTGGTTGAATACTAAACTTTCAACCGAATAGCACTTAAATAAATCATAGAAATTGCTGTCACAAAAACGACAGAATTGGCTTTGTACATATTTGATTTCAGAAAATCGATCGGCTTTTATTATGTTTGAGCTTTTATTGAAGTAGTTTTTATATTAATGTTAATTTAATTTATTGTTGGTTCAACTGAAACACATTTGTAATTTTTTTGGGATTTTGATAGTAGCATAAAGGTTTGGAATAGTTGGAAGAGTTCCAATTTATGGGACTAGTTTTGTTGATACGCTATAGAAATATTTGTAAATAGACATGCTTTAAACCGACGTCAAATAGAAAAAAAAAAGATATTCCAAAACAAATTAATATACAGAAAAAAACAATAATCATCGAAATCGGTTGGCGTGATATTAAGTTCCATCTATTTGCAACGCAGGTACTTAATGCAAATTTAAGACATATGGTTTTCTCACAAATACCATTATCAGAACTGGACTAAATTGAAATGGGACCACGAGGAAACCGTTGACTTTCTAATAAAAAAAGAATCATCAAAATTGATTCACCCATTCAAAAGTTATGAGGTAACAAACATAAAAAAAACATACAGTCGAATTGAGAACCTCCTCCTTTTTTGAATTTGGTTAAAAATATTACACCCAGCATTGCGATGTTTAAGAAAAAATTTAAGTATTTCAAACAACGGCTTAGAGCACTTCACATATAGATCCAGTCTCAAAAAGTTTTAGAGATTCAAAACGACAGTCTGTCGATATTATAACTTTAAAGCTGGCGTCTTTATTCGTCACTCGTAATTCCAACAACGAGAATAATGGCTTCTTATTACACATCACCACCGTCACATGTTAAATCAATCATGTACAGCCTAAAGCCGAATTAGAAACTGTCAGATACTTCCAAATCATTCAAAAGAATTTTCACTTACTACACGACAGATATTGTATGGAAAACGTAATATTTCAACAATACTTAAGTTTTTTCATTAAATTATGTGTTTTTCTTTTCGTAATGTTCGATTCAAATAACGAAAAATTCAGTCTGGATACAGTTTTGTGTAGAGGGGCTTTTGAAAATATTTTTAGTTCACAGTTTCGATCGGATCATAAATGGCGACCCTTGCTCGTGGATGTAGATATGATTAGGGGAGGCGGGGAGGCCGAGACGTTCTCTTTGGCGCTGTGCATGTATGGAAACCTGATAAAAAATTAATCATAATAAATAACGGGATAAATCACACATGGTCATTTGGTATCAAACTAGATTCTTGTGTTATCGAAATTGTATTTAAAATAAATCTATTTACTTGTAACAAAACCATTCAGATAATGTTTATCCAATTGATTTGCAACTAACTGAGTACCGGTGTTTTTTAGCATTTTAGGTATTTTTTTGTCACAAATACGCGAGCATTTTCAATCAATTGGTGACCAGTTCTGGCAAGCGATGCTTGATCACTGCGAGTGTACCATCTTACAGAAAAGAGCGGCAGAAGAAAGATATATACCGTACAATCAAGTCATTAACCTCGTACGTAGAAGAAGCGGTGCTATGAAAGCAGTGACATCAATGGGCTCCTAAAATCTGACTCGTTAGTGGAGCAGCTAGTGCCCCTAATTGCTGGGCCAAGAGACATAGGTTTCATTCAACCTCGGGCAAACATTCGTGCGATGAACAGGTTTATTTGCTCTTTATCCGGGTTTTTGATATCTATAAACATGTGTAAATATTTAAACGTGTAAGTATGTACATCAATTTTCCCACTGCACTGAGAATCCTCGTTTGCAGTCAGATAGCCGTGTGTAACTTGACCGGTGAATTTATACAAAATACCAGATCAACCAAAAGCTACAATTACGTTCTATGAACGATGTGCCTATGTCTGTTCCATGAACCAATAAGCGACACGGGTCTGTAGAATCAATTTCTACGAACCTTTTAAATTGGACCAGTGCGCATACAATGTTTGCACGCTTAATGAGGGCAATTAAGGCAATAATGCTCGGTGTGTAAAGACGAAATACTATTTTCTCCTCTTAGTTTGGTTAATTTAACATTAAAAAAAACTTTGTTTTGGGTATACGACTATAAATATCCATATGACAGTTTTACATTTTAAATTATACTAAAAGGAACCAGACATTTCATGATTTTCAAAGCTGCCCACAAAATTCGGGTAATTGTTCAACACAATTTTATTACAAGTAATATTATATGGGTAATAATTGGGTAAGGTTTCGGAAATGTCGAAAAAATCTAAATTTCATAGAGCAATTCAATGGCTTATTAAAACAAAAATCGATTGATATACTGAGATGAAAAAGATATTAAACTGTTTTGTCATTGCCCATGTTAATATATTAACATCTTTTGTAAGTACGATACTTACATCGGTGTTATCTTTGTCGCAAACGTCACATAGGTATTGTGCGACAGAGACAACGCTCTACGAATCCGGAATAAGCCGATTGTCTCTTTCCAAAGATCGATGTGCTATATTTATCGCCAGGTACTGTAATTTTTAGATATAATTTTTTTATCGCTATACAGTTGCCTTCCTGTGATGTTTTCGAAAATTATAGCTATGATTAAGAATCTTAACGGCTTTTAATGTGTTAGTATAACCGGGTATAGTTAGTCCTGTTCTTAAATGAACCGTCACGCCAATAGTAGCTAGTATTTGTTTATTTTTAAATCACCCTATTTACGTGTTTAAGTTACAATAATACACGAAGTCTCTTTAGGTATTATA
Source organism: Bombyx mori (assembly GCF_030269925.1). Lineage (NCBI taxonomy): Eukaryota > Metazoa > Arthropoda > Insecta > Lepidoptera > Bombycidae > Bombyx > Bombyx mori. The sequence goes on along the minus strand of NC_085117.1, from coordinate 7,177,579 downwards.
AGCTCAGTGTTAGGCACAATGCGAGACAGTGTGTGACAGAGAAGTGTCGGACGGTAAGCCACTGAGATTCGATTTCCTGTGCAAATGTGTATTAATGTCATACGTTGTACCGACCGGCGACCGCACCTTGTGGGCTTCAGTGCTTTTGTATTACTCGCCGAGCACGTGCCCGGTAGCTATTGCGTCTCGATTGTTCTCAATAATGATTTATCTTCCTTGTGTCCGTGTTTCTCTGTCATGCTTAGGTACTACGACATGTTTTTTTTTTTTTTTTTTTTTTTATTGCTTAGATGAGTGGACGAGCTCACAGCCCACCTGGTGTTAAGTGGTTACTGGAGCCCATAGACATCTACAACGTAAATGCGCCACCCATCTTAAGATATAAGTTCTAAGGTCTCAATTATAGTTACAACGGCTGCCCCGCCCTTCAAACCGAAACGCATTACTGCTTCACGGCAGAAATAGGCAGGGTGGTGGTACCTACCCGTGCGGACTCACAAGAGGTCCTACCACCAGTAATTATGTTTATGTATTTATATTTTTAGCTCAGGTAGAACCACCATGGTGCCTTCATTTGTCGCGTTACAGTCACGCGTTTCAGTTTGAAGAATGGTACGAGCGTTACACAATAGAGTTGGGATTATGACCTCATCTCTGAAGATGATTGGAGGTATTTACATTGTGATGTACCCGAAGTCAAACTAAATACTTTATAGGCTGATTTGTTGACAGAGTAACACAAAATAATAACAATAAGCAACGGCTAGGATATATGGATGGTGTTAGTGATGCCCGGGAACGATAATGACCACTTACCATGATTTGGGTCGTCTCATTTCGGAGCCAACAAAAACACACAACTCAAATATTGCTCTATACATAGAAGGTCAAAACCTCAATTGCTTCACAATGAGAACTGACTCCCCCACGTAATAGAATCGATTAATTTTTAATCGGACTTCTTCAAATATTTAACTGAAAGTCCTTTTCTACAAAGCTCTTAATAGTCAAGAAAAATAATACAATACTTGCACGGTATACGACTATAGGCGGTCACGCTCTGAACAAGCCTCGTATAATTTGTGTAAACACTCTTACCAAATAATTCCACTACGAAGCTACGCCGTAGCTTGTAATTGTCTCTCTACGACGTAGTTTTGGTCTACGACAATTTCTGTAGACCTTTGTCGAAACTATATTGTATTGATACAAACGCATTTCAGAGCTTAAGCGACACGTTCTACGTAATTAAAAAAGATTAATTAAAAATATGTTTTGATTGATTTTGATTAAGGTGAAATACATTAATTATATCCTCGAACCCGACTTATTCTTAGCGTGAAAATACAATTGAATACCCCTAATCTCACCGCCTTAGGCCCGAAATTACAAAATATCCTTCCAAGGATGTCTAGAACATAAAAGGCATCAACTGACAAAATTTCAAGTTTCTTGCTCCAGCGACTTAGGATCTGCGCTGATGAAACATGAAGTTAGCCAGAAGTAATTTTATATACATTTGTATGGTATTTCTTACTTTCACTGTTTGTATCTAGACATTTTTGTTCTTAGATACTGTATGGATGCTTCCCTGCCCGGGTATATTCGGCTAGGGTATGATGCAGAGCCGGTAATTTTGGACTTATCGTTTGAATTCTGGAACTTGGTAATGAATGCAGATCTGATTTGAAATATGGATGACGGAGATCTTGAATATGAAAACTATTGGAAACTACTGGAATTAAAAACTTATTGGAAAAAAGCCTTTGCCAAAATCACAGTGTTTTTCCTTAAATAAAAAAGCGCATTAAAACGTTAAGCAGCTTATACCTAGCATTCGCAATCAGTTCACCACAATCAAACGGTTGTAGAACCACATGTGAGGCCGCACGGATAAGTACCATCACCCTGCCTATTTCTGCCGTGAAACGGTAATGCGTTTCGGTTTGAAGGGTGTGGCAGCTGTAGTATTTTTTTTTATTGCTTAGATGGATGGACGAGCTCACAGCCCACCTGCTTTTAAGTGGTTACTGGAGCCCATAGACATCTACGACGTAAACGCGCCACCCACCTCGAGGTATAAGTTCTAAGGTCTCAAGTAAAGTTACGACGGCTGCCCTGCCCTTCAAACCGAAACGCATTACTGCTTCACGGCAGAAATAGGTAACTATACTGAAACTTTAAAACTCTTATCTCAAGGTGGGTGGCGGCATTTACGTTGTAGATGTCTATGGGGCTCGGTAACCATTTAACTTCAGGTGGGCCGTGAGCTCGTCCTCCCATCAAATCCACCACCAGTACAAAATTGTTATTAGTTATAACTAGTCTAGTTGTAATTAAAGAAATTTATAACAATTTCCCAAAGAGAAATCAGTAGCACTTTAATGTTTATGAGATGTCTTAATAATAGTCAAAGTTCATGCGATTATCGATTTTAAGCCTATTCAAATAAAAGCTTAGAATGAGAGTCGTTTGCATTCTACGACCCATAAAACTTTGTTTACTGGCCAAAGCATGAATTTGAATAGTCCCGATCATGCGAACGAGATGCATTGGAAATTCTAAAATATTATTCATTTTAGCCGATTTAAATAAAGAACGTGGTTCTCAATAAGAACCGTATGCTTTTTAACCTTTCAATTCTCCAGCACAACTAAACCGATTATTCTGATACATATTTTGGTCGCTCGTGTTCGAAAACAAAAAAAAAATCTCTTCTCCGCTCTCCAAATAACCTGTATACCGTACATCACTAATTGTGGCAAAAATAGGCAAGATGGTAGCACTGAATACTGTTACGCGGTGGGGTTCGGGATAAATAAATGTTCCACCAAAGTACAACTAAAAACTGTGTTCAACACTTAAAACACTCAACAAACACTTTAAAACTCTCAATTCACTTCTTCCGCTTCGCTTTAGGTGATCCGTTCGCTGTTTCGCTTTGAGTAGTTCCGATTACTAACTGACTTTGTGACATCCCTGCATTGCTTTTATAGCCGATACCACATCCCTATAATTATCGAGGATATTTCACACATTTTTTGTATTTTGTTTCCGCTATCTGACAATAGATGGCGTGGTACGTCTCGAGCGTTCTAAGTACTACTAGATCTTTCGACTATTCGGCGATAGATGGCGTTACTCTTACCGGCGTAACAATACCTATAAAATTCAATGTGAGGCTGTGTGCGCGCAGGCTATGAAGAAGGTGAGATGATGTGAGTATTACGAACTATTAGGAGTAGCAGGGATCGCTTAGAGAAGCTTAGTGGCACCTTCGTAACTTGCTATTGATTGCCGACCAGACTGTAATAGTGAAGAATGCGCCAACTCAGGTATGCAATTTGGTTCGTCTAAAAGTTTGAATTCGTTTTCCAAACACCCTTTAGTTTTCCAAGTTTCATAGTTCTGTTGACAGAGGAGCTTATTCAACTTAACGTGTTTTTTTTTTAAACTAAGTTTTTTATCGAAATGTAAATGAACTTTTCAAAGAAAAGCTTTTGTTTTGGAAATCGCGTGATTTTGAATTGTGATTTTATTTTAACTAGTGCTCCCCCAGTAGTCGAAATTCGACTATAACTTAATTGAAGTTATAAGTTTGAATATTATTATGGTTCTATTGTCAAAGACTTATACTTCTCTAATCACGGATTTTACCAAGGCTACACTATAGACAAATGATATTCAAATTAAACAATATTAATCTATTCTCAATTTGATCACGGACTTTAATAATAAACAAAAGAGTATATATATGTGTGTGTGTGTGTCAAATACATGGTTGTGTGTGTTATTTTATTGATTTAATGTATATTTCATGCATAATTAAAAAAAAACTGAACACTGGTCTCGTTCTTTGTATTATGTATAGGTGTGGGAAATTTCATACTCCTTTGTCCGCGCAATTTTCGTAAAAAGGGGTACAAAGCTTTTGCTTCACGTATCAATATATAGATGATTCAACTTAATGGAAGCTTTTTGTTTCTTCTATTATTAACTTAGGGTAACAAACGAACAAATAGTTAATATCTGTGGTTAATACCAATTTAGATTAATAAAAGACAACGCGTGTTATTCTGTTACCTACAAAAAAGAAGACAAAAGAATGAACAGGAAACAAAGAAGATAAAAACGAAATAGGAGTCTGTGGTGGGACCGATTATTGGTGTGGATATTATTGGTGTGGTGGACCGATCCCCGCGAATAAACTAGAATCTCTTAACATCTGCAAAATAAAATTAATAAACTAATAATTGAGCATACATCCCGTAATGAAATACCTCTGCCCTCACAAGCAGAGAGATTAGCGTTCCGGCAGAGGGGGATCTAGTGGCTGGTCTCGTGCTTTTAATCGAGGTCACAACGGCTCGAGAATTTTTCGTACTAGCCTTTTGAACTTTACCTCGGACGTCCTAGGGGTGGCGCCGCGAGTTTGGTTGTAGGGTTGACCGGGAACCCCACTACTCTGCCCTTGTACGGACCCCGGGTGGAAATCGGATGTCGGGTGAGAGACATGTAGTGAGTAGGATCCAAAAAAACCTTCGGCCCGCAATCTGCTTGCTCCCAACATCTGCAGACCGTGAAGTCCTACATACCCCGAGCGCCCCGTAGACGCGTGGACCTCGTAAGAGGTTCGGCCCCTGGCAAGAAAAAAAAAGCTTTGTGGTATCGTGGGACACCGGATAGGAACGAAGTTCCTTATCATAAAAATATTAATTTAAAGTTCTATTTGAGATATAAAGTAAAGCATTATTCGGGTATACATTTTTGGAGTTTACTCCTTAAGAATCGATTTACATATATAGGCCCGGGGTATGAAAATTATGGGGACCAAAATCGTACTAGAGAGTATAGCATGTCACACGAAATGCGTTATGCGCCTGATTGGCCAGGTGATGCGTGCGCGCGCCAATCAGGAGCCAACGCGCGGCCGCGTTATCGCAGGTGACGCCGGGCTGCTGCGCCGGCAGTCCGCCACAAAGCCTCGTACTGATCGCGCGTTTCTTTCATTATTGTATTTTCATATATTTGTTAGTCGTTTGTTTTGTGTCTCGTTAATTTGTTAATAATCTGTAGTGTATCGTGTTGTCGTAATATAGAACTATTTCTCGTATTGTTTCGTTTAATTTACCGACATCGTTTTGCTTGTGGCCGGACGCCGTTCGGGTTCGATTCCTGAACGTATCAACTGTTAGTGGGTTGATACCCGAATATAACCCGCTACAAATCATTTATTAATAAAGCTTATTAAATATAAACAATTCCTTCTATCAGTGAATGGACAACTTATATATTAATTGTAAAAGTGAATTATATAGACTTACTTAATTACCGCATCCACGTGTTCCGCAACTCCCGGATCATTCTCACTAGAATACGTAACTTCCATATTTTACTGTATTCAACTGACACAAATTTATATTTATATCCAGTAAACTCCAGTCGTGCGTCGGAGCGGACACACACACTTTTTTTTATTATGATTTTTTAATTGATAAAAATTAAAATAATCGCAAGGGTCAACCACTCCGCAGTACAATGGAGCAGCCTCGCTCTGGGAGAACCGCCTGCATGATTACGGTATCCCCTACGGCAGGTAAGTATGATTCAGCACGAGAACGTCTATCAACTGTGTAACATCTTGTCACCGCTATTCAGGAATTGTTGAATTTACATGCAGCGACATCTGTTGAGAACAAACTAAATATAAAAAATCTTACGTTACGGACGTTTTTGAAGTGAAAACTTCTTTAGAATCGTTGTGATTTCAAACCGGATGCAACGGAAAAAACGACAGGTAAGAGACACAAATACAAAGAATGAGACAGAAATATACATACTATTTAATACAGCGCCATCTGTGAGATTTTTTAATACTAACGTGTGTATGAAAGCTCTTGTAGTAAATTTTAATTTAGGATTATACGTGAAATTAAAATATCAATTCACAGAGGGCGCTACCTTACAATTATTTACTAATGACAAAATTTTACATATACTTAAGACGTTTAGGATAATTGTATTTTAATTTTGGAAGGTTTCACTTCTACCACGTGTGAATTGCACACATTTTGTTTTTTTTCCCATAAGGAACTTCGTTCCAAAAACCTGTTGACCTGAATCTTTAAATGAGCTTTTTTTTCCCTATTCATCTCGATTTCTACTAGATGGATGTTTCACGTCTAGATTTTTCGTTTTTTACACACAGCTATCATAAAACATAAATACCAATCGGGCTTTGCTAGATGCTTTCCCTGATCCCATTATAAATGTAACATTAACTTAACTAGCAATATTCAAAATTTATATTTCCTTAAACAAGAAAATCGGAGTAATCAGTGTTACAATTTGAATTATAATTGTGGATGTTCAGACGATTTATATCGCGTGATAAATGTTAGTTAAGTACCGGGGCATTCGTGAAATTGGATCGGTTGGTACCACCCTCTTCATTGTTCCTCGTCATTGCAAACAAACTTATTTTATATATTAATACTATGGGGTTTTTACGTAGCTACTCTTACTGTTACAACTGAGACCTTCGAACTCATATCTCAAGGTGGGTGGCGGCATTTATGTTGTATTGTCTATGGGCTCCAGTAACCACCTAACACCAGATGGGCCGTGAGCTCGTCCACCCATCTAAGTAATAAATAAAAAAACTAGAAATGCGATTCTATAGTTAACGGCGGCTTAAAATGCGACATATTCACTGCGATTTTGCCCTGAAACAGTAACGCGTTTCGGTTTAAAGGGTTGGGTAGCCGTTGTAACTATACTGAGACCTTAGAACTCATATCTCAAGGTGGGTGGCGCATTTACGTTGTAAGATGTTTATGGGCTCCGGTAGCTGTAAATAAAAAATAAGATAATTAAAAATGGTTTTCTACAATTTATATTGACTGTTTATAAATTATACCTTTATGAAACTAAAATAACTAATCGCAAATCATAGTCAATGTTTTACGTAAAAGCAGAGCCAGATCTCGTACAGTGTGCTTAGTGTGAGTTTTTTGACGCTCTCGATAGCGTAAAAATTAACACAAATTTGTATGGAGTTGGAACAGCGCCCCTAGCGGCAAACGTAGGCAAACATTCCAACTCCATACAAATTTGAGTTAACTTTTACGCTATCGAGGGCGTTAAAAAACTCGCACTAAGCACACTGATGTGTTCCGTCGCCTTCAAGCATGCCGGTCGAAGTTTTTTAATTGCATTGCGTGTTCCAAACGGGAACTTGTGGTTGCGTTATTTCTTCTAAACTATTATTCCTTGAACCTGTGGTACTGCTAATGAAATTCCAAATGTATGTTCACTGGTGGTAGGACCTCTTGGGAGTCCGCACGGGTAGGTACCACCACCCCGCCTATTTCCGCCGTGAAGCAGTAATGCGTTTCGGTTCGAAGGGTGGGGTAGCCGTTGTAACTATACTGAGATCTTAGAACTTATATCTCGAGGTGGGTGGTGCATTTACGTTGTAGATGTCTATGGGCTCCAGTAACCACTTAACACCAGGTGGGCTGTGAGTTCGTCCATACATCTAAGCAATAAAAAAATATATAAAAAAAATGCACCATTTTCTTTTTATCGAAAACTTTATTTTATTTTAAAGCTATTAACGTGATTTAGGACGACATTTTTATTTAATGGTACCTTTTGGAGTAATAGCGTGTAATAGTTGTGTGGCGGTAGCCATCGTAGAACATAAGATATTTGACATATACCCGAATCTCGCTTACGACATTTTCAAGGTAAGCTTGCATATATACTATACAAGTACCGACCAAAAACATTTGGACCGTCGGTCTACCGAGCAACATCAACCGCTCGGTGGAAGATCTTCCTTCAGTCGTTTTCTCCTCAATGTAGGTACCGATCGTTATTTTTTAAAAGTTTAATCTAACAGTTATTGTCAAGATAGTGTTCTGAATTTTATGGAAATACAGAATAGAAGCAGTCTGGTTTAATTTACAAATGTTAATGATGTTAAATGAAAGTAAAAGTTAATTAGTTAATAAAACGATCACTAGTTGTATCAATACTCATTGCAGATGTAAGGACGAAATTTCGTAATGTCGCCATGAATTATCCGTTTGCTCTTTCCTCGTAACTTATAATAATAAATAAATAATAAATATTTTACTAACAATCACGCCACGTTAACTGGTCCCGTGATAAGTTCGTAAAGAACTTGTGTTACAGGTACCAGATAACGGATATAAATGTAAGATTTTTATTATACACATACATATTATTATATTTAATAGACAACCATAACCCTGGAAAAGACATTTATGTTTATCATACAAATATCTTCCCTTGGCGGGATTCGAACCCGCGACCCCCCTGTGTAGTGACCATGTCACTTACCACTACACCAGACGGCCGTTATATATATACGCCACATAATTATTTTTTTGTAGCCACATCACCGTTGAATCATATAAATAATTACTTGCGCAAATTGAATTATGCTCACCTGCCGCACACACCAGACATAATACACTAAAAATAGATAAGCTCAGACACCCTAATGGCGGACGTGATTCTCGTTTAACTAGAATATGTTCCACGCATAATAGTGTTTTCTCAGAACAAGTACACGAAAATAGTTATAATTAACGTTTGTAAGACTTTTCCGGTCGTCGACGAGTAAATTAACCCACAGACACAGCCCACTGAGTTTCTCTTGTTTTTTTTTATTTTTTATTGCCCTTGTAGGCAGACGAGCATACGGCCCACCTGATGGTGAGTGGTTACTGTCGCCCATGGACTTCAGCAATGCCAGGGGCAGAGCCAAGCCGCTGCCTACCGCTTAATACTCTCCACAAGCCTCGTTTGGAGAAGGACATGTCATAGCGCTTGGGAAACACCGTGGAGGGGAGTTCATTCCATAGCCGGATGGTACGTGGCAAAAAAGTCCTTTCGAAACGCACTGTGGATGACCGCAGTGGCTCCAGGTAGTATGGATGAACTCTACTCCGGTGGTGGGCGGTGCGATGGTAAAAACGAGATGCCGGTATCATCTCGAACAATTCCTCAGAGCACTCCCCATGGAACATACGGTACAAAATACAGAGGGAACCGAAGTCCCTCCGCAGACCCAGAGGCTCCTTCACGCCGGATCTTCTCAGTGGTCGGCCAGATCTTTTTCTGTCACAAACAGAGGAGGTCTCATTGCACCTATTAATAGCCCGGAACACAAACATTTTACTAATACCAAGCGTATGGAGAGTTTTAAAAATTGCATTTGGCTCCATACCTACTTTGTGTAATGCAATCACAGCGATTCGGTACTCTTTATCACCCCACTCCATTTTAATATCGCAAAGTATTGTACAATGTATTGGCGCCAAAATGAGAAAGCTCAATGAGCCATCATATAAAAATTACAGATTCCAAATTCAAATGTAATATTTTGTTTATTTTTAATTTTTTAGTTTAGTAACAAATTTATTTAATACAATTTATGATATTTATTATAAAAAAAAAGAACACAATTCCTAACCTAAAAGTACATGTTATTATCCGCAACATGCTTCGTCAGATTACAGAAATAAAGTTATCAGCAACATGCTTCGTCAAAAAGTACAATACTTACTTTCAGCTGCAAGCGTCGTCATTTTTAATTGTAGCAGTATTTATGGCCAGACTAAGTATTTAAATTAAAAAGAATACCGATTCGATTATTTAGCACACGATGCTATTCCTATCGAAGGAATAAGTCGTGGACATATTGTGTTAAGTACGTAAAAACTCAGTGGACTGTGTCTATGGGTTAGTTCGCTCGATATATATATTATATATATTTTTTCTATTGTCTTTGTATTTGTATATCTTCGATTCGAATATCGTCGTATGAAGGAAACAGATGTTAGATTACTAAAATTTAATAATTAATACTTAACACTCAAATAGTAATTACAAACTCAATACCATGATATTTTCAATACGGATATTCGGATTCCGCTTTTGATCTCCCCATTAGTTGAATTATTAAGTTGAAGTCGAATTACTGAAGACCGGAGCTAAAAGGGCCCGCCAATTAGGCCGAGAATCGATTTCACCGTCTCTGGGATCAGTCGCTAGGATCGTTTAGTTTTTAATAACTCTCCTGGCGAGGCTTAGAGCAAATGCACCGTCATTGATGGTATTAGTAGCTTTTTTTCATTGTTTAGATGGGTAGACGATCTCACAGCCTACCTGGTGTTAAGTGGTAACTGGAGCCCATAGACATCGTAATAGACAACGTAAGTGCGGCACCCACCTTGAGATATAAGTTCTAAGATCTCAGTGTAATTACAACGGCTGTCCCACCCTTCAAACCGAAACGCATTACTGCTTTACGGCAGAAATAGGTAGAATGGTGGTACCTACCCGTGCGGATTCACAAGAGATCCTACCACCAGTAATTACGCAAATTATAATTTTGCAGGTTTCATTTTTATTACACGATCTTATTCCTTCACCGTGGAAGTCAATCGTGAACATTTGTTTAGTACGTATTTCATGAGAAAAATTGGTACCCGCCTAGGATTCGAACCCCGGTGCATCGCTCAACACGAATACACTGGACGTCTTATCCTTTAGGCCACGACGACTTCAAAATCTCTATAGTACAACGTCTCTTTTAAATCGGAACGCATTATTGTTTCCCGCAAGACACCGTAAAATCAGTAAAATGACGTAGTAAAATAGCTCCTAAAATTAAAGACACGTCAATGGCAAAAAGTAAAAGCTATTGCTAAAAGAAGAAAAAAAAAATTAAAGGCACAAGGGCCGATATCGCGGATTTTCCGCGATTTCAAGTTTAAAAAATGGGCTAATTGGCATTCGTCAGAAACTAACAACTCCTCAATTATAAAGTCGATTTACGATTCAAATAGTTTGGTTCAAATAAGTGAGCCAGAGCCATAGATGATTCCGTCGTGGTCGCTTTTCCAGCGTGTTTTATTAAAAACCTTTTTTTGTATTTCAATTTCGTATTTATGTGCCTTTTTTAATAATCTAAAACAATGGACTCACCCACCGGTCTATGGTTTAGATGTATTTGCTTTCATATTCTACGTAATACCTACACGTTTAATTAACTTTTTTTTTTTGTAATTATATTTCGCTTTTGTTTTTATTCGTCGAGTCGAATGTTCAAATTCCAAATTCATTGTTCTTCTTTACGTTTTTATTATTAATATTTTTGTTTTATTCTTGCCTCGAAATTTTTGTTATAACTTTTATGAATATACAATATAATAGTTACACTCTGGTATGAATTTTACATTACATCTAAGCAAACAGGAGATAAATAGTCCAGACACTGCGCTAACTGGAATTGGTGACACCGCGATTATTAATGTGGTCATTAATGATTTAATTTGTTCGATGAGTAACGGCTAAAGTATGGAAACGATGAGTAGGCAGCGGCTTGGCTCTGCCCCTGGCATTGTTGAAGTCCATGGGCGACGGTAACCACTCACCATCAAGTGGGCCATATGCTCGTCTACCTAAAAGGGCAATAAAAAAAAAGTAACATATTGTACACATATTGTAGTAACATATTATATAACATATTGTAACGTATAACATATTGTAGTAACATATTGTATAAAAAAAGATATTTTTTTATTAATAATACGTTATTATTAATGGCAACAGTTTTCTTGTACAATTCTAAGATAAAAAACATGTGTTTTGGTTCGAAGAGAAAAAGAGTTTAATACAAAACAGACTCCTACCCCATATGTAACTACACTGAGATCTTAGAACTCATATCTCAAGATGGGTGGTGGCATTTACGTTGTAGATGGCTCCGGTAACCACTTAACACCAGGTGGGCCGTGAGCTTCGTCTACCCATCGAGACAAAAAAAAAAAGTCAAGGTATCAATAAAATTTTGCGTTTCTCTATCGAAACACGAAAATAGTTTTATCAAACTCATGCTAAGTTTGTTCTAATTTAGAAACAAAAAGCTAAAATTTAATCGAAAGACATTTCAACAAAACAATTCTGAAACACAAAGAGGACTAGTCGGAACGAAATTAGTTGACTGCAACTGCTCGTTGTGTACCCCTTAATTGTACTTTACCGAGAGAGACTTTAATATAGACTAGATATAGAGCGCTACTTGAAAAATGAGTTTATTGTCCACGACTCTACAGTTATGTAACGCAGGATATATTTGGACCATCTTGTTACTTTTGTCCCATCGATGTATTCATACGAATAAGTGGAGTGCTCTGAGCCGTTTTTTGAAATACTTCAATTTTTTCTTAAACATCGCAATGCTGGGTATAATATTTTTAAGCAAATTCAAAAAAGGAGGAAGTTCTCAATTCGACGGTATGTTTTTTTTTTTTATGTTTGTTACCTCATAACTTTTGAATGGGTGAATCAATTTTGATGATTCTTTTTTTATTAGTATGTATTACTTTTGATATAAACAGTTCTTAATACGCTTTTATTAGCTTCAGACGTATGTATGTTTGTAACGGAATCTTTGAACATGATTTTGACCCCCTTTAAAACGTTGGATTAACTCGAAATTTGATATACTTATTAAGGACCTATGACAGTTCAATATGAAAGAATAAAATTGAAAAAATAATAACAATGGAAAAATTGAAATTCAACTAAACAATGAAAAATAAATAATAGTTTAATAATACTAAAAAAATACGGTTTTTATAGAAAATCCAACTAACAGATAGAAAATAAATTTTAATAAATTAGAATTAAAAATAGTTTAAGAAAAAATGATTTTATTGTAAAAAAGCGTGGGGTGCTTTTCAGGATATTATCAAAATAACCCTTCTACTCATATCTATTTATAAAATATTTATAACTACTGATACCATGTACCCCACGCTTTTTTTACAATATTTCTTTTGAAAATTTTTTGGAAAATGTATTGCTAAAGCTTTCTGTCTCTAATAAACAAATTTTGGTATGTGGTGATTTTAATATTAATCTTTTAGAAAACACAAATACCACTATTAGATTCAGAACACTGTTAAAGTCATATAACCTCCCAAACTTATTTTTAGAGCCTACTAGGACAACGACCACATCGGCAACATGTTTAGATAACATATTTACAAATGTAACACCGACTAACAAAAAAATTATTAATCAGTTAACATCAGACCATAGTGGACAATTTCTGTCTTTTGAATCTAATATGAATTCTAAAGATAAAAATACTCTTGTGATTGTTCCTATTAATAAAAAACGAATTGAGAAGTTTAGAAATAATATTAAGCAAGAACATTCAGAAATTATTTATAACAAAAACCCAAATTTGTCATACCAGAATATGTTTCAGAGAATTAATTTGGTCTTTACTGATATATTTATTCCTAAAACTGTAACATTAAAAAACAAAACAGTGTTCAGCGAGTGGGCCACCACCGGAGTGTACAAAAGTAGAAAAAAGTTATATGATCTGTACTCTGAAAAAGCTTATAATAATGATGAAACATTTCATCAATATGTCAGGAACTATTCAAAACTATTTAGAAAAGTTTGTTTAGCGGCAAAATCTTTACATTTAAGTGATTTAATAAAAAATGCCCCTGACAAGATAAAGATGACTTGGAACATCATTGGTAGAGAAAGTGGAAAAGTCAGAAATAGCCACCAAGAATTCTCATTAAAAATAGATGATAAATTGGTAACTAGTCATGAAGATGTGGCTAATGCTTTTGAAAAGTTTTTCTCTGACATTCCAGTTTCAACTACCACTTCTCTAAATTCATCCCCCACAGCAGCTGAAATATTATTGCATAAACATGTCAACAAATGTAATGAAATTTTTAAATTTAAGGAAATTAATTCAAGCAGTGTAATAAAAAGTTTTAATAGCCTTAATGTAAAAAATACAGCTGACTTGTGGGGAATATCAGTAAAGATTTTGAAGTCTGTAATAGACATTATTGCTCCTCATCTTGTTAGTATTTTTAATGATTGTATTAGGTGTGGTGTATTTCCTGACTTAATGAAACATAGTAAAGTGATTCCTCTTTTTAAATCTGGTAGTACTGATGACCCCTCTAACTATAGACCTATTTCAGTACTCCCTACGTTGAGTAAAATTTTTGAAAAAATTATTTTGACCCAACTTTTAGAACATTTTAATTCAAATAACCTGCTTCATAATAAACAATTCGGGTTTACCAGGGGTCGCTCTACAACTGATGCAGGTGCTTATCTAGTCAAAAATATTTTTAAATCTTGGGAGGAATCGCATGATTGTCTTGGAATTTTCTGTGACTTATCCAAAGCATTTGACTGTGTTGAACATGAAACATTGGTGAGGAAACTACATCACTATGGTATTAGGGATGGTGCATTGGAACTTATTACTTCCTATTTATCAGGACGGATACAAACAGTAGATGTGAAAGGTAATAGATCTTCAGGCACCTTGTTGAAAATGGGTGTACCTCAGGGTTCCATTTTGGGTCCTTTTTTATTTTTAATATATATAAACGATTTACCTAGTTTTATTGAGTCCCGACACGAGGTCGTATTATTCGCAGATGATACATCTTTATTATTTAAAATTAAACGACAACTACAAGTCTATGACGAAGTGAATGATGCGATTTCGTGTGTGGTTCATTGGTTCCGTATCAATAACCTATTATTGAATAGTAAGAAAACTAAATGTATTAAATTTACTTTAAAATGTATTAAACCATCTTTAGATGTGAGACAAGTGGATAGTGATGTAATTGTTTCTGAGGAATCATTGGAGCTTGTTGAGTCAACCGTATTTCTTGGTATAACAGTGGACTCCAAACTGCAGTGGGGACCTCATATTCATAAATTGGCGAGTAAGCTCAGCTCTGCAGCATACGCAGTAAAAAAAATTAGAATGTTAACAAACGCGGACACGGCTCGTTTAGTTTACTTTAGTTACTTCCACAGTGTCATGTCCTATGGCATTTTGCTATGGGGCAATGCGGCCGATGTAGAAATGATATTTATTCTGCAGAAAAGAGCTATACGTGCTATTTATAACATGCACTCAAGGGAATCCCTGAGGGAGAAATTTAAAGAAATTAAAGTTCTCACTATGCCATCCCAGTACATTTTTGAAAATTTGATGTATGTTCGTAAACATATTGAGGAGTTTCCTAAACAGTCGGACATACATAATAGAAATACTAGGAACAAACACAAGCTTGTTGTGCCGATGAGTAGGTTACATAAGATACGAAATTCATTCGGGTGTTTGTCTGTGCGCCTGTACAACAAAATCCCACATGATGTTCAGAACCTACATATACATAGGTTTAAGAAAACTATTAAAGAACATCTGTGCAATAAAGCTTACTATAAAGTCAATGATTATCTAGAAGATTGCACAAAGTGGGAATGAGTTGCTCGCTCCAGGCATTTCAATATAGTAGTAATTGTTACGTTATAATACTCAGTGTAAAAAATTCATATTTAAAAAAAAAAAAAAATATTAAAAAATAAATAAATAATAATTTTATATGTAAAAAAAAAAAGACATGCCCGCTGAGTTTCTTGCCAATTCTTCTCAGGACGGAGGCTAGTTCTTGTGAATTGGCGGTAGTTCTTTTGACGTTCAACAAGTATGTACTTTCATTTATGTTGAATAAAATTTTTTTGATTTGTTTTGATTTGATTAATAAAATCGTTTTTTCTTAAACTATTTTTAATTCTAATTTATCAAAATTTATTTTCTATTTTTAGTTGGATTTTCTATAAAAGCGTATTTTTTTTGGTTTTGTAAACTATTTATTTATTTATTTATTGCTTAGATGGATGGATGAGCTCACAGCCCACCTGACCTGGTGTTAAGTGCTTACCAGAGCTCATAAACATCTACAACGTAAATGCCCCCTGGAGACATGAGTTCTAAGGTCTCAAGTATAATTACAACGGTTGCCTCACCCTTCAAACCGAAGCGTATTACTGATTCATGGTAGAAATAGGCAGGGTGGTGGTACCTACTCGCGCGGACCCACAAGAGGTCCTACCACCAGTTAAGTTCTTTGATAATAATCACAAATCACTTCGACTATTATGTTCTTTTAATGTACTGGGTATTTGATGTCCTATTGTGCGGTGAGTACTGACCCAAAGTGATTTTAATTGATCATTGATAATCTCAGATCAATATAAAATTTGTATATAAAAAAGAAAAGTAAAAAACAAGCCAGTGCCTTTTACTTACTTGGAAAATTGCCAACCAAATCAATATATTTATTTTATAAGTTAATTTTTTTTATAAAGAAAAAAGCAACAAGAACAAAACAATTATATTCTATAAGCCAGAAATGTAACAAGAAACGTAATTGCCTGACCCTCGCCCCCCGCAGTCCTGTGAGGTCATCGACCCAGATCTTCAGATGATTTTTAATTAAGTTCATTGCGTGCAGTTCTAAAAGCAAAGAATGACTTTGGATTTTCTTCTTAGGCATCACAGGACCATGGACGTGTATTCGTATCCGGGAAGAAATAGTCCTGACGCATAAGAAGAGATACGTTCTAGATATTTTTTGTAACTTTGTTGGAATACAATCGACCGCGTGACAAGACCGCCTGTGTACACCAATGCCTTCAATGGGAGGCAATTTAGGCACACCATTCTTTGTGTCCCTGGAAAAATATATATGGCTAAAATATTTTTTTTGCTGGACAGGTGTTCGAACCTACGGAATACCTGATGTTAAATGATTGCTGTAACAGGATCGCTTGTCGGCCATACGAATTCATGAATGATGCACATGCTGAGCAAACCTGCAATAAGTATTACAAAAATATCATCCTTAAATTCCACGTCAGACGACGATGAAATTACTTAACTAAAAATTAATTAAATGAGCTTCACGCAGATGTTCGAGGTAAGGTGATGCCTTAAGATCTTAGTAGGAAGGAAATAACGTTTTCGGAATTATATTTGAAATTATATTGCGCTAGTCGGTCTGACAGTCGTTGTCATGTCAATTTACACTGACAAGGGAACTCTTTGGAACTCTTAAACTGGTCCTTATGTCACACAATGACAGTTCACATAAAAAAGTCAAAATTTAACAAAAAATTCTACGTTTTTTTGTTTAGACGTGTATACAAGATTGCTTTTTTGAGGAAGCCCAATTTTTATCGTTTTTATATTAATTAAAGGGAAATAAATAGCTTTTTATCACAATATTACGCAAAAACTAAAGCGTTCTCATTTCGGCACACTATCATAAATAAATAATTGTCGACGATTTATTTTCAAAGTCAAACATTTCATTTTTGTATTGTTGATAAAAATCGTACGGAATTAGTGTTAGAACATTAATAAATACCCCTCACAATCAATTAAAACTGAATCATATTACTGCTTACTCAATGGATGGTTACCTACCAAAGTTTGTTTAAATAATAAGTTCAATTGAATCTGAGCCTTATGGTTCCTAGACTACAACACTAACCACTTAACCATGACGCCATGTTGTTTAACCTATATTTATTTACCAATTTCCCATTCATTGTAATAAATAAAACACGGTCCTATTATAACTAATTGGTTGGAAGAAACCAACATGATATTAAATAGAATGATATGCGTATGTCATGTTAAAGAATTTGCAAATCACATAAATACAGACTTAAACATCTCACATAACTGACTATTAAATAACTTAGACCACGTTTAGAATGGAACAACAATGTTTTAGTTTTTTGGATCACTAGAGGTGATTTAAAAATTAATCATCATGGGATTTCACTTAGCTAAAATTTTCGATTCAAAATTAATAGACTACATCGTTAGACAACTAGCGATCAATTGCGAAAATAAAGTAAAACCTACTGATAGAGTATGTTGTAAGCACCCACATTTATTGTCAGGAACAGCTACAGCCACGGTATTGTTTATTACTGCCTCGAAGCAGTCATGTGTTTATATCTTTAGGTTAATTTGACATTTTGATATCTACGCGCTGCGGGAATAACTTAAGATTTTATCTGTAAATATTTTGATTTACAACTGAAAATATTATGTAGGTATTTATTTACTAGTTGTAGAATTTTCAGAATTGGTCCAACAGCCATGAAAACAAGACAGAGAATATTGCACAAACTATTTTGATAGCCTTTTTGTTTAAGTCGAACATGGCCCCTTCGTCATAAAGATCAAAATATTATGTTTCTTAATTCATTTGATAATCCAAAAAGGTAAATATGCAAATCGCTAAACTTAGACTCTTGAACGGTATTTAAAAAGCAATAGTGTGTAAGCGCAGCCTTATGTTATCGTTAAGCCGTATTTAAGCTTTATAAGCTCTTCAAATAGAATCTGGACACAGAAAAGAAACAAATTGACGCAATGAGGGTTGAAGAAAAATCATTCGTTCGTGAAAATTTTCAAGCAAACATAACCAACTGTAACGAATTTCCTCCGTCACTTGAAAGACACATTCGAAATATTATAATTAAGGAAGGCTATACTAAATATAGTGTAGATAAAAGAGAAATATGCACAAATGGTGGAAACTATCTCGCTTCGCTTTACGAAATCGACATAAAAGGTACAACACAAAAAGGAAAAAAAGAAACGAACATTTTCATTAAGAAAATGAAGCCGGGCGAAAATAGTATGAAAATTATATCAATACCAGAAGCATATAAATTCGAAACATTTGCCTATGAAGAATTGTTAAAGGTATATACAGAACTGCAAAATGAAGCTAAAGTACCTGCCGATGAAAGATTCAAAGCGGTAAAAGATTTTGGGGAATTTGATGCTCAAGCTATCATACTCGAAAATTTAGCGAAAAAAGGATATAAAACTGCTCACAGGATGGACGTTGTGTCTTTGGAATACGCTGAAATGGCAATCAAGCAATTAGCAAAATTCCATGCTTTATCTTTTGCTTTACGGGAAAGAAAGCCGGAATATTATGAATCTAAAATTAAGACGATCCCATCGCGTTTGAATCTAGGAAACGAATGGAATGGTTTCGTAAAGTCAATGCAAGCTTTAACTTTGAATTTTTTGAATGATAACTTGAGGAAGAAAGTGGAGAATATTTTGCCGCGTTTATTCGATAATATAACGGATTATTTTGAAGGAAATGATTCAGCTGTATGTTGTTTGTGTCACGGAGATTTTAGACCTAATAACATTATGATGAAAGAAATAGTAAGTAGTTCTTTTTTTGCATCTAAATTTTACAAATCATATTTTTATTAAGTTTTTTTCCGTTAAATATAGTGCCAAATTCTAGATTATATTTTGGTTGGATAACGTATTAGTTATAAAAGTCCAATAAAGTTACTACATTTTTATTTTTAAATAAAATAAATCATATTTGTTCCAGGATGGTGAAATATCAGAAACAATTCCAATCGATTACCAACTGATATACTATGGATGTCCAATAATAGATTTCTTATACTTCGTATTCACGGCAACCGACAAAGAATTCAGAAGAGCTCATTTAACACACCTGAAAACCCTATATTACGATACAATGCAAAATTTTCTTGAATATTTTGATATTTCTATAGAATCCGTGTATTCTAAAACAGATTTCGATAATGATTATAAGAAAAAACTTGATTACGGTTTAATTGTTACCATTTTGTATTGCCCCTTTATGTTTGTGGACGAGAACGACGTACCCGACATTACTGAAGCTGATCTAGGCAATATATCGTTTACTTTACATGATAAATACAAAGATAAAATCCAGGGAACTGTTGAGGACTTCATTGAATGGGGATTAATTTAAGGGCACTAAGCCCGTTCGTTGTCCATAACGACGCAACAGAAAAACTATTTTTTTATTTGATGATTAGGTATTTTAATCAATAAATATCCTATCTTTAAATTGACAGTCTACTAAGAAGGAGATTTGATGAACATGAAAACTGAAAATATAGAGGAACTGTGATTTTCAGACTTTAGAATGAAAATATCAAAAACAGAAACTTTGAATAGATTTTTCTTCCTACATTTTGGGTGTCGGAAATACATACAAGAAAATAAAATGTACAATCAAACCGCAACGCTAATATTACAAAGATAATCCGACCGGGAATCAAACCTGACTTTGTGACAGAGTTAGGGACGCCAATAACTCGACCAAAAAACGTATTGGGAAAGGATAACTTTAGTTTCTTTGTGGTAATGGTATTTGGTGAATAATTATCAGTGGTACGTGTGTAACCAAACAAATGTAAATCCAGGTTTGTTTGGATGTATATATTTGTCCCGAATGTGTTCCTAAGCCATTTATTTAATTGTAGCGACACTTGGTACAGCTGCTGTTGGTACTCATGAGGGACAATTTTGATCATAGTATCAATATCAATGTACATTAGGTGGTGCAAGAGTAATTTCAAGAGACCAATGTTTCCATACATTTGGCGCAAGTTACAGAGAAGCGAGAGCGATTAACATTGATTGTAAATAAATTATTGAAAATATTCATGGTCATCATGATCATATTATTATCATTCACGTTCATCTTCGATTCTCAAATTAGAATTCAAATCGAGGGGAGAAAAGCTTCTTTGTCATTAAAGTTTCGTCTTATTTGGTATTAGTATCAACAATTCGCTGTTTTTAATTGAACTTCTATAAAGTTTATCCCCTTCAAATAGCTGAAGAAGTTTTTTTTATATAGTAAAATAAATATTGTATTGTATAGTTGAAGAATATTTATTCCAGAGTTTAAGCTTTAAATGGCTCTCCTGGAAAGTTGCTAAAATTTCGCTTAAACCAAATAGCCTTTCTTCACCCGTCGAAATAATTTATATATCAAGATTGTTTTTTGAAATAAAGTTTATAATCGTTGATTTGAAGTTCGCTGAATCGCCTCCATTGGCCTTGGTTGCTTTGTAGTGTCCAAAATGGCATGAACTAAATTACTGTTTTAAAAAGGGTATACAAAGTAATTATTTATTTTTATAGTTAAATTAGTTAAAAGTTAATTGTTTATTCATAAAGTCGTTTTTTTCTGTACCTATTCGCTGGTAGCCTGAGAGGCTATTCCAGCTACGCCCGGACGGGTAGGCGAACTCACGGGCTCAACCTGAAAGAGTTTGCTATCACTAGCCCTAGCAAGAGCAGTGCTTCGCAGAATTTACCAACGGATCGGAATCGCGACCCACTGAGAAGAGCCGGCGAGAAACTGAGTGGGCGATAAAGTAGTCAAGGTTATAGTTATTAAAGGAGAACTATGTAGACACTAATTACAAATTACTTTTGTAATCCAATAACTTTGTCGTAAATTTAAATCCAATGTTTTTTGTATTGAAATTCAAAATTTACATTTAAAAATAAAGATTAAACTTTTATGTTTTATTTTTGTTGTGTTATGTTATGTTTTATGATAAGAGGTTTTTTCATAACTCACTTATATTAGTTAAGTGTAGATGAACTTTGTGTAAAATGTAAATCAACTGATAAACCCATGGTCACATTGCCGATGTCTATTAGCTGATGTCCACCATCAGGTGCGCGTATGCTCGTCTATAACCTAAGACAAAAATAACAAGGCAGCGTAAATGCTTCTATTTGGTTATAAGTTGAAATTAAAAACATTAAGATTTGAGAATTTAAAATGTCCACTAATACCTTAAAATTTCAACGTGGCCTAATGCAAAAGGGAGCTACTAAGCTCTGTGTAGTTTGATAAGCTATTTGTTGATAGATGTAAACGTTTTTTTTTTATTGCTTAGATGGGTGGACGAGCTCACAGCCCACTTGTTGTTAAGTGGTTACTGGAGTCCATGGACATCTACAACGTAAATGCGCCACCCACCTTGAGATATAAGTTCTAAGATCTCAGTATAGTTACAACGGTTGGTCCACCCTTCAAACCGAAACGCATTACTGCTTCACGGCAGAAATAGGCAGGGCGGTGGTACCTACCCGTGCGGACTCACAAGAGGTCCACTCACACCAGTAATGAAAACCAATCAAACGAACCTCAACGTATTAATATATATTTATACGTATCACGTATTAATATATTATACTAGTGGTCCACCGGTAGTCGAAATTCGACTATAATTGACAAATATAAGGTATGCATGCCTATCTCTGTCAAATACATGGTAGTGTGTGTAATGTATTCTTTATTGATTTAATGATTTTTTTATGCATAACTAAAAAAAAATTGACATTCTGCACTCCTTCCCTATATTCCCTATAGGTGTGACACTACCATGTATGTAACACTACACATATACACTGTGTTTATTGTCAAACTTTTGTTATTGTTGAAAGTCTGTGGTAACACTGAATATAGATTAATAATGTTTGTCTTTAACATTATTTGTCTATAGTGTAGTCTTCGCGAAATCTGTGATTATACTCTTAGAAGTACCACAAGCACCGGTCACCGTCCTCGTCGAACCCGTCGCTTGCGACGAAGGGCTCGACGAGCGAATTAACCCATAGACACAGCCCACTGAGTTTCTCGCCGTATCTTCTCAGTGGGTCGCGTTTCCGATCCGGTGGTAGATTCTGCGAAGCACTGCTCTTTTGCTAGGGTCAGTGTTAGCATCACTCCGGTTTGAGCCCTGTGAGCTCACCTACTAGTTAAGGTTACGCTGAAATAGCCTCTCAAGGCTGGCTATCAGCTTAGGTAGGAAAAAAAAATGAATTTACTATTTGAAACAAAAAAAATGAATTTACTATTTGAAACTATTTGAAGTACATTACAAAAAACTACATTTTGAACAATGAATTATTTTTGAATTCCCGCTCCAAATTCTTTATCATCACTAATAAAACGAATATTTCCGATCCACAGCGAAGTCATCCGAAGATGACGTCATTGGCTTGAGCGTCAACTATCTCGATGTTAGTTAACCAGTTCTATAGAAGCACAAATCACAATTTGATGCAGTATTGTGGTCACTTAGACTGGGACTTAATAACGAGTTATATATACAAGTGAATTGTTCAGGAACTAGATTGTTTAGAATTTATTTAAATGTGTGTTTTTGTCTTAGGGCATTACGAATTTTAGTGGATATATATTTAACCTTTAAATACCATAAGCTTGTGTCACGTGTATGTTTAGACAAATATGTAATACTGATACAAACAGACTGATGTATACGAAGGTGTTTATCTGATAATTTTTGCGCAATTAGTGCATTACGTTGTTTACAAAGTGGCCTTATATATAGGAGTATTTTTGTTCATTTTATTCACAATTTATGCAATTATAACGTAATCTCACTAATAAAGAATATATTTGAATGAAATTGGTGTAAAATTGTCCGGGAATAGTTACATATTATTTTGTAATAAAATGGCACAAGAACTACCAATAAAAGTAAAGGAATCTATTCAGAAAATAATACAAAGAGAAAACTTTGTATCTCACGATGTTGAAACAAAGAAAATATATCCAGATGGATCTGGATTTATGGGCGACTTATATGTTGTAGATGTCAGAGGAACAACAAAAGACGGCCGCAAAGAAATGAGTTTGTTTGTTAAGCAAATTATACACAATGCAGAACGTATAAGTATTTATTCGGTCGAAGATATCTTTGCAAGAGAAGCATTGGCTTATAGAGAGCTCTGTCCGGTTTTCGAAGATCTTCAAATCGAAGCTGGAATACCTGAAAACGAGAGATTTAAAATGGTAAAAAAACAAGAATGTACAAAAGACGTTATCATTTTAAAGAATGTTTGTAAGAAAGGCTATAAAACGTACTACAGAATGGACGTAGTGTCTCCGAAATTTGCGGAATTGGCTATCAAAGAATTGGCGAGATTCCATGGTCTCTCATTGGTTTTGGAAAAGCAGCGTCCGAAATATTTCGATGAGGTATTCAAGTGCTTGAAACAACCTTTTATTTTCGGTGAAGCTTGGAATGATTTCGTGGGAAACGTTTCTAAATCGTCAATAAAACTTTTGGACGATGATAAAAGAGAGAAATATGGAGATAAGATCATGAATATTGTTCATAAATATGAAGATTATATTTCGGATACCAAACACTTTAGTACTTTATGTCATGGTGATTATAAAAATTGCAATATTATGGTTAAAGAAAAGGTGAGTTTTATTATAACATGAAGCAGAGAATATCGTGTACGTAATGAAATTAAGAATCCATAATGCATGAAGATCCTCATACTGCCTTAGGAGGTAGGTCAGATTACGACCCGCCACATGGTAAGTAATCACTGTCACTTACGGACTTCACCAAGGCCAGAGGCACGAGCTACCGCCATTAATATCTCCTTTAAATGAATGAATCCTTTATTCTACACCAAAATAAAACAAAACAAATGCAAAAAATTCAACACAATAGTACAATGGACGTTCCTATCGCTAAGAGCGATCTCTTTCAGACGCCCATCAGGTAGACAAGTATCGTCTGATCTTAAACCACTTTTGAAGAAGAATATTGCATCAGTTTAAGTCTGTTCTATGTATTCGAGGGTAGGTTAGCAGTTAGTAGCAGTGAGATTAATTCAAGTTTCCACATCCGTAACGATGTCCACGGGAGCTAGTTTAAAGTCCAACTTTCTGTTAGTAATTTATAAAAAAATGTTTAAAACATTATCTTTCTGTCTTTGTTTGTCATGTACCTATCCGGAAGTGACTCCCTCCATGATGTTTCTTCAGCGCTATGACGCGCCTTTCTTCAAACGTGGTTTGAGAAGAGTACTTAGCGACAGCCAACTGCTTATGGTCTATAAGCGACTGTGGTGCTTCTGAAGAATAAAGACCATTAAAAGCATTGCACGCAATTGTCGTCATCCTCAAACCGGCTTCAGACACAATACCCTATATTGCAAAAATGGATGAAAGATTTCACGGCTTGCATTGTGTTCAGTGATTTCCGGAGTCCGTAAACACAGAAATTTAATGTCTCCACCTTAAAATATGAGATTGAAGTCTTGATTATATTGTAAAAAGGCCTCTAAGCCGTGTTACTGATTTGATAAGTGGAATAGCGGTGATGCGATAGATGCCATTTAAATTTCGACCTCATGTCTCAAGGTGGGTAGCGGCATTCTTATCGTCGTATCCTGGGTAACATTAAAGTTCGCTGAACTCGACTACTCATCAACAGGAATAAAAATAGCCGCCATATCGTTTAGGGTTATCAAACACAACGAGCTATCAGAAATAAATATAGCTGCATAAAATTTATTTATACAGCGGCGGTCAATGCCATGTTATCATCGAATATCATATTTAATTATGTAAATTAATCATAATTAATCAAATGTAATAATCAAGTTTAGTTATATTTGTTTTTTTTATATTAAGCGTAGATAATTTTTTTTTTTTTATTTTGTAACAAAGTATTATTCTGGATTTCTTATTTCTTAAAATTTATCATTGTATTTTTACTTTTTTTAATTTCAAGATGTTGCACTGTCGATTGCACCAATAATTGAGGTGACATCTGTCGTGTACTTATTGTCAATTTGTCAATGTTTTGTATTGACGAACACTTTGTTGGTACAACTAAATCAATAAGTAAATAAATGTACCTGCAGATTTTCGATGGTTATATTTAGAGATTGTTGCAAGGCTGAATTTGGAAATGTAACTTGAGTGTCGAAGTCGAATTCTTGATTGTCTATTGTCTATATTGTATGACTATTGTCTCATCCTTGAACGAATGTCAGTTTTGCGGTAGAAATAAACATGTTAATTGTGCTCATTCGTGCGGGCTTAGATTCCGCCAGTAATCAGGCAAATTTATATGGTATACAGGTTTAATTTGACACAGTGATATTCTCTATTTTTTTTTATTATTTTTTTTATTGCTTAGATGGGTGGACGAGCTCAGAGCCCACCTGGTGTTAAGTGGTTACTGGAGCTAATAGACATCTACAACGTAAATGCGCCACCCACCTTGAGATATAAGTTCTAAGGTCTCAAGTATAGTTACAACGGCTGCCCCACCCTTCAAACCGAAACGCATTACTGCTTCACGGCAGAAATAGGCAGGGTAGTGGTACCTATCCGCGCGAACTCACAAAAGGTCCTACCACCAGTAATTACGCAAATTATAAATCAATCACGTAGATAAAGTTATCGGTGTTTTGTTCTTCAGAACGGAGCCTGCTTCGAAGTTTTGCCAATTGACTTTCAAATCCTCCACTACGGGTGTCCTATTAACGACCTCATATACTTCATCTTCACCGGAACGGACCAGGCGTTCAGAAAAGAGCATATGGAAAACTTGAAAGACCTATACTATGAGACTTTGAAAAATTTTGTTTCGAATTTCGGCGTGAGACTAACGGAGGTGATATCGAAAGGAGAATTCGATGAACTATTCAAATCGAAGCTGGATTTTGGTTTAATGATTAACTGCTTTTACGTGCCGTTTATGTTCTCGGCCGAGAACGATGTGCCTGACGTCACTGAGCCCTTAGGTGATATAAGCTTCAAGACGGATGAGAGGTTCGGGATTCGATTTAGAGAGGTAGTCGACGATTTTATAGAATGGGGCTATTTGTAGCGATTGTATTAGTTTCCAAATATTAAAAAGAAATATATATATATATACACTATATAGAAATACATATATCACAAAGCTTAAAATTTTTATGTCCGTGTTGAATTAAGGAATAATGTATTGTAAATGATATAAAGATCATATTATTTTATAAATGCGTAATAAATGTAAATCATAAATAAAAATGAAGATATAAGCGATCTATTCATTAATTTAATTTTTAAAAACATACGCCATAAAATATAAGAACGTACAATGACTGGAAAAATATGTGATTTGTTTGCTCAGGTTGTCAGGTTGTTTAAAACCCAATGGACTATACCTACATCTCTTTCATTTTCGTCACCTCTCGCTCTGAAGTTACTCTTTCAAATGTCCTGTGGCCTACAGGATAAGACACCCCGTCCATTCGTATCGAGAGATGCGGCTGTGTCGGTGTTCGAATTTCTCAAGTAGGTACCAATTTTTCTAGAGCAATAAAACAGCATTTTAATGGCCTTAATGTAGAAAATAAATTCCCTCAGGAATAAGTACTTGTTTCTGGATGAAAGGTGCCCAAATGTACGATTTTTTATAGGTAGTCGAGCAAACGGCTCACCCGGTGGTAAGCGGCTATCATCGCTCATGGACGCCAGCAATGCCAGGGGCACAGTCAAGAGGCTGCCTACCATTCAGTACTCTCCAAAGTACTACGATGAAGGAATAACATATTTTAATGAAAAACAAACCCGCAAATGAACCTACATATTTGCTTAGCTATTGGTGGCAGGGTGTTTTGTGAGCCTGCACGGGTAGGTAGCACCGTCCGCCCTAAGCACGTTATTACGGATCCTCCCGATCCATTAACAGTGCTTTTAGGTACCACAAGCGCCGGTCACCGTCCTCGTCGAACCAGTCGCTTGCGACGAAGGGCTCGACGAGTGAATTAACCCATAGACACAGCCCACTGAGTTTCTCGCTGCATTTTTAGTGGGTCGCGTTTCCGATCCAGTGGTAGATTCTGCGAAGCACTACTCTTGCTAGGGCCAGTGTTAGCCACACTCCCGGGTTGAGCCCCGTGAGCTCACTTACACGTTAAGTTGGAGCTGAAATAGCCTCGCAAGACTATTTCAGCTGAAAATATGCTCTCAAGGCTTGAAAAAAAAACATCGTCCTCCGTTTTCAGCCGCGAAGCAGTGTTTCGACCTGAAGGTTGCGGCAGCCGCTGTACTCTAAAAACAGTAATATAGAACAAATGTCCCAAAGTCGGTGGCGGCATGTACGTTGTTGATGTCTATAAGCTCCGGTAACCATTATTAACACTGTGACGCGTAGCTATCACGCAACACAAGATACATATTTGATAGATATCTGAATCTCGCTAACAACATTTTCAATATGTACAAAATCAGAGCATTCGGACCGACCGGATATCTTCCCTTGGTAATTTTCTCCCAAAACCCTCATCTAAGCAATAAAAAATATCTTCCAAAAGTTATACAAAAATATATAACTAATAATCTATCAACACAATTATAGCGGAAAGGGTATGAAGGAAGACCTTTGAAGAGCTCGTGGGCTGCCCTAAAATATACCATTAATATATAATCTTCATGAGTATCCTATAATAGTGGCTTTTCAGGGATCAGAGTTGATAAATAGGGTCGGCAGGGTCAGAATTAATATTGAGGAGTGATTTACTGATTTGAGCTGCAGATTTGAAGAATGGTTCACTTATTATTCTGATGTTATTTCGGTTCGCTATGTTCAACATTGATTTTTTTAACGAATATCAGAGGTACATCACAGCGTTCGTAAGACAGTCCTCTTTGAGGTTTGAGCTCAAAATAAATTTAAATTTCTAAAAATACGTATTCCTTAGATAGTGGAACTAGATCATGCTTTACAGGAGCCTATAGACCTCATTATTTGAGGCAAAGGTCTCAATTGTACTCTATAACAACTGCCCCACCCATCAAAATGTAACGCAAGTCTGCTTCAGGGTATAAAGATACAAATGGTGGTATACGTCTTGGTACACTGGTGTTGGTACTTACTTAGTTAGTGCCTAATAATTCAGACAGACATAAAACTAACTGGCTGTTAAATTTCCTATTATACATTATCAACCTTAATATTATGTACTTAAAAGATCAAACATTTAGCAAATATCCAATTAGATTGGGCCAAAAACCTTTTCGTTTCGCAATGAAAGGATTAGGTCTGCTCATACCGGAATTTTCACACAAAGAAAGCTATGAGTAATACGTTTTCCTTCCGTTTTCAACAATCGAAAATATTTTTCCTATTACCAGGCTTTGAAAACATGTTTGTGATGGATGTTACATATTGTTGTTCGATAAATTCTTGGGGAGCAGTTGCCTATTAGATACAGGAGTGTCCGTGAAAATATAAAAAATCGATCTTAATCGAGTAGTGTGATGTACATTTATTAATCAATAGAAAAGAATATTGATATTAGAGCAATATATTAATTAATATCGATAAAAAAGTGATTTGGAAGAGAAGACCTTGGAAGGCAACAATTTTGCCACAGTAAAAAGTTTTGAGTTTGAAATTTAGCAATAAACTAAGAAATTATTTAACTATTTACTACTTATTTTAATTTTCTTTTTTAGCTGGTTGATACTTTAATTATAATTATTGTACGAAGCTAACTTTAGAGCAGTGTTTAAAAAATATCGTGTAACAAAAATCAGACACGCAAATATTACAATTTGCGTAATAATAATTCGTGGTTGGGCATCTTGTGAAGCTGCGTGAATTAAAAACGTAGGCGCTTCACGTACCTATTACTATTCAATTTGTTTTGTCTTGTACTGGTGGTAAGACGTCTTGTGAATCGGCACGGGTAGGTACAGCTGCCCTGCTTATTTCTGCCGTGTATCAGTAATGCGTTTCGATTTGAAGGACAGGGCAGCCGTTGTACTGTTAAAACTGAAACCTTGGAACTCATGTTTCAAGGTGGGTGGGAGCAGTTACGTTGTAGATGTCTATGGGCTCCGGTAACCACTTAACACCTGGTGGGCCGTGAGATCGTTCACCCGACTAATGCCCCTAAACTTATACGTTGTCAAAGTTAAGGCATTTAATTATTGTGTAACTAAACTCAGAAAAAAATACATACAAGTCTGTGTAGTATTTTGTTATTTTATCAATTTGTAGTTTCAGCAAATTTACAGAATCTTATTAAAAATAAAATAGAGGATAGGTAATATGTTACTGCCATCTACAGGCGCAATGAGAAACTATTCGAAGCGAGGGCATCTAGTGGCCGACGCCCGTAAACATTTATGTTGAGTTGCTTATCTATAACTAATTTATTGTTATTATCTATGGACATAATACGGTGTAACTACATTGACCTATCTATTTTTACATAAATCAATCACGTATTCTAACTAGAATCATGGAATATACCTACATATTTTAATACCACTAATATTTCAGCTTTATGCCTTAAAGTCAGTAGTTGCATTTAATACTAGTGTCTCTTGGCCTCTCTCAAGAATAGATCGATTAATGTGAAGTCATTTGTCTATTCCAAAGAAGCAGTTATCTTACGACCGAGCTAAACTCTGTTTATAAACAATAAATTTATAAATATATCTTTGAGATAAACTTCAAAGTTAGATGTGATTGGAATATTATGATACACAAAAACAGTGAATTTCAATTAGGTTTGTTTTCATAAATAAAGTGTTGGAGATGAAACGTGACGATATTAATTTTAGTATGATGATAACAAATGAATTTATGAAACAATAATATCTCTATGAGGATCTGTTTAATCTCCCGTCAAAATATTATCACGGGACTCGCTTAGTTACACATGAGATATGTGTTTGAGAGAGATGATTAAATAAACTTAGTTAATCGTTTTTCAAAATATTACAATATTATTTCCTAAGTGGTCCTTCTCTAGAACTAGCTATTTGAATTGAAGTTTATCTCCGGCCTACAATTTTAATTTAAAATAAGCTATAACAACAACTATTGAAACATCATAGCATTTCGTTTCCACATTAGCCACGTTAATGCATTTATTTTTATTTAGCGATTATACTTATTAATCAGAAACAGTTTAAGTTGCGTTCTGATGAAGATCCCTCAAATTTTCACATTGAACTAATTCGCTGTATAAATGAATGTATCTGTATTGAACATTTAGTTCAAATTTTAATTATTCACAGCACTCTATCACCAGTTTTCTTTTCTACAATGACTATAATCATTTATTTCTTTACAGATACCCATAATGGACTGCACTGGACATAAGAATCAAACATAAGATGGCCGCCGAAGGCCTTTTCCAAACGAAACAATGGACGAAACACAAAATGAACAGAATCACAGTGAAATTCCGCATCACTATGATAATATTAGCTTCTTTGCCTTATAGCTCAGCGGTTAGTTTACCAAATGGGGATCCGGCTCCGGGCAGGTCACCGGGACCGCCTACCGAGGGACCTAGTTATGAAGGAACCGCTAACTTTGGCGTTGAAGAGACTACAGTCAGTGCAACGAGTGTGGATATGGATGACGTTTGTGTGTTCGCTAGAGTGGCCAGTGACAGCGGTGACGTAGTGACGTTGAGTGAAGATGACAGTGACGTGAATTTGACGTTTAGTCATTCGGTGTTCGAAGTGGAGGAGCTAGTGAGAGGCGTCGTTTATGACGGTAAGTTCTCGATTAGCTAATTACATATAGTGCACGTTATTTAGAGGTACCACGAACGAAGCAGCTCCTACTAGCTAATACTCATGTATTTCTATTCCGGACCACTCTATTCTGTCTTCGAAAGGAAACGGCATATTAATTTGCACGTTATTTATAAATTCATAAAGTGTAATTTCGGAGTTACGTTCCGTAATAATTGATGATTTGAATTCGTCAGGCTTAGGACTGACAGAACAAGGTTAGTAGGAAACGTCAACCATAATGTGAGACGGGTTGTTCATTCCGAAATTCATACAAGTGGCTTATTTACTAGGAAAGTAAAATGTTATGTGTTTAATGCTGTTAGAACTGAGCAAAGGATAAGATTATTGACTCGCTCCGAAGATCTTTGATGCACTTATCGATTTCGACACACTCGAGTGTTTTAAATGCAAACTTATTAAAAATAGTCGCATATTTCCGATAACTGACAGATTGCGTGCCATCTCTGCAACGCTTTTATAGTCAATATGACATCCCTAGAATCGTTGAGAATATTCCTCACAAGTCGAGTACTTTCGATGTGTGTTTACGCTATCTGACAATAGATGGCGGTGTACTTCTCGAGCGTTCTAGATGCTACTAGATCTTCAATATTCGTTCGGCTATTCGGCGATAGATGTTACTCTTACCGGCGTAACATAACTATGTATATGTATCTGGTACCCATAGAACCGGAATTCCAAGTTTGGGGCCAAAAGACCATGACAAAGCATTTATAATTTAGGTACATTGCTAAAACGCCTCAGGCTACGTGCAAATGTCTTCCATAAATTTAAAAAAGTGATACCACATGCGTAATATCAGTCTGGGTACCAGTCGCGTGAGAGACACGCATAAAGCTGCGTCCACACTATGAAAGCTTTCATTAAATTTTGCTTTGATACATTCATTTCATTCAATAACAAGAGGGCCAAAGCGACAAAACTGTTCAACCTACGTGTCAATGGTGTTAGGCGTGTCGGTTTTCATCTCATTGTGTTCACGATGAATAACCGGAAATTGAATGCAAAAAGATTGGTTTGCTACCTTGAGAATATATTATGCGTGTTTCTATGTCTGACGGTGTGCGTGGCATGGCTTAAACAATAAAAGATACCATTTCATTTATTAAGAAACTCCTGTAATTCCACATTTAAATTTAAAAAGATATTTTGCACGCGTGTCAAATAGTACAAAGCGTTGAAAAGGTGACAGTTTGAATATAGCCTAATAGGTACAGCTGAGCCACCAGCGAGTGTAATTACACAAAAAAGTAACTTAAAAAACCTCAAATCTACTTACATATATTCACTTTTAAAGAGCTTAGGGAAATGTGCGCGGCATAATATTTACAATTTGTGTAAACTTATTCTGCGGAGGACGCAGCGAGCGACGCGGCGACGGAGAGAAACTTTCCGAACAAAGAAATTGTGTTTTAAAGCGCTGTTTAAATCGTTCATAGATATCTATATTAATATTATAAAGCTGAAGAGTTTGTTTGTTTGAACGCGCTAATCTCAGGAACTACTGGTCCGATTAAAAAAATTCTTTCAATGTCAGATAGCTCATTTATTGAGGAAGGCTATACAACATCACGCTAAGACCAATGCAAGCGGAGCACCAATAAAGCATGTTTCAAAATCAGAGTATTTTTCTCTTTTGAGAGGTTTCGCTGCGTGCGCTGCGGAAACGGTTAAAGTTACGCTAAAATAATGTATGAAAAAATTGTTCCCCTTTAAAAGTTTAAAAAAAGTCAATGTTAATAAAAAAGTTATGCTAAAGTAACTATTCGACGCGGACGTAGTCGCGGGCAAAAGCTAGCTTCTCATATATTAAAGTTAATGTGAAGTCTTGAATATTGTGAAACCGATGTTGTAATTCGTTACAAAGATAGATTAAGCTAATAAAACAATGCTCAAAACTGACGCAATATCTCCACGTCCACAATACTCATTCGTATACACAGCGAATACCTTTGTTGACCGGCTGAAATTCTAAGCACGACAAATATTCGCTTTACAATTTATTTGTGCCCTGAAATGGTATGCAAAACTGTCGACAACAAACAACAAAACAATAATATGTTAAGGGATTAGAAGTTGAGCATTAAATTAATAAATTACTGGTATTATTCTTAGAAACAATCTATGTAAGCTGATATGAAACTGTATCAGAATTGTGAACGATTGAGATATTGGTAAAATCGGTTTTTTTTTGTCAGGAGGAAATCGCCGGACTCACACCCGCCACTGGGGTTGGCGGGCGGGGTATATCTGAGTCGAACCGACTAAAACCTGCTGTCGCTCAACAACCCACGTTCGAGCCTTGCATGAGACAGAACTCATGAAAAGGCAAAGGGGGGAGAGTGAAGCGCTTAGTGTGGAGCACATTTGTCCTATCACCCTCCCCCTCGGGACGCCGGGCCAGCGTTCGTCAGCGCCACGACCACCAGCCCTCTCGGTCGGCAGGCTGTCCGGTAAAATCGGTTAGTGTTTTTTACTGGGAGGTCGAAGACCCATCCTCGCCAGGCTCCATGTGCCTCTTCTTAAGCCTGATGCTGAGGTGCTGGCAATGATGAAACCATCAGCTCCTAACGGGTACACCGGTGAGGAGAGTAGTTTTACCACGCTCTCTTTCAGCCTCCGAAGATGCAGGGTCATTAGGATGATGTGGGATATGCTTGTCCACCGTCCAACGGTCGTATTTGTACTCAAACTAAGTTCCGTACAAGTAATGCTTTGAAACATACATAAAGTTAGTTATTAGCGTTTGGTAGGGCGAGTCTTACGTAACCACCCTCCGATGTTCCGAACATTAACTCAACATTTAAATAAATTAACTATTCGTCTCTGCGCCGGCATACATAATTGTATTAAAATTTTACTAAATACGTTTTATTTTTATTCCGACATCGATAAACCTAAACAATCTATATATTAATACGTGAAGCAAAAACTTTGTATCCGTTTTTACGAAAATTGCGCGGACGGAGGATTATGAAATTTTCCACACTTATAGAGAATATA
The DNA here is from genome assembly GCF_030269925.1 of Bombyx mori. Taxonomy (NCBI): domain Eukaryota; kingdom Metazoa; phylum Arthropoda; class Insecta; order Lepidoptera; family Bombycidae; genus Bombyx; species Bombyx mori. The sequence continues at coordinate 7,143,371 of NC_085117.1, read as the reverse complement.
GAGAAGAAGTGCACAATGCTAATTTTTTTTTTAAATAATGCATAAAATATACATTAAATCAATAAAGAAAACATTACACACACTACATACCATGTATTTGACGCACACACGCATGCTTACTATTTATTGTCAAACTTTTGTTCTTGACGTCTGTCGTCAAATTGAGAATAGATTAAATATTGTTTGTCTTTGTTAATATTTTTTATAGTGTAGTCTTGGCGAAGTTTGTGATTATAGAAGTATAAAATACAATCATAATAGTATACAAACTTACAATTCCAATTAATTATAGTCGAGTTTCGACTACTGCGGGACCTCTAGAAATAATAAATAGCTCAAGGAACAAATCACGCACGCACATCCGACCCCAAATTAGAATTCCCTGTGTAATAAGTACCAGAGACTAACATACATTCTTATATACATGTTTAAATATATACATATCTAGATAATTAACACCCAGACAAAGAGAAAAAAACAGGGTTTATCACACAATGTTTTCCCGATGTGGGAATCGAACCCATGACCTTCGGCGCAACAGTCAGAGACGCCAACTACAGTACCACCGAGTCAGTCAATACACGGTCTAAGGTGTTTCCCGGAATCTTCAGACACTATATTAATGCCGCCATCCACATTGAGCCATGATTATCTCTATTACCATTGCAATAAGAAGGCTCTCCGAACAAAAACCAATCCAAGCTAGCCTTACCGATGTTTATTTTTACCGGATACTTACGGGTGTGGACCCAGAATACCCTAACACCAATACAAAAATAAGAGCATGGGCAGATTTAATTTAGAAATACGACGATAATCTAGAAGAGGATACTGCTGATGCACATACGAGCTTAGAGGAATTCGACAATAACCACTGTCATCCTAAGATTTTAATTTAATTAACTTGAAATTTCTCTCCCATTTAGCTGTTGATATTTTCTTAAAAGAGACTAATTCAATCAATTTCGTTTGACAGTAACGAAACTTCTCGATAATTACCAGACAATAGAAAAGAAACTCAATTGACAAGCAGAGCGAGTAGAGGAAAAAACGACAACTATTTTGATATTTTTTGTTCATATATATATAATTTTTTTTTATTGCCTTTATAGGCAGATGAGCTTATGGCCGACCTGATGGTGAGTGGTTACCGTTGGTCATGGACTTCAGCAATTCCAGGGGCAGAGCCAAGCCGCTGCCTACCTAAATAAACATAAAGTTCAATTAACAATTAAAATATACACATTTCCTACCTAATTACCTACACATTTTCATCGAACTTCATATCTAAGCGGCCAAGCTAAGGGCTGGATCAAACGAGATGTGAACTATAAATATTACTGTTGACTTCCTCAAAAGTTAATATTGAATGAACACTAAAATCGCAAGGCAAACCATTAAATATTCAGTGTAAAGCGTCCTGTTTACCAACAGCTTTTGTATTTGGAAGTAATTATCCTCGAGGGCACATCAGCCTTGTACAATAGTCCTGTTTTGATCTAAAATTAACGGACCAACAATGCTTCCTCTGAATAGGTTAAATAAATGACTATGCCTTATATAACGTTCTGGTCATTTACTACGAGACTGTGAAATTTTAATTGCTTAACGCGTTTGGGATGGTATGGACATGTGATGAGATGAAATGAAAATGAGGCTGGTAAGAGAGTGTTAACTATGAATGTGGAAGGATATAGAGGAAGAGGTAGACCTAAGAAGAAATGGATGGATTGCATGAAAGACGATATGGGTAAGAGGGGAATAAGCGAAGAAATGGTATATGATAGTAGAGTGTGGAAGGAGAAAACGTCATGTTTCCCTAACCCCAGTTGACTAGGAGAAGGGCAGGAGAATGATGATGTGAAATTTTAATTGCTGAAAAATTTTATAGTGGAAACAGCGAATTTCGTTCAGCCCTTTTGATAATTGAATATTGTTTTTTTATTCTTTTGAACCTTCCTAAGTAGCGTGGCTGTGTGGTGTCGGTATACTTGCACGGTTTTTATAAAAGGTGATTAGGACATTCATTGGTGCACTGTGGCAGCAGAGATGAAAACAAACTTCCTAATCTAGTCCGAAGTAAAGTGCTATGTCCCAGACAGATCGCGCTGGAGAAATCCTGTTAAAATCCTCTGGTCTAGGACTAGGATTCTAATCAAACAAACTGGGCATTTATCAGAGAAAGGGCCGGAGGTTTTCACTGATAATACCAGAAATACGAGAGCGGCAACCGGCATTTACTTTTTGGGCGTACTCTAAGTCCGCACGGTTAGGTAACACCAGCAACAAATAATTTTGCATACATTTTACCGACGATAGCGTCGATTCTAATCTCATTTAGGTATCATTAGCTCGAAATTTCAACTGTATTACCATCAATTAGCTTACTCTTCGAATTCAAATCCATGACTGCTTTGCGGAAGTAATAGAGCGAGTATTGGCACCTACGCTTGCGATATAGGATATATTAGTGCGGATAAGTCTGAAACTCTCCATAATTCGGATCTCACTATAAATTTACTGACGACGATACGATCTGCTAATTTCGAATTTATTGGATTCCGATCAATCATTATCGTCTGACGGGGTAGCCCTTTGATCGAAATGTTGTTTTCTTAGCGGCCCTCGGCAAAGTAAAATTGTTTGTTACAAACTAGATTAGTGTTGCGTTGTTAGATTTCAGACTCGGCCGTGGCTTTTAGTTTTAACGAATATAATTGAGAGATAACAATTATGGACCATATCGAAACTTATGAACAGAGTAAATGTGGATCTTAGGTTAATCTGGGAAACTGGAAACTTCTTTTCTTCAGTAACAATTATAACTCACCATTTACTAATTCTTTCGTATTAACAAAAAAGTCCGATGGTCCGGTGCGTGATAATATATATATTTCCGTTAATAACATGGAATACTGAGAAAAATATGACTTTGAGAGAGAACCCTTGTTTCCCGAGCACTTTGACAACCACTCAAACGAGATACAAAGAGAGTCCTTCACGGTAGATAGAAACTTGGCTATGCCCCTGTCAATAATAATTTCCGGTGACCAATTAACAACAGACACACCATGATTCTTTTAGTATTATTTCTTATCTTGCCACCATCACAACATTAGCCCTCAGAGCGGAGCTCATCTTTATTTTTAGAATTACAACGTTAATCTAAAATATTTTTTGAGATTCTACATCTCATCTTTGCCACGTATCGTTGATGCTGACAATATTTCCGTACTGTCATGAATGCTTTTAACGATTTTTTCTTAAAATGATTCTCTTTATAAAATAAAAAAATCAAAAACGCGACTCTACTGTCGAGATTATTCCCTCCCCGCACTAGAGTCTTCAAGTTAGATGCCGTCTGAAGACTACATAGACCTATATAGTAGGGACACGACATATTGTTCTATACGTACAATTGCTTATATAAATAGCACCCATTTTGAAGGCACATACATAAACATATATCTATCTCGTTCTTACTCAGCACTTTAATTCGCAGGAAAACAATATAACAGTATGTCAGTGCGTACATAAAATGAAACATGAATATACGTAAATATCTCCGTCTCCGTCTAATGAGGCCGAAAATCCGCCATGTTTAGCGCGCCAAATGTCATTGTCACGTCAGTTCGGCCGTCTCTTTTGGGTTGTACATTATTTATTGACTATGATATCGATTTAATATGATTGATTATATAAAATTTCATAATTTATCATGCTTAAAACATACAAAAAAAAATGTGTGTGTGTCCGCTCCGACGCACGACTGGAGTTTACTGGATATAAATATAAATTTGTGTCAGTTGAATACAGTAAAATATGGAAGTTACGTATTCTAGTGAGAATGATCCGGGAGTTGCGGAACACGTGGATGCGGTAATTAAGTAAGTCTATATAATTCACTTTTACAATTAATATATAAGTTGTCCATTCACTGATAGAAGGAATTGTTTATATTTAATAAGCTTTATTAATAAATGATTTGTAGCGGGTTATATTCGGGTATCAACCCACTAACAGTTGATACGTTCAGGAATCGAACCCGAACGGCGTCCGGCCACAAGCAAAACGATGTCGGTAAATTAAACGAAACAATACGAGAAATAGTTCTATATTACGACAACACGATACACTACAGATTATTAACAAATTAACGAGACACAAAACAAACGACTAACAAATATATGAAAATACAATAATGAGAGAAACGCGCGATCAGTACGAGGCTTTGTGGCGGACTGCCGGCGCAGCAGCCCGGCGTCACCTGCGATAACGCGGCCGCGCGTTGGCTCCTGATTGGCGCGCGCACGCATCACGCAATCAGGAGCCAATCAGGCGCATAACGCATTTCGTGTGACATGCTATACTCTCTAGTACGATTTTGGTCCCCATAATTTTCATACCCCGGGCCTATATATGTAAATCGATTCTTAAGGAGTAAACTCCAATAATAATTAAAACGTATTTTATAGGATCTCAAGAAAGTCGATGTCATAAAACTATTATCTATATGTATTTAAATTCATTATGGAGCCCTCATCCGAAAAATCCATTTTTCGGTCGGAATCTATTGATCATGGCACTAATCATAAATACCACTTTAAAATATGTCATCAAAACATATTTAGACATTCTGTTTAGATATTTCGGGAAAAAGGCTACCGACAAAATCTCTTCGGAACTATTTAAATAAAATAGTTTTATTCCGCAGTGAGTAAAACACTATTGTAAATTTGTTAAATATTTAATAATTAAGTGATTTTAGAGAGGAAGTCACAAGGAATGATGTTTGTAATTAATGAATAAATGTTCTGTAGGTGTTTTTTTTTTTCACGCGGTCCCTTGATAAGTTTAAAATTTGAATCACTCTCAAGCGAAAGTGATTCAAATGGTGCGGCGCACCTTCCTTGGGGTGCACTGCGGTAGTATGTTACGGACTTTAGAGTCAGCAAAACAATTAAAATAGATTGTAATAGTCTAAGAAAAAGACGTACTCAAAATACGATAACATTTAGCATGCTAGGAATGGGCTGATGGCTTTGAACTACGCCATATCTTTATGTTTTGCGACAAACGACAACTTTATAAAATCAGTGTAGCAACTTTTAAAAATCATCATATCGTTTACTTGGCAAATTCGAAGGACAAACTTGTCTTAGATCTCACCCATCTAAATCATATCATATTTGCACATAACAATATACCTACTTACTTCCCATTAAAGTATAAATTCTACAAATAAATAATACTCAACAATATTTAAAATAAAATGAGCCAAGAACGTTTATCGATAAAACCTGATAACATTGAAATCTTTTGTACAGCACTAAAGCCGCCATGTTTTGTGGCCAGATGACGTCACAGTGGCACGAAATTTTGGTTGACGTTTCATTTCCATAGGTTTCCTACTTCATTGGAAGACTATGACAAATGACAGAGTGACGCACATTACGTTTTCATCTCTTCTCGTACTGATTTATTTGCCAAAAAATATTTGACCATTTCGTTTATTTGGGATATTTTGACCAACAATTTTAAATTTACAATTGGACGTCAAAAGTGGGTACTTTTAACACTAACATTTAATGTTCTTGCGAAGTTTCTGGAATGGAAATAAAGCTCAGCAGATGGACTAACTAAGGACATCTAAGAATAAAAACGCGCAGGGATGTGAAAGATGATAAATATGAGACTGAAATACTCGTAGTAACTTTAGCACACACAAATTAAATGGGCTTTAGTAGCGTTGTCAACTGTGACAGGTAATAAAAGTAAGTAGTCGTCGCTCAGTAGTCGAAATTCGACCATAATATTAATTTAAATTATAAGCTTGAACATTATTATGGCTCTATTGTCAAAAACTTTACTTCTATAATCACATATTTGGCCAAGGCTGCACTCTAGACAAATAACATTAAAGACGAACAATATTAATCTATTCTCAATTTGACCACAGTGTGTAATGTTTTCTTTATTGATTTAATGAATTTTTATGCATAAGTTAAAAAAAAATTATTAACATTCTGCACTCCTTCTCTATATTCTCTATATATGTGGGAAATTTCATATTCCTCCGTCCGCGCAATTTTCGTAAAAAGGATACAAAGTTTGGCTTCACGTATTTATATATTGATTCTGATAGATGTAAGTGATCCGTTAGCTTCTATGGAATAGCAAGTTCTGAGAAAATCCTCTAGATTAAACTCCCAGGACTGACACATTATCCACTCGGATTTGTACCGTTATCGATTACGAAGCGGTCTAATTGTTTATCGGACTCGCTTCAAAGCAATACGCGACCACTAATGTCGTCAACAATAAACGTCACTAAAGGCAAAATAAATTTCATAACTTCAAAGGCAAATAAACGTAATTACAGAGAGACTCCTCAAAGACAGGCTCCGTGCTCGTTCGAGTTAAAACAATACAGTTCCACAAGACGTATCGTGGTACAATTTCGTTTACTATATAAATTTAGTTACCGGCTAATGACGTGGATTTTTTCACTGTGCTACTTTGTTGTTTGTTGTTGTAGTCCTAGAGTTGCCCGCTGGTACATAGGGCCCTCACAAGTTGTCTCCACTTGACCTTGGCTTGGACTTGCTCCTTGACATCACTCCAGGTCACGTTGGCAATCCTCATCTAGGTATCCAGTGTGCGTAATATGGATGAACTCTGCTTCGATGGCGGGAGGTGCGATGATAAAAAGGAGATGAGGGTTCATCTCCTTTTTATAAAAGGTGAGGATTTACCAGCTTTTCCAACGGTCTGTATTTTTAAAAAGGTTTTTTTGCGAGATAGACGTTGAAGTTTTTATATAATACGTCCTTAAGTTCCGTGTTATCCTTGATAGCCATAGCAATTAATCTTTTTTCGAAACCTTGAAACGTACACGTTACCCTTGAAAAAAATATCCCCTTAGGCCATTTCATAAATTACCTGCCCCGAAATGCAAAAGTACGTAAGTGCAAAACTTCGCATTTCGTACATAAGTTGGGCACCGTTCGATATGGTGACCGATAACCTTCTCACGCAAGATTTAGGGTTGTCAGATAGAATTAAAAAGTCAATAAATAGAGCAATTAAAATTATTTTTGGATTGTTTTATTAAAGTTAAATCTCTTATTGACAATTTTATGAGGTTTACTGGAATCACTGGATTTTTCGAGAGACATAGTTTCTGATCTACAGAAAAAAAAAATATTTTTTTAATATTGTTTACTTATCATAATTTAGCGTAAGTCACAGCAGAGCGTAGCAGTGTTTGTTGCACTAGTTCAAAATACAAACATAATAATATTTTAGTTCTGACAGATACAATTTTAAATCTGTCAATTAGCAGCCCTGTGTGGGAAGGAAGCCGAAACTCGATTTGTGAACTTCGGTAATTTCGTTAGACTGAAATATACAAAGGGCGCGCGTTATTAGACATTTTACGTCGTTGCTGTGATCAATAGTTTTACTGGCGATTCAACGGTGACTTATTGTTTTGGGAGTAGGAAAGGAAAAGGGCGGTTCTGGTGCAAGAAGGGTCGCCGGCAGAGTCGTCCAAGTTTTAATTGATCACTGCTATTCTCCTAAGACGATTAAACATGAATATTCAGCAGAATGCGAGGAACAATGGGATTAGGGTAATAAAACTATGGTTTTGTTGTTATGAGGGAAAATGATAAAGGCATGTATCTGATTCTCATGCCGTCTCCCAGACATGAATTAGAGAAGCTCATAGTTTCGAGTCGCATAGAGAAGAGGTTGGTGGTAGTCTATACCATGTGGTATATGCCAGCCATGATCAAACATTGTGGAGGTACGTCACATGTGGATTTTTTTACCTGGTAACGTAAATACGCCACTCGACTTGAAGTATAAGTTCTGAGGTCTCAGTATAGTTGCAATCCTCAGCAGTGAGGGAACGATAAAGAAGAAGAAATTTTTTCAAACACATGTGTGTTCAAACTATTGCCGTGAAGATCCCTAACGAGCAGACGGGCCTACTACCTGAGCGATCGACCACTGTTGTTGGAGGTCATCGGCAAATCAAAATCTCTTTTATTTTAAAAAGCAAGCTTATCTGTTAAAGTGGGCCGGAAAATAATAATTACAAAAAATACATAAGCTTCCTTCACGTTATAATAGTTTTGCAGCTTACGCCTTAAAGATTGTTTTCATTTCAGCATAGCCACAAAAATGTAATCTTTTTCAGTCAAATAGAACAATAGACGTTAACTCGTAATATTTAAGTATCAAATTCTATTGTAATCGTCACTCCCCATCTGGTTTCTAATTAAGAAATATGTCTACCTACTTAAAATTTCCATTTTACTATTTAAATATTACGAGTAATATTTAATTACTTTGACAAAATTTGTCTGGTGGCTGTCTGGCACTGATTTAAACTATGGCCTCTACAATTAACGTAGTGCTAAAAGATTAGTTTAGAATAATTTATTAAAATGTTAATTTCAGTTTATCACATGATATTAATTCTGCTGGCGTTATTTTAATCAGAAATTTTTGAAAATTAAAGAACTTCGTGATTTAAATATTCGCCTGACTTATGTGTTTTTTAAATGTATATATGTATATAATAGAGACTAAAACATGTATTGTTGATGTGTTAAGTTATTATGATACATGATTTATGTACAATTAATATGTAGTAGATGTAAATTAATGTGAATAATGCTTCTCTCACATACTTTCGGTATAGTAAGAGATGCATTTATTCTGTATATTGTGCCTACTGCGTAGATGGATTAATGTACTTGCGGCCTTGTTAGTGTTAACTGATTACCGAAGTTCATATACATCGCAACGTGAATACCACCTCCTAGTGGTCCAAATCTCAATTATATTTCATAACGACTTTCTCATCCTTCAAAGCGCATGACTGACTCAAAAATAGGTAGAATGGACCTATTGTTGCGGGCCTAAGCTAACCTGTCTTCTTACAAATATATTGACTATTACACATCACAAAAACCTCCATCTATATCGCAGGTCAAACGTATTATTGCAGTTTAAAACACATTATGCAACTTTAAAAATAATAATATTAACTGGGAACAGATCACACACGATCGTCCGACCCTTTTTTTTTCTAAATAAACATTCCCTGTCTTGTGGGTGCCTGAGACTGATAAACATATTTACATATGTACGTCTAAAAATATATCTACATATATAGATAATAAACACCCAGAAAAAGAGCAAAAAAATCTGTGCATCACAATAATGTTTGCCCTAAGCGGGAATCGAACCCACGACCCTCGGCGCAGAAGTCAGAGGCACTAACTTCTGCACCACCGAGTCAGTCCTTTCATTACTTTATTTACTAAATCGGCTCCACCTCTTCTGTTTTCTCGAGACTAGGAGCAAGATCAATTAGTCTGAAAGCGAATCTTATAACAAACTTCTGTTTGCTGTGAGATTCAATTTACGAAAGTCGATAATTAATAGGAAAGTTCTGCGATGAGATTCGGAACGCCAAAAACATTTTGAATGTAAATCTTCTAAGTAGAGAAAACAAAATTATTTGCGGAACAAAAATTTATCGAATACGTTTTTGTAACTGCAAGTTTTTTATTTAATTATTTAAATGAAAAATAACGACAACAGAATAGGTAAGCTTGAAAATATCTGCAATTTCATTTAGGATAGAATATTTGCTGCTGACCCTTCTTTCTCCCTTCCTCTCTTTGCTTTCTGAGGTCTATTTGGAATGGGTAGGTGAGTTTAAGGCCTATGTTCGAGGAGGGAGGGTTTTCTAGTAACTTCTTGAGTGCCTCTGAAGAAGACGTGATAAGTCTTCTGTCAGCTACTTTACGGATGAATAAGAATCGCAATTAGTTGCGAAGATCCGACGAGAAACTCAGCGGACTAATATTACGGGCTAAGAGTGTCTTTTACGGGCTGGACGCGTGCAATGACCAGTGTTTTGACCGCAGTACCGAGGATAGATTGGGTGCATAAATCACTATGTGACCAGGGTGACTAGGAAGACTAGGAGGACAGGGTTGTAGTCAACGGAAGCATGTCAAGAATATATGGTGCTGTCTTCATATAGGTATGGATTATTAGAGAACTAGACTATGTTGTAGGTTCAACCAAAAAAAAAAGGGATCGGAATGTTTGATAGAACCGTACATGAGATGACGCCGTGCGTGCGAAAATCACACTCGTATAGATCACGATTGGACAATGCATGTTTTGTAAATTCATCACCTTATTGCAATAGCACAGATTACTCTGCTTGAATCGATGCCTGCCTTGGATGAACACGAAAGAACCCGATGAATCTCATACCGAAAGTATAGTGAAGTCGTCGTGGCCTAAAGGATAAGACGTCCGGTGTATTCGTATTTAGCGATCCAACGGTGTTCGAATCCCGCAGGCGGGTACCAATTTTTCTAATGAAATACGTACTTAACGAGTGACTTCCACGGTGAAGGAATAACATCGTGTAATAAAAATCAAACCCACAAAATTATAAGTAATTTGCGTAATTACTGGTGGTAAGATCTCTTGTGAGTCTGCACGGGTTGGTACCACCACTCCGCCTATTTCTGCCGTGAAGCAGTAATGGGTCGGTTTTAAGAGTGGGCAACCGTTGTAACTATACTGAGACCTTAGAAATCATATCTCAAGGCAAGGGCGGATCCAGCTTTGGTGCCAGGAGGGGGGTCACATAGTCATGGTCAAGTCAAGAACTTATAATTTAATTTTGATAACAATATATACAAGTAAAAAGTAGGTATTTTATTATAAGCACATTAAAGGTATAAGCACATTAGAGGTATAAATAAATTTTAGTTTTTTAACTTAGAACTATGTTATGATATGTTGAAGTTTAGTCGTTCCGATTCCGATTGAGGTTAGGATTCAATTTGAGGTTAGGCCTAGCTAGACGTTACGTAGTCGACAAGCGCGCGCGAGTGTGGCGCGGTAAAATTTAAATTTTCGATGCGTTCGTTCCCAAACATTTGCCATCATACAAAGTTATTATATTATATTAAATTAATTAAGGGGCAATATAAGGAGCAATAATATACCTAGTCTTGCCATAAATACTGAGACAAAGGAAAAAAAAATTATATTGCAAATAACATTTATTACTTTTACAGTGTGTTAGTTTAATACATAAATATAAAACAATTTAAAGTATAAAAAGCTTATTCGAAGTGGTCTCCATTGGCTGCAATACAGTCCTTTAAACGTTGAGGTCAGTTATCAATAGAAGCACGCACTCTTTCCATGGGAAAAATTGTCACTGCTAATCGTGTGGATTGTTTTAGGGACTCCAAATTATCATGGCGTTTAGAGCAAGCCGTACTCTCTAAAACTGACCATAAATCATAATCCAGTGGATTAAGATCGGGACTAGACGACGGTCAGTCTTCAGCTCTGATGAAGTCCGAAACGTTCGTTTCCAATCAAGACTGCGTAGACCGAGCTTTATGACCTGGCGCCGAGTCTTGCTGGAAGGACCATTCTTGATTATTGAGCATGGTGTTGTTAAGGGGCTTCACTACCTTCTCAAGATTCGTATCTTGATACACTTGTGCCGATTTTTGATACCTTTTTCACAAAAGTATGGCTCAGTCACTCCTTCATAGCTAATACCCCACCAAACCATCACTGAAGTCGGATAGTGCCCACGTTGCACTCTGTCGACTGATTGGGAAGCTTCGTTAGAGCTTTGAGCATAAATACGGTCATTTTGTTTGTTAAAATGTTGCTCAATTGTAAAAAATTTCTCATCCGTAAACAAAAATTTTCTATGACCTCCCTTTGCGTACCACTTCAGTAGTTGTTTCGATTTTAGCCCCCATTCTCTTTTAATTTATCAGTTAAGAAATGACCACTAGGTCTCTTATAGGCTGCAAGTCTTAAGTCATCTTTTAAAATACGCGACATGGTTCTAGGTGCTATCTTCATCTCCCGAGATAAAATCTTTTGCTTTCGGACAGGATTTCTTCGAATTCTTTTCCTTACTGCTTTGACCACCTTTTTCGTACGAACACTACGTGGACGGCCAGATATTTTTCTGTCACAAACAGAGGAGGTCTCATTGCACCTATTAATAGCCCGGTACACAAACATTTTACTAATACCAAGCGTATGGAGAGTTTTAAAAATTGCATTTGGCTCCATACCTACTTTGCGTAATGCAATCACAGCGATTCGGTTTTCTTTATCACCCACTCCATTTTAATATCGCAAAATATTGTACAATGTATTGGCAAAATGAGAAAACTCAATGAGCAATCATATAAAAATGACAGATTCCAAATTCAAATGTAATACAAATGTATTTTGTTTATTTTTAATTTTAACAGTATTTATGGCCAGTCTAAGTATTGTGTCGTTAAATCATTATGTTCAATATGTGGTCCACCTAGGTCCTGGAACCAGCTCAGGGGGGGGTCATGACCCCCATGACCCCCCCCCTGGATCCGCCCTTGTCTCAAGGTGGGTGGTGGCATTTACGTTGTAGATGTCTATGGGCTCCGGTACCCACTTAACACTAGGTGGGCTGTGAGCTACGTCCAGCCATATATACAAAAAAATCCTCTTAAAGTAAAATCAGTACAGTTGAATGTCATTTCTGTATAGTTTCTCAATCCATTTTCTTTTTTTAGTAGCTAGCTATTGACCCTTTAGTGGTATCAATATTAAAAACTTGGTATAAGTTACTTTCTCCAGTAGAACCAGATGGACTGCTAAATTGTCTCTAGACTAACAAAAAATAATAATAATAAAAAAATCAAAAAAAATTTCGCCATCCCTAAAACACAATGAAAGCTTACATAACCCACAAACCTAATGTAAAAGGGTCTCATTTTTCACGCGTAAAAATCACTGAATCTTATCGAAGATCTCCCAGAGTTGGACACAATAAATTACAAGTCCTTTGCCGCCTTGATTTACTGTGCCATTACCTCAATAGGGCTGCCTCCACTTCGGTGATCGCACGATGTTAATGAACCGTGTGATTTGCTGTGACGGTTAAATTTTTAAATCGATCTCAGAAAACTGTTAAGAAAATCAATTAACTACTGTTGATTATTGTTCTAATAAAATCAACGTTAGCGGAACCTTGTATGTGTTCGATAATGGGAAACTGTTGGTATTTTAACCCTTTGCAAACATCCTTCTCAATTTAAGGAGGAGAATGCCATTTTTCCATGGGTACTTGACCTTTGACCTCATATCTCAAACTCGGCGTCAGAGTTCAAGTTCATCTATAGGCTCTGGGAACAAATATGTAGTGTCTATGTTTCTCCACTTACGAACAAGTTTCCCGAAAAAGTTTTCCATGGGTCAAATACAGATTAACCTGATTTTTCCGATTCGAAATCGAGAGCACGTAACTTCGGCTATCATAACAGCTAATGAGCTGTGTGATTACACATAACGTTACTTACTCAATTGAGCTCAGTAGTTAGTTCGCTCGAACGACTTCAAGAGGGAATTTATATTAATATACTGCTTCATGTGAATATGGAGGTTATCGAACTTCCTCGACAGCACAAACTTAGTCAGAAGACTAGAGAGGACTAGGCATTTTGAGTTAGTGTAGTGTTTGTCTTATCTGAAATAGTGTTACAGTGATAGTGACGTAATTAAAAAACACATGCGTAGGGATTAGCTTTAATAGACACTAAGTAAGGTCAGTTGACTTTATTCTTAGAGAAATTAGTTACTGAGCTAGATTGTAATCCTAGCATTGTGTCGCACCTAGGTTTTAGGTACATTACATAAATAAAAATATTAATATCTTGTTCTTATTCGTTTCCGCTCTTGGCATAGTGGTCGTGGTTATTAGTTTGGGCGGTGGTGCGCTTCACAAGTCATCGCCATTCCTCGCGTATGGCGGCCCTTCTTTTGCACTCGTTAACATAACCGCTTAGAGCGAAATTTATTTGGTCAGTCCATCGTAACGATGAACTACCGAAAAATATGAATATACTTGCAGAAATAACACATGATGGTAATTAAGAAATATTTTAAATCATCATTCCCTTGCCCTTCTCCCAGTCACCTGGGGTCGGCGCAACATGTTTACTCCTTCCATACTCCTTTATCATTAATACCATTTCTTCGCTAAGAAATATTTTAAATATGAATTTATAATTTAGAGTTGAATAGAATAGTCACATTAGATTGAAGAACGCAGAAATACCTTTCAGGAGAGATGTCACGATCAGGGGAAGGAGCTCTTAATTTAATAGGAAGCTAAATATTTATTGTTTAATTACCTTTCGATAGGCGAATATTGTCGTGGCTATAAAACTTTGTTTCAGATAATTATGTACAACTAGCAGGGCATGGGTTTGCGAAGAAGTGATGGTTTATTTTCCATTTATCATATAATGAACATCGTGATATTTATAAGTTTAAAATTAAAATTAGTATTTGCCTCGATAAGAATAGATCGCTTTATAGTGGGCTCGACTGAGCCCCTGGGATTGCTGACATCCATGAACGAAAATGACCACTCATAATCGGGTTGACCACTCATAGTCGGGTTAGTTGTTTGGTCGTCTATAAAGGCAAAGACATGATATGTTTTGACAACAACGTAAATGGTTTAACTACTAATATATTTTAACTAGCTTTTGCCCGCGACTCCGTCCGCGTAGAATAGTTATTTGGCATAACGCTAAATTTTACCCCTACTTCATTTACCTACGTAGAAAGTGGAAATATTTTTTAATTATAGAATGTTAAGGAGCTATTTAAACCCCTATTTTGAAACATTGTTTATTGGTGCTCCACTTGTATTGGCCTTACCGTGATGTTATATAGCCTTCCTCAATAAATGGGTTATCTAACACTGAAAGAATTTTTCAAATCGGACCAGTAGTTCCTGAGATTAGCGCGTTCAACCAAACAAACTCTTCAGCTTTATACTATTAGTAAAGATGATTGAATGTATGAAATTGAATTTGAAGGAATTAATGATTAATGTACGAAAAAGGTGACAACACTGTCTGCTACTATGGTGACATAAGATACCTATTAAGAAGCATGGCAATTTGAAATCACAGATCTATTTAATATCTCTAAATCTATATCTAATATCTATATCTAAATCTATTTAATAATAGCTTTTCATAACGCTTCACGGAGAAAGAGCGTAACATTTTTCTAAACCAAATGCTATTAATTTAGACTGGGGAGTTTGCGAAGTAATCATGAAATTCAATAAAGTAGAATCCTACCTTTTCACGCTGAATTTACTTCATCAAATTGTGGTAGAAACTAAATTCATCTATCCCTTGTATATCACTAAATTAATTTGTTAATTATTCTACAAGTAATTTCAAGATAATGAATGTTATATAGAAATTGATTGAACCATCATTCATTTTGCCAAAAGGTATTATTATATATCATTCGGGTTTTCTAGGTACTGAAAACTTTGCTGGTAAGGTATTAACATTGTTAGGGACAGCTGCGACGGTTTTTAGCTTGTCGTTTTGTGTAATAACCGGTTGTGACCTCGCACGTGTCGCTACAATATTTCTCCCTGTTTCTGCGCAATAATAATTTGTTCTGGTTTCCAATGAATAGAGACTTGGACCTTATTTCTTGAGCTATACAACGAAAGTTAGATTGTATCAACTGTCCTTAATTTTCTGTGATAAGTCATATTCTAAGCCAGGAGAACTCTGAGTACGTGTACACTCTAATAAATAAAAGAATAAAAGACAACGTCGTAACAAGAAAGTCATGCCTTTCTTGTTGCGAGATGACCGTGAGCTTTGATAACATTAAAACAAGAAAAAAACTGGGAACCAATAATACGCGGTCATTGGGCTCCGAATTAGGATGCTCTGTGTTATCGGTACCAGAGACTGAAATACGTGCATATATATATATATATTACGTTTAAATATATACATATATAGATAATAAAAAAAAAGTTAATCTACGATGCCAACACACCGCCGAGAACAGAGAAGGATGTCGAAACATCATCCAGAGAAAGATAACGGGACGATATGGTCACAACTCTCAGTTAAGAATGCGACTCGAAGAGAAGAAGATAATGAACACCCAAACACCCAGAATGTTTGCCCATTGTGGGAATCGAACCCGTGACGCTCGGCGGCAATCAGGTCCACTAACTATTGCAACAACGAGTCAGTCTAAACATTTAATATCAAACATGCCCTGAGTTTGTTCAGCATGTGATGAAGAAATTTTTAAATTATTTCCTGATCAATTCGAATCTCCGTATCCACGAATAAAGTTTGTTTATCACTATATTTACACATTAAGTTCTATGGGGAATGCTCTAAATAATTCGCACGGCCCGCTATAGGAGCAGAGTTCTTCCACACTAACTAGAACCACTGCGTTGATCCACAGTATGTTTTCAAATATAATTATTGCAAGGGCTACTTCCAGACTAGAATGAATTCTTTTTCAAGGAGTCTTCTGAAGCCAAACAGTACTTAGTAGGCAGTGACAGGACCGTGCTCCTGACATTATCACCGTCCATACGAGACGGTAACCACGTATCTCATGTGACTGTAAGATTGTCTGCCATCAACGCCAATAAAAATATAAGTTATAAGGCATTAGCAACAAAAGCTCACATAAACAAACAAAATTCCTTTAGATAAACATTAATATATTCATAGATACACTGCCATGAAAGCTAATGAGTCTATATTAATAGAATCAAACATCTAAGACAAGCTCTCTGCCATCTGCCAAGAACGTGGTATGAGCTTCTTCGGACATATCATGCGGTCTCCCAGATAATTTTTTTTTTGCTTACGTGAGTGGATGAGCTCGCGCCCACCTGGTGTTAAGCGGTTACCGAAGCTTATAGACATCTACAACGTAAATGCCGCCATCTACCTTGAGATATAAGTTCTAATATCTCAGTATAGTTACGAATGCTGCCCAACCCTTCAAACCGAAACGCATTACTGCTTCACGACAGAAATAGGCAGGGTGGTGGTACCTACCTGTGTGGACTCACAAGAGATCCTACGATTAGTAAACGACAATGACACCGAATGTGAGCATCAGGAAACATTTTCAGGTTCACGTTAGCTTGTGTTAACTGAAAGCCTCATTCGGAATGTCCGTAAAACGTAGACACAGGGCTGTACTTAGCGTGACATGTTGAATGAAAATATTAAATTTTGGATGTATTTGTTTATCTATCAATCTATCTATCTATATATCTATCTATCTATATATATATATATATATATATATATATATATATATATGAATTGCTGTTCGTTAGTATCGCTAAAACTCGAAAACGGCTGGACCAATTTGGCTAATTTTGGTCTTGAATTATTTGTGGAAGTCCAGAGAAGGTTTAAAACGTGGATAAATATGAAAATGCTCGGATATAATAAAAATAACAATTTTGTTTTTCTTTTGATGTGTCCCCCGTCCCCGTCGGACGCATTCCTATTGTTTGATTTAAGTTTATTTTATACAAAAGTTTAGGTCTTTTATTTATCGATTGAGGCACTAGAAAGTCTGCCGGGTCAGCTAGTCCCTGATAAAAATAAAAATTGATGATGGATTACAGCTCAAATCTGTAAAAGTAGGTGTTCGCTAATATTTATAAATAAATATCTGGGAACAAATCACGCTCGGTCATCTGACCCTAATTTAGTATTCCCTGTGTTATGGGTATCGCAGACGAACATACATACTTATAAACGTTTTAAAATATATACACATATGGTTTATGGTTTGATAATATACGTATATAGATAAGAAATACCCAGACAAAGAGCCAGCAAACAAATTTATCAAAATAATGTTTGCCCGAGGCGGGAATCAAACCCAGGACCCTTGGCGCATCAGTAGGGGAAATACTGCACCACCGAATCAGTTAAGCTATCCATCCCTCCTTTCTGTTTCTGCCGCAAAGCAGTCGTTTCGGTTCAAAGGGTTGCACAGCCCTTACAATTTAAACTGCGACCCATAGACTTTGGATTTGATATATTTAGAAAAAATAATTAGCTTAAATACATAATTGAATGAAAAACTGCTATGACTTCATGAAGCCATACATCAGAGCTGAATCAGAAATGATTAAAGTGATTAAATTACTGTTTTTTTTTTTTAAATTAGCTACACGTTTTTAATTAGAATACTGAAAAATAAAACGATAAAATTGTTAGTCGCAGCTTCAGCGCAATATTTCTTGATAGCGATTTTTTCTTGGCTTCTATGTTAGGTTCTCCGTCCACGTAGAAAACTGGAAGCATGTTAAAAAGGTTGGTCGACATAAATTAGCCTTCTTACCACATCCAATGTTACGTATAATATTTTGTATTCAAGTTTAACAATATTTGCTATGTGTATGTGCATTACTATAATTATCATGTTGTATTTGTTATTTTAGTTATGTGTTATTTGTTCTACACACACTCATCACTTTTAATTATTATTCTCATAATCCTCTCGCAGGTCTGCTGGAACAGATTTCTTAAAGAAATAAGCAGCGCTTTTGTACATAATTTTCCTATTACTCTGTACTATGTCTTCTTTTCTGTGTGTACATAAATAAATAATTATATAAAAATCCAATTGATGCTCTGTCTCATAATCAAACATTTACGCGCTTAAGTAGATTTTTACTGCTAACCGCGTCGTAAAGTTGAGATCGGGATGGTCACGACTTTGTCTCCAGCTTCGAGCTATGCAATTAGTTTGAGTTGAGACGTGCCCATTGCTCGCTCTGTTAGATTCTTTGTTCAAGACAACTTATCAGACTGTTCGCTGGGTCCGCAACATTGTTTGTTGTATTGTTCTTGCGTTTGTTACAAGTACACTTACTTGTAAGTTGTTTCATCCGAGTGTTTTTCCTTTGAGAACCATTTCTATTTTAATTCGATAATGTCGGTTTCATTGTTTTTTTACTATATATCTATGCTATATCGCGATTCTAATAAATTCGGAAACAGAACACTTTTCGAATGTGTGATTAAATTTTCGATTAATGTGTCGTGAGAATTTTGTAAATCAATTTTCAGGTGAATTCGCAGCCCTTACGCTGTTAAGTGCCTCTCTGAGCTATCACAACGTGAATGCCACTTTTCAAATAAGTGATCACCCTCAATTATCTTGAAACGAAATCGGCTGCAAAACAAAAGACGATAATTAATATAATAAAATTTTAACTAATACAGCTGTATCACATACCAGTCGCAAACCTGAACAGAACTAGCAAGTACTTTTGTTTACTTTCAAAATTACGTTTTCCGGTTGCTGTTTTTAAGCTATTGCATAGATTTTATCGCGGGCATTAAGTGCGGCGACCGAATCATGAAATTCCGTAACGGAAAAAACCTTACACCTTTCACTCCGCCTACCATGTAGCTCGCGTTGAACACATTCACACGTTGCGCTTGTTTTTAATTTAACACCAATCCTTTGTCTGATACACTACAACAATGAACATCATTCTTTCATCGAGAGAGGCATCATGATCGTAGAGGCCATAAGCCATTCATCATGTTTATAAAAGGAAATCCTTTCAAGAGATCCCTTTGGAGTTGTTTACTCCATGCCCATTGTGCTCTACATTACGTAATGAGATAATGTTAGGAGCGGCCATTCTTATAATCCGCACATAAATCTCTACATTTGTAGAGTGCCTAGAGGCTTATAGAGTCCTTCCATTCGTAGTTATTTCGTTCGCGAAAACACACTCAGTTTTTCTTTTATTTATTTTTAAGATTTATTTGAAAATATAAATTTTGCGTGTGTGTACAAACTAGCGTCATTGTATAGTGTTACACTAAACCACCATTTGCTTTGGGGAACTGGATGGCGATTAAGAGAGTCCCGGAGAATGGGCAGTAGAATTGATTTATGAATTATACCAACATCTTGTGTTTCATAACTTAAATTTACTGGTCGTAGGATGTTTGTAGGTTCACACGGGTAGTTACAACCATCCCACCTATTTCCATTGCAGTCATGGGTACAAGTCTGAAGGGCAAATTAGCTGTTATTTAATGGAATTTAGACTTCGACTTCATATTTCCAGATCATTGGCGGAATTCACCCAGTGACATCTAGAGAATCCTGTAATACACCAAGTGTGCTCAATTCACTCCTCAGTGCTATCGACCTTGAAACCTCAAAGAAGGCTCCAACACAATTTTAGATATTTTATACCACGAACACATTATTTCTAGGTAAATTATTATATTTATATTATCTATACGTGAAGCAGAAACTTTGTACCCCTTTTTACGAAAACTGCGCGGACGGAGTATGAAATTTCTCACACTTATAGATAATAATAATATATGAATGAATGAATGATTTATTTTATTTCAGACAACAATAAGTCCATATGTGTACATAGTATCATTGAAATATACTTAACATTAACAAAACCAATCAAATAAAAAATATACATTTATTAAAAGTAGCTATCAGTTGAATACATTTCAAATATTCCATTCCACTGATACCTACTTCGAACCAACCAACAAAATATAGAGAAGGAGTGCAGAATGATAATATTTTTTTAATTATGCATAAAAAAATAATTAAATCAATAAAGAGAATACTACACACACTACCACGTATTTGACACAACACATATACACACACATATACTATGTGGTTATTGTCAAAATTTTGTTTTTATTGAAAGTATGTGGCCAAATTGAGAATATTTTTTGTCTTTAATATTATTTGTCTATAGTGGAATTTTGGTGAAATCTGTGATTATAGAAGTATACTCTTTGATAATAGAACCATAATAATGTCCAAACTTATAATTTCAATTAACTTAGTCGAATTTCGACTACAGAGGTACCACTAGTATTATTAAATTCCCATCCACTAGGAAAAGCATAGGAATAGGCAGAGGGAAATAGTGAGAAGGCTATTGAAGAGGCAATATGCTCAACAATGAGGGAACGACTGAGGAGACAGATTTAGATGCAGAATTAAAGGAAACAGTAATTTAGGGTTGGCACGCACGCGTGTGATGTTATTACTGTGTTTTTCTGTACGAATGTCTTTAAATGGAGACAAACTTTCTTCGATTTTCCTGACATATTCGCTTCGGATGTTTTCAAGACGATTATTTTTTATTGTATGTGTTCCATTACGAAATGTTACATTACTCGCGTGCAACCTGTCATACGTTTTGCTATTACGCAAGGAATACTTCTTGAATTATCGATATATGTATGTCGACGCAACGTTACTGTGAAGTTAGGCCCGTCATGACTTACGCGAGTGTGGTGTTCGCTCACGCGGCCCGCACACACATAGACACCCTTCAATCTCTACAATCCCGCTTTTGCAGGTTAGCCGTCGGAGCTCCGTGGTTCGTGAGGAACGTTGACCTACACGACGACCTGGGCCTCGAATCTATACAGAAATACATGAAGTCAGCGTCGGAACGGTACTTCGATAAGGCTATGCGTCATGATAATCGCCTTATCGTAGCCGCCGCTGACTACTCCCCGAATCCTGATCATGCAGGAGCCAGTCACCGTCGACGCCCTAGACACGTCCTTACGGATCCATCAGATCCAATAACCTTTGCACTAGACGCCTTCAGCTCTAGGAGCAGGCTTAGGGACCTCGGTAACCGTACTCGTCGAACTCGACAAAGAGTTCGCCGTGCAACCTAACCCATGAATCAGCTCGCTGAGTTTCTCGCCGGATCTTCTCAGCGGGTCGCGATTCCAATCCGGTAGTAGATTCATTCGCGAAGCAGCTACTCTCGAGTTGTTAGGTCTCCTTCGGAGGCGCTCGGGTAGCTGTTAGCAAATCCCACCCCTCCTGGCTGAGCTTTTTCTCGCCCACCTGTCCTGGTGAAACTGGAAAGGCCTCCGGGCCACCAGTAATCCTTCAATCATAAAAAAAAAAAAAAACTATGAAGTTAACTAAAATAGTTAAAGTTAACTATTTTCTTAATGTTACGCCTGTCAACAACTGTTTTAGACGGTTTTCAAGAGAAGTCATGACTAAGCTATCCTCATTTTCTGCTATAAATACGAGTGACTATTGTCACACAAAACATTCAGACACGAGCAACCGAACGAGGCGGAGCTCTCTGTTGTTATCGCTGTACACATGAAATGTAATTAAATTAAATGGAATTCATTGGGAAAGTCAGTCTTAATTATTGTCACTATGGAAGGCAATGATAATAATGAAGAAAAAGACGCCCACCATGGACCCAGCTCCTCTATCCGTCATGTATAATACATTATATGTATAGAGAAAGCGAGAGAGAGAGAGTATACCTTATTGAACACAAAATAATAAAAAAATGCGAAACATTAAATTCAAAAAGGTACAATTAACAGTCTATCGCTAAGAGTGAACTCTTCCAGACAGCCGTTAGGTGAAACAAACTCGTCGTGGTATCAGAAAGCAAGAAAAGCATCGTTAGAGCCATGCGGAAATTCTATTGAAACCTCGATCAATATTCATCTGCTAATTTAAATTTAAAAACTCCAGTAAAAGGTTCCGTACAAAAAACCTGTGGAAATTCATTGTTTTTTTTAATACTTCAATATGTTCTATAGATGTATATCTGAAAAATAACCTTGTCCAATAAATTTATTAAGTTTTTTTTAAGTTTTTGATTCTAATTCGTATGTATTTT
This sequence comes from Bombyx mori, assembly GCF_030269925.1. NCBI lineage: Eukaryota > Metazoa > Arthropoda > Insecta > Lepidoptera > Bombycidae > Bombyx > Bombyx mori. Next base: position 7,120,726 of record NC_085117.1, on the reverse strand, counting down.
CCATCCGACGGTAGAAAAGTTGAAGGAGACGCTTTTACGAGTTCAGAAGCGCATATCTCGGTCATTGACTCGAGTAAATACTCTATAACGCAGTGGCAATAACAAACTAGTTTATAGTGAATTAGTAGAACGAAGATCTTCCACCGAGCGAATGTTATTGTTCGGTGAATTCACGTGGTGACGTGTTCCGAAGTTTGTTGGGAATATAAATAGACGTAATAGTTCTTTGAAATTATCGTTACTACAATATCTCTGCTCTCTGGCAACCAGTGTGATGAATATATAGAACGTAGGTTATCATTTTCTGACTTTTTTTTCCTACCTATTCTATTTAGAGAGGGGGGTTATTCTAGATTCGCCGAATTAGTAGGTTAGCTCACGGGGCTCAAACCTGATGGCGTTGCTAACACGAACCCTAGCAAGAGCCGTGATTCGCAGAATTTAACACGCGGATCGGAAACGCGACCCACTGAGAAGATCCGGCGAAAAACTCAGTGGGCTGTGTCTGTGGGTTAATTTACTCGCCGAGCCTTTCGTCGCAAGCGTCGGGTTCGACGAGAATGATGACCGGTGCTTGGGGTACCTAAAAGCACCGTTAGTGGATCGGGAGGATTTTCTGGTTACCATCTTAGACCAACGTTAGCATTACCAAGATGGTTAATGTGAGTAAAGGGACCGGTCGTAAAATTCATGGCAAATTTCTATGCGGCACGATAAGAGTACCCCATATAGTGTGGGATAAGGGCCAGAAGAAGAAGGATCGAATGTCATACTCTTTTAGCGATATATTTATAAACAGTGTGCTTAGTGCGAGTTTTTTAACGTTCTCGATAGCGTAAAAGTTAACTCAAATTTGAATTCAGTTGGAAAAGCGCCCCTAGCGGCAAATGAAGGCAAACGCACTAAGCACACAGTTACATTTCTTATCTAAATACTGCAGGAATCCGTTTTTATCACTTGGCTACGGAACCCTAGAACGGTAAATAATGAAAATGTATTTTATCGGACATATCCCTGTTCCGAAGCTGTCATCCACACGGTTCTCGATAGGGTTGATAACAATTTGTTTTTATGTTAAAATAAACGTTATATCGTACGCTTGACGAATAACATTCGTTTGAAACCCAGAGTGTTTTTACGGATCATTTTCCACAGAAAGTTGTCATACTAGCGGCGTTAACAGATCCGAACGTCTCATGAATAAGGTATTGCGATTTCGCTGCTTATTTGATGTTATTGGCAGTGATTAGGGATGGTGGAAAAACGTCTTAAGCGTTCTGGTGTTAAAACAGTTAACCACCGCCCTGCCTATTCCCACCGTGAAGCAGTAATGCGTTTCGGTTCGAAGGGTGGGGCAGCCGTGGTACTGGAAACACTGAGACTCAGAACCCATGCCTCAAACTGGGCGGCGGCATTTACGTTGCTTATGTTTTACTTTTCTTATTGCTTAGATGGGTGGACGAGCTCACAGCCCACCTGGTGTTAAGTGGTGACTGGAGCCCATAGAAATCTACATCGTAATTGCGCCACCCCCCTTGAAATATAAGTTCTAAGGTCTCGGTTAAGGTACAACGGCTGCCCCACCCTTCAAACCGAAACGCATTACTGCTTCACGGCTGAAATAGGGAGGGTGGTGTTACCTACCTACGAAAGCTCAAAAGAGGTCCTACCACCAGTAAAACCTGGGTGGTGACCAGTTAACACCAGTTGGACAGTGAGCTCGTCCATCTACCGAAGGAATCAAAATAAATGACCCGTACCAAGGACGGGTCATGTTAGTCCACATACGGCTTCCGTTCAGATCCGACCTTGTAAGTTCGTTGGAAACACAAAATGTTTCATTCAAGAAAATTTCACAATCAATTACAGCAATATTGTATTGGTTTGTAACTAGCTATAAATTTTATGACTTGACAAATACTCGTTATGAATGCTCCATAGATTTCTTCATCACGATAACTGTTGTGTTTTCCCATTCAATTTGTTTGACGCTGACATTTGTTGAGATAAGGAGAATCACTAATCTTTATGTGTTATTGACAGTTCGACTAATGATTCTAGATAACATGTCAGAGCCGTCTAAAAGTTAATATTTATGACACATTTACACATACTAGAGGCCCCGCAGTAGTCGAAATTCGACTATAATTAATTGGGATTGTAAGTTTGTACACTATTATGATTGTATTTTATACTTCTATAATCACAAATTTCGCCAATGCTACACTATAAAAAAATATTAATAAAGACAAACAATATTTAATCTATTCTCAATTTGACCACAGACATCAAGAACAAAAGTTTGACATTAAATAGTAGGCATGCGTGTGTGCGTCAAATACATGGTATGTGGTGTGTGTAATGTTTTCTTTATTGATTTAATGTATCTTTTATGCATTATTTTAAAAAAAATATTAGCATTGTGCACTTCTTCTCTATATTCTCTATAAGTGTGGAAAATTTCAGCCTCCTCCGTCAGCGCAATTTTCGTAAAAAGGAATACAAAGTTTTTGCTTCACGTATTAACATATAGATGTATGTATTACCTTGTATTACCAAATTCAAATGTGTGCTACATTACTATGTTACAATCATATAATTTATATTTCATGTCATTTATTAACCCATGCATTTCCTACGATGATTTTTGTTTCCTAAGTTGACTGGTGGAGAATTTGCTTGGATATTCTAAAGTATTTATTTTGATTACTAAATAAAAAAATTAAACAGTTTAACTATTCATGAACCAAACGATGACTGTGAAGAGTTTTTGAGTATGTCCATTTCAGCACAGCAAATGTATGTAGAATGGGTCATCTTAAATATTTTTTGCCTTTGGAGGCAATCGTGCGTACGCACCTGATGGTAAGTGGCCACCGTCACTCATAGACTTCAGCAAGGGGCACAGACAAGCCACGACTTACTATTAAAATTTGCAGCGAACTTGAGTTTGATGTCCCAGAGCGAGCTGTGGCATTCAAGTCGACTTATCAATAGGCTTCTATAATCGTCTTAAGTCAAGTGGACTGTGCGCTCATTTGTGTACTGCATGTAGGCTATAGACAACATGTCCGCACTTTTAGAGACCGCACGGGTACCTTCGCCCTGCCTATTTTTGCCGTGAAGCAGTAATGCGTTTCGGTGTGAAGGGGGGGGGGGGTAACCTTTGTACTGTAAAAACTGAGACCTAAGAACTCCCATTTCAAGGTAGGTGGCGGCATTTACGTTGTAGATGTCTACGGGCTCCGGTAACCACTTAACACCAGATGGGCCGTGAGCTCGTTCACCCACATAAGCAATAAAAAAATACAAAACACCTACCTTCTTTTACTTAATTGTTAATAAAAATTAAATAGAATGCGATTTTTTTTATATTCTTTTGTAGCGATAATTTAACCTCGCCGGCAGTAAAGACTAGCGTTACACAATACGAAAGTATACAAGCAATCGATAGTTTTTGGAATACTGCCAACTCACAGACAATTATACACGAAAAATTACTTTTTCTTAGCAGTTATTAGCAGTTTCTCTTCATCAATATGTTATTGTTGGTAACAATGAAATATTTCGTCTGGTTAATAAACGCAATGAACTGGTTTTGTGTTCTTTTTTTTGACGTGACAACGTCTTATAATTCGATGGAGCCGGCTGCACGCACGAAAAAACATGATTCATGCGGCGTTATCTCGCTTTGAGGCATTCCGTTTAAGGCTTGAAGTGCAAGCGAGAGCGCGCAACGAGCGACAAAGAGGCACAATCGGCCTCCGCGTTCGGCAGCGTTCGACATCTGTCTCTCTCCTACTTGAGTGAGCGATCCATCCGCGTGGACAGCCGTTATACAATAATACATGTACATGTTTTCGTCAAGTATGAAGTTCAGTGAAAAGTGAATGTGGCGTCAATTGTTTATAGCAACGATAATTGCGATAATTGAAAAATGAAAACATTCCATCAGTATTTTCTTATGACGTTGTCACGTTCAACTATCGTCAGTAAACCGACTTTACAGACAACCGATTTTTTTCATTTACTTTCAGAAGAAAGCGTTCCCGTCGTTTCGTGGTTCAAGCGAGTAATTAAAAGTATAATGTTCGTGGAAATCCGTAATGAACTAGCGCTCGCCTAGTTGCTAGTTCTTATATACCAACGTTCTGTTGTAGACAGAAATAGCTCGAAGCTTTAATTACGACTAAGCAATATTCCTGACATTTGAGATTTTTACGGTATCCACAAGATAGGCTTCTTCTTGACGTGATGTCTATGGGCCTGTATCTCAGTTCCGAGTGGATTGTGAACTCGTATACCTATCTAGATGTTATTGAAAAAGAATATATGAAAGTGGCCTTAAAATTGTCTGGTCATTGCCACTGGTTGACGATAGATACAAACATTATAATAAAATATAAACTTAAAATATCATATCGAATAATACTGTAAAAAAGATTTGAAAAGAAAACTTATGGCTTATGGTTACTACTAGAATTTCACTTGTAAAATACAAAATTTTGCCTCGCATTTTTAGTAAAATGTTGAAACTACTTTAAAATGAGGTACGTCTTGAGCATTATTCAAATTAGGTCCCTAAACGTTCCTAATTGCATGTTGGAGAGTTTGCGTTGCCGCGTTCACCGCTGTAAATAGGGTAGTTTTACGCTGCGCTAGTAACTCGTCTGTGGAAATACATGCGTTGTAAAGTTACTTTGTGGTAATCAAGTAGGGCTTCGATCAGGCTTATTGAATTTAGACTTCAGCTTTTCAATACCAAAAGCTTCTATTACTACTACTACTCTGTTACTTCTATTAGTACCTACTGTAATAGTTAGATATAATAATTTTCCGCGTTAGAATCAAAACCGGCTGAGGGATCATCGTTAAAAGAATAATCTCAAGATTGACAGTATATATTGTGTGGTTTTATTTTTTGCTTACTAGCTGACCCGGCAGACTTCGTAGTGCTTCAATCGATAAATAAAAGACCTAAACTTTTGTGTAAAATAAACTTAAAACAAACAAAAGGAATCCGTCCGACGGGGGACATATCGAAAGAAAAACAAAATTATTATTTTTATATAATTCCTAGCATTTTCATATTTATTCACCTTTTAAACCTTCTCCGTACTTCCACGAATAATTCAAGACCAAAATTAGCCAAATCGGTCCAGCCGTTCTCGAGTTTTAGCGAGACTAACGAACAGCAATTCATTTTTATATATATAGATAGATTACTTGCCTATCGTACTTGCCTATCGTGATGCATATAAGCGCCCTGTAGAGTTCGTTGCACTCGTATCGATGGCTGGGTCGTTCACCTCACCTGGCGGCTGCAGTCGTGCGCGTGACGACCGCTGCACTTCCTGGAAACAAATGTTGCCCAAGTACTGTGTTTCCGGTGTCGGTTTTTAGCTACGGCGCTAAAAGCTCTCAGATAACGTAAGTGAGAAAACCGATTTTAACATAATTTAATAAAATTTAATAACCATAATAATGTATGTCATGTAGAGTTGTAGTGTTTTTATGAAAAATATATTTGAACATCAAAGTAGAAAGCAATTCGTAACAATATCATGTGAATTCAATAATTGATAAATTTTACTATTTATGTTTTTTGATACATATTTTGATGAATATATTTTTATGGCTTAGGTGAGTGGACGAGCTCACAGCCCATCTGTTATTAAGTAATTATCGGAGTTCATGGACGTCCACAACGTAAATTCCGCCACGCACCTTGAGACATGAGTTCTAAGGTCTCAGTGTTTACAGTACAACGGCTGTCACACACTTTAAGCCGAAACGCATTACTGCTTCACGGCCGTAATAAATACTGTCACACCGGTAAGAGTAATGCCATCTATCGCCGAATAATTGAACGAATATCGAAGGATATAGTAGCATCTAGAACACTCGAGAATGCCAACGCCATCTATTGTCAGATAGCGGAAACACAGTACTCGAAATGTGTGGAATATTCTCGATAATTCTAGGGATTTGGTATCGGCTATAAAAGCGTTGCAGGGATGGCACGCAGTCAGATAGTAATGGGAACTACTCGAAGCGAAACAGCGAACGGATCACCTACATTAAATTGTTTGTGAAGTGTTTTAAGTGTTCTAAGTGCTAATAGAGTGTCAACTTGTAATTCGGTAGAATTTTTATTTATCCCGAACCCCAGCGCGTAACAATACGGTGGTGGTACCTACTTGTGTGCTCTCATAACAGGCTCTACCACCAATAATAAAGACATTCTACCTATTCTTCACTCACGTCGTATTCTTCACTGCTGAAGGTCGTGACCACCTCTTTGTACCACCTTCGCGTGATCTTTCTCCATCTTTTCTTGTCTCTGGCGGTGTGGAGGGCGTTGTGAAATGTGGAATCAAGAGCGGTGCAGATCTGGTCGAACTAACGTATTGGGATGCGCCCCCGTGGCCTTTTCCCTTACCGGTCAAGATAAGCCTCTCGAGATTGCTACCGTCTTTTTTTTATTGCTTAGATGAGTGGACGAGCTCACAGCCCACCTGGTGTTAAGTGGTAACCGGAACCCATAGACATCTACAACGTAAATGCGCCCCCCACCTCGAGATCTAAGGTCTCAAGTATAGTTACAACGGCTGCCCCACCCTTCAAAACGAAACGCATTACTGCTTCACGGCTGAAATAGGCAGGGTGCTAGTACCTACCCGTGCGGACTCACAAGAGGTTCTACCACCAGTAATTACGCAAATTATTGCGTGCAATGTGACCGAAGTATTCAAGGACTCTGCGAAGACACTCGGATGACAGCGGCGAGGAGATTTTGAGTTCTTGCAAAATTGATACGTTAGTCCGAAATGCTGTCTACGTAATACGGAGCATAAAGATGTGGTGCTGCAGAAAGCTCCAGCACCACATCTCCAAGGCGTCAATGCGTTTGCGATCTGCAGATTTCAGTGACCAGCTCTCAGTGACATATGAAAAAAATCTAGAACACTAGAGTCCGTACTAGTTTGGTTTTGTTCTTTACGGAAATGTTGCGATCTCTCCAAATTATTTCGAGCTGAGTCCTGGCACTTTTGGCCATGCCAATTCTTTGGCGCGCTTCCTTCTCGCACGAATCATTGTTATTAACGTTTGGAACCCAGGCAGCTAAAGTTGTCAATGTCTGCAATCTGTGGCTTTTAAGAAGCCTTTACGTTGGAACCTTCTAATGAAAATACTCAATTTTTTCATTTGGCGTTCAACGTGCTAATAGACTGGAAATACGTAAGTCTGACCCTACTCGTAGCAGCTCACAATACGGCCCTAGTGCCATGAAAAGTCGATTGTTAACCGAAATACGCTGGTCTAGTCCTTAAAAAAATTTACTGTCCGGAACGCCGGCGAATCACTCGGTCGGTTTTGAAGTGTAAAAATTAGGTTTTTCAGCTAAGGTGTACAAACTATATAAAAAGCTTTTTATCAAAAAGCCTCTATCAAAGAGAAGTCCAGGAAGATCGGCAACCAGGTGGACGGAAATTGTAAAGGAGACCACAAACACCAGCGTCCAGGTTATCATTAAGCAGGCCGAGTGCAGGTAACGTTGGAGGAAGCTGATACAGAAACTGGACCAAGGTCACGAGCCTCAGTAATGAGGAAGCGACCAAGAAGAAGAAAGTATCATTTGTATGTCACTGCAAAAAAAATACTTATATATGTCACTTATTTGTAAGAAAAAAAATTTATCGATAAAACATAGCGGAGATAAACAATAAACTATTGATGCTAATGATATATGCATCGTTACTCTGCGGTTGCATCAATATGTAACTACATATTATCTGAACTCTATATTTCTATCCAAAATCGATAAAAAGAATCTCACTCGGTAAATTTTATTCATGAAAAGCAAAAAATCAAACATTCATAACTGAACACGCTGTAGATGAAATTAACATACATACGTAGAGCACTGTCCGTGGTTATTATGCAAACTGTGACGTATGTTACATGTAGAGCTTTGTAGAGGTCAGTGACACTGGCGGTATTGTTGCGAGATGCGCTCGGCCCGACTCGACAACCGGGAGCTGGATTTCAGTTCTTGACCGTTATCATAATTCAAAATATATTTAATTTTATATTTTACTTTTTTAGATTATTTATTGACGTTGTGTGTTCTTCCATGTAGTTTCATTTCACTTACATAAACTTATTAATGGGAAAAGTTAAATGCTATTGGTGTATTAGTGACTAAAGCAATTTTGTTTCGTTTATATATTTATTTATTACAAAGAGGACCAACAGTTGAACTCAACATAATATTATAATTAAGATAACAAAAAATAGAAACAAAAAGCCAATTATAAGTCCTCACCAATAAAAATAAGTTAAAACACTGGATAACTCCAGCACAAAAAAAAAATTCAGCTAGCAAGAAGAAGGAATAAACCAAACTAAATCTCAATTGTGTTACATATCACCGTCATCTAGCCTCGCACACTTCCTTATTTTTTATTTATAAAAGATAAACTGTGCTATTAACTAAACCTACTAAAGTATCTACAAAGACTGACATACATACATAATATGTACATGCCTTTTATTTAATATTAAAATCAGAGTCAGGTGCTAGAAGTGCTAATAAATAATTTTATTTACTTTAACATTGCTATGCAGACCCGAGGATCACGAGCTTATACTATTTTGATATTGAGTAATTTGTAAACGTATAAATCTCAAAAACACCAATGAATTTTCGATTGTTTGTAATTTGTGTGTCCGGGTAAATATCAGTGCCGTGATGATGTCTTAAAACACGACCGGTGTAGTTTGATTCGTCAATAAATAATAATATTTCACTCGTTACTAAATTTAATTTCATTTCATGTTCAATACAGTCTTTAGCTCTTTGACTAACGTTCCTTTTCACATCGTATGTTGCGTGGATTTTAAACAATATTAGAATCTACGTACCTTACGTAAATGTGGACGTAATTTAAATTTGTTTCTGCTAAAATCATTGCTGTCATCTCAAACTGGCTTATCGATAATAATAACGGTTTTTTTATTGCTTAGACGGGTGAACGAACTCCGTTTCCAACTGGTGTTAAGCGATCAGGGAACGTGTAGACATCAGCAAGGTAAATGCCGCCACCCATTAGGTGACATGAGTTGGAAGTCTCACTTCTGTAATGCCCCTTGAAAATAAAAAAAATAAAAATTCGTTTGTTCAAAGAATAAGAGACACTGCAGCAAAAACAAACCCGTACAGCTCATCGCAAATTCAAAAACGACATTGTAAAATATCAGCTCAATCCCAAACATCTGTTCCCCCATTTAAAGCCTTATCAAACGAAACTAAACTGTAAATGAAGGCGAATTAAACCCGAACTTGTTCGCAGGTAAAGGTTGTATTTTTATCGTTTCATGGGTCGCGATTTCCCTTAAATATTAATGAATTTCTGACACTCGACCCAGTTACGGGGCACAGCAAGAAGTCGCGGTACTGTTTCATTTAAAAATTACAAGCTCTTTTATTATTTTGTCGGATCATCGGTGTATTTTAGGGTTTTGCGTTACAGTGAATACGTTTTGTGGTTCGGTTTTTTTAAACTGTTTTAAAATGCAAGTTTTTGTGGAACAAACAACATAATAACAAATGTACCTATTGGCTGGTAGCCTATGGGGCTATTCCAGCTACGCCTGGATGGATAGGAGAGCTGACGGGCTCAACCTGAGAGATTTTCTAACACTGGCCCTAGTAAGAGCAGTGCTTCGCGAAACCGGATCGGAATCACGACCCACTGAGAAAATTCGGCGAGAAACTCAGTGGGCTGTGTATACGGGTTAGTTCGCTCGTCGAACTCTTCGGCGTAATCAATGAATTCGACGAGGACAATGACCGGTGCTTGAGGGGCCTAAAAACACCGAGAGTGAATCCGGGGGATCCGACAAGAAATGATCCGGGTGACAGCGGCTTTGCGTTGCCCCGTTGCCTGGGTTGGATAAAATAACCATGAACACGTCCAATGTTCCGTGATAATTTTTCATTTGTACCTTTTTACTGTTGTGAAAAAGGTCGGTATTCGGTTATATCTAGTATCGCAGCGCCAAACCCCCGAGAGAGTAACCAAGATGATAATTCTAGCACGGATTCGCAATTAACTGTAATAATAATAATAAAAGTAAATATACCTAACAACTACCTCATACCTATATTTGAATAGTTTCAACAAAACAATACGAATAACAAGCTAGGATGTTACAAAAAAATATTTTTATTAATCTCGTGGGTAAAGCTTAGTGACGCTATCCATGAAAGTCGCAAAGTATTGGGTCAGTTTTGGGACTCTAATAGTACATGTCCAGGTAATTTATTTCCTTTGCCCATAGCAGAGGAGTTTATTAATGTAGACAACAATCCTTGAAATTACAAGGAAATAAGTCATTATTAAATTCTTTATTATCCTTCATTTTATTTTTATATTTTTAGCGAAAGACTGTGCGAAAGAAACAACAACTGAATCGGACAGGTCTTTAGTAGTCGTTAGTAAAATTTTATTCAAACATCAAAGATGACACCTTGCTTCTCAAAACGCAGGCTGTGACAGAGTCTGTTTATTTTTAATTAAGCCAGCAAGCACTCGTAGGCGGTTCGTCGAAAGCTCGCTCAACAAATACCGGTTCGACGTGCAATTAACAAGTGAGCTTTTGAAACAGAAACGGGGTTCTTAGGGTCAAAATTGGAGGATTTTTGGTTGATCATATATTCCTGTTCGCTATCTTGTATTGGATTTTCATAATGGAATTTGCGATAAAGAGTGAATACTTTTTGATGGACAAGCTCACGGTGTACCATAAACATGTGGAATAGGCACTTGCGTTTTAGGAATTAGATCTAGAGGCAGTTTTCAGTTTGGATTGAAAAGTTTAAACCATTCAAACCGCAATGTTTGAATGACCCGGGACACAAATCATCTTGAGGGTAGCTACAAGTATAATCTTTAGCCTATATAGACATGTCTATATAGGTTAAAGATTTGCACTTGGCCACCGATTCATATCATAAGGCTAATATGGATTATGCACTTGGCCACCGATTCATACTGGCGGTAGATCTTTTCGTTAGCCTTGACGGGTTTATTTAACATAGTGCCTATTTCTGCCACCAGGCCATTTCCGTTTCAAAGAGACTTTCACCTCAAGTTAAAAAAGAAATGACTTAATTTTTTGTATCCAGATGCTGCGGAACCCGACATTAAATTTTTTAAGTCCGCATAACATTATGGGCGATAGTAAAAACATCAGACGTAACCCCGTTTGATGTATTCATAAAACTAAAGTGGAGATAATTTTATTCTTCTGATTTCTGACTTACACAAAGGTATCGTTGACTTTGTATCTCTATAAGAATTTATTTATCTGGGGAATTCTGGAATTTTTTTTTAAGGTAGACAAAGTATTTTTAATATGATTGGTTGTAGCCGACATTTCAGGGTTCGTTTTAACCCTTGATCGTTGTTTAACAAGTTAAATCTGGAGTAGCCTACCTGTTATCGTGGTGCTTATAATGGCAAAATATATCCGAAATACTGTTAAAACTGAGACTTTACAACGCTTGTCTCGCGGTGCGTGGCGGCATTTACGTTGTAGATGTCTATAGGCTCCGGTTACCACTTAACGCCAGGTGGGCTGTAAGCTCGTCCACCCATCTAAGATATAAAAAAAATCGATAAATATCCGGATAATAATAATTAAAACAAATGCTTCTTCAAATCGGAATGCACAATTGATTAATGTTGAGCCCTAAGATCAGAATATTCGAATATGTGTCCCACAAATCGGTAAAAGTATACGAGTAATACCAGTATCTGCTTTATTTAAAACGCTCAGTAGTTGTATAGATGGCTTCGAAGGCTAGGCTAGCCTTTAACGTTTACATCAGCCTTTCCCAAAGTGGGCGATAACGCCCCCTTTTGGGCGCTGCAGGCCTAAAGGGGAGCGGTAAGAGACCCAGAAAAAAAAAGGTGGCGTTGTGTAGAGGCTTTAGTCTCGATTTGTAATTTCATCTAGGAGGACTTTAAGACACCGACTAAGCTCTCGCTATAACGGTTTTTGAATAGGTGAAAAAATGGGGGCGCTACAAAATAATTTATTCTCAAAGTGGGCACTAGATGAAATAAGTTTGGGAACTCCTGGTTTATATTAATGAAATTGGAACTAGTAGAAGCAGGATTTGCGTTTGTAATGTCTGAGCTACAGCTGCACCGTGAGCGAGCGGAGTATTCGGGTAAATCAATGGCACCGCTTTTTTTTATTGCTTAGATGGGTGGACGAGCTCACGGCCCCCCTGGTGTTAAGTGGTTACCGGAGCCCATAGACATCTACAACGTAAATGCCGCCACCCATCTTGAGATATGAGTTCTAAGGTCTCAGTATAGTTACAACGGCTGCCCCAATCTTCAAACCGAAACGCATTACTGTTTCACGGCAGAAATAGGCAGAGTGGTGCTACCTACCCGTCCGGACTCACAACAAGTCCTACCAGCAGTAATTGCGCAAATTATAATTTTGCGGGTTTGGTATTTATTTCACGATCCCTTCACCGTGGAAGTCAATCGTGAACATTTGTTAAGTACGTATTTCATTCGAAAAATTGGCACCCGTCTGCAGGATTCGAACACCGGTGCATCGCTAGATACGAATGCCCCGAACGTCATATCCTTTAGACCACGACGAGTTTAGCATCCTTTAACGCTTTTAACATCTTCGGCCACCGAGGCAAGGACCTTGAAGGAGGTGCAGTCCTCGCCCCGAAAAAGAAAAATAAGGCCGACCATGAGCAAGTGACTGTTTAAAAGCTACGCAACCAGAGCTTTAAGAAAGCAAAAGTTCTTTACAAAACTTTCGTCGACAAAACTCCGACCCCGGCCCCTGAATCAAGTTCCGAAAGAATTGTCCTGAATTACATAAAAGATTATTTCATTCCGTCCCACCGCGGCGAGGTTAACAAGCCGTTAACAATCAGTTTGTTTAACAAATCTTCATAATATCGTCAAATTCTTTCTGGAAAATTCTTTGAAACGAAAGTTTGCAAGGTCTTGTTTTGTTCCATCGAGGAGACGCTTCTTCTGGGGTGTTGACGGGTTTTGGGTATTTTTATTATTATTAAAATTATATAATGAAAAATCATCACAAACATCAATATAATGGTGGTGGGACGATATTTACTGGTGGTAGGGCGTCTTCTGATCCCCACGCGGGTAGGTACCATCACACCGCCTATTTCTGCCGCGAAACAATAGTGCGTTTCCGTTTATAGTAGGGGTATTCGTTTTACTATAGAACTGAGACTTAGAACTAATGTATCATGGTGAGTGACGTGTGGTTGTTGATATCTGTAGGCTCCGGTAACCCCTTCACACCAGGTGGACCGTGAGCTTCTTCACCCGTCTAAGCATTTAATATCCTGTTTAATGAATATGTTTTATTTTTATATATTATAATGAGCTGTTTTACAGCGAAGCGATTTCAAATGGCATTGCTTCATAAAAAAAAATTACGTGAACACCGACATTCTATTCGATCTAGCTACGATTTATTTTCAGAAAATGTCGTTTTATTCGTGTTTTCAATAATCAACTTTATCGATAATCAACTTCATGACTCTTCCCGACATCTATTGTCGAATAATAATACTATAATATGAAAGCAATTAACTGCTTTAAAGACACAATAACACTAAAACTATTTCAGCAGATGGCGTTGTTAAGCCACCCGAAGCCATTTAAAAATGCCTAAACGATCTTGGAATATTTCATCATTTTATTCGTAGTTCGTATTTAAATATAATTTCTAAAAAACACAAATTATCAAAAAAAAACCGGTCATCGTCTAGTAGATTCTTTAAATTTAGTATACATTGTTACGATTCGAACTATTAATAAGTTTCTCCATTAGCGCTCTTAGTAGTTTTATTTAATATCTAAACATCAACAGATGTGAACAGGTCGCACGTGACATTGCTTTAGAGATGCGACCCTAACATTAAAATGGAAGTTGGTTGATCATCAAACTTCGACCTGTCTGTATCGCTGTTCGCCAAGTATGGTAATCTTTGCAGATGCGAGTTGTGGAGTTCGTCTATCGATATAGCGACGTCTTGTGGTTGTTTACGACGAAACTTGGGCCAGTCGGTAGTGGCGTAGTTGTGTTGAGCTGGTATTACGTACACGTGCATGTCACGGATTCAATCTAATTGTTTAATTCGGTAGCCGATCGTGGGGTAGAGTTTGTCGAGAATAACGACGCGATTACGAGCATTCTTTACATGGGGCTGGAAAGCCAAGGGACTATCTAGTATGACTCCCAGATATGTGACCTTTTGGGTCCAGGGTATGGGATTGGCCAAGAAGGGTGATCAGGGGTTTAAATTCTGGTGTTTATACCGAGATAAAATACGGATGGGTTAACCGCCTCTTGAAGACCAAGCTGCACTTTTCACAAGGTTGATCTCAATCCGCCACATCTGGAACCTGGGTTCCAGTGTTAAGGCTGCGAGACCTATTTTCTATTCGAGTAGAAAACGGCCTATTACTAGAGTAGAAAGTGGTTGTGGTATCGACGTAAAAGACTATGTGGGTCAGCGGCGACCAAATAATGTCATTATTAAACAGGAGCGATGCGAGGACAGAGCCTTAGGGGACTCCGGCTGCAATAGGGCCGGGGTGAAACGATAAACCTTAACTCGATATCGATAACACAAGACAGCATGCTATTGTACGTAACTTGTACATACGGAACCTTTTTGAAAATGTCGTTAGCGAGATTTAGGCGTTGAACTCCAATTATTATATTATTTATTTATTTATTCAACGTCATGCACAAAGGTACAATGGCGGACTTAATGCCTTAGGCTTAGGCATTCTTTACCACTCAACCAAGGGTGGTGTAGAGAATCCCGTGGTAAGTGCATTATTTATAGTAAAAATAACAAAATTGATAATAATATTACATACAGATACAAACACATACAATGTATACATACATATATATATCAACACATACATATATAATCATATACACACATATACACAACAAAAAATATAACACATTTATCAGAGAAAAAGAAGAATATAGTATAAATATAAGCAAATAGTAGGTATATTGCACAGAACACACGAGATTGTGAGTCTTTTTAAGTTTCCGCTAATTGATTCAGAAAAAGCTGCCGAATGTTTATTAGTATACTATACATAGTCCCGCGCGTCGTAAGATTTCCAATTAAGTCATATGTGTTAATAATTACAATGACCGAATAACTTCAGTGCAAGTGCACCGAACCGATCTTAAATATAAGGTAATCGATAGCGTAATTTATGATATTCAGAACACGACCTAATATAGCCAGACCTTTGAATTATTAGATGGGAATACGGAGCTAAACCCATTAACGTCATGCCTAAAGTTATGGAACGAGATATAATTGGCTTCTCATGTCACAAAATCAAATACACGATCTTAGTAAAATACTTGTTTGATTCGCAACCTTGTCATTGGGATCTGTAAGATTCTACTAACATTATAAATGTGAAATTTTACTTATAATAAAAATGAGAATATTTCTGAGGATAGATGAATGTTTGTTATTTTATCACGCAAAAACTGATTAATGGTTTTTGACGAAACTTCGCAAGCAAATATTTTGTAGCCTGGATTGACAGATATGTATCAAATTTTTTTATAGGTAAGTCATTTTATATAATACCGCATAATAAAAACCTAAGCTTCCAAAATTTATAAAATTCGCGTAAATAATTTTACTACTATGCCCAAAGAAATTTAATTGTGAAATAGCAATTGTTTATTATATTAAATAAGATGGTATTTAGCATTATATCTAAATGTCATCGATACATTAGTCGCTCGTGGCCTGAAAACTGTTTATATCCGTAACATTTGAAACATTAAGAACGAGATTAACATACCAGATCCTGTGGACCGAATGGTAAACAGTCGACATCGCCCTAAACACGTCATTACTGATCTCCCGATCCATTAACGGTGCTTTTAGGTACCACAAGCACCGGTCACCGTCCTCGCCGAACCCGTCGCTTGCGACGAAGGGCTCAACGAGTAAATTAACCCATAGACACAGCCCACTGAGTTTCTCACCGGATCTTTTCAGTGGGTCGCGTTTCCGATCTGATGGTAGATTCTGCGAAGCACTGCTCTTGCTAGGGCCAGTGTTAGCAACACTCCCGGTTTGAGCCCCATGAGCTCACCTACACGTTTAGTTGAAGCTGAAATAGCCTCTCAAGATTATCAGAATAGGTAGGGGAAAAACACGAGATTAAAAAAGTAGGTTGAATTATATTTAGGAGTCGCGACGGCCGCGCTATCGAGAGCCAATTCATTAATTTTGACTAACAAAAGATAAAATAACATTACACTTTGTAGATATAATGAAAAACCTTAACACTTTACGCAGCTAATTAAGGTCGTACACATTTAGCCTCGAGTCAGACTAATGGAGTCCGCTATTATTGCGTCCCGCTCCCAGATTAATTACATTTTGCCTTTTCATCGCTGCGTCACGCGGGCCGCGTCATATTTTAGTTTATTTTACAGTAAAGCAGACGATTTTCTTATATAAACAAGGTACAGCAAAAGCAAATGACGCTCCAATGTTAATATCGTTGAAGGTATGAAAACCTTATTAAAAATATTCACGGGCCTTTTTTTTTTTTTTTTCCTACCTATGCTGATAGCCTTGAGAGGCTATTTCAGCTTCACCCTAACGTTTGTAGGTGAGCTCGCGGGGCTCAACCGGAGAGTTGCTAACACTGACCCTAGCAAGAGCAGTGCTTCGCAGAATCTACCACCGGATCGGAAACGCGACCCACTGAGAAGATCCGGCGAGAAACTCAGTGGGCTGTGTCTATGGGTTAGTTCGCTCGTCGAGCCCTTCGTCGCAAGCGACGGGTTCGACGAGGACGGTGACCGGTGCTTGTGGTGCCTAAGAGCACCGTTAATGGATCAGGAGGATCCGTAATGACGTGCTTTGGGCGACGTCGACGGTTTACCATTCGGTCTACTGGGTCGGGTATGTAATTTCCAGCGGCTACGATGAGAGGGTTCTCATGTCGTGCCGCCTTCTCAAAATGGCGCAGCGATGCCGACTGTAGATACTTACTGACAGAGTCAAGCTCCAGGTCATCGTGGAGATCCACGTTCCTCAGGAACCATGGTGCTCCGACGGCTATCCTGCAGAATCGGAATTGAATAACCTGAAGGGGCTTCAAGTTGGTGCGGGCTGCGTGAGCGAACACTACGCTTGCATACGTCATAACGGGGCGTATGCAAGTTTTGTAGAGAGTTACCTTATTACGGAGGGACAGTTTGCTTCGCTTGCAAAGCATAGGGTAGAGACGTCCTAATATGAAGGCGGCACGGTCGCGTACCGTTTTAATATGGGGACGGAATGTCATCCCTCTGTCGAGGGTGACGCCTAGGTATTTGACCTGCGAGGCCCACGGTATGGGCTGGCCAAAGAGAGTGACGGGGCTAACGGCGGAGGTGTTTGCGCGCCTATTAGGGAGTGGGATGCTCGAAGTGGTATTCGGAGGGCGACCCCTTTTGAAGAGCACCGCTGTGCTTTTCGTGGGGTTGATGTCGATGCGCCACTTCCGGAACCACTGTCCCATGGTGGCTACTGCGATCTGGAGTCGCCGATGAAGCAGCGACATCTTCCTACACGAGTAGTAGATAGCCGTGTCATCGGCGAAGAGCGCTAAATGGGTCTCCGGAGACCGGGGTATATCATTGATATACAAACTAAATAATAACGGGGAGAGCGCGGAGCCTTGCGGGACTCCGGCAGTCAGTTGACGGGGACGAGAACGAGTTCCCTCTACTCGATATCGAAACGAACGGTTCGACAAGAAGTCTCGTATGATGAGCACGAGTCTGTCTGGCACTCCCATGTTGTACAGTTTGTAAATTAAACCGTTGTGCCAGACTTTGTCGAACGCCTTCGCGATGTCGAAGAAGAGGGCGCCGGTCGGGATTTCACGGGCCGATGAAGAAGTGCCTTCGTGTTGAAATGCGAGCAATAACTGTGAAGAGCTCGACAAGATAATACACAGCGAGCGATCATGAGTAAACAAACAAAACTTTTCTATTTTTTATTTATTAGATAACGGGGTGCGACAATGACATAGTTGCTTCACGATAAACTCTTTATCATTTTCGAATGTTATAGTTTCTTCATAAACTGTTGTCTAAACTCGCAGTTAGAATGGGCAATAATAGATGTATTTATTATAAATTTTCAATGCACCTAACCGTCATTAGCCCGCTGAGTTTCTCGCCGGATCTTCCCGGTAGTAGATTCATTCGCGAGGCAGCTGCTCTTGAGTTTTTAGGTCTCCTTTGGAGGCGCTCGGGCAGCTGTCAGAAAATCCCATCCCTTCTGGCTGAGCTTCTGCTCGCCTACCTGTCCTGGTGAGACTGGAGATGCCTACGAATTACCAGGAATCAATCATTCATAAAAAAAAATATTTCAATATACGACTGCATCGAATTGAACTGATGTAGTGTAGCGATATCATTGGAAAATTTGTTTCGGTCTGCGATCCATCCCTATAATATAATATCCTCTGATTAAATCCTTCATTAATTACAGGACTCGAAGCTATAGATTTCGATCGTGAATCGAATACGAGCTAATTTCACTGACTATTTCAAACTTTTATCAAAGTTGCGCATCTTGAAAAATGGCGGCCGGTCCAGTTGGCCTAAAGACCAAATTACTGCTGTAGAGACACCGTTTGAATAGCTCATGCGGTTGTCCATCGCTTTTTATGGTCAGTCGTACATATCCCGCCCGTCACCGCAGACACTTGTGACAATATACGGAGTAAAATTGGAACTAACTTGTTGAACTGAAAACTTCTTTAGAATCGTTGTGATTTCAAACCGGATGCAACGGAAAAAACGACACAAATACAAAAATGTGTAGGATGAAGCCAGCAAAGAATGAGACAGAAATATACATACTATTTAATACAGCGCCATCTGTGAGATTTTTTAATACTAACGTGTGTATGAAAGCTCTTGTAGTGAATTTTAATTTAGGATTATACGTGAAATTAAAATATCAATTCACAGAGGGCGCTACCTTACAATTATTTACTAATGACCAAATTTTACATATACTTAAGACGTTTAGGATAATTGTATTTTAATTTTGGAAGGTTTCACTTCTACCACGTGTGAATTGCACACATTTTGTTTTTCTTTTATTTATGTGTGCGTGTAAGGGCAGCTATCACCTTTACACGCCTTATAAACCGTACAATTGTTTTCGGTTGTATTAATTTGTTTTGTAAAATGGCTATAACTACTACCATTTCAAAAGGACAGTAGGCTTCTTCGCAACAGTAATGAGCAGGAAGGTGGTAGCTACCAGTATATGCTCACAATACACCCTGCTACCAGTAATATGGGTATATGTTAATTTATTTCGTCTGCGGGCTTTGCATTTATTTATCGAGGAAGTCGTTATTGAACACACATACAGTAGCCATTTCAGTACAAATACTTGATACGCTTAGATCTCCACAAAGCCATGGGCTCCTTTTGTTAAATATTGAACAAAACTTGAATACACGGCAGAGAGCAGTACACATTATTATAAACAAATTAACGTTGTATCTTAGCCACTAACCTCATTAAAATCTTCAGCATACATAACAGGTGAGAATCCAAATAATTATCCTGTATCTAAATTTTATTATCGACTACATTTTAATGAAATTTGTTGTGCGGCCATTAACAATAACATAGGTGGTTCAATGTAAGGTAAAACCGGTTCGCGCACCCTGTTATATAATCGTTTCGCATTTGTATTCACATCCGTGGTGATTTTCGGTCATTACCTCAGCCATCAATGCGATTTTTGAACCAACTCGTCCAACTCAATACATAGTTTATCGAATTACTTTTGTTAGACAACCCTGATACAGACACTAAACATCTACGTCCATTATTTCTGTCATTATGACATGGATTATAAAACAATAAACCACTCCGTCGTATATCAATTATTTTTCTTGAATTCGCCCGCAGAGAAACATTTTTATATTTATTCGAATACTCACAAATAATCTTGGATAGAAACTGAATCACAATGAAATAAAACAGGAAGAAGAAGGAGGATACGCAACGGTAACATTGTGACAGTTCGCAAAGAAAACTGGCGCCCCTCCAACTGAACCGACGGAATGTTAAGTAAATTTTGGAAGTGATTTTATTCATTTTATTGGCTGAGATCAGTAGGTGAATTATATCAAAGCTATCTAAGATTAGAAACACAAATCATACGACCGAGGGTAATGGCGACTGCTACTTCATGGGATAATAGCATTGACAGCGCACACGATTAGAACCTCAAGACGAAATTTACCACGCAGACCTTAGGATAGACCAATCCGGTTTACTAAAGATCAATTCGCTTTTCCTGCCAACTACAATAGTGGTCTACGCAGTGAAGCATGTTTGTGCATCTAAATAATAGAAAGATAACGATATATTTTTTGTATTTCTGATATATCGCGCGTTCGTCCCAATCTCTCATCTCATTTATATCTGAATAGACACAGACAAAGCAGTTGAGTATGCCTTGTTGAGTATATCTTCGGTTTGTCAATAACCTTCTTTTAAAAAGAAATCAATTGGGAATAAGTTTTCACGCTTTCAAGAAAATATCTATATTATAAACAAAAGAGAACGCATTACAAAAGATGGATATATCTCGAGAGGTGTATATGGTTACGTCGGGATTTCGGCACTGCTTTTATTTAACAGTACTTGTTTTAATTTTGTGTAATATTGGTTCTATTTTGTAACTTTAAAATTAGATTTTAGTAATTGGACAATAAATATAATAAAAATACATGACTGAAAAGCAAACCTGTTGAATTTATTTAGTCAATTCTTTTTAGGAATGTGTCCATTTCTGTCAAGGGATTGAGCTTTCTTTAAGATTAACTAAGTATTGTTACATGACATCCAGCTCACAAAAAATAGTAGTCATTAATTAATTAGGATATTCTAGCACATAAAAAGCAAAATGTAAGACAGGGTTGGTAAACTCCACAATTAAACCATCAGTGTAAAAATCCTGTCGACGGGAAAGGGTCATATGATCGATTACCTACCCGTTAGTCAAAACTAATAGCATCTTACCTGCATGCCTATATCTGAACCACTTAGGACTGCCGACGACAGAGACACGTGGGGTGGACTTGTGCACAGTTGATGAGAGAGCAGTCATTTAATTAGATGAAGCCTTCAGAAATGACAATGTCAACTCAGAAAAAGAAGTACCTATTCTTTTATTGTACGAGATGTTGTGCAACGGCCTATTAAATTTAAGGGAATCTGGCATGGAAGTTGCCCCTAGACGGCTATGACAGTTGGCTGCGAGAGCCCTGGCCTCTCTCCAATTATTCCATTTCTAATTGTGAAACTTAATATGTAACTGTTAGTCAACTTTACAATTTAAACCAGTTTTAGGGTTTATTTTCATATGTTGTCATGGTATTGTTATTAGCGTTTAGAATACCTAATAGTTTTCGTGGTCACGGTTGGCTAAATGAAAACTTTGTGTAAAATTATTCTTAACTAGCGACCCGCCCTCGCTTCGCTTCGGAAACATTAAAACACACATGAAACCAAAAAAATAAAATAATTTTTTTTTTAAATGTTGCCTATGTTCATCAGGGACAATGTCGGCTTCTAATGGAAAAAGAATTTTTCAAATCGGTCCAGTAGTTTCGGAGCCTATTCGAAACAAATAAATCTTTCCTCTTTATAATATTAGTATAGACTATATCTACAACTCACAAAAACCCAAGATAGTACAATATAAAATGTGTTTTAAGTTGAAAGGCACTTTCGTCCGTGGTTCAAATCGTAACTCGAACGTTAGATTTTTGTCATTTTCCTGAACCTTACCTCGATGTACTTACTCATTTGAATCCGGGATCGGGTGATTTTTGTTGGAACTATTGACTACTAAACGTTTTCACACGCATAATTCTTTTTTTAATTCAGAAATAATGAATGAACCAACTGTCTATATCATTCTTTGACTAAAGATCTTGATGTTGCCTAACAGCTTGCTTTACTGTCAACAAAAGTTTGAAATCAAAGTTTTTGTGTGCCATAAAACATGTTTTAAAAAATCGTGTCATTTCTCAGTTGATGAATCAAAATAACACACCCACTTCAACCGCTATTGTGAAATTGAAAGTAATTTGCACAATTACATTGTTTTATTGCACTAAATCGGTTTGAGACTTGAATCACGTGTCTCAACGTCGATGCTATAATTAGCTATGCATAGGCTCCGTGTATCTAGCACTAAATGGGTGGTGAGCGCTTCTGCCAATCAATTCCAATTAAGACTACTAAGAACCCGACCTGTGAACCGCCAAGTTTCCATATAAGGTAATTACCGTACTTAGTTACGATGTCTTACTTGGAGGAAAGCCAGGATACTCTTGCCAAGTATCACGAATGGAATACTATACTGTAACTGTGAGGTAACAACCAGTTCGATTTCGATCTAGCTTATCGCGTGAAGTGTTAATCATTAAGTAGATTATAGTAAACTTTACTATACAACAAAGTAGTAAAATAATATATGATATTGTAAAGTCATATGGTCCTTCGAGCCGATTTTTTTGTATGATAATTAATTTCTAATACTACTATAATTTTACGTAATTGTTTACAAGATTTTCTCAAAGTATTCTTTCATCGCATTTAAACGCATTAATGTAATTTATAACCTTACAGAGATACACATAATTCAATAGCAGTTAGTAGCCGATAGTGATCTAAAAAAATACTTCACAAAATTAAAATCTATGGACTGTGCGCTTGTCCCCGCATTTATCATTAGCTTTACTTTAGTTATATATTTATTCTTCGTCTTAGTCGATCTTTTTATTGCTGAAGGTCGTATCTAGCTTGAAGTATTGATCACTCGATGCCCTATGCTTTATTTATAGTACTTCTTCTCTTAGTACGAGTACTTTTCGTGTATTATTAGGTTCAATACAATATCATTTTTTCTTATGTAAATTTCTGAAAGTGCTTCCCCCCAAGACGCACCCCACGTATTTCAATGTAACCGCGAACATATTACGACAAGAAAAATATTCAAACACTCATACGTACGTGCCCTGTATGATATTATTTATTCAATAACTGTGTACGTTGTGCACTTAGGGATTATAAAAAGTTTATCTCTGGAAGTCTGAAGTCTTTACATACATGAACAATTTGTTACTAACTTTTTGGAACGATCGGTAGTATTATTGGTAATTGAAGAGTAATTGAAGAAGGTTATAAAGTAATTTATATACATACCAACCAATATAAGCAAATACTTATTCAACGATAGAATACGGAATGAATATGTTAGAGGAAGTCTGAAAGTGGCACCTGTGACAGAGAAGTGCGCGTTTAGGATGGTATGGACATGTGGTGAGACGAGATGAAAATGAGTTTGGTAAGAAAATGTTAACTATGAATGTGGATGGATATAGAGGAAGAGGTAGACCTAAGAAGAAATGGATGGATTGCGTAAAAGACAATATGGGTAAGAGGGGAGTGAGCGAAGAAATGATATATGATAGAAGAGTATGGATGGAGAAAATATGTTACGCCGACCCCAGGTAACTGGGAGAAGGGCAGGATAATGGTGAATGATGATGACTTATTCAACACTTAGTGACTTACGCGATGAAGCAATAACACAATAAAGTGAAACCTACAAAATTTGTTTAATTACGTTATTATTGGGTAATTTAGATAATGTTGTAAACCACGACTGAAATTAAATTCACATTAATACGGTTTGTTTTGCCGAAACCACATAATGCAATTACTGCTACACACCTTAAGATATTAGGTCTTAGTCAATTATATTGTATAAGCCACAATCCTTCAAACCAGGACGTGCGACTGTTTCGCGACAGCACTAATGTTTGCGCATATTTTGTTGCTCCATCGTGGAAGTTATTCGTGTTTTTTTTGTGTCATTGGTGGGTGGACGAGCTCACGGAACATCTGATGTTAAGTGGTTACAAGAGCCCATAGAAATCTACAACGTAAACGCCGCCACGTACTTTGAAATATGAGTCCTAAGGTCTCAGTATTGTACAACGCCTAAAGGTCGTGTAGTTGTGCTATTTAATGTGTGGTGTTTCAATTGAAAATGTATTTACCTTCACCTGTCTATCATTACTTTAACGCTGCGAATACTTCAAACAGTCTATGGACCAGATCTTCAAAAGACTAGGCAAGCAAGCGCGCACGAAACATATTTACTTAGCATCTCAGCAACATCACGGCTGGAAACAAGACGGGCGATTTCTCATTCCGTTTCCACGCTGCGGTTACAAATGAGCTTGTTTTAAATAATTTAAAAAAGAAACGTCAAGTGCGTTTCGGACTAATACAAAATCTATATATGTATATAAAAATGAATTGCTGTTCGTTAGTCTCGCTAAAACTCGAGAACGGCTAGAACGATTTGGCTAATTTTGGTCTTGAATTATTCGTAGAAGTCCAGAATATGAAAATAATCGGAATTTGGTTTTTCCTTTGATGTGTCCCCGGTCGCACGGATTCTTTTTTTTTTAAGTTTATTTTATACAAAAGTATAGATCTTTTATTTATCGATTGAGGCACTACGAAGTCTGCCGGGTCAGCTAGTTTATAATGTTTTTCAGTTTGGATGCTTGGGTTGTAAAATTCATAGTTAGATAGAGTAAATGAGAGATATATTTTAGCTGCTTAACGAAAATTTGTTAAAAATTGCTCTATGCCTAAAAATGTTTCTAGAAGTGCCAATTACTATTGTTGGTGCTAATTATGATCGCAATCGAATGAGTGATGTATCAAATGCAGGCATTTGTTAAAACCATTCGCGCAGTATACCGTGCCTTGTTGGAACTATGCCAAATACTTTATCTAAACTGGCAATGAAACTGGTGAAAAAGTTACGGAGATTTTAGAAATTTAATTACAAAAAATTGAGACGGATTGGTCCTTATAACCTTTGATACCTTAGAAATCAGTTATTTATAAACGAAATTGGTTTATTTATTATTGATTTGTTTATTTATTTCTATATCCCAATAGACATCAAATAAAATTCGATAAAATAAATAAAAAAATATATAATTTTTGTTCAGTGTTGTTGATGCAGTATTTTGTTAATTTAATTACTATGAAAATAATATTTCGATAGATAGATCCGATAGATTGTGCCCGTGGTCAACATAGCGATATCACTGATGCCTACATTCAGACTTACAATTGTAGTCACTTCATGTCTTATTGTAGATCTTTTTCTTTACCTTATGATGCATACGAGCCCCTTTATTCTGTTAATTCATACTTAAGTACTTAATTACGTAGTACGTAGTTAAGTTATACTTAAGCAATTAATGGTAGGCAGCAGCTTGGATCTGTCCCTGGTGTTGCTGACGTCCATGAGCAACGGTAACCACTTACCATCGGGTGGGCCGTATGCTCGTCAGCCTGCAAAGGCAATAAAAATATTTATATTGGAACAAAAATGTTTTTGTATTAAATGTAAAATATAAGGAAATGACAGTTGTATAAATCGTGCGGTAACAGTATATTCGTGTTCACCGTTCCATTATTGTCCAATCTAAGAAACTAAGAAATATATTTCCTCTTCAAGCTGTGTTGATTGTCAGCGAATTTACGCAATAAAACAATCTAATAATGCCGTTTTTTTTTTGTAAAATCTCGCATCGCCATTAAAGTATATATTGGAATCTGATAACCGCATTTTCAGAGGGAAAAAAACACTGTTATCGGGCTGTTTTTCTCAAAACGTCCGCCATAATGGCGTAACGGACCAGTTGCAGGTGAAAATGTCAGAGTTTACGCGTGGGAAGGAATCTGCGACACTTTCGCGTTCTTATTCCGAAGGCTATAGAGTTCAAGATCTTTTTATATCATTTGATGAAGATATCAAGTGTTGTAAGGCTTATTTCTTCTAGCATAAAATCGAAAATTCCTTGTATTGATTGTGCTCTAACTTTTTCCTCATAATAATGTAGCGCAAATGGAACAAATATTTGGGAAATAGGATTCAAGTTTTTAGGAACTACATGTTAACTTCGAAAATATTTTAATTTTGGGGATGAATGGGAATTTGGTATAGATTAATTTTAAAGGTGGATCAAAGGTGTTGAAGTCAGAGGCGACCCAGGATACCGCATCTTTTTCATCCATGCAGCGTCCTTCTTGCTCGGATGCCATCTTAGGAACTAAAGAAGGACGCTCTATCCGCCGATTATATTATGAGAACGGTGCAACCTCCATACCAGTCGGATACAATCCAAACACAGAGACATTCCAATCATGGTCATACAGGAGACTTGGTGTCACCGACTAAGGTAACCAGTGGAATGTACGAATCATCGAGACAGATTCGGACGGTCCTTGTGATCTGGAGGTCGGAGGGGATTCACTTTCCAGCTGACGAAGTTACTGAGAGGTCACTGTTGCTTCTGCATTGACATGCTGACGATAGAATGCTACGGCGGCAATGAAGAGGACACGCTCCCAGCCTACACCGCCCTCCGACCATTGTGGCCCTAATGATCGACAGGAACGAGTCCTGAAATATATGGATATATAATATCGATAATTGATTTATGTGAATCGTAAATGTCGTAAAATGAGGCGACCTGACATGAGAGATAGAGCTTTTCTCTTTTCACAGCGATTCGTCGAGCGGGGAGCAGGAGAAGAGCTTAGACCCAGTGTCTATAGAAGACGACGTCCCCTGTGATGATTCGGTATCACCGAAAAGATCGTAGGCGCTAACGATACTCAGTGCGTCTGTCTTGACAATAACCAAAGCTTTTATTTTTTATTTGAGCCATTCTATATTAATGCTTCGTCATAATATATTTACCTTATCTTTGAACACCAGGCATTCATTCGAACATTCATGGATGGTGCCTTCTTTAAAAATAAAAAACAATACAACACAAAACATTTGCATTAAATAAATCATTGAATAAAAAATAGTGAGACGTTAATACTATTAATAATAGTCACGATCCTCAGCAGTGAGAGATCGATCGAAGAGAGAGAGAATACTATTAAAATTGCTCAACCATTTATCCTTGCTGAAAATAAATGATAAAAGCGAAAAAAGTATTCGCAAATTAATTCCGTCAATTATAGTTACTGTTCTGCCATTTTTAACAAAAAACAAAACGAAACAAAAAGATGGAACCGATGAAAAATTCGATACGCAATTCGATTGAGCTCTCAAAAGCTTCGACACAACCGTTTCCGCATTTGCTACGGATATGTTGGTACGAACACGATCGTAGGTTTTGTTGTTTTTTAAATTTTCAAAATTCTATTCCTCTAGTTTCGAACGGGAATAGGCAATTCATTAAATTTTCATTTAATCATTCAAATTTGGAACATTTAGTTGAGATCGGACGCTCTTATTAATCCAAGAATAATTTTATTAGGACCTTTGTAAGTCCACACGGGCAAATACGAGAACCAAGCTTAGTACCTATTTACGTCGCAGTCATGCATTCCTCTTTTAAGGCATGAAAACAGTACACAACACGACTGAGACTCGACTTCATGTTCAAAGTGAAAGATATACGCGATATCTATGGGGTTCGGTAACCATTTAACTCCAGGAGAGCCGTGAGCTTGTTGAACAACCTTGCTTACTCAGAGAACCTTGGATTGACGGTATTCGTGTAAAAATTGAATCAATATTACATCTTTCGAAAGTTATCTCCGGTGTAGAGCCAACGTGTCTCGTGCACACAATTTCCTGCAAACCTTTAAATTGGATTGAGAGGTAGGGCTGGGAGGAAAATGGTCTTTTTTTTTTTTGAAACCGCAGATCATATTTTATAAGTGATTAAAGAGTTTTAGGGTCAAGCATACAGATGCAGAATATGATCATTTTTGCCAACGAATATGGCCGAGTCTATAACTTACCTACCACTGAAAGCGATTTACTGCATAGCACTCTTTTCAAACCTCGTTTGAGGAAGCACTTGTCATAGTGCTCAAAAAGCACAAAGTGGATTGGTTAAAAAGAAATAACGCGATTTTCCCAATTAAATGCACACTCATAGAACGTACAGTATAAACTTTTTGTTCTTTTATTTTTGCTTAATGGTCCGTATAATTAAGAAGTTCCCACTATGATCTGAACCACAATTTTACCAAATTTACCAAATTAATGATTCGTGTTAGAATCGAATTATCAAGACAGCCGTAGATTATTTCTCCAGATAACCTACGCTATTCACAGATATAAAATATATCACAGATTTCTCCAGATCCAAAAAATAATAATTAAGAAACATGTGTGCGGCTTACAGCCAGTACAAATGAAACAATAATAATAATTATATCTCACTCTCAAGAAGGCTAAATCGAAAGATGGTATCTAACACTAATTAACACTAACTTATTAGTTTGGTATGTGTGTGTGAAGTGGAATCTTTGAATGTAATTTCCAGTTCCATCCATCCTGATTAACTTGAAAATCTTGAAATCGCGCACTTACTAAGTAGAGCTGCTTTTTTGTCTTTCTTTTTTTAAAGTACCCACATATATTTTTAGTGTCTTTTTTTTCAACGTATTTTAGATCACAATATTAAACAAAACGTAACGCAGGCTATCGAATAACAATGCATGGTAGGTGCTTTATACTGGTGGTAGGACCTCTTTTGAGTCCGCACGGGTAGGTACCACCGCCCTGCCTATTTCTGCCGTGAAGCAGTAATGCGTTTCGGTTTGAAGGGTGGGGCAGCCGTTGTAAATAAACTTGAGAACTTAGAACTTATATCTCAAGGTGGGTGGCGTATTTACGTTGTAGATGTCTATGGGCTCCAGTAACTACTTAACAACAGGTGGGCTGCGAGCTCGTCTACCCATCAAAGCAATAAAAAAAATGCATGAATAAAGTGTTGACTGTCCAATATAATATGTATTCCATACCCACGTGTCAACCCTACGAGAGCTTGGCCTATCAGCTTCACACTCTCCGGGGTATTGACACACTTACCGTTCAAAGGAATCGTCTAACTCGCTATTTATGGTTTAAAATGTCTGTCTTTTATCTGGCAAATGCTTATTGTGCTTTTGAATGATTGTTATTTTTATATTTATAATCATGCATTAGACCACATTAGGCTGATAAAACTGGTCTGACCAAGAGTAATATTCCTACAGGAGTAAGATGAGACAAGAAAATTGGTAGATCATGCACGTGTTGCATAACTACTTTGTATGTGTGCCGGATTCATTAGGCACCTTTATTATTTTGTTTCTTTTACAGTTTGCTTGGTGCGAGTTTTTTAACCTTCTCGATAGCGTAAAAGCTAATTCAAATTTCCATGGAGTTGGAAACTTTGTCTACGTTTGCCGCTAGGGGCACTAAGCACGCAGTTCGGGTGTCTGGTATTTTTGCACACATTGTATCTACATATTTCTTCTCTCTCTCTCTTCGATCGGTCACTCACTGCTGAGGATCATGACTCCGTCCGATTTCGTCAACCAGGTGTCTCCATCGATCCTGTTTTGTAGCTTGGTGGAGTGCATCGCTGACAGGTACCCCCAGTTTCTCCATCGGTTCCTCCTTGGTCTGACCATCGTTTGGGACCTCAACCCCTAGGCCTTTTCCCCTCTATTTTACCGGTCAAGGCGTTCCAAATTACTAGGCTGCACTAAAAGTATCGGGAATGGAATATTTCCACTGTTCCTGTCATATTAAAATCTTTTTAATTGAAAACTCCTTGGTTTTAAAAATCGAAAACCATTTATTTATTTAAAAAAGATTCTCGGTCTTGTCACGAGGTTTTGTCAAACTTGTTTAGTCTTTGAGAAAATGGAATTGACTCGAGAAAATTCAAGAGCGATGATTTATTATGACTTTCGAAGTGGTTTAACACAAAAACAGTGTGTTGACCGGATGATTTCTGCATTCGGTGATGAAGCCCCATCCAAAACCACAATTTATCGCTGGTTTGCTGAGTTTCAACGTGGACGTGTCAAGCTCAGTGATGATCCCTGTTAAGGTCGTCCAAAAACTGCAGTCACCCAAGGAAACGTTGATGCTGTGCGTAAGCTGATTGAGGAAGATCGACATGTGACCGTAAAGAGAACTGCAACCGCCGCATCATCCTCCATCACGACAATGCGAGTTCTCACACCGCGCACAGAACAAAAGAGTTTTTTAGAGCAAGAAAACATAGAATTATTAGACCATCCGCCGTACAGCCCCGACCTAAGCCCTAATGATTTCTATACTTTCCCTAAAATAAAGAATAAATTGCGTGGACAGAGATTTTCATCACCTGAAGAAGCTGTGGACGCCTACAAAACGGCCATTTTGGAGACCCCAACTTCCGAATGGAATGGTTGCTTCAATGATTGGTTCCATCGTATGGAAAAATGTGTCAAATTTCGCGGAGAATACTTCGAAATATATATCCAAATCATATATTCCAAATACTTAGGCTCGTGCTAATCCGAGAAGTATAGTACAAACAGACAGCGCTTCTTAGTTTTCCATTTTATGGTTTATGTAAATCGTCCGACTTCCATCGAAGCGATGGGGACCGGCGGTCGGGCACGTTGGAGTAAAACCGAGTAAGGCCACTGTCGCTTGACAAGCCTTCTCTGAGATTCGGTTGGCACAGAGCTCGTCCGTGGCAGAGGGTGGTCAATTTAACGAGTTTTTTTTGGTAGAGTCAGTATCTTCAAGTTTTATTAGTTTTTTTTTTATTTTTTTTTCTTTTTTTGTCCGGCGGTCGTACAGTGACAGATATAAACTATACTTTTGTTCTTATTGGTTACTGCTCTGTTATGAGATTTATACTCACCTGATATTAGGCTTTGTGGCGAGGCTTGGGGGAGGCCTATGTCCAGCAGTGGACGTCTGTGGTCTGATAATAAGAAGAAGATATTGGTAGGTCACTCACATACAGCACAAGGTGAAAGCTGTTACCTACTAATGTCATTTTTACTGGTGGGAGGACGTCTTGTGAGTCCGCATGCCACCACCCTGCCTATTTCTGCCGTGAAGCAGTAATGCGTTCCGGTGTGAAGGGTGGGGCAGGCGTTAAACTGTAATAACAGAGACCTTAGAACTTATACCTCAAGGTGGGTGGCGGCATTTACGTTGTAGATGTCTATGGGCTCCGGTAACTACTTAACATTAGATGGGCCGTAAGGTCGTCAACGCATCAAACTGATTTGTTGTTTTACGGTCAAAATCGCGGACGTGCGTATTTTAAATGTAGCCTACCGACGCGACCAACCTTGAATGCGGATGAGAGATCCTAAGATATTTCCTACAATATTTTTAAGGCTTTTTAACCGAACCACTCATAACAACCTACTAAAGACGCTAGTCAAAATGAGGCCAATGACCTAATTACTATAGAAAGTTTCCGTTACCAAAAATACAATTACCGCGTGCTAGTAATCGAAAAGTAAAACTACAATAATTGTGTCCATTAAATAATTGAAACAATGAAAATTAATGAGAGCACGCAATGCTTAAGGTAAGTTGGTTCCACTGATATCGTTCCTTCATCTTACGTGCTATAGTTATTTTTCGTTTTCCTACTAATCGAATTATATTATAATGTTGGTGTGCTGCGTGTTTTGTTATCTTAACTCTTTGCTACAATTTTAAGTTACAAGCGGAGGCGTTAATAAAATAAAGCGTTATGCTTTTACGTTTATTTCAATACGAATACTGATTCGATGGTGCAGTAATTAGTTAGTTAGCGCTCTTAATTATTTCGCCGGGGGTCGTGGGTTCGATTCCCACATCGGGCAAACATTTGTCTGTTTTGTTTGCACATCGTCTGAGTGTTTATTATCTATATATGTATATATTGAAACGTATATAAGCCATGTATACTAGTTTCTGGTACTCAAAACACTGGGAATCCTAATTTGGATGAATTCGGATTACCGTGCGTGATTTATTCACAGCTATTTATTGTATAGTAAAGTTTATTTATTTAGTTGTTAATTTATTAATTGAAATTGATTTAAATTGTGTTTGCATTATTATTAGGTCATGCAAAAAAATAACAAAATGCCTTAATGCGTAGTAGTAATGTAATGTTCGAATCAAGCGATTGTTCGCAGGCGACAAAACAAAAATCGCGTACTCTTATCATTTGCGCCACCGTCTAACTGTACCCGTGCCCCAATTCCTGCGAAGGGCGAAACGAGATGCGTGTCGCACAAAATTAAAAACGTAAATAAAATATATAAAAAAAAAACCTAAACATTAATAAAGATATCGTGCTGCCAGCATTTAACGAAATCATTTCGTAACTTTTTTAATGTCGTAGGGCGCTATCTTTTGTTTTATGAACAAACAGGAAGTGCGTTTTCATTGTACTGTGATTTATGTTCATAGTAATTTTTACGTCTCTTTTGTAATTCTTATTGTTTTTTGGAACGAAGTTCCTTATGGAACGAGGCGGAGGGGTACCCTAACCGGGAAAAATCGTCCGTAACGTAAGATTTTTATTAGCAATGCACACAGTGTACGACTTAACTTTGTAATAACGTACAAAAAATAACATATTTTTATTATATATAATAATTTTTATACATCATTGTGAATAAAATAAAGTTGATAGCTTTGTAAGGAGTGGTTTTTTTTGTCGATAAAAAAATCATAATAAAACATGTATACCCGAATAATTATTTTCTTTATACCTCAAATAGAACTTAAAATTAATATTTTTATAATAAGGAACTTCGTTCCTATCCGGTGTTCCAGGACACCACACATCTTTTTTTTTAATTATTTTTTATTGCTTAGGTGGGTGGATGAGCTCACGGCCCACCTGGTTAAGTGGTTACCGAAGCCCATAGGCATCTACAATGTAAATGCCGCCACCCACCTCGAGACATGTTTTCTAAGGTCTCAGTTTTTACAACGGCTGCCCCACCCTTCATACGCATTACTACTTCACAAGACGTCCTACCGCCATTATTATTAAAGTTTAAAAAGCGGTATTCACTCTGTGATTTTTATATTAAGTTCGTGGCCTAATAAGTCTTAATTCCTAATATGATATACTACACAACGTAGTTCTGCGTAGACACAAGCAAAATTACGAAATCAAAACGTTACCAATCAAAGTAATAGTTAGTTTTAATCTTTTAGCAAAGCCATCCACATCAAAGCCAGCTAGCTATCTACACAGTCGACTCCGAAGTGCTTATATAATTAAGTGATTCTATTAATTGTAGGAAATGATCTCTATTCTAATCAGTTGATTATATGTACCAAAAGTGTGAGCATTTAACGGTAGACCGTGGTTTGGCTCTGCCCCTGGCATTGCTGAAGTCCATGGGCGACGGTAACCTCTTACCATCAGGTGGGCCGTATGCTCGTCTGCCTACAAGGGCAATTTAAAAAAACAAAACTAAAGAATAGGCATGACAAAGTTTTAATACTACAACCATGTTTTTCGATTTATATCTAAATTAGCGACCCACCCTCGCTTCGCTTCGAAAACTGTAATTTATTATTGATTTCTCCACTATTTAATGGCTGTTCTTATACATATAAACCTTCCTCTTCAATCACTCTATCTATTAAAAACCGCTTCAAAATCCGTTACTTAGTTTTAAAGATTTAAGCATACATAGAGATATAGGGACAGAGAAGGCGACTTTGTTTTATACTATGTAGTGATATAAGATCAAAAAGTATATATAAAAATGTTTGCAAATAAAACGATTCTTAAAAAAGAGCAGCTGTAAATCTTTAAAACCTCGAATGTTGCCAGGCCGTAACTAGTGGCCAAATTACACAAAAGATCGGTAACGGATACGGAATGGAGTTTTTTAAATTGCGAACGTTGCACTGTTCTGTGTTGCCAGAACGTTTGGAGTGTTGCCAACATGAATTCGGGACGACTTTGAATAAATGAAGGTGGATGAAAAAGATTTGTTGCTCTCGGCTATTATGTAGTGGACTTGTTCCAATTGCTTTTTATTTTTTTAATTGTTCGTGACAAATCAACGAATTTCTGAACTTACTTAAATTGCTCTTTTTAAACTGGCTCGCTACTGTCGTTGTAAGAAAATGAGAACAATTGCGAAAGTGTTATCCATTTGTCGCTACCTAACTTGCAGTATAGTCCTTAATTCCACAGAATATTAAAACATTGCCTGTTAGCTTCGTCGCTGGACTGGAAATTACTACAAATCCTACGCCTCCTGGCTGGGCAATGCTCGCCCACTTATCCATTATGTGAAACTGGAATTGTCTCCGGGCCACTAGTAATAGCTCCCTTCAAAAAAAAAGGAATTCACTCTTAAGTGCAATTATCATTGCAATCTTGTTTTAGGGGTAAGCAGACACCTTTGGCATTACCGACTTCCATATACGACAATGACCGCTCAGCACCAAATCAACAAGCTTATATACTTTTGATATTTACATAGCGTCAGCATCAGCAACAACAACTTTAATTAATGACATAAATGATAATTTAAAAAAAAAAGAACAAAAATACATGCGCATAGTCAAAATCATAAATAGCAGTTCATTTCTAAGTTATAACTAAACAGATATCTGCAAGAGCGGTCCCCCTCGGATCTGAATGAGAGAAATAAAGTAAGGCTCGTGAAATATTGCGTTACAGGTCCCTACTTTGTCTATTCCCCTTTACGCTTTCATTGTACCAACAATAGCTGTGTAGAGAAGGCTGGACGTTCATTTATTCAGTGTAGCACCGCTTACTTTGGAACTCGGCCAGATTTCACACTTTTTCGAACAAGCTATGAATTATAGAAGAGGCTCTAAAATGTTCA
Source organism: Bombyx mori (assembly GCF_030269925.1). Classification (NCBI taxonomy): domain Eukaryota; kingdom Metazoa; phylum Arthropoda; class Insecta; order Lepidoptera; family Bombycidae; genus Bombyx; species Bombyx mori. The sequence continues at coordinate 7,085,797 of NC_085117.1, read as the reverse complement.
AAAGTACAAGTGAAATGATTTTATTGAAATGTTTTGTTTGTGTGTGTTTTTTAAGCTATGGCGAGGAGATAAACTCAAGGCCAAATTTATGTTAAGCAGGTCTTGGAGTTCATAGACGTGAGACTAATAGACCTTTCATGTGCAGTGGCATCCATTAGTCGGATAGCTTTTATTAAAGTTTCTAAAGCTACTTACAGTTTCATACAAAGTATAATAATAATGAGATTCTACACGACACTGTGGAGAGGTTCTGATTACATAACATACAAACTTAGCATAAGTTATTCTTCTGCTAATAATAAAAATTACTATACTTACAAATATATGCGATTTATTACGGACCAGTTTTTTTTTTTCTTTCAGTTAATGTCTCTTAACTACATAATCGAAGGAAATTTCAAAAAAAATGATTAAAGTCGACCATCAATTGACAACAAAACACTTTAAGAATCGTCATAATAATTAGGATTTAATGCCAATTTCCTAGCTCTTTCATATCGCCTGACCAACAAAATCACATCTTTTATATCTATATCCAATCTAACCACTTTCTCGTACATCTTGATATGAAAATGCAGTGTGGTAGTTCTCAGATATTGGTTCACTAACGTCGTATAAATCATCATTTGCTGCTGTTTTAACTGCCTTAATAAAGCGAAACAAAACCCTATTTTGTACTTTATATTGTCCCTATATTTCTTCCTCAACAGTTGCGCGTAGGGCAGCTTGTATCTCGTCTCGTAGATGTAATGCTCCATAAGAGCTAAAGTCTTATTCTTCTCAATCGAAATCTCCGTAATGTTATCGTCACTGAAGTATTCAAGTCTTAGGTAATTTTTTCCGGTATCTATTCCTTTTATCGCTTTCTTTCGTAGTTCATCGAACCTTCTAGTTATTTTAGAAGGATCGTCATCATTGTTGTTAAAGTTCGGGATTTGGCTTGATTTTTGATTCAATATTTTAGCTATTTTGACATTCATTCGTCTCATATTCACATCTTTAATTGTAATTTCGTCATTTTTGTTCCTTACTGTGTGCGGAGTAGCCGCTCGTATATTTTCTGTTGTTCTAATTTCTTTAAGCGTTCTAGGGTTTTGTGTGATCTTTCTTTTTCTTTCATTTTCTATTTTCTTCAGATACGTTTCTGGATTTGGGTTCGTCACTCTGTATACATCACCTAGTATGGATTTGAATATGTCATCGGCGTCTTCTTCGAATATTTTTTGTAATTGTGATGCTATCTGCGGTATGCACGCATCTGAAAACAACACTACACTACAGCTTGTTTGAAAACGACAAAAAATGTGACATGTTTTTTCACCGTATCTAACGAAAGTCGTACGCTGTTTTGTTATGAAGAATTGGATAGCCAAGCTCTTTTTTTTTTGCAAAAACTATTCAAGAGATTAAGAAACTAGTTGGCGATCCTACTCTGAAACAATTTTTAATTATTTTAGAGTCGTGAAACCAAGTAAAGCAATCACCCTAAATCGCCCTAAAATCAATATAGTACAGTATCAAAACGGTGCCGCAAATAACATAATGTTACTCACACGAAATAATGTAATACTGTATAAAGAGATGCATCGTTACAAAATTAATTAATTAAGCCAATTAAATACGGATCCATAAACGTTTTACGATTATTACTAAATGGAATTGCTCAATCGTTTCATTTATTATTCGAATCGATTGTAAATGTTTACTGTTTTCTTTTGTGCAGATATATTATTTTGTTTTTATAGCTAACTCACACTGACAAGTTGAGAACTCTAAAATATATTATAAATAATTAGAATACTTATGTGAGCTGACAATATATAAGGTTAATTTCAGATCTGTGATCATTTGAACTAGATTCGTGTATATACCGTCACATCAATAGCACGGCAAATAACGTACTTATTCTGCGATGTTCATTGAAATACAATCTACCGGTATTTGTACCACTATTCTGTCTATTTTTGGCCCGAAGCCGTCAAGCGATTGATTTGAGCGGTGGGACAGTGTTTCATCATCATCATCATCTCAGCCTGTCTGCTGTCCACTGCTGAACATAGGCCTCTCCAACTGATGTCCAGTGCGGCCGGTCCGTTGCCACCTGCATCCAACGTGACCCAGCAATTTTCACCAGGTCGTCGGTCCATCTGGTAGGTGGCCGTCCCACACTGCGTTTGCCAGTACGTGGTCTCCACTCGAGGATCTTTCTGCCCCATCGGCCGTCCGATCTTCGCGCTATGTGGCCAGCCCACTGCCACTTCAGCTTGCTAATCCTACGGGCTATGTCAGCAACTTTGGTTCTTCTACGGATCTCCTCATTTCTGATTCGATCTCGTAAAGAAATACCAAGCATAGCCCTCTCCATAGCTCGCTGCGCGACACTGAGCTTCCTGAAAAGATCCCTTGTGAAGCACCACGTCTCGGAACCGTAAGTCATCACTGGCAACACACAGTGGTTACACAATACAATAATAACTGTAACTTCGAGCTCAATATCTCGAGGTGGGTGGCGGCATAGACACTGTGGTATCTAAGAGCTTAAAACCACTTAAAACTAGATGGGTCGTGATCTCGTTCACCAACTACTAATACTACTACAACAACTTTTATTTATTGCTTAGATGGGTTGACGAGCTCACAGCCCACCTGGTGTTAAGTGGTTACTGGAACCCATAGACGTCTACAACGTAAATGCGCCACCCACCTTGAGATATAAGTTCTAAGGTCTCAGTATAGTTCCAACGGCTGCCCCGCCCTTCAAACCAAACGCATTACTGCGTCACGGCAGAAATAGGCGGGGTGGTGGTACCTACCCGTGCGGACTCACAAGAGGTCCTACCACCACTACTAGTACTAGTCTACTAATAAAAAAAAAAATGACAGTCAATTTCGTCGTTGTTCGAGTTAAGATTGCTTCGTTGCTCCGAATTTTAAGTCGCAATAAAAAACAGACCTGTTGGTACGTAAAATCGAGGATCAGTGAACACACTGTTGTTGTTTTTTTTATAGCACATATAAAAAAAAATCGTGTTAATCTAAATTATACACTATTAGTGGTCTCCCGGTAGTCGAAATTCGACTATAATTAATTGAAATTATAATTTTGAATATTATTATAGTTCGATTGTCAAAGACTATTTATTATACTTCTATAATCACAGATTCCGCCAAGACTACACTATAGAAAAAGAATATTATAGACAAACAATATTAATCTATTTTCTCAATTTGACCACAGACTTTAAACAGTAATAAAAGTTTGACTATAAACAAAGAGTTTAAATGATTATACATATGTGTCGTGTCAAATAGATGTTAGTGTGTGTAATGTTTTCTTTTATTGATTTAAATTATTATTTTTGCGTAATTAGAAAAAAAAGGCTTTCTGCACTCCTTTTCTATATTCTCTAGAAGTGTGGGAAATTTCATACTCCTCCGTCCGCGCAATTTTGGTAAAAAGGGATACAAAGTTTTTGCTTCACGTGTTATTAAATAGATATTGCTCCGATATGTCATCGAAATCTGTTCGGCAATATATGTGCGTGGTTAAATAATCAAACATCCCAAAGATGCCAACTTTGACATTTATAACATTAATTTAGAAGAGATCCCAATACCAGATGGACAATAAACTTGTCTGTCCATAAACTACACTATTTAAATACCCGATCGCGTCATACAAAGAATGATTCTGAAACGCACAAATTCAGGCATTTTATCTATGTGTATATTTGTGATTGGAGGGTGTTCATAACCGTAGCAGCGTTGTTTTTAGGTCAATCGATAGTTTCACCGTTGCGAACGGTAGATAGCCACTCTTCTGTTACTACCAAGGTAATCTTTGCAGGCCATCAATCCTACTAAATAAACTTAGGTACACGTCAATTTCGTGCTATCACCCTCTGAAGAGAATTCGCACGTGCATCTTGAACAAAAGTTCTTATTTTGATATGTCGAAAAAGAGTATCTTTAAGCGAAACTAGAAAGGGGAGGGTATTCAAACAAAGGAAAACAATATCAGCCAAATAGCCGCCACTGTTACGCTTGCAAGGACCAAATTATTTTCATGAAATTGTATGTCCTCGATATCTTCAAGAATTCCATCTTTGAAGTCTTGAATCGAGTGTGGGCCATTGTGATAATACTTATCTTTCACCTGACTTAAATAAAATAAGTCTAAAGGTGTTAAATCATGAGATCTCGGTGGCCAAGTATGATCGCCTCTTCGAGAAGTCAACCGATCAGGCGACACACAAAATATCGATGGTATCGTTACTTGTGTGGCACGTAAGTAACACGGTCTTGTTGAAAATAAGGGTCACCCAATATCTTCCACTTCCGACCATACAAATTCATTAATCATCGTTCGATAGAGCAATCCATTCACCGTGACAGATGTTCTAATCTCGTTTTAGAAAAAAGTAAGGTCCTATGACCCTGCCATACAAAAAACCATACCAAAGAGTTACACCTTGAGGACGAAGAGGCTTTTCAACTATAATTCTTGGATTTTTGGGACTCAAATACGAAATTTCTGCTAGTTAACGTAGCTAGCTTCCAGGTTGAAAATGGTCCTCATCCACTCGTGATGATTAGTCGATGAAATTTTTGAAGGTTAGTAGGCTGGAGTTATTTTGCTAACCGAACTTAGCTAACAGTGCAAGATCGTTTCTGAAACACTCAATTCGACAGATCTACGAATAATGGACAAACCTTAGTTTTTCTCAACACTATGAGCTACATCGGCAATATTAATAAATACCACGAATTTCTAAATTAAATGATGACAATTATTTATGTATTTTGTTTATTTTTAAGCTGCATGTAAAAACACGTTACAATGCTTGCATTAGATACAGACTACATCAAAGATCCACGGTCATTAACTGGATTCGTTCTAAACACGGAAATTTTGTTATATGAAATGTAACGATAAAACGATATCAACACCATTATTAGTCTTATCGCGTTCACGGAGAGTCTCAATTTAATTTCTGTGTAACGGCGCGAATTGATTTCATTGAATATCTTCGAAACGCCTGTGATGTTAAAACTCAGTCTTCTGCTATTGAATTTATTGCTTAATCTAATGTCTACATATTAGCGACGGTATTCTCCTTCACGTTGAGCTATTCCGATCTATCTATTTATTTTATTGATTCGTCTTGAATTAATAAAAATTAATTTAGACAAATAGATCATAAGTTTTTTTAAGCTTTTTTAAGCTCAACGGAGAAATCTTCAACCAACTTCAATTCTTTAAAGCCTCGGGCATACACAGACAGTTTAGTCATTATATTCGGTTTGGCAAACTTATGGCAGATCGATTTTGGGGTCTTTTCCAGTCCACGTTACACATTAGTTATTTTAAGCGGTAGGCAGCGGCTTGGAGCGGTAGGCAGCGGTTTGGCTCTGCCCCTGGCATTGCTGAAGTCCATGGGCGGCGGTAACCACTCACCATCAGGTGGGCCATATGCTCGTCTGCCTACAAGGGCAATAAAACAAATAAAAAAAAATAAAAAAAATACGACACGTTTTTTAGGCTTCATGGGATCTGTTACAGCAACGTTCAATATAGAACAGAATTCGTTAGATAAATGAATTTAGGTAGGTTTCTTAAATATCCTTAAGAAATTTATGATGTTATTCGCTCTTCACAATGCTCCAAGAAGGATGAAAAATAAGCAAGAGCTTTATTCCAAATTAGTTTGAAACTTAATTGAAATTATTCAAATTAAATTAAAAGTTTAGTAAGATTTTAATTAACCATTTAGGACGCTAGAATAGTCAGATCATCTATGCGTTCACACAAAATGAAAACTTTTAAACCTAGCTCTTCAGGTCTTCGTCCTCGTTTTTCGATCGAAGAAGTCTATTTTTAAGGCGTCAAAAAGTTGTTCAAATCTCCGAGGACATTAATTAAGTTAACGAAGTCGCCCTTAGCTACGGCCCTTAATTAATTAACTTCGACCACCTCACCACCGATACGAAACGGCATGGAATTTAAACGAGCTTCTGGAAAAAAATTAAGAGATTATTCGCTCGCCGCGTTCATCTAGGCACTTTTAATTTGAATGGCGTCCAATTAAATGGGCCACAAAATGGGTGTTACGTTTAGCTTTTTCATTTGCCAATCTTCCTGAGAAGAGAACTAACACTCATTGTTTCACTGGTGGTAGGACCTCTTGTGAGTCCGCACGGATATGTACCACCAGCAAAAAATCAAAAAAAAAAAAAACTAGCTGGACAGCTAGATCTCTCAGCACCACAGCTTAAGTTCAAATCGTATGAGCAACATCCTGCGGCACAGCCTACTCTCCCAAATTAAGCCGTAAAAAATTATGAGTCTTCAAGAAACGCAATAACTCTTCGAGTCATCCGACGCTTAAGAACGCTTCGTTAGGGCGGTAATTAAATTGAGCAATAAATTATAAGCTCTTGTTTCTTTTGGTTAACGGAAAGGGTGTGCAAGGAAACACAAAGCCCAATTTGTGGAATGGAAAACCGCTGTGGACTAATTTACCGGCGCCTATGACACATTTAAGGATGCGTTTTCAAAGAACGATACGGCCTTGTAGGCGCGCGGATAGCTGTAAGGAAAATATGTGATTTTGGTTTACTTTAATTTTAAAGTTTGCATTTTTGTTTACAGGCATATCTAATACACTATCAGCTACCCGTGTCCTGTAAACTTTCTTTAACATATTTTTTCACGAAATTTAGTTATGCTAATTCATTATCTTCATTCTCCTGCCCTTTTCCCAGTCACTTGGGGTCGGCGGAACATGTTTTCTCCTTCCATACTCCTCTATCATACACCATTTCTTCGATCCCTCCTTTCTTACGCATATTGTCTTTCACGCTGTTGAGGGTATATTGACAGTAATTAATAAACAGTTGTCAACGGTACTCTGAAGTTTCAATACACAACATGGTGACAGCGGTGATTTTTTAATCGTAAAAACTGTTTAAAATAATATTTAAGTGCATTATTTCGCGTTTAAGTGTCGTAATAAATACGAATTTTGTTTTTTCGTAATGGAACACGCCCGACCACCGTCAGAATTGAGTCTGGAAGGCAACTCCGTCAGCCGGGCTGACGCATGGAAGCGTTGGAGGAAACAATTTCATGTATTTTTGAAAGCATCAGGGGTGCATAAAGAAGAAGGCAGTGTGCAAGCCAGCTTGCTCATCAATTTAATTGGAACGGAAGGTTTCGATGTGTACGAGACGTTTAAGTTTTCAAATGACACTGAAAAAGATGACGTAACGGTTTTGTTAAAAAAATTCGACGAATACTTCGGCGTCAAACCAAATGTTACGTTGGCGAGATATAATTTCTACATGAGAAACCAGGAAGGCGGCGAGTCCATAGATCAGTATGTGACGGCTTTGAAACTGCTGAGCAAAACCTGTGAATTTAAAACCTTAGAAGACGAATTCATTCGCGATCGGATCGTATGCGGCGTAAAAAATACGATAGTTCGCGATCGTTTACTGAGAACGGACGACCTGACGATGGACAAAGCTATTAAAATATGCCAAGTCGACGAGGTATCGGCGGACAGCAGTCGCGTATTGCAGGAGTCGCGCGGAGCGAGCGCGGAGCCGGTGCGTGTGGACGCTGTGGGCGCGCGGGGTGGTGCTGGGCCACGTGCGGCGCGGGGCCGAGCCGGCGGCGCGCGAGCAGCTCGCGGCGGCCGCGGCGGCCGCGGCGGTCACCGGCTGCGTGCGGTCCCGGATGGCGCGGGGCGCCCGCCGCCTCTTTCCAGTTCATCTGCGTCCAGTACTTGTCTCAGGTGCGGAGGTCCGTGTGTTAGTTGGGCTGACTGTCCTGCGGTCTCAGTGCAGTGTTATGTGTGTCAAAATTATGGTCATTTTGCAAGAATGTGTCAAGTACATAAAGGTGTAAAAAAGTTATATGATATCGGTGTTCTAGAGGACGAAAATAAATACGAGCCGGAACTGGACGATGACTGGGAGTCGTTTTATATATCTACTTTAATTGATGGTTCCAAAATCGACTCGGTGTCGCAGGATTGGTTTGAGGTCCTCCGAGGAGAATGGGGCTCGGAAAATTTTAAACTAGACTCGGGTGCAGATATCAATGTCTTATCTTTTAAGCGATTTGTGCAGTTAGGCAATAACCCTAATAACATTGTTGTAAATCATAAGGTTAAACTGCAATCTTACAGTGGCGATTTCATTCCTATTAAGGGAATTTGTAATATTAAATGGTGGTATAAAAATGTTCAATATGATCTTAAGTTTGCGATAGCTGATATTGATTGTCAAAGTGTACTGGGACTGCAGGCGTGCTTATTATTAGGGTTAATAAAAAGAATTCACGATATAAATTTCTCTAAAAATAGTGATTTGTTCACTGGGTTAGGTTGTTTACCGGGGGAATATCATATAACGGTAGATAGGGATGTGACGCCGGTGGTGTGCGCTCCGCGGAAAGTACCGTTAAGCCTTCGTGATAACTTGAAGGACGAACTCGATAGAATGACAGAGTTAGGTGTGATTAGGAAGGTGACTCATCCGACACCTTGGGTCAACTCGTTAGTAGTAGTGGCCAAGACAAATGGTAAAATGCGCATATGCCTAGACCCGAGGCCTCTCAATAAGGCGATTCAACGTGCTCATTTTCAACTACCCACCATAAATGAGTTGGCTACCAAATTGAATGGGGCTAAATATTTTTCGGTATTGGACGCCAATTCAGGATTTTGGTCCGTAAAGCTAGATAAGGAGAGTGCCGATTTATGCACATTTATTACGCCGTTTGGGCGATATCAATATCTAAGATTACCGTTCGGACTGAACTGCGCACCGGAGGTATTCCACGCTAAATTAAAACAATTGTTAGAAGGTTTAGACGGTGTTGAGTCGTTTATTGATGATATTATTGTCTGGGGGTCCACTAGGCGAGAACATGATGTAAGACTAAATGCGTTATTTCAAAAAGCGCGAGATATTAATTTAAAGTTTAACAAAGATAAGTGTCGCATTTGTGTCGATGATATTTGGGACATATTTTTAATAAAGACGGAATGAAAGTAGATACGGAAAAAGTGCGGGCTGTAATCAATATGCCGGAACCTACGGATTGTAAAAGTTTAGAAAGGTTCTTGGGTGCAATTAATTATTTATCAAAGTTTATACCTAACTACTCGCAACACATATTTCCATTGACTAGATTATTGAAAAAAGATGTCGAGTGGTGTTGGGAAATAGGTCACAAAAACGCTTTTGATAAATTAAAGAAACTGATATGCGAGGCTCCGGTTTTATCGTTGTTTGACGTAGGCAGTGAGGTATTGTTGTCGGTGGACGCGAGCAGCGTCGCACTTGGCGCGGTGCTGATGCAGCGCGGCCGCCCGGTCGAGTACGCGTCGCGCACACTCACCGACACACAACAGAGATACGCTCAGATTGAAAAAGAAATGTTAGCTATTGTCTTTGCTTGTGAAAAATTTCACCAGTACATTTATGGAAAAAGGTATATAGTCATAGAAACTGACCATAAACCTCTTGAAAGTATTTTTAAAAAGCCGCTCAATTCAGTCCCAGCACGCTTGCAGCGTATGATGTTAAAATTACAAGGGTACGATCTGAAAATTACTTATAAACCGGGGAAGTATATGTATATACCCGACACGTTATCACGTGCGCCTCTTTCGGATTTATATGACGATAAAATTAGTAAGGCAGTATTGAACCAATTGAAAATGGTAATTAACAATGTACCGATGTCTCAAAGCAAACTGACATTAGTTAAGAAAGAAACTAGTAAAGATGAGTATTTGAAACGTTTGTTAGTTTACATTAATGAAGGTTGGCCCGTTCATAAATATAATGTTGATAGTGATTTAAAGTATTTTTGGTCCATGAGAGACAAGCTGTACTCTGTTGACGGAGTAATTTTTAAAGATAAACAGGTATTGATACCTAACTCGCTTAAAACTGAAATGTTAAAAATAATTCATGACGGCCACCTAGGGATAGATCGTTGTAAAAGACGCGCACGTGAGGTACTGTTTTGGCCGGGTATATCGAATGACATAGAATCATATATTAAAAAATGTAAGGTTTGTCAGGAGAATTCAAATAAACCAAGTAAAGAGCCCATGATTCCGATAACTGTTCCGAAACTGCCATGGAACAAAGTTGGTACCGATCTATTCGAGTACGGAAAAAAACATTACTTGATTTTAGTGGATTACTATTCGGGATTTATTGAAGTCTCACAGTTAAGAGATACGTCGTCAAACTCTGTTATAAAAGAATTAAAACAGAACTTTGCTCGCTATGGCATTCCGGAAACGGTTGTTAGCGATAACGGTCCCCAATATTCTTCTCGAAATTTTAAAAAGTTCGCAGAGGAGTGGGGCTTCAATCATATTACTTCATCACCGTATTACGCACAATCAAACGGCAAGAGTGAGAGGTCAGTACAAACTATAAAGAAAATGTTAAAAAAATCAATAGACAGTAGAACAGATTTTTATTTGAATCTATTGAGCTATAATAACACGCCGCGAGAAAATTTGAATTCTCCCGCACAACTGTTAATGGGACGGAGATTAAATTGTAGATTACCAGTTCATCCAGATTTGTTAAAACGTTATAATTGTAATGATCAGCAACAGCATAAAACAATAATAGAAAAACAATTAAAAAGTAAAATGTATTATGACCAACATTGTAAAGAGCAGCCGGAGCTAAGTGTCGGCGATGATGTAATTATGTTAGAACATAATAATGAACGAATGCGCGGCACTGTCGTAGGCAAGGCATCTGCACCGCGTTCATACATTGTAAAAAACAAATTAGGTATATATCGACGTAATCGCCGACATTTAATTAAAAATATGCCTGATGAGAAACCTAATGCTGTGGAAAAGCTGAAGAATGATCGGCGCGGCACAATAGTGATCGTATCAGACGAGTCAAGTGGGGGAGAATATGAGATGAGTGTGGATGAGGATGGTTCAGTGTACGAACCGAGTACTTTGTCATCACCTTCATCACCTCATATTTATCCGCCTACTACTCGTAGTAGAACTAAGCAGAATGCAATTAATAATAATTAACCTCTGATTTTATGTTTATCTTGTAACACACTTATATTGTAAAAGGGGAAGATGTTGAGGGTATATTGACAGTAATTAATAAACAGTTGTCAACGGTACTCTGAAGTTTCAATACACAACACACGCAATCCATTAATTTTAGGTCTACCTCTTCTTCTTCCTTAATTATGAAGAAAAAAAGTGTGTGTGTCCGCTCCGACGCACGACTGGAGTTTACTGGATATAAAAAATTAAACGAAACAATACGAGAAATAGTTCTATATTACGACAACACGATACACTACAGATTATTAACAAATTAACGAGACACAAAACAAACGACTAACAAATATATGAAAATACAATAATGAGAGAAACGCGCGATCAGTACGAGGCTTTGTGGCGGACTGCCGGCGCAGCAGCCCGGCGTCACCTGCAATAACGCGGCCGCGCGTTGGCTCCTGATTGGCGCGCGCACGCATCACGCAATCAGGAGCCAATCAGGCGCATAACGCATTTCGTGTGACATGCTAGTACGATTTTGATTGGCGCGCGCACGCATCACGCAATCAGGAGCCAATCAGGCGCATAACGCATTTCGTGTGACATGCTAGTACGATTTTGGTCCCCATAATTTTCATACCCCGGGCCTATATATGTAAATCGATTCTAAAGGAGTAAACTCCAAAAATGTCCCTAACGGACACTGAATAGGGTTATTCGGTTTTATAAATTTTTTGAAGGGCAAGGGAAAATCATTTTAACTACATTAAAATCCATAAATTAAAACATAAAATCGAAACTATTTTAAGATAAATGATTAAGTAAGATAAGTACCTAATCTATTTATTTTCATTTATATTTATTTCAAATTATTTATGATTTATCAGCATTTTGTCGCAAAATAAAGCAACAAGCAGCTTAACGAAACATATGAGTATAAATAACATAGTTTAAGCTGTGATCTAATATTACATATATTGCATAAATTGCCATCTCATAATTTATGTTAAACAGACTTCTTTTAAACGTAAAAAAGGGGTAAATACGACCTTTTAATATTGAGAAATGTACACTGCAATTTTGAATACCGACTAGTTCATACTCCAAGCTTCATTTTCCACTACAGAAGAGGCAATAGTCGTGCAAACCGTACCGTAAGGGTCATTGTTTGTAGCGTATACGGAGGAATCGCAAATCGTATCGACCGGCAATGCTCATAAAAATACCACGTTCGATGGGGTTCCTAACTGACTAATACACCACTTTAGATTTTAACGATTCAGGAGTGTGCCAGTGATAATTTTTTTATATATGGTTTTATGGGTGGACGAACTCACGGCGGCCCACCTGCTGGAAGTGGTTACCGGATCCCATAGGCATCTAAAAGGATAACGCCGCTACCCACCTGAAGACATGAGTTCTAAGGTCTCAGTTTTTATAGTACATTCAAACGGAAACGCATTAGACGAAATGCACAAGGCGTAATGGCAGAGTCGTGGTATCTACCCGTGCAAACTCACATGATGTCGTACCCACCACTTATAAAATATAAAATACGTTTAATCTATATATTAATACGTGAAGTAAAAATTGTGTACCCCTTTTTACGAAAATTGCGCGGACCGAGGAGTATAAAATTTCCCACACTTATAGAGAATATAGAGAAGGAGTGCACAATGCTAATATTTTTTTTAAATAATGCATAAAATATACATTAAATCAATAAAGAAAACATTACACACACTACCATTTATTTGACACACACACGCATGCATACTATTTGCTTATTGTCAAACTTTTCTTATTGCATAAAGTTCACGGTCAAATTGAGAATAGATTAAATATTGTTTGTCTTTGTTAATATTTGTCTAAAGTGTAGTTTTGGCGAAATCTGTGATTATAGAAGTATAATAAATAGTCTTTGACAATAGAACCATAATAATGTTCAAACGTATGATTTCAATTAATTATTTATAGTCGAATTTCGACTACTGCGGGACCACTAGTATAAATAAAATAGAGTCCTGTGGTAATTGGTTAAATTGGGCAAGCTAGCGCGACTCGATTTTAAACTGCCCGTCAAATTATTATTAGTTTTGTATTGTCCTTGTAGGCAGATGAGCATACGGCCCACCTGATGGTGAGTGGTTACCGTCGCCCATGGACTTTAGCAATGCCAGGGGCGGAGCCAAGCCGCTGCCTACCTAAAGCCTACCTATGTCTACTATAAACGATATGTGTAATTTGAATTACCACCAATACTATTCTTAGAAGCAAAGGTAGATATTGTAATGCTCAGAGCATTCATCACTAAGTAATTCATGTGTATGGTTCGGATGTAATCACTCGCAGTAATTACATTCCATTGAACACGAGGTATTTCCACCACATATGTATATGTACCTTAGTTAACACATCTATTATTGTAGTTTAGTTATTGAACAAGCCTTTGATTGCTTAGCGGCAAAAAGAGGCCCCTCGGCGGTTCATGCCCTTGAGGTATCCCATACTTTTTTTATATATTTTTTATTGCGTAGATGGGTGGACGAGCTCACAGCCCACCTGGTATTAAGTGGTTACTGGAGCCCATAGACGTCTACAACGTAAATGCGCCACCCACTTTGAGATATAAGTTCGAAGGTCTCAAGTATAGTTACAGTTACAACGGCTGCCCCACCCTTCAAACCGAAACGCATTATTGCTTCACGGCAGAAATAAGCAGGGTGGTGGTACCTACCCGCGCGGACTCTCAAGAGGTCCTACCACCAGTAAAGTCTCAAGAGGTCCTACCACCAGTAAAAACTATTTATTTACTATAGTTATCCTCAAACTATTTATATAAAAGAAGCCTATCTTAAAGATGGTCGGAATGGAGTTCCTTTTGCTATATCTGTTTTGTGTTTGTTTGTATTAAATAATGATTAAATGAAAAATGAAGTCTGTATAAGACAATTGAACGAATCATAATTAGGTGAATAAATGTGAATAACGTTGGTATTGGACATAAATTAGAAAAATATTAGTGGAAAAAAATATTATCATTACTTTTTTATTACTTATTATAAATAAATTTTGCGGCCTGACTGGCATTGCTGACGTCCATAAGCGACGGTGTCCATTCACCATCAGGTGGGCCGTATGCTCATCTGTTCTGTCTGAAAAGGGCAATAAAAAACATATAAAAATTGTAAAGTTTTAACGGTTTGTTTAAAGGTCTGTAACTGAAGTAAGCTACAATGTTTGTGTGTGTATTACATTTGGTTTGATCAGGATATTTATTATGTATGTCATAAAATAAAATTTTCACGTACTCACTTAAAATTTTCTCTATTCTCTTTAACTTCTGAGAAATCACTTTCAAAACTCTTTTTTTTTTAAATGAAAACACAGACTTTGACAAATAATTGAAAATTGAAAAAAGAACATAAGAATGTATATTATTATAAATATAATTAGTTGTGAGCCCGCACGATCTATGCTATATGACTTCGCCTATGACTACAGCGAAACAGATATCTTCCCCGGATTGAAGGGCAGGACGGCTGTTATACAAAAATTTAAACGGCGGCTACATGTGTGTTGTGATATCCACAGACCCCGGTTACCATTTCACACCAGGTAAGCCGTGTGCTCTTGAACCGGTCTACAAATAACAAAAAATTACAAGGAATTTCATTTTAGTTCAAGTTTATACGATTGTAATGTCTATTCAATAAGAAATCCTTATGATAAAGTTGCTGTGAAGTATTATTATCTCAAGAGCTTATTGAGAAAGGCATGTTATACAATTCAAATTCAAATCAGATTTTCCTTACGGCCAAAAATAAACATACTTAACGTAAGTGAATAATAATATCTGTTTATACTCCTAAATTTCTTGATAGCTTAATCATTTTCATAATTTTCACGATCAGGATTATAATTTTATTATAATAATAAAAACCGCTGAATGTAGAAATTGATTAATTACTGAGGGCAGGAAATATTGGGCGCATACAACAATTATGGCTACTTATGCCGTGAAAAGTCGTGGTTTGATTTAAACGTCAAATTTCGTCGTTCAAAAACGTCAAACGTTATTTTTATTTAATTCCGAGTATTTTCATATTTATCTACCTTTTAAACCTTCTTTGGACATCCACAAATAATTCAAGACCAAAATTAGCCAAATCGGTCGAGCCGTTCTCGAGTTTTAGCGAGACTAACGAACAGCAATTCATTTTTATATATATAGAAGATAATTAAGCTCTAGAAGTATGAGATTAAATTTTTAATTACATTCACATCAAATCCTGTTCCGCCATTTTTACATGATTGAGCAACAAACACAAAAAAAATACAAAATTTCGCATAAAAATATAAAGTTTATATACAAAGTATTATAGCAGAGATATTGAAGTATAGATTAAAACCACATCTTTGGTTTACCAAACTATTTATTACATCCATATAACTAAAACTTGTCTAATTAAAATTCAATACGTCTCGCTCGAAATATTATCCGCAGTTGAATATTCGAAACTGCTATAACTCTTGGTATTCAATAACTTCTTAAATAGTTTATTTATTAATAATTTCACTCCCAAAGGATTTTCGTGTAGTCAAAAACGAGATCGTGTAACTTAAGGACTTGTCAAGTATTTCTAGTAGTTTATATTGTCTAGTAGTAGATATATTTTGTATCTAACTATTGTTTTTTTAACTATTATTTGTTAATCAGCTTAGTATCTAATTATTGTTTTTTTTAATGGCTTGCTGGTGGTAGGACCTCTTGTGAGTCCGCACGGGTAGGTACCACCACCCTGCCTATTTCTGCCATGAAGCAATAATACGTTTCGGTTTGAAGGGCGGAGCAGCCATCGTACTGTAAAAATTGAGACCTTAGAACTTATGTCTCAAGGTGGGTGGCGCATTTACGTTGTAGATGTTTATGGGCTCCAGTAACCACTTAACACCAGGTGGACTGTGAGCTCGTCCACCCATCTAAGCAATAAAAAATAAATTAAAAAATAAAGATGAACATATGAAGATAAAGATGAAGAAAAAGAATATGAAAGATATGAGCTTCAACTTTCAATCACATTGTGATGGAAATGAAAATGACTTTTTAGTCTAAATATTAATATTTGATTTTAAAAAAAACAAATTAACTTTAATAACTCATTTACATTATTCTCTGACAATCCTCTACATTTTTTTGGAAATTTTCGACGAATTTTGGAAGTGGTCAGTTTTCGAACATAATTTTCCGTTGGTATTTTTCATTTACTTCGAACGTTTCCATGCCTGAAAATGTTCTGTTCATTCTGAAAATATTCTTACCTCTGAAACTAGAACGCAATTGAAATAGTCAGAGGAGAGGTACCTACCCACACGAGTTTGTAATACTTTCTACCATCAATATGTTATTCTTAATCTACCCACAAATTACACAAAAGGCAGCTTCTAACTTAAAATAAAACAAATGTTTATAAATAACCGTTCACTGCATTGGGTCCAACATTTGATCCAATGTTCCAGGAACTATAAATTACATTATTATTGTTAACACACGAAGCTCCCACGTCCAACCAACGTGACCTTGTCCAATCTAAACATACATTTCGGCCATCAATATACCGCGGCCAGTGGCTGACATCGGTAATAGCCTCTTTTGTGGACGTTTTTGGGGCAATGCTCAGTTTCCGTCGCTTTCTACGCATCCGGACCGGACGGAGATTGACTGACAGATCCTGGGGCTCAACGCGGTGTTTTAGCACCTATTATACGTGGAATAAAACATTCAAAACAGGACAAATCCTTTTCGCACTTTATATTGTATATATATAATAATATATGTAGATGTATTTGACGAATCTCGTATGTACAACGTAGTAAGTAATAAATGTACCCTTATGGGTTTTTAACTTTCAATTATATGTGTGCAAGTCATAATTTTTTTGAGTTTTCTTCATTTTTTTTGTTTTTAGTTTCGTTCTAAAACATCATGTGATACAGAAACCCCTCTTTCTCACTTTCTCTCGCACGTCACGATCCCCAAAATTGAGGCATACGGCGCAAGAAGAGGAATTTTAAAAGAAAAATTTAAAAAACATCTAACGTTGAAATAGAAATTGAATTTGGTATTGACAAAATTGAATTTGATGTTTATAAAATTGAATTTCATATTTATAAAATTGATTTTAATGTTTATAAAATTGAATTTGAAGTTAAAAACCTCTGTTTATAATCTTGGTGGTGAAGAAATTTTGACACATTATTTATAGAAACGTATAACTACTTCATGACAGACACAGGAACTATAGTGACAATGCAGGGGTTTTTCTTTTTTTATTTCTTTTTCAAATTCGATTGTATTCGATTGATAGTTTACTTAGTCTTTTTACTTTTATTATTTTTACTATACTAGTATTTTTTTTTATATAAGTAAAATAGTCATGTTATCATTATCTTATTTATATTTATTATATTGAAGAGATCACTTTAATCCATGTCATTTTAATCATGTCATTTATATTTAATATTTGTGCATTTATGTTAATTTAATTGTAAAATTATTAGTGTAAAATACAATAAAGCGTCTCTAGTCTATTCTGCTCTACTATAAATATTCCTCTAAAAGTTACGTCTAAAAGTTCATTAAAAGCTTTGGAAAAGCTTTTTTAAGCTTTTTTTTAATGTAACTGTAAACAGTTTCAGATATCCGTTACGACATAAAGATTTTTTTCTTCTTTGTTCTTTCAGGCACGGTCCAAATCGCATACAAACATAACCTCCTCCCAGAGGGATAGATTTTGATGATTTTTTAAATGTTTGAGCGGTTCACGTTTTAATTGAGCCCAATAGACGAACTGGGACCTAAGTTTATATACTTCACTTACGGGATAGGAAAACAGTCTTGAGCGTTTTAACGTAACATTTTTTCTCATATTTATTTTTTCCTGTTGAGAATTCTATGAAGGAAGCTTTAACGTTTGATTGGACGTATCGATTTTCGGAAAAATTTGTGCGGAGCTTTCACATGATTTCATATAAATTAAACGTGAAAGCTCGACGCTTTAGACAGAATCTTGATGTTTTACGTTTCATTAACGATATTCAACTTACTGTTTGAATTCCGATTTACTTTGATACGACCAGTGTTCGTTCTCATTGGCGTGATATATTAAATGATATTATTAAATGATATTATTAAATGATATTATTAAATGATATTATTAATTGATATTATTAAATGATATTATTAAATGATATTATTTGTAAACTTGTGCGTCTGCTAGTACGATGTACAACAGAACAATGCCCCTACTACGGACCTCTGCTATATGCTTTGCTGTATGCTATATGCCGCTTTACTGGTGGCAGGACCTCTTGTGAGTCCGCACGGGTAGGCACCACCGCCCTGCCTATTTCTGCCATGAAGTAGTAATGCGTTTCGGTTTGAAGGGTGGCGCAGCCGTTATAACTATACTGAGACCTTAGAACTTATATCTCAAGGTGAGTGGCGCATTTACGTTGTAGATGTCTATGGGCTCCAGTAACCACTTAACACCAGGTGGGTTGTGACTCGTCCACCCATCTACGCAATAAAAAATAAAGATTCAAAACTGTGGCGAAACTACTAATTAGAATTCCTCGCCTTAGTTTAAATGCCCGTAAAAAAAAACACTCACAGCGGTTTTTCCTTCCAGTCCACCTCCAGTTCGAAGAGCAAATCCTCCGAGACTACGTCCTCCACTCGATCGTGAACAACTTCATCCGTGGGAACTTCACGCCCACTTCGTACGCTGAGCAGCCCTGTGACGACCAGACCCCCTACTTCCAACCAAAACGCTCCAGAAGCGAACGCTCCAAACGCACAAGAAAACACCGCGACTACAGCAAGTACTACTTCAAACCAAAGATGAGGAACAAGAGATCTCTGTACGGGTTGAGGCGGGTCAAGAGTGTTAGATACAAGAAACGATTCTTGCCTTCAAGGGTGATCAGTGGACCGCTGGAGGGTCGGAACGGTGTGCTGCTGCAGTGGACCCTCACTGATGCAGTCCACTTCGACAGCGAGGAGACTAGTGTTGTTTTTAGGTAAGTTTAACGTAATATTATATTTTCGGTATTAATAATAATAATAATAATAAATAGTGAGAAAGTTCCTGCAGCTTGAAGAAAACCAAACTTAATAAACGTAATAAAAACTAGCACATTAACTCATAGCTACTACTATGTTACCGGCATAGTTCTACCGGCTCTGTCGACAGACTGAACTGAGAAAGGGGAAACGAAAGGGAAAATAATAATAATAATAATTTATTTACTACATAAACTCTTCAATCACGACTTATTTATACTATTTACATGTTTAACAAATTGAGAGATTACGCAGATGGCATCAACAATACTATAATATTAACTGATGCTCACACTAGGCATAGCCTGTATCGTGAGGACCAAAACACGATTTATCTCAAAACGACATCACTATTATTAATAATTATTACACTTAAAAACATGCGTTACAAGATTTGACATACTCGTATAATAGAAAATTTGAGTAATAAAAATAACACATCAAATTATTAGAACGGTAATAATTAAGAAGTGATTCTACAGGAATCTACGTCTCTGAATCGAGAAGATTTCAATCAATCCAGTTCCTCCATTAATTCATGAGCACTGTGTCTTTAAATCTCGAATAACAATCGACGCGTCCTGACGACGCTTGGGAATTAAATATGCGGAAATGCCGCCACCTATCTTGGAGACATGAGTTCTACGCGGCAGTCTTAACAACCAATTATACTGGTATTGCGCAATATTGCGAATTGGGCAATATTGTTGTCTACTTAGGGTTAATATTGAAGATTGTGCAATGATTCAACGAAAGCTTGGACTAGTTTATATTTTATTGCACCATATTTTTTCATTGCATCGTGTAGGGTCAGTATTGCGCAATATTTTTCAGTCTCTGCTTCGTCTTGACAAGGTGTAGACGTATGCGACTGAACACGAAAAATTGTGCAGTTCGTATTATTGTACATATTATTATTCACAGTACAACGGCTACCCCACCGTTCAAACCGCCCACAAACACAGCTCACTGAGTTTTTCGCCGGATCTTCTCAGTAGGTCGCGTTTCCGATCCGGTAGTAGATT
The DNA here is from genome assembly GCF_030269925.1 of Bombyx mori. Classification (NCBI taxonomy): domain Eukaryota; kingdom Metazoa; phylum Arthropoda; class Insecta; order Lepidoptera; family Bombycidae; genus Bombyx; species Bombyx mori. Next base: position 7,065,566 of record NC_085117.1, on the reverse strand, counting down.
CTGCGAAGCACTGCCCTTGCTAGGTTTAGTATTAGCAACACCCTCTGGTTTGAGCCCCGAGAGCTCACATACACGCTAGAATAACGCCGGTATAGTCTCTCAAGGCTAACAGCATGGGTAGGATTAAAAAAAGTTCAAACCGAAACGCACTAATGCAGAAATAGACAGATTTGGACTACCTAACCGTGCGGGCTCACAGATACCTTACGGCTTCAGTTTTGTGAGATGTATTCGGAAGTGGTTCAAGAACATTAAGGAAAATTGTTACCTACTACAGAAATTGAAACCCGATCACATACGGTCATCTGACCCTAAACGACAATTAATCTTTTTACGGAAAATTCGAAAATTGATATACAAGCTTGTTCTTTACATAAATATTTTCTTGGCGGGGGAATCAAACCAACGACTCTCACAACAGCAGTCAGAGCTACCATCGGATCGTTCGCACAATTACTGTCGATGCCCAAGCATGAGAAACACGCGGCCCGCGGGCGGCTTGCGGCCCTTCCAAGCATTTCTAAAATTGAATTTATTTTATCGACTTTCTCCCATCAGTTCGTTTTTCTGTTATTTTCTTGTTTGTTTTTAAAGTTTCGGAAATTATTAATAAGAGGTAAACAACGTGCGGCCCGCCAAAAAATATTTGAATTTCAATTGGCCCATTGATTAAAAAGTTTCTCGCCGGATCTTCTCAGTAGGTCGCTTTTCCGATCCGGTGGTAGATTCTGCGAACCACTGCTCTTGCTTGCACTGCTCATACAGCACGAGAAACCGTTTTAACTCTACAGAAACTACAATTAGAAACTATTAGTCACCCTTCGTATTTGTCAGACCTTGCTCCAACGGACTGCCATTTTTTTCGTGATTTGGAGAATTTTCTACGTGATAAAAAAATTTCTTTCCAGGAGGCAGTACAAAATGCTTTCACACAGTTTGTAGAATTCAGATCACCAGAGCTCTATCGCAAAGGCGTAAATGACCTTCCTATTGGATGGCAGCAATGTATAAATAATTTAATAATGGTACATATTTTGATCAAATAAATATGTTAAATAAATAAAAAACGATTTCAATTTTTCAGTACAAATCGGCAATTTAATACTTTAACCGCTAATATTAGCAACGTCGTCAGGTTAGAGCCCCGTGAGCACACTCGGTTACGCTGACATAGCCTCTAAAGACTACCAACTTTGGTAGGAAAAAAAAACTTACACTCTTTAGCGGTTAGAGCGAGAACGTTTCCCTTACTCACTGACATTTTGGAAACGAAAACAGATTCATCTTAATTATAAAATAATAAAAGCCTAATGGCTCAGAAGAATTCAAAGGATCTCTTCGGCTTCTTTTTTCCCTCCAACCTTTTAAATATTTAGATTTTATTCGTTACATTTATTCTGTGTGTTTTCATTTTTATTTTTGTATATCTGTTTTAGAATTTGAATAAGAGAATTAATTAAGCTTGTTGATTGTGTTAATAAGACTAATGAGATTAGTGTCATTGCCGTCTTCTTTGATTTTGTTTTGGTGTCGCTTTTCAATAAATAATGAACGAATTTAACGTAGAAGAGTAGTATAATTATCCATATTTTTGCGCGTAATTTACTTCCACGTAAAGAGCATAATATAAATATAACTTCGTTAAAAGCTACTTTTATGCCTTAGAATATAGAAAGGCCCATTTCATAAGAAGGTACTCACTGAGAGATATTTGTATTTTTAATGTTTACATGAGCTTTTTATTTTTTTTATTGCTTAGATGGGTGGACGAGCTCACAACCCACCTGGTGTTAAGTGGTTACTGGAGCTCATAGACATCTACGACGCAAATGCGCCACCCACCTTGAGATATAAGTTCTAAGGGCTCAGTATAGTTACAACGGCTGCCCGACCCTTCAAACCGAAATGCATTACTGCTTCACGGCAGAAATACGCAGGGTGGTGGTACCTACCCGCGCGGACACACAAGAGGTTCTACCACCAGTAATTACGAAAATTATAATTTGCAGTTTCGATTTTTATTTCACGATGTTATTAAGATGCAGAAAGATACCCTTCTCCCATGACGTTTATAAATGAAATCAATCGCTGAGTGCGATTTCCGGGATTCCACTTTTCAACAGAAATACTGACTTCTAAAGCAAGAAGCCTATAAAAACCACACTTTCCGTGCCCTCGCAGATGAACAGCATGACAACTCGACAGGAGCTATGAGCAGTCATGAACACATTTAACATAAATAATCTACTATTTATTAAGAAATTGTGTCTTAAAACAAGTGATGTGTTTTAGATATACGTAGAGTTTGTAGCATTAAAAGGAAATGTTTGTCAATTCAGCCTGTTAAAATAATTTGAATGAAAAGCAAAGGGCTGTTAAGTAACACTCTAAAGGCATCTTTGCAAACTAAGCCCTTTAGATTAACTAACAAACCGTCCCCTTAAATTCTATACAAACGCGAAACTGCCACAAGTCACTCAGCCCGGACCTTTGAGACTTGTAGAGCGGAAAGCTTCTTGGGGCTTTGAAATAAAGCTCGCCTCTCACGTGGATACATCAATAACGCCGTGAATGCGTCATTTGCTCCATTCAAAGTCTCGGCGAACATAGTTTAAACTGGCGCTTGACGAAGACAAATGACCGGTTTTGCGCAGCTCATCTGACACACAGAAGTCGCGAACGAAAACCCCAAAATCTACAAGCGGAAAAAAGTTTCAGTGAAGATAAAAGCGAAAAATACAAGCATTGAGATAATACTAAATGCTAATGTTTACGTGAATACTTTTAGTCTCAGATACAGAGGCCCCTTTGTATTACGTATATCGGTAACTATCAGTGGAATAAAAGGTATAGGGAATTTCTAAGGACGTATTTATTAAACTTTTTGGTACTTTATATGTAAGCCATACTTTGGTATATTTAAGCCTTTTTTTTATTTGTTCCTTAATGGGTTAATTAATTGAGAAAGCCGATAGAGCCTGTGTAATATAACTTATGTTAACAAAATGTGATTAAATTATATAAGTAGTCGTCGTGGCGACAAGGACATATCAGATTTTTTGGCCTAAACTAAGAGACTATTCACAATATTTTTTTATGTTTTGACATTATTGATTTCAATTCTTTGATACAATTATGAATTTTTGCGTTTGTCACTTCTGTTCACGATGAACACAAATGTATGAATATGAATCTGTTTCCTATACTTACAAATATTCTATTTATAACATTATTTTAATATTTATCACGCGCCTTTCCATCCATAGTTATCAAAATGTTTCGATTCATTTGAGATTTAGACGCCGTAACTCAAGATATACTTAGTATCAACATTCAAATCAGTTGGCTTGAGCTTTAATTACAGTATAGGAAAAGTCACACGCCCACAAAAAAATCATATCAACAATATCTAATTCAAATGTTAGCTGAACATTACGCCTGTGTGTGAGAAAGCCACGGTGAATCAATGTCATTCGTAATTACCGAACGACCGTATTGAACGAGAGGAAATCCGGTTCCACGATGATCGATAACCGATCCGATGTCGAGAACACAGTAAGTTAACGACAATTAACAACTTAGTTTGACGAGTTAAAGCATTTGCACTTGTGGGGTACATGGTACTGAATTTAAAGTCTGGTGGAGTCGGGCAAGTTAATTCCTAATTTCAACAATACTTTTTTAAACAGTCTTATTCTAAAATATCGTGCATTTCTTTATTTAATAAGATAATTAATTATTGAATAGTATTTTTTTTGGAACGAGGCTCCACGATGCGGAGGGGTGCCCTGAGCGGGAAAAAACGTCCGTAACGTAAGATTTTCATTAGTAATGCACATAAAGTACAAAAAATAACATATTTTTTATTATTCATTGACCACGATCTCAGAGCGTTCGTTTGCGCAATACACTAATCCTTATGCAAACAACCGTGAATGAAGTGTACCATAATAAGATCGTACGTTACCGAATGACCATGGGTTGTTGCGAAACCTCCAATTTTATTTTCTTTATACCTCGAATAAAACTTAAAATTAATATTTTTATAATAAGGAACTTGGTTCCTGTCCGGTGTCTCACGACACCACACATTTTTTTTTGTATATTTGTTGCTCAGAAACTCTCGTACGAATCTCGAATGAGAGCGAAATGCAAAAGTGCCCTCTCTTACATCTTATCACCTGTTATTGAATAATGGTACCCTCACGGAAGTCGAGCATCGCCAGTCGTGACTCGTCGCTGCCAATATTCGCAGTCACGGCATTCTATAACGACCATTCCCGACTTTTTCACCAACACACAGTTTGCCTCAAGGAGATATGGGGAGATATGAACTTCAAATAGCCCTGATCGTTATAATGAGCTGAGTTAGCTGCTTGGCCATCCTCGGAAACAGTGAGGCCCTACAATGTTGGGTAGAAGCCGACCAAATGCGCCAGTCCTCCTTTAGCAGCCGTTGTAACTATACTGAGACCTTAGAACTGATATCTCAAGGTGGGTGGGCCCATTTACGTCGTAGATGTCTATGGGCTCCAGTAACCATTTATCATTAAAAAAAAACACTCTCCCTCTCGTGGGTCACCAGATCAATAACCAATCAATACGGCGCATTTTTAATTCTATTTTCGAATCTGTTGTTAACACTTTCTAAAGCCTCTGGCCTAAAACGGTTTTAAAAACATAAAAAGAAGCCAACACACTATTATCAATAATTAGGAGGCTCTACAAATCACAGGCTCTATCTAGTAAGCAGGCCTTGTACATTTTTATGTGTTGATACCAGGTATTACCAAAACTTACAATTTTATAGCTCCATTAAATAGGACTTAAAGAGCCAAAGCCAATGCCGAAATAATAGTAAACTAAAGTAAACAGAAGGCGATATTCCTTTACTAAATAAAATAAACATCGGCACACCGTCACTTGGCTTAATACAAACAAGAGTTTACGAAACTATGGATTTGTCTTTCTTTTACGCATATCACACGAAGTAAAATTTTCATACGTTTTCTTTAAATCAGGAATCATTGACTCTACAACCGATCTTCGCATCATGCATTCGATATAATTAATAATCGAATAAAGCCAAAGAAATTCACGGTACTTTTATTTTATTTTCTTTCTTAGATGTGTGGACGAGCTCACAGCCCACTTAGTGTTAAGTAGTTACCGCAGTCCATAGCCATCTACAACGAAAATGCCGTCACCCACCTTGAGACATGAGTTCTAAGGTTTCAATTTTACAGTATAACGGCTGCACCTTGCAATTTATAATTCTGCAATTTATAATTCTGCTGGCTAATATATCTTTGACCATAAAGAGTATGAGAGAGAATAAAAAAAATAGCAGAATAAATAAATTTAATTTTAAAGTAAATCTCTGTTATCGAAACATTATACACGATATTTCCATAAGTTGCTCTTAATCTTAATTTTCTGAATAAATTTAATGAATTCCACTTAGGTATACATCAAACAAACATCAATTTACCAATCACGAGCACTTCTAAAACAATCGTTACGAGTCAATTGAGACAGAAAAACAAAACAAAGGAATAATCGAAAAACAAAAAAAACAAAATTCTCGCTCTAAAACCGAACGGCTCCAAATACTTCACGATTCAATAATTCGTTTGAAAACGCTCTGATTTATACCTGATTCGAGTCACGGACAAGAAATAATTGATGGGCTCGACCTACCTACCTAGGTTCTTAGCATAATGCCAACTTGTTCGGAAATATCGATTGGGAAACTTTTGCTGATTTGTGGAGCGGTTTGAAAAAAAAAACTTCCATTAAATTTGAATGAACTGGATGTGGTTTCATTAGAACAGCATATATTTTGTATGCAAAACTAGTATGGTATTTACTGGTGGTGGTCTTGTGAGTTCGCACGGGTAGGTACCACCACCCTGCCTATTTCTGCCGTAAAGCAATAATGCGTTTCGGTTTGATGGGCAGATCAGCCGTTGTAACTTTGCTGAGACCTTAGAACTCATATCTCAAGGTGGGTTGCAACAGTTACGTTAGATGTCTATGGGCTCCGGTAACGACTTAGCACCAGGTGGGCTGTGAGGTCGTCCACCCAACTTAACAATAAAAAAATCATGAATGTTTGCCCGACGGGAAAAACAAACCCTCGGTGTAACAGTCAACAGCGCTAATTACTGCACCACCAAATCATCATGTAAACATAGCAGAGCAGCAGCACAGCAGTAAACAATATACAAACAGTAAGCACGGACTCGAATTCAATATTTGAAAAAAAAAAACATATTTTTATACAGCATTAAATAACCATGAATAAAAATTACCGATATGATTATAAACTGGTATCGAGGGAGAAACGAAAAAAGAATTTTTCTTTTCCACATTTTTCGATTCAACGTAACGAGGGATTAAGGAAATCTGAGTACGTTGGCAACACGTGGTCGGAATTGCGAAGAAATTCTTTGGGTTTTTGTATGTAAAAAAAAAAGCGGCTGGCTTATAACAGATTAGAATAATAATTGTATTTCATTTCTTTCGTAACAAAGGAACTGCATTCAAATTCGTACATTTAAATTGCAATAAATAGGATAACGAACTAATGTATTATCTGGTGTTAAATGGTAACCTAAATTGCGTAAGGAAAACTGGAGGATTAGGAAGGATACTACAGGATTAGGAGGAACACTGGAGAAGGATAAAGAACACTAATTATCCGGTCACCGCCCTCGTCAAACCCGTCGCTTGCGACGAAGGGCTTGACGAGCGAATTAACCCATAGACACAGCCCACTGATTCTCAGTGGGTGCGATAGATACCGCCAAGCACTGCTCTTGCTACTGTTAGCAACGTCGTCAGGTTTGAGCTACGCTGAAATGGCCTCTCAAGACCATCAGCTTATGTAGGAAAAAAAACGAAATATTTTATTAATTTGTACTTTTCTGTCTTCACGAAGTTCTCATCATGAGGAATGGTGATATCAACCAACACTGCTCGACGCGCAGACCGATCTATTATCATAATGTCAGGCTTATTGGCATTACTATTATTTATTGTTATTGTTATATTGATTATTATTACCACACTAGATCTATAACTCAGATTATAGCTAGTATTATTGCATTAACAGATTCTAAAGTAATTAAAACTCATGGTCGGTGTTCAAATTATTTTATAATAAAGTCTTGAAAACACCTTTGTGGAAACAGAACAAAGCTGAGCTGTATTATAACGCTATTATACCCAGAGAAACCTTTACACGATTAATCTTTTGTTGCCCCCGGGGCAGTTTCAAACGATTTGACGTTTAATAACGATACAGATAAGGCCCATTCCACAATGAGAAATTACGTCAGGATATCGAAGCGGGGGGAAATGAAATAATAAATGAAATGTCACTATGACATTAACCTCTATTATTCTGTCTTGTTTTTATATTTATTTCTTTATTTTCCGAAGCTGCCATGTATTTTTTTTATTGCTTAGATGGTTGGACGAGCTCACAGCCCACCTGGTATTAAGTGGTTACTGGAGCCCATAGACATCTACAACGTAAATGCGCCACCCACCTTGAGATAAGTTCTAAGGTCTCAGTATAGTTCAACGGCTGCACCACCCTTCAAACGGAAACGCATTACTGCTTCACGGCAGGGTGGTGGTACCTACCCGTGCGGACTCACAAGAGGTCCTACTACCAGTAAATGTATACGTCAAGCACGAAAATCTATCTAACTCGTATTGTAAATGTATCGAGTCCTCGTTACGATAACGGATCATTACATAAGATGGTTTACTTTAGACATTTACATTACCGTATGTCAAAACAATTTTCGTGCTCTCGATTATAAGTATAAGTTTCGAGAACGCGACAATTCGATTGCGAAACGAAAGTAAGTAAATTCATTCGTGCTGCTGAAATTAATTCTTTTGACGGGCGGTAGGAGCGCTGTATAGGTCCTATATATTTTTTCTCTTTTTAAGCTATTGCATAGCTTCTATCGCGGTCCTTGAGCGCGGTGACTGAATCAAGAAATTCCGTAACGAAAATAACCTGACACCCCCACTGCGCCTACTATGTAGCTCGCGTTCAACATATTCACACGTTGCGCTTGTGTAGTATTTGTGAATAAGCGCGCGGCGTGACGCCACACTGCATGCGCATCATGAAAAGTCTATCAGTCATCATGAAAAGTCTCTCGCGCGGTCTAGGTTATGAGTGTGAAGGGGACAGTTAATGTTTTGCTTTTGTTAATGTTTATAAATATAGCGTGGTCTTATTTTATTGTTGCTTTAATATTAAATTATTATTATCGATTTATAATTGCATAAGTTGATAAAAAATGCTATGCAATAGCTTTACCGCGGCAGTCTCCGAGTGCCACACGTGTTTTTTTTTTCTACCTATGCTGATAGCCTTGAGAGGCTATATCAGCTTTACCCTAGCGTGTAAGTAAGCTCTCGAGGCTCAAACCGGGAGTGTTGCTAACACTGGCCCTAACAAGAGCAGTGCTTCGCAGAATCTAACACCGTAATGTGTTCGATATTCGATTTTTAAAACACGTCAAATACATTTATAATAACTAGAGGTCCCGCAGTAGTCGAAATTCGATTATAATTAATTGGAATTGTAAGTTTGTACACTATTATGATTGTATTTTATACTTCTATAATCACAAATTTCGCCAAGACTACACTATAAAAATATTAACAAAGACAAACAATATTAAATCTATTCTCAATTTGACAACAGACGCCAAGAACAAAGGTTGACAATAAATAGTATGCATGCGTGTGTGCGTCAAATACATGGTATGTAGTGTGTGTAATGTTTTCTTTATTGATTTAATGTATCTTTTAGGCATTATTTTGAAAAAATATTAGCATTGTGCACTTCTTCTCTATATTCTCTATAAGTGTGGAAAATTTCATACTCCTCCGTCCGCGCAATTTTAGTAAAAAGGGATACAAAGTTTTTGCTTCACGTATTAATATATAGATTGCGTTATTCAAATAAACATCGACATTTCTTTGGTACGTAGACACCTCCAAATATATTATACCGAAGTTGGGTGCTCAGCTTCAAACGGAAGCAGTAAACAGAATTACCCATAAAATGTTTAATAGGGCATATTGAAGGCTTAAACACGTCACTAAGGTACCATTCATAAATATTATAATGTTTGGAATCATTTCGTGGTGTAAAATGTTTACTAGGTACATGTGCTAGTTTTGAAATGTCGCTTTGTTCGTTTGAGTGAGAATTTTATGGTAATTACAATAGATAATATAATATATACACTGCTAAATCCCTTACAATTTTTAGCCTTAGTAAGCACGTAACTAAATAAATTAGTGGTCGCCCGAAGGTCGAAATTCGACTGTGATTAATTTAAATTAAAAGTTTGAATATTATTAAGGGTCTAATAATATTAAAGACAAACAATATTAATATATTCTCTGTTTGACCACAGACTAACAATAAACAAAAGCAAAAGAGTGTGTGTGTGTGTGTGTGTGTCAAATACATGGTAGTGTATGTAATGTTCTTTTTTCTCTTGATTTAAAATTTTTTTATGCACAATTTGAAAAAAAATCTCCAAGCTGCACTCCTCTACATTCCTTATACGTGTGGTAAATTTTATACTCCTCCGTCTGCGCAATTTTCGTAAAAAGGGGTACAAAGTTTTTGCTTCACGTATTAATTAATACTAAAGGTCCCGCAGTAGTCGAAATTCGACTAAAATTAATTGGAATTTGTACACTATTATGATTGCATTTTATACTTCTATAATCACAAATTTCGCCAAGACTACACTACAAAAAATATTAACAAAGACAAACAATATTTAATCTATTCCCAATTTTGACCACAGACATCAAGAACATAAGTTTGACAATAAATAGTATGCATGCGTGTGTGCGTCAAAAACATGGTATGTGGTGTGTGTAATGTTTTCTTTATTGATTTAATGTATCTTTTATGCATTATTTAAAAAATATATTAGCATTGTGCACTTCTTCTCTATATTCTCTATAAGTGTGGAAAATTTCATACTCCTCCGTCCGCGCCATTTTCGTAAAAAGGGATACAAAGTTTTTGCTTCACGTATTAATATATAGATATAGATAAAGGTAAGTGTAAATTAAGGCCCCTATAATAGTAAACTTGTCTTAAGAAACTCTTCATTTCGCACGAATCTATCGCCGAACATTATTTTACTGCGAAAGATCAGATTTGCACTGACGACTACTTCAAAAAGCTCAGACATAATTATACAAGTGCCTAAACAAGTGTTCAGAATTCAAGCTTACAGAGCAAAAACATGCGCTAGTGTCTTTTTTATCTCTCTGTTCGATTTGACCGCAGAAAAGTTTAGAACTGGTCACGCATATTTAGGTGAACTCTTAAATTTTCTATAACATTACATTCACCCAGTGGACTTATTGCCTCAGATATTAAACCAAAGACTTAAATTTTTTGTGTTTTTTTCTTACTTATGTAATAGCTTCAAAAGATTATTCTAGCTTCACCTGAAATGTGGGCGAGCTCACAGGGTTCCGCCTTGCGACTGTGCTGACACTAGTCCTATCAACAGCGGCGTTTCGCTGAATCTACCACCGGATCGAAATCGCGATCCACTGAGAAGATCGGGCGAGAAACTTAGTCGGCTATTTAGTTACACGTGCCCAAATTCAAAATTGTAATCTCTCGCTTCAGAAAGCATGCTTGCTATCAATGCCTTCCAAATCGGAACATTTACAATAGATTCATTTTCCATATCGGCAATACTGTTCCATAATAGAAATTCCGAACGCTCGAATTCGAATAGTCTAAAGGAAAATCTTTGATTAAGTGCCCTTAACGGAAGACCGTACATTCACTACGCATTGGAAAGTTTTGTTGAAATTAGTAATTAATTATCAATTTCAGTTTGCATTTTCAGGCCAAGAAATACCGCTACCAGCAGTTCCAACGTCTTGATCATATAACAGTTTTCATAAACAAAAAGACATCTATTTCATCAACGTCTCATAAGCCTGACCGACACGATCAGAATTGTGTCTCTAAAAAAGAACAAATTCATCAAATCATTTGTTTTACCTTAAATACCGTAATAACATACTTTTGAATATCGAACCATGTTGTCTTTACCACTACACGATTTCACAATTTTCGACAACGAACACTAAAGCCTAATTAAAATAAATGGTATCGCCCGGTTAACCGTATCACTGACGCCTGAAACGGTAATGTAAGGAAAATGACCCCTTAAGTTTCTCGAAGGTGGTAATTAGACACAAGCTACGATAAAATCGTATTCGGTTTGACACATTGAATAATTTATAGAGCGCTAAATGACCATCGCGAGCGCCCCTCGTGCACTAAAGAAATCGATACCCATAGGTTGCGGTAAGTCATGCTGCGTTTACATCGAATTGCTTACTGGAGGTTAGTAGTGCCGTGAGCTAGAACTTAGAGTTGATACTGGAGTAGTGCTAGTTTTTATTATAAACTAGCCGAGGATAGCCCCCCGAGGAAAACGTCACTGCACAATGCGAAGGGTCCATTAGTATTGCACCCGCGTACAAACCTTCGACAAAACCGAATGTCGATGGCTTTTATTCAACACTAGCTGACCTGGCAGACTTTGTAGTACCTCAATCGATAAATAAAAGATCTAAACTTTTGTATAAAATAAACTTAAAAAAACAAAAGGAATCCGTCCGACAGGGGACGACACATGAAAGGAAAAACAAAATTGTTTGTTTTTATATAATTCCGAGCATTTTCATATTTATTCAGCTTTTAAACCTTTTCTGGACTTCCACAAATAATTCAAGACCAAAATCAGTCCAGCCGTTCTCAAGTTTTAGCGAGACTAAGGAACAGCAATTAATTTTTATATATACCTATATAGATAGATAGATGATCAGATCGGTAGATCAGCGCACGGTCTATGCGGTATAAAGTACTAGAGCCCACAAATCCATCTATCCGCTAACACAATTATTAAATGCCTATTGCTCTAGAAGATCTCGTGAACCAAGCTCCATGCGCTGGGCTGATCAGGTGAAAATCCTTACCAAAACCCCACTTGACGAGTTTGTGCGCTAAGCTTCATTTCACGAAGTATGGGGAACAGCTGTCAAGGCTTTAAATAAACAAGGATTCCACATGACCACGATTGCTCTGTCAAGAATAGCCGACTATGATGATGATGATGATTACTCTAGGATTAGAAGGCATATAGTGACTGGCAACTGTACTCAGTACTCGTCAAAGAATTCAACATAAAACCTGATCCGTACATCAGCCCGTAAGTTTCTCACCGGTTCTTCTCTGCAGATCGCGATTCAGCTGCCCTTGAGCTGTTAGCTCTCCTTCGGAGGTGCTTGGACAGCTGTTAGCAAATCCCACTACTAATGGCCGAGCTCGCGTTCGCCCACCTGTCCTAGTGAAACTCGAAAGGCCTCCGGGCCAAACATTCCACCCCAAAAAAAAAGAAATTTTTTTTTGATTTAATATTATTATAGTTTTGGCAACGGAAATATTATTATAACGCATAAATTATACCAAACCGCATGAGTGAGCCGCGACCGGAATAGGCAGAAAAGTGGCATTTACCCGCCACTCTATACATTTTAACCTTATGCCATTTTATTCTAAAGACCTTCGACCGCATAATCAAAGCGGCGGTATTGCCATGGTGATGTCTATGCACCGGTGGCCACATTGTGCGGTATATCTTTGTGTAAAGCAATCAAAAATCATTATTATTTTTACTTTTTTTTTAATTGCTTAGGTCGGTGGACGAGCTCACAGCCCACCTGGTGTTAAGTGGTTACCGGAGCCCATAGACATCTACAACGTAATACTTGAGATATAAGTTCTAAGCTCTCAAGTATAGTTACAACAGCTGTCCCACCCTTCAAACCGAAACGCATTACTGCTTCACGGCAGAAATAGGCGGGGTGGTGGTACCTACTCGTGCGGACTCACAAGAGGTCCTACCACCAGTAAAAACAACCTCCTATAAAATATTAAGTCGTAAAAACATATCCACGCTATAGTACATTTAATGTGTGTACTAATTACTAATTTGAACGCTTGTATTCTATAAAGCACGCTCGTAGAAGATCGCAAATCGAATCGAACTACAGAGCAATTTCGAATTATAATTACATTTACTAGAGAACCCGCAGTAGTCGAAATTCGACTATAATTAATTAGAATTGTATAAAAAGTTTATACACTATTATGATTGTATTTTATACTTCTATAATCACAAATTTCACCAGGGTTACACTATAAGAAAATATTAATAAAAACAAACAATATTTAATCTATTTTTAATTTAACCTAAAAACGTCAAAAACAAAAGTTTGACAATAAATAGTATGCATGCGTGTGTGCGTCAAATACATGGTATGTAGTATGTGTAATGTTTTCTTTATTGATTTAATGTATCTGTTATGCATTATTTCAAAAAAATATTAGCATTGTGCACTTCTCCTCTATATTCTCTATAAGTGTGGAAAATTTCATACTCCTCCGTCCGCGCAATTTTCGTAAAAAGGGATACAAAGTTTTTGCTTCACGTATTAATATATAGATACATCTCAGTTAATGTTTAAATGTATTTACTCTAGGTACTCTAAAACAAATGAAAATAAATACGAAACTAAACTATGAATGAATATACGTGGCCAAGTTAACGACTTGCTAAATAATTAGTATCATCTATTAATTTTAAAACATATTTTGTTCTTTAAATTTCAATTCCATCTATGAAATTCTAAGTTTGCCTCGGGAGAATTTTAAGGTACATTTATCAAAACATTAATCCTAAATAGCGCTCCACCTTAAATATGAATATTTATTTTGTTTGGTATTTATTTTATCTGGTCGGAAAAAGGTAAAACTAAGCTTGCAAAAGTTATGATGATTTTACACCAATAAAGCTATATGCGTTTATCAGATTCATTGTTGTTACCTTCAAAATGCACACGTGCAAGCGATACCACAGATACAATCGCACCTACCACCGAGTGTTGGGTAAAATGGATTTAGAACGATCCAGGAGTCGAAGCCCGAAATTTTTTTTTTTTTTTATAAATAAATAAATATTTACTAACAATCACGCCACGTTAACTGGTCCCGTGATAAGCTCGTATAGAACTTGTGTTACAGGTACCAGATAACGGAAATAAATGTAAGATTTTTATTATACACATACATATATTTAATATACATCCATAACCCTGGAAAAGACATTTATATTTATCATACAAATATCTTTCCTTGGCGGGATTCGAACCCGCGACCCCCTTGCGTAGTGACCATGTCACTTACCACTACACCAGACGGCCGTTAAATGGAGTGGTAATGCGTCCGAGCAGCTGGACACGAGACCAAGTGGATGCGGATCACGAGAAAATGTCTCAGGCGGGCGCATCATGATGCCCAGCAATGAGGAAACGATTAGAAGAGTACGAAGATACCACCGAAGATCCTTTTCAAAAGCCCGCTCGAGGAAAAACATGCTATAGTACTTAGGAAATACTTTGGAGGGTAGTTCATTCCAAAGATAGTACATACGTAACGAAAGAGATGTCTTAAATCGTACAAGAAGAATACACTTTCCTCCAGTCATACTACAGATGTACAGTTAACGGAAACCTCTCAAATAATTGCTCATGAATGCACTGCCAGCAAGGCGACTTTATTGGTCGCTAGGAACGCAATCCCGAAATCGAAGACAGGTTTTGGTTCCTGATGTGAAAACATTTTTGAATCTCATTTACTTCACGCAACGCTCCAGCGCTGAAACCATATTTCCTTCATCATCGGAACCAGTACTATTAGCTATTACTAAGCAATTGCTATAACTATATATTTATTATAATGTGTATGATGAAAATATACCATATTTCTTAATAACACTGGTTTACTGGTGGTAGGACCTCTTGTGAGTCCGCGCGGGTAGGTACCACCACCCTGCCTATTTCTGCCATGAAGCAGTAATGCGTTTCGGTTTGAAGAGTGGGGCAGCCGTTGTAACTATAGTTGGGACCTTAGAACTTATATCTCAAGGTGGGTGGCGCATTTACGTTGTGGATGTCTATGGGCTCCGGTAACCACTTAACACCAGGTGGGCTGTGAGCTCGTCCACCCATCAAAGCAATAAAAAACCATATCGGTCAGAATTAAAAAAAAAAACATTTGGACTGAACGAAAACAGAACACGTTCGTAAATGTCCCCCATTTGCAGTCCGTTATGTTGTTGTTGACAAAAAAAGCTAATAAATTATAAAAAAAAAAACAAAATAACGAAAGCTTTTTTAAAAGTAATCTTCTGTACTCTAATTTATTTCACTGTCATCAACCCGAAAACATTGTTATCAACGATAAACAAAAAGAAAACAATATAACTCCCAGTATCGTTACCAATGAACTCGTAAAGCAAGACAGCCCCGGGCACAATCGTGCATTCGTTCGGTTTAATGTCGACATTTGTTTGAGAAACGACAAAGTCGAGACCAAACCAAACAAAGCAACGTAAATAACGTACTATAATGTAATTTTAGCAGAAATTCTAAACTGTTATGACTGTTCGTAGGATTGGATAAGCGCGCCCATATAACTAACTTTGCAACGATAATTTTGAACGAATTTTTTTGAACAACAACAAAATTTTGTGCAACTGTTTTGAAATATGTGTATTTCTTACAATGAACTTACTTAATGACAACGAATTTTGCCACATCCATTGGCAAAGTAACTAAAAAAAACCCGCAAGTTAGCTTGGTACTCTAAAATATTAATGGTAATTGTTGATTTGGCAATGGTTGATAAGAAAATACTGACGGAATGGTTTCATTTTTCAATTATCGCAATTATCGTTGCTATAAATAATTGACACCATATTCACTTTTCACTGAACTTCATACTTGAC
Source organism: Bombyx mori (assembly GCF_030269925.1). Lineage (NCBI taxonomy): Eukaryota > Metazoa > Arthropoda > Insecta > Lepidoptera > Bombycidae > Bombyx > Bombyx mori. Next base: position 7,049,622 of record NC_085117.1, on the reverse strand, counting down.
GAAAACATGTAGGTAAATGTATTATTGTATAGCAGCTGTCCATGCGGATGCATCGCTCACTCAAGTAGGAGAGAGACAGATGTCGAACGCTGCCGAACGCGGAGGCCGATTGTGCCTCTTTGTCGCTCATTGCGCGCTCTCGCTTGCACTTCAAGCCTTAAATGGAACGCCTCAGAGCGAGGTAACGCCGCATGAGTCATGTTTTTTCATGCGTGCAGCCGGCTCCATCGAATTATAAGACGTTTTCACGTCAAAACTTAATCCGAATTGACATACATTGACAAGGGCATTGTTTTATATTCCTTGTGAGATTTCGCATAATAGTGTAAAAACGCGATAGATAGAGTTTCATTATTTCCTCGTTCGTTTTGATAAATTTTTATTATTTTTGTTATCTTTATTGCTCATTCGCTGGTATTCGATTTTGAAACTTTGAATTAGATACTATGTCAGTACAATTTTCTATTGCTTTAATTTGCTTACTTTAATTTAATTTATAGCCGACTTAACCTAATAGGTTCTAATAAAGAATAAAAAAGAAAAAAAATAATATTCAAATCAAACTATAAAAAAGCTTTCAGTTTATTAAAATAATCTAGTAAGAGTCATTGTATGCCAGTGTGATTTAGTCCCTATTTTTATTTATCATATAAATTGTTTAAGTTTATTAAAGTTTCAAACGTTGTTTTTAAATTTATACAAAGCATTTGTTTTAGTAAAAAAATAATTTTGAAGACGCTTTTGAAGAAGAAATATTATTTAACTAAAGTTTTTTTTTTGTGTAGCAAAGGACTCCGGCTATGTTTTGACTCACCTTAAGTTATTCTTTGAGCCCATAGCCTTATTGATGACGTCGAATTCGTACAATTCGGACTAATTTCCAGTATTTAAAATGGAAAGAAGACTTGTTTCGCGACATAAATAGGCAGGTTGGCGATATCTGTCCGAATCAGCTGACAATACTCATTAAGCTCCGTAAAAGCGATATTGTTCTACTAAACACAGTAACGAAATCAAAGAAATCGTCGTGGCCTAAAGGATAAGACGTCCGGTGCAATCGTATCTAGCGACGCACCGGTGTTCGAATCCCGCAGGCGGGTACCAATTTTTCTAATTAAATGTGTACTTAACAAATGTTCACTTCCACGATTGACTTCCACGGTGAAGAAATAATATCGTGTAATAAAAATCAAACCCGTAAAATTATAATTTGCGTAATTACTGGTGGTAGGACCTCTTGTGAGTCCGCCCGGGTAGGTACCACCACACTGCCTATTTCTGCCGTGCAGCAGTAATGCGATTCGGTTTGAAGGGCAGGGCAGCCGTTGTAAATATACTGAGATCTTAGAACTTATATCTCAAGGTAGGTTGCGCATTTACGTTGTAGATGTCAGTGGACTCCAGTAACCACTTAACACCAGGTGGGCTGTGAGGTCGTCCACCCATCTAAGCAATATATAAATAAAAAAACGAAATGATAAATCGGTCATCAAAAAAAAAAGCTTAGAATATTGCAGCCCTAAATTTTTATAACTAGCTAGTATCGAAACCGCTTCAAAGGCAGCACATAAGTCAAGGTCGCCGCTTTCCATACGCTACGCTACGTAAATCACTAGTGCCCTGATAAGCACGGTCGTTGATTGATTAGTTTTCTACTCTTTTCGTTTTTTCTTTGCCTTTTCACTAAATAAAATGAATACCAAATTCTTTGTACCTTTCTTTTGCTTAGATCAATTTTTGGAGTTTACTCCTTTAGAATCGATTTACATATATAGGCCCGGGGTATGAAAATTATGGGGACCAAAATCGTACTAGCATGTCACACGAAATGCGTTATGCGCCTGATTGCGCATGCCACACGAAATGCGCGCCGGGCTGCTGCGCCGGCAGTCCGCCACAAAGCCTCGTACTGATCGCGCGTTTCTCTCATTATTGTATTTTCATATATTTGTTAGTCGTTTGTTTTGTGTCTCGTTAATTTGTTAATAATCTGTAGTGTATCGTGTTGTCGTAATATAGAACTATTTCTCGTATTGTTTCGTTTAATTTTTTATATCCAGTAAACTCCAGTCGTGCGTCGGAGCGGACACACACACTTTTTTTTTGATAGTAGTTTTGACGCCTACATATTACGAGGAAGGCGAAATAAATTCTACATTAACTTATACACCATTGCTTTATTGTGGTATGATATTTTACTAGACAATGTCTGAGCCCGTAGAAATCATAGCGTGAATATCGCCACCTGCCTTGACACCTGATGTGTCTACGTTTTAATGGCTTAGTAATTACAAACATTACAATGTTTGCGGGTTTTGATAATTATTAAACGATATTATTTTCTTTATGGGCTTTTATTTTATACCATTCTCCCAACAATACAAAACTAAATCCCGTTCTCACGTTCATATTAAAACGATATTAAAAAAAAGTGTGTGTGTCCGCTCCGACGCACGACTGGAGTTTACTGGATATAAAAAATTAAACGAAACAATACGAGAAATAGTTCTATATTACGACAACACGATACACTACAGATTATTAACAAATTAACGAGACACAAAACAAACGACTAACAAATATATGAAAATACAATAATGAGAGAAACGCGCGATCAGTACGAGGCTTTGTGGCGGACTGCCGGCGCAGCAGCCCGGCGTCACCTGCGATAACGCATTTCGTGTGACATGCGCAATCAGGCGCATAACGCATTTCGTGTGACATGCTAGTACGATTTTGGTCCCCATAATTTTCATACCCCGGGCCTATATATGTAAATCGATTCTAAAGGAGTAAACTCCAAAAATTAGAGAAATGAAATTTCCCTTTGAATTTAAGTGAGTACCGGTTTGCGCGTAGGATCCACAGCCTCTCCTGTTATAAGCGGTAACATAAGCATTTGGACACGAAAAAATGAAATTTACAACCACACTCACATCTCTTCCATGTGTATTGTTCCAAGTAAGAGTATTCTGGTCCTAATAGTGAAATAACTAGTCCAACTGAGAATTCAACCCTCATTTGTCATAACGTTCACGAATGTCGTGTCTATAAGCTCCAATAGTAGCTTAACACAAGGAGAAATGTGCCAGTCGTTCTCGTCGAACCCGTCGCTGGCGACGAAGAGGTCGACGAGTGAATTTACCCATAGACACAGCCCACTGAGTTTCTCGCCGGATCTTCTCAGTGGGTCGCGTTTCCGATCCGGTGGTCGATTCTGCGAAGCACTGCTCTTGCTAGGACCAGTGCTAGCCACACTTCCGGTTTAAGCCCGTCAGCTTACCTACACGTCAAAGAGAAGCTGAAATAGCCTCTCAAAGCTACCAGCATAGGTAGGAAAAGAAAAAAAAAGTGAGCTAGTCGAATTCGACTTTTTGTCTTCAATTGACGAAAAAAAAAAGTATTTTTAGGTAATGTTACTTTTTTCTTTCATACGTAGGATTGACATAGTTCGTTTGGTGTTAAATGAATAACGGAGCCCATAGTCATCAATTAATGCCGCCACCTACTTTGAGATATGAGTTCTATATTGCAGAACCCTAAAACAATAAAATATATGTATGTAGTATAGTGCAGATAAGAAAATTACGACCTCCCAGCTAGATACTCCCTAAGGACAATGGATGAAGGTCCGTGTAGTAAGTCTATTAATATGTTCTCTTTCTTTGTTTCAGATTACGCTATAGAAAGACGACGAGTGCCACCATATACCAAGTGTTCTTTACTAAAATATTAAGATTAGGTAAGTTTCACGCAATGTTTTAAAGTTGGTAAAGTTATTTCAGTCGCCTTTTCCTCCCTAACAATTCGCTGGTAGTCTAACAGGCTAAACCAGCTTGTCGTGGACAGGTAGTTAAGCTCACGGGCTCATCCCGAGAGAATTTGCTAGCCCTATCAGGAAGAGCAGGGTTTCGCAGAATCTACCACCGGATCAGAATCGCGACCCACTGAGAAGATCCGGCGAGAAACTCAGTAGGTAAATTTCTGTCGCCAAACATTCGTCGTCCGTTTTCAAGAGTGAAACGCTTTTTATATATTACAATTGAAACTTTTAATTAGAAAACGCAAGCTGGGTTTTCCATTACAACGACTGTGGGCTCCAATAACCACTTAGCACTAAGAGCGCCGTCATTACTGCTCAACTAGAACACAAAAAATAGATAGCTAAGAAAGTAATTCTGCACACTAAGCTCGTACATGCGTAGAGATCCCACTAGCCCGTATTAACTGTAGCAATAAAGATAAGCTGACACGTTCGGTATTTTTCAGCATTTTCGCTCATTCGTCTAACTGTGTAGACTGGGAGCCAGAAATGTTTCAAAGTAAGTGCTGTATTGATGGGACTTCGCAGCTTATTCTTAATATATTTTTTCTGAGGATAACCAAATTTTGAAGATTTCCATATTTTCTAGATATACGCACAAATTTCTTTCAACAGAGATGTAACTTTAGCTCATAAAAACTACCGTTGTGTGGTAATATTTCGTTTAGTTTTTTTTTTATACATACTCTGAAAAATAATTCCTAATTCTTCCTAAATTTAAATCTATGATACTAAAAAAACATATTTTTAGTAATTCCAACCTCCTGTGCTTCACAGATGTCTACATCTGTAATATCTACATCGTATAGCTTCCCTTAAAAACATTCACGTAAGTGTCTAAACGGCTAGTACGCGAACATCAACCGAACTACTTTAGGACTAGAGTAGTAGACAATAAGGTCGAATATAGCTTGCAAATCGATATTCAGTTACGTAACCCAACATAAAAAGGTAATTTACTATGACAGCATTCATACGCTCTCTGGAGGGCTCTTGGGTAACTTGTTTACATTTGTTACGTTTATGTTTACGGCCGTTTAATATAGTAAACAAAATTGTGCAAGTCATCTGTACTTGACCGGTTAGGGAACTATTTTATTGCAGGTCGCGTTTTTTTTCTCAGCTTACTTGCTGATTCCAGCTACGCGCAGACGGGTAGGTGAGCTCACGGGCTCATCCTGAGAGAATTTTCTAACACCAGTCCTAGCAAAAGCAGTGCTTCGTAGAATCTACCACCGGATCTTTGGTTGCATTGAGAAGATCCGGCGAGAAACTCAGTAGGCACATTCTGAGTGCACACGAGTAGGTCCTGCTTATTTCTACTGCGAGGCAGAAATAATCAGGATTGTGGTACATCTATTCGTTCCGGTCCCAAGAGACAGCCGCTGTGTAATTGACTTGGATCTCATGTCTTAAGTTGGATTACAGCATTCTATCTTCTATGGACATTAATAATCGCTTCACACCAGATAAGAAGTAAGCTCGTCCGCACTGTTAATGTGGTAAAAACAATAATTTAAGTCACTAAGCTGGTGCAAAGTTAAATCAAATTTGACTCTTCGCCGTGTGATATGCTAAATATAATTTTAAATGTTATTTTACACGGCCAAAGTTTGACTATTGCTAAATAATTGACCAACTCCGTCGAGGCCTGAAAATTGTACAGTTTTAGTATTGAAAAGTTCTTTAAAATCACGAACACTTAAAGCTTCGCAAAACTAAACTTTGACTTCAAGTTTTTGATTTATGACAAACGATCTTGCGACCTACCGGATAATGGATATAGGATTGTTTCGTGAACTTTTGCGAGTTTACTCGATAACTCCTTTTACGGTTGGAGGCCACGTTTATTGTTTTAATATTATTATTTTAGCTGACTCGGTAGCGCAGTAGCAGCTCTGACTTTTGTGCCGAGGGTCGTGGATTCGATTCCCACATCGGGCAAGCATTCGTGTGATGAACAAGTCTGTTTGCTCTTTGTATGGATGTTTATTCTCTATAGCTATATACATGTGTCTAAGTATGTTTATCAGTCACTGGTACCCATAAGACAGGGAATTCTAATTTGGGGCTGGATGAACATGCCTGATTTATTCCCAGTTATTTATTTATTTAATTCCGTAATTTTCAACACTGTCAAGTTTTTGTGGACGCGAACAACTGAAGCGTTATTTGTCGACTACCGTCAAATTTTACGTTAAAGATACACCTTGAGGTTTGATGGTGTACTTAACTTAGGATTTCATCTTCACAAATACAAAACCCTAGGTGTTTGGTAGGCGAGCCTTTTGATATGCACGCAGCCAGCTTATAGACACCGGTTTGATATCTCCAATAACTTAAATATACCTACAGTCCTACTAATCAGAAAATCCTTGTTTAGAACAATCCATAGTACCCACATCCTAGATGTCCCTCTTATTTTGAAGCTCGCAGAGATAAAATTGCCTTTCTGTCGTGTTGGACGTGACTCGTAACATGTAAAGCATATTGCATATATGAATAAATGGATGCATACAAATTGCGTACGGGGCTTATTCATAGCGTCGATTCTTTGTTTCTGTTTTATCTCTACTATACCAAAGTTCACTAGCTTCGTAGACAAATTCACGGCCCTATTCTGTTCAGTGATTACCGAAGTCCATAGACATTACATACGTGAATACCATTACTGCCATCTGAACCCACATCATATGATTCCGTCAACAGATTAGACTAATCTAGAAGTAATAACCTAAAAAGGATTTTCATTACAAAAAAAATTAGTACGCATCCAGTTATTTTGGACGGGATTTTCTTCAACCCCAAAACAGGGATCATTCTAATTAGTACCTCAAAATTCCGAAACATCCCGAAATTGTACAAAGAAGACGCTCTCAAGAAACCTCGTTATCGCGTGTCGGTAAACTTTCCGTAAACTGTCGAGACCCGAAATTAATATAGAATGAAACATAAAACTCAAATCCGCAACGTGAGGCTGGAAAGATGACGCAAGTACTAATCTCTTGAGGGATTCAAAAGGGGGAGATGTGTTAACAAACATTGTATATTAATATCTTAGGGCTGACAACCTGTTCTTTTTAAATTCGCGACCGGCCGCAATTCGATTGCACTGAAAAATCAGCCATTGTGCTTAATGGTTTTATTCGACTAGTCTATTTCAACCGTAAATGAATCAGATCCAATGAAGACGACACGACATGATGTCGTCATGGGACCTGGGACATCGCGGACATGGGTTCCAGTATACTCTTAACATCCCCCTCCTCGTCATATTGTCACTAATGAGGATCGTGGCTTCAACGGAAACGATTTTCGACCTCATGTAGAACCTATGGGATTGGCTATGTGAATTGAATGTTTTCATTAGGCATTCTTTTTTTTTCTTTCATTATTCTATCTTCGAGCCGACGAATTGCCAATGTTATGTACGCCATTTTTGTCATGCATCCGGCCATAAATTAAATAGTTTAAGTTATTTTCAATGCTAAATGTTTGTGATGTGGCAATACTTTTTTTTAAATAAACATATATATTATCGGCCACCTGGTCTGATCAAAGTTTAGATAGATTCTTACTACCAGCGATCCATTAATACTTCTGCCGGTTGAGACAAAAAAAAAACAATATTTCCCTGATAGCGATCTCATTTTTCAAACTGACTGATGTCATTCACGTTGTCGTGTGGGCTTCGAATTCTGAACACACGCCTGTCGACTTGTTTGCCAATACACCCCTTTCTTTTGTAACTTTGAAAATATCGTACTTGTTTAGGAATCAATCTATGTATATCAGTCTACCATAGAACTTTTTCATGACAATGTGACTACATAATAACTAGTATACATTTTGATTTACTTACTGCTAAGACACTTGGTGTTAAGTGGTCGCCGAAGCGCGTAAAACTCAACCACGTTAATGCCCCCACCCATCTTGAGACATAAGAGATCTAAGTCTCAGATTTTACAGTAACACGGCTTCCCCACCCTTCAAACCGAAACGCATTACTGCTTCACGGCAGAAATAGGCAGAGTGATAGTATACCTACTCCCTATAACTCCACCGTACCACCACTAGTTTTCTACTTCTACTAATTCTACTGAACTACAACTGATATAAATTAAATGAATCCAGTAAACTGTGGGATTTAATCGCGTCAGCAAAAATCTTTTAATCTATCCATTTCTTTGGACAAGATTAACAGGCCGTACGGAATAAGTCTTGAAAGCATAGTGCCGCTGATCCATAACTGTACGCTCCGGATTGCTCAATTGGGACTCCGTGCTTTCTAGGATTGGAATAATACCTAAACCACAATCGCTTCGTATCACTACACCTTATTTATTTAAAATCAAATCGAAGTATTTGAAAACATGAAAACATTTTATTAATGTCGGCATTATTGATTCTAAGATATTGACTGTCTTGAATGAAGGGAAGGAAGTATCAGAAATAGCACAGATTTTTTTAAATGTAAGCTATTAAATATTTCTCTGATCAAGTCTTCAAGTCAGAGGCGGCTTTATCTATGGTTCAGAGTGTGGGCCACGTTCAATGAACTTGTTACATTTTGTACCTTCACTTTGACCATCCATTTTGACCATGCGCTTACTAGCGAGCACTTAAGCCACTGAGTTTCTCGCCAGATCTTCTCAGGGGATCGCGGTTCCGATTCGGTGCTAGATTCTGCGAAGCACTGCTCTCCTAAGGCTAGTGTTAACAACTTCTCTCAGGTTGAGCCCGTAAGCTCACCTACCCATTCGCGCGTATCTGAAATAGCCCCTTAGGCTACCAGCGAAGAAGTAGGGAAAAAGATCGCTAAGGTAATGATTGTACACGGGCGCTACATGGGCTAGAGATGCCTTTGCCTCAAGTCAGTCTTTTAGAGCTCAAGATATTGATATTATTTTTTTGCAATAAAAGAAAATAAGACAGAACTTTTGCAATTTATAATATGGGGGCACATAAGATATTCGAAATGAAAAGTTGCCAAAGATGGAGGGTAAATATTATTTGCGAATCACATTAAGAAATTCAACATCGCGACATTTCTGTTTTCCTTTTTAAAAAATACTTTAAAAGTTACCAAAGAGAAAATAGTCTCGAAACTCGAACTTTTTTTTTTCCTACCTATGCTGATAGCCTTGAGAGGCTATTTCAGCTTCACCCTAACGTTTGTAGGTGAGCTCACGGGGCTCAAACCAGAGAGTTGCTAACACTGACCCTAGCAAGAGCAGTGCTTCGCAGAAACTACCACCGCATCGGAAACGCGACCCACTGATAAGATCCGGCGAGAAACTCAGTGGGCTTGGTCTGTGGGTTAATTCGCTCGTCGAGCCCTTCGTCGCAAGCGACGGGTTCGACGAGGACTGTGACCGGTGCTTGTGGTGCCTAAAAGCACCGTTAATGGATCAGGAGGATCCGTAATGACGTGCTTTGGGCGACGTCGACGGTTTACCATTCGGTCTACAGGGTCGGGTATGTAGTTTCCAGCTGCCACGATGAGAGGGTTCTCATGTCGTACCGCCTTCTCAAAATGGCGCAACGATGCCGACTGTAGATACTTACTAACTGAATCGAGCTCTAGGTCATCGTGGAGATCCACGTTCCTCAGAAACCATGGCGCTCCGACGGCTATCCTGCAGAATCGGGATTGAATAACCTGAAGGGATTTCAAATGGGTGCGGGTTACGTGAGCGAACACTACGCTTGCATACGTCATGACGGGGCGTATGCAAGTTTTGTAGAGAGTTACCTTATTACGGAGGGACAGTTTGCTTCGAGTACAAAGCATTGGATAGAGTCGTCCTAGTATAAACGCGGCACGGTCGCGTACTGTTTTGATGTGGGGACGGAATATCATCACTCTGTCGAGGGTGACGCCTAGGTATTTGACCTTCACGGCCCACGGTATGGGCTGGCCAAAGAGAGTGATGGGGCTAACGGCGGAGGTGTTTGCGCGCCTATTAAGGAGTGGGATGCTCGAAGTGGTATTCGGAGGGCGACCCCTTTTGAAGAGCACCGCTGTACTTTTCGTGGAGTTTATGTCGATTCGCCACTTCCGGAACCACTGTCCCATGGTGGCTACTGCGATCTGGAGTCGCCGATGAAGCAACGACATCTTCCTACACGAGTAGTAGATAGCCGTGTCATCGGCGAAGAACGCTTGATGGGTCGCCGGAGACCGGGGTATATCACTGATATACAAACTACTCGAACATCGCACCCGAAGTTTTTTTTATATCATACGCCTCAAATTGTTTACCGATTCTTTAAACTGAAATGTACCAGTAAATTTTTTTTTGCTTGCTTCACTCTCGGATAGCCCTGAACAGTTTACGATACATGTAGGTTTAGTGCCTTAGGTAAGTGTTTCTATTCAGCCAACAATGTTTCTTAAGTACGAGGATTATGGCATACTCACGTGCAACAAGGTGAACGACATCTCTCCACTTAAAAGGAATTTATATAAGATTTGTGCTTGAAATTACTTTATTGTTGACTTAGGCGATGTTTTGATTGAAGCTTGCGCTGAGTGAGGCGTCTTATGGTCTCACGTGGATTTTTTTATTGCTTACATGGGCGGACGGGCTCATAGCCTACCTGGTGTTAAGTGGTTACTGGAACCCATAGACATCTACAAAACGTAAATGAGCCACTCACCTTGAGATATAAGTTCTAAGGTCTCAGTATAGTTACAACGGCTGCCCCACCCTTCAAACCGAAACGCATTACTGCTTCACGGCAGAAATAGGCAGGGTGGTGGTACCTACCCGTGCGAACTCACAATAAGTCCTACCATCAGTAATACTGATCGAATGTACCACCATGCTGTCTATGTTCTTTTGTAAAAGATACTGATCGAAAGTCCTTAATGGCATTATTTTGTTCCAGAATGTGCTATACGACTTCGACCAACACGTTCGGGCCGCGTCCATTCGGGACACCTGCCTCGGACTCACGGATGCCGCCTTATCATCCCTCAGCCTTCACCGAAAAACGCCTTACTCATTGAACTTCACAAACTAAACGTCCCCTGCGCGGCAGGCTTCATCCGCTTCGCACCCAATACTCCTGCTTTATGTGGAAAGCTGGAGCAGGTTCCGTATCCAAATCGAAGGTTCTTGTATCTTTCCTCGAACAAGGACCAGACTATTGAACTCCATGGCCGACCGACGTTCGCCGCGTCCTACCGTCTCGTAGATCATTGCCACGATGTTCTCTTGACTGATAGAAACGGCTCGTTCGAGGTTGGACCGACAACTAAACTTCAGTGCTCTTACCGAATCCACTTGCCTTACGGGAATCGAGTGGCCCTACGTCTCCAAATGGGTGCCGGTTCCATGGATCCCATAGAGAATGATCTATCGAATATAATCCACGAAGATCTCCAAGCGACGTGTAGAGGTATGGAACTGACACTGCAAGATGGGGAGTCAAAGTGGAGACACTGCTCCCAACCAGCAGACCCTTTGAGAAATGTCCAAATAGTGTCAGAGGAGAATTCCGTGAGACTAAATATAAGTATTTTGACCAAGAAAACTTCTTCGGCAATGTGGTTAAAAGCTTGGTGGATGGATAAAGAAGTTGAAAACATCGCAGGGCATTGCGAGTACGGTTGGGTGCTCTCGGAGGATTTTTGTATAAGCGCCGTGAGAGGAACGAAACGTGCCTGGAGACAGGCTGAGGCCGAATGCGTGAGGCTCGGCGGACACCTCGTCAGCATCAGAAATGAACGGCAGCAACAAATAATGGATCAGATGCTCATTCACGCGTAAGTATCAGAATCTTCAAATGATAGAATTTTTTCTTCTGTTCTGAACTTAAAAACAAAAAGACCGTGGACGCGCTCCGGGCATTTTATAAATAGGATTATAAATAGAAGCACTTTTCCATTTTATTTTATTGTTCCTGACGTTTCGAATACTCGAGGTTTAGGTTTCATACTTCAGTGTTTACGTTTCGTAGTACAATTTAGAGTTTGCGCACAATTTAAGAGAAATGTAAATGTCATGGAAACTTTTTATAGGAAAATAAACACATATTCATATAACAACACTTTAGGTATCTCCGACCGTTAAAACAGTAAAGGATTCCAGACTGGACGGTAAAAGTGGTTTTGATTACATTTCTGAGTCACGAAAACCCGAAGAAATCTTATATCTAATGTCTCTTCAAGTTTAAATCTAATAAAAATAAAATTAAAAAAGATATTTTCTGTTGTTATATACACAAGCAAATCTTCGAATCCCAATTAAAAAAACAAAAATTGTATTTCTTTTTGTACTTTGTGTCCAGTCATCCTTCTGTCGTTGTAATGATATTAACTCCAATTATTTGAGAAATTATTTATTGATTTGCTTATACTAACTGGTCGATGGTATGCTACAAATGACCGTATGCGGGTACGCGACGCCTTGCTAATGGCAGTAAACGAACTGACTCAGATATGAATGACTACGACGCAAAATGTATGCAATATCATGTGCGCGCTTCCCAATACACTTTTAATAACTTCGTTAGTATTTTTTTTGCCCTTGTAGACAGACGAGCATACGGTCTATCTGATAGTGAGTAGTTACCGTCGCCCATGGACATCAGCAATGCCAGGGGTAGAACCAAGCCGCTGCCTACCGTAAACACATTACAATCACACCTTACATTACAACATGCTAATCTTATAAGCTCTCCAAAATGTGGAAAACGAAATCCGACCAAGCTAGCGTTCCGTGAAGCTCCACAAAGCGAATCTCAAAGCTAACAATTTTATTAAAGCATTGCTCGTCTAGGATGTTTTTTAAGTTTTCTTTTGCATACCTCGAAATTTTCAGCACCTTCAACACCGACATAAAAAGATGGCTTTTGAAATGCAGCTCTCGCGGACCAAAGCCTTGTATCAAAATTATTTAAATACACGCCGGGTGTGGGACAAATATAGAGTAATAAAACAAAAAATATATATAACATTTATTTAAGACATTCATTTGATTCTTTTAATGAAATATTTGAATGAAAGACAGTAAGACTAACAGTACAGTAACGCAGTGTTGTAATATGCAAATGTTGAATCACTAAAGCTATACTGTGAAACACATCACCCCGTGATTTCCGTGATGAAACAACTTCACGTGACCTTGTTGGAAACAGTTTCCCATAGACATAGCGTCAACGCTACCATAAACCTTTAAATATATTGTTGAAGTCTTAACTGAGATTCAGTTCTTTAAACGGAAACCCATGACTATTATGGGAGAGACAGAGGAAGAATGGTAGTACCATGGGAGTTAGCTTAACTAGTTTAGCGAGCTAAGATGGAATAGTTTGACTAAAATATAATATTATATATTATAAGGCCGAGGAACCCTAAAAAACCTCCAATGATAATGACTTCTCATTCAGGCCTGGCGCGGGAGTAGACGATGTGTACTGGATCGGAGCCACGGATGCAGTCCACGAGGGAGAGTTCCGTTGGTCAGATGGCTTGCCGTTTTCGTACGCACGTGAGTAGAATTTCATTTTTACCAAGAAGGCTTCGTAGCTAGCATAGCTAGCTTCTCAGGCCAACGAGACCCATGTGAAATAACATGCGACGTTAAAATCATCGATATGTATTAAAACAGCTAGTTTTTTGTAGCGTTTTAAATTATAGTTATAGGATACATTTTTAATTGGTTGGTTTTAGAACAAGGAAATAGATTTTAGTATCAAATGTATAAGTCAGCCCTTGTGACCAGTTGATTCGTTCTCTTATTTAACAACGCAAACATGTTACACAATTAATTTTGTAGGTCTCAGTCAAAATGGCGTCGGAAAGTCTAGACTCTATTTAGCTATTCTATTTACTGATTTATGTCTAGTTGTCGAATTTTATGAACAGATTCGCAGTACAGGATATACGCTAACCGTCTCTTAAGCAGGCAGGATACAGAATAGCAGCAAGAAGAACATCACTAATCTGCTAAATTCAGCATATATCTATATTTTTGTCCTTAATTTCGTTTAAATTTTAGTCTTCTTCGCGTTTTGTACCGTATGTTCCATGGATAATGCTCTAAATGGTTGTTGGAGATTAGCGTGATTTCATTTTCGCATCGCCCGCATACCCATTAAAGATTATGTCAACTTCCTGATATTACCCTAGATGTATCTATAAGGTTTTTTTTTATATTCATTTCATTTATGTTATAAATTCCTGCCTTTAAAGCGTCTAACAGTATCCGCTTTATATTTTTTAATAGAAACATTGAAACATATTATCATTCTCAATCAACTAACTCCCTTTTTCTCGCCTCTAAGCAATCGTTTTAAAAACTCAGTGGTTTCAGCGTTAAGATAAAAAAGTGCTCCTCTGACGAGACAATCCGCTCGAGGACCGGTCGAGCTTCTAGGGCTTAGCGCTCTTAAGACTAGTACTCTTGCGTTCTGTCTCCAAAGCGCGCAATCTTTATATTCAAAACAAATTTTATGATATTTTTTGATTGCCTCGATTGGTCTAGCCACTAGTTACTATGAGTGTGCGATTTCGAGCGTGATTCCCGGTTGGAATCTATTCAATATTTGGTATTCAGTATCTCGTTGCATTGCATCTAGGACACACCGCAAGATCCCGGCAGTTGAAAATAGAACATCAATTCCTGAACGGCTGGTCGATTAATAAATCATATCGGCAGTACATTATTACCGAGAATTCGAGATTCTTAAGTCACTTGTGATATTTCATGCGAACCTTAATTACTTTACAATCACTATGTTATAATCGATGGTATTGGGATAGAAGTAATCCGCCGTGATTCAAATACTAAGCTCTTTTGAATTCGTCGTGATCTAAAGAATAAGACGCCCGACGCTTTCGTATGTAGCGATGAATCAGTGTACGAATCCCGCAGGCGGGTACCAATTTTTCGAATACGTACCACGTAAAGGTTCACGATTGACTTCCACGGCGAAGGAATAACATCGTGTAATAAAAATCAAACCCGCAAAATTATAATTTGCGTAATTACTGGTGGTAGGACATCTTGTGAGTCCGCACGGGTAAGTACCAACACCGTGCCTATTTCTGCCGTGAAGCAGTAATGCGTTTCGGTTTGAAGGGTGGGGCAGCCATTGTACTGTTAAAACTGAGACCTTACAACACACGTTTGGAGGTTCATTACACATTATTTAGTTAAAGCTATTTTAAGCAGTCAGTATCAAATATATTTTATTATTGCTACTGTAAGCAAATGAGCATACGGCCGACCTGATGGTAAGTTGTTACCGTCGCTCATCGCGTACCGCTGCCCACCGTTAAGTACTCTCCACACGCCTCGTTTGAAGAAGGACATGTCATAGCGCTCGGGAAACACAGTAGGTTATTCCAAAGCCGGATGGTACGTGGTATAAAATATCTCTGAAAACGCACCATGGATCTACCCAATGAGTTGGTTCATCATGCATTGAGACGAGTAATATTATAATTTGACCCTATCTATGCGTTCGTAACCATATTTACTATTTGAAGTAAATGAATTTTGTGTTCTTAATCTGCTTAAACTTTATATACACACCATTTTTTCCATTAATTTGTGCTCAAAATTAAAACCTGCCTTATATTCTGCAACTCAACATGCCGTCTACGCTGATCGACTGCGCTTATTCATTGAAATTGGAACTGAATAAATAACACGTAGAATCGTGCATCCATTAAGCAGTCACTCGCACTATTAACGATAAATCAGAACAAAATTATAGTATAGAGATGAACCAAATATTCAGTTTGCTTTCGGCATTCGGCATTCGGCTCAGCACTCACTAGGGCTGTAAATATTATGCGAAAGTACACCAACAAAAGTATTTTTAAACTATAAAAAAACTAAATACAAATTCATTTTAGGCCCCACCAATGATTTTACTGCAGTTTATGGATTAACATGTCTAAATATACCTAGTCAGGTCATAAATTCTGTCACATGTTTAATGTAAAATAATTGAAACAAGTTTATTCATTATGTAACCATTCATATACCAAAATGAACTTAATAAAACATAGATTCTTATGACACTAAAGTTTATTCAAATGACCTTCGTGATTTTGAATACAGGCCTTCAATCTGCGCGGCCAGTCGTCTATCGCAGCACGAACGAGGTCCATGTCAATATCGGCGGCTGCCTTAATCAAGGATGTCTTGAGTGACTCCAAATTGGGATGAGGCTTTGAGCATGCCTTTTCCTCTAAGTGTTGCCATATCTTGTAATCTAACGGATTCAAATCTGGACTGGAGGAGGGCCAGTCTTCGTGCCGGATGAAGTCGATTTCACGCGCCGCCAGCCAGTCTTGTGTGCTCTTCGCTCTATGAGCTGGTGCCGAATCTTGTTGGAATACCCAGTGCCTGTTATTGAACATGGTATGAGAAACAGGTTCAACAAGGTTCGTCAGGACTGTATTTTGATACACAACTGCATTCGTTTTTACACCTTTCTCACAAAAATGTACCTCTGTTAAGCCCCAATAAGAAACTCCCAACCATACCATGAGCGAGGATGGAAAATGACCTCGTTGGACACGCGGAATACGATTGCTCGCTTCTTCACTACTGTGTGCGTACACCTTATCATTTTGTTTGTTGTAGCTCTCTTCTGCGGTAAAAATTTTTTCATCCGAAAAAAGAATTTCCCGATATTTTTTTCCCGCGTACCTCTTCAACAAAGCCGTAGTTCTGCTTAACCCCATCTGAAGGGCCAACAGTTTCTGCTTACGTTTGGGATTTCTTTGAATTCGCGCCTTCACAGCTTTTATCACTGCTGGAGTCCTAACAGACCGAGGGCGACCACTTCTTGACCTGTCATCTACACTAGAGTCTTCATTGTATCGTTTGATGGTACGATAAACGAATCTTTTGGTTATATTCAAATTTTTCAGTATGTTAAAAATTTGAATTGGCGCGTAACCGCAACGATGCAACGCAATAACTGCAACACGGTCTTCTTTAAGCGTCCACTCCCTATTTAAAAATGAGTAAAATTCTAAAAGTATACATTTTTATTTTCATGAACAATTCGAAATTCGAATTCAATAAACTTTTTTGTGGCCAGCATTCTAAAAGAAAAGTTTTTACTGTGTGACAATACTTATGACCTGACTAGTTATATTATATTGATGTACATTCGAACTCTCAATAAACTAATCTGTATGGGGTCGTAAGTATGAGTGCTGACGGGCTGGATGGATTATTACTACTACTTCTCGCATACTCAAAAGGTAAATTGTTCTACTACAAAAATTATACCCTCTAAGTGCTATGACATATTCCTTCTAGATAGACTCGACTGTGATTTTTTTTCATTCCGTCCGTTGCTGATAGCCTTGAGAGGTTATATCAGCTTTACTCTAGCGTGTAGGTGAGCTCTTGGGGCTCAAACCGGAGGTGTTGCTAACCCACTGAGAAGATCCTGCGAGAAACTCAGTGGGCTAAGACTGTTGTTAGGCATTGCTCTATTAAGTGCTACGACATATTCCTTCTAGATAGACTGTGAGAGATTCACTCTGGTTTGGCATTGTTATAAATTTTGATGACGTATTTCAGAAATCGGAAATTCATTAATGTGACTTCTGAAGATAATTTTGTTGGTGACTAATACTTGGATCGAAAATGACAAACAAAAATAAAATTTAAATTATTCTATTCGGCATACGAAACCAATAAATAGCATTCACGTTGACAGCTCTATTATTATAAATTGTTTGAAACAATTCTTATTATTTTCCATTTTATCTCGTTGCTTTCAATTTTAAGCAAATTAACGTGAAAACGGGCGAATGAACGCTACGCCAGTTAAACGTTTCGAAATTCAAAAAGGATAAATAATTGTTTTATTTCGTCACTTCACCAGCAAACTCGACAGATTGTCCTATGAAGTTTCTAGAAAGTTGGTTCGCGATCTTTTGTGAATTTTCCCTATGTCTGGAAACTTTTTTATCACTAAAACCTTATTCGGAATTGTTACAAACTTGCCGAATGCAAGTGAGCAAGGGAAATTGCTTGAAGAACAGATGACTGCTGGCCAGAAATTTCTCGAGTAGTGTCCTCTCGTTTCGAAAAACGCAGCGTAGGTAGGTAGGTGTTTAGCATACGGCCCACCGGATGGTAAGTGGTTACCGTCGCTCATGGACCTCAGCAATGCCAGGGACAGACCCAAGCCGCTGCCTGCCTACCTGTGGACCGATGACTTGCCAAGGGTCGCGAGAACCCGCTAGATGCGGACTGCTGGAGAACCACATATTGTGGACAACATCGTACGTCTGTGGTCTGATGATGAACCTTGCTGATCCCTAATATCCTGATTTCGTAGAAATGTTAAGGTAAATCGCACGCCTGCAATATGTACCAACATCCTGTCTATAACTTCCGACAAATTTTAATGCTTTCAATACTTTAAAGTATGAACTATAGCTGTTAAATATTATATGTGAGACAAAAAATATATAAACAATAATTTTTTTTATCTTAATGTTTGCTATAATGAGTGGACTAGCTCACGACCCACTTTGTGTTAACTTTAGCAGAGGCGATAGACCTCACACCATGCCTTCCACTAATGTCTTCACAAAACCTTAAGGTCGAAATCTCAATTGTATTCAATAACAGCACGTTACAACGTTTATGTATTTAAATAAATTAACATCAATTAAATCAGCATTCATTCATTAATTATTTATGAGATTATGCGGCAATTCATCTCGTACCGAGGAATAATAATGGTAGGATAAATAATAAGAACGTTGGGTAGTGATCCATCACAATAAATTAGACAAGTGATTCACGGTGGTAGCTGTACGCAACATCATTCATATCCAGACGCGGTGTTGCCGTGTTTAGGTTGCGGAAAATACAATATTTTAGGGAAAAAGCTCGCAATTTTTACATTACTGCGGCCGGTGCGTTTTGGTAGATTGCTTCTTACCTATTTCCGCGAATACACTTGCAGAATTACCCCGCTTGTATAATTAGATTAGACTTAGAATTAGATTAGGCTTCAGATAGACGGCAATATTCATTTTTTCGGCGCGCGCGGTGTGGTGGAGCTCGATGGGGTAGTCGGTAGTCGGTTCTGCGGAGCAAGTGCCTCGCGCGCCTTTTTCAAGGCGTAGTCTCCTGTAAGAAATTGGGGGAGGTGGAGGACCTCGGTCCTTCTCTTCTCCCCTTCTTCCTCTTACGAGACGCCGGAGTCCGACATAACCTGGTCCCTTACCCCCCTCGACCGGGTATCCGTAAATGGATACCCCAGCGTTAAAAAAACAAAAAAGATAGACGGCAATATTCATTAGCGTTGACAGCGTGGTATATGTGGGTCCCACCACTTAAACGTGATTTTCATTTTTCTGTTGATTCTCCTCCTTGCATCGTGTTCTTCAGTGTTCAATGTTGTGACCTTTACGGAGAAGTTTTGATTGGACTGTGTTCCTCCTTTCCTGTCTGCGCAATGGATAGCGACATTGTCTGTTCAAGTCTGTAAATATCACCCAAAAATTTATAAGTCACAAACCAGTTTCGATTTTATATTAACCTCTTCAGGAACAAATCTTTAAAGTAATACAAAGTACAAAAAACCATAAATTTTATTTATTCTCACTTACGTTTGTTCATTTTATACTGAAAACAATTCAATAAGTAAAGCATACTTAGCAAAAATAGTGACTATTCATTGAAAATATCCACATATGCGGGAGTTTAGCGTAGAATTAAATATATAATAAATATATAATAAATAATTTAAAAAAAAACTACCAAAAAGTGCCAAAAGTGCCAATAAAATTTTAAAAGTGCCAATATTCTGGCAGAAGTTAAAACGAGGCAACACTACTCGAAGCACTCTTTAAAGCATTCCTAAATCAAAATTAGTTCTAAATCAAAATCCAATTAAGATTGTTATAAATCGCTTACTTCAATTGCGAAATAAAATAATGTTGGTATTAGCTCTATCAGCGGGTCGCGATTCCGATCCGGTAATAGATTCATTCGCGAAGCAGCTGCTCTTGAGGTACTAGGTCTCCTTTGGAGGTGCTCGGGCTACTGTTAGCAAATCCCACCCCTCCTGGCACAGCTTTCACTCGCCCACCTGTCCTGGTGAAACTGGAAAGGCCTTCGGGCCACCAGTAATCAATCGGGCCATCAATCATAAAAAAAGGTTCTCTAGCTTTTTGAGGTTGCTGGACAGACGTACTTGCCCTATAAACAACAAAACGCTATAACGTGGTCACAGCATTTAAAATCAGTAAAACGAGGAAATTCGAAACTATATCTACCCCGGTGCAGTAATGCTCTCCAGTTAGAGGGAAGAGTTACTCATAATACTATTATTTAGACATTCATCTCAGGTTTCAAGTTATGTTATGAGTGGTATTCACACTGGTTACCGGAGACCATATACATTACATATGGTATCCAGAAAGGCCGTAAAGAGAGAGAGTATGCTTTATTGAACACAAAATAAATAAATAAATGCAAAAAATTGAATACAAATCAGTGCAATTAGCGGTAAACTCGTCCATCTAAATAAATAAATAATAGTTTAAAAAAACTAACCAAATACCCTTTTATAGAAAATACAACTAAAAAATAGAAAATAAATTTTAATTACATTTGTATAAGTAGTTATAAATATTTTATGAACAAATATGAGTAAAAGGGCTATTTTGATAATATCCTGAAAAGCACTCCACACTTTTTACAATAATTTTTTTTTTCTTACACTATTTTTAATTCAAATTTATTAAAATTTATTATCTATTTTTTAGCTGGATTTTCTATAAAAGCGTATTTTGTTAGTTTTTTGTATTTATTTTTCATTTTTTAGTTAAATTTCAAATTTTTTTTAAATATTGAATTGTCGTCGTTCTTTAATAAGTATACCAAATTAGTCGAGTTAATCCGACGTTTTGAAGGGGTTCAAAATCATGTTCAAAGATTTCGTTACAAACATACATACATACATATGATACGTCTGAAGCTAATAAAAGCGTATTAAAAAGGCACTCAAAAAACATGATCTATAGACATGTATCTTAAATTTCTTTCCACCAGACTGGTTTCCCGGCTGGCGGAAGCACAGCAGTCAGCCCAACGATGACGGCACCTCGGGCCAGGACTGCGTGGAGGCTAGGCGAGAGTTCCCACCTCGTCCAGCGCCAGCCGAACCCACCTTCATGTGGAATGACAGGGGATGCAGAGAACACAATTACTTTGTCTGCGAGAAACCCAGCGTTGATGGTAAGTTTTAAATTTGAAATATTGTTCTTTCTTTTTCTGATGCCGGAGAACAGATAACTCGTTGATCCACGCTTTAAAAAATATATTTGAAACTAGCTGATCCGGCAGACTTCGTAGTGCTTCAATCGATAAGTAAAAGACCTAAACTTTTATATAAAATAAACTTAAAACAAACAAAAGGAATTTGTCCGACGGAGGCCACATCAAAGGAAAAACAAAATTATTATTTTTATTTAATTCCGAGCATTTTCATATTTATCTACCTTTTAAGCCTTCTCTGGGCTTCCATAAATAATTCAAGACCAAAATTAGCCAAATCGGTCCAGCCGTTCTCGAGTTTTAGCGAGACTAACGAACAGCAATTCATTTTTATACATATAGAAGCTAGATTAATAGAATACTCAGTCCTTCAGTGTACTGTAATGAAAAAAAGTGTGCGTGTACTAGTGTACACACGTAAGAAGTGAAACTTCTTTATGGCCTTATTTTTCGAAAAATGATCTACATGCAACTTTCTAGAAATTGGTTAAATAAAGTTAAATTAGATAAAGTTTAAACAAAAGGATTTTATTATCATAGACATGAATACAAAAAAGTTAAATTAGATAAAGTTTAAACAAAAGGATTTTATTATCATAGACATGAATACAAAAAAGATGTCGCGTAACGGAAAAATGTGACGCGTAACCGAAAAATGTGACGGTAAATTTTTTTCCAACGCCGATAAGGAAGTTTCACTTCAAAAACATGTCCGTTTTATAAATATTCGACTATTAGAAGCACGAAAGGGAATTATCGCTAATTTAAAATGTATTTAAGAGACTATAGATCAGAACACGAGACAAAAACGAATACCGTCAGTCGCCAAGTCTTAGGTGGTGCCTTCAAGCAACTCCAGCGGCTCACCTTGAGACGAAAGGCACTGAGAACAGATCACATATTGTGATCAAACTAATGATCAAGAATAATAAAATTGATCGAAATTCTCAACGAAAAAATTCCACAGTCATATTTCACCGTAATTTAAGTTCAACTGCCACTTTTGAGAGACATGAAACTCAAGAAACTATAAAGTTCGCGCATAATATAATACAATTAAAACTTCCAAACTACTGATGGCGTCTTAGTAACACATGAGTTTAGAAACTTGAGTAGTACTTTATGTTCCTAATAATAACTTAATCAATATCAGATGATACGTATAACTAACTACATTTGATGTTTCTATAATTTCTTAATGAATGACTTCAAAAATTCTAAGTAAATTTAAAAACACCTTCTACGACAATTACTCAAGGCCTTATTTATAATTACTCAAGGTTTTGTTTTCTACAAACAAAACAATTGTCTTATTTCAAAACAATTGACTTATTTGTAGCAGATT
This sequence comes from Bombyx mori, assembly GCF_030269925.1. NCBI lineage: Eukaryota > Metazoa > Arthropoda > Insecta > Lepidoptera > Bombycidae > Bombyx > Bombyx mori. The sequence continues at coordinate 7,027,166 of NC_085117.1, read as the reverse complement.
AGCGTAACTGAATTGCCTTTTGAAAATTTCTCAAGTATTTCTTATCGCACCCTTTTCAAAAACATTTTTTTCCTACTAACCTGGAACCTCTTGAAAACAGAGGGCATTTTCATATATTGATGAAAACCTATAAAACACTAGCCGGCCCGGCTAACGTTGTTTCGTTATATAAATTATTTCTAGGAAAGATAAATAACCTAGATACCGACTGCAGCGCCATCTGCCGGGCTGATTTGTAAATCTAAACCATTCTCGAATCCACCTGAAGGTACACAGAAAATTTCATTAAAATCGGTTCAGCCGTTTAGGAGGAGTTCAGTGACAAACACACGCACAGAAGAAATATATACATATATATTGTATTAAGATAATAAATATAAAGTTATACACAGTCAATTATAAATCTCATTGCATGCACACAATTATTGTTGCAAAAAATTAGATATAAAATATGTATTTGCTCCAAAGATACCAACTACATATTTATATCAATACGATTTCAGTATGAATTACCTCCAAAAATTAATATTCAATAATTAGGCATTCTGTTATTTTCGAATTGCATAAGTAAAAACCAGTGCATTTATGTATATACATCTTTGAGAAACATTTTACGTCGGTCTTGACTTGTAACTCTTGAATCGGGTAACGAGACTCATACACGTATGTTCGCCTTCAACCCTGTACTTGTGACCACAGTAGCGTCATAAGACGGTAACTTAACATTGAAATTTCGAATAAATGGCTCCCTTTGCACCTTCACTGCAGGCTTATATCGATCTACCGCGGAAGGTACTTTCAGCAGGTGCGAACGAAGAGAACTATGTCCGTCTCGCTGGTGCGGAACGATTATTTCAGGTGTTTGTAGGAGTTTGACACCGACAACTATATACTATAAATTGTATACAGTATGTTTCCGCAAAGTTATAGTATTTATTCTACCCTAGTGCTGGTGGGTCGAGAAAGACCTGTCACGCACTGCTGGGAATAATTGTTTGGGGCGCATTTTTACTGATGGTAGGAGCTCTTGTGAGTCCGCGCGGGTAGGTACCATCGCCCTGCCTATTTCTGCCGTGAAGCAGTAATGCGTTTCGGTTTGAAGGGTGGGGCAGCTGTTGTAACTATACTGAGATCTTAGAACTCAAGATGGGCGGCGGATTTACGTTGTAGATGTCTATGGGCTCCAGTAACCACCTAACACCAGAGGGGCTGTGAGCTCGTCCACCCTATCTAAGCAATAAAAAACCCGCCGCTGCACCAGAAAAACGGTTAGGATTTTTTTTTATTGACCGTGTAGGCAGACTAGCGTACGAGCAGACGTGGTATCTATGGGTGGTACCCGTTGTGTCGTATATATGTCACCCACTTAATGCAATCAAATAAAGAAGAAGCGATGGAAATTATGGCAGATGTGGGTCCCCTCTTCTACCAGACTATAATAGGGTAATAATGCTCTAACATTAAAACTAAATTGGCACCTTGGCTGTGACAAGTAAAAGGCAGGGACTTGGCTCTGCCCCTGGCATTTCTAGCGTATATGAGCGACTGTAACCGCTCACCATCAGGTGGGCTGTATACTCGTCTGCCTACAAGGGCAATAAAAAAAGCTTCTGAGAGTTTTCCACTTCAGACTTCCTGAACTAAAATCGACGAGGAATTCTAGTGGAAAATATACCTGAACACTGATATTGTCATAGCTGGTATTGGCATTCACGATGATAAATGTGGAGAGAGCACCGACCTTGTGGTGCCCCAACGCAAGCAAGGTATAAGACCTTGGTAAAAACATTACTGCGAATGTAAAATGCTGAAATTCGATAAATAAAATAGAACAAAATGAAGTGACTGTCTTTATATAAACTGCGCCCGCATCATGTTGCCGGTCACGGAAGTTCATCCATAAACCTTTTAACGAGATACTCTGGCTTCGAGCGCGCTTGTCACATCCGAATCGCTGAGCTCACAACGAGGGAATTGGAAATAATTCGCACCAATATCAAATGTACAGAGTGGATGTTTCAATTTCGTTTATACTGTTCCAAAAAGACTATGAACCGTGTTATGGAAATCATTTTCATAGCTCGAAATATAAGCATATATTTTTTTTATTGTTTACTAAGACGGCTATACCAGCTTATAGTCCACCTGGTGACAAGTGATCCAGTGGCCCATAGACATTAACAACCTACATTCCGCTACCCACCTCGAGACATAAGTTCTAGTCGCAATTTTCAATACAACGGCTGCACAAACCTTTCGAAACGCATTACAACTTCGCGGCAGAAGTAGACGAGATGTGGTACCTACTCGTGTGGGCTCACAAGACGTCCTACCTGTAACTGTAACGCTGGGGCTATATTTGGACCATTACCTTCATACGGGGCTGGCCGTAGAACTGACGATCGCTGGAGCAGACAGGTTCGCGAGTGGAGACCGTGCAGCGGAAGACGTAACGTGGAACGCTGATCTGACGCTGGGATGGTGCGATGACCTCCGAACGGTGGCTGGGAAAAAGTGGATGAGGAGAGCCGAAGGCTGGGCTTGGGTTGGAAGAGGCCTATGTCCAGAAGTGGGCTGATGGTGATGATGATGATGACCTTTGTAAATTATTGTGTAGGAGTTACTCTGATACCTGGATAAACTCTGGACGGTTTGAAATTTAAGATTTCAATTAACAAGAACCCGATCGGTCAATTTTCAAGTCGTCGTGAAGTTGAAGATGGACAAAAAAGAACAGCATCAATTAGTACTAGTCTGTAAGCTCACCATATACGCGAAAAACACATCCAGAACAAAGAGACCCGCTGTCAATTGTGCTGTTCACGTTTGTATTCGGTGCTCAAACAATTGTAAAGGGGTGAGGGGTCAGACTATTCTGGACCGCCTGCGTTTGATGTTCGCCACGCTGCACTTAGGGTTGTAAGAAACAAATAATTTACAGTTGCAGTCATTTTTGTGGTTTAAAACATTACGGTTAAATAATGTTACGCCGGTAAAATAACGCCATCTATCGCCGAATAGTCGAAAAAATATCGAAGGATCTATTAGCACCTAGAACTCTCGAGAAGTACAACGCCATCTATTGTCAGATAGCGGAAACACAATACTAGAGATGTGTGGAATATTCTGGGCTGTGTCTATGGGTTAGTTCGCTCGTCGAACTCTTCTTCGTAATCGATGAGTTTGACGAGGACGGTGACCGATGCTTGAGAGCATCGAGCGTGAATCCGGAGGATCCGACAAGACATGTTTCGGGTGACAGCGGTTTTGCGTTGCCCCGTCGCGGTCGTATAAACCATAGTTTGAATCGAGGGTTTCGCCTCATATCAGCTGTCCCCATGTCGATATGAAATCACAAAAATGAACTTTTAGTCACAGCAACTCTGTATGGCAACCCTGTCCGCCATCCCAGAAGTGGGACACAACAAAACGGAGCACCCTCTACGTTAATGTGTCGTCGGATTCTGTCGACCAAATGACTACCTACACCGCAAACAACACGCGACTCGTGAAGTGCATTATGCGATTGTGGGGTATGTGGGTTTAAATATGTGCTTTATTTTTTAATTTTTTTTTAATTGCTTACATGGTTGGACGACCTCACGGCCCACCTCATGTTAAGTGGTTAACGGAGCCCGTAGACATCTATAACGTAAAGCCGCCACCCACCTTGAGATGAGTTCTAAGGTCTTTCTTTTAACAGTACAACGGCTGCCCCGCCCTTCAAACCGAAACGCATTATTGCTTCACGGCAGAGATAGGCAGGATGGTGGTACCTACCGGCGCGCACTCACAAGACATTACACAAATTATAATTTTGCCGGTTTGATTTTTATTACACAATGTTATTCGTTCACCGTGGAAGTCAATCGTGAACATTTGTTAAGTACGTATTTCATTGGAAAAATTGGTACCTGCCAGCGGGGTTCGAACACCGGTGCATCGCTAGATACGAATGCACCGGACGTCTTATCCTTTAGGCCACGACAACTTCATACACTTAGAAACTGAGATTCAATATTCTTATTACGGCATTTGCTCGTCAGGCTTACTACTCCAGACAGAGAGAGAAATGCTCGTAGTTCAACTGTGATTAAATAGCTACTGTCCCTAAGCATAAATGACGTTATCCACCTTGAAAATTGAGGTCAAAATCTCTCAAAATCATGAAGGCATCGTGCCAAAAATACCCAGAATCGTGTACTAGTATAATTTGCAGCATTTTATGACGTTCATTTTAGCTTTTGTTGGTGTTTTCATCAGTCACAAACAATATAAATCAATCTTTGTATACTACTAATACTTTAGATACGTAATTACAGACATTACGACCCCGCTGGGCATTTAGGCTGCGAGTACACGTGTCCTTAGCTAAACAAAATTAGCAAAGCACTTTGACTTTCGCTTCGTCTGAAACTTTTGTCATTGTCTCGCGCCGAACGCGATAATCGACTTTCGATTGAGTCAGTTCATCGAATTGTCTTTCTAAACTACTATAGTGGAAAACCCTATTAATATTTTACATCACTATATTGTTTATTAGCATATTGTGTAATGTAGATTATATGTTTGCATCATGAAAGAATTCTAAATCAAACAAAGGCTTTCGTCGATTGTGCAAATGCGAATCCTTAATATGCTTGGACATAACATCCGTAATGAAAACTCATTGGAACGATTAATAGTTCAAGGAAGTAGACGGTCAACGATCTCGCGGCCGATCACCCACAAGGTGGACAGACTTGATGAAGTCATCTACTAAGTTGTCCTTTATTGAATGTACACGTACCGCCACAAATAGAGAGAGGTGGTGAATCCTCGCAAAAACCGCAACCAAGCAATAAGACATACATAACCACGACCATTCCGTCTGGAGTGTACGACGGAGAAGATGATTATATGTGCGATGTAGATTATGTAGGTACGGCAAGTATGCATCTATATTAAGTACACCGTACTGACTTGATATAATTGCAACTCCCAGAGTTGTTTTACTAAAATAATACTTAACGCACACCGACGATCTTTACGTGGTTTTGACGATTATATTTCGTATTTTTAATTAGGCATTTGTCCGTTTCTACTTTGTTATATAGAGAGGCTTGACTTGAGATTTATTTTAAGCGTAATTGAGCTACTAATAGAATTCCACATGACCGCGACTGCTCTGCCAAGAGCAACTGATTATGATGATGATGATGATGAATTGAGCTACTTTTTGCTTAGACACCTTAGCGAGCTCAGGGCTTATATGTCTTTAAGTTCGAAGTTAATTGTATAATGATTGTCCGACCCTTCAAGCGAGGACGCATTAAAAAAATTACCGTAAGTTTTTACATTAATGACTTTTATTTTGTTACTAACATGTAATTAAGAATTAAACCTACCACGTGCCTAAACTTCATTACTACCAACATTTGAAAGTCAAAACAACGATCTATTTTAAAATTCAAATTCGTTCTAATCGAATACAAATACCGAATTTCAAATAGGCCATATCAGTTGGAGACGCCGACCCAGTTCCTAAACAAAACGTTCAGCGATGCTGTATTGATTAAAGCCGTTTTTAAACAAAATTGAACTTTAATGTAATATCATTGCACTTATTAAAACTTCTAGTCACAAAGGAGCGTGTAAGGGCTATAATCAATATCAATATAAATATTGATTATAGCAATTAAATATTATATTATTTTATCTTGGGTCGCAAATAACATCCGAGGGTGGCTGCACGGGAGAGATATGCCAAAGATCCGGTATGGCTAAAAGTGCGATGGCCAATCTCGATAAGATCTGGAAAAATCGTAGCATTCGATATAAAACCAAAGTGCGCTTGGTGCGGACACTGATCTTTCCCATATTCCTTTACGGGGCGGAGACATGGTGCATGAAAATTCGGAATATCAAAAAGAGCAATGCCTTTGAAATGTGGTTGTGGCGGAGGATGCTACGAATACCGTGGACTACCATGAGAACAAACAGGTCCATTCTAAGGCAGCTAAACATACGAAAAAGGCTCTCTTCCATCTGCCGGGAACGTGTTATGAGCTTTTTCGGACACATCATGTGGTCTCCCAGACATGAATTAGAGAAGCTCATAGTGGCGGGTCGCATAGAGGGCAAGCGCGCCGTGGGCAGAACGCCAGCCAGATGGTCAGATCTAGCAAGAGAAGCATTTGGTGGTAGTCTGTACCATGCGGTCCATACCACCCATAATCGAACACGGGATGATCGCGGGGTCATTAAAAAACTTCATTACCTTCCACTCAGTCAGAGCCACAATGGCTTCATATAAAAGTGTGTGGTTAATGCCTTTAGCTTTACGACAGCGTATAAGTACAAGTATTTCACTAACAAATGGATTCTGTTAGAGAAAATAACGTGAGAATTGCTTAAACCGTGTGCAGTGAATAGTGAATTCAAAGTCTGTTTTGCTCCGTAATTAGAATCATTAAGATTATTGTGGTGCTCACGCATCTGCAAAACTGAGGATGTCGATCCTTGAAATAATTGTATCTGTATTTTGTTATTGGCATTATTAAATTCGTATTATTGTGTAAATATTTCGCGACCAATTAGAATCGAGCTGTGTGTGACGCTAGAAACCTGTGCGGTTGCTATTGGATATGAATATTGTTCCCTGACCCCACTATCCTATAAAACTGTACGATTGCTAATTCAGAATACACACGCCGAATTGTATCTGAAAAAATAAGCATTTTTTAATTTCACCGAAAAATAGTCCTCAAGTCCAAAAGAAAATAATAATTCAAGTATGACATATCTATTGCCGCTACAGTGGTATTAGTGTCGTTTAAATATATATATTTTTAATTTTATTTTTTCCTACCTATGCTGATAGCCTTGAAAGGCTATTTCAGCTTCGCCCTAGCGAGAGCAGTGCTTCGCAGAATCTACCACCGGATCGGAAACGCGACCCACTGAGAAGGTCCGCCGAGAAACTCAGTATGTCTGTGAGTTAATTCGCTCGTCGAGCCCTTCGGTGCAAGTGACGGGTTCGACGAAGACGGTGACCGGTGTCGTTTGAATATAATTGAAGATTCAACGTAATGCGTTTATGATGTGTAGCAACAGGTAAGCATTATGTTAACGATGCGCATGCAATTATTTCATTATACGTCAATTGCCCGACACGTATCTATATGTAAATACATGTACCGTCTTAGACAATAAACGATGTTTTCATTATATGTATCGCTACTCGCTGGGGTTCGGGATACATAAAACTTCCACTGAAGTACAAATTAAAGCTCTTTATAGAGCACTTTACAATTCGTAATTAACTTCTTCCACGTCGCTTCAGGTGATCCGTTCGCTGTTTCGCTTCGAGTAGATCCGTTTACTAACTGCCTTCGTGTCGTCTCTGCAACGTTTTTATATTCGATACGACAACTCGACAGTTATCGAGAACATTCTCGGTAAAGCCAGTCGTTTCGATGTGCTTTTGCGCACGATAGATGGCTTTACTCTTACCGGCATAATAGTATTAATCTTTTATTATATGAGGTCGCAATCGCGGAAACAATATTTATAGAAGTGATCCGAAATGACGGATTTCTGGCTCCCCTTCTATGTTTAGTCTTTAATATAATTTTTCAATTTTCGAATTCGTTTTTCACAAAACTTAATCGAATTACGTTTTAGAAATCTTTCTGTTGTATTTCTTCGCTTAACTGAGGATCCATCCCGATAAATGTGCAGTATTATCTTGGTCAAATGCATACTGGCAGTTCCTAGTAGCCCAATGTTTTTTTTGTGTCATTGATGAGTAGGATCTTGGTTAAGCATGCTCTTAGCGTTGGTCTCCCATAGCAAAACTAAATGCCCCACTCTAATTAAGTCACGTAAGCAAAATCTAACTAAGAGCCCTAAGTAGAACTCACAGCAGAAAATAACAAAACATCAAAGCGAAGTTTTAATAAGCCGATCCAGCTCACGTTCCGAGGAAATTTCTTACCAAGGAACTGTTCTCGTGGAGCAACACTACAATATTGCTGGAACATTTCATTTAAACTATAAAATTGTAGTGTGTAAATAAAGTTTAACTTCCAACGAAATATTGTGCTTACAGATATTATTATTACATTCTTACGTAAAAACTCAGTAAACAAATTTTCATAAATAAAATTAGAAAGTTTTGTACTCAAGTACATCTTAACACTTTCGCTGACAGTACGTCGTTAGACGGGAAATTAACATATTGCGGTATAACAGTACGTCGAAGGACGGGGTACTTACTTTTATGAGCATTGGCAGTACGTCGTCGGACGACAACTTCTAATAGAAGCAATATGAAAAATAGCATTCACTGTCATATTGTAAGCAATCTCACATTTCTTACTGTCGTAACATGATTGTTTTGTGGGTAGTTTAATATTGCTGTCTCAGTTGTTCACGCACACACGTAAATAGTTCGCATATAAGTACTACGTCCACCGGCGTGAGCGCACGCTAATTTCTCGATCAATCAGTGCGGCCACTGCCATTTTGTGAACAACCACGTGTTTACGTCACTCAAACAGTAAGTAAATTTTGCAAAAATGATATTTTGTGTGTTTATTTGTATTGAAACATCGTTATATTTATGTATTTATAAGATTTTGTGATGTTAGTATTTCCTTAGGTATTTTTATTTACCAAATAACAGACTTTCCTTGAAATACTTGGGTCAAAGTAGTATTATTATAGTGTCGGATTAGAATAAAATTCATGACCTTACGTGTAATTAGCCGTTGCTAATTTACTCCTCTAATGTGATAAAGCTTGTGCCCAGCTTGGAAATTTTATAGGTTGTTGATTGATTTACCAATTGAACAATTTGTTAATTTTAGATGTCAACAAAAAGTTCAAAGAAACGTCCAAAAATACGCTTGTTCGACGATTTTTCATCAAATTCGCCATCTGAAGCAGATTTAGATCCCTTCGAGGATAATGACGGTGAGTATGGTTCTGACACGAACTATGAACCACAAAATATAGAAGAAACTGGTGCATCCAGTTCATCAGAGGAAATATTTTCTATAAGACCTTGTCGAAAATACTCATTTCTGATGTGTAAAATGTGTTCCAAAGAATAAGAAGAGGGTCGAAACTAGCTACAGGTGCATTGGTTGTCCAGGACTTCCTCCATTATGTCCTGAATGTTTCCAGGATTATCACCAAATCCTTGAACAGCAAGAACAATAAATCGTAGTCTGACTCTTCAAAACCTTATTTTGCAGATTTATTTTCATTTTTTGAGACTCTATACGTTCCTATTTTTATAATTATTTACTAGGGTATGTTGACCAATTTTTTTGTTACTTTGGTACTTATATGTTTAATATTGTTTTCTTTTATTGAGTTAATTATTAGGGTTTTTTATTGTTTGTTAGTAGCGTTGCCGTAGTGTCGAAACTTTGTATATTATTTATTATGTACAAAGATTGTTATAGAAGATTTCCGATAGCGCATTAAAATATTATAATTTATAATAATTTAAGCGTTAAACATATGATATAATCATTTGAATGTTCCTAACTACAATATCAAATAATTTGTAATTATTGTGTAAGAAATGTGTATTTGAATAAGTTTCAGACTATATCTGTTTTTCATCGTACAGATATTGAAAAATACCATAACATAGCATTTGATGTTATAATAATTAATATTTTTTTTTGTTTTTTGTTGGGATATTTCGTTTATTTTATAAGTCACAAATTATTGTAGGAGGTTTAATATTTGAAAATATTTGATTATTTTACAAATATTATGTGTTTTATTATCTTTCCTCAGAAGATCCCAAGTATATAAGATATTTTTCGACGTAGTGTCTCACTTAGGCAGGCGAACATATGACCAACTTGAAACTACGTCGTGCAACGTCCACGTCTTTAAACGTAGTGCCAGCTTTAGGCACTCCAATATGTGGCCAATATGACACTACGTTGAGAAACGTTCACGTCTGTGAACGTAGTTTTGCTATAAAACAGGCAAGCATGTATTCAACACAAAACTACGTCGACAGACGTCCACGTCTGTAGACGTAGTGCCAGATTGAGGCGATCGAATATGTAGCCATTATGACACTACGTCGTAAAACGTTCACGTCTGTCAACGTAGTGTCACATTTAGATAAGCAAACATATATCCAATACGAGACTACGTCGGGAGACGTTCATCATTTTGTATAGAGAATTTCACTGCCTTTTTGTGATGTCAGGGTAAGTGCTCACTGTCAGCGAACGTGTTAAGAGGGGATTTAGATTATCGTAAATGTACCACTGTTTCTGTAAGATTTACAAAAATAGTAAGAATTAAACATTTGGTACAACTAATGACGTCCTACTATATAATACGTCTACCGGACTACAACAAAAACTTTACTATCGTTATGGTCGTTGTGAGGATAATTTGCAGTAGTAAATGAAAAAACTGAATTAAGCGCACGCAGTGATACCGCTTTTCTCTAAGCTCGTAGCATAATTGCATAGCCGTCAAAGCAAAGGCTCAGTACAGTGCCTCCCAGCTCTTACACTACAGAATCATAGGTGAATAAAATATCTGTGAAATACGTATAGACGTGGTGAATTTATATGGCTGCTTCGTAATCTCGTCTACACCGAAATCCGAAGCACAATCATAACGTAGGGTCTACGGCGTAGCTTCGTAACGCATTGTTGTGAGTCTCTGCGATGGAATCTTTTCAAAAAAATACTTATTTATAGAATTTAATTTAGAATTTACACACAGCCGACGGAATGGCGGATTGAATGAGAATGAGGTAGCGTATGTTTCAAAGATGCGTTAATAAATATAAGAAGGATTATAGAAGAAGCAGGATATGATCATTGAGAGTCGTCGAGTGTCACCTTGACGACCCGTCGATAGGACGTCCTAGGACTATCTCCGCGAGTCTCGTGTTGACTACGAAAAATACCCTACTCTGCCCGGGTTCTTACTCCGGGCGGATATGTGACGTCGAGTGAGAGAATCCAAGGGAAGTAGTTTAGTTGGTAGGGTCCTAAAACAACTTGGCAAGCGGTTTATTCCCAACATCTGCAGACCTTCGAGTCCCACATACCCCCCGACCCTTAAAAGCGGGCACGTCGTTGGAGGATCAGCCCCCTCTCCAAAAAAAATTAAGGATTTGGCAATGGCTTATAGAGAATCGCGCGTGGCATAAATATTTTTCGCCAACCTATGTGCCAGTAGCCTTATGGAACTAGCTTGAACCTGACTGGTGCACAAGCTCACGGGGCTCAGCCTGAAAGAATTTTCTAAGCCCTAAAAAGAGCAGTGGTTCACTGAATCTAACACTAGGATAGAATCGTGACTCACTGAGAAGATCCCAGAGAAACCAAATAGCGTTGTAACAGCTGTCATTTTCCCCTAATCAGATATCATGTCTCACAGTCTAAGACCAAAAACAAAATAGAGCTATCAACTCTACGCTCTACAACCAATAAATCAATCCGATTCCCATCCAACACTACAAAGGAGCCTTACAGATGCTTCACGAACTCCTTAAACAATAATTAATTCATCGCGCAACTCCACGCAGTCTTCGCGGAGCTTAAAGTTCCACCTCACGATATTATGTATGAGTTACAACTTTGATGATGTCGGACAAAGTTTTGGGACTCTCCACACCACAACGAGTCGGTCATTGCGTCGTGTTGTGTGTGAAACGCATTCAAGAATTTCATCCGAAACGTCCCAAAAGTTTCATATTACCCAGGAAGATTTTTGTTTGAAATCTCTTAAATGTCGTTTAAAAACAAAAAAAAACACGCTAACATAGTAGAATCAACAAAAAATTAAAAATCTTTTTTTTATTATCTTGCTGATGCTGGCCAGGGTATTGATACAATTGATACTTTTATTATTATTATTGTACACATGATTGATGGATATGACGGCCCACCCAGTGCTAAGTGGTTACCAGAGTCTATGGACATCACGAGGTGAGTACCGTCATCCGCCTTGAGACATAAGATCTAAGTCTCAATTGTACCGTTTAAAGGCTATCCACCATTTCAACCTGGAACGTCTGACTTCACGGCATCGAAATGCGGTGGTGGTACCCATGCTAACAATAACAACTAAGGTTGAGATAAATAAGGTAAACAGGCACAGTAAGGTTACTCAAGAACTAGCTAATGAAATTCAACTTTATAGATAACTTTCGTTGTCAGCTCAAATATTTATTTAATTCCTTTCATTAACGTTAACAGCCTATTTTAGTCTATTGTTGGACTTAGACCTACTAAGACAGGCAACGTGATCCAATCAGAGCCCTCGCCTCCATAGTCTGCCCGGTATTCTGCGTATATCACCTTGTTACTGAGCGTCCTAGATGACGTGGCGTGCAACCTCTTTGACAGGATATACAACCTACAACGACTAGGCATAGACTAAGACAGAGACTTGACAGGTAATTCGAAAAGAAATAAAAGAAAAAAATTGGGACGAGGGCGAACTTGACTGCCAGCAGTCAGTATTTTCAATGCCTTCCTAAAAGACGTACACGAACCAGACGACAAAAACCAAACCGACCGTCACTTGGGTCACCAGTTCGTGGTCTCCATTATAGAAATCGTCAACCTTGGGTTATCGTTTCTTCGACAGTTACGTCCGACCCATTGCCACTTCAGCTTGTTTATCTGTTGAGCTATGTCGGTAGCTTTGATTCTCCGGTGAATGACTTCGTTCCGTATACGATGCCTTAGAGAGACACTGAGCGTAGCTCGTTTTCACAATCCAACCAAAACAAAATACATTTTTTCGCAAAAATTTAATCCAACGTCCAATGACGAAAGTTTTATGAAATCCGTTGGTGCCTCTACTTCGACGTATATTTTCTCTGCTCTTTCACAATGCGGTATCGAAAACAAACGGGACGATCTGTCATCCGCTTTCATTGTTTACAGGCTTCCGTTCAAACGCGACTTATTGTCCCTTGTCTGGGCTAGTTTATACACCATACATTCCGCAACTAGGTCTTTACAGAACGCGTACTGTCATCTATCGAAAGAAACCTGAACCCTACATTTTTACAACAATCTACAGTTCTAAAGACGAGTACCATATCGATGTGCTTGAAATGTAAGCTTAACTTATGGGCGAGCCAATAGAATGAAGTTCTTTTTCTTCTTAATCATTCCACTCTTGACAGAGTGGTCGTGATCGTTAGGTAGCCTTAAAGAGGGCGGATCTGACGTATTTTATGATGATCCACCCTCTCGCTCTGTTCGAGGTCATCCTGCTCCTCTCGTTTAGAGACCTCCCACTGTACTCCTGATTTGGTTGGTCCACCGTAAAGAAGACGCGTGCTGTCGTGCCGTCGTGCCGTCCATCCAACTTCGAACGCCGAGGTGCTCCATGGACTGGTCATCTCGTGGTGAAGCATGTCCAAAGAAAGCCAACATCTGAGAATGTACTGTAGAAGACGCTACTTGATGACGAGTTGACGATTAATAACACAATATAAATATTTGATGCTCTATCTAGTATTGAGTGGCTATTAGAGTCCATATCACGAGTTTCGAGACTAACCTTGAAACATACAAAGGAGTTTTACATCTATATTATATGACCTATCTGTGTTAAATGGCTGTCCAATGCTTGGAACATGTGGTGGCGTTGTAGCCAAATAACAAACTGGTATATACCGTATGGACTCACAAAAATCCCTACCATCCGTAATTGAGATAATTTCTATGGGTTCCATTTTGATGACACTACAATTTGTTCAACGTTCGTTCATGAGCAAACAGTCCTTTATTATAAATCAGATACTGACAAACAAATAAAAATAAATAATCGGGCATAAAAAAAGATGTGTGGTGTCGTGGGACACCGGATAGGAACGAAGTTCCTTATTATAAAAATATTAATTTTAAGTTCTATACGAGGTATAAAGAAAATAAAACTGGAGGTTTCGCAACATGGTGATCGTGGTCAATGAATGATAAAAATATGTTATTTTTTGTACGTTATTAAGAAGTTAAGTCGTACACTGTGTGCATTACTAATAAAAATCTTACGTTATGGACGTTTTTTTCCGGTTAGGGTACCCCTCCACATCGTCCCATAAGGAACTTCGTTCCAAAAATGGAATGTTAGTTTTTCGAAAAATTAAGAATTACATTTGTTTCAGATCCTTACACGGCCTCCAAGATCCAATGTAACGAAACGATCCAGCTATCGCATTCGCATCCCCACGCCACAGTGTCGAGCCCCGGCTTCCCTCGTCCGTACCCTGACGACGTGGAGTGCATCACAGAGATCAGGACGCCTCCAGCTCACACTCTGCGCTTGCACTTCGAAGAACTCCTCACCGAACACGAGCCTCAGTAAGTTACCACTTAATCTTTTGATTAAATATCCTGAGACCCGACCAGACCACGCTCTGATCATCACTGAACATTTTTGCCATTGTAGGCACTGTCGAAAGGTCACCGATGCTCATAGACATCAGCTATGCAAGGAGCACATCGATCTTGCGTACTGCTGACTGGTCAGCCAAAATCTCGTTTGAAGAAGCGAATTGTGGTGGAAAGTATATGAAAGCTGTATGTTGCACATGGAAATTTACCAACATAGCGGTGCTAAATAGTATGGATGAACTCTACTCCGGTGGTAAGCGGTGCAATTTCTAAAAGGAGATACAATCTCGAGCCTCATCAATGTTTCTGAGCAAGAGCGACCGCTCAAAATGAAGTATGCCTAAGCGTCAGCCGTCGTCAGTCAAAAAACATTTGCCAATACTTTTTGAACGATTACCTACATTTCATTTTATCTCCAAAATTTCCCTAGAGTCCTTTACGTCAAATCAGAAATGGTTATAGAAATAAATGTTCGATATTTTTTTGATTCTGCTATTAATTGCTCTCAGATGCGTAATATACATGTACATTTTATCGCGGAATACTCAGAACTTCGCACATTACGAGTTCGTAACTGCCGTTTATGAAGTTTGTGGGCATCAGCAAAGCTAGGGACGCAACCAAGCCAGTCCACCAGAAAAAGTTTCTTCGAATATTTTAAATATCAATTTCATTTTGAATACACTTTTTTTTAATCTTGACTTCTTTCTATGTACCTACCCGAATCTTAGAAGATAGTTTTTAAATTTGCACACGTATCAAGAGCCAAATACAATAGAACAATACTTTTGTGTTAATATCATGACTAGAATCTCCAAGATGAAAAATAAATAGCTTACGTTTTATTTAGGCTTTGTAGTAAAAAAAATGTTTAATTCAAAACTATGTTTTTCACCTTCATTCTCCTTTGCAACTAATGTCGGGAAATATTCGATTAACTTAGATAATGTTAGTTAAACATTTAAGATATAAATTATGGGTTTGAGACACAGCTTTTGTTTTCGATTTTAAAAGAAACTGTACAAAACTTAAAGTGTGTGTGCGCTTGGCTTAGATTAGCTATCACAGCCAATTATATATTAATAGCGACCCGCCCTCGCTTCGGAAACTGTAATTTATTATTGATTTCTCCACTATTAAATGGATGTTATTATACATATAAACCTTCCTCTTCAATCACTCTATCTATTTAAAAAAACCACATCAAAATCCGTTGCGTAGTTTTAAAGATTTAAGCATACATAGGGATATAGGGACAGAGAAAGCGACTTTGTTTTATACTAGGTATAGGCCAAAGTATAGACGTCTAATCTTATACAGTTAACAAAGCACACTTTGGTAATACCGTTGTGTCTATGTCCAAACGAACTAAACTTAATTTCGCTTAGACGCATAACTGTTGCTCTAAACGAAATGAGGCTCTGACATCAAGCATCAAATTAAAAGATTAACTAAATAAAATGAAAATATCAAGCAAAATTCATACGAATTTCAACCCTATAATTTTTTTTTTTTTATTAAAGCATTTTATATACATTACCGTAGAATGCGAACTCATTCAGCGTATCGTAATATTTCTGTGTTTATATTTTATATTTTAATATAGCACCCGTGTTATTGCCAGATTAACATAATATCACACAAACCCCGAAAGATATAAAATTTAACGAAATCACAGACCTCAGAAAAAATATAGGTTTATTGCGCAGTAGTCGTGTCGTTAACGCTGGGCTAATGCACTTCAATGCTTTCTTATCTTTTAAACACAATGTTTAATATTGTTCCTGAAATATTTGTACTGTACTGTAAAAACTGAGACCTTAGAACTTAACCTCAAGGTAGGTAGCAGCATTTACGTTGCAGATGTCTATAAACACATTTGACGTGTTTTCAAAATGCTATTTTAGCGTATGCTAGCGCCAAGTTTTGACAACTGATTTTAAGCGAACGATAGCGAAGCGAAGCGAAGATACGTCGTAACTGAAGTTTGTTAGGGGTCATAATCATGGATGCCTTCAGTCACCTCAGACTTTGAGGTCAAACTTTCAATTGTTCTGACCAAAAAGTCAAAAGCCAGTGAAATAAAATAGGTGACATTTTGCCTTGAATGCTGCACCAGAATCTAATCATCATAGATAAACACTAATCGTAAATGATTGCTTTGTTCACAGAAAACAGAATAATAAATTCAAAACAAATTTCGACCTTATCTCCACTAGTAAAAGCGTTAGTTTACAATAAGCACAATACAAAATTCGCTTACATATCAAATGCAATACATATTCATAGTGCTTGTTTAGGTAATGGCGTAATCGATAAGAGCAAGCGATTTTAAAAATTTATTCCGCTTCAAATTACCTACGTAATAATGTTATAAATTTTATAATGTTCTGTATGGTTAATATTAATTAGTTTTGAGCGTAATTAGACTGACAAGCTTTGGAAGCCACGGAATGCTGGATTGTCCCATAAGCTATTTTTTATTACCTCAGATGAGAAGATCCCGTGATAAGTGGTTACTTAGAGCCCAAAGTCTCCATAAATAAATTCCCGTGGCCCTCCCCTTATATTAATCATATCAAAACACAGTTGCCTTAATGTTCAGAGCGCACGACCGCTTGGCTGAAGAAACCATTTTTTTTAATTGCTTAGATGGATGGACGACCTCGACCACAGTTCACGTGGTGTTAGGTGGTTACTGGAACCCATAGACATCTACAACGTAAATGTGCCACCCACCTTAAGATGTAAGTTATAAGGTCTCAAGTATAGTGACGTCAGTTAGTTATTTGGTCAAATATAGTTAGGATAATGATTAAAAAAACTGTTACTTATGTACGCTCTCGCTTGCAGTTCGTACCAACACAAACTACTTTAATGATAACACTCCCTAATTATACCGGGACCAATTATTCTGGTCGCCGTTGAATTTTGTAACTGACATCGCTTTTAATTTTCATTGTGGATACATTCCAAATAGCTTTGAAAGTTCAATGCAAAACTTGTTCTAAGCTCTAAGTATCTATGCTTTCACTACGACATTTTGTTCGATAAAAAATTGTTTGTTCAATGGCAATAAAAAAAAAAAAAAAGTGTGTGTGTCCGCTCCGACGCACGACTGGAGTTTACTGGATATAAAAAATTAAACGAAACAATACGAGAAATAGTTCTATATTACGACAACACGATACACTACAGATTATTAACAAATTAACGAGACACAAAACAAACGACTAACAAATATATGAAAATACAATAATGAGAGAAACGCGCGATCAGTACGAGGCTTTGTGGCGGACTGCCGGCGCAGCAGCCCGGCGTCACCTGCGATAACGCATTTCGTGTGACATGCGCAATCAGGCGCATAACGCATTTCGTGTGACATGCTAGTACAATTTTGGTCCCCATAATTTTCATACCCCGGGCCTATATATGTAAATCGATTCTAAAGGAGTAAACTCCAAAAACATCAAAGATAAAAATCACTGTCACTGCCATCGCCTATCGGCGCCATCTTTTTTTTGTTGCTAAGATGGGTGGACGTACTTACACAGCCCACCTGCAGCCCATAGACATCTGCAACCAATGCCGCCACCAACCTTGAGTTATGATGTTCCAAGGTATTAGTATAGTTACAACGGCTACCCCACCCTTTAAACCGCAACGCATTACCGCAGTATCTGCCAGCGCGGACTCACGAGAGGTCGTACCACCAGTAAACCTAGCGACACTAAGAGTAACGCCCTCTATCGCTGAATAGTCGAATGAATATCGAAGGATCTAGTAGCACCTAGAACGCTCGAGAGTACAGCGCCATCTATTGTCAGATAGCGGAAATACAGTAATCGGAACTACTCGAAGCGAAACAGCGAACAGATCACCTGAAGCGAAGAGCAAGAAGTGAATTGAGAATTTTAAAGTGTTTGTGAAATGTTTTAAGTGTTCTAAGTGCAAATACAGTGTTAATATAGGTAATACACATAAATTACTTATAGATAAGCAACTCAAGCACTCAACAAAAATGTTTACGGGCGTCGGCCACTAGAAGGCTTCGCTTCGGTTAGTTTCTCATTACTCCTGTATATATTAACAGTAACATATTACCTATACTATATTTTATTTTTAATGAAGGATTTTGTAAATTTTGAAACCGCAAATTGATAAAACTTAATCAATTTGTCTTTAACAAATGATTTTTAATTTTTTTAATTTTCTGTGTTTAGTTATATAATAATTAAATGCCTCAACTTTAACGACATAGAATTTTAGGGACATTCGCTACAAGATGTCGCTAGTTTCCATACAAAAAATATTTGTCCGGAGGTATTGCAGTTTCAGAGCCCTGACATTCGTTGTCTGACTTAGGAAGAGTGAAGACGTCTCGGAACTGTCATTGTTTCGTGCCGTGCAGTCTCTTTGCACGACTACCCATCATACGTCCACTACGTCAAAAAATAATTAAGATATCGGCCCGTTACGCGACATATACCTACATATTCACTACTACACATCGGCTCTAACGCGCCTTATGCTATCATTATAACAAAAAGGCAGTTAGTCAATATTTGTAAATAAAAAAAACAAAATGTGTGCAATTCACACGTGGTAGAAGTGAAACTTTCCAAAATTAAAATACAATTATCCTAAACGTCTTAAGTATATGTAAAATTTTGTCATTAGTAAATAATTGTAAGGTAGCGCCCTCTGTGAATTGATATTTTAATTTCACGTATAATCCTAAATTAAAATTCACGACAAGAGCTTTCATACACACGTTAGTATTAAAAAATCTCACAGATGGCGCTGTATTAAATAGTATGTATATTTCTGTCTCATTCTTTGCTGGCTTCATCCTACACATTTTTGTATTTGTGTCTCTTACCTGTCGTTTTTTCCGTTGCATCCGGTTTGAAATCACAACGATTCTAAAGAAGTTTTCACTTCAAAAAACATACTATTATATAATTTAAATCATTTAGAGAATCGCGACGCAATTCAAGAAATGAGTTTTTGTGTAAATCTGTTTTTGATGGCGCCTTCGTCTCGTTGCTACCTTATCAGTTCTCGGTGTTTATCACCTTCAAACTCAAGTGCTAGGTGTTGCCACTTCTTGATAATGCTTATGACAACTCAACAGCTTTGTAAGAGAGTGATTTATAACAACAATTATGATAAAAATTTGTCCTGACAATGAAAGTATAACCTACCTACCTCTATAACTTACCTATAAGCAACTCTCCTAAAGGTTTGCAGTGACATTGTCGCCTGATTACCACAAGCGAACGTATTGTTCTTGTACGAATCTCTATAATATTATAATCTCGAAATTAGTTGGAGATGACAAAGCGAATGTCTTCCACCTACCGAATGATTCACTCGGCAAACCGACGGTTCGAATACCGTTATCCGGAACTTGCACACATTCGAAATTATCTGGCTATTCCATGATAGATAAAGCGAACTAATAAATAGATTGACTATCGAAAAATTTGTACAAATAAAGTTTCTTAACTTTCGCTTCACCCGTCTTCGTTGAGCGTACAATGGAAAAAATCCTTTCAGGATACTCTGGGTTTCAGACAGACGACGCTAACAGATATCACAGAATACTTTTTCACATGTTTGTATAAGTAATGCATGTATTTTTTTTAATATGTATATGTCGGGTTAGCCACAATTATTGACACAATCGTGAGACATCATAGGGACGAATAGGGTGATTGAGCTAAGAGAAATATTGAGTACACTAATCACATTTGTTGTCTTAGACCAATTTAGAAATCTTCTCTTGACGTTAGCAAACGAAAACGAATGACAGTTCTTAGGACGGAGCACCGCTCTTCAAGAAGGCTGGTTGGTAAATGTGATGGCGTCTACGCGCCTCCATCGGCTAGGCTCTGTCGTAGCACGAAGTTAGCCGAGTTCTGACGATACCGCAATCGTGCTGCCATATCTCGAGAATCATGCTGCGTTTCATTTAGCTACCAAACTAATGACCGTCTCTGACATAATATATATGTACGTTGTACATGCCTTATTCGGTTCATCTACTTTGGACGGCATCAGTATAGCCAAATCATTTTTGCCTTTTCGTATTGTATTTTTATTTATCCGTAAAATCTAAACTTTTTCTGTGAAAGGCAATAAATGATCTATCACATATAATACATAACTATCAAGCAAGTATTCATTTTTGTCTATTACTAGATACACTCGTATAAGATGGATTGGATGCTTTGTGAACCGATCCCAATATTTCTGAACGCGTAACATGTAACAAAGAGAAGCTATCTGTCGTATTTGTGAAGTTCGTGGCCTGTTACCCATAACAGGCCACGAACTTCACAAATACGTTTGAGATGTCTCACAGAATACGTTTTTTCACAATATAAATACATATGTACATATTTCGTATTTTGTAAACTATGTATAATTTTAATTGTATAATTTCAGTAAATCCCTTTAAGTATTACCTACCTATAATACCTCGAAAAAAGTCCAAAAGTATCAATTTTTTTTATAGAAAATAAATAATTTTAAACGTTGAGCCCAGTTATCAATAGAAGCACGCACTCTTTCCATGGGAAAAATTTTCACTGCCAATCGTACGGATTGTTTTAGGGACTCCAAATTATCATGGTGTTTAGAGCAAGCCGTACTCTCTAAAACTGACCATATATCATAATCCAGCGGATTAAGATCGGGACTAAACGACGGCCAGTCTTCAGCTCTGATGAAGTCCGAAACGTTCGTTTCCAACCAAGACTGCGTAGACCGAGCTTTATGACCTGACGCCGAGTCTTGCTGGAAGGACCATTCTTGATTATTGAACATGGTGTTGTTAAGGGGCTTCACTACCTTCTCAATGGTATCTTGATACACTTGTGCCGATGTTTTGATACCTTTTTCACAAAAGTATGGCTCCGTCACTCCTTCATAGCTAATACCCCACCAAACCATCACTGAAGTCATTCCGATAGAGGCACCCGTCACGCGCGGACGTGCTCATCGACCACTCGATCGCCCGGCCTTTGTTCGCCCGGCTTTTGTTAGCCCGGCCATTGTTCGCGCGGCCTGTGTTCGTGGTACATCTGCCGACTAAGTGCTCTTCCTGGAAGTTTTTATTTGTTTTATTTCCTTTTGTTATTTCTGTGTTCGTGATACATCTGCCGACAAACTGTCTTCCTGGAAGTGTTTAATTGTTTTGTTTCTTTTTGTTATTTCCGTTTTGTTGTGATTTTTCTTTGTCCTGCAGTAATCGTGCCGCATCGCCACCTGTGTTCAATAGAACCGCTCAGGTCCGAGAAGTTGGGGCCTCGCCGCAAGGCGAGTGTTTTCTAAGACCCAGGGTAGCCCCACCTGGGCACGTAGACATCATGGACGCTGTATTTGCGGAATTTCTCCGGCTTCGCTACCCAAAGCTCACTTCCGAGTTTCAGGCCTTCAAGGCCGATCACACTGCGAGCCCTCTCGTGGACTCCACCGAGCTCGCTGCTCCTGCGTCGCCTGTACCTGCGTGCAAAGCTTCTGCATCGAGCACCGCAGCCTCCGTCGTGCCTGCCGTTCCCGCGTCCCCTATACTGGCGAGTAAAACTGCTGCGTCGTCCGCCGTGGTCACCGTTCCAGCAGCGCGATCATCCGCGGCCTCCGTCGCGCCGTCCAAAACACCTACTCGTAGGTCACCTGCGCCCGCCTCCTCGTCCTCCGACTCTGACTCGGAGATGGAGGTCGACCTCGCTCCCGCCTCATCGACGGATGGATTCACCCTGGTGCAAAAGGGTAAGAAGCGTGCCGCGGAGTCTCGAGCTCCCGCGGCCGCTAAAATTAGCAAAGCCGCGAACGCGTCGCGCCCCCGCCCTCAGACTCCCGTTGCGCCTCCAGCCCGTGCCACTCCGTCGCCGCGTCCGGTGGCACAAAATAAAGCCCAGACCCCTCCCCCGGTAATCCTTCAAGAGAAGGCAGCTTGGGAACGAGTTTCCCTGGCCCTTAAGGCCAAAAATATCAATTTTACGAATGCCCGTAACCTCGCGAACGGCATTCAAATTAAGGTTCGAACATCCGACGACCATAGGGCCCTCTCTTCTTACCTCCGTAAGGAGCGTATAAGTTTCCACACATATACGCTCCAGGAGGAGCGCGAACTCCGTGCCGTTATACGTGGCATCCCTAAAGAGTTGGATGCCGAGCTCGTCAAGGCCGACCTTCTCGAACAAGGCCTACCGGTTAACTCCGTACACCGCATGCACACAGGCCGCGGAAGGGAGCCATATAATATGGTTCTCGTCGCCCTCCAGCCTACCCCCGAGGGTAAGCAAATATTCAACATCCGAACGGTCTGTAGCCTTTCCGGAATCGCAGTCGAAACCCCACACAAGAAAGGCACACCTAGCCAGTGCCATAACTGCCAATTATACGGGCATTCTTCCCGTAACTGTCACGCGCGCCCCCGATGCGTCAAGTGCTTAGGCGATCACGCCACGGCCCTATGCACTCGCGATCAAAAAACCGCGACAGAACCGCCTAGCTGCGTCCTGTGTCGAACACAGGGTCACCCCGCAAATTACCGCGGATGCCCCCGAGCCCCGAAAATAAATCGCCGCGTCGCCCGCCAAAACCGCCTCCGAGCTTCCGGCCCAGACATCAAAGCCTCGGCACCCTCTGTGTCGCAGGCTAAGCCAGCGTTCGTTCCGGCGCCGGTGCCCAGTGTCTCGGCCTGGGCGAAACCGCTGCCGTACATGAACACGGCTACAACTCCCTCCTCCGCGATTCGTCCCGCCCCCGCGACTCGTCCCTCTCCCGCGACTTGCCCTCCGACCGCGTCCGACAATCTCGCTTTAGCGATCGACTTCTTTCAGTCGATCAACTTTGAGCGCGTTAACGCTTTGGGCGACGCCATTCGCTCTGCCTCAACTGCACAACACTTTATCGCCGTTGTGCAAGAATACGCCGACGTATACGCGTCATTAAATACGTACGTCCTCCCCTCACTCCGCCGGTAATCAATGGCGTATATAAGTAGAATAAAGCCCCTATCCGTAACGATAGGATTTTTTAACGCTTACGGTCTCGCAAATCAGCGTGATCAGGTTTCTGACTTTTTGCGTGACCATCAAATTGATATCTTTTTAGTGCAGGAGACCCTACTTAAGCCCGCGCGCCGTGACCCTAAAATCGCGAACTATAACATGGTCAGGAACGACAGGCTCTCTGCTCGTGGTGGTGGTACCGTCATTTACTATAGAAGAGCCCTGCATTGCGTCCCACTCGACCCCCCCGCGCTTTCTAACATCGAAGCATCAGTATGCCAAATCTCACTGACTGGACACGCGCCGATCGTTATCGCGTCCGTTTATCTTCCACCGGATAAGATCGTTCTAAGCAGTGATATCGAGGCGCTGCTCGGCATGGGGAGCTCTGTCATTCTGGCGGGCGACCTAAATTGTAAACACATTAGGTGGAACTCACACACCACAACCCCGAATGGCAGGCGGCTTGACGCGTTAGTCGATAATCTCGCCTTCGATATCGTCGCTCCGCTAATCCCGACTCACTACCCGCTAAATATCGCGCATCGCCCGGATATACTCGACATAGCGTTATTAAAAAACGTAACTCTGCGCTTACACTCGATCGAAGTAGTTTCAGAGTTAGATTCAGACCACCGTCCCGTCGTTATGAAGCTCGGTCGCGCTCCCGATTCCGTTCCCGTCACGAGGACTGTGGTGGATTGGCACACGCTGGGCATCAGCCTGGCTGAATCTGATCCACCATCGCTACCGTTTAGCCCGGACTCTACCCCGTCTCCTCAGGATACCGCTGAAGCCATAGACATCTTAACGTCACACATCACCTCGACATTAGATAGGTCATCGAAACAAGTTGTAGCGGAGGACTTCCTTCACCGCTTCAAATTATCCGACGATATTAGGGAACTCCTTAGAGCTAAGAACGCCTCGATACGCGCCTACGACAGGTATCCTACCGCGGAAAATCGTATTCGAATGCGTGCCCTACAACGCGACGTAAAGTCTCGCATCGCCGAAGTCCGAGATGCCAGATGGTCTGATTTCTTAGAAGGACTCGCGCCCTCCCAAAGGTCTTACTACCGCTTAGCTCGTACTCTCAAATCGGATACGGTAGTAACTATGCCCCCCCTCGTAGGCCCCTCAGGCCGACTCACGGCGTTCGATGATGACGAAAAAGCAGAGCTGCTGGCCGATACATTGCAAACCCAGTGCACGCCCAGCACTCAATCCGTGGACCCTGTGCATGTAGAATTAGTAGACAGTGAGGTAGAACGCAGAGCCTCCTTGCCACCCTCTGATGTGTTACCACCCGTCACCCCGATGGAAGTTAAAGACTTGATCAAAGACCTACGTCCTCGCAAGGCTCCCGGTTCCGACGGTATATCCAACCGCGTTATTAAACTTCTACCCGTCCAACTCATCGTGATGTTGGCATCTATTTTCAATGCCGCTATGGCGAACTGTATCTTTCCCGCGGTGTGGAAAGAAGCGGACGTTATCGGCATACATAAACCCGGTAAACCAAAAAATCATCCGACGAGCTACCGCCCGATTAGCCTCCTCATGTCTCTAGGCAAACTGTATGAGCGTCTGCTCTACAAACGCCTCAGAGACTTCGTCTCATCCAAGGGCATTCTCATCGATGAACAATTCGGATTCCGTACAAATCACTCATGCGTTCAACAGGTGCACCGCCTCACGGAGCACATTCTTGTGGGGCTTAATCGACCAAAACCGTTATACACGGGAGCTCTCTTCTTCGACGTCGCAAAAGCGTTCGACAAAGTCTGGCACAACGGTTTGATTTTCAAACTATTCAACATGGGTGTGCCGGATAGTCTCGTGCTCATCATACGGGACTTCTTGTCGAACCGCTCTTTTCGATATCGAGTCGAGGGAACCCGCTCCTCCCCACGACCTCTCACAGCTGGAGTCCCGCAAGGCTCTGTCCTCTCACCCCTCCTATTTAGCTTATTCGTTAACGATATTCCCCGGTCGCCGCCGACCCATTTAGCTTTATTCGCCGACGACACGACTGTTTACTATTCCAGTAGAAACAAGTCCCTAATCGCGAAGAAGCTTCAGAGCGCAGCCCTAGCCCTAGGACAGTGGTTCCGAAAATGGCGCATAGACATCAACCCAGCGAAAAGTACTGCGGTGCTCTTTCAGAGGGGAAGCTCCACACGGATTTCCTCCCGTATTAGGAGGAGGAATCTCACACCCCCGATTACTCTCTTTAGTCAATCCATACCCTGGGCCAGGAAGGTCAAGTACCTGGGCGTTACCCTGGATGCATCGATGACATTCCGCCCGCATATAAAATCAGTCCGTGACCGTGCCGCGTTTATTCTCGGTAGACTCTACCCCATGATCTGTAAGCGGAGTAAAATGTCCCTTCGTAACAAGGTGACCCTTTACAAAACTTGCATAAGGCCCGTCATGACTTACGCGAGTGTGGTGTTCGCTCACGCGGCCCGCACACACATAGACACCCTTCAATCTCTACAATCCCGCTTTTGCAGGTTAGCCGTCGGAGCTCCGTGGTTCGTGAGGAACGTTGACCTACACGACGACCTGGGCCTCGAATCTATACAGAAATACATGAAGTCAGCGTCGGAACGGTACTTCGATAAGGCTATGCGTCATGATAATCGCCTTATCGTAGCCGCCGCTGACTACTCCCCGAATCCTGATCATGCAGGAGCCAGTCACCGTCGACGCCCTAGACACGTCCTTACGGATCCATCAGATCCAATAACCTTCGCACTAGACGCCTTCAGCTCTAGGAGCAGGCTTAGGGACCTCGGTAACCGTACTCGTCGAACTCGACAAAGAGTTCGCCGTGCAACCTAACCCATGAATCAGCTCGCTGAGTTTCTCGCCGGATCTTCTCAGCGGGTCGCGATTCCGATCCGGTAGTAGATTCATTCGCGAAGCAGCTGCTCTTGAGCTGTTAGGTCTCCTTCGGAGGCGCTCGGGTAGCTGTTAGCAAATCCCACCCCTCCTGGCTGAGCCTTTGCTCGCCCACCTGTCCTGGTGAAACTGGAAAGGCCTCCGGGCCACCAGTAATCCTTCAATCATAAAAAAAAAAAAAAAAAAAAAAATCACTGAAGTCGGATAGTGCCCACGTTGCACTCTGTCGACTAATTGGGAAGCTTCCTTAGAGCTTTGAGCATAAATACGGTCATTTTGTTTGTTAAAATGTTGCTCAATTGTAAAAAAATTCTCATCCGTAAACAAATTTTTTCTATCTTCAGTAGTTGTTTAGATTTTACCACACTATTCTCTTTTAAATTATCAGTTAAGAAATAACCAGTACGACTTTTAGAGGCTGCAAGTCCTAAGTCATCTTTTAAAATACGCGACATGGTTCTAGGTGCTATCTTCATCTCCCGAGATAAAATCTTTTGCTTTCGGACAGGATTTCTTCGAATTCTTTCCCTTACTTCTTTGACCATCTTCTTCGTACGAAAACTACGTGGACGGCCAAATCTTTTTCTGTCACAAACAGAAGAGGTCTCATTGCACCTATTAATAGCCCGGTACATTTTACTAATACTTTACTAATACCAAGCGTATGGAGAGTTTTAAAAATTGCATTTGGCTCCATACCTACTTTGTGTAATGCAATCACAGCGATCCGGTTCTCTTTATCACCCCACTCCATTTTAATATCGCAAAATCTTGTACAATGTATTGGCACCAAAATGAGAAAACTCAATGAGCAATCATATAAAAATGACAGATTCCAAATTCAAATGTAATATTTTGTTAATTTTTAATTGTAACAGTATTTATGGCCAGACTAAGTATATTGCCAAACTGTCTGTGAGGCTACCGAAGACATCTCGTGAGATGGATTTATGAGACTGACGGGTCTCGACGCGACTCCCCATCGACCCAACTCATCCGAACAACCTTCTAAATGACAGTCCTTGCAATTGTTTTGTGCGACTTTATACTGAATTAAAAATGTACCTAAGTCTCTTGTTAGAACATGCCACTTCAGAATGACAAAATACCGTAATTGTTGGAGACCCAAATTGGCGTATCCTAAACCACATTAAGGAACACGCTGTCCCTGTCACTGTCGCTAAAAGCAATAGTCGTCGTGGCCTAAAGGATAAGACGTCCGGTGCATTCGTGTTGAAGCGATGCACCGGTGTTCGAATCCCGCAGGCGGGTACCAATTTTTCTAATGAAATATGTACTCAACAAATGTTCACGATTGACTTCCACGGTGAAGGAATAACATCGTGTAATAAAAATCAAACCCGCAAAATTATAATTTGCGTAATTACTGGTGGTAGGACCTCTTGTGAGTCCGCGCGGATAGGTACCACCGCCCTGCTTATTTCTGCCGTGAAGCAGTAATGCGTTTCGGTTTGAAGGGTGGGGTAGCCGTTGTAACTATACTGAGACTTTAGAACTTGTATCTCAAGGTGGGTGGCGCGTCTACGTTGTAGATGTCTATGGGCTCCAGTAACCACTTAACATCAGGTAGGCTGTGAGCTCGTCCACCCATCTAAGCAATAAAAAAAAAAAAAAAAAAAAAACTGGAATTTAGTCATATGAAATCAACGCTCCATACAGCCCCAACCGTATCAACTTGTCCTTTATTTGCCGACGGAAACATTTCGTTTTCGTTGTCGTATCACTCTTGTCTGAGCGGTCGAGGTCCTCATTCAGTAGCTGTGGGCTGATATTATGCGCCTCACGAGCAATCACCACTTCTCCCGGTCTGTGGCGAGTCTGATACGCTCATGCAAACAAACTGCCAACTGCTGATTTGACTTGGTCGGTCTATAGCATGTGCAACCTTCCACGCGGTCTGGTGCCTTCTACTTTGCTCTGAACGACATGGCTTAATAAAAGGTATACGACACACAAAAACAACCACCGCGACCAGGATTCGAAGATATCGTGGTATAGCAGTCAACCAATAAGGCCATCAAGATAACATGATAAAAAAATCCCCGATACAAGCAAAAACCAATACTAAATCGAGTCACTTTATTTGGTACATATATCTAAGGTTGAAGGCGATTTTTCTACGCCAGCTGTTCAGACCCGGACTAATGGCCTAGACACCCGATACCCTTGTAAGGGGACGTGCTCCTTCGTTCGATGATATTGTAGTTATCGTCATACACGTAACATCCTCGCGAGTCGTGGTAACTAAAATCAAATTTCCGGCTTAATTTCTGTTTTTATATTTTCATTTCACAGTTGACGATTTAGCAAACACATTTTTGTGTTTAAGGACGATTAAGGTGTTAGTTGTCTGATTTCTAAAGGCAAAAGCGATTTAATTGTTGTATTTTTTTCTGTTTGTTCACGCTAGTCTTCCGAACTATTTCAATGTAGTTCTCACAAGCAGATTGTGGTCTATTTAGAGTAAAATATAGACCATATTTCATTAAAAGCGGACGTTACAAAAAATATTGTCTTTTTTTTGGAAAATACTTTTACACTCTTAGATTATAGAAGTTAGGGGTGTTAGGTTTTATTTTCGTTACGGAATTTCTTTATTCGGTCGCCGTGCTCAAAGCCCGCGATTAAAGCTATGCAATAGCTTAAAATTATAAACAACCTATCATTCCACTGCTGAGGGTAACCGCACGATATAAAACGTAGCCTACGCGGATGAAGCCGTACTATAAAAGCTAGTTTCATCATAGATATAAAACATTATAGTATTTCGTGCTTACAGACGATCTATCTGATTTTTTAATTTCATTGTAAACTGGAATTTACAAAACAAGCTCACGATCTATCTACCTGATACTATGTCGTTACTGAAGCCATTTCATGATCACTACCTCATCACGGAAATACTCCGCCAAACCGTACTAAGTTTTTTCGGGACGAAGTTCCCTATGAGACGATGCGGAGGGGTACCCTAAGCGGGAAAAAACGTCCATAGCGTAAGATTTTTATTAGTAATGCACACAGTGTACGACTTAACTTTATAATAACCTACAAAAAATAACATATATTTTTATCATTAATTGACCACGATCTCAGAGCGTTCGTTTGCGCAATACACTAACTCTTATGCAAACAACCGTGAATGAAGTGTACCACAATAAGTTCGCACGTTACCGAATGACCGTGGGTTGTTGCGAAACCTCCAGTTTTATTTTCTTTATACCTTGAATAGAACTTAAAATTAATATTTTTATAATAAGGAACTTCGTTCCTATCCGGTGTCCCACGACACCACACATCTTTTTTTATTTATTGCTTAGGTGGGTGGACGAGCTCACGGCTCACCTGATGTTAAGTAGTTATCGGAGCCCATAGACATCTAGAACATAAATGCAGCCACCTACCTTGAAATAATCGTTGTAAGGTCTCAGTTTTTACGACTTTACGTTCTTTTTTGTACCCGACGGGAGGGTGTCCGCTTAACAACAAACGGGCTGTCAAATAGTACACCCATCTACGACGAAACACTCTATGACAGACATTAATTAACCAGATCAGAGTTCAACTGAATCGATATTCTTGTCAACCGCGCATACA
The DNA here is from genome assembly GCF_030269925.1 of Bombyx mori. NCBI lineage: Eukaryota > Metazoa > Arthropoda > Insecta > Lepidoptera > Bombycidae > Bombyx > Bombyx mori. Next base: position 6,997,219 of record NC_085117.1, on the reverse strand, counting down.
GTCGAGCCGTTCTATGGATTTAGTGACACAAATCAGACTATACAAACAATCTGTTCTACTTACTGCAATATGTTTAAACGATTTTCTGTTTGATTTAATATATATAATTTTTTTTATATATCTGAACTTCCAGTAAATCCAATAAATTTTTTTTTAGTACAAGTGTGTGTTAATAACAGCTATTTAAAAGCGACCATCAGTCATATAATACATTATTTTATTATTATAATAAAAATAATAAATGCAAGATTATAATAATAATAATAATAAAGCCTTTTATTTCCCATCACCTAAGTATTACATGTAAATATTCTTAATTATATAGTAATATGATTTTTACATTTTGACCTATTTTCAGATTTTTTTTATTTTTTTTTATTGTCGTCTACTTGATTTCATTATGCAAGATTAGAACGTAAAAATAGTATTAATTATACCTAATATTAGTAGAAGATAATACTAATAATAAATATCATTAATAAATTACGTTAGTCAATTTTTGTAGCAAGTAAACATAAATTGACAAAAAAATAATCAACCAATTTAAATGGTCCCATCCTTCTAAGTGGTCTCTACTAATTTTAGTAGTCCCAACCTATTTTAAATGTCCTAACCTATTTAAATGATCCCAACCTATATAAACTGTCCGAACTTATTTAAATAGTCTCAACCTATTTAAATGGTCCTAACCAATTTAAATGGTCCTAGCCTATTTGAATGGTCTCAACCAATTTAGCTGACCATCAAATTAGTCAAGGGGTAACTGAAAATTTATTCAGTTACTGTCTTCTGAACATTAATGCAAATGAATACTATACAGGTAAATGTATCAAAATAATGTATGAAAATAAAATGTATTACTGCTTGAGATACAGGTTTTATCATCTAGTTCAAGCACAGATGCAAATTATGATTGTGTTTCTAATTCTATGTTAACAATAAATAAATAAATTATCACACACATAAAGGTCACATTGATTTGTTTTGAGTAACTCTAACCTGTACATAGAAACCCGTAATATAAACACAAAATTACATTTTAATATTCCCAATTACCCCAAAAGACAAGGTCGTAATTCTCAAAGTATAGACATTACCGTCTGTGAAAAACATTTTTTATTAAAAAACTCTACGGCATCTCTTAATTTAAGTAATTAAGGTATTGGTTCGTATCGCACTGTTCAATAAGGAGCTTAACAATCGTTAAATCACTTCTAAACATCAAAATTTATTTATGTTCTTCTCATCGATGTCAATTTGGTTATTATTGTTGTCAGTCTCACATTTCTCTCTCTCTTCGATCGGTTCCTCACTGCTGAGGATCGTGACTCCGTCCGATTTCGTCAACCAACTGTCTCCATCGATCCCGCCCTGCAGCCCGGTGGAGTGCGTCGCTGATAGGTATCCCCAGTTCTTCCGCTATTTGGTCCGACCATCGTTTGGGACCTCTACCCCTAGGTCTTTTTCCCTCTATTTTACCGGTCACCACAAGGCGTTCCAAATTGCTGGTATCCCAACGTGCAACATGACCAAAATACCGCAATATTCTTTGTAGGCAGATTGTGGATAGACGTTGAATCTTTTCTATTTTTAACTGCCTGAGAATAGATATGTTGGTGCGGCGGGCCGTCCATGGTATTCGTAGCATACGTCGCCAGCACCACATCTCAAAAGCGTCGATTCTCTGCCTATCTGCGGCTTTGAGTGTCCACGTCTCTGCACTATATAGAGCTATGGAGAAGACAAGGGTGCGGACCAGATGTATTTTAGTTCGGTGGGTAATATTACGGTCTCTCATTATCTATATCTTAAATACGTGAAGCAAAAACTATGTACCCCTTTTTATGAAAATTACACAGACGGAGGAGTATGAAATTTTCCACATGTATAGAGAATATAGAGAAGGAGTGCATTATGTTAATATTTTTTTTAAATTATGCATAAAAATACATTAAATCAATAAAAAAATACATTACACACCTACTACCATGTATTTGACACACACACTCATGCATGGTTGTCATGTTTACTGTCAAAATTTTGTTATTGCTTATAGTCTGTGGTCAAATTGAGAATAGCTTTGTTTGTCTTTATTAATATTTGTCTAAAGTGTAGTCTTGGCGAAATCTGTGATTATAGAAGTAATAGTCTTTGACAATAGAATCATAATAGTGTACAAACTTATTTCAATTAATTATAGTCGAATTTCGACTGCCGTGAGACAACTAGTTCATATTAATTTGTTTAAGGCATATTATATTCGACATTCGTCTTTTAAAGGTTTTTCTACTAATCGGATCACGTTTCCGATCCGGCGGTAGATTCAGCGAAGCACTGCTCTTGCTAGGGCTGATGTTAGCAAAGCTTGCTAAAATTGTTTGCAAAGAATTTTATTTTTAACTAGCTAGCCCGGCAGACTTCGTAATGCCTCAATCGATAAATAAAAGACCTAAACTTTTGTATAAAATAAACTTAAAACCCACCAAAGGAATCCGTCCGCCGGGGGACACATCAAAGGAAAAACAAAATTGATATTTTTATTTAATTCCGAGCATTTTCATATTTATCTACCTTTTAAACCTTCTCTGGACTTCCACAAATAATTCAAGACCAAAATTAGCCAAATCAGTCCAGCCGTTCTCGAGTTTTAGCGAGACTAACGAACAGCAATTCATTTTTATATATATAGAAGATAGAAGATTAAAGATTTAGTTGTAAACAGATGTTTACTTAAACATTAAATTATTAAACTTTTATTGGAAAGGCAAGAGAAAAGATCCGATCATTACAGAACGCAGTGGAACGTAACTTAATTTCCGTGGCAGCGCATAGTATATTCTATTCTATTTCGTCTGACTCTACACACTGAGAGATCCGTAAAGATTATTGTCTAGACTTAATGCTTCTGAAATTCGATCGATTTGTCGCCATCCGAGATCCCTTGGTAACTTATTTGTTTTTTTTTTATATGAGTATCGAAGTCGAGTTTTCTTTAATATCCTGTAGTCGAACATTTGCGATACGAATACGAATGCACTGGGCGTCTTATCCTCTAGGCCACGACGACTTCAAATTCGTACATATCTATATATATAAAAATGAATTGCTGTTCATTAGTCTCACTAAAACTCGAGAACGGCTGGACTGATTTGGCTAATTTTGGTCTTGAATTATTTGTGGAAGTCCAGAGAAGTTTTAAAAGGTAGATAAATATGAAAATGCTCGAAATTAAATAAAAATAACAATTTTGTTCTCCTTTGATATGTCCCCCGTCCGACGGATTACTTTTGTTTGTTTTAAGTTTATTTTATACAAAAATTTAGGTATTTTATTTATCGATTGAGGCACTACGAAGTCTGCCGGTTCAGCTAGTGTCTTATAAATTTTTTTAGAAACTTTACAGAATGTAATCGATTTATCTTAAATTTACCGAGAAAAAAAAACTAAAGAAAGTACTTTCAAATAATTGCTTGTTACAGTTGCAGCTACGACTTTCTGGAGATCATCGAGGTCGGGGTGGAGAACGCCACCGACCACTCCGGACAAGACTGGCTCATCGACCACCAGGACGCGTTCAGCTCGGAAAATGAGGTAGCCCTTATAAAATGCTCTACTAGAAATATTTTATACGAAACGTATTTTTCTTTGCTCATATTATCATCATCATCAGCCCTGAGTCGTCCACTGCTGGACATAGGCCTCTCCCAATCCACAACACTAAGCCCAGTCCTTGACTCTCCTCATCAACCTCTTGCCGGGCATCCTTATATATTTCTTTCCTCATTTAAAGTGTAAACAATATTGTGGTCGCATGTTTTTGCAAAATGACTATGCCCAAAAGGATCGGTACCACCGTTCTACCTATTTCTGTCACCCAGCAAGTAACGCTTCCTTGTACTATTGAGTAGCACTTGATCCAACGCAACTTAGACTTCTGCCTTCTGTCTAGAGTTAGTATGTCCGAAGTATTCATATCGTGTTTTTATTTTGATTTATTGTAAATGGGGGGTGGGGGTGGACGAGCTCACAGCCCACCTGGTTTTGATTGGTTACCATAGCCCGTAGACATCTACAGCGTAAATGCCGCCACCCACCTTGAGATATGAGTTCTAAAGTCTCAGTACATTTACAACCGCTGCCCCACCCTTCAAACCGAAACGCATTACTGCTTCACGGCAGAAATAGGCAGGGTGGTGGCGTGACCTAACCGCGCGGACTCACAAGAGGTCCTACCACCAGTTGTTAATTGGATCGGGTAAGTAGAGAGCTCGTCTATCCATAAAGCGTTTCCTATTGAAAATCTGTTTATTGTTTGATTTCTCTTTCTCGTTAAAAGGCGAGCTCTATTATAAAATAATGGAAGATCTGTTGTTAATTAAGTTTTATCAAAACTTGACATTCGATTTAAAACTTATCGTTCAATTCAACTTACAACTCAGCCGAGAGTTGTGGACACGATTCATTCATTTTTCAATTTTCATAATTAAAACGTTCGTGTGATGAACCGATTTCTTTGCTCTTTATCTGGGTTTTTATTATCGATATATATATACATACTTACATTTATATATATATGTAAGTATGCATCCGGTACCCATCCGGTATCCGGTACCCATAACACAGGAAGCCTAATTTGGGGCAAATCAAATCAAGTGATTCGATTTATCTATTTGGAATGTAACTAACTTATTTCTGAACAGATATTAATTGAGTTAATTACTGGACTGTATTTATGTTAAACTGTTTATTATTAAGACACATCCACACGCCACGGACTGATTCTGCTCGCCAGTAAACAACAATTTGTTTTACTTTCATCTGATTAGTATGGCATTAAGCAGACATATTCCCCAAAAGCTTTAAGAACTCACGATCAAAATACAATTAATATTCAATTATCAACCATAATAATATTGTGGTCATTTGTATGTACCACAAATGTAATTGTTTCGAACGAACAATGAGTTGAGTGAAGGCCGTCTAAAGATGAATAGATACGGCATGCGGATAATCCTACGAAGATGGATTACTATTACTTCATTCATTAAATTAGACGCGAAGGCTACAGTATATTGCGTCGTTGGGATTAACATTTTTGTATGGGATTATAACGTTTCATATTTATTCTGCGCTACAATTCAGTGTGTTCGACAATTTTAATGATGGTATTGCTAAAAAAAATGAGCTATCGCGGGAAGGATGGCAGATGTGAAATACAGATATTATTTTTTACATCGTTGCATAAAAATATATTTTACGACAGGAAATTCATGTGGCATAATGAAAAATTAAATATTATTAATATTAAGAATCATTGGCTTGCGCGTGGCGACGCGTCGCCACAAGGTACACGCTACTACATAATAATATAGACTGTATATATGTATATATTATACTTATATCTTATAACGTGACGACGCGTCACCGCGACATGCGTTGCTACGCCAGCATCAACCCACAGTCACAGCCCATTGAGTTTCTTGCCGGATCTTCTCAGTGGGTCGCGTTTCCGATCCGGTGGTAGATTCTGCAAAGCACTGCTCTTGCTAGGGATAGTGTCAGCAACGTCGTCAGGTTAGAGCCCCGTGAGCTCACGTACTTGTTCTATGAATCTAGTTTAACCCCTCGAGATTACTAGAATAGGCAGGAAACAAACAACACGCCAGCAATCGGTTTTACATGAGCATCAAATAGGTTTTACTTGGAATTTAATATTCGTTTCTGCTATTCGACGATAGATGGCGTTGTTCTTACCGACGTAACAATACCGACAAGATAACCTTCTACTTCACATTTCATGATTAACGATTACTATTTAAATAGGTCTGGGAAGAGACCGAGTCGCTGATGCCGGAGTCGGACTCTATAAGCGCCGGCTGGAGCAGAGATCATCAGACGGCCCACGCCAGGAGGCTCTGCGGCGACTGGAGTGGGAAACTGAAGCTGTTGCGTTACCGATCGCGAAGCAACGCCATACGACTCAGGTTCAAGGCGGACCACTCGAGGCACTTCGCGGGATACCGGGCTAAAGTCACCGTTGCGGATGGTGAGTTGAAATCCCACATCATAAATTTGAGCCTAATGGTAAGCAGCACCTATTTCTGACACGAAGCAGTCATGCGTTTCGGTGTGGATGGAGAATGTTTGTTGATGTCTATGGGCTACAGCATACACTTCAGACTAAGTGGACCATGAGCCCGTCCGCCCAACTAAGGCATAAGAAAGTACTACAACAGTATTATAACAGTCGTAAAATGTGTGAAGTGTATGGAGTTGAATTTTTATATATATTTAATGATATTGGGTGCTTTAGAGTCAATAAGCAATAAAAAGCTTAACTGCTTTGTATGTTATACTCGTATGTATAATAAGAAATCAACATTTGAAGCCGTTAATCTCTTTTAAAACTAAATAAATTAAACAGTAAACAGTATATTAATAAACTATACAAAACTGAGCTCTCTTTTTACTCAATGACAGACTTTCACTCTATGACTTTGAAGATAAACCCTTTTTTTAAAACTAAAGAGTTTTAAATAATAAAGTTTTTTCTGTACATATATACATACACACAGCTGTGTGTACAAAATATATTAAATAAATAAATAAAATATATACATATATTGTAATGCCGCTGTAACGAAATTCTCGCGGTGTGAAAAGAAGCAGACATTATCTTTATACACAAAGCCTGGAAAACCCAAAAGGAAAAACCAAAAAAGGAATCTACAAGTTACTGACTGATAAGCTTCATGCCAGCTATAGATATTCCTTATACAAGTGTAGTGTTTGCTCTAGTAGTCCACACCCGTATTAACTCCCTCCAGGTCATCCCATACCGTTTCTGCCGCAGGATAGCCGTCGTACCACTGTAGAATGTGAGGAATGTAGAACTTTACGACCTGACCTGACCTCACCAGATCGGTTTCTCGCCGGATCTTCATCTTAGTGGGTTGTGATTCCGATCCGGTGGTAAATTCTCAACAACAATTCTCTCAAACTGAGTCCAGAGAATAGATAGGGAAAATAAAAATGAAAATCAACATAGATTATGCATGCAGAGTACAGGTTAACTCATCGAATAGGAAAGTCGGTTGTTCCAGAACTAATTGACAATTCTCATTGAACACAAAAAACATTAAAAAAAACAGTTTCCTCCCTGTGTTTCGAGAAACTTCCATTGGTACAAAACACTAGGACTTTTCAATGTAATATTTCGTAACTTTAGTGAAATCCGTAAAAGTTTTGCATTGTCCGTTGCGCGTCGGGTTTGGTTTCGAAGCGAACGAAGCAGGCCGGATGTTCCGTCGGCAAGTTTATACCGACATTACTATACCCTCAATACTGTTGAGAAGCAATTCGAACTGAGGAATTAAAGTTTTATTTATTTTTCCTACCTATGCTGATAGCTTTGAGAGGCTATTTCAACTTCACTCTAACGTATAGGTGAGCTCACGAGGCTCAACCGTAAGTGTTGGTAGCACTGGCCCTAGCAAGAGCAGTGCTTCGCAGAATCTACCACCGGATCGGAATCACGACCTACGTAGACATATCATCCATTCTTTTTGTGTCGGTTAAAGAAAATATTGAATAACTATTATTAATTTTAATAAAATATCAAAAATAGCAAAATCATATTATTTTGTTTCGGTTTCCGCACGTCATCGACACAATAATTAAATCATACTATTCTTTACGGTGATTGCTGAATACTAACTTTATTTATTATTATTTTATTTATTTATTTATTTATGTACACACAGAAAACAAGACACAGTACAGAGTAATAGGAAAATTATGTACAAAGGCACTGCTTATTTCTTTGAGAAATCTCTTCCAGCAGACCTGCGAGAGGATAATGAGAATAATAATAAAAAGTGATAAGTGTGTGTAGAACACATAACTAAAATAACAAATACAACATGAGAATTATAGCACATACACATTTTTTTTTTTTTTTTTTTGGTCAGGAGGAAATCGCCGGACTTCCGCCCTCCACTGGGGACGGCGGGCGGAGCATGTCGGAGTCGAACCGACTAAAACCTCCTGTCGCTCAACAACCAACGTCCAAACCTCACATGAGACAGAACTCATGAAAAGGCAAAGGGGGGAAAGTGAAGTGTTTAGTGCGGAGCACATCTCTCCCATCACCCTCCCCCTCGGGACGCCGGACTGGCGGTCGTCGGCGCCACGACCACCAGCCCTCTCGGTCGGCAGGCTATCCGGAGCCCGCCTAGATGGCGCCGGTTAGAGTGAGCTATCCTACGGAATACCCCGCTGGGTCAGAACCAGCGTGGGTCGAGGATAGCCGGCCTTCCATCACCCGGATGCTCTTGCGTAAAACGCGTGCAGAGCAGCTTGCACGACGTCTTCTTAGGTCCCCCTCGCCGGTCCCCAGACCGACATATGAGGGGGACCCGAAACACTTAGAGGGCCAGGGCTTGGGCGAGATCCGCCTCCCTGGCCCCCACTCGACGGCGGCGGGCTTGCGCGTCTCTAACGCGCCCCGCCGCCTCCTTCTGCGAGATGGTGCACTCGCAGAAGTCGAGCATCGCCTTCCACGACTCGTCGTCGCCGAGCATCGATGCCACAACACTCGGCAACGACAAGTCGTTTCCTATTTTTGCGACGAGGACACGGCGCCACCCCTCCCATGCGGGGCAGGCGACGAGCGTATGCTCTGCCGTGTCCAAGTCGCAATCACAATGGTGGCACTCTGCCGTCGGCTCGGCTCTGATCCGGTGCAGGAACTCACCGAAGCAACCATGCCCAGTGAGAACCTGCGTGAGCCGGAAAGTGAGGCGTCCTCTGTCACGATTCACCCAATCCACAAGGACTGGGCGAATCGCCTCGACGGTCCTACGACCAGCCGAAGGATCGGCCAGCCGCCTGGACCATGATTCCAGCACGGACCGCCGAGATTGGGCCCTCCGCGCTCTGACCACACTGGGGCTGGGACGCGCCACGCCCCGGGCACGAAGGTCAGCCCGCCACTGATAGTCAGCGGCGAGCGCCTCCGCTTCCAGAACCCAAGGCGGCGTCCCAGCCAGTACACACGCCGCCTCGAAGGAGATGGTGCGATAACCACGAATGACCCTGACCGCGATGGTGCGTTGCGGCTTTTGCAGCAGTCTCGCCACCCCCACGGCCAGGGACTGGCCCCACACGGGCGCCCCGTATAGGGCCATTGATCGCACCACTCCTGTATAGAGACGGCGCGTCACCTGGTCAGGCCCCCCGATGTTGGGCAGAAGCCGGCTTAACGCGCCGGCCGCCCCCAACAAACGAGGGACCAGGTTCTGAAAGTGAGCACGGAAGGTCCAACGACTGTCCAGAATGAGGCCGAGATACTTCAGCTGCACCCCGACCCCAATCCGGACGCCTCCAACCACGATATGGGCATCGACAGGTGGCACTCTCCGGGGCCTGTGAAACCACATGGCCTCGGATTTACTGAGCGCCACGTCGAGGCCCAATCTCCTGATTTTGCCGACGACATGCGCCACCCCAGCGGTGGCAAGACGGGCAGACTCAGCAAAACTCCCTCCCCGGGCCACGACCAACGTGTCGTCTGCGTAACAGATTACGCTCAGGCCCGGGAGGAGGGCACCCCTCAGCACCCAGTCATACCCGATATTCCACAAAAGAGGGCCGAGCACCGACCCCTGTGGAACACCGCGCACGACCGGGAACCGGTGCACGATCCCACCGTGTCCGGTACATGTGACCGATCTGTCTTCCAAGTAGGAACCCACCAGCCGGCGAAGGTAGGGGGGCACTCCGTGTCTTTCTAGCGCCGCCCCTATCACGGACCAGGGCAGGGTGTTAAATGCATTGGCGATATCGAGTGACACCGCCAAAGCCACCCCGCCCCTGGAGATGGCCTCCTCCGAGAGGGCCCGCACGCGAAGGATCGCGTCCACCGTTGAGCGGCCCTCTCGGAAGCCATACTGTTCCGCCGACAGATCGGGTCCCACCCCGACCAGATGCTGGATGATGCGGGCCGCCAGAATACGTTCCAGCAGCTTGCCCACCTCATCCAGCAACACGATGGGACGGTACCCGGCGGCAGTATCCGCCGGGCGCCCCTCCTTTCTCAACAGCACGAGTCTGCCCGTCCTCCACGATGAAGGAAACCGTCCCGACTCGAGGCAAGAGTTGTAAAGCCTCAAGAGTCGGTCCCCTAGGGCACCAAGAGCCAAGGCCCAAACCCGGCCATGGACGCCGTCCGGGCCGGGTGCAGTGTCCTTCGCGCACATTTTGCGCACGGCCACACGGAGCTCCGCCCCCGTTATATGGGGCACCTCAGCAGGGACTTCACCGTCGTATTCCGGCGGCGCGTCCATAGCGGGAGCGACAAATCCCTCCCGCTCCTGCGGGAACAGCGCCGAGACGATGTCCCGCAGCTGCTGAGGCTGGAGACGCTCCGTGATCGGGGGGGCCCATGGGCGCATTTTATTGCGCACCATATGATAGGGCCGCCCCCACGGATCCTCATTCAGCGTCTCCAAGAGACCCTCCATGTGTCGGTCCTTGGCTCTTCTGATGGCCAGCTGCAGCGCTCTCTGCGCGACGCGAAATGCGCCGTGCAGCCGAGCCTCCACTGCCGCGAACGCAACCGGATCGTTGCGCCGCGGCAGGTGGCGGCGGCGATGCCTGGCGCACTCGCGCCTCGCCCGAACGCACTCCACGCGGAGTTGCGAGCACATACACATAGCAAATATTATAAGTAACACAGTAACACTCGTATATGCGAAGAGTATAGAACCATGATCATTCGGTTGATGATAGATAAAATTGTTTGACCTTGTATTTAAAAACGGAAACAGACTTGCAAACTCGGATGTCAGCCGGCAACGAATTCCACAGTCTGACCGCGTGCACAGTAAAGGAGTGAGAATAGAAATTGGTTTTGTGGGAAGGGAATAACAAAACAGAACGTTGGTTGGACCTGCAGGGAGCATCAGGAGAACGAATGAAAGAGAATCGCTCACGTAAATATAAGGGAGAAGTGGGCTTATGTAGGATATTGAATAGGAGACATAATATTCGAGTATTCCTACGAAGGCGTATAGGGAGCCATTTAAGTTCTTTGCGAAAATGAGAAACATGATCGAATTTTCTGAGATTGTATATAAAACGGATACATAGATTTTGCATCCTCTCAAGCTTGTTTGAGAGCTCCTCAGTGGCATCCAAGTAGCAGGCATCGGCGTAATCAATTATGGGTAGAATGAGAGCTTGGACGAGAGATATTTTTGTATGCTGAGGTAAGAAGCCCTGCAGACATCTCAACGAGTGCAAGGCAAAGTGCACCTTCCTACTAATCTCAGCAACGTGAGAACTCCACGAAAGATGTCGATCTACAATAACACCCAGGTTTTTAACTGAATCGGTTAGAGTTATTTGAGTCCCATCCAAATAAATTGGGGGGAGTATAGGATCGCTGAGTCTACTGCGCAATTGTTTACCCCCTATAATGATAGCCTGTGATTTTCCCGGATTAATGTGCAGACCGTAGGCTTTTGCCCATTCACTGATAGACTTCAGATCACTGTTCATCGCAGCAATAGCCGATTCAACTTCAGGCTCCGAGAAGTGGCGATATAGCTGGAGATCGTCTGCGTAGAGGTGGAATTTAGAAGATATAAGCCTAGTGACAGAGTTTATAAACACAGAAAACAGAAGAGGAGAAAGAACACCACCTTGGGGAACGCCCGCACTGACGTTCTGCCAATCCGAGAAAGTCTCGTCAAGACGGACACATTGCGAGCGCCCCCGAAGGTAACTATCAAACCAGTTAATAGCAGATGAGGAGATATTGTTTGATTTGAGTATTTCGAGCAGAACATCGAAGTCAACAGAGTTAAAAGCGCTGCTGAAATCTAACAACACTAATAAAGTTAGTTGTTTGTTTTCCATGGCCCAGCGAATGTCATCGGTCACTTTTAGAAGAGCTGTAACCGTGCTGTGGCCCTTGCGAAAACCAGATTGGAAGGAGCTAAGAAGATTGTGGGAGAGGAGAAAAGACGACAGCTGACGGTGGACAATGTGCTCAAGGACTTTGGAAAGAAAAGGAAGTATAGATATAGGCCGGAACTGAGATGGCAAAATAGGATTGGGGCTTTTTGGGATAGGAACAACGTAGGCTTGTTTCCAAGAATCAGGAAAGTTGCTAGAGGTAAAGGAAAAATTGAAAATATGGGTAAGTATAGGTGCTACCGTTGGAAGAATTAGGGCAATCATTTTAGAGCATACGTTATCAATTCCAACAGCCGTGGATGAGATGGAGAAAAAGGAATTACGGACATCAGCAACCGAGACTGGACTTAAGTCAAAAATAGGGATCCGGGGTACGGATAGACTTGAAATCTTAAGCAACGTGGCCGTCTTTGACGAATCACTGAGTGACACAGGAGGGAGAGAAAAATGCTTATTGAGGGCGCACAAGTCAGTATCCTTGACAGAAGAGACCGGAGTTTTGCCAATGCCGACAGATTTAAGGAATCTCCAAGTATGAGCAGGGCTGCGATTTTCAAGTGATTTGTGAAAGTAAAGTCTTTTAGCATCTCTGCACAAACGGTTGCACCGGTTGCGCAGTGCTTTGTATATGGCCAGGCTGTGTTCAGTGGGGCAACGTTTGTATCTTCTTTTGGCTTTGTCCCTGCGAGCCATCAGAGTTTTAATATCCGGCGTTAACCACGGTGCAGGTTTATGTTTAATTCGAACTCGACGGACGGGGGCATGCTGATCAAACAAACTGATTACCTTATAATTAAAAGAATTGACCATGTCGTTAATGTTATGGTGTTCAAGAATACACGACCAGTCGGTATTATTTACATCCCGTCGCAACGCTCCCAGATCAATACCCTTGTAATTGCGAAGTAGGAGAAATTGTGAATTACGTTTAGGGGGTCGAACACGATAGGAGAGATAAATCAAGTCATGATAAGAAAAGGAAGCGGAGAGTTGACCATGAGTGATAACATTATCAGGAGAAGATACTATCATGAGATCAAGTAAAGAAGGAGTACAATTAGGAGAAAAATGAGTAGCAGAAGATGGTAAGACCTGAAGGTTAAAAGAAGACAGTAAAGATAGAAGTTGACGAGATCGGTAGTTGTTTTTGATGAGGCAAGTGTTGAAGTCTCCCATAATGATTACATGATTGTAATTTGAGCAGAGCTCGAGCAAGACAGAATCAAGAGAATTGAAATAATCAATATTGAGGTTAGGGCTATAGAAAACACCAAGTAGGAGTTTAGAGTGAAATATGGAGATCTCAAGAAAAAGAAATTCAGCGGATTCGGAATACGGAGAGGGTGACGCATTTATAACCTTAAATGGAATTTCAGCACGCAGGTAGATAGCCACGCCACCGCCCCCCTTCTCGGTTCGGTCATTTCTGATCAGTACGAATCCAGGGAGTGAAAAAAATGAAGAAGGAAGAGAGGGTTTTAAAAAAGATTCAGTAATAAGTATGACGTCAAGCGGAGAGTTGCTAAATGAGGACAGAAGGTCAGTATAATGACTAGGAACACTTTGAGCATTAATGTGGGCTATATTAAGATTATTGGAATAAGTAGAAAAACATTGGGCGATCCGATCATGTAGGGTCAGAACTGTGGAAGAGCTACTATTCACACTGACAAAACTATCAGATGAAGAGGTACACGAAAAGAAACTATCATTGAGATCAAGTAAATCATCAGTTTCATACATTGATATGTTAATAGATTTCAGACGTGCACAATTAAGACGTGTATGTGTATATGCAGAAGAACCAAAGTGGAACTTAAATAAAAAAATAAAGAAAACCAAATTAATCAATTACCCAGTGGATTACCTTACCAACTCGCTGGTTTAGTGACAGAGATTGAACAGAGAAAAATTAAAGACAACTTAAAGTATATGCTTGCTAGACACAAAAGAAATTAGCATTTAAAAAAAAAATTCCTTAAATTATAAAGTACATAGTAAAAGGACATGTTTTACAAAAAAAAAAAAAAAAAGTTTTATGACCACACAGCACCACACAGATTTTTTGGCAAAGAACACGAATAAAACGCAAATCACAAAGTATGTTTTGTCAACTAACAGCAAGAACAAAACGCAAAAGACAGTTTAGTTGAAAGCAAAATGTCAATGTCAAGTCGATGTCAAATAATGTAAACATATTATTCAGAAAACAATTTCTCTCGACATTAACTAGTATTTGATCCGTGATACATAAACCAACCAAACAGTAACTATACAATTACAATATGAATATAAGCATTAAAGAAAAATTAGAATACATGAAACATATTATTATCACTGACTACCGACAATTTAAAACACATGCATGTATGACAATTCTTATTTTTATTTTTAATAAATTTTGTACGTAATAAAGCAGATACCTCCATAGTGTTTCAAACTACCATTGCACACTACATATTATTTTATTTTAAGATGTGCTGTGTGGAAGTCCAGCAAAGCATTTTAAAAAGCGCCGATATAGGTGCCTAAACGCGGCGCCGACTTGATTTGGTCACTTTTGGCTGAGATTTGGCAGTCTCGCGGTCATCATTGGTCCGCTCATCATTGGTACTTACACTGTAATCTAGTTTGCAATTACGATAATAATTACTGTAATACTTTACTTTTTGTTGTAATGTATTCGAAAGGTTAGAAGTTCTATAGTTACAATAAATATAAATAAATATAAACCAATATAAATATTTTACTAACAATCACGCCACGTTAACTGGTCCCGTTATAAGTTCGTAAAGAACTTGTGTTACAGGTACCAGATAACGGAAATAAATGTAAGATTTTTATTATACACATACATATATTTAATATACATCCATAACCCCGGAAAAGACATTTATATTTATCATACAAATATCTTCCCTTGGCGGGATTCGAACCCGCGACCCCCTGGTGTAGTGACCATGTCACTTACCACTACACCAGACGGACGTTAAAACAATATAAAACCCGTAAATAATGTTGATACTAACCAAATCGTGTTGGGATGCACTACACGTTCTATCGGAGTCAAAAAAGCCAACAAGCATTCACTGAGCGACCCCTCGTTAACAAGATACATTCGTGTATTCATTCGTCTATTCAAAACATTCTAGGTAATATTCGCTTCGTTCTGGGTTTTTTTTTTAATTGTAAAATTCTATGGCTTAAAATTCTTCTATAGGCGTATGTATTGCTGTCCGTGAGTTATCTAGTTTATTGCTTGAAGGGCTAGAAAATGTTTGATACTTTATAATATTTTGTATGAGATGTTCAACTACGGTGAGCACTTAGTAGCAATTGTCGTAAAACACTTTATTACAGAAAATAATGTCCTAAATTTTCGAAGCAAGTGTACAATATACCAAATACTTTATTGTCTATATTAACAATTTTGCTCACATTGAACAGATATGTATTGTGAACAATATATGGATTTTTCTTAAGTTAAGAATGTAGAGCCAAATCTTCTACTTCTTGCCTTTATCCCACATTATGTAGAGTCGGAAGCATATCCCCTTATCATGCTGCATATGGATTTGACATGAGTTTTACGAACGGTGCCGGCATGACGCTAACCCTTCCCGGGTCAACAACTCAACAAAGCAACTGAGTATAACAACAAAATGATTCTATAGTAACAGACATACAACTCACGTCATTACGGATCCTCCCGATCCATTAACGGTGCTTTTAGGTACCTCAAGCATCGGTCACCGTCCTCGCCGACTCGTCGCTTGCGACGAAGGGTTCGACGAGTAAATTAACCTATAGACACAGCCCACAGAGTTTATGTAGACCGGTAACAACTTAACATCAAGTAGCCAGTGAGCTCAACGCCCATCTACTAGCAATAACAATTCCAGAGCAGACTTAACTCAAAGTATCTGGAAAAGCTGCGTTGGTCCCAATGCGTTTAATTTTTTTTTTATTGGCTTTATAGGCAGACGAGTATACGGCCCACCGAATGGTTAGTGGTCACCGTCGCTCATGAACGTCAGCAATGCCAGGGGCAGAGCCAGGCCGCTGTTACCATTTCGTGCGAACTTCCCGACGGTAGGTATTTCCTTAGGACATAGAACATGGAATGTCAATCAAAAATGTCAGTGATTACATACCAAATAAATGAATAAGTGGTTGTTTCTCAAGTTGGTTTGCGTATGATAATTTTAGGTAATAACGTCATAAAGAAATGATGATGAAAAATAGTATACTTTTATGAATTCAATTGGATTACTATCACTGAATTATCATCATTTTGTTTAATACAAAGCAAGAGATAGTTGAGAATTCCTTTTTTTGGCTTGGGCCGATCGTGCCTCTCTATCACTTGTTCCGCGCTCTCGCTTGCACGGTCACGCTCTGGCGGAACGTGACACTATGTCGTGCGTGTAGCCAGTGTTCGTCGTCGACGTTCTCATGTCAAATAAAGTTGGGCGGCATTATTTTTTTTGTGGCAAATAAAAAAATCGCGGGTTGCTTTTCAGTATATTATCAAAACAACCCTTCTACTCATACCTGTTCATAAAATATTTATAACTACTGATACCATGCACCCCACGCTTTTTTTACAATAAAATCATTTTTTCTTACACTATTGTTAATTCAAATTTATTAAAATTTATTTTCAATTTTTTATTTGGATTTTCTATAAAAGCCTATTTTGTTAGTTTTTTTAAACTACTATTTATTATTCATTTTTTAGTTGAATTTCATTTTTTTCAATTTTTTTTCCTTTTTTTTTAATATTGAATTGTCATCGGTCTTTAATAAATATACCAAATTTCGAGTTATCCTTTTAGACCTTTTGAAGGGAGTCAAAATCATATTCAAAGATTCCGTTACATACTAACATACATACGTCTGAAGCTAATAAAAGTGTATTAAAAAAATAGCATATTGAATTATCATCATTTTGTTTTATATAAAGAAAGAGTTAATTGAGAATTGCAATTTTTTCGATAAATTAATGCCTGTGCCGATCGTGCCTCTCTATCGCTTGTTCCGCGCTCTCGCTTGCACGCTCACGCTCAGACGGAACGTGACACTTTTTCGTGCGTGCAGTCGGTGTTCGTCGATTTATAAGACGTTCTCACGTCAAACAAAGTTTGGCGGCAATTTTTTTTTTTTTGTGGCGAATAGTAATAAATAGTTTTCATATTAGTTGTATGTGGAAAAAACAATCGAAGCGAAGACGGATCACGTCCGATACAATTTGTCACCGCTATCTGATCGATGGTCACGTCATCTATCTTGTACTGATACACGGGATCTGCCGCCCTAATACTGTGTTTTTGTTTATGTTGCCAACAAAGTGGTATTCGTGAATAATATTAGAAACATTTTATTATATTTATAGTAGTTTGTAATCAATTTTCATCAATTCAACGCTTCTGAATAATACCGTTGAGCAGTATCAAAAAACCTCATTAATTTCACACACATTTTTTTTATAAAATAAGTAATCAATGGAATGATAATCAAAGAAAAGCTAGTACGTTTTTACTTGGAGATAGCACAAAACCAATTTCCAAAATGTCACCCACTTGCATATAGATAATATTTATAGAAATTTTGCGGTGTGTTTTGATTAATTTGAGAAATTTGAAGTCGCCGCGGCCTAAAGGATAAGACGTCCGGTGCATTCGTATGTAGCTATGCACTGGTGTTCGAGTCCCGCAGGCGGGTACCAATTTTTCTAATGAAATTATAATACGTACTCAACAAATGTTCACGATTGACTTCCGCGGTGAAAAAATAACATCGTGTAATAAAAATCAAACCCGCAAAATTATAATTTACGTAATCACTGGTAGTAGGACCTCTTGGGCACCGCACGGGTAGGTAGGTAGGTTCGAAGAGTGAGGTAGCCGTTGTAACTATACTGAGACCTTAGTCCTTAGAACTCATATCTCAACGTGGATGGCGGCATTTACGTTGTAGATGTCTATGAGCTCCGGTAACCGCTTAACACCAGGTGGGTTGTGAGCTCATCCACCCATCCAAGCAATAAAAAAAAACCCCACGTGCCCCCTAGCCGCGAGAACCTAGTAGGAGGTTGGGCCCTCCCGGCCCGAAAAAAAATAAATTATAAATAGGCCTAAGGATTATTCAAAATTGAATAATCAACCACTCAGATAGCGACAACATCCCACTCTTCCCGGTGAAGGGAAGCGAACGATCATTGATGGCTAATGATCAGATAACCATTGCCTGCCTCACACTCAGGATGCCGCGCCACGCCTCATCATCGTGGTTGTCGATCATTCACGTAGTGTGAAGTTCTCGGTAAGAGCTTACTATAGAAATGATCCTATGAAGTAAGGTCTTGCCGCAATTGACTGCCAACGAATCACCTGGTACGACGATGATACATCTCGTCAGCGCGATTCAGTTTCGGTCGAAACTCTAAAAGTGACATCTACCGGCGACAAAAATAAACTTTCACGCCACCACGCGCCCGCTTGTACAGTCACTTCCTTTTTTTCCTACCTAAGTTGATAGCCTTGAGAGGCTATGTCGGCGTAACCCTAACGTATAGATGAGCTCTCGCGGCTCGCAGGCGTTGCTAACCCTGGCCCTAGTAACAACAGTGCTTCGCAGAATCTACCACAGGATCGGAAATGCGACCCACTAAGAAGATACGGTGAGAAGCTCAGTGGGCTGTGTCTGTAGGTTAGTTTAGTCGTCGAACCCTTCGACGAGAACGGTGACCGGTGCTTGAGGTACCTAAAGTTAGTGGATCGGGAGGATCCGAAATGACGTGTTTGGACTCATCGACTGTTTACCATTCGGTCCGCAGGATCGGCCATATAGTTACCGGCGGCCACGATGGGAGGGTTTTCGAGTCACGCCGCTTTCTCGAAATGGCGTACTGCTGCCGACTGTAAATACTTACTGATGGACGAGGTCCGAGGTCGAGGTCCCTATCGTCGCGAAGATCCACGTTTCTTACATACAACGGTGCTCCAACGGCTATCCTGCAAAAATGGGATTAAATGACTTGAAGGGGTTTCAGATCAGTGCCGGCCGCGTGAACGAACACTACACTTGCATAGATCATGAAAGGGCGTATGCAAGTTTTGTAGAGTGTCACCTTATTACGAAGGAACAATTTACTTCACTTGCAAATCATCGGATGGAGACAGTCACACGATAGGGTAATAAATACTAAGAGATGTAAAACTTCATGTATAAATACATTACAAGTAAGAAAAATAGTGTTAGTATTATTTTACTAATGTAATTAATAATATTGTGAGACCATGATGTGCACTTCTGAATTATGACATATTTGGAAACTCTTGTGTGTGTCGTTAGGCAGAAAAAAAAATAATATCAACTTTTGTCGGTGATAATTCAATTTTTGACACAATGTTGATAGAGGTCCGTTCAAGGGTTCTTCCAACGAATGAAACGTCACTTTTTGTCCTACAAATATTTGCCTGAACCTTCAAGTGTAAGGTCTTAGATAAACATTGTATTAAATAATTCGATTTCCAGCTAAGTTGTATGTTTAATACTAAAAATGAAAGTTAAAACACAAAAGTGTTGTCAAACACGTAAATTCAAAGATTTGTGATTTGTTATTTACTCACCTCTTATTAGCGGGAAATTTGCACTCAAAATAAATACCTAAATCAAACATACTATTTATAAACACATAATATAATGTTTTGGTTGTGTTCAGTATTATAATGTTACAAGGAAATAAAGAAAACGAAGATAGGCACTAGGTGATATAGAATATATAGAATAATATATTATTTTTATGTTAAGCTTTAAAATGGCGCGCGAATTTTTTCGACTGACATCTAAGGCCGCATTAAATCTTGAGTTGTTTAACAGACTTTCAATGAAGAGGTTTTCTGTTTAAAGCACTTTCATCACGAAATAGGCTATGTAGTGTACGAGAGAGATAACGCTCTACGGAGCCGAATTTAACCGATCATCTCTTTCTATAAGTCGATTTACACTATACAGGATAAGTGAGTGAAAATTGCTAGATGGCGAAAAAGAATAAGAAAAAACGACAGAATGAGCTTAGGTAATTTAGTTGTAAAAAAAAAGGTAGATGAAACAACAAAATTACAATGCAGTGCATCACTTTCGTTTATTCGCACGATTCCAATTCAACATGAATGTACCGCATACATTTAAAATTTTAAGATAGAATTCCAAGAGTTTGTTGTTCTAACCTAAAGTTTAATTAGTTCTCGTCGTGCTGGACGACAGACAGGGCCCCCGCCCTCAGAGGAACGTGTTCTCGCAATATCTAGCATAGATTAGCAGTCATAGCTGAAATTAAACTTATAATTTATATTAGCACCTTAACTGCGAAACGCTGGGAGTTTGTCTGTCAGCAAGCTAAGAAAAACCTGAACTTCTCTGTCGTGCAGAGGCGGTAGCTTCAATAAGATTTAGTAGAAGAGAGAGACAAATATATATATCTAAGTTGGATGTGTTAAATAATATTCAAGATAGAATAAAAATTAAATATCAAATTACTCGGGATTGTTTCTTAAATAGGTAGTCGTTGTAACCTAATGGTTTAGACATCCGGTGCATTCGTATCAAGCGATGCGTTTGTGTCGATGTTCGAATCCTGCAAACAGGTATTTTTTTTTCTTTTTTATTGCCCTTGTATGCAGTTGAGAATAAAGCCCACTTGATGGTGAGTGGTTATCGTCGCCCATGGACGTCAACAATTTCAGGGGCAGAGCCAAACCGCTGCCTATATTACTTGTTTACTTTGTTAATGTCTACGAATTCCATCCATCTAAGCAATATAATCAACACTAAAAAGTTCGCGTGCTTGTTGACAGCCCAGTCGTGTATGGACGTGAGACAAGTACTCTACAATAATCATTGCTATCTTTTCTCTGGATATCCGAGAGCTTCGTGGACCACAGCGAAACAGGTAAAAAGCGTTTGTGAATGTTCCCATATGCCCTAGACGAAAAGTCTTCAAAAGTAAATCTTCCAAAGGAATAAAACATTGGGTGATTTGGGCCTACGCAGGAATGAAAACTGACTGACTCTACTTCTCTTTTCTACTTCTTCCGCGAAGTTGAAACTGGTGGTGGTAGGACGTCTTGTGAGTCCGCACGGGTAGGTAGCACTACCCTACCTATTTCTCATGAAGCACTAACGCGTTTCGGTTTGAAGGGTTGTACTGTTAAAAATGAGTCCTTAGAACTCATGTCTCAAGGTAGGTGGCGGCATTTACATTGTAGACGTCTATGGGCTCTGGTAATCACTTAACAAACATGTGGATTGTGAGTTCGTCCACCCATCTAAGCAATAAAAAATTAAAAAAAACCGCATTATATATTATATAATAATCTCGTAAAACAGTGTTCAGCAAATATACCGTATGTAATAATAAAAAGCGTATATCTCAACTTAGCTTTGTTTGAACTTACTCTGACATACAAAATAAGAATTACCAAAAGCACGAATACGCTAAAATTACTACACGAATATAGGGGTTAATGATCTCATTCACTCAATCACATAACTGTTAATGAGCATTCCATATACTAAGAATTGCTGGAGACCGTGAACCTACACATATCTTTAACACGTCTGAAATAACAGCTCACAACCTGACGTCTTTTTCGGGACTACAGCGGATTTTAAGAATCAATAATCATGAATCACAGGTCAAAATAATCAAATTCCTTCCCCAGGTCTGCGAGGGCCTGAACATGCATCTCGCGTCAGTCCATTCCGGCGACGAAGAGCGTTTCATCATATCCGGCATCAGACAGAGTGCGGACTACAGCGCCGGATCGGTTTATTGGCTGGGCGCTCGTCTGCTGGACGGGGATTTCTCCTGGATCGATGACTCGGAAGTGGAGTACCAGGGGTGGCCGCCTTACAACGACACTGATGAGCTCGATGACGCCTGCCTGGCTATTCAGGTATTCACCTTTGAAGACTTAAATCCTTATTCACAAAATTAATGCTTATAACATCACAAACAAAATATACCTACAGGACGTACTAAAGTTATATATAGGGTTCGGCGAATGCTGTTAGAAAAGTTAGCGGAATCGTCATGAACTTGATGAAGTTATTTGTTAAGGAAATTTATTAATATATTCCTTTTAATACTGTATAAACTATTATATGTATGTATGTGTGTATATATGTATGTATGTATATGTATATGTGATTTTGTATATATGTAGATATACTTTTTTGTATGTATTCGTTACCTAATATAAATTTCATTGCACCTACCACTATTTACTCTGCACTACCTTTGGTTGACTGGTAGAGAATGCCTTAGGCATTAAGTCCGCCAATGTAAATTTTACATGAAGTGTAATAAATAAAATAAATAAATAAAGTTTGAGGCATGAAATCGTTTTTGCAGAATAACAACTTCATATCTTAATCCTTTAGACGGGAAAGTGAACGTATGAAAATAGAGCGAACACTAACACAATTGAATTGGAACACAAAAATCCATTGAGCGATCTTATTACTGAAAATATCTGCTAATAAATATTTTTTAAAACAAAAATTTCTGAAGTTTAAAGATTTCAATCACATGATTTTGGGCCAGGCGATAATAAAATCCTAAGACGCCGCGACAATATTCTCAGTTTAGAATAATTTGTTTTTTTTTCTAATGCATAAACGATCTGGCGGTGTACATGCTGTTAAAGGGTTGCCGTATCCCATAAACGTCATAACACGGATACCGTCTGATGATGAAGTCTGAATTTTGTTACGCCTCTCCCTCTATTCAAACCTAAGCGCGTGAATGATGGAAGTTGAGATATTAACCTCGCGGATCAAAGTATCGAAGATAGTAGCTTCATAGTGGCAGAAACGCAATATTCCATTTGCCACGATATTTTCTTTTCTATTTTACACCAGACTTTCATTCGGAGAATAATGCTTACAAGCCCTTCTCATTTAGAATTTTGTAGCACATTGAATTTTGATGTTAAGTTGTTCCCAAAGCGCCTAGAATGGTCTTGTAAACTCAAGTGCTTAATCTTATACCCTTAAACGAGCAATTCTTGTATATATATATATAATCTGAATCTCGGAAAGGGCTCCAACGATTTTCATAAAATTTAATATACAGGGGATTTCGGGGGCGATAAATCGATCTAGCTACGATTTATTTTCAGAAAATGTTGTTTTATTCGTGTTTTCAATAATCAACTTTATCGATAATCAACTTTATGACTCTTCCCGACATCTATTGGCGAATAATAATACTACTTTTACTGCTTTAAAGACACAACAAGAAGGCGTTATAAAAAAGAAAAAAACGAGTAAAGCTCGGTCATCATCTCGTATTGATTAAACTTTCAACAACTACAAAGTTAGTCCATGATAAATTGAACTAGACAATTCGGCCGGTTCATTCCTCGTGGATTAGTCTGAATTACGTGATCGCTAGGGGATCCTTTCAGGTGTTATTAGATGAATACAAAATCGGTTTTCAGTTTCTAGTTCGCTCACGCTAAAAGAGAAAGCAAGGTTCAAATACAACATTCACTCATTACTATTGCCACTGTACTTAGTCTATGTGCTAAGTGCGAGTTTTTAACTTTCTCGATAGCGTAAAAGTTAACTCAAATTTGTATGCAGTTGGAACAGCGCCCCTAGCGGCAAACGTAGGCAAACGTTCCAACTCCATACAAATTTGAGTAAACTTTTACGCTATCGAGAACGTTCAAAAACTCGCACTAAGCCACTGACACTAAAATTAGTACAAGAAAATGAAATAAATGTTACATTTTAATTCGGAACATCGTACCAATATTAAATGTGTTTTCTTTTTGTGAAAGATCTGCGCTATCTTGTCGATCCATAACAAAGTTGGGTGAGAGATTGAATAGCCATGATAGCATTACATAAGGTATAAAGTCTAATGCATTTCAAATGACCAGATGCTCGGCTTTTTAGTGCCTATACAAGCAGCATACGGACTCAGTGTTATGGCACAGCTGAGCTACCGCCTTTTGACGAACACTTTCATACCGGAATTTTGATGGATGAAAAGCACAAATGTCGTATTCTGGAGAAAGCCTATCCAAAGGCAAATGATTCCAATAAAATCGAAAAAATCTTATGAATTAGAAAGTTGAGGTCTTCCTATAAGACCGAGTGATTATATATATATATATACATATACATATATTATACTGACCGATTACATTACGATCAGTAGATTTGTATTCAGTTAATTTTATAATAGCCGGCAAACTTCTTGAGCATTTGTCGACGTAGTGGGGGTAAGTTTGCGCATGGTACACTCACGTGCAAAAACATTATGTACTCTGCGTCATAATGCTATTAAATTATTAAAATCAACATATGTATTTATTTATATATTTATGAGAACATCAACAAAAAATATAGGTTAATAATTGTAATAATTTAATCCTGGGGTAAAATTGATATTCCTTCTATTAAGTCAAAACTAGAGCTGTTGCCAGGTCTTGGTTCAGTTGAAGCGAAGCTGGTATTTGTAATTATTTTTTTCGTTATCATAATCTTGACCATCATCATCACTGTTTTTATCACCCGAGTTGCTATCATCGTGATGAGTCGACATAGGGATCATCGGTGTAGTTTACAACTCGGTCGGTTCGGTCTTCTTTTTTGTCTATAATTAATTATTTTTTGAAGATATTCGATTCGTAGTAATCGAATGTAACTTTTTTCAATTACCAGCTTCCGATTATTTTCTGTTTTTTTTTCCATCTGAAGCCTAGCTCTTTCATAATTCGTCGTAAACTTTATACCGAGCCATTAAAATTTATATCTTCTTTAAATTTTTCGAAGCCTTTCTACGGTACGGAGTTTCGCTGCTTCTTATGTAGTTATTATGATTACATCTTTTTATTACAGATTGAACGAAACTATCCATTCCGGTAAATTTCTTCTTCCCTGATCTTTTCTTACCCGGTGTCCGAAACACGGCGAGCAAGCCAGAGCCTTTAGCTTCGTTAATAATGCACCTAACAGCACTCACGGATGTTTTTGTTGCTTCCGAAGTCTGTTTTACTTTTTCTATATCATTCTTCCCCTGTTTTATAATGAAGCAATATACGTCGTACACAACTTTTCTACCCTTTCTTTTGAATACTACACCAGTTTGTCGCGGCATAGTGTATTTTTTATAAAAAATCAACAAACACTCAACAAATAGCAATGGCAACAAAGTCAACAAGCAATTATAACAAATAACTTAACGATTAATAACGATAGACTTTTCACTGTACGCAAGCGTACTTTTGGGAGCAAGCAGAACGAGGGCGCGGTGCGGGACGCAAGGTTCGACTGATCTACCAATAACGCGCTCGATACGATTTCCCCTGCCGTCGCGCCTCACCCTCACCACCAAAGTGATCTAAAATTCGGTTCTGCGCAGTCAAGGTCATTTGCTCACGAAGTTTGCCGGTTACTATACATAGTTAGTCAAAATATTAAATGGACATCCCGAATGTAAAAAAAAAATCAAATTTTTTTTTACTTCGTCAAGAATTTTCATTCAAAATTCAAACTGCAAATTTGGAACATTTATGCCAAAGAATAACGTTATAACACTGGCAAAGAATTACATCTAAAAGTTTGTAAAGAATAACTTATTGATGGAACATTTAGATGGCATTTATCAATTGCTTCTGCAGTGGAAATCTTCGCCGGTGCCGTCGCAGCCGAGTGGTCTCTATTGGACACTTCACAAATGCATCCTCACCGGTGGATATGTCTGCAAAAGGAAGCTCAATCCTGAACACAGTGTGCAGAACAGAACAGTTGAAGGAACATCAGGTTAGACTTACCTAAAAAGCTAGCTTGCCATAATAATATATATTATACCAGTTATTAATCCAAAGAACTTGGAGACTCTCAATTACATCTTGACTCTTTATCCAACTGTCAATAAAGATAAAGATAAATATTAAAAATAGCCGATTTCACCGACGATATCCCCTCCTATAGAAAGACATGAGTAGAATGAAATCGAAGCGAATATTTATTTATCTCAATTCCGGAAACAATATACCTACTTGTAAAATAAGCTATACAACGATATAAGCATTAAATCAAATCAACAAGAAGTTACAACATGTATGCAATTACTAATTACAAGAATAACTTTAGAACTTATTTACTACTATAGTAGAATTATTTTGTCCGTGCAGTTTGGGTCATAAAAGATAGCCCGGCTAGGGCGGTGGGCATGTTGCGCTGGCGCAACGCCATTATCGATAAAAACAAATGAGTCATCGAAGGCAGGTACACGGCGGCGGGGTGGTATACGAAGGGCGGTGAGACATTATTATGTTATGAATCATTTGTACTTACCTGCAAATTATAGTACATTATGTCGAAGAGAAATGTGTTTTTATGCATTCGTTCTCTGAATTTCTTTAGTGACACAATGTGACACAATCCTTTGTTTTGTATCAAAACGGCAGAATTTATTCAAAATAATATTCGCATGTGTTGTTATCAATAATGTGTTAAAAATTTTCACTGAAATAAAAGTAGAACCCGAAAAGTTACCAAGTGTTAATTTCTGCCGTTCTCGTTAACTTGCTGCGGCGATATGTGTAAGTGTTCGATTAGTGATTTTTCTTTTATTTTTATCACTAACCCACAAAATGAAAAAACTAAATACACTATCGATAACGCTTATCGACAACAATAATGCGCATCACTATGCCCGTCCATAAGGCTCGTGAGTGGAAGAGAGAGCGAAATAGTCGCTTCACCGCTCCGATTTTTTATGACCCAAACTGCACGGACAAAATAATTCTACTATAGTCTACTGAATGCACGTCTGTTCTATTTAGAAAAGTTTCGTTGAAAAATTAAGCCATAGAATGTTACTGTTCATTTAAAAGAAGCATACGAGGAAATGAGAAATAAAAAAGATAGGTTCCCTGGGCTTATTTTACCAGTTCTTCTCAGCGTGCTTAGTGCGAGTTTTTTAACTTCACGATCGCGTAAAAGTTAACTCAAATTTTTGTTTTAGCACATGGAAGCACACAAGAATCCCTGGAGCTCTTTTTGGAACTTGTTATGGAATTTAAAGGCTTTGATATACAACAGATTACATTTTAAGCATCAAAATTGAAAGGGCTATAACACAAAATAAAATTGTACCTCCCTGTTCACTGATGTTCAATGTTTTGGTGTTCAATAACGTATACTCTTTCTCTTTCACACAGGAATTCTAACGAGCCCAAATCATCCAGGCCTGTATGACAACGACCTGGACTACTGGATCCACGTGGTTGGACCGCCTGACACTAGACTGGTTTTCGTGTTCGTTGCCGTAGACTTGGAGTACCAGAAGGACTGTCTTTATGATTTCGTTGAGGTAAATCGAGTTATTCTATAAGTCGACATGGCAATAATATAGGGTATGATGCGAGTCGTCAAGGGGGGACCTTCGAACTCACACCGTCCCATTTGCACCATCTTAATCTTAACCAAAGAGTAGAATCAGTATTAGCGCTGCATAATCCCCGCAATTACAGTTGTGAATTGAAAATGGTTTCAGTCGCCAATTCGTTTAATTTTAAAATTAAATAAGAACAACAAAATCCATTCTTTAATACGAGAACTAGCCGGGAAAGCATTAGAAAACTCTGAAATTGAATAGAAAATTAATTACTATAAATATTCTGGCTTTATTATCTTCTTATATGGGGCGGTGACGTGGACACTCAAGAAGGCTGATCGATATCGGGTCGACGTGTTTGAGATGAGGTGCTGGAGGAAAGTGCTGCGGATTCCCTGGACGGCGCATCGGACAAACGCATCAATCCTGGAAGAACGATGTCTCCACAACACTCTCCACCACTTGCCTACGTAGGATTTTCGAGTTTTTCGGTCATGTTGCGAGGAAAAAGGGCGACAATCTCGAAAGACTAATTATCACCAGCAAAGTGGAAGGCCTAGGGGGCGTAGTCCCATGCGCTGGTCCGATCAGATTAAGACTGCTTTGGACTCCAGCATCAATGTCGCTATCTGCTGCGCGGAGGACAGGAAGGAATGGAGGAACATAGTCCAAACAAAAATGTTCCGTAAAGGTCACGACCTTCAGCACTGAAGAACACGACGCACAGAGAGAAAGAGATAAATATTCTGTCAATAAGAAATTGGATAGGACTGTTTTACACTAGCAAATCGAAGAGCTATGTTCAAGAATAAAATATGTATAATTCAATTCAATATTAAGCCTAAACAATTCGTACGAAAATGTCACGTTCATATTCAAGACTGCGCGAATTAAATTTATCGAAGTATTATCGGTTTTACGAATCTCCTAATATGCCCTAAATATCTATTTAGAGATGATCTTGTCTTCATTTTGATAAGTACTAAAATCCGAATTCTATTCGGAGAATATTATATCCGATTTGTATTGAACTTAATTCCGCAAGTTCAAGGTTACGTCTCGACCGCGCTTAACGACTTAAGCCGTCTCGTACAAGTTAAGCGGATTGTTATCGTAATGCGATGATTTTACGAATCTATTTTGAATGAAGGCAATTTAGCGTAGATTTTCTTTAAGATATTAGATTTTATATTATTTTAGACCTTAATGAAGCGAATAAAAAATATATTATCTACATTCTAAAAACCTATAAATATAAAAGAGTATTAAAAATACAAACTACAAAAATGTTAAAAACTAGCAATGCCCTCGACTTAGTCGAGGCTTAGACTTTACTGAAATGGCTTCTCTCTGACTCTGGCATTGCTGACGTCCATGGGCGACGATAACCACTTACCATGAGGATGGTCGTATGCTCATCTGGCTACATGAGCCATAAAAAAAAACTCCTATGTTCAGAAAGATTAGGTCTTTTTTATAGTGTATTTTTGAGAAATGCTTAAAAAATATTTACTTTTTAACTAAACTATACTATATATAATGTTATGTATTACGTACATTAAATAATCGAAAATTAATATTAAGTACAATTCGAAAAGACGTGGTAGACAGCGCTTCAAAAATAAAGTTTTAATTGAAATCATCTAAAATTTAAAGCCCTTGTTCCTTGAAACGAGAACATTCTTACTGGCGAATCTGTGCAACTAAGCCCAACTAAGACTAATTACCGGGTCATTAGTCATTACCGGATCGAAAGACGCAACAAAATTAACTCCTTCATCCACCTTTATGTTGTCCTACCCGCCCTACAAACCACAAAGCAATTCGCGACAAAAATAAGGGAGACGACGGCTGCCTTAGCACCAACAATTCAACCTTAGTTACTGGTGGTAGGGTGTCTTGTAAGTTCGCACGGGTAGGTACCACCACCCTGCCTATTTCTGCCGTGAAACAGTAATGCGTTTCGGTTTGAAAGGTGGGACAGCCGTTGTAACTAAACTGAGACCTTAGAACTTATATCTCAAGGTGGGTGGCAGCATTTACGTTGTAGATGTCCATGGGCTCCGGTAACCACTTCACACCAAGTGGGCCGTGAGCTCATCCACACACCTAAGCAATAAAAAATTACGCAATGTATTTTTAGTTACGTGATGTCCAAACTATGAAGTCATCGAGGTATTGCGGCAACGTCGCCGAGACAAGATGGGTAGCCGACGGTCACCGAGCTGTCCTACATTTCCATTCTGATTACAAGTAAGTAAATATCATTCAACACTATCATTTCCTACTAACAAACAATTTCAAATAAAGCTTCGCAAATCAATATTAAATGAACTTGCAATGTAACGCAATGTTAACCTCCTCAGTTCAGACGAGGCTAATGACCCCGCACATGCTTTTGTTTGTATTACAACGCGTGCTATGTAGAAACGAGCAAAACAAATCATTGGTGTTTTTGCTGTATCGTGTCAGGTATGTAGTTAATGAAAAATAATCATTAGTTAAATCGTAAAAGCACTAAAAGTTTCAGTTTTTTATACTCGTCTGCCTACAAGAACAATAAAAAAACAAACATCATCGTAATAGAATATCTGAAAAAAAACAAATTACCCAAAACAAATCAAAATCGTTACTAAAGCGCAGATTACTTCTGTTTCCCAAACGCTAACTCTCGATATCTAGAAGTTTCATACGAATAAAATGAAAGTGTTTTATTTCAGCACGCAAGGCTCTGGATTCTCTTTATCGTGGCGTGCTGTGGAGCTCGCTGGCTGTCCGTCGCAGACGTTCACATCCAAGGAAGGAGTATTAAAAAGCCCCAACTTCCCCCACTTCTTGCTGCCCAATCTGGATTGTACCATTGATATCCTCGCTCCAACTGGTAAGTATAATACCATAATTTAGTTTTATTAGCTGTGTAAGTCTACAGTACGTGCCTTGCGCGTCTGGTGACGCCGGTAGCTTGTGGTCATGCTGGTCACACTGCGCGCGAACCGTTTTAGCGCTTAAATAAAGAGGCGCAAACAAAGCAAGAGATTTTGATATTTATTCTGTTAAGATCGGTGTAAGGCGTAGGGCGTGGTTTTAACGCGATAATAGCTTATGGTTTCCTGGAACTGAACTTTGCTTTTCCATAGCAGGGACTTATATAATAAAATTCATATATATTTTAAGCGGTATTCTTGTTGATGTTCTCGTCTCTATATTAGTGCATACTTTAGAATAATGTCGCAATCACGTTTTACGTATTGTCGTAATAGATACAATGCAAGCATACTAGTTACGGTATGCGTATAAACTTGTTTTACCTGTGAATTTTATCACATAAGTTATTTATTCATTGCTGCTTTTGTATGATAGATTGTTAACAGAATCAACGATTATAACCTTCCGTCCAATCGAATCGATTTTCTTTGTAAGTTTTAACATAAGCTATGAATAATTTTCTATTGTCAGGTAAAAGAGTCTACCTCAACATCAGCTATTTCGATTTCGGCTATGGAACTTTTGACAAAGGCGTTCCCGTCAACGTCACTGGCTCCGTCAGCGAAGAGTCGTACCTCGAGGTGCAGGTCGACCTGGAGAACCTCCCGATCAGACCGTTTCAGAGTCCCGATATCTTGACGAACAGCCTCTTTGTCTCTAAAGCGGAGATTCTGAGGATAAGACTCAGGACTGGAGAGAATGTTACCGGGAAAGGTTTTTTAGCACATTTCACAACCGGTAAGTTGATTTGGTCAACCGGTAATTTCACAACCGGTATTATTGCTAAAATAATCAACTCGTCTGTACTAATTTAAGTAGGTACCTAAAGATGGTAAGCATGGCTATGGCTAAGCCTTAGGCGTTAAGGCTTTCTTAAGCCTTGCTCTTGCCTTATGCTCTTGCATATGAGATGTGAATATGTGAAATAAATAAAAAACCCACCGGAACGGAACTCTTGTCGCTTAAGCTTGAAGAAGAATGCTAAATTTTACCGAATAAGTTTTATATCGTACGTACATATACATAGCTTAAGTTTTTTCCCTACTTATTTGCTGATAACATTAGGGCTCTTCCAGCTTCTTGCGGACGGGTAGGTGAGCTCACGGCTTCAAGGAGAAGTGAGACAATTTGCTAACACTAGCCCTAGTAAGAGCAGTGCTACGCGGAATCTACTACCGTAGCACGGTGACGCTGATATGGTATCTCTAGTCCATCAGATTAGGTAGGAAAAAAGGGCCATAATCGCGACCCACTGAGAAGATGCGGCGACAAGCTCAATGGGCTGTGTCTATGGGTTAATTCGCTCGTCGAACTCTAAGTCATAATCGACCAGTTCGACGAGGACGGTGACCGATCTTTGAAGACTTTAAAAGCACCGAGAGGATCCGCGGGATCTGACCAGATAAGTTTCGGGCGACGTCAACTTTACATTGTCCCGTCGCCTGGGTCGGAAATAAAGTTTAAGCAAACGTCTGTTAACATACATTACAAATTGTTTCTCGATTTTTGTAAAAAGTTTCATTAATACTTGCTTTTGATTTTCAGTGAATTTTTTAAACGTGTCCAATGTGATCGATCTCCGAGACGTCCGCTCGGGGCGAGTGGCGGCTCCGAACTGGCCTCAGCGCGCCCCCCCGCGCGCCGCCCTCCGCACCCGGCTGCTCGCACCGCACCATCACACATTGACACTGGCTTTTGCGAAGACTACCCTAGTGGTGCTGGGGGACACCGCGGCGCCCTGCGGGGATGGAAACGGTTGGATCGAGGTTTGCGGATTAGCTATAAAAAAAAGTGCTTAGTAAATCATTTAAAATCTCATCTAGTTGTTTGTAATGCCTATGGTTTCCTAAGTAGCTATAAGATAATTTGAAAGTGCTTAATAAATAATTTCAAATCTCATCTAGTTGTTTGTAATGTCTATGGTTTCCCGTAATTAAGTATTAGACAGGCCGTAACTATGTTCAATAATTCTTAATTGATAAAACTAATATTCGTCCATACCTAATATACAAAAACCATACGATTGACAAATTAAGAAGGAAATAAATAATGTTTTAAATTTTTGGAAATTAAAATCAAATAATCTATTCCTAAAATTAAAATTGACAACACTTGCACCTCGTCAATTGCTACGAAACAAACAATAAACGAAGAAAATCTGATGACGAACGTAAAAGAAAATAATTTGCGAACGATTTGTTCTCTTCTTCTTTTTTTCCACCTTATCCCACTAGGTGGGGTCGGCACAGCTAATTTTTCTCTTCCATTCTCTTCTATCAGCCGTCACCTCAACAGTCACTTCTCTCTCTCTCTCATATCATCATTCACACACTCCATCCATGTCTTCTTCGGTCGACCTCTTCCCCCTCTACCTTGCACTACCATTTCCATACATCTCCTAGTAACACGCATCTCCTCTCTACGCATCACATGTCCATTCCACGCTAACCGTCCGCTCTTTAATTTGTAGATTACCGAGGTTACTTTCACACTTCCTCTTCCTCTTTGCTCTAAGCCTATTAAATACGTATTCACTTTCGTTTGTAGGTTAAAGACAGCTATACCGACAATAACGGCACCCAGTGGACCCTGTGTGAGGTGGACAGGAGGAAGAGGAAGCTGGCGCCGACAGCTCCACTGGTCATAAACTCGTATCTCCATTCGCTGGTGATCACTCAGCACTCTGGAGAAAGAGGAGTCAACATGGACGCAGCACTTGTTGTCAACGAAGGTAGGATAGCTTTATTCAATTTTAATAAATACGCAGTAACAATAAACACTCGTACAGTTTAATTTTTAAATGTTTTTGATAGTTCAAAAGAAAAGTTTTTGCGAGATATCCCGTAGCTCAAATATCACACCATAATGTAATTTGTGGAAATAGGAAAAACGACTGTGTTACTAGAAGCTTTTCAGAAGGAAATATAAGAACATATGGTATAAGAACACTGGTGGTAGGACCTCTTGGGTGTCCGCGCGGGTAGGTACTTACCCGGCCTATTTCTGCCGTGATGCAGTAATGCGCTTCGGTTTGAAGGGTTATAAGTATACTGAGACGTTAGAACTTATATCTCAAGGAGGGTGGCGCATTTACGTTGTAGATGTCTATGGGCTTCAGTAACCACTTAACATCAGGTGGGCTGTGAGCTCGTCCACCCATCTAAGCAATGAAAAAAAAATATTGACAATTTCGTAGAAAAACAACGAGTAGTACTCTCGACATTATATAGAAAGCAAAAATTGGAGTCTCTAGTCAGAAGAAAGAGAAGATTTTAGACGCTATAGTCGATAGTCCAAGTAAAGACAGATCGAGGCCGAAAAACCGATAAATTGATTCAACACACAGAACCCAATCCAAACGTTACAAATTGTAACAAGATGTTAAGTTACAAGATGCTGCTGACGAGAAGACGCTTAAACTAAGCCCCAACTTGTTGTTAGAATTAAAAACGGCTACGAAAACTTTAAGTTATTTTCATAATGCCCCTTTAGATCCGGAGTACCACAGTAAAGTACTGCTTCTACCTGACGAAACTAACTTGGAGTCGTGCTACCCAAACCCGTGTCTCAACGACGGACGTTGCTCCTCTGATGACGCTCGAAGTTTCTGCGAATGTGCTGGATACTATACAGGTAACACGCAAAATAATAACAGAATTAATCGTTAGGTAATTGAATTGTTTTTTTACAGGAATGTATGTAAATATGTACTCAATACAATATATTTCATGAAACCTTAGTGATAGGACCGGTTCCAAATTGTACCGTAAAAGAATTCACAGAAAAGAATTGACAGTAATTAAAAAGTTAATTTAAAGTTATGGTACGAGTACTAATAGAATATCTCATTCTCCTTAATTATTAACTCGTTCAATATTGTTTTAATCCATATATACAGCCCACTGAGTTTCTCGCCGGATCTTCTCAGTAGGTCGCGTTTCCGATCCGGTGGTAGATTCTGCGAAATACTGGTCCTGCTAGGCCAAGGGTTAGCAACACTCCGATTTGAGCTCCGCGAGCTCACCTACATGTCAAGGCGAAGCTGAAATAGCCTCTCAAGGCTATCAGCATATGTAGAATTTGTTTTTTAACAGACTTAAAAGCGGCTTTAATATAAGACTCCACATGAACCGCTTGTGAATGTTAAGCAACATCGACAAGTGTTGTCTAGGAGTGTTCTGTCTCGTGACCGCGTGCGAGCGGTCGCCGTGCTTGTTCGGGAAGTGCTCGCTGGGCGGCGGCGAGGGGGGCGAGGGAGGCGAGGGCGGCGGCGTGGAGTCGTTCCGGTGCGCATGCGCGCGCGGGTGGCGCGGGCGACGTTGCAGCGAGCGCGTGCGGCCCTGCGCCTCGCGGCCCTGCAACAGCCGCGGCGCCTGCACCGAGCGGGACGGCGCCTTCCTCTGCCAGTGCAACCCTTCCTGGAAAGGCAAGAGGTAAATTTAATTACTGGTGGCCCTGAGGACTTCACAGTTTCACCAGGATGGGTGGACGAATGGACACTGTGGTAGGACCTCTTGTGAGTCCACACGGGTAGGTACCACCAGCCTGCCTATTTCTGCTGTGAAGCAACAATGCGTTTCGGTTTGTAGGGTAGGGCAGTCGTTGTAACTATACTGAAACCTTAAAACTTATCTCAAGGTGGGTGGCGCATTTACGTTGTAGATGTCTATGGGCTCCAGTAACCATTTAACACCAGGTCGGCTGTGAGCTTGTCCACCCATCCAAGCAATAAAAAAAAAAAAAGACTCAGCTAGGAGGGTAAACTGCGAGGGGGTGAGGCCGCGCGGCGCGCTACCAGCACTCTAGCGCGCTGCCGTGGAGTGAATAGAGGGACCGGTCGACGGTGTATCGCGTCCCGACCCGGCAGGCTGGTTCTGGTCCAGCGGGGTATTCCGGGACACCAGCGGCACCGTCTGGGCGGCCCGACGGGCTGCCGTACCGAGACGGCCGACGTTTCAGAGCCTTCGATTCGCCTCGAAGGTTCCGTCGGCTGGGCGTCCTTGGGGTGAGCCGCGCCGTCTGGTTGTAGTGTTGACCGCGGTAGCCCCCCTAGCTCATCCGGGTTCTGACCTCGGAGGGGATCGGACGTCGGGTGTAAGAGTGCAGGGGAGTCGTTTAGTGGGTGGGTCCTAAAATCCTTGGGCCCGCGGTCTGCTCACAATACCATGCAGACCGTTGAGTCTCACATACCCCGCGCGCCCCTTTTGCGCGGGGACCTCGTAGGAGGTTCGGCCCTCTACCCGAAAAAAAAAAAAAAAACACATGTCTTGCTAGACCTAGGGTAAGCAAATTCTCTCAGGTTGAGCCTGTAAGCTCACCTATTAACGTAATACTTTTTTCTACCTAATGTGTAGGTAATAAAAAAAACATGTCGATCGTGAGAAGTCGTCGTGGCCTAAAGGATAAGACGTCCGGTGCATTCGTGTGGAGCGATGCACCGGTGTTCGAATCCCGCAGTCGGGTACCAATATTTCTAATGAAATACGTACTTAACAAATGTTCACGATTGACTTCCACGATGAAGGAATAACGTCGTGTAATAAAAATTAAACCTGCAAAATTATAATTTGCGTAGTTACTGGTGGTAAGGACGTCTTGTGAGTCCGCACGGGTAGGTACCACCAACCTGCCTAATTCTGCCGTGAAGCAGTAATGCGTTTCGGTTTGTGGCGCATTTACGTTGTAGATGTCTATGGGCTCCAGTAACCACTTAACACCAGGTGGGCTGTGAGCTCGTCCACCCACCTTGAGATATAAGTTCTAAGGTCTCAGTATAGTTACAAAGGCTGCCCCACTTTTCAAACTGAAACACATTACTGCTTCACTACAGAAACTGGCAGGGTGGTGGTAATTACCCGTGCGGACTAACAAGACGTCCTACCACCAGTAGATGTCATTAATCCAAATCACACTCATGTATGTGTCGTGTTGTGGATACATAAATCTAGCCTCATAAATTTTACTTCCCACCCAGGTGCGAAATACCAAATCCCTCGCCCCATATAATCGGTTTGGGCCAACGAATGCTCCAGGAACCATTCTGGTTGGGTCTGATCGCGGTGTTCGTAGTGCTCGGCATGATCGGGCTCGTGTGGTGCGCGAAAAGGCACTTCCCGGAGAAGATCGAGAAACTCCTCGCGGAGGAGGCGGACAGGTGCGCGAGACGTAAGTACTACGGACCTACGAATGAATATTCAACTCATTTAATCCAATAAGATATATTTTATACGACCCTCAACAATTTTAGCACATTGAATACGTTCGCTTGAGTCACTCCACGACTTTTTGGTACATTCACTGCGTAAAATGGACGAGGTGGAATTTAAAATGATCAGTTGAATTTAGTGATGGTGATTAAGTAAACTAAATTAATTTTAGTTTTTGCAAATTGAAAAAAAATGGTTTTTTTGTTAAATCCAATAACAGAATTTTGCAGTATTCTTAACATATATACGATTTTTACGATATCGCAATTAAACATCAATTGTTTTCATTCATAACATCCCGGCACTAGCGACGTGAAAATTTTCCAATTTTAGATTTCACCGAAGACTTTTGTTTGATTAGGAGTGGGACTAACAGAATTATCGAACCACGAATTATATGTAAATGCTTTTTGTACGAATCTCAGTTTGGCTATACTCAATTATCGTTTTCTCAATAATCGCACGAATTACGGATGGTAAGGACACATATTGAGTAATTTAAATTCAATTTAAACAACGTCCATTGCAACACGAAACAAATCACAATGTAAAAACAAATTTCTTAAACTCAATGTAGTAACTATAGTAATCTTTACTTTGAATAAACATTTTTTTTGTATCAATAAAATAAACTGCATTGTATCTATAGAAATTCGCGTGGCAATTGACGTTTTTTTTATTCGTTTTTATACGTTAACAATGGCGGTACCAGAAACGCGTGCGTACGTAGATTCAATGTTTGTATGAACTGTGTATATAGCGCGGTGCATGCGTGATGTAGCGTCCGTATGATAGGCGAATGTTTCTGGGCCCCTTAGTGCACGATTGTTTTAATTTAGTGCAAACTTCGTAATGATACCGAGCTCCTGGGTGTGGCGAGAAGCATCTAGCGTCCGATTTGAATTCGGTATCGAAATAGACTTTTTATGATTCGTTAAACGATTGTATACACACGAACTCATCATACTCCGAAACAATAAACATTACCAAACATTAAGTAAATCAGTTAATTAATCTTGATTAACGTTATTTCGCAACCCCATAAACGCACCAGATTAAAACAATTGTATCGATGTTCAAAATTTAAGGATTGCCAGAAATAAGCTGGACAATGTTTTCAAAATTTTTACCCCTAAAAGTTCAAGTCGATGCCTAACGTTTTCCCATTTTAAGCCTAGTGGATAGGTCAGTTAGCAGTCGGGTAGCTGTTAGCAAATCCCACCCCTCCTGGCTGAGCCTTTGCTCGCCCACCTGTCCTGGTGAAACTGGAAAGGCCTCCGGGCCACCAGTAATCCTTCAATCATAAAAAAAAAAAAAAAAAAAGGTCAGTTAGCAAGTCTCTTACGACTGCACTCCCCTGTCACTCCAACAACCCGAGCGATACATTAGAGCAGTGCTTCCCAACCTTTTTTGTGCCATGCCCTACTTTAACATTTTTAAAATTTGTATGCCTCCCATAGATAATTTCTAACATTAAAGAATTGATTTGTTCACTTACGAAACCTAAATGATAGATTTTATAGAAATCACTATGAAATTGTTATCAAAACACAGTAATTTAATATTTCAAAACATATAATAAAAAACTGAAATTCATTATTCAAAATAATTTTAATAAAGATTTTCTACTTTTTTTTTATTACCCTTATAGGCAGACGAGCATACGGCGCACCTGATGGTGAGTGGTTATCGTCGCCCATGGACTTCAGCAATCCCAGGGGCAGAGCCAAGTTATTGCCTACCATGTATTTAGTGCGATTGTCCCCCTTAATTATCAAATTGCGCCCTTGCGGGGCGTGGGCCCCACGTTGGGAAACACCGCATTAGAGCGTATATAGCGTGCGTACGTAATTGCGGATATCTGGCAATCCTGTGTGTGTGGGGCTAGCGCGGCGGCTGGGCCAGTACGTAGCGGTGCCGCGGGCCGAGCGCGAGTGACGCGCCGTTTGTCCACAGCGGCCCCCAGCCAGGAGTCGGCGCCGCGCACGCTGCTCACGCGCCTCGGTATCCGCAAGCCTTCCGTGTCGGGCCTCGCGCACCCGCGGGCCGCACGCACCTTTAGCTTGGACGATCTCTTAAAGCCGCCGCTCGGACGTAAGGACTGGAGCGATGCCCGCGTCCGACACAGCCGCGCGCTCCGTATTCACGCACGTCAATATTGCGAGACCTTCAGCAGGCTTCTTGTTTTCTCATTTTATTTTCCCAATCTATGTCAATATATTTAGAATATTGAAACCATTATATTATTTTTTTACCGACATACATTCGTAGGAATTGCCAATAATCAACTTCTCCATTGAACACGTAGCTAAAAATAATTCGGTCACTTGCCGTTTCATGCCAATACGCAAACATATGATCAAACCGACTGCGGAGCGCGCGGCGTACCGGAGTTCAATACACACTGGATGTTCCCCGCTATGAATGGATCTTGATGTGGAATGCAAGGCCAAAGTAACTTGGTCCCGCTACCCTTGTTTCTGAAACTTGAATGTGTGCACCCTTGACAACGCACAAACACTTGCATAATCTAAATGTAGACGCTCCTTCCTTCGTTACACATTTTTTTAGATCGTCCAACTAAACAAGCCTTTGTTTTGCCAATGATTCCATAACTATCTTGAAAAAGCAGAATAATATAACAGCTTAGTATAATACCTAACTGCTCAGAATAAATATTTATTGTCTGAACCAATGACACAATAAACTGTTTTTACTAGAAAAAACAGCATTAACGCAAAGAATTGTGTAACAGTGATATTTGGAAAGTTGACAATACAAAGGCTTTTAGTGAATGTTATTCTAGTGGTAGCCTGCTTTTGGACAATGCTCTGCATATTTAAAATCCTGAATGCATTTACCGCATTTTTCATTATAATTACATTCACGATCTCTCTTTGCACAACTCTGCTGGTTAATTGATTAACAAATTTGGTACTTTATTCGCTATGCCACAACCAAATCCCTTTAGTAATTCCATTTGTATAGTTAACATTACTACAATAGCTTCGAACACAATGTGATCTTAAACAGCCTTTTGTTCAAACCTGGTCCATTTAGTGGTAACATACAATAACACACATTACAATTCATATATACAATACAAACATGTACTCAATACCGGCTGACCCCAAAACCCTGAGGATTTGGCATGCGAATCGTAATAAAAGCTTACATTAGTAGCATGATACCTATATTCAAATCTACGCATGATCGCCCTCTGTCCAGCTAAAACCCTCTAAACGAAGTATTCGTGTAGCTGTTTATCTTCATTTAGATGTTGCGCTTTTCATATTAAACATTTAATAATAGAATTGAAATGAGAATTCTGAAACAGGAACACCGTCGCCCCGTAAAAAACGTAACAATTCAACACCGACAAAGAAAAATGCCGCCGAAAAGAAACAGATATTACAACAGCTAATAAGTCCCGCGTCGGCCAACGATCATACCAAGAAGATCACGATGGGTGAACTGATACAGATGTCGGAAAAGAGAACCTTAAGTACTGTGGAGAGCGCCCCGGCATTTGTGGACTACGGAGTTGAGAATAAGGAGACATCTTTCGCTAGTGAGGCCTCTAGTCCGTCCACGTCGCCTTCCATGAGACACATTCCGGACCCTAAGCTCGAGAAAAAAGTCACATTTGCGAGGCTCCTCAATAAAGTATCAGCGGAAATGAGTTCTAGTTCCGATGTCGATATGGTGAACACTATCGCGATACCGATGGCGGTTATAGCTAATAGAGGAATGAAAGCCAAAGCATCCAGCACTCCTCCGTCGCCAGGCGTCGAGATCAGGTCCCCTCACAGCACGTCCAGTAATCAAGGAAGCGACTCAATGTCCAGTCTCGATTTGACGTTGGCGAATGGCGCTTTAAAAAAATATTCAAGGTAATCAGTACTCCAGTAATCCGAGTTCCAATTTTCAAAAGCACTTCGTGAAAAGGTCTTTAAGAAAACTCTAAAATTACACTTAAAAGTTATGGTTAATTGTAATAGAGTGCAATGATATATAACATTATCACTACGTAGATTTCCAATGTAACTGTTTTTAAGTAATATGCGTCCATGGAATTTATGCGTTATTTTAGACGGAACTGTACTATTTGTTCACAGAACTCCAAAAATCTCCAGCGCGGACTCGATCTTGGCGATGTTCCGCAATTTCTCTTCGTCATCAGTTGCCATTGTATCCAGGGCATCGTCTGGAGGTATCTCCGTTTCCAGTACACCTTCAGCTTCCTCTCCTCAAGACGATACAAATGATGCTGACGACATTTCTCTGGCTTCTTCGCATATACCATCTTTGGCACCCGATTCGCCAATCACAAGGCCACATAATACTATTGAAATCCAGGTAAATCACTCATCAAACTTTACCTGCATAAGTTTGTAACTCCTGTACAGAACTGTAATAGAATCGTCTTCTTCG
Organism: Bombyx mori; assembly: GCF_030269925.1. Taxonomy (NCBI): domain Eukaryota; kingdom Metazoa; phylum Arthropoda; class Insecta; order Lepidoptera; family Bombycidae; genus Bombyx; species Bombyx mori. Next base: position 6,956,185 of record NC_085117.1, on the reverse strand, counting down.
GCATATCAGATAAGCGACACCCTAATTTATTTCATATTTCGACTTAACAATTTTTATACTCTCGTCCTAGAGACGATTGCACTTATTTAATCACCTATCGGCGAAATATCATTATCATTATTATAAATAAACAGCACTAGCATTATGCAAAAGTGTAATATTAATTATACACTGGATTTTTAGGTCTTGGATCCATTAAGTGCCCACAAATCAGCATCATCTGGCAGCAACCTTCTCCACCCACCTTCCATTCTACTCGAAGTTCCTAGTTCCATGAACAAATGCTTATCTCCCATTAGGGAACTACCCACGCCCTTACCTACCCCTTTGCCTACCCCTCTACCTACACCACTTCCATCCCCTCGGATGCCGCGAGCTTGTATGGATATAGATAATAAAAGTGAATCAACAACAACTTGCATCTCGCCCAGTGAAGACGAGCTTGAAGAAATTAAATGTGACAAACCTGAGAGGTCTCCAATTGGCCTAAGATTGAAGGTTAGTACAACAGTACATAGTTGTAATGATATTATCCAATACGCCGCAAATAACGAGAGAAATCATAATATTTCGGTCTAATTTTGCAGTTATGTCAGCCGGCATTAAATGCTGACACACCAACCCCGTCGACCCACGTGACAGACTCGCCGAGCCCGAGCTTCACGCACAGTCAGGACTCGGAGCGCGAGATGTCATCGCCATCTCCAGCTCCTCCATCTCTGAGGGTTCCTCTCCTAACCATCGAACGACCCTCCCCTGGTTCCCCCCCACCACGACGCACTCCACCCCACCTTGAATTTCAGCCTCCTCCCTTGATAACGGTAACCTACAACGCTAGTGAAGAATCCGACGAGCCAATATCTCCACGACCCCCACCCCCTAGCGCCAATATGTGCTATCTAAGTCCCTTCTCCATGTCAGCGAGAGGCGAACGAGCTCCGTCCGAATCAAACCTCTCGTCGTCGGGATACAGTTCAATGGCGAGTCCTGGACCTTCGAGGTGTGGTTCCAGTAACCCCCTCTGTCCTTCAGAAATGGAAGACCCGGGTTCCGGAGGCGGGCCTTCTTGTTTTCAAAGGAGACGACCGTTGATGAAAACTAATTCCAGTCCTGCTGCTTCCAACGACGATTCCAAAGAGCGAAGAAGAGGCAGGTCCGACTCAGAGACATTATCAGACGATCCTCTGCTCGAGTCTAACGATGAAGGAATAGGCACTGATGAGAGAGTTGATGACGTGCCTGTCAGCGCTAAGGAAATGGAACTGGTCGGGCTTATAGAGACTCTAGACGTACCTCAAACGACTTTATGTTCCCCGAGTGGAGTGACCAAGTGTTCAATAGTGAAGTGCATTAGTGTTGAAAGAGGTTTGGACGAAAAAGTTTGCTTAAGGCCGCCGACTTTACTTTCCGAAGGCAGCAGACCGTTGAGCCCCGTTAGTTCTAGGAGTGAAAGTCCTCTAAGCGATAAGACCGGGTTAGGTAGGTTCTCACCTCAGTTTTATGGTCGTCAACTTCCGTTCACTGATTCCGATGGCATATATGACTTTCCAAGTTCGGATTGTGTGAAGGGATCTAGTTGTAAGTCAGCAGGTAGCTCGCAAAAGAAGAGCGGTCGGAAACGAGATAGGCGGACATCGCGGACGGCTTCGCACGAAGTTGCGGGAACGACAAAATCTACACTACCACACATGCCGCATTCTATGCACAATTTACTTGAGGTTTGTCTACATTATACTTCTCATAAATTAATACAGTAATTATGTATAGTTATGTAGAAGTCGAAAAAATTAAGTTTATCTTTTTAATAAAAAAAATCCTACTTATTACTATATTATAGCTCACGGTGCTCTAATCAGTGTGCTTAGTGTGAGTTTTTACCGTTCTCGATAGCGTAAAAGTTTGCCTACGTTTGCCGCTAGGGGCGCTGTTCCAACTGCATACAAATTTGAGTTAACTTTTACGCTATCGAGAACTTTAAAAAACTCACACTAAGCATGCTGGTGACGCTGCTAAGACTAGCCCTAACAAGAGCATCTTGTAATATTTGTCTCTCGCAAACACGTAGGTGCCTGGTAGCCGCGACGCGTCGGGCCGCTGTCGCAAGAGCGGGCGGCGCCGGTCGCGGTCTCAAGCCCCCGCGCCCCCCTCCTCCTCCTCCGAGGACTCCGTCTCCAACGCATCGGTGGCCTCAGTCGCATCCGCGCGGGAGCTGCGCTTACCTGATTTGGAAATGCAGGTAGCCATTCGTATTTCAAGTTGCATTATCGCTATATGATTTTGGTAGAGAACATTGTGGGGCCTAATATTTTGTGATGCTTATATCTGTTTGTGAAACGTCTTATTTTAAGGGCAGGATGGTCGTAATTCGTAAGACTACTGAAACTTCATGTCTTAGATTCCGCCCTCATTTACATTACAGTAAAGGTAAAGGGATCAATCCCATCAAAATAAATACAAAATCGACGTTCAGATAAGTTTATACATAATAAAAATATAAGTAAGGTTCACTTAAAATGACATTGTTATACCGGTCTAATACTAAACAAAACAAAAAGTATACTTCATTCATATGCGAGATAATGGTCGGTCTTATCTTTTTTTTTATATTGTAAAGAAATACAAAGTTTTTTGTTGAGTGGAAACAAAAAAAACTGTGGTGGGTAGTTAAGAGTGCGATCAAAAACAATTTATTTTCATTAAAAACTCCTTAAATTAAATCTCTTCACTTATTTTTGATATCTCTGAAACTTTTTTAGATTTTCGCCTTTTTGCTTACAGTTTCAAAATGTAAAAATGCTGCAGTCTAACTTTAGAAATTTGTTTTTTACATAAAAACCCAACTTCATATTCAATACTGAAAATTGGCCCAATTTAATTACAAAATTCAAATTATAAAACACTTAAATGCATTGCAGTATTTTATAATGTTTCACGATATTTGTATCAGATCAATATTATTTTTGTCACTTTGCACCTTTTTTTTAATAATTTCCACTTGGATAGAGAAGCACTTTAATCGATTTTGTAAAGATGCGTTTTATTTGAGCTTGACAATTTATTTGATGCGTTTAGGCTGTATGTACCTAGTCGGTTGGATTATTTTCAGCAATGTGAGCCGACGCGGTACCGGAAACCGCTACGAAGACAAAAATGCCGTAGCTCGGAGGTGATTTTAATAATATTCGAAAATGCCTGAGTTTGGTTCGATACTGTTGGTTATAATTAGAACACAATATGAAACGTAGGTATCGGGAATGTACGAGAGACTTAGTTATAAAAATACATCATATTATTTATCCGAAGAATGACCTATATAGATGAATTACATAGAATGAGTTTGCTAATAGATGTAAATTTTAGTTTCATAGTATTTAAAATTAGATCCGTTTGAATTAGTAATAATGTTCTGTAAATTACAATTTTCGATTGTAGTAAAACATCATTAACTGAACGTTCTCAATATTCATCATAAATTCACGCGGTAAGTCAATTGAGCAATACTTTAAGTTTAAGCATATAACTATGGTCTTATTCTTCTATCTCTTCTAGGATTCTAGATTTAAGTAATGCGTAGCATGATGTAGCAGAGCTGGTATCATTAAAATAAGGATCAACGCTTTTTCTTTCGCATGTCCTTTACAAAACCTCGCACACGTACATAAAGATACTGCAGCAAATTGCCGCAGTCAATGCTTGAAACTAAGCTGTTTAAGCTATAAAACGATTAGTTATAGCGCGGATGCATTCAAAACCTTGTTTTAATTGTGTCCGTAAAACATTATCCTTCCATTAATTGTTGTTCATAAAGCATGATCAATTGTTAAACGTGAACTACTTAATAAAACATTTTATATTGAGAATATCTGTAATTGTGTTACAGGACACCTCGTCAAAGATATCCTCGAGTTTGGATCTGACCGAAGACACGCGGAAACCTGTCAAAGTCAACAAACTAAGGACCATCAGTAATCAAATTAGGTAGGAATGACACTGAACCATCAATATTTAATGGCTATATCATTACCGTGCTCCGAATATAAAGAAAATTCTCTTGCGAAGTTCCTATAAAATACTAATTTTGCTTATGCAAAAAAGTAACGAAAAGCCATTTCTTTATAAACAACTGTAGGGACTATACGAGTATATGTTCCTATACTATCTATCAATATGTACGTATCGATATTACAGTGATGCTACCTCAGTCCCGGGATTATCGGGCTATCGATAGCACGTTGGGTCGTAATCCGAATATTTTTTAGTCACCTAACTAAACACGTGTCTTATTAATCCTTGCCCGATACACTCAATACAACGAATAAATTTAGTATAGCACTAACGGTTTGAAATTCACAGATTCCTTAGACGGTTGGAGAGGAGCTTAAAGATGAAGGAAAGCTACCCGGCGCTCTCGGACGACGAAGGAGACGAGTCCTCGAGTGTCACGTCCCCACTACTACAAGGCAGGAAGGATTGTCGTCTGTCGAGCCACGCAATATCAGCCCCTATGTTAAGTAACGTAAGACCGAAAATCACCAGGCAAAGACGATACGATAGATCGCTGATCAGCGAGGACACGAGGACTCTAAACGCTAGTGCGGGACACGATAATTCAGATTAAGACCAAAAATTCGTATTGATATATTATTGAGATGACGTTCTGAGGATATATTTCAACTAAAGTGTTCTACATTAAATCCCTCTACGAAAATGGGAATTTAGATATGACGAACCTGAAAATGAAAACGTTATAAATGTTTTACAATATTCTAATAATTATGTGATATATAGATAATTATATAAAATAATATTAGAACGTTACCGAAATTAGTAGAAACAAGTTGATTAGATACGCGAGATCGTAGATTTTATGATTTGTATTTTGTTCAATTTTGATGTCTCGATAAACTAGTAATTATAATGTTGTAAATAACTTTCATTGATAGCAATAATTAATTTAATTGTTTGTAGATATTTCTTAGTGATTTAATTGATATATTAATGTAAATTGTTGAGTAAAACAGTAAGTAGATAGTCATTCTTTTATTGAAAAATAATTTTATTCGTAGTTTACCTTGCTTCCACTTGATTTTGTTTTTCTATTTATGTTGTATTAAAGTAAGCATTATGCGTTTGTAAATATGTCTAGATATCGTATTGCTCAAATGCATATTTTATGAAATCATTTTCGCACTCTTTGCTATTTTGTATAATATATTATATAGACATATATATATATTTAAATGAATTTAAAACATATATATTTATATTCTGAACGACACGAGAGAGTTTTGTTTTCATTATTATTCCTTTATAATTATAATAAACTTTACACTAATTGAATAAGCTATATTGTAAGTTACGGTATATAAAAAAAAAAAAAAACAAAAAAACAAAAGGCCCAAAAAAACTGTATACTAAACGCGTTTTAAACTTATATACAAAATGATACTAATCATAATTATTGTAATCTTTATTCTGTAATTGTAGAGTAAATTCGATTCTTGCTAATAGTTAATACCTAACGCACCAATAGAATAGGACACTGCAATACTAGTTATATTTATATCGTAATGTTAAATTGAATGCATTCGTTTTATTCTTAGATTCGATCCTTCGAAATAAAACAGTTAATTCAATAAGTAATGTTCAAGAATTTCCCGTTATATTTAAACCTTCGTCAATGACTATTCATAATTCCTTGTGTAGTAGCTTCTAATTTTCAAAATATTAAACGAAATTTAGACCTATAGATTAGATTTTGACCCTTTTACTGCTGTGTAGGTCACCGGTGCCGTACGCGGCGCACTGAATAATGTCGACTTCGGTTACTAAGCACCTGGATTGCCTAAATTTGCCTTCTTTTGTTCTTAATGTATGTTTTAGTATTTTAGGTCGTTTAGATATAGATTCATTCTCAGTATCTTCGGATTCGTCTTTCCCAGAGACTTCTAGATATTCCGGCACCCTAGTAACAGAAATCGACATAATTACTTCAGTGCGCCAAGTAGGACACCGGTGACCTAAATGACAGTCAAAGGGTTAAAGAGTGTGTCATAACTTTCCGACCGAACATGAGTCCTTTTGAAGGTTCGGAAAGGGAGAGTTATGAAATGCCTCCATCGGCATAGTGATTACGATTAAAACGCAGTTTCAGCAATAATATGATGTGATTTGACTGTTTAAAGACTGAGATTAACTTTTCGTGCACTACGTTCTTATTTCCGTTCTATGTGCTATTTTTATTGTATGCTTATATTATGTGTTTTGCATTACGCTTATTATGTAAATATTAGTCTTTAATACGAGTATTTATGTACACGCATCGTTCCTTTTCATTTTGTCTCAACGTACAACTAGGAATCCCACGTTTTGTCCCGTTCCGCAATGTGACTGTAACACAAATTTAATTAGGGGAGACCTTTATGCATTATGAATATTTCTTAATTCTTTTTTTACGTTTTTGCTTTTAGTCTATAGGTATATTATTTAGAAATTGGAACTCAATCCAATTATTTTTTCCATTGTTAATCTATGTGTTATAAATTTTCCTAAGAATCCAGATTCGGTATATTCTTAACTCAGTCCTCCTCGCTCAAGTCAAGGTCTCTGGAAGCACAATTACCCCGAGCAACATTTAGCGCTTCTGTGTAAAAATAGTTAACTAAAATTACGAGAAAAATAATTTAAAAGGGCCTGTACATTGAGACTGATTTTCTTAAAGTAAAACTAATGCTTATTATTGTGTCCTTATGTTGTCTGTGTGATCGTTTGACATTCATTGCCGCGAATTCTACTGTGAAACTTGTGGAATATTGACTTATCTGTATCGAATCAAAACTTTAGTAAGTATAACGGTAAAAAGGCATTAGTAATTTTACCAAGTTATTTCGGGTCGAAATCAAATTCGTGGTCACGAATGCCGAATGAACGTTTTGTATGTTTATCTGTATCCTTGTGCCTTCTATCAATATAAGGCCTCTACTGAAATCTCAAATTTACTATTTAAACTTACCTCTCAGTTTTATTAATGGCGGTTTTAGCTACAGTATATATCTGTGACAGTCTGTTTTTTTTGTTCTCAACATGCATTATGATTTTAGTCGATATGAATTTCTCATCGATTTTATATAACTATAATACTGTCATTGAAGTTTGGACGCAATCGTTGAACTAGGCAAAAGAGCTTCTAATTTCTAATTACATCCAGATTAATAAAATGAGAAGTGTAAGTAAAGTAAGCTTGGGATATCCGTAGCAATACTTAATGTACAACTAATTAAAATGGATGTTGTATTCGTGATGAATAAGAACACAGTTTTTACGACACTATCTAACGTGCAAAAGGCGCGAAGCCATTCCGCTATTAAAATAGAATTGTTATAAAAAATTATAGATTATGTAACTGTAATCATTTAGTTGTCTTATGATCATTCATTTTATATTTGTGGTTTACATTACGCGGACAAAATTTGCAGAGAAAATCGGCAAATTGTATATTAAAGAAAAACTTGTGGTTATTGTTTCCCACTATATAATACCTATACACTACCACGCTAACCACGATGTACTACCGAAACAGTTACTAGTAGCCAGCTCTTATATTGAAGTCGTCTAGAATTATCACATCAAAAAAGTATAATTTCAAACAAATTGCAATAATAAAGCAAATGTGTAGTTGTCGCGACTTAAAGGAATCCAAGCGTCGATCTTTCGATCTTTCAATCTAAAAACTATGAAACTAGAAAAAAATTAAAATAAGTGATTTAAAAAATGTAGGTATACATATACCACCATTCATATCGGCTCACAAACCTCGTTGATACACATAAATGTAGTCTCTATGATTCTGTATTTTGGATCTCTAACATAATCGATACTAAATAAAAAACGAAATGGTCTAAGCTAAAGATTATTATAATATATTAAATTTGATGAACAGGCATGTCAGGGTTCCCCATTCATGTATAATGATTAATATACAAAATCAAATTCGTTTATTCGCCTTTGACGTAATGATGAATTGAATATTGAATGAAAATAAACTCTGCAATAGAGACGATATATCGATATATCGGCTGCTGAGCGATTGACTGCCACTCGGCTGTTGGCTTTGATTAGATGATTATTTATGAACATCAGTGAATACTTGCCATTAGGTAGATAAAGACATAGAAAGAGTATTAAAAAAAATTTGCCGATTATCAATCAGGATTTCAAAAATAAAATTATAGTGAAAAACCTACCGTTGTAAACGGATTTAAAAAATTTAAAAGATTCTCAATTCGGGGCATACCTTATTTTTTTGTTTCTTCCGTACATAAAAATCTTTATAATAAAGTCGCATAATAAAACAATGAGATTACATTGAAGACAAGTAATACAAATAAAAGAGGGTAGGTAACCAAAGAACAATAACAGACCACAAACCAACTATTCTTTGAATTTTTTCGTATTTTTGTTGATGCTCATCTCCGGAACTACTGAACGAGTTTCGACGTAGACGTGGATTCATTTGGCGCAGCATATAAATAGCATGATATAAAAAAACTGAATTTCTCTTGTGCTTTTATGTTAGACATAAGTTTATATCAAACAATACTATACCATACAAAGGAAACCATCCGTTTTCTCACCACCACTCATAGATAATAATACATTTAATGTTCCACTGGTAACACCCGAAAACGGACCAGAAAGAGGTTTGATAGATTTATCGCTTCATAACATTCTACCCAGTCTGTCCGCAGTCGCGGCATTTGCAACATCGCCAAAATATCGCCGGGTCATTAAAACTAAAATAAATAAGATCTACAGTGTTAAAACTTATCCTCAAGTCCTACCATATTTAAGAATTAAGGGTCGCACTGCTTATAAAAATACCTGAAAAATCAAAGCTGTTGATGAGCAATGTTATTATTATGAATATTATTTAAATGTAAATATACATCACACTGTACTTATTTACGAATGTTCACGGAACGTCCCAATCACGATGTAAGTTACGATTAAAAATAAAATAAAACTTTTGCTTGTTAATTTGTTGTTTCACTTTTATATATGGTTTTTATTTTGGAACAAGAGGCCAAAACGGGATTTTCTTGCCAATTTTTCAATTCCAAAATTTCCACCTTTATTGTTTCGTACTGAAACAGATTTTTCGTGTTTCTGTATTTTTATTAATATCGACGCGTTCCGCGGCAGACATTCTTTTATTACAAACAACAAAAATTACCCAACGCAAGTCACGCGTAACCATTAGAACCAGCGACAATTGTTCATCGTGTACCAGTCAAGGGACAGACGGTCCCACCTCCGGAAACGACGCTGAGCCCAGGGAGCGCGAGGCAGTGGAAGGAAGGTGAACCGGTAAGTCTTCAGACATATTTCGTTCCTTACTGTACATATTTTTTGGTCCTTCGAGCCGGATTACATAGCGTGACCTTGTGTTGTCCTGAGTTAGTATTCATTTTTAATTTGTAATAAAATAAAATTCACGATAACCGCCATTAACTCGCGCTGCTCCGTAGCCATCATGGCGGATATCGAACAAGATTTGTTTGAACGCGAAATAATTCTTGACGATATCAAACGTACATTACAAGTTGCTCAAATTAATGAACAACAATTTAGATCTCGTGTTATAGACCTAACTTCTCAACACAGAAAGTTCTCAAAGCTACAATCGAAAATTGAAAAGGTTCTTATAAAATCTAAATGTTTCGATAAAGAAGAACAGCTTAAAATTCGTGGTGATTTTAATGATTGTTACTACGCCATAATTGCACATATGAATAATTTGAAAAAATCGGATGAAGAGAGTAGACGAATGAGTCGACCTTCAATTTTAAATTCTTCGTTCAATGCTCATAGCGGTGGTTGCGCAACCAGACTACCCACTTTGCCTATGCCGTGTTTCAACGGGGAACCTACCGAGTGGCCCCCGTTTTATGATTTATTTCGTTCGTTAGTGCACGACAGTGATGCCTTCACCAACACGGAGAAATTCCGTTATTTATTATTAACTTTAAAAAATGAGCCGTATAATTTAATAAAGTCACTACCGATAACTGAGGACAATTACTTTGTGGCTTTGAACATTTTAATTTCACGGTATGATAATAAACGGGTGATCGCAGTGAAACATATCGACAAAATACTCGATATCGAACCTTGTTCCGAAAGAAACATTCTTACTTTGCGTAATTTACTGAACGTATATCAAGAAAATATAAAAGCGTTGGAAGTTATGCCATTGCCCACGAAACAATGGAGTTTTTTATTATTGAACATCCTACTGCGTAAAATACCACCCTCAATACGTAAGAGGTTCGAGTTATCTCTAATAAAACCATGCGATATTCCAGACATTGACACGTTAATAAACTTCTTAGAACGTGAGTTATCTGCATGCCAGTTTTCAAACTCAAATTCAGTTAGTTTAAATACAAATGATAAAATGGTCGCACATGGGGGTAGTTCTCGAACATTACCGCAAAATGCATCGCGTGTTGTTTCTAAGTCAAGCGAAGCCACCTTAGGTACGCGACGTTCATTTGCCGCTAGCGTCATTCATGACGTTCCCTTAAGAAATAAAAACACGAAGAACAATATGTGTTTATGTTGTGAGGCTCAACATACGTTAAATAAATGCAGCAAACTTCTAAATTTATCTCCGCGTGATAGATATTCTTTCATTCAAAATAAAAACGTTTGTTTTAATTGTTTAAATGTCGGTCATGATGTGAAACAATGCAAGTCCAATTTTGTGTGTCGCTCGTGTCAAAAAAGACATCACACTTTGCTTCATTTTGATTCTCATCGTTTGTCGGTTACAGTAAATAGTGGTATGACAGAAAGTAGTTCTGCATCTCTCTCGCGCAACGATTCATCTCAATCTGACGTAGCCGCTCAACACGTCATGACCGCGGTGAATCACACACAGTCTACTGCATCGTGTGTTCGGGGTACAGTTTTGTTAGCCACAGCGCTCATCCATGTATGTGTGACTCCGCGTATTGAACACATCGTTCGATGTATTGTAGATAGTGGTAGTCAGGCGACATTTATCACAGAGGCTTGCGCGCAGCGTTTAAATTTAGCGCGTAAATATACTAACGTTCCGGTGTTCGGTGTGGGTGATAGTAAGCCTGTATACCCGAATGGCTGCGTAACGTTCTGCGTTACCCCTCGTAATGGGGATCAGCCTTCGATTCCGGTTGAAGCATTTATTTTACCAAAGATTGTTTTACAAAATATGCCAAGCGTTTCTTTACCTTTCACGGAATGGCCTCATATACAGAATAATACATTAGCTGATCCCAATTTTCATACTCCACAACCAGTGGAAATGCTTTTAGGTGCGGACATACTGTCCCAAATATTATTAGGCAATGTGATTACGGGACCACCTGGTTCGCCGATAGCTATAAATAGCATCTTCGGTTATCTATTGTTAGGTAGTCTTTCTTTCAATCACAATTCTTCTCCTGTTACTACAGGAATACAAGTTTATCATTCAAGTTTTAGCTCATCCTACGATGACATGGAACTAACAAAATTTTGGGAACTGGAGTCGTTGCCTGACAGGAAAGAGTTCACTCCAGATGAAACTTTGTGCGAATCGTTATTTGTTAGCTCACATACTCGTGACAAAACCGGACGATACATAGTCCCCCTTCCGCTTAGACCGGATTCCCCGTCCTTAGGTGAATCCCGGAGTATAGCTTTAGCTAGATTAAATAAATTAGAATATCGTTTAGAACGTAACCCTTTGTTAAAAATGGACTATCACACGTGTTTAAAAGAATACGAGGATCTTGACCACATGGAGTTAGTTAACACTCCATCCCTGGTCCCGGACAATTCGTATTACATACCGCACCACTGCGTGGTCAAAGAATCGAGTACTACTACTCGAACGCGCGTTGTTTTTGATGCAGGTTGCAAAACTTCCAATGGAAAGTCTTTGAATGACATCTTGTTAGTCGGTCCTAAATTGCATCAAGATATAGTCGATGTTTTACTAAAATTTAGATTAAATTCTATTGCTTTCACGGCAGATATAAAACAAATGTACCGAAACATTTTAATACGCGAGTCGGATCGCGATTTTCAACGAATCTTATGGCGGTCATCATTAAATGAACCCGTACGCGACTATCGACTCCGAACAGTTACTTTCGGCATTAGTTCTTCACCATATTTAGCATTACGCACGATACGACAACTAGCTGTCGATGAGCAGACGCGGTTCCCGTTAGCCTCCGAGGTCCTGAGGGACCAAGTGTTTGTTGATGACGTAGTCACGGGAGAAAGTGACGAGTCACGTGCTTTAGTTTTACAACAACAATTAATTGGTATTTGTCAATCAGCGGGATTCGAACTGCGAAAGTGGTGCAGCAACTCGCCCGCGATACTCGCGGCAGTTCAGACGCCAAGTCTTCACGGTGAGCGGCAGGACAACATATCCTTCGCTTCCATGGAAAATGATATGCAAATCAAAGTCCTCGGTCTGCAGTGGAACCCAAAGCTTGACGTCTTTTCATTTTCTGTTCAAGTAGGAACCGATAAAATAACAAAACGTGCGATTCTCTCTCAAATAGCGAAAATTTATGATCCCATGGGTTGGCTCGCTCCTGTCACTTTATATGCCAAACATTTAATACAATTATTATGGTTATCAAAAGTTGGCTGGGACGACCCACTGCCCGTGAATATAGCAAACGCGTGGTCGACCTTTATCAATGAGTTAGGGGAGAGGGGGGTAGCCCCGGCCATTTTTTTGTTTTCGATATTATGACTACATTTATTAAGTAAAATAATAAAAAAACTATTAAAAATAATCAACATTATATTTATTTAAGATAAATATCGAAAACTCAGACAACAACATAATCCCTCTGTAATTAAAGCCACTTGAAAAAGTAATAAAATTTTGGTATCCCTTAAAGATGGCGGGTAGCTCCGGCCACCCAGGTATTTAAAGATTAATGCGTTTTTTGGCAACACATACATCACAGTAATAGTATAAATGAGATGGATTTAAATCTACACAAGCTTCGTGAGCTCAGTCCTCACATATTTTGCAATTTTGCATTGGATCCAATCCTCATCGAATGTTTCACCGCAAATAATGCATTCCGTCTCCTGATGTGACGAATCTGGCTGAGATGCAACCTTCTTAACTTTTACTCCCGTTTTTATGTTTCTCTTGACCTTTACCGCACCTTTGGTGTCTTTACCGCACCTTTGGTGTCTTTACCGCACCGTAGAACGCATCAAGCTAGTTGCCTCAGGAGTTCTTAATGCCACATCTGGATTTCTTTTCTTAAATTCGCAGAAAAAATCCTGCCATTCGTTTGTCCTTGTTAAACCTGTGAGGAATTTGAAGTTTTTCTGCTAAATCAAAGGCAAGGCGCAAAAACTCACTTCTTGTTAAAGGCATAAGACGGTTATCTAGATTTATAACATGCTCACAGAGTTGTCTTTCAAACTCAGGTTTGAATGTTTGTTCAAAGCGTCCTAATTTTGGTATAAGACTGACCTGATAACCTTGTTTTATACCTTTAATACGATCTTGCAAAGAAGTACGTGGGACTTCATATCGGTCTGCGGCTGCTCTTTCAGAATATTTTTTGTCAAGGACAGCTTGAATTGCTTTTTTCATATTCTCTTTACTCCAGTCTCCGCGATTTGTAGTTCTATTCCTAAATTTGGGCATTGTACCACTGCAACATATTAATATTGGGTGCTAGATTTAAACATATGAGGAATAATAGCGTCAGCTCCTATGGCCGGGGGTACCCCCAAAATCGATGGCCGGGGTTACCCGACACAACTTTCATCAAACAAAAAATTCTTATTAAAAAGCATATTATTACACATTCAGATAAACTTAAATATATGAAATAGAAATGTATTGAAATATGTAAAAAAATATAATCTAAATAGTAACCTACGTTTATCCAATAAAAATAGCCTCCGAAACAATTGGTATCCCGCGCAACCAGTCCGCCAAAAACAAAATACTCAATTTATGTCCGAGCACCGTGGTCGGGTGACTTCCAACTGTCAGTATTTTTCGAATGGATAGTAAATGCACACAGACATGACACGTACTTATAGGTAACACTACGAGAGTCACTAGTATTTGCGGTGGCCGAGGCTACCCGCCGGCCGGGGCTACCCCCCGCTCCCCTACCACTCTTATCGCAATTAGAAATTCCACGTTATGTTTTGCCAAATACATACGCTGTCCAAATTCATGGGTTTTCGGACGCATCCGAGAAAGCATATGCTGCTAGCATTTACCTACGTCTTACGGACTTACAACATAATGTTAGATGCTTTCTTTTAATTGCAAAAACTCGCGTGGCGCCTATCAAACCGGTTTTGACGATACCACGCTTAGAGTTATGTGCGGCGGTATTATTGTCTCAGCTGTGTGAGAGGGTGCTATGTATTTATAAAGATCGTGTGAACTGCGAAGATATATACGCATGGTCAGATTCTTCTATTGTGTTAGCGTGGCTTCGATCACCACCTCACGAATGGAAAACCTTCGTGTCTAATCGAACGAGCGAGATACTCTCACGACTTCCAGCAAGGTGCTGGCGTCACGTTCCATCTGAGGATAACCCAGCAGATGCTCCATCTCGTGGGATGCTTCCTCAAACATTTCTAAATAATGAAATGTGGTTTAATGGCCCACCGTGGCTTGCCCGAGAGCCGTTTTGCTGGCCCACGAACAAAAACATTCCTAATACTACGGAGGAAAGACGTAATTTAACAGTAATGCTGAATTCAGTAATAACACAACCGGAGGACGTGGAATTCATATCACGCTTTTCCACGTTAGGTAAACTCGTTAGAATTACAGCTCGAATATTTCGTTTTTACAATAATTGTAATCGAATAAAAAAAATCCTATCCTGATTTTATTACAGTGTCCGAGTATGAGTTTTCTTTAATGAAATTAATTCACAGAGATCAATTATTTTGTTTTTATGAGGACATAAAAAATATTTCACAGGGAAAATATCCTTCAAATAAACTCAGACGTTTAAATCCCTTTCTTGACAAAGACAATAATTTACGAGTAGAAGGACGACTTCACAAGTCGATTTTGAATTTTGATTCTAAGTACCAGTCGATTCTACCTAAAAAACATCATTTAACTTTTTTAATAATCGATAACGCTCATATCATAAATTTGCATGCCGGACCTCGGTCTGTTCAACACATTTTATTTCAAAGATTCTGGATCTTATCCAGTCGCAATAAATGGTTTCACAAACGCGGACCACTCATACGTGAAGGCACCATTGTCGTGGTACGCGACGATAATCTTCCTCCATTACACTGGAGACTGGCTCGCGTACACGCTCTTCATCCCGGGTCCGACAATGTTACTCGCGTAGTAACTGTTCAAATCGGTAATACCTTCGTTAAACGTGCAGTAGTCAAACTTTGTCTACTTCCAATAAATTAACTTTTTTATTATTATTATGTTACTCATTGCTTTTTTAATTTTTTTTTATTAGTACTTTTAATTTTCACACATACGTGGTTGAGTTACTGAGGTTTAAATTCCTTCATAAGTAGTGTTAAAACAATTGCATTATTTTAAGGTGAGCGGCATGTTTCGTACTGAAACAGATTTTTCGTGTTTCTGTATTTTTATTAATATCGAGTATTAGGCAATACATCTTCAAGACAACACAAATCTTAACCTAGGTACAGTAAGGTTCGATCTCGCCTGTAGACGGCCGGCTAGCCAACCAGAAGCTTGCTGAGCAACCCCTCCCAGCCTACGGGCTGAGATCGCCGTCATATAGTAACTTAGCACACGCGTTCCGCGGCAGACATTCTTTTATTACAAACAACAAAAATTACCCAACGCAAGTCACGCGTAACCATTAGAACCAGCGACAATTGTTCATCGTGTACCAGTCAAGGGACAGACGGTCCCACCTCCGGAAACGACGCTGAGCCCAGGGAGCGCGAGGCAGTGGAAGGAAGGTGAACCGGTAAGTCTTCAGACATATTTCGTTCCTTACTGTACATTTATAATGGAGTATCTGAACTCAATTTGGCATAACAAATCTAAACATTGCTACAGTAGGCAGCGGCTTGACTATGCCCCTGGCATTGCCGACGTCCATGAGCGACGGTAACCACTCACCATTAGGTGGGCCGTACGCTCGTCTGCCTACAGGGGCGATAAAAAAAAGGGATTTCTTCACGGCATAGATAAGTAGGATGGTGGAGCCTCTATGTGCGGGCAAACGCCCTAGCACCAGTAACAATATATAACTAATTTAGAACCCTACCAACGTTTTACTATCTACTACTATACGAACAATACTAATGTGTTATGGTCTGAGAGGTTGGGCAACCGTTGTAATATTATCTCAAGTCTCAAGGTAGGTAGCGGCATTTACGTTGTTGATGTCTATAGGATCTGGTAACCACTTAACATCAGGTTTTTTTATTGCTTAGATGGGTGGACGAGCTACAGCCCACCTGGTGTTAAGTGATCACTGGAGCCTATTGACATCAACGCAAATGCACCACCCGCCCTAAGATATAAGTTCTAAGGTCTCAGTATAGTTACAACGGCTACTCTACGCTTCAAACCGAAACGCATTGCTGCTTCACGGCAGAAATAGGCGGGGTGGTGATACCTGCCCGTGCGAACTCACAAGAGGTCCTACCACCAGTAATAAAATCGACGGCGACGACGACCCAAAAAGTAATTAAAAAAAGCAATTTGGCAGTCGTCATTTAAATTAGCTTTTTTATTGTTTATATGTGCGGACGAGCTCACAGCCCACCTGGTGTCAAGTGGTTACTGGAGCCCATAGACATCTACGACGTAAATGCACCACCCACCTTGAGATATCAGTTCTAAGGTCTCAGTATAGTTACAATGGCTGCCCCACCCTTCAAACCGAAACGCATTGCTGTTTCACGGCAGAAATAGGCAGGGTGGTGGTACCTACCCGTGCGGACTCACAAGAGGTCCTACCACCAGTCAAAAGCTTACGTCATAATACATATTGTATATTAATAAATCCGTCGCTTGCGACAAGGAGCTCGCCGAGCGAATTAACCCATAGTTTCTCGCCAGATCTTCTCAGTGGGTCGCACTTCCGATCCGGTGGTAGATTCTGCGAAGCACTGCTCTTGCTAGGGCGGTGTTAGCAATTCTCCGGTTTGAGCCCCGCGAGCTCACCTACACAAGCTAGGGTACGCTGAAATAGCTTCTCAAGGCTATCAGCACAGGTAGGTAAAAAAAAAAAAAACAGTTAATAAAGAGGCAAATTTATTTTATTATTTATTTCACAAATATACACGTAGAAAATGTTATGGATATAAGAAAACTTTTTGTATGTTTACAATTTTCTTTATTGCCAATGAATTCATCACACAAGACTTTTCACAATATACAATTACTTACAATAAAAATCACAGTGCATTTTAAAATAAAACAAAAAAGATTAGGAAGATGTGAATGAGAACAGAACAATGTTATAATACTAATAAATTAATACTAAATGAGCCACTCTCGATGGCCACTAAAACTAGAATTTTCTAATGCATAACAGACACCAGAAACACATAGACAATTTCAATTCTAACAGAACGAATACCAAATATCTTTCACAAGGTTTATCCACGGTCAGGAGGAATAATAAGTCGGTTTTGTGCAAATTATGTTATATTAATATATTTGTAGTCCGAAAATACATAGTAATTAGATAAAACATTTGAGTAGTAGTAGAAGTTTTACTTTTTGAAGATTTTTTTTGAAGATTTCTTTGGCCTGACAACGAGACCATTGTCTATTTAAAAAAAAAATTGATAACATCAGAGATCATGAATAGCTAACTACCAAAAGCTTATAGACAAACAAAAGGAGAAAATAGTACCTAACTTATATCTTTCTATTTAAAAATCTGTTAAAAATAAAACTCTTCAAAAGCTTTTAAAAGCTTAAGGATGGAAAAAAAAAATGTTGAGAAGCACAGACTAGCAAACGGCATCGAATCAATCAACGGCAATCAGCAGTTTTATATGAGCAAATTAAGTTTTGCGTATTTACATATGGATTGAAGACGCTTGTAACATTGATCTAACAGAAAATTATGGCAAACATTATTTTCCTATTATTATTAGATGATATATTGTTCCCCCGATTACATAACTGCATTTATTAATAATATTTGGTCATAACATTAAATATTTTATTTTCAGTAATGGCCGAAAGGCACACTTTCGTGCGCTACTGTTAAGCGTAAGTTTGTTCTCGTTTAAGAAAAATCCCAACTAAAAAAAACATAAACTAAATAAACAAAAATATGGGATTTAGAATGTACAAATCGTTTCTATAATATGTATATTCTAAGCTCATGCTCATGAGCATGAGCATGAGTATGCTCATGAGCATGAGCTCACTCATGTGATAGAAGCGTAAAGAATCTGTTCTAGAAACTGGCATTACGATTTAATTAGAAAAAAGTTCTAATCATAAATTTATATTTATTTAAATTGGCTCGATAAAATATTATACATAAATTATATTGTTACATAAATAATGTATATTCTTCCATCTATTATCAGGTACATATAATACGTAAACTTATTTAATTTAGATATATTTTACTTAGATAACCACTGACAGAATTAATTTAACGACTTAATTAATTAAGATTGTAATTAGTACCTACAGCTATTTTTAACACTGTTAATGATTCAAGAAACGTTTTGAACCGCTGCCATCTATGTTTAATATTGGTACATTAATACAATCTATACTAATCTTATAAAGAGGAAAGTTTTGTTTGTTTGTTTGTATTGAATAGGCTCCGAAACTACTGAAGCGATTTGAAAAATTCTTTCACTGTTTGGAAGCTAAGCTATTCCCGAGTGATATGGGCTATAATTTTTTTTGAAAAAATTAGGGATCCTTACGAAAACTTACGAAAAAAAATTACCTAAAATATTCTTTATATCGCGTGCCCTGCGAAAACTATTGATGATAGAATAAAATAATGAACTACGACTTTGTAGAATACATTATTATTTACAACATTACGCATTAAATATTTGACAGTAACAAAATCCATGAACATTTTGTATGGGAAAATATTTTACCTATCATTTTTTTTTTCAATTTTATTATTTCTTTATTCTGCTATTCGGGACGGAGACAAATGTGTACAACAAATCAAAGACCATAAAAATCGGTCCTGCCGTTCTCGAGTTATAAGTGTTCGAACAAACCCGACTTTGATTTACTCATGTATATTAATATTACATGAATTTGAATGAAAAACATAACTAGTTTTTGTCAACAATCGCCAAACTACCCGCCAAATATTATGTCTTATGCGTATGTCATAGACCTATATAGTAGGGACACGACATATTGTTCTATACGTACAATTGCTTATATAAATAGCACCCATTTTGAAGGCACATACATAAACATATATCTATCTCGTTCTTACTCAGCACTTTAACTCGCAGGAAAACAATATAACAGTATTTCAGTGCGTACATAAAATGAAACATGAGTATACGTAAATATCTCCGTCTCCGTCTAATGAGGCTGAAAATCCGCCATGTTTGGCGCGCCAAATGTCATTGTCACGTCAGTTCGGCCGTCTGTTTTGGGTTGTACATTATTTAATGACTATGATATCGATTTAATATGATTGATTATATAAAATTTCATAATTTATCATGCTTAAAACATACAAAAATAATAATTAAAACGTATTTCATAGGATCTCAAGAAAGTCGATGTCCTAAAACTATTATCTATATGTATTTAAATTCATTATGGAGCCCTCATCCGAAAAATCCATTTTTCGGTCGGAATCTATTGATCATGACACTAATCATAAATACCACTTTAAAATATGTCATCAAAACATATTTAGACATTCTGTTTAGATATTTCGGGAAAAAGGCTACCGACAAAATCTCTTCGGAACTATTTAAATAAAATAGTTTTATTCCGCAGTGAGTAAAACACTATTGTAAATTTGTTAAATATTTAATAATTAAGTGATTTTAGAGAGGAAGTCACAAGGAATGACGTTTGTAATTAATGAATAAATGTTCTGTAGGTGTTTTTTTTTTCACGCGGTCCCTTGATAAGTTTAAAATTTGAAACACTCTCAAGCGAAAGTGATTCAAATGGTGCGGCGCACCTTCCTTGGGGTGCGCTGCGGTACTATGTTACGGACTTTAGAGTCAGCAAAACAATTAAAATAGATTGTAATGGTCTAAGAAAAACACGTACTCAAAATACGATAACATTTAGCATGCTAGAAATGGGCTGATGGCTTTGAACTACGCCATATCTTTATGTTTTGCGACAAACGACAACTTTATAAAATCAGTGTAGCAACTTTTAAAAATCATCATATCGTTTACTTGGCAAATTCGAAGGACGAACTTGTCTTAGATTTCACCCATCTAAATCATATCATATTTGCACATAACAATATACCTACTTACTTCCCATTAAAGTATAAATTCTACAAATAAATAATACTCAACAATATTTAAAATAAAATGAGCCAAGAACGTTTATCGATAAAACCTGATAACATTGAAATCTTTTGTACAGCACTAAAGCCGCCATGTTTTGTGGCCAGATGACGTCACAGCGGCACGAAATTTTAGTTGACGTTTCATTTCCATAGGTTTCCTACTTCATTGGCGTATGTAGATACATTTATGTTTCTTATGTATTATGCAGGTATGTGTATGTGGGCTTAAATGACATTGCATGCTTCAAGAGTAAACTTCAAAAATACAGAGCAGCACATAGATAAGAGCGAATTGCAAAAAGCAGGTATAACATATTGATGAAACAATATTATCACATCACAAACCATATGAACAGCGCATTAAGTACACAAATATATTTAAGTTTAAAAAACGAATATGCAGACTAAACTAATATTACACTCGTTGTTCATTCTACACTAATACGGACCTGGATGAGGACACGCTTATTACAAAATTCTTGCGCGAGCTTATCGAAGCTCGTCTGAACGTTATTGAACTTCGTTACGTTACGTGTGACGTCATTTGAGGTGAGAACACACAACAAGTCAACTGCAAGTTCTTAATTGTAATTATTTATGTTTAATTGTGTGACTAAAGTTTCACAAAAATAGTAATTAAGCATTCATATGCTTTTTCTTTGGCTTTTTTTATACGTATGTGTAAAAAACTCGTATAATAAAAACACAGATTTGATAAGAAAAAAATTACAATGCTTTTGTCAAAAACAGCACGGTAGTTTCCTCTCTCCCGTCCAAGAAGTTACACTTCTGCGTGTTTCAAGTGTACGTTATTAAGTTTGACATTCAAAAAGAAATTTATTATTATTTCAAAATTGTTTATGGTCACGCAATAATGATGATAAGAGGCCGCACTTTCATACAATTAAATACAAGGAGCCGTACTCAACGAGGATCGGCTCAGAACATACCGTCGTACATTCCGATGGGGACGAGCACGGCGAGGAAGATGGCGAGGTTCCGCAGCACGAGGCGCCAGTCGTCGGGCACGGCCCGGGGCAGCAGCAGCAGCGTGAGGCGGTGCGTCTCGTGCGCGGCGCACGCGAACACGTACGAGGTGAGCAGCAGGTTGAGGCCGGGGGCCGCGGGCAGCAGCACGAGCACGCCGTGCGTGTCGGCCGCCAGCCACGCGTGCGACACGCTGGCGTACAGCTCCAGCGCCACGCGCCCCGCCGCCGCGAACAGCGCCGAGTGCTTGGCGCGCGGGCCGCCGCACAGGTTGCGCAGCGCCGCGTAGGACGCCAGCGGCACGCACGCCGCGTAGCTGTGGATCTCGTCGCACGCGGCCGGGCTGCTGCACAGCGCCACCAGCAGCCCGTACGCGCCCAGCCCCAGCGCCGCCAGCAGCGCGCCCGCCAGCGCGCCGCCGCCCGCCACCAGCGGCCCGCGCGCGCCCTCCTCCAGCAGCCCGTGCCGCTGCCCCAGCAGGTACAGCAGCGCGAACATCATGCCATACGCCACCGAGTACCTACAGACACTCACTACTCTTCAAATTCTTCCTCCATTTTAAATCGGACAGACCATTTGTTTTCAGTGATTATAACGAGAATTTCCTCATCATCATCATCAGCCCACCATCGTCCACCGCTGGACATAGACATCTCCCAGTGTACTAAGTCTAGTACCCGTCGCCCACGTGGCCGGTGGGACCCTACAAGAACCCGCCATCGAGCGTGCGCATGTCCGGCCACTGCCCCTGGCGTCGCTGAGCTCAGAGAGAGCTACAACTGTTTATAAACAAAATTTCAAGCAACACACCTGTCCTGCTTCCACATGAGCCACCACTGATGTATGTCGTCGTCGGAATTAACGAACAAGGCCTTCCACGGCCTCGTCACAAAGATCTTCTGGAAGAACACCTCGCTCAGGTACAGCACGGTCACTATCACCAGCAGGCCGATGATCTGAAATAAACAGTGCATACGTGAATGAGTGGCCCCCGATTCATATTGAAATGGAGGGCTTGCGGTGAGAATAGCGAAGGTCTCGAGCGGATTATACGAGAAAGAAAGGGCCGCGGCAGGCGACGCGCACTAAGGACACAAGACGAACTTAAATGATCCTCACTGGAGGCGGTAGTCGTGACCAGACGACATTTATTTAAATGTAAAACACAATACTATAAAGCTTTTCATATATCGGTTAGATACACATAGACAGCCAGCACACAGCAAGAGACAAAAGCACAAGGGAACTTTAGTTTTTTCATCCCTCATTTATATGAATTGGCAACCTTGATTCCTTTGTCACCTTTCAGTTACATAGAGTGCCAGCCCTAGCATAGGGAAACTTTACTAGTGATCGGTCATCAGCTGACCTTAGCAGCGATATAGAGGTACTGGTACGGCTTGGACTCCACCGTGTGCGTCGAGGAGGGCGCGATGTGCGGCGGCAGAGCGAATATCACAAACATCTGAAATACGAATTGGAACACTATTGTGAATATTAAAGTTTTTGATGGTCTAGTCGGGTGGACGAATAGTGTATCGTTTTAGATGGGTTTTTTTTCCAGCAAACCCATAGATTTTTTCATGGATTAAAAATTTCAGTTAGTTACAAGGTCGGACAGTCATATCTATCACGTGTATACGATATTCCGTTTCAATTCCTGCTCAGACCATCTTGCGGTTTTAGCGGTAGGCAGCGGCTGTCCCTGGCATTGCCATGAGCCACGGTAACCACTTACCACCAGGTGGGCCGTATGATAGTCTGCCTGCACGGGCAAAAAAAGTGCCACGGTCTGGTTATTTGAATAACGTATCCACTTTGAAGGATGGAGCAGCTGTTGTACTACACAACGGAGAACCCATGTCTAAAGGCAATTGGCGGCATTTACGGTATTAATGTCTATAGACTCGGGTAACCACTAAACACTAGGTGAACCATGAACTCCAACACCCATCTATGAGACCGAAAGAAATATGAATATTAAATATTTAACTTTGTCATTGTAAAACAATTAACTCTAAGCTTTGCGGTCAAGAAATCACTAATTGTCCGACAACAACTAAAGCTCATAGTAATGTCGACCAGTGACTTACCAGAGTATACCAGAACGAGACCAGGGGCACGAAGCTGTAGAACTGGTAGGGCCGGTTCATCGTCAGACAGAGGACCACAGTCAGAAAGTTCAACCTGAACATCACCCTCAAGTATCGCACGAGGCTCGTGTCTCCGGTCTTCCACGTGTAGTAGAAGTGCCCGTAGCCCGTCAGGAACAGATACGAGGAGACGAGCGTCCGAACCAGCATGTAGATGGGGAGGACCTTGCTGGCTCCGGTCACCTGGTATATGAGGATCACGATTTGCATCCAGCCTTTCCACTCCAGCGTCTGTTCGCGGTGGAGAACTCTGTAACGTTTGGACCATCACTTAGACTTTATATTTTGGGACATCACTTTGACTTTATAGTTCTTAGTTAATAACACAATTTTAGAAGTTTACAATATCAAAAAGTAAAACATATAATAAAAAACGGATGAAATAAAGGTTATTAGAGGTTTATAATATCAAAAATTAAAACATTTATAATCAAAAACGGATGAAGTAAAGGTACACTAAAAGAAGAAACAAAGAGAGGAAGTCCCTCCATCCGTAGCACGGTTGCACCACAAAACCAGCACAATGTGGCATGGGGGCAAGAGGAAGAAGATGAAGATAATTTACAAGTTCAAAAATAATAGCACTCTTCATTTGAATATATCCAAGCGGTAAGCAGTAATGTCATTGGAACTTTAAATATACAATCATAGATACTTAATAATCCCTCCCTATTCTATAAGTGGGAGCAGGGGTTGCATTTGGACCGTACAAGCAATAAGACTTAAGAAGGATTTTGTTACGCACAAATAGTCTGATTATTTTTACAATGTAAACAATACAAATAAAATTGTCCCAGTTTCTCACCTAGTAGATTTGGAGTCTTCGGTAAAGAACAGACCCAGAGCGAACACGTAGCCCACGGGCAACCAGAAGCTCCACTCCGAATAATACTTATTCTCCTTCATGAAGAAGTTAGTTCTGTCGCACAAATAAAAGTACGACATGATCATGCCGAGCTTTGCAATGGCGACCAGCGGCGAGGGCTCCTCGCTGGGGGGCGGCTGCTGGCTCACGAGGGCGTAGCCCCCCAGCCGCTGCCGCACGGTCTGCGACCAGTGCCACGCGCTCTTCAGGCCGGCTAAAGCTGCGCTAGAAGAAAACGTATTGTTTTTATTCTTTATGAATATTTCAAATCTTCACCTTCTACAGTATAAAAAAAGTACCGTAAAAGAAAAATGTACTCACACTACTTATATACTATACTTTAGTCATTTTTAATGGTTAAAGACTAGGAAACTTTCCGAATGAATCTACAACCGGATCGGAAACAAATATCCTTCTAGTCCATTATGTGTTAATAAATTCTCTCATGTTGAGTTCGTGAGCTCACCTACCCATCCGGGCGTAGCTGAATCTTAGACTACCAGCTAATAGGTACTTTACGTAAAATCAGAGGCGGCTATGCCACGCCGCTAGTTACATTCCTGGTGGTAGGACCTCTTGTGAGTCCGCGCGGGTAAGTACCATCACCCTGCCTGTTTCTGCCGTAAAGCAGTGGTGAGTTTCGGTTTGAAGGGTGGGGCAGCCGTTGTAACTATACTAAGACCTTAGAACTTATTATCTCAAGGTGGGTGGCGCATTTACTTCATAGATGTCTATGGGTTCCAGTAACCCTCGTCCACCTATCAAAGCTATGAAAAAAAAAAAACATACGCTCTGAGGGCGCGCTCACTAGAGGACGGAGACAAGAGGCGACTCACCACGCGAAAAAAACGGCAAAGGTGAGCACCTGCAGCTGCGAGTGCGGCTCCGGCTGCGCGCAGCAGCTGCCGTCGTTGAAGTTCATGTGGTCGTTGCAGAACATGTTGAGCAGCACCTGCGCCGAGTGCCGCAGCGCCGTGCCGCCCAGCGCCGCGCCCTCGGGGGACTGCGCCGCCGACCACATCAGCCGCGCCGACTCCCACACCTTGGCCGCGCTGTGCGTCAGGATCTGACAACCAACTGCCCGGCTACAAGTCTGCTGCACCAGAACCTCACTCGAGGGCAGAATGTGATAGTCGAACTCGATCACATTCCACTTTGAATGTACGGAAAAACAATTAGAAGTATCTGCATGCCACTTATCGTACTGTTACGCCGGTAAGAGTAACGCCATCTATTATCAAATGGCGGAAACATATTATATAAAAACTACTAGTACTACTGGGAATGTTCTCGATAGTTGTAGACTTGACGTGTCGACTATAAAAGCTGTGCAGAGATGACGCGAAAGCAGTTTTTTTTTCATACCTAAGCTGAGAGCCTTGAGAGGCTATATCAGCGTAGCCTTAACTAGTAGGTGAGCTCACGGGGCTCTAACCTGATGACGTTGCTAACACGAACTCTAGCAAGGGCCGTGCTTCGCAGAATCTACCACCGCATCGAAAACGCGAACCACTGAGAAGATCCGGCGAGAAACTCAGTGGGCTGGGTCTGAGGGTAACAATTAGAAGTATCCGCATGCCACTTATGGTACTGTTACGCCGGTAAGAGTAACGCCATCTATTATCAAATAGCGGAAACACATGTCGAAACGACTAGTACTACCGGGAATGTTCTGGATAGTTGTAGACTTGTCGTTTTAGTTAGTAATTGGTCATTCGAGGTTATTGGTTATTCGAGGCGAAACAGCGAGCGGATCACGCGAAGCCAAGCGAAAGGAGTGAATTGAGAATTGTGAAGTATGCCTTAAGTGTTCTAATAAGTTTTAAATAGTGTTTTAAGTTGTAATTCGGTGAAAGTTTTATTTATCCCGATTCCCAGCGCGTAACAGTACGATTTTGGTACACAAATGTAACAGTAAATCTATAATAGAGAAAGAAATCTAATTAGCACATTAGGAAATCAAATAAATAAACCAATTTAAATAAATTATTGATATTTATAAATAACCATTTCAAATTATTTTACTGTAAATTGTTGTACATGATTGTTGTAGGTATATATTTTATTATTTTTCAAAAATGCTTTAGCTATATATATTAACAATCCATATTATATATATAACCGATAAGATTCGGCGAGAAACTCGGTGATCTGTGTCTGTAGGAATGTAGAGTGTACAACTGTGTTGCCTTTAAAATGTTGATAAAACAAATTGTATTAAGTTTTGACCACATTTTATACAAAATTCATGTAGGTGATACGAAGTTCACCAGGTCATCTAATACAGTGGTTCCCAAAACTTATTATGTCTACTGCCTACTTTGAGAATAAATTATTTTTTAGCGCCCCCACTTTTTCACCTACTTAAAAACCACTATAGCGAGAGCTCAGTCGGTGTCTAAGAGTAAGAATTCCTAGTAATTCCTAGATGAAATTAAAATAGCCTCTCAAGCCTCTACACAACGCCCCCATTTTCTTCTGGGTCTCTTACCGCCGCCCATTAGGCCTACAACGCCCACAAGGGGGGCGTTATCGCCCACTTTAGGAAAGGCTAATCTAATAGTATCTAATACTTTAGAGATTTCTGCAAAAAATGTGAAAATAAGCTCAGCATTAAAAGGGTTACGAAAATGAAATTAATTTTACTAATCTACCTGTACGGCCGCGCGGTTATAAGCGTCGATATTAGCATTAGTTATCTTCTTGTTTTCGTTCTTCAACTTCTCTGCATCAACCGGCTCCATGAGTTTCCACAGCACCTGGGTGTTCCTCGCCGCGAGGGAATCGATGGCTTGGACCAGTCGCGTGAGGTTCCTCTGGTATTCCTCTAGGAGGGAGGTTGTTGTGTTCCGTGTACGGAGCAGTCGGAGTCCGGTCGACGCCACTATCAACGAAGGTGGCTGGTCCGAGCGCTGCCTGGTAGGAAATCTTTTCATAAATCTCAATAATAGTCACGTGTTCCAGTTCGAAGAATGAAACAACTACTAAATCAACTATGTGCATATTCTCTATATCAACATAGGAGTCATATGCTATCTTACCTTCCAAATTTCATTATGTATGCAACATGTATTCAAAGGTAATTTAATTAAACATATTTTTATACTATGTACGTGTTACAAAATACCTCGTAAAAAATATAACTAATTATCAAAAGCCAATAATTTTGACAACCCTAGTAAGCCGTCATATTAGGGAACTAGATTATTTAACAGAAAGGCCTACGTACCTATTTTACCTAATAATTGTCTACTTTAATAGTTTTTCTATTATTCATTCATAAATGTTTGCTACCTCAATACAAGGATGTCATTATACTTTAGTACTGGCCTCCAAGTTTAAAAATAAATAGGTTATAAATTTCAATTTTTTTAATATTTTTGTCTATTCGCAAATTATGCACAATATATGTATATCAGGTGTTGGTAGTAGGACGTCTTGTGAGTCCGCACGGGTAGGTACCACCATCCTGCCTATTTCTGTCGCGAAGTAGGACGTCTTGTGAGTCCACACGGGTAGGTACCACCATCCTGCCTATTTCTGTCGCGAAGCAGTAATGCGTTTCGGTTTAAAGAGCGGGGCAGCGGTTGTGCTGTAAAACTGAGATTTAGACCTCGTCCCTCACGATCAGTGACTATCAAACCTCGTTCCGAGAGCCCTAGTCGTAGAGATTTGGAAACATTGTGAAGTAAATTTCAGAGCCGAAAGGTGAGACAAGAATGAAACGCATTATGGAAAAATATTACAGTTCCAGATGGTAGAGGCGACATCTTTGGTGGTGTGGATTACCGATTCGTCTCAAGCAATTCCTCAGAGCTTTCCCATAGAACATACGAAATCTAGGTATCTGGTAGGCCGAGGCTCGTCCATCCGCCGAAACAATAAATTTAGTATATATTATACTACGTGTTAGGAGACAACTTCCGAAATCGAAGACTTAGTACTAATTACACCTTTGATGATGGGACGGAAAAAAAAAGATCCTGATTTTTTTTTAAATCATATTTTTAAAACGTTTTATTAGAATTATTTATGCTCCATCGTGCTAATAGAGCTAAATAAGACGATAGTTTCATACAAAATACATTATTTTAGTTTTAAAAAAAACCAGCAATGCAACACAAAATCAAAAACAGCTGTTGCTCGGATCAATGAACGCCAGGGCGCGGCGGGCATGGGCACTGATACCGCGCTTCTCAAAATTTACTTTGTTTACTATTGTCTGTCTTCGATTTCGGAGGCGGTCTCCTAACACCCAGTATAGTATTTAGTGTCTGAAAGCCTTTGGCGATACTGACGTTGTGATGTGAACTGAGTAACTAAATATCTAATGTCAGGTGGGCCCTGGGCATGTTCATCTATCAATAGCAATGGTAACAGTATCTTACATGAAATCTTGTGATTATAATTCATATGTTAGCAATGAGTCTATTTGATATATTTGTTGGTTAAGTTTGAGTAACGTGTTAGGTAAGTTAAATATTTTATAACTATAATCAACTTACTGTGTTACCATGTGGATATGTTAGGGAAAGTCTGAAAGTGGAATCTGTGACAGAGAATTTGAGAAGTGCGCGCTTGGAATGGTAATGAGACGAAATGACAATGAGGTTGTTAAGAGTTTTAACTATGAATGTGGAAGGCTTTAGAGGAGGAGGTAGACCTAAGAAAAAATAGATGGATTGCGTGAATAACGACATGTGTAGAAATGGTATATGATAGAGGAGTATGGAAGGAGAAAACACGTTGCGCCGACCCCAGGTGACTGGGAGAAGGGCAGGAGAATGATGAATCAACTTACCATGTTCTAAACTGATCGACCATGGTCTTGGATACATCATCACTGTATACAAATGTCACAGATAACCTCAGCTTCCGATCTATGTATGTGTAGTTTGGCATCCGATGCTCAGTCACTGAGTATGCAGGGTCCGTGTCAAGACGACTTTTTAGAAGACCTATTTAAGAAAAACGTGTTTTGAAAAGAGTTCTATTAAATGTTTATGGTAAAAAGTCTTTACTGAAAATGAAGCAATTGAAGTTGGTAACTTCCACAATGATTCAAATAATATTTTCTGTCCCTATTCTGCATAGCAAGTACTGGTAATTGGTAGATAGTAAATATTGACATGTTTCATTGAGTGTATTCTATGACATGACATATTTTTTTTTTAATTTTGATTTTTATTCATCCATATATTCAATATTATGTGTAACAATCAAAATTATCAAAATTAAAGAACACACAATCCTGAATCATCTGTGTTTTAATTTATCTTTGCATCAATTCAATAACTGCAAAGTATATGTCTACATACATTTTCCCACAAATTCTATGCTCTGAAAAATCGCTTTATCTGTGATTTTATTCCATCAATTTCCTTTACTAAATATTTAATTGCTACAAAATTGTGATTATTTAATAATCTTACCTATAAAATATTCATAAAGTTGTTCAATTCTTGAATCACCAATAAAAGCAAAACTGTTGTACTTTCCCCAGAAAGCTAAATATCTTAAACAGCGGCGTGCATCCCTGTAACATTATTATTGTAGATCTAAGATAATTTTGTCTGTCTTAGGGTGATTAGTAGATATAGCAACAATATAGCCAAAAGTTATTTATTACCATTGTTGGCCCATTGGATGGTGAGTAATCATGAAAGTTATTAATACAAGAGAAGGGGTTCATTCAAGAGCCAGATGTTGAAAAACTGTCAATTAACTCTTCTCCAATGAGGGATACGGGAGGAGCGGGGGGTGCTATGATGCAACTTTTAGAACTCAAATAGTATAAGAACCTTTTAAGCCCTTTTTCTTGGCACCATCATTGGGACAGTCAGAAAATTTGCATGGAATGACTTAAAGCAACCACAAAATAGATATAATTAAAACTACGATCACAGACTGCTGTCAATGCTGTGACTGCAAAAACTAAAGTTTAATTACATCTTCTACCACTCATAAGAACCGAAAATAATACGACATTAGAAACATTCTTCTTGTTAAATAATTTAGCCTTCATATCCATTAAAATAGTAAATCTTGAAATTGACAATTAGTAGGTAACTAAAAACAAAATGCAAAATTCAATGTCAACAGTTTCACCTTTTAAATTGATACTACCACTCTATCCTCAATTGTCCTTAAGTTTTTAAACAACATTTCTATTATATCATATAAACTACTCAAAACAAAATAGCCCACTTTAAGTTAATCTCGAATTTCGTCTAAAAAAAATTGTTGGGTAGTAAATAGTGAAGTTAAACATTTCGAAGTATTGTTGACATGTTTATCTAACGTTATCAATGTTTCAAGTCATGAATTCAATGGTGTGTAGACAAAAAAAGTGAAGTACTCCAAAAAACATTTATTACTCAAATTCTCAGTCACTTGTACCCTCAGTCACATTCTGAGTGTTACAGTCGCACGTCTACTTTTTTCATTTTGAGTTGATTTCGGTGTTACTCGCGATCATTATGCCTGGTTCTCGGCGTCATATGGTTGTGGAAACAGCACCAAGAGCAGTGTTTATGCTTTAGGAGGGAGAATCTCAGAGATCAGTGGCAAGACGTCTTGGTGTGTCGCGACCAGCTATTCGAAACGCGTGGGAACGTTTTTTAGAGACAGGTAGTAGTTTATATATCTATTATATTATATATCTATTATATTATATATCTATTATATTATATATCTATTATATTATATATATCTATCTGTGGAATTCAAGAATAAGCAGCCATCCACATTTTTTTTACGTTTACCTCTTTATTATTAAATGTATGTTCTGAATTCATATTGTTTGTATCTTTTTATCTGGGAACTTGTGATTTCAATTGTGCCTTTATTTATTTATACTTTATAAAGATGATAACATAAATAAATAAGAGCTCTAAAGCTAATTATTTTATTATATTGTATATTATGGATTGACTAATGTGATATATAATAATTATTTTTCTGTTTACATCATTCCAGAATATTATACTTTTATCATATCAATATAATATGTATCTTAGTATCATCTTGTTTCCTTTTTCATTAATTCATTTCCTAATTGAATTGCTTCTACAAAGTATTTTACTTTACGTTAAGATTACTAATAATTAATTTAAAAAAAATTAAGACTGATAAGACGTTTTATACTTGTCATGTAACACATTATGACATACCTATCTATTTTAGAAAAAAAAATTATTCTTTCAGGCTTCATCATGTTCATGATTAAAAATAATGGAACTTACGTTTTGGAATACCGATGCAACATACAACCATAAGGTTGCCATTCATGATCACCTTTATATCGGCCTGATGTCAACAACCAAGTGCAAGAGTCAGAGCCTGGAAAAAGATTTTTTTTTATTGCTTAAATGGGTGGACGAGCTCACAACCCACCTGGTGTTAAGTGGTTACTGGAACTGATAGACATCTACAACGTAAATGCGCCACCCAACTTGAGATATAAGTTCTAATGCGGCTGGCTGCCACACCCTTCAAACTGAAACGCATTACTGCGTCACAGCAGAAATGGGCGGGGTGGTGGAACCTACCCGTGCGGACTCACAAGAGGTCCTACCACCATCATTTTTAGTCGTTTTAGCATGATGTATAATACATATATGTACATATTACTTTTCATAATGAGGCAATTTAGCATAACTCATAGGCTACAAATTATTATCATCAGTTGTATATGTATTTATTTTCTATTAATATTTGTTGGCAGTAACTTCAAAATGATGAAAATATTCTTAAGTAATTTTGGATATTTATTACTATGTGAAAAATAAAAGAATACTAACCATATCTCAAATGTAGAATTCCATGATATCCAATAAAGCCTATCACCAGCACAAATGCTAAACGTTTAGCGTTATCCACATTTAACTGGTCTATAAACCATTCAGCAGATGTCTTTTTCCCGTGCGATACCATGATGATATTTAGTTGAAAATTCGCGCATTGAAGACAAAATCCAACACAGTAAATAATATGGGAATTAATTTTATGATTCAGTTTTAATTTGGGTTAATGTAGGCAATACTTATTGTCAAGTTTACGACCAATAATTATTGTTAAAAATTTATGTATATTCATATCTATTTAATTGGTACCTATAGTCGGATTTTTAATTAGACGAAGCCAGCTGACAGTAGCTAATGTCACTTTGTGAAATAATGTTGCTATATTTAAAGTAATAGTGATGAGTTCAGTTCTTGTTCAATCATATGAATGAACAATGAGTGTGAAGAGTTAATCATTAATTTCAAATTATAAAAGAATATAATTTATATTTTACAATAAAATTTTATTAAAGTGCTCCAATATATGTTACTAGTAGTATGTAACTATAATCAGTTTTTTTTATTTTCATTACCTACCTATAATTGTTCTATTTTATACATCTATAGTTTCAATTATATGATGTAATGGAAATAGGACAGTCTTACAAGCTTCATCGCAATGTTTTTCTTAATGTTTAAAACACTCGATATTCGGTACAGGTAAATACTATAGGAACATAATATTTCGTCG
Organism: Bombyx mori; assembly: GCF_030269925.1. Taxonomy (NCBI): domain Eukaryota; kingdom Metazoa; phylum Arthropoda; class Insecta; order Lepidoptera; family Bombycidae; genus Bombyx; species Bombyx mori. Next base: position 6,923,078 of record NC_085117.1, on the reverse strand, counting down.
AAAAGTCGTTGGTATGTACAAAGCACGCCTAAAATTCGAACCCCGTACCCGATATCGGCAATTCGGCACACCGACTATTCACTAGACAATCGAGGCAATTTCATTAATTCAGGAGTTTTTTCAATCGTTCACTTTGTCACAACACTATTTTTATTTCATCAAAAACTGACAACACAGTAAACGTCAGTTGACTTCGTCTAATAAAAAATCCGACTATATATTACATTCTCTGATATTACTTTACTATTGGATTGCTATACGTATTAGTTAAGCTATACTTTATTTATTTTAAATTTTCTATTCTAAAGCCCTTGGTGGGGACTCAAAACTAGTCAAAACTGTCAAACTAGACATGTGTAAGTAATGCGAGTGATATTACTCGGGTAATATTACTCTACGATGTAATGCAACATCACACATTACGCGAAGGAAACAAACATCACACCATCACCCAACATGTTTCTTTCTTTGTCGTGTAATGTTGCTTAATACACGAACGGAACCGAGCGAGCGAGACAGACCGATCGACGCAAAATAAATGAGCAAGCGACACGGAATTATTCCTAGTGATTTGGAACCGTATGTCCTGGCCGCTAGGTACATTTTTATACCTATGGTACGTCTGAATTTTAATATAGGTATTTGTGTTTATATTTTTCATGCGGCCAGCCGGTAGTTTCCCGCAAGTACTTACTTAATTTTTTATTCGCAACTTATGTAAAATCGCTAGTCGCTCGTAATTGTTTAGTAATATTTCATATTAATTTTTGTGTTTGATTTGAATTACTTAAGCACTTGTTTGAAGATAGTTTTATTATTTGTTTTAATGCGTGTTTAATAAGTGAAAGAAATAACGGCGTCTAAATGAAAGTACAGTCCTCCTTGGATGCACTTTGAGGATATCGCGCCGAAACAATGCATCTACTGCTCTCGTATATTAACATTATTGTGGAGCTCAATTTGCAGTCTAAGTCGCCATATGAAATCCGTTCATCCCACAATAAATTATATTAAGTAAAAAATAAAATTATTATATTATTAAGTAAGTCAATCTCTGTCAAGTAATATAACAGTGTATTACAATACAAAGTTCATACTTTGTATTGTAATACACTACTGTAATGACACACCCGAATCATTACCTAAGTGATGTGTATCAACACATCACTTAGGTAATGATTCGGGTGTATAGATAAAATGTATTCGTCGTCACAGTATCTATTGAACGCACCGAGTAATGTTAAGAGTGATGTGTAATGTTTTCGAGTAATATCACCTGTCTGTAAAAGTGATGTCATATCACATTACATTGGGAAGTGATGTTTTGCGCAAGTCTATGTCAAACCCATAAATAATCATACATAAACAAATATGGAATGTATCGTCTCTGGTCATAAATCACGCTATGGGTGCGTTCCAATGAGGGTTCACAACGATCACGCTCACGACCGCAATTTTTCCCATCCCACTTGCTTGTGAGCGTTACTGTCGTAAACTCAAGTGGAATTGATTATAGAGCGTTTTAAGTGTGGAGGTAAATAATACAAACGGCGAGTTAATAAAAAGATTTAAGGTTAGGTTATAATCTGTAAGCCTTCAAAATAAATATAATGAATTATTGCTTAAATCGATTTATATTAAAAAAATGTATAATTTATTTTTTTATATTTAATATTAATGGTGTATTTAATTAATTTACGTTCAAATGTAATTAAAATGTCTTTTGCAGCGGCACTTGAATATTTGGTAAGAGGTCGCAATAATGCTCCAGATAGTATTTCTTTCGGCATGAAATAACGTAAGCTTAACGGTCGCCATTTTTGATGCTTTGAGTTTTGAAAACGCCGCTAATTTTCTCAACAATCACTTCGACCCACCTTTTTAGATGGGTCGTCGTGAGCTTCGCATGAGCGTAAGTCATGACGTCATAAGAGACGTTTTCGCCGCGACCACAACGACCGCGGTCGTTGTGTTACGACTAAAGGAGTATTTTGATCATCGTGGGCGCTTTGTGGAACGCATCCTATGGTGTCAAATATTTATACCATAGATCTGTGCTGTACTGTATCCATGGAGTTAATAAGTACCAGTGTATCTTAATATCACAGATCTAGAATGAGCACACGGTCCGTACACATAATATAGCAAAAATGTCTAGCAACCATTTATTACGACTTAATAGTAATACAGATTATTTTATTATTTTATTTGTGCATAAGAAGTAAAAAGGGACCCATCGTTTTTTTACATACGTAATTAATTGTTTGCCAAATATTTATGTGTGCGTTCAAAAATTTATTTTGTGTAAAGTAAGAAAAATGTATATCAAGCTACGATACGCCTGGATTGTTCTGCCTTAATGGGAAGCGATATTTAGTGCAACTAATCTTTAACACGACATTCATTGACCGTTAGGCGATACGTCAGGGCAGCTAGTATAATATAAATATAGGATACTTTATAACACTTAGGATACTTTTACTGGTGGTGAGTCCGCACGGGTAGGTACCACCACCCCGTCTATTTCTACCGTGAAGCAGTTATGCGTTTTGGTTTGAATAGTGGGGCAGCCGTTGCTACTATAATGAGACCTTAGAACTTATATTTCAAGGTGGGTGGTGCATTTACGTTGTAAATGTCTATAGGCTCCAGTAACCACTTAACACCAGGTGGGCTGTAAGCTCGTCTACCCATTTAAGCAATAAAAAATAAAATAAGCGAAGTAAATTGTCCCTTAGAAATAAGGTGACACTCTAAAAAGCTTGCATACGCCCGTCATGACCTATGCAAGTGTAGTGTTTGCTCACGCTACCCGCACAAACTTGAAACCCCTTCAAACTATTCAATCCTGTTTTTGCAGGATAGCCATCGGAGCCCCGTGGTTCATCAGGAACGACGACCTGGACCTAGAGTACATCAATAAGTATCTACAGTCGGCATCAATGGCATTTCGATAAATCGGCACGACAGAACCCTCTCGTTGTGACCGCCGGTAACTATACAAAGCCGATCCTGCGGCCCAATAGTAAACAGTCGACGTCGCCCAAAACACATAATCTCGGATCTCCCCAATCCATTTACGGTGCTTTTAGATACTCCAAGCACCGGTCTTCGTTCCCGTCGAACCCGTCGCTTGCGACGAAGGGCTCGGCAAGTAAATTGACCCAATGACACAGCCCACTGAGTTTCTCGCCGGATCTTCTCAGTGGGTCGCATATCTGATCCGGTGGTAGATTCTGCGAAGCACGGCTCTTGCTACGGGTCGTGTTAGCAGCATCGTCAGGTTTGAGCCCCGTGAGCACACCTAATAGCCCGGCGACGCGACGCTGACATGGTGTCTCTAGATCATCAGCTTAGGTAGGAAAAAAAACCTGCAAATAACTATTTGTGACTTTAAGTTCTTTGCGATACTCCGAAATGCATTACGCACACTGCATCTTCGGCCACCGCCACCACCTTAAGCCGGATTTCCAAGAGAAACCTCCTGTAAAGTCTGAAACAGGGCATAAGACCTATATCTATTTCCAGCTTGACGGTGGCAGATGCTGCGACAGTCCTCGTTGGAACTACAATGATAGCATTTCATCGACCCTAAGCTTCCGACGCGAATAAGTTATTAGTCATCCACCTCCGAGGACTGCTAAGGCAGAGGCTTACATAAATTTATATAAATAACTATGTACCTACGTTTTAAAGGGTTAAGTAGGTACTAAACTAATATAAAAATTTAGATAAAAAATACATAAACTTGGCTTTGAATTATCGAATAAAAATATAGAGCCTACATACATATCTAACCAGATTACCCTACTCTTTGGTTCAACCCTTCGAAGTGCAATTATGATTTTTTATTATAGCAACTTCATACGTCTAATTTCATTACAATGGCGGCTCTGTCTCCGTCCGAGGTGCGTAAAAATTATTAAGATTGAAACTGTTTGTTTACAAATTTATAGCCAATAATGTTTTAAATCAGTTCTGCATAGAACAAAAGACGTTATTATATATTTTGCGGTATATGACTATTGTATAACAAGTACAAATATGTGAAATTCCTGGTTCACCAATTTACTACAATATTTTTGGTGATCAGAATGTTTTGTTATAAACGATTTCGTTCAAAATGATCTCCTTAATTAACTACGAAGCAGGTCGATGTTATAAACCGGTAAATATGTACTATACATCTGTAAATTCACAGCGGCGTCTTCAAAAAGAACTTATGTCATTGATGAAAGAACCACCTCCAGGAGTCACCGTAGACGGAGATCAGGCCAGTCAAAATCTAACACTGTGAGTTGGTTTTATTACGTTACATCGAAAGTTAAATTTAAAGTTCTTACCAAAAATTAAACTAGGATATTTATTAGTGAAATTATAAAGGTAAACCTTTTTTTTTAAAAGTGTTAAGTATTGAAATTTTACGAAGTTAAACTTTTAATAAAATATCAAATTGGTTAGATGTGTTGGAAAGTTTTGAATTTTTTCTAATTTGCATTCTTATAAAGATTATTGCTAACAAAAATAATTACTTAAAAAAATCCAGTTCACACCTCTTGTAACTGACCAACTTGTAATGACAGATGGACAGTACACATGGAAGGCGTACCTGGAACATTATATGAAGGCGAAAAGTTCGTGTTGCAGTTCAAATTCACAAACAAATACCCCTTTGATTCCCCTGAAGTGAGTACATTTTATTAAATTGTTAATGCAAGTTGATCTCTTAAGTAAATTATTTAGTGATAGGATTAACTGATATTAATGTGTATGATTAACCTGCCAAAATATATCAGATGGATCAAATTTATCATGTATGTGAACAAAGTTTGAGACAATTTTACGGGTAGTGGGGTGTATTACCATCAAATCTATTTCTGCTGATGCTCTAGAAGGGCTTGTAGCTCTTTGGTCTTAAATTGGTTATTAGAGTCCATAGAAATAGTATGAGGCTGCTACCCACCTTTAGACATCAGGTGGAATCCCCAATATTATTGTATAATGGCTATCCATATTTTGGATCCCTATCTGGAATGCACAACTGCTTTATTATATGATGCTGGTAAATATATACATCCATACATTTATAATATTATAAATGTGAAAGTGTGTTTGAAAGTGTCTTTTCACCTCAAAACAAAGTAATGGATCGATATGGTATTTTTTCAAATGATAGTGTAGGGTCCGGAGAGTAATATAGGCTAACTGTTATCTCGAAAATGAATCATTCCCGTGGGAAACTACATGGACATTATGTATATAAACAACTTTGAAAGACTGAAAACAACACTTCAGTGTTAAAGTCGAATGGTGTTAAATAATGTAATTATTAACAATCATTCATGAAATAAAATAGTCTGGCAACAAAAATATTTGATTTTTAAAATCAGTTAAGTTTTTCGTTTTTTCACATTCTAGTTTTACATATACAGAACTTTAGTGCACATTATTTTTGCTGTTATTTTATCTTTTTCTATTTGTTCTAGATAGGCATATCTAGACGAGCTATCCCCCCTCCTAACATAAAGCAGTCATTAGATATCAGTTACACATTGTAGATTTTACTAATGCACCTTCGCACTGTACTTTCAGTGGTATTAAATTTTTACGTGAGCCATTAATAGGTAGGTTTGTGATGCCCACCATATCATTTTTGCAGCATACAATTTTAATATGTTCAGAATAATTTAGTGGAAACAAAAATCAACTTCAGTTCATAAATATTAAATAATAAAACTTATTATAAAAAAAATGAAAGAATCTTATATGCATTGCATTAAAAAAAACCAATATCTTATTCATATTCAAATTGATAATACTTCTGACAATGCATTATCTGACTGATTAGATTATATTGTATTGGTGTTAGGTACATGACACACTTTCGTTATTATTAGTATTTTATATATTTATTACTAGTACTATTAACTGTCAATCTAAATGAATGTATACAAGATAAGAGAAGTTTAAAAAAAAACTTTATCTAGAAAAAAAATCATGTTTAATCAACAAGAACCCAAAATGTAAATATTGAATTACCAATTAGTGCAGTAGTTGACGCCTCTGACCGAGATTTGTGTATTGAATTCCGTCATCAAACATATGGAATATCAAACCCAATCCTGGTATTTAATTATTTTGTTAGGGGGTAGGAGAGACCAAATAGTTATCTGCTATATAATATTTATTACTGCTACAGATGAAACATAAATATGTCCTTACAGATTTCCTTTAGATTGCTTTCCTGTTTAATTCTCCAACCAATTGAGAATGCTAATGACAGAGTTAGTGGCCGCAAAAGACATTATAATTTACACTTTCAAGGACACGTAAATTTAATATGGGCATATTAAAGATTATTCGCAATCTTCTTAATAAAGACTATCTCACAATTGTACGCCTCCAGCTACAAAAGCAATGATGGCAGATCAATGTTGCGATAGCTTGTTACATCATATTAATTATTGCTTTAAGTTAACTAGTGAGTGAATACGAAAGTTCTCAAACTCCGCTCGTTATTTTCAATGTATTTAAATTTAGCCACAAGTGGATCCGTGTTAGTAAATTGGTCGCACGCATGTCAATGGCTTAATTAAGCCGTGTTCGCTATCTAGCACGAGCCGTGAACATGCCGAGAGTTTGCTCACACTATAGTATCAGTGTGCATAATTGACAACTTGTTTAATAGGACATTGACATTTTTCTACTTTTTCATAATATTAGAAACATAAGTTCTTCTTAGAAACATAAGTTCTTTTTTTTCCTACTTGAGTTGATAGCCTTAAGAGGCTATGTCTGTAACCCTAACGTGTAAATGAGTTCTCGGGGATCAAACCTGGAGGCGTTGCTAAACGCTGGCCCTAGCAAGAGCCGTGCTTTGCAGAATCTACCATCGGATCAGAAACGCGAACGACTGAGAAAATCCGGCGAGAAACTGAGTGGGTGTCTATGGGTTAATTTACTCGCCGAGCCTTTCGTCGCAAGCAACATGTTCGACGAGAACGGTGACCGGTGCTTGGGGTACCCAAAAGCACCGCTAGCGGATCGGGAAATAAGATCGCGAGGCGACCGTTTTTTTAATATTTTTTTTCTGGGGCTGCTTAGAAGCTGTTTGTCAAAAAATTGTTATTTAAAGACTTTGTGATTGAAAACTATAGCGATGTAAAGTTTAATATTCGGCAAACATCAAACTTTCCGTTACTCACTACAATGTGTAGGTACATGAAAACTTTTGTTATCTCATCTAATCTCGCCATACTTGCACGAATCATTCGCACTTCCAGCTATTCGATCCAGTAAAGTATAATAATATGTTGTAGATGCTTACATGTAGATTTTAACATATCAAAACAATCTAATCAAAAATGAATCATTCGAATTACGGGACATCGGAAATTCAATTATATTATATTTCGCCGAGTTTAATTTACTCGGCGAAATAGGAATATAATATAATTGAATTAGACACATCCCCACTGAGTTTTTCGACGGATCTTCTCAGTCGGTCCCGTTTCCGATCCTTTGGTAGATTTTGCGAAGCACTGCTCTTGCTAGGGTTCGTATTAGCAACGACGTCAGGTTTGAGCCCCGTGAGCTCACCTAATTGTTAGGTTACCCTGGCATAGTCTCTTAAAGCTATAAGCTTAAATAAAAAACTTAGAAAAAAATAAATTATTGACATTGTTAATAACCTTACACATAGGTATAATATAAAACAGCGTCTTTGTTTATCATCCTTCACCAAGGAATAGTGATTGCAATTCAATACGCAGTGCCAAATAATGTGGTCACGGAAGTAATTCGACGCGATCAGAATTTAATTTCTCAGTGTTTTTTTTATTATGTTGTTGTTTTGCTTGTTTCCGCTCCGTCTAAAATTGTAACTAAACGGTTTGTACACGTAAACTGCGTATTTTAATTTAATTAAAACTAGTATGTATAAAAGTGGTGCAAGGTCATCAAACACTGATCGAAACAATACGAAGTACAAGCCGTATGTATGTCGGACGGTCAATTGTAATTTTTATCGATATAGTGTGAAGATTCCGTGTGAAATTATCGACTATAGGCCCTCATTGTTTTGCCTTCGTTTCGAAGACAATAGTTTGCAGATTTTTTTTATTGCTCAGGCGGTTGGACTAGCTCACGGCCAATCTGGTGTTAAGTGGTTACCGGAGCTCATTGACATATACAACATAAATACCGCTACCTACCATGAGATATGAGTTCTAAGGTCTCAAGTATAATTACAACGGCTGCCCCACCCTTCAAATCAAAACGCATTACTGCTTCACGGCAAAAAATAGTCAGGCTGGTGGTACTTACCCGCGCGGACTCACAAGACCTCCTACCACCAGCTCCCAATGTTCTATCACGAAGCTTGTCGAACCCGACTTCCTGTCGAGATCTACCTACTATGATACCGTTCAACTTTAACATGTTCTCAAGGATACGGCTATACGACAGTTAGTCTCTCCCTTTATCTACAATCTAATTAAACTTTATCAATCATTACCCCAACATCGTCATTGCAATCGTCGCAGTTGTAATAGCAATGTCGCAACGCGTCTTTTGTTTTGTTATCACTTGAAGCGGCAATCACAAACCCGATATAAAGAGACAATTAAGTATTACCGACAAAGTTTTTATCAATAACAGACTAGAACATTAACCGTGATTATTACCAAAATTCCCAATCACTGAGAAGAGATTACGGATTTGTTTTACAATTATTATTTTTACCCTACTTTGTCGCTGATAGCCTAAGGGGCTATTCCCGATTCTCGCGGACGGGTAGGTGAGCTCACGGGGTCAACCTAAGAGAATTTGCTAACACTAGCCCTAGCAAGAGCAGTGCTTCACAGAATCTACCACCGGATCGGAATTGCAATCCGCTGAGAAGATCCGGCGAGAAACTCAATGGGTTGTGTCTACGGGTTAGTTCGCACGTCGAAAACTTCGTCGTAATCGTAGGCGTAGATTGGTGCTTGAAGAGCCTAAAATCGCTGCGAGTGAATCCGGGGGATCCGAAAAGACATGTTTCGTGTGACGGTGGCTTTGCGTTGCCCCGTCGTGGTTCGATATGTAATTAGCGGCGGCCGCGATAAGGGTTCGTAAACTTTAAAGGTCACAACTCATTATAAACTTGGCTCTGGAGCAAAAAAAGGGTTAAAAATTTGCTTTTGACAAATAATACTATATAAAGCATTGTTAGAGACCCGATTTACCTCTTTTTAGGACCTTTTGAGTCCGCACGGGTAAGTATCACCGTCCTGCCTGTTTCTGCCGTGAAACAGTAATGCGTTTCGGTGTGAAGGATGGGACAGCCGTTGTAAGCTATACTGAGACCTTAGAACTTATATCTCAAGGTGGTTGTAGATGTCTATGGGCTCCAGTAACCGCTTAACACCAAGTGGACTAAGCTTCTCCACACATCTAAGAAATAAATAAAAAATGTTCAAGGTGAAGATGAATCGATGAGTCGTTAAAAGGAAAAGCATCAATATGTTACACGGCAACCGTAATTGCCACTGTTTGAATAGAACAATAATTTTTTTTTTTAATGTCTACGCTTGAAGTTACAACGTTCCTGGAAATCTACTTATAGACCAAAATCGATATGAAAAATGATACGTCATTCTAGGTGCAACATGCCTTTCCACTACTTATCAAACTTCGATTGTATTATTTGTTTAGAGATACAACAGGCCGCGACATAGGAAACATTTTCTAACCAGTGAGCGAATAACCTCTGTAGATAGAAGACGCGACGATTCGGAATTTAGACCTAAGCAAGATTATCTTGAAATTGTCGTTAGTAGGATTTAGGCTTAATATTTATCTCGTCTGTGTTATAGCAACCCCTAGAAAGGTTTAATTTTTGTCAGAAGAGCCAATTTCTTAATGACAAAATATTTCACGCTTATATTATTTACGCAATACATATTTTACTTCAGTTTCGAAAGGAAAATAAAGTCACATATAAGTGCAATTAAAATTACTTATACGGTTTCATATCACGTTTTTCACTGTTATTATATTATTATTGCTGACGTTTGCGATACTTTACAGTTTTCGTGGTCAAGGGCGAATGATTTGACGGACGGTAGATTGAACCATAAAATTATTATCTGTGACGGGCGAAAGCCAAACGAAATACTCAATATCTTAATATTATGAAAGCTTATCACTAGAATCACAACTTATAGATATTAGAACAGGCACTGCTGAACGAAATTCAGAGGCGATAGAATTAAATTATATTTAATTTTCCCCCCAAAATAGATGGTCATAGATAGTGATTAAAAATATATTATCATAGAAGCGCCATTGTATTTATTAGAGATTCATTTAATATGTTAATCGTTTTTTTTTAATCTATTTCAAGATAAAACAAGATTATGAATCATAATGATAATAAAATATTTTCACATCGTTTCGATTAAATATATGACAACAGGGGCGTGGCTATTGTTTCTTGCTAAATAAGGAACGGTGTTTATATTTATCTTAAGCGTCCGTGGCCTTATAAGCTACTACGTCCGTTAATTATAGAGAAATGCAACAACTGCAGGCTATAGTCCGAATAAAAAAATGAAAGTATAAGCAAATAAATATTTTTTCCAAAGGCTTACAAAATTTTCAATTTGATTTTTGAACGCTCTTAATAGATTCAACAGAAATCACTAAATTGAAATTGGGACAGGTCAGCTGGTGTTGCCAAAAAAATATTCTAAAAAAAAACTTCCAAATTAGTAGAAAAAATAATCGATGTCGCATAATTGAAAACGAAATTTTGCGTATGTACAGGTAACGTTCATAGGCAACAACATTCCCGTTCACCCGCACGTGTACTCGAACGGGCACATCTGCCTTTCGATCCTCACCGACGACTGGTCGCCGGCGCTGTCGGTGCAATCAGTCTGCCTCTCGATCGTGTCGATGCTCAGTAGCTGTAAGGAAAAGGTATTATGATCTATTTTAATAACGGACCTTGACGCAATCTCTGAATAAGAAGATAGTGTAAACTTAAGAAGCGAGTTATTTTAATGCATCTAGATGTTTATCCAGTAAAATAACTCTGAATAAGAAAGTAGTATATAGGACATGGGCCATTTTCGACCCAGCTACTCGTGCTCTCAAGGACATTAGTGAAATATCTATAGAAAAAAACATTTCATTTTTACATACTTATTATAAAATTTAAGGGCATTTTAATGGTGGGTTAATTAAAATCATAAATAAAAAGAAATCAGCATGACTAATCTACATTGATAATATTGAAGGAGTTGCCATGGGTAAAATATATTATTTATATTTTAAACAATTCACATTAAATATTCTTAAAAAAACATTATAATGCAAAAAACTAGCAAAATATATTAACATATTTAATTAATAGATTTTAAAATTAATATAAAATATTATATCTAAACAAAAATCTATTTTTATACTTTTAAATCCGTGAATAAATCATTAAAAATTACATTGATGAACAATTATTGATCTTTAACAAAAAAAAAACTACGCTGTCCTTGAACTTCGTTTAGTGGGCCGTGCAAAGTATGGAGAGTGGCCCATGTCCTTTAAGAAGCGAGTTATTTTAATGCATTTGCCCAGTAAAAAAAACTTAAGAAAAAAGAATAAACACTACTACGTCTGTTCAATGCGAATTCTAAACTCGAACACTCGTTTGATGCGAAAATAATCGGGACATCTTCTCCAAAAACTTTAACATTTATAATTCGGAACACTATTAAAATTAGTCCACTGTCATTCGCATAATGACGTCCTCGACTATGGCCCATAATATCAATCGTAGTTTAAACTAATATCGAAGTTTTAAACGATCACTGAAGATCAACTCGTAATTTAAATCAGTGTTAAACTCACCTCCGTAGCTTAAATTATCTCAAAGCTTAAACCGTGCGTTGGGTTTAAACGGTTCTTTTCAAAATGGCCAAATATTTCGCATAAATCATGATTGATATTATGGACCTAAGTGCATTAATAATTATACGTCACTTTTCAGCTTTCCCTGTTATAAAAAGCTATGCAAATGATGAATATTTTGTTTTCGTTGTGTCGTCTTGAAAAGAGTGGTACAGTCGTTAATATCTACAATTGAGACTACAATTCACCTTGTAATTTCAATAGGAAATTCCAGTAAACACATAACTCCGGGATAGCTTGGAGTTCATTCAACCGTCTGTGCAATTAAAAGAAATCCTTTCGCTAATTATTGCACTCGACGACAGCTGATCTTATTGGTGTTAAGTGGTTACAGACATCACAACCTGAGTGCGGAGAACCACTATGAGACACGGCGTGGAAGCAACATTTAGATTTAGACCATTGGAACTTTAGAATTATAGAGACCTATTTCGAAATTTCTGGATATCGACTTTAATTCAAAAATTGATCTAGAACGACCTTTTTCAGCGACTGTTAATAATCAAATTACCAAAAGTAGCTTATAAAGGGACACGCTTATCTATCGGTCTCTTTCACTACGTTCCCCTCCTCTACGTCTTTTCGGTTTGAAAACTTTATTCGATGTTTTCCAAAAAATACATATTTTGAGTTGGGTCTCTATAATTTTAAAGGTGCGATTTATATTGTGTGACAGCTGTACCACTCTTGAACCCGGAACCCATCGATTCGCTTCATAACAGAAGTAATTTTTAGTCATTAAATATATAAAATCCAATTTTAACATTCCAGAGACGACCGCCTGATAATTCGTTCTACGTTAAAACCTGTAATAAAAATCCTAAGAAAACAAAATGGTGGTATCATGGTGAGTGAAGCAAGATTTTATTTTTCATTGTCCATTCGTATCATATATTGCAACATCAAACCGTCTTTATCTTAAGACTTGAAGTCATTTACATTAGAGATATCCAGATACCAGCATCGAATTTCACCACACCGATATTAATGAGTGATCGTGATGTGAAAATTTGAAATGGTTTTAAAACATATTTCGTGGGTAGAACAAAAAAAACATGAATATAAATAAAATTAATAAGAGCTTAAAACCCGTGCATAACTCATATTATACATTAAAAAAAAGTAGCAATCGAACGGAGACATTTAACCCCATATCTACTTTATGTAATACTATCAAAATTATTCCGCTTTTTTCACCCACCACAATTACCCACTAAATTATAAATTCAAAAGTATATTTAATAAAGATGGGCGCGAAAATACGAGAATGACAATACTAAATTCAAATGTTGTTTTTTTTTATTGCGTTTCGACAAAAAGTAAAATCAAAAAAACTAAGGAGTCATTAAAATTGCATAAATTTAATATAATGAATTTATTCTGTACTTTTTGCGCTTCGATAAGACGATACGAACGGTATCTATGAAAATACAATGAATATTAGATACCGCTCACCTCGACAAGTAGCGCCGAGATCTGACGCAGCGAAGCCATCATTGACCGCTCTCTCAATTATTCCAGATGATTCGGTGTAGCAAGCCATGCGGTTCATTCTATCGAACATGGATGATTAAATCTCAGTATGTGATAAGTGTTATAATAATGAGGATGTACGGTGCGCGAACGAGTCCGGGACGGGGCGCGTCGAACGACGGACTTATTGTCCTCAACAAGGATCAAAATGTCCGTCACAAACGCGATCATATCGCACATACAGAGCTATAATGTCACTTATGCGATTCTTGCCTGAGAAAATCAATTTTTTTTATAGTTATTAGTGAGACGTTTGCTTTTACTGATACTCTTCCCCCTGAAGCTCTTCCCCAACTTACGCAATAAAAAAAAAAATCTTTAGTAGAGAAGAACTTATATAACAGTAATAAAATGTTGATTTTTCAAATTCTTCTCCTGAAAAATTACATAATTTGCATAAGTGATGTTATAGCACTGTATGTGCGATATTAGCTGATCGTTTAAAATTCATAAACGTTGATTTGCACGGGACGAAATTCGGAGCGGGCTGAGGAACGTTGTTGTCCAGAGCTAACGAAGGCGACGCGAATTTAGTGATGTACAGGCGACAGCGATAATGGCACGACAGACTTGCGGACAGACAACGTCCCCTCGTGCGATGGAAGCTGATTCTCGTTGTCCGTGAACGAAGTCAAAATTGAGATTAAGTATGGTGTGGTTGTAATATGTAATTAAATTGTATAATATTAATGTGTCTCGTTGATAAGTTTTAATTTATCCTGTAAAAAAAAAACATTTGCAAAATTATGATTGTTTCTTGTGATTAAAAGGCTCGACGCTGGGGCCGGCTCGAGTCGACCGGTGTTGTCAGAGCAAAATATTCGGTGGCTGTAGTAGTAGCATTTCGTTTGAGTAGCGCAGATTCAACTCAAGTTTTTTTTTTGTTATTTTACATTTAATATGTTTTTTTTTTATATATTTATTTTCATAATTTATGTTTATAAAAAATTAAATCGTATTCGGCATACAATGATAAATGAAAATGCTACTGTTTGTTCATACGACATACTCTTGTTTAATTAACTGTACATACAACTTACCTTTAGTTAATGTAATTATTCAAATCTTGTAAATTTTAGTTTATAAATAATCTTTAACGTTACGATTTATTATTTGATCCAAATGAACTTGCATCTGTTTCATCTTTTTACCTCGAACCGTCCAAATTAGTCAAGTTAATGAATGCTGATGATTTTCAATAAAGTCTGCACTAAAGAAGCATGCGAAGGAAACGGAAAATTTTCGAATCCGGATAAATCTTCAGTTTTGACTCACATTAATTTCAGCTCGATATAAAAGTCGAAAGTCTAGTTCACAGATCATTAAAGATAAAAGCCAAATTGAAGAAGACATTATTTATAACTTTTATTAATTTCAAAATCAAAACAATGAAATACATGTTCGTAAAATATTTTTTCTCGAAACTGAAATGAAACAACAAAATTAAGACAAGTAAAAGACACAACCTATTGTTCCCTTAGCCCTTTTCTTTAAACTGTGAATTTTTTAAATAACACTATACATTTCCGTTCTAAAGGTTCGGCATTTCAATCAGTAAACTAATGTAACAAGCGAACAACAAAAAAAATATTTAATTTATTAAATCAAATAAATTGTTACGCAAACTATCATTACCGCATTTTAATTGGACCGTAAAACAATAACCCACGAATACACTAGTAAAATGTAATTATGTATGATAATTGAATTGCTTTAGTTATGTTGTGGCGTGCCTTGTGTACCTCTCAATCAAATATTAAAAAACAAAAATCTCTGACATTTTTAATTCAGTACCAAACATTAAATGAGTTGGAAAGTCATTAGTTAAGAGCTTGAAAACATTTGTTTTTGCATCATACAATTATATGTTAATATTTTTGGATTTTATAAAAGCTTAATAAAAAAAAATGTTGTGGCCAACTTACTCATGCCTTGTGCCCATGTAGAGGGCGTATGCAATAGTTCACGAAAACGAAGACAACGCTGTTTTATTTTAGGTAATTTATGCAGGGGAGAAGTAAGGAGCACCGTCTTGTGTAGGGGACAAGTTGAAAGTGTTGACCTGTAATCATCAAGTTGTAGTTCGGAGATTCACCGACATAGCGCTAGTGTTGGAAGTGGAGTGCGGCAGTTTAAATCTCCACTTGCTACTGTAGCGCCACCTTAATTAGCTCCCTTTCAACGGACAGTTTTTAATACACTGAGACCTTACTTCTTACTTACCTCTACCCTCAACAAAATAGTTTAATGCAACTAAATACAAACACGCACGCGTCTCAAGTAACGTAACTGACTCACGTACTCACAAAATACACAAGTATTCATGCTCGTTGATGCCGCAATCGAGCACAATTACTGACTCGCCTTAGGGATTGGAATTGCTTTATCTATTAACTTTCTCTTTTTATTAAAAAAAATCTTGTAAATGTGCGAAAAAAACGTTTTAATTTTTATTTTTAAATTGGTAACCCTAAGGTTTGTCAGTGACTTGTAAAGAAATGAGAAAAGATCGATTGATGAACAGGATACGAGGACGGTGAACTGTTTTGTGCTTCTCTAGTTATGTTCAGATTTTGTTAAATGAATATTGTTAGTTTTTTTTGTCGAAGCAGTTGTCTCGCTTCCACAAACGGTCCATATACACAGCCTGTATATACGGAACGTGAGGTGTGTTCAGGAGCGCTCACGATTAGCAGCCTGACACCAATATTTTCATTGCTAATGGAACGAGTGATATGCGAGTTAAAATTATCGTCTGACTGACTAATTTGAAAACATAAACCAGCAAAGATTAATTACATTAAGCAATTTTAGACCAAAAATATTACGCAGTTTATTTTTTAATCCCTTTTACTCTTTTTCGTATATTTTTTTGCCATTTGTAAACTTAGGTTTATATAGAGAGCTACCAGACATTCATGTATTAGGTTGTTTATTTTAGTATAACAACACATTCCTGTAATAATATTGATTCACCGATTTTATTTGCCTTTTATGTATCAAAATAAACAAATGCTTAATTTATTTAAATAAACGTAATAGTCATAACACGTCTTATCACTTGATTTTACGGGAAGATTTAGAGAATGGGCAAACGAGCGTACGGCCCTCCTCTTGTTAAATTGTTACCAGACTCCAAGTGCCTATTTCTGCCGTGAAGCAGTAATGCGTTTCGGTTTGAAGGGTGGGGCAGCCGTTGTACTGTTAAACTGAGACATTTGAACTCGTGTATCAAGGTGGGGGCATTTACGTTGTATATGTCTATGGGCTCTGGTAATCACTGAACACTAGGTGAGCGATGAGCTGGTCCACCTAGCTAAGCAATAAAACAAAGGACGCTACAGTGTGATACTGCCTTGAGGCACGAGGTCTGCGGATTCTTCGAACCGAACCGCACAATTACTTCGCAGCAGTAAGAGAAAGGGTGGTCATTAGTACCGATATTTTAAGCTTTATTGAAAATTCATTAATAAAACCTTCATATGTTTCAATGTGATTTTTTTGTTTTATTTTATGTTATTCATATTGGAACCAATGGAAACAAAAGAATTGACGCTTGCATTTTTGACCTGATTTAGAATAGATGCGATGGAATACAAAAATATGATCTATTTTTCTATCTTAAACTTATGGAAATTGAAAACAATAACTTTAATAAACTTAAACTAAATGATTAAAATTACTAAAAACTTTTTGTTTTGTACAAGTACCACTCAACGGTTAACTGTCCTATTTTTCTTAAAAATGTTTTTATCTACTTTAAGCTTATTATTACAAATATCATATATCTGATAGTACTAGTAAATTGGTAGGTATACATAAAATCGTTTTGAATAAAAAGTATGAAGTTCAATGGAGTTGACATTAAACTGATGATTCGTGACAAAAAAAAAACATGAATAATGAAAAAATAATAATTTAATTTATTCAGAGATAAATAAATTTACTTTATACTAGGCTGTTGTTAATTTTGTACATAATAAGAAAACACAATAGGTATTATAAATTTATGTATTTACAGCTAACATTTAATCTAAGTTCGAACTTTTTAAGATCTAATTACATTATACATTCACATTTTTAACACAACCAATGGCCAAAAGTAACGCAAATGACGATAAAAATACAATATATTTTTATCACAGATAATAAAGATATTTAGCGGAGCGCCAACTATATTAATTACAGCACAATATTATTATTACATCAACATAAATATTATAAACGTGAAAATTTGTATATTTCAATGTTTGTCAGTCTCAGTCGCTACAATAGTGCAACGGGTTTGAAAATAACAAAAGATCGTTTATAACCTGGATTAAATTAAAAATATTATATCACGCACATCCCTATTTGTTATCCCTCGCGAGTCTTTGAGGGGAATGTATGCGGGCAGGGCGGAAGCAGTCGCCGCCGGTCGATCACTGTGCTTTAATTAGTGAATGATTATTATCCTAATACCCGATCCTGCGGACCGAACGGTAAACAGTCGACGTCGCCCTTAACACGTCATTTCGGATCCTCCCAATCCACTAACGGTGCTTTTAGGTACCGCAAGCACCGGTCACAGTTTTCGTCGAACCCGTCGCTTGCGATGAAGGGTTCGGCGAGTTATAACCCACAGACAGTCTACTGAGTTGCTCGCCGAATCTTCTCAGCGGGTCGCGTTTCCGATCCGGCGATAGATTCTGCGAAGCACTGCTCTTGCTAGAGGTGGTATTAGCAACGTCGCCAGGTTTGAGCGCCATGAGGTCACCTTGTCGTACTCTGAATGAGATGATAGGTACTGGACCTATAGCCATTAGCCAGATTGGAGCGAAATTAGTATGAAAGCTATTTTTGTTTTCACTTTATGATATTGACAAAACATTTTCGTTACCGCCCGCTTACTAAAGGGCGCTAGAGTAATTATTACGCACGCGTTACATAGGCTGGAGACGCCTCTAGAAGTGAGTATAAAACCTAGAGCATACCACCATTCTCAAGTTTGCAAAAATACCCGGAATGAATGGAATCGAACAATTAGTAGGTACCTACCTACTTTACCTATCGAGATCGTTTCTAAAAAAATATTTAAGATGATACCCACTAATTTTTGATTTTAAAGGAATCTAGTATGTAACAAGCCTAGCATTTTTTTCTATTCACCCCCTATGCCGTTTCTATTAACCCAGTAATCATCATTCAGATAATTAAAACACATAAAATTATAAAATAACAATTAGACTCATTTGAAAATGATGTTAATATTTATTTCAGCCTTTTAAAAAAATGTAAACAATCGAATCCAAAGCTATGGATCGTGCGTGTTCACCCCGTTTTACGGTATATTACATACAGTGTTATTTTGAAATATTTTATTTTTATTTTGAATTATAACTCAATTAAGAACTTTATGCTGTCATTTTCAAGGAACAAAACAAATATCAAATTTAAATAACTATCACTTTATTAAAACAATCTGTACATTTTTTATTAGAATTAGAATCGATATAAAATTAGCAACCCTGATTCAAAATGATATTAAATTTAATACCGACATCACAAAATGAAGTTCAATATAATTTATTTCTCTATTACATTACAAATTCAGACTAGAGTCAAATGAAGGTATTTAAGTAATTGCAATAGTTTCCGAAACTGAGGTTTGGATTACCTTCATCTAATCAGAAAATAATAAAATATTCATGTACTCATCTAATTTCAGTTTTAATACGTTAACATTTTATTTAACCTATCAAATCAATCTTGAAGGCGAATAGAATGCGTGCGGGCTTCAATTAAAAGTTCGAAGATTAAAATATAGTTTTTTTTATTTATTTATTACAAAGACAAATGAACGAGCTCAACGTTCACCTGTGTGCATAGTTGCGGTTTTATTTAACGTTCTTGATAGCGTAAAAGTTAGCTCTAATTTGTATGGAGTTGGAACGTTTGCCTACGTTTGCCGCTAGGGGCGCTGTTCGATCGCTTATATATGGCTATCGAGAACGTAAAAAAACTCTCCCTTAGAAATAAGGTGACACTCTACAAAACTTGCATACGCCCCGTCATGACCTATGCAAGTGTAGTGTTCGCTCACGCGGCCCGCATACACTTAAAATCCTTCCAAATCATTCAATCCCGTTTTTGCAGGATAGCCGTCGGAGCCCCGTGGTTCGTCAGGAACGTCGACCTCCATGACGACCTGGACTTAGAGTCCATCAGTAAGTATATACAGTCGGCGTCCATGCGCCACTTCGATAAAGCGGCACGACACGAGAACCCTCTCATCGTGGCCGCCGGTAACTACATTCCCGATCCTGCGGACAGAATGGAAAGCAGTCGACGTCGCCCAAAACACGTCATCTCGGATCCTCCTGATCCACTAACGGTGCTTTTAGGTACTTCAAGCACCGGTCACCGTTCTCGTCGAACCCGTCGCTTGCGACGAAGGGCTCGACGAGTAAATTAACTCTCAGACACAGCCCACTGAGTTTCTCGCCGGATCTTCTCAGTGGGTCGCGTTTCCGATCCGGTGGTAGATTCTGCGAAGCACTGCTCTTGCTAGGGTTCGTGTTAGCAACATCGTCAGGTTTGAGCCCCGTGAGCTCACCTACTAAAGTTAGGGTTACGCTGACATAGCCGCTAGGGCTATCAGCTTAGGTAGGAAAAAAAAAAAAAAAAAAAAAAAAAAACGCAACTGTGCACACTGGATTTGAGTTGTCACCGGAGACTATAGCTATACCTATACCTACCTTACACATGAGATTCAGATATCAATAATATAGTATATAGGTATAGTCATTACAATTTTTATTGCATAGATAAGTAGACGAGCTCACCGCCAACCTAGTGTTACTGGAGCCAATGAATATTTAAATATAAGTGCCGCCACTCACCTTAAGACAAGAGTTCAAAGTATCAGTTTTACAGTAAAACAGTAACTATACTGAGATCTTAGAACTTATATCTCAAGGTGGGTGGCGCATTTAAGTTGTAAATCTCTATGGGCTCCAATAACCACTAAACACCAGGTGGGCTGTGAGCTTGTCCACCCATCTAAGCCACATACCCACAGCAAACACCCTTCAATCTGAAATGCATTACTGCTCCACAGCAAAAGTAGTCGAGCTGGCGGTAGCCTACTACCGATTTGGTATGTATGGTTAGTAAAATGATGGTAGGCTGCCTACCCTTGAGGGCTCACAAGACACCTTTTAATTAGTAAAATGACCGCTCAACCTATTTTATTATTTGGTTTTACCTGAATGTTTTAAGAGGTTAAGGTATCCACTTTTCAGTTTCTGGACCAGTTGCGATACACCCTAGTCTCCAAAATTAATTTACAACACACCTACAACATTTTTTCACTAACCCATAAAATTGTTTAAGTCACAACTTCACTTAACTGACTTCAAAGTTCCATTAATTAATTAGTCCTTGAGTTTTCTTCCCTTTCAATGCATGGAGTGAATTATTGAAGGCATTTTCTTCAAGTAATAATCATGATCATACCTTGTAACTAAAATACCATCAGTCACTGCAACATGGCCATCTGCTGAATAATCAATGTTATCACCTTTCATTGTGGTCATTTTGCCATCAACGGCTTTTAGAATGGCATCTCCAGCACAAATATCCCACTTCTTAATAGTAGTTACATGAAGATAAAGATCGTAAGTGCCATTCACAACTTCCATTACCTTGAATCCTGCTCCAGCAGCTTTGGAAACATTGGACTTGTCTCCAAAAGCACTTTTGGCTACAGTGGCAACTTTTCCAGGATGTGATCGAGAAATTACCACTCTAGGATGTTCCCTGTTTTCTTCTTTCTGTAGAAAATTCATAGTGTCATAAAATTTGCGTTCAAAATAATTATTGCATCAGAATATTTTGAGTGAATTAAGTAATCATCTTATTACTAATTTTCGAACACACATCCCTAATCGAAATTTTGTTTTTGGGATAAAACTGTCAAATTTTAGTGTTAATTTTGCAATTCACAAATAAGCTTATAACATTCTTTAATTTATGTGTTCAAAGTGAAAAATGCAACTTACATGCGGTACAAGTGGCATATTAGCTGATGTTTTCTTAGTATACCATGCCCAATATGTTTGCTGTGTGAATGGATAATGGATGACTCCTATTATTGGCACTCCTCTTATAGCAACACATACCATTGTTGTAACATATTGGTACAGTTTCTCTGAAACAATTTAGATTTGCTTCGTGGTAGGCACATTGGGAAGATAAACAGATGTACTGATATATATATATATATATATATATATATATATATCTATCAGTACATCTGTTTATCTTCCCAATATATATATATATATATATCAATCTTTATTCACACATCCTACAACTAGTAATCTATCTATTAAGTAAATAAGCACATCACTTAAGAACAGCTGGACTAATTTGTAATTACAGAAATTTTTATGTCACCAGATGTGTTTTGATGTCTATGGAATGTGACAACTGCATAGCACCAGGTTGTACCATGAGATCATTCTCCAAACTGCAATAAAACCAATATATAAAACTGAAAAATTAATAACACCAAAGCCATCAAGAAGTTCAAATCATATAATATATGAACCTAAATTTTAAAATATTCTTATGAATAGTTTTTTTTGCCTAGAATACTAATATTCTTGAGGGATTTTCCTAGGTTCACCGTTCTCGTAGTGTAAGTGATCATTGCAAACCTACATTCAGCTCCATTAACTAACAATAAACAACACCTGTATACTCCTGGGTGGCATCTAATGGGTCGATCCAAACAACAACATCTTTAGCAAGCACAAGCTCATCAAGCATTTGCTCAATGTTCAGATTCCCGGGGATGTCGGGCTCCAAGTCGAAAGCAGGCACCTCCTCGCAGCTACTATCACTCTTCGAATGCTCCTCAGAGACCACATCGATATTATTAAAAGTGTGTTTTAAACCATAATACATAGCGCAATGCGATGCATAATCAACATCAGTTACAGGGTCGTTGGCGCCTTCCAAAGTTTTACCCTTACTCTTAACATTCAAAATATGATTTTTTCCGTCCAATACTTTCTTGCCTCCTCCTTCGGCGGCTAAGATAGCGGCTTTTAATAAACTCTTTAAATTAACTAAGTGACTCTTCTCTGTAGGATAGCTAGATGTTCCGGATCGCCAGTATATTATCAGAAATAATACAAAAGCCAATGTGAAACAAGCGAACTTGTTAATTCGTAATGTCCCACCGAGATTCATTGCAGTTTCGTAGCGCTTAAGTTAGAATGTTTATATGGTTTATAGTGCTTAAAAACGGAAGATTGCCTTTTATATTTGTAGTTAGGAAACTTATTTGGAACAACTCATTGGCAGAAACTTTATGACATAATTTATACAAACAAGAAATGGTTTTATGAATTTAGATTACATACTTCATTAGAAAAACAACTGTTTTTTAGTTTAATTTGACACTAGCACTAGAATTGTTTGCCTCCCACGGCTCCCACCCTCCATACTCCCACCCATTTTTTTTAGGGATTTTATGACCTGGTAACTAAGACCTTTACGCCAAGTCTTATTTTAATTTTAGAAAAAACTTATTTTATATGAACAATTATATTATTATGAAATGAAATGAAATTGATTAATATGAAACATGGCATGAAACGAAAAGAAAACGAAATGAAATGATATGAAATGAGATGATATGGGATGAAAGATAATCTCAGTAAAATGGTGGTCATTTACTGAGACTTTTTTAATAGACTTTTTGAAGGATCCCGAGAAGTTACGTTCAGCGGCTTTGTTTCATTTTCCCACATTTGTACACTTTCACAAATGAGTCGACTATTATCAAAGCCGGCAATGTGACTTTTGGACAATTAATGGTAAATCAGAAAAACGAATTATTGACTTTGTATTCCATTGGCAGTCACAAAACTCTTCGGAACGACATCTTAGATAAATAACAGGTTAAGTATTAACCTTTAATGCAGGTTTTGAACCGTATTCTTTAAAGGAGACGATTATATTCAAATCAATCTGTATTAACATATTAATAATTTTTTTTTGTCCAAATGCACAGATTGCCACCTTTGATAATAGACGACTCAAATACTAAACAGTTAATAAACCACCGTTGAAGAAACACTAAATAGACAAAATAAAACCAATCACATAAATTTACTCCTCAGGATCTTCCAAAAAGTCCACTGAATAATCTTAGTAAATGACCACCATTTTACTGATATTATTTTTCATCCAATATCATCTCTTTTCATTTAGTTTCATCCCAGTTGATTAATGTCTCAAATTAATCATCTTCATTTCATTTCATTCCATTTCATTTCACTCCATAAAAATAATAATAAAATTAAAATAAGACATGACTTAAAAGTCTTAGTTACCAGGTCATAAAATCCCTTTAAAAAAATCTATGCCATCGTAAATTCGTAATTACTAATTAATCTCACTTTTTGGCGGGAAGTCAAACCTATTAGGCGGAATTTTTTGAAAGAAAATTTTCACAAATTGTTTTTACCAGGAATTTGTAACCAGGCATATAATCTCACTATTTATAGGTGAGCTTCAACATGAGGGGCAAGCGCAAAAAGCGCAAAGCCGACGATCTACATCAAGATGTGGCAAGTGTCGACGACTCAGATACTTCGACCGATACTGCTGAAACTGATAAGTATACTATTTATAAATCGGAAAATTACTGCCGTCAGTATCCAGAAGATGGCGGTAATTTTGAATATATTGTAATATATGAAAGTTCCGAAACCAGGCCAATAGGCGACAGAGACCTCATGTCCCTTGGCGCTTCATTGAAACGAGGCAACAAGGGCATAAAAAGATTTAAGAGAATAAACAAATACAAAATCGGAGCTATATTCGAGCGGCCAGGGTTAGCTAATAGCGCCCTATATAATACCAAAACATTAAAGGACCTGCACCTAAAAGCATCAATTCCCGCTTTACTCACTGAAACTACTGGTGTAATTCGAAATGTTCCCACTTATATGTCGAACAAAAACATATATAATGGATTATCAAGTTCCAGAGATGTAGTTTCCGTGCGTCGACTTATGCGTCGAGGCCGCGATGAGGACGGCAAATCGTGTTTGCTGCCCACCCAAACAGTTGCCTTAACTTTCGCCTGCCCTACATTACCAGACAGTGTCGATATAGATTCATGGTACTTCGAGGTAAGCCTATACATTCCACCAGTTAGCCAATGCCTGCGTTGTCTACGCTACGGTCATATCGGCAAATTTTGTAAGAATTCGCAAAAATGCACCATCTGCGGTGAAGAACACCTATACAGAGACTGCCCTAAAGATCCCAAGGAAGCCATTTGTGTTCACTGCAGTGGCAATCACATAGCAATTTCTTCAGATTGCCCTATTAAGAAAAAAAAAATTGAAGAAAATAGAACTAAATACCAAAAAGTTGCATACGCCGATTTATTCAATGAGAAGTCTTTTCCAACATTAAACAAGTCTAAACCAACTGATAATATAAAAAACCTCCTACAGTGCGATGACTTTGTAAACTTACTTATTTCTTCTATTATCAAAATAATATCTCTCAACAAGTCTGACGAAACGCCTGTTACTTCTGCAGGCATCAAAAGCATTCTATTAGATACTTTCAGTACAAACAAAAACAGAAATAAACTTAAAACCACTTAATTTTTTTATGGACCACTTGAACATAATTCAGTGGAATGCTCAAAGTCTATCTAGTAATAAACATGCTTTTACATATTTCCTTTACAATAATGATATACATATTGCTTTAATTTCTGAAACATGGTTAAAACCCGAAAAAAAATTTCATATCAAAGGTTACAAAATAGAAAGATTAGATATTGGTAGCAACCATAATGGTGTTGCTATACTTATAAAAAATAATTTAAACTATATTAGATTAAATACATTACATGATGATTCTTTGCAGAACATAGCTATTAGATTACAGTTCAACAATGAAGAAATCTCTATTGTTAGCTTCTATAGTCCTACTTCAGCTGCCTCGCAAAATTTTACTTATACACATATCAATAATTTGATTGATTCTCTTCCAAAGCCCTTGCTATTGGCAGGTGATTTTAATGCTCATCATACAATGTGGGGTTGCACTTCGAATAATGGTCGTGGTACAACACTACATAGTATTATTGAAGATAGTGATCTTTGTATACTCAATGATGGACAAGCCACCACTGTGGGTTCCCACAAATGGCGTCCCAATGCATTAGATCTCACAATTGTTTCATCATCACTATCACTTCGTTGCAACTGGTCTGTTCACAATGATCCAATGGGCAGCTATCACTTGCCAACTGTCACTAGCATCTTGTTCAGCTATTCTGAAAATACAAATAACAAAGCAAGTCAGGGTAATTTTTCCAAACCAAGCTACATAAATGTTGACTGGTTCAAGTATAAACAAATTGTTGACTCCAAAATTTTAGATCACACTTTCGATTTTTCCGATCCCATTCTTTCATACACCATTTTTTGTAATATTTTATTGGAAAGTGTCAATGATGCTAACACGAAACCAAAAAACATAACCTTATCACACAACACAAATCACAAAAAAAGGCTATGTCTACCTTGGTGGAATCAGACCTGTACTGCTGCCATAGAACAGTGTCGCAAGGTTTATTTGCAATTCAAATCAGATCCTTCTATGGAAAACTATATCTCATTTAAAAAACAACAAGCACTTAAAAAACTTTCACTTAATAAAGAAAGAGAAGCTTCTTGGACAGCTTTTTGTGAGTTACTCAACAGACAAACGCCATTATCGACCATCTGGAAAACAATAAGAAAATTTAACAAAACCTATCACAACAATAATATTAAAAGCTCTACAAATAGCAGTTGGATACAAGATTTTTTAAATAAATTTTCATCAAACCCCCAGTCACAGGTCAATTTCAATATCCATGTATCAAACACACATACACACAATGAATTTCTTACTAAAAGTTTTACTTTACCTGAACTACATAGTGCTCTCAACTCTAGACGCGATACGGCCTTTGGTTTGGATAATATTTCATACAAAATGCTAAAGAATCTCTCAGTTGACGTGAAAAAAATGTTAATTCTCATATTAAACCTACTTTGGAATGCATCTCTGATCCCACCGGAGTGGAAAATTGATTGCCTTGTACCAATACTAAAACCAGGCAAAGATAACACAAATCACAATTCATACCGACCTATAGCTCTGACATCTTGTTTTGGTAAACTTTTTGAGCAAATGTTAAAACAAAGATTAGAGTTCTATATAGAATCAAATAAATTATTACCTTCAAATCAATTTGGTTTCCGTAGAGGTTTTTCTGCTGCTGAAAGTATGAATAATCTTTACTTAGATATTCATAGTGCATTTGCATATAACAGATTCCTTGTCTGTGTTTTTCTTGATATTGTTGGAGCATTTAATAATGTTGACCATAAAGTTCTCACTAGAGAGCTATTGACTCTTGGCATACCTGTTAAAATAATTGCTTGGATTTTTTATTTTTTACATGGCCGACAAGTATATGTTAAATTTAATAATAATTTATACGGTCCAAAACTCTCTTATTTGGGAGTTTGTCAAGGTGGAATACTTAGTCCATTATTGTTTATTCTGTATATTCATAAATTAAATATTGTTCTTGGTCCAGAAGTCACAAACTTACAATATGCTGATGATTTAGCTGTGTACTGCTCAGAATCTAACATGGTAATAGCAGAAAACAAATTAAACACAGCTTTAAAAAAATTAAAAGTTTACTTTAATTACTTAAAATTGGATATAAGTTTGAGTAAATCGAAAGTAGTGGTTTTTAGTAGATCTAGAAATTTATGTGCTAACTTATATTATAATGATAACTTAATCCCTATGGTAGATGAATTTAAATTTCTTGGTGTAATATTTACCAAGAATTTATCTTGGAATAAGCATGTTTATGACTTGTCAGACAGAGCTTCTAAAGCCTTCAATATTCTTAAGCCTCTTGCAAGGACATCATGGGGTGCTGACCCTAAAATTTTACTTATGTTGTACAAATCTATAGTCCGATCTCATTTTGAGTACAGCTATTTTTGTTACGCATCAAATTCCATTCTTATTAAAAAGCTTGAAATTATCCAAAACAACAGTTTGCGATTAATAACTGGTGCCATGAAAACCACACCAATAATATCTATGCAAGTAGAATGTAACGTCCCACCATTACATCTAAGATTCAAATTTTTAAAATTTAAATTTCTTCTTAAGCTCTTTGCTATTTCACATCATGCACTACTGCGAAAACTTCAGCATTCCCAAACTATTCCTTCTTCCATTAATTCCCCAAAATACCCTTTCATTCTTCTTCACTTCTCGAATTTTATGGCGTTTGTTGAGCAATATAACATTTACAAAGCAGTTGATAAATGGGCTTGTTATGAAGATACATTTGAGAGTAAATTCTGTGCTATGCGTATATCTATAAATAATGACCTTAAATCTAAAGAAGACTTTGATCAACACATAACCGAATGGCCTGATTTTCACTGTATTTATACTGACGCCTCAAAATCAGATCAAGGAGTATCACTAGCCTATTATCACAACAATATTAAGGTTGGATATGGATTTGGTTTACCACCTTCATCCAGCATTTTCACAGCAGAAGCACTTGCTATATTGCATGCCTTGAAATATATAAAAGAAGACATATGTGCCAGAAAACAGAATAAGTGGCTTATCGTCAGTGACAGTATGTCAGTTCTTTCCAACCTTCAAAATAATTGCTTTAGCAATAGAATAAACCATGTCATCTATCATATTAAAAAACTTTGGACGGATTTGCGTAACCAAAATATCACTGTTGAATTCACATGGACTCCAGCACATTGTGGAGTGGTGGGCAATGAAAAAGTTGATAATTTTGCAAAATCAATAAATAACTTGGGTGGCCAGATTAAAAATATTTCAATTCCATGGCAAGACCTAATTCCTGATATTTGTCAACAAATTAATAAAGATTGGCTCGAAAACAGAAGGCATATGAATGAAACCAAAGGTAAATGGTATGCTGAAATAAATAATGAAATCGGTATTAAACCCTGGTTCGCTAGGAGCAAATATTTCTGTAAAAGGAAGTTCTACACACAGATTTGTAGACTGAGATTTGGTCATTGCAAATTTAGCGCTCACCTTTACCGAATGAAAATAACTTCATCACCAAATTGTAATAAATGCTCACTAAATGAAGAACAAACTTTACATCATATTTTTTTCACATGTCCAGCTTTTAATATTCATCGCATCCTATTTATTGATAAACTGCAAGAGGTTTATAAGGATAGCATCCCGCCTTCTCTTCAAGAATTGCTTAAGTGCCCTGCAAGTTTTAGAGCAGTATATGAATACATTACCTCTACTTTCGGAGACTTATAATGGAGAACACAAATTTTGACTTTATAGTCAGATTATCCAAGAAACACGATTGCGACAACTCTCAACCGAAACAAAAGGGGAAAAAAAAAAAAAAAATCTGAATAGAAATTTACACGGATTTGAAAAATATTTATAAATGAAGAATACTAAAGAATTGGCTTTTTTGCCTTGAAACATAAAATTATATATGAAAATATTAAACTTAAGAATTGGCTGTATGGCTTAGTTCCTTTGCCTTTCTCTTCGAGAAAAACCTTACTACTACTACTACTAATTAATCGTAAAGTAAATTTTGGAAAGCGCGGGAAACTTCGTTTATGGTAGACGTATTTTTCACGGTGGTGAAAATTTAATTTAATTTTATAGTTAAAACGCGGAGGATAAGCTGGTAGTGTAAGTTTTAGTAATATATGTAATCTTTGTATCATATTTGTGTATAGTGTCATCGTATAGTTGGTAAGTTTTTATAATTTTTGTAAATATTGTATGAACGAGCCCCCCGATCTCGATCGGGGGGATGATGGCTATGTTGGCCTGAATCTCCCCGTGGGATCATATGTAACTGTTGTTTCACAAGATGAATTTGATAAAATGGATACGGATTGTTCCTTATCATCTCAGACAGGTGAAGGAAGTCGTAAACGAACACGTTATCTACGCCTTTGTCGGCAGTGTACGAAAAGGAGAAATAAGAAAGGTGGTTCTAGCGGTGATTACTGTCAGTGCGAAAGTTTATGCAATATGGAAGATGAGTCAATTTTAATAAAAAAGATTACTTCTAAAAGTTCTAAACCTATATCTCAATCGACGTCATCTTCACACTCGCAAAATAATAATAATTCACATAAAACGTCCTCTCAACCATCAACATCTTATACGGAAAATTCAAATATCTCTCAAGACTCTAACGCGGGAAATTCAAATATCTCTCAAGACTCTAACGCGGGAAATTCAAATAACACGAAAACTACAGTAACCAATACAGACTCCCGTTGGATCGGCCGGACTGAATATGTTCTTACTGATGTTTCCCCTTATTTGATACACGTTCAACGTATACAAAGTTCACCTGATGACGGGACCGTTCTCCATCCTATAACTTTTGGCAATTTTTTAAAACAGAACAAATTTGAAAATATTATTCCCGGTAGTGTAAAACGTATAGGAAGAAATAGGTGCGTAGTTGGCTTTTCCGATTACAAAGACGCCAATAACTTTCTTAACTGTAATCTTTTAGAAACGAAAAAGTTAAAAGCCTTCATTCCGACTTTCAACGTAACAAGGATGGGGCTAGTTCGTGGGGTCCCTGTAGATTGGAGTGTAGAGGAAGTTCAACGAAATGTATCCGTTCCTTTAGGCTGCGGCAAAATACTTAAAATAAGACGTTTGAATCGCAAGGTGAAAATTAATGACTCGGTTTCTTGGAAACCCTCTGAATCCGTTGTAATAACGTTTGATGGGCAAGTTTTACCAAAACGGATTTTTATGTGCTATAATGCTCTTCCAGTAGAGATATATATTTTTCCTACAATACAATGCTATAAATGCTGTCGTTATGGTCATACCAAAGTACAATGTCGTTCTAAGACTCCAATATGTTATAACTGTGGAGGTCAACATGCAGGTGTCTCATGTGACAGGTCAGATGAAGATCCTCTATACTGTGTAATGTGTAAAGTTGAAGGGTCTCATGCAGCGATAGACAAGTCATGTCCAGAGTTTGTGAGACAGACAGAAATCAAACTTAAAATGGCTCAGAGCTGCATGTCTTACGCAGAAGCCAGTAAATGTTTTCCTTCTGTTAAGCCTTCATACGCAGATGCACTAAGCTCAACAATTCCAGAAGTACCGAAACCTGCATATGTTCCCACACCGAAGTCTGCATCTCGTAACAATTTTATTAATTCATCTTATAAAAAGACAGTATTTTTAAAACCTCGCTCTCCTCCTAAGCATCAATATGGTTATGATCGTGTTGTTCATAAAAATTTATTAAAAGATTTCCAGGTTTCAGAGCCTAAAAATGGCTGTGCTCTGGTAGATAAAAGTAAAGAGGAAGAAAACTCTGATGTCTTAGAAATGATACTAGCTTTATTAAGTACTTTAATAAACTCAAACTTACTAAAACCGTCCCACGTTGCCTCTATTAATGAAAAAATAAAATCAATTAATGTTAATAAAAATAATGGATTGCAAAATAATTCAATGGAATTGCAGGAGTATTGTTCCAAAGAAACATGATTTAATATATTTGTTAAATAAACATTCTCCTGTTGTTGTCGCATTATCCGAGACGTGGTTAAAGCCAGGATACCTATTTAAGGTCCCTGGATATACCTGCTTACGTGATGATAGATACGATGGCTATGGTGGTGTAGCATTACTCGTCAGGAACTCAATTGATTTTTCTAGAATATCGTTTTCTTCATTAATCTCTAATGATGCCATTAATATTGTCGGCATCAAAATTTATAATATTTCTATAGTTTCCATTTATCTCGCTCGTTCCTCTTTTATTATTCTCAATAGCATTAATAATTTACTCTCTTCACTTAGTGATCCATTCCTACTATTAGGTGACTTTAACTGTCATCACCAAATGTTTGGTTGTGGCACCACTGACACCAATGGTGTACATTTAGTAGAAATATTAGATTTACAAAACTTGTGTTTACTTAATACTGGCTCACCAACCAGACGCACAAAGCCTAATGAGAAGCCTAGTGCAGTTGACTTATCAATTTGTACTCCAGATCTTGCTTCTTCTCATTCTTGGTACACCTCATCATCTACTTTTGGCAGTGATCATTTCCCGATTATCATATCCTCTCCTATTAGACGCCCTCCTTATCAAAAACGAGAACCTCGTGTGAAATATAAATTAAATAATGCTGATTGGTCTGCATTTAAGAACCTTGTCGAATCTAAAATAAAAGATTTGCCTGAATTAGTTAGCGGTGGTGAGACCAATTCTTCTAGAGCTTTGGCTACATGTTTAATAGAATCTGCCGATCAGATTTTTTCTGTTAAACGAAATCCATCTAATAAGATTCCATATCCTCCATGGTGGGATAGAGAATGTATGGATGCTGTAAGTAAAAGAAAGGTAGCTGAGAGAGTCTATGCTGCGGACATGTCCAATGAAAACTTAGATATTCTCAATGAAGTTATTTGTATTACACGTAAATTCCTCAGAGATAAAAAGCAGGAAGGCTGGAAAACATTTTGTACTTCTTTATCTCCTTCTACGTGCCCTACAGAAGTTTGGCGCAGTATTAAACGATTTCGGTCTGCTTTCAAAGAATCTTTATCATCATCTTCACTTCCCCCTTCTTTAACAAATGCCTTTTTAGACAGATTAGCTCCTCCATCAGTTGCTGAATCGATCTACTTTCCTTTAGAATCATCTTTGACAGATGACTCTTCCTCTTTAAACTCTCCTTTTTCACTACATGAATTAAAAGGTGTGCTTTCACATGTTAAAGATTCATCTCCAGGTCAGGATGGTATTATGTACTCATTTTTATCTCATCTTGGTAATAGTGCTTTAATGTATTTTTTAAATTTAATAAATTCAGTCATGGTCACAGGTAATATTCCTGAAACATGGAAGTCTCAAGAAGTTATAGCGATTAAAAAACCTAACAAACCTACCAATGATGTTGCCTCATATAGGCCTATTGCGCTGTCCTCTGTTTTAACTAAGGTTGCTGAACATCTTGTGAAGAATCGTTTGGAATGGTTTATTGAAAACAATAATTTCATAGCCAATAGTCAATACGGTTTCCGGAAGTCAAAATCTACAATAGACAATTTAGCTATATTAACCACAGATATTCGCTTAGCTTTTTCGCGCGATGAAGATATTGTAGCTGCCTTTTTGGACATCGCTGCCGCTTATGATAATGTGAACATTTCTATTTTACAACGCAAATTATTAGAGCTACAGGTTCCTACATTATTAATTCATTTTATCATCAATTTACTATCCTGCAGATACATATCATTATTCGTTCAGAAAGACGGTAATACTACTGAGTTAAAGCGTACAGTTTTTAAAGGCCTTCCCCAAGGTTCAGTACTTAGCCCACTTTTATATAACATTTATACATATGATTTAGAATCATCTTTATATTCCCACATAAATGTGTTACAATATGCAGATGATTTGCTTTTTTATTCCGTAAATAAATCTATAGATATCGCTTGCAATTTCATGTCTAATTCACTTAATAGTTTAAATGTGTGGTTAGTTAAAAATGACTTAAATTTATCCGTATCCAAAAGTTCAATAGTTGTATTTTCTAAAAAACGTACAACTCCTGTCATAAATGTGACCTTCAATGGTCAATCTCTGCCATATCAAACAAAAATTAAATTTTTAGGAGTTATATTAGATTCAAAATTGTCTGGACTTGCCCATTATGAACATATTGATATGAAATGTGCACAGCTACTTAATATCATGAAATGCCTCTCAGGTGTATGGTGGGGTGCTCATCCGTTTTCTATGAAACTTGTGTATAACGCTCTTGTAAGATCTGTTCTAGATTATGGCACATTTCTATTAGATGGTGGAAGTGTCTTGGGGAGTAAAAAACTTGATGTCATTCAGTCAAAAGCTTTGAGAATTGTGACAGGAGTGATGAAATCTTGCCCAACCAATGCATTACAAGTAGAATGCTGCGATCCTCCTTTAAAATTAAGAAGGCAATTTCTAAGCGATCGATACTTGTTCAAATCTATGCAGTTTTCTGACCATACTCTTCATGGAAAACTGCATGAATTGAACAATATTATTCAGACATCCCGTTATTGGCGTCACAAATCATTACCATGTCTAATAAAAAGCTTTCGTAAATTTTTAACAATACACAGCCACATTCATCGATCTCCATCATTATCCATATTTATGACACAATTCAATTCTTTAATTCTAGCTCCGGATATAAGATATGATATAGGTGTCGGTAAACAAGATATTCTGGAGACAAATATTCGTTTCATGAGTAGCGTTGAGGAACAAAATTGGAGTGGATGGGATTATATTTTTACAGATGCCTCTAAAATCTCTATTGATGATTGTGTTGGAGTCGGTCTAGTTCATTGGCAACATAAAATAATACAAAAGATTAAACTTCCTCCTGAATCCTCTGTTTTTACTGGAGAGTGTTTTGCTCTTTTAAAAGCTGTAGAACTAGTTATTTTATTAAAATCTAAAAGAACAATCATATTTTCAGACTCAAAAAGTGCACTACGAACTATTGAAAAATTTCCATTCCAAATGAAACCTTGTTATCCTATTATTTGCGAAATACGTGATAAGCTTTTGATATGTTCTCAAAGAAATCACACCATTATCTTTGCATGGATTCCAAGTCACTGTGGGATTAAAGGGAACGAGAAAGCCGATCAGCTTGCCAAAGAAGCTATAAAGGATGGAGACTTAGTCCCATACATTAATTATTGTCATGATTTGACTGCTCTTCCCAAAACCTATCTTTGGGAGTCATGGAATG
The DNA here is from genome assembly GCF_030269925.1 of Bombyx mori. Classification (NCBI taxonomy): domain Eukaryota; kingdom Metazoa; phylum Arthropoda; class Insecta; order Lepidoptera; family Bombycidae; genus Bombyx; species Bombyx mori. The sequence goes on along the minus strand of NC_085117.1, from coordinate 6,888,636 downwards.
ATGTTTGGTTGAGAAGCAGCAAGTTCAAAGGCAAACTTTATGCTGAAATTCAACCCTCGATCTCCAGTAAACCATGGTTCTTTAAAGCTAAAAGTTCTAAAATTGTCACTTCTATCATTTCCAGAATGCGTTTAGGACATGTATGTACACCTCATCATTTAGCAAGGCTTCGTATTGTTGATAGCAATATTTGTGAGTGTGGAGAAGATATTGGTGATCTCGACCATATTTTCTTTTCTTGTTCCCAATATGACCGCACCTCCTTTATGAATTCCTTACAATTATTACAGGTTCCGTTTCCGACTAAAATCTCCTGCCTTTTGCTTTATCCTTTATTGTATTATAATGTATTATCCTCTTTCATAATCAATAATAATATTAAGATTTAATATATTTAATTTATTTTTATTAATTTATTTCCATATCTTGTTTTTAACTAGCTTATCCTTTTGTTTCCTTTTGACGACTTTGTCGCGTGTAGTTTCCCTACCTTTCACTTGAAACTGGCATAAAGTTAAAACTATTGCCATAAAGGAAAAAAAAAAAAAAAAAAAAAAAGTAAATTTTATTGATACCATAATTTTAATTTATAAATCTTACTGGAATTAAATAAAAAATGATTTATATAGATAGTCACGACATGGTTAGTATTGGTGTAATTGTTTATTATAATTGTTTGTTAAAAATAATAGAATATAATCTGTTATTAACATAATTTGCAGGCCGGCTGGTGGACCTTGGTTATTGCCTTGCAAGTAGTTTTTATCACAACCTATTACTTATGGTCAAAAAAACGAACGAGGTCCCATGTTCTTCGCAGCAATGAGAAGCCAATTGAGTGGAACCCAAAACCATTGGTCGAGTATGATGTGGAAGTCGAGGAACCTCTAATAATGGGAACATTAAATGAAAATGTCTTAAATTTTGGTTCAACGAGTTTCTTATCTTTGGATAAAAATGAAACAATCATAGACAGCGCTTTGAAGGCTATGGAAAAGTATGGTGTAGGCTCGTGTGGACCTAGAGGCTTTTATGGCACTATAGATGTGCATCTTGAGTTAGAAGAACGCCTTGCCAAGTTCCTAGAGGTAGAGGAAACATGTGTATATTCATACGGATTCTCGACCATAGCTAGTGCAATTCCGTCCTATGCTAAACGAAAAGATATTGTTTTTGTGTAAGTTGATTTAAATAATTTTACTAATCGTATATTTTGTGCTGATAGCTATGGGAGAACACATACATGATACCTTATAAATTTATACCTACCCATTTACTTACCATTACATGAGTTGTAAGTCTCAGTTCTATAGTACAACGGCCAACAAAACCCCTTTCATACCAGAATGAATTAATGCTTTATGGCAGAAATAGTCAAGATTCAAGATGCACTACCAGTAATTGTTCAAATCATAATTTTTATTACATAATGTAATGTGTGCCTTTGGATATTGCAAGATTTGAACACCAGTGCAGTTGCACCGCTCGAAATACCCAGGGCATCTTCTGCTTCAAGTCACAATGAAATTAAAACGGATATGTTACTTATAATATTTCACATAACTCTTTACAGGGATGAATGTGTTTGGTTTGCAATACAGAAAGGTCTTGATGCATCAAGGAGCAAAATTTGTTACTTCAAACACAATGACATGAATGACTTAGAGAGGCAGCTGTTAGAAGCTTCTGAAAAGAAAGAGTTAAACTCACGGAGAAGAGCATTCCTCATAGTTGAGGCAATTTATTTAAATACTGGAAAAATGTGCCCATTAGTGAGAGCTGTAGAATTAGCTAGAAAGTTTAAATTGAGAATAATCCTGGACGAGAGTCTCTCAATTGGTGTAAGCAGCATTTCTTAAAATTGTATCTTAAGTATATTCACATAACATTAAATTGAAGAAGAATGGTTATGCAACTTTTGCTAGTCTCTGTTTTTATTATAAATATTATCAAATAATATCTAATAATCTTTTATAATAATATTGAAGTCTGTTGACTCTCATCATATCTAAGTTTTGCTTTATAGGTTTTTTTTATTGCTCAGATGGGTGGACAAGTTCACGGCCCACCTAGTGTTAAGTGGTTACTGGAGCCCATAGACACTTATGACGTAAATGCCACAACCCTTTTTTTTTTTTTTTCGGGCCGACTGCCGAACCTCCTACGAGGTCCCCGCGCCTAGGGGGCGCGCGGGCTATGTGAGACTCAACGATCTGCAGGTGTTGAGAGCAGACCGCGGGCCCAAGGAATTTAGGGGCCACCCACTAAACGACTCCCCTGCACTCTTACACCCGGCGTCCGATCTCCGTCCGGGGTCAAAACCCGGTCAGAGTAGGGGGGCTCCCGCGGTCTACACTACAACCAGACGCGCGGCGCCACCCCGAGGACGCCCGACCGACCGGTCGTCGAGGCGATAGTCGACAACCAACGACGTCAGTCTCCGCGGTACGGCGGCCCTACCAGGCCGCCCGGGCGATGCCGCTGGTGTTCCGGGATACCCCGCTGGGCCAGAACCAGCCTGCCGGGTCGGAACGCGATACACCGCCGACCGGGTTGCTCTTCCACAGTATGTTCGGCGACGACAGCGACGACGAAAATGCGGACCGCATCGCAGTCCGCAGTCGCCGACGCGCCGTCCCGTGCCAGCGCGCTAGAGTGACGGTAGCGTGCGGCGCAGTCTCAACCCCCTTAGGTCGCCCCGTGACCATCACCGGGAGGAGACTGCCTCCTCATAGGGGCCGGAGCTGGACAAACGCCCTCCTCCAACCCCTGGCTCGACGGCGGCGGCACGGCGCCGAGAGGGAGGAAGAGTTCTCACTCTCCCGTTCCGCCGCCTCCTTCTGCGAGATGGTCGACTCGCAGAAGTCGAGCATCGCCTGCCAGGACTCATCGCTGCCGAGTATCGCAGCCACGACGGTCGGAAGCGTCCGGTCCTATTTTTGCAACGAAGACGCGGCGCTGCTCCGCGAAAGCGGGGCAGTACGCGAGCGTGTGCTCCGCCGTGTCCTCGTTGCAGCCACTGCAATGGTGTAAATGCCACAACCCACCTTAAGACTTCTTAGGTCTCAGTTTTTACAGTACAATGGCTGCACCACCCTTCAAAACGAAACGCATTACTGCTTCACGACAGGATTAGGCTGAGTGGTGATACCTACCCATGTGGACTCTATCCTACCACCAGTAGTAGGTATACAGACATCATGTCTCCAGGTTAGGAGTAGTGTTTATATTGTAAAGGTTGTGAGAGTGACAAGTGCGATACGGTTTTGTTCTAGATTTGTCATGCCTATAATAATTGTCTTATTCAGAGTTTTACACAACTTAACGATATTCATTTGAAGTAAACAGTTTTTACTGAAATTGTTGTACTATGACAGGTTCTAGGCAAACATGGTCGCGGTATTACAGAATACCTGAACATTCCTCGAGATGAAATAGATCTCATTGTTGGTTCACTGGAGCACTCGTTTGCTACAATTGGTGGCTTCTGTGCCGGTACACATTTCATCGTCGAACATCAGAGATTATCAGGACTGGGTAAATTTGTTACTTATTTTATATATGTGTTCGGATTAAAAGGGTTCAGGAAACTGGACATATGGAGGCAGAGTATTGCTGGTGTCCTGTAAATATATTTCTATCCTTTATGAATAACTAGCGACCCGCCCTCGCTTCGCTTCCGAAACTGTAATTTATTATTGATTTCTCCACTATTTAATGGATGATGTTATACATATAAACCTTTCTCTTCAATCACTATCTAGTACAAAAAACCGCATCAAAATCCGTTATGTAGTTTTAAAGATTTAAGCATACATAGGGATATAGGGACAGAGAAAGCGACTTTGTTTTATACTATGTACTGATGTTGGAATTACTTTCTCATATTGTATGTTAATTTATATTGAAAAACACAAGTTTCAACTCAACTATGATAAACTCTGCACAAATGCTTAGTGTAGTTGCTTAATTAAAATTTATAATAGTATTCGCTATGTTTTAACATAGATCAAAGGTTGAATTTATTATACAAGTTTTGCATTTCATTGTTAACTATTCCATTTCAGGGTACTGCTTCAGTGCATCTTTACCGCCCATGTTGACTCAAGCTGCCATTTCAGCTTTAGACATTCTGGAGGAAAAACCTTCAATCATAGAAGAGCTCAATGACCGATCTAAGATGATGAATAAGTAAGATGTCTGTTTACTTTTTTATTATCAGACCGCAGTTAAGAACTCCTTACTTACTTACCTTATTCAAGTAAACATTATAACCCTCAAAAAATGTTACCTAATCTTGGAAGTTGTCACAGCCTAAAAGATAAAGATATACTTGTCCAGTATACTTGTATCAAGTTGACAAGTAGGTAGGTATCACTGTTTACATTAAAATCTACAAATAAAGAAGGTCACAAGTGCTTACTAAAAATATCTTCCTGACCCATTAACTGTGCTTTTAGGCACCACAAGCACCGGTCACCGTCCTCGTCGAACTCGTCGCTTGCGACGAAGGGCTCGACGAGCGAATTAACCCACAGACACAGCTCGCTGAGTTTCTCGCCGGATCTTCTCAGTGAGTCGCGTTTCCGATCCGGTGGTAGTTTCTGCGAAGCACTGCTCTTGCTAGGGTCGGTGTTAGCAACGCTCCGGTTTGAGCCCCGTGAGCTCACCTACAAACGTTAGGGTGAAGCAGAAATAGCCTCTCAAGGCTATCAGCATAGGTAGGAATTTTTTTACTAAAAATAACATTGTAAAATAAAAATCATTTGTCAGTGATAGTACATAGCTGTGATTTCGATCTGATGCTTATATGTAAGTAATTTTCATGAAATACCCTCTTTAGAACTTAATGTGTTAACTATTTGATTGTTCTAAGTGTGCCATAAAAAGAACATATTATCACGAAACACAATTTTTTTCATAATAACAAACTATTTGTTAATATTTTCAGGGCTCTTGCTAAGTTAGACCACTACAGATACAGCGGTGATGAGATATCTCCGATCAAACATGTTTACCTCAAGGATGACCTGACTGATCGTCTCAAACATTCCTACTTAAGGAACATTGCTGCTTATTGCTTTGAGAAAGGCGTGGCCTTTGCGGTGTCCGCTTATCTGAGAGACGTCGAACATAACTGTCCCGAACCTTCCATAAGGTTGGTAGCGAGCAGGAAAATCGACAATGAAAACTTAAACTTAATATGCACGCTTTTGGAAACTGCTTACAAAGAGGTCGGACCCAAACCTGATTTGCAACCTGTTCAATAATGCCAAAATAATAGATAATTGTAATTTTATTATTTATTTAAGTTTATATTATTTTTTATATGATTATTACTAGATAATTTTCTACCTTGTTTTGGAAATTATGAAAGCACTGCCAATCTTATTCTTATTATTATTGAACGGTTACTATTCAAACATATAAAAAATGTATGTAATTTTTTTTATTTCTTTACTTAGAAATGTATAATAAAATCGTCAAAGTAAAATAATAATTGCTGGTCCCAAAAAATTAATTAATACAACTTAGATATGTAATGTTTGTGTTGTTATTTTTTAAAATATGTTTTAGATAACTTAAGTTGTATTTTAAAAATTGACATGCTATGTAATTGATATTAATTATAAGACCGTTCAGAAGTAAAAGCTGACATAATAACCCTCTTAAGGCTAAAAACACTTTTCTTTCTCCTAGAATCACATTCCTACTTAAGTTTTAAATAATTAAAATAATAATTATACAGCTTAGAATAATAACATTTGCATTTTGTTGTATTATCATAATATATATAAGTAAAATATATTGTAACACCGATGCCTTAATAAACAATAATATGTTTTAGTAGGACGTTTTATTGAAACATTTAGGACATAATACATAATACCAATGAACAAAAAGTTAAACAATGTTTTTTTCTAATTTAATTAAATATTTCTTGCAATTATAATTATTTAATGTTTTAAGCTTAATTTAACTTGTGATATTTTTGTGTATTTGAATATGGGAAACAAAATTGTGATAAATCAACTGATTATAGATGTGATCATAAGTTAGAGTAAAGGGAAAATCTGCAAACAGCCTTCAGCTACTTTTGTAGTGCGATTCCACTTCGATAAAGCGGCACGACACGAGAACCCTCTCATCGTGGCCGCCGGTAACCACATTCCCGATCCTGCGGAATGGAAATCAGTCGACGTCGCCCAAAACACGTCATCTCGGATCCTCCCGATCCACTAACGGTGCTTTTAGGTACTTCAAGCACCGGTCACGGTTCTCGTCGAACCCGTCGCTTGCGACGAAGGGCTCGGCGAGTAAATTAACTCTCAGACACAGCCCACTGAGTTTCTCGCCGGATCTTCTCAGTGGGTTGCGTTTCCGATCCGGTGGTAGATTCTGCGAAGCACGGCTCTTGCTAGGGTTCGTGTTAGCAACGTCATCAGGTTTGAGCCCCGTGAGCTCACCTACAAACGTTAGGGTTACGCTGAAATAGCCCCTAAGGCTATCAGTTCAGGTAGGAAAAAAAAAAAAAAAAAAAGTGCGGTTGTGGCCTTATGCTCCCTGCATCGCTACAGTCCGCCCGCCACAACTCACTCAGTTGCTGGCCGGATCTTCTCAGCGGGTCACATCATTGCTTTTACTAGGGCTAGATGTTACAAAAAATCTCATGCTGAGCCCCCCAGTCTGATGAAGCCAGAATAGCTTTTCAATGCAAATGGTAGATAAGCAGGAAAAAAAAACAGTACCTGTAGTAGCTACTGGCTGCATAGCATGATAGCGAGTCTAATTTGTGTTAAAAGCATCTAGCTTATTTTAAGTGCATTAGAAAATCTTATTACAATACGCAGTCGAAGCTCCCCGGTAGGTAGGCGTGACCTTGAGCTATACACACTTAAATTACACAATCGTTAATAGTATTCCAATACGCATTATGAAAACAATCACTTAATTCTCAAATATATTAAGTGTATAATCTATGCACTTAATTACTGGATTGAACACGTCGATTCTTTACTCGGGAACTAGTTCGTCCTTCATGTGACAATAGCCAACGTTCCTCTTGAACTGTGTGTCGTCGGGTGCATGCAAGGGTTTCCGGATCTCTATGAGCCGTCGGTCCGTCTCCAGAGCCTGGTTCTTGTGCTGCAGGTCCCGGGTGAGGCGTTCATGGTGATTGTACATGCCGTGGTACGTTGTTCTGACAAGTATGAAGGAACTTTTAGTTTTGGACCGACTGTTGTCAGTCAGTACACATAATTGTTGTATCTATCTTATATCGTCAATGTAATAATTGACTGGTAACTAGAACTGTACTTACAATGCGTCTTCGAGTTTCTTCTCAAGTTTGCTATGACTCAGGTGCACTCTTTCGAATTCTTCTATTAGCCCTCGCATAGGTTTATCCTTAAAAATTCATACAGTTTAAGTGTATTTGCTATGGTTATAATTTGACAAGCATGCAATTTCTCGCGCAAAAATTTGACAATAAAAATAGTACATCGTACAATCGCCTTCGGCTCAGGTGGCAATTTTACACGAGGTATGAGATGTCCTACTTTTTTCCCGCTGTGCACATAGGTACTATTTTTTCTCCTACCAGGCTGAAAGTTCGTGGAGTACCGAGTCGGGGTCCAGGGGCGAAGCCCTGGCAGGGGGTAGGGGGGGCGGAGCCCACCTGTAGTTATAAAAAAACAATTTAACTGTTTTTTAATATCTAAATAAACTACTACTAATTGAATAAGAACTGTCTGATGAACTCATTTTTGTTTAATACTTAAGTATTAAATTTTATTGCATTTAGTTTATTTTACTTTTACACTAAACACAATATTGCAAATTACCCGAGCACAACAATGGCGGAGAATTTTAGGTGCTTGAGAGCAGACGTAGACACTAATGCGCATGTGCATTTGTACCCAGGGAGGAAAAGTTAGACTTTCTTCCCTGTACAGCGGGAGGAAAACCGAACTTTCGGAGAAGGTAGGAGAAAAATTTGATTGATTTGTCAAATCTGATTGTCAGAAGAAAGAAGCCACTACTACAAACAACATGTATAAAAACTCACATCAACTCTTTCAAGCACAGGTCTTCTAGTCCTGGTCTCCAGCCTAGTTTCGACCAGTTTAGTTGGGTTTATTTTGTCAGCGACCGCTGCTCGAAGAGACTCGATCTCTCGATCAACTTTCTGCATGTTCGCTTCTAGCTATAAATAAACGTGTTGATTTGTGTCTCAATTGTTTAAAGTAATTATATACATTATAATTTTTTGCAGGTTTATTTTTTATTATATGATATTTTTAGCTCATCGTGGAAGTCGTTCGTGAGCATGCTAAGCTAAGTATTTTATTAGAAAAATTGGCACCTGCCTGCAGAGTTGAATAGCGACGCAGTCACTCGCTCGATGCTTTAATAATCTGAATTAAGCATATCTACAAATTTTATTATCGACTAGCTGTAGCCGTCCGTTTCGCTGGACATTTAAAATGAACATTATTATTTATTGTCATTATTACAGTTTCTTTATAAAAAAAAAATTTACTTTCCCTTCCCGTCTTAAATCAATCTTTTCTTTAATTAATAAATCAACTAATTTTTTGTTACTTTTAAAAAAACAAAGTTTTAATGCTACAGAAAAATATTAGTTTAATAGTTAATTTATTAAAATTATTAATAATAGTAATTAATTTACATGATAATAATAATCAATAACAAGTTGATAAAAACTGAAATTTTAAATTTATCGTTTATGAACATTAGCGCCTCCACAACGATACTGATCATTAGCGCTCCCGCAACTGGTGTAGAGAGTCCAACACTCATATAAATATTAGCCTATCCATTAAGCACATGTATTTTCTACATGAATACCAAGTTTCAAGTCAATCGGATGCATAGTTCAGTACTTATAACGGAACATCCGTAAAAACCACTGTAGTATAGATATGGTCACCTTGTATTTCTGCCAATCCATCTCATTCCTCCCCCTCTGTATATCATAAACCCGTCTCCTCATCACCATTTCAACAGTCTGGCACTGCGCGTACATCTGGTTTTGGGCCTGTTCTCGGCTCCTAAACATCGTCTCCCGAAGGTTCTTTGACTCGGACATGAGACTTTCTGCTATCTTCACTGTATTTTCTATGCATTCGACGTAATTTATTTCTGTTATAGTACTAAAAACACAGTTATATATTTAGTTGATGGGAGTCTCAGTAGGCTGGATTAATCAGGTTCAATTTGTGACGCAGAGGATCATGATCCTAGTCACACACAGAGGTCACCAGCGTCAGTCCTGAGGACATCAATCTATATATGAGCAGAAACAGAACCATTCCTGAAGTGGCTCTTTCGACAGGTGGCCAAATACTATCAGGTCGGTAAAACATCGGTATAACCCCTAATTTTTAACATTTAGAAATACATTATCATCATCAGCCCGCAGACATCCTCTGCTAGACATAGACCTTGCTCAAGGTACATCACATTAACGAGTCCTGCGCAGTTCGCATCCAGCGGATTCCCGTGCTATAGCTGGTAGTTGATCCACCTAAAGATCTAGGTATAAATATCCATGGCTTAAAATTCTTCCTTACTGAGGAGGTATCCTGGTAGGATCAAGCTTAAATGAAATATCGGAGCTGTCTCTAGTCAAGTCTTTGACGTGATACTCCAAATCTAGCGTCTCGTCCTTGTTTCGGATCTCCCTCTCCAGTCTACAGAGCACGTTGGTTAGATCTTTAATCTTCTCCCAGCCCATGTTGCATACATCTTTCAGGACTCGTTTGCTATTCTCAATTATGTGAAGCTCCTAAAATTATAAATAAGTATAAACTTATCTTGTGCATATATCCTTGTGCTTAGTGCGAGTTTCTTAACGTTCTCGATAGCGTAAAAGTTAGCTCTAATTTGAGAGTTGGAACGTTTGCCTACATTTGCCGCTAGGAGCGCTGTCCCAACTGCATACAAATATGAGTTAACTTTTACGTTGTCGAGAGCGTAAAAAAACTCGCACTAAGCACAGCTGTGTATATATCTGGTGTTTAATTCAATCTTCTACGAGTCACCAATCCGATGCCTGGAAGTGGGTTTTACGATACAGTTATATGAACTACTTACATAGTTCACTCATCTGCCAAAGGCTATTTATTGCGAAGACAGGTAAACGAGCTCACAGCCCGCCTTGTAGTTAAACGGTTACCGGAGACAATAGCCACATACGTGCACGCGCCATTTGTGACATGAAATTGAAGTCTCAATTGTTTAACAGTTGTCCTACCCTTCAAACTGGAACGCATGTTTCTTGGCAGATATAGACAATATTTAAAGATATAATGGCGTTGGCAGTGCGGGCTTATAATACGCCGTATCACCATTAATTGCCAATTGGCGATCTTACTGCTAGTATAATAATTCAGAGAAGGCTTCCGCTCATTCTCCGGTGAATTTCTTAGTCATCTTTTACGATACTTCCGAGAAGAGATGGGTGATGCTATCCTGTTCTGTTCCTAAATAAGTTTTAATTTACCTTCTTCAATTCTTCTTCTAGCTGATCTCTAGTGAGCTCAGGGGGAACTCTCTGGTCCCTGTTAGACAGGCACTGTGAAACTATCATGAGCGGCACCTGGAGTGACTCTAAGTGTAACTCTGTTGCATGCTTCTCCTCCTTTAAAGCTCTGATCTCATCTCGCACGCAATCCCGTGTGAATCTTTGCTTTTCACGCCATGATTGTACCTCGAAGATTCTTAAAAACGTAATTATTAGGTAAGATAAAATAATATATCTTACTGAAGTAATACAGTAAGTTGTAAAGAATATACAGGAAACAAAAAAAAACCTTTTAAGGGTATGGTCGTATAATTAACCCTTCTTTAGCTACAAAAATTGGATTTTTTTTTATTTTTGGTTGGTGGATGGTGGTGCTTTGGTAGATGAGCTCACAGTCCACCTAGCGTTAAGTGGTTACCAGAGCCCATAGACATCTATCACGCAAAATGCCGCCACTCACCTTGAGATATGAACTAATAAGGTTTTTCGTCGCAATCTATTTAAAACGATGAATTTACCAAGAAAAAGAAATTCGTTGATGATAAAATCCATTATATAATGCGGAAGAAAAATTTGTAAATACATATTTACGTCTATACATAAACCACCTAGATAGCCACCTAAATAATCTCAGTTGAAATTTACTAGTGCTGGGAAGACAAGGTCCTACATTAATTTTTTAATGAGGTTCGTATTCGTACTAAATTAATATTGTCGTTTTATTGCATTATAATGTTTTTCAGGATCGAATAAGGAAATAATAATATTTTTTTATTAGCGTTAGTAACGTATCAGTATGGTTACAACGGCTGCCCCACCCTTCAAACAGAAACGCATTACTGCTTCACGGCAGAAATAGGCAGGGTGGTGGTACCTATCCGTGCGGATTCACTAGAGGTCATAACATCAGTATTTTGTTCTCACTTCAAATTAACGAATAAAAATTGACTCTTAGCTTTACTAGCCACGTCTAAAACTTAAACCACTTTAACTACTACCATTACTACCATTACTACTACCATTACTACCATTACTAATACCATTACTACCATTACTTACCTGTCTCTTAATAGTTCATCATTAACGTAAGTATCCCATCTCGTAGTAATACATGTTTCATTGCGCAATTGATTAGCTCTTTGTCGTAATTCGTACGACTCGAACCTCCGGTGTCTTGCCTCATTTTGTAACTTTTGAATATTCCTAGTCCAATCTAAAACTGTTAAACGAGGATGAGTTTTCTCAAAAACTGGAACTGATGTGTCCATTTCTGTTATTTAATTCGGAATGATTCAGGTTCACTCACGAACGGGTGTGTGATCAATATTTTGTTGATGGCAAAAAATGGAAATTACTACGACCTAAAAAAACTTCAGATGCGTTTAGTTCTATAATCTAATAGCTCATTTTTATTTCCTAGTAAAATTACAGCGTTGCTATTTTATTTATGTTATGAACAATAATTATAAATATTAATAAGTATTGTTTGTTAACTTAAGCCTATTTAAATTTGAATTGCGCGGGCTTCAAAACGACAAATTGAACAACGCATGACGGAAGCCATTCAAATGAGTGATTTACTAAGCATTTACAATGCCGAGCAGCATAATAACTCCTAATTTTGAGCATTGATTGATGTAGCAAATTTATTTTTAAAACACTTATTGTTTAAAATAGTAATTTGCTAATTCTGGTAATAAACCAGTTACAATTTATTTCAAATTCCTTAAAAGTGAGTTGTCACTTGTCAAAAAAAACCGAGAACTAACATGGCGCTCGTTTGGCTTTGGCATCAGTTGTGCTATGTCTGCGACTGTGTTTATCAATAATTGCTTAATTTAAACGTAATATAATTGCAACCAAAGTACCTACTCTAAATAGTAAATTGAGAGTGGTAGTTAAACTACTTCATATAAGCTAGCATCATGTAAGTAATCAAAACTATTTAAAAATGTAATTCTTTTCTCGACCCACATACAGTTATATACTAAATATTTACGTTAATAGGTATGACGATAGACGTGGTGGCCGTGGTGGAAGAGGTGGGAGTCGCGGAGGGCGAGGATCCAGCCGCGGTGGTCGGGGTAGCGACAGGTCGCAAGAGCGCGGACCTAGTCGATTTAGCGGAGGTCGTGGTCGGGACGGTGGACGCGGCGGTAGGGATGGCGGCCGTGGAGGACGAGACAGCGGCAGGGGTTTTGGGAGAATGGGGAATCGGGATGATCGCTCCAATTTCAAAAATGATCAGCCTGGCGGTAACCTTCGAAAAATTCACTGGGACACCGTAACGCTCACACCATTCCAGAAAAATTTCTATGTCCCTCATCCGAATGTTCAACGTCGAACTCAAAGCGAAATTGAGGCCTATCGTAGCCAACATCAGATAACTGTGAAAGGTCGAGACGTGCCTGCCCCTAGCATATTTTTTGAAGAGGGTGGTTTCCCTGACTATGCTATGAAAGAGATTTTAAAACAAGGTTTCCCGAACCCCACTCCTATTCAAGCACAGGGCTGGCCAATAGCTCTCTCTGGCCGTGACATGGTGGGCATAGCCCAAACTGGGTCAGGCAAAACCTTGGCATACATTTTACCAGCCATAGTACACATAATTAATCAACCGCGTCTGCTAAGAGATGATGGTCCAATAGTCCTTGTGTTGGCTCCAACAAGAGAGTTAGCCCAACAAATACAGCAGGTTTGTTTATTTCTAAAATATGAGGTCTTAATTTGAAATGAAGCTTAGGAACAAATTGGCAGATTTAATGATCTTAAAAATATGCTTATACTACTCTACCTACTATACCAGTGTTTAGACAATGCTTATATTTTATTATTATTATTATTAATAATTGTAATGAAAGGTACATAATAATTTATATACATGTTAACAATAATTTACTAATAATTACCTACAAAAAAAACCTACTAAATAACTTCTGTTAGTAAATTATTGAATATTTGCTCAAAGACATTGGCCTGCCTACTATTGACATACCTTAGATTCTAAAGCTATAATGAAATGTATTTTCCTTTGGTGGTGACAGACCTTGATTGGGATGAAAGCGATCGCCCCTGAGTTGATGGACGATCCAGCCCCCATGGAAATTGTAAATCTGTTTAATTATTATGAAATGTAGTGTATTCAGCCACAGGCAGGCTATGTTCGAAAACCTGATTGAAACTAATTTTAACCATTTGATTCAGTATCTGAGAAATATAACATTAAGACAACAGTATTGATAGGCATGGTTTCTGAACGTAACCTATGTTTAGATCAGCACTGTTATTTTTTATTTTAACACTAGCCTTTTTGCTTTTTTGTTGTTTTTAGCTTTATGCCTTTCATTTAATAAATATGTATTCAGTTCATTTAGTCTACATTTTTCAGCCAGTATATATGACACATAGGCATTTATTAATCAAGGTTTTGAATACCTAGTGTAATCTATTAAAGTAATAACATTTTGTACAAATTAGTTATTCAAAATTGTTGTTCATATTCAGTAACAAAATGTTTCTTGTGTGTAAAATAAATAAATAAATAGACATGTACAAACTGTTGACTAGGTTTATAGCTAAATCATGTAAATTTAATCTGACTTAATGTATATCAATATCTATTTAGTGACCTTGTGTTGATTATGAAATCTAAATACTAATTCCAAATAAATTAAGTATTAGTGGTTTTATAAAACTATATTAATCTGCCTAAAAAATGTTCAAGCCTGGGGAAAATTGTTTTTCGGATATCTGGCACTAATAATAATAAAAATTACAAGAAAAACATGAAAGCTACTGATATTATAAATAATTTTACTTAAATATAACAGTGGTACTAATTTAATAAGAAAAAAGTTTGACTCCCATTGCACTGAATTATATTAGAATAATTTCTATCCCACCTCTAAAACTAAAATTCATAACATGGCAGAAATTGGAATTAGAATTTAATAATTATTATACCATTATATTGATTTGCTAAAATTATTATATGAATGGTTGTTGCTTCTTTTACCTTTAAAAAGCATATTTTTATCTGAATCTGCCATTTTCAGGTTGCCAATGAATTTGGTCAAAGTATCCACGTGCGGAACACTTGTATCTTTGGTGGTGCTCCAAAGGGACCACAGGGCAGATGTCTTGAGAGGGGAGTGGAAATTGTTATTGCTACTCCTGGTAGACTCATTGATTTTTTGGAGAAGGGTAAGAATTTTTCAACATAATATTGTAAAAATATATAAATTAATAGTTTTTTTTTTAAAAGAAGCTTTCCATAATGATGCAATAGATTATCCTGTGTGCGGGAGTGACCTGGGAGGCCTTTCCAGTTCCATGAGGTCTGGTCATCAGAACATTGTCTGTGTTAAATTGCAGTAACTGAGTAAGATTAAAAATGTACACTGGTCTAATTAGTAATAGCTTTGATAGGCTATTCTGGTTTCACCAGGCTCACAGGTCTCACCCTAAGAGACTTTTCGAACATCTGCCTTAGTGAGAGCAGTGCTTCATTGAATCTACAACAAGATCAGAATTTTGACACACTGCAAATTTCAGAGAGAAACTAAATGGGTTCCACCTGTGGGTTTTGCTGTTGACTGTTGAAGAATTCTTTATTTAGCACTAATCCTTAATTTTGATTCAGGTTGTGCTTACCATGAGAATCCCTTATTACCAAAACACAATAGATAAGTGAAAGTAGTTTTAGTTTAGTTTAAGAGGTTTAATCGATACAAACAATATATTTTTTATAATCAAAAGCTTGTAGAAAACTCCTTGTGAAACCATAATTGCAATTAGTGCAGTGATGCAGAAAATTGTATCTCAAAGATGATAAAAAGTGGGATGATGTGTATTGGGACTTATTTGCTTACATAAGCATTTAAATGTCTCTCATTATAAATTGAGATATATGTTATTTTTTCTGACAACTATAATCATTGTTTGATTAGTTTCTCATTTCTGAACAGATATTTTATAATTTTAGAAAATTCCTCTACACGATTTGTTGATTTTTCAGAGACAACGAACCTGCGCCGATGCACTTATTTGGTGCTGGATGAGGCTGATAGAATGTTGGACATGGGCTTCGAGCCTCAGATCAGGAAGATTATTGAACAGATTAGACCTGATAGACAAGTAAGTAATTTGAACTATAATATTGCATATTTAAGTGAGTTGCAGTTTAGAGGCAAGCTAAGTTAGCTTAGCTATATGGCTGGGGTAAATTTACGAATTTGTGTGTAGACTACAAGCTATTTTGTTTATTGTCTGCATAGTCAGACGAGGGTATGGTTCACTTTACGGTACTCACTCATGGGCATTAGAGACACAGTCATATGCTGATTATTATTCATGTAAACTAGACAATGTGAACTAGCTGGAAATGTGGAACAATGTTCTGTGTACCAACTCTTGGTTACTGGGCTAAGCTAAGCAGTAGCTCACTCACTTCAAACTGACTTTGCTTAGTTGTTGATGTGCATGTAACAATTTCCTAGATTTAGCTTTGGTGCCTTTGCTTGGTTTTTTCCTTTGCCGACCACCATTATTAGTGTTTTTTTTTTGTCTATGCATATTGCTTTTAACTTTATTATTTTATTCAATTGATTTCTCGTAGCAAAGAATCAATTGGATATATTACAGTTTCCGGTGCTTTTATTTGTTTTACTTAGCACAATGGTTGGGGTATAAAAAGCCTGCCTTCCTATTCTGTCTATTTCTGTCGTAAGTATATTATGTCTAAGGCCTTTTTGTTAATTTGTAATGGAGACTTCAATCTATTGTCTCAAGAAGAGCAATATGAATAATGTTGATGTTGATATCATTTGTAGGTATTGATGTGGTCAGCTACGTGGCCCCGAGAAGTACAGAATCTAGCTGAAGAGTTCCTGCATGACTACATCCAGATCAACATTGGTTCTCTCGAGCTCTCGGCCAACCACAACATCCTCCAGATTGTTGATGTTTGTGAGGAATGGGAGAAGAATGATAAATTGATTACATTGCTTACTGAGATATCTTCAGAGGAGGAAACCAAAACTATTATATTTGCTGAAACCAAAAGGAGGGTCAGTGCATTTAGAAGTTTTTTCAGAACAATTAGTTCCGCCTTACTGCTGGAAGGACGTCTTGTGAGCTTGCATGGCTAGGTACCACCACCCTCCCTATTTTTGCCGTGAAACAGTAATGCATATCGGTTTGAAGGGCAGGCCAGCTGTTGATTATGACCTCAGAAAGACATCAGGCAGAAATAGGCGGGAATACCCGTGCGTACTCACAAGGCGTTCTATCACCACTAATTACCCAAATTATAATTTGGCAGATTTGATTCTTATTACACGATGTTATTTCTTCACTGTGGAAGTCAATCTAACTAACTGTGGAAGTAACTCTTCCTAAATCCCAGTAAAAATAACCGTTTGTAACAATAATACGTATATAATGCCAATACTTTATAAAATATTATATATACTATATATATTATAAAATACTTGTTGCACACAAGAGTTATGTGGTAATATTATAAGGGCTATGACCCCACAACATTATCTGCAGGTTGACGACATATGTAAGGCGATAAACCGTGCCGGCTGGCGCGCCCTCGCCATCCACGGGGACAAGAACCAGCAGGACCGCGACTACGTGCTGAATCAGTTCCGCCACCACGCCGCCGCCATACTGGTCGCCACCGACGTCGCAGCCAGGGGACTCGGTATGTTGCACACTGCCACTAACCGCTCTTCCACGTGAGCCGAAGAACTTTGTCCTTCATGAAATTACACTGTCATATTACTTATGTCCCAAACAAATCCAATTTGATTAAATTGCGAGAGCTGACCGATATTGCAAACGGACTGCTCTTTAAAAATTCCGTTCATTTCGTCAAATAAAATTTATTTGATGCTCAACGGCACAACTGTGCTCCTATCTTGAATAACTCCACGTACTGCGATAAACTATAAACCCTTACGAGAAATAAATTTCTAAAGAAATCCGTATGGTCTAAAAATAAGTTGTTGTGTCTAACACTGAAATATGAATTTCAATATCATGAAGGGATCACAAATAAAATGTGCTGTTTGTATAACTGTGTACTGTAAATTGCCCAGAAGTTGTTTATCTGATGTTTGAGCCGCAAATACAAATGAAATTGATGCCGTGAATGTTCCGGCCATTGATAAGGAATCAATAATTACACCGTAGATGTAAGAATTGACAAAAGTAGGTCAAAAGACAACTTTAACTTTTTGCTTGATCCATTAGGATTCAAGTTCTTTTATTATACAGGCTTAGTACAAGGGAAGGCTTTATATTTTTCTGTCTTAAAATTTGACTGAATTATATTGATTATTGTGCTCTTTGTAATTATTGCATCTGCCTTGTAAAACAAAATTAGGCATCAAACAGAAGATTTTTGTTCTGGAAACAGTTTTGAGGTGTTTTATCGTAGGTCGCGAGATCTATAGTTCGTAACTCAAGTCCTTTTCAATATTTTTAACTCTAGAAAAAATATTTTAGTACGTTTAAAAATAATATGTTACAGTCCATAGATAGAAACAAGAGAAATACAAATTTTCAAGAAAACCAATTTGAATGTTGTTATATTAATGTAGAATTCTAATGTTATTGTAAGTGAAAGTAATTATAAACTACGGACAATAGGTATCGCACTATATCTCAGTTAAACAACCTCGAACTGTTCACCGGGGTGTTAGGTCTAAGAGATGTCAGGGGCGTAGAGGATGTGGTTGATGCATTGCTGGTGTCGTTGGCAACACAGACCCTTCCAGTATTCACAAGGGCAGCACGAGCCGGCTTTGACAAAATCTTTGTGGGTGGAGTGAATATTGGAATGCGGACAAGAGAGCAATGGATCAAAGCTATACCACGGCTAAAACTATTCTCGGGCTACGATATACTCTAACTTGTAGCATGTGTTTACTGAATTATTATCAGTATTGAGTTCATGGAGAAACAAACTGTCTTTATAATCTTTGCTAACAAAAGAAATTAAAAATACCCAAATAATTTTTTAAGCTATTTTATACAATGAAAATAAAGTAAATATGTGTTACAAATGAAATCTTTGCCCGATGATAATGAACAAATTTCCATGACTGACTCGGCATTATTGTTTTTTTTTCTATTTCAGAGGCGCATGCGTGCAGGCATAAAGGCTAGACTAGGTGTGTGTTGCTGACTTCACCATTCAAATAATATACATTCTATATTCACGATGTAATCGTTGTGACGACAGCGCACACTGTACGAATGAGCATGCTGCCTCTATTTCACAATAAGGGTCTCAGTTTCGGGGGTAGTTTTGAACACAAAAATGTGAATGTGAATAAATGAAAGCAAAATGAGCAATATATGCTTGGTTAATTGTCATGAGAGATTTTCGTAACGAAATAAAGGGCCTACCCTACGCAACCTGACAGCGTGACACTTGTTATCACCTCATGGAACATTGAGTGTGAGGGTAATGTAAAGTCAGCACACCGACTCTTGGCCTACAACACTCCGGGACCACTGACGGGCATAATACAGTTAATTCCAGCAGGTCAACGCCGACTCTGAGCTGCCACAGGTAAATATTACTTTGGCTCTCATGGTTTGAGGTGAGTGTTTGGTTCATTGAATTGAGGATTAGGATTAGACGTTCAGTGAAATTAATTATATTAAAGTGATTATTTTCAGTTCAAATCAATTGGAGGTTTCATCCATAATTTAGATAGTAAATGAAATTCCATATAAACTCTTGTTCAAATAAAATCATGATATTCTAATTTTTTTATGTTTCCTTATATTCATTGACCGAACGTTTTCCTCAAACTTGCGTTTGTTTTTGTTGAATAGTAATTTCTTTTTCTTGTACTATGTGTGTGTACAAGGAGCTAGTAAAAAAATTACAATTGTCATAATAAAGTATTTTCTCTCCGACGTCCAGATGTGGAAGATGTGAAGTTTGTGATAAACTATGACTATCCAAATAATTCTGAGGATTACGTGCATCGTATCGGCAGGACGGGACGGTCCCAAAACACCGGCACGGCCTACACACTCTTCACTCCTAATAATTCAGCAAAGGTTGATATTCCATAATACTAATTACTACTTATGTATAATTCTTTATTAAAATACTACTGTGATTTGTAATATTATAGCAATTTGTTATTTAACCACTTCAAGGATGATTTTTTTTTATTTATCATTACTTTGCTAATTTTATATTAAAAATAATTCAATAAGTAAAAATAAATACATAAATACTTGATAGTCATTGAAAAAACAAATGTCCACATATGTGGCCATTTCATTTAAAATTAAATACAAAAATATAAAAAAAACAAATGTACACATTTATGTGCAGAGTCTTTGAAGAAGTTAATATTGTGCTTATTGCCATTCTCCAGTCTTTTGCTTAACTGTTGAAAATAATTTATTCATCATTTACCATGAACATCTTCCGTCACCGCATATGTATGTTCTCAATAGTACAACTCACAAACTCATAAAGGGTAATGAAATATTATTGACAGGCTAGAGACTTGATGTCAGTACTTCAGGAAGCCAATCAAGTTGTGAATCCGAAACTACTAGAGTTGGCGCAATGTGGCATGGGATTCAAAGGAAAATTCGGTAAGATTAAGACTCATGCATTTATATGAAAAAAATTCAAAGCCATACACAATAAGAGACTATCAGAAAATATATAACTTGAACTGGGGTTTGCATCTTGTCATTGTCATCCCAAAATAAGTTTCCATATATTGCACTGTAAAATGAACAAAAAACTGTAATTGAATAACTTTGTTAACCATTTAAGACTAGTTTTAAATAAAATTGTTTTTTAATATGCCATAATTTTTGTTTTCTTGTTATTGGTTTATTAGATTGAATAATTCATTATAGTTAATGAGATATGGTTTTGGTGCAGGTCGTTCAAGATACCGAGATGACGGCGGCAGGGGACGCGATGGAGGCTCACGCGGGGGACGCGGGAGTCGGGGTGGGGGCCGTGGTGGCTACGGCGACAGAGGTCATTAACATATTAATTAAAAGATATAATCTTATTTATAAATAATATACTTTTCTATTTGTGGTAGGACCGAAAGACTGCGCCGGTAGGTACGATGCAGTACGGTCATGTAGTGGGAAACTAGTTACACTTATACAATTGAGACTGAAGATCATGTTTCGAGGTGGCATGCAAGTTGTAAGGCGTGGTCTGGTAAACACTTTACATCAGATGAGCCGTGAGCTCATCTCCCAATCAAAAAAGTTCTTGGGTGTTTGTGGTGCCCATAACATTGATGATGGTCCAGCCAGTAGCTTTAACTGTGGGGCCACATAGCATTTTTTTTTAATTGCTTAGATGTATGGACGAGCTCACAGCCCACCTGTTAAATGGTTACTGGAGCCCATAGATATCTACAACGTAAATGCCCCACCCACCTTGAGATATAAGTTCTAAGGTCTCAGTATAGTTACAACGGCTACCCCACCCTTCGAACCGAAATGCATTACTGCTTCACGGCGGAAGTAGGCGGGGTGGTGGTGCCTACCCGTGCGGACTCCCAAGAGGTCCTACCACCAATGATGATATTTGGGGTTTCTTACTTCAAACCCTGCTTTAATGGAAAATATATACTTTTTCATTAGTGCAAATGTCAAAACTGAAATGAATTTATTGAAATTTAGCTATCCATGCTCAAATTTGGTTCTAATAAAAAAATCTGATGGAACAGGTTCACGCTGGGACAACAGTAATGACAACCAAAACTCCTACAACGACTACAACAGGCAGAGTTTCGGCAATAGAGAGGGCGGATACCGCGGCAGGGGCCGGGGGAGGGGGGGACACGACGCGCCACAGACCTACTACAACATGTACTCACAACCGCCGCCCGCTCACTAGCCAGTACGCCGCGTAGTTATACAGGTCGAACTGATATATAGGAAAGAGGTCGACAGATAATACAGATTATTCACACAACATTGAATCTTCAAGATGTCCTTACTTATTAATTTCTTTCATTAATGGAACATTTAACTATTAAATAATGTCAAAACAATACATTACATTTAATATCTAATTAACACATAGTATGTCTACATAATCAACATCTATCTTGCACTTTTGCATTTGATGTAGCGACCAGTATATGTTGGAAACATTGGAGAAGTAGGCACTGATTAACAATTAGAGTAATTCTATTTTTTTATATTTTTATATAATCTGAGCTGGTACACGCCAGTTAAGATTATAATTTCAAAATATTGTTTTTGCTTTGGCTGCGGTATAAAAAATACGTTTTATAAATTTGATGAATACCTAGTTAGCCTAGTTAAGGTTTTAAAAATTCAAAATATAAGTTAAGTACATTATAATTTGGATTGCAGTCACTACATCTAATTGTGCGAATAATATGTATACATATATAAATTATCAACACCTATCCACATAGTTTACTATGGTTTAGATTCGTCTTGAATTTTTTTCTTCTAGAAAATAATGTTTTGCCACTTTGTTATAGAAGAAAATCACTTTTGGAACTTTCCAAATAAAATGTTTTTTGTAGCTATTCCTAGAAAAATAAAATTTTTCAACATTGTCACAATTTACCAATATATATTTGAATTCAGTTTCAGGAATCCCCTGAAATGGTTGAAAAAAAATGTTTTTCTGTTTCACATGTCAAGTGTAGTTTTATTCAGATTTTCTTCAATCAATATTGTAACATTCCTCCTGTGTCATTATGTAATTTGTGAAAATGTGCAATTCAATAAATAAACTACTATAGTAATGTATAATTTTTATTTTAGTGTTCTTCAAATACTTTTAACCCAACCACATTTCAGTTTTTGCCTCCACACTGAATTATTTTTGAACATCATTTTAAAAGCAACTGTCCAAATGGCATAGATACAATGCAAAGACACCAGGCATCTGAGGTTGATATCATGAATGCAATATTTTCTCTAAAACACCCTAAAATGTGTTATGAATGGCTTTTACGATCGAAAATAACATTCCATAATTTCATTAGATTGATCGTTTCACTAAGAGGATAGAGTAGAGCAGTTGCACTAAGAGTAGGTACACATTGTACAGTTGATATCTTGATATCTTGTAGGCTCTGGTAATATGGTGGAAAAGTTCATAAAAGGCAGTAGACCCAGTAAATGAGCATGTGGCCAAAATAATGTTAGGTCATGAGGTTCGTTACTCATCTAAAGAAAAAAAATTTACAGGTAATTTTATGGACAGTAATTTTAGAGCAGGAATACACTGGTCTGATATAAAATGGAAAAATTAAATTGACAGATGTAGCATTATCTTTTATTGCCTACATAAATAAGTTTTCAAATGATATAACATGTCTGATGGCTATCACTAATATATAGCCAGCAACACTTTTACAATATTAGTGTGCAGCTGCAGCTGTAGTAGGCTGAGCTTGTTTCTCTGGGTCGACATAGTCGAGCTGCTCTTCCGGAGTGTGTGGCCAGAAGGTTGGCTTCTTGATGGGATCAAGGGCCAGGTCAGGATGGGCATCATAGAAGTCTTCCATGGTCATCTGGTCATACGGCAGTAGGGCCTTGGTTGCATTGATTTCTTTTTGGTAGCTGTAATAAAAAAAATTTCAAATTTAGACTAAAGTTACAAAAGTTAGAAAAAGCAGGGTTTACATAATATTTTATCTTTTGGTTTCATTATCCATGCATTTCATACATTGTTATAGATTTTCAGTAGATTAAATTTAGGACTGCTATTTGTTATAGCCAGAGTACATTTAAACAAGTTTTTTTTATGGTTTTCCCAAAAGTAATGGTATAAATCATAGAAAAGCTCAAGATGTGTAGAATAGATACACTAGGTGTATTGGAATAATTCTAGAATATGACAAATACAATATCTTAAAAATGAGTCTTACTAAACTGAAAAGCAATTTAGGCTTGGTTTAAACAATCTATTCATGTTTAGGTAGTACTCCCTTTACATCCAATAATAAATAATATAAACTGAGTAAGCAAAAGTACTTGCATTTTTGAGATCGACTTTTGTCAAAAAACAATATAGTAGGAAAAAAAAAAAAAAAAAAAAAGTATATTTAAGGAAAATGATATAGATTGAAAACAGAATTATATAATTACAAATCCATGTCTTTCAACTTCATCTTGTCACTGAAGTCAGATGTAAAGTTTAGTTATATTTATCAAAAATTTATTTGTAAGAAATTAATACTTACGATGCAATGTTGGCATTGGACTCTTGGATAAACGCGTCGATGGCATTCTTGACTTGATTCCACTGCGATTCTACAAGTGCCGTCTGAGTGTCAGCTGGGTATGGAATTTTTAGAGCTTCATATTGCTTCTGGAATGTGTCTACCATTCCAGGAATAGGTACAGCCTGTTTGTACACAGCCCAGTTAATCTTGGGCGGTTCAGGTGGATTGGCTAGTACCCTAAAAGAAATTAGTGTGATAACCAAAAAAGCAAAAAAATTATGTAACATCACTTGCCAATACTAACCTTCGGAGATAATTATCGGATTTTATTTTGAAAGCAGCAAGGTGCGCCTTTTGTTCGGCGGGAACTCTCTCAGCGAGAGCAGCCCAGTTTACGGCACTTTGTGATATTCTTTTCGCCATTTTTCGGCGTTTTTTCGATTAAAGTTACGAATGCACAATAATTCCTAACGTCAAAATCAAAGGTCCATTGACAGTAGTAATTTTATTTTTCCAACAAGAAAAACGATAGAGTCGTACCGTACAGCCTAATCTTTCACATATTTTGTTTTATCAAAAAATAGGAAAGGAGCGAAAATTAAATTGGGATGACATAAATCCTTAGTAAAATGGTCGTTATTCACTTTAGTGGATTTTTTGGAAAAACCCGAGAAGTTACGTCTAGCGACTATTGCATTTTCCCACTGTGTGTATTTTCATAGACGCTAAACAGTTAATAAATCACGTTTATTAAGATAAGATACAATTCACAAAATAAAACAATTCACACAAATTTGCTCATCGCGTTCCCTCCAGAAACCCCCGTCTCAAAATGTAAGACTAGTTTTTTTTAATTTATCCTATTGTTTTAATCTAATCTAAAGGTTTATTAAATCTACGACGACTCGCGAAAAAATTAAGGAGAAAAATTACAATTAAGTACCCTACTCTATGATTAGCGATATACATAACTGTTCTCAAAAATCATGCTGATCATACAAGCAGGCGCGTCATTGAATTATCAGCCTACAACCTGTGTGCGTTTAGAAGACTACGCTAGACCGTAATCTCCTGCGAAGAATTGGGGGTTGTGGCCTTGGCCCTTCTCGTCTCCCTTTTGTTTTTACTACCTATATTGATAGCCTTGAGAGTCTATTTCAGCTTCTCCTTGACGTATAGGTGAGCTCACGGGGTTCAAAGCGGGAGTGTTGCTAACACTGGCCTTAGCAAGGGCAGTGCTTCGCAGAATCTACCACCGGATCGGAAACGCGACCCACTGGGAAGATCCGGCGAGAAACTCAGTGGGCGATATCTATGGGTTAGTTCACTCGTCGAGCCCTTCGTGACCGGTGCTTGTGGTACCTAAAAGCACCGTTAATGGATCGGGAGGATCCGTAACAACGTGTTCAGGGCGACGTCGACTGTTTACTATTCGGTCCACAGGATCGCGTATGTAATTTTCGGCGGCCACGACAAGAGGGTTTTCATGTCGTGCTGCCTTCTTGAAGTGGCGTAATGATACCGACTGTAGATACTTAGTGACCGAGTAAAGCTCCAGGTCATCATGCAGATCCACGTTCCTTAGGAACCATGGCGCTCCGACGGTTATCCTGCAAAAACGGGATTTAATGACTTGTAGGGGTTTCAAATTGGTGCGGGCCGTGTGAGCGAACACTACGCTTGCATAGGTCATGACGGGGGCTCTCCCTCTTCCTCTCTGGAGGCGCCAGAGTTCGACATAACCTGGTCCGTTACCCCCTCGACCATGTACCTATGTGAGTATGAGCCCGAATTTTGTGAACCCAGATAAATAAGCTTGTATCTAAAATTAAAAGCGCGCTAGATTTACTGAAGTAAGATCGTCTCTTTCAAATGAATAGATCTCGAATAAAAAACTGAAGTGCATATAAAAATGTTTATTAATTTAACTTTGGCTAACGAATATACGTGACATAGAACATCTACACTTATTCAACTAGGAATAAAGTAATTAAAATTTAGCACAATCATACTTTTTAGTTCTCAAGATAGAAAATATTTATTTACAATAAGTAGTACGTAGTTGTAACCAATTTTTAAATCATTTATATAAATAAAATATTGTCACTTATCTACACACGAAATTTACATAAATTTACATTTTGAAATACGTATCTATCATGTATTGATTTACAAAAATGTGCAAGATGAAAGGCTTATGACAATATACAGGTGAAAACGTAAAGAAAATAACTTGTATGAGAGAAGAAAAATGCTTACTCACCCGTATTCTAGAGAAACAATATATTTTTTTTATAAAAACGCACGAGCCTACCTAATTTTACAATCTTATGAATACAATAGACCAAAATTGTAACATCAATTTTGATAATAAAAATTTTCAAACTATTTTTCTACTCACCTTCGTAAATTAGGTAAAGACATTATTTCTTTGGCCTTGTGGTTTTATCTAAGGTTAAGTCTCTAAGCTTATATGTATATTCGAACTTAATCCAACTTAATTATGCATATTTCAAAACTAATGAGCTTTACTATACATTCTTTAAAAAAATCATGATTATAATTGACACAACATTTCAGAATATATGAGAGCCGTTTTTGAAGTTGCAAATGCCGACATTAGTACCTACTATCCCGACTCTAACAATATTAATTTGTTATCATTTATTGCAATATGTATTTTAACAAGTTCACTTCCAGTGAACTTCAGTTTACTAAAATCAAAATCAAACTCAGCTCCCCGCGACACATATGTAAGTCTTCAGATTTATTTATGATTTTAAATCACAAACAATAAAACCGATATGAGGGGCCCAGTCCACTGAGTTTCGCGATGGGGTCGCGATTCCGATCCGGTGGTAGATGATAGCAGTCTCCCAGGTTGAGCCTCGTGAACTTGTCTAGACGTTCGGTGAAGCTAGCCCCTTGAGGTTACTAGTAGTAGGTAGGCAAAAAAGAATGGCCATTCCTTACAGCACTAATAGCACTCTCGCCCCGGACACACTACATTGAACATCAGCTTACGGGCCCGTCGCCAGCATTGGACATAAATATTCTTTAGTTTCCCTTCTTAAGCGATCGTAATTGAGTTTTCATAATTTTTATAGAATCGAATTTGATTGTAGATCTTCGAACCACGCGTGACAGCTCTGTGGCAATGTTGCATATTAAGTTAGTATTTGTATGCTAATGGACTTATCATATCAGTCTTTATAAATTTGACGTTTAATGAAATTCCATTTAAATTATAGAACTATGGTGGGTAGAAGTAAGGTGCGCCATCTTGTATAGGGGACAAATTGAAAATGTTTCCAACTGTATACAGCAAGTTATTGTAGGAAGACTCACCGAAACCGCGCTAGTGTAGGATGTGGAAATGATATCAATATAGCAGTTTTAAAATTAGCGAAGTTGAAACAATTTATATATTTCGTGACTTGTGTAGTTAAACAATATACAGCATTTAAAATCTTAAATATTTATTTTATTACTACATAGGTATTTACGTAGGAAATGTTTTTATTCTTCTAAGTTTAATATCATACTATAGTTTATGGCGCGGTTTTTAAAATACCTCCACTAGTTACTGTGGCGCCACCTTCATTGTCTCCTTTCAGCGGACACTTTTTAATACACTGTGATTGTACTCCTTAATTCTACCCTTCATAATAATATGAACTTAATTTACGTCGTAATTGCACACAAAGCTTTTGGTACTTTAAAATTTTTTTTGGCTACTGTTGAATTTTTTGCAAATCTATTTATTGGTAAAGTCCTAAAGAAAACGAATAAAGATAGTGATCCCGGAGACGAGTAAAAAATTTACATTTTTTTTTTTTTTGCTGTGATCATATTATTAATACAATAGAAATTATTAACTGACAGCCCAGGTCGATGACCTCGAAGTAGCGTGAGCGTAAATTTATTGTTTGTTAATATTTTTTTTCTGTTTACCTTTGGACTATTAGTTCAATGATATTTATTTTCTTTGTTTAGCCACTTACCTTCTCTGACTGATCGTGTGACGGGGAAATCACATTTTAATTTTAATTGAACATAAATCTTCTATTTTCATGTCTAGCGACTATTATAACATTGAATAAGATTTGAAGTAGGAATACAAAAACAATATGGATGAAAATTTGAGTTGATGTGAAAATTTCAGTGAAATTATAAAAAAAAAATACCCAGTCTATCTGTGCAATATTACTTATACATAGGAATATACATTAATGCAAAATTGAGAACGTAAGTAATTTTATATAAACATGTTCAGTTCTGTGAGTTTTCGGTTCAGCGTTCTCGAAACAACGCCAAGCAAAAGCGACAAGTGAGATACAGCCACAAATGTTTTTTTCTTTTTTTTCAAAATGCAACACTATGTCGAAAAAAAAAATACATTCGCGACGCGCTTAATCCTAATTACAGTGTTATATATCTTAAAACTGTCTACATTTTTACATCGATATATTTATTTAAACTAGTTTTACTTAAAGGAATGCTTTAATTACTTTTCTTTTATAACCTAAGACAAAATGCGAACTAGAAATATTTATACCTAAACAAATTGCGCAAACAAAAATTTGTTTTCTATCATTCTACCGTTTTTTTTTTTCTATAAAGATACTAAGGTAATTATGAAGCTTTGGTTACGTTTAATGTACGTGTTGTTACCTGAGTACTTAATTATTTGGGGATTTTATCATAACCATTTTTATCTTAATATTACTGCTGGTAGGACCTCTTGTGAGTCCGCGCGGGTAGGTACCACGGCCCTGCCTATTTCTGCCGTGAAGCAGTAATGCGTTTCGGTTTGAAGGGTGGGGCAGCCGTTGTAACTATACTGAGATCTTAGAACTTCTATCTCAAGGTGGGTGGCGCATTTACGTTGTAGATGTCCATGGGCTCCAGTAACCACTTAACACCAGGTGGGCTGTGAGCTCGTCCACCCATCTAAGCAATAAAAAAATAAAAAATAATAGTTTCAAGACTTCATCAATTGAAATGTTAATGCATTACATATTCATTTAGTAGTAATATAATAAATGTAAGCTCAATGAACGATTTCTTAATACATCAACAGCTTCCAATAACACAGCAGCCAGTTCGAAACAGTTCAACTCAACTAAATATATTAAAATTAAACAACATACACACATATTGCTATTTACAAACAACGAATTGTATTAAAATATTATAGGGCGCTAAAATTATATTTGTTTTAATTAAACAGTATTATGAGTATTAGGAATACTACTAATTGTTGAATTAAGTAGATTGGATTATTTACAATTATAAAAGTAAATATTATTTAAATACTGACCTATCCAATGTCAGTTTTAGACAAAATATTTATTTATAGCCAACTGCGAAGGCGAAATAAATAAAAAATATGAGATTCGATACGGATTATTTATTAAAAAAAAAGTCAATAGCTTTAGAGTTGATCAAAGCTGCCGTGGCGCTTATAAACGTTTAACGGTTATTGAAAAAATAGCATGTCATTAAAATAAGCTGCTAATTATTATTACAGTAACGCCCTTTATAACACGGTACTCTTATAACGCATTTTTATATTACCCGATTTCAGGCCCCGTATAACACGGAATTCTTCATATAACGCGGGGATTACACACGCTATATATCTGTACCTACTGTGAAATTTACAATGATTTGTACAGTTCATAATTAATTTCGCGTACCTTTGTTGCACATTGTGTCAATTGTGTCGTTATAAAATTTAATTACATTAAAATATAAAAAAAAATTGTCCCTTGTTTTTTAATTATAAAAAAACATTGATTATATTGTATCATATTTATTGTATGTATATCGATAGGTGAAAGGCTATCTAGTTTAAGCGACATTTTTGCAACTTTGCAGGAGAGCAATTTAGCCATTAAAATTTGGAAAAAATATCATGACAAAAAACTTCTTCAGCTATTTGAATGAGGTAAACATAATTGATGTTCAATTAAAAACATCTGTTGATACTATTTAATTACAAAGATAGATTTAGTGTATTAAGCGAAATGTCACTTAAACCAAATAACCTTGCACCCCTCGATATTATATTATTATATTATGTACATAACTCGTTATATGGGCATACTCGTACAACGCGATCCAATCTCCCTTGTTATACGAGGCGATTACTGTATACATTAAATTAGTTGTTTTCATTTGATTGTTTACCGATCAGTTGGAGGACTGCGCCATGGTTCGACTGCCGTACGTCGTTCTTCGGGAGGCGGGGCTGAGCTTGCAGAACTTGAGGAGGTTGGCGTAGGCGGCCCGGTACTGCCTGTTGGTGGCCGCGTAGATCAGCGGGTTGACCACGCTGGACGCCCACGCCAGGATCGAGGCGATGATGTGGAGCCAGGGGTACGTGATGTCGTCGTCGGCCACGTTCATGATCATCAGCGGCAGGAAGCAGGCGAGGAAGCACACGAAGATGGTCAGCATCAGCCTCGTCAGTCTAGAGTCTTCTTCTTTCTCTTTCGCAGTCTGGCCGCTGAGTTTACTGGAAATTTAATCTCTCAAACTTAATCTTTATTTTTGGATTCAGATTTCAGTTTTAGCATTGTTCGTGTTGAGTCTCTATATCGGGCAAAGATTAATAAGACACGTGTTCTGTTAAGTACATAACTAAACGATATTGGGATTACAACGTAACGTGGTATTGACAACCCGATAATCCCAAGACTGGCGTAGCATCACTGCAATATAATTATCGCTAATACATAGGTACATATTAATAGTTGCTATGGGGACAAGAGTCAGCAAGCTGAAGTGGCAGTGGGCTGGCCATATATGCCGTAAGACTGACGATCGCTGGAGCAGACGGGTTCTCGAGTGGAGACCGCGCAGCGGAAGACGTAACGTGGGACGCCCCGTGGCTAGGTGATGCGATGACCTCCGAACGGTGGCCGGCAAGAGGTGGAAGAGGAGAGCCGTAGACCAGGCTCAGTGGTGTGGACTGGGAGAGGCCTATGTCCAGCAATGGACGAGTGTAGGCTGTTGATGATGATGATGATGGGGACATTTGTCCCTACATTCGTTATATTTTTTATTCTAATATGTCTTATATGATGTTATATAACGTATATGTATGTACATCCAACAGCGTATGTCGTTTACAAAATATACACTTTTCATGTATTCCTGGTATAGTATATATAATGTATAGAAACAGTATATTCTTAGAAGTACAATTAGATGTACTATGGTCTGTTTGTTTGGACGTTTCACCATTTGTTCAGAGTCAGTTTCGTTGTGATTTCAAACTCGATGAAACGAAAAAATAAGTCCATAGAGACACAAACACATAAATGTATAGGGTTCAGCCGGCGAGAGAATGAGATAGAACACATTATACGTGAAGTTAAAATATCAATTCACAGAGGGCGCTACCTCATACTATAAAAGATGATTTACAATTATGTATTTACTAATGACAAAATTTTACATATACTTAGACATTTAGGATAATTGTATTTTAATTTTTTTGTTTAAGACAGACGAGCATACGGCCCGTGGACGTCAGCAAAGCCAGGGGCAGAGCTGGGACGCTGCCTAAAATTTATTTCCGCTTATTTTATACACACCCGTGTCCTTCAAGTTTCCGTTTGCTCTGTCTGACGCGCCAATAGATGCACGAGTACGAGACGATGATCGCGACGCAGGGCAACGCGAAGCCGAAAACGAACAACGCTTTTTTCGGCGACTGCCCGTTCTTCGGTAATATCGTGCACGAAAACGTGTTCTTCTCCAACCCTAGTTGACCCCAGATGCCGAGCAGGGGGGGAATCTGGAAGCGAATAAACGAAATATATAATTTTTTTTATTAGGTGCAAACACTATAGTCACAATGATGGGGTTGGGAATGCTTAATTTAATTTACGTTACAAGTGTACGTGCTCTCGGGGTACCTGGTGTAAAGTGGTGACCGGAGCTCATAGACAACGTAAAAACATACCTTGCGACAAGATGTCGTTTTCTCGACTGTATTTTATACGGCTACATCGATCTTCGAAGAGGAACTGCGACACGGCAGAAATAAGCAGAATAGTTGTTTAAGACCGTGCGGTCTCATTATATGCCCTACATCCAGGAAAAACCGTTGTCAAAACTAGAAAACCTTTTACTGGCCGTCTTGTGAGTCCGCACGGGTAGGTACCACCGCCCTGCCTATTTCTGCCATAAAGCAGTAATGCGTTTCCGTTTGAAGGGCGGGACAGCCATGGTAACTATACTGAGACCTTAGAACTTATATCTCAAAGTGGGTGGCGCATTTACGTTGTAGATGTCTATGGGCTCCAGTGCCCACTAAACACTAGGTGGGCTGTGTGCTCCTCCGCCCACGTAAGCAAAAAAAAAAACGATTATATAGAAAAAAATTAGAAAGTAGTTCAATATTCTATTGTTGTCGACAAATCCCGTCTAATACCTTACAACTTATATCTCAAGGTGGGTGGCGCATTTACGTTGTAGATGTCTATGAGCTCCAGTAACCACTTAATATCAGGTGGGCTGTGAGCTCGTTCACTCACCTAAGCAATAAAAAAAAAAATCATAGGCGACCAACAAAACTGTGTTCGAGACATTGGAAATAATGTAATGACAATAATTTGGCTGTCTCGGTGGTGCAGTCGATACCTAATACCTATCAAACTGTGCAATAGACCATAGATAATACACATAAATTAGTTACAATAGACAGTTTTTTTCCTTTCCTACCCATGCTCATGATCGCCTTGAGAGGCTATTTTAGCTTCACCCTAGCATGTAGGCGAACTCTCGGGGCCCAATCCGGAAGTGTTACTAACGCTGGCCCTAGCAAGAGCAATGCTTCGCAGAATCTACCACCGGATTGGAAACGCGACCCACTGAAAAGATCCTGCGAGAAACTCAGTAGGCTGTGTCTGTGGGTTAATTTACTCGTCGAGCCCTTCGTCACAAGCGACGGATCCGGTGAGGACGGTAACCGGTGCTTGATGTACCTAAAAGCACCGTTAATGAATCGGGAGGATCCGTAATGACGTGCTTCGGGCGACGTCGACTGTTTACCATTTAGTCCACAGGATCGGGTATGTAGACAGTATTCCGACGCTCCACACTTTACACACGTTAGTAATGATCGCGTAGGTAGTTTTAATTATGTCTACGTGTCATGGAAACTAATGCCAATACTGTAAGAGACGGTGATATTACAAATTCATAATATCGCTTGCGAACGAGTCGCCTTATAGTTGTACTGAATAGACATGTTCACGAGCCCACACATACCCTCGACTAATGAATTATTCATTGACCATTAAAAATACGCTTATCATTCATTTTTTAACACATTCGAGCGCTGTCAATTGAACATAAATGTCTGTAGTAAATTGTAATTTTTATTGTATGCAGGCCCGTTTTTGTTTTCGGAATGATTCTTGGAATATTTTTTATGGATTCTATAAAACTTGGTCTGTGGTCATAATATGTTTAAGTATGTATTTCAGCAGTAATGCTGGTGGTTCAATGTTGATGCGTTTTCCCTTCACTGTTAATGAAAATGTTTTTTATTATTAATAATTAATTTATTGCTTGGTTTGTTTTTCGATAAGTAGTTGTTTTGAGTTAACGTTGCTAGATGCGATACTTTAGCTATTGCAATATTCAGGCTAGAGTATCTCCTTTTTAAATATAAATCTATTGTACAAATCAATATGGTTTATTTTAGGAGCTTTGAACTAATTATCTTTTTTTGGCAATATTTAAGTTTTTTTTCTTTCTAAAACATTCAAAATCAGAATGGAAACAGAAAAAAGACGCCATTCATAAAACTAATGAAAATCCTGTGATATCATTGATTTTGGTCGAATTTCGATCATTTGGTAAACGTCGCTTAGTCACTTATCGCTTGTAATGTGCCTAAATCAATAACATAAAATAATGAATGGGAGAAGGCTTGATTCGCTCACGCTATGCTAGTGCCAATAGTGAGCACTAGCATAGCGGTTTAGCCATTTACTGGTGGTAGGACCTCTTGTGAGTCCGCGCCGGTAGGTACCACCACCCTGCCTATTTTTGCCGTGAAGCAGTAATGCGTTTCGGTTTGAAGGATGGGGCAGCCGTTGTAATTATACTTGAGACCTTAGAACTTATATCTCAAGTTGGGTGGCGCATTTACGTCGTAGACGTCTATGGGCTGTAGTAACCACTTAACATCAGGTGGGCTGTGAACTCGTTCACCCACCTAAGCAATAAAAAAAAATTTAAAATTCGATCTCATGTCTCAATATGGACCACATCACACCATCTGTGGGATTGGCTGGTCTGCAGCATATACGGATTAAATTCCCTTCGATACATTACCAAAACTAAAAACCTCTTGTGTGTTTCTCGCAAGTCCAAAATTCACTACGTACCCAGTCAATATTATTAACTTTACAAATATACGTTATTTTTTGTATCACACAATAACAATAATGTGTTGTAGTTTTTTATTTTATTGCCTAACGAGCGTGGCGGATGCGCTGTCAATGAATCGTGTGTGTGCACATGCTTTTACGACGTTGTGTAAATAAGACAAAAAAAAGTTATGTAACTTTATGATTTACGAGGTGTAAATATTATTTTTATGTTTTAACGCACGCGAGTCATAAGCGATCGCGGTTAGGTTAGGTTAAGGGTGCAGGTAAAAGAGCTAAGAGTATCTTTGTTCTCAAACAGTTTGTTTTTTAAATGGATGTTACTTCCCAAAATGGACGACAGACAGGGCAGATTTGTCTGCTCCTAAGATCCTACCCGCATTCTCAAGTCTGTAGGTGATCGCTGCGCATGATCGCTTTCCACAGAACGGTAATGATCGGGAATTAGTTAATCTTATCTAAGGTTATCGTTTTTAGACATTTCCATAACGTTCCAGAATGTACATGTACCGCTAAAAATAGGGAGAGATGGAGAAGTCTCTCAAAAGCCGCAACCAAGCAATAAGACATACATAATCACGACCACTCTGCCAGGAGTGTACGACTGAGAAGAACGGTCATCGACACCTAATTGCGTTTATAACGTAGACTGCCGCGAAAGTTTAAAACATTTCATCAATTCAAGTCTCTTGAAGCCCTGTGGTGTTTGTTACCCGAACCTCGCAAGGTACGAGACTAAATCCTTACTAATAAGTTTTGTGTATTTTGGAACCTAATACCAACACAGTTGGCCTGTTCTAAATAAGTACCTAAGTATATGTCCGAAACGTCAGTATCTAAGCACCATAAGAAGTAGGTAAACGTTGGTATAAACTAAAATAATGTAAACTTATCTAGTCTTTGTAGAATTTAGATGGAAAAACGACAGAGCTCTTTATAATTTCATTCTGTTCGTATGAGTTAATGTCCTAATAATATACACGAAACTACGAAGACAAAAGATAGTGATAAATATGTGTGGATAATTGTGTATTGGTATTATGAAATGCATATTCATTAATTAAGGGTACATTTTTGTGACTGAGGAATGAATATAAATGCCCATAGTTGGTCAGATGAGCGCTTCTAAATACGTAATAACCTCACAATTATTTCAATTATCTGTGAAAATTAAAATTATGATGAGGACTTGAAAAAATAATTAAACCGAAATTGATTGGAACTAGATATTGAATTAGATAGTTTCTAGATCTTTATTCAGTTTTTTTTAAATTACTTTAACAGAAGGAGGATATGCCAGGAAAACACCGTGCTGGGGTGTTCATTCCAGAACCAGGTAGAAGGTGGGAAGTTCTCTGAAAATGTACTGTAAATACAGCGGCTTCAGATAGTATGAATGTAGTATGAAGGTAGTATTTTTGTTTAGATAGGTGGACGAGCTTACAGACCACCTGGTGTTAAATGGTTTCTGGAGCCTAGAACTGGAGCTTACAACGTAAATGCGCCACCCACCTTGTGATATAAGTTCTAAGGTCTCAAGTATAGTTATAACGGCTGCCTCACTCTTCAAACTGAAACGCATTAACTGCTTCACGGCAGAAATAGGCAGGGCGGCGGTACCCACCCGCGCGGACTCACAAGAGGTCCTACCACCAGTAAAGAATGTATATGATATGTAATGTATGTAATGTAATGTATGTAATGTAGTATGAAGGTAGTATGACGATAGTATGAAGGATAGTATTTACGCTCTGTTGCTCATAGTCGTATTTAAAAACACAAAACTCGCTTCAGTTTGTAATTCAATCCATCCTCCCGAAGGATGTACCCTAATTCTGTACAATTAAGCGCCGCACAACATGGAAGTGCAACGAACTAATCTCACTTTTATTACAACATATGTACATCGTTCAATTAGATTACTGAGTTGCCAACGTAACACTGAATCAGCAGCAATCACCCGGTCGCCGTCCTCGTCGAACCCGTCGTTTACGACGAAGGGCTCGACGAGCGAATTAATCCATAGACACAGCCCGCTGAGTTTCTCGCCGGATATTCTCAGTGGGTCGCGTTTCCGATCCGGTGGTAGATTCTGCGAAGCACTGCTCTTGCTAGGGCCAGTGTTAGCAACACTCCGGTTTGAGCTCCATGAGATCACCTACACGTTAGGGTGAAGCTGAAATAGCCTCTCAAGGCTATCAGCATAGGTAGGAAAAAAAAAGCAATCACTGAATGACGGCAGCGGCTTTGCCGACGTCCATGAGCGACGGTAACCATTCACCATCAGGCGGGCTGATTGCTACCTACAAAGGAAATAAAAAAATTATCGCAAAATGCAACGTATTGACTTAGAAGCCATTTTTGATTTGGTCATTTCGGACTGGAACTCGTTTAGGATCGGTTAAATTAAACATCAGATCAGATATGATCAATAATAATTGTAAATAGACATGCTTTAACAAAAACCGACTTCAAATAGAAAAAAAAAGACATTCCAAAACAAATTAATATACAGTGAAAACAATAATCATCGAAATCGGTTGGCGTGATATTGAGTTATTAAGTTATCCATATATTTGTCGCGCACGTACTTAATGTAAATTTAAGACTTATATGGTTTTCTCATGGATACCATTATCTGAACTGGACTGGACTGAAACGGGACCATACGGGAAGCGTCTGCTTTCTAATAAAAAAATAATCATCAAAATCGATTTACCTAGTCAAAGTTATGAGATAACAACAAACATAAAAAAATAAAACATAGAATACAGTCGAATCGAGAACCTCCTCCTTTTTTGAAGTCGCTTAACAAGCGAATGTTATGAAGTCAGATAGTCTGAGTACTTCTACGTACCATGAATCCGAAAGACACGATCCAGATGAGGAGCAATTGTATCCATATCTTCGTGGTCGTATAGATTTGCGCGTACATGTCGTAGTATGCTATCAATGTGTATCTGGAAATATAGAAATCACATTAAAGTAACAGTTTCATAATCCAATTATTAGTACGGAAAATAGGTGTGAAGAAAAGATTAACAAAATACGTGGATCGCTATGGACAACAAAAGGAACGAACAGAAGAGTATGACAAACTCTAGGGTAGGCCTTTGGTAATGGGAATAAGGATTAAGGCCTTTTGAGTCAGAATCTAGCTATTTTGCTATCGTTTAATATTTAACCACTTGGATTCGGGCAAGGGGCCGAACCTCATACGAGGTTTCCGCGCCTAGGGGGGCATGCGAGGTATGTGGGAGTCGACGGTCTGCAGATGTTGGGAGCAGACCGCGGGCCCAAGGATGTCTACTTCTCGGCCCTGCCATCACAAAGTTAATCTCCTCATCACTGAGTCACATTCCTCATGCCTGAGAGTCGCGACCATCTCCTCCCATTATCCTTCTCTCGATGATGTTAAAGTTAATCTATACGAATCTAATTAAAAGTTTCTTTATCGTTTAGCTTGCGGTTTTCATTCTGATTAAAGTCCTGAAACTTGGTAAATTTGTTTTTGGCACTTAATAGATGGTTTAGCCATTTTATAATTAACATATTACTAGTAGTTCGTGTGTCGCTTTAAAGCGGCGTATTTTCTCCATTCAGAGGTCATTATAGCGGAGTTTGCTTCACTATTTATACTACATTTGCGGGTAGATTTCACTGTGGAAGTCGTTTAAACATATGGTTGTGTCTATCAAAGAACTTTTTTTTTATGATTGTGTGATTACTGGTGGCCCGGTGAGTACTAAAGGCCTCCTTCCGGTTTCACCAGGACAAGTTGGATATTCAAGAACTGATCAACATCAAATTCGCTTGACTACTCAACCAGACGAAGCATTTTATTAGGCCACAGACGGTTTTCGCTGCTCTCAGAGCTTGATGTTTTGACATAGCCCGTTATCATTGGGTGTCTGTTCCACCTAGTTCTATATTAAGAAACGAGGTTAGTATAATCTGTACGTTTCGAATACTACGGGCGTTGTTTATGGACGAAGGTAAAAAGTTTCTTTTTGTTTACGATTCGCTTGTGATGATGATATTACATGATTCGTTCTGTGAAGTTCTGTGAACTAAACGATTCGGTGTTTAAATCACGAACTGATTTGATTTGTTTTTCTTTCAAAGAGTATAATTCTACTGTGCGCTTCGTGACCGTTCTTTCTATTTGCTTCTGTTTCTGTTGCTGATTCAAGAAGGTATAATTGACTAATGTTTAATGCATTGTAATGTAACAAATAAGAAATATCAACTTAATCGAGGGTTTTATTTGCTTAAATTAAAATGAACTTTGCTTTTCCGATCCTTCAGATGTCAGATAATTCATTTAGGTATTTATCATTTAGGTAATGTTACATGGCTGCGGTATCAATAGATACATAGCTGCGTTAGCCCTAAGGATAAATTTACATATTTCACTAGACATAATTAAATGTAATAAATATAAAGGTTTTTAACAGGTTTCTGTCTTCTATACACGGGTAGACAATTTTATCTGTGTATCTACACAGCACTTATGAATTTTTTTAATGATTCTGTCACTATATAAATCTAGGGACTTCATTGATGGATTAATTGCCTTTTCAATAATGAGAAAGTATTGTTTTTGTGCATCATGTAGGTTCACGATGTGTTTCAGGCTGATGGTGGTAGTGATAATGGCGATCACTTTCTTATCTAAGGTTTTCGTGAATCATTGGTACGATTAAAACCTTTTTACGGATTGATGTAAATTGATTAATTACTGTAAAAATTAAACAATTAAAAGAAAAAAAAAATTAACTCCCATTAAGAAGCTGTTCGAAGCTCTCTCCGTAACCGTAAATACATATCGACGCTTAAAAGGCAAACGTGACTGAGCGACAATGCGTGAACTTTACAGTAGACTAATTTAAAGTTGAAATACCTGAAAAGAATGCTATTTTAACGAATCTAGCTGTAGGGTTGAAATTCTTTTAATAACCTAGAAATATATATTTTTGGCGCATCGAATATGGTTATTGCCTATCATTCATGTACAAAGCAGTTATTGCCGCTTAGTCACGTTTGCCTTTCAAGCGTCGATATGTATGTATCAACTTACAATTAAGTAAGACCCGCTGTGCATTGCGTTTAAATATTGGTTGAGTTCTTTTCATTGGGTGGATGAGCTCACTCCTTAAGTGGTTCGCGGCCCATAAGGTAAAAGCACCTATTACGGAGGTATTTCGCAAAATTTGAAAGTAAGAAAGAAAAATAAGCATTTGTAAGTATTTCTAAAGATGGAAAAAATTTTCATCGTCAAAAATGGAATTTAAATTTCGTATTACTGTTGAGTCTATGTTTCTTTTCTAGAAATTACTTATTTAAAAAAATGTTTTAAATAGCCGGGTCGATTTTCCCTAATACGGAGGTATGCTTGAGGTCAGAGCCTATTACTGCGGTAGACGGTTCCTAATACAGAGGGTCAGAAATTATATTTATTAAGTTCCGAAAATATAATATTTATTAAGTAAATAATATAAATGTGAAGAACTTAAATTGTAAGTTTTGCATTAATTGACCACTTTTAATGAAATTTATAATACAAATGTACCTAGTAAGTATAACAGTGCATTCACACAGGTCAGCTCGGAAAGAAGAGTACATTTTTACCGCGTTTAAAAGTGATTTGGATTGTATTTTAACATGAGAATTCTAGGGAATTTCGAATGTATACACATAAATAAAATTGGAGTGTCTGTTTGTAATATTGAAATAACCGCTTTTTACCACATGCATATAAATATATATACGGTACATACACCAAAATAACATTTTTTACAATTTTTGTCTGTCTGTCTGTTTGTTCCGGCTAATCTCTGGAACGACTGGACCGATTTTGACGAGACTTTCACTAATAGATAGCTGATGATATAAGGAGTAACTAAGGTTTTTTAGACTTAAATTTAATGGTAAACTTAAGGTAAGTGAAGTTTTCGGCTCAATTCAGACATCGGTGGCAACGGCCGACAGCGATGCGAAGGCCAACCCGATCTTGTGGACCGAATGGTAAACAGTCGACGTCGCCCTAAGCACGTCATTACGGATCTTCCCGATCCATTAACGGTGTTTTAGGTACCTCAAGCACCGGTTACCGTCCTCGCCGAACCCGTCACTTGCGATGAAGAACTCGAAGAAGAAATCAACCTATAGACGTAGCCCACTGAGTTTCTCACCGGATCTTCTTAGTTGGTCGCGTTTCCGATCCAGTGGTAGATTCTTCGAAGCACTGCTCTTCGTAGGGTCAGTGTTAGCAACACTCCCGGTTTGAGCCCCATGAGATCATCTACACGTCAAGGGGAAGCTGAAATAGCCTGCCAAGGCTATTATATCAGCATTGGTAGGAGAAAAAAAAGGTGCGAAGAGCACTTTCAGCTTTGAAAGAATTTTAAACTTTATCTACATTGTTTTATAGATCAGTATCGCTTGAAAGGATAAAAATGTTCGGTGGCTGATGCGGCGGCCGCTGCCACTGCTGTCTGAATAGAGCTATACATATTTAAGATGAACAAAATAGAATTACTTAATGGTAAATTTATTGAGGACTGCTTAGGAACAAACAAACAAAGCATTTGCTTGACCATCTGTGAATGTTTCACAGATGGTCATCTGTGAATGTAAACAAAAGATAAGAAAGTTTAATAGTTTTATGAATGAGTCTTTGTGCCTTTACCGACTCAATAGAAATATCTGTACGGGATTTCTGGGAATCTGTCATAAATGGTTCATAAAAACAAATCGATATACCCGAAATTGACGCTATAGTATCCAAAGTCGCTCTTACCGAATGAATTTCTTACGAAAGTATGCTTTAAATTCAAGGGACGTAAGTTCGACGTTGCTATAACCGAGGTCGTTATTAATGAAATCCACTGTATTTAATATATTTTAATAACCTTTCACTTGTACACTATTCCCCTCTTATACATCGTATTTCTCTCTGCTAATGGTTTGCTGGAAGAAAACTCATGAAGAGTTAAGCTCGCCTTTGTACATAGTATTTAGACATTCTTTAAATCTGTTTTTATTGTATTATCTTTTTGTGTAAAATAAGTATAAATAACCTTTCTATTATTTCTATGGAATCCTAAAACTTGTAATTTTATGTTCTATGAATATGACCGTAATAGGAGATCATAGAACCTAACACAGAGTTACCTGGAAATAACTACCACCGTAATAGGAAAACTACTCGTATTTTTTTAATCCTAATTCTGACCCATCAAAATTTCGATAAACAAAGAATGTAAATACGTAATCAAACGATAACAGTTTTTTGGCCCAGATGTGTAAAACTCAAGTCAACAGTTATACAAAATAAATGATTTGTGATTAATTAAAATACACCTTCCTATTTTTACCCCTTCTAAGAAACCAACATTTTGCACTCGACAGTTTTCATATTTAACTAGATTTTTAATGAATAATACATACCGCAGAATATGGTTTCTAATTTACAAGATTAATAATTATTGCAACTAAACTTGGAACTAATTCAATAACTTAATAAATTGAAAGTTATAAACAATTAAATATGCCCAGTATATTTCCTATTTCGGAGTTATACCACCGTATTAGGATTAATCTATAAAATTCGTACCGTATTACAGCGGTATTTTGTTTCTGATTTTTTGAGTAAAAATGAGTTACATATATGAAACAAGCTATTTAAAAAGTAAGTATTATAGTAGGAAAATGCTATAAATAACACATTAACAAAGTTGAACGACTTATTAATACAAAAAAACTTAGTTTCTAAATATTAGTGTACTTATTTTTTGGTTCCGCGTTTGTATGGAAACTCCTCTCACGTTGATGCCGTGCTACAAACTGATAGATCTTGTAGTGTTGTTTATATGCTACACTTGAAAATGTCAGTTATGTTATGAAGTAATAGATTTAGAATAAATAGATTCCGTTTCGGTGAGCTTAAACTGAATAAAACAAGAATAAATGTCGAAAATAGAAATACCACCGTAATAGGAAGCGATTTTGACTACCGCCGTATTAGGAGCTTTTACCTTACACATCAATGCTAATGTGGATACCGCTGGTCGTATTAAAACAAGAATGACTCGTTTTACCCCAAGATCGTGCGGCCGAATTATTTGAATAAAGCATCCGTCGAAAGCCAACATCCGTTTTGGAATCAACGCGCCATTTGTCTGGAGCGGTCGGGTGCTGACGTATCCACGATTGACGGACACCTCTAAACTTCCCAGAGGTTACTGGTGTTGAATTTTGGACGCATTTTCGGTTCGCCTCAAACCGGAGGTAGTTCGTGTACGCGTTCTAATTTCTATGGTCTCTGGTAACAATTCAAAAGCACATTTGTTTTGAGCTCATCTGCATATCTAAGGCAACAACAGAACTAGTTTTTGGTATCGCGAATAGCCTGTGAAGCTTTAAGGTCATTGACGGACACCTTTAAACTCTTCCCAGAGGTTACTGGTTTTTTTATTTTTATTTATTGCTTAGATGGGTGGACGAGCTCACAGCCCACCTGGTGTTAAGTGGTTACTGGAACTCATAGACATCTACAACGTAAATGCGCCACCCACCTTGAGACATAAGTTCTAAGATCTCAGTATACCTACCCTTCAGACCGAAACGCATTACTGCTTCACGGCAGAAATAGGTAGGGCGGTGGTACCTACCCGCGCGGACTCACAAGAGGTCCTACCACCAGTAAGGTGTTGAAGTTTGGACGCATTTTCGTATCTTTCCAGCCCGGAGATAATTCGTGTTCGCATTCTAATTTCTATGGTCCCTGGTAACAATTCAAAAGCAGATGAGTTTTGAGCTCATCTGCACATCTAAGGCAATAAAAGAACAAGTTTTCGGAATTGCGAAGCACCTGTGATGCTTTAAGGTCGTAAGTCAAAAGTTAAGCA
Source organism: Bombyx mori (assembly GCF_030269925.1). Taxonomy (NCBI): domain Eukaryota; kingdom Metazoa; phylum Arthropoda; class Insecta; order Lepidoptera; family Bombycidae; genus Bombyx; species Bombyx mori. Next base: position 6,845,519 of record NC_085117.1, on the reverse strand, counting down.
ACGAAAAGCCTAATTGAAAGAGCATTGCAGTGCGTTGATGCGGTGTCGCCACTGGATCATCATCCGTGGGAACACGTTTGTTTATTCACTGGATTAGATAACGTTCTTCGCTCACTCTGTTGTTTTATTGCATACTTTACATCGTGTAATTAATTTTCATTAGGCCTTAGAGCGCGTACCGTCGATAGATCGACTCTCAATTTACGCGTATAAAGTGCGGAGCGTCGGAATACTGACTATTGCGCAGTTTGATTATAGGCATTAGGTATCGACCTGTACGGACGTGTCTTAGGGCGCACACGTATTACCTTTTATAATTAATAATTTAAAAGATATTTTGCTGTGAATTTAGCATTGATTTTGTATAAGGTATTTTTTTCAAAAATCCTTTAGCATTTTCTGCAAAATATGTGAAATTAAGCTCAGCAATGATTAATATTGAAAGCAGTAAAGTCGTATTCAGTAGATTTTTTTCGAGTAACCGTTGTATTTCATGTTAGGAAAAAAGAAAAAAAAGGACCTTAACAAGGCTGATCTATTTAATCGGATTCTGAACCTAACTATTGTAACTAAAAATGATTGCGAAGAATAGATTGGATGGAAAGAGCACACGAGCCGCTTCAATGACTGAAGAGGACAATTGATAAATCGGATTTTGTATCAACTCGGCGTGGATCTATCTAGTCGTGGCTTTGGAAGTAACGAAATCAAGAGGGAAAAACATATTGTGCACCTACCAGTGCAGGATCACAATCCTTTCTGCTATTAGGATTATGGGAACCCACAAGAGAGGTCACAAGTTTGAGGTTTTACTTCGTGAATATTTAAATTTAATAGCGGGTCCATTCGTTTCGTTGTTCGCTACCTGAACAATTACACTAGATTGAAAACATTGCGATTTTTTGTTGTTTTTTTTTTGTATTTTATTAAAATGATATATTGAGACTGGATTTGGAACTTTTGGAGGAGGTAATGGTACCTATTAAACTGAAAAATAGACCGCCTTCCACCATTTTTTACAACTTTGTGAGTGGTGTTCTTACGTGTAGCTTCTGTTTGCGCACGTTCAAGAACAAGATAGGCTACCATAGCCATATTAGAGCGTATGAGAGGCGCGGTCATTAGCTTTTAAGTTATTAAATAGAAAATTTTGGTCGCCGTTGCCGAAACCGGCTTGGAACCATGATGATGATGAATGGTACTTAAGCTACCTACGCGATAAAAGGCTTTTCACGTCTGAGCTTCATTTACTAGTTTCTTACTCTGTCAAGGAAGTTTCAGTAGATTGAAACTACTTTTACGGACGAGAAGTCGTCGCTGTCGTCCGAAGACTGTAAAGCATCTGAGTCGTCAGAAATAATATAAATAGAATAATAAACGCAATATTACACGGTGTAAATAGTTTGGAATTATGTCTAAGTTTCGTGAAAACCGAAGACAAGACTATTATTTCCAACAAGATTAATAATACTTGTACAATTTCCAAAAACTTACGTCTCGGATTCCGCTTAGATAGAAACACGTTAAAATAATATAAAAGAGTTTAGGTATAGTTTAAAAATAAGAAATTTTATTGTTACGAAGATCAAAACGTACCACTAGAGTTATTATTATTCGTTGAATAATAAAATGCGTATTCGAATTTGATGATGCGTCAATAAAACTTGAATCAGACCGATGCGATGTTTTAATATGTAAAAATTTGCTAACCGGGTCATATTTCCTAGTGCTAATGACCGCTGGCTGGAGACAAAAGGTGAAAAAAATTGGTTTGATAATTAGTGGAATTTGCATCGCGGTAGAAATTGGCAGGATGATGGTACCTGCCCGTGTGGCTCACACGACGCCACGGGTAATTAAAAAAAAGTTTTAAAGGCGTTCGGAGCGGACACGGAGCGATGTCTATGGGATTTGACCAACACCATAGTCGTGTCGCTAAATACGATTACATAGAGCGTTTTATCTTAGAAATTGTCAGGACCTTGGTATCCGAACGCGGTGTCTTGGATCAAGCTCTGTCAGTATTCATAGTGCGGTATCATTTTCATTTGCAGTCACATGTATAGTAGTCGCGGCCTAAAGGATAAGACGTGCATTCGTATATAGCGATGCACCGGTGTTCGAATCCCGCAGGCGGGTACCAATTTTTCTAATGAAATACGTACTTAACAAATGTTCACGATTGACTTCCACAGTGAAGGAATAACATCGTGTAATAAAAATGAAAAATCAAATTATATTAAAATTATAATTTGCGTAATCACTGGTGGTAGGACCTCACGTGAGTCCGCACGGATACATACCACCGCCCTGCCAATTTCTGCCGTGAAGCAGAAATGCGTTTCGGTTTGAAGGGCGAGGCAGCCGTTGTAACTATACTTGAGACCTTAGAACTCATATCTCAGGGTGGGTGGCGCATTTACGTCGTAGATGTCTATGGGCTCCAGTAACCGCTTAACGCCAGGTGGGCTGTGAGCTCATATATCCATATAAGCAATAAGAAAAAAAATTTAGTCCTACGTCATATAAAATGATCAAAACAATAATCGGAATTCGTATCGGCTCGCAATGACTACCGTCGTACATTATGCATGGAGAGAGGTCTCGTGAAGACAACACGCTCCTTGTATCGCGGGTACTGACCCGGCCTGACCCGCACAACGTTTCATTGCTTAGACTTGTTGTTTCATTTCTTTTTTCAGGCTGAGAAACCTCGTATCATATATCATATCACTTCACGTGTTTTCAGCTTTGCGAAGCTGGTAAATATTTATCGATTAACGATGGCAAGGCGTTTTGTAAGCCCGCACGCGTAGGCACCACTGTCCTTGTGGAAAGCAGAGTTTCTACATAGCTGCCAAATCTTTTTTTATTATTTTTCTCTACGAAAACGATTGTCTGGATGAGATCGTTTTTAGCGATGAAGCCGATTATTATACCTGTTGCCTGTTGACTGATTTTTATTGTTAATTATTTTTGGTATGTATTAAAATTTACTATTGCTGTTTTTTTGCCTACATATGCTAGTTTCCTCGAGGGTTTATAGCTTTACCGGATGTGTAGGCAAGGGCTCACAGGGCTTAGCCTGGCGACTTTACTTACACTAGGTCAAGCAATGGTAGTGCTTCGCCGAACCTATCACCAGATCGGAATCCCGACCCACTGAGAAGATCCGACGAGAACCTTACTGGGTTGTGTCCATGAGTTAATTTACTTGGAATACTTAAAATCACCGATAGTGGACCGTGAAGATACGAAGTGACGTTATTTCTCTGGCTTCAAATCTATTGAAGGTTTTTCTTGAATTCACGAGCTCTCAAGATGGACAGCCTGTCAGCAGTTTATTGGCGTTGTTAATGACGTCGATGACTGTGATTGCTTGCGTGCTCTAGTTTAACGCATTCCTAGTTCCAATTAAACAATACAGAGCAATTTCTTATAACATTCATTACGCATCAGCGCATTCGAGTTTACGGGGAATCTGATCATTAATAACACGAAAGAGAAAAGTTTTAATAACATGTTGCAGTGAAACTTCGAATTTTAGTTTGGTGTATAGAAAAACGGCACTTAAAGTGTTCACTTCAAGATCTGATTTGGTATGAAAGGACGGCTGCTAATTAGCACGTGATGCTCTGGTAAAGAGAGCATGTAGTTTCTTAAACGTTCGGTTGAGTCATAAAGTTAGATGCGCAGTCCAACTCAAAATATTAATTCGCGGCACATATATTTCAAGAACAATCAAACAAATATCGTTAACAGTTAATTTAGATCTCGCAGTTTCCAGATATTGTTAGTTATTTCTATTTTTGGAACGAAGTTCCTTACGGCAGGCTTGGAGGAGATAGGGATTATGCTGCGCGACCGAACTGAAAAAAATGTGATGGTAAAAACCGTAAGAAAAAGTCCGTGGAATAAGGTCTTGTTTTTCGCACAGCGATATTTCACCGCGCGATTTTTTTCTCGTAATTCTTTTTTTTTTTTTTTGTATGGAACTTCGTTCCTATCCGGTGTCCCACGACACCACACATCTTTTCTATTTATTTATTGCTTAGGTGGTTGGATGAGCTCACAACCCACCTGGTGTTAAGTGGTTATTGGAGTCCTTAGACATCTACGACGTAAATGCGCCACCCACTTTGAGATATAAGTTCTAAGGTCTCAATATAGTTACAACGGCTGCCCCGCCCTTCAAACCGAAACGCATTACGGCTTCACGGCAGAAATAAGCAGGGCGGTGGTACCTACTCGTGTGGGCTCACAAGACGTCCTACCACCAGTAGTTGCAGGCATAAGTACAACATGATCTTTTATAGGCCACGACGATCTCCTAAATATCAAGGGGTGAAAGGCAATTTGTTTTGCAAGCGACATTTTTGCAATATTACAGAAGAGCTATTTAAAGTTTGAAATTTGGAAAAAATATTATAACAAAAAAAACTTTTTCAGTTATTTGTATGGAGTAAACTTAATTGAAGTTCAATTAAAAAGGATGAACTGTCTATGCTAGTGTCAAATAAAACGCACCTTTAAAATTACAAAGACAAAACTCGCGTATTAAGCGAAACTAGAGGTCCCGCAGTAGTCGAAATTCGACTATAATTAATTGAAATTGTAAGTTTGTACACTATTATGATTGTATTTTATACTTCTATAATCACAAATTTCGCCAAGACTACACTATAAAAAATATTAACAAAGACGAACAATATTTAATATATTCTCAATTTGACAACAGACGTCAAGAACAAAAGTTTGACAATAAATAGTATGCATGCGTGTGTGCGTCAAATACATGGTATGTAGTGTGTGTAATGTTTTCTTTATTGATTTAATGTAATTTTTATGCAATATTTAAAAAAAATATTAGCATTATGCACTTCTTCTCTATATTCTCTATAAGTGTGGAAAATTTCATACTCCTACGTCAGCGCAATTTTCGTAAAAAGGGATATAAAGTTTTTGCTTCACGTATTAATATATAATATAGATGTCGTTTAAACCAAATAGCCTTTCACTTCTAGATATTTAATGCGATAACAAAATGATTGCATCTCCAAGCCACATAAATCTAGATGCTATTCAATTATTCAAATATCTCTTACAGAAGCATCTTCGGAGTTCAATGCACTATCCAATCGTGTAATGTCTACAAAAGATAATAATATGAACGTGTGTTTGAATAGTTTCCGAGTTATTAGGCACCCTTTTTTATTACACAGTATTAACGAACAATAGAGAGAGTTATTAGTGTGAATTGAAATGTTACAAATGACCGTCTCGCTTGCATCATTGACGGCCGTATTCAACAAACCATACATTCGGGTGCCAATCGGTCATAATATTCTACCCCATGATCTGTAAGCGGAGTAAAATGTCCCTTCGGAACAAGGTGACACTTTACAAAACTTGCATAAGGCCCGTCATGACTTACGCGAGTGTGGTGTTCGCTCACGCGGCCCGCACACACATAGACACCCTCCAATCCCTACAATCCCGCTTTTGCAGGTTAGCTGTCGGGGCTCCGTGGTTCGTGAGGAACGTTGACCTACACGACGACCTGGGCCTCGAATCAATTCGGAAATACATGAAGTCAGCGTCGGAACGATACTTCGATAAGGCTATGCGTCATGATAATCGCCTTATCGTTGCCGCCGCTGACTACTCCCCGAATCCTGATCATGCAGGAGCCAGTCACCGTCGACGCCCTAGACACGTCCTTACGGATCCATCAGATCCAATAACCTTTGCATTAGATGCCTTCAGCTCTAATACTAGGGGCAGGCTTAGGGACCCCGGTAACCGTACTCGTCGAACTCGACAAAGAGGTCGACGTGCAACCTAACCCATGCATCAGCCCGCTGAGTTTCTCGCCGGATCTTCTCAGCGGGTCGCGATTCCGATCCGGTAGTAGATTCATTCGCGAAACAATTGCTCTTGAGTTGTTAGGTCTCCTTCGGAGGCGCTCGGGCAGTTGTTAGCAAATCCCACCCCTCTTGGCTGAGCCTTTGCTCGCCCACCTGTCCTGGTGAAACTGGAAAGGCCTTCGGGCCACCAGTAAACTTTCAATCATAAAAAAAAAAAAAAAAAAAAAAGGTCATAATATTAATACACCGAATTTGAATGTATGCTGGTATCTATATATTGATACGTGAAGGAAAAACTTTGTAACCCTTTTTACGAAAATTGCGCGGACGGAGGTGTATGAAATTTCCCACACTTATAGCGAATATAGAGAAGGAGTGCAGAATGTTAATATTTTTTAAAATTATGCTTAAAAAATACATTAAATCAATAAAAAAAATCACACACACTACCATGTATTTGACACACACACATATACCTATAAACTCTTTGTTTATTGTCAAACTTCTGTTATTGCAGTCTGTGGGCAAATTAAGAATAGGTAGGTTAATATTATTTATCTTTAATATTATTTGTCTATAGTGTAGTTTTGGCGAAATCTGTGATTATAGAAGTATAATAGTAATGATAATGTTCAAACTTATAATTTCAATTAAATAAAGTCGAATTTCGACTACCGGGGGACCACTAGTTCTCTTCAACTTTCAAACTGCTTTGAGCGGTGTTAGTAAAGGTCTTTTTAATACGCTTTTATTAGCTTCAGACGTATGTATGTTTGTAACGGAATTTTTGAACATGATTTTGACCCCCTTCAAAGCGTCGGATTAACTCGAAATTTTGTATACTTATTAAGGACCGACGACAATACAATACTTAAAAAAAAATAGAAAAAAAAATTGAAATTCAACTAAAAAATAGAAAATAAATTTTAATAAATTTGAATTAAAAATAATGTACAAAAAATGATTTTATTGTAAAAAAAAGCGCGGGGTGCATGGTATCAGTAGTTATAAATATTTTATGAACAGATGTGAGTAGAAGGGTTATTTTGATAATATCCTGAAAAGTACCCTTAGTTTATTTTTTTTAAACAATAAATATATTAAAGTTTCGTTCATGACAATATTGTGACATTACAATGATCCTTATTCTACAATACTTTACGAATACGCGCATTGAAAGTAGGTTAAGTTTAAGAAACATGGGTAATTTTGTTATACAAGCATACGGCCTAACTGATGGCGTATGGTTGTTACCCTAGCTTTTTTTTATTGCTTAGATGGGTGGACAAGCTCACAGCCCACCTGGTAACTGGAGCCCATAGACATCTACAACGTAAATGCGGCACCCACCTTGAGATATAAGTTCTAAGGTCACAGTATAGTTACGACGGCTGTCCCGTCCTTCAAACCGAAACGCATTACTGCTTCACGGCAGAAAGAAGGGCAGTGGGCTCTGGTAACCACTTAACATCAGGTGGGCCGTGGGCTCGTCCGACCCGTCTAAGCGACAAAAAAAAGAAATACGAAAGAATAGCAAGATTAAACCGTAAAAGCAAAATACTTTTAGTTATATCTACATGTCGCAAAAACCGAAGAAGAACGCTACATATTTTTTACTACATATAATGAATACTACTGCATCTATAACCAATTAGAGAAACGCGCTTGCAAATAATCATTGTTAGCAATAACAATTAAACTATTTTGCATAATATGATCTATGCTAATCGTTACAGATATATTTTTACACATTTCAATGGCGTATTGCAGTCGCGTATCATTTAGTTAATTAGTTACCTGACGTATATAATTTATTAGGAACACGTATTTCGTGTCAGGACACAGTTACAGATACTGAGGCGAAGACAATTAGAATTCATCGTGAGTTTTTCATTTCGGAAAACGCCTTGTTAAGGTATTTAGAATGTTAATTTTGCTCAGTTGTATTTAGTTTAGTGAATTAGGTCAATGGTAATAGTTTGTACGATATTCTGTGACCGTAATTATGTCAAGTTCAGTTTGTTATTGGAATTTTTTTTTCAGGGTTTTTGTATGTTTTTTTTTTTTTTAATTACTATTTTTGTTTTTACGTTTCCATATCTGATTATGAAACGGAGTCCGTGACTATGCTTTCGTGTCTGTCTCAGCCTCCATCAAAGATTATTTGTCTAAATGTCATTGAAAAAAAAAAACATTCGAATCTACTACTCAACCTGTATTGAGTTGGCTTATTGTGTAACCCGATCTATTCACAGTGCTTTTAGGTACCTCAAACACCGGTCACCGTCCTCGCCGAACCCGTTGCTCGCGACGAAGGACTCGACGAGTAAATCTACCCATAGACACAGCCCACTGAGTTTCTCGCCGGATTTTCTCAGTGGGTCGCATTTCCGATCCGGTGGTAGATTCTGCGAAGCACGGCTCTTGCTAGTGCTCTTCGCCCTTCGAGAGCCCTTCGTCGAAAGCGACGGGTTCGACGAGAACGATGACCGGTGCTTGAGGTAAAGCACCGTTAGTGGATCGGGAGGGTCTGAAATGACGTGTTTGGGGCGACGTCGACTGCTTTCCATTCTGTCCGCAGGATCGGGAATGTACCTAGTTACCGGCGGCTACGATGAAATGGTTCTCGTGTCGTGCCGCTTTATCGAAGTGGGTTCTTGTTAAGGCCAGTGTTAGCAACATTGCCGGTTTGAACACCCTGAGCTCACCTACTAGCTCTGTGAATCTAGAATAACCCCTGGAGGTTACTAGAACAGGTAGGAAAACAAATGTTGGTGTGACGTTTAATAGACGAAATTTCGATTTGAAGAGTTGATTGAACTATTGCTTTACGAGAATAATAATAATAATAATAATAATTTATTTATTTCTCTCTTAAAGGTATAGTACAAATACTAATGGAAATTAACCTTATAATTTATTTTGTAAGCCTTTGAAAGAGCTGAAGTCTGTACTAGGTTCAAAGACCTGTATTACTGATCTCCAGGCTCCCTCCAAGAGAAAAATAAAACGCTATCTTTATTACTCTGTACGCTATCATTTGTGAAATCGAAAATCAGTTTTTCGACTAGCTCTCTGCGAGGTCGCACCGACCGCCTATCACTGCGTACGTCTGACTCTATTTATAGGAGAGGTTGAATGAAGAATAAAGAGCGGCACCCACGAGACGACTTGTTGGCGTTATATTAGTAATTAGAATTTCTTTGAATTTAGATTTTTTTCATGTATTTATTTCTACGTGAAATAGCGTGTTACTATGATTATTATAGGAGCAGATGTCTTAATGTTTTCTGATTAACGTTTTTTTAATTACCTAATATTAGGCCGAAGAGCGAGCGGTTTTATGTGAAACTGTCTCCCGTTTATTGACAGCGCCAATACGCCTACCTATTGCTACTAGCCTCGAGAAGTTAAGCTAGCTTCACCAAATGTGTAGGCGAGCTCACGGGGCTCAGCTTGGGAGCTTTGCTAACATCTTCCCTAGCAAGAGCCTTCCTTTTACTGGTGGTAGGACCTCTTGTGAGTCCGCACGGGTAGGTACCACCACCTTGCCTATTTCTGCCGTGAAGTAGTAATGCGTTTCGGTTTGAAGGGTGGGGCAGCCGTTGTAACTATTCTGAGACCTTAAAACTTAAATCTCAAGGTGCGTGGCGCATTTACGTTGTAGATGTCTATGGGCTCCAGTAAACACTTAACACTAGGTGGGCTATGAAGCTCGTCAACCCATTTAAGCAATAAAAAAAAAGATCAGTGGTTCGAAGAATATATCACCGGATCGGAGTCGCAAACCACTGAGAAGAACCGACGAGAAACTCAGTAGGCTGTGTCTGTGGGTGAATTTACACGACGAACCCTTCGACGCATTGGACAGGTTCGACGAGAACAGTGATCGGTGCTTGGAATGCTTAAAAGCACCGATAGTGGATCTGGGGGATCCGAGATGACGTGTAGCCTGCGCTTCAGCTGCGTTGGCACATTCGGGTTGCACCCCCGAGGAGCTTGGGAGGTGGAAACGAACGAACACGATAGCATCTACTCTCCAAGCTGTAGCATCGTTTTCTGTGTGGCTTCTGGCAACAGTGTATGCAATTAAAAAAATAAAAAAGACGTCAAATCCGGTCTCCCATAGTGGAAGATTGGAAGGATATTTGATTCTGATCCGGTGGTAGGTTTAGCGAAGCATTGCTCTTGCTAGGGCTAGTGTTAGCAAATTCTCTCAGGTTGTCACTGAGTTCACCTACCCGTCCGCGAGAAACTGGAATAGCCCTTAGCCCACCAGCGTTGGTTGAAGTGGTTGGTTGGAATAAAAGCACTGAAATCGGATAGAGAGGAGCTAATTTAAGGCAATTACGAACATAGTTGAGATATAAATCAGTAACAATTTTAGTTCTTGCGTTAAATTGGTTCACGGTCAATGCCCAATCAGCAACCAGAAGCCTATATTAAACAAACTTCATTATCCAAAATATTGATATTAAAAACAATAACAAACAAACGTACCTATTCGTGCAGCGTTTTTTTTTCCGGGACGAGTTCCTTAGAAACATCAGAGTGTATTGTTTATTCTCAACACTACTCGTTTATTATCACAACATCAAGGCAAAAGGAAATAACCAATACGTTTCAACGCATCGATCGACTCGCACGTATATCAATTTATTTATTTATTGCTTATATGGTTGGACGAGCTCACAGCCCACCTGGTGTTAAGTGCTTACTGGAGCCCATAGACATCTACAAAGTAAATGCGCCACCCACCTTGAAATATAAGTTCTAAGGTCTCAGTATAGTTACAACGGCTGGCTCACCCTTCAAACCGAAACGCATTACTGCTTCACGGCAGAAATAGGCAGGGTGGTGGTACGTACCCGCGCCGACTCACAAGAGGTCCTACCACCAGTAAAATACAAAGAGATCGCGAAATTGTATTTTGGTCGATTGTTTTTCGAAATTGTAATCTGTTACTGCGTTGCTATGAATTTTTTGTAATCTTGGTATAGTGAGACCGTTTCGAAGCAGAAGACTTAGAAATAAACAGAACACGGCGTAGACTTGGATTGTGTTTTTCTGCGTTTATTATTAAGCGGGGTAATGTATCGTAGGCTACGCACGCGCAATGTCGAAAAATTTCGTATGTTATCTGTTATTTGGCTTAAGCCAAATAAACTGGCCAAATAAACAAAATGAAGTCGTCGTGGCCTAAGATAAGACGTCCGGTGCAATAGTGTTGAAGCGATGCACCGGTGTTCGAATCCCGCAGGCGGGTACCAATTTTTCTAATGAAATACGTACTCAACAAATGTTCACGATTGACTTCCACGGTGAAGGAATAACATCGTGTAATAAAAGTGAAACCCGCAAAATTATAATTTGCGTAATTACTGGTGATAGGACCTGTTGTGAGTCCGCGCGGGTAGTTACCACCGCCCTGCCTATTTCTGCCGTGAAGCAGTAATGCGTTTCGGTTTGAAGGGTGGGGCAGCCGTTGTAACTATACTGAGACCTTAGAACTTAGATCTCAAGGTGGGTGGTGCATTTACGTTGTGGATGTCTATGGGCTCCAGTAAGCACTTAACACCAGGTGGGCTGTGAGCTCGTCCACCCATCTAAGCAATAAAAAAAAAAGCGACACTTCGATTAATACGCGACATTTATCTTTGTAATTAAAGGTACGTTTTATTTGGCATCAGCATCAACAGTTCGATGTTTTTAATTCAACTTCAATTAAGGTTACTCCATTCAAATAGCCGAAGAAGTTTTTTTGTTATAATATTTTTTTAAACTTTAAATGGCTTTAAAGGAATATTTCCTTCCTAAGCTGATAGCCTTGAGAGGCTATATCAGCGTCGCCTTAACTAGTAGGTGAGCTCACGGGGCTCAAACCTGACGACTTTGCTAACACGAACCCTAGCAAGAGCCGTGCTTCGCAGAATCTACCACCGGATCGGAAACGCGACCCACTGAGAAGATCCGGCGAGAAACTCCGTGGGCTGTGTCTGAGGGTTAATTTACTCGTCGAGCCCTTCGTCACAAGCGACGGGTTCGACGAGAGCGGTGACCGGTGCTTGAGGTACCTAAAAGTACCGTTAGTGTATCGGGAGGATCCGAAATGACGTGATAAAATTGCAAAAATATCGCTTAAACCAAATAGCCTTTCACTCCTCAATATGAAGTGTGTAGAATAAGCCTTGTTATAGCAAGTATTATCCGATCGATTCGTAAGTCATCTCGAACTCAAGCACTCAGTGATAACTATTCAACAAATCGATTTGCAGTCACTATATTTGTCACATGCATATTGATTTTTTGATGTGAAACGTCTATAGTCGCACGTAAAGCCCATTTGCTGGTGTAGCGACGCCGCGACGCATGCTGTGGTTATATTATAGTATTTGATAGACATAAATATAATAGTATATACAGTCTATATGTAGTAGTGTGTACGGTGCGATGATGCGTCGCCATGCGCAAGCGACTTTTTATTAATATTAATATTTTATTTATCATTATGCCACATTAATTCCCTGACGTAAACTATTCTTTGACGCATACATGTATAAAATAATATCAATGTTTCACATCTGCCAGCCTTCCTGCGATGGCTATTTTTGGAGTTTACTCCTTTAGAATCGATTTACATATATAGGCCCGGGGTATGAAAATTATGGGGACCAAAATCGTACTAGCATGTCACACGAAATGCGTTATGCGCCTGATTGCGCATGTCACACGAAATGCGCGCCGGGCTGCTGCGCCGGCAGTCCGCCACAAAGCCTCGTACTGATCGCGCGTTTCTCTCATTATTGTATTTTCATATATTTGTTAGTCGTTTGTTTTGTGTCTCGTTAATTTGTTAATAATCTGTAGTGTATCGTGTTGTCGTAATATAGAACTATTTCTCGTATTGTTTCGTTTAATTTTTTATATCCAGTAAACTCCAGTCGTGCGTCGGAGCGGACACACACACTTTTTTTTTTTTTTGACAAATATAACCTGTCAAATTATCTAGAGGATTTTTTTAAATCGTTCCGTTTATATTTAGAATGCAATCTATGTATTCGTACTCACTTTAGTGATATTAAAAAATAATATAATAACGAATTGTTATTATTTTTTATCCTCTTTAGCCATTAGCCACTATCACGTTATATACAAACTTTTCATTTTTAATTACCCATTATATTTGTTAGGTGTCATCGTACCAGCAAGTACGTCCGTGAATGCCCAGCTCGACATCTTAGAATAAAAAACTTTTTGTTTTACAACTTTTTCGCCATGAGTGGTGGAATGGCGTGATAAATCACTTGTTGACGTTAATAATCTCAGCAGCACTCATACGTAAATGTTTTCGTGTGTATTGGTGGTACGTATTAAGCAGGTTTGCACTTGGGTTAGAATCATGGTATTTGAACATTCAGTTGCATATTATATAACAGTGTTGTTCTGACAAGCATTTCTTTCTAACAATTATAATAGTTTGTAAACACAATAGCATAACGACCTAACATAGCAGAATATTTACATGCTTTAGACTTGGTCCTTGTTACATCAGAATTATTCTTATTCAAATTGCCTAATTTTGGGCAAAACTAAACAGAACACTTTAGTACTTCTAGATCATGAGATTCGGCTAGGCAAACCTCGTGTAGCCACAATTTTTATGCCGTAATACAAATTATTATGTATATACGCCATGTAAGGTGAATAAGGTCGTTGACTTCTGAGTTTTGTACGTTTTACACTGCGGTCTGACAAGATTGACACAATATAAATGACAAGTACGCTTGGCTTCAAAAATAAATGTTGTTTGTATTCCTCCTTAAGGACAAATTCAAGTAGCGTCCTTCTCTGCCATATAATTGTAAAGGACCTAAGGGATATGTCCCTAAAACTGAATTGTTGGTAGGTGGTCACCTTTGCTCAAAGGAGGCTTTAGACACTTATCGATGGTATGGCGTCTAGCCTCTATGTCTACCGCAAAGCTGTGATATTTACCGGTTCGTAGTGTGGGTACGGCTCGTACACACAGCGGTTAAAACTTCAACCCCGGGTGGCCATATTAAAATTATGATATTCATCATCATCATCATCAACAGCCCACAGTCGTCCACTGCTGGACATAGGCCTCTCCCAATCCACACCACTGAGCCCGGTCTGCGGCTCACCTCATCCACTTCTTGCCGGCCACCGTGCGGAGGTCATCGCACCACCTAGCCAAGGGGCGTCCCACGTTACGTCTTCCGCTGCGCGGTCTCCACTCGAGAACCCGTCTGCTCCAGCGATCGTCAGTCCTACGGCATATATGGCCAGCCCACTGCCACTTCAGCTTGCTGACTCTTTGAGCTATGTCGATGACTTTAGTTACATTAGTTACATTAGTTTACATTAGCCCGGGTCCGATCGTCGTGAAGGGCTGCCCGCTTGAAGCTGTTGATATTTATGGCTTCCTGTAACCTCTTACTACTAAGTGGGTCCTTCAACGTAATAAAGAAGATGGAAACGAATTATTTTTTTGTATAGCAACAGAATTTACGTTTCCTTATATACTGTATGTGAGTTTCGATAGTGAATCTTGTGTGTAATGATTGACACTAAACATATCATAGCGGGTCAAATTGAACCCATTTTGAACTTTTGCATTAGAAATGTATCTTATTGCTTTTGCACATTTGACTTCATGACTTTTTCTTACCAATTAATCTACAGTCATTATACTGTTTTTGGAACGAAGTTCCTCATGGGACGATGCGGAGGGGTACCCTAACCGGGAAAAAACGTCCGTAACGTAAGATTTTTATTATTTATGTATAGTCTTAGTATGATGGCTTTTTTTTTTCTACCTAAGCTGGTAGCCTTGAGAGGCTATTCCAGCGTAACCTTAACTAGTAGGTGAGCTCACGGGGCGCAAACCTGACGACGTTGCTAACACGAACCTTAGCAAGAGCCGTGCTTCGCAGAATCTACCACCGGATCGGAAACGTGACCCACTGAGAAGATCCGGCGAGAAACTCAGTGGGCTGTGTCTGAGGGTTAATTTACTCGTCGAGCCCTTCGTCACAAGCGACGGGTTCGACGAGAACAGTGACCGGATGTGATGGCTATACAGTGTCTAATGTATAGTCTACGTGATGACGGTTATTATTATTATTCATATAAATAGCTGTTTCTTTGTATATTATTATTATATATTTTTTATAAATCATTGTTAATAAAATAAAGTTGATAGCTTTGTAAAGTAGTTTTTAATTTTTTTTTTATCAATAAAAAAATCCCGAATACCCGAATAATTATTTTCTTTATACCTCGAATAGAACTTTAAATGAATATTTTTATAATAAGGAACTTCGTTCCTATACGGTGTCCCATGACACCACACATCAATTTTTTTTTGTTTTTTTTTTAAATATTACTCATCTACCCGCTATGGTAGGAATAGGTATCAGTAAGTGTTGGTGTGATTAGTGTTAATAATCTTCCATTATTAGTTTTGCTCCGGCCCAGCGCTTCCGAACGTGAATCTACTGAGTATTGTAGAGAGATCTTGCAGTATATAATTATAAGTAAGTTTACTTTATTCACACGAGAGGCCCCGCGCCGCGCCGCCGTTTCTATATCAAAGCGAAAAAGAAAACATTGTAAATTCAAACATAATCACATCGGAGAGCAAGCACGTTTCCGCTTTTACTCACGGATACTCAACGAAACGCATTAATGATTTTGATTTATGTTTTATTAGCGTTAGAAGTTGTTTGTGTATATTTACATTTTTCACGATGTTTTATTTGTTTTATGTTATATTTCGCGGCTTCCGTCGGCGAGAAAATATAAATGATATTGTGAATGCATTGCTGAGAGTCCAATCTGGTGGTAGATTCTGCGATGCCATGCCGTTTGCTAGGCTAGGGCAAGTGTTAGCAACACTTCCGGTTTGAGCGCCGTGAGCTCACCTACACGTTAGGGCGAAGCTGAAATAGCCTCTCAAGGCTATCAGCATAGGTAGGAAAAAAAAGAGAGGCCGCTTTTTGGTGACCATAATTACGGATCTATTGGGGTCGGGTCGGACTTCCAGTCGGAATATATTTTTTTATTTCAATGTCATCATTATCATTCTCCTGTCTGCGTCCCGGTCACCTGGGGTCGGCGCAACATGTATTCTTCTTCTATATTCCTCTATCATATACCGTTTCTTTGCTGACTCCCCTGTGAAACATATCGTCTTTCACGCAATCCATCCATTTTTCCTTAGGTCTACCTGTTCCTCTTTATATTTATTATTAAATTTAAATGTATGTACATTTGATTCATGGTCTGAACATTTTATTTTTGTCTCACGTTTGTGTTCCCGGTACCTTTAACACAAAGAAGAAAAGTTTCGTTTGGGCTCGATTAATGGATTGCTCGTATTGTGTGATCTTTACTCAATTCCTGCAATTAGGTAGTCAGAAACCGGAGAGATATACTTTTTTTAAAGCCGCGCAAAAAAAAGAGCTAGACTGAAAGCAACGCAATTACGTATGACGTCATTTGTGGCCAAAATAAAAGACGAGCTAATCGTTTAAACTTATATATACAAAAATATCAACAGCTGTAATATTTGCATTCATTTTTCAGGTACTACAAAGTCCCATGAAGATTTTAATTCGACTTATAAATAAAAATGAACTAGATGGCGTTGGTTGTCTTATTCATTGGGTGCATACTTGGTAACGACCAGACATTTAAAGTGGTAGTGTTTTACATAAATAAAGATTCATTAAAAATACTAATAATGTATCTCTAAGTCGTTGCCTAGATGGCGCTAGCTGTACGTTCATATGAATTTTCACGATGAAATTTCGCAACTCACCATACACTGCCTATTTCTGCCGTGAAACAGTAATGCGTTTCGGTTTGAAGGGTGGGGCAGCCGTTGTAACTATACTTGAGACCTTAGAACACATATCTCAGCTTGAGTGGCGCATTTACGTTGTAGATGTCTATGGGCTCCAGTAACCATTCAACACCAGGTGGGCTTTGAGCTCGTCCACCTATATAAGCTATTAAAAAATCGAACTCTAAGTTGTCGTAGCCTAAGAAATAGGACGCCATCCTTCGACATAGCCCACTGAGTTTCTCGCCGGATCTTCTCAGTGGGTCGCGTTTCCGATCCGGTGGTAGATTCTGCAAAGTACCGCTCTTTCTAGGGCTAGTGTTAGCAAATTCGTCAGGTTAGAGCTCCGTGAGAGCATTTGCTCGGTGAATCTAGTATGACCATTTGAGGTCACTGGAATAGGATTTAAAAAAAAACGCCCGGTGTACTTGTATCGCAGGTAGCCACTTAACACTAGATCAGGGTGTCCCAAACTTATTTTGTCTACTGCCCACTTTGAAAATAAACAATTTTTTAGCGCCCCCACTAATTCAAATACCACTATAGCGAGAGCTCAGTCGGTGTCTAAGAGTCCTTCTAGATGAAATAACAAATCGCCTTCCAAGCCCCCATTTTTTTTGGGTCTCTTACCGCCCCCCTTTAGACCTACAGCGCCCACAAGGGGGCGTTATCGCCCACTTTGGGAAAGACTGCACTAGATGTACCGTGAGCTCGTTCACCCGTCTATACAATAAACAAAAAATAGTTACATTAATAAAACAATCTGCCTTATGATTAATCTGAAGGGATGATCATCAATCTTGATGATTTTTAAAGTAAATTATTCAATTACACAAAACAAATATCAATTAATTGAATGATCGTTTTAATATGATCTTTATTTACATGCGTTACGACTAATTATTAGGTTGCTTCGTTATTGCCGTCCGATTACTTAATGAATATTATCGTTACATGGTGAAACGTGATCGTAAATGATTTTGATGTTACGGTTTTTTTATTAGCTCAAAGACGCAGAAGATTTCTGGGCCCACCCGACGTTGTTTGGGTGTCGTATATCTAGAGCAGTGATTCTCAACCACTGTTCCGCGGCACTTTTGTGTGCCGCCAAATTTCAAAAGTGTGCCGCCAAATTTTGCGGATATAATAATGTTAATATTATTAAATTATATCATTTTAAAAGAAAAATATTTTAAGCATGAATATATATTTAAATCCACAAAAAAAAAATTATAGTATATTTTAGTTTATTTTGTATATTAAAATTTTTTGATAAACTATTTATGCAGAGTGTTGTAGTAAGTAAATAATTTTTATCTTTTTTTTTGTGTGCCGCCAAATTTTGAAATCGTTAAATATGTGCCGCAACAAAAAAAAGGTTGAGAATCACTGACCTAGAGAATTGATGTACTGAAGCTTCAATTGCATTGGCACAATGACTGTCCTAGTCTTCAAACTGGAATATTTATTCCATTTTTTTATTATTATATCTTATTATTTTTTAATCAGATTATTATTATTAGAATTATTATTATTAGAGGATTATTTATTCAGACGCGGCCAGACGGGGCAGGTTCGTCGTATCTAATCATGCCGGCTGCAATGCCCTGCAATGCTATCTAGTAAACTTAAGATGGTATTGCAGCTTCAGACGGTGGATAAGAAAGTAGTAGCAGCACTTAAGACCAGTGTTGCGTGCCTGGATACTAAAATGATCATTCGATGAGAAAATTTGAAGATTTCCTGATAATTAATTCTAGAAAATGGTGTCTATCTCAGGATTTAATTGCGTTATAACAACGCTATCATCGGTCACCGTTCCCCGTGAGCTCACCTACATGTTAGGGTGATGCTGAAATAGCCTCTCAAGGCTATCAGCATAGGTAGGAAAAAAAAAGCTATCATAGTATGATAGCTTTTTTTTCCTACCTATACCTATACCGGTGACTAGTAAGTCACCGGTATAAGTGTTTGTGCACCGCTAACGTCTTTTTTTTTGCATAGATGGGTGCACGAACTCACAGCCCACTTGGTGTTAAGTGGTCACTGGAACCCACAGACATTTACAACGTGAATGCGCCACCCACCTTGAGATATAAGTTCTCAGTATAGTTACAACGGTTGCCCCGTCTTTCAAGCCGAAACGCATTACTGCTTCACGGCAGAAATAGGCAGGGTGGTGGTACCTACCCGTGCGGACTCACATGAGGTCCCCTACCACCAGTAAAAAGTCTTTGATAAATCCGTAAATAAAGATCGATATAAAACTATATATTATTATATCGTTAAGTTTTAATAATAAAAAGCCAAGTGGCAAATAAACGTCGTTTTTTATTAGCAGATTCTTTAGTTCTCAAATAAAGACCGAATAAAAATATTTATTGAGCGTAAAAATATTTACGGACAACCGTCGCTGCCATTGTCAGCGATCCATCAGAGCAGAAGCTGTGTTGTATTCGAAGAGTCTAGAAAGTGTACGTAACAACCTAGGTCAGTCTGTCCAAAAAAACTCAAATAATTAATAAATATCACATCGTTATTTTTTTACATTTCAAATAGGTTTTCTAGTAAAAACATCATTGATATTTTAATTTTTACGCGCATACAGAGAACTAAAAGAATCTTGAGGTGTAGCAGTTTGTTTAATTTGGGTTTCATCTCTACGATAACGAGCTATGATTAAAACTGAAAAATTAAAGATCGTCGTGGCCTAAAGGATAAGACGTCCGGTGCATTCGTATCGATCGATGCACTGGTGTTCGAATCTCGCTGGCGGGTACCAATTTTTCTAATGAAATACGTACTCAACAAATGTTCACGATTGACTTCCACGGTGAAGGAATAACATCGTGCAATAAAAATTATAATTTGCGTAATTATTGGTGGTAGGACCTCTTGTGAGTCCGCACGGGTAGGTACCAACCGCTCCGCCTATTTCTGCCGTGAAGCAGTAATGCGTTTCGGTTTGAAGGGTGGGGCAGCCGTTGTGACTATACTGAGACCTTAGAACTATATCTCAAGGTGTGTGGCGCATTTACGTTGTAGATGTCTATGGGCTCCAGTAACCACTTAACACCAGGTGGGCTGTGAGCTCGTCCACACATCTAAGCAATAAAAAAAAAAAAAATTCAACAAATTTAGGATCGACGACACGTATTATATTTTTATAAGCATGAGTTTATATGTATTTTTAGTGGGCGGTCAGACAGTTTTATAACTGCACATAGTTTAGCTACATACATTCCAGTGCCCTTGAGAACTTAAATAAATTAATACGTGCGGCTGTGGTCTGAGCAGTATCAGAGAGGCCTCAGATGTTGGTGACGCTGATTCGGAATTGCCCACGTGCTCAGACTTTTAGGGTTTTTTCAAGATTCTTTAGCTTTCGTATCTTAGAGTATATTTTATGTGTGCTTATGTGTATATGTTAGAGGAAGTCTGAAAGTGGCACCTGTGACAGAGAAGTTGAGAAGTGCGCGTTTGAGATGGTATGGACATGTGATGAGACGAAATGAAAATGAGGTTGGTAAGAGAGAGTTAACTATGAATGTGGAAGAGCTAGGCCTAAGAAGAAATGGATGGATTGCGTGAAAGATGATATTTTTAAAAGGGGAGTGAGCGAAGAAATGTTATATGATATAGGAATGTTCGGTGATTAGGTATTACCGAACACCTTTGTAAGCATAATTCGTGTGACGCGTTAACTTTATTTCCACAAATCGTTAGTGCAAGATCAACAACCGCGTCACCCGGGTGCATTCATAACTTTAACATTTCATCGATTTACCTAATATTCTAACAATAAACATTTTTAAGCAACATAATCTTTAAATAATAAATTTACACTGCACCCTACAAGGAGTATGGAAGGAGAAAACATGTTGCGCCGGCCCCAGGTGACTGGGACAAGGCTAGGAGAATGATTTAGCTTTCGTATCTTAAGAGCAATAGTTGGCCATAGCACCAGAAAACCCCGACGATAGTCTTGGGAATACTTGACCAGGAAAATTGGCAAGAACCTCACTTGGAACTTTTTTAAGGTGCTCCGACCAACTGTATACAAAGATTAGCGAATCCGTCTATACTGAGCGGTGTTCAGTGAAACAGCAACAGATCATAAAGCTTAAAAGACGGTCTATACGCAAACAGCCTAACAAAACTGAACAGATATTTGAAGAATTGGCTTTTGAAATTCTGAAGCATTGTTGGCTCCTCCTGCTTCGACCGAAAGCTTTCGAATAGAACCCGAAAGCGTTGACGATTAAACTTTTTAACTCCGAGTCTACGTATATTCTAAATCGACGGTTCGTATTTCCCTGTTGACGGACAATAATATTCTTGACAAATTTTTTTATTACATTACCCTGTATATTCATACATATCTATCTACGTAAGGGTATCTTTCAACATCGTTTTCACGAACTTCAAAGCTTCGAATCCACTTGAATATTTGTAGACCTATCCATGACCACTTGTTGAATGAAAGAAGGTCAATTACTGAGAGTGAAAAGCAGGCGCATTGTTGTACCATCTTGATGTTTAGATACGTAGAAAACGCATTTGTTTAGTACAAATATTAGTTTGATCTTCTCAGTGGGCCGCGATTCCGATTCTGTTTTAAATTCAGCGAAGTACTGCTCTTGCTAGAGTCAGTGTAAGCAATATTCACACGATGAGCTGAGTACATCTACAAGTGTACGCGTAGTTGGAATAGCCCCTTAGGCCACTAACGATTGTGTAAGAGAAAAAAACCAGTACTCTAATTCTCTTCCATGAGTTGCTTTATAAAATAAACATACCTGTTAATAGTGATAGCCACCATGGACAATAGTGACACGGCTTCATTTCCATAAAAAATGAACGCGAAAAGTTGACACAGCTGAGGCCCGAGACTCCAGTGTTGCTTGATGAACCTATTGGCGGTTAGAGGCAGGTTGATGGCGCAGAAGAGTAGATCGGAGAGGCAGAGGGAGAGCACGAACATTGTGGTCACGTGGCCTCTTAGCTTCGGATGCATGAGTAGAGCTACAGCGGTTACTAAGTTACCTGAAAAATGAAATAGGTTTTATTTAACGTCAATGTAAAGCACCTTTTTTTTCCTACCTAAGCTGATAGCCTTGAGAGGCTATTTTAACGTAACCTTAACTAGTAGGTAAGCGAAACTCAGTGGGCAAAAGGCACGAAATGTAGCAAGGTCTTTCAATGCTTTATGTTATGATTGACGTAGGTGACATATGCGGACATTCCCCTTGAGACCTGCAGACGAAGTCTTGATTGCAGTGATCGTAGCGAGTATGGATACCATTACGTGGTTTCCGCTGCCTCCCCTCGAGACTGCAAAGTCTTGATTGCAGTGCCGTAACAGATATTTAACCTTTATGTCAGGAACGAATCATTGTCTCGCAAAAGCAACAACCTGGATGTTGTTACCGACTCGACAACAATGGTATCACTAGACTTATTAAGTTGAGCAAAAAACAATCGTTAAACTAAGGTAATGCGTACAAACTGTCAAATTCTTGTAGCGTAAAGTGTAGGTTTAGAGTGCCTGACCATGGTAATTAAAAAAGGTAATTATTATACAAGTTGTATTTATAGGGAATTAAATATATTATATATTTACAATTAACAAATATTTTCTAATATATAATCATAAAATATAATGCGGTGGACCGACCAAATTAAAACTGCAGTGGGAGATCCCCTAAATGAGTGCAGTAGAATGGCCTCGAGCAGGGAGAGATGGCGCGACATCGTGAGACACATCAAGTCTGCCCTTTCCAACACTACATGACGATCACGCCCACTCTGTCGAGAGTGACACGACTGAGAAGAAGAATAATTTTTACGTTTCACTTTTTTAGCGCGATTTTCGTTTCTACTACAGACTATATCATTGACAGTAGCTGTAGGTATTTGTACCTACAATAAGAAAAACATGCCTACGTTTATTTTTAAATGACGTGTTTCTGTTTGTTTTATCTAGTATTACGACACATCAGAGTGCAAACAATAAGACAGGTTATGATTATCGAAAAAAAACGCTCGTATTCTTACTTCCGGGTTCATGCTAAGAATTGTAAAGCGCGTTTTTTTTTGCTTAGGTCAGTGAACGAGCTCACGGCCCCCCTGGTGTTAAGTGGTTACCGGAGCCCATAGACATCTACAACGTAAATGACGTCACCCACCTTGAGACATGAGTTCTAAGGTTTCAATTTTACAGTATAACGGCTGTTCCGCCCTTCAAACCGAAACGCATTACTGCTTCATGGCAGAAATAGGTAGGGTGGTGGTACCAACCCGTGTATCTACTTGATAATTATAGAACGTGGCTCGAACCAGTTTTACTGTGCTGAAAATCAATCAGTCTAGTTTTTGCTGGGCTTGGACTTATTATTGATGTTTAAAACATGGAGGTTGTCGCAGAATAGTGGTGGTTGAATAGTCACACAACCCTTTGCCATCGATTATACTAAGTATTAGAAATGTCAGAAATTGTAACTTTTTTATTACCTCTTTATTATTATAATAGGCGATTTTCGATATTTTGGGCGCCATTTCACGTGTAGTTAGTTCATTTATTTAATAACATCGTCTAGACTCACAACAATGCTAAGCAATGTTAATTTAAGAAGTTATTAAATTATGTTCTTGCCCTTATTTGCTCGTGGACAGGGTCATAATGGTAACCCTGCAAATCGAGGGCGCAGGGATAAATTACGTGGCAAGGGCGAGGGAGTTCCTGCCTTTTGTAAACTCTAGGACGTTTGCAGTGGGGATGCATGTGGCACGTGACCTCGGACGTATTTTCATAACGATGAGACAATTTAACGTTTTCGATTTTATTCGTGTTTGGGTAATTATGACTCTCTTCTTATTTTCCGTATCCCACTTTAATCGGGGCCAGCTGTCCTAATTCGTCTGCGCTAGGAATTTCTCTCCTGAGTTGCCACACTGTCAAATGGACTTCTTTAAGTTTTCGGTTCATATGTTCTAGTAATTTAACTTAATTGATTATACGTGTGTACGAGGTCGCGACCCACCTGATGTTCAGTGGTTACCAGATCCCAGAGACATCCACAACGTAATATACCACCAGTAACTTAATTGATTAATTTTAATTACACGACATTATTCTTTCGTCGTAGAGCTCATTCGTGAACTTATGTTAAAATTGAGTTTCTTGCCGGATCCAGGTCGAGCCTGTGAGCTCACCTACACCGGACATTTTATCTTTTAGGCCACGACGACTTCAAATTGAATTAGTTTTCCCTACTCGACATTGTTTCTTCGTCGTGGTTGTCGTATTAAGGGTGACTTATAGTCGAAACGTTTGGCTAACATGAACTTGGTGACCCATCCACGATGGAAATTGCCACTTCCATGAAGAGAGTTTCGAAAGTACCACACATGGCTGGCTAATCGCGGGCTCTCGACTCAATTAACTTTATGCAAATACAATCTTTGTTCGTATGTAAATTTCATAAATAACACACAACGTACCTATACAATGAAAGGTAAATTATGAATGGAAACTCTAATGATGTTTTTATTGCTTCAGAATTCTCAAGTAAAAGTGATTTCTTTAATGCATATTAGTGCGTTTTAGTTAAGTTTTGTTATAGTAGTTCACAGAGTCAGACTATGGGCTTAGTGCCTTCCGGCATCGGAAACATTCCAGACGCGGACATAGCATACAATATTACACTGAGTTTCTCGCTGAATCTTCCCAGTGGGTCGCGATTTCGATCCGGTGGTAGATTCAGCGCGGCACTGCTATTGTTAGGGCTAGATAAATCTCTTAGGTTGAGCCCGTAAGCTCACCTACCTACCAGCGAATAGGTAGGTATCTACTTAAAGTTTCTACTTGGTATCTACTTCCCAACCTTTTTTTGTTCTCATACTACTTAATTTAACTTTTCGTTCATGAGTACCGCTTCTGTGATAAATCTTAACTAAATATTAAACTAACCTATTCCTAAAAGTGTTTCTTTTAAGGTCTATCGGTCGGCCGGTTTCTATTATGCAAGTTATTAGTTATAAGGTTCATTTTAAAGTACCTACACATTGTAGATATAATTAATTATAATGATGTTTATATAAATTAAATGTTTTATCTTCTCAGTATTTCCGCTATTACTGACTTTTTTTATATTTTTTTATTGCTTAGATGGGTGAACGAGCTCACAGCCCACCTGGTGTTAAGTGGTTACTGGAGCCCATGGACATCTACAACGTAAATTCGCCACCCACCTTATGATATAAGTTCTAAGGTCTCAGTATAGTTATATTTTTATAATTTTCATGTACCAATGGAAAAATTATAAAAATCAGTGGGTACGCGTACCAAAGGTTGGGAATCGTTGATCTAAGAGTGACCGGATATCGACATCAGAGACAGACATGGCACATCAGCCCATTAGCGAACCACGGGGGAGTAGCTCTACAGCTCCGATCTTTTATTCTACGTACAATATTCTCTTTGTGTGGCCATTTTAAAATATTTTCGGGCTATATCTCTCCTACCCTTTCCCATCGAATCGCTGTTTTGAACGTGCTGGGAAACTCTACCCCTTACGACGTGTCTTTGTAAGACCTTCTGGTGAGTGCCACTATCAGCGACCACGTTTCAATGCCAATAATCCTGCCAATCACACAATCCGGCCAAAGACTTTCGTCTTGAGGCACTGTGGTATTTGGGATGAGAAGAGCTCGTCGCGGGAGTCGGATTCAATGCAAAAATTTACACGTATTTGATTTTGAGTTGAGTCATAATATTCCAGGATTACACGGCGAAATTCGCTCATTATTTCGCTAAACCACTAGAGCTCTTAAATAACATACGATTAACACGAAAAAAGAACCGCTGCAGTTAATTTATTTTTTAATGTTAATCCGAACAATTGAGACTACGTTAACGAGGCCTGTAATTACACGTTCCATAAAACTTTAATTCGTTCGTTCAAGGCAATGATTCTGTGTGTTTTAATATTTAATTGTTAGTAATTGTTACCCGTCACTGGGAGAAACGTTTAGAATCATTATTATAGAACTTTCACCGGCCAGGAATTAAGATTTTTGTGTAAATCAGCGTGCTCGGTAAGGAGATGTTTGCGTTTGAGCTAGACAATAAAGAGCACAAGTCTTAAAAATTCTATAGTCCCTTTACGAATAAAAAAAAACAAAGATTTTCTCTTAATTCCAACTAAAAACTTTACGAACTTACTTCTCTCAACTTATATTTAAGTCGTCGTGGCCTAAAAGGATAAGACGTCCGGTGCATTCGTGTTGAGTGATGTTCGAATCCCGCAGGCGGATACCAATTTTTCAAATGACATACGTACTCAACAAATGTTCACGATTGACTTCCAAGGTAAAGGAATAACATCGTGTAATAAAAATCAAACCCCTAAAATTATAATTTGCGTAATTATTGGTAGTAGGACCTCTTGTGAGTCCGCGCGGGTAGGTACAACCGCCCTGCCTATTTCTGTCGTGAGGCAGTAATGCGTTTCGGTTTGAAGGGTGGGGCAGCCATTGTAACTATACTTGAGACCTTAGAACTTATATCTCAAGGTGGGTGGCGCATTGACGTTGTAGATGTCTTTGGACTTCAGTAACCCGTTAACACTAGGTGGGTTATGAGCTCCTCCACTCATACAAGCAATAAAAAAACAAAAATATATACTTTTGTTTTAATTTAAGCCCGTATTAACGAACACCATCGAGTCCATAGAACCAATTGCAAAAGGTAGGTATTCATTCGAAGATCATGCTCAAGCTACACTGCTTTATTTCATTGCCTTAGTTTTGCCCTATACGAGTAAAAAGCTAGCATCGTTACGCGGTTATGCATTTAGCGAGTGTAAGCTAATCAATCAGCTGTCAATCAGTTCGCCGATAGCCAGTGACATTTGCCCGGATGATAAACAGACTCGCTGATTACCGCAGAACGTGCTTCATAAGTGGACAAAATAATGTTCAATACGTTGGTTGACTATGCTGTGTTTAATTCAACGCAGTTCGCACGTCCCATGGGACATGTCGCATGTCCCAAAACACTAGAGTTACAGAAAACTACAACATTTGTAGTCTTTATAATTAAAACTACATTACTTTTGAGTTTTGACAACGAATGCTGAGGTGAAGTATTCGGAACGCCAGTGTGCCTACTTTTGCCGCTAGGGGCGCTGTTCCAACTCCATACAATTTTGAGTTAACGTTTACGCTATCGAGAACGTTATAAAACTCGGACTAAGCACACAGATGTAATGTAGTGACAATAGTTTACCTGAAAGTAAACAGTAAATAGAGATTATATATAGATATATGTGTAAATTTTATATTATTATCATGATATAAAATTGTGTACGTTATTTGTGTGATTATATATATGTATATATCTGTGTGTGTGTGTATGTATATATATATACCGTGTATGTGTTTGTATATTGTATAATGTAGTTTGGTTGTTTCAGATTAAGTTATGCACCTACCACAGGATTCTCTACACCACCCTTGGTTGACTGGTAGAGAATGCCTCAGGCATTAAGTCCGCCATTGTACTTATGTGCATTAAGTTGAATAAATAAATAAATGTAGCTATAACAATATCTATACGACACGCGTAAACCGAAGACAAAATTGTATTTTATTTTCTTCTTTTTTATACATTAAGATTTCAACATCTGTCATGTGATGTGCGTTTATGAGTTCCGATAATAAATCCAGGTGGACCGTAGTGCAATTGTTTAATTATAATAACTAGAGGTCCCACAGTAGTCGAAATTCGACTATAATTAATTGGAATTGTAAGTTTGTACACTATTATGATTGTATTTTATATTTCTATAATCACAAATTTCGCCAAGACTAACTACACTATAAAAAATATTAGCAAAGACAAACAATATTTAATCTCAATTTGACAACAGACGTCAAGAACAAAAGTTTGACAATAAATAGTATGCATGCGTGTGTGCGTCAAATACATGGTATGTAGTGTGTGTAATGTTTTCTTTATTGATTTAATGTATCTTTTATGCATTATTTAAAAAAAAATATTTGCATTGTGCACTTCTTCTCTATATTCTCAATAAGTGTGGAAAATTTCACACTCCTCCGTCCGCGCAATTTTCGTAAAAAGGGATACAAAGTTTTTGCTTCACGTATTAATATATAGATTATTTTACTGGTGGTAGGACGTCTTGTGAGTCCGCACGGATAGATACCACCACCCTGCCTATTTTTGCCGTGAAGCAGTAATGCGTTTCGGTTTGAAGAGTGGGGCAGCCGTTGTAACTATACTGAGACCTTAGAACTCGTATCTCAAGGTGAGTGGCTGCATTTGCGTTGTAGATGTCTATTGGCTCCGGTAACCACTTAACAATAGGTGGGCCGTGAGCTCGTCCACCTACCAAAGCAATAAAAAAGAAATATATAGATAATATATATTAATCTGTCAAATAGTAATAAATATCTACTAATTTCGGATATGGATAGAATGGTTGAGTTAGAAAAATCAATTAGAGCCTAAAATTACGTTCGAAATCCATTATTTCCAATGTGAATTGATTTGTAGTATTGTTAATTGGTACAGGGATGTGCAGGCCACGCGGCGAAGCAGTCAAAGGTCCCTTTGTGCGGAGGGCAAGAACCCTGCATCTTTATAGTTTTATTGAAGCTGTGAGTAGGGTAACCATGGCAATCAGATTGTATTTTAATTCCAGAACACAAAGATAGATAGCCGGAAATTTTCAAGTTCAGATTAAAGTCGCGCTACCTTGCACAATAATATGGCTCCTACAATATAATTGTACTAGTTACTACTTATTTTGTATTTACTTGCATATTTTTAGTATTTATTTGTATTTAATCGTATGTGAGTCTATTTTATATTGTATTTATTTTTCAGATGTGTATATAAGTATGTATTTTTATGTAACTTTATTAAGATATAGCACCGTCCAGTTCGCTTATTCCTCTCCCTGCAAGGTTGCCTGGAAGAGATCGCTTTCAGCGCTAAAGGCCGCCAATTTATGTCACCGACTATTATTTGTTTTATATGCTTACTCTGTATGGTGTTAAATAAAGTGTTATATTATTATAGTGTGCACGGAATTTAATTGGCCCAAAATAGAATATGCCCGATGAATTCCCAGTTTTAAAAATATTTGTGTTATTTAGTTTAATTTTAGCTCGAATTAAATATCGACAAACACCAGTAACATACTTAATTGTTATTTTATAAAGAGCCTAAAGGAAAACTATTTTTTCGGAACTTGCTATGGTCAATAATAGCCTGATGAGATAATGGAGTTTTCTTTAAATTTTAAAGCCCTTAATGGTACAATTATGTAGAAATCCGCATCAGAGAATTGGAGAGTGTTCAGCGACATTGACTCAGCACCATTCAGTGGAAAACATGAACAAAGATAACTCATATAATGAAGTCTGATGACGACTAATACGATAAACGATTAGCTCAGAAAAATACATAAATTTATAACGGATAAGTTACAACTGCTAGTCCAAGGTAAACAGAGAAGTTTCCGTAAGATGTATAAAGAAGAATTATGGTCTTCAGACCTTCAGGTTCTGCGGCGGCACGAGCTGACTTCGCGAAGGCTTCCTTACTTCTGTCGCGAAACAGTGCCTATTAAAACAAACAGATAGATACGTCTAAATTAGTAGTAGGTAATACTCTGTCGATTTAGGCCAGTGATTCTCAACTTTTTCTTTTATCGCAGCGCACTTATAACGATTTGCAGATTTGATGAACACAAAGAAAAAGATACATTTTTAAAATTGTTTCCTTACCTATAATGATACACTTCGCAAAATAGATTGTTATTAATTTTTTTATTAAAAAACATTTCTAAAATGACAACATAGATTTCAACTGAAGGCCATAATGTTAGGTTTAGGTTGTTTTTAGTTCGTCACCAAGTATTGTAGCGACAGTCCTAGTTTATTGACCTCTTTAGTGACAGTCCTAGTCATCATTACGCTTTCCAATTGTTGTACAAAATTAATTAATATCGAGCGGCAGTGGTTGTGCTGTTTTTATCTTTATTAAATTTTGTCAATATCTATGACTATCTTTAATTAACTTTTGTTAATAGGTAACTGCGTAGCAGGCAGGCTGGCAAACGTCGCTCTGTTTCCATTGAAGCCAAAAATTCTAGTACACGACATCAAAACTCACCGTTGCTCATGCTCATTAGCAATAACGGGGATCCAACGAAGCTAAGGTTTACCGTTGAGGACTCTTTTAAGGATATGCCGCTGCTGATTGCGGAAACACTAAATAATTTTTTGGAACGAAGTTCCATATGGGGACGATGCGGAAGGGTACCCTAACCGGAAAAAAACGTTCGTAACGTAAATTTTTTATTAGTAATGCACACAATGTACGACTTAACTTTGTAATAACGTACAAAAATTAACAGATTTTTATTATATATTTTTTACAAATCACTGTGAGTAAAATACAGTTGATAACTTTGTACGGAAGTTTTTATTTATTTTTATCAACAAAAAAAACTTAATAAAAAATCTACACCT
The DNA here is from genome assembly GCF_030269925.1 of Bombyx mori. Taxonomy (NCBI): domain Eukaryota; kingdom Metazoa; phylum Arthropoda; class Insecta; order Lepidoptera; family Bombycidae; genus Bombyx; species Bombyx mori. The sequence goes on along the minus strand of NC_085117.1, from coordinate 6,815,216 downwards.
GAATAATTATTTTCGTTATACCTCGAATAGAACTTAAAAATAATATTTTTATAATAAGGAACTTCGTTCGTCCTATCCGGTGTCCCATGACACCACACATCTTTTTTTTTGTTTAGACGGGTGAACGAGCTCACAGCCCACCTGATGTTAAGTGGTTAGCAGAGCCCATAAACATCGACAACCTATTTGCCGCCACCTACCTTAAGATATGAGTTCTAATTCTCATTTCTAAACTAAGACTACCCTTGAAACGGTAACGGTTGTGGTACTTATCCATCGGGACTCGCGATACCCGTAAAATACCTAATAGTTAAAAGTATTTCGGTTATTGTTGAACTTAATCCGGGCTATCACAACATTACTCATGTGTTTAAACGTGTCAGAATGTAAATAGATAAAAAAGTTTGCGGACTCCACCTACGGATAGAGCACATTTAGAACGTTGTTCTTTTTAATTATTATTCAATTGGTATTACAAAACATAGTTAAGCCGTTGATCTTATACCTTTAAACGAGCAATTCTTGTATATTTATATAAGTATATATAATCTGAATCTCGGAAACGGCTCCAACGATTTTCATAAAATTTTGTATACAGTTGGTAGGACCTCTTGTGAGTCCGCACGGGTAGGTACCACCGCCCTGCCTATTTCTGCCTTGAAGCAGTAATGCGTTTCGGTTTAAAGGCTGGGGTAGCTGTTGTAATTATACTGAGACCTTAGAACTTATATCTCGAGGTGGGTGGCGTATTTATGTTGTTGATGTCTATGGGCTCCAGTAACCACTTACCACCAGGTGGGCTGTGAGTTCGTCCAACCATCTAAGCAATAAAAAAAAGGTGATTTGGGGGGCGATAAATCGAACTAGCTACGATTTATTTTCAGAAAATGTTGTTTTATTCGTGTTGCCAATAATCAACTCTTCCCGACATCTATTGGCGAATAATAATACTATTTTTCTTAATTGAGGGCAACTAACCGCTTTAAAGACACAACAAGAGGGCGTTATAAAAAAAAAAACAGAGCAAAGCTCGGTCATAATCTGGTGCTGTATAAAGTACGTGAGTTGTCTAGGGATGAAGCCAGCAGAACAAAACATTGAAGTTTGTGACATTCCGTTTTGATTAGGACTTTAGTGTCTCGGACAGTTTATGGCCTTTAGAGCCTCCTAGAGCATTTAATTGTGAGGTTTATAATCTTTAAGCTCAGCAGAAGCTTTACAAGCACTTGGTTTATAGCAACATGGTAATATTCAAAGAACTACGTAATAAAGGGGAGATTATGTTCAGAAAACAAAACCTGGTGCCACATAAGATGCTTCAAAAAAAAAAACAACACGTATGGAACACGCGCGGCTATAGTGATGTGCTCATGTTTGTTTACGCAGCTGGTCCGAGTTGATTCTGTACGGGTATCGACATCGAGACTAGACGCGTTTGATGTCCGATTACGGCACGACTGGCACTTGACGTTTTGAATTGCATTCGGGTTAAGCGACCTATTAATGTGTGCTCCCTACGTTTTATTTGTTTAAGATAAGCCGGGGAGTTGAGTTGATCCACAAAACAATACTTTAATTGAATGTGGATTTGTCTTAATTTGGTTACATTATTTACACTTTAAGCCACTATAGATATACAATAATATATATGTAATTGACGCTCATAAGACAACATTCATTTTTGACAACATGAACAGGAAAAATCCCTCGCACAAATATTTTGGAACAGACAAGACTTAACCATACTTGAAACGATTTTCGAAACGATTCTTCAGAGCCTAGACCACCTTAAAAGCAAAAAATCGATTAAAGAAATATAGACAACAGTTCTCGTAATATTAACGTTGAAATTAGTACGTATACTTAGAGATGGTTCTTGTGTATTTAACACTCACAAGAATAACATAACTATTTTTCACACGTAAGATTGCAAGCTTTCGTGTGTCGATTTATTTTCTTAATAGAATAAGATCTGGAATCGATCTGGTAATGCCGTTATCTGCGCTTTAACATGGAATAGCAAATGAAATAATTGAAATTCTATAATCGTAATACACATTTAGAGTAGCACAATTTTTAAACGTGTATTATTTCGTGTAGCATTATAATTTCAAAAGTCAATGCAAAAATGGCACTCAATGATGCTATTAATTCTATGGATGTCGTGTCCAGCATTCCATAGGCGAATCAATAGCTTATCTCTTTAATGGCCAACCGAGGTAGATATAAAAAATTCCATTTCACGGGAAGCAAAAATTCGCGCAGTAAAATCAACCCGCGCCACGATATCGATCAAGGAAATATAGACATTAGTTCTAATAACATTAACGCCGATATTAGCATGCTTTTTGTGAGCTCAAATAATAACAACACGTAGACCGTTAGGTTTTTCGGTTTGGCTAAAAACACAACCTCAATGAAAACAAAGTGACGAATGAAGATCAGAATGAAAACCGTGGAATGGGATGTTTATTAGACACGACACCTTGTTTGTACATAGAGACGTCTCTGTGTACTGAGCTTCGACTAGTTCCTCGAATATGAAGTTTTGGTATTCGACCAACCGATTGGTAATGATACAAACATTCCGGCAAACGTGACTGAAACGTAAATATTCCGAAGAAAAAGTATATTAAGCGATTATTGGCGGCGGTATTGAGTTCCGAACATCTATTAACAGCTATGTACTGGCGGTTACCTTTACTGGTTACCTTTCGAGTCAAAATAACAGTACCTGATATATTTATTCAATGAGATTTGAACTTTAATATCGTGTTAAACGTGAAAAATGTTTTCAAAATTATTAATATTTTCATTTTTAGACGAATTTCCTATTTCTGCCGTGAAGCAGTAATGCGTTTCGATTTGAAGGGTGGGGCATCCGTTGTAACTACCTATACTAAGACCTTAAGAACTCACAGCTCAACGTGGGTGGCGGCTTTCACATTGTATATCCAGTAACCACTAAACACCAGGTGGACTGTGAGCTCGTTCAACTATCTAAGCAATAAAAAAAAATTAAAAAAGAATCCGATTACTTCGTCTGCGTATTGTATATTCGTATCGTGTTATTTAGAGTCACATTTGGTCACATTAGCGTTTCGGTTTAAATAGTCCGTCACGTCAGTCAATTAACAAATTCCAGATTTTACATTAGTTTATCGGTGAAATTATCAAATTTATTCTTAATTTTAGAATACTAAAAAAAACTTACCAACTACTCCAACAACGCTGAATACGCTCGCACAGACAGCGGCCAAGATCGTGGCCTCAGTGGGATAAAATGTCCCATTTTGCGCGTCGCTCAACGTAAAATTATACATTTTATCGATAGAAGACATTTTTGCACTTCACTACACTTTTTTTCACTTGTCAGTTAAAGAGCCAAAAAAGCCTTATTATATAATTATATTATTATGCACCGGGATCTCTGTTCTTACAGCCATGTTTGTGGTTTTCGTGGAGCCGACACACGTTACGATATCTGAAATAAAAATAGACAAAATTACTCATTTTTTGTTTGCACGTAAAACTGAGTAATGTACCTAATGTTGTAGCTTGTTATTTTTGATTAGACTATACAGTGCTTTTATGGGAATGCCAGGGAGATTATAGAGATTAGACGGACGTTAGATTTGTTTATGTTAACTTGTATGTAGCTTGTATTGTGTATTTGTCCCTGCGTAGGTTCAAGAAAAATGTAGGCAGTTTATTAAAACTTATAATCTATTAAACACGTAGGTACTGGAATCAAAGAAGGTCATAGAAGTAAAAAGTATTACGTAATGTAGTACCTACATATTGCTTCAATGAATAAGGTATTTATGCGGATTAAGGGATGTGGACTATGCCAATCAAAGACTGACTTGTGACCAAGAAACAGATTATACAATTTTCATGTCCTTGGCAAGTGTTTTTTAGTACGCCATGTTCTTTGAAAAGTTTTGTATTAAAATACAAAGAACGGTGTATTAAATAAGTAACCCAGGTAATAGGATAAAAACAATTAATTAACTGTTGGACAAACCTTAGATATTAAAAAGATAAAAGCCTTATAGTAAATGTGATAGTCAAATTGATTTCGAAGCTATCTATCTACTAATTTCTTCGGTTACAGCTAGTCGTAGATTTAATAAAAGCTATTTTTACGGTTTAGTCCCGGTTTTTTTACCTTCATATATATTTTTTTCGAATATTGTTTTCGTGGTTACGGACGTAGTGACCTGAGAATTTGCATAGACGTGATAGTTTTCTTGAGATTCTCGTCAGCTGGTTTCTATATTTTTCAAGTGCGTCACGATGGTGTGGAGTATGAGGTGCTAGATGCGAAACGTACATAATAAATTTCACGAGTACATAATTGAACTGTTGGCAATGTACAGCGTATTTATACATAATGTCGACAGGGTCATTTTTTATGCCTACCTATTGCTACCTACAGCACCCCGCCTATTTCCACCGTGAAGCAGTAATGCGTTTCGGTTCGAAGGGTGGGGTAGCCGTTGTAACTATACTGAGATCTTAGAACTTATATCTCGAGGTGGGTGGCGCATTTACGTTGTAGATGTCTATGGGCTCCAGTAACCACTTAACACCAGGTGGGCTGTGAGTTCGTCCATCCATCTAAGCAATAAAAAAAAAATAAAAAAAAATACAAAAAAAATTAGAAAATTAGAGAAAGTTTAAATTCATGATATCGTTACTTTTTTGGCAAAACCCAATAATGATTTCTTACTAAGCCGGTATGACAAATGTAAATATTGGTTTTAAATTTCACTCAACATTACCGTGGGCTTCCACAAAATCGTGACGAACTGGAGACGTGTCATTCTTAATACTGACGATACGAGTTGACAATGAAACATTAACAATGTGTCATTGTTGTTCGAAAATTATATGTTTGCTCATGTGAGCGATTAACTAATATGCACTTTACGGATTAATAATTGAAATCAAGCTATGCTTTAAAATATTCAGTGCATTTAGTGCTGTCGATCTTACGGTGCACATGATGGTGAATGGTTACCGTTGCTCATAGATCAATCTTAGAGGCAAGCAGTCTCCTACCGGTGAATAGTCTCTGCAAGCTGCATTTGAAGATAGATATGTAATAGTGCTCGGGAAATACAGTGGAGGGGAGCTCATTCCAGAGTATCGATAAGCTCTCCTTCTGTGGCGGGATATGCGCTGGTTTAAAGGAAATGAGCATGATGGGATATAGTCACTATCACTCGTACTATACTTGTTTTTCACTGGTGGTAGGACCTCTTGTGAGTCCGCACATATAGGTACTACCACCGTGGCTATTTCTGCCGTGAAGTAGTAATGTGTAGTGTAGTTTCGGTTTGAAGGGTGAGGCAGCCGTTGTAAGTATACTGTGACCTTACAACTCATATCTTTTTTAATTTTTTTTTATTGCTTATATGGGTGGACGAGCTCACAGCCCACCTGGTGTTAAGTGGTTACTGGAGCCCATAGACATCCACAACGTAAATGCGCCACCCACCTTGAGATATAAGTTCCAAGGTCTCAAGTTAGTTACAAGGTAGGTAGCGGCATTTACGTTGTAGATGTCTATGGGCTATGATAACCACTTAACAACAGGTGGTCCGTGAACTCGTCCAACCACCTAAGCAATAAATAAATAAATAAACTACCACCAGCCTACCTATTTCTTCGGCGCGCTATTGTCCGAAAGCCAATGGACAATACGAAAGTTAAAGTCACAATTACTTGTTGGCTTCACATCTCAAGATGAGTAGCAATATTCCCGTTGTCATATCCACGGGCACGCCTAAAATAATTACAATATAATAATAATATCTTAATCGCCTAGTTTCTAATTTAACAAAACAAAAAGAAAAAGTTAACTCAGCCGTCAATGCACACATAAATTAACATAAAACAAATAATCGTTTCACGCAAAATGGAAAGCACATAACTTAGACATATTGATACGCTTTCCTAACTATGCATTTTTATTGGCATAATGGGCAAACGACTGTAATTTTTAATAGAATTTTTCACTTTAAAACATTTTTTACGGTCTAATATTATGGCCTTTTATTATTGTCATGATATGTATTATTACAGACTTTTCGAATACTTTAAAGTTTTCCTGGGACGATTAATGTGGGTTTGGTCGACACTGGGTCACACCTTCACACTTGTAATACTGGGCTTACTACCGTGTATTTTTCTATAAAGTTTTATCCATACTTTTATATATTGTAAATGTCAAAGTGTTTGTTTGTTTGCCTTCCTTTCATGTCGAAGCAAAGCAAAGGTTTTCAAGATTTTTTTAATGATATGTATTATGATTTAGGTCTAGATCAGGACTGGTCCAGACAACGGCTTGTTTTGCCACAGACGGCATATTTAATCAGAAAATAGTTTTGGATATAAATAGTTAGTATAATAAAATTCGTTGTCAAAACATATAATCAATATTTGGTTTAATTTATCTTTACTCATGTAACATTTCATTCCCGTGACATCATTTAATAGTGAAGCTATCTTCTACTGTTAATTGGGGGAAATGCCGGAAAGTATTTTGTTTTTGAAAATATATTTTTCTGTGGCCCTCCAGCTTTTGTAATTAATTTAATTAGACCGCAAAGGTATGTAGTTTAAACAGCCCTGGTCTAGATAGTGCCATAAATTAACTTTGTCCCGAAAGAGTATGTTATTCCCACGGGAAACTATCTTATGATCATTTTCGAGAAATTGATTGAGACTTTTCCTTGGCAACGCGAGCGAAGCTGCGTATAACAGCTAGTTTTTTTTTAGTGCCCTTGTAGGCAGACGAGCATACAGCCAACCTGATTATATTTTACAGTGGTTACCGTCACCTATGGACTTCAGCAATGCAAAGCCAAGCCGCTGCCTACCAAGTTACGTCTATAGTAATGTTCACGAGTCGCGAAAACCGAAGAATGTATTATGAGTTTTCACTTGCTGCATGGTCTCTGATCTTCTTTGGTTACTGTAGTCCAAATACATCATCAGGTGAATGCCACCACTTTTAGACATGAGATTGTAGTCCCTATATTATTGTATAACGGCTTTCCAACACAAACCTGCCTGTGAGTTTACAAGACCGCCAGTAATAAAATTGGATGAGTGTTAGTTTGAGATTTGTTTGTTAGCAATTTCGTGGTTTCTTACTAAATCCTGCGTTGGTACAGTTTGAAGAAAATACAGGTCACGTTAGATAAGTAATTCAATTACTCAAGTATGCTGAACTACCAGTTGTCGCAGTATGAGTTAGTACATGACTTGTCGGCAATATTTTGAAGTAGTTACTTTTTTAGCACAGTCGTGATTTTTAATCCAATAAAACGAAACAGCGACATTTTTTTTATTGCCTTTGTAGGCAGACGAGCGTACGGCCCACCAGATGGTAAGTGGTTACCGTCGCCCATGGACTTCAGCAATGCCAGGAGCAGAGCCAAGCCGCTGCCTATAGACATTAAAGAGAGACAAAAATATTTATATATAGGACTTGCCCTGTGTGAGAATGTGGTAGAGAAAAGTGAAACATAGTAATGCTTACTATGTTTCACTTTTTCTGCGTGTACCTACTCCAGTTTTTTTTTTAATTGGAACCTACAGACGTTCAATATGAATAGCGAACTCCCTTAAGTTAAGGTTGAATGTCTAAATATGAGTCTCAGATGTCCTGTTAAAATAATGAATGTCCTGTTCTTCGGAACGGAATGCGACAGCAATATGGTATTAACAGCCGGATCACACAAATCTTAAAATCAGATCTCTCGCTAAAGTCGATGATGATAACCCACCAAGTTTCTCGCCTGATCTTTTCAGTGGGTCGCGATTCTGATCCGGTGGTAGATTCAGCGAAGTACTGCTCTTGCTATGGTTAATGATAGCAAATTCTCTCAGGTTGAGCCCGTGAGCTCACCTATCTGTCCGAGCGTAGCTGGAATGGCCCCTTAGGCTACCGGCGATTACTTAGGGAAAAAAGATGATATTACTAAGCGTGGATAATACGCGGAAAAAACTTTAACACAGTTATTGTTTATGATTTGAACTGCTTACATATTACATATTTAAATATAAGTTACATATTTATACCTTAAGATTGATTTTAATTATGTTTACGAAGCGTGAAAATATTGTTTTTTTTTATTGTTTAGATGCGTGGACGAGCTCACAGCCCATCTGGTGTTAAGTGGTTACTAGAGCCTATAGACATCTACAACGTAAATTCCGCCACCCACCTTAAGATATGAGTTCTAAGGTCTCAGTATAGTTACAACGGCTGCCCCACCCTTCAAATCGAAACGCATTATTGCTTCACGCAGAAATACCTGGTGGTACCTAGGTACTCGTGCGGACTTCCAAGAGGTCCTGCCAGCAGTATTTAATATTGATGCTTTAGTTTTTTAATAATTTTCAAGTTGTCAGTGAGAATATCGACCAATACGCTTTTAATGCACAATCGACGAAAGAAAAATGTTATATAAAATTTAAAAAATCCTTTAAAATTTGTCAACTTTGTTGAAGACAAAAATCGTATTCGTTCGATGATCGTTATCGATAAATTCAACAACAATCAGTTAACAGCACTAGACAGCTGTTTAGAAGTTTAGTATCGACGTCCGTTCGGGAATCGGTTCGGACCGTGACGTCACCGGCCCGTGTTTGACACGTGAGATGAAACAAGCGATGAATAAAACGCTCGGAATCGTTTTAATTTAACGAACGAAAATAGAACGTTTCATGCAGATATCGGAATTTTTTTAATGCAAACTTTGCTACAGCCGCCTAGCCGTGAGGCGCTCTGTGTGAATTAACCGCACGTATGTGTACATATATGTATGTATGTAAGTGCGGGGAGAGTCGGGTGCTCAGTATTCGTTAAGTTCCGGACGAAAAGAAGAAAAGCCTTATTGAAAATAAACGACGCCTTCCTGATTCTAGGAATTCTTGAATAGAGGTAAAAGTCGTTCTTTTTTTCCTTACCTTTTTTTAACTTTTTTTACGCTACTTTTTATTCGCGTTGGGATCGTTCCGAACGGGTAGGTGAGCTCACGGGCTCAACCTGAGAGAATTGCTAACACTAGCCCTAGCAAGAGCATGCTTCGCAGAATCTACCACCGGATCGGAATCGTGAACCACTGATAAGATCCGGTGAGAAACTCAGTGGGCTGGTGTCTATGGGGAATTGTTTTTGAATCGTCTACTAATCTAGGGGGTTGTTGTTTCTCAAGCAGTTAGACGTTCTTGCCAAGGAGCTTTATATTTATTTTAAATATGATGAATGTAGAGAGATCACCTTTGATTGGTCACGATTAGGACATTTCAGTAGTTCTATCGTTGTACAGTTTGTGGAACTCTTCACAGAGTTTGACGTGAAATCAAGCTCATAGCATCAGCCGCTGAGTTCCTCGGTGAATCGGGATTTATTTAATGTTTTCTACGTAGAAACCGAAGTGGTGATCAAAAAAAAAATGTTTGTTTCAAAAAGGGTAATTTGTAGTCAAACGCAGTTGTTAGGTATTGTAATTACGAACCAAACAAAAAATACGTGAAGACGTCATCACCGCAATGTTATTTTCCAGTCACAAAAACAAATTATTGAAATAACTACGCTTTAAGTTTTTTTTTCGGTTTATGGTGTTCATTACATAATTTATAGAAACGTCGGACATTTATTTAAATAAAAATCAACGATCTTCATATTGTAACTGTCCAATATTATTCTAGACCATGGATGTCAGTACCATTCATATTGGAGGCTAGGACAACCAGAGCTCGAATACCAAATATAATTTATAAAATCGATTCCGATAGGTACGGCCGAACACGTAAATAGAATAGTCGTAGTGATCTAATTAACAATTATCTAATTAACAATTAGATCACTACATCAACAAAAATCTATCACAATAAAAACAGAAAATTATAGACAACATTAGATACTACGTAATGCTAATTGTTCATTTGTCTTAAAACAAGTTAACTTTCAATAATAGTCGTTGACAGTATTCATCTTTATTGCTGAAATAATATGCTTACCGATTTTTCTATGATTTAATAATTGTTACTAAATTATACAACTAAAATCGATTTCCGAATTCACATTATATCGATTTCGCATTTATATAATATTGAAAGCTCTATCGATACAACAGAACGAATGATTAATTCACATCCCTATTAATAAAATGGCGGTTCTATTTTAAACTTTTCGCTATTCGTTAATGAGGATGAAGGCCGGATGCAGTAGTTGAATTTAATTGGCGAAATGTTAAAATTTTAATTTGCGTAATGAGTGGTGATAGTATATTTTCTTTTTATTAAAGCTCCAGAATAGAGGAAGTTTGAACTTTTCATTTCTTTTACTAGAGATGAACTCACGGCCAATTTGATTTTTTTTTATGTTTGAGAGATTACTGGTGTCCCGGAGGCTTTTCCAGTTTTACCAGGGCCGGTGGGCGAGTAAGGGTTCAGCCAGGAAGGGTGAACAATTTGATGTAAGCGATTACAGGACACATCGCAACATGAATGCCATCTACCAATAGTCCAGCTTGAGACATGAGGTCGAATTCTCAATATATTCGATGACCGTCGATCCTTGAAACTGCAACAACTTTTATTTGCCTAGCTTCGAAGAATGAAAATTCTACACATTGCTATCTTTTAAATAAGGGCAACATTAATATATATGGTTTATATTTATTCTATTCTACCGGGAATGCGATGCAGACAGCGTAGGCCGATTGTGGCGAGGCTTCGTAGTGAACTATGCCCAGCAGTGAACGTCTGTGGTCTGAAGGATAGATAGATAGATAGAAGAAATCTATTCTATAGTTCTGAAGTATATTTTGCGCGAAATGTAATTTAGGTTAGTTACAGATTACTTTCTTTTGTACGTAGTATTGAGATGTGGAAAATTGAACGACTTAATGATAATTGATCACTTAAATTTAATGATAATTCTTTTAAATTCTCGTTTTCGGAAGTCAACAATATTTTGTCGTTTTCACCAGATCAGGATAATCGTTGATCTTAGCTGGTCTTAACGAAGACCGGTCTGATAGATCTATCATGGCGTTGTTTATGTTAAGATCGTACCACCGGTAGACTTCACATCAAAGAGCCACATACACAGTTCGCATTTGGCTAATCCAGTATTTTCTAAATTGGTTATAACAATATAATACACAAGTGCAACGTTACAACTGGCTTTTTGCATTCCGGAATCGCATTACATTTCAATCTGTTTTGATATACGATTTCACGAATTCTGCTGTTTCTATAAACAATGCGCACGCGTGACAGTATAATGCTCGATTGTGCGCTGTCGTGCATCCATGTTGTGACGTCACGCGTTTTATTTGATGCTACTTATATTCCCGGAATCAGAAAGTGAACGGCGCCACCTGCTTTGGGACAGGAACTATTCCAGCTGAAAAGAAGCATGGTGGTACCTTCTTGTGTGGCTTCTCAATGCATTTTGATAGGGTTAACGCAAAGAAGAGCAGAAGTGAGCTACGAACATAGAGCGCGATATAATCTATATTTACAAGCAGGCAGTGCCTCGGCTGGGCTCTTGATATAGCCGATATATATTGCTAATGATGACCACTCATCATAAGGCTACCGAGACCATATGCTCTCCTGTTTTTAAGACATGAAAATACGCTATAAAATATGATTGATAATATCAATTTGACTTCGATCGAAGATTTCAACGATCAACAAAATAAATACGTATTTTACATATCCATATATCGTTTAGCGACCTCTGACGTCTCGATAAATAAAGGAAACACTCGCGCTAATGACAGATGTCAATTTAATCGAGAGTGGCCGTGTGTTTGCACATCACTAATTCGCTAAGAGCTCGACAATCGATATGGATACGTCACTATCGTTAAGTGCTGCCTAAATTGATTAACGGGGAAAATAAATTAGGCGTGAATTTAATGTTAAATTGTTTTTAGTTGAAGTAAAATAGAAAACAAATTTTTTAAAGGAATTACTCACTAAATTCCTCTGCCATGACTCTGTCTGCATCAGCTTTGGTCGACTGATAGATAATATATTAGGCATTAAGTTCGCTAATGTATATAGGTAAATACATAAAGTGTAATAAATAAAAAGTAAATAAATCACATTGGGTTTCCATAATTTCATAATATAAGTGATATTTTATAACAAAAATAAATCGGTTAACGAGCAGAGGAGAAAATGGTACATAAATGATACAGCTTGGACTATTTATATAAAGATTAATGTACCGGCTTTCGGTAGACACCTATTCTCCAAGCTTCATTATCGCTACCCGTGTGCTTAATGCGAGTTTTTTAACGTTCTTTTAGACGTCTTAGGTTGGATTATAAAGTCTTTGCAAACACAAAAGTACACAAAGAAAGTTTTTATTTAAGACGAACACAAATATAAAGAAAGAAGGAGAAAGTAACAAGAAACAGATAGTCCAAGCAACACAAGCAGTACACGAAACAAAAAGCAAAAATTATAAAAGGCGTAGTACAAAAGGAATAATACGGGATGCGCGCTCGCAAGTCAGATTTCGACTGGTGGCGGTGGATCGGTAAAAATGCGACCGATGTACTAGCGAAATATATCGCCGCCGCTATACTGCAGTTATCGCCTGACTTTGCGTGTGAATTTAATTTTGTTTAGTGTAAATAATGTTTTGTATGATTGTGTGATAAATGAATGTTTTGATATAAAATAAAGTATGTAGTGTTGTTGTGTAGTGTAATTATAATAAAATATTATAATATAAATAAATACATGTGAGTCACCCACATCACTCCCCTCCGGAGACCGTGCCTACGGGCGATAGTAATCAGGAAAGTGTACTCTCCTCCCTGATCGTGTTGTCCTTACTGGAAGGTGTTGGTGTGGTGGAGTGGGTGGTGTATCTGGTACAGTGGGTGGTGTATCTGGTGGAGATGTGTGACTTAAGGTCGTGCCGGTGTCATTGCATAGTATATATGCCGGCTTAAGGCGATCTATACTTACCGTCACAGCTTTGTTTTTTACCAGAATAGAAAAATATTTATCGCCTCTTTTAAGCACTTCGTGCGGTCCTGTATATGTAGGTTGAAGTGAGCCACGTAACAAGTCTTCTCGGAGGAATACATGACTACAAGTGGCGAGGTCTTTAAAAACGAATGTTTTTTGTGTCGAATGGTGTTGAGGAGGGACTGGGCGTATCTTCTCTGCAAAGGACCTCATACGAGCCAAGAAGTCGGTGACGTCGGTAGTGTGATGAGTGACATTATGGCCGAAGAATTCACCGGGTAGGCGAAGAGGCTCACCATACACCAGCTCTGCCGATGACGTTTGGAGGTCTTCCTTGAAAGCAGTCCTAATACCGAGAAGGACGAGTGGCAAAGTCTCAGTCCAGTTTGCGTCTGCGTGGCAAGTTATCGCAGCTTTCAGCTGCCGGTGAAAACGTTCAACCAAACCGTTGCACTGTGGATGATATGCTGTTGTTTTACGGTGATCAAAGCCGATGGACTTGGACAACCGTTGAAATAGATCCGACTCGAATTGTCTGCCACGGTCGGTGACAACTTCGACAGGACAACCGTATCGGGACACCCAGCAGGAAATGAATGCTGTGGCCACTGTTTTGGCGGTGATGTCGGTTAGAGGTACAGCTTCTGCCCATCGCGTAAAGCGATCGACGGCTGTAAGGCAGTACCGATAATCACCTGCTGGCGGTAGGGGTCCGATCAAGTCTAGGTGGACATGTTTGAATCGTGCTGAAGGTAGGTCATGCCTGCCCACAGGGGCGGTGACGTGTCTTGTGACCTTCGAGCGCTGGCAATTCAAACATGCCTTAGACCATTCACGGCAATTTTTCCGCATTAGTGGCCAAACGAATCGTTGTGCAACGAGTTTGGCTGAAGCGTTGGGACCGGGGTGGCTGAGTGAATGAAGGCACTGAAATACCTTCTGACGCATCTCTCGTGGGACGAACGGCCTGGGCATCTGCGTACTGACGTCGCAGTACAAAACAGCTTGACTTCCAGGGACGCTCATCTTAGTCAGGCGTAAAGAGGTTCCACCCGATAAATGTTCTGCCAGCTCCGGATCTGTGGTTTGTAGCTTGGCCATTTCTTCCAAGTCCACAGGCATCTGCAGTTCACAGATGCGAGACAAGGTGTCAGCGACAAGGTTGTCTTTGCCCGAAACAAACCTTATGTCCGTGGTGAACTGAGAGATGAAGTCCAGATGTCTGTACTGACGCGGCGAACAGTTATGCTTCGGCTGCTGAAATGCGTAACATAAAGGTTTGTGGTCAGTATACACAGTAAAGTTTGTTGCTTCAAGCATATGCCGAAAGTATTTTATGCTCTCATATATGGCGAGAAGCTCTCGGTCGTACGGCGAGTATTTTGACTGCGAGGGGCTCAATTTACGAGAGAAAAATGCTAACGGCTGCCAATCTCCACCTTTAAGCTGCTGGAGTACTCCACCTATTGCAGAGTCCGAAGCGTCTGTCACGAGACTCAACTTTGCTTGAGTATCGGGATGGGCTAGGAGAGCTGCATTGCATAGGCTGGTTTTGCAGTCTTGGAAGGCTTGCAATGACTTTCCCTCGATAACTACGGGTTGTGCACCTTTTACGGAACCAACCAGCAATGCGTTGAGAGGCGCTTGTATCTGGGCAGCATTGGGTAGGAATCGGCGATAAAAATTAATCATGCCCAAAAATCGCCGGAGTTCTCTGACGGTTTTCGGGACCGGAAATTTTGCGATTGCCTCGACCTTGCTTACCAAAGGCTTGGTACCTTTTTCGGAAATTTGATAACCCAAAAACGTGACTTCTGGGACGCCGAAGACACATTTGGTAGTATTAACCAAAACGCCATACTCTTTCATGCGTGTGAAGAGTTGGTGCAGGTGGTCTTCGTGCTCCTGGGCTGACCTGCTAAAAATTAAAAAATCATCGATATAAGGAAAGGTGAAGTCCAGTCCACGCGTCATCTCGTCAGCGAATCTTTGAAAAGTTTGCGCCGCATTGCGCAGTCCGAATGTCATATACGGAAATTCGAATAATCCAAAAGGTGTTGTGATCGCTGTCTTTAAAATGTCGTCTTTAGCTACTGGTATCTGATTATAAGCTTTTTGTAAATCCACTACCGAGAAAATTGTGCATCCGGACAAACAATGTGAAAAGTCATGTATATGACGAATAGGGTATTTGTCGGGTATGGTTCGTGCGTTTAATGACCTGTAGTCGCCACATGGACGCCAGCCATCGTCTTTTTTTTTCGACACCAGATGCAGTGGTGATGCCCAAGGGCTGCAGGAAGGGCGTGCCGTGCCGTTACGTAGCATGGCATCGAACTCCTGCTTGGCGATTCTCAATTTATCTGGAGCGAGACGACGGGGCGGCAGCGATACAGGTGGACCTGGTGTGGTGATGATGTGGTGTGTCGTGTGGTGTCTGACGATACCCGGAGTACCAGCGGGGCGAGTTATTTCCGGATATTGTGCTAAAATATTGTGATACCTACCACTACCACCAGTTGGAATTTTTACACTTGTGACAAGACAATTATTTTTACATATAGATGTTACAAACTTAAGATTGGTTAAAGTATCAATAAGTTGTTGGTTGCTGATGTCAACAATAAGGTTGTAATGTGAAAGAAAATCAACACCAATAATAGCCATCGTGACATCAGCAACAACAAAGCGCCATGGAAAGTCACGACGTAAACCTAAATTAAGATTAAGTTCGATATATCCATACGTATCTATCACTGAACCATTCGCGGCACTGAGTTGAAAAGAAGTTTTATAACGACGCTCTCGAAGTGCGGACACTGGGTAGACACAAATATCACTACCGGTATCAATAAGGAATTGATTTTTAGTTTTACTGTCCGTTATGAAGAGGCGACCCGTGGTGTTGCGGCAGTCTTGTGTCGCCATCAGCGACTGTCCGGACTGTTGACTGTTTTCCGACGCCTTGTAGTCGCACGGCTGGACACATCTGACGGTTTTGGTACCATATTTGAAGTGATACCAACATATGGGGTGCTGTCTGTAGTTAGACTGTGACCGGCGGCGAGATGAAGATCTGCTGCGCTGTTGCTTTGTCGGTCTCCGTTGTCCTCTGCTTGGGTGATGGTTGACTTGCGCGGTTAGTGCGCTCACTTGCTTTGTCAGCTCTGCTACATGTTGTGTTAACTCGTCGATATTTGTAGACGTGGTAGCGCTTGTTACCTGCGGTGCCGGGGTCGCGATGTCATTGACCCGGTCGGCAAGTGCCGCCAGTGCGTCGAGAGACAACGATGGCTGCGAAGCGATGATTGGCTGCAATCCAGTGGGTAGACGGCTTGTCCAAATTGTTTTGACGAAGTCCTCAGGTATTTCGGGACCAGCGAGATGTTGCAGATGCCGTAGGAATTGTGAAGGCTTGCGGCTTCCGAGCTGTTCGTGCATGAGCAACTGTTTCACCTTATTCTCCTGCGACACTGACAGTCTCTTGATGAGCTCATCTTTAAGTCGATTGTAGTCAGGTGGGCTGGTAAGAATGTCTTCAACTTCGGCCGCATACTGCCTGTCTAAGTTACTCAGGATGTGGTAAAATTTGGTCGCATCATCGGTTATACGCATTACTGCAAATTGTCCTTCGACTTGAGCGAACCATATAGCAGGTTTTTCAGGCCAAAAAGGTGGGATACGTAAATGTGAGGGTGGCGACGAAAAAGTTGTTAAGTCTGTCGCTGCGACTGGAGACGCCATTTTACCGTGTCGTCGTGGCCGCGTGTTAACTTGCGATTTAACTGTATCACTTCCACTCGAACTGGACATCTCTGGAATGTGATCACGTCGGGGTCACCAGTTTAGACGTCTTAGGTTGGATTATAAAGTCTTTGCAAACACAAAAGTACACAAAGAAAGTTTTTATTTAAGACGAACACAAATATACAAAGAAAGAAGGAGAAAGTAACAAGAAACAGATAGTCCAAGCAACACAAGCAGTACACGAAACAAAAAGCAAAAATTATAAAAGGCGTAGTACAAAAGGAATAATACGGGATGCGCGCTCGCAAGTCAGATTTCGACTGGTGGCGGTGGATCGGTAAAAATGCGACCGATGTACTAGCGAAATATATCGCCGCCGCTATACTGCAGTTATCGCCTGACTTTGCGTGTGAATTTAATTTTGTTTAGTGTAAATAATGTTTTGTATGATTGTGTGATAAATGAATGTTTTGATATAAAATAAAGTATGTAGTGTTGTTGTGTAGTGTAATTATAATAAAATATTATAATATAAATAAATACATGTGAGTCACCCACAGTTCTCGATAGCGTAAAAGTCAACTCGAATTTGTATGCAGTTGGAATAGCGCCCCTAGCGGCAAACGTAGGCAAACGTTTCAACTCAATACAAATTTGTGTTAACTTTTACGCTATCGAGAACGTTAAAAAACTCATACTAAGCACACAGAAGTGACTTGCTAAACGCGGGTACGTGCATTATCCACCCAGTCCTAAAAGGTCTACTTTCCGCGTGTCCTTCTCTGGGTCCTTTAAGCGTCTGATTTATTTTTCCATGTTATCAGTGTCCGCACGTGTTGTTCTCTCGAATTATTCACCAATGGTTACACAAGCTGCTTTAACTACGCACGTGTACAAATCGTGTTACCTCTGTAAGTGGTAGCAATCGCTTATCACAGTAGGAGGTCTATTTATACTTTTATAGCGCGTTTATAGCTCAGACATTCACATATAATCGCAAGACTTATCGTGTTAGTCATTGCCTACATTTTTGCAACGGAACTTGCAGGATTCTTTAAAGATAATCAAGAATCATAATAATATGTTTTACGTTTAAAACTTTAAGCAATCAAATGTAATGTTTTTTGTAAGGAAAACAGTTTTCAGTAATAGGGACGAGACATTTCGAAAACGGCGGAGAAAGAACAAAAGGGAGTAGCTTATAAAAAAAAACCTGGAAGATTGTGTGTGTCGTAGTGAGCGCGAACCTAAAAATCTGTTATAGTGAAATTACAAAGAAATCAGTACAGAATTCAGTAAACTACTGCTGTCTGTGTATTCTTTCCTGTCTGGTGCAAGCGTAGTTTACACAAATGTAAATGCGCCAACTGTTCACGAAGGTTCTTGAAGAATCTTTGTGAGTTGTTACAAAGAACGACGACTATGAATTTCAAATAAATAGTTAATGTAGGTCATGATTTGTCTAAAATAGTTCTTACATAAATCATTTTAAGTTTCTCTAAGGAATGTGCATTGTTGTCATATCAAATAACGAATGCAATGAAAACGCACAAATTATAGCCGAAGGGCTCATCAAGGCCGTGACCGTGTTTACATACCACAGACCAAGTGTTTGTTTAACGTGTTGGTATTTGATATGTATATATATTTTTTTGGATTGCGAATTATTTATTTTTTCGTAGATGCTTATTGTTCTAATTACCTATAATATAATACGTTTAAATCATTTGATTTATTTAAGATGGTTTCAATGTAAATATCTACTGTGCCTTAGATATAATAATATCTATTTAGTGACTATATTATACAGGTCAGTAGAGGACATATGAACGGATGCATAAAGAAAAGATTTATTTATAGTAATAAATTATTACTTATCTTTACAATTTAATTAACAAAGAACCGAAGTCATCAGCATAGCTCACACTGTTAGTATTGTAGGACCCAGTGGGCTAACCAAGTATGTATGCTAGAAAAACTGTGTCTATGATGAGTTTGCCTTTAGGCAATATTCTGATCTCCTGCCTCAAGGTGGGTGGCCGCATTAATGTTCTATAAACTAGCGAATTAATTCAATAAATATTATAAAGCCTGGAAGTCGGAAAATCCATATTAGATTATTTTTTTATGATTGAAGGATTACTGGTGGCCCGGAGGCCTTTCCAGTTTCACCAGGACAGGTCCATAATATATTAGATATATACTATGATTAAGTATTAGAGATTTAACCACCCAAAATCAGCGGTGTCTTTTCACTGTGACATTCAGGGAACAATCACGGCAAATTCTCTGGCAAGTCTAAAACCTTTCCAGTAATGGTAAACTTCACAATGTTTTCCCGATCGAATGCTAATCACTCGACGTCACCCAAAACACGTCATTTTTAATCCTCCCGATCTTCTCCTCCTAACGGTGCCTTTGGGTACCTCAAGCACCGGACATCAATCTCGTCGAAGCCGTCGCTTGCGACGAAAGGCTCGACGAGTAAATTACCCCACAGACACAGCCAACTGAGTTTCTAGCCGGATCTTCTGAGTGGGTCGCGTTTCCGATCCGGTGGTAGATTCTGCGAAGCACTGCTCTTGCTAGGGTTAGTGTTAGCAACGTCGTCAGGTTTGAGCCCCGTGAGCTCACCTACTTGTTAGGTTACACTGATGTAGCCTCTAAAGGCTATCAGCTTAGGTAGTAAAAAACACAATTCAAGCGACCTTTTCAAAACATCGAGATCCTAGGTTTCAATAGTACTTGGAAAAGTCGTATCACATCCATTACTAATCACGCCATTATAAAAATATATTACAAATCGGATACATTTTACGCTATCTGATTGATCTGATACACCCAGGCCCGTTCGCCTACTCAATGACTCAAAACATTTCCTGCTTATTGAGTCATCTCTCGAGTGCTTGCCTTGAAGCTCCACGTATTTTGACTAGCGTTTTTACTTTCATGATATCATTAGGAAAATTGGAAATTATTAAAATTCGAAGTCAGTTAACACTCATGAATCGAACGAAGACGTATTTCTTGGCAACTAACTAAAAGCCTGGGTAACTGGAACAAATGAGTTATTGAGTTTAATTGTCGAATTCTCTTTTGGAGAATGTTTCAAGATCATTTCTTGTTACACATTGGTGACGATCGTTCACTTTCTGATCGCATCTCCGTGACCAAACGAAACAGTTGACGACGGTAGGTCTTTTTATTTATTTATTGCTTAGACGTGTGTACGAGCTCATGGACCACCTGGTTCTAAATGGTTACCGGAGCCCATAGACATCTACAACGAAAATGCCATCACCCACCTGGAGACATCAGTACATCGGCTGCTCCACCCTTAAAACCGAAATCCATTACTACTTCAACGCAGAAATAGGCAGGGTGATACATACCCGTGCGGACTCACAAGAGGTCCTACGCAAATATCTTCTCTCTCAGTGGCTTAACCTATTCTAGCTCAACAGACTTTGTTCAATCTAGATTTTTTTAAGGCTTAGTGACTTCTCACTAAGTGTCCTCTAAAATTTCCGTTAATCTTTGCGTTACAGTAGATCTGTATATGGACATAATTTCAGACAGACACGGCGAATACTGGTAATATACCCTACATACGCATAAAAGCAAAGTCCATCTGAATACGACAAACAACCAGTTTTAAAACACTATTAAACTAGAAGTGTTGTCTGTGTTTACATTTAAAATTATTTTATTTATAATCCATTGATTGCGAAACTCCGTGACGCAAGCACCTCAGAACGCTTCATGTTGATGGCTGTATCACAAGTGGATGGTATTTCTGGATAGGATTACAACGAACGCTTTTCAAACGAATATAGACGTTTGAATTACGTATAAAAAGGAACTTAAATCGCACAAACAGAATTACGTTTTGGTTCTTTAGTCTGTAATAAAGGGAATATTGGAAAAAAGTTATTTGACCCGTATTGAGGTGATTTTCGTTTGAAAGTCCCGCGCCTTCGCAACGCAATGTGCCAGAATTTTGGCTGTAAGAGGGCTGTAATCGTAAGAATTTGAGTGGCGACCAATCCGTGAGGGCTCTTTGGTGAATGTGTGGGAAGAAATGAAGTCATAAAATAAATGTAAGCCAGTATAAACTTGTCGGATGCGGTACTATTTCATCAAATCGTTTGTTGTGAATCGATCAGTGTTTGTTTTTGAAAACTCTCACATCATAAGGTTAGCGTTTTGTCGATATTGAAAATATTTACTCTTTACCGGTTTTTAACAACAACAAAAAACTTACTCGTAATTCTTAATTTTCAATGAATTTTCCCTCTGAATACATTACTTTTTTCAGTTTATACACATGCCATAGTTTTGAGATGTTCTTGGGGTCCACTGACTACGGAATAGCAGGTGAATCGTAAGCTCCTTCTCCAATCTAATTCAATTAAAAATACCAAAAAAAAAGAACTTTATAAAAGCTCGAATAGTCCGGTGTCACACACCTGTCTCTTGTGTTATTAGTACTGGCTTATATTACAGAAGTTCCTGCCTGAGAACATTTGATAGCGTTATTTAATATGATGATAAAAAAAATATTTTATACAGTTTATCCTAATCACTCATGTAATCAATTACGCATTGTAAAAATAAATCTAGAAAGTATATCTAGAAAGTACCTAATAGAATTCTGGTGGGTTTTGATAACGTCTATTGCAAATCAAAATTTAGGCAATTTAGGATAACCATACATTCCAGAATACTAATTCCAAATGATCACCAGTTGAAGGCAGTAGCACAGTTTTTCAGATCTGCTCCGAACCAGCACAAGTTTATGGAGTTACAGACCTTCAGTATTCGAGTAGCAGTTTAAGATGCAGACGCGCGAATAAAATATTATTGTCTTCCGTTGGTAAATTTTAATATATCCAGAGCAAAATAATATATTGGAAATTATGATATCGCTATCTGTCCTGACACATCACGTCAAACAAACAGCGTCTTGTGCATCCCAGATAAATAGAGCATGTTCGTAGGGCTGTCATAACAAGTTATGTTCTCGTACTTATTAAAATAACACGAAGGGTCGAGTTCCCGTGTCTCTACTATTTTGGGAATCTAAATATTAATACAAAATTTAACGGACTTAATCAAAATAAAATAAGATCATTAATATAGTAGTTATTGATTGATGAAATTTAAATAGGACCACGCGAGAAACATCAGCTTTCAAATAAAAACAATAATAATCAAAATCGGTTTACCTAGAAAGCACTTGTATAGTTCAGGAACGCATAAAAAAATAGTCGAATTGATAAAATGCTCCTCTTTTTGGAGATTGTTAAAAAATAAGTGCGGTGGCAGAGATAAAACAGATTTTGGGGTAAAAATATCGTGTTAATTCTGATATGACGGATCGAACATAAAACTGAAAGGGTTTTGTGATCATATGATTATGATATACTGATCCAAAATAAAAGGAACAATGACAATAACCTTGTTACACAAAAGAGGCTACATTGATCTTGGCGATACTTCAATAGAGTCGTCGTTCGAAGGTGTCGGTAGAGACCACAAGTTTTATTAAAAATCTTGTTAACTTGATTATCTATCATCCATTACCTAAATAGCTTGCAGTATTAGACCAGCTTGGTGATATTCATGTTTAATTCATTTATTTGCCGATGGTAGTGTGTAAATGTGTGATAAGAGCGCAAGGGCAGGTACCGCCGCTCTATTTCTGCCGCGAAGTATTTATACGTTCCAATGTTGAAGGTTTGGGATAGCTGCTACTATACAATAGAGACTTAGACATACATACACACGTCTAAGCTTTTACATCATGACGTCTATAGGTTCTGTTAACTAAATAAAACTAAGAGGGTCGGGAGTTTGTCACCGGTTAATGCAATGAAAAAAATGAATACTGAATGATTCATATTGGCTGCAGATCATCAACTCGGTCACTAATCTAACGATTTTTTTTTCTTTTCCGCCCTAAGCTGTTGGCCTTGAGAGGCCATTTCAGCATAACCCTAACAAGTAGGTGAGCCCAAGGGGCTCAAACCTGACGTCGTTTCTGACACTAACCCTAGCAAGGGCAGTGCTTCGCAGAATCTATCACCGGATCGGAAACGCGACCTACTGAAAAGACCCGGCGAGAAACTCAGTGGGCTGTGTCTGTGGGTCAATTTACTCGCCGAGCCCTCCGTCGCAGGCGACGGGTTCGACGAGAACGATGACCAGTTCTAACAATAGTGAGGCGACACAGTAAAAATATAATTTTTTTTCAATCAGATGGGCGCTTTTACCGACATACTTAAGGTTATTTCAATACAACTCTTGTATTAGACAAGTCGTACAGAGGCTCTTCATCCAAAAACTCCATGATGTCCTGGCGGTATAGAAGATCTCGGGCGATAAATGGATGGGAATAAGAGATATGCGAACAATCGAAACTCTTCACTCGACAGCCCTAAGATTTACTCACATCTTAATTAGTAAGTCTGTTCGAACGTCTTATGCAGTGCAATTATTGTTTGGACCATAATTTTCTTAACTGACTCATTCGACTTGTGTGTGTGTGTGTCTATAATTAGTTTAACTTTAGCCTTTCTTTGTTTTGACAAACATCTTTATTTCAAGATTCGCCATGTGCGAACGGCCACGAGTGTTTAGGGATTTGATTACTTTCTGCCCACACTTGTCTACTGATGGACAGGCCCCAATGAGTCTGGTTTTCGGCTTTTCTCGTCAACGTCACTGGTTGATGTGTAGGTATTTGATACACTACACTAATTTTATTCTTTCACGACAAGCTGTTGCATAAATTTCACCTTCGGTTGCCATCTTAATGTGAGTCAAGAACTTGCCAATTTTCACTTTATTGATCTATTTAGGATGTATTCACGAATTATTTGTTTGATATCTACAGAGATAAAATAACGCCGTGTGGTCGGTATGATCAATAATATTTGCGTAATGACTGTTGTTACTGGCAGTTCGTATTTAGACTTTAGGTCATATAATGGGTATCGATATTCGAATTCAGTGTATTTTGGAGTCAATAGACTTGCACACTGAGTTTCTCGATGGATCGTATCAGTGGGTCGTGATTCCGATCCAGTGGTAGATTCCGCGAACCGCGGCTATTGCTAGGGCTAGCCCTAGCAATAGTTACACTATAGCTACATAAAATTTGGTAACACTAGTGTTACTAAATTTTCTCTGGCTGACACCGTGAGCTTACCTAACCGTCCGCGCGTAGCGGAAATAGGCCCCTAGGCCACCAGCAAATAGGTAGGGAAAAAAGATTCAATAGTCGTGTATTCCGCTTTGAAAGGGTGGATCGGTGATTAGGCGATGCATTTGACGCTTTGAATTGCCGGGATTAATGCCATGACGTCTACGAGGGTCAACAAAATCGCGTCCTCGTAAGGGACGCAAGAATTATTTAGTCCACACACTATAAAAGAGCTTTGAAAACGAAAGACACAGACCGGTTTTAGATAGCACTGTTTTAATAAGAGATTAGTATTTGGTACATATCTTAATAGTGGCAGATGGCTCGCAATGCGTCCCGTCCGAATGTAATAAAATGTGTTTTATTACACAATTTAATGCAATGGCGCCGGAGAAATGCTCTCTTTTATTATTTTTATAATGTTTAAAAGTTGTTTACAATATTTTGATTACTATATTTGTTTAGATTAGTCGTAACAAGGGCGATCTAGAATTCCGAGTATTACATACTTTATTGTGCACCGAAATAGAGATTACATGTTTTAAAAAACATGTATTTAAAGCCCCAAATTCAATTTCCAATTTGATCGCTTAAAGTGGTCTTTATTGTCACAGACAGTAGTCTGCTTTTTAACTGGAGAGCCCACAAATATGAAACTCAGTTAGTATGTATTCTCTAATCTCAGAGGAAGGGAAAAAACTAATCTCAGAGACGTCGTAGTGACTGTTGGAACATGCCTTTTCTGAAATAAGTCAGTTCTGTTTTTATTTTTAATTAGTGGTTCCCCAGTAGTCGAAATTCGACTATAATTAATTGAAATTATAAATTTGAACATTATCAAGGTTTCATTGTCAAGAGACTATTATTTCTTTAAATTCACTAATTTCGCCAAGACTACACTTTAAACATTCTCAATTTGACCACGGACTTTAAGCAATAATAAAAAAGTTTGACAACAAACAGAGTCTAAATCATAGACCTATACTTCAGTGGTCTAAATATACATGACTGTGTCAAATACATGGTAATGTGTGTAATGTTTTTTTCTTGATTTAATGTATTCTTTATGCATAATGAAAAAAATATTAGCATTCTGCACTCCTTCTCTATTTTCTCTATAAGTGTGGGAAGTTTCATACTCCTCCGTCCGCGCAATTTTCGTAAAATGAGGTACAAAGTTTTTGCTTCACGTATTAATTTTTTGTAATCTTTTTTGTCGGGGTCTAATCAACTCTGCAATAGACAATAGCGCGCCTGGCGGCGTCCTCTACTACGTTCGCTCTCCCCAGATGACCGAAGCAAACTACCTCCTGCTGAAGCTTGAACGTTAGCCCTCTTCCTGCCCTCGGCTCCTGTTATTCTCTACAGCTGTGAATCCAACACAAAGGAGTCGGTACAAACAAACATTACTACTATAACTACGCAGGATGCAATTCGGCCTAAAACATCGATACATAAAATGAGTTATTTGACATAATTACAAGACTCGTTTCTTTATATGTGATCACGATCGAACCGCTCAGTGAAAATAATAAAAGCAAACATATTCTTCTATAATCGTTTTCACATGTTGGAAACATGTGAAACTCCAGGTCTACTATCAGTGTTTGTAGAAGCGTTATCCGTACGAAGAATGTATCCAAACATATGTAGGTCAGATCGGTACTTAGCAATAGTAATGACGAATACAAACATAACGTCAGCGTTGCATGATAGCAGACTATTTGTACTATCAACTAGCCCAGTCAGTGACGGACGGTAGACATATGAAATACAGTACATTTTTGAGAACAAATCGTGTCGCCTATTGTAACTCTATAATGCCTTCTCCGAAGTGCAAATCGCGCCTTCAGAATTGAAGTGGTTTAATCCAAAATTCTTGTTTTTTTGGTAAACGACAAAAATATAATTGAAGAATTGTAATTTTACAGTTTTGATTTTAATACTTTTAATGCCTTACATGGCGTATCATAAAGTTTAAGGTATCCGTTTGATTTAAAAGAGACGGAAAGTGAACTTTGTTCTTTTGTAACTAAAAATTAATCTCGATTTTTTATTTTTAAAACATAATTTTATAATCTGTTATAATACATGTTTTTAAGTCGTCCAAAGTATATATATATTTTTTAAATGTTCATTTATGCCATTTCAATTCTATAGGTGCGAAATAAGAGAAGTCTACAAATTAATTTTGAGGAAACAATTTTTGACTACACCTGTGGTTTTCGATTTCATTTTGTTTAATTCTTAAACTGTGTTTGCTCGGTGTTTGAAAATGCAACATTTTGCATAATTTTGGATAATGTTTAATTCTCGTAATTAATTATTTAAAAAAGAAAGCCTGAATAAACCACAGCCATGGTAAAAATAGATTGACACCATAGCCAAAATTATTGGAATAAAGATGCGTTTCTACTTTAAGATAGTCACCAAAACAATCAATAAGCGGCACAATAAGCGACCACTGTAAGTGTGTATAATAATAGCCACTCATTCACACGTCGTAAATATTTTATGACTCGCCCCACTCATGGTGGCATTAATAGTCTTGTACTTTGATATCATTTTTTTTAGTGGTAAAATAACAATTTTCATTTCGGTATTAATTAAAAATGGAAATGCAATGTCCATGAACGATAGAAACCAGTTCGCAGAAGATGGGCCTGACCGTCGTCTGCTTTTGATGGTAATGTCAAAAAAAAAAAACCATTATCTATTGATTTCAAAGTCCTGTGCAATAAGTTTTGTTTAATTACACATTCTACCATGAAATTCTTTGTGAATATATTATTATGAACTTTGAGCAGATGCTCCCGCGGCATTATCGTAATCCATAAATACCACAGGGATACCGTCACTCTCCTTGGAACAGCATGTAAAAGTATTGAATTTAGAATCCCTTGCAGTACTAATTGATTTTTTATTAAAACCATTTGTTTATATTGTATTTTATGAATAGCTCTTAACTGATTTTTGAAAATATAATTTGTTTTAGTATGAGAGCTCCCACGGTTCCCGCCGGATCTTCTCAATGGGCCGCGATTCCGATCCGGTAATAGATTCTGCGAAGCATTGCTCTTGCTAGGGCCGGTGTTAACAAACTACCTGTTCGCGGAATCTAGAATAGAAGCTTAGGCTATTAACAAATAGGTAAGGAAAAAAGTAGTAAGAGCAAACGAAAACCTAGCATTTAAAAAATCGCCTGTAATACAAACCACCAAAATTGGACAGTCAAACTTCTAAGCAATGATACCGGCTTGGTAACAGATCTTCTCTTTAGTTTAAAAAACATTTACCACCTGGTTTCCTACAAGCCCTTATAATAATAAAACACAACCAAAGTATCGACTATAGATGCTGCACTAAGACACTTTGGGTTGTGCGTTACGAGTGATTGATGGGTTTCGTTAGCTGTGAGAATGGGATTCATAGTAAACAATAAACGGTTCACATTGTATTTTAAGGTTTCTGATGCAGCGGCACACTCAAATACTCGAAGTTTACATTTCAGTATAGAATTTCATTTAATCAACGTAATCTATTATGTTTTCTTTTAGATTGTAGATGAGTTTATGGACTATGAATGGTCTTCGTAGGGTGTTTAATGCGTCATTAGCTAAAGTTAGGTTGAGGTTATCTTAGCGTATACATCCCGAGATGTCAGCCCAGCTTAAGATAAGGAGCCAAAATAGGGCTAAAAAAATTTTTCAAATCCAACGATCTCAAACTCAAAACATTTTCGCCTCCGGAACGACAGATACGTATTAACAATTACATACATCCAGATTCAAGATTTGAAATCGTCGTGGCCTAAAAAATAAGACGTCCGGTGCATTCGTGTCGAGCGATGCACCGGTGTTCGAATCCCAGGCGGGTACCAATTTTTCTAATGAAATACGTACTCAACAAATGTCCACGATTTACTTTCACGGTGAAGGAATAACATCGTGTAATAAAAATCAAACCGCAAAATTATAATTTGCGTAATAACTGGTGGTCGGACCTCTAGTGAGTCTGCGCGGGTAGGTACTACCACCCTGCCTATTTCTGCCGTGAAGCAGTAATGCGTTTCCGTTTGAAGAGTGGGGCAGCCATTGTAACTATACTTGAGACCTTAGAACTTATATCTCAAGGTGGGTGGCGCATTAACGTTGTAGATGTCTATGGGCTCCGGTAACCACTTCACACCAGGTGGGCTTTGAGCTCGTCTACCCACCTAAGCAATAAATAAAAAATCCTAAAAAAAAACCCGAGAGTTCGACCTTCAACGGGCGCATTCACATGCAGGAGAAATGCCACCCCAAAAATTGAACCAGGTCTATACGTGTACAAACTTTATATACACCCTGTAGTATGTTTCGAGACAATGCGCAAAAAAACATTATAATATATTGTAAATACTAATGCTAATTAGTTGAGACAAAAGGATTTTTTTTTAATTTTACGCAAGCGTTAGTTATTACCGAGTTCACTTTTCTAGAAAAAAAACCTTGCACTCTAGCTTGATCACGAATAAAATAACACCTCTTACGACTATGCGTATGTAAGAGTGTACTTTCTTTGAAAAACAAAAAGCAATTTTTGCTCTCAATAAAATCAATGATTCAAGCTGTGTTTTTATTTATAACAAAACCCTCATCCCCACACTTTATTTCATTATATTTACGAGTTTCATGTCACCAAATAAATTTTACTCCATGAATGGCATTAAAAAAATTACGCGCCAAAATAGGCTTCAAATGTGTGTGTTTTTTATAATAATGGCCGCGTCACGGGTCCCGCGCGCGGTGTGAGGATATCCAAGCCGACAAGCGTGCGTGGCGCGTGGATCACACACCTGTTTATTGTTATGTATTATTATTAGTCAAAAACGGTAGACTGACGATCCCACTCAACCTTCACCAGTGACAATAATATATGTTTTCGCTTTACTGAGCAACTGCGGCGTGAATGCTACGGAGATGTTTCACGTAAGAATCTAAATATGAAGAACCAATGAAATACGAACGCGATAAACTCAGTTATTAATTGGAATTTTATCTTGTTCGGTCATATTTAAAAATATACATATATACCTACCTGTTTATTTAGTTATTTAATGGGGCAGAATTAGGATGACGATGATGAACGCTCTTTTTTTAAATATAATATTCATAGTGTATTTTTATAGCCTATTGGATGTTAATGTTAAATCTTGTTATTTTTATGGGTTCTTCTTGTTTTGTAGCTAAATAGTGGCAGCGACTGACATCGCCAGACACGGCTTATTTCTTCAACCACCTATATGGGGTCTAACTTTGTCTTCTATCGTGAGAAATAAAATTGTAATAAAAATTATCGCTATTTAATCCGGTTTTAACCAAATTCACCCTCGTTTGTCATCTGAGTCAGATACAGTAATTTTCTTTTTGCATTAGTAATCACATGCGCTATCGCTACTTGTGCTAAGGTAAGCTTTAAAAATATAATTACTGATTAGCAAGTATATTAGTGTACAACGTCTCATCAGTAATAACTATTCTACGTGCCCAAATATTTGCCCCTTGGAATATGCTCCTCCTTAATACGCGTAAAAATTAAACCAAACAAACTTTCAAATATTTTTTTTTATTTCATATACTTGTTTAACCACAGCTACACTTTCGTTAATGTAGGAATAAAATCTTTCGCCTTTTTTTTAAAATTTGGTTTTGTTCTGCGCTGACAACGGGAATGCAAACTTTAAGCTTATTAAAATTAAATAAAAATATTAAGTATGGATGTTACAATAATGTTGCTATTATTGCCCTTATCTAAATTCCAATATTTTGTTCAAAAGCTGCCTGCCATTAATAATAATATATTTAACGGATTTTTATCGGTAAAACACCGGAAGTAAATATAAATAGTTACAATTTATGATGTATTTCAATTCATTACCGAATTGGCTTAATGATTAAGGAAATGATTACTTACTAATTGTGTGATGTGGAACGTTTCTTAATGTCATTATTATTGTTAGCAGTAAAAAAATTTGGGGCAAGATTTTTTTTATATTATAGGAAAGCTAGGTCATGCCCGTCCGATGCGAAGCGAGTATCCGAGTCTAACTAACTTATGTACTTATACCTTTCCTACTAAATTCTGGATGCACTAAGCAATTTCAAAGTTTTGCTACTTGTTAGTCGTCTTTGGATGGAAAGTAGACGGAAGAAGACCACGAGGTAGTAGGCAAATGGCGTGGAATGATCCGAAATAAACTCTTGTTGCGAGGAGGTGGTCACGACCCTCAGTATCGAGGAAACCGAAGCGAGAAGAAGAAGTCGTCTTTTGATCTCTGAAGGTGAACAGTGTAATGTATTGTGTGTGATTAAATAGGCTAAACACAACGATAAGAAACACCCGGCCCGTCAAGCATTTCTAAAATTGAATTTATTTTATCGACTTTCTCCCATCAATCCGTTCTTCTGTTCTTTTTTTGTTCGTTTTTATTTTTAAATTTGTATATAAAATCTTTACTTTTTTTGTTTTATATTTTTTTATTCTAATATTTATTATAAATAAAGTTTCGTAAATTATTAATAAGCATTAATCTATGCCCGCAAAAAAAAAACAATTTAAATTGGCCCGTTGATTAAAAATGTTGCTTACCCCTGGGCTAACATAATCCGTACGCATTAAACTAAATAATGTAATGCCGGTAGATTTTAATAAATCAAATAATTTTAATTCAATAAATACCTAATAATGTATTTATTTTAATATACTGCGTTACGTTCGTGCATTGTATTCCGATTTACATTTTTTTATATTCACCGAGGGTAAATATGTATATATGTAGATATAGTTTACAAATAATGATAGGCTCATATGAATCAGGTTACGAATTGTTTACTAATTAACTACTTACAAATATTTTCCAAGGCACATTACTCAATATTAAAATTTTGTTTTTCATAATAATCAAACCAGTAATTTACATATGCTATTTCACAACAGTACCTAATATAAATATCAGATGTGGACTTACCAAGGAATTTGGATATCACAAACAAACAGAACGAAAAATTATATAGTCATTCACAAAGTTCACAAAATAAATCACGTTCAAAGTTTGATCAGTCACGTCGTAGGAAATTAACACCACCACACGTCCATCCACAACAGGCAACCCAGCGCTACTGGCGCCATCGACGAGGAACAGCGAAAACTATCGTTTGAATTTCGAATTCATTTTCGACGTTCCTTCCACGCTTGTTAAAATTTAATGTAGTACATTTTTGTAATTCAGAAAAAGGCGCACTCATATGGAACGAAGTTTATAAGATTTCTACTTAATTTTCATGATTTTATTCGTATTATTTAAGGTTCCGTAACGACTAAAAATTATTATTCAAGCTGGTGCTCCCTGTTTGAACAGCTTCATGCTAGGATTTTCTCGTGTTATGGGTGCCAGAAACATATAAGAGTACCAAAAAAATAAGTACACTTAGGCCCCGGACACCGCATAAGCAGTTACTAGAGTGCACAGATATCTCAATGTGAATGCCACCACCACCCACCTTGAAAGATGATGAAAAAATCTCAATTATATTATATAATGGTGTGTTATTCAGTGAGGAGGGGGGCGTCCTTGGATGGACTATGTGAAAGAAGATATGCCAGAGAAGGGTATGAATACAGAGTTGACGTATAATAGCCCGAATTAAAAAAATAATCCCACTGTAGGATATGGAGAAGAAGAATTGCTCCCCCATATTTCAAACCAGGAAGCACGATTATTTGGTGATACAAGTACGTGGTATAGTGGAGCCTAATGGTGTGGGCTCACAATACGCCCTACCGCCACCACCATTAGTATAAAACAAGCTATTATATTACTATTCGTGACTCGAGAACGGTTGCCTCGGATCCTGTATAAGGCGGTGTTGTAAATCGAAATCCGAATCGACAACTTCCTCTTGAAGTCTGTGATTAACAATCTCTAATCAATTGTAACAGTGGCATGACAGAAAAACAAAAACAGTATGTAGGAGCAAATCTATCTTTAGATAAGCCTTCATTATGGTTTCCAAATCACTTCTTTTTCCATAAAAGAGCCGTAAAATGTTCAGTGACATATGTTTACCGGAAAAATATACGTTTAGCATTCATTCCAAATACGGAACCCGTTACTGTGCGTATAGTGATACACACTTGACCAATTTTTCTGTTGCGAATGAAAATGGCTTGTTTACAAACTCTTTTCTCGGTCCTATTATCCACTGTTTAATTTAAAACGATAACAAATAATTTAATACGATCCGACTTTACTATTAATTACAAATTAATGTACTGTTAAATTACCAAATTTTGAATCTTTATTTTTCGCAATAATGAAATAACACTTTTTAAACATAATATTATTATCCGCAACACGCTTCGTCAGATTATAGAAACAGAGTTATCAGCAACATGCTTCGTCAAATTGTTAAATTGTCATCGACTGTTAAATTGTCATCGACTGACAAAAATGGTCTGTACTAAAATTACAAGAGCTTCTTACCCTACGGTTTTAGTTGCCTTACCTGCGTTTGCCACTATTAAATGACAGCTGTACGACCTATTGTTCGTAGTAAACTACCCTTTATAACTATTTGACAATGAAATTTAGTTTTTATGTCATATGGTGTTAGCTTCATTTTAGTTCGATCGTAGTTTTAAAGTAACATAACTTTTTGGATTTTAACACTCACATAAAAAACTACATGATGCGTCGAGAATTTCGTTAAATTAAACAAATTTTATCAGAAGCTTTTAATTTGACCTTCATTATTTAAAAAAAATTAAAACTGATTATTTAATACTTACATATTTTGCAAATTAAAAGTGGTAGGTACTTAGTAATTATTAATGCGAATTAAAGTAGTTCGTTTTAAAATATTGTTTTTCTTTAAAGTGGAATCTATTTGTCACTTTAATAATTATTGCAATATATGAGTAATAGGTAACAATATGATTTCCTATTCTGTTCTCAGGCACAAAATTTTCAAACTGCAACTCCATACAATCGATAGGATTGTACATGCACTTGAGGTTTAATGCTTACAGCTTCATCGAGCGAAAGGTACATACTTTAAATAATGTAAGAAATGGGATGGCAGAACCATTTCACTTTGCGAAGGAGATTTGATGAACAAAACGAACTATGGGTGTAAATTTTTACTGAAAATGATAAATTTTGAAATACATCAGAGCTGAAGTCATTATAAGCAGATCACAAAAACAAAGTCCAGAAAATCGATTTTTCTAAAATCGATATTTTCGTCAACTTGTATGAAACGTGAAATACAAAAAAGACATGATCAATCTGGCCAAGCAGGAAAGGCTAAGATCAATATTTCTATTCACTTATTCAGTACACAATTGACACAATATCAATAATTCTAAGGCCAATCGTAGATCATTGAAGTCTGCGGTCTACCAAAGGGGGAGCTCGATAAAAATCCTCTTTAATTGGAGTTGCAGGAACCTCACATGCCAGTCAATATTCTGGAGCAGGAAGCCTAAGTATTTGAAAGTTATATTTTACAATAAATAGTTTCGTAATTACATCATCACAGTCATAGTCAGCAGGCTCTTCTCTAAAATTTGCAATTTGTCCGATCATGACCCATGGGAGTGTGATGCTCTCTCATGTGGTTGTCAATTCGTAATAAATGGGGATTTTCCAGATGAGCTGTGTCTGGAACTCAAGAAATATCTTGACGCAGTCATCTAACTCTCTTTTTGTACTAGTCCTAAATCTAGCAGCAATTAAAGCACAGGTCTTCGAGTTCGGTGTGATATTTACCCATCGATTTTTTTTCAGATTTTCTCAGCTAGTCGCAATTCTGATTAGGTAATGCACTTAAGCTCTGGTCATTTGTAACCAAACCACTCCCTCCAGGCTGGGCCTGAGCTCACCTGCACATTCTGATAAAGCTGGAATTGCAGACGGGACTTCAACTTATTGATCTTAAAAATACACTAGTACGATTAATTTTCTCAAACCGATTGGATTTAAAAAAAATCGATTTTATATAAAATAGTTTGTTATCTCTAAATCCAACTCAAATAACAAAACAAAATTTGAGGATGCCAGGTGTTTGTGATGAAATTATAGACGACATAGAAGATTTGATATCTTCCCAGGATATAACTCCTAAAGAACGTTATGCTAGTAGGAAGAATGTAAGCGTCCGATCTAAAAAGAGGGAGAAAAAAGACCCCGAACAGATTGAAAAGGTTATATTAGAGAGTGTTGTACCAGGTAACCTAAAATTATAGTTTTTGATTAGGTACAACAACAATAGTATAAAATATTTTATTTTCATACTAACCCACTACCTAATTTCATATGTGGTATAATAAAAATAAATGCGTTTATTGTTGGAAGTTATTATCAATTTTTAATATAAGCTTGTACAAATCATTAAAGCACATACTTGTTTGACTTGGTTGTTTAGGCTTTTAACTGATCACTCAACCTATTATTGATGCAAGATAAAATGTAACGTTAAAATTATTCACTTTTTAATATGCACACAAACCAGTTGAAATAAATGGCCCCAAAGGATAAGACTGCTGCTGTACTTGTATAAAGTGAAGAATATATGTCAGTGTTTGAAATTTCAGGCAGGTACCAATTTTTCTAATGAAATATGTACTTAACTCATGTTCACAAGTGACTTACATGTTGAAACAATGGCATCTTTTAATAAAAATCAAACTTAAAATTTTTATTTGCATAATTATTTGAAACTTATCAACCTTATAGACCACAAGGCTAAATGTGGATAGTGGCTTTCACGTTGTGAAGTCCATAATCTCCAATAATCAGTTATTGGACTATGAGCTTGTTAATTTATTGTAGCAACAAAAAGAAAACAAATTGGTCATTTTGAATCTTATACCTGAAATTATATGGTAATCTTTTTAATAAGTATTGAGTTTTAATTTTCAGGCACTCAAACAATATATGTAAAAACATGGGGCTGTGCTCATAACAACTCAGATTCAGAGTACATGGCCGGACTGCTGGCTGCTAATGGCTACAAATTGACAGAAGACAAATGGGATGCGCAACTTTGGTTGTTGAATTCATGTACTGTAAAGAGCCCGGCTGAGGATCATTTCAAGTTAGATTTATTTTTGATACCAAATCTTGTACTGACAAACAAACAGAAAATAAAAACGTTATACAAAAACATTATTATAGACCACTTCTCACTCACTGGTACTCATTACAATTTACACACATTACACTTCGCATGGCAAAGTGTATCTAGCCAGGCTATCCACTTTGGTAGTTGTCTGGTACATCCTGTAAATGCTTGAAGAAAGAATTGACTAGTGATTGCTCTGTTTGAGATGGTATTTTGATGCCTAGGCATCAAGGTAGCTTGGCCTAAATTAAGACACTAGTAAATAGCCCGCAAAATTATAATTTGTGTAATTACTGGTGGTAGCACCTCTTGTGAGTCCGTAGGGGTAGGTACCACCACCACCCTGCCTATTTCTCCGTGAAGCAGTAACGCATTTCGGTTTGAAGGGTGGGGTAGCCGTTGTAACTATACTGTCTATGGGCTACAGTAACCACTTAACACCAGGTGGGCTGTGAGCTTGTCCAACCAACTAAGCAATAAAAAAATAAAAATTAAGTAAGATCCTAAAATGTCTGATATTTTTGTATATACTTATTAAAAAACACAGCTAATGTATTTTTAATGTATACAGTATATGAATACAA
This sequence comes from Bombyx mori, assembly GCF_030269925.1. Lineage (NCBI taxonomy): Eukaryota > Metazoa > Arthropoda > Insecta > Lepidoptera > Bombycidae > Bombyx > Bombyx mori. The sequence goes on along the minus strand of NC_085117.1, from coordinate 6,779,487 downwards.
GGATATAATATACACCATTTCAGTATGTTAAGACATACATGTAATACCCTTTTTGTTGATAATCGCACTAGAAGAGAGGGAAGATAACTCCAATTATGCATCAAAACTGACACATAAATATTAAATCAAAATACATTATTTTTAAACAGGAATGAAATTGAGCTTGGTCAGAGTCGTGGCATACATGTTGTTGTAGCAGGCTGTGTACCGCAGGGCGCACCAAAAAGTGGCTACCTACATGGACTCAGTATAGTTGGTGTACAACAGATTGACAGAATTGTGGAGGTCGTGGAGGAGACTTTGAAAGGTATGCATTCTATTTTCATTTTCAATGCACATGAAGGCAGTAAGCTCTCTATGGAAAGATATACACATACATGCATTACCTGAGGGGCTTTATATTATAAAGCTTTAAAGCCAAAAAGTTAAACCTCGTTAAAGGGGTATGCTCTCGTCATAGTTCTCATTGATCCCGTCGCTTACGACGAAGGGCTCGGCGAGTAGATTAACCCACAGACAGCCCACTGGGTTTCTCGCCGGATCTTCTCAGTGGGTTGCGTTTCCGATCCGGTGGTAGATTCTGCGAAGCACTGCTCTTGCTAGGGTTAGTGTTAGCAACGTCGTCAGGTTTGAGCCCCGTGAGCTTAAATTATTTTTTAAGGCTATGCTGAAATGGTCTTGTTTCACTTAGGGATAGTGTCATACTTGTGCTGCATAAGGGATAGGCCTATTAATTTATTTTATATAAATTGTATTAATAAAAGAAGTCAAATTTGCATTTGGTACTTTTCTAAATGAATTGAATATTATTTCAAAGAGTAACCACCAAAAAGGTACCATTTAAAAATGACAGAAAATATTCTATCAATACTATTTTAGACTGTTTATGTTTCCAGGTCACACAGTCCGTCTGTTTGGTCAGAGGAAAACAAACGGTCGTAAAGCGGGTGGGGCTTCACTGCTCCTGCCCAAAGTGCGCAAAAATCCTTTAGTCGAGATCATAGCCGTGAACACGGGCTGCCTGAACCAGTGCACATACTGCAAGACCAAGCACGCCAGAGGAGAGCTGGGCAGCTACCCTCCGGAAGAGATCGTGGAGAGAGCACGACAGTCGTTCACCGAGGGAGTTGTGGAGATATGGCTTACAAGCGAGGATACAGGTAACACTTGTTTTATTGAAAATTACCTTGAGATATATCGACCAAGTTGCAGTTGTATTAGCAGAAAGAGGCTGCAGAAATTGATAGAATTGTTACGCCGGTAAGAGCAACGCCATCTATCGTCGAACGGCAGAAACGAATATCAAAAGAACTAGTAAAACCGAGAACGCTCGAGAAGTACAACGCCATCTATTATCAAATAGCGGTAACACATATCGAACCTACTCGACCTGTCAGGAATGTTCTCGATAATTGTAGGGTTATCGTATCGACTATAAAAGCGTTACAGGGATGACACGAAGGCAGTGAGTAACCGGATCTACTCGAAGCGAAACAGCGAACGGATCACCTGAAGCGAAGCGGAAGAACAAATTGAGAATTTTAAAGTGATCGATAAGTGTATTAAGTAAAAAAAAAAATTTTTTTTTATTGCCCTTGTAGAGAGACGAGAACCCTGCCCACCTGATGGTGAGTGGTTACCGTCGCCCTTGGATTTCAGCAATGCCAGGGGCAGAGCCAAGCCGCAGCCTACAAGCAATGCCAGTAGTACAGAGTTTTAATCTGTACATACTTTGGTAGAGTTTTTATTTATCCCGAACCCCAGCGCGTAACAAAATGATGTTATGTGCCTGTGCGGACAAAACTTGTTACCACCAGTAAGAATGTGTTTTAAATAGGATGAAAATGATTATGAGAAACCAATGATCGTAGGAACCTACGGTCGTGACATAGGAACATCTCTGCCTGCCCTGCTCGATGCGCTAGTATCAGTGATACCGGACGGCACGAGGCTCCGTCTGGGCATGACCAACCCTCCCTACATCCTGGAACACCTGCCCGCTGTCGCGAGGATCATGAGGCACCCCAGGGTCTACAAGTAAGTAAGGCTGTAGCGTAAGCACCCTTTGCCTGAATTATTTAAATCGTGTGATGCCACAAATTGAACAAAAGATATCAATATTTATAAATAAACGCATCTTCATGGACTATTTGTAGTAGTTGTATAACTTGCTGAAGCATCACGTCATAAATGCCGCCGACGATATTTGGAATTGAGGCCGAAATATAAGTCCTATGATTATAACAGGTAACTCTGCATATGACATGTTAAACTCGTCTCAAACTGGAATGGCCTCCAGTCTACCAGTGATCTCTTCATTTTAATAAAACCGTATGTCACCAGTAATTATTGGTGGTAGGACCACTTGTGAGTTCGCACGGTTAGGTATCACTACCCTGCTTATTTCTGCTGTGAAGCAGTAATCCGTTTCGGTTTGAAGGGCAGCGCAGTCGTTGTACTGTAAAACTGAGATTTAGAATTCATGTTTCAAGTTGGGTGGCGGCATTTACGTTGTTGATGTCCATGGGCTTCAATAACCACTTAACACCAGGTGGGCCGTGAGCTCGTCTATCCATCTAAGCACCAAAAAAAATGTATCGAAAGGCAGGTGTTGGAAACTAGTTAACCTCTAATCGTCTGGTCAGGTTTCTCCACGTCCCTGTGCAGTCGGCCAGTGACCAGGTACTGTCCGACATGAAGAGGGAATACACGCGAGCCGACTTCGAACACGTGGTCGACTATCTCAGGAAAGAGTAAGTCGGTACAGTTCGTATAGCAACACCCTGTATAGTCGTCATGGGTGCAAGTGTAAAAACATCCCTTGGCGTTATTAGAATGCTGCCATAAAATGATTGCCGGTTTAACAAACACTATAATGTCGTTGCAAATTTAAAATCTCTTATGTGACGTTATGAGCCAAAATTATGTTTTCATATATTAAGAAAGTTATTTAGAATACTTCACTCAGCAAAAACTCCCATGTGCTTAATATCTCAAATTTTCAATCTTAAAAATCCTAAGTGTCGGTTTGCTTTTTATTGTAGATCAAAGTATCCTATGTGCTAAAACAAAATTTGCAATTTTTTCTTTTCAGTACGTAGTTTAATTAGATTTTCTCGAAAACTACATTTATACACATAGGAGATTTCAAATTTGCAACGACGGCTTGTCAATATAATCACTTCAAGTCTTAATTTTGATGGTGGCAATACATTCTTAGTCACCTCTTCTTCTTCTTAGTTACCTCTTGTCAGTCCGCACGGGTAGGTATCACCGCCCTGCCTATTTCTGCCGTGAAGCAGTAATGTCTTTCGGTTTGAAGGGCGGAGCAGCCTTTGTAACTATACTGAGATCTTAGAACTCATATCATAAGGTGGGGGGTGGCATTTACGTCGTAGATATCTATGGGCTCCAGTAACCACTTAACATCAGGTGGACTGTGAGCTCGTCCACCCATCGGAGCAAATAAAAAAAAACACGTCCCGGAGCCACCCATCATAGTCCAGCACTTTACAGAGTCCCCGGCATCACGATAGCCACAGACATCATCTGCGGCTTCCCCACTGAGACCGAAGCTGACTTCGAGGAGACCATGCAGCTCTGCAGAAAGTACAAGTTCCCTTCGTTGTTCATCAACCAGTTCTTCCCGAGACCCGGGACGCCGGCTGCCAAGATGACCAGGGTAACTTTACTGCTTAGGAACGCATCTGGCTTGTTGCAGATTAACCCTTTGACTGCCATGTAGGTCCAGGCTGCCCTACACGGCCCACTGAAGTTATTATGTCGTTTTCTGTTACTATGACGCCTGGATTGCCTAACTCTTTTCCTTCTATTATTTTTTAATCTATGTTTTAGTCTATTAGGTCTCTTAAAAATAGATTCATTCTCAGTATCTTCGGATTCGTTTTTCGCAGAGTCTACTAAATATTCTGTGCGCCGCGTAGGGAGGGCACCGATGACCTACATGGCCAAGGGGTTAAATCAGCAAAGCAGATCAGATCAGATTTGATTAACGTGATAAACCTGACAAAAATAGTACTAAGACAAATGAAAAGGTGCCATCAAAATGTATAAAGCTATTGAAGATAGATTTAGCTGTCAAGTTAACCCAAATTGTAAATGATGTTACATACAAACTTTCTAATATTTGAGGGATATGATTAGGAAGGAAGACTCCTCCTTAAGAAGGACGAAGGAAGTCTCTCCGCACTGTGCCGTGAACTAGCGTGCTGACTCCCGACTATGCTCAAACTTCGGTTCACGAAATCCGACCTCACAAACTGGATTTGTGCACTTCCACAGATATTAAACAGTTAATAAACCACCGTTATTACACATTTAAAACTCAAGAAACACTAAATAGACGAAATAAAATAAACACACAACTTCACTCGTCGCGTTCCCGCCAAAAAGTCTCATTTGAAATTGATAAAATTGAATTGTATTAATCCAGGTTCTTTGGGTGAAGCCACAGTTGAGTATAAAACGTATGTAAATTTGCAGGTACCTGGTCAAGAAGTAAAGAAACGCACAAAATTACTGTCGGACTTCTTCAGGTCGTACGAACCTTACGGTCACAAGGTGGGGGAGACGCAGGAGGTGCTAGTGACCGACGTGTCGCACGACAAGAACTACTTTGTCGGCCACAACGAGTTCTACGAGCAAGTACTGATACCTAAGGAGGAGAAGTACATGGGGAAATTAGTTACAGTAAAGATTACGAGCGCCAGTAAATTCTCTATGATGGGTCAGCCCATAGACAAACCTAAGATGGCGGGCTTGACGGTGCCTTTGAAGAAAGGAGAGCTTTCCGGTGTCTATGGTTTGAAAAGGGAAAATAAAATACCTATCCCTATACTTGTGCTGTTGATGGTTGTCTTAGCTAGATTTATATGGATGTTTTTTATAGTTTAATTTTAATAAACAATTTTAAGCAAAGGATTTTGTTTTATTCTTCTTATAATAGTATAACGCATCTCGTAGCTGACGCAGATTTGTGATAAGGTCATGGTCTATTAATATCATAATTCCAGGACCTCATCTTCCACATTCAGGCATAACATCGAAGCCCTAAGCTTCACATTTAAGGATGCAGAATATTTTTCGTTTGATTCACTGTCTTTTCGGCTTTGGGATAGAATCCCTTATATGTATTGTGTATACATATATATATTACACGGTGTATAAGCAAACAAATATATAAATAAATTGTAACACTTGTATTCCTTTTTTACTGGTGGTAGAACGTCTTGTGGGTCCGCACGGGTAGGTACCACCACCCTGCTTATTTCTGCCGTGAAGCAGTAATGCGTTTCGGTTTGAAGGTTGGGGCAGCCGTTGTACTGTTAAAACTGAGACCTAAGAACTCGTGTCTCGAGTTGGGTGGCGGCATTTACGTAGTAGATGCCTATAGGCTCTGGTTACCTATGAAAAAATTGTAACAATGCGGTTCATTGTAATAAATAAATGTCACAACTAAACAAATCTTTAGAGTTTAAACGACTCCACAGTATCATATTCGAAGTAATTAAAATATTCGAAAACACGTTCGTAATATGACAAAACATTTTACAACAAAAGACTGTACCTGTTAGTGTTGTAACAAAAGCAGGTTATCCGCGGTCGGCTGAGTCCATTCATACGACGTTATATAATAGAAGTTTCCCGCCATCCGAATGACAAACGTCAAAATGTCATCGTACAGCCAGCCCGGAGCCAAACGACAGAAACTAAGGACTGAGCATGTCGATTACTTTCAAGGTATGTAAATACATTTTAAAAGTTAACTGAAATTGAATTCTTTTTGAAAATAAAATTGCCTTCCGTCTTCGGATGTGAAATCTCATTTGCACTGAAATAGCGGCTATTATACTTTTGACTGAAGTGTTATTGCATATTGCTGGGAGCACCTTGGGATCAATCCGTGTGGATTCACGGCCCATGAAGGGCGGTCAGTATAATTATATTAGCGACAGAAACTGGTAGATCAACATTTAGGATTTTGAAATTGTAAAAAAACTGGAATTTTAATAAAATACTCATCAATGACCTTGTTTAGCTATAGACAAAATACAGTATAACAATATGGCGGCTGCGTCTGACACTGCAAGCTACAGATACTACAACAGCGCGGAGAGAATACATTCCAAAACCATGGAGGAGTGGCTTAAATACAGCGTGTCCTTTTCTGAATTTAGAAATAACGGTATGCTTTTGACAATGGAAATTTTTATTTTATAAGAAAGCTTACACTGGTCTTAAGAGTTGCGTTCTCTCAGGAGGATATGATTGAGTATCATTTGCTTAAAATAAAATAAAAATTATTCAAGAAACACAGTTTATAAGCAAAATAGTAGATAATTAACGAAATAAAGTGTCAAAAATTAACATTTATCAAACTACCCTCATCAGGGTCGGATGCGCACGGTCGGCCGACACTCTCCCGCCAGTGGGACGACAACACGGATTCCGTTGAAAACCACAAACGATGCGTGAAGGCCCTATTCGATTTCTGCGTTAAAACCGGCATTAAATACTGGACGGCTTTCGATTCAGATTTGATACCACACTCTGATAATATTGAAGAAAACAAAACGTATTTTGATGAAATGGTGGAATGTGTGCAGGAATGTTCGCAGAGGAGTCATGTCAAGTTATTATGGATAGCTCCTGATTTGCACTCGCATCCCAGGTGAATGCAACTCGATTTTATTACTCGAAATCGAACTGTCATTACCGACACACATTGACATTTTAAATATTTTGGAGCATTATATCTCTAATGATTTATGAACTGTTCATTTAATACGACATGTGTTCTTAATGCGAGTTTTTAACGTTTTCGATAGCGTAAAAGTTAGCTCATATTTGTATGGAATGGGATCGTTTGCCTACGTTTGCCGCTAGGAGCGCTGTTCCAACTGCATACAAAATTGGATTAACTTTTACGTTATCGAGAACGTTAAAAAACTCGCACTAAGCACACTGAATTCAAAAGTATACACGTTTTCGTTGATACGATTTTAAAAAAAAGTGAATTTGGGCAATAGCGTAAATAACGCTGGCCCGCATGATTGATTAAACAATCCTTATGATAATAAGTTGTTAATTTGAAATAATTTACAATTGCAGATACACGTCAGGCGCCTTCACTAGCAATGACGCGGCAACATTCGCACACGCAGCGACGCAGATAAAGCGATGTCTAGAAATGTCACAGCGTATGAACGCGGAGTGCTTCTTGCTATGGCCTTACAGGGAGGGTTATGACAATGTGTACCACGCCGACGTGGGTAGAGAGATTAAATTGTTCGCGAAACTCATGAAAATCACAGCCGAGTATAAAGATAGATTGAATTACAGGTTAGAATAGCTTTATTTTCTTAAACGTGAACATATCTGACACGTAATAATAGCGAGCGGGTGCTTAGACAGATGGTGCAAGTATCGTTGGATTATCTTTTACGTGGTTAGCGCGACATTGATATTTGCTAGATTTCTTCTATTAGATAGTCATCGCTAGAGTGTAATATGCAAAAAACCATATTTTTTGCCTCGGAGAAGTATCCTTTTAGCTGTGTTGTGAACTTGCAATGTAGATCAAATTCTGCTATAATAGGAGTGTTTGGTTTTTATGCTACCGTATATATGAGTTGAGCTAGGATTCAGGTAAGGAATGTGAAATAGCAAGAAATTGGTTCTGTCGTCGCCAATGCTATTGTTTATTTGCACGTTTTAGATTGATCACAAAACTCTCAAAAAGCTTTTCCTATGAATCGTCGTCTCCCTATTCTGTATTAGGTACATTCTTATTACAATTTATCATTTCATTAAATTTAATACTTTATTCTCTTTAGAATTTGATGTTCATTTGGGACACTTTTTTTGTGTAGCAATAGATTTTCTCAAAATAAACAGGTTGGGAAATTTATTTTATTTTACATAAAAATTTATAAAAACTAATAAGCCAAGTTCCCTTTCTTATGAAAAGACATTTTCGATATTATAAAACTTGAAAATTCAGTGCCATCTAATAAAAATTCTATCATTACAGATGTCAACTATTAATGATGCCGTATTACAATTCTAATATGCACACAAACGACGGCTGTACGTACCACAGCTGGCAACACAGACAATGGCGCGAAACCGAAATGATAAATATGTACATGTGGGATGTGACCAGCTGTTTGTATTTCCTAAAACATTACAATTTAGATCGTTATTACAAAGTTTGTTCGCCGCCCGGACACCACATGTACATGGCTAATGTGTATGTATTTTAGTCTACCTTAGAGCTAGATAAAATATTATGCGTGTCTTCCACGCGCGATTGGAGTTTGCTCTGTGGGGTTATCATTGAACATACATAGGAAATGGTAGTAACTAAACGCATCTCTTATAATATTGAAATGATGTTAATGCATTCGTATTTATGTGTACTTTGTGTGTAAATGACTTTAAATTCCGTTACATCTATACGTTTAAAAAATTTTCATATTGCGGGACAGACAAGCTTACCGTCTTGCGAACTAGATGGCGCTTCTAACTCAAAAGTAGTTATAAGTTGACTTTGATCGTTCTTTCCTTGAGCTCAGTTTTTTTTTATTTATTGCTTAGATGGGTGGACGAGCTCACAGTCCACCTGGTGATAAGTGGTTACTGGAGCTCATAGAAATCTACAACGTAAATGCGCTACCCACATTGAGATATAAGTTCTAAGGTCTCAGTATAGTTACAAAGGCTGCCCCACCCTACAAACCGAAACGCAGTACTGCTTCACGGCAAAAATAGGCCGCACGGACTCACAAGAAGTCCTACCATCAGTTTATAATCGTAAATCATCATAAATCACAGCATGAGTTATTTCTGCCGCTTTGATATCTTCCGTATAATACACATAGTTATGAATGAATAATTCTTTAGGTATCGCTGAGACGGTAAATATCTTTGATATAAAATACAGTTCTGGTGTTTCAGATACAACATGCTAGGAGGGGTGTTTGTTACGAATGCGGTCGATCAGTGCGATAGCAGGCGGCTCACACTCATGATGAAGTTGATTGTCGAACAGGTATATTAACAAACATAGAGATATTATAAATTGTCTATGAATAGTTTTTACAGTGTACATATCTCGGTCAGACTCTAGACCAGTGTTTCCCAAACCTTTTTTTCGCCATGCCCCACTGTAACATTTCTAAAATTTTTATGCGCCCCCATAGATAGTTTTGAACATTAAAAAATTGATTTGTTCACTTAAGAAACATAAATGATAGGTTTTAGGAAGAAATCACTATGAAATTGTTATAAAAACACAGTGAGTATATTTCAAAAGATATAATAAAAAACTGAAATTCAATTTCAAAATAATTTTAATACAGATTTTCTATATTCATTTAGTGCGATTGTCCCCCCTTAATTATCAAATTGCCCCCATGTGAGGCGTGGGCCCCGCGTTGGGAAACACCACTATAGATGACAGTTTATTTTTGTATACAGGGTGTGCATTCATTTTCCCTAAAAAATTAGATTGTTTTTCTAATGTACCAAATACTCGTAGTTAATTGAGCTATCGTGCCGCCCCTGCCGCGGGACGCGACCCCTAGCCTCGATGCTTTTGTTTAAGGGATCTCGTGTGACTGTTTCACGGCAGAAATATGCGACATTAAAATGCCAATGTACTATACTATTTTATTCTATTAATGTGAGGGTAGGCTCAGATTGACCCCTAAACAATCTTCGATAAACGACGTTCCCAAGAAGGTAGAAAGAATATTTTCGTTCTGCACTGGATAAAGGCTAATAGCTCATTTCCTAAGATACCGATTGTCCTACTGCTATAAGCGGCTACGAATTTACAACGGCTCGGAGAAATACTTCAGTTGCTTTCATTTCTCTTGTCTGAATAAGTGTGTGGATACCGGACGGAGTTCCATTCCCAGGGCACGCCGCTTCCCGGAGGTATCAACCTGAAGCTGTCGCCCCGCCGGGACGGCGACCTACGGGACTACGTCACGACATACGTTAAATACGTCGATGCCATGGCGAGGGCTCTACGATTCGCTTGCAGTTTGATTTCTGAACAGATACTGTCGAAACATTTGCAGGTAATTATAAGATTTTGTAAAGAATTGATAGTAGGGGAATGGTAAGGGTATGGGAGATGCTTATGTCCAGTAGTGGACGACTGTGGGCTGATGATGATGATAGTAGGGATTGAAGCCGTCTTAGCTTACTGTTGCTAGGACCTCTTGTGGGTGCGCACGGGTTGACACCGCCACCACCCCGCCTATTTCTGCCGTGAAACAGTATTACTTCGTAGTAGTTTCGGTTTGAAGGGCGGGATAGCCGTTGTAATTATGCTGAGACCATAGAACTCATATCTAAAAAAAAAGGTGGGTGGCGGCTTTTACGTTGTAGATGTCTATGGTCTCCGGTAATCACTTGACATCAGGTGGGCCGTGAGCTCATCCAACCATCAAAGCCATTCATCAAATAAAATAAAAAAAATGATAAGACGTCTGGTGTGCTAGCGTCGGGTCTGCGCCGGTGTTCGAATCCCACAACACGATACACAGTTTAATGAAATACCTTTTGAACTCATAAATGACTTTGGCAATGAAGGAATAATATCGTATAAAAAAAATCAAATCGGTAATTAATAGAATTTGTGTAATTGCTGGTGGTGCCTTTTGTGGGTCCGCATGGGTAGGTTCCCCGCCTATTTCTGTCGCGAAGTAGTGATGCGTTGTGATGTATGTACTGGGATCCCACAACTAGTGTGTCTGTGCGTCCGCACTGATGTATGTGTTCGCGGACAGCAACGGTACACGTCGTACTACAGCGGTTTCGGTTCCCGGCTCGTGAGCAGCGACGTCTCCATGGAGGAGTGTGAGGAATATCTGAAGTAAGTTCCTGATCGTAAATACTCAACTGCTATCAAGAATCCTTGCTGTACACAGTATTTTTAATTGCTAAACAAGCTCACTGCTGTCATATTGTTAAGACTGACTGACTGTTGTAGTGTAGTAGTTAGCGGCCCTGACTGACTCTTGCGCCGAGGGTCGTGGGTTTTTTATTATTATTTATTTATTGCTTCGATGGGTGAACGAGCTCACAGCCCAACTGGTGTTAAGTGGTTATCGGAGCACATAGACATGTACGACGTAAATGTCACCACTCACCTTGAGGCATAAGTTTTAAGTCTCAGTTTTTACAGTACAACGGCTGCCCCGCCCTTCAAACCGAAACGCATTACTGCTGCACGGCAGAAATAGGCAGAGTGATGGTACAAGACGTCCCATACCAGCGATTTCCATATCGGGCCAACATTGGTGTGATGAACAGGCTTGTTAGCTCTTTGTCTGGGTGTTTACTATCTATATGTGTATTTAGTTAAAAGTAAATAAGTATTGATGCGTGTCAGTATGGTAGCCATAGCACAAGGAATCCTAATTCGGGTCAGATGACCGTGCGTGATTTGTTCCAACTTATATTAATAAAAAAGAGATTAACCGCAATACTGCTTTCACATCAGAAATAGGTTAGATGTTGCCCATTGGTGCAGACTCGAAGCAGTTCCATGTGTCAGGGAACTGGGCTGGGTGGGGCAAGGAAGGCCAGGCCATGGTTTTGGACTCACATCAGCACAATTATAGTTCGAATGTTCCAGGAAGAGCCAGGGGTCCCGGGGGGATGCGCCGCCCTCCCAGGGCGAACACTTGGAGCTGACGCTACAGCGGTACCTGGATACTTGCGACCGAATCTGATGAAGACTGGGAACTAAACCAATTTTTTGTTTTATAAAGACCCATCATCCGTAATAAACGATTTGTGAATGTTTCGGTAAATCTTTAGTATTTCATCATTTTGTAATGATAGACGTAATGTTTTGTGAATTGATACTTCTAAAAACTAGTAAATATCTTTTGTGTTTTTCCCTTCCTAACCGCTGCTAGTCTAAGATACTATTCCAACTACTCACGGACGGGTAGATGAGCTCACGGGCTCAACCTGAGAGCATTGCTACTGGCCTTAGCGAGAGCGGAATTTACCACCGGATTGGAATGGTGATTGTCTGAGAAGATCCAGCGAGAAACTCAGTGTGTTCTCTTTTGTCATTATTGGTTAATTTCTTCGATTCGCGTGTCGTTCAGCCAACAACAACGTGCTTGTGAAACTTGTAGGTTTTCAGCAGACTAAGTATCAATTACCAGTTTAAAAAAGTAATAAACCAATTCAAATTTTCAACACATTTTATTTTCTCGTTCATTTTTTTTTTGGTTTTTTATCTTCATTCGTTTACAGCGATTATATATATATAATTTACCTACAAACGTTACATTGTACATATTAATTGTGCAAAAGAATACATTTAGGTGTTATTATGGCAACACTGCATAGACTACTAAAGGGCATACAGAAAGAAAAAAAAACGGTTAAAGGTTTCGTTGAGAATATGGCAAAAATCTGCATTACCATATTACTTGAAATTAAAGAAAAAGTTTTTCGTTTGTTAATTTATATGTAGGCATTGCTGATTACTATTTCATTTCTAATGCTTTTCTTGTTTTATTTACGACATATAGGAAAACTTAAAACTTAAATATAATAATTAGGTACGTATCTTTATTACAACAAACAGTATTGCCATTTTAACACTCGGTGTAATTCATTACAAATTAGTACTTTTACGGGCAAAGATTACAATAACATACAGCCATCTTAATTTTAGTAAATATTTTAAATTCCGAGTGTGACCAGCACTGGAAACGGAATTCAACATTGGTAAAAACTCGAGCACAATTCTGTATTTAAATATTATACGTTATCGAAGACACCGGTTACGTGAGGAAATGCATTAAAAGGCGTATCGGGGTTGCTAGAATGGAAAATTAAAAACATCGACAACTTAAAATTACTGTATACAAATGCTGTTACATAAATAAAACTTAAAAAATAATAGTAATTAGTATCCAATAATAAAATTAATTAACATAAAAAGGATAAAGCGAGGTTTTAAATTTGACAACTATTAATTTTCTAATATATACAGAAAATTGAATTTAGGAATTACGTAAAAACGAACATCTAATACTGAACGATAGAGATAAAAATAATTGTTATTAACTACGCACGGACCGGCGATTGTTGTTCAAAATACATAAAATCGAATCTATTCTATTACCAATTAAGAGCGGTTTTCGTATGAGCAGACTTCCGAGCATTTGTTACAGACTATTATATTGTATACTTTTTGGTATGGTATAAACATGTGATGAGACGAAATGACAATAAGGTTGTTAAGAGAGTTTTAACTTTGAATGGGGAAGGTTTTAGAGGAAGAGGTTGGCTTAAGGCCAGATAGAGGAAGGCTTAAGAAGAAATAGGTAGATTGCGTGAAAGACGATATGTGTAAGAGGGGAGTGAGCGAAGAAATTGTATGGAAAGAGAAAACATGTTGCGCCGCCCCAGGTGACTGGGAGAAGGGCAGGAGAATGAAGATATACTGTATATTTTTTATCTCTAGGTTTCAGGAAGACTGGGCAGGGCGATTTCGCAGTCGCATACAAATGCTACGAATGTGTGAAACGATGTGAACGTAAAGAAAAAAATTGAGTATGAATTGATTTATTTTGCCCGTCTTGTGATTCTTTAGGAATTTACAACATTGTACGCCACGGTTTTTTATTATTATTAGAATAAATACTATTATTTAATAATTTAAATTTAATGATTTATTAATAACTTTTAAAAAATATATATTTGAAATTGCAATCGCTTGGGATACAATTGAATAAATCGAGATTAGGTCAGATGAGATAAAATGAAATGAAATGTAAGTAAAATGGCGGGAATTTAATGAGCCTTCAGTGGGATTTTCGAAAGAACTTCACAAGCCAAGTCACAGATACTAAACGTTTAACAAGCCACAATCGTTATGCGTTTTTTTTAGCTGAAGAATCATTCAATAAAAGAAAGCAGTTCATACGACTTAATTCCCAAATAGGCGTTCCCGCCAAAACGTCATCTCAATACACAGTAATAGCTTATCCATCCGGATATAACTAGAATAGCACAGGCTCCCAGCGAATAGGTAGGAAAAAATGTCTCTGGTTGGTTGTATGTAATAAATACACAAGAATGTTATAATATTCAAGCTCTATTCATTATCGATTTTAGTTAGTTACGAAACAAATGAAATCGATTTAAAAATAGTCGAATCAAACAAGATTAATTCCGGTTCGGTATTTTAACAACAATAGCCCGTTCGTGTAACGTCAGCATTCAGTTTTTCACATGAACAATAAGTATCCTACTAAAATTAAGGTTTAATTTCTATATGCGATATTGCGGCATCACCGTATCAGCTATCCCAATTGTTTTTGATTTGTAATGTTTCCCCATTTCAATTGTTTATTTGCGAATAAGCCTGATCGCTTTAAAACTATTCTTGTATTACGATTCGAAGATAAAATGCGTAGGTCCTAATCAGTACGGTGTTTACACATTATAATATAAAAAAAAAAACATTTATGTACTTATACATAATATATTACACACAAACCTTACATACTATTATGTATTAAAACGCATTCACATTTAATTAGTTTATTTTACTAATGTTTTTAATGCACTGTAATAAAATAATTTATTTCATGTAGTTATAGTTAACTGTCATTTTGACTGGCTTGCCTGTTTTTTTAAACAATAATCGTTTAGTTGTTGAAAAAACCTGTTTTAAGATTTATACGTTATTTGTCGTCCTTTCCTATGGATTTTTTTGGAAATTGTGGAAATATTGAAGTGAAGATAATGTATGGATGCATTAAACCACCACAACAAAATATTTGAGGCATTTCAACGTTCTTTTCATTCAAATTTCATTCGGTCCTCATGCTCAATAGTTACAGATTAAAAAACATTTTTTGTTTGTTTATAATCTGTGAACATGCTAATAATTACACGGTTAAGTATTTCATTCACTATAAGTAAGTACTTTTTGAGATACATTCACCGACACATGTACTGCTATGGAAGCGTGTGCATTGTGAAGAATTATAAATCAATAAAATATACATCAATTATTCTTTGGCTATCTTTTCACTTACGCCTTTGACGAGGCTTGACTATACAGGAACACTCAATTTATTAAATCTGAGGACATTTAAGCGGACAGTCGAGCGAGTACCAGTGTTACGATTCGGTACGGCTCAATAAATACACACGTAATAGGACTGAAGGACCCTTTTTAGTCTAGAAAATTTAATAATTCTCGGCGGGTGACGTCATTTGAGGTCTAAACACACAACAGACTGACCATAGATTATACACATACAATGTGAATGTAATGCGTTGTGTTTGTGGTTTTCATTTTGACGGGTAGACTGATAAAAATGTTAGAGTTAGTCCATTTGATTTACACATTTTAATATAAATCATTAATATTTCACAAAAACTAAGTGAGTAAACGATAATAATCTTAGCTTAATTAACTATTGTTTTAAATTAATTTTTTTGCTTATTGCTGTCCGGTAGGCTATGCACGTGAACAGTAGAAATATCAATATGGTTAATCTTGGACAATTATACACAAGCATTACATCTTTGTGCATACAAATCACCGATCCCCAGATAAAATGATAATTATTAATTTATCTGTCACATTATGAGATTTGAATGGTTCCTTGTGACAGTTATGGACCCAGGATTAAATTCAGCCACGTCAAACATAACCTAAAAAAAATTACATAAATTATTTTTTATACGTCTACTTTAAATATAATAATTTAATACATTTCTGAGATCTAATTCGGAGCTTAACAGTATGAAAATTAATGTCAGTTTTGAATTCTTTAACTGCCTATATCTCTGTATAAAAACATTTTCATATTATAAAAAAGCTAGGTACCATGGCTTATGGCTATATTAAAAGCTCCATACGTTATAAAAGTTTTCAATGTCGTTAATAATAACAATCTTTATGAACGTCTCAAATTAGTGAAGAAAAATATCAAAATAATTCCACTTGTTCTAATTTTGTTTTTCTTCACAAACTATTTAATTTATATTCCTATTACAAACATGAATGTCTCTGATTAATTCTGAAAGTTATATATTTTTTTTAAATTAAATTTTAACTACACACCTCCATAGCAGCATGCGAGTACACACACAAACACACAGACAAACGCTTTACTAATAATACACGAATTAAATACGAAGACGATTTATCGTCTCGATTAGAAACAAGTCTTGTATCGATAATACGAATCGATTATTTATGTTTTCAATCGTAAAGGTATTTTTCATTAATACATGTCCTTTGTAACATATCGTATCGTCTCTGATGGATCTGTCGATTATTTTAAAAAGAAAGAACGCGACTTGATCATGAATTTTCTAAATTTAGAGTTATCAATAATGATGTCGATCTAAAATAATTGTTTAAATCGATTATCAGTTGACTCGGATATAAAATTTTAATTTAATTTAAGTCATATACATATAAGTACAATCGACAAGAAAGCTGATTCTAATAGCTTTAATATTAAGTAATAAATTTAAAAAGACCTAATAAATTAATTTAAGCCACGTAGAAAGTACAAAAGCAAATACTTTTTCGGAATCATTTCACAAGACTATGATGACGTGAGATTTCAAAAGCAAGGCAATTGAATAAATCATATTACACTAATCTTTTTGGACTGCACGCAATGTACTTCGACCATTTGTCTCTCGGGTCAACGATCTACTGCGACCCGAGCTTTTCAAGTCGCGTAATATTCCTAGAACGTATGAGTACTTTTTAACTTGACAACATTTAACACTAATCATACAAAAACACTGGTACCTATTTCTACCATAGCGGGTAGATAACGGTATACGACAAGACGTATTATTAAAAATAAATAAAAAAAAGTATATTAACTGTAGATTATACTCTATTCCAATTACGAAATCCCATGAGGCAGATGTTATTATTATGTTATTGTGTGTGTGAATTAATTGTATAATGATTTAGATTGATTGCGTATTTTTTAAATGATGTTTATGATCATTAACAAAAAAATTATTATTATTTCAAACTAGCTGACCCAGCAGACTTCGTAGTTCCTCAATCGATAAATAAAATACCTAAATTTCTGTATAAAATTAACTTAAAACAAACAAAAGGAATCCGTCCGACGGGGGACACATCAAAGGGAAAACAAAATTGCTATTTTTATTTAATTCCGAGCATTTTCATATTTATCCACCTTTTAAACCTTCTCTGGATTTCCATAAATAATTCAAGACCAAAATTAGCCAAATCGGTCCAGCCGTTCTCGAGTTTTAGCGAGACTAACGAACAGCAATTCATTTTTTTATATATAGAGATAGATAGATTATGCGAAACGCGAACAGTTACGTTCTAAATAGTGTCAAAAGGGACTTCGTAATTGGAATAGAGTATAATTGGTAAGAAAAAGTCATGAAGTCAAATGTGCAAAAGAGATAAGATGATACGTGCATTTTCAGTGCAAAAGTTCAAAATGGGTACAATTTGACCCGTCATGGTATGTTTAGTGTTAATAAATGTAGTTTTTTCTTTTTAAAGATTAACTTTCGCTTTGATTAGGCGCGCCGTGTGACTTAGAAGATAATGTTTTATCAAACTAATACACGTCGGTTGTGTAACCACCCGACGAATATAAGTTAATTCTATAGTTGATATCTCTCTTTGATAGCAATTAGGATTTTTTTTATTGCTTAGATGGGACGGACTCAGAGCCCACCTGGTGTTAAGTGGTTACTGGAGCCCATAGACATCTACAACGTAAATGCGCCACCCACCTTAAGCTATAAGTTTTAAAGTCTCTAGTATAGTTACAACGGCTGTCCCGCCCTTCAAAGCGAAACGCATTACTGCTTCACGGCAGAAATAGGCAGGGTAGTGGTACCTACCCGCACGGACTCACAAGAGGTCCTACCACCAGTAATCGAAAGTAAAACATCGGACGACTATAACTTTTCATTGTCCAAAAAAAAAACTAGACGATAAACATTTATAAGTTATAGTGTCTTTAAAACGAAAACTACTCAAAGCAAATGCACTTCTAAAAGTAGCAATCCGTGTCTCATGCTAGAGAGAAAGAGACAGACGTATTGAGGCATCCGTCTCGTTCGCACTCGCACTTCGAGAACATTCTAGGAACAGTTACAGGCAGGCGCTCATTGAGCACACTTGTACATTATATTTGGGGGCTCATTGACGATCACGAGACGTTGTCCGTGTGCTTAGTGCGAGTTTTTTAACTTTTCGATCACGTTAATTCAAATTTGTATGGAGTTAAATAGACAACTGGTTGGCTCTGCCTTTGGCATTGCTGACAGTAGGCGCTTACCAACAGGTGGGCCCTATGTTCCTCTGCCTGCAAAGGTTTTAGATTTAGGTACTATTTGTACGATTTAGCTAATATGTAATGTAATTTTTGTGCATAAAAAAAAAAAGTTGGAGCAGCGCCCCTAGCGGCAAACGGTGGGAACTATTCCAACTTCAAACAAATTAGAGTTAACTTTTACGCGATCGAGAACGTTAATAATCTCGCACTGAGCACTTGATGAGGTCATCGACTCACTGCATTCTCGAGTTTATGTTTAATTCTGAGTTGAGACGAGCAGTTCTGGTGCGAGCGAGTAGTCACTCGTCGTCGGCGGGCTCGGTGCCGAAATACCGGTCGCCGAAGTTGCCTATCCCGGGCAGCACGTAGAACTTCTCGTTGATCTCGGGATCCAGGGCCGACGTTACGATCTTTACCTGGGGAACAGATATTTACCATCTTTATATATATATTTCTTCTGTGCATGTGTTTGTTAGTGATCTCCTCCTAAATCAACAACCGCTGTGCCTTCACAGATAGGTAGGTATCATTTAAAAAAAATAATGAAATTAGCACGAGTAGTGGTCTCCCGGTAGTCGAAATTCAACTATAACTAATTGAAGTTACTAGAGGTCCCGCAGTAGTCGAAACTCGACTATAATTAATTGGAATTGTAAGTTTGTACACTATTATGATTGTATTTTATACTTCTATAATCACAAATTTCACCACGGCTACACTATAAAAAATATTAACAAAGACAAACAATATTTAATCTATTCTCAATTTGACAACAGACGTCAAGAACAAAAGTTTGACAATAAATAGTATGCATGCGTGTGTGCGTCAAATACATGGTATGTAGTGTGTGTAATGTTTTCTTTATTGATTTAATGTATCTTTTACGCATTATTTAAAAAAAATATTAGCATTGTGCACTTCTTTTCTATGTTCTCTATAAGTGTGGAAAATTTAATATTCCTCCGTCCGCGCAATTTTCGTTAAAAGGGATACAAAGTTTTTGCTTCACGTATTAATATATAGATAAGTTTGTACACTATTAAGATTCTACTGTTAAAGACTATTATACTTCTATAGTCACAGTTTTCGCCAGGACACTATAGACAAATATTAACAAAGACAAACAATATTGGGTGGTACCTGCGGGAAGGCGTAGGCGATGGAGTGCGCGCCCGCGTCCGCCATGAGCAGCGACACGAGGCTGATGCAGTGCTCCGGCACGTCGTGGTCCAGCAGCACGCGGATGGCCATGATGGCGGCCGCGCCCGTCGCCACCGTCGCGTCCATCAGGATCACGCGGTAGTCCTTGATGTCCTTGGGCAGCCGCAGGTAGTAGAGCTGCGGACCGGCGCACACGTCAATAGGAGCCACGCAGCCCCACCCGCACATACTTTACTGCTGGTAGGACCTCTTGTGAGTCCGCGCGGGTAGGTACCTCCTGCCCTGCCTATTTCTGCCGTGAAGCAGTAATGCGGTGTGGTTTGAAGGGTGGGGCAGCCGTTGTAATTATACTTGAGACCTTAGAACTTATGTCTCAAGGTGGGTGGCGCATTTACTTTGTAGATGTCTATGGGCTCCAGTTACCACTTAACACTAGGAGGGCTGTGAGCTCGTCCACCCATAAAGCAATAAAAAAAAGAAGGCGGGGCGCGCACCTCGGGCTCGTCCGTGAGCTGGTTGGTCTGGATGAGTATCTTCCCGATGCGGATGTCCTTGCACACGTCGCACACGGCCTGCTCCATGGTCTCACCGGCGCGCAGGATGGACACGCCACATATCTTCTCCACCTCGCACTTCCGACCTGGACGACAACTTCTATATAGACAAGCTGCTTCGGATGCAGCGAAAGTACTTCTGCAGGGTATTCATGCTCAGCATGTTTCATTAACGAGTTGCAGGTTGAATAATTTTTTTTGGTACACACCAAGAAAATTATCAGTGCTTATACGGTACCGCTAACATTTCGACCGGACGTGTCGAGGTATTGTTTGAACCATTTCAAACATGGTGGTGTATCATCATCAACCTACAGATATCCACTGCTGGATGTAGGACTTCCATTAAACATTCAGCGTGTCCAGGGTACAGGGTGCGTAGAACTACGTCCCCCGGAGCGGGGTGTCCACGGTGCACGGCGCGTAGGGCTGCCCCAACCTCCCCCCCCCAGCCCTATAGTCCCCTGACACCGACCGTGGTAGGCGATCCCCTGCGGCGTGTCCACGGTGCGCGGCGCGTAGGGCTGCAGCGACAGCGCGAACTCTATGACGAGGCGCATCAGGCGCTTAGAGTAGAATATGAACTCGTCCCGCGGCGTGTCCTTGTTGCGTATGAACGTGTGGAGCCCCTGCACCTGCGCCCGAGAAGGAATACATTCACTGAAACATTCTTTAATATAATTACACAATTATAAAACCATGAAGCTTTACGATGAATTCAAAATTGAACGATTTCGATTTTAAAGGCGCACCAGATGTGGCGGTCCCATACAATCGCTTTGATAGTGTCCATGAGCATTGGTGACCAATAACCTCAGTTCAGTTTTATGCTCTTTTGTCAGCCGAGCCAAGTATAAAAAAAAGAAGAAAAAAAATTGTTCCTTAAGTCCTAATCTATTATAGGTCTATTTCAGCTGTGAAGCAGTAATGCGTTTCGGTTTGAAGGATGGGGCAGCCGTTGTAACTATACTGATACTTTAGAACTTATATCTCAAGGTGGGTGGCGCATTTATATTGTAGATATCTACGGGCTCCAGTAACCACTTAGGTAAGCTGTGAGCTCATCCACCCAAAAAAACCGTTGAGTCCTGTATGGCTGCCTTGCATGGCCCCTAGTGACGTCACACGTACCTGCGGCGTGTTCTCGAGCACGTAGAGCGAGTCGGGCACGGGCTGGCCCACGTGCGCCACCGCCAGCTTCTCGCGCACCTTGAACCCGCGCTGGAACAACACGCACTCTCACACTTCCGATAATATAATAATATAAATGTTGAAAATGTCTCATCTCTTATACACAGCATTCTCTAATACAAGAGCAATCTGATTTAAAGATGAAAAATTAAGAAAACCACAATACTACACATCGAAAAGGAAGTTTCACGTCATTCGCGTGCAGCAAGATGCTACGCGCACCGTTTTTTCACTTAGCGACGCTTTTAAGTTAGTTTCCAGAAACACGGATCTTGGGGAACCAAAGTGTTTGATAGCTCATACTGTACAGGGGGGTTGGGGGGAGGGGGAACGTACCAGCTGCAGCTGCTTGTGCACGTGCTGCACGATGAGGTGGATGGCGACCTTGTTCTCCCCGCCGCGCGGCACGATGATGTCGGCGTGCGCCATGCACGGCGCGATGTAGTTCTGGTAGGCGGGCTTCACGTACGTCATGTACTGCTTCAGCACGCCCTCCAGCTCGCGCCCGCGCTGCACGATGTCCCTGCCGCACGCCGGACACATTCAAGCGCTTGCCCAGGTTGTGGGACCGAGTACGGAATCACCACCACCAGAAACGAGTGGCCGATGTCTCCAATGGTCATGTAGAAACTGTCCATTGGCACACGTAGTGTAACAGCCAATTGCCTTTTAGGCCCACCTCATGGTGAGTGGTTTCCGTCGCTCATGGACGTCAGCAATACCAGGGACAGAGCCAAGCCGCTGTCTACCGTTAAGTATTAACAAAAAACCCAATCAAAAAGTCATAAAGAGATCTGAATTAAAATCTGAATTTCGGAAAGAAAATTTTATAATAATAAGTCTGACATTTTTTCGCGTCCAGCTGAACACTATTTGATATCTCATCTTGTTTTGCTGTATGGTTAATTTAGCCCCATATGACGTCATAAGTTAGTAAAGACTGTCCGGTTCAAAGTTTGGCCTGTAGCCAAGACCGAGTGGCCTGTCTAAGAGCAGTCACCTGCGCAGTCTCCTGGCGAGCCGTATGTCGGCGTCCGTGTCCACGAACACCTTCATGTCCAGAAGCTTCAGCACCTCCGCGTTGTAGAAGGCCAGAATGCCTTCAAATATTATCACGTTCGCGCCGTACATTGTTTTCTGCGGACAGACATGAGGTTCTATGATTTCTAACTACCCTATTTCTACAAGGCGTGTCATTAAAGGAACCATTTTAGTAAATTTTAGACTGATCTCATCGCGTAGTATTTTACGGACCTTAAAGCGGAGCTGGTCATGGGTTCTTATTTATTTATTAAGTTGCACCAACAAAGTGATCATGAATACAAAACCTTGACCAATTGACAAAAGTTCATGGCAGATGTCACCTCAATTATAGGTGCAATCGACAGTGCATTAACAACAAAAATAAAATAAAAATATATATTTCGAACTAGGGTTCATGTTACGACCAGGTTTGCTCAATGTCCGAATGACGAATGTCTATACGTTTAAGTATAGACACATATACATATATCAATCTCTAGTTCCCGTAGAACAAGTAAACCTAGTTTTTGCGTTGATAATCGGTCGGCTATAGACCGATTTTCTTTTTAATCGATCCAAGAAATGTACTATTCGATTACAGCAGTCAATATATTGAAATTCTTAAGCTTTATAAGTCTGGGAGGAACATCGGGAAAACTTGATATCTCTGAGCTTCGCAACGCGCTCTAACGCATGCTCGTAAGTGGATGCCGTGACCGTGTGACCTGACAACGGGGCTCCCAAGGTAGGTAGGGCCTGCAAAAATGAATGCTCGCTCACAGTTCTATTCTCCCTCGCGTGCGTGACGTAGTTGTATATCGGAACTTCCACTTTCTTTCCCTCGCGAAGCCGCTGCAGCACGCTAACCAGCAACTCCATGTCGAAGGCGTCAGGGTGGTCGAAGTTATATTCGTTGAGGGCCGCCAGGTGGTGCTGTTTCTCGTTAAGTACCTGAAGGAGTTAAGGTTGCCTTTACATCGCTCTCCTTGGAGCTATGCTAAACAGCATCTACGTCAGCTCCGAAAGGTGCATTATGGTAAGTAGATGGGGGATCCTTTGCGTAATCTGTGGAGATATAGACGGGGTTCAACAGATTACTGTGCGTTCGAGACTCACTTTGTAAAATGAATCCATGCTGACGATAGTGACCCAGGGTATGTTGAGAGATTCTATGATTTTGGCAGCCACTGTCGTCTTGCCGGACGCACTCGCGCCGCATATACCTGTCAACGGAGTACACCAGCAGTCATATACAGTGTTTAGTGCATACACGGAGACAGAGACTAAGCTAGGTGGAAGCCACCACCCACCATGAGACCTGAGCTCAGAGTCTTCAGCAGAACGGCTGCCCCACCCTTCAAACTGGAATGCATGACTGCATTGCATCAGAAATAAGTAGGATGGCGGTACCTACCCCCATCCGTTTATAATACGTCCTAGCACGAGTAAGAACGCTAAATATATTTTTTCGGATTCGCAATTGGTATATTCTCTTACGTTTTAATTAGTAATTATTTCATATGAATCAGCTAATTACATTAAGATAAGCCTAGTTGTCATACGAGTATCAAATGAAATGAAAATTATTTGGACTCATTTATATATATTTTTTTTGATTGCTATTATGACTGGACGAGCTTACAGCCCACCTGGTTAAGTGATTACTGGAACCCATAGACATCTACAACGTAAATGCCGTCACCCACATTGAGATATGAGTTCTAAGGTCTCAGTATGGTTATCATATTGATATGCATTTGGGAACAGAGAAGTGTACCACGTACGAATGTGATCCACACATTTCTGCGTCTCTCTCGCACGGAATTTCATGGGCGTTGACGTCATTTAACACCGGGTTCCATTGTTAATTTTTTTTTACCCCCAAAGCTAAACTTCAAAAATTTTATTGAAGAGCATCAACAGTCCTTACCTATAAGAAAGGGTTCCACCTCCTGCCCCCCTGTACAGTTGTACCAGGGGGGTCTGCCGGCGGTGTATATAGTCCTTTTGTCAGCATGAAGAATGCTCTCGGCCGCTGTGCGTTTGTTTGACTGTGACATTGACGTTGTGCGGACGCGCCTCGCTCGCGGAGACTTCAGTATATTCGATCCTGTAAAATTATGGAACTATTGAGACAACCTTTAAGGTTATACCGAAGTTTTTTTAGGATTGAAGTATTACTGGTGGTCCGGATGCCTTTCCAGTTCCACCATGACAGGTGGGCGAGTAAAGAATCAGTCAGGAGGAGTGGGATTAGCTAACAGCTGATCGAACGCATCCGAAAGACAATTAACAACTCAAGAGCAGCTGCTTCGCGAATGAATCTACTACCAGATCGGAATCGCGACCCGTTCCGGCGAGAAACTCAGCGAGTGATGCATGGGTCAGGTTGCATGTCGAAGTTCCGGTTACCGGGGTCCTTAAGTTTGCTCCTAGTGTTAGAGCTGAAGGCGTCTAATGCAAGAGTTATTGGATCTGATGGAAATATATCGTTGTTTCGTTGTTCTGAAATGTTTAACAGATTTAAGTAAAGATCCGATAGAGCCCGTACAGGAATGTACTCTCGTCCTGCTCACCCCAGCCGCGAAGCAGTCGAGTATTTCGGTTCGTTGGACCGCCGTTGTAATAGATCTGAGACTCTTTGTATATAAACCGTTAATGGTATTAAAATATTTTAACTATCTTCGATTTACCCCGACTCGGAGAGATGATTAAAATTAATTTTACGTTTTTCGACACGTCGTCGGCGATTTCGACAACTGTATAGCATTCGACATGACAGATACAATATAATGACTAAACAAAAAAAATCGAGTTTAAACATTAGAATACTTTTATTTAAAAGCTCAACAATTTTAGTTTCCATTTAGACATCTTTTTCCCGGTTAGCCGACCGGACATCGATAACAAGCCAATCTGAAAAATTGTTTTACATACGTCGACGACTTTGCAACCTTCAACTACAATGTTAAGCATAATGGAAGAGAATTTCATCAAACTAACGCTTGTTGAGAGGTCAACATCCAAAGTTTGTCGACCTTGCGTACTGTATATTTTAAAGGAAAAATTATCTAAGTTTTAACATTTATTTCATGAGTAGAGTCAAAAGAACGCGGCTTTATAAGAAGTCAAGATACTTTTTCGGCAGAATTTAAACAAATTGAAATTTTATTTTGCGCGTTCTACTTGTTGCTTTGTAAGATGTGATTATTAAAATAATCAGTAAGTTTTCCTTAATCTAATTGAGGTGTACTTTAACAAACTAACATAAAATGAGCCTTGAGATTTTCTCCTGAACTTTCTAATCAAGAATAATGAAATATATTTTTCCTGCTAACAGTTTATATTCACAGTCTGATAATATAGCCTACTGACTTTCTCGCCGGATTTTCTCAGTGGGTCGCGTTTCCGATCCGGTAGTAGATTCTGCGAAGCACGGCTCTTGCTAGGGCCAGTGTTAGCAACACTCCGATTTGAGCCCCGTGAGCTCACCTACACGTCGAGGAGAAGCTGAAATAGCCTCTCAAGGCTATCAGCATAGGTAGGGGAAAAAAGGTAAAATAAATGCAGAAAGCGGGTAGAGCCGTGGTTTACATCGAGTCCCAAGTAAATAATAATTTAATAAGAATTAGTAAAAAATCAAGCAGCAATGAATGTGGCCTTCAAACAATGTATTTTAATGGTAAAAAATTCCCTACTCAGATTGAAGAGGACGGGTAAGAATGATCGCGTAACGAATTCCAGTGATCGCAGTTGGAATGATTAAGTCGGACCAAACCATCATTGATGTGTGAATGTTTCAGGGACGGCTTTATGCTACTATGAAGCAGTATATTTAAGCTTAATATAGTACGTTTCTTATTTAAAAAGCGTTTGGTAAACAATTAATAAATAAAAATTAGGCGTTTCAGTACTTCATAAATACAAAAAGAAAAATATATTAAAAGAATGCCGTATTTTTATGCGACTTTTACTAAATTAAAAAAAATTACTATATCAAAACAAAAGAGAAAATGTAATGCATAAAATGTATCTATATCTTGAGGAGGCAGTCATTATGGTAGAATTTCGAACACCGGGCGAATACCAGTTAAATGAAATTCAGAAGAAGGTGGTACCTATTCACGCAGTCTCATAAGTTGCGTCGCAATATAGCTTAGTTAAAAACATACTTTCGAACAGCGGACATCTTATCTATTACCCACGGACACTTAAGAATTCTGTTAACTTGCACATTATTATGGGTAATTAAACATTCTAATCAGTTATCCAACACGTATTATTTAATAAAAATAAAATCCTACTCAAATGTTAGCTGCATTATGCATAATGCGCTCCAATTAGCATGTCACCAGAAAAGTATTAAATTACTTTACAAAGACAATTAATTATAAAGATAACAGAACGATCGTTTTAATGGTCCAATGGACAATAACCCTGACTATTGAGGTTCCGGGTAAGGATTCTCCGTCGCGGTGTTTTTGTTCAACATATTTTGGCACAGGAAATCAGAGTGGACTTCTCTTCCGACCTTCATAATACGGAAAATAATTTTAAAAATACGCCATTGAAGGTAGAACTTTTCATGCGAATTATTTTTGAACTTTTCATATAATTTTAGTACTTAATAAACAGAGTTTGATTTCAGAGTTGCAGTAGCCAATTTCCAGAAATCAGCGCTCATCTACATTTAGTATAGATATTCGTTAGGTGCCATTGCGAATTTTCTCACAGGTTTACGCCAAATATGACCCGCTTTTAAGCTCGCGATTTTGTTAATGAAACTTTTCGCCAATACGCAAGTGCATCTTTCTTTACTAGTCCAGCAATGTAGACGAAAGAATGAAGAGCCGCAATGAACACGGACCCGACTCCCGTGGTGTGTGGTATCTACCGATGTCGTCACTTAATGCTCTTCTCCACCAGTTGCACATTCCCATTTTCCTCGGTTATTACGTCAACAGTATAAAAGCCTTTTCACCAAACGAAGTTTAGAAATTCTGTATCCATCTTTAGCTTCCACCATCATTGTTAACATGCATCAGACAATCAGATTTGTCTCTATACGGGAAAACGTAACGAAAAGATTTCAAATACCTTTTACTTATGAATATAGTTATCAAGTTTCGGACAACAATATAATGTAGATCTAGTTTTCATTTAACTAATAGAGAAACATAAACTTTATACTACCTAATTTTTAATAAGATGTAACAAAAAAATTCACTAACCTTTTTGCAACCCGATCTCTGTAGAACTTTTGTTAGGGCTACTTATTTCAAAATGAGACATATATTTTTTCGAGATCATCCAAAGGATTATTAAGACTAAGTAGAACTCACCGGTGGACGGAGGTCTGTATGGTCGCACGTTCGGTACAGTTGTGGGCGAGGCGGGAGCTCTGCTCGAGTAGTCTTCATCGTCAAGGAATACTTGTTCGCTTAACTCTAACGCTAATTCAGTGTCGCTGTACAAAATAAAAAAAAAAACAATTTTAATTGGGTATTAATGCGTTCGTAGGTCGTTTTTAACAGCTAATATGGTACGCTTGATGCTGAGCAATTCCTGGAGCACGCAGACACCGAATAAGATTGCAATGCATGATTACTCCGCATTGCCCAATTTACCCTAAGTCCACCCTCAGCCTCAAAATTCGGCAGTAAAAATTATGGATAAACAACAACAAAAACTGTTCGTTTTGACATCACGTCCTTTTTTAAGTTTCAAGCTTTGTTTGATAAGTTCTCAGCGATAGAAAGTAGTAGGGAGCATTTTTTTTTTCAAAATTCCCTAAACGACGGCAGTATTACAATAGATAAGCGTTTATAGCTGGCAGTATAAAAAAAAACTGCGTTAGCTTCGATCTTTGATTGCCTACCGGTCACCGTCCTCGTCAAACCCGTCGCTTGCGACGACGGGCTTTGTGAATTAACCCAGACACAGCCCACTGAGTTTCTCGCCGGATCTTCTCAGTGGGTCGCGTTTCCGATCCGGTGGTAGATTCTGTGAAGCACTGCTCTTGGTGGGGTCAGTGTTAGCATCACACCGGTTTGAGCCGCGTGAGCTCACCTACTAGTTAAGGTTACGCTGCAATAGCCTCTCAAGGTTATCGGCTTAGGTAAGAAAAAACGAAAAAAAAAACAAGATTGCCTTTCAAGGAAACAAGCTATTTGTCTTAATGCATCCACAGTTAGCCTTAGTGACAAAATCGAAAATGTATCTGTAAAACTGGTTACTCTTTCTAAACAATTTAAAAGCGGTATTGATTTGGGAGTGTCGAGTTTCTATACAACGTTTTTGGTCTTAAAAATCATAGTCAAAACATAGTCATCTATACCTTTGTTTTCAGTAAAATAACTTATTATTAATGTACATCTACTTAGCTATCTTCACATGCAAAACAAAAACATGTCGAGATACAACCAATGAATGAACAATGAGTGCAAATGTTGCCTCGTGAATACTTTTTTAACACAAGGTACAATTATATTTTAATAATACAATGTTGTTATCACCGTTCACATAACTAACTTCAACGAATATCCGTGCAGTGCCGCAGGATACAACGAGACATGACTATAGACACGATTGTAGACTTATCAATATAGGTATTGAAGTTTTTATTACCACGCAGACGAGTGTCAGTACCCACGTTGCTAAACGCTTTTTTCGTTGCTTAGATGGCTGGACGAACTCACAGCCCACCTGGTGTTAAGTGGTTATTGGAGCTCATAGACATCTACAACGTAAATGCGCCACCCTACTTGAGATAAGGTCTCAGTATAGTTACAACGCCTACCCCACCCTTCAAACCGAAATGCATTACTGCTTCACAGCAGAAACAGACAGGGTGGTGGTATCTACCCGTGCGAACTCACAAGAGGTCCTACCATCAGTATATATGCCTCCCCCATTCCCGATTAGCCGATCACCAAAAGCATCGGCGATCATTCTACTTCAAACGGGCCGTAAGCTTAGTCTGTCGGAAATCATAATACATAAATCGGATTAAAATTATTTAAGTAATTCACCACATTAAATAATATAATTATCGCCATAATGATAATGATATCAAGACGTAAACAATTATAATGATTTATGTTTTGATTGATTGCGTTTAGATAATATGCTGTAATAGTTCGTAATTAATTATTTACCAAATCATCTACAAAGATAGACTGGCGGACAGGCGACTAAAGAATATTAAACCTGATTATAATCTTCTCAAAGGCAACAAAGGCAGACATCACAACTCTGGAGATTAAGTTTGAAGATTTCACTGCATAATCTCTAATGTTTCTGATGCTTATATGGGTGGATGAGCTCACAGCCCACCTGGTGTTAAGGGGTTACTGGGGCCCATAGACATCTACGACGTAAATGCGCCACCCACCTTGAGATATAAGTTCTACGATCTCAGTATAGTTACAACGGCTGCCTCTACCCTTCAAACCGAAATGCATTACTGCTTCACGGCACAAAAAGGCAGGGCGGTGGTACTTACCCGTGCGGACTCACAAGAGGTCCTACCACCAGTAGATACTTTGGTAGTGGTCGTCAGTTAGTGACATTTCTTTTTTTACCTGCCTATTATTCCTAATAACCTGGAAGGGTTATGCTAGCTTCACCGCACGTGTACCTCACTGGGCTCATCCTGGGAGACTTTGCTAACAGTTAACGGCGCGACTTATCCTACGTATATTACACTAGACGCCTGCAATTGGATTCGTGAACCGCTGTCTAGACAGGCAAGCGACTATTGCATAAGACCAGTGTGCTTAGTGTGAGTTTTTTCACGTTCTCGATAGCGTAAAAGTTAACTCAAATTTGTATACAGTTGGAACAGCGCCCCTAGCGACAAACGTAGGCAAACGTTACCACTCCATACAAATTTGAGTTAACTTTTACGCTATCGAGAACGTTAAAAACACGGACTAAGCTCACAGACTGCACGTTTGTTCGCGTCAACGAGATCATATTCTACCGATATACTGACTTATTTACTTCTGAGTTAGACACTGGTGGTAGAAAATCTTGTGGGCCAGCATGGGTAATGACTACAACCACGCCTATTTCTGCCGCGTAGCACGCGTTGCGGTTTCGATTGATGCTGAATCAACTGATCACCCCCTGAGCGCTTAATCTAGGAGTTCAATGGACGTATTAACACTGACACGATTTTCATGACTATCTTCACTCAAATTGTTAAGAAAATTATAATATTAACCCTTAACCTGGATTAATCCAATAAAAATAACACAATTTAGTGTTCCCTGAACTATTACTTATATAAGAACAAGAGGATGAGTTTATTTTTGCCGCAAATGACTTAATGTGCCTAAATATTAAAAATAGAACACTTAAATAGTCTACTTATCAAATGTGAAACAAGGTTAGTATAAAATTAATTTAAGTTTCAAGTAATGAATTTTCATTATCAGGAGGTCATTACAATAATAATTGGAAGGCACATATCATTTTATCTATGAATTTATGAATAATGAATTACGTATGTAAGGCACAGATTACTATAAAAAATATTAGCTATTAGTGATTAAAGTGCATTGAACTTTCCTTGTTTACTTATTGTATTATGATTATGTGGTTGCAATTTTATGCAATTGCAATTGCTCAACAAAATGTAAGTGTCTGTTTAAAATAAAATTATACTAACGTTCAACCTATCTATAAGATCTAAAATCTAATCAATAATATTTAGGAATTACAATGAGTTTATCATGTTTTTATGAACAATTCACTACCTAGCTAAGGTTAAGTTGATAAATGTTAAGTGCAAAACACAAGATGTAGGAAAACAAAGGCCCAAAAATTTTTCTTAGAATGTGATACAGTCTAATACTTTAATGCATATTTCTTAGTAATTCTTTTAAATAAAAAAAAGTGTGTGTGTCCGCTCCGACGCACGACTGGAGTTTACTGGATATAAATATAAATTTGTGTCAGTTGAATACAGTAAAATATGGAAGTTACGTATTCTAGTGAGAATGATCCGGGAGTTGCGGAACACGTGGATGCGGTAATTAAGTAAGTCTATATAATTCACTTTTACAACTAATATATAAGTTGTCCATTCACTGATAGAAGGAATTGTTTATATTTAATAAGCTTTATTAATAAATGATTTGTAGCGGGTTATATTCGGGTATCAACCCACTAACAGTTGATACGTTCAGGAATCGAACCCGAACGGCGTCCGGCCACAAGCAAAACGATGTCGGTAAATTAAACGAAACAATACGAGAAATAGTTCTATATTACGACAACACGATACACTACAGATTATTAACAAATTAACGAGACACAAAACAAACGACTAACAAATATATGAAAATACAATAATGAGAGAAACGCGCGATCAGTACGAGGCTTTGTGGCGGACTGCCGGCGCAGCAGCCCGGCGTCACCTGCGATAACGCGGCCGCGCGTTGGCTCCTGATTGGCGCGCGCACGCATCACCATGGCCAATCAGGCGCATAACGCATTTCGTGTGACATGCTATACTCTCTAGTACGATTTTGGTCCCCATAATTTTCATACCCCGGGCCTATATATGTAAACCGATTCTTAAGGAGTAAACTCCAATAATAATTATTGGAGTTTACTCCTTAAGAGTAAATCGATTCTTACCAAAATCGTACTAGCATGTCACACGAAATGCGTTATGCGCCTGATTGGCTCCTGATTGCGTGATGCGTGCGCGCGCCAATCAGGAGCCAACGCGCGGCCGCGTTATTTATAATACAAGCCTAAGATAAAATTGAAAACTTTTTTCCGGTTTCATCTCACATTCATTGCTGATAATTCACATATTATATTAGTTTTCAGTCAAGGATGAATAAGAGTATTATTTGGCATTGTAAGAACTTACAATTAAACTTAAAAAATAGTTTTAATTTTGAGCATTTGTTACTTAGTTTGTGAATCACTAATCAGTTTACTAAAGTAATACTAATTTATGCATGCATTATAGGATGCGGTGTTTCACTGCCAAAACACAAGAACCAGTGGATAGGTGGATTGTTTGTTATCATTGGCAATGCAATAGAATATGGCATTCGAATGATTACTACAAATTAAATTTGAATTTTTTTATCAATCTGATTTTCTGTCACATTCTTTGCAGTCAGACTTATGCAGTGATCATCAACACTAAGAGGCATTTAAAGATAAAGTGTGACCTTTACCGTGCATTTCAATTGTAAAATTGACATGGGATTGGATCATTAAGCTGCTTTATTTATAGGTATAAAAAAATCCACCCACAAGATTAATTATTAAAAAATATATTTTAAAATATAATTATTGTCCCAATTCAACAATTGCCTTTGTAGGCAGACGGGCATACGGCCCACCTGATGGTGAGTGGTAACCGTCGCCCATGGACTTTAGCAATGCCAGGGGCAGAGCCAAGCCGCTGCCTACCTCAATTCCAATGACTAATCCTAATCTCATTTCCAATCTCATTTAATGGCCTAATCTCATTTCCAATGACAATTTTAGTTAAAGTTTATTAAGGTGAGAGATCTATTGTTTTTATTTTATTAAATAAATAAATAGGGCCTATCCAAAGAATGATATATATCATCTTCTAGAAGGAAGTCACCTTGTATTATCAAAATCAGGACATATTTGTTTTTGCCATTATCACTGGAAGTTTATCACATGATTTGTTATCGTATATGTATGATAGTTTAACTCAGCAAACTGATGTGCCAGTCACTTTTATCATTTCAAGGTTACATTTGTGTATTATTGTTAGTGTTCATTTTGACAGCACTTTGTATTTTTTTTAATTAATATAAATCTTTAATTCAGATTTGTTTATTTCAATTCATTTTATTTTATTTCAGGTCATTTTATGTGTTTATTTAAGAAATGGTTAAAATATTTGATACCATGTGAATAAAAAAGTATATTCATATCATTCTAATCTATTAATATTGCCTAAAACATGCCTATAATACAAAATGCCAAAATAAAAAAATTAAAAGCAATTCTAGAACACAAAGTTTTACAAACAGACTATAATAACGTTATTTTGGTATATCTTACGTATTGGCGATGACCAAATGTTCGACGTCCATGTCTTTACGGTTCCTGACCTTTCCAACGAATCGTATCGGGTAGGTAAGGCACGAGTCCTTACTGCAACACGTGTTTCAATGCACCGCAAACAGAATAAAACCAAATGCCAAAGTACTAAATAAAAAGTCTAAAAATAAAACAACAATGCGCACAGTGAGGTTATGAACGTCGGAAGTTAGAAAGGAAACATATAACAGTTAATTATTTCCACAAATAAAATATTAAGCACGCACTTGAAAACAACTCGACGAATCGACGATGACTAAGCTCAGGCAGAAATCGGATGAAGCGATTTTTTTTATTACACTGACCAGCTGTTCAAATAAACAATTCTTAAGGTTAAGACACTCGTTTTACCTATCAGAGCTGGCAGAGCTGGGCGTTTCGAATTTGTTCAATTTCCCAGCCATGGTTGCTGCCGCGTGGTCTTTAACTTTTTCTCAGAAAAATGTGTTAATATATTTCTATAAATTCACGTCTTGTTTGCACGTACGCAAATAAAGTGCAACTTTGACGTCTGTAAAATCGTTCAGAAATCGTGTGCGTCACTTTCTACGTCAATCAAAATCTGAGTGCGCATGCTCAGAAAAAAATATTTTGTAAATAATTATTAATAAATATATTTTACACACTACATTATGCTAAAGTCTACCAAATCATATAAAATAAATGGTTTCTGAGGGATTTAAAACAAAAAAGTTCCAAAACGACAGAACTAATTTGACATTCGAAATGGGTTTAAATTTATTTCCGAACGAAATTCATAATTTTCCGTTCTACGCTGCGTTCAAAAGCTTTGAGAATCGATATTCACATATTATTCAATATTAATTTATTTTATTCTTTACTGTACACAAAACTATTTCATCAAAAGGCACTATTTAAATTTCGTTACGTTGTAATATTTTAATAAAGCAATGAAGTAGTGGCCTTGCGGTAATAATATTATTGTGTGTACTTTAGTGAAATTTATATTAAATTTAATTATCAAAATCACAGGTATTACTAGGTATTAACATGTTAATAGTAAAATTATATACCCCTATATGATCTTTATTGCATTTAACTTTGATTGATTTTAAATATTTTTTATAAAACTTATAATTTTTACTAAATTTTGTTAATGATAATGTTATAGTGGACACGGGAGCTACGGCATGCATTTCATCGTACTAACTATTTTATTAGACTGTGATTTCGTCAGTCTTATGCGTCACCTTACAGTTACGCCACTGAACAAAATAAAGATATGAAAAACGTACAAACAAATAGGTTACAGATATAGTAAACCAGAAAGATAAATATCTTTTCCTTATATTTAAAAAATAATAATAATACCAGTAATAAATAATATGTATGTCCATTAAAACTTATATTGTACACACTATACACTTACGTCTATAAATATATGACGTATGGACATAGACTCGTCTGCTTACACAATGAAGAAAAAATTAATTAAACTAGCCAGCTTTTCTAAAATAAGCATGAGCCTTCATCATAACTTTTACCAACATCACACTATTACTTACATTTTGATACTTACAAGACTGTTAACGGAATTGTGAATGTGGTGTTTCTTTACATCTCTACCCAGAAAATTGTAGCGGCTGCGGAGACTTTGTGGGATGTCTTATTTGCGGACTATTTTCTCTTTTATATGCTTTCCCATAAGTATCTTTATCTCATTGGTAAGCCACCTGGCTCTCACCACATTGATAGGATTATGACTTTCGTACAATTTTTAAAAGCGTATCATTGAACGCTGCTAATTTGGACTTAATATAAAGACTAAGCAGGCTAACCGATGCTCCCAAAAATCCGCTTTGAAATCCGAGTACGGTATTTTTAAAACTTTTTTGTTCTCCGCGCAAAGGATTCCTAAGCATTCGCTTCTTCGTTCAAATTGAAACGCCTGAACAACGGAAAAGAATATTCCTATTTTAGAAGTCAGGCGCTTTTTAATAGCCTTATGTTAAACATATTATATACGTATATAGTTTAGGGTTACTAATAATCATAAAAGAGTCATATTTGAAAATAAATCGATTAGTGTTTTACGCCATCGGTATACGACATCGTCAAGACTATCGTGTACCTCGGATCGATTAATTCGAATAGGGATGGATCGAAAACCGAAATAAGGCGATGCATCGGAATGGCCAAATTCGCTATGAGCCGGCTAAACAAAATATGGAGGGATCGGAACATACTCAAGAAGACGAAAGTGCAAATTGTTGGGACGGTCGTTTTCTTAAAGACCTGGACCTTGAAAGAGTTTGACTGGCGACGCATAGACGCGTTTGAAATGTGGTGGTGGTGACGTTTGTTACACATCCCTTGGACGGTTTTCCGGACGAACGCTTCCATCCTCAACGAGCTAAAAGTTGACCTGAGGCTATCCACCATAATAATACCTATGCCTATATAGAGCCTTATAAAGCCTATATAAAGAGTGCTCCAGTATTTTGGTCATATAGCAAGAAAACCCTCTGAGAACCTGGAGAGACTCATAGTGATGGGTAAAGTCGACGGAAGACGATCCAGAGGTCGGAGCCAAAAAAGAGAGTGAGCAAGTGTCCGAGTGTTTGGATACGAGACTGAGCCGCGGCCTTCACTGTGCCACAGACCGACATAAGTGGCTTCAAATTTAAATAAGGTCACAGGCGGGTGCATCACGAGGCTCAGCAATGAGCGGTCGACTGAAGGAGGAGGAGGAGTGTTTTACGCATTGTAACTTTTTATTATCCAATTGGCGCGGAAAATCTATGGTCTCGCGGGATCGCGGGAAACTCTGACATTTATTTTCGGGTTACATTTGATCCATATTTGAATATTGAACCAGTAATTTGAAAATATTAAAACTTCTAACAATAAATGCTTCGATTACAGATCATTGCAGTCTGGGAGGCAAAAGTTATTGAAAATAGAAAGTTTTGTCTTTTGAAGATGATTATTTGAATAGAACATAAAATATTTGACAGATGCTTGAATCTCGCTGACGGTATTTTCAAGAAAGTTTTGCATAAGTACAATTTTACTGGTAGGATATCAGCCCACTGAGATACTCGCCGGATCTTCTCAGTGGGTCGCGTTTCCGATCCGGTAGTAGATTCTGCGTAGCACGGCTCTTGCTAGGTAGGGTTCGTGTCAGCAACGTCGTCAGGTTTGAACTCCGTGAGCTCACCTACTAATTCGTCGAATCTAGAATAGCCCCTCGAGGTTATTAGAATAGGTAGGAAAAAAAAGTAGGATGTCTTGTGTGTCCACACGGGTAGGTACCACCACCTTTCTGCCGTGAAGCAGTAATGCGTTTCGGTTTGAAGGGTGGGGCAGCCGTTGTACTGTAAGAACTGAGGCCTTAGAAATCAGATCTCAAGGTTGGTGGTGGCATTTACGTTGTAGATGTCTATTGGCTCCGGTATCCACTTAACACCAGGTGGGCCGTGAGCTCGTCTACCCACTTGATAAGGAATAAAAAAACATGTTCAGAACAGAGCATTTGGACTGTCGGTCTACTGAGCGATGTCACCCGCACGCTAAAGACCTTCAATTTGTCTTTAACATCCAAAAGGAATCTGGCTGAGCCCTTGCTCGCCCACCTGTCCTTGTGAATCTGGAAAGGCCTACGGGCCACAAATAAATACTCAATAAAAAAAAAACATCCAAAAGGGCAATAAAGAAAACAGCACGTGTCTTTCTGAATATTCAGATGGATTGAGAAGATACATCACCTGGCTTTGAATCGATTTACGGTGTATAGTAAATTCAGTGTCACCCCTACTCTCTCCAACGAGACGGGTAAATCCTCAATTTGGTTCAGATTCAACGTAATCCTGCGTGAAGGAGCGACTTCCCTTGAACAAAGTAAATTGTAGAAGTTACGCCCTTACAAAACTTCTACGTTATCGTATAGTTCTTTTTTGTGAATGAAGTAAAGAGAAACTTACCTTTTATTCGTTCTTGTCTTATCTATGGTTCTTAGTAGTCTTTACTGTCATTAGAAATAGGCAAAGGATCACTGCGCCGTGTGCCACATTTCGATGTGACGTGGTTGGATTGCGCTGATGGTATTCAAAAGTGGACTAAACATCGTTTGTTTTGATAAACTTTATTAGCATATTTATTTCATTATATATATTTTAACTTATTAATAAAGTTACATAGAAAAATTACCTTACTTTATTATAGTGTTTGCCAAGTCTCTTTAACTTTACCGTTCCAAAGATATATGAGACATTTCATTCCGCTGGGCGAAGAGTACAATGAAAATTGCAATTTAAAAAAAATTTATAATTGAAATTTGAAACGTAAGCTCCTGTTTAATTAACCACAACAGCACGGAAGGGCCGAAGTTTTTCAAGCAATTAGCTCGAACTTTCTAAATTTGCATGTTATGGGAAAACTTTGTCGAGGCATTTGTTCGGGATCACTTTCGCAATTCACGTTTAATTATTCATTAAGTCTTTTTTTTAAACAAAAGTCGATTCGTGATTTTTAATCAGCTGTGTTTCATTTTGTACATTCGGTAGATTTTTTTTTTTTTAAAGGTTTAGCGCTTGTGTAACTACTAATTACTCGATTTTAATTCATAAAAAAATTATTTGATAGGGAAAAATATGTAAGGAATTGTTATTTAAATATATTTTTATCCGACTGCCGAAGGAGATCAATAAGGTTTTTTGAGAGAGAGTATATGAGTCGACTATTATCAAAGCCGGCAATCTGACTTTTGGACAATGATTGGTAAATCAGAAAAACGAATTATTGACTTTGTATTCCATTGGCAGTCACAAAACTCTTCGGAACGACATCTTAGATAAATAACAGGTTAACTATTAACCTTTATTTAGTGCAGGTTTTGACCGTATTCTTTGAAGGAGACGATTATATTCAAATCAATCTGTATTGACATATCAATAATTTTTTTTTGTCCAAATGCACAGATTGCCACCTTTGATAATAGACGACTCATATATGTAATCATGTATATTTAGTTCTTTGGCATACTTTACACCTCTGTTTGACGAATTCCAACATAACAATATTCATAACATAACAACATAACAATATCATTAGATTCATCACAGTTGTGCATTTTCGATCCTGCGGACCGAATGGAAAATAGTCGACGTCGCCCAAAACACGTCATTTCGGATCCTCCCGATCGACTAACGGTGCTTTTATGAACCTCAAGCACCGGTCATCGTTCTCGTCGAACTCGCTTGCGACGAAGGGCTCGGCGAGTAAATTAACCATATAATTAAGCATATTCGTTACATTATGTCCCATATGATTATTTTCAAATTAAATGCAAAATAAGAAATATAGCTCTTAACAATAACGGATCGCAGTGCTTCTATGCTGTGGATGTGAAGTTCCTACAGTGGTAAAAGGAGATGACGCTAACAATACCTTACACAAGTCCTCACGGATGAAGCATATGCTACAAAGTACGCAGATAAACTAATTTCCTCCGTAGACGAAGAGGTTCCAAATAAGAGCTGAGATCGGGATTTGGCACGCGTTATACTGTTTGTGCGAATTCACGGCTTTTACGGAAATTCAATAGACAACATAATGTGAATTCTGAAGCTTCATGTTGGGCTATAATACAAATCTATTCGGACTCAATTTTGTTCTCCGTAAAGTCGAAAACAAAAGATTCGTAAAAAGTACCGCACAAAATAAATTGGCGCTAAAACCCAACTGTCAAATTAATCAATTTTCAATTTGACACGTGACGTTCTCGCGCCGTAGCTTTGATTGGGGAATGGCGCGCGTATTTTTGTCAAAGGAATGTTTCAAAATGAAACGTTTTTTGTTCGAGTTTCGGATGCACTGAATCAATCGAGTTTCAATGGTAATTGAATAAGTGTTTTATCGGTTTTTCTGCTCGCGTTTTGGGCTCTACGAATGTTGTAAGAAGGGCCAACGTCCATGTATCTTTTGGAATCTCTGCACCTACAAAGATAATTCAGTTCTCATTGTATTTAAGTTCTCAGGTATTAAGGTCACTGGCTCTGGTAGCCCCTTAACACATGGTATCTCGTAAGCTCGTTCACTTAAGGTGCATAATGTAGGTATTTAATAATTTCTATTATGAAGTATTTCTATTCTATCTCCACACTTCTATGCATGAG
This sequence comes from Bombyx mori, assembly GCF_030269925.1. Taxonomy (NCBI): domain Eukaryota; kingdom Metazoa; phylum Arthropoda; class Insecta; order Lepidoptera; family Bombycidae; genus Bombyx; species Bombyx mori. The sequence goes on along the minus strand of NC_085117.1, from coordinate 6,739,923 downwards.
TATTTTTAAACCGCGTTAACTCAAATTTGTATGAAGTTGTAGTAGATTCCCACCATTTGCCGCTAGGGGCGCTGTTCTAATATTTTTTTTATTGCCCTTGTAGGCAGACGAGCATACGGCCGACCTGATGGTGAGTGGTTACCGTTGCCCACGGACTTCAGCAATGCCAAGGGTAGAGCCAAGCCGCTACCTACCGAACTACGAGTATGTCATACTTTAGAATTATATTCACGTATTATGTTCTATAAAGATGTGTTCAATGTACACATATGTAGCTTTATGGGATTTCAATTTAACGACAGTTCTAAGAAAAGTTATGCAAATATGTCTATGCGTTTCTATTCGATTGAGCTCCGAATTGACTGAAATTGTTGATGTGTGATTTTGTAACCGTAACTAATGGTTTCTGCTAACACGCTGCCGAATTTGTGGTGATGTGAGTTATAAATAATATACCTATATAATTACCACCAAGCGCGGTTACGTCCGTGGACACCGTCAATAACAACGTTAACATGGAAACAGCATTAATACGAATTTCTGAACCAGCCATTTCTATGTTTGATGCGAAAAAGGACAATTGAATTGAATAAATCAACTTCGCCTCCATCTTTAACGCGATTTCTTTCTCGTTTCTTTTTTTTAATATCTCTCTAGCTGCGCTCTGATGACTAATTGTATGAAGAGCTTGATGTTTTGAAACTGCTCACGCGCCGCCTATCGTACGTTCATAGTACTATGACAGGGAAGGTTCATCACTGAATGAGTGGCTCGGGAACCCTACTGGTGGTAGGACCTCTTGTGAGTCCGCACGGGAAGGTACCACCACCCAGCCTATTTCTGCCGTAAAGCAGTAATGCGTTTCGGCTTGAAGGGTGGGGCAGCCGTTGTAACTATACTTGATACCTTAGAACTTATATCTCAAGGTGGGTGGCGCATTTACATTGTAGATGTCTATGGGCTCCAGTAACCATTTAACACCAGGTGGGCTGTGATCTCGTACACCAATCGAAGCAATAAAAAAAAAAATAGTATATAAGCCAGCAGTATACTTAGTCTGGCCATAAATACTGCAACGCTTTTATTTTATAGCCGATACCACATCCCTAGAATTATTGAGAAAATTCCACACAGTTAGAGTATTCTGTTTCCGCTATCTGACAATAGATGGTGTTGTACTTCTCGAGATGTTACTAGATATATGTTCTTAGATGTTACTAGATCCTTCGATATTCGTTCGACTATTCGGCGATAGATGGCGTTACTTTTACCGGCATAACAATATCATTCCAGTGGCTACAAACGTTTCTCGTAGAATCCTAGCCTACTGAGTTTCTCGCCGGATCTTCTCAGTGGGTCGCGTTTCCGATCCGGTGATAGATTCTGCGAAGTACGGCTCTTGCTAGGGTTCGTGTTAGCAACATCGTCAGGTTTGAGCCCCGTGAGCTCATCTACTAGCCCGGCCACGCTGACATGGTCTCTATACAGTCCATCAGCTTAGGTAGGAAAAAAAAAGAAAATAGAATCGATGTGTTTAGAAAATGAATTAGATTGTAAATAATACGCAAGATCACGACGAATTTAACTAAGAGAATGCTTAGAATAACTGATTTAATTAGCAGAGTGACTTTGTCAATTTGTTAGCAGAACGCCCTCTCTGTTTAATTAGTTGATTAGGAGTGACTCCGCGTTACTGTCTGCAGTTTATAAATTGTTTTAGTTAATTTAATGAATTGTCCCTCTCAATCACGGAGTTTACGCGTTAGAGTTGTATGGGAGAATCGACAATGCATTTATTTTTCTTTATTGCTCTTATAGATAGACGAACATACGGCCCATCTAAGGTGAGTAGTTACCGTCGTCCATGGACCTCAGAAATGCCAGGGGCAGAGCCAAGCCGCTGCTTACTATAATTTTTTTGTCAATTATGTCCTCATGAACTGCGTTAAACTACCATTGTGATCCCGCTTATTTCACTCTTTGAAAGACACAGCCGGCTTCACTTACGAAAAATGATAATCCGTGTAATTAAAAACGAATTTGTGTGAGTTTGTCGGTTTGCGACTACGAAACACAAGGTACAGTTTTTGTAGGCTCTCCAGGGACACTTCTGTCGTGGCAGTACTATCAACGTGCCATACGTAGTTATACGATATATTTTTTATGTTTTTCATTAAATTCGCGATAGGTACAATACTCACAATGCGCGTAACCGGGTTCCACATGTTTTTCACTTGACCTGGTTATAGATTTTTGAAGAAATCGAAAAAGCAAAGATCTTCTACCGAGCGTATGAAATTGCTCGGTAGACCGCCGGGCCGAATGTTGTTGTCCGAAACTTGTATGCCTCAACATATATCTTGAAATTTTTCATAATGTGATTCAGGCATCGGTTAATTATTTTTTTTCTATGACAGTTATCCGTTACACATTTAACTCAATTTATAGATTTATTTAGAGATACAATTATGCCTTGTCAGCCTTCATATGTTCATAATAATATATTCTATCCGAGTGGGTCTGAATGTGAACATGGAAATAACAAAAATTATGTTGAATGCTCATGTAGCGCCCACTCCAGTAAAGATCGGAAGCTCTACGCCTGGGACACACTGTCCAGCTAGGTAAGTCCAACTCCGAAAAACAGGTCAACCGTCGAATCCAGCTCGGATGGGCAGCGTTCGGAAAGTTACGTAAAATCTTCTCATCACAAATACCACAGTGTCTCAAGACGAAAGTCTTTACCAGTGTGTGTTGCCAGTGATATATATGGCACTGAGACGTGGTCGTTTACAATGGACCTTATGAGAAGGCTCAAGGTCACCCAAAGAGCAACGGAGAGGGCTATGCTCGGAGTTTCCCTGCGAGATCAAATCAGAAATGAGGAGATTCGCAGGAAAACCATGGTAATCGATATAGCCCAAAGGATTGCAACGTTGAAGTGGCAGTGGGCAGGGCACATTGCTCGTAGAACGGAAGGCCGTTGGGGCCAGAAAGTTCTTGAGTGGCGACTGCGTACCGGAAAACGTAGCGTGGGTAGGACTCCCACAAGATGGACCGATGATCTATCGAGGTTCGCGGGGATCCGCTAAATGCATGCAGCGCAGACGGGGATCTGCTAGATGCATGCAGCGCGTCTTTGTGGGGAGGCTTGGGGGAGGCCTATGTCCAGCAGTGGACGTCTGTGGGCTGATAAGAAGAAGAAGCCTTAATGTTTTATTGTAGGAATATTACGAAACACGAGCTCATTAAAACGACACAAATTTCTGTTGAACTTAGTAAATGTATATTGCTTTTATGTCTGCAAAAGAGCGGTGGCTTTTTTGCGTCTTTTCATCAAAAATCCATCAGATTCACAGTAAGTGTATAAAGAACCCGTCTCTCCCCTCGGACTTCGCAGTCGGACTCGCTACGTGATATGAAATCTAAAAGTTTCAATTTCCCCTCCGATCGAGCGGTCCTGTAAGTATTAATTTCGAATTTTTTACAGTCAGCGAAGTCTGTCTGTCGGCTGCGGATATGAAAATGGAAATAAGATGGTAGAGAGTATGAGCCGAACTTAGCTTTAGCTATTTTTTACTAAAACTGGGTATTTGTTACTAAAACTTTAGCTATTGGTTACTTAAAACTTTTACTGGTGGTAGGACCTCTTGTGAGTCCGCACGGGTAGGTGCCACCACCTCGCCTATTTCTGCCGTGAAGCAGTAATGCGTTTCGGTTTGCAGGGTGGGGCAGCCGTTGTAACTATACTGAGACTTTAGAACTTTTATCTCAAGATGAGTGGCGCATTTACGTTCTAGATGTCTATGGGCTCCAGTAACCACTAACACCAGGTGGACTGTGAGTTCGTCTACCCATCTAAGCAATAAACAAATAAAAAAAATGTGTGCGTGTACTAGTGTACACACGTAAGAAGTGAAACTTGTTTATGGCCTTATTTTTCGAAAAATGATCTACATGCAACTTTCTAGAAATTGGTTAAATAAAGTTAAATTAGATAAAGTTTAAACAAAAGGATTTTATTATCATAGACATGAATACAAAAAAGTTAAATTAGATAAAGTTTAAACAAAAGGATTTTATTATCATAGACATGAATACAAAAAAGATGGCGCGTAACGGAAAAAAATGTGTGCGTGTACTAGTGTACACACGTAAGAAGTGAAACTTCTTTATGGCCTTATTTTTCGAAAAATGATCTACATGCAACTTTCTAGAAATTGGTTAAATAAAGTTAAATTAGATAAAGTTTAAACAAAAGGATTTTATTATCATAGACATGAATACAAAAAAGTTAAATTAGATAAAGTTTAAACAAAAGGATTTTATTATCATAGACATGAATACAAAAAAGATGGCGCGTAACGGAAAAATGTGACGCGTAACCGAAAAATGTGACGGTAAATTTTTTTCCAACGCCGATAAGGAAGTTTCACTTCAAAAATGTGACGCGTAACCGAAAAATGTGACGGTAAATTTTTTTCCAACGCCGATAAAGAAGTTTCACTTCAAAAATGAATTCTATCTATTTATATCTATTCTGTATCTGAAATAAAATAATGAAAATAAAGGGCGCTTGCTCCGCGCATTTGATGCTTGGTTCATCTACAGTAGGATCCTGTATAGTCTGCTCTGTATAGGATACCTTTAGATACAAAGTTATAAATTCAATAGCATTAGTAGTGGCGGTACTTTACGAAAAAATTCAATATGATAACAAAAAAAATCGGTTGTCTGTAAATTCGGTTTACTGACAATAGTTGAACGTGATAACGTCATAAGAAAATACTGATGGAATGGTTTCATTTTTCAAAAGAAAATTTTAATTTTATTTGTTTGATAGATTTTTCGTATGGACAATTGACACCATATTCACTTTTCACTGCACTTCATTCTTGACGAAAACATGTAAATGTATTATTGTATAGCAGCTGTCCACGCGGATGCATCGCTCACTCAGGTAGGAGAGAGACAGTTGTCGAACGCTGCCGAACGCGGAGGACGATTGTGCTTCTTTGTCGCGCGCTCTCGCTTGCACTTCAAGCCTTAAATGGAACGCCTCAATGAGTCATGTTTTTTCGTGCGTGCAGCCGGCTCCATCGAATTATAAGACGTTGTCACGTCAAAAATGTACTCTAATATGATGAATAGTCATTTATTCGGTTTTCATGAAATATTAGGCATTCATAAACAGTATTATAATTACGATTACACTCTTTTATTCGTAAAATATTTTTAATAATTATGTAAATTTATATTTTCTTAATAAAATAGTAAAAGCGAATCAAGCCGGAAGTGTTGCTCGCTCAATACATATCACGAAATTTCGGAGAATGCCAGTAGTAATGATTTACTTCGGAGACAGGATTGCAGACAGACAAATATCCGACTGAAAACGGAAGCGGATATAAACTCGGTGGAGCCACGAAGCTTGTGGTGTGGTGACGAGCGAATTTTGCTGTCTTATTTTGTTTTATTATCATTAACATTGATATTACATAGGTGAATAAAAAAAATATAAGTATATATTTTTATGCGCTGGGGCTCGGGGTAAATAAAACTTTCACCGAATTAAACACTTAGAGCACTTAAGGAACGCTTCATAAATCGCAATTCACTTCTTCTGTTTGGCTTCAGGTGATCTGAATGACCCGGCGAGAAACTCAGTGGATCATCACGAGTGATCTGACAGCTGTTTTAATGGCCACAAGGAAATCTCGAAATTCATTGCGATCGGAAAGGATGAGACCCTTTGACTCGCGCGCTCGAAACGTTATTTCAACGGGAACAAGGAGCTTTTCGATACTTTGTTCTTTTGCTAGCCACGAACGAAACTTGCGTTTGTAAGTAATTTTATTGCAAACATATTTCGGTATAGTTTAGATGAAAAAAGAAAATATTGCTACGCGCTGGGGTTCGGGATAAATAAATATTCCGCCAAAGTACAACTTAAAACTGTAGTTTTCTTAGAACACTTTAAAACACTTCACAAACACTTTAAAATTCTCAATTCGCTTCTTCCGCTTCGCTTCAGGTGATCCGTTCGTTGTTTCGCTTCGAGTGTTTCCGATTACTAACTGACTTCATGCCATCTCTGCAACGCTCTTATAGCCTACATCCCTAGAATTACCGAGAATATCCCAAAAGTCGAGTATTGTGTGTTTCCGCTATCTGACAATAGACGGCGTTGTGCTTCTCGAGCGTTCTAGATGCTACTAGATCCTTCAATATTCGTTAGACTATTCGGCGATAGATTGCGTACTCTTACCGGCGTAACAATATAAAAAAAGCTCTGTAACGTCACTTCGTATAAGGCTTCGATTACTTTTGATGACTTATTTACCTGCTGTTAAATGGTAAATGGTGCTCACGTAATATTGAATTATATATACATCTCGTCTTGAATCATGTGGTTCAAGTCCCAATTATACTGTACAACAGACGGTCATCGTGCTCCAAACTAGGATTTTCTGTACTATGTGAATTAGACACTGATATATATATTTTGTTATGTAGTAACGGACATAGCCCAAACGATTGCGACGTTGAAGTGGCAGTGGGCAGGGTACATTGCTCGTAGAACGAATGGCCGTTGGAGCCAGAAAGTTTTTGAGTGACGATCGCGTACCGGAATACGTAGCGTGGTTAGGCCTCCCACAACATGTACGGGCGGATGTTAGTGGGGATCCGCTGGATGCAAGCAACGCGGGACCGGTCGTTGTGGCGAGCCTTGGGGAGGCATCTCTAGCAGTGGACGTCTGTGGGTTGAAAAACTAGATTATATTTTGGTATGGTAATGGTAGTAAAATATAATACTTTGTGTTTCCATTTCGATGTATCAATACTCAATTAGCAAGTTTTTTTTTTTAAACGCGAAAACATCTCGCTTTTCACTTGCTGTCAATGATTAAAGCTATCAATATTGTTTAAAAGTAGAGGGGGAAGAGGTCGACCGAAAAAGACATGGATGGAGTGTGTGAACGACGATATGAGAGAGAGAGGAGTGAGTGTTGAAATGACAGCAGATAGAAGAGAATGGAAGAGAAAAATTCGCTGTACCGAGTCCACCTAGTAGGATAAGGTGGAGAAAAAGAAGAAGAATGTTATGTTTTGATTTTAGAAGTAAAAGTGCGATAAGCGTTTGAATTTCGGCATATCATATATAAGTTAAATGCGTTTAAATAAATACACATGTAGGTATCAAGATTATATTATATAAATAATAGAAGTAATTATTGAGATTTGCTCGTTCGTACTTTTAAACTTTTCATTTTGTTTCATTTGGAGGCACAAGTCACCGTGCTATAAAGCCACGAATTATGTTCACCGTCCTACTCACTATTATCCGAATCAGTGGATCGTGAATTCGCATTCTTATGTAAAACGGTTTCTGAAGGCGTTAGGGAAGATGATTGTATACTGCACAAGCTATAATAATGTCAAGACGTAGCTTCGCAAATGACTGAAATGAATCAAAAATCTAGATGACTGACCTCGTCTCATATTGCTGTACTTTTTTTTTAAAAGCTAACATGGGTGGATTAGCGTACGGGCTAGCTGGTGTTCAGTGATCACTGGAGTCCGTGGACATCAACCACGGCCATGCTACCCCTATCATGGGACATGAATTCTGAGTATCAGTTTTTCACCACACTTCAAAATAAAACGTAAACTGCGTCAAGCTTGCTGTCCTTACTGCACCACCGACTCAGTCGATTTCGGTTTTGTTAACGACATGGATGATAATTCTGTTAATTCCAGGTGTAGATTGCAGATGAAATCCTAAACAGCCACCTTTTTAATTACCTATATAGACAGTGTCCCACACGGCCCACCCGATTAATTATTAAGATTGGTTAATAAGTAAGCACTATCACTCATGGATATCAGCAATGCCAGGGGCACAGTCAAGTCGCTCCCTACCGCTAAGTACTTTTCAGAAGCCTCGTTTGAAGAAAGCCCGAGAAGGGGAGTTCACTCCAAAGCCGGATGGCACGTGGCCAAAAACTCTGGAAACGCGCTCTTCGAGCCTCCCCTTGGGACATCAATTCGATCCTACAATACCAAGCGGATTGCTTCGCTTCAAAAATATTCAAAAAGAAGAGAAGAAGAAAGCTACCGGTGAAATACATTGCAGCATTTATTATTTGGTATAGAGCTAACCTTATTAAGTAAACTGCGTATTCACACCACGCGTTTCAATCTCGCGGGTGTTGATTCGGCGCCATTTCCCGAACGCAACGATTGATCAAAATGGCCGACCGGCGGGAAACCGATTTAACGTTTATTTCGATTAATTCGTGCGAAGCGTTCGTTTGTAGCGATTTCAGCGAGATTGAATGAATTCTTTTACGATTCTCCTTTCACGTTTAAAAATTGCATGTTGTCACGGAGACCTATTTTAAGATAATCTTCTTGATAACGTTTTTTATGTTGCTAGTCTATCTAACAGTGACTGGCAGGCTACGAAGAAGGCTGTAATGATGCTTAACGATTTTTTTTTTTTTTTTTTTTTATTGCTTAGATGTGTGGACGAGCTCACAGGCCACCTGATGTTAAGTGGTTACTGGAGCCCATAGACATCTACAACGTAAATGCGCCACACACCTTGAGATATAGTTCTAAGGTCTCAGTATAGTCACAACGGCTGCCCCACCCTTCAAACCGAAACGCATTACTGCTTCACGGCAGAAATAGGCGGGGCGGTGGTACCTACCCGTGCGGACTCATAAGAGGTCCTACCACCAGTAATTACGCAAATTATAATTTTGCGGGTTTCATTTTTATTACACGATGTTATTCCTTCACCGTGGAAGTCAATCGTGAACATTTGTTGAGTACGTATTTCATTAGAAAAATTGGTACCCGCCTGCGGGATTCGAACACCGGTGCATCGCTTCAACACGAATGCATCGGACGTCTTATCCGTTAGGCCACGACGACTTCAAAGGCTTTTGTTTCAAGCTTTTGTTTCAAGGTTATCAACTTCGTCACGAATACGCTACAGCACATTCTTTTGATTATTGTCTCTTTTACAGTTAATAATATTCGATTTTTAGTTTATGATCTTGGAGGAGGAACTGGGGCGCTTTTTTTTCGTAGATTATTTTTTGGGCACTTGCCAAGAGTGAGCAATGGAAAAGAGAAGCCTATCTACAGACATGTTAGACGGAGAGAGGTACATGTACTAAAGAGAAAAAAAAGATGTGTGGTGTCGTGGGACACCGGATAGGAATGAAGTTCCTTATTATAAAAATATTAATTTTAAGTTCTATTCGAGGTATAAAGAATATAACTTATATATAACTGGAGGTTTCGCAACAACCCACGGTCATTCAGCAACGTGCGAACTTATTATGGTACACTTCGTTCACGATTGTTTGCATAAGAGTTATTGTACTGCGCAAACGAGCTGTTATAGCGGGATTCGCTACGTAGATTTTAAAAAATGAAATACGAAGTTATGGAGGTCCGACGACAGTCACGCGCACTGATTTAGGAGGATAGGAGAAGACTTGACCGCTCGGGTCGAAAGATCGTACAAGACTGTCCGTTTGCGGGGCGGACGGAACAGGAGAGCTCGGGAATGCTGATCGTGCAGCTTGGTCAGCCAAATAGTATTCATACTAGGGTTATAACACCTCCCCCCATGGGAAAATAAACTTAGGGGCTTGATCCTCTAAGTTTATTGATTTGGAAATGATGCAGTGGATCTGGAAGAGGATTTAGTAGATTTGGTAGGGGATGCCGTTATTATAGGGGTTGATGAAGAGAAGGCGAGGGTGCCGTGGTTCTAGAGGTTACGGCGAGTCTTGGGTAATGGAGTATTTTGTGCTTCTGGATTTGGAATGGGTTGTTCTGGATTGTTTACGATGATCATTGGGATCTCTGTGCGATCGTGAGCGTCGTTGGGCTTATTTATTTTATAATAGCGATACAGTTTACATAAAGATACAATAATTAGGATTAGAATTAGAAATAACACAAAGGAGGAATAATGTGCGCCATATTTTGTAAAATGATTAGGGTGTTTAATTATTTTATCTAGTTCTGGAATTAAATTTGAATTGTTTTCTAATAGATGGTTAAGTAAGTTAAGGTCAAGTTGGTTTAGTTTAATGTGGGGCACGTTATTCTCGGCTTCTTTGAATTTAGCAAAGTTACAACATGAATCATTTAATATGTTAAAATCTAACTTAATAGTAGGATGACTTATATTAAGGACATTAGAATTGGGAAATAGTCGGGTATCTTTACAGAAACCTTTACATGTTATCGGGATAGTTACGATTCCCGTGCCTGATATAATATAGTCTTTTATCTCTAGGTTCTTACAATCGATTGACAGTTTACTTGGTTTGGATTGAACAAATATCCATTTATTGTTATCGAGTGGTTCCCACACATCTATGATTCCGTGGATAAATTTAGTTTTACATAGAGTTGGCAAGGTGGTAATGGCTTTAGAAACTAATTCGCTTCCACAGGATGGATTGGCGTTTGTAGAGAGAATTTTTACAATGTTGCAAATGTAGTATACATAATTGATTGATTTACATTGGCTTAGGGATCTTAAATTACTATATCGGGTTTTGTCCTTACTTATAACTAGGTACTTCTCATTCGGAATTACGGTGCTGAAGGAGTTTATGTTTGTAGCGTTATGAGGTACAGGTAATGGGATGCAGAGGTATACATTGAATTCTTGAGGTTCTACCAACGGAATTTGTAAAACGAACATGATCTTATTGTTAAAGAAATAACTTATAACATTAGAAATTTTCATTAAAGTATGTATGTGTTTTAAATCGAGACTCGTGGCTAATTCTAAGTCGCTAGGTAAGTGTCGGTGATTCTCGACAAGTTCTTGGTGTAATTGAGACGGCGTTAGAATAGATGGATGTATAATATTTAATTTACTAAAAAGAATGGAATTTGTAATATCTTCCAATTGGAAGGACAAACATAAGAGGGCAGTTTCTAGATTGCTAAATACGATATTGAATTGGGAACTGATTAATATATTACTAGATGTTCGCGATAAGTTTTTCAATTGAGTGGAAAGCTTTTCGATAGCCACGTTGAGTTTTTCTTCATTTTCTTTTATGACATTGAAAGTTTCATTGAACGTTTGTATAGTTGATTTGGTTACAAGAATTTGTTCCTAGTTAATGAAGCTAGCCTCTTTTGTTCGTTTTGGATATTATTTATGGCGTTTTTATATTTCAAAGCATCATCTTCGTCCAGGGTACCGAAAATTGATTTCATTGCTATGCCGATGCCGCTTATCCAAGCGCGCTTTGCTCTATTATTCATTAGATGTGATATAGAAGAATATTCTTTCAAAAGGTCTAAATAACGAGTTTGTAAGGGGTGGATCATACTTTGGCATTCTGAATTGTCAGTTTTTCTGATTTGCCTGCAGAGGGTTTTTACTGTTTCAAGTGTTTGAAATATGTTTTCGACATAGGGTTTAATTCGGGATATGTCTACAGGAATTAGTACATTTAAGTGACCATTTGCTAGTTTTGTTTTTCCGACGTGATGGAAATATATACCTGGACTGGAAGAGATCTGAGTAACGATTTGCGGAGTTGTGCAACTTGATGCTCTGGAAATGGACGATTCGTGTTTATAGATTTAGAGATTAATTTATGTGTTAGTAACGACGCAGCGGTGCTTAATTAATTAAGGGATTAGTAGGAAATAGGATGACATAGCAAAAGTCGTACGGGTTAGTAAGAGATGATAAAAATGTAACTAGTTAACTAAATTAATTAAAATTGAGTAGATATAGCTTACGACTAATATAGTTGATTTTAGAATATAGTAAACATGAGTAATGTAAATATTAAAAATAATGTAAAATATAAAAATTTTTTTTTTTTGAACTAATTGCTAGGATTGGCACTTGCCAGTTTTATTTCGTCAAAATGGTGCCTTACATGTCTCCTGTTTATTAATAGAGTGACATTGTTGTTGTTGTGAACTTGAATCACTTTATATGGGCCTTTCCATATTGGCGAGAGGGCTTTTCGAAGTCTTAAATGGTTTTTTAGATAAACGAAGTCTCCAACCTTATATTTTATAGGACGAGTTTTGTTATCATAGTAGGATTTTGATCTGTCTTTGGATTTGTCGATGTTTTCGGCTGCTTTGGCCCAAGATTGTTTGAGACGATGTTGGAGCATTCTGACATAGTCAGGGTAAGTAGTAAGGTCTTGTTTATAAATGGAGTCAGGAATAAATGCCTTGTGGCCGAATAATAATTCGTATGGGGAGAAGTTGGTAGTGGAGTGAATGGCCGTATTATAGCTTAGCATTGCTGTGTAAACATATCGGGGCCAGTCATCTTGATTGTCGTTCACAAATGATTTTAGGTACTCTTTGAGTGTGGAATGGCTTCTCTCTAAAGCTCCTTGGGATTGGGGATGGTATGGCGTTGACCAAAGGTTTTTTATTTTCAGGAAGGAACAAGTGCTTTTGAAAAGGTCTGAAGTGAAGTTAGTGCCTTGGTCGGTGAAGATAGTATTAGGTATTCCGAAAAGGGATATGAAGTGGATCAAACAGTCTGTAGTTTCTTCAGCTGATACACTACGCAATGGGTAAGCTGCTGAATATTTAGTAAGGTCGTCTTGGAGTGTCATGACATATTTGAGTTTTGCTGTTCCTGATTCAGGTAAAGGTCCGACGATATCGAGTGAGACTCTTTGGAAAGGGCTAGTGGAAGTAGTAGTGATCTGCATCGGTGCTCGATTGCACCTTCTAAGGGCTTTGTTTTCTTGACATAGGGTACAATTTTTGATATAATTTTCGACATCGGATTTTATTCCCTTCCAATAGTATTTTTCTTTTATTCTGCTTAACATTCGGTTACCGCCTAAATGGCCAGCTATAGGAATATCGTGGTTTTCTTTTAGTATTTTCTTAATTTCACTAAGCGAGGGATATATGATGCTGTTATGATATATGTTAACGATTATGTTCGTGTTGTGGAATATATATACTAGGATATTGTAGATCTTGGCGAATGAGTGTGACTCGAAAGGGTTTTTGAAGTCTGGGATAGCAATTTCAGTTATAGGAGGATTCAGTGTTATTAAATGATTTCTAGTCGTTTTGAGAGTTTGAAATATTTCGGGATAGGAACAATTGTCGAAGTGGTGTACTTTGACGAACATGAGGTATGTTACTTTGTTGCCGAAAGGGACCTCTTCGAAGGAGTACAGTTGTTTTTCACGGTATAGTTTTTCGTCGGGATTGGAAAGGGTTTCCATTATTTCAGGAACATAGGGGTTGGATTCGTCCATGTCTATTGACGTCGGGACTAGTATCGTCTGGCAATGAGTTTTTAAGAGGTTCTGATTTTGGTCAATAACTTTAGTGTTGAATGTCGTATTCTTGTTAATCTCTTTTAAGAATTTGGAATAGTCGTCTTCTAGGATGTTGTCGGGGTTCGAGTTTGGGCTTTGTGGAGTCAGTGGGGTTGCTGTAGTGGGCAACGGTTCATGATCAATGGGATTTGGAATGTCATTAGAGTTAGTAGGATTGGTAGGATTAGTAGATTCAGAGGATTCAGCGGATTTAGATTGAAGTAGCATGTCATTGTCTCGTTCTAGTAGGTCGATACAGGGTAGTTCGTTACTGTCTTGGTCGGAAATAGCAGGAAGATTCACGGTAAGGTCCTCTAGCGTGATAGGACTGAATGGTAAGTTGTCATGATTTTCGTCAGGAGACAGAGGTTCTGGATTCAGAGTTTCATCAATGGGTTCAGAGGGAATTATTGGATTCACGGGATATCGAGAAAGAGCGTCGGCTGCTGAATTAAGTTTGCCTTTGCGGTAAATGATTTCGTAGTCGAACTCTTCGAGTTTAAGACGCCAGCGTTGCATTTTACTGCTTGGGTCTTTGTGGTTGAATAGCCACTTTAATGGTCTATGGTCAGTTATGATTTGGAATTTTCTGCCATAGAGGTATGGCCTAAAGGTTTTGCATCCGAACAATATTGCTAGTAATTCTTTTTCCGTGGTGCTGTAATGGACTTCGCTTCGGTTAAGTGTTCGAGAGGCAAACGCGATGGGTCTGTCTTTTCCGACAGGTCCTTGAGATAGTACGGATTCGACGGCATGATTTGATGCGTCACAGGTTAGAAGGAAAGGTTGGGAGAAATCGGGATAGGCGAGCACAGGGGCAGTAGTGAGTTTTTGTTTTAGGAGATCGAATGATATTTGTTGTTGGTTCTCCCAATTGAATGGTGTTTCTTTCTTTAGTAAAGAGGTAAGGGGTTTGGCAATTTTTGAAAAGTCGGGGATGAACCGGCGATAGTAGGAAACGAGACCAAGAAAAGACTTAATGTCTTTGGGATTAGAAGGCGTAGGGAATTCAACGACTGTTTTTATTTTATCTGGGTTAGGTTTGACTCCGTCGGTGGAGATTATGTGTCCTAAGTAAGCGACTTCTCGTCGCAGGAATTCGCACTTGTCAGGTTGTAGTTTGAGATTGAAGTTTCTGAGTCTCTGAAAGATCTCAGCGAGGTTTTGAATTTGAGTTTTTAAGTCAGAGGAATAGCAGACGATGTCATCTAAATATACGAAACAGCGTAGACCTTGTAAACCGGATAGAGCCGTGTTCATTAGGCGTTGGAAGGTAGAAGGGGCGTTTTTGAGTCCAAAGCTCATGCGTGCAAATTGGAAATGACCTTGAGGGACGCTGAAGGCTGTTTTTTCGGGTTGATTTACGAGAATTTGATGGAATCCGGAGGCTAAGTCTAAAGTGGAGAAGTATGTGCTTTTTCCTAATTGGTCTAGGATTTCTGTGATTTGGGGAATGGGATAGGTATCTCCAATAGTTATGTCATTCAGTTTTCTATAGTCTATAACTATACGCCACTTTTGTTGGCCTGATGCATCGAGTTTCTTTGGTACAACCCAAATAGGTGAGGACCAAGGGGATATTGAAGGTTCTATTATGCCTTGCTCTAACATATCATTAATCTGTTTGTCTACTTCCTTTTTATGGATCTCGGGGAATCTATAAGTTTTTGTGTGAATTGGAACTTCTGATGTGGTTTTAATATCGTGTTGAATAGCATTAGTATATGTTAGTTTTTCATTAGGAAGATGGAAGATGTCGGAGTAGTCTGTACAAAGTTCTAAAAGAGCAGAGGTTTCTTCGTTATTTAAATGAGATGTGCGTAGCATGCTTAATACTTGTTTTGTTCTCTGGATTGAATTCGTTTCGTTAGAATTAGTATAATTTATAATGTTGGATTTAGTATGGTGATGATTAGGGATAGTGTCAATGGGATCGAGTCTCAATTTCAAATTATTTCTTAAAGTTATATCGAATTCGGAGATGTTGACTACAGTGATGTTGGCTCTATTGTTTGCCTTTGTTTTTACGAGACAGTTAGCTACTAAGAGATCGTCAGAGATATTTTGATCTAGGATGAGGCCTTCTTTTAGTTCTGGATTGGAAATGGAACATTCTACGACGACTTCGGATCTAGCAGGTATAATGAGGGTTGGTTCATGAAATTGGAGTTTGAAGCTTAGGTCGCCAAGGGTGAGTATTTCTTTGGAGTAATCGATTTGGGAATTGAATGCGGAGAGGAAGTCGTTGCCTATTATTCCGTCATAAGGAAAATCTAGGTCTGGGATTAAATGGAACCGGTGTTGGGCTGATAGGATGTCGATTAGGATGTGGCCTAGGGAGTGTATTACATTCTCTGATGACCCTAAACCGTTGAACGTGATTACTTCTTTTGCGATTTTTGGCATTTTTTGAATAGATGTTGCCTTTATGAGACTGATTGATGCGCCACTGTCTATGAGTAGCTTGAACGGAACAGAGGATAGAGTTGTTTTTGTTTCGATGAATGGTAAGTGTTGTTTAGCAGGATTAGTAGTAATGTTGTATGTTTGCAGAATGGATTCAGTGGGTGACTTTGAATTTGATTGTTTAGATTTAGTAGATACAGTGGATTTTTGATTCATTGAATCGGATACAGAGGATACAGTGGATACAGTGAGTTTATATTGATTCGGCGAATCGGATACAGAGGATACAGAGGATACAGCGATTTTCTTTTGATTCGGTGAATCGGATACAGAGGATACAGAGGATACAGCGATTTTCTTTTGATTCGGTGAATCGGATACAGAGGATACAGAGGATTTCTTTTGATACAGTGAGATTGTTTTTGAATGATTGGTGTCGTTTTGAATTGGCACGAGAGAGTGTCTTGATGCTGGACTCTCGTGACACCGGCGGGAGTCCATTATGCGTTTAAATTTTCTCGTTTTGGAATTTCGTTATAGTCTACCGTGTCATATCCGTTTTGTTCGGTAATTAGGTTAACCTTCCTAAATTGATTAGGTGCTTGGTAGGAAGTGGAAGGACCAGGAATGGACTGGTTTTTGAATTTGTTATTATACTCTCTCTTTCTGCAGTTCTCGATCCTGTGACCCGGATTTTTGCAATAACGACACACTAAATTGGAATTGGTATTTTGTGGATTGTAACGCGGAGTCTGAGTGTTGTTGTATTGATTACGGTTTTCGCGAGACATGTTAGGATTATTTGATATTATTCTTCGCGGGCGTACGTGATCTATGGGCGCGTTGCGTCTATACAGAGTTTGTTGAATTTTCTCTTCGGATATAGCAAAGTTAATCGCTTCGTTCAGCGTACGGGGTGACTTACACCTAATGATGTTTGATATTCTCGGGTGTAGTCCCATTAGAAAGTGGTGAAGGGCTAACTCCTCCATCATTGCGACGCGGCCATGAATTTCTTTATTCTTTGTAGTGTTGAGCGAGATTTCCGTAAGAAGTTGGGATAACAGAGTTTCGATTTTAAGCGCATATTGACTAATGTTTTCGTTTGTCTGTTGCTTACTTTCCTGTAATTCTGTTAGTAAGTAGGAGTAATGCTTCCGTTCACTAAATTGTGTTTTAAGAAATGTTTTTAATTGTTCCCAGTTATTGAATTCCTTAATGGAGCATGCGATTTCAGCTCGACCTTGCAGTTGACATAGGATGTATTTGAAAACAATTGGTTTTTGAATTTTATTCGCGAGCTCGTAGGCGTTGTTGCAATTTATTAAAAATGAATTGAGGGTTTCCTTACTCCCATCGTATGGTTTAATGAATTTTAAAAGTATGCTTAGGTCTAGTTGCATTTGTGAGGACTTTTTGATTTTTTCTTTTTCGAATGAGTCAAGAGGCCTATCGTCTTCTGATTCAGAAGGTAGATCAACTTGGACTGGAAGCGACAAAGTTTCTTTCGGTACCTTGGAGTCCGACGGCATTGTAACAAATTTATTAAAGTTTTAAAATAGAAATAGGATTTGAATTAGGATGTAGAAAATATAACAATAGGTTTGGTTGAAACGATTAAGAACAAGGGTTGATTGTTTTGCTTTGAAATTATTGTCGGAAGTACTGCGGCGAATTCTTGATACGATTTGTTTATATTATAATATTGGAACAAAGAACGGCTTACTGTAACAATGTTGCGCAGGCGACGAATATTGTAGCTCGAAGTCTCAGCATTCCGGTGATAAGGCGATTGAGGCTCGGCTCGGGTTGACAGGAAACGGCCTGGTTGATGCTTGATTTTTTCGGAATGTGATGATGATGAGGAATTCTTCTTTCGGGATACGATGCTTTTTCTTTCAGGATACAGTGGTGTTTTCTTGTTTCAAGATACAGTGGTTTGTTTTCTTTCAGGATACAGTGATTTTTCTTTTCAGGATACAGTGTTTTTTTTTTTCTTTCTTTCAGGATACAGTGGTTTTTCTTCTTTCAGGATACAGTGATTTTTCTTCTTTGATTCAGTGGATATAGTATGTGGATACAGTGGTTGAGTCTTTTTTCAGGATACAGTGGTTGAGTCTTCTTTCAGGATACAGTGGTTGAGTCTTTTTGGATTCAGTGGATGTAGTATGGCGCGGACTGGTTCTGGACAGACTTAGTGATTTCTTTTTGTTTTCTTCAGGATACGGCGATGAGCTTTTCAAGTAGACGGAGACGATCCGAGGACCCGTGTTTTTGGATCCCTTAACGCTGCCACCAAAATGTTATAGCGGGATTCGCTACGTAGATTTTAAAAAATGAAATACGAAGTTATGGAGGTCCGACGACAGTCACGCGCACTGATTTAGGAGGATAGGAGAAGACTTGACCGCTCGGGTCGAAAGATCGTACAAGACTGTCCGTTTGCGGGGCGGACGGAACAGGAGAGCTCGGGAATGCTGATCGTGCAGCTTGGTTAGGGCTGTCAGCCAAATAGTATTCATACTAGGGTTATAACAGAGCGCTCTGAGATCGTGGTCAATGAATGATAAAAAATGTTATTTTTTTTACGTTATTACAAAGTTAAGTCGTACAGTATGTGCATTACAAATTTGTACGTTATTACAAAGTTAAGTCGTACACTGTGTGCATTACTAATAAAAATCTTACGTTACGGACGTTTTTTCCCGGTTAGGGTACCTCTCCGCATCGTCCCATAAGAAACATCGTTCCAAAAATACGCACGTCCATAAATATTTCATATGTTTTCCACTTTATTATTTAAATAAATAACACAATTAAAACCTAAAGCCGATTTATGTAATTCAGTAAAATCGCTTAGTTACTTATGTTCTAAATCGACTCAATAAATCTTTTGTATATATTAAACAAGCAAATTCAATTAAACAACGTACACAAACAAATCCGAGCGACGAACTTGTGGATTCAGCTCAATAGGGTGATTTATCAGTTGAGCGTTACTACGTGTAATTCTCTATATCTATTTTAACTAGATGATAAGGTTTTTTTTTTGAAGCGGTTAGTTGCCCTCAATTAAGAAAAATAGTATTATTATTCGCCAATAGATGTCGGGAAGAGTCATAAAGTTGATTATCGATAAAGTTGATTATTGAAAACACGAATAAAACAACATTTTCTGAAAATAAATAGTAGCTAGATCGATTTATCGCCCCCGAAATCCCATGTGTACTAAATTTTATGAAAATCGTTGGAGCCGTTTCCGAGATTCATATTACATATCTATGTAGGTATATATATACAAGAATTGCTCGTTTGAAGGTATAAGATAACTATTTTAATAATAATGCACCAGGTTAGTTTCGAATTTCATTCTAAAACTTGCAGTGTTTTTATTTTCTGTATAGTTTTCTTTTACAATTCATACTAGCATCGTTTGTAAATTTAAGTCTCATTCTCAAAAAAATTTCTTTAGCGGCACGTCATGACGGCCTGTGCTCTATTTTAATAATGTTAAAGGCGAAATAAACGACTGTTATTGAAGAAAATATCTTGTTATTAGTAAAAAAAAAATATTTCAAAAAAAGAAGGTAGACTATTGATTTGTAGTGATATGTTTAAAACGTAGACATTTTTCAAATTTACATAACGAACCTCGTCACATATAATTGAAGCCTTACGCATTAATCTTGTTTTTGGTGTTATGTTTGTAATGTAACGTGTTTTGCGATAACTTTACAGTTTCCATTGAGCGTTATCTGACGTGATTTGAATATGGCACTACCGTCTCATCATGGCTTTGTAGTTATTATTTTTCTAATAATAAAACTATATCAGTCAGTTTAGTTTTGTCAACAATGAGTTTTTGTACTAGGTTAATGGATATTGACGTAAATAATCGAGAATCAGTAGTTAGGCCTGATCGGTGCTTCAGGCTGGTCACGTAGCGTCTACGAAGCGATACGTGGGCCAAATTACTTGATCAACCACCTACAAGAATTAATTGTGGGGTGAAAGTTATCTTAGAGTAATAATTTACTAACAGTTTTTTTTAATTGCTTGCATGTGTGGATGAGCAATCTGATGTTAAGCTACTGGAGCCCATGGACATTAATAACGTAAATGGCGCATCCCACTCCATCCCATAACGCCTATCCAGCCCTCCAAACTGAAACGAATTACTGCTTCACGACAGATATAATAGGCAGGGTGGTGGTACCTACCCAAACTACAAAAAAAAGTTGTACCTAAAAGGCTTTTTTTCCACCCACAAAGTGGCAGTGGGTTATTACATACAGCTTCACTGCTTGCGTTCCCGCCAAAAAGTCTCTGATATTTAGTCAGATATTTAGTCAGTCAGTAAACACGAAAGTCAGATGTAAGATGTAAGTAAAAGTTATAATAAAAAAAAGGCCAAGGTTTGTTCGCAGTTGGTCTTTAGCACTCGCCCGGTACAAAGTTAACTAATAATGAACCGACAGATGCGGTTTATTGTCTGTATTATGAATTCCAGGCCTATATACGTAGCGTTGGTTATTATGATCAAAGATGCGTACCTTGAGCATTTTACTACAATGAGCATTCTAATAGTGATTATGAGTTTAAGTTTCGTGCACAGACCTTCTTAGATGATTGGTAACGCCATCTAGTTAAAAGTCTTGTAAATAGTTACATAACCTAGAAATTATTGTTCGACACGGCTACGCTGCCGCCCCTCCTGGCTGAGCCCTTGCTCGTCCACCTGTCCTTGTGAAGCGGGAAAGGCCTCCGAGCCACCAGTTATCCCTCAAACATAAAATATAATCTGTGACGATATTTAATTACCGCCAAAAGAAAAAGTAAAAAAATATAAGCAAGAAATTAGCCCCATAAAATTAATTCGCAATGTGTCTCGAATATTCAAAAGTGAGATGCATAAACCTCGGTCCCTAAGAATAGTGGAGAGGCGAAGAAACGAGATCACTCCCAGAAATGGAAGCCGATGTTCTATAAGAAAAAATGCTGAACAAGCTAACTAACGTCAACTGACGATCTTAGATTTTTATCAAAAATTAAGATACATCGTTTTTATAGAAATTTTGTACGAGTTATCTGAAGGGTCCGCTGCGAAACTGCCACTTTAGGGCTCTTCTGTCTGTACCGCGGCTCGCCAGCTCAAATAGACCTGTGACTTGTTCCATTTAAAAAGTCAGAGATCGCTTGCTTATTTTATTTTGGCCTTTTTTATTTTTTTATTGCTTAGGCTGGTAGTGTAGTATGCTGGTACTCTGTTACGCGGTATTCTGTACTAGTTAATACTAGTGCGTACCAGATACTATTGATTGCGAAACTATATTTGGTGACGGAATATTTCCATGTTGACTGTCTGTAATTTTGATTCTTTGATTTTTTATTCTGCCGGTTATTGAGTTTTTGGTTACAGCTTAATTTCAATGAAGAATCGTCCACATTAATAAGTAAGTACATTAACACGATACTTGAAAATTAGCAATTGTCTATTTCTTCCGACACCCCCCAGAATGCATATTATGAAGATCGTTTTACCGATCGAGTTGAAATTGTTGAATTTTAAATTAATTGTTGGCACTGTTGACGTTTTCTCATATTAGTGTGAGGATAGTAGTAAATAACGAACGTAATTTCATACAATTACTAGTTAAATGTAAAAAAAAGACTCCAGTTATTCCTACGACTTTTCTTGGAGAATTCATATTATATTCGAAAAACGCGAAGCAAAGTGGTCTGGTGTCAAGATATTTTGGTCGACATCCACGACAATAGAGTTAAGTAAACAATAGAGGGTGCAAGCGACACAGGGCCAAGCTACAAGAACAATGTGAATGATGCACTAGATTTTATGTACTTGTGCGCTCGAAGTAGCTTCCGTTTAAACTAGAGGAATAGGCATTTAGTATTTTTTTAGGCAATATAAGGTTAACAGATATTCGTTTCTTTTTAGTACTTAAAGTGAATTAATTAATAGAACGCCTTAATGCTTCGCCTTAGAAATAGGTATACAAAGTGTTCTAGATGGTAACGATAACCTGAAGTCAGGCATAGCACCCTCTTATGATGAGCCACTGAATAAAAATAAAACTTTACCAGTGGGCGCCGCATGAATTGATTGATCGCAAGAGTCGCGAACATCTTAAGGTATGTCTTGCGTTGCTTAATAGACACAGAAAAGAGAAGATCTTGAACCGCATTGTCATTAGTGATGAAAAACATTATTTTTGATAGTCGTAAGCGATCATCATGTTGGTTAGACATTAGTTCAGCACCCAGGGAAAGCTCCAAACGAAAACTTACCCATAAAAAGTCATAGGCATTGGTAGTCTAGTCCCAGTGTGATTCATCGCAGCTTCTTACCAAATAGTACCATAATTACTCTGGATGTTTACTATGAAGAATTGGACAAAATGATTTAGAAGCTTTTTTGAGTCCGCGCGGGTAGGTACCACCGCCCTGCCTATTTCTGCCGTGAAGCAGTAAGGCGTTTCGGTTTGAAGGGTAGAGCAGCCGTTGTAGCTATACTGAGATCTTAGAACTTATATCTCAAGGTGGGTGGCGCGTTTACGTTGTAGATGTCTATGGGCTCCAGTAACCACTTAACACCAGGTGGACTGTGAGCTCGTCCACCCATCTAAGCAATAAATAAAAAAAAAGCTCATAAGCCTCCAGCCAGCGTTGGTTAATCGCTCGTCTCAGCTGCTCCTACACGACAACGCTCGATCTCCTACGGCATAACAGAGAATCTCTAATTTACAAGAGCTAGGGTTGCAAGTTTTGCGTCATCCACTATACTGACCATAGCTTGCGCCGACAGACTTAAATTTTTTTCAAAGTTTTGACAACTTCTTGGCAGGAAAAAAATTCAATGTCCAATGATTCACTACAAAATCCTTTAAAGAGTTTGTTGACTCCTTTACTCTTGACTTGCAAAGTTACAATTGCTTTGGAAAAAAAACATCGATATCATGGGTCCATATTTTGATAGATAAAAAATATATATGAAAAATGACAAAATTTCTATATACTAAACATAAATTCTTAGGTAAAGATCTAATATTTCCTCGATTACGTGGATGTTATTTTGGACTGAGTTGTAGATGGTTGAGGGTATCTAGTTCGACTAGAGCATGGGCTTCTGTCTCTGGGCGTTCTTTCCCATAGCGGGCCTACTACTTATCTATCCTAATATTAAAATGCGTTTTTTTTACATTTGTATACTTGCTACTCAATCACGCAAATGGATATGTATGCTCTAATGAGTAAGAAGGTGTGTTCATTGGCTCGCGATTTTCATTTTCCATTCAGTTTTCGGACTACAGGGTAACATGAGCGACTCTATATCTCAGGAATACTTTATACAAGCGGCTAAGTAAGTATAAGATCGAATTAAATCTTTCGATTAACGTTAGGCCCGGTCGTAAATAAGCAGGGGAAGAAATACGTTTTCCCCCGTTCTCCGTCGCAAAGTAAACGTTGTCGCGACCAGTGGCCCGTGCACGGCTGCGAACGGAATAACGAGGCTCCGGCTTTGTTGACTCCCGCCGGCCCTTCACTAGGAACATACGGACGAAAATGTTATAGCGTGATGCTTGAGCAGACAGGCTCTCTAGTGGAGACTGCGCAACGGAAACCGTAACGTGGGACACTCTCTGGCTAGGTGGTGCGATGACCTCCGAACCGTGGCCGTCCAGAGGTGAATGAGGAGAGCCGAAGACCGGGCTGAGTGGTCTGGATTGGGAGAGGCATATGTCCAGCCTTTGGGCTAATGAATCCTCATTGAAGCATGAAGCATCATCCGATGATGCTTGAAAACAATCATTACCGATTTTTTGGGATTCCACTTCATGGTTAGATACAGCAGGAATGCTACCACCGACCTTAACACAAGAGATTGAAGTTCCAGTCACATTTATCTCCCATCCTTGGAAAACAAGCGATGCGGTCGCGAAGTAGCTGCTCTTGAATCGTTAGGTCTCCGCCGGACACGCTCGGGCGGATGTTAGCAAAGCGGGTGTCAGCCAGGAGGGATGAGATTTGCAAACATCCACCTTCCTAATCATTCCTTTCCAAAAAAAAAAACAAGATTGCTTCGCGATATACATAGGCTCACCTACTACGTCTGTCAGCGAATCATCACTCGACACGAGTACACTGGCAAATTTATCTATTACAACATCGACGCCTTAACCTCCTAACCTTACGTTATACTGTATTTAACCGTATATTAAGTTGTTGACAAATTTTGGCGTTACCAGGCGCAATAGGCATACGTATGTTGTTTGTTTGAAATTCGCGGAGTGCACAAATATAATCGGTTTATTACAGCGGACGGGAGCGCGATATAATCACAAGATTCCATCAAATGAAATGTTCGCAAACTTTGCGGATTTTACATTTAAGTAATCATTATTTTCTGAAGGACTCACCTAACTTACTCTTTATTCTTTTGCGGTGTATAGTATTGTGGTTTTCTTCGTGTTTCATCCTTAAATCAAATTTCTCTTGTAACAGGGAATGCTATGTATAAAAGAAACGACCTAGCTCGCTTTGTCCTTTCCCTCTCTCCACGGTCGAGCGGTTCGCGAGACGCTCTGTCTATTTTCTCACTCTCGCTCTTCCTAAATTGTATCTTTTCTCTCTAGCCGTAACGAATCTGTCACGAATTAAATTTTACGCGCCATAGAAGTTTCACATCAAAAATGATGGCAACATAATATATGTAGGTGTGTGTGCATATCCGTCTTTCTAGAATGCAGTAAACGTGTTCATATTAGCGTCGATCAATCATCGGGCGTGTGTTGTTGAGGGCACGTCACGGCCACCAGCCCAATATTAATGCAAGCACTAATCGATTCACGGTCAGGGATTGTTTATTTGAATTATTATACGTTTGTGGTTTAATGGTTTAATCTCTCATTCGCTGACAGTTTCCAATAGTACTTACTGAACCTTTATTTGAATCCATAGGCTCCTTAACATAATCGTTACGAAAACTTCCTTGATCGAATTTAATAGTTTTCGAGATCACACAAACCTCCTGAAGACTACAGTATAATGGAGCTTGTGAGCCCGCTCGGGTAGGTACCACCGATCTGTCTATTTCTGTCGCCAAGCAGTAATTGAATGAATTGAATTCGGTTTGAAGGGCGGTGCAGCCGTTATAACTATACTGAGACCTTAGAACTCATATCTCTAGGTGGGTGGCGGCATTTACGTTGTAGATGTCTATGGGCTCCGGTAACCACTTAACACCAGGTGGGCTGTGACCTCGTCCACCCATCTAAGCAATAAAAAAAATAAAAAACCCGCAATTGTTCACCGTTGTAATGGATCATGTTTTCATGATTCCGGAATAGCAACGGCTGGTGTCAACATCAACGGCCTGTATAGAACTCACCTTCGATTTGCCGACGATATCGCTAAGGTAATGGCTGTGACCTTGGAGGACCTCAGTAAAATGCTCAATGACCTCAGTAAGTATGCACATGGACAAAACGAAAATAATGTCGAATGTCCACATGGAGTGTCCACTGTAGAATAGATAAGAAGCTTTAGATAAGAAGCTTTACGCTCGCAGCTGTAGACGATTATGTCTACGTGGGACAAATTGTCTAACTTGGTAGGTCCAAATACATCAAAAACAGATCAATCGTTAAATCCAGCTAGGATCGGTAACACCCGGGAGGCTGCATAAAATATTTTCATCTCAAATACCACAGTATCTCAGTACGAAATTCTTCGACTAGTGTGTGTTGCCAATGATTACATACGGCAGTGAGCCGTGTTCACTTACAATGGGCCTTGTCGGAAGGCTTAAAGTTTGCAAAAGAAAAACAGGAATGAGGAGATTCGCAGAAGGACTAAGTTAACTGACATAGATCGAAGGATTGCAAGACTTAAGTGTCAGTAGAAAGCGCACATTGTTCGATTAAGAGATCGCCGTTGGGGTTGAAAAGTGCGCGATTGACCTGCGCGTGCCAGAAAACGCAGCGAACACGGCAGAAAAGGGTGGGGCAGTAAGGGTGGGGCTGCTGTTGTAACTATACTGAGACCTTAGAACTTATATCTCAAGGTGGGTGGCGCATTTATGTTGTAGATGTCTATCGGCTCCGGTAACCACTTAACACCAGGTGGGCTGTGAGCTCGTTCACCCGTCTAAGCAATAAAAAAAAAAGAAGTAGTCAGCAGTCAACCTCTGTGGGCTGATGATCATAACGTTAAACACAAAGCGCCATATAAATTAGCAGTTCATCTGACCATCGGGCACAATAAAATATGAAATTAAAATACAAATACTAATTCACAATAATAATAATAGTCGGAAAACAAAAAGCAACCGCTTCTTCCATACATTACTCAAGCGAGTACGGAATTACGAGCAATTACACGTGTGGACAGTAATCGCGCGTAATAAATTAAAATTACCACGGTAATTGCGTGTAATAATGGTAATAATTCGTAATTCAGCGACTCCGCCGTTGGATTCTTGGAATACTGTGTCTCTGTGATTCGTTTCGTAATAATAATGTTCTTAGAGCAATATTGTTTTGTTTGGAAGACTTATAACGTTTTCCTTAATTAAATGTGCTTACTTTAATTGTGATGTTCGTTTTAGACTTGACTAGTGGTCCCCGTAGTAGTCGAAATTCGACTATAATTAATTGAAATTATAACTTTGAACATTATTAAGATTCTATTGTCAAAGATTATTATATTAGATTATTGGAACTAGTTTCCTTATGGGACGATGCGGAGGGGTACCCTAACAGAGAAAAAACGTCCGTAGCGTAAGATTTTTTCTATTTAGTTTGTTATCAACAGATGTCGCAGCACGTAAGTTCAAAAATTCCTGAATCGCGGTAATGAGATGTTACACAGTTGATAGACGTTCTCGTATTTCTCTTGTTAAATTATACTGACCTGGCGTAGAGGATACCGTGATCATGTAGGCGGTTCCCCCAGGGCGAAGCTGCTCCATTGCACTGCGGAGTGGTTAGACCTTGCGATTATTTTTATTTTTATCAATAAAAAAATCGTAATGAAAATGTATACCCGAATAAAACTTAAAATTAATATTTTTATAATAAGGAACTTCATTCTTAACCGGTGTCCCACGACACCACATATCTTTTTCTATTCATAGATTTCGCCAAGACTACACTTTAGACAAATATTAATAAAGATAAACAAAATTTAATCTATTCTCAATTTGACCACAAACTAAGAAAAGTTTGAGAATAAGCAAATAGGATGCATGCGTGTGTGTGTCAAATACATGGTAGTTTGTGTAATGTTTTTTTATTGATTTAATTTATTTTTCATGCACTATTTAAAAACATATTAACATTCTGCACTCCTTCTCTATATTCTCTATAAGTTTGGGAAATTTTATACTTCTCCGCCGCGCAATTTTCGTAAAAAGGGGTCCAAAGTTTTTGCTTCACGTATTAATATATAGATAACGTATTTTGGAAATGACGACTTATCTCGATCGATCTTATCTCTCGATCAACTCGATCAGAAGGTTGCGTGTTCAAATAACGTCGGGGTCATCGGTTTAGAAATAACGACAAAGGGAAGCCATTTTACCAAGCGAGTGATATTGTTCGGTAGACCGACGGTCCGAATATTATTATTCGGAACTTGTATATATATGCAAGCTTATTTTGAACATGTTGTTAGTGCGATTCAGGCATCTTTTACTGGTGGTAGGACCTCTTGTGAGTACGCACGGGTAGGTACCACTACCCCGCCTATTTCTGCCGTGAAGCAGTAATGCGTTTCGGTTTGGAGGGTGGGGCAGCCGTTGTGACTGAGACCTTAGAACTTATATCTCAAGGTGGGTGGCGCATTTACGTCGTAGATGTCTATGGGCTCAAGTAACTACTTAACACCAGGTGGGTTGTGAGCTCGTCCACCCAACTAAGAAAAAAAAAAAGAGGACGGTGACCGGAATTTTTCTCATGAGCTTATACCTGATATATCAGTTCACTTTTGTTTGTGTGCAGCATCAAAAGCAAAAGGTATGTGTTTTATTGAAAGCATTTTCTACTATCGTCTTCTTAGCCATCCGTGTTCATTTCTGAGAACAATTCCAAAACCCTGTATACATATGCAGAATTAATTTTATTAGTATAGACAAGTTTTAGATCAGCCAAACCAGTTTTAAGGTAAGTAATTTTGCAAAATAAATGTGTGCAGTTCACACGCGGCAGAAGTCAGTCAGTCAGAAGTCTTCTCTTCTCTCGAAGGCTAAATCCAATAAATGTTTAGGTTTGTCTTTGCTTTTCGAGGGTCATTTTCGTTTCATCGATTCTTAAATAATTTATTTCCATGTCGCCATTTAATTTGTTTTGTAATTGAATTCCTCATTTTCTTAACTTCCGCTTTTCCCCTTAATGATTCAAAAACTATTATCCATATCCATAAAACATTTAAAACGATGTAAAGAGCACGGTGATCGGACTTTATTATTATGAAAAGGTCGAGACCGCGGTCTCATAAATGCTTCCAGACCTACAATAGTGCGACTAGATTAATGTACCAGGGCTTGCAAACTATTTCATTCAATGTAGAATTAGAAATACTAGAAGCGTCCCAACGATATTGATTTTATAGAATTAATGCGTCGCAAACTTCGAGACTATAAGTTCAATATTCAAATAGCCACGAATTTATCTTTCTGATATACAAAACGAGGTGCATCTAGATATGGTTTGTCTATCTCTGCCGCGATAGGACAATTGAACCATATTATTATAGTCCTTGATGGGCAGATAATATGACGGTCCTTCTGCTATTTAATTCATGCTGGCCCATAAGCCTCTATCACCACCACCCACCCTTAAACATTTTGTCATGCCATTGACCGAAACTTCAAACAGCATAATATATGCTTGGGGTCGACATTTCGCTTGGGGTCGACATTTCGAGCGATGTCCAGTTTCGGAGTCATTTGGAAGGAAAAGCCAAGTTGGCATCCAAAATGCTGGGAGTCCTCAACAGAGCCAAGCGGTACTTCACACCTGGACAAAGACTTTTGCTCTATAAAGCACAAGTCCGGCCTCGCGTGGAGTACTGCTCCTATCTCTGGGCCGGGGCTCCCAAATACCAGCTTTTTCCATTTGACTCCATACAGAAGAGAGCCGTTCGGATTGACGATAATCCCATTCTCACGGATCGTTTGGAGCCGCTGGGTCTGCGGAGGGACTTCGGTTCCCTCTGTATTTTGTACCGCATGTTCCATGGGGAGTGCGCTGAGGAATTGTTCGAGATGATACCAACGTCTCGTTTTTACCATCGCACCGCCCGCCACCGGAGTAGAGTCCATCCATACTACCTGGAGCCACTGCGGTCATCCACAGTGCGTTTCCAGAGATCTTTTTTGCCACGTACCATCCGGCTATGGAATGAGCTCCCCTCCACGGTGTTTCCCGAGCGCTATGACATGTCCTTCTTCAAACGAGGCTTGTGGAGAGTATTAAGCGGTAGGCAGCGGCTTGGCTCTGCCCTTGGCATTGCTGAAGTCCATGGGCGACGGTAACCACTCACCATCGGGTGGGCCGTATGCTAATCTGCCTACAAAGGCAATAAAAAAAAAAAAAATATGCAATTTAAAATTTAAATAAATAAATTTGTGGCGGAAAACCACTGAATGTTAGTACATAAATAAGCAAGCTCATAATAAAATTTACATTTTTCTTTTATTGTTTTTTGTTTTCTTTTATATGACATTCCTTATGAATACTGTTAATATAGCATATAATTCAAATTTCGTGCATAGTTGATTTTAGTACTTACACCAAGTCTTAGCTATTGAAAATCTTTAGATTTCCTTTAAGGCGGTATGTGGAGAAATTAGCGAGTAGAAAATAATTTGTCACCTAAAATTACTTATATATTAAGATGTTGCGCATCTTGAGTTTATGTGTCCAGGGCTCTGAGCCGGTCCGGTTAGGCGGGCACCATTCATACCTCCGAGACGGACAATAAGCACGGTTACCGGTAAATAAAATTAAACCCGACTAAGCTCTCTCTGGTCGCTTTATTTAATATCATTAGTAATTGTTAGCCTCGCAGATGCAATTTATTTTAAAGATACAATTCTTTTTTCATATACATCAATGTATCTTAAATATCAAATTGTTTGTGGAAATTTATTTGAAAATTTAAAACGTAGCATTAATATAAAATGAAATATAGCAAAATCTATATGAGACTCTTCGTTCACTGACCCGATGCAAACGATTCAATTATTCATACAGTTTTCAAACAACAGTAAAACATAGCCATTGACGTAATCAAACGAACGAACCTCTTAGCTATAAAAACAAACAGTGCTAAGCGGTAATCTATTTTCCTTGTATTTTCCCAATTTAAGCCGTGATCGTCGGGCGGGCATCGAACCTGTAATCCCTGCGGTGGTAATCCGTTTCGGTTCCGCACGGAGCCGTGAAGATATAAATCAGTACCGGAATTAGTCGGCCGATAATGTCCCACGGGTGCTTAGGGCTGTTGAATGTAAGTTACTGTTAAAGTAACATAAAGAACATGGCTTAATCGTGTACAATAAGGCCCACAGCCTATTCGGTGCTAAGCGCCTTTGAAGCCCATGAACCAAATACCGAAGGCAACCTCATGGCATCAGGATGATGTTTTAATGTCATCGAAATATTTTTTAAATTTTAAAGTATGTACAGGCGTCATCATGTTATCACTTAGCTGATATCTATGTAGAATTGGGATCGTGGCACATAAAATTAAATTATTTCAATCTGGCACTTTTAGGTACTCCTTTTTTTAAATCTTCTACAGTACCTATAATCATTCAAAATTAATTGACACCTTTTTACGCCTTGCTCATTTCATTGTCTTCCTTTTCTCTGTCATTCTCTTCTTCGTTTCTTACCGTTTTCTCTCACTTACATCTTAACACTCTGCTCCACACTAATTTCATACGTTCCGTTCTTACCAATTCTACATCTACATACGGTGATTGTTTATCATCGGGCTGGTTGAAAAAGTTGCGGGTGTAAAGAGGATTAGTGAAAACGATAAAAGTCTCACAAATCTATCTAGCAAACAGCTTGGATGAGCATGTGGTTGTGTCGCTGTGTGTGCGTAAAAGACAAGAGAAATTAGTAGTGACATTTTTTCTCGTGTTGCTCTTCAGCTGTAGAGTGTGCAATACTTGCTGCTGTCAAATTCTGCTTTAAAACTGGACCGCAGGGTTGTATGAAAGATAGATACAAAAGTTAAATCCCTGAATATACAAAGTACAAATAATCTGTAGAAGATCTTGTGAATCTTGTGATCCTTGGCTATTCTGTAAATTCTTATAAATATAATACAAACGCGTCGGGCTGTAAAGAAAATTAATTGATTTTTTTAATCGTCTTACGTTCAACCCTATTTAAAAGACAATCGCTTAGTGAGCCGGCAGCCAATCGAAGCGGTCGGTAATGACGCGTTAACACCGACACTCGTTAGCAGTCGATGTTTCTCTTCTGCTATTCTTTTATTGATGAGATTCGAACTAAAAGCTTTTTAATTATTTACGTTAAACTCATATAACTGTCGATAGATGGCGTTGTTCTGATCTAATTTATTAATTTATTATACCATAATTATTACTTTTGTACCCACTTGTAACTAAGAAAGTTGGTTGAAAATTTAAATTGAATTCAAACAGGACCGTGTTTTGTAGTTGCCGACGATGTTCTAAAATGAGCCTTGCAGAAGCAAAGTTTGTTAATGAAATGCGATTTAGAAAAAATGTAGTCGTCTTTTTAAGTAAATTTGATTAAACTATTGTCAAATCAGAGCTAAGGAATACGAATTTCTAAGCAATTTTCTGCACTAAGTGATAATAATAAATCAATTTTTATTCAATAAATATCCGTACACTAAAGAAATGTTAAGAACTTTATCAAAAGGAAACAGGCGTGTCCCGAATGACTTACCGGACATCATTTTTTATTCTGTACGAAATCCCGTTTTGCAAATTGAATCTTATGGGATCAACGAATGACATTTATACTGTACGATTTTGCAGTCACACGATCGTGACACGTTACGATTTTACTAATTATATTTGATGTTCGTTTATCGTGAATGTGAAATACTGGTGGCCCGGAGACCTTTCCTTAGGCACCTAAGGAAAGGTCTCCGGGCCACCAGTAAAACTTCTTTTAAAAAATAAAGCATTATAATAGTTGTAAGAGATAGCACAAAGCGGGCGTATTTTCAGTTCATCGCCTCGAGCATCGAAATATTTCAGAACAGCGTTTTTCCTTATTTTCTTTACTCTGATTTTCATCAAATACTTCCATTTTGGTCGTACGTGATTTTTAAGGATTACATAAATCATTGTCATTGACATAGCAGTATATTCGTATTTCACAATTTTATCAACCGCCATGCGTCTATTGACTTATTAATTCCACGCTTAATTTTCATGACCTCGTAGGTTTTCTAATTTCTCGTATACTCGAAAGCTTACGTGGTAAAGTTACGATGTAATTTTTTTTATAAGCTTTCGGCATTTGCCAACTAACTAAGCTATTATTTTGGGCTAGACAGAAAAATCGTACACACTAAATTCTAGAGGTATCAGGGTAACTAATTGCTCAACTAAAGAGGCGATCATTGATTAATCATTACATAAATTACTATTCGCCGATGTTAGGCGACGGGTAACAGAAAAAAACAATTGTTGACTTCCGTCAGCGTCGTATCAAAAAATCGAAGGGTGTAAAGGTACAGATAAAATTACCTTTTTATCTAACCTCTTTGCGAAGTCGATCATAACACGAACTACGAACTGCATTCTAGACGAAGAATAGTTGAAATGCCACGGATTTACGTATCAAGGAAAACTTTCTTTGTTAAAATACTGTAGGCTCCGTGATTTCCAGGAAGAATTACCTCAAGCTATGCGTGGTTTTTTCAAAGAGATTTTTTTTTTTGTGAGAAGAATTTGATAGTGTTATCAACTAGTAGCAACGCGCAAACCAGCCCTTCTTTATTGTTATAAACACGTATGACTGTATATAATATATTGTACTAAATTAATTAAAATTACGTTGCAATTTTTTTTACGTAAAAGTAATAGTCTCAATAATCTAAGTTTTATTTAAGTATTGTTACATATAAGTATTGTTATTTAATACTGGTGGTAGGACCTTTTATGAGTCCGCACGGATAGGTACCACCACCTCGCCTATGTCTGCCGTGAAGCAGTAATGCGTTTCGGTTTGCAAGGTGGGGCAGCCGTTGTAACTATACTGAGACCTTAGAACTTATATCTCAAGAAGGGTGGCGCATTTACGTTGTAGATGTCTATGGGCTCCAGTAACCACTTAACACTTGGTGGGCTGTGAGCTCGTCAACCCATCTAAGCAATAAAAAAAATATTACCGGTAGTTAGCAGTCGGTGTCAACGAAAACTGTAAATTAAACGAAGCGCCTCAAATTATATATTGTTAAAAATAGAACCAAGATTGTGTCACAAACTAGTTTTAGGTAGCTCATAACTCCTTGAGTGACTCGGAGGGACACTTTGCCAGAGTACTTGGAACGTTAGGGGGTGATAAAACTCTCATAAAAACGTAATACTCATTTATACGTAAAATGAGGTTAGTTCATATTTTATTATTGTAGGCTATGAAAGTCTATGACGTAAAAAATATATGACGCGATGTCGGGGAGCAAGCACAAATTTCTCTAAATACATGTAAAGAAAAACCTCTATAGCTTTAAAAAGATTTTTCTTGGACTGGTTCACTCACCTGTCATTCAGTGAAGAGAGTGATTCAGTCTTGCATAGTTTAAATAATAATATTGCTAATATTAATTTAACTAGAGATTGGGGACTTTAAATGTTGTTTTCTTATTTATATTACAGAAAACGCAATTAAGTCTTTCATTGTATTCATTCAATCAGTGCCGACCCCACCTAGTGGGATAAGGTCGAGACGAAGAAGAGAGAGATTGTATTCATTAATTCTGGAGTACTTAATTTTATTCATTACATACGTACTTGAAGTTTGTTCTCAAATTACCCTCACAACGAAGTTATAAAATCGGGTATTGGGAATAACACAAATTTTTATGTTATGCTATGCAAGAAAATACTAATTATAAATCAAATCATCAATACTTCTGTTGAGTCTGTTCGAATTTCGTCTTTCTTGACGCTCTTACATCTTATACTTTAAATTTTGGGGTCAAAGCCTCATTTGTATTTGATTAACTGGCTTTCACTAGCTTTAGAGCCAAAACGTACTCCTACGAATGCTTAATCACACAGGCAGATGAGATGGTGACTTTATTACTTTCGGCCAATATTTTAAAATGACATAGTCTACAATACAATTTCTTTTTTTGGTTCAATTTACAATTAAAGCGTGTTTTTAGTTTTGAAATGTACTTAATTTGAGTTAAATACATAACAGCGTCTTGCGTGTGGGAGTACTTTAGCTAATTTAGTTTTAGAAGTTAAAATCACGTTAAAACAGTTCTAACTGAATTTACACTATGTATATAATTATTCTCATCGATTTAGACATTGGGATGGATTAGTGTGGATTAGATTTCCATTCTAACTCTTAAAGTAGTTAAAACTGATATCGGCAGTCATAAGTATGTAGTAACTTATTCACGTTCCCGGTATGAGATTACAAAAAAATAAACTATGTAAGTTTATTCCGAATGTTCAAAACACTTGGTTAAAGCCATTTAATAATACAATTGCATTACTAAATCAATACGGGAATAATATCAATAATTTTGCTATAACACAAAAGAAATGTTTATATTAAACATGGCGATTACATCGTATGTTATAAACGGAGTGTTTCAGCGGCACCTGTTACAGAGGCCGTACTCGGATGCTCACTGATTGGGGGCAATTTGATAAATAAGTTCATTATAAATAATAATTGAATAATCGAAGTCGTCTTGGTCTAAAGGGTAAGACGTTCGGTGCATTTGTGCTGAGCGATGCACCGGTGCTCGAATCCCAGGCGGGTACCAATTCTTCTAATGAAATACGTACTCAACAAATGTTCACGATTGACTTCCACGGTGAAGGGATAGCATCGTATAATAAAAATCAAACCCGCAAAATTATAATTTGCGTAATTACTGGTGGTAGGACCTCTTGTGAGTACGCACGGGTAGGTACCACCACACTGCCTATTTCTGCCGGGAAGCAGTAATGCGTTTCAGTTTGAAGGGTGGGGCAGCCGTTGTAACTATACTTGAGACCTTAGACCTTATATCTCAAGGTGGGCGGCGCATTTACGTCGTAGATATCTATGGGCTTCAATAACCACTTAACACCAGGTGGACTGTGAACTCGTCTACCCAAATAAGCAATAAAAAAATAAATAAAAAAATTAACACTTTCAATAAAATATACTAGTTTCTTCATTAGTAGAGTGGAATCATTAGCAGTAGAAACAGGCCGGATTGTGGTACCTTCTCGTGCTCCTGGAAATACGGACTGCTCTCAGTTAATTAGGTTCTCAGGCAATACCAGGAGTAATTCCTAGTTGTTATCTACTTGTTGTTGTTATTTATGTTCGAAGAGAGACATGCTTGATCAGATTCTCTAAGTATCTCTGGGTACGCAATAATTTTAGACATTTATAATAATAAGCCTTTTTATGTCTGGTTATCCAATCTTAGGTGAATTATAATATTACATTAAACAGCAAATATGAATTTTGTTAGTAATTTAGCTTAAATTATGTTGGTAATATAAGACATTATTTTTATTAGGTATAGAAGTTAATTTTAGACATTATTAGAAATAAATTCTACTACATTGGACGGTTATGCCGTGTTAAAATGGAAACGACACGGGCATCTGGGCCAACTTACCGTGTATCATAAATTACAAAATTACCCACCATATTTACTTGACCCCCCGACCCGGCCTGATTACGTCCACGCCGCGTTCCTGTTTGCTAATGTCAGGTGAATTAATTGTTTTAGAATTAATTAAAATTATTTCGTAATTTCCCCATTGAAATACAAAGTTAGTGTACACAATATAGAGCTTGCAGCGACGGCTGTGCTCCCATAAAGCGATGGAAATGTTTGCTTGGGGGGTTCGCTTCGAGGGTAAGCAAAGCAAATTATTAGATTAATTAATATTGTCGATTCCTTTTGAACACTAAAGTGAGATGTAATAAAAAAGATTAAAGATTTCTATTAAAGTGTGGTTGCTGATAATGTTTTGTACAAATATTGAAATAAGGGCAGTGTATCAACTGTTATGAGACTTAAGGCCCTACTGGTGGTAGGACCTCTTGCGAGTCCGCGCGGGTAGGTAGCACCACCCCGCCTATTTCTGCCGTGAAGCAGTAATGCATTTCGGTTTGAAGGGTGGGGCAGCCGTTGTAACTATACTTGAGACCTTAAAACTTATATCTCAAGATGCGTGGCGCATTTACGTCGTAGATGTCTATGGGTTCCAGTAACTACTAAACACCAGGTGGGTTGTGAGCTCGTCCACCCATGTAAGCAATAACAAAAAAATAAAAAATACAATAGCTGGAGGAACATAATCACGAAGACCGTTCATGGCGGTCGCAGTCCTGAGTCATGAGGGTCCGATCAAGAAGAAGATAGTAGATACGTTCTAAACATTTAGAGGCTATTACGGATTTAGTTGTAGTAGCATGAGTCATGGGGAACTGCGGTCCCAGGTTATGACGCAAGGGGATCCACCAAGGATGCGTGTAGCCCATCCTATATGGATTTCAAATAGCTCGCCAACCTAGAAGACTTTGAAGACGCTTACGACGAAAAAGCTTAGATTCGGCGGGGGAGCAAGGTCAAGAATTAAGATTTGGCAACGAAGCCTTGATAAAAACTTAACTCATCACTCATCCTCATCTACCTCTGCTGTTAAGCGATCTAGATGTAGAGACCTTGGAGTTACTGACGCTCAATACGATTTTGTAATTGAAAATCATATTGGCGAAACCGTTTGCTTATGTACTAGATAACAACCCTAAAGCACTTTGTGGAAAGCTATTAATAGGAAACAAGCTTACAAAATGCCTCGGTATATTTTACCAATACTCTACCATAATATTTGAGCGAAGAATCGTTACGTAGGTGTGATATTCTTATTATATTTTTCTGTTCGCATTACACGGTAATATTTTCTCGTTGTCGGGAATAACAAGATGACTTGTACGTTTTGATCATAATCCGGAATGCTGTATGTATAGACTATGATTTTAATAATTATCCCTATCGACGCTTGAAAGGCAACTTGACTAAGCGACAATGCGTGAACTTTTCAGTAGACTAATTTAAAGTTGAAATACCTGAAAAAATATATATTTTAACGAATCTAGCTGTAGGATTGAAATGATTTTAATAGACCTAGAAATATATTTTTTTTGCGCATCGAATAGGGTTATTGCCTATCATTTATTTATAAAGCAGATATTATCGCTTAGTCATGTTTGCCTTTCAAGCGACGCTATATTTTATAATACTCGATAATTTTTATTCATCGTCGTCAAAGGCAGATAATCTAAAGCCCATAATCTAAAGTGGTCAACGTTCTTATGGAGATCGTTAAAGGGATACAACTAAGTTCCCGCTAACGTATCTATATATTAATACGTGAAGCAAAAACTTTGTATCCCTTTTTACGAAAATTACGCGGACGGAGGAGTATGAAATTTTCCACACTTATAGAGAATATAGAGAAGAAGTGCACAATGCTAATTTTTTCTTTAGAATAATGCATAAAAGATACTTTAAATCAATAAAGAAAACATTACACACACTACATACCATGTATTTGACGCACACACGCATGCATACTATTTATTGTCTAACTTTTATTCTTGACGTCTGTTGTCAAATTGAGAATAGATTAAATATTGTTTGTCTTTATTAATATTTTTTATAGTGTAGTCTTGGCGAAGTTTTTGAATATAAAAGTATAAAATACAATCATAATAGTGTACAAACTTACAATTTCAATTAATTATAGTCGAATTTCGACTACTGCGGGACCTCTAGTATTCCTAATTCTGCAGCGAATCAGTCAAGGTTTCCCGTCTTTCATCATTGCACAATATAATTTGACTTAGACTTCATATTTCTAAGTGGTTAACAGCATTCACATTGCTTATAGGGTCCAGTACTACTTTAAATCAATTGCCTCGTAAGCTCGTCCACACGTGAAATGCCTTAGTTAGTTTAGCCCACGGACACCACTACGTGATTTCTTCCACTCACCCTAAAATATGAAGTCAAATTGTTATACGTCTTCAGATTTTCGGTTCAAGCTTCAATTATATATTTTTTCTTTTTTTTATTGCTTAGATGGGTGGATGAGCTCACAGCTCACCTAGTTTTAAGTAGTTACTGGAGCCCATAGACATATACAACGTAAATGCGCCACCCACCTTGAGATATAAGTTGTAAGTTCTCAAGTATAGTTACAACGTCTGCCCTACGCTTCAAACCGAAACGCATTATTGCTTTACAGCAGAAATAGACAGAGTGGTGTACCTTCCCGCGCGAACTCACTAGAGATCCTATTGCCATATTTTTATTTGGAGAATCTAAAGTCAGGGCTATAGATAGCGTTCTAAGTGCTCGCGAAAGTATTGAATGGTGTTTACTCTATAACTGTCCTTTTCGAATCTTTAGCTCGTTAGTTACAGCTCAGATCAATACCAGAGCTTGCTGAGAAATATATAATATATAAATTGGATAAATATCTAAGTTTAGTTACTGTACTCTATATAAATGTATTATCTATGGTACTATACGGATTGTTTGGGTAACGACCGATATGCCCAAGTGTCAATGTCAAATATTATTTTTTTTTTTTTTTATATCCTTTAATTAGAGTTTTAAATCGTTTATGTGAACAAGGAATGAATTTTAGGGCCTAAAGTAACCAGAAAAAATTAATCCGAATTTAAATATAGACGCTTTCGTTTTAGTATTATAAAATACTTACCTGAATACCTAATGGAAAGCAAGGTCAGATGCTGTTTGTTGCTAGGACAGTTTTATTTTCAATTATGATTACATTGTGTGCATTGTGGATTAAGATAAGGTTTAATAAAAAAAAGGTAACACGTACATATTTCGTAAGTACTGTAGATAGTAAACAAATTTCTATTTTAAAAAAATATCTAAATATTTTACAACATTAAAAGGATTGCGAGAATTAACAATAAAATCACATTATGCACAAATTATTTTTTATGGTAATGTTATTTTATTTATTTATTTATAACTTCATATACTAGAAAGTATAAAGGCGGACTTAATGCCATAGGCATTCTCTAACAGTCTACCTTAGGGTAGTGCAGAGATGAAGCTTGGTAGGTGTAGTGTAAAGGTGATAATTACTTAAACATATGTGTATATATAACATACATAATATTTATAGATACAAATACTCGTACTTAAACAAATACATAGACATAAATATATAGATATACATAAATATATACATATACATATCATAAATATATACATATAAAAACATATATAAACAAATATTATTCGTGCGGGCCAACCTAAATAAATGTGTGTGATAAGTTTAGCATCAGCCAACCCAGTCTGTGAATTTCATCAAAACAAGCTCCCGTTTTTGCGCTTGAAATCTCACACAAAATTTTTACTGATGGAAGGATCTCGTGTGAGTCCGGGTAGGCACCATCTATTTCTGCCGTGAACCAGTAATGCGTTTCGGTTTGAAGGGAAGAGTAGCCGTAGTAACTATATTGATACCTTAGAACTTATGTCTCAAGGTGGGTGGCGCATTTACGTTGTAAATGTCCATGGGCTCCAGTAACCGCTTAGCACCAGGTGGCCTGTGAGCTCGTCCATCCATCTGAGCAATAAAAAGTAAAAAAAACTTATTGCCACAATGAAGTGGATAGCTCAGATTTATAACAGTTTATGATAGTTCTTAAGGGCCAAGAGCACTGGAGGGCTTCGTACTCTGAATGCTATGCTATAGTTTTATAGACTCTAGCGGGAAGTGTGAAATTTCGCCTACTCACTAACGGAACGATAAGGTGCTTGTTGTACTGCGAGAGATTTACGATAGACTATCGTCATGTATATAACATTAAAACCTTTTTGGTTGGCAAACCATTGGTAGTTTTGTTTCGTATTTATTACTACTCCTTTTTTATTTTTTTTATTGCTTATCTGAACTATGACCTATAAGCTATGGCTATAAGCTATAAGCTGTGGCTATGAGCTCCTCCACCCATCTGGGTGGACGAGCTCATAGCCCACCTGGTTCTTAAGCGGTTACTGGAGCCCATAGACATCTACAACGTAAATGCGCTACCCACCTTGAGATATAAGTTCTAAAGTCTCAGTATAGTTACAACGGCTGCCCCACCCTTCAAACCAAAACGCATTACTGCTTCACGGCAGAAATAGGCAGGGTGGTGGTACCCATCCGTGCGGACTCACAAGAGGTCGTACCACCAGTAAAAACTGACTGACATATATAGGTTTAAAAATATACATATATAGATAATAAACATCCAGACAGAGAACAACCAAACCTTTTTATTATGTTTATTAATCGAACCCACGACCCTCAGCGCAACAGTTAGGGTTGTAACTATTGCACCACAGTCAGTCAGAACTCTACATTTAAATTTAAATCTAAACTCTAATAGTTTAGCGTCGCCTTAAACAGTCTCACACATCGAAACCACGTATTTACGCTGGCGTTAGAACAACAATACGTGATTAAAATGTGCGTGCGTGGCTCCGTACAAAGCACAAGATTACACTGCGTCGTATTGTGAAGGCTCGTGTTTTGATTGGTGCACGTTTGTACTCCCGATTGACAGGTGACGAAGCTTCGGGCATATGTCGTATTTTATGTTCGTCAATTAAGCAATGCTAACGAGATATTTTATTATTACTAGAGGTCCCGCAGTAGTCGAAATTCGACTATAATTAATTGGAATTGTAAGTTTGTACACTATTATGATTGTATTTTATACTTTTATAATCACAAATTTCGTCAAGACTACACTATAAAAAATATGAACAAAGACAAACAATATTTAATCTCAATTTGACAACAGTGTATAATCTATGTTGACAACAGACGTCAAGAACAAAAGTTTGACAATAAATAGTATGCATGCGTGTGTGCGTCTAATATATGGTATGTAGTGTGTGTAATGTTTTCTTTATTGATTTAATGTATATTTTATGCATTATTTTAAAAAAATATTACCATTGTACACTTCTTTTCCATATTCTCTATTATTGTGGAAAATTTCATACTCCTCCGTCCGCGCAATTTTCGTAAAAAGGGATACA
The DNA here is from genome assembly GCF_030269925.1 of Bombyx mori. NCBI lineage: Eukaryota > Metazoa > Arthropoda > Insecta > Lepidoptera > Bombycidae > Bombyx > Bombyx mori. The sequence continues at coordinate 6,698,776 of NC_085117.1, read as the reverse complement.
AAGTTTTTGCTTCACGTATTAATATATAGATTGCTCCCCGTTTCGTGGCGTAGGTGTTGTTGGATGATGAAACTGAATTTTGCTTCTATAGAAATCTTTACATAGCTTAAAATGAAGTCGCTTTCGCTGTCTGATCGTTTAGATCTTTTAAATGGTTCAACGGATTTTAATGCAGTTTAAGAGAAAGGTTTTTGAAGTTATACTTCTTTAGGCACGTTATGAAAAATTGATGAGAGTGAAATTTTACGAAGCGCGCGCACCGTGACACAAAATTAACAGAATGAAGTTGCCCACTAAATCGCTCATTACAGTACGACCGACGTAACTTGGCGAGTCTGAATATAGGCGCAGGTGAACTTTCGCGCATGTACACTCTTAAAAAAAGTGTCATTAGCATTCATTTTTTAGTAATTTAAATAACAAAATTATTATTTAATATAATTCATACTAAATATTATTATTATTAAATTATTAACGTTAAATATTTATTATTAATAATTTAATATTTGAAAAAAAAAAGAAATAAATTTAATAAAAATAAAGTATAACTTTTTACGCGCGTACATAAGTACACGCACCCTTTTTTTTAAGTATAATAAATATATTTCATACTACACAAAAGCCGAAAATTCTGCATTGCACCCCCGTGAAGACGGAGCGGGTCGCTAGTATAGAATAAGTAATGTTTGTAACGTTATTTATTCGCTAAAACGTCGCGCTATATTAAACTATTTATAAATTTGCAAGTATATTGACAAGGATGTTTGACTTTGGTTACTGAATTCGATTTTCTCGAAAAAAAGGCGGTGGCATTTCGCGTATTCCCAGAGAAGACTTCGAAATTATCTTCCATAGTGCTCGTAATGGTTTTACTCACGATTTTATCAGCTTGAAATATGCAGGGTAGAACAGCTGATACTATACAATTGAAACTTAGACCTCATGTCTCAAGATATATGACTTCATTTGCAAAGCTAATCCATGATCTTATCCATTCATCTAAGCAATAAAAAATGATATCCCACAAGCTTATGTCGTACAAATTCTAGTTTTCATCAATTTTTCAGCCGTCCAACCCTATCTATACTAATATTATAAAGAGGAAAGATTTGTTTGTTTGTTTGTTTCGAATAGGCTCCGAAACTACTGGACCGATTTGAAAAATTCTTTTTCCATTAGAAGCCGACATTGTCCCTGATGAACATAGGCTACTTTTTTTTTTTTCATGTGTGTTTTAATGTTTCCGAAGCGAAGCGAGGGCGGGTCGCTAGTGGATGATAAAATGATGGTGATAACATGGCTCTAATATACGTGCGGAGATCTCGAAGTTAGTAGACAGAGCTTATGCAGCAATTTGAATTAAAAAGTAAGTTAGGTTAGGTAGGTAAAAAATGTAGGTAAGTCAAATAAGATGACATACTCGTACATTGTGATAGGTTGATATTAGGTATAGATAATAAATACTCTTAATAATCCATTAAGTCTCAATTAATACATTAAGTGATTCAAACAAACATATTTTCGCAGTCTTTTTAAATTGTTTTTGTTGCTTAGATGGATGGACGAGCTCACAGTCCACCTGATGTTAAGTGGTTACTGGAGCCCATAGACATCTACAACGTAAATGCGACACCCACCTTGAGATAATAATATAAGTTCTAAGGTCTCAAGGTTAGTTACAAAGGCTGCCCCATCCTTCAAACCGAAACGCATTACTGCTTCACGGCAGAAATAGGCAGGGTGGTGGTACCCACCCGCGCGGACTTACAAGAGGTCCTACCACCAGTAAAAAGTTAGTTTTGTACGATATGATTTTTCTCTTCTCAAAAGTGTAAACTTATATAAATTTTAATGCATGTGCTATTCCGCTTTCCTAGAAGAGTGTGTGTGTGTGCGTGTGTGTACGAAGTTATTTATTTGACATGTGCTCAAAAGCGGTCAGCAGATTTTGGAGTGTAGGCGTGTAATAATAATTTAAAAACCGCTCCCACATCAACATATTTGTGTAGTAGTATTAAATCAATTAGCAAATTACCGTAGAGCGATTTATCTGGTCAGTAGCGGGTGTACATCTTGCCTTGTATGAGGAAATTTCAATCTTGCATTCCGATCGCCTTTCGCGAAGCATTCCTACCTTTATTACAATCTTGCCATCAGTTACAAAAATATCATTATTAAAAAGAAATAATATATTAAAATTAACGTAGAATTTTTTTACAAAAACAATAATGCACCTTTAGGTTTTGTAATTGTTACATCTGACAGTTAGACTTTTTTTTTTACGATGAGAATTTGAATGAGATTTTTAAGCGAAGATTTATATTACGTCTTTACATTCGGTTCTAATATGAGGAATTATAAGAAGATGATTAGTTTACAACTTTAATCAATTGTGACGAAATTAAATGGCACGAGATGAGATGGGACGATGACCGACGAGATGTCCAGTAAATAACTAATGGTTATTTACTGGAATTTTTTCAGTGGACATTTTGGAAGATCTCGGGATCTTCGTCCAATAGCCCTGTTTCATTTTTCTACAATTGTTCACTTTTACAGATGTTAAACAGTTATCAAGTTCTCCGATTCCCTTCACGAAGCCAAGGATTGCAGTACTCGTCGTTATGGATCCATCAGATCCAATAACTCTTGTACTAGACGCCTTCAGCTCTAATGCTAGAAGCAGGATTAGATACCCCAGTAGCCGTACTCGTCGATCTCGACAAAGAATTCGAGGAGTAACTTAACCCATGCATCAGCCCGTTGAGTTCCTCGCCGGATCTTCTCAGCGGAAACAACACTTACTTGCATTATACACAACACACCATAGATAATAATAGACTGACTTGGTGGCGTAGCAGTTAGCGCCCCTGTTTCCATTCCCGCATAGGGCAATCATTCCGTGTTAAACAGGTTTGTTTGCTCTTTGTTTGGGTGTTTATAACCTACAAATGTACATATGTAAAGAAAAAAAAAGATGTGTGGTGTCGTGGGACACCGGATAGGAACGAAGTTCCTTATTATGAAAATATTAATTTAAGTTCTATGCGAGGTACAAAGAAAATAAAACTGGAAGTTTCGCAACAACCCACGGTAATTCGGTAACGTGCGAACTTATTGTGGTACACTTCATTCACGGTTGTTTGCATAAGAGTTAGTGTATTGCGCAAACGAACAAGCTGAGATCGTGGTCAATGAATGATAAAAAATATTTTATTTTTTGTGCGTTATTACAAAGTTAAGTCGTACACTGTGTGCATTACTAATAAAAATCTTACGTTACGGACGTTTTTCCCGGTCGGGGTACCCCTCCGCATCGTCCCATAAGGAACTTCGTTCCAAAACCTTTATCATTTAAAACTCTTTAGTTTTTAAAAAGGATTTTTCTTCAGCGTCGTTCAGTATCACGAAGTGAAGTCTGTCATTCAGTAAAAAGAGAGTTCAGTTTTGGATAATACATAATATATTAATACTATTTAAAATATTAATTTAAAAACAGATTTAAAGGCTTTAAATGTTGTTTGTTTTCTTATTACATGACAGAAAAGAGAATTAAGTCTTTTATTGTTTATTCATTCTGAAATATTCCAAATCATTACATTTAAGTAGTTAAACATATATAATAATATGTTTTTCTGTCTCTGGTACCCATAACATAGGTAATCCTAAATCGGAGCCGGATGTACATGCGTGATTTGCTCCCAGTTATTAATATTATTTATTTAACACTAGCGACCAGCCCTCGCTTCGCTTCGGAAACATTAAAACACACAGGAAACCAAAAAAAAAAAATAAAAAAAAAATTAAAAAAAGTAGCCTATGTTCATCAGGGACAATGTCGACTTCTAATGGAAAAAGAATTTTTCAAATCGGTCCAGTAGTTTCGGAGCCTATTCGAAACAAAAAAACAAACAAATCTTTCCTCTTTATAATATTAGTATAGATATAGACAACACGCTATAGTTTCGACAACGCTAAACTTTCACACTTGGAATGCAATGATAACTTTGAAAAAACCTTCTCAAAACAAAAGCCAAACGCCCCTTTCGATACAAAAGGAGATACCATAAAACAAATGTAATACGCTGTCGGCACACGGGCAGCGCCGCTATGATTTCCCAGAGGAACGCGGAGGTGTGATAAGTAGCACGAACATCATTTTTCTTTTAAGATGTGTTATTTTTTCTCGGCCAAACGAATGGCCAACGAGGCATTATGTTTTCTTCGATGTACATACATATCTGTTTAATCTAGTGTTTTTACTGTTACTAGTGGTCGAAATTCGACTATAATCAATCAAAATTATAAGTTTATACACTATTATGCTTCTATTGTCAAATGCTTCTACGAGTATAGTCACAGATTTCACCAAGACTGCACTTTAGACAAATATTAATAAAGACAAAAATATTTAATCTATTCTCAATTTGACTACAAACTATAAGCAATAAGAAAACTTTGATAATAAACAAATAGTACGCATGCGTGTGTGTGTCAAATACACGGTAGTGTATGTCATGTTTTCTTTATTGATTTAATGTATCTTATATGCTTTTTTTTTTTAAATATTAGCGTTGTGCACTCCTTCTCTATATTCTCTATAAGTGCGGGAAATTTCATACTCCTCCGTCCGCGCAATTTTCGTAAAAAGGGGTACAAAGTTTTTGCTTCACGTATTAATATATAGATTAAATGTATGTATAATACTATTTTCATGGCTACGGACGTAATTTCAATATGTGCCTAGTGTAATGACAATAGTAAATGCGAGATTGTATCGTAAAAAGTACTTTTAATTATGTTTATGACTCGCGTAAAACGAAGAAAGCATTATGTGGTATTAAGCATGATATTTAAAATTACGATTGTTTTCTTGCTTACTACACTACAGAATTATTATTTCTCTGTCTGTTAAAGATAATTTGAATTGGGTGTTTGAATAAATTTTCTGCAATAAGACTTTTAACTTCCTTTTAAGTTTCTTTTAACTTTTTTATTTATTTATTTTTTATTGCTTTGATGGATGGACGAGCTCACAGCCCACCTGGTGTTAAGTGGTTATTGGAGCCCATAGACATCTACAACATAAATGCGCCACCCACCTCGAGATATAAGTTCTAAGGTCTCAGTCTCTCACTTCCTTGTAGCTTAAAATCTTCAAATAATTAAAGTGTTATACATGTCTTTTTGTATGCAATCAGCATCAAGACACACTCGGCTTTTAAAGAAAACTGTAATAAAACATTATCAGCGCTTGTAAGATCGCTTTATTTCTTGGTGACACTAAAGTTCAAAGCAAAGAGCAACTATATAGTTTTTTGAAAGAAATAAACAGGATGGTGGTACCTTCCCGTGCGGATTCACAAGAGGTTTTACCACCAGTAATTACGCAAGTTATAATATTGCTGATTTGATTTTTATTACACGTTATTATTCCTTCATCGTGGCAGTCATACGTGAAGTTCAGTGAAGTCAATATTTCTTTACAAAACATTGATGCTTTCTTGCGGGATTCGAACATTGGCACAGTCGCTCGATCCGCGTACAACGGTCGTCTTATCCATTAGGCCACGAGGACTTCTGTTTGCGAAATTGTATATTATCATTGTAATGTGACTTGCGACGTTTTGCTATTGAGTCAGACGATTTAACAGGGACGAAATAAAAACACATTTCGATTCGTTATATCAATGTAATTTTTATTTTATATATATATTTTTTTTTAAATAAATATAACCAATAACATTTGTTCACATCACAGGAGTTGGGGGGTACAATGAGAACTCAAATATTAATACGAGATTAAAATGATTAGGCTGCTCACAAACATTCAGACTCGATTCATTTGAAACTGAAGGATATCATACGGCGTGGGATTTCTTCCCATTTTTTTTTTAGAAGCGTGGTGTTTCTTCTATTTTCAGGCAGTCCATATAGATGAACTGTGAATTCACTATAATTACTTTATTTTCTAAGGTTTCTACTGTTTGTACTCTAAAATACGTTAATGACCACTAAATAATTAAATGTATGCTCTATGTGATATTTTGTTAATGAAAAATATCTTTGTTATGACTACTAATATAGACGAAGGGAATCCTTTTGATTTAAGGTCTAGTTATGATAATTGGTCAGGGAACACAGTAAATCTGAGGTCAAAATAATCATTGAGTGTGTGTGGACAGCCTAATATTTATAAATGCTTTCCAATTAATTTGACATCACTTACAAATTATTGTTACTTTAATACATTAGAAAATACATTCAAAAGTAATGGTACAGTCGCGTTGAAAATGCTCATTAAATTAACGACGGAAGTATGTAGGCCTTTTGTGCGTTATAGTACTTTTAATCTGCATACCGGCTCGGCATGTACCAGATGATCTTAAGATATCACTTGGAAAATCTTTGTCGTGCTAATTTTATGGTTTCCTTTTTTTTAATGTGAGTGTATTACAATTTTTACTATTTTTGGTACATACATAAAGAACAAAGATTACAATTGAACACACATACGACCTTCACATTTAGTTTATGCATTAAATTACGCCAATCGAAAAAGCGAAAAGAATCGTGTTATAAGCCATACGATTTTATGTAAATAAATTACATTAAAGATAATAATAATAATATATAATATGATTATAAAAACAATATTCACAATTTGTTAAAATAATTATTAATCCTTTAAAGTTAAATAAATAGAATTCAAAACATTTTTGTTTGTTGATTTACTTCAGTAGTTCCAAGTAAAGTAAACTTGCAAGCGATTGGGAAGTAATAAATGACACAGCAAATTTAAAATGCAGTCAAGTCATTTTGATCACGTTGAGATAAAAAAAAACTTCAGAGGTGTCAAGGGACACCCGGATGGAACGAAGTTCCTTTCGATTATTTAGTTATAATAATAAATTACGGCATTATGAAGAAGAAAAAAACAATACTATGAACTAAATTACTATTGTTGAAACGCTATCTCGAGAAACTGTACTCATTACGCGGACCAATCGGATACGAGCAATGTCACGCGATAAGCGCCTACACGTTGATTGGTCAAAATGACGGATCTAAAAAGTGTCGTGACAACTTTTCGTAAGAATTTTTTCCGTCTAGCCCCCTTTCACAACGCGCGATAAGGAACTTCGTTCCAAAAAACTGCGTGTCACATTTCTCACTATGTTATACTGTGATCGTGTTAATGAATTAAAATATCATTGCTAACAATAAATCAATACACGATAATGTTTTCTGTTTCTTTTATTAAAATAAAAATAATTCAATTTGCCACGGATGACCACGGATTCCTTAGAATATGGCGCAACGGATGTGTCGAAATGCTCTTTCTATAATAAATTCATACTTTATGTTGTTCTTATTGATTGAATATACATAAATCATTATTTACGCTTAGAAAAGCTTTACGTGTGAATGTGGTTGTATTGTTGTTACACAGTACGCTGACATATAACAATATTGAATAGGATAAACAGATGAAAAGAGATAGAGATTACTTCTTCTGTTACTAAGATGCTATTTGTTTTGTCTGAAAAGAAATACGTTTAATTCGACCATTAGCAAGTACAATATTAAAACAACATTTAAATCTTATGACGCTATTTCATAAAGATATGCATACACAACTAGACAATGATAAATACATTGCATTAATTCTACAATAACTAAAGTACACTTTTTACAATATTTTGTAAAACTTTTCAAAGCGGTTCACCTAATATTAGTATATTATGTACAGGCGTAAGAAACGCCCGTGAATATTAAATAGCTTTTAATATAATATCAGCTATTTTCTATATCAATTTTGTTTGTAATGTACAGTGCATCATAATTGTTCAAAAGACATTTAATCAATTAAAGAATTTTCATGTTTGGTTAAGATTAACTCTTCCATTCTCCCTGATCTGTTCCTATAGGTGTGTTCGTGAGATGTTCAAGTATCATATATATAATATGAGATTCAGCACCCTTTGCCTCTGAGACCAGATTGAATATACGGATTTTTCGAGACTTTTTAGCTGATATTGGCTCAAACAATTGCAAGAACTTATTCCGGTATGTACAAATTAAGCTCACGTAACTCAAGCTATTTTTTTTTATCGCTTAGGTGTAAGGACGAACTCACGGCCCACCCGGTGCTAAGTGGTTACCGGAGTCCATAGACATCTACAACGTAAATGCCACCACCGATCTTGAGATATGAGTTCTAAGGTCTCAGTATAGTTACAACGGCTGCCCCACCCCTCAAACCGAAACGCATTATTGTTTCACGGTAGAAATAGGGAGGGTGGTGGTACCTACCCGTGCGGACTCTCAAGAGTAAAAACTAATAAAAAATTAAGTTAAGCTAAGATATAAAAGCTGAGCTAATTTCGGTAGGCAGCGGCTTGGCTCTGCCCCAGGCTTTGCTGAAGTCCATGGGCGACGGTAACCACTCACCATCAGGTGGGCCGTATGCTCGTCTACCTACAAGGGCTATAAAAAATAATAATTAAAAGTTAAATTAGCGAGTTAGCAGTTAAGCTAAGTTATACTGTGGCGGGTTCACGGCGGCTCCTGCCTTCAGTTATTGGACGATCGTGTTCCTTTAACGCGCTATCGCAAGCTAACCAAAGCGTTTTAGGTTTTTTCAATTACAAAGATAAAGTCGTGACGTGCGTCGCCGTTTTTGTTTACCGAGAATGGCAGCACCGAGATTATTGTAAATTGTTGGATCGTGCGTCAACGAGATTTATGCGCTTGTGTTGCTAGAGGCGCCCCGAGCTGCCATGGATCTAACATGAGCAAAAGGAATCGCTGTAATATTAATTAATCAATCGATTCGTGTAAATAGCTCAGAACCAATCACGCGCGGTCACCTGGACCCCTAATTAGAATTCCCTGTGTTATAAAAAAGCCTTCGTTTCATACCATACAATGAAATGAAATTCATTAATTTGAAACATTAATCAGTTGTCATGAAGTTAAATGAAATGAGATGATTTAAGCTGAAATATAATCTCAGTAAAATGCTGGTTATTTATTGAGATTTTTTCAGTGCGCTTTTTGGAAGATCCCGAGAAGCTACGTGTAACGGCTTTGTTTCATTTTCCCACATTTGTGCATTTTCACAGATACTAAACAGTCAATAAATCCTCGTTATTGCACATTCAAATCTGGAAAGTCACTAAATAGCCAAAATAAAAAAAAACACACACACAACTTCGCTCCTCGCGTTCCCGCCAAAATTTTATGTTATGTATGAATACCATAGAGTTACTATTCTAACTGGAGTGCTTACTTCGTTTGACATAAAAACTAAAAATATACTTTATGTCTATGGCTTAAAGTTTATTTTTAAATAGCAAAAGATGTAAGGAAAAACGGTCTGAAAAGAGAATGATTATTAAGTGGTGGTGTCCCTCTCGCACATTTTACAAACAAAAAGCAGTGTTGCTAGCTTAGCGGATTTTCCATAAAATCTCGGAATTTGGACCCCCGTCTTAGTTATCAAAAATGGCTTTTAGTGGTTAGTGGATTTTTTAGTAGCTTGGGCGTTGTTGAAAATTATCGAAAAGGTTAAAATCAATCCACTTTACAGGATTTTAAACATTTTATGACAATAATATATCTAAATACATATTATTTAAACGATGTGACTTAAACTTAACTAGAAAATGTTGCGAGAATTTAGAATTTCCATCAACGTCAAAAATTAAATTGGTTCAAAATAAACGTACAAAGTTATGGTGAAATTAGTTTCGGATGATGACAATTTATTAAAATAAATTATATAAGAAGTATTGATTATATGATATATATTGATTTTTAATAGAACATCATATATTAATAAAACTTATTAACAAAAAAATTATTGTTCTATATTAATAAGAACTCTGTTTAATGGAAAATTTAATGGTAGGTACGTAGATTTCTGATGGTTTTCATGTTGAATTTGGTGGAAAGCCAGATTAATTGTTGGCATCACCGAAAAAGAGCTATGAATGGATTAAAAGAAAAATGGCGTCTATTTACGTTTGTAGTGCGAAGTTAAAATGGCACTGATACAGCTTGTGGCTTGTTTTTTTTCGAAAATCGTGAAAGTTTCCGTGTAATCATGGTGAACACTTTTAATGTAAGTGGTTTTAAGCGAGAATCCTCTCCAGTTTGTGGAATATCCTTCCATATGTCAGATTCATTGATAAATTTTTACTAGTGTGAGCATATATTTTTAAAATGTGAGATATTTTGTCTCATTATAATATTTAATACCATTTGTCTTGTAAATTGTACTTAATCTATGTCATATACTAAATTTGAAAAAACAATCGTGAAAACTATAATTTTGCAATGTATTTTTCATATTATAAGAGCCATCACGTGGTATTTTTTGAACTTTTTTTATTGTATTGAATAGCGTCGCACGCAAGCATGTATATCATTTGCCTGACGTTAAGCGAACGAGGAGGATCTTCTAGTAAATATGACGTTGGAATTTCTGGAAAATGTCCTATATAAAGGTCAAACAAGAAGAATCAAGTACTCAAACGCAAGAAATAAAAAATACCCCGAGAAAAGCAAAATTACGACAAGATGTTAAGGTATTGAAACAAAAACTTAAAAGTCGCGAAATAGTGATTGTAAATATAAAGTCGATTTTAGATTTATTAGAGAAAAATGGCGATTTTTAATTGAATTGAAATTTAAATTGCGAAATTTTAATGATACTGATGGTCCACTTAGATATTGATTAAAATAAATTATGTATTTCGTTGAAAAAAAAAGAATTTACTTAAAATAGAGGAAATGTTATATTATAAGACTACAGAAAATTAACTGAACTTAATAATAATAATATGTATAACCAATATTTTGTAAATAGAGATCAAGTACTATGTGTATCGTGTTATGTGTATTGACTTGTCATTTAAGAGTTATTTAATTGTCTACATATAACAAATAAATGAATTTCAGTTCATTTCATTTTATTACCCATTGTGTTTTATTTCCTAAAATGTAACTAGTAGACCTAATATACACGTGTCATGAAAATAGCACAGAAGTAAAAATACAAGCAATTTTAAATCAATTAAAGATGTGAATGTAGGAAAAGAGCACCCGATATGCGCAGACCATGTCTGTTCAGTGTCTCACTCAGTGTGTCAAATATTAATTTGCACGGCCCACTTAGCCAGTACATTAAAGTAGGAATTGCGTAATTAAGTTCAACATAATATATTATTTAAGTCGCGGTTGAGTATTCGGACGTTAAACATGAGTTTGTGGAAGTTTAAGTAATAGAACTGAGGTAATGATGTTTATAATAAAACTCAGTGCTAGATTTTCGACAACGCAGCAATTTCCAAAAAAAACCGTCGAAAAAAATCACCATGACGACGAAGCAATGTTTAGAATTGAATTTACATAAATAAAAGGTTGCAAGCACGTGTTTTGTATTTACATAGGGTTACACAGAATTACTTAAGGTAAATTCAAAACTGATGCATGTGTATAATTTTGTCCTATAATTAAATTATATATGGTCACCACATTAGACAAGGACACCGCGACCAAAAAGTATTCTCTTTCGAGACCGATTTCTCGGCATTAGACAGCACTCCAGTTGTAGGTACATATTAACTCCATGATGAATACTTAGAATAACATAAAACGTTCAGAAATCAAATCCAATGTGCTCGTCCAATAATAGCTGTGAGCCTTTCTTTAATTACATCTAACTAGATCCAGTGTCGGATGTATCGTCCGCGTTCTACATAAATAACTTTGACAGCTCAATTGTGGACGATTACAATGAAAGCGATACATCTTTTATGGTTGTTGATCACTTTTTTATACGATCGATTCATTTCGGGTTTACATATTTTTTTCTTATTTGCATTTTTTTTTGTTCTATTTAAATTCAAAGCTTTTGTTATTGACTAAAAACGAAAATATTCAGAGATTTGTAGATTCATAAAAATGTTGACGGTAATTTGTTGTTTATGGAATGCTTCGGTTCGTAAAATTCAGATGATTTATTTTATATTAAATGTCTACCAACGGCTATCTTTACCAACAAGAGGAGTCGACGAAACAAATCAGCAGGCCGATATATTTTACCTAAGTTTTTACCTTTCATCTAGATACCGTGACTCATTGAGCTATAGATAACCAAGAGAAATATCAAACAAATCTGAGATGTTGGTTAAATGCTAATTAATCTACAAACATTTTTGACCGGTCATCGCTATCACCGAACCCGTCGCTTGCGACGAAGGGCTCGGCGAGTAAGTTAACCCATAGACACAGCCCACTGAGTTTCTCGCCGGATCTTGTCAGTGGGTCGCGTTTATGATCCGGTGGTAGATTCTGCGAAGCACTGCTCTTGCTAGGGCTAGTGTTAGCAACGGTTACGTTGAAGTGACTTCTCAAGGCCATCAGCTAACAATAAATTTTTTTAGGGTGCGTTTTGAGTACGCACTGGTACCATCACCCTGCCTATTTCTGCCGTTAAACATTAATAGGTTTTGGTTTGGAAAATGGGGCAGCCGTAGTGCTGTAGAACTGACACTTTGAATTCAAGTGTTAAGGTAAGTGGTGGCATTTACGCTGTTGTTGATGTCTATAGGCCCCAGTAATCACTTAACATCAATCGCTGGTCCATGAGCTAAGCAATAAAACGACAACAAATAAAATAATATTTTATCTGTAAACAATGTTAAGTGTATATTAAGTCAGTATCCTTTGCTTGCGTCATCTGTGATCCCGATAACAGACTGAGCGACCACTAGCTAATAAAATTGACCAAGATTTGAGAGAATCATATTCATCAAATAATGATGCACATGTACATTGCAAACGTGAAAGAATCCCTTAATCATAACGTTTCTTAGTAAAGCTAATAATACTGTACATACATTAAAACGCGTTCTGTTCGAAAAAAAAAAAAACGATGATTCAAATGAGAAATAAAAAAAAGAGAGTACATGTCGTCACTCCGTCAGTTACTTTGGCAAGATTAAAATAATTTACAAAAAATAATAATTTCACGTACACCATTTTATACATTTTGAACTTAAATAATATTACAATAACTTATAACTACAATTAAAAATAATCAAAACCTTATATCAGGTTTTACGAGTGAGGTACATTCAATAAACATTGTGACTACGTTTAGTTTACGAAAGACAGAAACAAACAGAAAAAATAAACAGTTCGTATTAGGATTCTAAAAAGTGTAACATATTCTTTCAAACAAGGTACATTTTGTAGTGCCTACATATTATTATAGTTTAGTCGAAGTTAACAAATTATAGGATATTTAAGCGATTACTTCGTAGATTACACTAGCTTAAGTAACAAAACGTTTGGCAGAGGAATTTAGTACACTTGTCCAAGGACTTCACTGTTTGTTAAATGGTCAAAGTGGCATGAATCAATCAAGAAGGGAAGAAGGAACACAATGTGAAACCTGAATTGTTTTTTGTGTTGACGGTACCACACCACCTGGGTGCTATGTACATCATAGCGTAACTACCGTAACCGTCACCTTGAGACATGAGGTTGTAGTCTCAAACGGTATCTTATAATGGCACTTCTACTACCCTCCACAACATAACGCATGACTGCTTCGTCGCAGAAATAAGCAAAATGGTGCAGGCCTACTCGTACATAAAATATACCTTATCACCTTACAATTACAGTCGAGTTTACGTCGAAGCCTTTATAGGAGGAGAAAGAGAAGGAGTTTCAACATGTATGTCATCAATATGTCCACTTTGACTAGAGCGTATAGATTACTTAGAAGTTCACAACATTATTCATTAAAACAATCTATGTATATAAGTATTGATGAAATTTAATTTAAAAAAGGAAAGATTAAACAGTTCGTTTTTATATTATACGTCCATGGTTAATAAGAAGTAGTAGTTGCCAGTGTCAGTCACTTGTCAATTGTATAAATCAATCTAATAGATAAGAATGTTGCTAGGACACAAAACAAGCGAATCTTAATATAGCTTAAAGTGTTTTACGAGAAACAGAAAAGAAACGCACGTATTTATGCATAACATCAAGTTCAAGTTATAAGTTATTTATTTAATCCTATAAATCCTAGGAAAGGAAACATATTACTAATTTTATCATTTTCGGAATCGTATATTTTCTACTTGAATATGATTCTACAATGTAAGCAGGTTCACAGTAGAAAATGTTGCCAGTATATTCTTACGGACTAGGAAACTTATGATTATATTCAATGATAAAAAAAGACTTTAATTCGATTTCAGAAACAAAGTCAGTTAATAAAAAGACATCGTTCGAAAAATTCATTAGTGATTTATTAACGTCGAAATTTTCGAAGGCTAATTAATTAATGTTCAAAAAATATTATCATAATTACGAGTTGCAGTAACATTTGAATGAATAACTACTCTTCGATTCTCACACGGAACAAACGACGGAATACGAGTCAACAAATGCCCGCGGCTTTGTCTGGCCTGTACAGCGACATCTTGTGATGGAGACTGGTAGTCTCTACGAATAAAATCTATAACAGTGACATCTATCGGCATGTTTTGGCGACTAGTGGCAGTTGATCGCGCGACGCTGAAGACGACGGATGCGTCGGTGCCAGTCGTCGCGCCACTCAAGGAGAAGGGTTCTCTCTCCCACCACTAAGCCCGGTAAGCCAGCTTGAAGACCTTCTTTTTCCACTCCTAGGATTAGGTATGATCTGCCGAGAAAAAAATGTACGTAGTAGTACGAGTTATTTATTACCTTCGTAGGCTGATGAGGTTACTGTCGATCTGATAGTATTATCCAAGGTTTACTGTTATTTGTGGCGACCAGCAATGCCACGGGTCACCCAAGCAGCTGAAAAACGCTGAGTTTTGAAGATAAACTGCTATTTGATTGAATAACGATTAAGAATTAAAATTTTGTTTTCTTAACAACTAAACATGCCATTACGGATCCATTAACGGTGCTCTTAGGTACCTCAAGCACCGGTCACCATCAACACTGAACCCGTCGCTTGCGACGAAGGGCTCGACGAGTAAATTAACTCACAGCTCACTGAGTTTCTCGTCGGATCTTCGTTCCCGATCCGGTGGTAGATTCTGCGAAGTACTACCCTTGCTAGAGCCAGTGTTAGCACCACTCCGGTTTAAGCCCCGTGAGCTCACCTACACGTCAAGGAGAAGCTGAAATAGCCTCTCAAGGATATCAGGTTAGGTAGGACAAAAAAAGAAGATACTGACTTGTTGATCTTTAGTTTAGGACACTTGCAGGCGAGGTCCCGGGCGCGCACGAAGAGCGCGGCGGCGCCCCGTCGCAGCCGGCTGCGGGGAGCGCGCTTGTACACCGCCTGCACGTTGAGCGCCAGACGGGACCAGGCGCCGCCAGCCGCGCTCGCCTCGCGACCTACCACCTTGCCCATTATGACTGCAACAACAACATTCCGATTAGAAAATCGTGCCTCGCAGACCCGTAAGGGCCCGAATCGGTCTAACTGTTCGGTCTAACTGATGGTAGGACCTCTTGTGAACTGGTGGTAGGACCTCTTGTCACTATTGGTAGGACCTCTTGTGCACTGGTGGTAAGACCTCTTGTGAGTCTGCGCGGGTAGGTACTACCCCTCTGCCTATTTCTGCCGTGAAGCAGCAATGTGTTCCGGTTTGAAGGGTTGGGGCAGCCGTTGTAACTATACTGAGAACTTAGAACTTATATCTCAAGGTGGGTGGCGCATTTATGCTGTAGATGTCTATGGGCTCCAATAACCCCTTAACACCAGGTGGGCTGTGAGCTCGTCCACTCATCTAAGCCATAATTTTTTTCTTCTTAAAACTGTGAATATTTGACAATATAAATATGTAACTAGAAACAAATCACGCACGGTCCGGTCCTAAATTAGGATTCCCTGTGCTATGGACACCAGAGACTGGCATACATACTTAAGTAGATTTTTTTAATACGCTTTTATTATCTTCAGGCGGTTTTTTTTTATGATTGAAGGATTACTTGCGGCCCGGAGGCCTTTCCAGTTTCACCAGGACAGGTGGGCGAGCAAAGGCTCAGCCAGAAGGGGTGGGATTTGCTTCAGACGTATGTATGTTAGTATGTAACGGAATCTTTGAACATGATTTTGACCCCCTTCAAAACGTCGGATTAACTCGAAATTTGGTATACTTAATAAGGACCGATGACAATTCAATATTTAAAAAAATATATTGAAAAAAGTGAAATTCAACTAAAAAGTAAAAAATAAATAATAGTTTAAAAAAACTAACAAAATATACTCATATCTGTTCATAAAATATTTATAACTACTGACACCATGCACCCCACGCTTTTTTTACAATAAAATCAAATTCAAATTTATTAAAATTTATTTTCAATTTTTTAATTGGATTTTCTATAAAAGCGTATTTTGTTAGTTTTTTTAAACTATCATTTATTTAATACATACATATATGGATAATAAACACCTAGACAAAGAGCAAACAAATCTGTTTATCACACGAATGTTTGCCCGAAGTGAGAATCGAACGTTCGGCGTAACAGTGCCTCTCGCTACTGGACCACCGAATCAGTCGATTTTTGTTCACGAAGTCCAGTAAAGCAGTGAGAGATACTCACCGTAGTCTCGGCTGCAGAACTTGTTCAGGTTTAGCGTGCGGGCGCCGACGCGACACCGACCGCACTGGTCCGCTGCTGTCCACAGTCCAACACAACTTAGTTAAACAAGTGCTAAGTTAAAAAGGGACAAAACGATTTCGTCTGGTCCGACTTAAAATTAATCGTAAAATAATTGTGATTACAACTACAGATATACTTATTAGTGGAATCGAAAACTAATTTCTAAATTTAAAGGCTTCGTCAAACAGAACGCGTAATTAGCGCGCGTCAGAGCGCTACGCTATGACGCCGAGATGTGTTGTACTACTATGGTAACATACCGTCAAACAGAGCGCCAGCGCTATAGCGCTCATAGCGCTGGCGCTCTGTTTGACGGTATAATACCGTAGTAGTACAATACATCTCGGCGTCATAGCGCGGCGTTAGTTTAGAGCTCTGACGCGCGCTAATTACGCGTTTGACGAAGGCTTAAAATCATTGACTGAATGTCATTCGTTTAAAAATATTGTACTAATTACTATTAATTGAATTAATTATAATATTGTGTGCAAGCTACAATATAAAAGTGTATTAAAATATGATAAAACGTGGAAATTATTATATATGAAATCAGTTACCTCTTACTCGCCACTGTTCATTCAAAAAAGAACAAAACAAAAATTAAAAAATTGAAAAAAATAGGTATGAAAATCGGATTTTACAAGGTAAGCGAACAAATTATTTTTTAAATAAGGAAATAATGTTTTATTCTATACATTTCTTGTTTTTTTCTTACAAATTCCGTTAACGAATCTCGAAAAACAAATGAAATTATGTCATAAAGAATAGTCAAAATGAGAACATTAAAAAGTGCAACATAAATCTTAAGTGAAATTACACAATAATGTTCCACAATATACTTGGAACATCGCATATTAGCATATTATTATAAATCAGAAACAATTAAAAAACATGAAAACTTTTGATAGTTAGACAGTTGATTTTGGCTCACAAGCATGGTTTTCGGGATCATGTCATGAACTTAGATTATACTGGTAAACTATCATCAAGCGATCTCATATACTAGTGTAATCTCACTTTTAAAAACACATTCAATTACTTTCTATTATTCAGTGGGTCATAGGTGTCGAAATACCTCATTTTCACACGTAGAGCATATTCACATAATTCACCGAGTCACTATACTTCTTCGGTACTGTATTATAAATTAGATAAGATTAGATTTCAATTGTTCTTTTTTTAAGTCCATCATGGTTTTTCGATAAAACAAGGGAGTCTCTAAAATATGACATTACCACTGGTTAACAGATTGACTTCTGCAATACCAGCCCTTGATATATAGGCACGATAAGTACATGGGAAACTACCGTCCTTTTGCCTGCATATCACGTGAAGAAAGGTTTTGCTACACATCATTAACTATATGCTTCGACATTTATCAAACAAGACAATGCCACAGGAAAAAGCCTGATTTGGTAAAAGGTAATGAACAAAAAGAGTTGGTATCATAAGTGGTGGTGTAAAATGAGGCTTAACATCTTCGGAGGAAGAAATAAAACATAATATTAATATGACATGAAGAGATTAATATTCGTCATGCAGGAAGCAGGGTCACGTCCGAAATTCAGAAGAGACAGAACTTAACCGACTTAGACGCAAGACAACACGTTTGGCGTAGAGTGTTGTATCTTTTCCCGCAATCCTACTGTGGCACCCCGCACCGGTGCACATGCAGTCAACTATTAAAGGCTTGATACTTGCAAGAAAATGACAAAGTTGTGTGTAAAACAGCTTTTCTTGGCTAGAATTGACTCGGCTGAGTAATTAAT
This sequence comes from Bombyx mori, assembly GCF_030269925.1. NCBI lineage: Eukaryota > Metazoa > Arthropoda > Insecta > Lepidoptera > Bombycidae > Bombyx > Bombyx mori. The sequence goes on along the minus strand of NC_085117.1, from coordinate 6,680,312 downwards.
TAATAATAGATTTTTTTTGACAGTCTATGATAATGCAGAGCTTTAGCCCTATTTTATATAGCCAAAACGTTTTCAGTAGCTGGTAAATATATATGCTTTTCTTGTTAATATAAATATTCTAAAATATAATAAAGTATTCAAAAAGTGTCACCCTGTATTATAGAAAGTAATTGAGCGTAGTCAATGCGGTGTGGATGAGGCGAGAGTGCGATGAAGGTACACTTACTACTTACCGCGGCCCGGCTCGTTGTCTTCGGCTTCCATAGCCTGTACAGCAGTCACCACACGAGGTATACCTAAAACAGGAAACGTTTTAAATTTCCGAGGCTCTTCAGATCAATATGAGTTTGAACTATTAAAGTCATTTAAATATCTGGATTTAGCTAAGTCTGATAAAATGCAATACAATTTGAATAAAGTTCTTTAATTTTATTTTAGTGCACATCAAAAATATTTACATAATTTTTAGAACGAGGTTCCCTATGGGACTACGCGGAGGGGTACCCTAACCGGGAAAAAACTTCCGTAACATAATATTTTTATTAGTAATGCACACAGTGTACGACTTAACTTTGTAATAACGTACACATTAGTAAAGCACACAGTGTACGACTTAACTTTGTAATAACGTACACATTAGTAAAGCACACAGTGTACGACTTAACTTTGTAATAACGTACAAAAAATAACATATTTTTTATCATTCATTGACCACGATCTCAGAGCATTCGTTTGCGCAATGTACTAACTATTATGCAAACAACCGTGAATGTACCACAATAAGCTCGCACGCTACCGAATGACCGTAGGTTGTTGTGAAACCTTCAGTTTTATTTTCTTTATACCTCGAATAATTAACCACGACACCACACATCTTTTTTTCTTTCTTTCTTTTTTTTTCTATTCTCCCAGGGAGTAATTTCAATAAACTCACGTATGCAAGGCGCAATATGACTCCTGGACTGTTGGTATCCTTTGGCGCATCTATTGCACGTGGTCCCTGTCACGCCATCCTTGCAAGGACACTGACCGCTCGTCTGATTGCAGGTCTTCCCACTGGCTCCGACAGGGTGACAGTCGCAGGCTATGTGAACGAAATGATAAAGTTAAAATTGGGAGTCAACAATTTCAAAGACAAGGAAAGGTGGAAAAGGATGGAGGAGGCTTTTACCCAAGAAGTGGCCAAATAACAAAGAAAGAAGAAAAAATAACTAGTTTACAATCTGATATATAATTGCATTGTTAAGTGGAAATAAAGCTATAATAATAATAATAATTTCAATAAGAGTATTGGAGTGATGGTTTACTACTTTGGAAGAGGGACGCACATACTCACTCACCGTCGGAGGGACTCGTGTAAATGAGTAAAGGGAGAAATCTCGAAGAGGCTCTACGTATGAGGTTTCATCGCAATATAGTGATTGATCGCCAAAAAAATATTTTTAGATATACACTTAAATGTTTCCACAGCACGCAAAAGTGCACAGCAGTGTTTGAGAATCTTTGTGTTAGTGCATACTTTAAAATCTATTGTCATTATCGAAGGATTTCAAAAACAGATAATGAGAAGATATAAGTAAGTTCATATTAAATTACATTTTATTGTTGTTTTTTTTAGAAATTCGCATTTAAAACTAAGGAAAAAAATCAAGTGAAGTTCACACGTGGTAGAAATGAAACCTATAGAAAGATTCTTATTTTTTCATAAGCTAAATTTTATATGTTTTCCTTTTTTATAGTCGATTATCGATTATATTTTCTGTTTGGCCGAGTTTCAAATCACAACGGTGGTAAAGAAGTTTTCACTCCAAATACTATCTGTAGCAGAACTCAATTACATTGATTAACATTTCAATTCATTCCAGTCTCTAGCTGGTCGAAAGAAGCTAGTACACAGACTGCATGTAGCTATAAGAATTGTATTCACGATTGTACACGATTATTCTTTCTCTTGCCCTGATACTTGTAAGTAATTTCAAGCTAAGAAAAAAGTCTGGAGATTTTTTCACCTTTCAGTCTTCACTAAATAGACATCGAATAGTCAATAAGGAACAAACTCCCCTGCATTTTCGACATCGATTCAGATCGATCGTGGAACTCAATTAACAGCGCAGGCATCTTACGTCCTTTACCACAAGCCTTCTCTACGTGACCTCAACTTAAGTGGTTCTTTGGGGATTGCAGGGGTGAGATCCGGAAATTGGGTACGCATCAGTTTTCCTAAGGGCACATCGCCGGTCACGAAAAGAATTAGGTGTTAGATAAAATCAGGACTTGATACATTTTAGATCTAAGCTTTATATTTATCTTTCTAGATAAGTAGCTCCAAAAATGGAGACAAAAATGAATTATACGTTCTGTACTAAATTAGTCGTTTCAGGTGTTATTAAACATACATTAAAACTTCACTCATATTGTGGTCAAAGGCTAGTTGAGCTTTAGGCTAGTTGAGCTTTAGCTTTAACGATTATCAGGTTTAGGGTCATCTTTACGGTTGTTACCGGGCCCTGAAGATATCACAACGTGTATATGACGTATAAAGTCGTAGTCTCAAATGTATTAAAAAATAGCTGTTTTCCCCATCAAATTGGGTAAAATCAACGTAATTGGTTCATCAAATAACCAGATAGAACTAGAGGCTACCTATTTTGACGGATGCAAAATATGCTGTACCGCAAGTAATAAAAGCCTACCAATAGAAATATTGTATAATAAAGATTCTCCTACGTGAGTTACAAATTTTCACTGTAGATCTCGGTGACGATTCAAATCAGTCTCACACCCTCTATTATGTGAATGACCGGTTGTATTGTTAGCTAGGCGACGAGGCTATTCGAACCGATCTCCGTTTTATTGGCGTTTTGGGAAACGTTGGAACGGAAAGAGGATTTTCAAAAAGTTTCGGAATTCTCAAGACAACTTTAGGTGCTCAAGATAAATGAATTGTAACCCTAAACAAATATGCAGAATATTCCTACGGTTTGAATTTTCACGTCAATAAATTGAGTTATTAAAAACGATTCAACGTATTACGAAAATTAAATGTAGGTTATAAAAATAGACATGCTTTAACAAAAAACGACTTCAAATAGAAAAAAAAACACAATAACAATACAAAAAGCACAATAACAACAAATTAATTTAGACTCAAAACAATAATAATCGAAATCGGTTGGCGTGATATTGAGTTATTGAGTTATTCATCTATTTGTCGCGCACGTACTTAATGCAAATTTAAGACTTATATGGTTTTCTCATGGATACCATTATCAGCTCTTAACTAAATTGACATGGGACCAAACGGAAAGCGTCAGTTTTCTAATCAAAAAGAAACATCAAAATCGATTCACTCAGTCAAAAGTTATGGGTAACAAACATAAAAAAAGCATACAGTCGATTTGAGAACCTCCTCCTTTTTTAAATTCGGTTAACAAATAACACTATGGTCCTCCAAAGACGCTGGCGAAATGTTATTGGTACGTTGGAATTTTAAAATGAAATGAGCTTAAACCATCAAAGTGAAACTGATCATGTGTCATATGAATCAAGGATCACAAAAAGATAGTAGATCGCAAAGCGCTTGGACGAGTAAGATAAGAAAGTGACAAAGAAAGCACGGAATAACCTTAGAATGCTGAAATGGGCAACTAAAAAACCGAGGGATGACTTAAAAAGTGAAATGCAGAAGAACGAAGTCGTCGTGGCCCAAGGAATAAGACGTCCGGTGCATTTGTAAAGAGCGATGCACCGGTGTTCCAATTCCAGGCGGGTACCAATTTTTCTAATGGGATACGTACTCAACAAATGTTCACGATTGACTTCCACGGTGAAGTAATAGCTTCGTGTAATAAACATCAAACCCACAAAATTATAATTTGCGTAATTACTGGTGGTAAGACCTCTTGTGAGTCCGTACGGGTAGGTATTACCACCCTGCCTATTTCTGCCGTGAAGCAGTAATGCGTTTCGGTTTGAAGGGCGGGGCAGCCGTTGTACTTGAGACTTTAGAACTTATGCCTCAAGGTGGGTGGCGCATTTACGTCGTAGATGTCGATGGGCTCCAGTAACCACATAACATCAGGTGGGTTGTAAGCTCGTCCACCCATCTAAGTAATAAAAAAAAATAAAAAAAGAAGAGGATAAATATTGCAACGATTTTTAGTGTGGTCGTCTAATTCATTACATTGCACAACTTGTCGTCGCAGTGCATAGAACTTGTAACTGCACTGCTTATCATCGTGTATCAATCGCTAAACTATACCATATAACCGTACTCGTTCGAAATTCAGTGACTCCCTATTTTTTTCTAAAGTCACTAATGCTAATATTTCCACATATCCACATAAACTGATCTTTGCCTATAAATGGCGCTGTAAAATGGCTTCATTCGTTTCTCATCACTGCGATTACATCTTTATTATGAGGTCTTGCCCAAATTCATACATCTTGAATAACAACATTTCCAGAGCGGTATTTGGTGGTCGGTAGAGGAAAAGATATAGAATAGATAATGTCAATTTCATTTGAAAAATTTGGGAAGTACTCAATAGAGCAAAATGGTAACTTCACACCCGGACAAGGACTTGTGTTTTGTTTAACTGCATCCGTCCTGCATGAAGTACTGCAAATATCAGTTTCGTTTCATTGTTTTTTCCATTTGATTCCATTTGACTCCACACAAAAAGAACCATTCGGATTGTCGATCTCAATTTCGCGAATCATTTCAAACCTCTGGGCTTACGGAAGGACTTCAACTCCCTCTGTGTTTTGTGCCATATATTCTATAAACATTTCATTGAAAGAAAGTAACATAAAACTCGCCAATAGTTACGAAACAAAATTTGTTGTTAGGCTTCTTGTAAGACCGCATAGCTATTGAACTAGTTCAACTGAGTCTGAAATTAAAATCCCTTAAAGCTTCTTGGTAGATTATTAAAAACATGACTGGCTCCACTGGTCATTGGCTGTCACTAGGGTCAACTCAACTCAACATTAAGTTTATGTAAAGCTTCAAATTACGAAATAATCCTTTTCATTCGTAACAACAAAACTGTATTCAAAACTTCAATCAGGGTTCAAGCAGTCAAAAGTCATAACGGGATTTGTCGTAGCGGCTGCAATATAAGCTGTATTATTCTATTAAAAATTAATTCTCACAATAATTTATATTTATCTGTGGCTTTGTAATCCAATCACTAAAAGCAGCATTTTGTATTGCAGCCCATCGAGTTGTAAAAAACTTAATTCAAATAAAGGCTTCACAAAATCGAAACGAGCCGGTGTCCCTTATAAAATTATCGGCTGCTAGTTTACCATTTCCAATCTCTGGGAGAAACAATAAAACTTCCCTTTTTACTGTCTAAATTCGTCCCTGGATGTCCCCGAGGCCTATTTCAGGGGAGGGTCAGAGGTCGGTAACTCGATTCCCTATTTTTATGGCGGAAACTATTCACACACCATGCGAAATGGCTTGTGGCCGATTGTCCGTCGACTTTCCTGTTTTATGGCGTACGGTATTTCTGTTTTGGAAATACGTTCTGTTTTTTTTTCTTTCCCAAATCCCTTTTGGTTTGAGAAGATATGTTTTGTTCGAAATATTATTCCTTTGTTTAGTATTATTATTGCTATATGGATGACCCTATCATTATAGGATTAGCAGAACCGTGAAAATTATGCGCTAACAAATTTGTTTTTTTTTGGATTTTGGATTTACCGATCTAGTGGTAAGTGACATTAATAATTTAAATTCCAGCTTGAGACGTGAGTTAGAAGTCTCACTTCGGTGGTATAACAGTTGATTCATCCTTTAATCTGAAAGGCACTACTGCTTCGCCACAAAAATAGGCAAGGTGGGTGATACCTACAGGTGCAGCATCACTTTTTTCCTACCTATTCTAGTAGCCTCGTGGGACTATTCTAAATTCACCGAGTTAGTAGGTGAGCTCACGGGGCTTAAACCAGGAGTGTAGCTAACACGAACCCTAGCAAGAGCCGTGCTTCGCAAATCTACCACCGGATCGGAAACGCGACCCACTGAATAGATCCAGCTAGAAACTCAGTGGGATGTGTCTATTGGTTAATTTACTCGTCGAGCCTTTCGTCACAGGTGATGAGTCTGGCGAGGACGGTGACCGGTCAGGCTCACAAGATGCCATGCTAACAGCAAAAGAAATGTTATATAAACACAAGACAACACCCTATTAAGGGCTACCGAAGGATTGCGGGTTTTATTCATTAATTTATTATTGTCCACACTGTCAACAATAAAAAAGTTTAAATGTCTCACGCTGAAACATGAGGTCGAAGACTCCGTTGCCCTGTACAATAGCTGTTCATCGCATCAAACCGAAAAGTGGTATTCGCGGTAGAAATATACAGGACGATAATAACGACCCGTGCGGGCTCACTCTGTCTGTACCCTACAACCAGTAAATGCAAGTCGCACTGTGCTGATATTATTTGATAATTTCAAATTATTTCAACGTTACGTTTGGTACACATATTATGTATATGTATATAGTTTTTAAGGTTTAAAAATTGACTACATAAAATTAAACTTAAATTAAATTTAAAGTGCCAATCTGTACTAATACTCACGTTTGCAAGCCTTCTTGTGAGTGATGGGCTTGGTAGGATCCCTGTAGTATCCTTCCCGGCAGTAATGGCAATGCCTGCCGGCCGTGTAATGCCGGCATTTAAGGCATACGCCGCCACTGTCGCGGCCCGACAGCTTGTAAAGCTCCATGTTGAACCGGCACCGCCGAGCGTGGCCATTGCACGAGCATTCTGTCAAAGAAGCTTTAATTAGTACTTTGGTAGTGAAGAAAAATCTATAAATAAGCGCTTTATTAGTTTAATTTGATGTGTTGGTGTTGTGAAAGGTCATTAAGTGATTCACTAAATGCGCATCAGGTTTTCTAGGTATTATGCCAGCATACCGTGATCGTCATATAGCGGCTTAGATATTATTCTGGTCTATAATAATTACCCGCCATCGTGTGAGCATTGAATGCAAAAAAAGACCATATTTAATCAATGCGTACAATAAAATATTTTACTATATTATATCTATATAAACTAGTCGTAAACTTACGAATTTGAAGCTAAAATCGTAAAATTTAAAAGTAATTACAATTTGTAAAGTTAAATTGAGACCTCTACATTCGAAATATTGGGAGATTGAAACCCAGTTTCCGAGTAAAATAAAAGTATATTGTACAATTTTACGTCTGTGATTCTTGGCAATAATGGCAATGAAATGAATGAGACGAGTTCAGGGGAAAGGGGTTCTTGGAATAACAGTATTAATGATTTTTCCTGATTCTCGTTGCTAGCATTTGTTTGATTGTCATGCTTTTAAAAAAGGGTTGGTTCGATATCGAACCTCATAAAATATTAGAAGCAAGTTATGTATATATTTTAAGTATGTTATATCTTTGAAGATGTTTTAAAATTCTCACATTGTAGGCCTTTTTTCATTTATTTGGACGGGCTCTCGGCGTACCTTTTAATAAGTAATTCCTCGAGCCTATAAAAATATAGAGTAACAAAATTTTAAAACATCTTTGGCTCTTGTTCTAAAATTACTCAGGATTCGTTATTGACAATTTGACATCAAAGAAATTCCGAAGCGCATCGGTAGAACGTAAAGGACTTAAGCGTCATTTGTGAAAAGTATTAAATAATATCAGTATATAATCAGTATATATTCAGTATATAGTCAGTATATATTCAGTATATAGTCAGTATACCTAGTCAGGTCATAAGTATTGTCACACAGTAAAAACTTTTCTTTTAGGATGCTGGCCACAAAAAAGTTTATTGAATTCGAATTTCGAATTGTTCATGAAAATAAAAATGTATACTTTTAGAATTTTACTCATTTTTAAATATGGAGTGGACGCTTAAAGAAGAGCGTGTTGCAGTTATTGCGTTGCATCGTTGCGGTTACGCGCCAATTCAAATTTTAAACATACTGAAAAATTTGAATATAACCAAAAGATTCGTTTATCGTACCATCAAACGATACAATGAAGACTCTAGTGTAGATGACAGGTCAAGAAGTGGTCGCTCTCGGTCTGTTAGGACTCCAGCAGTGATAAAAGCTGTGAAGGCGCGAATTCAAAGAAATCCCAAACGTAAGCAGAAACTGTTGGCCCTTCAGATGGGGTTAAGCAGAACCACGGTGAAAAGGGTGTTAAATGAAGACTTAGGGCTTCGGGCATATCGAAGAAAAACAGGACATCGTTTGAATGCTCGTCTAATGGACCTGAGACTGAAGAGATGCCGCGCTTTGTTGAAGCGGTACGCGGGAAAAAAATATCGGGAAATTCTTTTTTCGGATGAAAAAAATTTTACCGTAGAAGAGAGCTACAACAAACAAAATGATAAGGTGTACGCACACAGTAGTGAAGAAGCGAGCAACCGTATTCCGCGTGTCCAATCCATTTCCATCCTCCATTTTCCATCATTTTCCATCCTCGCTCATGGTATGGTTGGGAGTTTCTTATTGGGGCTTAACAGAGGTACATTTTTGTGAGAAAGGTGTAAAAACGAATGCAGTTGTGTATCAAAATACAGTCCTGACGAACCTTGTGGAACCTGTTTCTCATACCATGTTCAATAACAGGCACTGGGTATTCCAACAAGACTCGGCGCCAGCTCATAGAGCGAAGAGCACACAAGACTGGCTGGCGGCGCGTGAAATCGACTTCATCCGGCACGAAGACTGGCCCTCCTCCAGTCCAGATTTGAATCCGTTAGATTACAAGATATGGCAACACTTGGAGGAAAAGGCGTGCTCAAAGCCTCATCCCAATTTGGAGTCACTCAAGACATCTTTGATTAAGGCAGCCGCCGATATTGACATGGACCTCGTTCGTGCTGCGATAGACGACTGGCCGCGCAGATTGAAGGCCTGTATTCAAAATCACGGAGATAATTTTGAATAAACTTTAGTGTCATAAGAATCTATGTTTTGTTAAGTTCATTTTGGTATATGAATGGTTACATAATGAATAAACTTGTTTCAATTATTTTACATTAAACATGTGACAGAATTTATGACCTGACTAGGTATAATCAGTATATAATACTGCGAAAATCATTTCACACACAGGTGAAACTTTGAAAAATGTCTTTACCGCCGGTATTAAAGTTGATATGGAATGCCTTTTTTATCAGAAAAAAAAAAACTTTGTAACGATGTACAAAATACCACTTTTCAATTTTCTGCTATAGGTTGTAATGAGATGATTTTTTGAATCGATGTGAAATAAACTGCCAAGCAAAAAGCAAACAAAAACATTCACTAAGCAATAACTATTGAAGTATACGTGGAACGTTTATTTGTATATTTTATAAATTTTATATGTTATGATGACTTAATATGATAATATGTAGTTTTAAAATATCAAAAAATATGTCCGAAAATGAACTATGCTCATTAACTAGTTTTCTTTCAGTCAAATTTCAAGTTACACAGATATAAGAGACACAAAATGTTGAAAATATAATCAGGGTATTAATAAAGTGTTCAAGCTCTATCATCAACTTAATACATTATCAGAACTTTTTTATATTCGTTTGTTAGTTTTGTGAAAGAGCAATGGGACACGAAGGTAGTTTCCGCCCCCCGTTTACTTGAGACAACTGATTACGCGCATCATCTGTGGGCTTAGTAAGAGCTTTTTTAACGTTCTCGATAGCGTAAAAGTTAACTCAAATTTGTATGGAGTTGGAAAGTTTACATATGTTTGCCGCTAGGGGCGCTGTACCAATCTATGCAATAAAAATTTGCGATAAAATCTATGCAATAGCTTAAAAGTTCTGTCATATTAATGCAAAAACCAGTTTCTCTCTTTGGCTTTTAAGCTCTTCTGCCGTGACGAAGGGCACATTGTGCAAGGCGCGCGCTCGGATACTAAAACTGTCAACAAGCCATCTGTTACTGAACAAATATTATGAATAAAGTCTCTGCGTACGAGAGAAGACTTATTTTGGTAACGACAATCCCATATACATAGTACACATATGTTGAGACTTTATCGTGTTTTGTTAATTGACAGAAATATTAACAGATCGACAACTTGCGGCAACTTTATAGGGCGAACGTAGTCACTGTTGTTTTTCGCTTTGTTACAAAAAACATATATTGAATTTTGGTTGTTCATTTATTTGTGATATTTCAATGAAGACTTATTCGATTGGCACATGAATTATATTACGTATTGTACTGAAGTATTCCAGATGGTCTGTGCTGTGTTGAGATGTGCGAGTTGACTTGCCCACTCGCCACACTACTCCCCCGGCGAGACCGTGACTACGGGCGATGGTCCTACGGCACGCAACTTCACTGCCTCATCACGACACTACAGTTCATCACAGCCCACGACCGGATCATCAACGCTTGGGGTCACACATCTCCAGCGTGGCAGCTCTGCGTCACATGGATTACTCACGATACAGGCGCAGCATTCAAGCTCAGTCTCGACTCACCGCAGACTTCGAGCACTGGCACTTGCAAGCTAATCTCAGCACGGACAACGATAACTAAATGACACGACCTCCGGTCTCGGAGGGGAGTGATGTGGCGGGTAGCCATCATACAACGCAAGATAATTGACAGATGCCTGAATCTCGCTTACGACATTTTCAAAATAAAGCGCATATATACAAGTTCCGAACAACAACAATCGGACCGTCGGTCTACGGAGCAAATATCACCCGCTCGGTGGAAGATCTTCCCTTCCGTCGTTAATTCCCAAACTGGTGACCTGCGACAGAACAATTGCAGCCTTCACACTTCATCATCACGTCGGGGTCACCAGTGAAGTATTCCAGACGGTCTGTGCTGTGTTGAGATGTGCGAGTTGACTTGGCCACTCGCCACACACAGTACCTAATATTTATAGAAATATCTCGGATCTCCAAAGTATTTTAGATACCTTTCGTTGTGAATATTGTTCAAGCCCTGGCCTAAAAGATAAGGCGTTTGGTGTACTTGTTTCGAGTGATGTGATGGCTCTTCTTCAACCCGTCTCCACCTAATGGTGAGTGTAGGTCTCCTCAAACTGCTTTCAAATCCCGCAGGCAATTTAATGAGTTATTCCACATTATGTGGGTTTAGTGCAGCATGACAATGTTCTCATATCATGCTACATAGGGGTTTGGTATGAGTTTACGAGTGGCCGCATGCCTGAAGTCAGCGCTTCTTGGATGATGCCTCTATATATCCATTTCAACGGGCCATAGGAAATTACTTTTTGTACTTCTTCTTTTATTGCTTCTTTTACTTAATTCATTTTCGGTTCTATGATCTGTATCTTATAAATGTTATTTATCGATTTTTTTCCAATGAAATACGTACTAAAAACATGGCTGGATTTAGAAGTCTGGAGACCTTGGGGCAACAGGGGGTGGAGGCCCACTGGCCCCAAATTATTTTCCAAATAAAATGAGCTATTTTTTTTTTGGTGAGTTTTCCAATAAATAATTTATTGTGAAACCACGTAGATTCTTTTAGTATTTAACAAATACAGTCAAAACCGTTTACTGCGACATCGTTTAATACAACATGCTGGTTATAATAACCTAGAACAAAGGTCCCGGCTGAATGCCATATGACCGCCTTATTGAAAATATTGCTTTCTACGACATTGGTAATAACGACATACCTCATAAAACGACCACATTTAACTAATATTTCGGAGAATTAGATCTGTTAGAACGACCGACTAAGCTGTATTGTAAACAATTTGAATAGGTATCTACATTTGTCTTCAATGGCTATTAAAATCAGGAAAGAAAACAATAGGATTTAGTTTAGTGTAGGGTCTTTTCTAATTCTTAGAAACAAAACACATGCATGCAGTAGAGTCAAAGCCCGCTTCTTCATATCTCTTCAGTTAGTTTGTACTTATCTATACACAAGACGCACCAAAACTTTGTGGAGTTATTCGTGAAGCTTTCAAAATGTCGCAAAGAAAAAGAAAACAAATTAATAATGAAGAAAAATCGCGTATTATGTAAATATATTTTACCAATAATTCCCTATCGATTTGTTTGTACTTGCACGATACACATTAAACATCACCGGTTGTTACGACTATCGGTTTTTACGACTGAATATGAGCAGTCCCTTCGATGTCGTTATAACTGATTTTGACTGTATACATAAATATAATCGGTGACAAGAATTATCTGAAATTAAATTTTGGGAGAAGGAAAATATGTTTACTAGTGTTCACTTGTCGGAATTTGCAAGATTTTTTTTCCAAAGTCTCTATTGTGGGGGTTCTCCGTTTATGGAGGCCCCAGGGCTTTCGCCCCGGTTGTCCTCCCCTAAATCTAGTCCTGACTAGAAATACATTTCCTCTACTTAGTAAAAATAATGTCGAAGTATGTGTAAAGAAAGAAATCTACATCACTAAGGACGTACTTAGATCCTGCAGTGTGGAGCGTAATTTCAAAGCCACTTCCATCACAGTCTCTGACTATGTTATGCACTTCAGATACCAAAATACTTTTTATTTCATTAAACAGATCGTTCGTCGCTTCACACAAAAATATTTTTATCACGAGAGCATACATTAAAAGTTGAATTGAACTAAACAAAAAACTATTGTCTAAACTTTCGATGCAATAAATCTGAGCTGACGTATGAAATGATTTATATCTTTGTTCCATACCATGGGGCGTGAAATATATTACAGATATAGAACACATGTGAGGAGAAGCTAATGAAAATGAAGACGCCTCTAGCGGTCCTGGCGTAGTTAGATAAATAAAAACTAAGCACAAAAAAGCTTCAATTAAAGTAATATTAAAACGTTTCTCTTTAGAGGCATCCCTGAGTTAAAATTTGCGAGGGTTATTGGCAACGAAAACACATATCAGGCAATACTTTACACCGTATTATATCAGTAATACAGGTAATACAATAATACAGACAAACTAATACAGACTTCAGGTTTTTCGAAGGCTTACAAAATAAATTTTAACGTTAATTTGTATTTGTACTTATACATTTAAGAGAGAAAATAAATAAATACTATCTTATACCTTTAAACGAGCAATTCTCGTATTTTAATATAATATAATTATGTATATAATCTGAATCTCGGAAACGGCTCCAACGTTTTTCATAAAATTTAGTATACAGGGGATTTCGGGGGCGATAAATCGATCTAGCTACGATTTATTTTCAGAAAATGTTGTTTTATTCGTGTTTTCAATAATGAACTCTTCTCGGCATCTATTGGCGAAAAATAATAATATTTTTCTTAATTGAGGGCAACTAACCGCTTTAAAGACACAACAAGATGGCGTTTTAAAAAAAAACCGTCATTATCTAGTTATTATTAATATACAATTTATATTTTCTCTATGATGATCATTAATTTCTCTCTTTTTTTTAATCTTGATTGTTTTTTATAAGTTTTTGTTTGCAGTTTTTTTTGTGTATTTTTGTTTTAATATTATTTATCGATATTTTTAATTTATTCACAACCGCTCTTATGCAAGATGTGTTCACACCCATAAGGGTGATATCTATAATGTATTTATTTTTAAATAAGTTCAATGTTTCTGTGTGCAAATTTTATCCAGTTGTGTGAATCTAATAAAAAAATAAAAAACAATTTTTCGTCCGACACCGACATCGGTTAGGAACCGAAAGCGCATCCCGAAGACAGTTATTAGGATGACCAACCACTTCGCCGACGAGAATGAAGACGCTCAAAATGCTGGTGATCATTGTTAGTTATTAGTGAAAAAAAGCCCAAGCTTCCAGCCCTACAACACAACTTGCCTTTAATTCTCTGGAATTTCAAATGTTGCAATACTTAATTTCTGGAGCTGTATTCGAGGCGAAAACATTTCAATTTTCTCATAAACTTATTCTATTATTATACGGTAATACTATGTATTTCAACGAAATTGTTGCTGTGTATTTGAATGTAATGGAATCTATCAATGATAATTAAGCGAATTTCACTCACTACTGGCTGTTAAACCTCTTTTTTTTTATTGCCTTTATAGTCAGACAAAAGAGCATATGGCCCATCTGATGGCGAGTGGTCACCGTCGCCCATGGACTTCAGCAATGCCAGGGGCAGAGCTAAGCCTCTGCCTACCGAGCCAAGCCGTTGCCTAAGGATTCATTATAAATCTACCAATTCATCGTTTCCTTCTTGACAAAGGTAGCAAAACCAAATGTAAATTAATATGTTTAAAATTGAAAAATGTCAGTGGCCTAATTGATAAAATATAAATAAAATTTTCTCAATAAAAAACAGTTATACTCAATTAAGTTCCACTTTCTAATCTGTTCGTCAACCGAATTTCTTTATTTTTTGTTTTGTAGCTATTGAAAATAGATACTCACCTTTCTTATTGTAATTATTTTGTGTCAGATCTTTTGGAATTCGGATACTTTATAGTTTTCGTAGTCAGAAATGATTGAAGTGTTATTCGTCGATATCTTAATACCGTACTCTTGGAGATTTGGGATGTAATGACATAAGGAAGGTCTTCCACCGAGCGAGTGGTATTTCTCGATAGACCAACGGACCAAATGTTAATGTTCGGAACTTGTGTATATGTAAGATTATCTTGAAAATGTCGTTAGCGAGATTCAGGAAATTGCCAAATACCTTGTGTTTCATGGTTGCTACCGCCCCAGAGATAACATATATATCGGAGCGTCGAAAATATTATAATAACTAGCTGATCCGGCAGACTTCGTAGTGCCTCCATCGATAAATAAAAGACCTAAGCTTTTGTATAAAATAAACTTAAAACAAACAAAAGGAATCCGCCCGACGGGGGACGACGCATCAAAGGTAAAACAAAATTGTTATTTTAATTTAATTCCTAGCGTTTTCATATTTATCTACCTTTTAAACCTTCTCTTCCACAAATAATTCAAGACCAAAATTAGCCAAATCGGTCCAGCCGTTCTCGAGTTTTAGCGAGGCTAACGAACAGCAATTCATTTTTATATATATAGATAGATATATAGATAATAAAAACAGCGAGGTTTAATCATAAAAACAGTATTAATTATGCCTACCCGCAAAAATCCATGAAAATATTAAAGCTTGATGACAAGACTTGAGTATTGGCGAGTTTTAGTGATATCAATAAAACTATGTTAGAATTGTAACTAACTCATTAACAAGATATAAGGAAAATGTAATAATGAATCTAAGTCTTTAGTGATTATAATCGAATTTCAATCATTGGTCGAATGCTAGTCTAAATCTATACATATAAATGATTGTACTACAACTACACTAGTTTTCCGTCACGTTTACAAAACTCGATTAATTGTAAGGTAAATGATTGGACGCTCTCCTGTAGCGACCTACGTGCGCTCTCACAGGGCTGTCACATTGCTTATTTAACAGGGAATAATTTTAAAAAAATATGTAAATTTACGGTAGCTACCGTTCCTTTCATTCTATCTTAGATCCTTGAACAGGAATACTGCCTTAATAAACAATTCATATAATTCCATTTGTAGTATTTTTATCAAATGCTCTCTTATCAAATGCTTCTTTTCCTCGACTCTGTACACTGGTTGTAGCTTATAGCTTCATTCTGCTAAGCGCGGTTCGCAAAGCAACCAGATATTCCGATCTAAAGGGCAGACTAGGTGTTGAGCATCCGAGACCCTTACATACGAGCAATGAAATCTTACATCCTAATTAATAAAAGAGAAATTATAAAAGGATTTTCAATTTGCTTTGAAAAGAGTAGCTAAGATATTTTTTGTTAGATCATATTTAGTGAGTTCATACACCAAAGTGAAGGCAGCTGAAGCACAGGCGTATTACGAGATGTCCGACCGACGACTAGAGTCCAAACTCACCGATTAACTAGGTAATCGAACATTTTACATATTACACGCCAAATTCGAATGGGTTTTGAAAAAAATTATGTTTTTTTAGCTTGTGACAACCCTGGCACGTAAGACCAGTGGCATTAGTTAAGCCCTTAAAAACCAGACTGAGCGTGACTTTCAATAAAGACATGTCTCGGAAACGTTTATTTCTCAAAAAAGAATTTAATTTGACCCACATTTTTGTTCAATTCACTGTTCGTTGCTCGTTCGATATTCATATATACAGCGTGTTCGCAAATTAATTCCACTATAGAGACAAAATTATACCGTCTCCTAAAAATAATACTAGCATAACTTGTTATATTGCCGTCAATGGCGATAAGACGAATTACAGGCTGGGCACCACTATTCTCCAGTTCCTATTCTCTACCATAAATGTTTTCCGATTTGACAGGCTTCATAAAAAATTCTGATTTGGATACGATGTCTTATATCGACCTTAAAGTGGGTGGTAAAGCATTTACGTCTACGCACTCTGATACCAAAATATCTAAAAACATGAAGCCTAATTCTCAGTTCTATAGTACAACGGCTGCTCCACCCTTCAAACTGGAACGCATAACTACTTCGCAGCTAAAAGGGGTTGAACCTACTTGTTTGGGCTTACACGACGTCCTACCACCAGTATCTTTTTCATTTGGTAAGCATAAGGAAGCGTAAATAATTACAAAAATCGGATTACACAAGCATTCTTAACGGTGCGAGAATTTTAATTAAGAACATAAAGCAATCCGGCAAAGGTATAAGGGTGCCTGCAACTAAATTAATTTAGCAGACGGTAATTTGTTAATGAATAATTTTCACATGTAACGCTTAATGGGATTCATATGATCCTGTAAGCGATGAAAGGCTGTGAGTAGGGGCCGGAGCAATCCGCGGCGGGTCCAGTGTCCCCCAGTGAAACTTTGTTATCAACTATATTCAATCGCATTGACAAACTACCTCAAAATGTTTTTTCGTTTATTATTTCCCTAGAGAGCAAAAGGGACGATGTCCGTTAAGTTTTTGGCAAATGACGGGGTGTTTATAGTGTTGTGGCATAGAAATTACTTATTCAAAAAATACCTGTTGGTGTGCCTCAGCGAGTAAATTAACAACCCACAGACACAGCCCACTGAGTTTCTCGCGGACTCTTCTCAGTGGGTCGGGTTTCCAATCCGGTGGTAGATTCTGTGAAGCACTGCTCCTGCTAGGGCCAGTGTTAGCAGCACCTCCGGTTTGAGCACTGAGAGCTTACTTACACGCTAGGGTAAAGCCGATATAGCCTCTCAAGGCTTATCAGTGTTGGTAGGAAAAAAAGGTATGTCTCCAATTGTGCACAAAGACGCGGCCATTCCAAAAACGGTTTTGTTTAATTATCATGTTAAGTTTACAAACTATGTATAATTTTCTTAGGCCTACCCTGCGTTCACCCTACTACCTACGTCATCGCCACGGGGTCGAATATTGGAGGGTGCTCCGAATTGCCACACTCCAGTTAACGAGTTTATTAATTCGATTAATTCTGAATGTTCGGAAACATCCGCTTAATATCTCCCGGTGCCCGCGTCAGACGATGTTAAACTTATTAAGGCTGCAGGGCGAAAGCTTAGAACTTTAGTGAAAGTTAGGGACGTCTGCCAAATTGGATTCTGATGGCTTGATTTTTAAGCTAGACTTTAGATTAAATACACAACGCGAATGAAATATCTGCAGAGGTTCCCCTAGACAATGTTATAGTATAATATATGATGGATACCTATATAGTATATGATGGACCACAAAACTTCCGCTAGATCCCATACCTTTGTGGGCTTTTCCAGAAGCGTTGAAGCTATAATAGTATAAAGTAATATTGTCTGGAGATTCTAAGCGATCGATATATTATTTTACTGGTTTATATAAATATACATATATAATTACTACCGGGGTATCACTAACGACGTATCTATGAACTACCTTAACATAAACGAAGGTCTCATACTGTTTTGTCAAGTCATAATATAAAGCTTGTCAGAGCCCGGTTTTATTTATTTATTTGATTTTATATTGCATTACATTACGTGCACTATCAGTAATTCTTCAATTGAGACTTTTTGCATGTTTTATCGAAACGTACACTTGTCTCGTGCAAATATTGGAATGGTTTATTACTAATTTATTACATTTCATCATTTAAAACATAAAACATATTTATTTGATTGATAAAAAACTGACTGATTCTTCTTCTTTTTTGTCTCCACCTTAACTCACCAGGTGGGGTCGGCACACCGATTTTTTCTGTACCAATCTCCTCTATCACTTCTCTTTCTCTCATATCGTCGTTCACATACTCCATCCATGTCTTTTTCGGTCGACCTCTTCCCCGTCTACCTCGAACTACCATTTCCATACATCTCCTAATCACATGCATCCCCTCTCTACGCATCACAAAAAAGTGTCTGATTGCTTGCATGTAATTAGTGTTTGCGATATTTTTGTGTTACATTGCTGTTGGCTGTTACCACGAATAAACATTTCAGAAAGGTAGGGTAAATGGGAAATTATTGGGAATGGCGTCTCAGTATCTGTCAAACGTCGGAACGGCATGGCGGGGGGCCATCTGTCATAGTCCCAGTACGACACTGATTGACAAATGAGATGGAGCCAACAGCCGGCGACGTGAAGGTTTTTACCCGGCTTATACCGTACCCGGAATCCGTTTGTTTACTGACCGGTTTACGGTTAATTAATTTTGTGAAAATTTACTTGATTTCGTTTTTTTAAATTGAGATTGTTTGTATATATGTAAGTTGGTAGCTAATTTAGCGTATCGTTTACAATCTGTGAGATATTTATTGCGTTCAAAATTTCACAATGTCATGACGATAAGATTTGAAAATTGTTTCATTCTCAATTTGTAATATGTACATTAATTTTGAAGGAAAGTAGGTACCTAATCGTGCGTCTATATGACACACGTAACACTGACTATACCCATGAAATACGACTTCATTCAATACTTAAATTCTGTCAGTGATATCGAGCAATGGTAATTCAGGTTTTGATAAATATTGACTTTCATAACTATTAACGTTCGGCGAACCGTGAATTCTTTTGCTCATATTAGGTAAATTTAGTTATTCACATATGTATATCCTGCACATCACTGCATATAAAATTCACTGTTGAGACATTGCTTGATGAGACAAAAGTTGCCTTGAAGCATGAGGTATTTTTTGGTCAGTGGCTTAGTTTCTATGTCCTTCTAATTCGATAACTTATTTGAGTCCTTTATGAATAAATTCACTCCCGAGAAGTATACAATTAATCCACAAGCGTTGCTCAAACGATTTAAACTAATTTGCGACCATAAAACAATGTTTATATCAGCGTCAGGATACAATGGAACATCAATAATCGGGGTGAAGCTTAGTAAATCAGTTTAATCTGAACGCGGTGAGTAAACCGGCCGATCGCCAACTGGGTGCCCGCGATTACCGCCTATAAATCACACTTTGGACAAATGCCAAACTGGGATACGCGATTGTGGGTTGTCAGGTACAAAAAAAAACAAGAAAATTATCGGAGTTTATTGGAAAAAAAGTTCAGACAAATAACAACACGTGAGCCTTTATAAATCATAGACATAGTTAAAACGGTGTTTTAAATCGAAATTTAGATATATGAATTACGTCGACTGTTTATCAAACGATTTCCTTTTTTTTGTCTAGTAGCTATTGATGAGTCTCAATACTATTTATCAATAGAAAATGGTCAGTCCCTTTAAAATTTCAACAACAAAACAAGAAGGAAAATGTAATAAATTAACCCAAGCCTTGATGTGTCAGTGATTAGGGTCGAATTTCGATCGGTAGTAATTGAACTACCAGTCTTTTTTTATATTATTGAAGGGGTGGGATTTTCTTACAGCTGCCCGAGAGCTTCCGAAGGAGACTCAACAACTCAAGAGCAGCTGCTTTGCCAATTAATCTATTATCGGATCGGAATCGCGACCCGCTGAGAAGATCCGGTGAGAAACTCAGGGATATGATGCATGGGTTAGGATGCACGTCGACCTCTTTTTCGAGTTCGACGAGTACGGTTACCGCGGTTCCTGAGCCTGCTCCTAGTTTTAGAGCTGAAAGCATCTAATGCTAAGGTTATTGGATCTGATGGATCCGTAAGGACGTGTCTAGGGCGTCGACGGTGACTGGCTCCTGCGTGATCAGGAAACTACCAGTCTTGCGCTTGCAGCTTCGCTCGTGTATATTTTTTTTTTTTTTTTTTATTGCTTCGATGAGTGGACGAGCTCAATATATCTTTTGTATAGCGTGGATGAACACTCGTTTTAGCAGTGGAAGGAGCAAAGATAGCCTATATTCTGTTCCAGGACCCAAATCCACTCCATAATGAATTTTGTTTAAATCGGTTATATAGTTTGAGCGTGAAAACGTTACAAATAGACTCAGCTATTATCCTATTTATAATATAGGTGTGTATTTTTAATTTATCTTTGGATCTTAAGGGTAGTAATATGCCTGGCTATGAATCAGAAGCTATGGATTCGCGAGCCCGGCTTCCCCGATCAGTGACTTCTATTGGTCTGTTCCTTAGTATCTCTAATTCCTGTGTTAAGTACTGTTGACGCCAGGTTTGGACCCGAATAATGAAGTACGTTTCACATGGATACGGAATCCGACCGAGAATCGAATCCGGGCTCTTAGGTACAGTAGTCAGGATCTTTGGCAGCCCAAATGACCGATGCCATAAAAATATATCAAGAGGTGCAGTAACAGCCACGTTCCAGTATCTATGACCTCTGTTGTTAGTTTTGAGGTGCTGCATAATAATATTAATTCCACGTTTTATAGTTATCGATTCATTTTAACAATAAAATAATACAGGAAATCATTAAAAATAGGATTTTTTTAAAGTTTGCAACCCCACAGCACCGTTGTCCTCAGTGCAACACCGGCTGTGTAATTAGTTCGTGATTTATACAACACACCTTTTTACTCTCATATCGATACTTAGCGAATAGTTCACGCATTAGATTAGCAACAGGACCAAAACATCGGCGTTGTAGTGTTGCCAAGTATTTTAATGTTTGATTTTCACGCCTTTTCCGTCAAAAAATAGTATCTCTTAAATGTAGTTATCTATATTTATTAGTAATATATGAAATTCTCCTGTCGTCCGAAATAGCTCAATAGATTCTCATGAAATTTTGTGTGCATATCGGGTAAGTCTGAGAATCGGTCAACATATATTTTTCAAAACTCTAAATGAGTCGTCTATTATCAAAGGTGGCAATCTGTGCATTTGGACAAAAAAATGTTATTGATATGTCAATACAGATTGATTTGAATATAATCGTCTCCTTCAAAGAATACGGTTCAAAACCTGCATTAAATAAAGGTTAATACTTAACCTGTTATTTATCTAAGATGTCGTTCAGAAGAGTTGTGTGACTGCCAATGGAATACAAAGTCAATAATTCGTTTTTCTGATTTACCAATAATTGTCCAAAAGTCACATTGCCGGCTTTGATAATAGTCGACTCAAATGTTAAAGGTGTTCCACCCAAAAACAAAAAAAGATTGCCTAGAAGTAATGTATATGGCAAAACACTGTTTGCCGGGTCAGCTTGTATAATATATAGAGATAGCAGAATTGAGATAACATATACAATGTTTATGTTAATTAAGTTTATCTGAAAGTCAATTAAAGACACGTATTTAGTTTAGTGGCTAGTTCTTCTTCTACAAGCCTCGAGTTTATTTCCTGAATATCCTTTAGTTTTTTTTCCAAAGAGATTTACTACCTATTTAGGTATGTAGAGAAAACAAACCAAAACTATTCGGGGTTGATATTGTTGGAGCATTAAGCTGCACGTATTTTATTTGACAAACAAAAAAAAACACATTGTTCGACTTCACTACCGGAAAAACGGCCTTATTCTAAAAATCCGGCATTATTAAAATTTAAAGTGTCATCTTGTAAAGTGTATTATACAATACACATAAACATTACTCATGTTTTGCTGTCCATCACCTCTTTGGCTGAGGGAGGCACGCTGTGCGAATGAATAATACATTTCGCAATTGTACAAGAGACGCTTCAACGCCGATTAAAAGGGCGTGTCTTCAGTCGAGTTAGAACAGCGGGTATCCGATTGATCGAATTGTGTAATAATTCAAACATTCAAAAAGTAAATCCGCACTTTTGGATAGAATGGTATACGCATGAGAACGCTGTTGCTTATTAAATGTGTAATTCTTTAGTTTTACGACAAAGGACAAAAACGAGTAGAGATACCGTATGGATAGGTAGGTATCAATCACCGCTCTGTCTCTTTCCACCATCACGGAATGGAGTTTAAAAAATGAGATCGTTATAACGATCGCCCCTGTGTGTATGTTATATAAAAAAATGGAAGTTGTCTTAAAAGCGGGTTGCCGATATCACATTGTAATGTGTATGTACTGCTGTAAACACTTACTACGTAGAGTAGTTTACTACTACTCCCTACTTACTACTCCTACTACTACTAGTACTTCTACTACCACTACTACTACTAGTACTACTCTTACACCTACTACTACTAGTGCTACTATTAATCCTACTACTACTAGTACTACTACTACTCCTAGTAGTACTACTACTACTTGTACTACTCCTACTATGTACTACTAGCTAATACGCACCGTGGTTTACTACATGCTAACACGTTAGTAAAAAATTAAAAAGCTTTCATTATCCGCTGCTGCTATCTCTTCTCTCGTCACTTTGACCACACCATAGCTCGTAAGGAATGCATTGATTCCCCCAAGAGACGTGCTCGACTGATTATCCGACCAAATAAATATTACATGAGAACCGATACGGAGGCTTCACGTGTTGTACGTTTCGACATGACCGGTTTATAAGATCTGTCATTTACATTTTAATATTCTGTTTGTAGATTTAAATGCACTAGTTTATGTAAGGGATCGAAATTCGACTAAACTAACTGTTTTTTATTTTATTTTTATTTTTATTGCTTAAATGGTTGGACGAGCTCACAGCCCACCTGGTGTTAAGTGGTTACTGGAGCCCATAGACATCTACAAATTAAATGCGCCACCCACCTTCAGATATAAGTTCTAAGATCTCAGTATAGTTACAACGGCTGCCCTACCCTTCAAACCGAAACGCATTACTACTTCACGGCAGAGATAGGCAGGGTGGTGGTACCTACCCGCGCGGACTTACAAGAGGTCCTACCACCAGTACTTACCCAAATTATAATTTTGCGGGTTTGATTTTTATTACACGATGTTATTCTTACACCGTGGAAGTCAATCGTGAACATTGGTTGAGTACGTATTTCATTAGTAAAATTGGTACCCGCCTGCGGGGTTCGAACACCGGTACATCGCTACATACGAATGCACCGGACGTCTTATCCTTTAGGCCACGACGACTTCATAAACTTAACTGAAACTGATGATACTTAATTTCGAGAGGTGAAAGGGTATTTATTTGGTTTAAGCGACATTTCGCTTAATACGCGACATTTATCTTTGCAATTAAATATGCCTTTTATTTGGTATTTGCATCAACAGCTGTTAATTGAACTTCAATTAAGTTTACTCCATTCAAACGACTGAAGAAGTACAATGATGTACAATGTCACTGTTTAAGACGATAGTGAGTCCTAGTCCTGCGAAATTAGTGCTCCATACAAGTCTTTTTTTTATATTTACTAACTATCACGCCACCTTAACTGGTCCCGTGATAAGTTCGTAAAGAACTTGTGTTACAGGTACCAGATACGGAAATAAATGTAAGATTTTTATTATACACATACACATATTTAATTTACATCCATAACCCTGGAAAAGACATTTATATTTATCATACAAATATCTTCCCTTGGCGGGATTCGAACCCGCGACCCCCTTGGGTAGTGACCATGTCACTTACCACTACACCAGACGGCCGTTGTTTTGTTATGATATTTTTTTCCAAATTTTAAACTTTAAATGGATCTCCCCCTCGATTTGTTAGATACGTCAAAAGCTCAGGCTGTAGAGCGCGTCGAATAATCAGATAAATTTACAGTCATAGATTCTCAGCTTCAGAATTATCTTTATCCGCAGTCGGGTAAAATAGGAAAATCGGTTAATAAACAAATCAGAGAACTAGACCTAAATTATGGACAAGACGTAATTTTTGCTGCAGACGAAAGCTCAACTCCCGTGTCACTGGATGTTGAGTGGGTTCCAGAATCTATAAACATCATATCCGACACAAGACTGTTTCGTGGCCGAAATAGTACTTTTCCTACTAATTCGGTAGGCAGCGGCTTGGCTCTGCCCTTGGCATTGCTGAAGTCCATGGGCGACGGTAACCACTCACCATCAGGTGGGCCGTATGCTCGTCTGCCTCCAAAGACAATAAAAAAAAAAGCCCTTAGGCTATTTCAGCTTCTCGCGGACGGATAGATGAGCTCACGGGGTCAACCTGAGAGAATTTGCTAACACTAGCCATAGCAATAGCAACAGCAGAATCGCTACCCACTGAGAATTTTCGCGAGAAACTCAGTGGGCTAGATTACTTGTGTTGCCTCCACTATGTATGACGGGCACAATAAGACCACGGAATTGCTTTAGAATTTAGATCAACGCTTCAGATGCAAATGACCACCGGAGCTGTTGTTGGACGGTTATTGTAACGATAGTGCCTACGACCACATATTCGAACGTGGGCGATGTTATTCTAACTATAAAGATGATGATTTCGAGAACGGAATCTGCATTCACTGGTCATTCTCGTATATTAAGACTAGATTTTCCTAATTCTTAATGGTAATCTAATTCTAATCTTACTGGTGGTAGGACCTCCCGTGAGTCCGCACGGGTAGGTACCACCTCCCTGCCTATTTCAGCCGTGAAGCAGTAATGCGTTTCGGCTTGAAGGGTGGGGCAGCCGTTGTAACTGTACTGAGACCTTAGAACTTATATCTCAAGGTGCGTGGCACATTAACGTTGTAGATGTCTATGGGCTTCAGTAACCACTTAAAACCAGGTGGGCTGTGAGCACGTCCACTCATCAAAGCAATAAAAAAAAAATGTGGTGTCGTGGGACACCAGGTAGGAACGAAGTTCCTTCTGCTAATGTAGAATCGACACAATTTGCAAAAAAAATCGTGCTCAATTTTATGTAGGTTTTCTTGATTTTTCTCTTAAATTTTGCTGATTAGTTTTTATTTAAGTACAGAAAGTATTTAGGAAATTCAGTATTTTAGGAAATAATAAATTACGTAAAATAGAAAGAGAATGGATGAGAGAACGAAAAGAAAGAGGGAGAAAGAGAAAGGTATTATACACTACTCGCTTGTGTATGCGACTGTCGCGCCTGCGCACGTCTCATTTAATGGTTTTATTCCACGCACTTTTTTCCACGGATTTTTTCTTACGGTTTTACTATCACATTTTTTTCAGTTCGGTCGCGCAGCAAAATCCCTATCCCCTTCAAGCCTGCCGTAAGGAACTTCGTTCCAAAAAAACATTCCAAAAGTGTGTAGTGCCGTAGATAGGTGAACGAGCTGACAGCCCACTTAGCGCTCAGTGGCTAGCGGAGCAGCACATAAACATCACAATGTCCACACTTAAATGCATTATACATAACATTAAACAACTTGTATTAAGCTATTAGAGTAAATGTCGAAGTACAGAAAAATAATTAATATTCCAAAAAAAATATGTTGAGTAAACACTTACTTAACTTCTTTAAACAAACTGAACTATTGCCAAGTAGCAAAAAATGGCGTCAACGAATTATACTCGTAAGAGTTTTGTGATTTAATTTTGTTTCTAATTAATATTGATATTAATTTGATACACGTATAAATCAAGAGAAAATATTTTTTAATTGCTCTAATTAGGAAAATTAGATTCAGGTTTTTCTGGTGTTTGGCGGCTATCAGAACTGATAGACACTATATCACAAAACAACAAAAAATGCAGTTTTACAATGATATACCTCTCTAACATATCTCTCTAACAGTAAGCATTTTTGACTCTATCGAAACAAAGCAATAGAACAGCTACAAGAGTTACAGACAGACTTGCCTTCTTAGGGTCCTAAATAATTGTACCACATATCGTAACATACAGACAGACTGACTTTAAGATAAATTTATATCACAGCCCGGGTCTATCTATAGCCTTCAGCCTCATAAAGGGCTTTTGCGTTGAAACTACTCCAAAGCCCCGTGATTCATAATATTTTTGGCAAACAAACAAACTCTCCCCAATTATTTGTTTTTTTTTTAAATGTGTACTTAAATAAATTGTGCGTGATTTCCATTAAAAATATGAGCTGCTTTGATCAGATGCCGGCGGGGAGGATTTAATATGCAACCTGCACAGTTCAAAGCGAAACTCCGAAACAGAAATTAAGTGCGAGACTAGTATAAAACGTAAGCGGAGAGCGGATTGTGCGTTGTTGCTAGGATTTATTTTCACGAAAAGAACAAAAAACCTACAAGAAGTCGCGGGAAAGTAACTTACTAAAATCTATATCCTAGACGTCCATAATAAATTTAAAATGAATAATTTACTTTAAAAAAAATCCGCATATGATATAGGAAGGATTTATAGGAAGTCAACTATAGGAAGTCATTGAGTCTAAAAAAGAAGTAGGTAATAGGTATTCCTACGCGACGAAAGCGATGCGTCATTATCGGTGTTTGAAAACGAAATCATTGTTTTGAGAAAATATATGCATCGTATAATGAAGATCATAACCCCCAATCCCCCAAAATTGCACGTGTACGTACTAAAATCCTAGCTGTTTCTGCCGCGAATTATATGATTTAAAGGATACACAGTTGTTGTGCCACACAGTTGAGACCGTCGATCTCATTTCTCAAGATGGGTGGTACAGATTCACACCGTGATTTCTAAAGGCCTTGAGCTAAAAACTCAAGCAAATCTTTGGTCTGTTTGTAATGTCTACAATAATTCTATCCGCAAGTTGTAGAACCAACCGTACTCGTCGAACTCGGCAAATAGTTCGACGTGCAACCTAATCCACATATCAGCCCACTGCAAATCCCAACCCTCTTGGCTGAGCATTTTCTCGCTCACCTGTCCTGGTGAAACTACAAAGACCTTCGGGACAACAGTAATCCTTCCTTTCTAAAAAAAAAATTATACAAAACTTATTAGATCTCATGAGCTTGGGCCAAGCTCGCAAACAGAGCAAATATCATTTTATTCATATCCGCTTTTATAATTTTCTTAAATATTCTGCAATTATTTTATTTTTCAAATGTTTTATTATACTTTATTTTCGTTCTTAATTACGTTTACGTGGTTGACAAAATTTTATTAAATATAATTGGTTGTTACCCCAATATTTCGTTTAAAACATTGTTTCAATAATTCGACAGTAGCTTTTTGCTTTTTTGTTATTTTTTGACTTCAACAGATTGTTCAGCGTTGAATCAAGCCGTAAACACGTCATTACGGATCCTCTCGATCCATTAACGGGTGGAGATATTTACTTTGTAGATGTTTATGGGCTCTAGTAACCATTTAACAACAGGTGGGTGGTGAGTTCATCCACCTAGCTAAGCATTAAAAAAAAAGATAACGATACTGCTGGTTCTCCAATGAACCCCTTAGGGATATTTTACAATACCCATGGTATGAGATGAGACGCTGCGATTCTAAGTACACAGCCGCGTCTGCCATAATTTCAGTTCTATTGTACGCTCTTCTCTTTGTATGCATTGAGAATTGGGAAATGAATATCGAACGGACTGACTCTGGGTCCGCAGTTGATAATCGAGTCACGAAACGGTTCGTTGGGCCGTGTACACAACTCCGGACTGTGACTCGTCGTTGTGTATCGACATTCCCGAAGTTTAAGGAATGGATTATTCACAGAATTTAATTATACGTTTTTAGCTTTTATTTACTGATTTTGTAACTTTTTGAAGTGAAACTTCTTTACGCGCATTGAGAGTAAAATTTAACTCGCTCAATACAATTTATATTATTATACGATACTAGTTAGGAAGAGCGAGAGTGAGAAAATAGACAGAGCGTCTCGCGAACCACTCGACGGTGGAGAGGGGGAAAGGACAATTGGGGGTTAGGTCGTTTCACTTATACACAGCATTCCCTATTCTCCGACTCAGCTTTCTAGGCTTTATGTAATTGGAAAAATGAAGAAAATCACATTACTACACACCGCAAAAGAAGTTTTACTTCTTTCACGTACCAAGTTGCACGCGCACCATTTCTTTATTTGTTAATACAACATGCAATAGATAGTTGAAATTTTTTCCTAAAAACTTCGGAATAATGGCAATCAAAAAAACTGAGAATAAGCCGCTTCTGCGACTCGCCAAAAACTAATAAAATCGTTCCACATCATCACAAGTCGAGGAGTGAACGGCTACCTATTGTGTTTATATTGGCGACATTTCTCTTAATACGCGACATTTGCCTTTGTAATTAAAGGTACGTTTTATTTGGTATTAGCATAGCTTAGTGTTTTTAATTGAACTTCAATTAATTTTACTCCATTAAAATAGTTGAAGAAGATTTTATTATGATATTATTTCCAAATTTTAAACTTTAAATGGCTCTCCTGTAAATTTGCTAAATTGTCGATTTAGTCAAATAGCTTATCACCCCTCGATATCTTAGAATCAAAAATACTACAAGACGAACCAAATTTTAATCCAGTCTAATAGCTTATTCAGTTTCTATTCACAAAGACACGTGATATCGGATATTGTCTTATAAACTGTTATAAGAAGCTCGGCTTGCTGCCGGCGGCGGACTGACTCCGCGGCGGATTTATTGACGGCGAGATTATGAATTATTAACATATTTTGGGAACTCACAATTCAGAACCTTCAGTTTGAAATGGTACAGTTCTTTTTTGGAACTCAAAACCATCAGTACAAAAAAAAATCCTACCTATGAGCCTGATAGCCTTGAGAGGGTACTTCAGCTTTACCCTATTGTGTAGGTGAGCTCACGGGGCTCAAACCGGAGGCGTTGCTAACACTGGCCCTAGCAAGAGCAATGCTTCGTAGAATTTACCATCGGATCGGAAACGCGACCCACTGAGAAGATCCGGCTAGAAACTCATGACAGTGGGCTCATCATGACAAATTTCGTTGGCAATTTTTATTGCTACTATAGGCAGATAAGCAGTCCACCTGATAATTGTTACCTCCGCTTATGGACATCAGCAATGCCAGGAGCACAGCGAAGTCGTCGCCTGCCGCTCAGTATATCATATCATAATCTGACTGGGTAGCAATTAAACCTTTTAGATTATATGTTAAGGCGAATGGATATTACATTGTTGTGACAATGAAGTGGTCTGCCCTTCTAAAGCAACAAAATATGCCTATATTTAAAACGCTAATCGCTTACAATATAACGTAGGGTTTATAAAGTTGCATCGACGCCGGCGCGTGGGCAGGTGCTAAATACAGTCGAGCGGAAAAGTGTTAATTCGATTATTGACCCGCGCTGATTACAGTCAACTAAAGTGATAATTGGCGTGAAGTTCTTTGACAGACGTACCTTGTTCTCCAAGGCTTAGTTTGTGGGAGGTCTTTGTTATGTTGGCACATCTGCGGTCTAAGTTCCTACCAGCGATTTAACACTAAAATGTTTGCAAGTTCAAGTTAAATGTCTGCCCGAAAGCCAGATGCGTCAGTTAACAAATTAAACTAAGCAGTTATTATTAAGTTACTTATGTCAGGTGAAGCTAGGATAACCTGTCGAGGCTACTAGCATAAAAAAGCTGGTCTTCATTTTCAACTTTTTGGTATGACCCTGAACGAGCTAGCAGTCCATTGAGCTTCGTACGACGACAGGAGCCACAGCAACTGGAATACCATATCTCTTGAGAAATCTATGAGCTCTTGTAATCATCTAATAAATGGACCCTGAGCTTACCTATCTAACTACTGCAATGAAGAATAAAAATATTTTTGTTTTATTTTTATTTTTTATTGCTTAGATGTGTGGACGAGCTCACAGCCCACCTGGTGTTAAGTGTTTACTGGAGCCCATAGACATCTACAACGTAAATGCACCACCCATCTTGAGATATAAGTTCTAAAATTTCAAGTATAGTTACAACGGCTGCCCCACCCTTCAAACCGAAATGCATTACTGCTTCACGGCAGAAATAGGCAGGGCGGTGGTACCTACCCGCCCGGACTCACAAGAGGTCCTACCACCAGTAAGAAATAGAGATGGAAAAGTGTTAATGCTTGTTATTTGGAAGCATCTTCGGTCCCGTACCTTCGGATGAAAAGACTAACAGACTACTCTCATATAAGACGCGATCTTAACCTGACAACTAAAAGCTAATTATAAAAATATTCAGAACACTATTGTAGATACCAGTACAATACGCAAACACAGGTGATTTCGTCTTTACTACCTCGTAAAGCAATGCAGCGGTGCCTTAAATAGAACTATGTATATTGTTTATGCATATACCATATTTGGTTACATTCAAAGCAGATAAATGTCTTTTTTGAATTTCTAAAGCAAATACATGTTGTGAGCACGTCTGGATCGATTATGATTGTGTGTCTTAATTAAACTGCTAGATGCGAACCTAAATTAAGTGTTTGCCCAAGTTTCAATGTAGTGGCAATTAGTTTTAAGTCGTTATGCTACACCTCAGCTTCGTACGTAAAATTGCTGAGTACACAGTTTTGATGCCAGGTCCTCTCTGAAACTAATAAATTACAAGCCAGTTCTCAGTGGCCACCTTAATGTAAGGGCGCAAAAAAGTTCCAATCTAATATTGTTTTTTTTTATTGTAATTATTTCGTATCTCGAAATAAATCAATTTTTATTCCTCGGAAGAATTAAATAGTATTCTTTTTTTTTTAAAAGACTTTTCATTAATTCGGTACAACAGTTATTAGATCAGGTCTATGTGTGATAGGCACATCAGAGAGAACAAAAGTCCACAAAGATGCGATTCATTATAGCGGAACATCATAGATCAGTATCTATCTACTGCTGTAGTTAGCGATTCTTTCGTAACCATCACGTCATTGTGTCAATCGTTAGACACGAAAGAACTTAGTGATGATATTTATTTTTCAATCATCTGCACAAACGTTATCCATTTAGTCTATACTAATATTATAAAGAGGAAAGATTTGTTTGTTTGTTTGTTTCGAATAGGCTCCGAAACTACTGGACCGATTTGAAAAATTCTTTTTCCATTAGAAGCCGACATTGTCCCTGATGAACATAGGCTACTTTTTTTATTTATTTTTTATTTATTTTTTTGGTTTCATGTGTGTTTTAATGTTTCCGAAGCGAAGCGAGGGCGGGTCGCTAGTAATATTATAAAGAGGAAAGATTTGTTTGTTTGTTTGTATTGAATAGGCTCCGAAACTACTGAACCGATTTGAAAAATTCTTTCAGTGTTTGGAAGCTACACTATTCCCGAGTGACATAGGCTATAATCTTTTTAAAAAAAAATAGGGATCCTTACTCAAGCTCTAATAATGTAACCCAAGGTCTAAAAATTACCTAAAATATTCTTTACATCGCGTGCCATGACTAACTATTGAACTATTATACTACTAAACTGAAACCATTGATGATAGAATAAAATAATGTACTGCGAAATTATAATTTGCGTAATCACTGGTGGTAGGACCTCTTGGGAGTTCGCACGGGTAGGTACCATCACCCCGCCTATTTCCGCCGTGAAGCAGTAATGCGTTTCGCTTCGAAGGGTGGGGTAGCCGTAGAACTTATATCTCGAGGTGGATGGCGCATTCACGTTGTAGATGTCTATGGGCTCCAGTAACCACTTAACGCCAGGTGGGCTGTGAGCTCGTCCACCCATCTAAGCAATAAAAAAAAAAAAAAAAAAAAAAAAAAAAAAAAAAAAAAAAAAAAAAAAAAAAAAAAAAAAAAAAAAAAAAAAAAAAAAAAAAAAAAAAAAACACATTATTATGTACAAAAAGTGTCGCGACAGCATATGTCTACTATTATTGTTATGTCGCAATAAATGTTATTTTATTTTAAAACATAAAACAACGTCACATATCGTTGAAATTTTTGTTAAAGACCCGAGCGGAGCCGGAGCGGCCTGCTAGTAAATCATAAATAGTGAAACAATTGAACTGTCTTATTTGTTATAGTTAAATTCGGTTTGCTTTTCTGGTTCATCTTAGATTCGACTTTGATCCGATCGCTACCAAACCAAAGGATGACCTTCTTGGCCAATTGGAAACTTCATGAAAATTTCATTGAAATCGGCCATGTCGTTTCAGAGTGTGTAGGGAACATACAAACGTAGGTAGGTACGTAGGTCGAGTTTTATAAATTTATATGTCAGGGCGACCGCATTATTAACACCATTGTCAGACATCATATTGGCGAATAGGGTGATTGGCGTGATCGAGCTAAGAGAAATATTGATTACACAAAACACGTCTGTTATCTTAGAACAATTTAGAAATCTGCTCTTGACGTTAGCAAATGAAAACGAAGGACAGTTCTTAGGATGGAGGCACCGCTCTTCTAGAAGGCTGATTGTAGAGTTAGCGCGCCTCCATCGGCTAGGCTCTATCGTAGCACAAAGTTAGCCGAACTTGACGACATTACGATCGAGTTGTCAACTGTCGGGAATCGTCCTGCGCTTCGTTTCACTATCAAACTAATGACCGTCTCCAACAGATAGATTTATAATGTGGTTGGCCATAAAAATACGCGTTTGCTAGTCTAAATTAAGAACGGGTTGCGTATATTATGTATTGAATTTAATTTAATTTTTGTAGAAACTAATACTAAGTCAAGATCAAACATATCTTGAAACATTGGCATTCTCACAGTATATAATGCTCTGAAAACATAAATAAACAATAAAATGATTACGCTTATCATCAAGAAACGATGTTATTCGATTCCGACGAAAACAAACGGACAGTCAATCTTATCGGACATCTTTATAGCAATGGGAATTGTTATAAATACATTGTAACACGATATTACGAGCAATAATACAACGGGAAACAACAATACGGGCTGATAAAGATATACCTGACGACATTGACGATATATCATTTTATAGGAATAGGATATTGGTTAATAAAGTTTAGTTTGTCTTATTGGTAGGGTATAACTCGTCGAATGCGACGAAAAGTTTGACATGCTAGCCCGGTGTTGTCCAAAGTGAGGCCCACCCCCCTTTGCAATTGGATAATTAAGGGGACAATCGCATTAAATTAATATAAAAATTCTGTATTAAAATTATTTTGAATTTGAATTTCAGATTTTTATTATATAATTTGAAATATTACTTACTGTGTTTTGATAACAATATCATAGTGATTTCTTTCAAAAACCTATAATTTATGTTTCTTAGCGAATAAATCAATTTTGAATGTGAAAAATTAAGTATGGGGGGCATAAAAATTTTAGAAATGTGAACTTATTTACTTTAAACTAAGCCGCATTTAAATGTCTTTTCTTTTTTAAATTACAAAAAATGCAATTAAGTCTTTCATTGTATTCATTCATTCTGGAGTATTTGATATCAGTATATATTATTATGTTATAGTACGTCAATGCATAGACGTTTAAACAAATGACCGGCTCCGTGGAGGTCATCGGTGAAAGTGTCGGAAATGTAATATGAAATGCAACATTTGCGAACGAGACAGAAAAATATTTTTGGCACGTTAGAGCGAGACGTGTGCTTATTGAGTAACAACATACGAGTTTAATGCATTTCTTTTTGTTTATCATGATTGATTGCCACGATTTTTGTATATTCACCTTGTTCAAAAGTGTGGGTAGTCAACGTGATCCAATATATTTAACATTTAAAATGAGAAACAACCACAGCCATGGTATATTGATATAATAGCTACTTTTCAATCCCATCGGAAGGCAGGACTTTTATATTTAGCCTCAAATCTGTACAACTGAGGCATAAGGATCGCTGTCACCCATGGACCCTGGCAATGCTATACAAACTACTTCAACAGAGAAGATTTTTATGATAACTTTAATGTCTTACTACCACCTGGAACATTCCAACGAGAAACTTCGAAAGATTTCCAACGGTATACTTCTTCTTGCTCTTATCCCACATCATGTGGGGTTGGAACGGCATGACCTCTTGACATCCTGTAGAATGATTTGGCATAGGTTTTACGACCGGTCGCCTGCCTAATATCAGCGCTCCTTCAGTTTTATCTCCAACTAGCTGACCCGGCAGATTTCGTAGTGCCTCAATCGATAAATAAAAGACCTAAACTTTTGTATAAAATAAACTTAAAACAAACAAAAGGAATCCGTCCGACGGTGGACACATCAAAGGAAAAACAAAATTGTTATTTTTATTTAATTCCAATCATTTTCATATTTATCTAACCTTTCAAACCTTCCCTGGACACACTTCCACAAATAAATCAAGACCAAAATTTGCCAAATCGGTCCAGCCGCTCTCGAGTTTTAGCGAGACTAACGAACAGCAATTCATTTTTATATATAGAGATAGATAGATAGATAGATTATCATTTTGCTTTTTGCCGACTCCTCTGTGCAACGTGTTGGCAGACAGGTTATAAACAATAACCACTAAACATTGCAAAATGTAATTAAAGCTATATTTAAAGTAATAAAATGTAGCCGAATTGAGATAATATTGTTATGTTGGCGCACTGTGCCAATTTGGGGTTTAATCGTCCGGAATATCGTTGTTCTGGGTAATTTTAATAGGCCGTGGTCATGTTTTGAAATTTACAAACAAGCGGCTTGTTTACGGCACAGAGATTTGTATTATAATGTTGGTTTAATTAAAATTTACCAATTTAACCAATTGAACCAATTTAAATTAATGTACAGAAATATGGAGGTTGATCTGAAGTTGACGTGACCTAAAGGATAAGACATCCGGTGCATTCATATCTAGCGATGCAACGGTGTTCGAATCCCGCAGGCGGGTACCAATTTTATCTAATGAAATACGTACTTAGCAAATGTTCACGATTGATTTCCAAGGTGAAGAAACAACATCGTGTAATAACAATCAATTTTTAAGAATCTACTGGTGGTAAGACCACCACCCTGCCTATTTTTACCGTGAAGCAGTAATGCGTTTCAGTTTGAAAGGTGGGGCAGCCGTTGTAACTATACTGATACCTTAGAACTCATATCTCAAGGTGGGTGGCGGCATTTAATTTGTAGATGTCCATGGGCTTCAGTAACCACTTAACACCAGGTGGGCTGTGAGCTAGACCACCCATCTAAGCAATAAAAAAAACATATTATAGTATGGTATAAGTATATTGTTTTTGGACTTTCACACGCACTAGCCCTGTTTTAGATTCAATGTTACGTATTTATTGTCTTCTTTGTGTTAATCCATTTGTTAGTAGCAGATATCTGAATTAGTTATTAAAATATATTTATTATTTGTGATATGTGTTTAACGTTGTTGTTGTACTTGAACTGATTGAAATATAGAAGCAGTTGTTTCGGATTTGCCAATACCTGAAAAACAAAAGATAAAACATTATAATATTTTCACTTTATTTTGTCAAGCACGACTTGTGAAATTTAGATTTATAAACCTCGTCCTAGTATTATTACATAACACAGTACGGTAAATGAATAATTATTTATAACAGAAATAACAATGATAAAAAAATATTTGAAATAAATGTACTTTAGTGCACGAAGCGCATGTAGATTTCTGCATTTATAATATGGAACTTAGTGTTTGTGCAGTGTTTAAGATTGGACATTACATAACTAAAAGCAATTTTACGCCCGAAGCTGAGGTGTAACAAACGACTTAAAATTAATTGCCCGTATTTTTTGTGGCCCTGTAGGCGGACGAGCATACCGCGTACCTGATGGTGAGTGGTTACCGTCGCCCATAGACTTCAGCAATGCCAGGGGCAGAGCCAAGCCGCTGCCTACCGCTTAATATTCTCCACAAGCCTCGTTTAAAGAAGGACATGCATGGACAACAAGAACAGCCTGCTATATACCAACCCGCAGTGCACCACCCCTGCCTCGATAGGCAGGGAGATTTAAAAAGCCCGGGCAGAGGGGTTTCCCCGAGGTCCGTCCCGCGCCCCCGTAAGGGGACGCGATGCGATGATCCATTCGTGCAGTGCTTCGCAGTATCTTCAACCGGATCGGAAACGCGACCCACTGAAAAGATCCGACGAGAAACTCAGTGGACTGTCTGTGAGTTCAGTTACTCGCCGAGCCCTTCGTCGCGAGCGACGGGTTCGGCGAGGACGGTGACCGGCGTTAGAAACAGGACAATGCGATCAAAAGGAATTAAAAAATATATAATTTGTGTGTGTGTTCAGGGCGTATTTATGCGTGCTTTACAAGTATGAGTGATTTTTTCATAGTTCAATAGAACTATTTTTATATTCTCATATTTTTTTTTTTTTCATAGAACAGACCAAGATTCTGAGACTAAAGTTCTTATAAAACCTATTAATCTTAATTTTTTATACCTAGTGTACACGCACGGAACATTTATTAAGTTGGTTTGTGGAAGTGATGTTAAATATTTTTGGTCCGACATTATGTAATATTTAGATAAAATATTATAAAATTTATTAAAAAAGGCGCCAAAATGGGTTTTTTTAAGGGATTTTATGACCTGGTAACTGAGACCTTTAAGTCATGTCTTATCTTAATAACCAAAATGGTTATTGAGTGATAATTGCACAGATAATATACAAAGTAAGCATGTGCGTTTCGTTTTACGGTTTGTAGAACTTGAACACACAGAATTCAGAAAATATTTTAAGCCGGCCTTAATGTGGCCATCTGAAAATAAACTTGCAATAAGCCAACTGTAAACGAGCCGACGCGAAGCACTGAAACCCGATCATTTCAGACGTAACCGCTAAACAACGCTTGACACTCAATAACAACGTACCTCAATTATCTTGGAATTTTGAAATTAGCACATCTTACAACTTGTTCTTCAATCTACAATTAGACCATAGACGTCGCAACATGAGTCGCGGACTAGCCTTTGGAGGTACGACCGATGTCTTAATTTTGTGTCCCGAAAGTCTGCAGTTTGTCAATATTCGCCAGACATTGGTTCCAACTATATAATTTAATAAAAAGCGCGAAATTAAGCCACAGAAATAGTTTAAATTATTTTTCTACGAAAAAAACCGCGAAAATTGATTCTTTAGCCTAAAAAAAGGAAGCAAAACCAGTTTAATGAACGAGTAGAGTTGCATATACTGATTTTTTAAACGATATTATTGATTTGTTAATACATGTTCTTGCATTAGGTGTATGTTTGTTTTGAAAAATCTAATCTGTTCGGGTTGCGTAAAATGTAGACCTGTGTCTCCGCATAATCATGATACTAACACATCATTCGTCTTACGTATGGACAACGATAATTTCAAATTAATAATCATATTAAATTTGATTTTATTACTGACAGCGTTGTGTTTAATTAATTCACATAGTCTTGGAAAAGGAACTAAAGGAGGTATTTTAATGTTGGTTTTGTGTTTCCGTTGTTTCAGAGAAAGAAAATTAAGTTTATGACCTCTTTTATTATAGTATTCTGAGTATTTTGCTTGCATTTATCTTGCTCATAGCGTACTCAATTATTCAGGGCTGTTTTTATCTATCTAGATATATAAAGGTTGATGCGTGTGTCCCTACAGATTGTTTATTATTTGTTTATTGATTGTTTATTATTTGTTTATTGATTGTTTATTGTTTACTAATTATTTACTGTACGTCTGTTTGTTTTGGCGACAAAAAAAATTCACGAATTTTAGGGATTATCAAAATAGTATTACTATATTGGCTTAGTTTCATAAATATCTGAAAAAGAATTACAAAGGTAAGAGGGTAAACAAAGAGCCATTAAAAAACAAAGGTTTTTTGTTAATTATTTATTATACGACTGTTTGGTTTGGCGTCTAATAAATTTCACGAATTTCAGGGATTAATAAAATAGTATATTGGCTTAGTTTCATAAATATCTGATATTGCAAAAATAATAATAGTCGCTTATAGATATAATTTGGAATCTCGTTTAATACTGTTGGGAGTAACATATCGAAATAATACTATGATATACAAAAGCATCCTTGCGTGTTATTATCTGCTACGTTTTCACCGAAGTTTTTACCCAATTATGGAATTAGTTTGAGCTCTGGGAAATAATAGAGGCATTTGAACTTTACGACTTTTACTAAGGTTTGGGAAAGATGGAAACGGAATCTTGTTACCCTAAAAGGTTAATAATATAACAATAGCTTAGAAAAACCATTTCACTTGCTCTAACTTTTACATTTCTAGCACCGCTGGAGTGAGACAGATAACTATTTGTAAACTTTGAGCGTAAGTCAAGTTCAATGTACAGATTAAATCTGTAATGTTTTGTTTAAGTTGAATGTAAACAGTAAATACTTAGTATGTTTACGACTCTAATTCTGTTTCGAGATAGACAGAAGTAAATATACGGAAATCACCTTTTTTTTTTATTGCTTAGATGGTTGGACGAGCTCACAGCCCACCTGGTGTTAAGTGGTTACTGGAACCCATAGACATCTATAATGTAAATGCGCCACCCACCTTGAGACATAAGTTCTAAGGTCTCAAGTATAGTTACAACGGCTGCCTCACCCTTCAAAGCGAAACGCATTACTGCTTCACGGCAGAAATAGGCAGGGTGGTGGTACCTACCCGCGCGGACTCACAAAAGTTCCTACCACCAGTAAAACCTCCCTAGATAACGCCTATTTTGCGTATAGTGAGACGTATCTTACATCATCCCACCTCTTCTGGGAAGTGAACCAGTGAGCGACGTCAGTGACCCGTCTAAAATGCTAGCTATATAACATTAAGCGAGCTTGCCTGCCCAATAAGAGTCTTGTAAGTGGTAATGGTATTCGCGATGGATGCATGCTCGTCTAGCATAAGTTACGATGATAAGGGCAGAGTGTAAGAAACAGCCTCTGAGAACAAATAATACCACCAAATCAAATCAAATCAAATCAAAAATTTTTTTTTTTTTTCAAATCGAAAATTTTATATTCAACAGAAATTAAAGTACATACTAGTTGACCGTCAAAAAAAACTACCGCCAATTCACAAAAACTAGCCTCCGTCCTGAGAAGAACTGGCAAGTGACTCAGCGGGCATGTCATTTTTTTTAAATATTAGATAATAAAAAAAATGTGTGCGTGTACTAGTGTACACACGTAAGAAGTGAAACTTGTTTATGGCCTTATTTTTCGAAAAATGATCTACATGCAACTTTCTAGAAATTGGTTAAATAAAGTTAAATTAGATAAAGTTTAAACAAAAGGATTTTATTATCATAGACATGAATACAAAAAAGTTAAATTAGATAAAGTTTAAACAAAAGGATTTTATTATCATAGACATGAATACAAAAAAGATGGCGCGTAACGGAAAAATGTGACGCGTAACCGAAAAATGTGACGGTAAATTTTTTTCCAACGCCGATAAGGAAGTTTCACTTCAAAAAAAGTTTTTTTTTTTAAATCCACCATCTTGGTGCTTGGTAAAGCTGGTGAAACTTGATACGAAAATTAAATATTTGCAATCGAATCTTTTTAATATTCATTACGTAGCCCTCGATGTATCGCAATTAAAAACAGCTGGTGCTTGCTGTCAATGATCTTATGTTACATTGGCGAGTTGCTTTTGTCTTGCATTGCGTGCTCACATAAAAAACTCGATTTCTCTAAAATAGGGCTCATAATTAAGTACTACTTGTAGTTTTGAGGAGAATACTTAGCAACAAACAATTTGATTGTGCCCCAGGTATTTTAGATATCCATAAGCGACGGTAACCACTTGCGATGAAATAGGCTCTATGATTGTCAAATAAAAAAGAAATGTTAGTATAGTAGTTAAGTAGTATATTACTCGACCTCAAGAACGATGTCTCACTGTAAATCATTTGGAACCTCTGAATCTGCCAAGGGATTTCGCTTCTCTCTGTATTTTGTACTGTATGTTCCATGTGCTCTGAGGAATTGTTGGAGATAATTCCATCATCTCGTTTTTACCATCGCACCGCCCA
The DNA here is from genome assembly GCF_030269925.1 of Bombyx mori. NCBI lineage: Eukaryota > Metazoa > Arthropoda > Insecta > Lepidoptera > Bombycidae > Bombyx > Bombyx mori. The sequence goes on along the minus strand of NC_085117.1, from coordinate 6,640,300 downwards.
CCAACGGAGTAGAATTTATCCATACTACCTGGAGCCACTGCATTCATCCACAGTGCATTTCCAGAGATCTTTTTTGCCACATACCATCTCGCTTTGGAATGAGCTCCCCTCCACGATGTTTTCCGAGCGCTATCACATATCCTTCTTCAAACGAAGCTTATGGAGAGTACTTAACGGTTGGCAACAGCTTGGCTCTGCTCCTGCCATTGCTGAAGTCCATGGGCTACGCTAACCACTCACCATCAGGTGGGCCGTATGCTCGTCTGCTTGCAGAGGCAATCAAAAAACTCCGCGCCCATGACCACGTCTCATCTACGTCAATCACAAGAGTGCCAACTGGGACAGAAAAGCTCAGACTCAAACCGGTTAAGGCCATCAAAGCTCGCGTCAAGTCATTAAAGAACGCTCGAATGCAGTTTGACTGATGACTTCCGGCGTTTAACTAATGGAAATGTGTTTTCGTGATAAAAATTAGAATATATGTAGGATGGCGGAATAACGAGAAATGGATCTCACCTTATTTATTTATTATTTTTTACACAAAGAAACAACAACATATCACTTTTACATCTTACCACCACCACACACACTAATCTTTTTTTTCTGACTACCTACTGACTTTGACAGACCATCCACAAATTGGGGTTGTCAGATTTAAATAAAATTAAATTCTAAAAAATACTCCACACGGCCGTCCTGGTTAATCATCTGACCCAGATGAATAATTTTCTTCCGACGTAACCCATGGTTTCATGAAATCAGCAGAAGAGGTCGTGTTGATTGGACCCTCTGTATTTCCAACTTTCTTCACAACATATCGGTCATTTCCTTTGTTTTTTAAGACTTCATAAGGTCCTAGGTACTTAGGAAATAATTTACTGCCTTGAGAGAACTGCGTTTTCTTGATTGCTACTAAATCGCCAACTTTGTAAGAGGTCGCTTCTTTTCTCTTTCTGTTATAATTTTTTATGTTTTCTTCTTGTATCTTCAGCAGCGATTCTTTAGCTTTTTCTCTCAGCTCTTGTCTTTTTTCTTTAAACATTTGTATATCTTCTTCCTCAATTAACTTCTTAAGTTCATCATCGTCTTTATCTTTTATTTTAGTGCCAAAGAGTAATTCAAATGGCGTCATTCCTATGCTTCTTTGGTAGGTACCATTCAGACAGCGTTGTACTAGAGACACACGGCGATACCATTTCGTCGGATCATCAGCGCTGAGCTTGCTCAACACGGCAATGATAATCTGATGAATCCTTTCGACCTGGCCATTTCCTCTGGGTTGTCCTGTAGTAATCGTATAGTGTGTAATATTTTCATTACGGCAATACTCTTGAAATTCATTTGCAGTAAATGCGGCGTTTCGATCAGTAATAATCCTTTCTGGTGACCCGAAAGTTTGCTGTTGCAGTCTTAACTTTTCTACCGTCTCTAGAGCGGTAAGAGTCTTAACAGGGTAAATCCAGGTAAATTTGGTATAAGCGTCAACAACGGTGAGAATATACTTATAATTTTTATGAGTAGATGTCAAAGGTCCGAGATGATCAATGTGGTATGTTGATAATGGAACATTGCCTTTGTCTATCGGGTGTAATAGTCCTTCCCTTTTACCTCTCTTGTGCGATATGAGAATGCATTCAACGCAGTTATCTATAACTTTTCTTATCTTATCTTGTAAATTCTCAATATAATATTCTCTGTTGATTAATTCTTCTGTTTTTGTAATACCAAAGTGTCCTCTCTCATGGTTTTTACGAATGATCTCGTACTGCATTTTCTTAGGTATAACAATCAATCTATTTCCTTCCTTCTCTTTGTAAAGTATGTCTTGCTGTATTATGTAATCTTGATAATTTTCTTTCTCTAAAATTGTTTTTATTAGTCTTATTCGTTCATCTTCGTTCTGTGCTTTCCTCAAACGAGCCATCGTTTCTGTGAGAATTAAACAAACTGGATTTCTACTCAAAGCGTCAGCGTGCTTCATTCTGGATCCTGGCCTGTGTTCAATTTCATAATCGTATTCTTCGAGGAGCAGAGCCCAACGGGCGACTCTCGGTGGCAGATCCTTTTTTTGCAAAGTCATTGTTAGGGCAGAACAATCGGTTACTATTTTAAAATGTATTCCCAAAACGTAAACTCGGAACTTCTTAATAGCAGCAACTATAGCTAAAATTTCTAAACAATAGCTGTGGTATTTCCTCTCAGCTGGAGTCGTTTTCTTACTCATATAATAAACAGGGTGCATTAGATTGTCTTTAGGGCATTTCTGTAATAGGACAGCTCCGTATCCATCCATGCTTGCGTCTGTATGAATTTCTGTTTCATAATCGGGGTTGAAAATTTGGAGAACTGGCGATCCACATAGTATCTTCTTTAGTTCAATAAAAGCATTTTCACATTCATCGTCAAAATTGAACTCAGTATCATTCTTCAAAAGATTCGTTAATGGTTTTGCGATCAAAGAGTAGTTTCTTACAAACTTTCTAAAATATCCAGTGAGTCCGAGAAATGATTGTAGTAATTTTATATTGTGTGGTATTTTAAATTTAGACACCGCGGCAATCTTTTCTTTTGATGGCCGAACCTCATTATCTTTGATGACATAGCCCAGATACTCTATTTCTTTTTTCATGAAATGGCATTTCTTGTAGTTAAATTGTAAACCAAATTCTGCAGCTCTTTTAAATACCTTTTCTAACTTTATCAGTCCTTCTTCTTCTGTCTTTGCTGGAACAATAAGATCATCGAGATATGTCAGGACAATGCCATCTGAGATAAGATCTTGAAAGATATTATTAATAAATCTTTGAAATACAGATGGCGCTGTGCAGAGACCGAAGGGCATTTTAAGAAATTCGTATTGGCCTTGGGGCGTAACAAACGACGTATACTTCCTGCTATCTTTATGGACGTTAACGTGCATGAATCCATTTTTCAAATCTAGCGTCGAGTACACTTTCGCTTCCTTTAGTTTGTCTATTTGGTCTTCGATCAGTGGTAATGGGAACCGGTCTTTTATTATCTTCTTATTCAGTCTTCGGTAGTCTACGCATAGTCGGTAAGTTCCATCTTTCTTATTAGCTAGTACCACAGGGCTTGCGTAGTCAGATTTGCTTGGTTGTATTATCTCTTGTTCTATCCATTCTTTTATCTGTTCATTAACCGTCTTCATTTCCAGGGGTGAAAGTCGTCGCGGATTTTGATGTATTGGTTCGTCGTCGGTAAGTATAATCTTCATTTCAACGTTACTTTCTCTCTTTACTTTGTTAGGTTTATATTCTTCTACTATTTTTCTAATTTTGTCTGAATTTTCTGATTTAATTGTATCGTTTTCATTGTAGATATTTTTCTCTTCAGTTAATAGCGTGAGATATACAATTTTTTCTACAAATATCCCATTCGCAGTAAAATTAACTTCAAATTCTCTCAATATAGGGTTTCCCAAAATTACATTTACAGGTATGTCATTATCTTGGACAATGTAGAATGTTATATCAGCGTAACAATCATCTATTTGTAATCTTGCATTAAAGACTCCTTTTGTGTATACCTCCTTTTCAGCTATACCTGTCAAGCATATCTTAGAGTTATTTTGATTATTCAATGCGTCTTTCGTAATCCTTTCAGCTTCAGTCATCCTAATCAAATTAACATCGCTTCCTGTGTCTATTAGCGCTATCATTTCTGTTTCATTAATCTTTATCTTCTTGTAGGGAACTTTCTCTTCTTCACTTTTATTTAGAATGTTCAGAGTCTTCTTGATTTTATTACTTGTACAGTCTGTAGATTTGTGGCCAAACTCGTTACATTTAAAACATTTGATTCCTTTTGGACAGGCAGGTGCTTGATGGTCCAAGTCGCCACAGTTGAAACACCTTTTCACATGAGTCTTCTTATGGGTTATGTGACTTGCAGACGACTGGCCAGAATGAGAAGATCTAGCAGACATCTTCTTTCTAAATTCACTATAGATGTCCAACTTCTTTCGAAATTCTTTTATGTCTGCTGCACCGTACAGAATTGCTTTATTGGCTTCAATGTCACGAATGCCATCTATGACGTATTCTATTAGCGCAGCGTCCTCAACTTTACCATGTAGGGCTAATTCTTTCATCGACAAGAAGTACTGTTGATATGTCTCGTCATTCTTCATTTTACGCGAAGCAAGTTTTTTGTGTACAACTGCGCTGTTAATTTTGGGACCGAACTCTTCTTTAAGAGCATTCTTCAAGGTTGCGTAGTCTTTTATCCTTCCCATAGATCGTAAGAAAAGCTTGGCAGTTCCATCTAAGAGTCTTTTTGCGTAAATCAATTTTTCGACTTTAGTCCAATTCATGATCTGTGCCACGTCTTCGAATTCGTCAAGAAATGTCTCAATCGGGTAGGTGTCATCTCCGGTAAATATGTTCATCGACTTCTCCAAGTCTTTGAATGAAATATGCACGTCTACTTCCTGTTCCTCACCTTCAGCGTCTTGTAAGTCTTTTTTCGGCGGCATCGTGATGCTTGTATTAATCTTAACTTCTTTAGGGATCTACTTCTAATCTTAGGGCAAAACGATGGTCTTCCTGGACTTATTAAAGTTTTATTATATCTTCAACATCAGAAAATGGACGAAAATTATCACATCAACACATCATCAAAAACTATAATTTCCGTATTTTTTTGTAATGTGGCAACATTTTTCCCCAGTGTGTCGGTAAAACAATTCTTCATCTGAAGTTATCAACTTTGAATGATTCAACGTTTTTCGTCTTCAGTCTTCGATCCACTTCAAATCAATATTTTAGCCAATCCCGGACGAGCCCCCAAAAGATGTAGGATGGCGGAATAACGAGAAATGGATCTCACCTTATTTATTTATTATTTTTTACACAAAGAAACAACAACATATCACTTTTACATCTTACCACCACCACACACACTAATCTTTTTTTTCTGACTACCTACTGACTTTGACAGACCATCCACAAATTGGGGTTGTCAGATTTAAATAAAATTAAATTCTAAAAAATACTCCACATATATAGGTGATAAATTATCGTTAACTGACTATCTAACAGGTTAGTGAAGCGCTCGTGCGGAGGTAGCAGTTTATTTACGCGCCATTTTTTGTAAATCTTGTGGATTTAATTTTTTTTTACTTCTTTAATGGGTGGACGAGCAAACCCATAAACATTAACGACGTACCTACTTGGCGTCATCCACACTGAGACATTGTTTCTAAGTCTCCCTTTTTATGGCACAACGGCTGCCCCACCCTTCAAACCGAAAGGCATTACTGGTTCACAGCAGGAATAGGCAGGGCGGTGGTACCTAACCGTGCACGCTTACAAGACGTTTACACACGACCGCTTACGTTGTTGATGTCAATAGGCTTCGGCAACCACTTAGCACCACCGTAAGCCCTTTCACCTGTCTAAGTCATGAAAAAATTCTAAAATAATTCCTTTGGACACAACAAACGGTTCAGTAAGCATTGCTGAGCTTCACCCGGGCAATAACCCTGACAGGCGACAGTCGTCCCCACCGATACTAAAACGAGGGTTGGAACCGTAAGAAGTATAACGACGTCGTTCAAAGCTATAAAACATATAGAGTGTAGTTCGTAATGTTTATATTCTGCCACAAATAGAGTTTATTGGGGATGGTGTGAAACGACTTAAGTTTAGGCCGTCACAGACATTACCTTCGAGAACATGTTAATAGCTTGTCAACAATGAACACTTGGGAATTTAGAAAACAACCAGAGTCACACACACAGAGTCGTCGTGGCCTAAAGGATAAGACGTCCGCTGCATTCGTATCTAGCGAAGCACCGGTATTCGAATCCTGCAGGCGGGTACCAATTTGTCTATTGAAGTACGTATTTAAGAAATTTCCACCATTGATTTTAACGGTGAAGGAATAAAAATGAAAACCCGCAAAAATATAATTTGCATAATTACTGGTATTGTCGTCTTGTGAGTCCGCGCAGTTAGGTATCACTACTCTGCCTATTTCTGCCGTGAAGCAGTAATGCGTTTCGGCTTGAAGGCCAGGGCAGACGTTGCACCGTAAAAACTGAGACATCAGAACTCAATCCGCGCGGCCTCACAAGACGTCTTGCTACCAGTAATGAACTCTCTTCAAAAGTTCAATTTCCTGTCTGTAGCGTGTCTGATGAACCGTTACCTAATGCGTAATGGAACGGGCGGGGCGCGGTGCATCGCCACTTTAATCTAATACACTAAGTACAATTTATGGCGTACCAAAAAAATAGGGTCCTTTCCAATTGTCAGATCAAAGTTAACAGTTAACGTTTATTGAGATTATAAATTATATGGTAGATACTTGGGATGGTCTGTGCCTAAAAAACTTTGGTCGAAGTCAAAACCATCCCTCAGGGCAATAATAAAAATAATAAGCAACTGGGAATAAATCACGCACGGTCATCCGGCCTCATATCAGGATTCCCTATGTGACCAGACTGAAATTCATACCAAATGTACGTATATAGATAATAAATGCCCAGAAAAAGAGCAAACATACCTGTTCACCACACGTATGCTTACTCGATGTGGGAATCGAACCCACGACCCTCAGCGGTATAGTAAGTAGCGCTAACTACTGCACCAATGAGTCAGTCAATAACACATTCTATAACAACGAGTATGCTTTGTGTTATCTTGGGAGGTGTTCATTTTGATCTTAAACTGATTCTACCCTGTTTTGATATACGAGTGATGAGGCCTTTGGTTATACCGAATAAAGATGATTGAGAAGACTATTACTGGTAATTAAGGAAATATAGTTGAAGTGGGAAGAAAACCTCAACCATCTTCTCTTTTCCAAATTTTTTGGGCCCCACATACCTAGTTTTAGTTTGCCGTTGGGTAAATTGCAAGTCATCTAAATATACCACCATAATGCCTGTTTCTGGTTGGAAAGCCGGTATTTCCATTCCTGTCTTAAAATATGTACAATCAGCATTCCGATGTCCGTGGTCTCCGATGTTCACTTAAATACACGGATTGAGAGATCGTTTGTGAAACAAAAACAATATTTTTTTGTTTGTTTATTAGTGCTCTATGCATTGTGGTGAATTGTTTTTATCTTAAACTAATAAATGAGATCACGGTCCAACAATGTAATTACCGTCATCCAACATGACTATTGGTCTTGACCAAGTGTTGTACTATTGTGTGTATTATCTGAAAGTTAGAATCCGTAACGCCCAGATTAGAAGCCAAACAAAAGTTACGGATTTTGGTAAGAGTATAGCATATCTGAAATGGAGTAGGGTTGGAGACTTCGTAGGATAGTAGATGGAGTAAGACAGTGACGGAATGGTAGCTGAGATTAGGTCGTACCGGTGCCGGAAGACTTATGGCACGAGGAACCGATAAGATAGTCAGGACGGCGTGGCAGATGTGGATGAGAATGTCAGGTGATCGAACATTATGGCATAAAAAAGAGGAAGCTTATGTCCAGCAGTGGATACCAAGGGTCTGAAGAAGAAGAAGATGATCCAAAAATTCTTGCGTTACGCCAAGTGTAAAATCTTGGTAATCTTGGTAACACAAGATTTTTCTGATAATATTATCAAACAACAACAGGCTAGATGCGAATACTTTTAACATATTATTTCATTTTATAGAAAACTTTCCGAGTCCAAGCCAATACCTTAAAGAGTCCGGTGAAAGTTTCATTAGTTCTGAATAAAATTTGAATGTAAACTCTGTTAAAATTGAAAACAAGAGAATCTGCTAAGTTCCGGTCAGGCAAATTTCAACTTAAGCCTTGAAGAGTTGAGAATGAGAATTAAATAACCCAGCCGTTTTCCCTTTTCATTTTATTTAGGAAAAAAGCTGTCATTAAAAAATCCGCCCTACGACTGCAGACACGTTCCCCTTCTATTCAATTATATAATTTTTAATCCGTCTACGAGCAAAAGAGATGGATTTAGCAGACGAATTTTCATAATGTTTACAGTTAAAATTTGTAAGTCGATTTTATAAAATACTAGAGGTCCCGCAGTAGTCGAAATTGGACTATAATTAGTTGGAATTGTAAGTTTGTACACTATTATGATTGTATTTTATACTTCTATAATCACAAATTCCGCCAAGACTACACTATAAAAAATATTAACAAAGACAAACAATGTTTAATCTATTCTCAATTTGACAACAGACGCCAAGAACAAATGTTTGACAATAAATAGTAGGCATGCGTGTGTGCGTCAAATACATGGTATGTAGTGTGTGTGATGTTTTCTTTATTGATTTAATGTATCTTTTATGCATTATTTTAAAAAAATATTACCATTGTGCACTTCTTCTCTATAAGTGTGGAAAATTTCGTACTCCTCCGTCCGCGCAATTTGCGTAAAAAGGGATACAAAGTTTTTGCTTCATGTATTAATATATAGATTATAGGAAAGTGTGACATAGAACTATTTTTTTGGTTTCAACAAAAAATATTACTGTAGGAGTTACTTCGGTTTTCGCTCGTAAACATAATTAAAAATGCTTTTGCGTTCTTATTTCGGGTTTTTTATTGTCATCATATTATTTTATTATATCATTTGGTGAATGGACTATATGGTTTAAAAAAGCGAAATTTTTGCAACTTTACAGGAGAGCCATATAAAGTTTAAAATTTAGAAAAAATAACATACCAAAAAAAAAACTTCAGGTATTTGAATGGAGTAAAGTGTAGATAGCACCACCCCGCCTATTTCTGCCGTGAAGCCGTAATGCGTTTCGGTTTGAAGAGTGGGGCTGCCGTTGTAACTATACTGAGACCTAAGAACCTATATCTCAAGTGGGTGGCGCATTTACGTTGTAGATGTCTATGGGCTCCAGTAACCACTTAACACCAGGTGGGCTGTGAGCTCGTCCACTCATTGAAGCAATAAAAAAAAAGACGCATTCGTATTAAATAAGGATCAGGTTCATGGAAGAACGTTCTAAAGTACAGTGAGTCGGCGTCAATTCGCGGATTTCCACTTCGACGGTCCGGGAAGGGCACGGCGACGAACTGCGATTCGACTCACCGACGCGACGCAGCGTCTCCTGACAAATTAAGACAGGAACGAATTCAGTACAAAATGTTTTATGATTTAGTCAGATCTGGTAAGGGAAACACTTGGTGGCAGTCTCTACCATGCGGTCCGTGCCACCCATGATCGAACACTGTGGAGGAAAATCACGCGTGATCGCGATCCTAAGCAGCGAGGAAACTATGAGGAAGAAGATGTGATCATGCCCGTAGCACAGGAGAAAATATATTTTTTTCAGAATGCGTTTAAAAATCTTTAAATGACTTGTGTAAAAATCTATACTAATATATAAATCTACAGTGGTTTTTACGGATGTTCCTTTATAACTACTGAACCATGCATCCGATTGACTTGAAACTTGGTATCCATGTAGAAAATACACGTACTTAATGGATAGGCTAATATTTATATGAGTGTTTGGCTTCCTACACCAGTTGCGGGAGCGTTAATGATGAGAATCTTTATGGGGGTGAGAAATAATAATGTTAATCTTAAATGCCCAGCGAAGCGGACGGGTACAGCTAGTATATGTATGTAATTGTAGGTATATTAGTCGGTGTGCGCTAAACGTGAAGTATAAAATACAGGCGCGCGCGCAGTTGTCCGAAGTAATTTATCAAGATTAATCTCATGAATAATCGTTGCCGATATAGAAGGGACTTTGATCGATAAGGTGCCCTTTAATTCCCGCGACGTACTTTAGTGCTAAGGGTCAAATGCACATATACGTAAAGGGCACTACAGAGAGGTGATTTTATGAAAGTTTTATTTGTGAAACTCTATAACCGGGTTTTTTTCTCTACCTATTTGCTAGTAGCCTAAGGGGCTATTCCAGCTTATCGCTGATGGGATAGCCGAGTTAGAGAATAAGCACAATTAGTATTCAATTATTTTGTTTTGTTTAAAGGAATGAACGAACTCTCAACCCACTTGTAATTAAATGTTTATCGAATCTCATAAATCACAACTCTAATGTCGTTTCTCACCTTGAGGGATGAGGACATTGCTCAATAGTATTACAGAATGGGAGACCCCACCCAGAAGAGCTTCAGCTACGTTCATATTTAGCACAAGTTTAACAGTTTTGTAAAATATATAAATATAATGCAGTTCTTAGATATTAGTAATTATTTCTTTTAGTTTGGAGTGTCTTATTGGATTAAATAATCCGATCGTTCTATTTGTTTCTAGGGTAATGTAGTTATATTTTAGTCTAATGGGAAGATAAGGATGCCCCAAAGCTGCTGCTGATTATGCTGCCTCAAAGCATTGTGTCTGCCATTGGCAGTGTGTAGTGTGTAGATATTCTTACAATGTCTAAGCTATACCTCCGTATTACGTCTACGCATTGCATTGTAGATATGTAAATGTAGCGGATAAGGTAGCCCCGGGGCGATACACGCATTCTGTATTAGCAGATAGAAACTAGTTTTTCGTCGTGGCTTTGCTTTTTGATTTTATTTTTTGCGGAAACAGTGCTTTTTATTGACATTTGTCGATTTATAAAAAACAACAAAATGTTAGAGATCTCAAATATAGTGCACGTTTCACGCACAAGGTAGTAAATATTTTTCGTTATAATATTTTGAATTTCAAAAAGACCTGTCTTAATTTATTGAAATACTTCAAAGTTTAAGAAGGCGCTTACAGTAATATCCGATAGATGACGTTATTAGTTTTTCCGAATCGTGCTATGGTTGTTGTTTAAGCTTTAATTCAAAATATGTTATTACGTTATAATCGGCTTGTGCAGACTTCACTGCGAAGAAGGATCCTATTGTAATGGTGCCGCAATTTCAAGGAATATCTCTGCAAACTTTCACGAGTATTGAGATACTTGGGGTCGTCGTTTCGAGTAAAATCCAAGATCGAAGTCATTTGTAAGGCAAAGCCAAGTTGGGGTCAAAAATGCTGGGAATCCTCAAAAGAGCGAAGTGCTACTTCACGCCTGGACAAAGAGTTTTACTTTACAAAGCACAAGTCCGGCCTCGCCGACTCGCCTTTGCTACCACGTTTGGACCGAAGATCCCGAATACCAGCTACTTTTATTTAATTTCATACAGAAGAGAGTCGTGGAAATTGTTGATAACCCCATTCTCACAGATCGTATGGAACCTTTGGGTCTGCGGAGGGAGGTTCTCTCTATATTATGTACCGTATGTTTCATGGTGAGTGCTCTGAGGAACTTAGAACCACTGCGTTCCTGGAATAGCTGACGTCCATAAGCGTAAGTATCACTATCTGGTAGGCTATATGATTATCTGCCAACAAGGACTATAAAAAAGACTTATGATGACTTGATGACTTGTGCAAGTCACTTTTGTAGTGATATGTAGTTTTTTTTTTATCTGATGGCGAGTAGCTACCGTCGCCCATGGACTTCAGCAATGCCAGGGGCAGAACCACGCTGCCTACCGTTAAATATTCTCCACAAGCTTCGTTTGAAGAAGGACATGTCATAGCGCTCGGAAAATACCGTTTAGGGGAACTCAGTCCTAAGCTGGATCTTAGATTTTGGTTTTAATGCTTCGACAATCAAACACACCATACAGCGCAGCGCCGATGTATGCAGCTACGGCTACCGACACAAGTTTAGCCTGCAGCGATACACGCATTTTGTTTTAAAGATAAAATATTTTGAAACGTATCTCTCCCTAATTGCCCGAAGGCAGTAGATGTACACTCAGTATTTTTTTTCTTTTCAATATAATTCCCCATATTGCTTAGCAAAGCAACCGTGTGCTTAGATTTGAAGTTTATAATACATGTTCGTTCAGTGAAGTTAAGACGTTTGAATGGTTCTAGACGTTTAAACACGTTTAAAAATTTCACCTCCCTTTGTTCTCCTTTGGTCGTTTTTTTTCCTACTAGAATTAGAAAGACCATATCAGCGTCACCGGGCTATTACCTACGTGAACTCACGGGGTTCAAACCTGACGATGTTGCTATCACGAACCCTAGCAGGGGCCGTAGATCGCAGAACCTACCACCGGATCGGAAACGCGACCCACTGAGAAGATCCGGTGAGAAACTTAGAGGGCTGTGTCTATGGGTTAATTTACTCGTCGAACCCTTCGTCGCAAGCGACGGATTCGGCGAGGACGGTGACCGGTGCTTGAGGTACCTAAAAGCACTGTTAATGAACCGGGAGGATCCGTAATGACGTGCTTAGGGAGACGTCTACTGTTTACAATTCGTTCCACAGTATCGGGTATGAAATAGCTGAAAAGTTTTTTTATCATGATATCTTTATCTAGTATTAAACATTAAATGTCCCTCCTGTAAAGTTACAAAGATGCCGCTTAAACCCAACAACCTTTCGCCCGTCGATATATAGACGGAGTAGGTACAACCAAGCCTCGTTAATCCCGGCCGTGCTCCGTGAAATTGATTTGTGATAATTTTTTGCGGTTCGCACTCCCGCTTCTCCAGCGTACATAAGCTCGTGACCGTGACGAATCGAAGTCTCGTTATACATAAATAGCTTGAAAAATGATTGTTCAAAATAAACGCTTATTTTTGTACAATGTTCCAGTTTTATTTAAATCATTTGAAATGCATATGCGAGGCAGCACTTAGTCATCGTTTCGATAATAGCTTATAAAACATTTATATAAATACATTTCAGTATCAGTCTCTGGTTGACAATGACAATGAGGTTATTAAGAGAGTTCTAACTATGAATGTGGAAGGCTTTAGAGGAAGAAGTAGACATAAGAAAATATGATGCGCCGACCGCAGATGACTGGGAGAAGATTGATGATAATGAATGAGTGTATCCATAGTATAGAGAATACTATATCAGGTCCACGCCATTTGTGATTTGTTACCGATTTATAGCTATTATTGCTTCCCGAATATACATGAAGAATCATAACGATGCATTGCGGTAGCAAACGTCCGCCTCTGAACCGGGGGAATCCCAAATACCAGTTACTTCGGTTTGATTCCATAGTAGAGGGCCGGTTGCGATTGTTGATAATTCCGTTCTCATGGCTCGTTTGGAACCTCTGGTTCTGGGGAACGGCTTCGCTGCTCTCTATGGTACTTTAAGGGATTGTTTTATTTCTTCGTCTTCTTTTTACCGTCGTACCACCCGTCATCAGAGCAGAATTCATCCATGCTATATGGAATCGCTTCGTTCAGCCACAGTGCAGTTCCAAAGATCTTTTTGTCATATACCATGTGACTCTGGAATGGACTTTCCTTCACGCTGATTTCCAAGCGCTGTGATGTGTCTTTTTTAAGCAAGGTTTGAGTGGAGTCAAGGGCTTTGATGATGTTTATGAGCGATGACCATCTGTTATTACTCAAAAACCCTTATCTTTTTACAACTAAAACTTAATCGAACGAACACAGCTAAATGAAAGAAATATAAGTAATCATTCTTAACAAAATAATAGTCCTAGAATTTATAGATGAAAGGATTCTTTCAAATAAAACAGTTACTTACTTCATTTAATACTGTAATTTATTTACTTTCCAGTGTTTCGAGAACACGATAACGATCGGCTGTCGCGTCCGGGCCAAAATGGACGCCATTTTGTTGCACCGATTTTGGCGCTAAATTGCCACTATAAATTCTCAACGTTTACCTCGTTAAGTGCTTAAAGCAATTGTATTCTTGATTAGTTCAGCTCCTAATAAGGTGCCGTCTAATTTGAATAGATTTTATAGACAGCAATTTCGAAACAAATTGAAGAAAACATGCGATTTCACTTGCCGCCATTTTGTTACACTATTTTCCGTTTTCGTGCAATGTTGTTGAGTTGTTTCAAAATATATTTAAAAGTAAATATGAAGTAAAGCTCGAAATTTATACATTCAAAATATCATAATTATTTTTATAAATGTATTTTTATTTATTCTGAGATGCATTAATTGTGAGATGACTAACATTGAATCACTGTGGTGACGTCAACGGAAATTTTATTTTTGGTTCTTTTTCTTCAATTAAACTACTAATATGCTGTATTAATTATTAATTAATTAATTATAATATCTTCTAATGCTATAATTTTTTATAATGGTATGGATTTGGACTTATTTTCTCTTCAGTTTAAGGAGAGTTTACAGTTAACAACATTCACGGTAGTTGACTTCGATAGAAATTTAAATCGGATATACAGAGAGCTGTCTACCCAATAACTCCATTCCACATTTGCAGCCAAAATAGATAAATAATAAGTATAAATGAGTATAGACGGTGTATAGGCCTGAGCGAAAATACAATATACATAATCACTCCCTCTATATGTATCCTTAGACATATAGATAAAGATCTAATCAACATTCGGATGTGGCCAACCAGCATCTGCCGCATTCAATATTCAAGGTCACCTAATTTTTCAAAATTAACATTCATTTACTTCGAGTTCATCTCATCTCGCTCATCGTGACTGGTAAGGTAGATGGGAAAAGACACAACACCCTCCACACCGTCAGAGACAAGAATAGATGGAGAAAGATCGTGCGTGCGAAGGTGATACAAAAGGGTGGTTACGACCCTCAGCAATGAGGAATACGACGCAAGGAGGAGGACTTCGAGTTTGGTAGCTAGTTACCAAAAGTACTTAAGCCCGAGATCCGAATTCTATTCGCCGTCTGAGGCAGTATCTTACGTAAAAAAATTTGGTGGGTGTTATAATTGGCATCCTGATGTACTTGTACACAACGAAACGTTTTTAATAGAGCTTGGAATCGATAAATTATGTGGAAATAAGTCAAAACCTTTGGCTAATGCTTAGCAAACAGGAGCACAGAATGAAATTGATAATTTACCGTGTACACAGCGGTATGAGTAACGCGCATTTATTCGTATCGAATTGACATAATCAACGATAAGGTCGGCAAAATTTAAGCCGGCTGGCTCATCTGCCAGCGTAAGCTAAAAATAAATACTCGGGCGAGGTGCGAAGACATTTTTGAAATATACCGTCATTATTTTCGTCTTCGCAGAATAAATATGGCGATAAATAAACGCGCGCGAAATGAGCTCGTTAATCGACCGTCGGTACGGCTCATAAATACTCATCATTTCAACTGTCATATAAGAATGACGTTTTTTATAGTGATTAAACTTGAAAATCATTGATAAAGAGCAAGCGCACTATGATCTAAAAATATTGGGAATACACATGAGAGGATCAGGATAACTGTGCTCCCTGGACTTTCTGTTGCGACCGGCCTGAGAGAAGCCAAAAACCGAAGGAAATGGAAGCTGATAGTACAAAGAGCCACGAAGGGCTTTCAGGGACACGACCTTCAGCAATGAGGTATGCGACTAAGAAGAAGAAACTTGAACTGTAGTCGCCAGCAACATTAAGGTATCGTCGTCAAACAATATTAGGAATCAAAGGGATTACTGGTGGCCCGAAAACCTTTCCAATTTCAACAGGGGCAGCTGGGCGAGCAAAGGCTTAGGCAGGAGGAGTGGGATTTTTTAACAGCTACCCAAGGAGCGATACTAAAGGAGACCTAGTAGCCGCTTCGCGTATGAAACAATCGATTTTGATGTTCACGATAAACTACAGTCATGAGTGGTTAGGTAATTTTTTATTTATTTATTTATTTATTTAATAAGTTGCACCAACAAAGTGATCATCAATACAAAACATTGACAAATTGACAAAAGTTCATGGCAGATGTCACCTCAATTATAGGTGCAATCGACATTGCATTAACATCAAAAATAAAAATAAAATATACAGCTAAGAATTGGATACATTTCATTCATTGCTTAAGATTAATTTAATTGGGAGATGATCCGCGACAGATTTTTCCTATAAGTAGTGAGACAATTTGAAAAAACATCTATTTCACTTAAAATAAGTTCAGCGCAATCGGACAACTCCGAAGGAACATTGACGGAGACCGCGCTACCGTGGACATTATTGTAGTCCCAAAGGATTCTGTTTAAGGGAGAGTAAGCACCTAAATTCGAACGAGCGGGCTTTCTTATAAACGGTTTATATTTCTTCGTTCTTGGTAGGTACTTAGGGGCTGATATTTTTATCTGGGCTAATAGATTAGGTGTGTCGGTTATTCCATGAATTAGTTTGTACAGAAATATACCCCCCATTAGTTTTCTCCGGTTTAGAAGAGAGTCTAAATTAAAGTGACAAAGTCTATCTTCATAGCTGGGTAACTTCCTACCCAGATTGTAGTTGTAAGATAAGTACCATAGAAACCGTTTCTGGACACTTTCCAATCGTTTCTTGTATATTTCATAGTAAGGATTCCACACAATGCAGCAATATTCCAAGGTACTGCGTACGAGAGCATTATAAATTGTGATCTTAGTGCTTGGTTTTTTGAAATCTTTGCAATTGCGAAATATAAATCCCAATGTTTTAAAGCTCTTTCTGGTAATATTCTGAATATGTGTGCTGAATTGCAGCTTACTATCAATGGTCACACCCAGATCCCTAATAGAGTCTACCTCAGATAGTGGTGCACCATTAATATGATACGTTCGGGAAAATGAGCGTCTTTTTCTAGTAAAACGAATTACATAGCATTTACTGATATTCAGACTCATGCCATTCGCACTGCACCAGCCAAACAAACTGTCCAAATCCCTCTGCAATAATTCAGAGTCAAGAGATGAGTTTACTTTCCTGAAGAATTTTAAGTCGTCGGCGAACATATAGAACTTTGTGCTACGAAAACACGAGCCAATGTCGTTGATGAATGCATTAAAAAGTAGAGGACCCAAATGAGAGCCTTGGGGAACCCCAGACAAAACTGGGAAGGACATCGAGGAGTGACCCCCCGCAACAACCGTGGACGATCTGTTCGTTAAATATGATTGAAGCCAATGCAAAAGTGTACCAGCAATCCCGTACGAAGACAGCTTCGACAGCAGTAAATTGTGGTTAACTCTGTCGAAGGCCTTACTAAAATCTGTGTATATAGTGTCTAATGAATCTCCATGGTCAACACCTTGAGTCAAGTCCTCGACAAAGGACAACAAGTTCGTAGTTGTGGACATGCTGCTCCGTAGCAAAAATCTGTCTAAAATGCCAAGACAAAACGGGATACAACACCATTTCGAAAACTTTAGCAAAAACCGTTAGAATGGAGATAGGCCTATAGTTCTTCACCATGCCGGTGTCACCACTCTTAAATAGCGGCAAAATCAGTGATTGTTTCCAAGCCAAAGGAAATACACCAGAGCTCAGAGATTTATTAAAAATAATTGAAAGTGGTGAGCTTAATGCGTAAGCACACCTGGAAACAAATATAGACGGTAAACCATCTGAGCCCGCTCCCTTGTTTACATCAAGTCTTTTTAAAACCCTGTAAATCTGAGACTTGGTGACAGAAATGCATGTCAAGAAATTCATATTTGAAGACTCAACAGACTCATTAAAGCTGTGTATGCTGGTCGTATTATAGACTGAGGAGAAATGGGCAGCAAAAAGATTACAGATACTAGATCCATTCGTTGCTGTAGTGTCGTCAAGAGACATTTCGCCGGGCAATGTAATTTTTCCACTTCTTTTATGCTTTACAAAGGACCAAATTAACTTAGGGTTAGATGCTAAAGACGACTCCAGATTCTCCAAGTATCTGGTATAATTTAGATGTAATAACTTAGAACAGCGTTTCCTGAGCAACACAAAGGTTAATTCGTCGCGGGGATTACCGAATTTGCGAAATCTCGACCTGTACTTAAGTTTTTCTTTAAGCGTTCTAATTAGTATGCTTGAAAACCAGATGGGGCTATGATTGTTGCGTGGTACAAATTTAGGAACGTGCCGCTTTACTAACACTCTTAGGTAGGAATAAAATACTGCGACCATATCATCAACCGTAGCACAGGCCGTCAATTCATCCTCCCATGGGATAGCACTTAAGTCACTAACAATTTTGTTATAGTCTGCTTTGTAAAAGTGTAATTTAGAAGAGCATATTGGCAGTAAGGACTCAGAGCACTCAAGAGTAACACAGAACTGTAGTGGAGGATGAAGAGGATCAATAACCGAGAGTGGATCTGGGCACGCTTCAAGCTCTGAAATAGTTATGGTACTTAGTATAAGATCTAATATTTTACCTCGAGAATTCAAGCAGGAATTGTACTGACCCAAGTTGTTGAGTGACATGAAATCAATGAGCTCATTGTACAGTAAACTATTTGTAGTTTCACATGAAAGGCTAGACGTATGCATTTTTATCCAATTTATGCCGCTCATATTAAAGTCCCCCACTATAAGGGTCTCGCCGCTGTGATCATCCAATGTACGATTGGAGTTATTAATGAAACATTCTAGTATATGAAATTGAGCAGGTGGAGGTAGGTAAACAGCGCAGATGTATAAGTATTTCAATCTGTTCTTAGTATCACGCAACTCAAGCTTGACCCAGAGATCCTCACAATCCGATTCGCGATCGAACAAGCGAAACGATCTGAAACGCGTAGACACTGCAATTAACGTGCCCCCTCCCTCCTTGGTGCTGTGGAACCCCCGACTTTCTCGATCTCTCCTGTACAGTATATAGCGATCGTCAAAGAGTTCGTTATCCATAATACCACTGTTCAGCCAGGTCTCCGTCAATATTACCACATCGAAACCACAACAGACCACATTCCCAAAAAACTCAACTGTCTTTGTTCTTAAGCCTCTAACGTTTTGGTAATACACGTTAAGATTATGAAGAGCGCCCTATAGTAATGGTATGGCAAGTGTAGCAAGCTTATGACAAATTATTCAACAAATCGATATTCTTAACGTGGAGATATTTACTTTCGTCATTTTTGCGCATGTAGATGCGTCCATCTCGCACCCACACGTACCTGTAGTTCAGTTCTTTTGCCTTGGTGCGGGCTGCGGCATGAAGTGCCTTATTTTCAGGACTTAGGTGCTCAGCAACATAGATTGCGGATTTCTTATTTCCACCGATACCTAGGTGACTAGTATTCAGTTTGTCATTCTGGTTGCTTTTGTCATTCAGTTTGTCATGCTGGTTGGTAATGGCAAAATCGTTCATGAGTACTCAGTGTTAGTAACTATAAAATTTTTTTTCGATTCTCCGGGCACTTTCTCCGTACAGACGTACTAGCAAATTTTTTTTATGCGAGGCGTTTTAATTATAACTACGACTCACGAAGAACGATGAAAAGAAACCAGTTAATACTGTCATTCATTTACTTTCCAGTCTTTCGAGATCGCCGATATCAAGACATGTATTATTGTCTATATGGTTTTTTTTTCTTACAAACTAATTTCATTCCAAAGTTTTTCTAAAAAAAAAAGTCAAAATCAATGCAGTTTTGAATGAGGTAACTTTGGTTTTTACATACGATTTTTTCAGTTCGAACTGCAGGCGTCTCTTTCGTATTCTCTACAGCGATGTTAGTGTGAGGAGAGCAGTAGTATTTTTATAACCATTTCTTTAAGCGATAAAGCAATTTCGTTTCCTTTCAAGTCCCCCGAACGCATTGTATGAATGAAGTCGGATCCGAAAACTCGGTTCGCATGAACGAAGCGTGTAAATTACGTCGAGTGAACTAAACGGTCGATGCGGATCGCCAGCTGTCATGGCCTGTTAACTACTATTCCGTCAGGTGCCTATCAGTTAAGCCTTCGATTGGACTTTATTAATTTAAATTCGCATTTTCCTTTTTGGAACGAAGTTCCTTATGAGACGATGCGGAGGGGACCGGGAAAAAACGTGCGTAACGTAAGATTTTTATTAGTAATGCACACAGTGTACGACTTAACTTTGTAATAAAGTACAAAAAATAACATATTTTTATTATATATTTTTTTATAAATCATTGTGAATAAAATAAAGTTGATAACTTTGTAAAGTTGTTTTTTATTTTATTTTTATCAATAAAAAAATCATAATAAAAAATGTATACCCGAATGATTATTTTATTTATACCTCGAATAGAACTTAAAATTAATATTTTTATAATAAGGAACTTCGTTCCTATCCGGTGTCCCACGACACCACACATCTTTTTTTTTATTTCTGGGCAACAAGCTCACGGTGGTAAGTGAATTCTTCTTCCCAATCATGTCACTCTTGACGAAGTGGTGCATTTTTACTGGTGGTACGACCTCTTGTGAGTCCGCGCGGGTAGATACCACCACCCTGCCTATTTCTGTCGTGAAGCAGTATAATGCGTTTCGGTTTGAAGGGTGGGGCAGCCGTTGTAACTATACTTGAGACTTTAGAACTTATATCTCAAGGTGGGTGGCGCATTTACGTTGTCGATGTCTATGGGCTCCAGTAACCACTTAACACCAGGTGGGCTGTGAGTTTGTCCACCTAACTAAGCAATAAAAAAAATTCGTGATCGTCTGTTGAAATAAACTTACTTACTTTACATATATGTAATTAACCCTGTGCGCATTTTACTGAATCCTAAATTTACTCTAAAAGTTTGTGAGAGATAAAGTAAGTTGAAGTCAAATCTAATTAGATGGCAGTGTGTATTTTCTGAAACTACCCTAATATTCTTCCGCAATTTGTCCAGCGAAGCTGCCTGTAACACCCACTAAAATGAGTCATCAATTACAGATAATAACAATATTATTCATTGAGCAGAAATCTCGATCCTCAAAAAACTAAACACACGGTCACCCTACAAAGCAACAGCTCATAATAAAGATGATTTAGCGCTTCATAGTTTTATTGTTTCACATAATTCGATACGGGCAATCGTAACTCGCGGACAAAATGGACAATCTCATCATTATTTATAGTATTAATGAAATCGAGACAAGCAATATGGAGAAATGAGTCATTGAGTATTTAAAGCTTCGAAATATTCCAAATAAGAGAGAGCACTTATCGTATGAAACTTAACGCATTCAAAATGATCATATTGAGGTCTGTTCATCATCTCGCTGACCGTCACAGCAGTAACTTAACCCTTTTTCCATGAACCATCATCCATCTATGTCTCCCCATAATTCTCATACTCATAATTCATTCTGATTGTAATCGGATGAACAACACGCGAACGCATTAAATGCGATTAAAGTCACACGCGTTTATTTATTTACGTATTAGATTTTGTGTGTTTAAATGACAAATAAAAGCGATTGTGTGACGTCACGACAGAACCATCACTTTGGTTTACATAACTTCAGATTAGGATATGTTTTCTGGACTGCAATAGGTCAAGTCTAGTTAAGACAGGTCGTTAATACGTCTTCATGCGTCGTCTACGCTGGCTTCAGATAGTGTGCCGACCGAGAGATCCGGTGGTCATGAAGCCGACCCCGCCGTCGTCAGTGGGGGCAAGGACTCGCTTCGCCTTGCCCTAATCTTGTGTCAGGTGTGTCAGGTCTCATTCGTGACTCTAACGTAGATATGAGACGTAGGAGAAGGGATTTTAGTCGCTTCAGCTCCAACAGGCTTCGACTAGTTACGTTATCGATATTCTCAATATATAGCGGATCATAGGATAATAGAAATTCAACAGAAACTTTAATAACGGTAATGATATTTACATTATAATTATTTTCATAATATATAGGATAGTTCCGATCAAAAACATTCGAACGGATTGTTCAAGATTGGATAGGATATTCGTTAAGGTTCCGTCTTTCAGATTATAAATTATCTGCCTTTTTTGCGCTAATGAGTAAAATAGTAACTAAGGAAACCAATGAATACGTGATGCGTTCGGGATCAAAGAGTAGAAGATGGCTGTCACTCAACAGAATAGAGACCTTGTCATTCAAGGTGGGAGCTGGAATACGCGTTAGAAGCAAGAACTTGTAGGTTTAACAACGGAGTGAAGATCTGCCACCGAATATATATATATTGCTCGGTAGGTTGACGGTCCTAATGTTGTTGTTCTGCTGTGGCTACCCGCCACACACTGAATCTAAGCCAAACCGTGAACCCATTATTGATGGGAAAAAAATCATAATAATAATAGCTGGGAAAAAATCACGCATGGTTATTCGGGCCCAATTTGGGATTCCCTGTATTATGACAGTGACTGATAAACATACTCATATATTATGTTTAAATATATAATACACACCCAGACATCTTTGTTTTATTATCACACAATGTTTTTCCGATATGGGAATCGAACCCAAGCCCCTCGGCGCGAAAGTCAGGGCCGCTAACTACTGCACCGGCCGCCACCGGAGTAGAGTTCATCCATACTACCTGGAGTAGAGTTCATCCATACAACGCAGTGGGTTCATCCACAGTGCGCTTCCAGAGATCTTTTTTTCTACGTACCATCTGGCTTTGGAATGAGCTCCCCTCCACGGTGTTTCCCTACAGTTCTGACATGTCGTTCTTCAAACGAGGCTTGTGGAGAGTATTAAGCGGTAGTCAGCGGCTTGGCTCTGCCCCTGACATTGCTGACGTACATGAACGACGGTAACCATTTACCATCAGGTGGTCCGTATGCTCGTATGCCTGCTTGGGCTATAAAAAAATTAAAAAGAAACCACCGACTCAGTCAAAATCATGTCCATAACGTGTATATTTTTAAATATATTTTTGCCAGATTTGCGCAGACTGGCAAGAGCAGCCTGGAAGCTCTAATAATTCATAGCACATTAAAGCATACGAATAAACAAAAAACCTTTTCAAAAACAACAAAAACCTAAACTCACAAATCGAACACTCCGAACATAACTCACAATTAAACAACACAAATCATAACGCAATTAGTATTATTCAATAATTAATCATATTTATCGATGTTTGAGTTTAAATAGGGCTGTGGCTTTTTTGTTAGTTGTGTATACTGACGAAGGGTTGACCTATAAAAAACCACAGTGCTGGATAAATATTTGCTAGCCTAATTTCATTAAAGAAATGGAAAATTTTAAACTGATATATCCGCTGTTTTCTCTTTGTATTAACGAAATTGCTAGAGCGACAAGTTTGTGATCTTAACGATATTAAATTATGACGTTTAACTTTTCTATTATGAAAATTTACGGAAATTTTACAATGACACGCTTCCGTAGCTTTGTTTATTCAATAGGACGTTACACACAATTTTTTTAATTCTATATTAGATTAATTTAAGCTTATTTCGATTGTTTTTCGTGACGTTTTCTGAACCGCATAGCTCATCTCGTTTGGCAGCCCTACACTCCACATACCGCGGTCCGACAATTAATCCTCATCCCGGCGGGTCGTATTTCGCAATCATACGTTTGTTACGAGAATGTTACATGTTTTATCTGTACGACACAAGAGCTGTGAAAACATTGCGTAACCGTTCAAATGTCTTTTACACTGGGACTATAATAAACAAGGTAGCATTTAGGAATTAGTTTGGTTTTTGTTTATTCTATTATCGGTTCTCTTCAAGCGGTCGAGAAAGAGTCGAAAGATTTTGGCAATTGTAAAAGAACATGAGCATAGCTGTAATAATGTGAATGTCACGAGCCCCCTTGAGACATGAGGTCAAATTGTATTGCTAGTGGTACACAATTACCCGAACGAATGTTTCAAGGTGAAATAGATGAATCCTGTCGGCGGAAGTACAAGGTCAGATTTAAGGGTTTCTTAACAGTAAAGCTGTTTTCAGACTACGCTATACTATAGTGCCATATAATATAGCAGCCTATACTTAGCCAATAATATATAGTACAGTACAGTGTGAACGTGTCTATGACAATGTATGGTGTGCGATATTGTTGTGCTATGAGCTATATACTATATACTATTATATTATAAAGTAGTCTGAAAGTAGCTTATAGTTGACATATAGTCGTTAGAGTATATAAAAAAGTTACTATCGCCTACGGACATTAGCAATGACAGATATTGACATTGCTGCTACATATTTCAACAATTTCAAAATATAATTAATAGATATACTTAGCTTAAACGATGTCTTGCGTGATTGCGACATAAAAAGAAATTAAGAGAATGTTAATTTAAATGTATAATAATGTATCTTGTCACATGAAATCGATTTTAAGCGTTTCGAATTATATTAATTAATTGTTTGTTATTAATGACATTTCATACATTATTGAAGATATTAATATTATGGATAGTGGTAGATTTAGTTTGGATTGTCTTCATACATAGAATTGAGATGCAAAACTGGTTATCCATAAATACTTAACAATTACATTTTTTATTCGTTTATTGATAATGAGCGTTCCCCTGCGTTAAGTGAGGTCATTAATCCCACTTTTGGTGATTTTAAGTTACATTGAGTTCTAAAACAGACCTTTGTTATTCATAATTTTGGGCCACAATTTTTATGTATGTACCTTTAGAAGCTTTAATTTTTAATTATTGTTTTGGTTGTAACCAAGTATTGTGGTATATATAGCTCATTGCAATTCTAAAAATGAAAGTTAATTTCTTACACATTTCGCTTTATTGAAACAATTACATATTATCTCAATCGCATGTCAGAAGTTTTTTGGGGACTGCACAATAATCAGTACACGCCATACTCTTCTGTACACGACTTGCAGAGTGAATCACACTAACACTGATCCGATTCTCGGTGGGAATTCAAAAAACCTTCCGCTAGCCTCAGCATCATATCTGAACAATCCTTCATGTTTCCTGTAGTTTTCTAGTTTCAAGCATATGGTGCCTTCACATGCGCATTGGTCTTTACTATCATGACGCTATGAGACCTTAAAACAGTATTGGCGATCACTGAACTTTCAACCTTCGGTCTGGAGAAGCGTTTTTTTTTTTTTATTGCTTAGATTGGTGGACGAGCTCACAGCCCACCTGGTGTTAAGTGGTTACTGGAGCCCATAGACATCTACAACGTAAATGCGCCACCCACCTTGAGATATAAGTTCTAAGGTCTCAGTATAGTTACAACGGCTACCCCTCCCTTCGAACCGAAACGCATTACTGCTTCACGGCAGAAATAGGCGGGGTGGTGATACCTACCCGCGCTAACTCCCAAGAGGTCCTACCACCAGTGAAAGACTAAAGACTAAAGGTCATCTAAACGTTGGAAAAAGTACTAGTAGCTAAGCGCCTATTAGGAGTTTGAGTTTTCTGATACGTAGGTACTCATGACGTTCCAAAAGCTCCCAGATCGTTAAAACTTTTCCATCAAACAAAAGTTGTATTTTTTTCTGACATGCAAACTCTCGTAATTATAGATAAGTGCTCAAAGAATGACTTGCAGGGTTAGCAAACGAAGTTAGAGTTATCTGTATTTTGATCTTATTCTCCTAGAAGACAGTTTTCAGCTTCTTTTTTTTTGTACCTAAGCTGATAGTCTTGAGAGGCTATATCAGCGTAACCCTAACGTGTACGTGAGCTCTCGGGGGTCAAACCAGAAGGTGTTACTATCACTGGCCCTAGCAACAGCAGTCCTTCGCAGAATCTACCACCGGATCGGAAAAGCGACTCACTGAAATTGTTACGCTAAAAATCCTATTTCCAAGGAGTAAGTGCAGAGTTAGGGCTTAGAAAGGAAAATGGGTGAGGAATACTAGTGCTGTGGACGGACGATACGGAAAAAGTAGCTAGAGGAGACTCAGCTGAATGAATTTTTTGCACATGCCTGACGCCACAAAACGGAAGCCATTTAAAAATTAAATACCTTCCCTAACTGAACGTAGGTGAATATATAACCACCAACTTAGCTATTTCTGCTGTGAACAAGTGACCTCTAGTGCATTACTAATCGCTAGGACAAGGTACTATAGTATAAGAGCTGCTAACAGTTTTAATGTTCTAGTTGATTGCCCTGAACTGGACATTTTCAACACTTCAACTAAGTGTATTAGGAGAACATTAATGAGTCTATGGTTGAATGCAAATTTTAAATTGATTATTTTCTATTTACTACGTTTTTCAATTATGTTTTGTTTTTTTATTGTTGTTATTTTTGTTTTTGCGTTTTTTGTTAATTATTTAATTCTGGCGATGCGACGCCACAATGGTTTAGTTATTTAAACGCGGAGACATTTAAATGCTGTTTATTTGTAAGGTTGGTTTTTATATAGCTTAAGTTCACCGTTTGTCTTCCAAATAAAATAAATAAAATAGCAATTAAAATATATATTTATGTATATGTGAAGGGGCAACCCTAACAGCTCTTCGCCGATTCCAAGCGCCTGGAGGCCAAACCTACGCTGCTCTTGTCTTACTCGAGGAATCACGGAAATCGTTTTGAAATTTACCCATAATAATCGGATCAATTTATTAATACTTTTGTTGTAAAACGAATACAAATTTCCATTAAGGAGTGTAAGGATATAAGGACTTATAGTAATCGTAAGGATTTCATTTACAAATTCTGAGGGATAACTAGTTAGACACAATATTAACATTTATTTGTGTAAATATCTCATGCTGCATTCGATGTTCTTTAGAATACCAGATACCTCCTACGGCATCCAACAGTATAAGTCGATCGCGCGAGCCATTGAACTCACGGAATAGTTAAATAAGGTTACCTTAATTACTTTAATTAAACTTAAAAAAAACTTACTTTAATTAAGGTTACCTTATTTATCTATTCCGTGATTGAACTCGAACAAGCACACAAACTTTCTCATATGTATTAATGTTCTTAAGAATAAAAGCGGTCGCATTCACGGATCACGCCTAACAAATTACGCAGCCATCAAAAACAAGATCGTGAGCACCTCGCTTAGCGGACGGCTACTCGTGTACCCTGAAGCTGAAATCCAGAACAAACAGCGCGATAGCTCTGATGATACGATGCGAACAAGCAACCACTCTCGCAGTAATTTATAGCATTTATCTGTGAAACCCTAAGGTGTACGTAATAGGAATGTTTCTTGCTACGCTCCATTAAGTTTTGATCCATAACGTGACGGCCATCTTGAAATATGAGGTCCAAGTCTCAAGGGTCTTGTCAACGGCTTTCCCACTCCCCAAACCGAACTGCATCTTAGTGACAGAAATAGGCTAGTCAGCATAGGTGGACCCACATGCCTGGCCTCCGCTTTGGATTAAATGATATCGAGGGGTGAAAGACTATTTGACTTAAGCGAGATTTTTGTAACTTTACAGGAGAGCCATTTACAGCAAAAATTTTGGAAAAATGATTATTATAAAAACTTCTTCGGCTATTCGAATGGAGTAAGCTTAATTGAAGTTCAATTAAAAACATCGAACTGTTGGTGCTAATACCAAACAAGACGCATCTTTAATTACAAAGACAAATTTCTGGCATTTTGCGAACTGACGCTTAAACCATGTAGCTTTTCACCCCTCGATATACGAGTTAAAAACAGCGATCGCTCCACAAAAATCTCTCCCACTGAGTTTCTCGCCGGATCTTCTCAGTGGGTCGCGTTTCCGATCCGGTCGTAGATTCTGCGAAGCATTGCTCTTGCTAGAGCCAGCTTTAGCAACACTCCCGGTTCGAGCCCCGTGAGCTCACCTACACGTTAATTTAATGTTACACTGAGATACTCTCAAGGCTATCAGATTAGGCAGGAAAATAAAAAAATAAATCTCTTGCCGGAGTATCCGAAACAGGTGTGACGTGACGTATTCCGACAGATCAGGATCTACGGTAACCGACCACAGACGCCGGACGAGGAGATAACACTTGTAAACATGACACGGCTGTTTGTAGTCGGAATCTCAAAGGATGTGCACGGAGCGTTGAGTTACGAAATAGTGGACCGGCCATCATATATTTAATATTTAGTTTAATATTTTTTGTTAAATTTCCATTTTCGTTCTTCATGCAAAGAAGAGACAAAGCGTTGTTTGTATGGTCAATGTGTGTACAAAACATACTGGCGGTCAAGTTTTTGTTTGGTACTCGGAGATGAACCAAAAAAACCAAACTGATAATAATATGCGGGGACTTTGTACAGTTATCATGTGTCTCAGATCTATTGTTTGTTGGGTTCCGAAGACAGTCATACTTCCGATCTAGTCAGATATAGATCAGCGAATAAGGCTGCAGCATCACACTGCAGAGCGCTCTTCTGGACACATGTTTATTAATGGACATGTTCTAATACTAAGGAACGACAGTGGAGAATAGCTCTTTTTTTTTTCCTAAGCTGATAGCCTTGAGAGGCTATTTCAGCGTAACCTTAACTAGTAGGTGAGCTCACGGGGCTCAAACTTGACGACGTTGCTAACACGAACCCTAGCAAGAACCGTGCTTCGCAGAATCTACCACCGAATCGGAAACGCGATCCACTGAGAAGATCCGGCGAGAAACTCAGTGGGTTGTTTCTGTGGGTTATTTTACTCGTCAAGCCCTTCGTCGCAAGCGATGGGTTCGACGAGAACGATGACCGAGTAGCTTATTCCTGAATCAGACGCTGTATGGAAAAAAATACCTTGAATTATAGGAATAAAAAGGTAGAGTACTCTTAAACGCATATATTTTTGCTAATGCTAGGGCACATTATGAGTATCCGTTTCGGCTTGAAGGACGGGGCAGCCGTTGTAACTATACTGAGACCTTAGAACTCGTATCTTAAGGTGGGTTGTGGCACTTACGTTGTAGATGTCTATGGGGTCCGGTAACTACTTAACATCAGGTGGGCCGTGAGCTTGTCCCCAAAATTAAGCAATAAAAAAAAGAGTCAGTCCACTCGAATAGGAGTCACCATCGTTCCTATTTCTATCACAAAGCAATTATGCGCTCTAATACAATTACAATTGAGCCTGTCTAAAATTAGGTGACGACAATCTATGGGCTCCGCTTTCAACTTACCACCAGATGAGCCGTAAACTTATTTGCTAATTTAGAATAATAAAATATCAATGTGAGAATGTTTTAACTCTTTAATGACGTGAATACTCACTGGAATTAAATTTGTTACACTAAATTATCGGCTTATCCGGTTTTAAGTAATCTGAGGTACATCGGCACGATCGCCGGCTTCTAATTATAGGGAGAGAGACTTAATTGAACTTTATCGAATTAGGATCACGCCCCATGCGACAACAAACACCTTCGACACACAAATAGTATTCAGGGTAGTGTAAGCATTACTTAACACGGCATAAATGATTGATATTACTTTAAAAAATTAAATTTTCTCTTTATCCAAAATAATTACTTTAAGACGGGTATATCAGCACCCCATTGAATGCTTATTCGTATTTTCTTTACGACTCGGAGCGTAAAGTAAACACTTCAGTTATACTTCTTTTTTTTTTAAACTAAATCATACCTAATTTTATTAATGATATTATTATGTTATTCATACACGATGAACAAATCTTCCAGTTTAATTTTAGATGAACTAACTGTTCTTCTACTTGTCTACTTAATACAAATTAACAAATCGTTCATTGGGATAATGTCTTGTGAAATGAGATCGAATTGGATAGGCAATCGTTTTTGAAGTGAAACTTCTATAGGCGCGTTGAAAGTAAAATTGAACTCACGACAGATTTATTACGGCTAGAAAGAAAATATATAATTTAGGAAGAGCGAGAATGAGAAAATAGAGCGTCTCGCGAACCCTAGACTGTGGAGAGAGGGAAATGACAAAGCGAGCTAGGTCGTTTCTCTCATACACAGCATTCCCTATTACAAGAAGTTTCACTTCTTTCACGTGCACCAAGTTGCACGCGCTCCTTTTTTTATAAATTTCATTCTGTTTGAAAACTACTCTTTGGTAACTGGTAAGTACAAAGTTTTTCTAAGCGGCCGTTTCCCTCGATGGTCAGTAGTACGTTTCCTATCGCGGTATTCGATGGAAACCGTTATTGATGTTGTGGTTTTGTGCCTCGATCCAATTTCGGACAATGCGCCCGAACAAAAATACGTGCCTCCTATAAATATTGCTAACGGCAGGCCCGTACTTGGGTTCGGGGGTTTTCACTGACGTATTTTCTTGAAAGATATCGTGTGGGCCGCAATCTAGATTAAGATATAAAGACAGCCTTAATGATATTGTATAATGCTTCTTCGTTCTGTAAATTTGAAACATGACTGCTTCACAGATCCTACCGAATTTTGAAATGCAGAGCGTTTCTTTTTATTGCATGATTTCATTTGTCCCCCATCGTGGACTTAACAACTTCCATATTTTCCTTACCCTTTGTATTTTGATAGGCACACTTGATTACGGCCCTGACTAGATTTTCCAACGGTCGGCCGAGCCAATATTATTTGTTTGTGGTGCGATACTGCTGTTATGCCAACTGTTTTCGTTTCAACTGACGAGGACGAGGCTTGATCATGGTTTGGATTTTTTCAATAACGAAAAAAATAATATTTTGGATGTCACATCACTTCGCAATACATTTTAAGAAGAATATTTATTTTAGGTCAACATTTTATAGGCCCTGTAATAAAATTGACATTCATAATAAAGCGTAATTACCACTTAAAGTATAGTTTTGTTGTATCGTTGTTTAAACCCGCAGAAGCCGTGGAAGTTTTGAAATAAAAAGTTAGCATTTTTAAAGAACCATCTTCTCTACAGCTACCTCCTAGATAACAGCATGTATATGTATATTATTATGCTCTGTTCTATACTCTTTTCATACTTTCCGTTCTTACCTATCCTACATTTGTATTGCTATCGAGGGTACGAAAGAGAGTCAACACACGTCCCGTGGCAAGTGTAGTGGACCCCTTAGGGCAAGCGGAAAGTAGGCCGTCCCAATGAGACCTGGTAATGCACTGTGGCAAGGGAAATGAAGACAACCGGGCTAACTTGGCCCGAAATAGAGAGCGTAGTCCAAGACCGGTTGCGATTGCGTAATACTGTTGAAGACCTCAGCCCCACCAACCCACCATAGACCGGGAGTAATAGTCTAAGCATATCAACAGTCAGGTGTGTGTAGCAGTAGCTATCATAGTACAGAATATATTGGAAAATGCCTGAATCTTGCTATGAATATTGTCAAGATAAGCTTCCTATAACAGTCACGAAGAACAACACTTCTTTTGACGTTCAACAAGTATGTACTTTCATTTATGTTGAATAAAATTTTTTTGATTTGATTTGATTTGATTCAACACGGAGACCCTCGGTCTATCCAGCACTCGTGGCAAAGCTTTTTTTTCTTTAAGAACTTTTTTGAAAATCTCCCAAATGTTGTTCCTAGTGGAATGTCACCCTTATCCGAATCTATAATAATAGTAGGAATTAAAGTCAAATGAAGGCGCCACAATCTTCATATGGCGTCATGATTACGTGCACCGACGACAAGCGAACGGTTTGCTGGACGCTGTGAGAAATCAGAGATCCTCCTTTATTTCTAATACCAACCAAAACGTCGAGTCCAAGGCAAAAATTATCACAAATCATCGCTCTCGTCCGCCTGCAATCTTGTACATCGAATAGCGGGTATCTTTTTTATGAGAATAACGCACTTCAGGCGTTAAGGATACCTTTTTTCCCTACCAAATCGGATAGCCTTGAGAGGCTATGTCAGCGTAACCGGGCGAGTAGGTGAGCTCGCGGGGCTCAAACCGTGTTGCTATCACTGGCCCTAGCAAGAGCAGTGCTTCGCAGAATCTACCACCGGATCGGAAGCACGACCCACTGAGAAGATCCGGCGAGAAACTCAGCGGGCTGTGTCTATGGGTTAATTTACTCGTTGAGCCATTTATCGCAAGCGACGTGTTTGGCGATGACGGTGACCGGTTAAGAATACCGATAGGGAATCTTACTACTCGATTTTACAAGTCAACCCCGCTTACTTGAAAAATAATCACACGAGTACATACTTTCGGACATAAAGCTTATAACTCGCGCCGTATTATTTACGAAACGATGACAGCTTGACAAATTAATGCCGTGACAGGCGCGTGTCCCGAATTAGTTAGGGTTAATGTGATTATATAAAACGTGGATGGCAATACTGTATTATTAACGTCGAGGTCAACGTTCGCTGTGGACAGGCTGGTCGGGGTATTCGAATAATAATGTCCTTGTCGTATAGAGAAGAGAGAACCGACTCAAGCTTCGTCTTGGAAGACGCTTCGCGCGGAAAGAAAAAGTTTAAAAGTCGTCGTGGCTTAAAGAACAAGATGCCTGGTGCATTCTTACCGAGCGATGCGATTGTACCAGTGTTCGAATCCCGCAGACACGTACCATTTATCCTAATGAAATACCTACGTGCTTAGCTAACGCTCACGAAGGATTTTAATAATGAATGATTTTAATAAATAACATTGCGCGATTAATACACCAACGCCGCAAAAAAAATTTAATTTACGTAGGTCTTGTGAGTCCGCATGGGTAGGTACCATCACTCTGCCTATTTCTGCCGTGAAGCTGTAATGCGTTGTAAAATTGGGTGGCAGCATTTACGTTGTTGATGTCTATCGGCTCTGGTAACCATTTAACACCAACTGAGCCTTGAGCTCATCCATCCATCTAATCATTAAAAAAATTAAAAAGAGACTACGTGAAGGCATCCCGAATTCTTTAATATACTATGTGTATAGCTTCCTTTGAGACTTTCGCAGTGGGTAGTTAGCAAAAACATATATTTTTTTATTGCACGTTTCTTTAACACACTTTTATAGGCTTGACTCTGACTTGATATATGAATCAAATCAAATCATATATGAAGAAAAAGATAGATCAAAGATACATCTTTCATCTAAATCAAAATATAGATCATTGTTACGAAATTTTCACCAACTTCAAGAATTTCGTTTCTCGGCCCAATATCACATTACGAAACACCATTAAACAAATTTTGTTCGGCTTTTTATTTGAGCGTGTTTTTTTTAGTTTGGAATTTATATTTAAAACTATATTTTAATTATTTTTCAATAATGTTATCCTAAAGTTAAAAACTACTTTTTACTATCGAAAGCCTTAAGCTATGATTATCCCCTGTGTTGTGGGAACCTAATAAATACAAGACCAAGAACACTCAACCCTGAATGCTAAGTATATCAGGGCTATCCTTTTTTTTTATTAATGAGGCCTTTCGTTTTTTTCCTACCTATTTCCTAGTAGTCTAAGGGGCTATTGGAACTACGCCCGGACGGTTAGATGAGCTCACCGGCTCAACCTGAGAGAATTTGCTAACACTAGCCCTAGCACGAGCAGTGCCTCGCAGATTCTACCATCGTATCGAAATAACGACCCACAGAGAAGATCTAGCGAGAAACTCAGTAGGCTGGTGAACTCGGTGCAACAATAGACATAAATGATGCACATGCTTACATACTTAACATCTGGTGTATGCTGAACTCGTTTAAAAATAGATACAAGAAAAGAAAATATTTTTCCCTCAATATTTCCCTTGCAGCCTTATATTATTCCATGTAATCCCGGACGGACTTAATTATCTGTACCTAATTATGTACGTGCATCACATTTTATTTTCAATTCTAATTGAAAAATGAAACTTTTTGAAATGTAGATGACGTGTGACGAAAGGATTTCTGCGCAGACGATCCTTATCTGGCTTAAGCTGAAATATTCTCATTCGTTGACATTAATCACCTCGCTCTGACATTTAAAAGGAAAACTGCAATTAATGAACGATTAAACGCGGTTTTCACATGACGAAATGTTTTTTTTTAAAACGCTTTTATTAGCTTCAGACGTATGTTTATAGCGGAATCTTTGAACATGATTTTGACCCCCTTCAAAACGTTGGGTTAACTCGAAATTTGGTATTATTATTTGTTAAGGACCGATGACAACTCAATATTAAAAAAAAATATTGAAAAAAAAAGTAAAAAAATGTAATTCAACTAAAAAATGAAAAATAAATAATAGTTTAAAAAACTAACAAAATACGCTTTTATAGAAAATCCAACTAAAGAATAGAAAATAATTTTTTATTTTTTTTAATTAAAAACTATTTTTTTTTTTTTTAAGATTTTATTTTTATTGACAACGCAGGTAAGCAAGCTTTCAGCTCATCTGACGCTAAACAGTAATTGACGCTGGTAAGTATCGATAGAAACGGGTCTATAATTCAGACCATTCCACATATTTTCAAAAAGTAGTAATAAAATAAGACGAAAAAGTCTATTTATGTGTTCCTAAGAATACTCGCTAAGAACATTTCCTCAGAATCTTGGGAATTTATATTTCTGAACCATATTAAATAGTGAATAGATCGTAACATATCCTTTTGATCACGACCGCACGATTCAACTAGGGTAGATATCATATTCTGTAATCAAATATTAATGTAACTGGTATTTTCGATTCACAGGTGAGTATTTACGGATTAGATCTACCGCAAAGTGAAAGGTAGTTTGTGTACATCATAGTCTTTAAATTGCTCATGTCGGACGCTTTGACGTCTTCGGTATCATCAGCTTCTGAAAAAGTATAGCGTGGACAGTCAACTATTGATACTTTTAATTTCAATTAATTATAGTCGAATTTCGACTATTGCGGGATCACTAGTTCTAAATTATGACATTACTTCCTGACAAAAATGATTAGTCGTGACTAGCGACACGTAGTGGACGTATTAAATTACTAGGCAGCGATACCACATAATATCAGTCGTACCCTTTATAAAATGTTCTCGCGTCGGTTCGCCAGTGATTGTGCCGCGATAACCGGCCGGTAGCGATTAATGGTCGCGATAGCACGCCTCCGGGGCTTCGAGCTCCTCTGACACACTTAGATGACGCGCTGTTAGTCTTTTGTTTGTACATTTATCTGTTAATTTTGAGAAATTCATTTTTATTTACGACTAGCTGTACCCGTTCCCTTCGCTGGGCATTTAAAATTAAAATTTTATTTCTCACCCCCACAAAGATTCTCATCATTAACGCCCCCGCAACTGGTGTAGGGAGTCCAACGCTCATATAAATATTAGCCTATCCATTCAGTACATGTATTTTCTACATGGATACCAAGTTTCAAGTCAATCGGATGCATGGTTCAGTAGTTATAACGGAACATCCGTAAAAACCACTGTAGATTTATATATTAGTATAGATTTATTATGGCGTTGAAACGTAATGTTGTAATGTTTTAGGCGGCGGCTTGGCTCTGTCCCTGGCCTTGCTGAGGTCCATGAGCGGCGGTAACCACTCGCTATCAGGTGGGCCGTATGCTCGTCTGCCTACAAGGTAATAAAAAATAATATGTAAAAATTAATGAATGAAATGAGTATTTTTCAATAAATAGCGTCACTTGCAAATGAGTATTATTAATATAAAACGCAATTGTTTCGCTACTGTCTTATTAACCATAATATCACCGAGAATGGTTCTAAGTTAATCTGGAAACCAATGTTACATGTAATCTTGAATCTCTATATTCAATGTTGTGTTAAAATTTTACACATATTATTTAACATAGATTTACATTTGTGTTAAATTTTATTAAATTGTGTTAATTTGTGTAATTAATTTGTGTTAAATGTTATTTAGCTAGTAGTACATATGTTCAATAAAGTTGACAGCGAATTAAATTTTTAGATATACGACCCGACGTACTGCGGTTTCAACGTCATGATCTCAACATATTTCATTAACACATTTTTTTGGATTAATACAAAGATTTAAATAAATTAAAATCAACTTTACAGAAACTCTTACAGTTTTATACAGAAACTAAATAGAAATCTCAGCTGCATTTGTGATAGTATATATCAAATTCTCGGAGAATTTTATGATCTATTATTAAGCGCTTGAATGATTTCACAATGGTAATATCATCGCTAACCTAAAATAATTTAGGTATTTAAACGGGCGACAAACAATAATTATTCACTTCTGCCCAATTATATCGCAGTGGAAATGCATTCTGATCCGAAGGCTGGGACAGAAGCTGCTACTCTACAACTGCCCTTTGATAACCACTTGAACAGGTCGGCTTTGAGCTTTTTTTTTCCCTACCTAAGCTGGTAGCCTAGAGAGGCTATTCCAGCGTAACCGTAACTAGTAGGTGAGCTCACGGGGCTCAAACCTGACGACGATGCTAACACGAACCCTAGCAAGAGCCGTGCTTCGCAGAATCTACCACCGGATCGGAAACGCGACCCACTGAGAAGATCCGGCGAGAAACTCAGTGGGCTGTGTCTGAGA
The DNA here is from genome assembly GCF_030269925.1 of Bombyx mori. Taxonomy (NCBI): domain Eukaryota; kingdom Metazoa; phylum Arthropoda; class Insecta; order Lepidoptera; family Bombycidae; genus Bombyx; species Bombyx mori. The sequence continues at coordinate 6,604,325 of NC_085117.1, read as the reverse complement.
GTTAATTTACTCGTCGAGCCCTTCGTCGCAAGCGACGGGTTCGACGAGAACGGTGACCGGTGCTTGAAGTACCTAGAAGCACCGTTAGTGGATCGGGAGGATCCGAGATGACCTGTCTTTGAGCGAAACCACCTATTCACGCCTATAAAAAATGAACAAAGACCATAAAAATTCAACCGTAATTTAAAGATTCACAAAATACAAACATCCTCTATCCCCGAAAGATCAAAACACACGAAGACCAATAAAATACAAAATACGTAAATTCCTTAGTGAAAGTGTATTAAACACGCGCTGTCCCATCCTGTTAGAGAAAAATACAAACAGACGTGCGTACTCTTTGATCCGATAGCAGATCAAAAGGATATAAATAACAGGTACGATCGATATAGATGGATTAGTATCATGATCCTTTTTCGAGTTGCGGAATGTGCCGTGGGTGTCGGTCGAATCTCATATCTTAGAATTTTGATTTTTTTGCCATTTAATAATTTAGAACAAAAAACTACCCGAACTACCTGGTTTATTCATGTAACAATACTTTGAGGTATTGAATTTAAAAGTTTGGTTTTTCCCATGAAAGTATCCTTGATTTTCAATAAGAAAGAACATTTTAAATTTTATCGGTATATTGTTTCTAAAACTATAAACTCCGTGTTTTCTCAGGTTGTCAGACACTGTCAGTATATGCTATACCTTGATATGCACTTCGGAATCCAGAACCCATCCTTATTTTACATTTCTTATCGAATTTGTAAAGCAGATTATTCTCAGAACTATCTCTTGATGAACTCATTGGTAATTTTTTTATATTAATTTTTTTTACTCATTTTTACATGACAATTTTGAAATTGTTTTGATCTGGGAATCAAACCGTAATAATACAGTTTAATATTTTTATTGCCGTTGTAGGCAAACGAGCATACGGCCCAGGTGATGGTGAGTGGTTACCGTTGCCCGTGGAGTTCAGCAATGCCAGGCGCAGAGCCAAGCCGGTGCCTAATCTAACGATTGAAAGTCGCGTAAAGCATTCGACGTCGAGAAGAATATAAGAACAATTAAAAACGCAAGCTTAAGCCGTTATAGTGCTTTTAATTATGTATGCGGCTCGCGAAAGCTGAGGAATTTACTAAATCTACTAATAAATTTACTAAAGGAATTTACTAAACTACTACAATTTTTATTTAGCAAATATAAAATACAGGGCGTTCCACATTTGTCTTACATTTCCATAGCAATCGCTTTAATCCGTACGCGCTTGTAAATCTGTCAATGATGTCAGTCTTAATTCCTTTAACCGTCATTTGCAGATAAATCGTGTAGACATTCTGGATGCACGTTTTTTTATTGGATTGTTGTTAATCTGCTTAATTCCTATAATTCTACTCTATTCATATCGAGAGGTGAAAGGATATTTGGATTAAACGAATTTTTTGCAAATTCACAGGACACCCATTGAAAGTTTTGAAATTTGGAAAAACATCACAACAAAAAAAACGTTAGCTATTAGAATGGAGTAAACTTAATTGAAGTTCAATTAAAAACATCAAATTTTCTATACTAATAAAAAAATAAATCGGACCTTTAAATACAAAGATAAATGTCACGTATTAAGCGAAGTATTTTTTAAAACAAATAGCCTTTTAACCTTCGATATTATGATATTTAGTGAATTAAATATTGAAATGCAACTTACTTATTACTGGTGGTAGGATCTCTTGTGAATCCGCACGGGTAAGTACCACCACCCTGCCTACTTCTGCCGTGAAGCAGTAATGCGTTTCGGTTTGAAGGGTGGGGCAGTCGTAACTATACTTGAGAGCTTAGAACTTATATCTGAAAGTGGGTAGCGCATTTACGTTGTAGATATGTATGGGCTGCAGTAACCACTTAGACAGGTGGGCCGTGAACCCACCCATCTAAGCAAAAAAAAATCTGATTCTGAAAACAGAAAGCGTTGTTTTTTAATCGAGAGTAATTCGTCGACTGCATTAAAGTGTCCAAAATGAATGCTCCAATGTCTCTTTCGTGGTCACACGCGCGTCTTTGATCCAATCGAGTTGACACTATTGTTCGGATATTAGTTAAGATTTTTGTTATAATCAGTGTGAAACTATTGGCGTGTTAGTTGGTTAGAGGATTTCACTGGATATAAATAATAAATAAAAATAAAAATCTTTAATTTAGAAACATCATAAGCTCATAGTGTGCTATTATTAAAAATAGCTTATGAAGGATGTTGATGTAACTAAGAAATGTTGAGATTTCGATATCAACTTGGGTGGGTGGCAGTCGCGTTGTGGTGCTTATTATAATAATAACAATAATAAGCATATTTTATTGCTGTTTTATTTAATAATTACTAACTTAATAAATTACTTAATAATAAATTTAAATCACACTTATAATAATAATTAAGTATTCCATTCGGCGTTTTGTGTGGTTTTCAAAACAGCTTGTCTCTCGACTAAGGCTTCGTCTAAAGATTGCCAATATTCTCTATTTTTGGCCATTCGACTCCAATATATTCTATATTCGGCTATACTCTTCATTTCGTCTTCCCAACGTTTTGGCTGCTTATATACTCCTGTAAACATCTGGTAGACCACGAGGTACGGTCTAGAGAGCAAAGAAAATGCAGCAGCAATATGACCCCAATTCATTTACGGTGCTTTTAGGTACCACAAGCACCGGTCACCGTCCTCGTCGAACCAGTCGCTAGCGACGAAGGGTTCGACGAGTGAATTAACCCATAGACACAACCCACTGAGTTTCTCGTCGGATCTTCTCAGTGGGTCGCGTTTCCGATCCGGTGGTAGATTCTACGAAGCACTGCTCTTGCTAGGGCCCATGTGAGCAACACTCCCGGTTTGAGCTCCGTGAGCTCACCTACACGTCAAGGAGGAAACTGAAATAACCTCTCAAGGCTATCAGTATAGGTTAAAAAAAAAGCAATACGACACATGCGTATAACGGTTTTAGCTTCAAGAATCCAACACCCTGTATATCTATTTACGAGGTGCTAAAGACTCGCCACACACGCGCGTCTCGTCACTCCACGCTGCGTTTTAACAAAACAATGAGAAATACATATTATGAATGTTGTTATTTTAAAATGATAGAAATGTTTTATAAACACGCTTAAGTGGTGCTCTTTTAAAATTCTTATTGACACGTTTTAAGGTCCGTTTGCATTCCGTCTTTGTGAACAATTCGATATTAGATGAGTGTTCATGATCTTAGTGCTCCACTAAGACGATTGTATTCAAAGTGGCATAGAAACATCATGCGGTCTCTCAGACATTAATTAGAGAAGCTCATAATTGTGGGTTGCATAGAAGGCAAGCGCGCCGTGGGCAGCAGAACAGCAGCCAGATGGTCAGATCTGGTTAAGGGGAGCGGTTAACGGTGGTCTATACCACGCGGTCTATGCCACCCATGACCGAGCAATATGGAGGAAAGTGACATGGTGATCGCGATCCTCAGCCATGAGGAACACTACGCACGGAGGATGAATACCTGATGTCCTACTGAGTGGCAGCTGTATATTTATATATTATACCATGTCAGTACATATATTCCCTACCTATTCGCTGGTAGTCTAAGAGGCTATTTCAGCTACGCGGAATGTCAGCAGCATCTTTGTTAGAAAACTAAATATAGTCAACAAGGACAGTACAGAGAGAGAGCAGACACATGATGCTTAATATTTACGATGTGATGAAAACATTATACACGCACACAGCGTGTTTACGTAGTTTTGTCTCACTTGGGTCGTGTGTGAAGGATGGGGAGTTTGAAGCTGGGTGAGTTAACTTAATGTAACGTGAATATGGTGAAGTTGTCGTGGCCCGAAAGATAAGACGCCGGCCGTACTCGTATAGAATGATGCTAATGCGCCCGTGTTCAAATTTCGCAGGCAGGTACCAATTTTTGTAATGAACTACGTACTATAACAGACCGCACTTAACAACAGATAGGCCGTGAGCTCGTCTACACGTCTAAACAAAAAACTTAACGCGCGTTCAGCAATGACTTTCACGATGAAATAACAAATATCGTGTTATAAAAATCAAACCAGTATTCGCGCTGTGATTTCTACGGGCTCCGGTTACCACTTAATACCAAGTGGGCCGTGAGCTTGTTCATTGGTATAAGCAATAAAAAAAATCTTCATTTCATTTCACTGAAAATAAGTAGACAAGTAAACGACTTTAATACCAGACTAGTCCAGATCATTAAAGGTTTTAGTAATTAGCTAATAGAGTGTAGATTCACAGCTCTCTTCATAGCTCGGTAAAGGATAAGACCTCCGGTACATATTATATCGATGTCCGGTACATTCGTGTTGTGCGATAAACCGGTGTTCGAATCCCAGGCGGAGTACGAATCTTTCTAATGAAATACGTACTCAACAAATGTTCACGAAAGACTTCCACGGTGAAGGAATAACATCTTGTAATAAAAATCAAACCCGCAAAGTTATAATTTGCGTAATTAGTGGTAGTAGGACCTTTTGTGAGTCCACACGGGTAAGTACCACCACCCTGCCTATTTCTGCCGTGAAACAGTAATGCGTTTCGGTTTAAAGGGTGGGGCAGCCGTTGTAACTATACTTGAGACCTTAGAACTTATATCTCAAGGTGGGTGGCGCATTTACGTTATAGATCTCTATGGGCTTCAATAACCACTTAGCACCAGGTGGGCTGTGAGCTCGTCCACCCATCTAAGCAGTAAAAAAAAACTATTAGCATCGACACCAGCACTATCAAGTTGATTGTTCCTACTGTCGTTTGGAGCTCTGAAACTGTGAAGATACTTTCTCCCAATGTATACAATATGTTGTATGGTCTCTAAGAAGCTGTTTAATAATAGACCATCATGTTCTTTTTACTTCTACTTATTCCACCCTCGGCCGTCAATTCCACTACTTGGCATTCGTCTGCAGTACGTTTTAGGAGATTATGTCTACCAAGAGCTCTTATCATCATATATCATATCAAATATCAGTTTCAAGCTGGAAGTGTTCATAGCATCAACATCTTGGCGCCCCTAGTATAACTGACATCCAAGAGCGATCATATCTATAGTACTGTAGACTTGTCTGCCTTACAAATAATAATAAAAATATAAGCCCCCAGCAGCACACGCTAAGGTTCAGGTTTATTATTATTATTGCCCTTGTAGGCAGAAGAGAACACAGCCCACCTAATGGTAAGTGGTTACCGTCGTCAATTTTTTTTTCCTACCTATTCTAGTAGCCTCGAGGGGTTATTCTAAATTCACCGAACTAGTAGATGAGCTTGCGGGGCTCAAACCGAGAGTGTTGCTAACACTGGCCCTAGCAAGAGCAGTGCTTCGCAGAATCTACCACCGGATTGAAAACGCGACCGACTGAGAAGATCCGGCGAGAAACTCAGTGGGCTGTGTCTGTGGGTTAATTTACTCCGAAGTAGAAGTAGAACGGTAACCGGTGCTTAAAGTACCTAAAAGCACGCCGCCCATGGATATCAGCAATGCCACGGGCATAGGCAAGCCGCTGCCTACCGTTTAAAGTGGACACGCGGCCTTACCCAGAGGCCTCTCGCTTAATGACGAAACAAATTACAAAAGTTATAGAAATAAATTTTATCCCAGATAAATATGAAAAAGATGTGTGGTGTCGTGGAACACCAGACAGGAACGAAGTTCCTTATTATAAAAATATTAATTTTAAGTTCTATTCGAGGTATAAAGAAAATAAAACTGGAGGTTTCGCAACAACCCGCGGTCATTCGGTAACGTGCGATCTTACTGTGGTACACTTCATTCACGGTTGTTTGCATAAAAGTTAGTGTATTGCCCAAACGAACGCTCTGAGGTCGTGGTCAATGAATGATAAAAAAATATGTTATTTTTTGTACGTTATTACAAAGTTAAGTCGTACATCGTGTGCATTACTAATAAAAATCTTACGTTACGGACGCTTTTTCCCGGTTAGGGTACCCCTCCGCATCGTCACATAAGGAACTTCGTTCCAACAAATACATTATGATGATAAAAATACCGTAAAAAACTCACACACAGTAAAATTCAATTTAGCCAACCTCAAAACATTACAATAAATAACAACAATATTAACAGCGTAACACCATAAAAAACACCAAACATAATAAAATCAACGTAATTTTAAATACAATTTTTATTTGTTGTCACATTCATTTTTCAAATCACTTTTATGGCTAATTAGCGAAACTCGAATATCGGTATCAAATGACAAAAAACGTCAAAAAGTATTTACTATAATTTGCCGATACGAAAATCTTTCCTCGGTTTTAAAAAATAAAGACCACAATTGCTTGTAGCTAAACTTCGATATAGGATTATTTGATTTTAGTAGTAATACATGCCTAAGGATAAAAAGGCGCGTTCCAGTTTCGCGCGCTTTCTGTTTGTTTTTTAAAACTGCTGCTAAGAAATGATTTATGTTCGTACAGCCCCATTTAATGCCGTGTAATTGGTTGAAGGCTTTAAGTAATTCTTCAATGTAACATATTTCATTCCTATTACGATCTATTCTTAATAAAAATATTTATTTCTGATAAGTGAATGAAATAGTATACAGAAATTACGTAAGTCATTGACGTTCCACACGCACGCAATGAATTAGATGAAATTTTATTTAGGTATTATGTACCCCATCCCTATTTTTTTTAAATGCATTGCATATCCGCATTGCATATCATATTCCGAATGAGCTAAGTATCCTCTTAGTGTTAAGTAGTTACTAAAGATATGACAACGTGACTACCGTTATCCCCCTTGGGACACGAGGTCTAAGTACAAATTGTATAGTATGTATAGCATAACGGATGTACTGCCCTTCAGTTTAGAACGTATGACTGCTTCGCGGCATTAATAGGCTGACCTCTGCGAGTTGTAAATATTGATGTAATTTGATACATCTCTAAAATAACGGATCTATAGATATTTTTGTCTATGGATTTGCAACGATGCTTGAAACTCTGAAAGTGAACTGCACATTTTCGGTTTTAGGTAGCGGACCACCTAGATAGGCAAATGAAACATAGCCCAAACTTCTAAAGCCATAGTATATTATGGTAAAAAATACATTAACAATTATCTGCATGCGCCAAAACACCTTTGCTAATAAATAGATGTTATTTTGAATAAATAGGTGCTATTTTTAAGCCATCTATCAAATGCAAACTTTAAATAGTATCTTTTTAACAAGATTTTATTACCACCCTACAGGTTACCTGCACAAAAATACAAACAATTAATACAGAACGAAGTTGATTTGTATAAACATTACACATGTTTAAAATTTCAAAACAAAAGGATGAACTTTTTTGAAATGACACCTGTCAAAATATCAGAAGCTTAGCCGCGAACTTTGTGCATAAGCGGTAGCGTAATTTTATTCTCTTATAAAATTTTATTTTACAAAAGTGAAACCCTCTCCAAAGGGAGATATCATCTTTAATTCCAATATTTTTAACACTATACACAATTTTAAAAAGTACTAACCATCAAATCTAGTTTTCCATTTATAAAATAATTGATAAAAACAAAATATTAATTAATTCTAATTTCGCTAATAATGGTACTCCTTTCAATCATTTATCATTACGATACTCATTGTTGAGCGTTTAAGGCGCGGAAGAAATGTCGGCAAATTTGAATTACGAAAAGTCCTATTTAATGTTTTTCTTTTTTATAATAAATGTCATCAAATTTATGAAAATGCTTCTTGGGAAGATATATTTCAAAAAACACTACAAGCAAACAAGACAAGTATTAGAAAGAAAAACTGCTTGGATGATTACGTATTTCTTTTGCATGTTATAAACTTACATGTTATAAAAAAATATTAGAAAACGCTTTAGTTCACCACTAAGCAATATACAATAACTCCGTCAGTGTCGACTGTCTAAGGGACAAACATCTGGATTCGACGCCTGTGCGTCGCATAGCTGACACAAGGAAGTTTTAATGCAACATGAAAGTTGACGTAGAAGGATATGTTTTGACCACTGAAGTATGTTTTGACTAATCTTTTAAGTTTTTGACTTCCAAATATCTTGACAGTTGCCATTTTACTTGAAACGTCATCGTTGTGAACTCAAAAGTAATTATTTCTAATAAACTACGTACTCAACAAATATTCACGAATGACTTTCGCGGCGAAGGAATAGATGGTGTAATAAAAATCAAACCCGCAAACAAAAATCAGCTGTAGCTACGCAAAAACTATAGCTTACGTAATTACTGGGAGTAAGCCGTCTCGTGTGTCTGCACGGGTGGTACCTTTAGAACTACCACCCGCTTATTTCTGCGGTAAAGCAGTAATGGATTTCGGCTTAAGGAGTGGAGTAGCTGTTCTTCTCAAGACTGAGACTTCTCATATCTCAAGAAGGGTGGCGTTATTTACGCTATAGATATCTATGGGTTCTTAACACTAGCCGTGACTTAACTAAGCAATGTCAAAAATATTGACGTCAGCTGGACGTCTTACTGGTGGTAGTACCTCTTGTGAGTCCGCTCGGGTAGGTACCACCACTCTACCTATTTCTGCCGTGAAACAGTAATGCGTTTCGGTTTGAAGGGTGGGGCAGCCGTTGTAACTATGCTGAGACCTTAGAACTTATATCTCAAGATGGGTGGCGCATTTACGTTGTAGATGTCTATGGGCTCCAGTAACCACTTAAGGTGGGCTGTGAGCTCGTCCACCAATCTAAGCAATAAGCTAGCTAGCAATGATGACGTTCATAAGTAACAGTAACCACTCACTCACCATCATATGGTTCATATGTTCCTCTGCCTGGAAAGAGAATAATAAACAATCTAATACTGCTAATTAACTAATAAGTTGTTACTGTGGAAGTCTCATTAAAGATGAAATTACGTATAACAATATATTAAGGAATACATAATCTCCCGAATTATCGTTACCGCGAAACAAAAACGCTTCGGACGCGGTCAGATTTCCGTCGTGCGTCCCCGAACAATGGGTTATTAAGGTTTTTGCCAGCACAATCGTAATGGTTGCCGGGTTCGGTTAGGCGTGACGCGTCTCTAAGTACCGACGCCATAAAAAATATAAATTTTATATACAATTTATTTTTACAATTTATATAAAATTTTATATACAATTTATATTGAAAAAACGGTGCGCATGCAACTTGGTGCACGTGAATGAAGTGAAACTTCTTTTTCGATGTGTAGTATTGTGGTTTTCTTCATTTTTCATCCCTAAATCAGATTGCTCTTGTAATAGGAAATGCGGCGTATAAGAGATGCGACATCTTCAACATTTATATTATGTATATATTTTAAATTATAGATAGAAAAAAAAGATGTGTGGTGTCGTAGAGCACCGGATAGGAACGAAGTTCCTTATTATAAAAATATTTGTTTTAAGTTCTATTCGAGGTATAAAGAAAATAAAACTGGAGGTTTCGCAACAACCCACGGTCATTCGGTAACGTGCGAACTTATTGTGGTACACTTCATTCACGGTTTTTGCATAAGAGTTAGTGTATTGTGCAAACGAAAGCTCTGAGATCGTGATCAATGAATGATAAAAAAATATGTTATTTTTTGTACGTTATTACAAAGTTAAGTCGTACACTGTAGCATTACTAATAAAAGTCTTACGTTACGGACGTTTTTCCCGGTTAGGGTACCCCTCCGCATCGTACCATAAGGAACTTCATTCCAAAAAAATTCCCATTCCACCAATAATCAAATCATGATTATTTAATGCACATATTGAATTATATTTTGTATTCTTTTATACGATTGAAGTTTAGTGCTGACTTTTTGCGGTCGTAAAACTGAGCCCGAATCGGCGCTAAAATGTTGGACCATTCAAAAAGCCCCTGTTAAGATTCTACTTCGATGAACCATATAGCTTTAATATTGAGGTTTTAAATAACCGCTATTCACGTGTAAATAATTGACAGCTTCTCAATTTATTTTTTAACTACCTATAAAGTGTGCCCAGGTAATAAATAAGTGCCCAATTATCTCAGCTATAAAATTGTAAAAGTAATATTCTTTTAATATTTATTAATAATATTCGCTGAGTAATAATTTCGTTTCTGCAGTCGCTACCAGTATCAAACAAAGGCGGGGTGCAGTCCTGTCATTATGTACAGTCAGCATTCTCCTACGATTTGTGATTTAGTTGCAATTTAAAATTATAGTCGTCTTTGAAGTAATGATCAATTTTATTTGTAAGAAATGAAAGCTGGCCATAGTATCGCGAAGACTATAAATATGTAGCTTAAAATCTATAAAAGAACACTCGTAAAATAATAAATCCAACTAATATATTTCATAAATTTTTTTACCCTGTTTACATTGATGATTTAGAGCGAAGTAAAAAAATATTGTATCATTATTGAACCTTGATGCGAGTACAAATTTTCAAGCTAATCATAAGTCTTGATTGTGTCGTATAGCTTGAAAATTAGTTTTTTTTTTTTTCTTAGTTAGACTGGTAAACGAGCTCACAGGTCTCCTAGTTTTAAGTGATTTCCAGGGCCCATAGACATCAACAAGTGCTGCTATCTTGAAACACGAGTTCTAAGTCTCTGCCTATGGCAGCCCTACCCTACGTAGTAGGTACCTACCCGTGCGGGCTCAACAGACACCCTACTACTTTTTTTGATAAAAAATAAATAAATTTAAAATGTTACCAAAGTTCATCCCGTCAGGAAAAGACAATATTACTAACTTGTCGTATTTAAAAAAAACATTGTGAAAAAGGTTCGTTTAGTAGCATTTGTTTAAGGAAAGTCTCGCTGACTGATTTCATCAATGAAAATGAAAATCTATGTCCGACCTGTTGAGTATATTTGACTGAATTTTTTTGTGCAGCTTCGAAATAATCCAACATTTAAATAGTTCAATTTAATGCTTCTATCGATCTCATTGTCGACGTCGCCCTAAACACGTCTTTACGGATCCTCCCGATCCATTAACGGTGCTTTTAGGTACCACAAGCACCGGTCAATGTCCTCACTGAGCCCGGCGCTTGCGATGAAGGGCTCGACGAGCGAATTAACTCATAGACACAGCCCACTGAGTTTCTCGCCAGATCTTCTCAGTGGGTCGCGTTTCCGATCCGGTGGTAGATTCTGCGAAGCACTGCTCTTGCTAGGGCTATTGTCAGCAACATTTCCGGTTTGAGCCTCGTGAGCTCAGCTACATGTTAGGGTGAAGCTGAAACAGCCTCTCAAAGCTATCAGCATAGAAAAAAAAAGGTCTCATCCTCTGTAATTGTGGTGCAAATAAAAACTACAAACTACTAAATACACTTTCGTTAAATCGCATTTGAACAAACAATACGCCCAAAAATATACATATATTATATTATTATGTAAAAATAATTTTGTTTCGTACTTTTCTTCAAATACGCTTTCACGGCTATAAAAAACAAGTTTGCATCGTTATTTAGACAGTTAAGTGTGGACCTATCACTTAACGGGTACTTAAATACGTTTAACGGTCGCTTACAAAGTGATTTTGATGTATTTGTGTAAATAATTTTTGTTACAATGTATACGGGATTAATGAACGAAATTTGCGAAATGAATCATTTATATTCGCAAATACTTATCAGTTTACGTGCAACCGTCATGTCAATGAAATGTCAGTAAGCTGCCAATAGTTATGTACCCCTCCTGGTTGAGTCTTTGCTCGCCCACTTGTCCTGGTGAAACTGGAAAGGCTTCTGGGCCACCAGTAATCCTTCAACTCTTCCAAAAAAAAGTAGATATGTATTTTTTTCAATCGGAACGGCGAAGATAGCATAGCCTAATCATTTGTATATTTTGTTTTATGAAAATTTATATGAAGCGAAATGAAATGAAATTAATTATTTTTGAGACATTAATCAATTGATGATGTTAGATGTAATATAGTCTTAATAAAATGGTGGTTATTAATTAATAAATGGTGGTTATTTGTCAGTGGACTTTTTGAAAAAACCCGAAAAGCTACTCCAGCGGCTTTTTCGTTTCACTGTCCCATATTTCTACACTTTCACTCATGTTAAGCAGCTAATAATCTACCGTTAATACATATTTAAACCTGAAGGTATACTAAATTGACAAAATAATACAATTTACACAGTTTCGTACATCGCGTTCACGCCAAAAAGTCCTACCATTATTAAAAAAAATACTAGTCAACTTATTAGATACACAATTTTTAAATTTCGCAACTCTATGAACTTATTAATCAAATTAAGATTTTATTGCAACTCTACCTATAATAATATAATTTGTAGGCACACAAAGTTAAAACAGAAGACATGACACGTGAAAATTTGAAAAACCATTAACCCAAACATAGCTTGCCAGTATAAATTAACACTCCAGAGCCCTGTCGTAAAATATATATTTCAGCTTGAGATAAAAGACGCCATGTTTTATTAACTTTATGTTGGTACAAAACCGACTTCGCTTTGACCGCGAGGTTCGCGTCCTGTTATAACTAATCTTTTAGCTTCTTTTGATTCTTAATCAGTTTAAATGTTTGTTTAGAAGAATATTTAATGAAAATTAACGATCGCTTGAAAACATTAATTAAAATAAAATATGTTTACGTGTTGATGCTTTGAGGAGTGAGTGTTGAAATGACGGCTGATAGAGGAAAATGGAATAGAAAAATTCGCTGTGCCGACCCCACCTAGTGGGATAAGGTGGAGACAAAGAAGAAGAGTGTTGATGTTCCTTATCCGCCGTAATTTGGGTCACCTGATATTATATTACATTTGAGTCTAACTTCTACTGAGATCTCATCGTAAACTTTTTAGTATTTATAGCTATATAGATCAACTTACGTTTCATCTGACACTAAGCGATTCCTGAAGTCCTAGACATAAAAACGCGGCTATTAATTAGTCGACACTAAAGAACCAGTCATGGCTAATTTAGCTCACAATGTGCGTCTAGCATTTTTCTTGGCACTAAATATGGAGGTTAGAAGTAAATAGCGCCATCTTAGCCTATCAAAAGGTGTCTATGGAAAGGGAGCAAATTATAGTGGCGCCAGAGTAGTAAGTAGAAAGACTTAAAAAACAGCGCCATAAATTACCTCACTTCACTCTGTTTAAAACTGCTATCTTTTAAACAAAATTCTCATATCCTCTGAAACGGTTTGACCAATTTTTATGAAATTTTATATGCACGTTCAGTAGGTCTAAGAATCGGCTACTATCTATTTTTCATACCCCAAAGTGATAAGGATTGTCCACCCCTAACATTAATTTTTTTGACAATTTTTATTTGTTATAATGAGGCATTATGTGGTTGCATGAGGTTTTGTTATTTTTATATTCCCTCATCGTTCACAGCGCTACATGCCTCTTTTACTCATTTACCACATCCTTACACACTTACAATAAGTTAGTTTTTTTTTTTTCTAAACTAGAAACTCCCTAAAAATCTTATATATGGCAAAACCACGTTTGCCAGGTCAGCTAGTATTCATATAATTTTCCCTTCCTACACCAGCGCTATTTCGGTGAGTCTTCGAACAACTGCTTGCTGTATACAGGTGGACACTTTTTCAACTTGTCCACTATACAAGACGGTGCTCCTCATCTCTACTCTCCATAACATTAAAATAAGGTACGATAAATCAGTTACACAGTAGTAATATGTATGTATTGAAATTAAGTATGTTTTCTGTCGTATCCTACTAATCTTACTTGTAGATAATGTAGTTAAACAAAAAGTGTGAAGACAAACAGCTCCAAGCTTATATCACTGACATCATCAGAATTTGTTGAAAGAACATGCACAAAAGACAAAGACAGGAATTTGTTTATAAATTACCTATAGATAATATCTTATGTGTACGGATTTAATTCTCAACAACATTACGCCGACACTTCCCATCTGTTTGTCTTACTAATGATACAGTATCTTAGTGCTGAAGGATCACACCTGCGTTCCGAGTTAAGCGATTACTAAATAAACACTGATTGTTTGAATATCCTTTGTGTTCTGTTCAATTTCGACATTCCCAGACGCCATTTTGCTATAGTTTAGGCGCCATTTTGTTTTCTTTTTTTTTTCTCAGTACAATACGTATTACACATTTATAATCTGGTGTAAATGCCACCACATAGATTAAGATATTAGGTTTTAGTCTCAATAGCATAGTATAAGGGCTACGACAAACCTTTAAACCAGTAGACGTAACTGCTTCACGGCATTGTATGAACTACCCGATATTACCAACAATTACTACCCGTACCGGCTTCCATCACCTGGATTACTTACCGTAGATTGGGGGGAATGAGGACCCTTTCCAAATCCAACACACAAATTCTCAATGTTTTTTTTTTACGGTAATGCCAATAAAGTTTAGATTAAAATGGTTCCGGAGGCTTTAATTTTTATATACGATGCGTTATTACACATTACAAAATATACACAAAACTAAAACAATTAGCTTGACCCGCTTCACCTTGGCTTTGGGGTGAATCAGGTTACGTATGGGGACAATAGAGTTTTTCCATATGGCTGGCACTATTTAGTTGTTAGGTAGGTACCTAAATTTAGGTAATTAACTTTTTAATATCTTTAATGAGTTACAAAACTTTGATGACTAAATTAAACTATTTAATATTCTTAAACACTACATTACAGTCATTTTCAGTTTTACGAAGTTAATTCTAACTACTCAACAAAAGTATTGTGACATCCCAGATTTGCCCCTATTCTAACTCTAGTCTCTATTTCCCCCAATCTACTGTAATTAACGTTAAATCATATTAAGTATTTCATAAGAAAAGTTGATAGCTACTTAGGGTCTTTGGACATCGGCATAGTTGCCTTTGAGTATACCGGACGTTTCATCCTTACGACAGCGATGACTTCAAAGCATGATTCACAGGAGAGTTATTAAAATCATTTTCCACAGTTTTAGAACTTTATGATGTGTTTTATCATTCTAGTAGATAATTAAAATTAATCGTCACCTTAATAATAAAAATATACGGCTCACGCAATAGAAAGAGGCTAAAACGTGCCGCTTTTTATTATGTAAAATATTCTTCTTGCTTGAAGAAATACGCGACAATAAGAATTCATAAATAATTATTTAAAGCTTGACAGGGGCTCCGCTATCACTGTACTTAAGTATCTAATATTTATAAACATAAATTATTAAATAAATAAATATATAATTAACTGAACAAATCATGCATGGCCATTCGGCCTAAAATTAGGATTCCCTGTGTTAGATAATATACATTCAGACGAAGAGCAAACAAACCTGTTTATCCCCCGAATGTTTGCTCGATGTGGGAAAGAACTCACGACCCTCGGTACAACAGTCAGAAGCGCTAACTAGTGCACCACTGGGTCTGTCAGTGGATTGATTCGCTTTTTTTCCTACCTAAGCTGATAGACTTGAAAGGCCATTTCAACGTAACCCTAACAAGTAGGTGAGCTCACGGTGCTCAAACCTGACGTCATTGCTAATACTAACCCTAGGTAGAGCAGAGCTTCGCAGAATCTACCACCGGATCGGAAACGCGACCCACTGAGAAGATCCGTCGAGAAACTCAGTTGGCTGTGTCTGTCGGTTAATTTACTCGCCGAGCCCTTCGTCGCAAGCGACGGGTTCGACGAGAACGATGGACGGAGTTGATTCACTATTAAATAGGTTGAAGTTTCAATGAAAATACAGAAATTTTGAAATGAGTACAAAAGCCCGTCAGAGAAACCCGTAACAAAAACCAAACACACAAGTTTGTTTACAAACAAACGGACATGCATTTTAAATATTTACGTTACTTGCATTGTAACGTTGCGTTTACGTTTCCAAATCGTAAATTAACGTTGATTTGTTTATTGTGGGTCCGATGTTTGTTGGTCTGGCGCAGGACAAAAAATTCAATACCAAACCACTGTTAATTTTATTACCAAAAACTACCTTAGAATGTTGATCGCAGCGCGGACCGAAAATACCATGTTAGCTGCTGTTGAATAAAAGTAAATAATTCGAGGATTGGAATGCTATTTATTTGGTTTGAGTGACATTTTTGCAAATTTACAGCAAAGTTATTTAAAGTTAAAAATTTAGAAAAAACATGTCGATAAGAAAACATCTTCAGCTATTTGAATGGGGTAAAGATGAGCTCACGGGGCTCGACCCGGAAATGTTGCTAACACTGACCCTAGCAAGAGCAGTGCTCCGCAGAATCTACCACCGGATCGGAAACGCGACCCATTGAGCAGATCCGGCGACAAACCCCGTGGGCTGTGTCTATGGGTTAATTTACACGTCGAGCCGGGAGGATCCGTAATGACGTGTTTAGGGTAAGTATCCCTAAAGACACATTCTCAAAAACAAATACTTAACAATATTATTAGCAACTGGTTTAGGAACGCGGATAATCATTCAACAAAATTTTAAGTGTATCTATTTAAAAATGTTTATAAACTACATTATGTAAATGGCAGAGATTCATAACGAAACACTCAAGGAATTTCTTCATTTTTAATTATTAAATTCAATGGCTCGTTTTTCTCTTGTTCAGAACTTAAAAGAATGTCTCACAAGCCATGCGAGTATCGTATTTAAGAATGTTCATTTTCCAATAAAATTCCATTCACCTAACCTAACTAAATCCCAACCATTTGTTGAAGTTTAAATTCGCTTAAAACTTCTCTTATTGTATATATTTTAAGGAACACTTTGGTCGCCGCATTGTCTGTCGTAAATCGCGGTGGGCCAAAGGGTCGAAGACTCCAACAAAAAAAGAAACTAAAATGTCTACCTGCTCACTAAATCTTGCGTTAAATTGTTTGCGGCTTTAGAATAAGGGATTAACAAAAAAAAAATGTGAGTGCATTTTACAATTACACGAACTTTGTTTGTTTTTATTTATTAATATTTTAGTGTATGTGTAACGTAAGTTCAGTTCAGTAAATCGTTTACTAAATGACTGAAGAGCCCATAAACATCCCAACCTACAACCTCCTTAAGGTCGAATTTTTTTAAACTGATAAACATGACCGCTTCCAAACATAAATGTAACAACAAACATATTCACCGCATCGTCGTTTTGACACAATTTAAATTTAACATATATAATATATTCTGGACTACTACTACTACTACTACTACTATGCTAGTGCTATGATGCTGAAGTGGGTCTTGGTCCCGGACAATAAGCCCCGCTATTCGTCCCGGCGCTGCGCAACATTTTCCCAATCCGGCAGTTGGAACTTGCGCAAATCCTGTTACACAGCGTCAGATTAGCAGTTCTTGGACCTACCTTCGGGACCACGCTCGCGTCATTACAGATCCACCTGATCCATTAACGGTGCTTTTAGGTACTACAAGCACCGGTCATCGTCCTCCCCGAACCCATAGCTTGCGACGAAGGGCTCGACGACTAAATTAAACCATAGATTTTCTCGCCGGATCTTCTCAGTGGGTCGCGTTTCCGATCCGGTGGTAGATTCTGCGAAGCACTGCTCTTGCTAGGGCCAGTGTTAGCAATACCTCCGATTTGAGCCCTATGAGCTCACCTACTAGCTCGGTGAATCTAGAATAACCCCTCGTGATTACTAGAATAAGTAGTGAAAAAAGGGACCACGTCCCTCCTACAACCACTTCACAACCCTATCCTACTCCAACCATACTACATGCTCTGTTTTTTGGACCAACTACCATCATCCCTATGAACTAACCCTGGTATATTTTTCAATACCTTTCACTCAGTTCCGAGAAGTTTTGTTTGTTCTTTCTGTGTAAGCATCCATGCTTAGCATCTATACAATCAGTCTGACTGCCTGAATCCAGTGCAGCCCTGCATTCCGTTCTTTTTTTATGTTTAAGAAGTTACTGGTGGCCCAGAGGCCTTTCCAGTTTTATCAGGGCAGGTGGGCGAGCAAAGGCTCAGCCAGGAGGGGTGGGATTTGCTAACAGCTACCCGAGCGCCTCCAAAAGAGACCTAAAGACTCAAGAGTAGCTGTGAATCGTGTCGCGAATGAATCTACTACCGGATCGGAATCGCGACCCGCTGAGAAGATCCGGCGAGAAACTCAGCGGGCTGATGTTTAGGTTAGGTTGCACGTCGAACTCTTTGTCGAATTCGACGAGTACGGTTACCGGGGTCCTTACTCCAAGTGTTAAAGCTAAATGTGTCTAATGCAAGGGTTGTATTCCGTTCTGTCTTGGAAGTGGCTACGCAGACGCACCAAAATTCGGATATATCCTACACGTATGACACTCATTGTTGAAAGTTCTTTATGGCCGAAAGGTATACGTTCGGCTTTCGTCAGAACATCTATCTTTCTACCTACACACCATGAGACCTTCCCAATTTCTACTTCGCGACAATAATACCTTATGTGGATGGAGTAGAGTAGATTTGCACTAATTTATCTGAGACTTCTAACTCAAGGAGGCAGTATTTAACTTGTGTTGCTTATTAGCTTTTGACGCTGAGTAAATATGCCCTTCACATCTACGAAAAAATAGAAAGTTTCCTTGTAGAAATCGGCACATAGGTTAGCATTATGCCTATTAATTATAAATCAATAGAATACGAGGAATTAATAAAACAAACGCATGCAAGCGAACATTATCCCACGTGGGCGGCTAACGAACGTGAATAATTGATACGTCGCGTGTAATGTTGCCATTTGTAAGCCGACAGGGTTGTCAGTTCAATTAATATTCAAAACATTTATTTCAATTATGTGTAAAACATTTTTAGAGTCTATTCACTATTTGAAACTATGTAAATGTTAAGTAGAGTTGACTGCACTTGTTTTATCGTAATTGCGTTGATTTTCTATCTCAAGTGAGACTTAGACCTCATGCTTCGATATGCACAAAGAAAGCGAAGCAGGCGATGATTAATTGACGTTAATAAGGTGACGAAGTCACACCGCTTAATGTTAGTAGTTTCTGAGACCTGTGTATTTCAATGACGTTTGTAAAACGCTTAACTCAATATTCCCGAACGCGCGACTGCCTTCTATCAGACACACGGCGTGGTACCTGCCCGAATGGACTCACATAATCTCTTAACCATTCCGGTTACTCTGTCGTAAGATGCCGATCTCCATTGCCAATCTCTAAACCAGCATATGAGACTTCGAAGTACTTAAGGAGCCAGGATTGGGGTGAGATTCCTATCATAGATCCCGGCTGGACTGCGCCAGATTGCTTACTTATGCTACGACGACACAGAGCCTCCTTCCTCCTCCTGCCATATAGAATTTACCGCAGCTCAGAGAAGACATGAATATCTATTTTGATGAGTCAATTTTACATGTCTTGATTTTTCTACTGTTATACAAAGTACTATAGATATGTATTAAGTAAGTATTTCTATTGATTAGTATACATATGACAACGCCGACCATGCGATAAGCTTTTAAACATAAAAATTTAATTAAATAGCCCGCACGCGCCGCCTCTCAATGCATTCCTGATTTTTATTTCCATCACGTACAATAAAGAAACGATAATCTTGCAACCCTGTTCGGTTGTTAGAACTAAACTACATTACTTATTTAATCTAGAGTCCATAGCCAATACAATTCCGTTGAAACGTAGACAGAAACATGCTCTATTAAATTTATTGAATGAATCAAGATTCGTTTTATTTTCCGGTCATTTTTATTGCTTTGATTAATAAACAACCTTTCGATCGTCTGTTTTTGTGTAGATATCGAAGCCCATAGATATAATACCATAAATACAGCCGCGTTCACTTTGTCTATGACTCCAGTGATCGTTTAACACCTAATGGGCATCTAATTATTACAGATTCTTAAAAGTACTTGATACTCATTTCGATAACACAAATACTGGTTTTACTTTTTACTGGTGGTAGGACCTCTTGTGACTCCGCACGGTTAGGTACCACCACCCTGCCTATTTATGACGTGAAGCAGTAATGCGTTTTGGTTTGAAGGGTGGGGCAGCCATTGTAACTATACTCGAGACTTTAGAACTTATATCTCAAGGTCGGTGGCGCATTTACGTTGTAGATGTATATGGGCTCCAGTAACCACTTAACACCAGGTGGGCTGTGGGCTGTGAGCTCGTCCCCCATTTAAGCAATAATAAAAAATATCAAAATAAAAAAATTTCGACAAAAAAGGAAAATGTTGAAGTCTGTTAACCCTAATTCTAATCTGTTCTTAATTAAATTTACAGTGTTCATAGTTTCTAAGTTGGAACTTGAACCGGCTGTATGTTTTCTAATCCTCCGATATTAAAGCATACAAAAGAAGAAGTCAATAAGCATGGAAAGCAACGCCCCAGTTTTGTTTTATTATTTATGATTATATTCAAGACTAGCGACCCGCCCTCGCTTCGCTTCGGAAACATTAAAACACACATGAAACCAAAAAAATAAAATAAAAAAAAAATTAAAAAAAGTAGCCTATGTTCATCAGGGACAATGTCGGCTTCTAATGGAAAAAGAATTTTTCAAATCGGTCCAGTAGTTTCGGAGCCTATTCGAAACAAACAAACAAACAAATCTTTCCTCTTTATAATATTAGTATAGAAGTCTCAGGTTCGAGATTCATAGATGATAGGGCATATTGTGAGCATGCACGGGTAGCCATTCTGCCAATTTCTACCGTGGGGCTGTCATGTGCTCAGGAACACTGACCCGTTCTCCAGGAAGGTCTCCAGAGAAGTCAGGATGATGGGACAGTGATTACACAACCGACAACCGCCTTATCGTTGCCGCCGCTGACTACTTACTCCCCGAATCCTGATCACGCAGGACCCAGTCACCGACGACGCCCTAGACACGTCCTTACGGATCCAATAACTTTTGCATTAGACGCCTACAGCTCTAGCACTAGGAGCAGGCTTAAGGACTCTGGTAACCGTACTCGTCGAACTCGACAAAGAGTTCGACGTGCAACCTAACCCTATGCATCAGCTCGCTGAGTTTCTCGCCTGGTCTTCTAAGCGGGTCGCGATTCCGATCCGGTAGTAGATTCATTCGTGAAGCAACTGCTCTTGAGTTGTTAGGTGTCGAGCAGTTGTTAGTAAGCCCCACCCCTCCTGGCTGAGCCTTTGCTCGCCCACCTGTCCTGGTGAAACTGGAAAGGTCTCAGGGACAACAGTAAATTAATCCTTCAATCATAAAACGGGTGCGTGTACTTATGTACGCCCGTAAGAAGTTATACTTTATTTTTGTTAAATTTAATTCTTTTTTTTAAATTTATATTTTATCAATTTGAAAAAATATCGATTAAACAACATCCTCAAACACGCATATTGGACATCCCTTTTCTTGACATCGTATAAATTCGGTAATTCTCGGTACGGTTCGGAAAGTTCACCTGCGGCTATATTCAGACTCGCCAAGTTACGTCGGTCGTATTGTAATGAGCGATTTAGTGGGCAACTTCATTCTGTTAATTTTGTGTCACGGTGCGCGCGCATCGTAAAATTTCACTCTCATAAATTTTTCATAACGCGCCTAAAGAAGTATAACTTAAAAAAAAAAATGATTACACATTTGCAACTTAGACTTCATTGAAATTGTGTAGCGGCATTCACGTTGTCATAGGCTCGGGTAATCACTTAAAATCAGTTGAGTCGTGAACTCGTTCACAGATCTTCATCACCCATCATCGATGAAAGATAATATTCCAGTGAAAAATATGTCATTCCCATTAGTTGTACCTACATACAAATCGTTCAATTAACAAATTATACAAGAGCAGAGATATATCATTATGTCTTCGCCTCACTGAAATAAATTCATAAAATTTTAAATTATACTTCAGAGAGAATATTGCGAACGATAATAAATTAACGAAATAAATTACTTAAAGCGTTATTAATTTTATGACCTATCTTAGGGTTGCTCGATTTAAAAAATATCTTCCTAAAAACTGTAATTTTTTTCTTCCCCTTATATTAATCGTGGTTTCCAATTATTGGTAATTTTTTTTTTATAAAAGAGATCACACTCTATTTTAACGTAAAAATTACATTTACTGTCTTTCTTAGTATAGTGATAAAATCGTTCCCGTTTCAATAAGCTATTAGCAATGCTAAATTGCCCTAATTAACACTATGTTTGAGTTAAGAATTAGTTGAAACACCTAAGAACTTAAGACATAATTTACTCTATTTTAAGTAATTCCTATGCATGGCAACACCGCGTCCGGCACAAGACGGCCCCGCTCGGAAATACCAACTTAATTAACTTATTGGGCTATAACAAGCCAGAAATTATAGTACGCTGTACATTTTATCGGCGTATAGGAACGGAAAATCATATGTTTGGATGTCGTTATGATAATATGTGTCGTGAGTTGATTGCAGATGAATTGCTTTTTTTATAATAGGTGCGGCCATCTTTGAAAATTAGAGGAAACTTTTCGAGCTTCGAACACAAGGTAGTCGTTCCGCTGCTCTTAAAGCGAAATCGCGGCCGAGAGCATTGTTTTAAGTCAACCAAAACACAAAGAGGTTCAGGTAGCTGTTTTACGTGCGTGTATAAATGAATTAACGCGCCACGTCCAACAAATCCCGGCTAAGATTTTCGACGGCTTAATCTCGCTTTTATTATTATTATTTGGCTATTTCAGCTTCGCCCGAACATGTAGGTGAGCTCACGGGCTCAAACCGGAGTGTTGCTAACATTGGCCCTAGCAAGAGCAGTACTTCGCAGAATCTACCACCGGATCGGAAACGCGACCCACTGAGAAGATCCGGCGAGAAACTCAGTGGGCTGTGTCTGTGGGTTAATTTATTTTTATTAGATTATGCTAACTATAGCTTATTGAGCACGGACGGAACTAACAGTGACTTGAGGTTTACGGTAGGTGGGTTTATAGAGAGTACAATGCAAAGACTAATCCACCCTTGAAAACAAAATGTATTATTGCTTCACGGCAAATTGGCAGGGTGGTGATGGTGATGGGTGGCAAAGATTCTGTGTAATAACAAATCTTACCACTCATGTGTGGTATGACGAAACAATAACCAATAGCACACTCTGTAGCGTCATAAATGTAATGACTGAGGTATAAAAAAAAACGTCATTTGTCTATGCTTATAACAACAATAACTATACTTGACAACAAGTAACTATACTTGAGACCTTAGAACTTATATCTCAAGGTGGGAGGTGCGTTTACGTTGTAGATGTCTATGGGTTCCAGTTACCACTTAACACCAGGTGGGCTGTGAGCCCGTCCACCCATCTAAGCAATAAAAAGATAAAAAAAACATACGTACAACTTTCCGGCGGTATTTTTTAAGTCGTAAAAATAAATAATAATCTATATATTAATACGTGAAGCAAAAACTTTGTACCCTTTTTTTTACGAAAATTGCGCGGGCGGAGAAGTATAAAATTTCCCACATTTATGGAAAATATAGAGAAAGAGTGCAGAATGTTATTTTTTTTTTAAATATGCATAAAAAATACGTTATGTTAATTTAAAAAAAACATTACACACACTACCATGTATTTGACACAACACATACATATACTGTTCGTTTATTGTCAAGCCTTTGTTATTGTTTAAAGTCTGTGGTCAAATTGAGAATAGATTTGTTATTGTTTGTCTTTAATATTATTTTCCGTGTAGTGTTGGCAAAATCTGTGAATCTGTGATTATATAATAGAATTATAAAAGTCTTTGACAATAGAACCACAATAATATTCAAACATATAATTTCCATTAATTACAGTCGAATTTTGACTACTGGGGCACCACTAGTTTTTATAAATGTGCATTTTCCCGAGATTAAGAGTTGCTTGTGTCCCTTGCTCGGCCATAAACTACAAGTTGGTTTGTAAATCGATACTTAAATTCACGAACGAATACACTGTTCTATTTATCATAGCAGACAGGTATACCCGACGTTGTGTACCCGGCTTGTGCCTGATGTTGTGTGGTTATCGTTATTTACGACGATTGAATGTATCATAAGTTATTTTTGTCCAAGCTGTAAACTATAGTTTTGTGAAAAGCCATCTAAACGCATTAACTTTTGCATGATTACAGTAACAAACAACCAACCTCAGAAACTTTCAAATGTATTTAATGTAATATAATAATTTAAAGGGTCTATAAAACGGCCGCCTGGTGTAGTGGTAAGTGACATGGTCACTACACAAGGGGGTCGCGGGTTCGAATCCCGCTAAGGGAAGATATTTGTATGATAAATATAAATAAATGTCTTTTCCAGGGTTATGGATGTATATTAAATATAATAATATGTATGTGTATAGTAAAATCTTACATTTATTTATATCCGTTGTCTGGTACCTGTAACACAAGTTCTTTACGAACTTATCACGGGACCAGTTAACGTGGCGTGATTGTTAGTAAATATTTATTTATTTATTTAGTATAAAAGTTATGAAAATACTTTCTTAAATCACGGCTATTAAGTGAGAACAACAAGCGACATATGTGCAATTGATTTACGACTGTGTCGCGACTGCCTCCTAATCAACTATTACGTAATCAGTTTTAAGCAATGAGGAAGTCGGCAGATTAATTTTCTAGATGATAACCAACATATACATTGCGATTTAATTTACTTTTCATTAGCATTCACTGGAACATGACGGTGCCATCGTATAAATGCCGCTAATCCATTTAATTTTAAAGTATTTACTACCTTTTAAGCCTGAAGACATGACGACTATGAAGCAGAAATAGACAGGACGATAGCACTCACCCGTGTGAGCGTGCAATTTGAGTCTTATATTCTACCACTTAAATCATACCATATATGCATTAAAATCATTGCATTACCTACATCTCTTACCGCATCAAAATCCGAATAGATTTTCACATATCTATGTTTCCACAACCATTGTGATCTCCAGATTTATTACCTGTAACAAAAGAATAAATTAATTAATCTACCAGTAAGAATGAATTTTGAATTTATAATCTTAAAATGCGTTAATGTTTTAAGCATGATTCGCGTAAAGAAAACCGCAAGCAAAAGACGAGAGACCGAAAAGAATGGAGTGCATAATATAAAGAAACCTACACTCAGCATTTGCTGAAGAAGAGAGAGAAAGAGAGGGAAACTGCAATTACGAAGTTATATTAACAAAACTACGTTAACGTTACATGGAAGTAAGACTGGCGATACAATGTCGCCTGGCTATTGCAAGCCGACACCTCGCCGAAACAAAGCACGCTCGTCATACTCAACGAACACTGAACTGTGGGCTTAGGTTACGAGACTCCACGCAACGCTTTAACTACACAATTGCAGTTCTGAACGAAAATTTAAAGGACCTTGTGAAAATATGGTTCTTGACAGTTACTAAACTTTAACTTTACTGCGATCTAACTTTAACAATTTCGCTTTTTTTTTACTACCTAAGCTGATAGCCTTGAGAGGCTATATCAGCGTAACCTATCAAATAGATGAGCTCACGGGGCTCAAACCTGACGATGTTGCTAACAACAACCTTAGCAAGAGTAGTTCTTCGCAGAATCTAGCACCGGATCGGAAACGCGACCCACTGAGAAGATCCGACGAGAAACTCAGTGGGTTAAATTTCACACAGTATATTTAAATTGTACAATCATTGCCAACGTTCTTAAACGACGAGTCTCTCGTTTTCAGGTAATCAATTTAATTTTAAACGTCCGAGAGAATCGTAACTTTTTTATTACTCTATATGGGCAGATGACCTGTGACCACAGATCACCTGGTGAGTAGCTACGGGAGATCGCAGACATCGCAGCGTGAATTCAGCCCCCCACCTAGAGAAGCCTCGACTCTATAGTACAGGTTCACAATGTCGTAACCACCAGTAAAATCTGGTACCACTTGACGACTGGTACTCAGGTCATGGTTACTTGTTAATGAGACTTCAAGGAAGATTGACGAGAGTTAGAAGGTGCGCGAATAGCGTCTCACGACGATTTTGTGATAGTCACAACAGAATGATTTATTAATTATACTTGAAAAACAATAATTGACTTTGTAGTGTGTAACCATTCAGGTATGTAAACAGCGTTATTTAAAATGCTTCTTCAGCACTACTGTCTTGTAATAAACCGGACATTCAAACTAAATGGACGTATTATTTCAACTCTTCTAATCTATCGTGACCAGACCACACCACAACTTACTCAATCCTTCTTTTTTTTTCTTAAAAGTAATAGATTCCAATCCTGTGCTTTTTGTTTTTGGAGCCGTAACATTACTTTTTAAAAAATACATTCAAATTAAACACATTCTTTATACGTTCAAGGTTACCCTGTGCCCGGGAACAGCGGTCGGTTTGACAGAACAATAGCAACAGAAAGCTGACCACGCGAACTGTATACATAGTATTTGAATAAACAATAAGTTAAAAAAGTTGAAATAGGAGTTCGTGCATTTGTTTGCAAATCTCTTCCCGCAAAGGAACATACATTTCGACGCCAGAATATCACGTATCCATGTTTAAGTTTGATTTTACTGCTAGTCCTTAATAAAGTAATTTTAAACTGGTACTCATAGATTAGTAAATGTACAAATAAATTGAAGGTGCAAACTAAGGCAGGGGCTCTCTACTAGTCTACTCTACTACTCTTATGAGCCCGCACGGGTAATAGGCAGATTGCTGTTCAATCTGCCTATTTGATCCACGAAGCAGTATTATACCCGTTTGAAGGGGACTATACTGTATACAGAATTGAGAATTAGACCTTAAGTCTTCAACGGAGTGGTGGCATTCATGTTTTCCTGTTCATTAGCCCCATTCACTGCTTAACATCAGGTGGGCTGTGGCTTTTATCTACCAATTTATGCCAATAAAACATACAAAAAATATATTGATGACTGACTACTGTACTGTACCTATATTTAAAACACGTGCGATAAACTAAAATAAACAAATAATATTTAATACACAAACTAAATGTACTATTGAAACATGTTCGAATCGCCACATTATTTACTTTTGTTATTATAAATCCATTTTAATGAAACAAATATGTCTCAAATTCAACCCTCGGATTATGTAAAATCAAACAAAGGATTTTAAACTGTACAAATATAGCAAAATCACACGTACTAGTGTGTAACTTAATAACCAAACTACGGTGAGACACCTCGCCCCTCTGTTTACACGAAAAACTTTGTAAATTGGGGTAAACAGAGAGGCTTCACGGCTCAAGTTGAATCGGTCTGCGTTTGGATCGTAATGAAATGTCAGAATCAATGAACGCCTCGAGCGATGCGCAAAATGTACTGTCGGATAGAAAATATTATTAAAACATTTTATTACATTTTATTAATTAATATGGATAGACGTTGAATCTTTATGGCAGATTGAATCTTTTCTATTTTTAACTGACTGAGAGTAGATATATACATTATATAGAATTTCCATATAATGTATACTTTATTTGCTTCACATTTATTTTTGCCTCAACATAGATTATATTTATGTTCCTAAAAATACTTTAATCCGTTTTAATCACATCTAGCTCTGAGTATCTTTCCGATTATTCGCAATGGTGACCCGCATTCCAAACGAGTTATAAAATCATTATTGAAGACGGCTGAAAATGTCTACGTTACAAGAAACTTTTTTTATTATGATTTTGATCAGCAGATAAACTCGACGACAAAGTTAAAAAATACCTGCCCATGCAGACCCTACCAGTAGTAACTATCTGGCCCTACCAGTAGATAGTAACTACGTAAATTCATTAATTTTGTTGCCCTCGTTTTGAAAACACGTCCTTATTCCTCTATATCGTGATATAAAATATACCTAAAACTTATAGTCATATCTACGACTCGGCACGACCTGATAAAATATTATAAGCTTCTCGACCCAACTATACCTCACTACTTGTTACTCTGTGCTCGAAATCGTCAACAACCCCACGCAGGGATTTACGTACCCTTTAAGTATCTAGTCGATAGGGTCAAATGGGAGGGGCCATTTGTATGAAAGCCTAATTTATTTATTGTTCGGATTAGTCTAGTAAATACTAATTGTGTTTGTTAGTATCGGGCGGTAGCAAAATTGTATTCATTGAAAGCTTGAAAAGTGTTGGGTGTTGAAAGTAGATTGCAAGGGCTAAGTACGTATTTGTATTTTGTCTAATTCGGTGGTGCGGTAGTTAGCGTTCCTGACTGTTACACCGAGGGTCGTGGGTTCTGTTCCCACATCGGGCAAACATTGTGTGATGAACAGATTTGTTTGTTCTTTGGGTGCTTATTATCTATATTATTATACACAATTGTATAAAAATTACAGTAAATTTTAAAATGTATCGAATTTCTTCATTAGATTCACTCATCTTGACAGTACGAAAAACAAATAAAAATCACACATTTTCCTAATTTGAATTTGGAATTATCATCTTTAAAATTTAAGCTTTTAGTGATACCAAAACCAGCAAGATACAAATAGTATAGCCAAAGACATTTTATTACAAGTTCATACATAATATATTATAATGCGAAAAGACTTTTTCCCCAACCTATTATATGTAATTACTAAGGATTCGAACTGTGTCATAGCCCAATCACGGGAAACGAGTGCACTGTAGATCTGACGTTATAGACTGCAATTATTTCAAAGCATTTACCCAAGCTACATAACTTTTATTAATACGTGAAGCAAAAACTTTGTATCCCTTTTTACGAAAATTGCGCAGACGGAGGAGTATGAAATTTTCCACACTTATAGAGAATATAGAGAAGAAGTGCACAATGCTAATATTTTTTTTAAATAATGCACAAAAGACACAGTAAATCAATAAAGAAAACATTACACACACTACATACCATGTATTTGACGCACACACGCATGCATACTATTTATTGTCAAACTTTTGTTCTTGACGTCTGTTGTCAAATTGAGAATAGATTAAATATTGTTTGTCTTTGTTAATATTTTTTATAGTGTAGTCTTGGCGAAATTTGTGATTATGGAAGTATAAAATACAATCATAATAGTGTACAAACTTACAATTCCAATTATTTATAGTCGAATTTTGACTACTGCGGGACCTCTAGTAACTTTTATTACATCCTGCAACTTAACATTATTAAACCAACTGATTAGTTTAACTGAATTAGCGATGTTTTGTGCATTTGCCACGTTCGAGTCTCCGACAATGCGATCGGGTTACTGTGCTGAAAATCGATACAAAGCAGGGGTTGAGTAATCGATGCTTGTTCTATAATGCACGCGCGTATTTAACATCAATCGATTTTTGTAAATCTTTCACCAATTCTCGAAACATCTCTTTTTATAGTGACATACAAGTGCACTTTAAGGTCGTTAACAACTTTAGAATTTGGAAGAGGTATGAGCATGCCCATCTAATGTCATAGTCACTGGCGCTAAATGTAAAAAGCAATAGCAGCGATGGCGCCTACCGCCGAGGACTATTCCTTTGATTCGTGTGTTTCTTGGCACACAGCATACGGTCCACCAAATGATAATGATAATAAATTAATAAATCACATTTGCTCATGGAACTCAGCAATACGAGCAATACCAGAGCAACAGACAAGCCTACAGTTGAGGACTCTCCACATGTTTTTTTTAATCTCATCTTTTTTTATTGGTTATGTGGGTGGAGGAGCTCACGGCGCATCTGTTGTTAAGCGGTTACCGGAGCCCATAGACATCTACAACGTAAATGGCGTCACCTACCTTGAGATATAAGTTCTAAGGTATCAGTATAGTTACAACCATGCCCCACCCTTCAAACCGAAACGCATTACTGCTTCACGGCAGAAATAGGCAGGGTGGTGGTACCTACTCATGCGAACTCACAAGACGTCCTACCACCAGTCATCTCTGATTTGAAGAAAAATTAGAAGCTTACTATGGAGACTCTGAGTAAAAAGCACAAAGCAATAACTAAAGCGATCGTGGGTTGAAATATAAATGGCGCGGTCCCCACGGCTACGTATAAAGAAATTCGAAGAATAAATTTACCGAAAAGAACATGCCTCCTATCCAAAATAATTTTATATCGTTCTTATTTCTTTGGTTTCGTAACATTTTTAAACGGATTCACTAACGGCATTTTAGGGTTATCAACGCATAGTTCTAGAAATGTTTTATTTTATTTTATATATGCCTCTAATGTTGTACTAATGTACGCTGATTTTAAATCAACACAATACAGGCCATTATCAAAAACTTAAATAAAAGCAGTGCCCCGCCTTAACCGTATCTGAAACGAAATTCCGACATATTTTTTTTTATTGCTTAGATGGATGAACGAGCTCACAGCCCACCTGGTGTTAAGTGGTTACTGGAGCCCATAGACATCTACAACGTAAATGCGCCACCCACCTCGAGATATAAGTTCTAAGGTCTCAGTATAGTTACAACGGCTACCCCACCCTTCGAACCGAAACGCATTACTGCTTCACGGCGGAAATAGGCGGGGTGGTGATACCTACCCGTGCGGACTCCCAAGAGGTCCTACCACCAGTTAATTACTACTACCGCACCATTAATAAACTTTTTAACATTTATAATATAAGGCTGTTTGTTTTTTTGGTTAGAAGAAAGATCGCCGGACTTTCTCGTACGGGTTGGTCCCAGTCGGCGATTTGCGTTGCGGAGCGACTAAAGCGGTTATCACTCATATCAACCCACGGCCTAGCCTTGGATGAGTTTAACCCAGCCAACCATAGAGAGTGCATCTCTGCCCATCAATATACGCGCTCGGGACGCCCGCCCAGACAACAAATAATCAAATTTATCAGAACTAGCGCGAATCAAGAGTTGAATATGATGTCACTAAAAGAACAAGAAACTTTCAGCTTTATCCCAAAATATGTTTTCAATGAAGTTTACGCTTGAGTTTCTCGCCGGATCTTCTCAGTGGGTCGCGTTTCACATTGCACTAAGATCTTGGCCACATTTAATTGACAATTAATTCTTAAGCTGTTACTGAAGCAATCAAATACAATTACAACGGTAATAACATCGCAAAAAACTCATATCTGTCTATAATAAAATCAAAACTATTGGTAATTATTACTGTTGTTCTATCTGGTTATGAAACAATCATGTTTTTTGGTAAGGACTTGAAATTCCACTTAATACCTCAAGACGACCGGCCGTATTCAGATTGAGGTCCTCATGAACGAAATCAATTAGGGTCTTAACTCATCTACCTACCATAAAAATAAAATTAAAATAAACAATTGCATATTCTTTTCGTGTGTTACAACCCTACATCACGCCTACGCGGTCGTCACACACAGAATACATTATAGATAAGCCGAGATGTATCGGTACGTGTTGACAGATCGCCGTGAAACTTCACGTTGAACTCAGCATCGCTCATAATTACCTACGTGATCACGGTCTGGTCCGATTGCTTGGTTGGTGGTGGTTGTTCTAAAAGGTAGTGTATTGTAGGCCATCTCCTCTAAGATATCAAACCTGTTTCTGGCTCGAAGCAGATATGCTTTCTGGTTTCTGACAATATATGATTTAGGTTATGGACATAACGGAAACCGGTCCGATCGCACTTTGCCTATTCATGAACCTCTTAAGATCGTACGCGCCGTGAACTTGTCTACCTGATTAGGACAAATACTGAAATGCGATATGAGATTGGAACAGAAAGACAGTGAAAGACTTAATCTCGCGTCTATTTTCAGAGTGACCATCAAATTACGGTAGGGAGCGGCTTGCCTCTGCCCCTGGCATTACTGAGGTCCATGGGCGACGGTAACCACTCACCATCAGGTGGGCCGTATACTCTTCTGTTTACTAGGGCAATAAAAAAATCACCAACGTTAAGATAAAAACTATACGAGAAGAATTTTCATAGTCGTCTCATTAAAGTGTAAGTGTGGTAATTTAATAACTTGAAAGTGCTTTCTGGAAAAACCCGAAGCCACTGCCTTTTGACAAATAGTAAACCGTTAATAATCCACCATTATTACCGATTAGCATTTGAACAACAGCTCATATGACATCACTAAAACATCTATGGTCTCCCACGCTCCGTGTAAAAAGTATATGTCCTTTTCTAACAATTCCAAATTCAAATCAAAGCTAGAAATTCTCCTTTCTGGTCGATTGGCTTAGCTCTATTTTAGGCTGCATTCCGTGTCGCACGTAATATCCATACGGAATAGATATAAAAAACTTCTAACATAAAAACCGGCCAAAATCCGGCTCTACTTGTACGACTAAGACCTAACTTGAAGGCTATGAGGCGCAATCGAGATATCTTCTCGATTCATAAATTCAAATAGAACTTCGCTATTTAATGATGCCGGTACACGGTCCACATCAGAAATACGGTCTAATGAAATTCGTCAACTAATAAAATACTTATGAAGAACTCGGTAAAATGTACGAAGAGGGATAGAAAATTGATTTAGAACATCGCATCGCTTCCAAGAATGTGGGTGACGGCAATAACTTAATAAACCTGCCAGTCATGAAGGAGGCTGTTAAGATGTCGTTTTGCGGGCTGCGACTTGCCACTCAACGCTAAACCCGACTCAAAAATTCAATGCGATTCAATATTATTATCTCAACTTGAGAGCAATAATAGAATAAACTACTTAATAATAATAATAACGTAACTCTTTATTTAACACCACATGTACACAATAAGCATATAAAACAAAACTTGGAGGGAGAGGAATAAGCACACTGGAAAGTGCTATATCTTAATAAACTTACATAAAAATATATACTTATATACACATGTGTAAAATAAATACAATATAAGATAGACTTACATACGATTAAATACAAAGTTAGTTAGTTAGTTAGTATTTTATTTTCTTTCTGCTGTCGTTGATAATGTTCAATTTGATAAGTTTTATTCCCAAACTACCAATAATAATCATAGGAAACATTGTAAAAATAAATCGGGTATTTTTTATTTAGGTAGTACATGTCTAAGGCAAGCCATGTCTTCACCTTTATACTCACGAACTACAGTTAATACCAAAATCTAAATAATAGAAAAAAGAAAAAATCTCGAAAAGATGTCTCAAGAAATTTACTTCACGATATAAACAAAGTCGCCACATAAAAACAGTGATTTAAGCTGGACTCCTTATTAAATTCATAGTGACACTACAGCGTTGTGCATCGGCCGCAAAATGGCGTCTAATCAAAAAGCTATTTGTCTTGTTTACAAAGTGACGCGATCGTCTGTGTTTAATGAAATCATTCATTGGTGTAGCTTAATGCAAAATTAGTGGGGCATCCGGTGTTTTTGACCTAATTATTAATATGCGTTTGTTAGAAATATTTATTTCACGAGCAAATGACAATATCTCTGATTGGTTTTACTTGTATAACTATATTGTACTAGAGGTCCCGCAGTAGTCGAAATTCGACTATAATTAATTGGAATTGTAAGTTTGTACACTATTATGATTGTATTTTATACTTCTATAATCACAAATTTCGCCAAAACTACACTATAAAAAATATTAACAAAGACGAACCATATTCTATTCTCAATTTGACAACAGACGTCAAGAACAAAAGTTTGACAATAAATAGTATGCATGCGTGTGTGCGTCAAATACATGGTATGTAGTGTGTGTAACGTTTTCTTTATTGATTTAATGTATCTTTTATGTATATTTTTAAAAAATATTAGCATTGTGCACTTCTTCTCTATATTCTCTATAAGTGTGGAAAATTTCATAGTCCTCCGTCCGCGGAATTTTCGTAAAAAGGGATACAAAGTTTTTGCTTCATATATTAATATATAGATATTGTATAATATGTTATTGTTAGCTTTAATCTATATTAGTGATTAATATTTTTTTGAAAGATAGATTTGTAGTGAAATCTCGTACTTCTTTAGAATTCAACATGTCACGCCCCGGAAGACTGGAAAATGTTAGAACTGAACAATTTTCTAAATTTAACGCCCTACGTTATCACATGTCAAAAATATATTTAAATACTCTTTAATAAAACTGAGCGATAGATTTAGTAGAGCGTAGTTTTTTATGACTCATAGAGAGAGAAAAAAGCGAATACAGAATTGCTAAATCATAAAAA
This sequence comes from Bombyx mori, assembly GCF_030269925.1. Lineage (NCBI taxonomy): Eukaryota > Metazoa > Arthropoda > Insecta > Lepidoptera > Bombycidae > Bombyx > Bombyx mori. Next base: position 6,570,274 of record NC_085117.1, on the reverse strand, counting down.
ATTGTCTAGACTAAAATCCAAGTCAATATGCTCAACAGCTGCGCTTGTCATCATACGAAAATTCGACCACACATTCTGCGATATTTGAAAGTGTGACTAGCCTTGAATATTTACCATAAAGAACTACCCACACGCACAAAAAAACGGTTCTAAAGCCATCCGATCGTGTTTAAGATGATTTTATGCATTGGAAACTATTTGGAATGACCCTATTCTGACTTTTACTAAGATCCACAGTCTTCGCGACAACGTCTAGTATGTGCGCTATAATAAATACGTCTCTATGTTTGCGGGGTCATGTTTTTACGTACCAACTGGTCGGCAGGTATTTTATTGACTAGAAAGTGACGCAAGTACCTCTTTTATCGTCGATGCTTACAGCGACTTCTATTTTTTTGGATTACAAATTGAACGCGGGTGATACAGCGAGGGATTACTAGTGTAGCCTCATAAAGCACGTATTCCCGCTAATTCGATTATGTCATAAAGAAAAGGCAGTACCAGTTATAAATAAGCGAGTTTATCGTTTATCGAAACGGTTTATAAATAAGTTTAGTACATGACGGCGTTAACAATATTTCTAATAAACATCACGTACAACAGGCGTGACTCACACAAGCCGGGTGCGCCGGCCGTGTCGTTCCACTCGTACATCAGAAGTGAGATCAGGACTCTACTCTCACTGGCGTGACGTGTTTGAACATGTTCGAAGTACAGCAAAAAAAACATGATGCAGATCAGAATACTAGTAGTGGTACGCCACAAGAGCGTGAATGCAGCATACGTAAGTCGTGTAATAACGTCTCTGTTACCTCGATGGAAGATCTGAGCCACGAAGAAATCGTCACATCTTACGTTCTGGCTCATGTTGCCCAGTTTGACTGTCGACTTCATCACATGGCATTTACTAACGGAAATACAACACGTAACAAGCTATTGCAAGAAATTAAGGCAAGTGCAAATCTCAAGTGAAACTTCGATCGCAATAATGGATCTGTCATGACGAGTGAGTAGTTCCGACACGAATCGTTTTTAAGCCAATGACTACTGCTAGAGTTACATGGCACTAGTACAGTAAACCAGGACATGAGACTGTGAATTGTCGCTGAAATTTTAGAATCTACTCGATTCAATACCAATAACACTACACGTTCGATGACTTCGGGCTCCAGCAAGCAAGCAAACAAGAAAGCAAGCAAGTTTCCGTGGGGAAGAAAAATTGACACATCTGAAGTCGTCGTGACCTGTAAGATAAGACGTCCGGTGCGTTCGTGTCTGGCGATGCGGCGGTGTTCGGGTTCCGCTGGCGGATGCAGGTTTTTCCGGTGAAGTGCGTGCTTGTGCGTGCTTGACAAGTGTACGCGGTTGGCTTCCTCAGTGTGGGAGTAACATCGTGTAAGAGAGGTGGAACCCGTAAAATTGTAGTTTGCGTGGTGGCTGGTAAGATTTGTTGCGGTAAGAAGTTTGCATGGTGGTAAAATGTCTTGTGAGTCTGCACAGGTAGCCGGAGGTGAGACTTCCGCGGTCGCGGCCCACCCAGTCCGCGAGAACCGGGCAGATCGCCTCGACGGTACGGAGGCCGGCCGACGGGTCCGCCAAACGACGAGATCACGCCTCCAGCACGGACTGCCGATATTGGAGCCCCCGCGCTCCGACTGCACTTGCGCTAGGGCGCGCCGTCTCGTAGGAGACTGTGAGGTATCATTGAATAACTCTGACTGCGATCGCGCGCTGCCGGCGTCGCAGCGCGGCGACGTTCTCGTGGGTAAGGACGTGGCACCAGACGGGTGCTCCGTATAGTGCCATCGACCGCACGGGTACCATCACCCTGCCTATTTCTGCCGTGAAGCAGTGGTGTATTTCGGTTTGAAGGGTGGGGCAGCGAATGTAACTATACTGAGACCTTAGAACTTCTATCTCAAGATGTGTGGTGCGTTTACGCTGTGGATGTCTATGGGTTCCAGTAACCACTTAACACAAGGTGGGCTGTGAGCTCGTCCACACATTAATACGAAGGGCATAATCAAACGAAATTAGATACGAAGTTTAAAGGGCCGTTTAAAGTAGTTGAAGTATTGGATGGTGTCGATTTAATTTTGACTCTCACACATTCGCTTAAGGCTCGAGCTGCTACTTGCCTCACAAAAATACAGCCTGCAAAACCTGAACAACCTCCTCATCCGTGGGCGCCCGGCTCTCGCCTGCAAATCGGCTGTTACGTGTGCGGTGATGCGAGCCATGTAGCTTCTGGGTGTTCCATGCGCTACAAGAAGAAAAACGACACTGCTCCAGGTGCTGTGGCAGGTCCAACCAGAGACGTCAACGTGTGTTCCAGAGCTTCAGTATGTTACAGATAAGTGGTTTTGGCTCCCCCTTTATGTTCCATTCAGGGTCAGAATGTAGTCTTATAAAACAAAGCCATAGTAATTTATTCAATGGGTACGCGAAGTACCTCGAGACCCGTCAGGCCTACTAGAAATTTCTGAAAATTATAGTGACGATGACGTGACGGCATACACAGATGGGTTAAGTAATCTTGTTCATGAAACTGATCTTAATAATGACGACTCTATCACTGACAATAGAAGCGACATTTTTGTCCGCAAATAGCGATACAGCAAACATAGTCTGCGGGTAGTGATACAATGTCTGTAAGCTCAGGCACCTCAGGTGCAGGTGTTGCAAATGTAGAAAACGATGGTCGGTCTCGCACTATTTCTGAAGAAATTCCGTATAAATGTTCTGGTTTAAGAGATGTTCTAACAAACGCTACCGTACACGCAGATAAAAAAAAAAAAAAGAGAATTGTATGTGGCTAGAGAGATGTTAATCCGGACTAGCAAAAAAAAAAAGAGGAAAAAAAAAAAAAAGAAATTGTAAGTCATTGAAGGGTGTATCCGGTCCAATGACTTGGCTAAAGGGATGTTAATCCGGACTAGCAAAAAAAAAAAAAAAAGAGAAAAAAAAAATGTAGGTCGTTGAAGGGTGTATCCGGTCCAACGACTTGGCTAAAGGGATGTTGATCCGGACTAGCAAAGAATAAAAAAAAAGAGGAAAAAAAAAAGTGTGAAGTCATTGAAGGGTCTGTCCGGTCCAATGGCTTGGCTATAGGGATTTTCATGCGGACTAGCCACAACAATTAGCTACAGGGATTGCGATCCGGTCTAGCATTATCCGGTCCAGTTCGAAAAACTGAAGGGATAACAATTCCGATTTAAGTTAAAAGGGACATACTTACATACCTGAAGAGATTTAAATGAACTGGCCCAGGTATGTAAGCAGTCAGTATTTATAGCCAGTATAGGATTTTCTGAAGAATTATGCGAACCGAACCGTATTAGATTGTTAATATCATAGACCACGTTTTAAGTTGCATCCGTTAATGTCAGGATGAACGAATACGCTTATTGTCTACAGAACAACCATAAAAAGGCGCACGAGGACGAGCGCATGTCAGTATGGCCGTGACGGCGTTAACAATATTTCTAATAAACATCACGTACAACAGGCGTGACTCACACAAGCCGGGTGCGCCGGCCGTGTCGTTCCACTCGTGCAACAGAAGTGACTCATAAGCCAGCTGCGCCGGCTAGTATAAAAAGGCGGTGCGTGCCTTGCAAGAAACATTCGTTGGACTGCGCTTGCCTGGTGCACTTACTATATCCTTGTTACGTTGTGTGATTCAGTGACTGTTGTACGTACTGGTTAAAGTTGGACAAGTGTTAAAGTGAATTGTTAAGATAACATATTGTTGATTAAATCAGGAATCAAATAGTGACATCGTTTTACTTGGTGTTCAACAAGATAATGTCTACCCTCAAGCTTACATACACGTGTCCATTTGTTTTGATTCTAAATGTTGATTTTGATGTAATCCTTTATTTTTATTATAGGTGACGACGTTATAATGGAAACTATTTGATGTGGAGTACGAACAAAAAATTTCAGAAATCTTTTTTAACGTGACAACGTCTTATAATTCGATGGAGCCGGCTGCACGCACGAAAAAACATGACTCATGCGGCGTTACCTCGCTCTGAGGCGTTCCATTTAAGGCTTGAATTGCAAACGAGAGCGCGCAACGAGCGACAAAGAGGCACAGTCGACCTCCGCGTTCGGCAGCTTTTGACATCGGTCTCTCTCCTACTTGAGTGAGCGATGCATCCGCGTGGACAGCTGCTATACAATAATACATTTACATGTTTTCGTCAAATATGAAGTTCAGTGAAAAGTGAATGTGGTGTCAATTGTTTATAGCAACGATAATTGCGATAATTGAAAAATAAAACCACTCCATCAGTATTTTCTTATGGCGTTGTCACGTTCAACTATCGTCAGTAAACCAACTTTACAGACAACCGATTTTTTTTATTCCAGTGACCCTGGTCTCCAAATTAGGCTTAACTAATAAAGCTGCTATATCGTCAACGGTCCTTGATTCGTCTGTAAATTTTTAAGTTAATCAGAGGTCTTAAAATTTGGTCAAAATTTTATGATTCCATTACATGTCGACGGGAGAAAGCAAAAATGTCGTAACTTACATTTTGAGTTAAATCACTTTATACCATACGAGTATTATTGGAACGAAGTTCCTTACGGCAGGCTTGGAGGAGATAGGGATTTTGCTGCGCGACCGAACTGAAAAAAATGTGATAGTAAAACTGTAAGAAAAAGTCCGTGGAATAAAACCGTTAAATGAGACGTGCGCAGGCGCGACAGTCGTATACACAAGCGAGCAGTGTATAATACCTTTCTCTTTCTTTCTTCCTTTTCGTTCTCTCATCCCTTCTCTCTCAATTTTAATTGATAATTTGAATTACGATTTTTTTTTATTTTACGTAATTTATTATTTCCTAAAATACTGAATTTCCTAAATACTTTCCTGTACTTAAATAAAAACTAATCAGCAAAATTTAAGAGAAAAATCAAGACAACCTACATAAAATTGAGCATGATTTTTTTTTTGCAAATTGTGTCGATTCTACATTAGCCGAAGGAACTTCGTTCCTACCTGGTGTTCCACGACGCCACATCTTTTATTATACATATAGCTCTAGTGTCAAGTTGGTTATTTCATGCTACGACAAATTCCGCATTCTTCCGTGGATATACACATAGATAGACACAGAACAAACTAATACATTACGTTTTAAAGAAAACAAATTCTCAAACCTTCGACGAATCGTCCGTGCCACGAAAACTGAAAACCATTCGAGGCTGCGGAAATAATCAAATTAGATTAATAAACGCACGGTAATGTCCGTAAAAATAGTTTAAATTATATCCAAGCCCCACTAACGTCTCGCCACAACAGAATGTAATATCAATTTATACCCAAAATCGATACTGCGGCACAAACATTGAATCAGGATAACCAAAGTGGTACCAAATCATTAAGATCTCGTTAATACAATATAATGGCCGCCATGATAACGTGCTTTAGAATAACCGAGGGGCACTTTGGATTGGTCCAAGCTACAAGCAAAAACAATTTTTTTTTATCTTTATCTCAAGTTTGTAGTTTACTCTGATGGATCCCTTAAACTAGTTTAAAATTTAACATCACTTCAAAAGTAGTTCAGATGTATATCACGGGAGTTCTCTTAACATACTATCTTAATACATAATTGTATAGGACTGCGGGAAAAATTAGAATCACAACCCTAGGGGATAGATACAATTTGTGCCTTCTTTTTATTTAATGTATGGCTGTGTACATTATAAAATACGGTATCGTAACCATATCGAATTTTCTCGTTTGTATTAGAAAATAATTGCCAGAATTCTCGTTAAAACAACATAATGATTCCAATTACCCTTAGTTTCTGATCACCGTGAGATCAGCTGCTATTAAACCCAAACAGTCATTATTAGTACCGTAAGTTACGAGATATAGCGACATATATATTTTAATAACAAAGGAATACTACTATTGTACTATAAATTTCGAGAACGAACCGTGTTAAGTTGTTTTCAGTGACGAATTAAAATTTTCAAATAAAGTATTTGGAATGATACTTAGCGTGTAGAAGTAGAAGCATTTGTCGATTTCCTGTTTAATATTCTACAATAACATGGATTTTTATTAACATGAATGTAATGGAACCTCTCAATAATATATTCACTCACTTCTAATTGTATTATCGTCTTAACACTTCCTAAAAAGGTGTATTTCTAATTAAAAGTTTATATATTTATATTACTAGTGGAGGTAGGGCGTGGTGTAAGCTCTCGCACACTCTTTCCGCCATTCTGTTCTTGCTGCAAAGCAGTATTGCATTTCGATTTGAAGGATCGAGTGGCCGCCGTGAAAACAATTGATCTTATGTCTCGAGACAGTTTTTTTTTTATTGCTTAGACGGGTGGACGAGCTCACAGCCCACCTGGTGTTAAGCGGTAACTGGAGCCCATAGACATTTACAACGTAAATGCGCCACCCACCTTGAGACATAAGTTCTAAGGTCTCACTATAATTACAACGGCTGCCCCACCCTTCAAACCGAAACGCATTACTGCTTCACGGTAGAAATAGGCAGGGTGGTGGTACCTACCCGTGCGGACTCACAAGACGTCCTACCACCAGTAAGATTTACCACCAGATTTACCAGTTAAGATTACATTATTTATGCTGTCATTGATACCAGCTGTGAGATGCTCAACAATAAAAAAGTACCATTGTATAGATGTGTATAGATCAAGTCTGATGGTAGGACCTCTTGTGAGTCCGCACGGGTGGGTACCACTACCCTACCTATTTCTGCCGTGAAGCAGTAATGCGTTTCAGTTTGAACGGTGGGGTAGCTGTTGTAACTATATTGAGACCTTAGAACTTAAATCTCAAGGTGGGCGGCGCATTTACGTTGTAGATGTCTATGGGCTCCAGTAACCACTTAACACCAGGTGGGCTGTGAGCTCATCCACACAACTAGACAAAAAAAAAAAAGATCAGCTTAGAAGATTAATAACACAAGCCCTATTTACAAAGCTTATGCGAAATGTGTATGGCGTCTAGTAGACTCATCGAATAATTGAAGTTAGCTTAAAGAGTTGTGTTCACAAAGTTTTTTACCAAAAACGAATTATAAAGTGTGATATTAAATTTTACGCCATCATTGTTTAAAAGAGATTTTTTTTTATAATCATATAGAGATTCTAAGAACGATATCCAAAGGCACATCATATGAGCTATCTTCTATACCCATAGAAGAAAAACGAAGAAACTTTAGATGGTCAATTTATAAATGAGGATTTTGTTTGACAGTTAAAATCGCTGATCACTCACACTTTATACCACACAACGAATGCATAATTTGTTGTACGTAACAACAAAATGATTAGTTCTAATAGCTATATGATGGGATTAGCTTAATGCTCGCCCACAGACGTGTGAAGTGCTGGTTTCATAACTAGATACCATTAATGAACGGATTCAATCTTATTGTTATTTTTAGGATTTTTGAAAAAAGCTTTCCGTTTTTTTATTTTTATTGCTTAGGTGGGTGAACGGGCTCACGGCCCAAATGGTTTTAAGTGGTTATCGGAGCCCATAGACATCTACAACGTAAATGCCGCCACCCACTTTGAGATATGAGTTCTAAGGTCTACTTTCTATAAGGTATAGTTACAACAGCTGCCCCACACTTCAAGCCGAAAGGCATTCACTTGCTTCACGGTAGAAATAGGCAGGGTGGCGGTACCTACGCGCGCGGATTCAAAAGAGGTTCAACCACCAGAAAAAATGTGTAAGCGGAGGTATTCTTACGTGCCTCATGCAGGACGTATTGCCGGGTCTACACTAACCTATGGGTCTACTTTTCTAAAAGCTGCACGTAATGTAATGAACTCTCTTCACTGCACAGCTATATTTTATTAAGGAATGAGTTTTTAATAGTCTTCAAAGAAAAACAAGCGTATCTGGTCTTCGTGACGGTAATAACCATGGTGATTTAAGGAGCATAGCCAAGCTACTGATACGCTCCAACTCAAAAAAGACATGACATAACACGCTCAGGAAAAACCGGATGGTATGTAGCAAATCAATAAAGTTTAAAGTAAAAACCACCACCCTGCCTATTTCTGCCGTGAAGCAGTAATGCGTTTCGGTTTGAAGGGTGGGGCAACCGTTGTAACTATACTGAGACCCTTAGAACTTATATCTCAAGGTGGGTGGCGCATTTACGTTGTAGATGCCTATGGGCTCCAGTAACCACTTAACACCGGGTGGGCTGTGAGCTCGTCCAATCATCTAAGCAATAAAAAAAAAGTAAAATGGTTTTTATCCGTTGCGAAACTAACCATCTGCACCAGGCTAGCGATTTTCGAAGTATCTCCTGTCTTTCCCGTCATGATCAGCAGAAGCGCTTGATAATATGCCAAACGTGGTTGAAATAGTTCCCCATGATACTGTCTATCAGCGACAAAGAAATTCCCTCTAAAGCACAGAAAACTTTGCAAATGTAACAGATTCCGCCTCTAGTCTCAAGAAGGAGAGCTTTCTGCTCGAAACTTTTATGATGTATTCGCTATTTAATACTGTAAAGGCCTAAAGTCCGTCTGTCCATCACGGCACTAAATAAAAACAACTTAAACAAAAACTCCTCCCTAATAAAGCGATTTAAGTAAATCTAAAGCCTTCATCTGCATAAACAATCAAGTTATCTACAAACTATCCACGGTCCGTAGATACATCAAGATAAGATATAACTTCTCTATAGCGTGATATAGTGTGATTGATTCTGATTGTTAAATGCTATTAGTATAAGTAGTTTGATGTTTGCCGTTTATTTATTAGTATTGGTGAGAATTTTAAGTAGTAATTGTTTTGAATTTCACGATTTAATGGTAAATACTATAAAGTTTGTTGAAACACGTACCTTACGTGTTTCTTAACATTTTTCAAAGACTAAAATATATGGAGCCTTTATTTGATAGGCCATGTCCTATCAAGTAAAGGCTCCAAACTTTCAGAAGCGGTAGGAACAATTTCATTTTCAACTATTAATTTAGTGTGTTCATTACAATAATTCATTCGACTTGTGACATTAGCATAAGATCAGTGCCCGTTCTTCTGAAAAACATTGCGCAATCACCTGTGAAGTGTCTTGTAGGACTTCAACACATCCCCACGCCATGTGTCTCCGTTAATATTTATATTATGTATGATGCATATTTCGACTTTCTGCTCATTAAACCTTGAAATTTGTTTCACTTTGATTTTTGTTGTCGCCAAACCCACTCATATACTTATAGATAATAAGGGATAAATTGTCAGATATGTTTATTCAGGCAATTTGCTTATTTCATGGATCTTTTTTAATTGCCTAGGCTTCATTTATGATTTATTTTATACTTGCTTGGTACCTTTTCATTATTGGCTTGGTTCAATAAACAACGACGTTGGTTATATAGGTATAATGAATTACTTGCAATTTTATTCCAGTACCGTATTTTATTACCGTATTTGTTCCCAATAAATTCATATTCAGTAATATGTTTTTGGAACGAAGTTCCTTGCGGAGGGGTACCCTAACCGGGAAAAAACGTCTGTAACGTAAGATTTTTATTAGTAATGCGCACAGTGTACGACTTAACTTTGTAATAACGTACAAAAAATAACATAATATTTTTTTATCATTCATTGACCACGATCCCAGAGCGTTCGTTTGCGCAATACACTAACTCTTATGCAAATAACCGTGAATGAAGTGTACCACAATAAGTTCGCACGTTACCGAATGACCGTGGGTTGTTGCGAAACCTCCAGTTTTATTTTCTTTATACCTCGAATAGAACTTAAAATTAATATTTTTATAATAAGGAACTTCGTTCCTATCCGGTGTCTCACGACACCACACATCTTTTTTTTTTAATTGAGTCAAATATCGCGCTTTTCTGTAATATCGCAATGTATCATAAAGGCAAAATTAGTCAATCGCGCCAACACAACACATCTTTTTTTACTACATAAAACAAAGCAAAGCATACAAATTACTTAGCATGTAATGTGGTCGTGTATTTTTTTTTTTATTGCTTAGATGTGTGGACGAGCTCACAGCCCACCTGGTGTTAAGTGGTTACTGGAGCCCATAAACATCTACAACCTAAATACGCCACCCACCTTGAGATATAAGTTCTAAGGTCTCAAGTATAATTAAAACGGCTGCCCCACCCTTCAAACCGAAACGCATTACTGCTTCATGGCAGAAATAGGCAGGGTGGTGGTACCTACCCGTACAAGAGGTCTTGACCTCCAGTAATTACGCAAATTATAATTTTGTGGGTTTGATTTTTATTACGCAATGCTATTCCTTCACCGTATATCGTGAACATTCGTTGCATCGCATCCGGTGCATCGCTCAACACGAATGCATCGGACGTCTTATCCTCTAGGACATGACGACTTAAGGAGGATGATGTATTACAAATCTAAAAATATAAAATCTTCATCTCAAGACTTTCACTATATTAAAATGACTGAAATACTTATTTACTGCCAGTTTATGAATTAAGTTTTAATAGTAACTAATAACATTCCAGATAGAAGTGAACCTAACCGCAGTAAGATAAAAGAACGTCCAGTGTGCAAGGTCGGAAACAGCATTCGTCTACTACGCCGCGTTTCCCGCGAGATCCCAAGTATTGTCTCGTCCAGAAGTAGGGCGCGTACTGCGCACCGCCGCGTTTCTCCACCCCGAAGCACAAGTCGGCGAGTGTATCCGCCAAGTGTCGGCCGCAGTACGTGCGCGCTACCTCCTGCGCCTCGCCTGAACACATCAGACTGATCACGATTACTAACATGAACATTACTGAAGTCTTCATCATGGTGCTTTGTAATCGTTTTAGGAGAAGGTCCTTATCAGCTCAACGTATTGGATTTGAATGTGATGTAAGCAACATGAACTGGTGGTTTTATATTGAAAACTCCTTAATTACTATTCAATTAATCCCACTTTACAAAGTCGCGTGGGTCCATTACGTCAAAAGCACATTAGACCAGAGATCTGGAAAATTTCATTTACACCCGGGTCAAACGTTTTAAAGCCTGAATGAAACCTTACACACTGTCAAATCAATTAGACCGGCAGATGTTAGCCTAAATATTGATAATGATGTAGCTAATATTGATTCCCGAGCAGCGCCACGCTTCGCATATAAAATCCGTCAACATGGTTACTGTCTTGCTTACTGTGAATGCTCTGTTCCAGCACAAGAATTCGGTTCCCTTACATTTTATGAACTGCTAAAACAATAACTTCGGTGCTCTACTGGAGAATACCAGTTCGCAGAGTTTGGTGAACCTTGGGCTTGTTGAAGCTCGCAACAAATGAAACATAGTCTTAATCTAAGGCTTAAAATAATTATTTTAACATTATAACCCGGTCACCACTCAAAACACGTACTTTTTTCACGCCACTACCAATCTTTTGAAATGATTCAAGTTATCAAAGCGCTTAGACCACCTCATACTTTCATAAACAATCCATAAAGCCTGATGATGACTTCAGCTCTGATAAAGTCATAAGCACTCTCTTCCAGCCATGCGTGTGTCGAGCATTATGAACTGGTTCTAATTTCATCACTGATGACAGATGATGCCTACTTTGTCTCCTATAAAATTTACTATTTACTAATTATGATGACTAATATTTATAAAGTTTGCTAGGCGTTCAAAGTCGCGTCAAGTAAATGTACAACATTTAATTCAGTTCATTGGTTAATTATTGGAACCTACGCAATATCATATAAATCACATGCCCATGTGTTATTATATCAATATTCATTAACTAATCGTCCATATATAAAGGAAGGGTTGCTTAACTTTCTTCACATTCACATTTCATTTGTGGCATCAGCGAGACGTCCTCCGAAACACACTTTAGTCGCCAAACATGAAGATACTCCTTGCTATTGCATTAATGTTGTCAACAGTAATGTGGGTGTCAACACAACAGCCACAAGAAGTGCACACGTATTGCGGGCGCCACTTAGCTCGCACTATGGCCGACCTATGCTGGGAAGAGGGCGTGGATAAGCGCAGCGATGCTCAGTTCGCGAGCTACGGCTCCGCGTGGCTGATGCCCTACTCGGCAGGACGCGGCATCGTGGATGAGTGCTGTCTCAGACCCTGCAGCGTGGACGTGCTTCTGTCGTACTGTTAGACCACTACTTTACCAAACTAATTCGTTCTCAAAACATTTGGAAATAAATAGCTGTAAATAACAAAAAGTTGTTCTTCTCTTCCTGAACCATAACTAGAAGTGTTGACTGGCGATACACATACGGTTTACACCCTTTACGTCGTTGATTTTGATCTTTTTTTAATTTTTTTTGTTGCTCAGATGGGTAGATGAGCTCACAGCCCACCTGGTGTTAAGTGTTTACTGGAGCCCATAGACATCCACAACGTAAATGCGCCACCCACCTTGAGATATAAGTTCTAATGTCTCAAGTATATTTACAACGGCTGCCCCACCCTTCAATCCGAAAGGCATTACTGCTTCACAGCAGGAATAGGTAGGGTGGTGGTACCCACCCGCGCGGACTCACAAGAGGCCCTACCACCGCAAAATTAAAAGGTTTTGTCTTGCCCTCGAGCCCCGTGAAAATGCTTACTTTTGTGGCGTGGCATGACAGACTCTCACGCCTGGGTAATATTAAGCGGTTATCAGAGTCATAACACTCCCGGTTACTTGGGAATACAGAACCCAAGAATAATTGCATTACTGTGTAGTACTTAACCAAACAATAACCTAGAACCAGCAAATCAACCCAAAAAAATGTCATGTAAGAGAGCAAATTTATGACCTTGTGTATGCCGCTCTTTAGGCTTTTAATTTTGTTCAGATAACATTCACAAATGCTCACGGCCAACAGCCTATTAACAATATATTGGTCATGCTGAAGGAATGCTCGCCTAAGTGTGTACAACTTCAGCGTAAAAGTTAATGAAATTAAATTCATTTCATGTAGGGTATCTTTAATTCTATAAAGGCCATAATTATACACGTTTTATCTTCTTTCCTCTTTTTGTCTCTATCATCTGTCATTCTTCCTTTTCTCTTTCGACTTCCTTCAAGAGTTTGGTCTTTCTATCTGTAGTGGTCTTTTGAGTCGCCACAATGGTATGATTTTGTATTCTCAAATATAATATCTTCAAACTGTCATATTCTTGTCTTACTGATAAAGGACAATGCCCAAAAGTGGGCCAACTTTATGTCAAAACTATTTGTACTTGAAAAACTATGCCTTATTTTTTTGCATTGTTTAGTTTATGTATCAACATTTCTTTAAGCCTGGCATTGTTTTACGAAAAAATAAATTACTTATTTGATAACATCCCAAAACTGAGTGCCATAGTTTTTAAATTCGTCAATAGGCAAAGGGCTTAGCCCATAAAGCCTTATAGTAATCCTTTAAGCTGCCAAACGAAAGAGTTGTCTGTGACTTGAACAACAAATTAAAAAAAAAAGCTAATGGTTATAGACTTTTTAGTTTATTTTTATCAATCCAATATTTATATAATGTAATAATAATTATTACTTAAAAACATGAATTACATATTTAATATTTTTAGATATTATTGATTCCATTAGTAAAAATCTCAATGGCCTACCATTACTCTATTCTTATTATATATGATTAGAGAGTTTTGGCAGCAACCCGAGTGAAGCGTCACTTGAAGTTTTTTTTAATCTTTTTTTAATAGTTTATTGTGATGTATAATATATAAATTGGGTGTTGTTTTGTGTATTAAACTTCAATAATCGTTGTTCACGATTATTGAGGCATTGGAATAAAACTACAGCTAACATAGCAGTGACTGTTTTTTTTTTTTTCAAGATAAAAGGTCTGCGGAAATTCACGCTCACTCAATGTGTTATTCATCGAGTTGACGTCAAAACTCCCAAAAAGCAATAAAAAGAGATACACCAGCTTTTTATTGAACAAAAAAAAATATAACTACGACAGACTAGGCTGTAAAGGCTACGCTCTTTGCCTGCTTATTGGCGAATTTAAAAACAACAACAACAATATCGTTGCCGGCTTCCGGATTTTCATTTCATTTTATTATTATTATGAGGATATAATAATAATAAAATGTACGTAAGGGCCTATTTCTAGCAACATTAACCACAATTAACTTATTTAATACTGTAAATAATGATGAGAGCGATTATTGATTTCGAAGAAAACAATGAACAACTTAATTTTAGCTGCAGAAAAAAACAGAGTTCTCTTAAACCTGGGAGAGAATATAAAAATCGTTTTCTGAATATGAAACGATATTTGTTTGTCTATCAAATTAAGTTAAAACCATCATGACCCGACAACTTTTTTTAGGGGCCCTAAGAAAATGGGCATTGTCCTTTCATTGTAACTATGAATCTCTATTGCCTATTAAATTTAACTCGAAATAAAATAAGAGACTATTATTACTGTACAATTCAGAGTGTTTATTGGACATTAACAATATTTTCAGGTATACTATTGTATCGTGACTGGCAGAACAAATTTAAGTGAAGCAAGTGTAAGCTAGCCTCCTGTCTTTCTCGCCGGAATTTCTCATTAGGTCGCAATTCCGAGCTGATCTCTGTGGGACCTCATCTCTAAAGGAACTGGGGCACCTAATAGCAAGCCTTTCCTTCCTGAATTTCATTCATCCATGCTACTCAATTCTCAAAGTCTCTAAAATAGCTGCCGATGAAAAAAGCCAACAGCCTATAGATATTTCTTAAACTAGCAAATCTACAGGTTGCAAATTGTAGGCCCACACCAAGTACAGTTTATCTAAAATCAGAGTAGGTACTAAAAGCGTCTGCCGAGTAGAAAGGCTATAACAACATTTCAGACACTAAGAATATCGCTAACCTGCAAGCAGTTTGGTTGAATTTGACCTAAAAGAGTTTTGAAGTGAGTCAAGGACCGACTCATCAATAGGTGTCTCAATAATGCACTACTTATATAAATTTCGTAAGTCTTTCTTTTTGTGCAAGCGGTGTAACGCCATCTAGCGTTTGAACGTGGCGCAGTGTGGAGAAAACGATTTTAAGGCTCACATACTCGACACTGCACGTCGTGACTGTGCGATTTTGTATGTCGTCAGACGACAAATATTGCACATCACTGGCATGCAGAATCTTCGAGAAACGACACATTAATAATATAAAAGGACAAGTTCACTTTGTCCAAGTCTCTTTCGTATAACATCTCTTGAGCTGCGAGGTGATTGTAATCTTTGATTTACCAAAGTCTGTTTCATTAATCCTTGGTGTAGAGAAGAAAGTGTCATCTAATTTGTCAATTATTCAAAGAAAGAGTGGACAGAGTTCACTGGTGTGCTGGGTGCGACTAGGCCCCGTGTCTCTCGACCCATAGACCACCTTTTGGGGAGTGACGTGACTGGGCCTCATGTAACATCGAAAACGACGAAAGGACTGTCGTTATGAAGTGACGGGAATGGGGAAGTATGCTGTGACAGTGCGCAAACTTAGCGGAATTGTCAGTCAAGAAAGTGTCATCTAATTTGTCAACTATTAAAAGAAAGAGTGGACAAAAAGTTAGAAAAGACTGAGGCGGATAAGAACAGAGAATCCCGTTTCAGTCGACATATCGGTCGGTCTATCGACATCAATACTACAAAAAATGGGAGTGAAAAGACTCTAAAATATCAGTTCATTGTTCTCAACAACTGAATACTCTGTTTAATTATCATCCTAGTCGTACACTCTTGACAGAGTGGTCGTGGTCATGCATCAGTCGAATCCTGTGATACCGATGCTCTCGCGATGCGACGCCCTTGCGGCGCTGTTTAATTATAAATCGCCTCAAATGAAATCTCAAAGGGACTAAACAAATTTATAAGCTAGAGTCAACTAAAACGCAGCTAAATACCCATCTTTAAATGAGTAGAAAAAGGTCCAAGTTTTAAAATTCTATCAATGTAAAATGTTCATCTCAAAACTTTCTCTATATTAAAATGACTGAAATACTTCTTTACTGCCAGTTTATTAATTAAATCTTAATAATAATCAATAAAATTCGAGATACAATTGAACCTAACCACAATAAGATAAGAGAACGTCAAGTGTGCAAGGCCGGAAACAGCATTCGTCCACTACGCCGCGTTTCCCGCGAGATCCCAAGTATTGTCTCGTCCAGAAGTAGGGCGCGTACTGCGCACCGCTGCGTTTCTCCACCCCGAAGCACAAGTCGGCGAGTGTATCCGCCAAGTGTCGGCCGCAGTACGTGCGCGCTACCTCCTGCGCCTCGCTTGAACACATCAAACTGATCACGAATACTAACATGAACATTACTGAAGTCTTCATCATGGTGCTTTGTAATCGTTTTAAGAGAAGGTCCTTATCAGCCCAAACTATTGGATTCGAATGTGATGTAAGCAAGACGAACTGGTTCTTTTATACTGAAAACTCCTTAATTACTATTCAGTTAATCTCACCTTACAATGTCGCCTGGGTCCATTACGTCAAAAGCACATTAGACTACAGATCTGGAAAATTTCATTTGTACCGGGGTCAAACGTTCTAAAGCCTGAATGAAACCTACACACTGTGAAATAAATTAGACCCGCGGATGTAAACCTAAATATTCATAATGATGCAGCTGGTATTGATTCTCGAGTAGCGCCACGTTTCGCATATAAAGTCTCTGAACTTGGTTACTTTCCTGTTTACTGTGAATGTTCTATTCCAGCACAAGAATTCGGTTCGTGTACATTTTATGAACTGGTAAAACGATAATTTCGGAGCTTTGCTGGAGAATACCAGTTTGCAGACCAGAGTTTGGCGAACCTTAGGTTTGCCGAACCTCGCATCAAACGAGACAGTCTTAATCTAAGACTTCTTAGAATGATTTCAACATTGTAACCCGGTCATCACTTGGCACGCGCAGTTCCTCTATGGTAGAATTTTCCACTACGAATCTTTTGAAATGATTCCAGCTATTAAAGCACTCATACCACGCCATACTTTCATAAATAATCTACAAAGCCTGATGATGACTACAGCTCTGATAAAGTCATAAACGCTCTCTTCCAGCCACGTGTGTATCGAGCGTTATGAACTGGTTCTAAGTTCACCACTGATACCGGATGATGCTTACTTTGTCTCCTAATTACTACTTACTACATAATGATGATGACAAATATTTATAAATTTTGCGAGGCGTTCAAAGTTAAAAGCTGCGTCAAGTAAATGTATAGTAATCGGCAAACTTCTTGAGCAAATGACCTTGACTGCGCAGAACCGAATTTTAGATCACTTTGGTGGTGAGGGTGAGGCGCGACGGCAGGGGAAATCGTATCGAGCGCGTTATTGGTAGATCAGTCGAACCTTGCGTCCCGCACCGCGCCCTCATTCCGCTTGCTCCCAAAAGTACGCTTGCGTACAGTGGAAAGTCTATCGTTATTAATCGTTAAGTTATTTGTTATAATTGCTTGTGGACTTTGTTGCCATTGCTATTTGTTGAGTGTTTGTTGATTTTTTATAAAACATACACTATGCCGTGACAAACTAGTACTTAAAAGAAAGGGTAGAAAATTTGTGTACGACGTATATTGCTTCATTATAAAACAGGGGAAGAATGATATGGAAAAATTAAAACAGACTTCGGAAGCAACAAAAACATCAGTGAGTACTGTTAGGTGCATTATTAACGAAGCTAAAGGCTCTGGCTTGCTCGCCGTGTTGCGGGCTCCGGGTAAGAAAAGATCAGGGAAGAAGAAAGTTACCGGAATGGATAGTTTCGTTCAATCTGTAATAAAAAGATGTAATCATAATAACTACATAACAAGCAGCGAAACTCCATACCGTAGAAAGGCTTCGAAAAATTTAAAGAAGATATAAATTTTAATGGCTCGGAATGAAGCTTACGACGAATTATGAAAGAGCTAGGCTTCAAATGGAAAAAAAGAACAGAAAATAATCGGAAGCTGGTAAATGAAAAAAGTAACATTCGATTACTACGAATCGAATATCTTCAAAAAATAATTAATTATAGACAAAAAAGAAGACCGAATCGACCGAGTTGTAAACTACGCCGATGAGCCCTATGTCGACTCATCACGATGATAGCGACTCGGGTGATGAAAACAGTGATGATGATGATGGTCAAGATTATGATAACGAAAAAAAATATACAAATACCAGCTTCGCTTCAATTGAACCAAGACCTGGCAACAGCTCTAGTTTTGACTTAATAGAAGGAATATCTATTTTACCCCAAGATTAAATTATTACAATTATTAACCTATATGTTTTGTTGATGTTCTAATAAATATATAAATAAATACATATGTTGATTTTAATAATTTTAATAGCATTATGACGCAGAGTAAGTAATGTTTTTGCACGTGAGTGTACCATGCGCAAACTTACCCCCACTACGTCAACAAATGCTCAAGAAGTTTGCCGGTTATTATACAAAATTTAATTCAGTTCATTGGTTAATTATTGGAACCTACGCAATGTCATATAAATCACATGTACATGTGTTATTATATAAATATTCATTAACTAATCGTCCATATATAAAGGAAGGGTTGCTTAGCTTTCTTCACATTCACATTTCATCTGTGGCATCAGCGAGACGTCCTCCGAAACACACTTTAGTCGCCAAACATGAAGATTCTCCTTGCTATTGCATTAATGTTGTCAACAGTAATGTGGGTGTCAACACAACAGCCACAAGGAGTGCACACGTACTGCGGGCGCCACTTGGCTCGCACTCTGGCCAACCTGTGCTGGGAAGCGGGCGTGGACAAGCGCAGCGATGCTCAGTACGTGAGCTACGGCTCCGCGTGGCTGATGCCGTACTCGGAAGGACGCGGCAAACGAGGCATCGTGGATGAGTGCTGTCTCAGACCCTGCAGCGTGGACGTGCTTCTGTCGTACTGTTAGAACACTCCTTTACCAAACTAATTCGTTCTCAAAACATTTGGAAATAAATAGCTGTAAATAACAAAAAGTTGTTCTTCTCTTCCTGAACCATAACTAGAAGTGTTGACTGGCGATACAAATATGGTTTACGGTGGCCTTTACGTCGTTGATTTTGATCTTTTTTTTATTTTTTTTATTGCTCAGATGGGTAGACGAGCTCACAGCCCACCTGGTGTTATGTGGTTACTGGAGCCCATAGACATCCACAAGGTAAATGCGCCACCCACCTTGAGATATAAGTTCTAATGTCTCAAGTATAGTTACAACGACTGCTACACCCTTCAAACCGAAAGGCATAACTGTTTCACAGCAGAAATAGGTAGGGTGGTGGTACCCACCCGCGCGGACTCACAAGAGGTCCTACCACCAGTAAAAAGATCGGCAAAAGCAAAATTAAAAGGTTTTGTCTTGCCCT
The DNA here is from genome assembly GCF_030269925.1 of Bombyx mori. Lineage (NCBI taxonomy): Eukaryota > Metazoa > Arthropoda > Insecta > Lepidoptera > Bombycidae > Bombyx > Bombyx mori. Next base: position 6,550,906 of record NC_085117.1, on the reverse strand, counting down.
CGAGCCCCGTGAAAATGCTTACTTTTGTGGCGTGGCATGACAGACATGTCTCAAGTATAGTTACAACGACTGCTACACCCTTCAAACCGAAAGGCATAACTGCTTCACAGCAGAAATAGGTAGGGTGGTAGTACCCACCCGCGCGGACTCACAAGAGGTCCTACCACCAGTAAAAAGATCGGCAAAAGCAAAATTAAAAGGTTTTGTCTTGCCCTCGAGCCCCGTGAAAATGCTTACTTTTGTGGCGTGGCATGACAGACATGTCTCAAGTATAGTTACAACGACTGCTACACCCTTCAAACCGAAAGGCATAACTGCTTCACAGCAGAAATAGGTAGGGTGGTAGTACCCACCCGTGCGGACTCACAAGAGGTCCTACCACCAGTAAAAAGATCGGCAAAAGCAAAATTAAAAGGTTTTGTCTTGCCCTCGAGCCCCGTGAAAATGCTTACTTTTGTGGCGTGGCATGACAGACTCTCACGCCTGGGTAATAATATTAAGCGGTTATCAGAGTCATAACACTCACGGTTACTTGGGAATATAGAACCCAAGAATAATTGCATTACTGTGTAGTACTTAACCAAACAATAACCTAGAACCAGCAAATCAACCCAAAAAAATTTAATTTTGTTCAGATAACATTCACAAATGATGCACACGGCCAACAGCCTATTAACAATATATTGGTCATGCTGCAGGAGTGCTCGCTTAAAAGTCCTTTCATGTAAGGTATCTTTAATTAAACACGCCTACCTATATAGTGTTTGTATTAATGTTTCAATCAATTCTATAAAAGCCATTTACACGTTTTTCTTCCCTCCTCTTTTTGTCTCATCGTCTGTCATTATTCCTTCCTTTTTACGACTTCCTCCACATAGGTTGGTCTTTCTACCTGTAGTGGTCTTTTGAGTCGGCACAGTGGTATGATTTCGTATTCTTAAATATAATATCTTCGAGCTGTCATATTCTTATCTTACTGGTCAAATTTCGTTGTAACTATAGATCTCTATTGCCTATTAAATTTAACTCGAAATAAAATAAGAGACTATTATTACTGTACAATTCAGAGTATTTATTGGACATTAACAATATTTTCAGGTATACCACAGTATCGTGACTGGCAGAATAAATTTAAGTGCAGCAAGTGTAAGCCAGCCTCCTGCCTTTCTCGCCGGAATTTCTCATTAGGTCGCAATTCCGATTTGACCTCTGTGGGACCTCATCTCTAAAGGAACTGGGGCACCTGATAGCAAGCCTTTCCTTCCTGAATTTCTTTAATCCATCCTACTCAATTCTCAAAGTCTCTAAAATAGCTGCGATCCTTCCTTTGAAAAAAGCCAACAGCCTATTGATATTTCTTAAACTAGCAAATCTACAGATTGCAAATTGTAGGCCCACACCAAGTACAGTTTATCTAAAAACAGAGTGGGTACTAAAAGCGTGTGCCGAGTAGTAAGGCTATAACAACATTTCAGACACTAAGAATGTCGCTGACCTGCAAGGAGTTTGGTTGAATTAGACCTAAAAGACTTATGAAAGTGAGTCAAGGACCGACTCAACAATAGGTGTCTCAATAATGCACTAGTTATATAAATTTCGTAAGTCTTTCTTTTTGTGCAAGCGGTGTAACGCCATCTAGCGTTTATACGTGGCGCAGTGTGGAGAAAACGATTTTAAGCCTCACATACTCGACACTGCACGTCGTGACTGTGCGATTTTGTATGTCGTGAGACGACAAATGTTGCACATCACTGGCATGCAGAATCTTCGAGAAACGACACATTAGTAACATAAAAGGACAAGTTCACTTTGTCCAAGTCTCTTTCGTATAACATCTCTTGAGCTGCAAGGTGATTGTAATCTTTGATTTACCAAAGTCTGTTTCATTAATCCTTGGTGTCGTGTGATAAACCAGGGTAAGTGCTTTTGTATTATTCTCCACACTGTGTCCACAAACCTTAATAAAATAAATTTAAAACATAATTATGTCTTAACACTTAGGTCCTTGTAACTGGTACAAAATATGTACTACAGTTAGGGTGCGGAGCGTGACGTTTCGTTCACCTTCGGGATCCCACAGCACCTTTCTATATGACGCGCCAGAAGCGGGGAGCTCTAGGAAGTCGGTCCAAGAAAGGCTGCTTGACTGCGGTAGACCTAGAACACACCCGCATTCCCAGCCTCGCTCGCATACAGCAACCCCGGTTGCTGCGAAGTGATCCGGTGAAGCTTATTTTTTCCTTTAACTAATTTATATAAATTTTCTTTGTGTAACTTTCTCGAGTGTTCGGTGTATCTACCGACACACCTTCAATTTTATATCGTAACCTCTCACTAGTTTTTATTATAACTGTTGTAAATTAACTCATTTAATGTTCTATATCTGTGTTCAATAAACACAATTTTGTTATATATAATTTGTTTCTTTTATTGGTGTAAGTCTCCCAGAGCGGTAAGTGGTGGCGCCCTGAGATCCTCCTCACAGAGTCTCCTGTTCACCGGTTGTCTACCGGTGGTGACGTGTCTAGAAGTGATGCGACTCGGCCCCGTGTCTCGACGAAAGGACTGTCGTTATGAAGTGACGGGAATGGGGAAGTATGCTGAGACAGTGCGCAAACTTAGCGGAATTGTCAGTCAAGAAAGTGTCATCTAATTTGTCAACTATTAAAAGAAAGAGTGGACAAAAAGTTAGAAAAGACTGAGTCGAATAAGAACAGACAAACTTTGTTTCAGTCAACCTATCGGTCGGTCTATCGACATCAATACTACAAAAAATGGTAGTGAAAAGACTCTAAAACATAGTTCATTGTTCTCAACAACTGAATACTCTGTTTAATTATCATCCTAGTCGTACACTCTTGACAGAGTGGTCGTGGTCATGCATCAGTCGAATCCTGTGATACCGATGCTCTCGCGATGCGACGCCATTAATGGCTCTGTTTAATTATAGATCGCCTCAAATCAAATCTCAAAGGGACTAAAAAATGTATAAGCTAGAGTCAACTAAAACATAGCTAAATACCCATCTTTAAATGAGTAGAAAAAGGTCCAAGTTTTAAAATTCTAACAATGTAAAATGTTCATCTCAAAACTTTCTCTACATTAAAATGACTAAAATACTTCTTTACTGCCAGTTTATTAATTAAATCTTAATAGTAATCAATAAAACTCGACATACAATTGAACCTAACCACAATAAGATAAGAGAACGTCAAGTGTGCAAGGCCGGAAACAACATTCGTCCACTACGCCGCGTTTCCCGCGAGATCCCAAGTATTGTCTCGTCCAGAAGTAGGGCGCGTACTGCGCACCGCTGCGTTTCTCCACCCCGAAGCACAAGTCGGCGAGTGTATCCGCCAAGTGTCGGCCACAGTACGTACGCGCTACCTCCTGCGCCTCGCCTGAACACATAAGACTGATCACGACCACTAACATGAACATTACTGCAGTCTTCATCATGGTGCTTTGTAATGGTTTTACGAGACAGTCCTTATCAGTCCAACGTATTGGATTCGAATGTGATGTAAGCAAGGCGGACTGGTTCTTTTATACTGAAAACTCCTTAATTACTATACAATTAATCCCACCTTACAATGTCGCGTGGGTCTATTAGGTGAACAGCACATTAGACACGAGAAATCGCCATCCGGCTGTACTCAGATTGTGATAAATTTACTACTACAATCTGTATTCATTAAACATTTCAATTTACAATACCATTTTAAATCTGTAAATCTGATACATAATTAACTTCATTAACCCTAATACAATCTTTTGAACATTGTGAATATACAAAATTTGATTCAGTTCATTGATTTTCATTCTGGTTAACGACCGGAACCTACGCAATGTCAAAAAAATCACATGTCCATGTGTTATTATATAAATATTCATTATCTAATTGTCCATATATAAAGGAAGGGTTGCTTAGCATTCTTCACATTCACATTTCATCTGTGGCATCAGCGAGACGTCCTCCGAAACACACTTCAGTTGTCAAACATGAAGATTCTCCTTGCTATTGCATTAATATTGTCAACAGTAATGTGGGTGTCAACACAACAGCCACAAGGAGTGCACACGTACTGCGGGCGCCACTTGGCTCGCACTCTGGCCGACCTGTGTTGGGAAGCGGGCGTGGACAAGCGCAGCGGTGCTCAGTTCGCGAGCTACGGCTCCGCGTGGCTGATGCCGTACTCGGAAGGACGCGGCAAACGAGGCATCGTGGATGAGTGCTGTCTCAGACCCTGCAGCGTGGACGTGCTTCTGTCGTACTGTTAGACCATTCCTTTACCGAACTGGTTCGTTCTCAATACATTTGGAAATAAAAAACCGTAAATAATAATAAAAACTTCTTCTTTTCCTGAACCACAATTGAAAGTGTTGACTGGAGATTTAGATACAGTTTTTTAGATATCATTTAGATGATTTTGATTGGCAAGCAAGCTTCCGAGCCTCAGACTATCGTTTTCCTTCATTAGCGCGAAAATCACAGAAGCTTACCAACTGCCTGATATTAACTGGATGTTAGAGCCCCATGTGATGAGTGATGTTGAGACGTGTCTCACACCAAAAGTTCAAGTAACTTTTTATGGTCATATGTCATTATTAAATATCCATCACATTTATGACCTTTACACTTTTCTTTTCAATTTCAAAGACACAAAAAAAGCCACTTATTATTGAAAATTACTAGAAAGTAGTTTATTAAAGTTGTCAAACATATCAGACATGTTATATACCTAGATAAGGATCCGTAATTCATTACGTTACTATTTGTAGGAAAACGTTGGCAACCACAAGAGTTACTCAATTGACATATTAAAAATTGAGTCTAAGAAATTATAATGAAATAAAATTATACACACAATATTATCATGAACGTCTAAGGGATATAAATTTTCTTCGGGAATTGCATGACTGTTGTGGCCACTTATGTAATAACTTAGAGCACAGGATAGTCATAGGTCGTCTGTACAGTGATATTGTTTTTGCATTGAGCCAGTCAGCCATTCTTTGTACCAATAATCAGAGCCAATGATCAACTAAACGAAAACACATAATGGGACTGAACAGACATTTTTTTTTATAAATACAGACAAAACAGGAGGGAAAATCCATCATGGACACCCGAAAATGGAGGGCTCGGGTAGTGCTGTACCCCAACCAGCTAAAACCTCTAATTTTGCCTACACAATTATTTCTGTTATGTTTGTAATAAATGTTAGTGTGTCACTGGCCGTCTTGAGTATCACTTGTCCCCATACACGCTAACACAACATTGGCGACGAGGTACCCACACCAAAAAATAAAAAATAATGTCTTTCGGAAATTTAAGTAATTTCGATCATAGCATGCAAACTTGGAAGACTTGGAGATGCAGACTCACACAGTGGTTCATCGCGAACGATATTAACGTGGTGAAAGATCCAGCAGGAGTCAAAAGACGGGCCATATTGCTTAGCACACTCAGCGAATCTACCTACAAACTGGCAGCTGATCTCGTGCTGCCTAAAGAAGTTCAAGAAGTACCATACGAAGATATAGTTAGTGCCTTGGACAACCATTTCACTCCAAAATCAGTGGGATTTGGCGAGCGTCATCATTTTTATGCCGCCACACAACTACCCCAGGAGACACCATCACAGTGGGCTGCGAGGTTACGAGGTCTCACTTCTCAGTGTAACTTCAGCAATGTAGAAGAAGCATTAAGAGATCGATTCATTATGGGTATGCTGCCGGGCGTGGAGAAAGAAAAAATGTACGTGCAGGAGCTGGCCGGGCTGACCTTCGCCAGGGCTGTGGAGCTGACCGAGAGCTTGCGCAGCGCCCGCGCGGCTGCTGCTGCAAGCGCTGCTGCCGAGACTGTCGTTACAGAGCTGTACAAAATAGGCAAACGTTCTCCGACTAGTGTACCTCAAAGTGCAAAAGTAAAGTGTTCCGTGTGTGGTTATTCGAATCACAAAGCCGCGGAGTGTCGTTTTGCGAGTTACACTTGTAGGAAGTGCAACAAAAAAGGACATTTGCGTAGAATGTGCAAAAGAATCAATTATGTTGTAACGGAGGAGAACGATGAAGGTGACGGTGACGACGGTAAAATTTGTAACATTCGATCTTTGCGAGGTGAACCATTAATCGAAGCCGTGTGTGTCAATGGTATCAGAATGAACTTTGAGATTGATAGTGGGTCAGCTGTTACCGTTATGTCCGTAGATACATATAACGAACATTTTAAAAACATTCCCTTATTTAGCACAAATAAGAAGTTATTAAGTTACTCGGGTGACGTGTTAGGTTGCGCCGGTCGCGCTCAGTTGTTAGTGGAGTGGCGGGGTCGCACGCGCCAGCTCGACGTGTACGTGGTGCGCGATGGCGGACCGCCTTTACTGGGCCGCGACTTCATCGCACAATTTGAACTGCAGCTAGCGCCCGTATATAAATGTGCCACTACCCGTGACACGTTGAAATTAATACAGGAACAATATCCCGCCGTGTTCTCGGACAAGCTAGGTAAATTCAACAAATATAAAGTTAATTTGAAATTAAAAGAAAGTGCTCATCCTATATTTTTTAAACCACGGCCGGTCGCATTTGCTCTGCGTGAAAAAGTGGAAAAAGAGATAAACCGTTTGGTGGGACTGGGAGTACTCCGACCAGTCGAGCATTCCGACTACGCGTCACCAATAGTCCCGGTACTGAAACGTGACGGTTCGGTCCGTATCTGCGCGGACTACTCTGTTACTATAAACAAGCAATTAGTTGTAGAACAGTATCCGTTGCCTACCGTAAACGAGTTGTTTTCTAAACTATACGGGGGCCAGAAATTTACTAAATTAGATTTGTCTATGGCCTACGGTCAGTTTTGTCTGGATGAAGAATCCCAAAAGTTAACTTGTATCAATACGCATAAAGGGATCTTCGCGTATACGCGTTTGGTGTTCGGGTTAGCTAGTGGGCCATCAATTTTCCAGCGAGCCATGGATACAGTGCTAGCGGGCCTGGACGGCACGCTGTGTTTATTGGACGATGTGCTCATAACGGGTCGCAATGACTCTGAACATCTTGAGAGATTGCATCAGGTCCTAAAACGGTTGCAAGACGCAGGATTTGTTCTACAAAAGTCTAAATGTCAGTTCTTTCAAGATGAAATTAATTATTTAGGGTCTATCATTAATAAAGAGGGGCTAAGGAAATCACCCGATAAAATAAAAGCAATATTAAAGGCACCGGCGCCTACGAATGTTAGTCAACTACGATCTTTCTTAGGCTTAGTAAATTATTATAGGAATTTTGTACCGAATGCATCTTGTATTCTCGGACCATTATACGAACTTTTAAAAAAAGAAACAAAGTGGCGTTGGTCTAAGTTACATGATAAGGCGTTTAATGAAATAAAAAAAATGTTAGCATCCGATAATGTATTGGCCCATTTTAATCCTAATGCAAATATAATTCTCACTGTAGACGCGTCGCCCAATGGATTAGGTGCTATTCTATCACAGGTGAGTTCCGATGGCCAGGAAAAACCTATCTCTTTCGCTTCGCGCACGCTCAACGACGCCGAGAAAAGGTACTCACAAATCCAAAAGGAAGCAACCGCGATTATATTTGGTGTTCGTCGATTTCATCAATATTTGTACGGCAGGTCAAATCCATTTATACTAAGGACGGACCACAAACCGCTGCTCTCAATATTTGGCCCACAACGAGGCATCCCAGAAGTCTCGGCAAACAGACTTCAAAGATATGCAATTTTTCTTAGTGGTTATAATTATGTAATCGAGTACGTGAAGAGTGCAGATAATAGTGCGGACTATCTGTTTCGTGCGAGTCTACCGGCCGGCGCGGGCGCGTGCGGTGGTCGAGGCGGGGGGACCAGGCGCGGAGCGGGAGCGGTCGATGTCGATGCGTTCGACAGCGCCTCTTATGTTTGCTTCGTAGTGCAAGGCGCACTCCCGATATCGGTGACTGAATTACGTAACGCAACCAGCAATGATAGCATATTACGTGAAGTCATCAAATATATTCAAAACGGATGGCCTAAAAAAATTATTAACGCAGAAGTTAAGCCTTACTACTTATGTAGATTGCAACTGTCCGTTGAAAATGGTTGCGTTATGAGGGGTCATAAAGTGGTGATACCAGGAAGTTTGCGTCACCGTATTTTAACAGAGTTGCATACCTCACACATGGGCATAGTTAAAACAAAGGCTGAAGCTCGATCTCGATGTTGGTTTCCAGGCTTAGACGACGCCTTAGAAAATATGATTAGCTCATGTGAGGTGTGTATGCAGCTACGACCGACTCCGCCGCGCACTCCGGTGTGCCCGTGGGAATACCCCCCACAACCCTTTTACCGTGTACACTTAGACTTTCTAGGTCCGCTGAATGGTCGGATGTACCTGGTCCTAGTAGACGCGTACTCCAAGTGGCTTGAGGTGTACGAGATGGCTTCCACAACTACTAGTGCGGTCATTGAAAGAATGTATGAGTACATGTCCAGATACGGATTGCCTCATACGGTAGTTACGGATAACGGTACTAATTTTTGTTCTCAGGAGTTTCTTAATTTTTGTACACTAAACGGTATATCTCATATTACTTCGCCGGCATACCATCCGGCAAGCAACGGACAAGCCGAAGCTTATGTGAAAATAGTAAAAAGGGGTATCAAAACTTGTTTGTTGAGTAGTACAAATGCTAGGGAAAACAAACTGCGACTATACAAATACGTTTTCGATTATAGAAACTCAGTTCACTCGACAACTGGAATGTCTCCGGCACAGTTAGTGTTTGGTCGCAAATTACGTTCACGTTTAGATTTAATGAACCCGCGTTCGCCACCGTCGCCTTCATCTGCTTCTTTGACTGATTATGTTTTATCTAAACAGTGTACGCAAAGTAAAACAAAAGGAGGGAAAGTCAGAAATTTTGAGCTAGGCCAAGTAATTATGTACAAAAAATATCTTGTTAATAATAAATATACGTGGTGTAAAGGTGTGATATTAAAGAGAATTGGTAAAAACGTATACATTGTAAAAGACTTTAAATCTTCAATACAACTCAAGAGGCACTCTGAACAGCTGTTTTCGTGCAAAACCAAATGTGGTGCCAGTCAAACCTGGGCGGATGACTTGAGCGGTTCTATTGCTCCAACCGTTGCTAGTCCGGCAACGGGGATGATGTCGTCGCCTTGTGATGATAGTAGCGGCATCGGACCTCACACACACGACGAAGAGAGTGCAACTGAGGAGAGGGAAGAGGAGAGCGGCCACACTGGAATCTCTAGTGCATGTGACAATCAGCCGAATCGGGAGTCACCGGAACCGAGTCACGTAACTGTCACGCGAGGAGTGCGTCGACCCGCGCAGTCTGAAGACTCTGAAGAAGGGGATCTGTTCTTCGAGGCAGAGGAGGTGAGCTTGGAGCCCCAAAATATTAGGGAGCCCAGGTTTCCTAAACGTAACCGTCCTAGGGTTAATTATAGACAGTTTTATTAAATGTGTAGCTTGTAATTTTGTTTGTCTTAATAGTGTTAATGCGTCTTAATAGTTAATGTGTCTTGAACTGATAAGGGAGGAAATGTTATGTTTGTAATAAATGTTAGTGTGTCACTGGCCGTCTTGAGTATCACTTGTCCCCATACACGCTAACACAACAATTTCCCATGTCGTTGTCATGGCTCTTAATATTACATTTGAATTTAGTTATTTATTTTTATTTTTACCTAATGTAAGGACTATGGATCGGGAGTTATTACTTAATTTTTGCGTACAGTCCTACAATCTTAAAGCTTACACATCTATTTTTATAAATCGTTTCAATTTTTACATAATGGTCTTTTTTCAGGTTATATTTATTATGCTAACACAATTAGTCTAACTATCTAATACAATTTTTATGATATACAATTTCTACTTACTATATATTGCTATCATAGTTTGCTTTCACATGTTTCTATTTATGATTCTATTTGCTATTTTTAAACAATACTTTATAAATAACTCATTATCTTTTCTCTTAATCAACTCCGGTAAGTTTCTAGCAACCATTGTCGTATCTAACTAATATTTGCTCGATCTCGAATCGGTCTCTTGCAAAAACAGGATATTCCAAGAGGAGATGCGGAACCGTTTCATCTGCCCCAGGCTCACATAAACACGATGGATTGTCCTTGCCCTTGAAGCGGTTCAAGTATGCGGAAAACCCACCGTGGCCCGTCAATATTTACGTCATGACGCTTGTGGTTTCCATTTTTCTGACGATTGTGCACGCCGCCGCTGCATTGGGAAAGAACATTTTTGTTACGGAGGCTGTCTCACCAGACTTGTATCTCCTGTTCCATTACACGTGCGTAGCCATGCGGATACTACGCTTGACGAAAGAGACCGGACATTGGTCATAGTCCGGCTTTTTTTTAACCTTAGGGCCGCTTCTTTTGCGAGACGATCAGCTCTCTCGTTTCCCTCCAAGCCTGCGTGGGCCTTGATCCAGAAGAAATAAACGCTTTTGTTCTAGAGTTGACATCGCCTCAGTGTGTCTCTGGTTTGCACAGCTAGGGGGTGGGGGGAACTGAGGTTGGTTATCGTTTGGAGAGCGGAAAAAGAGTCCCTGTAGATACCGAAAGAGGTCTCGCGGTTCTTCGCCACTTCTTCCGTCGCCCTCCATAGAGCTATGAGTTCTGCCTGATAGACGGTGCAATAGGATGGCAACGCGAGCTTGATGTTTTTAGTTTCGGCGGTTCTATTCCACAAGGATAGCGCCGCTCCAACTTTACCCTCAATCTTGCTGCCGTCGGTAAAGATTCGTACAGCATAATTGCTGTGGCCATTGTACTGTTCCTCGTTTATAAAGGTATCGAACTCTAGTCTGGTTTGCACTGCAGGGTGTGGGGCCCCTATCGCTGGGGACAACTGTTCTACCTCCCTGTCGCCAAGCGATGGCTGGGGTATCCCCCTCTTGGCTTCATATAAAGAAACCACCTCGCGAATGCGTAGATCGAAAGGGAGCAACCCAGCCAGAATAAGCGCTGAGTTCAAGGAGACTGTGTCATAGGCTTTGCACAGTTTTTGGGCGAAACCTCTCTGCACGACATTTAACTGCTTTTGTACCCCTTTTTTTGTGTTGAGAGCAGATCGCGGGCCCAAGGATTTTAGGGCCCACCCACTAAACGACTTCCCTGCACTCTTACACCCGACGTCCGATCTCCGTCCGGGGTCAGAACCCGGTCAGAGTAGGGGAGTTCCCGCGGAACACTACAACCAGACACGTGGCGCCACCCCGAGGACGCCCGACCAACGGGTCGTCGAGGCGATAGTCAACGACCAACGACGTCGGTCTCCGCGGTACGGCGGCCCTACTAGGCCGCCCGGGCGATGCCAGTGGTGTTCCGGGATACTCCGCTGGGCCAAAACCAGCCTGCCGGGTCGGAACGCGATACACCGCCGACCGGGTTGCTCTTCCACAGTATGTTCGGCGACGACAGCGACGACGAAAATGTGGACCGCATCGCAGTCCGCTGTCGCCGACGCGCCGTCCCGTCCTCCTGGTGCCAGCGCGCTAGAGTGACGGTAGCGTGCGGCGCAACTTCAACCCCCTTAGGTCGCCCCTTGACCATAACCGGGAGGAGACTGCCTCCTCATAGGGGCCGGAGCTGGACAAACGCCCTCCTCCGGCCTCCGGCTCGTGCTTTTGTACCCCTAACTTAAGTCAACTACCCCCTAGACTCAAGTTTCTAATTTGGTTAAATTATAACAAGCCTAAATTCGGTCCTATATATGAGGAAATTTGTAAAAGTAGATCGATATTTAAAGCGCGCCTAAGAAGGTGCCAAAATAACAAGGAACAGCTGAAGTTGGATCGATTCAGTTGCTGAAGTTGGATCACATAACACAAATAAATATTTTAAAAACTTTTGGAAGGTCACAAATAAATTAAATATTGGCCTGATTGGGCATGAAATATTCTGAGCTGGATAAATTTCTACTGCTCCATCACAACCAGTTTTGTTTTAGACCAGGTCTTTCCACATAAAGTGCAATTTTGTGCCCAAAACGGACTGTGTACTACACTGATAGAAAGACTCATCGCATCCTTGACCTATCGAAAGCTTTTGATCTGCTACGATACATTATGGCAAAAACTGGAGGATACCAAAGTGCCACCAGAAGTAAATAGCATTTTTAAATTTTAGTACAGCAACCAGGTCAGCGTTGTGAGATGGGCAGAAACGCTGTCCGAACCGTACAGGTTGGAGTGCAGGGTGAAGCAGGGGGGACTGACTTCCCGTAAACTTTTTAATCTGTACGTCAATGCTCTGATTGACGAGCTTAGCAGCACACATGTCGGCTGTCATGTTGAAGGTATCAATATCAATAATATCAGTTATGAAATGGTGACGACATGGTGATGCTGAGTGCGTCTCCCTGTGAGCTGGCGAGGCTCCTACATACATATACGTGAGAGGTATGTTAACCTAGTGTATAACATTAAAAAAAGTCAATGCATGGTCTTTGAGGCCGGAGCCAAGTGCCTTACGAGAATACCACCTTTATTCGTAGATACCACCAGACTCTCTGAACAGAGAAACACTTACTCTGAACAGAATTTATATATTAGGTATGTTAGCGTGGTTTGCGTTAGATATATGAATTATAGATTACAAAATAATTCAAAAACGCTGTAGTAATTAGATCTTATCTTAGAATCACATTCAATCAAAATAAAAACTATTTTACAAAGTTTGCTTGTTAAACAATTAATGCGCACTCAAAAGAGAGAAATATATGCAAGAAACGATATCAAACATAAATGTCTATAATTGGAATATTATAACTTATTAGTCATTAGATCAAATTTCAAGCGTAAAGTAGCATAGTGCCTATAAAATTACTTTGTCAAATTCTCTAAATTCTACCTACCTACCTTCAACCTATCGACATTAACACATGAAATGACCCGTTGTGGTCATACGCCTCGTGTTAGCATTCCCCCGCAAAATTGTCAGTGACTATACCAAGTCAATAACACTGGGCCTGATATGGTACAAATAATAAAAACTTCATCTATGTGCAAACTAGATCTAACAAACACGATACGTTTTTTCATAGCCTGTCTCAATAAGTTACGACATATGTACCTAGTCAGGTCATAAATTCTGTCACATGTTTAATGTAAAATAATTGAAACAAGTTTATTCATTATGTAACCATTCATATACCAAAATGAACTTAACAAAACATAGATTCTTATGACACTAAAGTTTATTCAAAATGACCTCCGTGATTTTGAATACAGGCCTTCAATCTGCGCGGCCAGTCGTCTATCGCAGCACGAACGAGGTCCATGTCAATATCGGCGGCTGCCTTAATCAAGGATGTCTTGAGTGACTCCAAATTGGGATGAGGCTTTGAGCACGCCTTTTCCTCCAAGTGTTGCCATATCTTGTAATCTAACGGATTCAAATCTGGACTGGAGGAGGGCCAGTCTTCGTGCCGGATGAAGTCGATTTCACGCGCCGCCAGCCAGTCTTGTGTGCTCTTCGCTCTATGAACTGGCGCCGAATCTTGTTGGAATACCCAGTGCCTGTTATTGAACATGGTATGAGAAACAGGTTCCACAAGGTTCGTCAGGACTGTATTTTGATACACAACTGCATTCGTTTTTACACCTTTCTCACAAAAATGTACCTCTGTTAAGCCCCAATAAGAAACTCCCAACCATACCATGAGCGAGGATGGAAAATGACCTCGTTGGACACGCGGAATACGGTTGCTCGCTTCTTCACTACTGTGTGCGTACACCTTATCATTTTGTTTGTTGTAGCTCTCTTCTACGGTAAATATTTTTTCATCCGAAAAAAGAATTTCCCGATTTTTTGGAGTTTACTCCTTAAGAATCGATTTACATATATAGGCCCGGGGTATGAAAATTATGGGGACCAAAATCGTACTAGAGAGTATAGCATGTCACACGAAATGCGTTATGCGCCTGATTGGCTCCTGATTGGCCAATCAGGAGCCAACGCGCGGCCGCGTTATCGCAGGTGACGCCGGGCTGCTGCGCCGGCAGTCCGCCACAAAGCCTTGTACTGATCGCGCGTTTCTCTCATTATTGTATTTTCATATATTTGTTAGTCGTTTGTTTTGTGTCTCGTTAATTTGTTAATAATCTGTAGTGTATCGTGTTGTTGTAATATAGAACTATTTCTCGTATTGTTTCGTTTAATTTACCGACATCGTTTTGCTTGTGGCCGGACGCTGTTCGGGTTCGATTCCTGAACGTATCAACTGTTAGTGGGTTGATACCCGAATATAACCCGCTACAAATCCTTTATTAATAAAGCTTATTAAATATAAACAATTCCTTCTATCAGTGAATGGACAACTTATATATTAATTGTAAAAGTGAATTATATAGACTTACTTAATTACCGCATCCACGTGTTCCGCAACTCCCGGATCATTCTCACTAGAATACGTAACTTCCATATTTTACTGTATTCAACTGACACAAATTTATATTTATATCCAGTAAACTCCAGTCGTGCGTCGGAGCGGACACACACACTTTTTTTTTTTTCCCGCGTACCGCTTCAACAAAGCACGGCATCTCTTCAGTCTCAGGTCCATTACACGAGCATTCAAACGATGTCCTGTTTTTCTTCGATGTGCCCGAAGCCCTAAGTCTTCATTTAACACCCTTTTCACCGTGGTTCTGCTTAACCCCATCTGAAGGGCCAACAGTTTCTGCTTACGTTTGGGATTTCTTTGAATTCGCGCCTTCACAGCTTTTATCACTGCTGGAGTCCTAACAAACCGAGGGCGACCACTTCTTGACCTGTCATCTACACTAGAGTCTTCATTGTATCGTTTGATGGTACGATAAACGAATCTTTTGGTTATATTCATATTTTTCAGTATGTTAAAAATTTGAATTGGCGCGTAACCGCAACGATGCAACGCAATAACTGCAACACGGTCTTCTTTGAGCGTCCACTCCATATTTAAAAATGAGTAAAATTCTAAAAGTATACATTTTTATTTTCATGAACAATTCGAAATTCGAATTCAATAAACTTTTTTATGGCCAGCATTCTAAAAGAAAAGTTTTTACTGTGTGACAATACTTATGACCTGACTAGGTATATAGAAATACTCGATTGTCCTTTGAAACCCGTCATATATTACCAATATTAACAGTGCCCGCTCTTTAAAACTTACTGTAACCTAACTAACAGAGCTGCAGTGTGAAAAGTGGTTTTAATTATGTGGCAAAACCCGAGGGAAATTGTTATGCTATATTACGATGCTACGGCGAGGTAGTAACGTCTGACCATAAACTAGGGCTACGTGCCGTTAAGAAGCATTGAATTAAAACCAATTAACTGATGAAGTTAGCCAATGGTCAAACATTTTTGCAACTTCAAACTAAATTAGCCGCTTGACAAAAGATTTGACAGCTAAGTTGACAAAAGACGCTTTTAATTTAATAAAACAGCTCAGAAATACTTCTTACTGGCAATTTATTACATAAATATATCTTATCTTAAGACGTTGATCTTAAAAACAGTCAGTAGATAACTTTTGTTAAAGTAATACATTACACACCGCAGTACGATTTGAGACACCCCCGATTACTCTCTTTAGTCAATCCATACCCTGGGCCAGGAAGGTCAAGTACCTGGGCGTTACCCTGGATGCATCGATGACATTCCGCCCGCATATAAAATCAGTCCGTGACCGTGCCGCGTTTATTCTCGGTAGACTCTACCCCATGATTTGTAAGCGGAGTAAAATGTCCCTTCGGAACAAGGTGACACTTTACAAAACTTGCATAAGGCCCGTCATGACTTACGCGAGTGTGGTGTTCGCTCACGCGGCCCGCACGCACATAGACACCCTTCAATCTCTACAATCCCGCTTTTGCAGGTTAGCCGTCGGAGCTCCGTGGTTCGTGAGGAACGTTGACCTACACGACGACCTGGGCCTCGAATCTATACAGAAATACATGAAGTCAGCGTCGGAACGGTACTTCGATAAGGCTATGCGTCATGATAATCGCCTTATCGTAGCCGCCGCTGACTACTCCCCGAATCCTGATCATGCAGGAGCCAGTCACCGTCGACGCCCTAGACACGTCCTTACGGATCCATCAGATCCAATAACCTTCGCACTAGACGCCTTCAGCTCTAGGAGCAGGCTTAGGGACCTCGGTAACCGTACTCGTCGAACTCGACAAAGAGTTCGCCGTGCAACCTAACCCATGAATCAGCTCGCTGAGTTTCTCGCCGGATCTTCTCAGCGGGTCGCGATTCCGATCCGGTAGTAGATTCATTCGCGAAACAGCTGCTCTTGAGCTGTTAGGTCTCCTTCGGAGGCGCTCGGGTAGCTGTTAGCAAATCCCACCCCTCCTGGCTGAGCCTTTGCTCGCCCACCTGTCCTGGTGAAACTGGAAAGGCCTCCGGGCCACCAGTAATCCTTCAATCACAAAAAAAAAAAAAAAACGATTTGAGAACCTCTAGTTTGCAAGGGCGGAAACAACATTCGTCCACTACGCCGGGTCCCTTGCGAGATCGCAAGTATGTCTCCTGCCAGTAAGGCGCGTACTGCGCACCGCCGCGTTTCTCCACTCCGAAGCACACGTAAGCGAGTATATTCGCCAAGTGTCGGCCGCAGTACGTGCGCGCTACCTCCTGCTCCTCGCTTGAATACGTCAAACTGATCACGACTACTAATATGAACATTACTGCAGTCTTCATCATGGTGCTTTGTAATCGTTTTACGAGAAAGTCCTTATCAGTCCAACGTATTGGATTCGAATGTGATGTAAGCAAGACGGACTGGTTCTTTTATACTGAAAACCCCTTAATTACTATTCAATTAATCACACCTACACCAATCGCAGCTATATGTTCTACCTACACTCCCTACAGCCAGGTTATGTATGTAATGGAACGACCAAGTCGAGGCTGGGATGACGACAATGGTAAGTTCTCTCGTCGTATCTGTGGAATCACTTCCTCTGGAATGTTCCACTAAAGATAACGCATACATATGTTATTATTATTAGTATGTTATTAGTACAGACAGACTGTACATCCGAAAAATAATATATATCATATAATAATATATAACACAATATGATTAACTTGGTAAACAGGTAACCCTTTCTTTAACCGATACCCTTGTGCTGTGAGGATATTCCAGTGTTTGTGGCAGTGGCCGCTTACTAAATTTTGTGAAATATTTCTTCGGATTTTCTTTATTGCTCAGATAGGTAGACGAGCAAAAAGGCTTACGTTAAAAGGCTGTAAAGTGATCCGCCAACTCCAAAGACATAGCATGTATACATAATTTGCTTGGTCCAAGGGGAATTATTTCATTAATTAAAAACCAACTAAGGCTAAAAACAAAAAAAATACCTAATATTAATTGAAAACATGAAATTTATAATTATATAATATAGGAAATGAATTCGTAAATTAATTTGGTATTCATTTTAATCATAGTAAATTCCAATGTGTATAAAATAATAAGGAGAAAAATAAATCAGGTCAGGCATATATGTAATTGTCATTTGAAAACTATGAAACGTTTGAATATATTGATCCCGTCAACTTAATTTCCTGAACTTCTCAGCCGATCACTGGCTAAGCCTACGTAGCGTCACATCGATTACGTGCTCACATACTTGACTGTTTACTAATTAACCAAGCTTCCATATAAAATGAGAGACTTTCGCACGCTCGCAATATTCACATCCTGCCATCACAACGAGTAGCACGTAAGGAATCATCATGAAACTGGTCATACTCCTTGTTGTCGTTTCTGCCATGCTCGTACTAGGAGGAGCACAAACAGCCAGCCAATTTTATTAGTGTAGATTACACACTGTGAAATCAATTAGACCAGCGGATGTAAGCCTAAATATTGATAATGATGCAGCTCGTTTTGATCCCGAGTAGCGTCACGCTTCGCATATAAATTCTCAACTTGGTTACTGTCCTGTTTACTGTGAATGTTCTATTCCAGCACAAAAATTCGATTTG
This sequence comes from Bombyx mori, assembly GCF_030269925.1. Classification (NCBI taxonomy): domain Eukaryota; kingdom Metazoa; phylum Arthropoda; class Insecta; order Lepidoptera; family Bombycidae; genus Bombyx; species Bombyx mori. Next base: position 6,532,857 of record NC_085117.1, on the reverse strand, counting down.
TGTACATTTTATGAACTGGTAAAACGTTAATTTCGGAGCTTTGCTGGAGAATACCAGTTTTAAGACCAGAGTTTGGCGAGCCTTAAGCTTGTGGAACCTCGCAACAACCGAGACCGTCTTAACCTAAGGCTTCAAAGAATGATTTCAAAGTTGTAACCCGGTCACCCTTGAAACACGCAGTTTCTCTATGGTAAAATTTTCCACTACCAATCTTTTGAAATGTTTCAAGCTATCAAAGCAATTGGACCACGCAATACTTTCACAAATAAACCATAAAACATGATGATTACTACAGCTCTGATGAAGTCATAAACGCTCGCTTCCAGCCCCGCGTGTGTCGAGCATTATGAACTGGTTCTAAGTTCATCACTGATACTGGATGATGCCTACTTTGACTACTTACTAATTATGACGACTAATATCTATAAAGTTTGCTAGGCGTTCAAAATTAAAAGTCGCGTCAAGTAAATGTACAACATTTAATTCAGTTCATTGGTTAATTATTGGAACCTACGCAATGTCATATAAATCACATGTATATGTGTTATTATATAAATATTCATTATCTAATTGTCCATATATAGAGTAAGGGTTGCTTAGCTTTCTTCACATTCACATTTCATCTGTGGCATCAGCGAGACGTCCTCCGAAACACACTTTATTCGCAAAACATGAAATTACTACTTGCTATTGCATTAATGTTGACAACAGTAATGTGGGCGTCAACACAACAGCCTCAAGCAGTGCACACGTACTGCGGGCGTCACTTGGCCCGCACTCTGGCCGACCTGTGCTGGGAAGCGGGCGTGGACAAGCGCAGCGATGCTCAGTTCGCGAGCTACGGCTCCGCGTGGCTGATGCCGTACTCGGAAGGGCGCGACCAACGAGGCATCGTGGATGAGTGCTGTCTCAGACCCTGCAGCGTGGACGTGCTTCTGTCGTATTGTTAGACCACTCTTTTACCAAACTAATTCATTCTCAATACATTTGGAAATAAATAGCTGTAAATAACAAAATTTGTTCTTCTCTTCCTGAACCATAACTAGAAGTGTTGACTGGTACATACACATACGGTTTTTAGCCTTTACGTCGTTGTTTTTGATCGGCAAAAGCAAAATTAAAAGGTTTTGACTTGCTCTCGAGCCCCGTGAAAATGTTGACCTTTGTGGCGTGGCATGACAGACTCTCACGCCTGGGTTTAATGGGAATATTAAGTGGTTATCAAAGTCATAACACTCACAGTTACCTGGGAAGATAGAACCCAAGAATAGTTGCATTACTGTGTAGTTCTTAACCAAACCATGACTTAGAACCGGAAAATCAACACAAAGAAAAATCTCATGTAAGAGAGCAAATTTATGACCTTGTGTATACCGCTCTTTAGGCTTTTAATTTTGTTCAGATAACATTCATAAATGCTCACGGCTAACAGCCTATTAACAATGTATTGGTCGTGCTGAAGGAATGCTCGCCTAAGTGTGTACAACTTGAGCGTCTCCCTGCAAAAGTTAATGAAACTAAATTCATTTCATGTAGGGTATCTTTAATTAAACACGCCTAACTATATAGTGTTTATCTTAATGTCTCAATCAATTCTATAAAGGTCATTTACACGTTTTATCTTCTCTCCTCTTTTAGTCTCTGTCATCTGTTATTCTTCCTTTTCTCTTTCAACTTCCTCCAAGAGTTTGGTCTTTTTAGCTATAGGGGTCTTTTGAGTCGGCACAATGGTATGATTTCGTATTCTCAGATATAATATCTTCAAACTGTCATATTCTTGTCTTACTGATAAATTTTGTTGTGACTATGGATCTCTATTGCCTATTAAATTTAACTCGAAATAAAATAAGAGAATATGATTACTGTACAATTCAGAGTATTTATTGGACATTAACAATATTTTCAGGTATACTATTGTATCGTGACTGGCAGAATAAATTTAAGTGCAGCAAGTGTAAGCCAACCTCCTGTCTTTCTCGCCGGAATTTCTCATTAGGTCGCAATTCCGAGCTGATCTCTGTGGGACCTCATCTCTAAAGGAACTGGTGCACCTGATAGCAAGCCTTTCTTTCCTGAATTTCATTCATCCATCCTACTCAATTCTCAAAGTCTCTAAAATAGCTGCCGATGAAAAAAGCCAACAGCCTATTGATATTTCTTAAACTAGCAAATCTACAGGTTGCAAATTGTAGGCCCACACCAAGTACAGTTTATCTAAAAACAGAGTGAGTACTAAAAGCGTCTGCCGAGTAGTAAGGCTATAACAACATTTCAGACACTAAGAATATCGTTAACCTGCAAGCAGTTTGGTTGAATTTGACCTAAAAGAGTTTTGAAGTGAGTCAAGGACCGACTCATCAATAGGTGTCTCAATAATGCACTACTTATATAAATTTCGTAAGTCTTTCTTTTTGTGCAAGCGGTGTAACGCCATCTAGCGTTTGAACGTGGCGCAGTGTGGAGAAAACGATTTTAAGCCTCACATACTCGACACTGCACGTCGTGACTGTGCGATTTTGTATGTCGTCAGACGACAAATGTTGCACATCACTGGCATGCAGAATCTTCGAGAAACGACACATTAATAATATAAAAGGACAAGTTCACTTTGTCCAAGTCTCTTTCGTATAACATCTCTTGAGCTGCGAGGTGATTGTAATCTTTGATTTACCAAAGTCTGTTTCATTAATCCTTGGTGTAGAGAAGAAAGTGTCATCTAATTTGTCAATTATTCAAAGAAAGAGTGGACAGAGTTCACTGGTGTGCTGGGTGCGACTAGGCCCCGTGTCTCTCGACCCATAGACCACCTTTTGGGGAGTGACGTGACTGGGCCTCATGTAACATCGAAAACGACGAAAGGACTGTCGTTATGAAGTGACGGGAATGGGGAAGTATGCTGTGACAGTGCGCAAACTTAGCGGAATTGTCAGTCAAGAAAGTGTCATCTAATTTGTCAACTATTAAAAGAAAGAGTGGACAAAAAGTTAGAAAAGACTGAGGCGGATAAGAACAGAGAATCCCGTTTCAGTCGACATATCGGTCGGTCTATCGACATCAATACTACAAAAAATGGGAGTGAAAAGACTCTTAAATATCAGTTCTTTGTTCTCAACAACTGAATACTCTGTTTAATTATCATCCTAGTCTTACACTCTTGACAGAGTGGTCGTGGTCATGCATCAGTCGAATCCTGCGACACCGATGCTCTCGCGATGCGACGCCATTAATGACGCTGTTTAATTATAGATCGCCTCAAATAAAATCTCAAAGGGACTAAAAAATTTATAAGCTAGAGTCAACTAAAACGTAGGTAAATACCCATCTTTAAATGAGTAGAAAAAGGTTCAAGTTTTAAAATTCTAACAATGTAAAATGTTCATCTCAAAACTTTCTCTATATTAAAACGACTGAAATACTTCTTTACTGCCAGTTTATTAATTAAATCTTAATAATAATAATAAAATTCGAGACACAATTGAACCTAACCACAATAAGATAAGAGAACGTCAAGTGTGCAAGGCTGGAAACAGCATTCGTCCACTACGCCGCGTTTCCCGCGAGATCCCAAGTATTGTCTCGTCCAGAAGTAGGGCGCGTACTGCGCACCGCTGCGTTTCTCCACCCCGAAGCACAAGTCGGCGAGTGTATTCGCCAAATGTGCGCCGCAGTACGTGCGCGCTACCTCCTGCTCCTCGCTTGAATATGTCAAACTGATCACGACTACTAACATGAACATTATTGTAGTCTTCATCGTGGTGCTCTGTAATCGTTTTACGAGAAAGTCCTTATCAGTCCAACGTATTGGATTCGAATGTGATGTAAGCAAGACGGACTGGTTCTTTTATACTGAAAACCCCTTAATTACTATTCAATTAATCACACCTACACCAATCGCAGCTATATGTTCTACCTACACTCCCTACAGCCAGGTTATGTATGTAATGGAACGACCAAGTCGAGGCTGGGATGACGACAATGGTAAGTTCTCTCGTCGTATCTGTGGAATCACTTCCTCTGGAATGTTCCACTAAAGATAACGCATACATATGTTATTATTATTAGTATGTTATTAGTACAGACAGACTGTACATCCGAAAAATAATATATATCATATAATAATATATAACACATGATTAACTTGGTAAACTGGTAACCCTTTCTTTAACCGATACCCTTATGCTGTGAGGATATTCCAATGTTTGTGGCAGTGGCCGCTTACTAAATTTTGTGAAATATTTCTTCGGATTTTCTTTATTGCTCAGATAAGTAGACAAGCAAAAGGGCTTATCTTCTAGGGCTGTAAAGAAGCAAAAGGGCTTATCTTCTAGGGCTGTAAAGTGGTCAGCCAACTCCGTAGACATAACATGTTTGTATAATTTGGTTGGTCTAAGGGGAATTATTTCACTGATAATTAAAAACCAACTAAGCCTAACAACTAAGAAAAAATATCGTAATATTAATTTAAATCATGAAATTTATAAGTATATATATGAAATGAGTTCATAAATTAATTTGGCATTCATTTTAATCATAGTAAAGTGCAATGTGTATAAAATAATAAGGAGAAAAATAAATCAGGTCACGCATATATGTAATTGTCATTTGAAAGCTATGAAACGTTTGAATATATCGAACCCGTCAGTTTAATTTCCTGAACTTCTCAGCCGATCACTGGCTAAGCCTACGTAGCGTCACATCGATTACGTGCTCACATACTTGACTGTACACTAATTAACCAAGCTTCCATATAAAATGAGAGACTTTCGCACGCTCGCAATATTCACGTCCTGCCATCACAACGAGTAGCACGTGAGGAATCATCATGAAACTGGTCATGCTCCTTGTTGTCGTTTCTGCCATGCTCGTACTAGGAGGAGCACAAACAGCCAGCCAATTTTATTAGTGTAGATTACACACTGTGAAATCAATTAGACCAGCGGATGTAAGCCTAAATATTGATAATGATGCAGCTCGTTTTGATCCCGAGTAGCGTCACGTTTCGCATATAAACTGGTAAAACGATAATTCCGGAGCTTTGCTGGAGAATACCAGTTTTAAGACCAGAGTTTGGCGAGCCTTAAGCTTGTGGAACCTCGCAACAAACGAGACCGTCTTAACCTAAGGCTTCAAAGAATGATTTCAACGTTGTAACCCGGTCACCACTTGAAACACGCAGTTTTTCTATGGTAAAATTTTCCACTACCAATCTTTTGAAATGTTTCAAGCTATCAAAGCAATTGGACCACGCCATACTTTCACAAATAAACCATAAAACATGATTACTACAGCTCTGATGAAGTCATAAACGCTCGCTTCCAGCCCCGCGTGTGTCGAGCATTATGAACTGGTTCTAAGTTCATCACTGATACTGGATGATGCCTACTTTGACTACTTACTAATTATGACGACTAATATTTATAAAGTTTGCTAGGCGTTCAAAATTAAAAGTCGCGTCAAGTAAATGTACAACATTTAATTCAGTTCATTGGTTAATTATTGGAACCTACGCAATGTCATATAAATCACATGTATATGTGTTATTATATAAATATTCATTATCTAATTGTCCATATATAGAGTAAGGGTTGCTTAGCTTTCTTCACATTCACATTTCATCTGTGGCATCAGCGAGACGTCCTCCGAAACACACTTTATTCGCAAAACATGAAATTACTACTTGCTATTGCATTAATGTTGACAACAGTAATGTGGGCGTCAACACAACAGCCTCAAGCAGTGCACACGTACTGCGGGCGTCACTTGGCCCGCACTCTGGCCGACCTGTGCTGGGAAGCGGGCGTGGACAAGCGCAGCAATGCTCAGTACGCGAGCTACGGCTCCGCGTGGCTGATGCCGTACTCGGAAGGACGCGGCCAACGAGGCATCGTGGATGAGTGCTGTCTCAGACCCTGAAGCGTGGACGTGCTTCTGTCGTACTGTTAGACCACTCCTTTACCAAACGAATTCGTTATCAATACATTTGGAAATAAATAGCTGTAAATAACAAAAGTTGTTCTTCTCTTCCTGAACCATAACTAGAAGTGTTGACTGGCGATACACATACGGTTTTTAGCCTTTACGTCGTTATTTTTGATCGGCATAAGCAAAATTAAAAGGTTTTGTCTTGCTCTCGAGCCCCGTGAAAATGTTGACCTTTGTGGCGTGGCATGACAGACTCTCACGCCTAGGTTTAATGGGAATATTAAGTGGTTATCAAAGTCATAACACTCACAGTTACCTGGGAAGATAGAACCCAAGAGTAGTTGTATTACTGTGTAGTTCTTAACCAAACCATGACTTAGAACCGGCAAATCAACACAAAGAAAAATCTCATGTAAGAGAGCAAATTTATGACCTTGTGTATACCGCTCTTTAGGCTTTTAATTTTGTTCAGATAACATTCATAAATGCTCACGGCCAACAACCTATTAACAATATATTGGTCATGCTGAAGGAATGCTCGCCTAAGTGTGTACAACTTGAGCGTCTCCCTGCAAAAGTTAATGAAACTAAATTCATTTCATGTAGGGTATCTTTAATTAAACACGCTTAACTATATAGTGTTTATCTTAATGTCTCAATCAATTCTATAAAGGCCACTTACACGTTTTATCTTCTCTCCTCTTTTAGTCTCTATCATCTGTTATTCTTTCTTTTCTCTTTCAACTTCCTCCAAGAGGTTGGTCTTTTTAGCTATAGGGGTATTTTGAGTCGGCACAATGGTATGATTTCATATTCTCAGATATAATATCTTCAAACTGTCATATTTTTGTCTTACTGATAAATTTTGTTGTAACTATGGATCTCTATTGCATATTAAATTTAACTCGAAATAAAATAAGAGAATATTATTACTGTACAATTCAGAGTATTTATTGGACATTAACAATATTTTCAGGTATACTATTGTATCGTGACTGGCAGAACAAATTTAAGTGAAGCAAGTGTAAGCCAGCCTCCTGTCTTTCTCGCCGGAATTTCTCATTAGGTCGCAATTCCGAGCTGATCTCTGTGGGACCTCATCTCTAAAGGAATTGGGGCACCTGATAGCAAGCCTTTCCTTCCTGAATTTCATTCATCCATGCTACTCAATTCTCAAAGTCTCTAAAATAGCTGCCGATGAAAAAAGCCAACAGCCTATTGATATTTCTTAAACTAGCGAATCTACAGGTTGCAAATTGTAGGCCCACTCCAAGTACAGTTTATCTAAAATCAGAGTAGTACTAAAAGCGTCTGCCGAGTAGTAAGGCTATAACAACATTTCAGACACTAAGAATATCGCTAACCTGCAAGCAGTTTGGTTGAATTAGACCTAAAAGAGTTTTGAAGTGAGTCAAGGACCGACTCAACAATAGGTGTCTCAATAATGCACTACTTATATAAATTTCGTAAGTCTTTTTTTTTTGTGCAAGTGGACACTTTTAAAATTGTCTATTGTCACCTGTGACGGTCCTGATGATGAGAAATATAACGTCACAAAAAAGACGAAAGGACTGTCATTGTAAAGTGACGGAAATGGGGAAGTATGCTGAGACAGTGTGCAAACTTAGCGGAATTGTTAGTCAAGAAAGTGTCATCTAATTTGTCAATTATTCAAAGAAAGAGTGGACAAAAAGTTAGAAAAGACTGAGTCGGATAAGAACAGAGAATCCCGTTTCAGTCGACATATCGGTCGGTCTATCGACATCAATACTACAAAAATTGGGAGTGAAAAGACTCTAAACATCAGTTCATTGTTCTCAACAACTGAATACTCTGTTTAATTATCATCCTAGGCGTACACTCTTGACAGAGTGGTCGTGGTCAGGCATCAGTCGAATCCTGTGATACCGATGCTCTCGCGATGCGACGCCATTAATGGCGCTGTTTAATTATATATCGCCTCAAATCAAATCTCAAAGGGACTAAAAAATTTATAAGCTAGAGTCAACTAAAACGCAGCTAAATACCCATCTTTAAATGAGTAGAAAAAGGTCCAAGTTTTAAAATTCTAACAATGTAAAATGTTCATCTCAAAACTTTCTCTATATTAAAATGACTGAAATACTTCTTTACTGCCAGTTTATTAATTAAATCTTAATAATAATCAATAAAATTCGAGATACAATTGAACCTAACCACAATAAGATAAGAGAACGTCAAGTGTGCAAGGCCGGAAACAGCATTCGTCCACTACGCCGCGTTTCCCGCGAGATCCCAAGTATTGTCTCGTCCAGAAGTAGGGCGCGTACTGCGCAACGCCGCGTTTCTCCACCCCGAAGCACAAGTCGGCGAGTGTATCCGCCAAGTCTCGGCCGCAGTACGTGCGCGCTACCTCCTGCGCCTCGCTTGAACACATCAAACTGATCACGACTACTAACATGAACATTACTGAAGTCTTCATCATGGTGCTTTGTAATCGTTTTAGGAGAAGGTCCTTATCAGCTCAACGTATTGGATTTGAATGTGATGTTAGCAAGATGAACTGGTGGTTTTATACTAAAAACTCCTTAATTACTATTCAATTAATCCCACTTTACAAAGTCGCGTGGGTTCATTACGTGAAAAGCACATTAGACCAGAGATCTAGAAAATTTCATTTATACCCGGGTCAAACGTTTTAAAGCCTGAATGAAACCTACACACTGTGAAATAAATTAGACCGGCGGATGTAAACCTAATTATTCATAATGATGCAGTTGGTATTGATCCTCGAGTAGCGTCACGTTTCGCATATAAAGTCTCTGAACTTGGTTACTGTCCTGTTTACTGTGAATGTTCTATTCCAGCACAAGAATTCGGTACGTGTACATTTGATGAACTGGTAAAACGATAATTTCGGAGCTTTACTGGAGAATACCAGTCTGCAGACCAGAGTTTAGCGAACCTTAGGCTTGTCGGACCTCGCATCAAACGAGACAGTCTTAATCTAAGACTTCTTAGAATGATTTCAACATTGTAACCCGGTCATTACTTGACACGCGCAGTTCCTCTATGGTAGAATTTGCCACTACGAATCTTTTGAAATGATTCCAGCTATTAAAGCACTCATACCACGCCATACTTTCATAAATAATCCACAAAGCATGATGATGACTACAGCTCTGATAAAGTCATAAACGCTCTCTTCCAGCCACGCGTGTATCGAGCGTTATGAACTGGTTCTAAGTTCACCACTGATACCGGATGATGCTTACTTTGTCTCCTAGTTACTACCTACTACATAATGAAGATGACAAATATTTATAAATTTTGCTAGGCGTTCAAAGTTAAAAGTTGCGTCAAGTAAATGTACAACATTTAATTCAGTTCATTGGTTAATTATTGGAACCTAGGCAATGTCATATAAATCACATGCCCATGTGTTATTATATAAATATTCATTAACTAATCGTCCATATATAAAGGAAGGGTTGCTTAGCTTTCTTCACATTCACGTTTCATCTGTGGCATCAGCGAGACGTCCTCCGAAACACACTTTAGTCGCCAAACATGAAGATACTCCTTGCTATTGCATTAATGTTGTCAACAGTAATGTGGGTGTCAACACAACAGCCACAAGCAGTGCACACGTACTGTGGGCGTCACTTGGCTCGCACTCTGGCCGACCTGTGCTGGGAAGCGGGCGTGGACAAGCGCAGCGGTGCTCAGTTCGCGAGCTACGGCTCCGCGTGGCTGATGCCGTACTCGGAAGGACGCGGCAAACGAGGCATCGTGGATGAGTGCTGTCTCAGACCCTGCAGCGTGGACGTGCTTCTGTCGTACTGTTAGACCATTCCTTTACCGAACTGGTTCGTTCTCAATACATTTGGAAATAAAAAACCGTAAATAATAATAAAAAGTTCTTCTTTTCCTGAACCACAATTGAAAGTGTTGACTGGAGATTTAGATACAGTTTTTTAGACATCATTTAGATGATTTTGATTGGCAAGCAAGCTTCCAAGCCTCAGACTATCGTTTTTCTTCATTAGCGCGAAAATCACAGAAGCTTACCAACCGCCTGATATTAACTGGATGTTAGAGCCCCATGTGATGAGTGATGTTGAGACGTGTCTCACACCAAAAGTTCAAGTAACTTTTTATGGTCATATGTCATTATTAAATATCCATCACATTTATGACCTTTACACTTTTCTTTTCAATTTCAAAGACACAAAAAAAGCCACTTATTATTGAAAATTACTAGAAAGTAGTTTATTAAAGTTGTCAAACATATCAGACATGTTATATACCTAGATAAGGATCCGTAATTCATTACGTTACTATTTGTAGGAAAACGTTGGCAACCACAAGAGTTACTCAATTGACATATTAAAAATTGAGTCTAAGAAATTATAATGAAATAAAATTATACACACAATACTATCATGGACGTCGAAGGGATATAAATTTTCTTCAGGAATTGCATGACTGTTGTGGCCACTTATGTAATAACTACCCCGCTGGGCCAGAACCAGCCTGCCGGGTCGGAACGCGATACACCGCCGACCGGGTTGCTCTTCCACAGTATGTTCGGCGACGACAGCGACGACGAAAATGCAGACCGCATCGCAGTCCGCCGTTGCCGACGCACCGTCCCGTCCTCCTGGTGCCAGCGCGCTAGAGTGACGGTAGCGTGCGGCGCAACTTCAACCCCCTTAGGTCGCCCCTTGACCATAACCGGGAGGAGACTGCCTCCTCATAGGGGCCGGAGCTGGACAAACGCCCTCCTCCGGCCCCCGGCTCGTGCTTTTGTACCCCTAACTCAAGTCAACTACCCCCTAGACTCAAGTTTCTAATTTGGTTAAATTATAAAAAGCCTAAATTCGGTCCTATACATGAAGATATGTGTAAAAGTAGATCGATATTTAAAGCGCGCCTAAGAAGGTGCCAAAATAACGAGGAACAGGTGAAGTTGGATCGATTCAGTTGCTGAAGTTGGATCACATAACTCAAAGAAATATTTTAAAAACTTTTGGAAGGTCACAAATACATTAAACATTGGCCTGATTGGGCATGAAATATTCTGAGCTGGATAAATTTCTACTGCTCCATCACAACCAGTTTTGTTTTAGACCAGGTCTTTCCACATAAAGTGCAATTTTGTGCCCAAAACGGACTGTGTACTACACTGATAGAAAGACTCATCGCATCCTTGACCTATCGATAACTTTTGATCTGCTACGATACATTATGGCAAAAACTGGAGGATACCAAAGTGCCACCAGAAGTAAATAGCATTTTTTAATTTTAGTACAGCAACCAGGTCAGCGTTGTGAGATGGGCAGAAACGCTGTCCGAACCGTACAGGTTGGAGTGCAGGGTGAAACAGGGGGGACTGACTTCCCGTAAACTTTTTAATCTGTACGTCAATGCTCTGATTGACGAGCTTAGCAGCACACATGTCGGCTGTCATGTTGAAGGTATCAATATCAATAATATCAGTTATGAAATGGTGACGACATGGTGATGCTGAGTGCGTCTGCCTGTGAGCTGGCGAGGCTCCTACATACATATACGTGAGAGGTATGTTAACCTAGTGTATAACATTAAAAAAAGTCAATGCATGGTCTTTGAGGCCGGAGCCAAGTGCCTTATGAGAATACCACCTTTATTCGTAGATACCACCAGACTCTCTGAACAGAGAAACACTTAATCTGAACAGAATTTATATATTAGGTATGTTAGCGTGGCTTGCGTTAGATATATGAATTATAGATTACAAAATAATGCAAAAACGCTGTAGTAATTAGATCTTATCTTAGAATCACATTCAATCAAAATAAAATTGAATTGTTCGAGATGATACCAGCATCTCGTTTTTACCATCGCACCGCCCGCCACCGGAGTAGAGTTCATCCATACTACCTGGAGCCACTGCGGTCATCCACAGTGCGTTTCCAGAGATCTTTTTTGCCACGTACCATCCGGCTATGGAATGAGCTCCCCTCCACGGTGTTTCCCGAGCGCTATGACATGTCCTTCTTCAAACGAGGCTTATGGAGAGTATTAAGCGGTAGGCAGCGGCTTGGCTCTGCCCCTGGCATTGCTGAAGTCCATGGGCGACGGTAACCACTCACCATCAGGTGGGCCGTATGCCCGTCTGCCTACAAAGGCAATAAAAATAAATAAAAAAATAAAAAAATAAAAACTATTTTACAAAGTTTGCTTGTTAAACAATTAATGCGCACTCAAAAGAGAGAAATATATGCAAGAGACGATATCAAACAATATTAATCTATAATTGGAATATTATAAATTATTAGTAATTTGATCAAATTTCAAGCGAAAAGTAGCATAGTGCCACATTAAATTACTTTGTAATTTTTTTTAAATTCTACCTACCTACCTTCAACCTATCGACATTAACACATGAAATGACCCGTTGTGGTCATACGCCTCGTGTTAGCATTCCCCCGCAAAATTGTCAGTGACTATACCAAGTCAATAACACTGGGCCTGATATGGTACAAATAATAAATACTTCATCTATGTGCAAACTAGATCTAACAAACACGATACATTTTTTTAAGGCCTATCTCAATAAGTTACGACATATTTATATAGAAATACTCGATTGTCCTTTGAAACACGTCATATATTACCAATATTAACAGTGCCCGCTCTTTAAAACTTACTGTAACCTATCTAACAGAGCTGCAGTGTGAAAAGTGGTTTTAATTATGTGGCAAAACCCGAGGGAAATTGTTATGCTATATTACGATGCTACGGCGAGGTAGTAACGTCTGACCATAAACTAGGGCTACGTGCCGTTAAGAAGCATTGAATTAAAACCAATTAACTGATGAAGTTAGCCAATGGTCAAACATTTTTGCCAATTTTATGTTTCCCTTGCAACTTCAAACTAAATTATCCGCTTGACAAAAGATTTGACAGCTAAGTTGACAAAAGACGCTCAGACGATAACTTTTAATTTAATAAAACAACTCAGAAATACTTGTTACTGGCAATTTATTACATAAATATATCTTATCTTAAGACGTTGGTCTTAAAAACAGTCAGTAGATAACTTTTGTTAAAGTAATACATTACACACCGCAGTACGATTTGAGAACCTCTAGTTTGCAAGGGCGGAAACAACATTCGTCCACTACGCCGGGTCCCTTGCGAGATCGCAAGTATGTCTCCTGCCAGTAAGGCGCGTACTGCGCACCGCCGCGTTTCTCCACTCCGAAGCACACGTAAGCGAGTATATTCGCCAAGTGTCGGCCGCAGTACGTGCGCGCTACCTCCTGCTCCTCGCTTGAATACGTCAAACTGATCACGACTACTAATATGAACATTACTGCAGTCTTCATCATGGTGCTTTGTAATCGTTTTACGAGAAAGTCCTTATCAGTCCAACGTATTGGATTCGAATGTGATGTAAGCTAGACGGACTGGTTCTTTTATACTGAAAACCCCTTAATTACTATTCAATTAATCACACCTACACCAATCGCAGCTATATGTTCTACCTACACACCCTACAGCCAGGTTATATAAATATTTTATTGCTTAGATGGGTGGACGAGCTCACAGCCCACCTGATATTAAGTGGTTACTGGAGCCCATAGACATCTAGAACGTAAATGCGCCACCCACCTTGAGATATAAGTTCTAAGGTATAGTTACAACGGCTGCCCCACCCTTCAAACCGAAACGCATTACTGCTTCACGGCAGAAATAGGCGGGGCGGTGGTACCTACCCGTGCGGACTCACAAGAGGTCCTACCACCAGTAATTACCCAAATTATAATTTTGCGGGTTTGATTTTTATTACACTATGTTATTCCTTCACCGTGGAAGTCAATCGTGAACAATTGTTAAGTACGTATTTCATTAGAAAAATTGGTACCCGCCTGCGGGATTCGAACATCGGTGCATCGCTAGATCCGAATGCACCGGACGTCTTATCCTTTAGGCCACGACGACTTCAATATATGTAATGGAACGACCAAGTCGAGGCTGGGATGACGACAATGGTAAGTTCTCTCGTCGTATCTGTGGAATCACTTCCTCTGGAATGTTCCACTAAAGATAACGCATACATATGTTATTATTATTAGTATGTTATTAGTACAGACAGACTGTACATCCGAAAAATAATATATATCATATAATAATAAATAACACAATATGATTAACTTGGTAAACAGGTAACCCTTTCTTTAACCGATACCCTTGTGCTGTGAGGATATTCCAATGTTTGTGGCAGTGGCCGCTTACTAAATTTTGTGAAATATTTCTTCAGGATTTTCTTTATTGCTCAGATAGGTAGACGAGCAAAAAGGCTTACGTTAAAAGGCTGTAAAGTGATCCGCCAACTCCAAAGACATAGCATGTATACATAATTTGCTTGGTCCAAGGGGAATTATTTCATTAATTAAAAACCAACTAAGGCTAAAAACAAAAAAAATACCTAATATTAATTGAAAACATGAAATTTATAATTATATAATATAGGAAATGAATTCGTAAATTAATTTGGTATTCATTTTAATCATAGTAAAGTCCAATGTGTATAAAATAATAAGGAGAAAAATAAATCAGGTCGGGCATATATGTAATTGTCATTTGAAAACTATGAAACGTTTGAATATATTGATCCCGTCAACTTAATTTCCTGAACTTCTCAGCCGATCACTGGCTAAGCCTACGTAGCGTCACATCGATTACGTGCTCACATACTTGACTGTTTACTAATTAACCAAGCTTCCATATAAAATGAGAGACTTTCGCACGCTCGCAATATTCACATCCTGCCATCACAACGAGTAGCACGTAAGGAATCATCATGAAACTGGTCATACTCCTTGTTGTCGTTTCTGCCATGCTCGTACTAGGAGGAGCACAAACAGCCAGCCAATTTTATTAGTGTAGATTACACACTGTGAAATCAATTAGACCAGCGGATGTAAGCCTAAATATTGATAATGATGCAGCTCGTTTTGATCCCGAGTAGCGTCACGCTTCGCATATAAATTCTCAACTTGGTTACTGTCCTGTTTACTGTGAATGTTCTATTCCAGCACAAAAATTCGATTCGTGTACATTTTATGAACTGGTAAAACGTTAATTTCGGAGCTTTGCTGGAGAATACCAGTTTTAAGACCAGAGTTTGGCGAGCCTTAAGCTTGTGGAACCTCGCAACAACCGAGACCGTCTTAACAATGATTTCAAAGTTGTAACCCGGTCACCCTTGAAACACGCAGTTTCTCTATGGTAAAATTTTCCACTACCAATCTTTTAAAATGTTTCAAGCTATCAAAGCAATTGGACCACGCAATACTTTCACAAATAAACCATAAAACATGATTACTACAGCTCTGATGAAGTCATAAACGCTCGCTTCCAGCCCCGCGTGTGTCGAGCATTATGAACTGGTTCTAAGTTCATCACTGATACTGGATGATGCCTACTTTGACTACTTACTAATTATGACGACTAATATCTATAAAGTTTGCTAGGCGTTCAAAATTAAAAGTCGCGTCAAGTAAATGTACAACATTTAATTCAGTTCATTGGTTAATTATTAGAACCTACGCAATGTCAAAAAAATCACGTGACCATAATTTTGTTATAAATAAATATTCATGAACCACATTTCAATATATAAATGAAGGGTTGGTTAGCTTTCATCACATTCACATTTCATCAGTCGCATTAGCAAGACTTCCTTCGAAACACACTTCAGTCGCCAAACATGAAATTACTCCTTGCTATTGCATTAATGTTGACAACAGTAATGTGGGCGTCAACACAACAGCCTCAAACAGTGCACACGTACTGCGGGCATCACTTGGCCCGCACTCTGGCCGACCTGTGCTGGGAAGCGGGCGTGGACAAGCGCAGCGATGCTCAGTTCGCGAGCTACGGCTCCGCGTGGCTGATGCCGTACTCGGAAGGGCGCGACCAACGAGGCATCGTGGATGAGTGCTGTCTCAGACCCTGCAGCGTGGACGTGCTTCTGTCGTATTGTTAGACCACTCTTTTACCAAACTAATTCATTCTCAATACATTTGGAAATAAATAGCTGTAAATAACAAAATTTGTTCTTCTCTTCCTGAACCATAACTAGAAGTGTTGACTGGTACATACACATACGGTTTTTAGCCTTTACGTCGTTGTTTTTGATCGGAAAAAGCAAAATTAAAAGGTTTTGACTTGCTCTCGAGCCCCGTGAAAATGTTGACCTTTGTGGCGTGGCATGACAGACTCTCACGCCTGGGTTTAATGGGAATATTAAGTGGTTATCAAAGTCATAACACTCACAGTTACCTGGGAAGATAGAACCCAAGAATAGTTGCATTACTGTGTAGTTCTTGCAGGCGATGCTCGACTTCTGCGAGTCCACCATCTCGCAGAAGGAGGCGGCGGAACGGGAGAGGGAGAGCTCTTCTTCCCTCTCGGCGCCGTGCCGCCGCCGTCGAGCCGGGGTTCGGAGGAGGGCGTTTGTCCAGCTCCAGCCCCTATGAGGAGGCAGTCTCCTCCCGGTGATGGTCACGGGGCGACCTAAGGGGGTTGAGGCAGCGCCGCACGCTACCGTCACTCTAGCGCGCTGGCACCAGGAGGACGGGACGGCGCGTCGGCGGCTGCGGACTGCGATGCGGTTCGCATTTTCGTCGTCGCTGTCGTCGCCGAACATACTGTTGAAGAGCAACCCGGTCGGCGGTGTATCGCGTTCCGACCCGGCTGGCTGGTTCTGGCCCAGCGGGGTATCCCGGAACACCAGCGGCACCGCCCGGGCGGCCTGGTAGGGCCGCCGTACCGCGGAGACCGACGTCGTTGGTCGTCGACTATCGCCTCGACGACCCGTCGGTCGGGCGTCCTCGGGGTGGCGCCGCGTGTCTGGTTGTAGTGTTGACCGCGGGAACCCCCCTACTCTGAACGGGTTCTGACCCCGGACGGAGATCGGACGTCGGGTGTAAGAGTGCAGGGGAGTCGTTTAGTGGGTGGGCCCTAAAATCCTTGGGCCCGCGATCTGCTCTCAACACCTGCAGATCGTTGAGTCTCACATACCCCGCGCGCCCCATAGGCGCGGGGACCTCGTAGGAGGTTCGGCCCCCGGCCCGAAAAAAAAAAAAAAAAAAAAACTGTGTAGTTCTTAACCAAACCATGACTTAGAACCGGCAAATCAACACAAAGAAAAATCTCATGTAAGAGAGCAAATTTATGACCTTGTGTATACCGCTCTTTAGGCTTTTAATTTTGTTCAGATAACATTCATAAATGCTCACGGCTAACAGCCTATTAACAATATATTGGTCGTGCTGAAGGAATGCTCGCCTAAGTGTGTACAACTTGAGCGTCTCCCTGCAAAAGTTAATGAAACTAAATTCATTTCATGTAGGGTATCTTTAATTAAACACGCCTAACTATATAGTGTTTATCTTAATGTCTCAATCAATTCTATAAAGGTCATTTACACGTTTTATCTTCTCTCCTCTTTTAGTCTCTGTCATCTGTTATTCTTCCTTTTCTCTTTCAACTTCCTCCAAGAGTTTGTCTTTTTAGCTATAGGGGTCTTTTGAGTCGGCACAATGGTATGATTTCGTATTCTCAGATATAATATCTTCAAACTGTCATATTCTTGTCTTACTGATAAATTTTGTTGTGACTATGGATCTCTATTGCCTATTAAATTTAACTCGAAATAAAATAAGAGAATATGATTACTGTACAATTCAGAGTATTTATTGGACATTAACAATATTTTCAGGTATACTATTGTATCGTGACTGGCAGAATAAATTTAAGTGCAGCAAGTGTAAGCCAACCTCCTGTCTTTCTCGCCGGAATTTCTCATTAGGTCGCAATTCCGAGCTGATCTCTGTGGGACCTCATCTCTAAAGGAACTGGTGCACCTGATAGCAAGCCTTTCTTTCCTGAATTTCATTCATCCATCCTACTCAATTCTCAAAGTCTCTAAAATAGCTGCCGATGAAAAAAGCCAACAGCCTATTGATATTTCTTAAACTAGCAAATCTACAGGTTGCAAATTGTAGGCCCACACCAAGTACAGTTTATCTAAAAACAGAGTGGGTACTAAAAGCGTCTGCCGAGTAGTAAGGCTATAACAACATTTCAGACACTAAGAATATCGTTAACCTGCAAGCAGTTTGGTTGAATTTGACCTAAAAGAGTTTTGAAGTGAGTCAAGGACCGACTCATCAATAGGTGTCTCAATAATGCACTACTTATATAAATTTCGTAAGTCTTTCTTTTTGTGCAAGCGGTGTAACGCCGTCTAGCGTTTGAACGTGGCGCAGTGTGGAGAAAACGATTTTAAGCCTCACATACTCGACACTGCACGTCGTGACTGTGCGATTTTGTATGTCGTCAGACGACAAATGTTGCACATCACTGGCATGCAGAATCTTCGAGAAACGACACATTAATAATATAAAAGGACAAGTTCACTTTGTCCAAGTCTCTTTCGTATAACATCTCTTGAGCTGCGAGGTGATTGTAATCTTTGATTTACCAAAGTCTGTTTCATTAATCCTTGGTGTAGAGAAGAAAGTGTCATCTAATTTGTCAATTATTCAAAGAAAGAGTGGACAGAGTTCACTGGTGTGCTGGGTGCGACTAGGCCCCGTGTCTCTCGACCCATAGACCACCTTTTGGGGAGTGACGTGACTGGGCCTCATGTAACATCGAAAACGACGAAAGAACTGTCGTTATGAAGTGACGGGAATGGGGAAGTATGCTGTGACAGTGCGCAAACTTAGCGGAATTGTCAGTCAAGAAAGTGTCATCTAATTTGTCAACTATTAAAAGAAAGAGTGGACAAAAAGTTAGAAAAGACTGAGGCGGATAAGAACAGAGAATCCCGTTTCAGTCGACATATCGGTCGGTCTATCGACATCAATACTACAAAAAATGGGAGTGAAAAGACTCTAAAATATCAGTTCATTGTTCTCAACAACTGAATACTCTGTTTAATTATCATCCTAGTCGTACACTCTTGACAGACTGGTCGTGGTCAGGCATCAGTCGAATCCTGCGACACCGATGCTCTCGCGATGCGACGCCATTAATGACGCTGTTTAATTATAGATCGCCTCAAATAAAATCTCAAAGGGACTAAAAAATTTATAAGCTAGAGTCAACTAAAACGTAGGTAAATACCCATCTTTAAATGAGTAGAAAAAGGTTCAAGTTTTAAAATTCTAACAATGTAAAATGTTCATCTCAAAACTTTCTCTATATTAAAACGACTGAAATTCTTCTTTACTGCCAGTTTATTAATTAAATCTTAATAATAATAATAAAATTCGAGACACAATTGAACCTAACCACAATAAGATAAGAGAACGTCAAGTGTGCAAGGCCGGAAACAGCATTCGTCCACTACGCCGCGTTTCCCGCGAGATCCCAAGTATTGTCTCGTCCAGAAGTAGGGCGCGTACTGCGCACCGCTGCGTTTCTCCACCCCGAAGCACAAGTCGGCGAGTGTATTCGCCAAATGTGCGCCGCAGTACGTGCGCGCTACCTCCTGCTCCTCGCTTGAATATGTCAAACTGATCACGACTACTAACATGAACATTATTGTAGTCTTCATCATGGTGCTCTGTAATCGTTTTACGAGAAAGTCCTTATCAGTCCAACGTATTGGATTCGAATGTGATGTAAGCAAGACGGACTGGTTCTTTTATACTGAAAACCCCTTAATTACTATTCAATTAATCACACCTACACCAATCGCAGCTATATGTTCTACCTACACTCCCTACAGCCAGGTTATGTATGTAATGGAACGACCAAGTCGAGGCTGGGATGACGACAATGGTAAGTTCTCTCGTCGTATCTGTGGAATCACTTATTATTATATTTATCATTATTATTATTAGTATGTTATTAGTACAGACAGACTGTACATCCGAAAAATAATATATATCATATAATAATATATAACACATGATTAACTTGGTAAACTGGTAACCCTTTCTTTAACCGATACCCTTATGCTGTGAGGATATTCCAATGTTTGTGGCAGTGGCCGCTTACTAAATTTTGTGAAATATTTCTTCGGATTTTCTTTATTGCTCAGATAAGTAGACAAGCAAAAGGGCTTATCTTCTAGGGCTGTAAAGTGGTCAGCCAACTCCGTAGACATAACATGTTTGTATAATTTGGTTGGACTAAGGGGAATTATTTCACTGATAATTAAAAACCTTCTAAGCCTAACAACTAAGAAAAAATATCGTAATATTAATTTAAATCATGAAATTTATAAGTATATATATGAAATGAGTTCATAAATTAATTTGGCATTCATTTTAATCATAGTAAAGTGCAATGTGTATAAAATAATAAGGAGAAAAATAAATCAGGTCACGCATATATGTAATTGTCATTTGAAAGCTATGAAACGTTTGAATATATCGAACCCGTCAGTTTAATTTCCTGAACTTCTCAGCCGATCACTGGCTAAGCCTACGTAGCGTCACATCGATTACGTGCTCACATACTTGACTGTACACTAATTAACCAAGCTTCCATATAAAATGAGAGACTTTCGCACGCTCGCAATATTCACGTCCTGCCATCACAACGAGTAGCACGTGAGGAATCATCATGAAACTGGTCATTCTCCTTGTTGTCGTTTCTGCCATGCTCGTACTAGGAGGAGCACAAACAGCCAGCCAATTTTATTAGTGTAGATTACACACTGTGAAATCAATTAGACCAGCGGATGTAAGCCTAAATATTGATAATGATGCAGCTCGTTTTGATCCCGAGTAGCGTCACGTTTCGCATATAAACTGGTAAAACGATAATTCCGGAGCTTTGCTGGAGAATACCAGTTTTAAGACCAGAGTTTGGCGAGCCTTAAGCTTGTGGAACCTCGCAACAAACGAGACCGTCTTAACCTAAGGCTTCAAAGAATGATTTCAACGTTGTAACCCGGTCACCACTTGAAACACGCAGTTTCTCTATGGTAAAATTTTCCACTACCAATCTTTTGAAATGTTTCAAGCTATCAAAGCAATTGGACCACGCCATACTTTCACAAATAAATCATAAAACATGATTACTACAGCTCTGATGAAGTCATAAACGCTCGCTTCCAGCCACGCGTGCATCGAGCGTTATGAACTGGTTCTAAGTTCACCACTGATACCGGATGATGCTTACTTTGTCTCCTAGTTACTACCTACTACATAATGAAGATGACAAATATTTATAAATTTTGCTAGGCGTTCAAAGTTAAAAGTTGCGTCAAGTAAATGTACAACATTTAATTCAGTTCATTGGTTAATTATTGGAACCTAGGCAATGTCATATAAATCACATGCCCATGTGTTATTATATAAATATTCATTAACTAATCGTCCATATATAAAGGAAGGGTTGCTTAGCTTTCTTCACATTCACGTTTCATCTGTGGCATCAGCGAGACGTCCTCCGAAACACACTTTAGTCGCCAAACATGAAGATACTCCTTGCTATTGCATTAATGTTGTCAACAGTAATGTGGGTGTCAACACAACAGCCACAAAGAGTGCACACGTACTGCGGGCGTCACTTGGCTCGCACTCTGGCCGACCTGTGCTGGGAAGCGGGCGTGGACAAGCGCAGCGGTGCTCAGTTCGCGAGCTACGGCTCCGCGTGGCTGATGCCGTACTCGGAAGGACGCGGCAAACGAGGCATCGTGGATGAGTGCTGTCTCAGACCCTGCAGCGTGGACGTGCTTCTGTCGTACTGTTAGACCATTCCTTTACCGAACTGGTTCGTTCTCAATACATTTGGAAATAAAAAACCGTAAATAATAATAAAAAGTTCTTCTTTTCCTGAACCACAATTGAAAGTGTTGACTGGAGATTTAGATACAGTTTTTTAGACATCATTTAGATGATTTTGATTGGCAAGCAAGCTTCCGAGCCTCAGACTATCGTTTTTCTTCATTAGCGCGAAAATCACAGAAGCTTACCAACCGCCTGATATTAACTGGATGTTAGAGCCCCATGTGATGAGTGATGTTGAGACGTGTCTCACACCAAAAGTTCAAGTAACTTTTTATGGTCATATGTCATTATTAAATATCCATCACATTTATGACCTTTACACTTTTCTTTTCAATTGCAAAGACACAAAAAAAAGCCACTTATTATTGAAAATTACTAGAAAGTAGTTTATTAAAGGTGTCAAACATATCAGACATGTTATATGCCTAGATAAGGATCCGTAATTCATTACGTTACTATTTGTAGGAAAACGTTGGCAACCACAAGAGTTACTCAATTGACATATTAAAAATTGAGTCTAAGAAATTATAATGAAATAAAATTATACACACAATACTATCATGGACGTCTAAGGGATATAAATTTTCTTCAGGAATTGCATGACTGTTGTGGCCACTTATGTAATAACTACCCCGCTGGGCCAGAACCAGCCTGCCGGGTCGGAACGCGATACACCGCCGACCGGGTTGCTCTTCCACAGTATGTTCGGCGACGACAGCGACGACGAAAATGCAGACCGCATCGCAGTCCGCCGTTGCCGACGCACCGTCCCGTCCTCCTGGTGCCAGCGCGCTAGAGTGACGATAGCGTGCGGCGCAACTTCAACCCCCTTAGGTCGCCCCTTGACCATAACCGGGAGGAGACTGCCTCCTCATAGGGGCCGGAGCTGGACAAACGCCCTCCTCCGGCCCCCGGCTCGTGCTTTTGTACCCCTAACTCAAGTCAACTACCCCCTAGACTCAAGTTTCTAATTTGGTTAAATTATAACAAGCCTAAATTCGGTCCTATACATGAAGATATGTGTAAAAGTAGATCGATATTTAAAGCGCGCCTAAGAAGGTGCCAAAATAACGAGGAACAGGTGAAGTTGGATCGATTCAGTTGCTGAAGTTGGATCACATAACTCAAATAAATATTTTAAAAACTTTTGGAAGGTCACAAATACATTAAACATTGGCCTGATTGGGCATGAAATATTCTGAGCTGGATAAATTTCTACTGCTCCATCACAACCAGTTTTGTTTTAGACCAGGTCTTTCCACATAAAGTACAATTTTGTGCCCAAAACGGACTGTGTACTACACTGATAGAAAGACTCATCGCATCCTTGACCTATCGATAGCTTTTGATCTGCTACGATACATTATGGCAAAAACTGGAGGATATCAAAGTTCCACCAGAAGTAAATAGCATTTTTTAATTTTAGTACAGCAACCAGGTCAGCGTTGTGAGTTGGGCAGAAACGCTGTCCGAACCGTACAGGTTGGAGTGCAGAGTGAAGCAGGGGGGACTGACTTCCCGTAAGCTTTTTAATCTGTACGTCAATGCTCTGATTGACGAGCTGAGCAGCACACATGTCGGCTGTCATGTTGAAGGTATCAATATCAATAATATCAGTTATGAAACGGTGACGACATGGTGATGCTGAGTGCGTCTCCCTGTGAGCTGGCGAGGCTCCTACATACATATACGTGAGAGGTATGTTAACCTAGTGTATAACATTAAAAAAAGTCAATGCATGGTCTTTGAGGCCGGAGCCAAGTGCCTTATGAGAATACCACCTTTATTCGTAGATACCACCAGACTCTCTGAACAGAGAAACACTTAATCTGAACAGAATTTATATATTAGGTATGTTAGCGTGGCTTGCGTTAGATATATGAATTATAGATTACAAAATAATGCAAAAACGCTGTAGTAATTAGATCTTATCTTAGAATCACATTCAATCAAAATAAAATTGAATTGTTCGAGATGATACCAGCATCTCGTTTTTACCATCGCACCGCCCGCCACCGGAGTAGAGTTCATCCATACTACCTGGAGCCACTGTGGTCATCCACAGTGCGTTTCCAGAGATCTTTTTTGCCACGTACCATCCGGCTATGGAATGAGCTCCCCTCCACGGTGTTTCCCGAGCGCTATGACATGTCCTTCTTCAAACGAGGCTTATGGAGAGTATTAAGCGGTAGGCAGCGGCTTGGCTCTGCCCCTGGCATTGCTGAAGTCCATGGGCGACGGTAACCACTCACCATCAGGTGGGCCGTATGCCCGTCTGCCTACAAAGGCAATAAAAATAAATAAATAAATAAAAAAATAAAAACTATTTTACAAAGTTTGCTTGTTAAACAATTAATGCGCACTCAAAAGAGAGAAATATATGCAAGAGACGATATCAAACAATATTAATCTATAATTGGAATATTATAAATTATTAGTAATTTGATCAAATTTCAAGCGAAAAGTAGCATAGTGCCACATTAAATTACTTTGTCAATTTTTTTAAATTCTACCTACCTACCTTCAACCTATCGACATTAACACATGAAATGACCCGTTGTGGTCATACGCCTCGTGTTAGCATTCCCCCGCAAAATTGTCAGTGGCTATACCAAGTCAATAACACTGGGCCTGATATGGTACAAATAATAAATACTTCATCTATGTGCAAACTAGATCTAACAAACACGATACATTTTTTTAAGGCCTATCTCAATAAGTTACGACATATTTATATAGAAATACTCGATTGTCCTTTGAAACACGTCATATATTACCAATATTAACAGTGCCCGCTCTTTAAAACTTACTGTAACCTATCTAACAGAGCTGCAGTGTGAAAAGTGGTTTTAATTATGTGGCAAAACCCGAGGGAAATTGTTATGCTATGTTACGATCCTACGGCGAGGTAGTAACGTCTGACCATAAACTAGGGCTACGTCCCGTTAAGAAGCATTGAATTAAAACCAATTAACTGATGAAGTTAGCCAATGGTCAAACATTTTTGCCAATTTTATGTTTCCCTTGCAACTTCAAACTAAATTATCCGCTTGACAAAAGATTTGACAGCTAAGTTGACAAAAGACGCTCAGACGATAACTTTTAATTTAATAAAACAACTCAGAAATACTTCTTACTGGCAATTTATTACATAAATATATCTTATCTTAAGACGTTGATCTTAAAAACAGTCAGTAGATAACTTTTGTTAAAGTAATACATTACACACCGCAGTACGATTTGAGAACCTCTAGTTTGCAAGGGCGGAAACAACATTCGTCCACTACGCCGGGTCCCTTGCGAGATCGCAAGTATGTCTCCTGCCAGTAAGGCGCGTACTGCGCACCGCCGCGTTTCTCCACTCCGAAGCACACGTAAGCGAGTATATTCGCCAAGTGTCGGCCGCAGTACGTGCGCGCTACCTCCTGCTCCTCGCTTGAATACGTCAAACTGATCACGACTACTAATATGAACATTACTGCAGTCTTCATCATGGTGCTTTGTAATCGTTTTACGAGAAAGTCCTTATCAGTCCAACGTATTGGATTCGAATGTGATGTAAGCAAGACGGACTGGTTCTTTTATACTGAAAACCCCTTAATTACTATTCAATTAATCACACCTACACCAATCGCAGCTATATGTTCTACCTACACACCCTACAGCCAAGTTATATATATATTTTATTGCTTAGATGGGTGGACGAGCTCACAGCCCACCTGATATTAAGTGGTTACTGGAGCCCATAGACATCTACAACGTAAATGCGCCACCCACCTTGAGATATAAGTTCTAAGGTATAGTTACAACGGCTGCCCCACCCTTCAAACCGAAACGCATTACTGCTTCACGGCAGAAATAGGCGGGGCGGTGGTACCTACCCGTGCGGACTCACAAGAGGTCCTACCACCAGTAATTACCCAAATTATAAATTTGCGGGTTTGATTTTTATTACACGATGTTATTCCTTCACCGTGGAAGTCAATCGTGAACAATTGTTAAGTACGTATTTCATTAGAAAAATTGGTACCCGCCTGCGGGATTCGAACATCGGTGCATCGCTAGATCCGAATGCACCGGACGTCTTATCCTTTAGGCCACGACGACTTCAATATATGTAATGGAACGACCAAGTCGAGGCTGGGATGACGACAATGGTAAGTTCTCTCGTCGTATCTGTGGAATCACTTCCTCTGGAATGTTCCACTAAAGATAACGCATACATATGTTATTATTATTAGTATGTTATTAGTACAGACAGACTGTACATCCGAAAAATAATATATATCATATAATAATATATAACACAATATGATTAACTTGGTAAACAGGTAACCCTTTCTTTAACCGATACCCTTGTGCTGTGAGGATATTCCAGTGTTTGTGGCAGTGGCCGCTTACTAAATTTTGTGAAATATTTCTTCGGATTTTCTTTATTGCTCAGATAGGTAGACGAGCAAAAAGGCTTACATTAAAAGGCTGTAAAGTGATCCGCCAACTAAGGTCTAAGGGGAATTATTTCATTAATTAAAAACCAACTAAGGCTAAAAACTAAAAAAAAACGTAATATTAATTGAAAACATGAAATTTATAATTATCTATACTAATATTATAAAGAGGAAAGATTTGTTTGTTTGTTTGTTTCGAATAGGCTCCGAAACTACTGGACCGATTTGAAAAATTCTTTTTCCATTAGAAGCCAACATTGTCCCTGATGAACATAGGCTACTTTTTTTATTATTTTTTTTATTTTTGATTTTTGGTTTCATGTGTGTTTTAATGTTTCCGAAGCGAAGCGAGGGCGGGTCGCTAGTAATTATATAATATATGAAATGAATTCGTAAATTAATTTGGCATTCATTTTAATCATAGTAAAGTTCAATGTGTATAAAATAATAAGGAGAAAAATAAATCAGGTCACGCATATATGTAATTGTGACTTGAAAACTATGAAACGTTTGAATATATTGATCCCGTCAACTTAATTTCCTGAACTTCTCAGCCGATCACTGGCTAAGCCTACGTAACGTCACATCGATTACGTGCTCACATACTTGACTGTTTACTAATTAACCAAGCTTCCATATAAAATGAGAGACTTTCGCACGCTCGCAATATTCACATCCTGCCATCACAACGAGTAGCACGTAAGGAATCATCATGAAACTGGTCATGCTCCTTGTTGTCGTTTCTGCCATGCTCGTGTTAGGAGGAGCACAAACAGCCAGCCAATTTTATTGTGGAGACTTTTTGGCGCGTACAATGTCCAGCCTGTGTTGGTCGGACATGCAGAAACGAAGCGGATCCCAGTACGCGGGCTACGGCTGGCCGTGGCTGCCCCCCTTCTCCTCGTCTCGTGGGAAACGCGGTATTGTCGATGAGTGCTGCTACAGACCCTGCACAATAGACGTTCTGATGTCATACTGCGATAACTAGTGCGGAAAACTCGACAATTTGACAATTTTCGTAAACGCCTGATTTATATTAAATAAATTATGTACTAAAATAATATATGTTTTATTAATGGTACCTATTAAAATAAGTACTTTTAAATAAAAAATTAGTAATATACCGAGTTTCTACTGACTAGAGAGTTCGTAAGTTCAAGAGGAGTGAAGAAACTATATTGTATAGTAACTATGTAACTATACTTTAGACCTTAGAACTTATATTATCTCAAAGTGGGTGGCACATTTACGTCGTAGATGTCTATGGACTCCAGTAACCACTTAACACCAGGTGGGCTGTGAGCTCACCCACCCATCTAAGCAATAAAAAAAATCTATTCCGGAGCCGTGGATGCGATTTGGATCATTGAGCTAAAACATAATAGCAGGATAAGTAATGTATTATTTTAACTAAGGGATTTAATTTTTAATCTGTTTCAATTGAAATGAATTTTGAATTAAAACTAGTAGGGCTCTTGTTCTAACAGATGATGCCAAATATGGGTACAAACTAGAATAAATATGAGTGGGTACCATCTGGCGAATTGCTGTCAACATAACAGATTCACTCATTGTCGTATTAGGAATAGAAAGGCCACTATTACGTTGGTTAGCGTATAACAGAAGAAGACAGGCAAAACTAGAACGGCGTTAATGACAATTTCGAGTTATTGATACCAACACTCATCGGTGATAAGGTTGAGCAGATATAGTATATGCATTCGCGAAGCACTAGTGCTCGAGCTGATAGGTATCTTGCGGAGGCACTCTGGCTGCTGTTAGAAAATCTGTTCTGACTGAGCATTTAGTCCACCTATTATTCTTGCATCCTAATAAAATCGCTAATTTCTTTACTAAATTAAAGCACCCGTATGGATGATATTCCTTTAGCCACTACTGTCACATCCACGAAAGTATGTTTTTTTTTTTTTTTTATTGCCCTTGTAGGCAGACGAGAATACGGCCCACCTGATGGTGAGTGGTTACCGTTGCCCATGGACTTCAGCAATGCCAGGGGCATAACCAAGCCGCTGCCTACCGCAAATTGGGGGGTGCTTTGAAGAATTGTTTGAGATAGCCTTGTGATTTCGTTTTATTTGCCTAAATGCGATGGACATTGTCCGTCACTGGAGCAAAGTCGGTTCATGCTACCGCTGTGTTCAATCATAATTCGTTTCCATATATCTTTTTGCCACATACCACCTGGCCTTGGAGTTGACTAGAGGAAAGTTTTTTTTTTAAATTATAATGCTTATTAATTAGGTATTTCTTGAGAACTATGATAAGTACTTCTTCAAACAAAGTGCACGGCGAGTGCTCAGTGTTAGACAGCTTAGCTGTACCTCTGGTATTGCTACCACATTGATTACTCACCATCAGGCGGACCGTATGCTCATCCATCTACATTGGCAAGAAAAAGATAAATAATCATCCTTTTCGGTTCGAAGGGTAGAACCCCCGTAGTATCAAAGAAAAATCGTGCGTGTCAACTCCGACACGCAACTGTAGTATACACTGTAAGTGCAATAATTGCATCTCTTTTAATACGGAAAGGATATACTTATATACTTTTATCGTATTACTGCATATTGTTTCCATTTTTTTACACGCTTTTATTAGGTTCGTGCGTATGTCAGCACGTATATATCTAAAGGAAACTTTGAACATGATTTGACCCCCTTCAAAACGTCGAATTAACTCAAAATTTGGCATACTTATTAAGAACCAATGATAATTTAATATTTTAAACAGTTAGATCCGTTATCATTACTAGGATCTCCTTACTAGGAACACTCTAGGAAAATAAAAATACATATTAAGTTAAAGATTTATTGAAGTAGTTGTGAAAACTTTTGGTTATATTTAACTGTCGTCTAGCAGTAAGACAGAAGGACGTCCCGGGTGCAGGCTTGGAGACAACATTCGTCGATGATGCCTCGCTTTTTACGAGCATCAGCCGGGAGAAGTTCGGGCATGCCGGAGTCTTCATAAACCATATCACTATTACGTTTCTCGGCTGACATTTCATCTATGCCCCAGCAGAGCACTGCCATAGTCTGAGCTAGGTGTCGTCCACAATATCTACGAGAGCCTCCTAACTCTTGCGCTGACACCAAAATGCTGACGGAAATCACCAACAGGACGATAACAACCAACTTCATGGCTTTTTTAGTAAGTCCACTCGTTGTTTTATGAGATCAGAACTCTCTTGAAACTCGGAATCACATTGTAATGAATGTGATGTCGGCCATGCTTTTATATCAGATCCTCTGTTATGAATATTCAGCATACATTATTTGTTTAGGTAACTGTTTCGACAGTGTGTAGGTTTTGCACAAATTCTTGAAGATTTTATTTCAACCCCCTTTAATAAATATATCCAGATTTGACGTGGGCTGAGTAGAAGACACACCTGTGACGCAAAATACATCTTCCTACACATTATAAACAGGTGGACACAATTGAATAATAATTAATGGATTTTCAGTATAAAAGAATATTTTCCTTTCGTTTACATCACATCCAATACAATCGTTGGACTGAACAGAAGCTTTGTGTAAATCAAATCTATTACAATGAAGACTATTTTAATTTTCTTAGTCGTGATCAGTCTGATGTATTCAGGCGAGGCGCAGGAGGTAGCGCATACGTACTGCGGCCGACACTTGGCGGATACACTCGCCGACTTGTGCTTCGGGGTGGAGAAACGCAGCGGTGCGCAGTACGCGCCCTACTTCTGGACGAGACAATACTTGGGATCTCGCGGGAAACGCAGTGTAGTGGACGAATGCTGTTTCCGGCCTTGCACACTTGACGTTCTCTTATCTTACTGCGACTAAGCTGTTTCTTGGATCTCAAATAATGACGGATTAAAAAAAAAATAAGTAACTGAACAACAAATGAATGGTTTTCTTTTGCATAAAAACAATCAAATACACAAAAATTATGAATTTCCGTTATTATTAAAGGCGAGTTGGTACTGAGAGCCAGGATGGGCAGTGCCATTATCCTGCTTAGTTCTGCCGCCATCCTGCTTAGTTCTATTGCATTCTAATTTAAAGGTCGGGACTGCCGCTATACAATTCAGACAATTTTGACATTAAACATACATTTAATGTAAAATTACTTTAACTTCTGAGTGAACGGTGAAATTCGAATTGTTGTGTCTCAGGACTCTAGTAACCATTTTACTTCAGGTGGGCTGTGAGCTCATTGTCATTTATGCATATATGTATAGGTAATTTTTTTTTTAAATCGGTTTCTTCGTGTCTATTTAAAGATATTTAGCTCTGATTGAAACAGAAAAAATAGAACTGGATACTTTTTTACATTAAGTAGTGTAACAAACCACTGGAGGATGATTTTGAAGTGAAACTTCTTTAGAATCGTTGTGATTTCATACGCGATGCAACGAAATGAAACGAAACGAAAAAATAAGTGTGCCGCGAATGGCTTGCCGAAGCGGCGCCGACAAATCACGAAGCGCTCCACATAGTCTCGCGTCCCCGACTAGTTCAGTGTGTTTTTGACGCCCGTGCACGCTGTCGTGGCTCTCGAAGCGCCCTGAGATACTTTTATTTCTATTTATTTTGTTATCAACAGATGTCGCTGCACGCAAATTCAATAATTCCTGAATCGCGGTGACGAGATGTTACAAAGTTGATAGACGTTCTCGTATTTCTCTTGCTATATCATGCCTCTAGGACTTCGTCGCGTCCAATAAAATATTGATCGACGAGCAGTTTAGGTTCCGAACTAAACACTCGTGCATCCATCAAGGGCACCGCCTCACGGAGCACAATGCACATCTTATTAGAGGTGTAAAAGTAACGAAAAAAAAACATACCCGTATGTATTCGTTACTATACATTAGACATGCGTAAAACATCACTTGCCAATGTAATGTGATATGACATCACTTTTACAGACAGGTGATATTACTCGAAAACATTACACATCACTCTTAACATTACTCGGTGCGTTCAATAGATACTGTGACGACGAATACATTGTATCTATACACCCGAATCATTACTTAAGTGATGTGTATCAACACATCACTTAGGTAATGATTCGGGTGTGTCATTACAGTAGTGTATTACAATACAAAGTATGAACTTTGTATTGTAATACACTGTTATATTACTTGACAGAGATTGACTTACTTAATAATATAATAATTTTATTTTTTACTTAATATAATTTATTGTGGGATGAACGGATTTCATATGGCGACTTAGACTGCAAATTGAGCTCGACAATAATGTTAATTAATATATTATACGAGAGCAGTAGATGCATTGTTTCGGCGCGATATCTTCAAAGTGCATCCAAGGAGGACTGTACTTTCATTTAGACGCCGTTATTTCTTTCACTTATTAAACACGCATTAAAACAAATAATAAAACTATCTTCATACAAGTGCTTAAGTAATTCAAATCAAACACAAAAATTAATATGAAATATTACTAAACAATTACGAGCGACTAGCGATTTTACAAAAGTTGCGAATAAAAAATTAAGTAACTACTTGCGGGGAACTACCGGCTGGCCGCATGAAAAATATAAACACAAATACCTATATTAAAATTCAGACGTACCATAGGTATAAAAATGTACCTAGCGGCCAGGGCATACGGTTCAAAATCACTAGGAATAATTCCGTGTCTCTTGCTCATTTATTTTGCGTCGATCGGTCTGTCTCGCTCGCTCGGTTCCGTTCGTGTATTAAGGAACATTACACGACAAAGAAAGAAACATGTTGGGTGATAGTGTGATGTTTGTTTCCTTCGCGTAATGTGTGATGTTGCATTACATCGTAGGGTAATATTACCCGAGTAATATCACTCGCATTACTT
This sequence comes from Bombyx mori, assembly GCF_030269925.1. NCBI lineage: Eukaryota > Metazoa > Arthropoda > Insecta > Lepidoptera > Bombycidae > Bombyx > Bombyx mori. Next base: position 6,500,838 of record NC_085117.1, on the reverse strand, counting down.
ACACATGTCTACTATACATTCAGTACGCGTTACAATCGTATCGTTACTCGTTACTCCCAATACCTTACTCCTATACTTATATCAAATTTGTAAAATATCTTTCTTACCTTGTTTCTGTTCCACACACGAACACAATACCTCTGCCTCTAATGAATATTTAAATATTAAAAAACCTGTATAACGAATCTCACAAATCATCAAACAACGTTATTTTCTTTGTACGTCCTTAAGTTTACATTGCCTTTTTAATTCTCGGAAAATACGCACGCATGCGCAAAACGATCAGTAAGAAACGTTTCAATACACGCATCAACGCAGCGTAACATTGCGTCATTGAAACAGCGTATGTAACCATGATACGAAACATGCGAGTAACGAAAAGTATTCGTGAGTAACGTTTCGTTACTCGGTACTAGATGGCGTACCCGTTACTCAGTAACGAATACATACGGTTTGTTACAGCTCTACATCTTATTAGGGCTGAATAGGCGGAAACCCATCCCGACAAGAGCCCTCTTCTTCGATACAGCGAAGGTGTTCGACAAAGTCTGGCACAACGGGTTGATATACAAACGGTATAACATGGGAGTGCCAGACAGACCCGTGCTCATCATACGAGACTACTTGTCGAACCGTTCGTTCCGATATCGAGTCGAGGGAACGCGCTCTCGCCCCCGTCACGTTAAAGCTGGAGTCCCGCAAGGCTCCGCCCTCTCCCCGTTACTGTTCAGTTTGTATTTCAACGATATACCCCGGTCTCCGGAGACCCATCTGGCGCTCTTCGCCGATGACACGGCTATCTACTACTCGTGTTGGACGAAGTCGTTGTTACATCGGCGACTCCATACCGCAGCTACCACCATGGAACAGTGGTTACGGAAGTGGCGCATCGACATCAACCCCGCGAAAAGCACAGCGGTGCTCTTCAAAAGGGGTCGCCCTCCGAGCACCACTTTGAGCATCCCACTCCCGACTAGGCGCGTCAACACCTCCGCCTCCGCCATTCGCCCAATCATCATGGGGTTCACCCCGAGGCCCATTCCGTGCCCCCGTAAGGGGGTACGACGACCCCTCTTGCTTATTAAAACTTAATCAACAAAAATACCTAAATATATAGGTAACGATTTGACTGATTAGTAGTGCAAATGATTAATAATTACTCATGGGTATGTAAGAATTTGAATTATTAATTGAAATAAATGATTGAGAAGTATGCATTGTTTTATTTCCAAAACAAACATTTACTAACCGTTACTGGTAAAAACTAGCATGTACTAAATTCTAATGGTACGTCGTAAGGCGTATCAAATCTGCCCCCTCCTTATACCACATGATGGTCACGACCACTCGCTCAAGAGTGTAAAGCAAAGAAGAAGAAGAAGCCTCTCTTTTCCTTTATGCGAAAATAAAACCAGACAAAAGCGTGTCCGACAACACACAACGTACGGGTTCGTAATCAAAAGTGAGGTCAAATTCTCGAATGCATCCTTTCGTTGGATGTGAGATAGCTTACGATGTTTCATTGTAATAAGTTGCAACCAATAAATTATGTTTAAGTTGTAGTAAACCGCCACAGAGCATTTGTTATATGTAAATCTTGTAACCCTAACATTGGTTTGTAATATTAAAAGAAGAAAGTTATTTTATTCGTTAATTTATTTCTAAATGATGATAAACGATTCTAAACAATGATTCAGTTCGGTAAAGGAATGGTCTAACAGTACGACAGAAGCACGTCCACGCTGCAGGGTCTGAGACAGCACTCATCCACGATGCCTCGTTTGCCGCGTCCTTCCGAGTACGGCATCAGCCACGCGGAGCCGTAGCTCGCGAACTGAGCACCGCTGCGCTTGTCCACGCCCGCTTCCCAGCACAGGTCGGCCAGAGTGCGAGCCAAGTGACGCCCACAGTACGTGTGCACTGCTTGTGGCTGTTGTGTTGACACCCACATTACTATTGTCAACATTAATGCAATAGCAAGGAGTAACTTCATGTTTGACGACTGAAGTGTTTTTCGGAGGATGTCTCGCTGATGCGACTGATGAAATGTGAATGTGAAGAAAGCTAAGCCACCCTTCATTTATATATGGACAATTAGATCATGAATATTTATGTAATAACACATGGACATGTGATTTTTTTGACATTGCGTAGGTTCCAGTCGTTAACCAGAATAAAAATCAATGAACTGTATCAAATTTTGCACATTTACAATGTTCAAAAGATTATATTATGGTTAATGCAGTTAAATGCATCAGATTTACAGATTTAAAATAATATTGTAAATTGAAATTTTAATGAATTCAGACTGCAGTAGTAAATAATATATTACAATCTGAATACAGCCGGATGGCGATTTTTCGTATCTAATGTGCTGTTCACCTAATTCCCTCACGCGACATTGTAAGGTGGGATTAATTGAATAGTAATTAAGGAGTTTTCAGTATAAAATAACCAGTTCGTCTTGCTTACATCACATTCGAATCCAATACATTGGACTGATAAGGACCTTCTCCTAAAACGATTACAAAGCACCATGATGAAGACTTCAGTAATGCTCATGTTAGTAGTCGTGATCAGTCTGATATGTTCAGGCGAGGCGCAGGAGGTAGCGCGCACGTACTGTGGCCGACACTTGGCGGATACACTCGCCGACTTGTGCTTCGGGGTGGAGAAACGCAGCGGTGCGCAGTACGCGCCCTACTTCTGGACGAGACAACACTTGGGAAATCGCGGGAAACGCGGCGTAGTGGACGAATGCTGTTTCCGGCCTTGCACACTTGACGTTCTCTTATCTTACTGCGGTTAGGTTCGCTTGTGTCTCGAATGTCATTGATTACTATTAAGATTTAATTAATAAACTCATAGTAAAGAAGCATTTCAGTTATTTAAAATAGTGGACGGTTTTGGGATGGAGATTTTTCATTTTTAGATTTATAAAACTTGGACATTTTTGTTGCGAACTGCGCTTTAAGTTGTCTAAGCTTATTTATAAATTATTTAGTTCCCAAAAACAGCGATTATCCTTATTGTGTCTTAAATTAACTTAAGCTTTTAGTCCCTTTGAGATTTGATGAGAGGGGATCTATAATTAAACAGAATGTTCTGTTGTTGAGAACGTTGACAAACTGATGTTCTCGGGTTTTCAGCGACATTCCAATTTACAACAGTATTGATATCGAGAGACCGACCGGTAGGTTGACTGAGACGGGACTTACGGTTCGACTGACCCAATCTTCTCTAATTCTTTGTCCACACTTTCTTCTTCTCCATCCCCGTCCCTTCACAATGACAGTTCTTTCTTCTTTTGTGTGGTGTTTTATTTGTAATAATCGATAATAATAATATCAGATTTAAAAATCGACACTTACACAAAAAGAAAGTCTCAAGAAATTTACATAGTGAACTTTTATTGAAACACCTATTGTGGAGTCCGTCTTTAGCTCGGCTCAAAAGTGTCTATGGTCCAATTCAACAAAACTGCTTGTAGTTCTGCGATATTATTAGTAACTTAAATGTTCAAGATTATAGCCTAACTACTTGGCTGATGCTTTTAGTATCCACTCTACTTTCGGTTGGCCTATGCGTTAAGCCTACAGTTTGCTTGGTTAAGCAATACCATTTTACTGTTGGCTTTTAAAGGATCGCAACTGTTTTAGAGAATTTGAGAAGTGTGTAGAACGGATGAATCAAATTAAGGAAGGGAAGGCTTGCTAACAGCTGCCCGAACTCCCCTAGTGATGATCTAACTAACCGATGAATTGCAAGCGAAGTAAATTATCCCTTCGATATAAGGTGAATCTCTACAAAGCTTCCATACTACCATGGTCATGACCTATCCAGGTGTAAGATTCGCTCACGCGGCCCGCACTAACTTAAACCCCCTTCAAATCATTCAATCCCATTTTTGCAGGATAGCCGTTGGAACACCGTGGATCGTGAGGAACGTGGATCTTCACGACGACCTTGTTTCCATTAGTAAGTGTTTACAGTCAACGTCAGTGCGCCGTTTCGCAAAAACGACGCGACACGGTAACTCCCTTATCGTGCCCCCGGTAACTATATACGATGCTGCGGACCGAACAGTCGCCGTCTCCCTAAACACCTCATTTCGTGTCCTCCCGATTCACTATCGGTGCTTTTAGGTACCTCAATCCGTGCTTTTAAACACCGCTAACCATTCTCGCTTGCTACGAAAGGTTCGACGAGTAAATGAGCCCTCAAACACAGCTCACTGAATTCCTCGCTGGATCTTCTCAGTGGATCGCGTTACCGCTCTACTCCGCGAGCGTATCTACTACCGAATCGGAATTGCCACCTAATGAGAAAATCCGCCGAGAAACTCAGCACGCTCGCATACTCTTGCTGTACTTATTCTACAAGTCACGATATTAAGGAATTAAGGAAATTATTTAGTTAAGCTAAAGTCAATAATCACCTTAATAGGACGAAAATATTGTTATTATTCAATAAACACTCCGAATAGTAAAAATATTATAGTCTCTTATTTTATTTCGAATTAAATTTAATAAGCAACAGAGATTAATAGTAACAACGAAATTTACACACTAAAATGTATAAGAATACCAGCTGTACCCGTCCGCTTCGCTGGGCATTTAAAATTAACATTATTATTTCTCACCCCCACAATGATTCTCATCATTAACAACCCCGCAGCTGGTGTAGGGAGTCCACCACTCATATAAAAATTAGCCTATCCATTAAGTACATGTATTTTCTACATGGAGACCAAGTTTCAAGTCAATCGGGTGCATGGTTCAGTAGTTATAACGGAACATCCGTAAAAACCACTGTAGATTTATATATAACTAGCTGACCCGGCAGACTTCGTAGTGCCTCAATCGATAAATAAAAGACCTAAGCTTTTGTATAAAATAAACATAAAACAAACAAAAGGAATCCGTCCGACGGGGGACATATAAAAGGAAAAACATTTTTAAGCTATTGCATAGATTTTATCGCGGGCCTTGAGCGCGGCTTGAGAGTGGAATCGTGAAATTCCGTAACGAAAAAAACCCTCCACCCCCACTCCGCCTACCATGCCTACCATGTAGCTCGCGTTCAACACATTCACACGTTGCGCTTGTGTAGTGTTTAAAGTAAGAAATCTATGCACCGATTTATGTACTATCAAAATATGTGATATAATTTCGTGGGTAACACAACGATAGCACGATTCAGCTTTTGCGTCAAGCGCCATCTATCGGCGACAAACGGAATTGTAAAATAGAAAATTATATCACATTACAATGCGTTGAGCGTGCCATTTTCTATCGCTTAGTCGAAGAATTTTATTACTACTCCTACTAATCATTCAGTGATAGGAGTGGCATTAAAAATAAACTAGCTAAACCGTTGATTCTGGGCGAATGAGAGTTAGAACTAGCATCTAAAGGCGTGTCTCTATCCCATGTAGCGCCCTCTAGTGAGTGCGCGGTTAAAATGGAATACTCACAATGTAGCAGATTCATTGAAAATTAGCCCACTGAGTTTCTCGCCGGATCTTATTTTATTGTTGTTTTAATATTAAATTATTATTGTCGATTTATAATTGCATAAGTAGATAAAAAATGCTGCAATAGCTTTACCGCGGCAGTCTCCGAGTGCCACATGTCTTTTTTTTATTTTTTTACCTTTTAAGCCTTCTCTGGACAAATAATTTAAGACCAAAATTAGCCAAATCGGTCCAGCCGTTCTCGAGTTTTAGCGAGACTAACGAACAGCAATTCAATTATATATATATATATATATATATATATAATATAGATAGATTAGTATAGATAACGGGTCGAAGGCATCGTATATAGTCTAACATTTCAGATTGTAATTAAATTATGTCTTTAGTTTTACTAACTTTCACAGATAGATGATCTAGTTGTACGCACTTAGGTGGGCCTTCCACTAGCTCTATCAATTCATTATTTATCATTAGGCTGTTAGCCGTGAGCACTTGTGAATGCTATCTGTAAAAACTGAAAAACCTAAACAGCTTTAGGCCTAGTCCTAGTCACCTAGTCATACTAGGCATAAATTTGCTCTCTTACGTGAGATTTTCCTTTGATTTGATTTATTGGTTTTAAGTAATTTTTTGATTAAGAAAAGTACTACGCAGTAATATTATTGTTCCTGGGTTCTAGTTCCCCAAATAACTGTGAATACTTTGAGCTCTGATAATCGCTATATATAAATTAGCCAGGCGTGAGCCCTGAGCCTAACCACGCCATGAAAATAAACGTTTGCCCTAGGCTCGAGAGCATGACAAAATTTTCTATTTTGCTTTTGCCAATCGAAATCAACGACATAAAGTCTAAAAACCGTATGTGTATCGCCAGTCAACACTTCTAGTTATGGTTCAGGAAGAGAAGAACAACTTTTTGTTATTTACAGCTATTTATTTCCAAATGTTTTGAGAACGAATTAGTTTGGTAAAGGAGTGGTCTAACAGTACGACAGAAGCACGTCCACGCTGCAGGGTCTGAGACAGCACTCATCCACGATGCCGCGTCCTGCCGAGTACGGCATCAGCCACGCGGAGCCGTAGCTCGCGAACTGAGCATCGCTGCGCTTGTCCACGCCCGCTTCCCAGCACAGGTCGGCCATAGTGCGAGCCAAGTGGCGCCCGCAGTACGTGTGCACTTCTTGTGGCTGTTGTGTTGACACCCACATTACTGTTGACAACATTAACGCAATAGTAAGGAGTAACTTCATGTTTGTCGACTAAAGTATGTTTCGGAGGACGTCTTGCTGATGCGACTGATGAAATGTGAATGTGGCGAATGTTCACAGCCTGTGATTTATATTTAGGAAATTGATTCATGAATATTAACAAATTCTCGAGGAGGTATAATTTGTCTTAGATACGTTCGGAACAATAATTCAATGGAAATCAGTGAACTGAATGTGTCGAGACACATTAGTTGATGTATTTGTTTACGACGACATTGACTTATTTGCGCTTTGGTTGCGTCGAGTGTTTGTGAAAATTATATTATTAAAATAAGTTGCCTTAATGACTAGGTAGATTAGAAGTTAGACTAGGAAGACACAAAGCCACAGTGTTTCATCCAAGTTAGAATATATTATTCTCATGCCATTGTCATATTTTTTAATAGTTTTGTATCTTTTTTCGTATCATTCTGGTATGTGTGTATTTATTTTAAGTGAATTTCATTTTATTTTACTTTGAAAATACATCGTGGCTGTTGTCTTGAAGACACAGTCTAGCAGCGATTTGTACAAGATTTCACATGAACCTTTCCAAAGTTGAATTCAATTTGGACTGTCAATAAAATAAATCGAAACCTACATATTAAAAAATATTATGCTACGCCTAGATGTAAAGATTACCCAATTTTAACGTATTTTATATTTATATTTTTATTATACGCCCACCGCATCGTAGTCACCGAGAAGTTTCTGTGCAATCTGTAGGAATATACGACAAATGGAAGATCTTCCACCGAGCGGGTGATATTCGCTCGGTAGACCGACGGTCCAAATGTTGTTGTTCGGAACTTGTATATATACGCTTTATCTTGAAAATGTCGTAAGCGAGATTCAGACATCGGTCAATTATCTTGCGTTGTATGATGGCTACCCGCCACATCACTCCCCTCCGAGACCGGAGGTCGTGTCATTTAGTTATCGTTGTCCGTGCTGAGATTAGCTTGCAAGTGCCAGTGCTGCTCGAAGTTTGCGGTGAGTCGAAACTGAGCTTGAATGCTGCGTGATTGTCGCCAGTGCTGCTCGAAGTCTGCAGTGAGTCGAGACTGAGCTTGAATGTTGCGTGCGTGTCGCCAGTAGTCCATGTGTGCAGAGCTGCCACGCCGAAGATGTGTGACCCCAAGCGTTGATGATCCGGTCGTGGACTGCGATGAACTGTAGTGGCGTGATGAGGCAGTGTAGGTGCGTGTCGTAGGACTAGGAGGCGCGGTGAGTCGGCTGCGATGGTCCTGTTGAGGCTGCGATGCTGGCTTGCTGTGGGACGACTGTCGATGACTTGCTTTTATCTGCGAGAACGCGGGAATTGTGGTAGCCGAAATTCTTGATGCGCTGATGATGAAGTGTGAAGGCTGCAATTGTTCCGTCGCAGGTCACCAAGTGTAGGTATACGATGGACAGAAGATCTTCCACCGAGCGGGTGATATTTGCTCGGTAGACGGACGGTCCAAATGTTGTTGTTCGGAACTTGTATATATGCGCTTTATCTTGAAAATGTCGTAAGCGAGATTCAGGCATCTGTGCGTTGTATGATGGCTACCCGCCACATAATCAAAACGCGTTCAACAATAAGGAGGAGGGACCTCCTGCGTTCAAGCCTGGAGGTCGCATTCAGCGATAATGCCTAGTCGCAATGATCCTTTAGGAAGGTCTCCGTCAACGTAATCGGTTTGACACTGTGTAGTATATGTCCAAGCACCTATAAACCCGCCCTGTCACAATAAAGGCACGAGACTAAATTGCGTGCGTCGATTGCTTTTGACGTCCACCTACACAACTTTACGAGGTGGAATTAATTGAATAATAAAGGAGTTTTCAGTATAAAATAGGAAATTCATCTTGATTATATGGCACTCGAATAACTACTTTCGACTGATAAGGACTTTTCTACAAAATCCTTTAAAAAGAACCACAATGAAGACTTCAGTAATTTTTGTATTAATCGTGCTCAACCTGATGTGGTCAGGTGAGGCCCAGGAGGTAGCGCGTACGTATTGCGGATCTCACTTGGCGGATACACTCGCCGACTTGTGCTTCGGAGTGGTGAAACGCGGTGGTGCTCAGTACGCGCCCTACTTCTGGCAGAAAGCATACTTGGGATCTCGCGGGAAACGCGGCGTAGTGGACGAATGCTGTTTCCGGCCTTGCACACTTGACGTTCTCGCATCGTACTGCGGATAGAGTATTTCTACGTGACCTGCAAACTGTACTAAATTTATTTCAAATTCATTTTAATAAATATCATTCATTCTCTTGAATTCGTTAATTTAACTAAATTATCCTAAATATTAATTCAATACTGGATTGGCTAATCTTGCCTTTAGGATACATTGCGGTATTACAGAAAAGCGGGAAATTTGACTCAATAAACAAAAACCTCTTTATTTCTGGATAATTTTACCGCTTTCTACAAGGGAGCCTTATCGCTATCACAGATAGGTACTTCCATCCTGCATATTGTCTGCCGCGATGCAGCAATGCGCTCTAATTTAAGCCATAAGCCATTAAAGTCAGATATACCCCGCGTCAGCCTGTGCGAGAATGGCTCTCAACAGCTTAAAGATAACAGGGTACCAGATGGTGATGGAACACAGCTAAACTTCTGAAGGCGGTAGAAAACTGGTCCTTAAAGCCCTTCAGAATTTATATAATTCCGTCATTATCGATGGAAATATTGCCATGGCATGGACTAGAAGGGTGGTAGTACTGTTCTTCACAAAGGGTGATAATACTCGTTTGAAGAATTATAGATATATCCCGTTTCCGATTCAGTTCCGATAAGTTGTTCTCGAAAGCTATTAAAACGGTCTCGCACGCAAACATGATGACTTCCAGCTACCCGAATAAGTAAGTTTTTGAGAAAGCTCTGACTGAGAGAATTTGCTTACACTAGCCCTAGCAAGAGCAAAGTGAGTCGAATAAGTTACTACCGGCGACCACGATAAGAGGATTTTCGTGTCGCGCCACTTTCTCGAAGTAGCGTTCTGACGCTAACTTAAATACTTACGTATCAGTTCTAAATTTAAATCGTCGTGAAGGTCGACATTTCTCACGTACCACGATATTCTGACGTCTATCCGGTAGACACGGGATTGGATGACCTGAAGAGAGTTTGTATGCAAGCGGGCCGCGTAAGCGAACACTACACTTGCATAGGTCATGACGGAACCTATGCAAGTTTTGTAGAGTATCACTTTAGTGTGAAGGGTAGGCAGCGGCTTGGCTCTGCCCCTGGCATTGCTGAAATCCATGGGCGACGGTAACCACTCACCGTCAGGTGGGCCGTATGCTCGTCTGCCTACAAGGGCAATAAAAAAAAAAGGGACAATTTACTTCGCTTACAAATCATGGGGTAAAGTCGACCTAGTAGAAACGCGGCTCAGTTGTATACTAATTTAATGTGGGAACCGAACGTCATCCCTCCGTCGAAGGTGATCCCTATGTATTGTACTTGACCTTCGTAGCACACAGTATGGTCTGGCAAAGATTTTAATGGCGGGAATAAAATTATTGCGTCTAATTCGTGACAAACTACTAACAGTAGTTCAGGAGGGGAATATCCTATTAGGCTACCAGCAAAAAGGGTAGGGAAAAAAACATATGGCAAGGAAATGTGTTCGCTCAAATTGTGCCTTATTCGGAGGCTCAAGGTCACAGAAAGAGCAATAGAGATGAGTGTGCTTGAAGTTTTCCTGCGAGGTAATATCAGAAATAAGGAGATTCGCAGAAAAACCGACCGAGGTGACCGATATAGCCCAAAGGATTACCGATTATCGAGTGGCAACCGGTACCGGAAAAACTAGCGTGGGTAAACTTCCCACAAAGTGGACCAACGACCAATTGAGGTTCGCGGGAATCCGCTGGATGCAGACAGCGGAGGACCGATCGTTGTGGCGAGGTTTGAAAAAGGCTTATGTAGACATAACAGGAGGAGCAGTGAACCTCTGTTTGCTAAAAGATAGAAGGTAGATAAACTATTAAATCTTTATCTCAATGTTGGTGGCAGTATTCTCGTGTATGGATTCCGGTAACAAGTTAACACCAGGTCTGAAATAAGCTTGCTCACCTGTCTGATCACTAAAAATAATACCAATATCGGCCGATCTGGTCCTACTCAAACTCGGTCCCTGTACTTCATTACTCAAACACTCCAATACAGTGTGACATGCATCTTCTACTGTATTGCAAATAGTACTATTTTATTGGAGGACTCCTTTTTACTCGTTTTAAAAACAAACTTGTTTTAAGGGATGTTTGATAAACTTGCATGCTGTGCACATATCTTATACACAACATGAACTTCTCTCAAGTCTAAAAAGTCTCAGTGGCTTTTTTATCACCTCTATTCAAAGGTATGTTTGGTATTCAATTCGAAAATAATGTAAATAATAATTTTCGTAAATAATATGTTACCACAGAACTCATCTGATGACCAAAAAAGACCCTGGACATAAAAGTAGACGTAGACGAGACGTAGAAGTAGTAGAGAAGTAGCAGTGTTTTTATTTTAATAAAACATATATTTTTAAGTTAACCATTTATTTAATCCAGATAACGCGTTAACAAAAATTTTCAAATTGGATAAATTTCCGTATTAATTAAATAGTAATTTGCTTATCACAGTATAACTTCAGAACGTCTGTTGTGCAGGGTCTATAGCAGCACTCATCGACAATACCGCGTTTCCCACGAGACGAGGAGAAGGGGGGCAGCCACGGCCAGCCGTAGCCCGCGTACTGGGATCCGCTTCGTTTCGGCATGTCCGGCCAACACAGGATGGACATTGTACGCGCCAAAAAGTCTCCACAATAAAATTGGCTGGCTGTCTGTGCTCCTCCTAACACGAGCATGGCAGAAACGACAACAAGGAGTATGACCAGTTTCATGATAATTCCTTACGTGTTACTTACTCGTTTTGATGCAGGATGTGAATGTTGCGAGAGTGCGAAAGTCTCTCATTTTATATGGAAACTTGGTTAATTAGTATACAGTCAAGTATGTGAGCACGTAATCGATGCGACGCTACGTAGGCTTAACCAGTGATCGGCTGAGGGGTTCAGCAAATTAAATTGACGGGATCAATATATTCAAGCGTTTCAAAGCTTTCAAATGACAATTACATATTTGCGTGACCTGATTTATTTTTCTCCTTATTACAAACAACAGACTTTATTACTATGATTGAAATTAATTACCAGTCATTTTGTAAGAATATTTAATATATAATTTATTTCTAAGGTGATTGTGGTGGTGACACGAATGATTATACGACTTTAAAATTTTTACGTAAGGTTTATTATAACTATTCTACAATAACGTCATTCATCAAAACAGTAATAGCTTTTTATCTTGTTCAATTTTTTTTAATCAAATCAATGAATATTGCACGTGTATCAAGGTCGGTATTGTAAATTTTGTTGTGTTTCAAAATCTAGTGGCCATCTTAACTCAGTAATACTGAAAGACTATTCGTTCCTATAGAGTGGTAAAAACAGAACACTTATGGCAACGTTGATGAGTGGTTTAAACACGCCATTTTGGATCCTCCTGATCCACTAACGGTACTTTTAGGTAGCTCAAGTACCGGTCATCGTTCTCGTCGAACCCGTCGCTTGCGACGAAGGGTTTGACGAGTAAATTAACCCAGACACAGCCCACTAAGTTTCTCGCCGGACCTTCTCAGCGGGTCGCGTTTCCGATCCGGTGGTAGATTTTGCGAAGCACGGCTCTTGCTAGGGTTCGTGTTAGCAACGTCGTCAGGTTTGAGCCCCGTGAGCTCACCTCCTAGTTAAGGTTACGCTGAAATAGCCTCTCAAGTCTATCAACTTAGGGAGGCAAAAAAAAAAAGATGAGTGGTGGAGAAATTATAAAAAGAAATAGCAACTTGTCCAAATTAATGAATGATGTTTTTTTTACTTATTATTATCCAACGCAACTGATTTGTATGTCTTAAAAAGTTTGAGGCATTTATTCTAATACCATGTCCGGTTCTCATCAGTGCTAAAAATCATCATTATTAATAAACAATCAGAGAATGCTGAAAATACGACGTCATATTAATCTATCCGAATTTTTAGCCCATGATCGAGCAATTTTCTAATGTATAATCGACAGCAACTGCCCACATATAACGAATTTGTTAATTCACTGAATATTAATTAAGTAAAATTTCCCTATATAAACTCCAAAGAGGAATCTTTTCGGCAGTCCCGACAATCTCATCAAGAGAATCTCATAAGAGCTGTAAATAGGATAAGTAACTGAAATCATTGAAACATGAAGCTCATCATATTTGTTGTTTTCTGCATCACAATCTACGGTTCAACGTCGGGACAACAAGAAGTCGCTCGCAGATATTGCGGAAGACACTTAGCAGTTACAATGGCAGATCTGTGCTTCGGAGTTCAGTTTGATAAACGCAATACGCAGTACGAAGGCTATCACTGGCCGTTACTGGCGTACTCCGAAGAGCGTATCAAGCGCCAAGGCATAGCTGATGAGTGCTGTCTCGTTCCGTGCACGACTAATGTTTTGAGTTCTTATTGTTAAACAGAAACTGGATTGTCTTGTTTTCGATCGTTGACTTTGTTTATGTAATATTAGTGAATTGAATAAAATAATTGAATAAAATGTTGTTTTTTTTTATATTTTTACCTAAATACCTGGTAAAATTCTTACTGATGGTAGGACATCTTGTGAGTCCCCACGGGTAGGTATCAATACCCTGCCTATTTCTACCGTGAAACAGTAATGCGTATCGGTTTGAAAGGTAGGGCAGCCGTTGTACTGTAAAAACTGAGACCTTAGAACTTATGTCTCAAGGTAGCTGGCGGCATTTACGTCGTAGGTGTCTATGGGTTCCGGTAACCAGACGACAGATATTGACAGGATGGCGGTGCCTACCCATGCAGCATCCAAAACGCCCTACAACCAGTAAATTTACAAAGAGTTAGGTTTGTCTATTAACTTCCACAAGAATAGTGAAAATGTCCAAAAAGTGAAAAAAGCAAGCATTTATTTTACAATGACGATATGACTCTAATTCATGCAATAACTCAATTACTCTGTCTAAATTTTTCCGATATTATCGATACTTTCAAAAGCTTATAACTGATTCCGGACACTAGAAATAGCTGCTTAACATTTACTGTTTGTAATCGTTCAACAGAATTACTTGTACTATTACTAGTTAGACTAATGTTAAAATGGCGTAAAAGAATCTAAATCAAAAATATGAAATTTTGATGGAAAAAAAGGGGGTAAAATTGTATGCTGCCTTTTTTTCTGTCCGCGAAAATGACTGAATCTAATGAAGAAATTCGAATCAAAAAGTCCAGTTATTAAAAAAAAAAAAATTGGTCACAAGAGGTAAAAAAAATTCGTGTCATTTATGCTTAATAATATTAGCAAAAAATAGATACAAACTATTTCAGTCCGCAAAATTTTGATGTCAAAAAGTTCGCTCTGGTCGATATGTTACGACTAACGTCGGTGCGATTTTAGGGAAAAGGCGAGAAATAATAGCCATTAATAGCTATGATATACCTAAAGAACGAGGAGGTGAACACAAGATACTTCTTCCCATTTCGAAAAAATCGGCAAATAAAAAAATATGTGAATTCTAAATGACCTCACTGAAAGAAATCCAATTAATTGTGTACTCATTTCGAACTTTCTATTGAAAGGCCGAACCGCTTTTGAAAATATTGATCACTCGTGATGAAAGGAGTATTATCTACAACGAAATCGTGAATAAGGTGTGGTGCAAGGTCAGTCGAAATTCGCAGACTATAGCGGAACTCGGATTAACTCTTAATTAGATGTGTTAGTCTGTGAAGCGGGAAGGGCATCGTTAATAATAAGATTTTACTGCCGGACAAAAAAGGTGTTATATAGCTTTTTTTTATTGCCCTTGATGGCAGACAAGCGTGCCGCCCATCTGCTTATAAGCACTCACAATCACTCATGGACGTCAGAAATTCCACACCAACACCATCACAGCCCCTGCCTAACGCTGTAGATGCTCTTCAATCATCATTTGAAGAATGTCATAATCTGAAAATACCTGAATGAAGTAGGAATAAATTTTGCTCCAATAACGACTGGTAGGATGGTAAAAAGAAAATGACTGAACAAGTATTCAGACCAGTTCCTATAGAACGTACGGCAGAAAACTTTGAAATATCCAAATATGTATTCAAATGTATTTGTTAAGGCAGAATGTAGCATGACTGTTTTGTTTCTTGAAGCTTCTCAGTTTCCTCAACTAGGGCCTTCATCACTATTAGAAGAAAATCCCAGATGTTAAAGGAGATGTTCAGTAGAACGAGATTTACTGGTGGTAGGACCTCTTGTGAGTCCACGCGGGTAGGTACCATCGCCTTGCCTATTTCTAACGTGAAGCAGTAATGCGTTTCGGTTTGAAGGGTGGGGCAGCCGTTGTAACTATACTTGAGACTTTAGAGCTTATATCTCAAGGTGGGTGGCGCATTTACGTTGTAGATTTGTATGGGCTCCAGTAATCACTTAACACCAAGTAGCCTGTGAGATCGTCCACCAATCTAAGCAATAAAAAAAAACGATTCCCAATGACATTGTACTTTGAGAGTTCCAACATTGACTTCCTTTTTGAAGTGAAAACTTCTTTAGAATCGTTGTGATTTCAAACCGGATGCAACGGAAAAAACGACAGGTAAGAGACACAAATACAAAAATGTGTAGGATGAAGCCAGCAAAGAATGAGACAGAAATATACATACTATTTAATACAGCGCCATCTGTGAGATTTTTTAATACTAACGTGTGTATGAAAGCTCTTGTAGTGAATTTTAATTTAGGATTATACGTGAAATTAAAATATCAATTCACAGAGGGCTCTACCTTACAATTATTTACTAATGACAAAATTTTACATATACTTAAGACGTTTAGGATAATTGTATTTTAATTTTGGAAGGTTTCACTTCTACCACGTGTGAATTGCACACATTTTGTTTTTTAAATGTGTCGCTGCGTTAATGAGCGTTTACCTCACCTTACGCGTTTAGATCCCACAACCATCATCGTGCTATAAAACTAGGCAGTACAGTGTGAGCTCAGCGCTAGTAGACTTGATTTCCCTTACCACCAGTAATTAAGCTAATTTATAATATGTGTAGGAGAGATTTACAGCACAAAATTACTTCTCCAGTTCAAATCGCCCAAGATACAAATTTTGTTAAGTTACATGAATAGTTTACGACAGTTAGCCATTGCTTCATAATTAAGTCACGCTATAATCCAATGACGGACACAATTGACATAGAGTGTAAAATAATTTTCCGTTAGTTTGAAAACTGGACTAAATTTCATTCAACCTTCATCTATGAAAAAGATTTTCTTTAATGTGTACCTCAAGCTACCTTACTACTAGTAAGGTCATAAAGTACAATTCATACAGTTATTACATAAAAATTGTTAAATTTAAGTAGCTTTTTAGGAAATTATTAATAATATCAAATGAATGAAACCCAAAATTTTTCTTGCAAACAAATTTTATGCACAATAACTCGATTATATAGGAACGTCAATTTTGAGGATGCTATCTAACAGTATGACAGTAACACATCGTTCGTGCATGGTTGAAGACAGCATTCATCGGCGATGCCTCGTTTGCCGCGCTCTTCCGACAAAGAAGGCAGCAACGGCCAGCCGTAACCGGCGTAGTGCGCGACACTACGCTTCTCAAAGCCGGCACGCCAGCACAAATCGGCCATTTTGTATGCCAAATAACGCCCGCAATATATGTGTCCTTCTTCGCTGGCTGATACTATTGCGCATACCGAAACCCACGACAAGAAAAAACCCAGCAATTTCATTATAGCAATAAGTGCAACACAATTGTGAGCTTCACGTTCTCTTTGAACCGATAGGTAAAATCAGAATGAGGCGAAATTTTAACGGCAGGGCTTTTATAGGAAATCATCGTTTATTAATATTCATCTCAAATAACATATTCATGTTCGGGGGCGCTCAAATGTGAAGTTCTCGTACTATATCTCATTGCGATGTGCGTGATTAAAGATTTACAAACGTTAATAAGTCAATAATAATACACAGACAGGATTATTCTTCACAGTCGTTTGCATTCTTGGCAAAGCGGTCGTGGTCATCATTTCAGATAGGATGGTAACATCCAAATTATCTCATACGCTATACTAAGCTAACATAGGGACTTGCCATATGGTAGCACATATTCAAATTGTAAACCAAAGATTTCCTACATCTAGACAAGAGTCGAACGATTTTAAAAATCACAAGGAATTTCAAGAATGAACATTTGATTGTGTATACATTGTGTATACCAAAATTAATTAATGTCTTGTCTTTACTTTGGCATCTGGGTTTCTCTTTGTTGCTTAGACCGGTGAACGAGCTTACGGCCCGCCTGGTCTCCTTTGGCTGTCGGAGCACATAGACATTATAACTTGAATATCGCCACCCACCTCGAGACTTGAGGTCCATTGTCTCAATTGTATAGTACATACGCCATTGTATAGTATATATATTTGCGAACATGAATTAAGTACTATAACGCGCACATCCCTATTTGTTCTACTCGTGGGTCTTGAAGGGGCATGCATGCGGGCGGAGCGGCAGAGACGTCGCCGGGCAACCACGAAGTTTTTTCCAAAAAGCTGTCAGTCGATATAACACCAATGAAATATATTTTACATCGTTATACTGAATATATAAAATACACCTTAAACTGGGATTGTTTTCATAATTAGTTATAAGTGGCGCCCAACGTGGGGCACGTTGGGCGCACACACACACCCACGACCCTGGGATTAAGAGTCTCATGCTCTACCGACTGAGTTACTTTTGATCTGCGTATCGCGTATACCCCAGGTAAGGCCAATGTATTAGCCGATACTCTTAGTCGACCCGCGACCAGTGATGGGGGAACACCGGTATGCGAAATTTGCCCGGTTGTCGTAAACATACCACACTGGGATGCGACTTCGACCCGGGAAGCTCAGTTGGCTGGCCAGAGGTTGCCAAGATTATCCAGGACCTCGAAGGTAAGGATGAGCTTGCTGTTTATCGCTCGCAAGAGAGGTTATCTCTTGAATCAAGCGGTTTTGTATAGGTATGTGCCTGATACTGATTCCAAAGAGCCTCAACTCGTCATACCAGAAAGTCTTATCAGTTAGACCAAGATGACTTTTAAATACCAAGTACTCTGAACTGTGAGTAAATTATAAGAACATAAACATTAAACAACCACTACTAAGTAAATACATCAAAAACCTTATTCAAAATACGATAAATGTAAAATCATCAACAAGTTATCTACGCTGACATAAACTAATGCCATATTATCCTTTTGAAATGCATCAGTTTCGACAGTCCTGATCAATACCTTCCGTTTTAATTACGATAAGTTGTTTATCGGACCGTTATGAATATTAATGAGGAAAATTGGTATAAAACCAAGAGAAAATCAGTTCGAACCACACTTTTACTTACACGGTCCTTGCGTCGATAGCAAACTTCTATATAGTTATAGTATTGACTGAAGAGTAACGATGCTAGAAATTCTGCTACTTGTGATTATCTTGACAAATGTAAAAAATATTCGAAGATATTATACAGAAAAACCAAAGCCTAAATCGATGATATATTTAACAGATTATTTAATCAAGGAGAATAGAATGTGCTGGATGATTTTCTGGAAGGAATCAGTTAAAGCAGTTGCCAACGTGCCAAAATTAATACCATCACCAACATGCAGAAACGTGTTGATGCAGGGCTTGTTCTACTGAAGATTTCGTACAATAAGTCGGCGCTTTGGAAAAAGGTATTATTATATTTAAGATTATATTTAGTTCCGATTTTTTCATATAAAATTGATGACGTGCCAATGTTATTTGTTGTCCGTTTTATATTTTTGCATTACAGAGTATTATATTACGAGTATTACAAGAATAGTTTACTGATTCTCGATACGATGGTTAAATAATATTTCAAATTGTGCTATTTACAAGCTACGCTATTTTTATTAGGGTAATTCAATATTCGTAGACGAGTTAGGCTATTGAAATCATATTCAGTGTTTAATCAATGTAAAAATATGTTATATTAGCGCTTGTTTCTAACTAGCTCAATACAGGGTATGTCTATGTAGTTGCGAGTCGAAATGAGGCAAGATACTGTAAGCTCATGTCTTAAATTAGGCAGCAGTGTACGCGCTGTTATATTTATTGACTCCTTATTTAGTCAAAAAAATAGAGAATACGTTACTTAAATCATTAAGTTAAACGTTAACATTATATTAATGCACTTGATTGTATTACTTTACGTTGCAATACTTAGAAACGCGAGTATTTGCTTATATAGTCCAATAACATTTAGAGAATACTCTACTTAAATATTAACTTAAATGTTAACATTATATTACTGCACTTGACTGTATTACTTTACGTTGCAATACTTAGAAACGCGAGTATTTGCTTATATAGTCCAATAACATTTAGAGAATACTCTACTTAAATATTAACTTAAATGTTAACATTATATTAGGGCATTTCACTGTATTACTTTAAGTTGCAATACTTACCAACGCCATTATTTGCTTATTTCGTCCAAAAAAATTTAGAGAATACGGTACTTAAATAATTAACTTAAATGTTAACATTATAATAGGACACGATATTTCTTTAGTAAAAATAATACTGCCGTTGTAATAATAATAATGCAAAGAGCGACAAGAATATCATGATAACAATCAATTTTACATAAATTATTCACTCTTACTAGTAGGCGGGCGTCTTGTGAGTCCGCACGGATAGGCACCACCGCCCTGCCTATTTCTGCCGTGATGCCATAACGCGTTACTAGCACCGATTACACTGAAGTTTGGTGGCGGTATTTACGTTATTAATATCTACGGGCTCCATTAACCATTAAACTCCGGTAACCATTTAAAACTAGGTGGGCTATGAACTAGTCCAGCCATCTGTGCAATAAAAAAAAAATTCGATTGTAGAATAAGTTATTTTGCTTATTTTCAAATGTCGTTTCACAGTACGCCAGAAGCGATACGACATTCAATTAATATTTTCTATATTTAAAACTACTGGATTAAAATATATGTCTAATTCAGGGCTTTATGTTTAAATTAGTAATTCTAATGTATTTTTAGCTTATAAAATCTTATTCGCATCATAGTATGGTAATGAACGATTAATTTGCTTTTGAAGTACGCTACTCAAATAATCATTGGCATCCGCAATTTATTAACGCAGGGATTACAAGTTTGAAGGATGTGACATGCGTCATAGAACACAACTGAAACTTCGACCTCATGTGTCAAGGTCAAGGTCAAGGTCAAATTCGCGCTGCAATTTTGATATTATCCGATAACCACTAAGGACGGATCGTGTGATCATTCGCATATCTAGATAAATGAAACGTCAAAAGTCTTTAAAATAATTAGGAGTTCAGTTCAAACCACATGGACTTTTGT
This sequence comes from Bombyx mori, assembly GCF_030269925.1. NCBI lineage: Eukaryota > Metazoa > Arthropoda > Insecta > Lepidoptera > Bombycidae > Bombyx > Bombyx mori. The sequence continues at coordinate 6,480,587 of NC_085117.1, read as the reverse complement.
ATTTCCCATAAATATTTGCATTTCGATCCGAATACTTCGTCTTTTCGCATTAAAAGTGTACAATTTCCAAAAATATTCGAAATTGAGTTACTATTCAGAATCATTTGGTATCACCAGTATTTTTTTCATAAATGTCAAAAGAGCGTAGTTTAGTTTTAGTATTTTTTTTTTTTAGTTTACCTATATTTTGACTACTATTAACAAAATTAATACATAATTTTATCTTAATTTAAAAGACAGATTATAATGTAACTGGTAAAAACTAAAAAATAAATGTTGCAAAAATGATTAATATTAAAAATATCATATGTTAAACCTTTAAAACACTATCATTGCAATATTTAGTAAGTTTTGAGATTGTACAGTTTTAATGCGAGAAGACGATTTCACTGTTTCCGCTGACTCACACTCACGACAACGATATTACTTGCCGAAATTAAAAATTTGAATACATCGCTATTAGTTTTTCAACAAGCCTGAAGTAATTGCTCAATAGGTAGGTTTACTTGACTGAGTTTTCCAAAGTATCCCGAAAACTCACTTTTAACAAACTCTTAGAAATTAAACTTTGTGTATTTATTTATTAATAAGGGGAAACGCGATAATCGCGCTTAAGCCACGTGTGCTACTGTTTATTCCAATTATTTAACTATTCAATAAAAAATGTAAAGCTTAAAGTCGAATCCTATTATTATTACTATAGATATATAGCCTTCGCGTAAGTTTAAATAATACCTACTATACTGTAAGTGATGTGGACATGTATAAATATATTGCAAACCACTATTCAAAAAAGAGACTGTTGAAATTTAGTAATCCTTTTTCTTTTGTAAATTTAGTATAATTGAAACAAAATGCTTTGAAGAAAATGAGGTTTATGAGCTAACAACATTCTGTTTAGTAATGTGATAGCGAATGAATGTCTTGTATGATATATTATTTTATTGTAATTTCAAGTAATTGTAATAGATAATGTTCATTTTTAATAACAAAAAATAATAATCACATTGACTTTATAATCCATGTTAAATATAATTAAGTCATATTATATTTAATTAAGTTTAAAAATAAAATGTTCTGAAAGTTGAGTTTCATTTTACCTAAAAAAATATTTGCAGTCGTTTGCATATGATATTAGTTTCGAATTCGAATGTCCAAGTCGTATCTTGGAGCTGTTCCTTTCTACATGCAGGTATTGTAAGGAGAAAGAAGAAATCTCTGCTTATACTATGTGACTATCAAAAGCCTTGTTTGCCAAGTATTTTTTTATTGCTTAGATGGGTGGACGAGCTCAGGGCCCACCTGATGTTAACTGATTACCGGAGCCCATAGATGTCTACAACGTAAATGCCGCCACCCACCTTGAGACATGAGTTCTTAGATCTGAGTACAGTACAACGACTGCGCTACCCTTCAAACCGAAACGCATTGCTGCTTCGGGGCAGAAATAGTCATGATGGTGGTACCTACCCGCGCGGGCTCACAAGACATGCTGCCGTATATACTAATCATTAGTATTTATACTAATTAATAGTATTTATACAAACTGTTACCTGAGGTTTCACCCGCGTGCTTAAGGAACAGTGTTAGTGTAGTTTCCCGTGAGAATCAGATGTTTTTCGGAATAATAGGGAGCCTACATATTTCAATCTCCCGACCTAACATTATCACATTAAAAATAAATCAAATCAATCCGTTACATCGTTTTGACGTGAAAGAAAGACAAATAAACCATTCACACTTTGAGATTTCTGATATTAAAAAAAATATACACAATTTTGTTTAGTATAATATTATGGATTATAGTAGTTCCTACTACCACTATTTTATAGATTTGGTAAACGAACAAAGCTCTTGGTTTAGTTCGGGGTAATAGCTTCACTACATAGTATAAAACAAAGTAGTCGTCGTGGCCTAACGGATAAAACGTCCGGTGCATTCGTGTTGAAGCGATGCACCGGTGTTCGAATCCCGCAGGCGGGTACCAATTTTTCTAATGAAATACGTACTCAACAAATGTTCACGATTGACTTCCACGGTGAAGGAATAACATCGTGTAATAAAAATGAAACCCGCAAAATTATAATTTGCGTAATTACTGGTCGTAGGACCTCTTGTGAGTCCGCGCGGGTGGGTACCAGCACCCTGCCTATTTCGTCCACCCATCTAAGCAATAAAAAAAAGTCGCTTTTTCTATCCCTATATCTGTCTGTCCCTATGTATGCTTAAATCTTTAAAACTATGCAACGGATTTTGATGCGGTTTTTTTTAATAGATAGAACGATTGAAGAGGAAAGTTTACATTTATAATAACATCCATTAAATAGTGGAAAAATCAATAATAAATTACAGTTTCCGAAGCGAAACGAGGGCGGGTCGCTAGTATTACATAAATTTCAGTTTCGGGAATGGCTCCAACATACTCTGTATAACTCAATATGTTTCAGCAATAAAAAATATACAGTTAAAATAAAAATACAAAAGCTTTGAGCGACCTGCTCGTGTGTTCGTATTTATGCAAATATGAAATCGACAGAAACATAAATATAGGCTCTATCTCATATCGACCAGTAATAGAGCCTTCAAATAAATTCACCGGACCCCTGCGGTGTGAAGGGATCAAGTTACAAGCGATGTGTTCAGGTTAAGCTGCTGTGAGCTTATATAGCGATGAGTTCTGTCTCGAACGAGAGAGACAGAATTAAAAGTAACGTTTTCTTTTTACAAGAAAATAAATTAAACTAGAAGAGAAGAAGGGAAAACTTTAAATGAATTAAAACTTTATCTATAGGCTTTTAAGCGCATTAACCTGATTACTAACTACTAATAATATAGGTATGTTGAACAAAACAAATATACTGAGTTATTTTTCTTCATCTGTCTGTTTGTTTCGTATAATTTATTAACTAACTGAACTAATGATGTTTAAGGACTTAGGCTACCTGCCTAATTAAAGGATTTAAAAGGTATGTGCATAAAAACATTTTGATGTCTTTTAAGAAGCCTGCATCACAGTTAATCTGCTTGTTATTTTAAAGTATTCACTATAACTACTGAAGTGCATATTTTTACAGGCGAGACTGTGGATTTAAGCAAATCATTGACAGTCTGTCAGAAACTGTCAGACAGACAGTTTTTTACTGGAGGTAGGACGTCTTGTGAGTTCTCACGGGTAGGTACCAATGCCCTGAATATTTCTGCCGTGAAGCAGTGATGCGTTTCGGTTTTAAGGGTGGGACAGCCATTGTAACTATATTGAGACCTTAGAACTCATATCTCAAGGTGGGTGGTGGCATTTACGTTGTAGATGACTATGGGCTCCAGTAACCACTTAACACTTGATGGGCTGTGAGCTCGTCCACCCATCTAAGCATTAAAATAAATAAATAAAAGTCTAATTAAAATTAAATCACGTAGCGTCTATTGTAGACAGTCTAATGACAACATTATCATCATCTAACTACAGCGCAAACTGAAAATCAAAATCGCTCCGCTTATGAATTGCACCAATCTTTTTACACCTCGAAAACATAATGCAAGTATTACAAGCACTTTTGTTTTTATTGCATCCACACCTATTCGTATACAGAGAACATTAATAAAATAGTTAGTTAGTTTACAATGTTTTGTAATATTTGTCTTGTTAAAATCGGTTTCGAAATGTGGTCAGAGCTGCTTTATTAGTTACAATCATTACGAACCGAACGTGTTCGGTGTGGACCGATATTAAATTATCGAAAACTATAATACATTTTTTATTTTATTTATGAGCCAATTCTCATTTTACCCTTTAGCGGTATTCTGCAAGAAAAATATCGCGAAGTGCCAGTCATAGCTATAAAAGTGAATAACAACGTCTGATGTCTCATAACCCTAACAACCCACATTGACTCTTCTCACTCCTTCAGCATGACCAATATATTGTTAATTGGCTGTTGGCCGTGTGCATTTGTGAATGTTATCCGAACAAAATTAAAATTTTTTGGGTTGATTTGCTGGTTCTAGGTTATTGTTTGGTTAAGTACTACAAGGTAATGCAATTATTCTTGGGTTCTATATTCCCAAGTAACCGTGAGTGTTATGACTCTGATAACCGCTTAATATTATTACCCAGGCGTGAGAGTCTGTCATGCCACGCCACAAAAGTAAGCATTTTCACGGGGCTCGAGGGCAAGACAAAACCTTTTAATTTTGCTTTTGCCGATCTTTTTACTGGTGGTAGGACCTCTTGTGAGTCCGCACGGGTGGGTACCACCACCCTACCTATTTCTGCCGTGAAGCAGTAATGCGTTTCGGTTTGAAGGGTGGGGCAGCCGTTGTAACTATACTGAGATCTTAGAACTTATATCTCAAGGTGGGTGGCGATTTTACGTTGTAGATGTCCATGGGCTCCAGTAACCAGGGGGGCTGTGAGCTCGTCCACCCATCTAAGCAATAAAAAAAAAACCTGGTTAAGAAACAAAATGAACTACAATTAAATATTACTTAGACCCTTTCTTAAAACCAAGACAAAATCCTCTATCCTCTATCAATATTGCTTAGATTTTTAAGCCAAAGGATAACAGTTGCTCCGGCTATTATGCGTGAAACTGGTTTACGACCTTGGCTTTGAGCCACTAATATTCCATCCGAACTATCTGATGCAGTGTCACCCTAACTTCCCCACTTAAACAATAATCCATCCTTGTTGGTAGTACGTTTTCCAAGGTCGCACTGCTTGGATGTAATTTTTTTTTTTTTTCATGGATCACCAACAAATGAAACATTGGCTTAAACATGGGGTACAAAAATAACAAAACATGACATGTGCTCACTTAATAATAGGTAATCACAGCTAACATCAGCTAGTTCTAGTACCAAATGATTATAAAATTAATTAAATCTGAAAGAAAAAACAAAAATTATCTATGTCAAGCAAAAAGTTTTTGTTCCTACCACAATGTAAATTAGCACCTAATAAGTTCCGATGGCATGCATACGAGATCGTAGTCAATAAAGTATCTCTAACACTATATAGCACATAATCGCTTGCGTATACAAATAACAAAAACTTTACAGACCTCAAATTATAATATATTTTGTTTTTCCTACAAACACTACGTTCTCTTCACCTTCGCTCAAGGCGCAATCGATCAAACACTGTAATAAAAGAATAATAAATACCCAAAACAAATCGTCTCGATATTATTTCGACATACGTTTTATAGTATGTTTCGTAATAAATATATACCGTTAATTAATTGGACAGTAACGAGGCAGCATTTAGGAGTATTAAGTATGAAGATTGTGTAAGATTACAAGTAATGACGGTAGTAGGGTAAGTGTAATACATATGCTTGCAGATGCCCTGTCATTTAGACCGAAACCCGTAAAGACTTTGTGACATCAATGAGTAGTACTCAACCGAATGAGCCGACAATACCTTAATTCGATACAAAAATTAGGGGAAATTGATTAGGTAGAAGTCAATTTGTCAATGAAGTAACAAATAGAGTAGATACTTCTAGATACTTCTAACTACCGTTATTGTCGCGTAGCATCTCTTATAAATAGCAACACAAGTGTAATAGTCAAATTCATTCATCAACATGGTAGAAGTCATTGGACATCTTAAGAAAGAAGAAGAACCGATAGCTTAGTATGGACATGCTACGCACTGGCTTTGGTTTCAAAAAGAATCAATGAAAGTGTTAAACTCTTTTTCTTTCTATTCAATGTACATATAAAATATTATTAATACGTGAAGCAAAAACTTTGTATCCCTTTTTACGAAAATTGCGCGGACTGAGGAGTATGAAATTTTCCACACTTATAGAGAATATAGAGAAGAAGTGCACAATGCTAATATTTTTCTTAAAATAATGCATAAAAGATACATTAAATCAATAAAGAAAACATTACACACTAAATTTTTTTTTTTTGCAAGAGGAAATCGCCGGACTTCCGCCCTTTTCTGGGGATACTGGGCGGGGTATGTCAGAGTCGAACTGACTAAAACCTCCTGTCGCTGAACAACCAACGTCCAAACCTCGCATGAGACAGAACTCATGACAAGGCAAAGGGGGGAAAGTGAAGCGTTTAGTGCGGAGCACATCTCTCCCATCACCCTCCCCCTCGGGACGCCGGACTGGCGGTCGTCGGCGCCACGACCACCAGCCCTCTCGGTCGGCAGACTGTCCGAAGCCCGCCTAGATGGCGCCGGTTAGAGTGGGTTACCCTACGGAATAACCCGCTGGGCCAGAACCAGCGTGGGTCGAGGATAGCCGGCCTTCCATCACCCGGATGCTCTTGCGTAAAACGAGTGCAGAGCAGCTTGCACGTCGTCTTCTTAGGCCCCCCTCGCCGGTCCCCAGACTGACATGTGAGGGGGACCCGAAACACTTAGAGGGCCAAGGCTTGGGCGAGATCCGCCTCCCTGGCCCCCGCTCGACGGCGGCGGGATTGTGCGTCTCTCACGCGCCCCGCCGCCTCCTTCTGCGAGATGGTGCACTCGCAGAAGTCGAGCATCGCCTTCCACGACTCGTCGTCGCCGAGCATCGATGCCACAACACTCAGCAACGACAAGTCGGTTCCTATTTTTGCGACGAGGACACGGCGCCACCCCTCCCATGCGGGGCAGGCGACGAGCGTATGCTCTGCCGTGTCCAAGTCGCAACCACAATGGTGGCACTCTGCCGTCGGCTCGGCTGTGATCCGGTGCAGGAACTCACCGAAACAACCATGCCCAGTGAGCACCTGCGTGAGCCGGAAAGTGAGGAGTCCTCTGTCACGATTCACCCAATCCACAAGGACAGGGCGAATCGCCTCGACGGTCCTACGACCAGCCGAAGGATCAGCCAGCCGTCTGGACACACACACTACATACCATGTATTTGACGCACACACGCATGCCTACTATTTATTGTCAAACTTTTGTTCTTGACGTCTATTGTCAAATTGAGAATAGATTAAATATTGTTTGTCTTTGTTAATATTTTTTATAGTGTAGTCTTGGCGAAATTTGTGATTATAGAAGTATAAAATGCAATCATAGTAGTGTTCAAACTTACAATTCCAATTAATTATAGTCGAATTTCGACTACTGCGGGACCTCTTGTAAAATATTATAAAGCGAACCGTAAAATTATAGTGCTTACCGACACGCAGCGAATATCACAGTACCTGAAACAGAATTTTGAATTTCATTATTACGATATTTATGTACACCTTACAAATATATCCTGTATTACAGCAAAAAGCATTCGTGCGCTTCTCTTTGAATAGACAGACAGTCATTATTAAAATCTCTCACTGAAATCTAAAATCTTCTCGCCGGATGTTCTCAAAGGGCCACGATTCCTATCCGGTAGTAGATTCAGCAAAGCACTGTTAGGGCCAGTGCTAGCTAATCTCTCAGATCGAGCCCGTGAGCTCACCTATCAGTCCGAGAGTAACCGAAATAGCCCCTTAGGCTACCAGCGATTAGATAGGGGTAAAATAGTCAAAATACTTGAGACTTCATATGTAAGGTAATTGTGAGTCCGCGCGGGTAGGTACCACCACCCTGCCTATTTGTGCCGTGAAGCAGTAATGCATTTCGGTTTGAAGGGTGGGGCAGCCGTTGTAAATATACTTGAGACCTTAGAACTTATATCTCAAGGTGGGTGGCACATTTACGTCGTAGATGTCTATGGGCTCCAGTAACCACTTAACACCAGGTGGGCTCGTCAACCAATTTAAGCAATAAAAATACATACATTCTCAAATGTCTTTCTTTATTCTGAAATTATCACAATAATCAACTCCAAATAAAATTTTATCTATTTTCAAGTTCAAATTTAGAAGGTACTCATTGAGCTTACTTTAAATTGTGATAAAACAAACAAACTTTGCTTAACAATTATCTTAACCCTATAAACTGTTAGTAATTAAATATTTAATGGCATTCTATAACGCACGCGAAGACCTCTAAAACAGTTACGTAGTTTTTCACAGCGCTGAATGGGTGAACGAACTCACGAAGGTTGGCACCTTAAAGTTACTGGAGCTATAGATTCGTATTCTACCACCCACCTTGCGACGTCAGACTGAAGTCTCAATTATATTAAATAGGACCTTCTTCTCTTTCTAGCCCTTATTTCTATTTTTTGGGGTCGGCGTAGCATTTCCTCTCTTTCTGTTCCATCATCATCGTCTCTCACTCACACTTTTTCACACATATGTATCCTCTTTCACAAAGTCAATCCAAGTCTTTTTAGGACGCCCCTTCCCCCACATGACCATCTATTTACATACGCAGGGTCACATGATCAACCGCCTACCAAATACCCAAAATACCCTCCCACTCCCACAATAACCTCCCACTCTTTATTTTCTCTGTCACCGGCGTCACTTTCATACTTCCTCTTATTATATTCCATAATTGTCCTTAGTCAACCCTTTTAGTGTTGAACTTATTTTCACATATTTTGCAGAAATTGATACAAATTTTTTTTAAAGTAACTTATTAATTAAGTCTGCATAGAATATAAAATGCAGATAGATTTTCGTAATTTTTTCTGTCATGTTTAAGGGACTTAAGAAACTATTCTAATGAAACATATTTTTGACGCTAACTGTATTTATTAAATAAAAATAAAAAGAAAACTGCGCAATAGCCGGTATTCCGACGCTCCGACTCTATACGCATGAATAGAGAGTCGATCTATCAACGGTTCTGGCTCTAAGGTTTAAATATTTACCTGAATATCGGTATAATCGTATCGATAGAATACACTGAACATTTTAACATTTAGACCACGTCGACGTCAACAGTGCATTCGAACCACCGACAATGCAAGCCTGTGTGTATACTAAAACAATCAAAGTCGACGACCTTCTTCGCTTGTGTATGTTCTATTACTAGACTGGCAACAATAGTACACTGTTAGTTATTTATACGGACGCGAAGTATTTTCGCACATCCATCACTGGCTGGGTGTCGACTTTGAACACATGTTTGTCATCGCCTTAATGCTGTTGAGTTATGGAATGTTTCACTAACCAACACTGACGTGTGCAGGCGAATGGCTGTATTCATTAAAATGCTCTGATTCAGATAATTTACTTTTGCCTTTATTTAATTTATATGTGTACACAAAGTTCCTTATGTTTTCCGGAGTACACAGAATAATGAATATACGTCATTAAAGCCAGAACGGTTGAAGGATTTTAAATAGTAATTTGTCCGCCATCGACCAGAACCATTCAAGTCTTTAGGAAAATACTCCGTATTTTTATCGAGGACTGGAATGATATCGGGGCTTGTACGTCAATTTTTTGACGTGCAACGTCTTATAAATCGACGAACACCGGTGCACGCACGAAAAAGTGTCACGTTCCGTCTAACCCCGAGCGTGCAAAGGAGAGCTCGGAACAACCGATAGAGAGGCAAGATCGACCCAAGCGTTAATTATAAAAAAAATGTTTTTAATTTACCTTTTCTTTGTATTATACAAAATAATGATAAGACAATGATTACAATTCAATTCAATTCATAAAAGTATGCAATTTTTCATCAATGTTTCTTTAAGACGTTATCACGTAAAACTATCGTTTGTAAAGCGACTTTACAGACAACAAATTTTTTTTGGAACGAAGTTCCTTACGGCAGGCTTGGAGGGGATAGGGATTTTGCTGCGCGACCGAACTGAAAAAAATGTGATAGTAAAACCGTAAGAAAAAATCCGTGGAAAAAAGTGCGTGGAAAAAATCCGTGGAAAAAAGTGCGTGGAATAAAACCGTTAAATGAGACGTGCGCAGGCGCGACAGTCGTATACACAAGCGAGTAGTGTATAATACCTTTCTCTTTCTCCCTCTTTCTTTTCGTTCTCTCATCCCTTCTCTCTCTATTTTGTAATTATTTCTATTTCTATGTAATTTTATGTTGTCAAACAAAAATAAAGAGACATATTTTGTTATTTTAATTGATAATTTGAATTACGATTTTATTTTTATTTTACGTAATTTATTATTTCCTAAAATACTGAATTTCCTAAATACTTTCCTGTACTTAAATAAAAACTAATCATCAAAATTTAAGAGAAAAATCAAGAAAACCGACATAAAATTGGCACGATTTTTTTTTTTGCAAATTGTGTCGATTCTACATTATCCGAAGGAACTTCGTTCCTACCTGGTGTCCCACGACACCATTTATTTTCTTGTACTTTACATGAATAACGTCCATGATAAATATTGCGTATCTCTTAGTGGTGCGGCTTATTGTGATAAAGTGATTTCTATCTGTGGGACTCAAACATCGGCACAGCCGCATCGCTTGATGCCAGTATACCGGTCGTCTTATCTTTAAGATCACACTATTATTGAGCTATGAAGCACTCTCTGACGGGTAGTCATGATAGAACATAAGATATTTGACAGACGCCTGAATCTAGCTAACGACGTTTTCAAGATAAGCTTACATATACATATGTATACAAGTTAAGAACAACAACTTTCGGATTGTCGGTCTACAGAGCAATTTCGCCAGCTCGGTGAAAGATCTCCCCTTTGCCGTTAACCTGCCAGAGCTCACCACGAGCTCCGGATTCAATTGCCGGTCGGAGTCAACATTTTGGTCGGACTTAAAAGTCTGCGTGTACTGATTTTTGTTTCATGTGTGATTCGGGTACTCACAATACGGCGATACGGAAATCTCAGCTCGGAATCATTTGAATGTTGTTAATTTTATCAAATTGCAAAAAAACATTCACCTACCTAAATACTTTGATATTATCTAAACGACTTATGTTGTAAGTGTCGGCGACTCACACAAAGATACGTAGCTTAGATTAGACTTTACGACTTCGAACTTGGTCAACCATGTTTTAGCTGTTAAGCCGTAATTTTGCAAAATTTATTAAAGGCTTGAAAGACATTTTGTAGTAAAAAGTAAAAATAAGATTGACCCTATGTTCTATTGATCCTTATTAATTATTATATTTGTAAAGGAAAACCGTCATTATTTATAACTGCTTAGTTATTAAAAAGGATTTTTCTTCAGTGTCATTCTATGTCATGGAGTGAAGTCTGTCATTGAGCAAAAAGAGGATTAAATTTTGTATATTTTATTAATACTGTTTAATTTTTAATATTAATTTTAAAAGAGATTAAGGGCTTTCAATGTTCTTACCTTATTATACATATAACAGAAAACGCAATTAAGCCTTTTATTGTTTACTCATTCTGAAGTACTCCATATCATTAAATATTAACAATCAAGTCAACATTGACCATTAGTAGTTCTTACTAACTAGTATGACCATGAATATTGTTACATAAAAACTTTTCTTTTTTTTTTCAACTTTTTAATTATATTGAAATTGGAACACGTATATTATTTTCAAAACTTCTTTCGATTTTGCGCCATTGTACTTTTTTTTGTTAAAGAAAATAGGATTGTAGTGATCATCTTGCACAAAGTGGGTATGGAGCCGTCGGTCATTTCGAATAGAATCTTTTTTTTAATTTTTTGCTTAGATAAATATTTTATTTATTTATTGTTTATATAGATGAACGAGCTCACAGCCCACCTGATGTTAAGTGGTTACTGGAGCCCATAGACATCTACAACGTAAAGGCGCCACCCACCTTGAGATATAAGTTCTAAGATCTCAGTATAGTTACAACGGCTACCCTACCCTTCAGACCGAAACGCATTACTGCTTCACGGCAGAGATAGGCAGGACGGTGGTACCTACCCGCGCGGACTCACAAGAGGTCCTACCACCAGTAAAAAATTTAATAATATTACATTACTTCATTTAAAAAAAATGCATTTTTATTTGTAACAGAACTTATGGCTGGAGTAGGTAGACCAACGGGGCAATCAAAGCATTTAACCGTTATTCAACCTTGAAACGCGAGACCGATGTCCCAAGTGCCTGATACATCACTGGTTTTCACTGGTGGTAGGACCTCTTGTCAGTCCGCACGGGTAGGTACCACCTCCCTGCCTATTTCAGCCGTGAATCAGTAATGCGTTTCGGTTTAAAGGGTGGGGCAGCCGTTGTAACTATACTGAGATCTTAGAACTTATATCTCAAGGTGCGTGGCGCATTTACGTTGTAGATGTCTATGGGCTCCAGTAACCACTTAACACCAGGTGGGCTGTGAGCTCGTCCACTCATCTAAGCAATAATAAAAATAAAAATAAAACATCAGGATTTAGAACACTATCTCTTAGCTGTGTGGAGGAGCTCACGGCTCACCTGGTGTATAGTGATTACCGGAGCCCATAGACATCTACAAATTAAATGCCGCCACCCACCTTGAGACATGTGTTCTCTGACCTCAGTTTTTACAGTAAAACGCCTGCGCATCCTTGAAATCGAAATTCATTACTGCTTCACTCCAGAAATAGGCAGGATCAAACAACTCCGGCTTTTCAAACATATCAACTGACTAATTCTACTCGCATTTTCTATATACTTCCTCTGACCCTAAACAATAATATATTCTAGCGCTAAAATAAATTATGAGGTACAAATACCAATTTCGTCTCTGTATAATTCAGTTGCATGCAGATACAGGATCGCTTTGAAGTTTCGCCAAAGGCAAACTTTTCCGGATTGATTAAATTATGTGGATAGCTTGAGCTTTACTACGTCGCAAAGCTCCGGACAACTTTCAGGCTATTACGTGTGATTAGTTTGGAAAAGCTTCGTTTTGCGTTTACGAGCTTACTAACCGAATTTCAAGAGAGAGAGTTTGTAGATTTAACTTTCTTTGAATTTTTTATCACATTGTAGTGTTTGGACTCATCACGTAGGTCGTGGCCGACCATCACACGGAAAATAACAATTAAATGTTCTCATATGTAATGCTATTGTTACGCTGATAAGTTAACGCCATCTATCGTCGAATAATAGAAACGAATATCAAAAGAATTAGTAAAATCGAAAACACTCAAGAAGTACAACGCCATCTATTATCAAATAGCGGAAACGCATATCTGGCCTTATCGAATGTTCTTGATAGTGTTAGATGATAGATAGTTCTAGTGATGTCGTATCGACTATAAAAGCGTTGCAGAGATAACGCGAAGGCAGTTAGTAAGCGGTTCTACTAGAAGTGAAACAGCAAACGGATCATCTGAAGCGAAGCGGAAGAAGTGAATTACGAATTGTAAAGTGTTCTAAGTGTTAAATAGAGTTTTAGTTTGCGCTTCGGTAGAACTTTTATTTATCCCGAGCCCCAACGCGTAACACTGTATTAAAGATCCGCTATGTAACAACTACCAATAAGTATGCAACAAATAACAAACACAAATTATCTTACACATATGGTGCGGACGATCATTATTATGATATTAAAATTATAAAATACTTAGAAATGATCAGATCTACACCTACGTCTTGTTAAAGGAACATTAGAGGCTAAGTGGTTTTTTACTACCCGACTACGACAGAACCAAAGGTGAAGTAATGATTTTAAGCATATGAAATACTAGGTATGTGGGTTCATTTGTAGCCTTGAAACTTATAGAGCGCTCAGCGTGCTTTAGACAATACAGTGTCAATTGAAAAATCTTCGACGATTTTTTTATTAAGAACAATTTTAGACATTTTATCGGTTCATTGCCGAAGGAAGGTAAGTTTTTTTGAGTGTAAGTATTTATGTACGTGTGTGTTCAATTAAAACAATTTTAAAGGCAAAATCTCCCCCTTGTGAGTACTGAAGTGTATTCTATGTGTGTGTGCGTGTATGTCTAATTCTTTAGAACACTGTACAGCCTAAGCCTTTTCATGTGTGGTGGTGAGGTGTCATTAAAATCATCTCAGTTGCGGAAGACACCAAAAAAACATTATTACCGCTTTGTATTCGCAAAAAGAATTAACTGAAATATAATTATGTATATCCAAAGTATGAATATACAAGGTTAATGTAAATTTGGCGTCGGTTTAGCTGCGCCCCTGGCATTGCTAACGTCCATGAGCGATGATAAGCACCTAACTGATATAATATGTATATACATAAAATAAAGTAACTTATGAAATAAAATAAAACCCAATCACAATTCTATTACAAACGCAACAGCGAATAGTAATAATAAATATACATCATAACATAAATACAAATTTAATATTAGTAAAGATCTTGTTGAAGAAAAAATCAATCAAATCTGTGAGTAGTTTTAACGGGAGACGTTTTTTACTGACAAAATCGCGTTGTTGGACCAGAGGTGAGTACTACTGAACCAGGCCCACGTTTGATACTCGTTCCAAATCATTGTAGAAGTAATTTAGCATTCCACGGGTCTTACGCTCATTACAGAATATTCACACGGGAATATGGACATATAACCCGGGCTACCCCTTGCTGCTACAATATTCTATTAACTCATCTCTAATAGTTTTCTCCTTTCCGAACTTTATCTGCCCACCACTCCCATCCCAATTCCGCCTGGTAGTTAGGACGTAGTATAAGGGCCATAGGTAGTATGCGTTATTCTTGTACCATCAAGCGATCGTTTCTGCCCGTTTCAAAGCTAACGAAATCATTAAAGGACTACGGCTTTTATATCCTATTTCCTATACGCTATTGCCACTTAACACCAAAAACTTTAAGCCGGAAAATCGAAATGCCTGCTCACCAAATACTCAAAAAGTTCTCCATGGCCACAAATACTGTTACGCTGGTAAGAGTAACGCCATCTATCGCCGAATAGTCGAACGAATATCGAAGGATCTACTAGCTTTACTAGCATCTAGAATGCTCGAGAAATACAATGCCATCTATTGTCAAATAGCAGAAACACAATACTCGAAATGTGTGGAATATTCTCGATAATTCTAGGGATGCGGTATCGGCTATAAAAGCGTTGCAGAGATGGCGCGCAGTCAGTAATCGGAACTACTCGAAGCGAAACTGCGAACGAATCACCTGAAGCGAAGCGGATGAAGCGAATTCAGAATTTTAAAGTGTTTTAAGTGTTCTAAGTGCTAATACAGTATTAACTTGTAATTCGATAGAATATTTATTTATCTCGAACCCCAGCGCGTAACAATACCAAATGACACCAGCCACTACAAACAGACAGAAATCTTGTTTACTATTACATAATACATAAGCAGTAAGCACAGTCGGCGAATATTTACGGTACATATCGACATTGGAACCGGAAACGGTTACTGCAATGCAGCATAAATAATCGATCTATTTACAAATCAGTTGAAACTTTATCATGCAATCGAGAGCTAATGTAATGTAACGATAAACATGAGATATTGCACGCGAAACCTTATCAAACGTGCTTTTAATTTACAGAATTCTAGCCTTATTGATATTTCATTGGCCGAAATGGATCTCCGAACGTGAAAGTGGAATACTTTATTTTCTTTTTTTTAATTTGTTTAATTTTCCATAAGAAAAATATACTCGTATGTAATTTCAAAACAAACAAAAAATTTGCTTAAATAGCACATCAATCTTACTTATATTTTTTTAAAACAATTTTTATTGCTTAGATGGGTGAACGAGCTCACAGCCCACCTGGTGTTAAGTGTTTACTGGAGCCCATAGACATCTACAACGTAAATGCGCCACCCACCTTGAGATATAAGTTCTAAGGTCTCAGTATAGTTATAACAGCTGCCGGCAACGGCAACGGCTGGTATTAAAAAAGATGTGTGGTGTCGTGGGACACCTGATAGGAACGAAGTTCCATATTATAAAATATTAATTTTAAGTTCTATTCGAGGTATAAAGAAAATAATTATTCGGGCATACATTTTTTATTGCAATTTTTTAATTGATAAAAATAAAAATAATCGCAAGGGTCAACCACTCCGCGGTGCAATGGAGCAGCCTCGCCCTGGGGGACCACCTGCATGATCACGGTATCCCCTACGCCTGGAAAGTATGATGATGATCTCGTCACCGCGATTCAAGAATCGTTGAATTTACGTGCAGGGACATCTGTTGATAACAAACTAAATAGAAAAATTCTTACGTTACGGACTTTTTCCCGGTTAGGGTACCCCTCCGCATCGTCCCATAAGGAACTTCGTTCCAAAAGACCATTGAAATTTCGATTTGACCATTGAGATGTCTCTAGGATGGGTACGTACTCTGTATCTCTGTCCACCCAGAAAGATAATAATAAAGCCGGCAATCGCCAGACTTACAAAATCTTGTACCTGTCAGAAATCAACCTTATACAATGATACACTAAGCGACTTTATTATCACACTAGACATTCGTAACGACTGTATGTAGTTGACCGGCCTAAGTGGCCATTAAGGAAGGCCGTTTAATTAGCACTTATCTTCATTTACAACTGTCCCTATGAATAAATTAACAGTTTCAGTATGTCCGTCTGTTCTTATTGAGGTACGCTTGTAAAATTAACGGGAGAATTTAATTTTGAATTATATTTGTGTATTAAGCTGATGTGTTTTTTATTAAACTGTAAAATTTTGATATAATATTATAATGCGTGGAGTGCATCGTATCAGCAGTTATAAATATTTTATGAACAGATATGAGTAAAGGGTTATTTTAATAATATCCCGAAAAGCACCTCACGCTTGTTTTACAATAAAATAATTTATTCTTATACAATTTTTAATTCAAATTTATTAAAATTTATTTTCTATTTTTTAGTTGGATTTTCTATAAAAGCGTATTTTGTTAGTTTTTTTAACTATTATTTATTTTATTTTATTTGCGTAAATGCAATTGTTATTTGTAGGCAGACTAGCATACGTCTCATCGATCGATCACTGAGAAATATTAGCAATGTTTAGGACACAGCCAAGGCTGAGCCTAATTATGTGTTTTAAGGTCGATGGCGGGAGTCACGTGGTGATTTGATTATCTATGGAATTTGGAAAACCAAAACACACCAGGTGCGCCAAGAATACAGCCACCCATCTACGCAATAAATTACTATTGAAGTGAGTTTTTAATTGTTTAATCTACATTAAATAAAGCTTGAACGTACTTTCAAAAACACAATTAATATTCTATTTATGAACATTCTAACTTGAACTTTTATTTAAACTACGATTGATATTACGGGTCTACGTTCAAACTCAGCCATTTATTTCAATTTGGATTTTAATCTAATACACCCACTGAGAGTCAAAACAAACTCGACTAACATCTCATGATAAATTACACTTGCAACATTAACATTTGCCCATACCTCCTGTAATCCAATGAAACTTGAATTAGCGAGTCATTGAGTAAGAACGTGAAAAACGGAATAAATACCTCCGGAGAAGCGTCATGATTAATTCATGGCACCCTCCTGGGATTGATGAAGTGTATTCAACAAATATACGCTATTAGCCCGGGTCGAAGGGCTGGAGTGGAAGGTAATTAACTACTGCTTGGATCCGAGCGAACTTCGCGACCTTTTATCAGTTCACCATTCTAAGTTTTACCTATTTTAATACTAAATACTCTTTGAAATACGACTATGATAACTGACACTACAAGGCTTAGATTAATTTAATTTATTTTATCTTTACTTTTAAACGTGAGAACAAATTCAACTCCTCCATTTTTTTTAATGACCAACCTCAATCATCAACACGCACGTTTTGTATTTAACTATTACTATTATAATATGGTTTGCGTCTGCGGTAATCTATCCTATTTTAGTATGCACCAGTACAAAATACTGACTAATTGTGCATAAATCTGAGTCTATTCGAGTCTAAGATATCTAGTCGGCTATCTGCATCATCTAGTCATCTATAGATTATCTAGGAATATTAATGCCTAAGGGCTATATTATTTTAAAGCAAAAAGATGTGAAATGATTGATTGACACCTAAGGCATGCGAGCTAAGCAACTTGAAGTCAAATTTAGAATTCATTATTTAAATTTATCTAAGGTGCATATTGATATGTTGGAATCAATTACAATTTGTAAGTTCGTGAATGTCCGACATGAACTTCGAGCTCTTTTAACACGGATCCGCTTTAGAAGATCGAATGACGATCTAAAAACCCGTAATACTGTTGGTAATAATGACTAGGCGTTTCTAAATTTTACAAAAGCATCTCCACATGTAATCAATTTAATTGTGATCGTTAACAAAATCGATTGAAGCTACACACATGTCCCCCACAGCCGGCCATTTGCAAACAATAGTTCGACAAGATGGCCGCTTTTGACGAATTCGCGCCATTTCCTACACAATAGAGTTTACGCGAAATTAGGATATTTTGTTACCCTAAAATTAAGTTTAATAACAATATCTATTGCATGCGATACGTTTAGGGTTGGTTTCGCCCCCATTTTATTAACTTTAAATGCCAGAATAGGGTGGATTTTGATTTACATCTTTGGTGAATTTAAAAATATTATGCTCTAACAAGATATGCAATGCAATATTACGGGTTGAGTTTTGAGGGAGCGTGAAGATTCTTCACAAAGATGTAAACTGTTTTTTGTTTAAAAAAAAAAATACGTTCAGTTAATCTGCACGTGACGGGACGTCTTTATTCATATCTTTATTCTTCTACAACAGATGGATCTGTGGTCGACCAGGCCATAAATGCCTCCCAAGCCCATGGTGGACTGATCAAAATACGACAACTGCCTTACTCTTCAAGCCGCAATGCATTGCCGCAAGGTGGTGACGTTACGAAAGATCAGATCCAGGCGTTTTAAAAAAAAAATCGGTTGTCTGTAAAGTCGGTTTACTGACGATAGTTGAACGTGACAACGTCATAAGAAAATACTGATGGAATTGTTTCATTTTTCAATTATCGCAATTATCGTTGCTATAAACAATTGACAACACATTCACTTTTCACTGAACTTCATACTTGACGAAAACATGTAAATGTATTATTTGTATAGCAGCTGTCCACGCGGATGCATCGCTCACTCAAGTAGGAGAGAGACAGATGTCGAACGCTGCCGAACGCGAAGGCCGATTGTGCCTCTTTGTCGCTCGTTGCGCGCTCTCGCTTGCATTTCAAACCTTAAATGGAACGCCTCAGAGTGAGGTAACGCCGCATGAGTCATGTTTATTCGTGCGTGCAGCCGGCTCCATCGAATTATAAGAGGTTGTCACGTCAAAATTCAAGTTTTATTTGTGACTGATTATTTTAAAACATTATACTTAAATTAAATATTAAATTATGATAAGTAAAGACAATGTGATTTGTTTTACTCATATTTGTATCTAATAGCACTTATGATAAATATTAATAACTAGCTGACCCGGCAGACTTCGAAGTGCCTCAATCGATAAATAAAATACCAAAATTTTTGTATAAAATAAACTTAAAACAAACAAAAGGAATCCGTCCGACGGGGGACACATCAATGGAAAAAAAAGTGTGTGTGTCCGCTCCGACGCACGACTGGAGTTTACTGGATATAAAAAATTAAACGAAACAATACGAGAAATAGTTCTATATTACGACAACACGATACACTACAGATTATTAACAAATTAACGAGACACAAAACAAACGACTAACAAATATATGAAAATACAATAATGAGAGAAACGCGCGATCAGTACGAGGCTTTGTGGCGGACTGCCGGCGCAGCAGCCCGGCGTCACCTGCAATAACGCGGCCGCGTAACGCATAACGCATTTCGTGTGACATGCTAGTACGATTTTGGTCCCCATAATTTTCATACCCCGGGCCTATATATGTAAATCGATTCTAAAGGAGTAAACTCCAAAAATATTGTTATTTTTATTTAATTCCGAGCATTTTCATATAATATATCTTTTAAACCTTCCCTGGACTTCCACAAATAATTCACGATCAAAATTAGCCAAATCGGTCCAGCCGTTCTCGAGTTTTAGCGAGACTAACGAACAGCAATTCATTTTTTTATATAGATAGATAGATAAGGTATTGATTGACAATGCGGCTACCACTTTCGAAGCATCTCTGAAATATCTTAACATTTTAAGGCTTATTTAGCGATATATAATTGGTTCATATGCTGAAATACCTTTTTTTTAACACACCATAAAATAAACGAAATAATTATTAGAGAAATTACAAGTATACATTATTCCACTACCTTGCATCATAAATAAAACTAAAAATCGAAAATACTTCTATCGAATGATCATAAGTAGATCTTCGTCGCGACTGGAGCTTTACGAAATAGCTTTTAAGCTCGTTTGCAACGCGGGCTTTAATTTATTTAATAAATCCAATATCTCCTACTCAGACACCTTCGGAATATGGGAACCATTTATTTAACCGTCTGAAAGATCCTAATGAATTCTAAAACTTAAATTTTAACATCTATCATACTTTGGCTTAAAATTGTCTTTAATACGCTACATTACGTAAAAGTAAAAAAAATGGATAGTGACAAAATTTTTAAAAAAATATACAAATATATTCAAAAAGTAGTTTAGAATAAATGCTCTATACATTTTATATCTCTTTCTAATATTAATAAATACATTTATTAATAAATTTAATGAACAAAAATACACTTATTGGTACGCGTTCTCTTAAACAGGTTTACTATCTTATTCGATAAAACAAACATAACCGCTCTTACATTTTCATATTCCAATTTCAAATACATTACCAACGACATAAACACATTTGAAAATCAAAAGAACATAAACAAAAAAATTATAAATAAAAAGTATCTCTACGAAGTGATGTATTTTAAAACGGCCAGTACCAATTACTTCGGCTCCGATCACTTTCATCAGTCAATCGTCGCCTTTCATTTACGAAAGAAAAAAAAAAGTTTAATCCATCACATTTAAGGGCGGGAGAGACGCGTCGCGCTCACGCATGCCCGAAGAGGATTAAGGTCCGTTCAAAGCTCAGGAAGTAGGGGTATAGTCCGTGTCACAGAGCTTATTAACAAAGCTAATAAACAAAATGTTATGAAACTTTTCGAGTTATTTTAACTGAGACTTGCTTAGTGCGTGTGTTGTAGTGGTTTAAATGATCGATTAATAAAGTATCAAAGAATTTTTTTTTTATTGCCTTTGTAGGCATACGGGCATACGGCCCACCTGATGGTGAGTGGTTACCGTCGCCCATGGACTTCAGCAATGCCAGGGGCAGAGCCAAGCCGCTGCCTACCGCTTAATACTTTGCTTATTACGTGTTTTCATAACAAATTTGGAAAAAAATAAGAGTTAAAATGTTACTGGATAGTCGAATACTAACTAAGCCGTTATAATAGAATACAATCAATAATTTGAATATTTGTAAGAAAATCGCTCAATGAGGTAAAAATATAAATAAAACTCTACTTATAAATATGCGATGCTCAACTGAACATTCCCTATTGCTACAAATAATAAACATTCTCAAAAAATTAAGTTTAAATTTGGGATTATCTCTAAAATTCGAACACATTACCTACTCTAGTCCTGCAAGTAACCCCCGATTAATCGTCACATTCTAATTACAACCTTATTTTCCTTAGTATACGTGACAAACTGCAAAGAAAGCTAATAAAAATTCAAAATTTCGAGTACAAACATTCGAAAAATATACATGATTTTTCAACAAAATGAACTATATAGGATTTTTATCTTTATTGTGGTGGTTTCAATGCTCATTTTTTGTTTGTAATGAAACAACCAGTATGGAAGGGCCTGTACGCGTGTCTATGCATAATATCATCAACACACACTGAACGGGAATGATTTGTCAACTTTTGAACTTTCGTGGAAAAGTCTATTTAATTGTGTGATATATAAGCGTCAAAATCGCATGCACAATTTCCATTAAGTATGTTTTCTTTGAGACAGATTTTAAGAAATCCATTCACGCTGTGCTCTCGGCAATGTGAACCGCTTATTTCTTCGTTTGTACAAACGCGCTGAGAATGTAAACACGCTAAATGTTTTTCGTTTTATTTAGTTCATTCACAAGAAAAATATATATGTAACGGGCGGATGTTCGGAACTTGTACTTAAATAACTGAATATATAGCTTAATATATTACTAGATAGTTAAAGTGTGTGTACACTTTAACTATCTGGTAAATAACGTCAGTGATACATTCTTTGGCAGATTTCTATCATACCATGATATAACAAAATATTATATTTTATTATATGACATTATACCTCTACAATAATTCGTAGTACTTTTTTTTTATTTTTTATTGTTTAGGTGGTTACCGGAGCCCGTAGACATCTACGACGCAAATGCCGCCACCTACCTCGAGACATAAGTTCTGAGGTCTGAGTTTTCTCAGTCGGAATTCTCTATTCATTTGAGTTGAACTCAGTAGAGAATTCTCATGATAGAGAAGTATCTCTATCATTGAAATGTCGGTCATCCCACATTTCAAACTCTAACGCGTTGAACTCTCTCTGTTTGAGGCAAACAGAATGAAAGAAAAGGTGTTGTAGTCATTAGTATGTTACAATAAAATAAAGTCTAGACCAAAAACAGAATGTCTTTATCGACTTGCGCTGGTTTATGACACGTTTTTTTCTATACTAATATTATAAAGAGGAAAGATTTGTTTGTTTGTTTGTTTCGAATAGGCTCCGAAACTACTGGACCGATTTGAAAAATTCTTTTTCCATTAGAAGCCGACATTGTCCCTGATGAACATAGGCTACTTTTTTTTATTTTTTTTTTATTTCATTTTTTTGGTTTCCTGTGTGTTTTAATGTTTCCGAAGCGAAGCGAGGGCGGGTCGCTAGTTTTAAAATAAATAGATGTCTTTTTTGTTTGTTTTCTTAGTAAAATCGGGTTTTTTATCTGTAATATAAACAAAAAACCATTTTTTGCCAACGATACCTAGCTCCCGTGTAATCAAAATCACAGTCGACATATTATAGACAATATTAAATCCCCATATGATTGTTAACGCTTGAGAATAGTAAACAAATGTCATGGATTTGACCATGATATAGACCACATGATCTGACATTAAGGTCACAGTCTATCTTTTCAACACTACCTGTTGGACCTGATGGAATTGCCTAAAAGTCAATGGCAAATCTTCTTCATACGTTTCTTGCTAGGGTAACCATTATACATAGTTTTTTGGAGTTTACTCCTTAAGAATCGATTTACATATATAGGCCCGGGGTATGAAAATTATGGGGACCAAAATCGTACTAGAGAGTATAGCATGTCACACGAAATGCGTTATGCGCCTGATTGGCTCCTGATTGCGTGATGCGTGCGCGCGCCAATCAGGAGCCAACGCGCGGCCGCGTTATCGCAGGTGACGCCGGGCTGCTGCGCCGGCAGTCCGCCACAAAGCCTCGTACTGATCGCGCGTTTCTCTCATTATTGTATTTTCATATATTTGTTAGTCGTTTGTTTTGTGTCTCGTTAATTTGTTAATAATCTGTAGTGTATCGTGTTGTCGTAATATAGAACTATTTCTCGTATTGTTTCGTTTAATTTACCGACATCGTTTTGCTTGTGGCCGGACGCCGTTCGGGTTCGATTCCTGAACGTATCAACTGTTAGTGGGTTGATACCCGAATATAACCCGCTACAAATCATTTATTAATAAAGCTTATTAAATATAAACAATTCCTTCTATCAGTGAATGGACAACTTATATATTAATTGTAAAAGTGAATTATATAGACTTACTTAATTACCGCATCCACGTGTTCCGCAACTCCCGGATCATTCTCACTAGAATACGTAACTTCCATATTTTACTGTATTCAACTGACACAAATTTATATTTATATCCAGTAAACTCCAGTCGTGCGTCGGAGCGGACACACACACTTTTTTTTTTTTTTTATATTCATACGATTCGCGAAATCATTACAAAAAAATCAATTCATAGCGGCAGCTCCATTAAAAAATCACAATAAACTAGAAAATACGTAAACGCACAGAAACCCCTAAATCAGTGTCGCTTCATATTACAAAAGGGCATCGTAAATCTCGAGCCAACGTACAAAATACTATCGATAAATATAGATATTAGAATAGGGATGTATTATTACAAGCAATATCGATAGAATTTTTTAGTTTGTGGGATTACCGTTGCCCCGGAGGCCTTTCCAGTTTCACTAGGATAGGTGGGCGAGTAAAAGCCAATCCAGGAGGGGTGGGATTTGCTAACAGCTGTCCGAGTGCCTCCGAAGGAGACCTAAGAGCAGCTGCTTCACGAATGAATCTACTACTCGATCGGAATCGTGACCCGCTAAGAAGATCCCGCAAGAAACTCAGCGGGCTGATGTTTAGGTTAGGTTGCACGTCCAACTCTTTGTCGAGTTCGATGAGTACGGTTACCGGAGTCCCTGAGCCTACTCCTAGTGTTAGAGCTGAAGGCATCTAATGCAACGGTTATTGGATCTGATGGATCCATAAGGACGTGAAGTTAGTGGCCCTAACTGTTGCGCCAAGGGTCGTAGATCCAATTCCAACATTGGGCCAACATTGTGCAAAGAACAGTTTTATTTGCTATTTATCTGGGCTATTATGTATACATTTAAACGTATATAAGTAAATATGTTTATCAGTCTTTGGTATCCATCACAAAGAGAATCCTAAACTGGGACGGGATAACTCAATTAGACAGCGGTAGGCCCAAGAAACGCTGGATGTGGTAAAGGCGGATATAGAGGAGAACAACCTCATTCAGCAGGATGCCGAAGACCGGGCAAAGTGGAGGAGCTTAAGTAGGAAGCGGACCCTGGCATTAAGCCGGAAGAACGCTAGGAAGAAGAAGTAGAAGATGACCCTGCGTGATTTGTTATTATATAATATTTTTTAAGCTTATTAACCTTGAAAGACGAACAGAGAATCTGATTATATATAGCTACTAGCTACTGAGCACACATCAGCCTCCGTACGGATAGATCTCCTCCTTGGTCGAGGCTGTTTAAAAGTATTTGGCAAGATCAATCCAATTGTGAGTTATAGCGATAGCTCAAGGTCATCAGGAATTTCAGAACTGAGTTACGGCCTGCCGCTAAATAATCTTGAGTAATTAAATAATTATATGTTTCCAGTACTTAACGCGAGAACTTGCTCGTTTGTTAGCAATATCGATCATCGACTGTAGAATGGAGATTATCATCGATATTACTTTGTCGCCTCTCTATAAATCTATTAATAAAGCTGAGTTTTATGACAGATATTGTAAACGAAGTTATTTTCGACAAATGTGACATAATAAAAGCTGGTTAACGACCACGGTTACCGTGACTTCCGGTTATTTACTTTAGGAGGTTTTTTTTTAAATTACGTTCTATCAGTTCTCATAAAAATACTTTTATATGACGTCACAAGAAATTCCATTCTTCCCTTTTTTTAAGTTTTCTTCAGACTCTAGCATCCATCTTAAGACATCCCAACTTAAGGGTAATGGGGTAAATAGCCTTACTGAAACTACGGTTGCTGCGATACACTCTCATTTATTTTTATCACTTTTCCTCAGTGTCCGATAAAATAAACCTACTATATTGTACATACAAATTAATACGAAGTGTTAATTACTTAATTGGAAACTCTAAATTATTCCAAAGCAAATTTACGAAACCCCATACAATTAATCACCAAGTGACTTAGGTCTACAAACATTTTCATTTCAGTTTAACATTCTTTTTGAAATTACGAAAACTAGAGTTCAGTTTACACTAGCCGTTCTTAATCGAAGTATCGCGTGAGCAAACATATTATGAAGAGTGAAACATGTTTCCGTTCAAATCTATAGACAGATACTTTGAGAAATAATACTATTAAATTAATGCAAGATGCTACGCAATCGTTCGCTATGCAGAAAAGGAGTTCATGTAACATCAGTAGCCGGGTTCTGATCCCGGGCGGAGATCGGACGTCGAGTGAGCGAGTGCAAGGTGGAGTGGTTTGGTGCGGTAGGGCCCTAAAAATATCCTTGGGCCCGCGGTCTGCTCCCAACATCTGCAGACCGTCAAGTCTTACATACCCTTTAACGTCCGTCTGGTGTAGTGGTAAGTGACATGGTCACTACACTAGGGGGTCGCGAGTTCAAATCCCGCCAAGGGAAGATATTTGTATGATAAATATAAATGTCTTTTCCAGGGTTATGGATGTATATTAAATATATGTATGTGTATAATAAAAATATCTGGTACCTGTAACACAAGTTCTTTACGAACTTAGCACGGGACCAGTTAACGTGGCGTGATTGTGAGTAAAATATTTATATTTATATTTATTATTAAACCCTGCGTGTCCCCTGGGCGGATACCTCGTAGGGGGTTTGGACATGAATTGTCAGTAGAAACGAAAATTAAATTGCAAATCGAGCTCACAGCTCTTTTAGTGGTATGTGGCTACCGAATCCCGTACATAACACAGTACAACTTTCACGTTTCAATCTGAATCGATTAACTGCTTCACACTCACACACAACAACACAAGTAGAGGCGATGAATATACATAATAATATTTATATAATGTTTTCCTTTGTATCTGCGAGTCATAAACAAAATTACAACTACTTTAACCGTTTCTTTTTTTTTCTATTGCCCCTGTAGGCAGACGAGCGCACGGCCCACCTGATGGTGAGTGTTTACCGTCGCCCATGGACTTCGGCAATGCCAGGAGCAGAGCCAAGCCGCTGCCTACCGCAATTCCATCTACAGTATTTGTTTTCGTCCGTGACCACGAAAACTGTTAAGTATTCGAAACGTGAAAAATAGACTAAATATAAAGACAATAAAAAACGTTAAATAGAACCGTAAAACTATTTTTCATTCGAAGGAATTTAATCATTACATTTTTTTTATTGCTCTTGTAGGCAGACGAGCATACGGCTCACCTGATGGTGAGTGGTTACCGTCGCCTATGGACTTCAGCAATGCCAGGGGCAGAGCCAAGCCGCTGCCTACCGCTTAATACTCTCCACAAGCCTCGTTTGAAGAAGGACATGTCATAGCACTCGGGAAACACCGTCGAGGGGAGCTCATTCCATAGCCGGATGGTACGTGGCAAAAAAGACCTCTGGAAACGCACTGTGGATGACCGCAGTGGCTCCAGGTAGTGTGAATGAACACTACTCCGATGGCGGGCGGTGCGATGGTAAAAACGAGACTTAATAAAATCTGCGCTTTTCATTATAAAACACGATTCCATTACCTACCCGTGCGGGCCAACATCAGTAAAGTTCAGATTAGGTGATTCGTGACAACTTCATACGGCTATTTCAAAGTACGACACGAATTTATTCTAAAATTTATTCTATTTCTAATGGAAAATTTGACATTTCGTCGGATTAGACCAATTACATTTCGACACC
The DNA here is from genome assembly GCF_030269925.1 of Bombyx mori. Taxonomy (NCBI): domain Eukaryota; kingdom Metazoa; phylum Arthropoda; class Insecta; order Lepidoptera; family Bombycidae; genus Bombyx; species Bombyx mori. The sequence goes on along the minus strand of NC_085117.1, from coordinate 6,453,373 downwards.
GGGCCTATTATTTCTTGGGCAACAAACCCTTCAACAAAACCTACTCATTCGTGAAAACTGAAGAAGCGAGAAGGATCCACCAAATGTCATCTAACTACAGTATCAACTGTATGACTTTGCTCTAAATTCTATTCCTCTAGGGGAATACTTACTCTACGTACATAATATAATTAATATTCTTCAGTTTTCAAAGACACATTAGCTTAGTTCTGAAATTATTGAAACCAAGCAATGGGAATTACAATGAAGCACAGCACTATAGATCAGCGTCTAACTATTTACTTAAAAATTGTTTTTAGAAACAAATATCTTGTTCATTTCCAGTAACTGTCGCACATTGAACTAAGTTCAAGTAAAAGAAAATATTTGAGGAAATGGCAGATGAGATAATGTCTATGTGAGATGGGAATGGGGTAGCCAACTTTTCCTCTCTCAAGGGACGATCGATCATGAACCCAAATATAATGGATTTTTGTTTCACCCGAAATAAAATATTTACATTTTATGTCAATTTCGATGTACATATTTAGATTTTAAATCAAACTTTGACGCAGACTGTACTGGTCGAGTTTTCTTTATGATTTGACATGTTTACGTAACGAGGCAATAAAAAACATGGTTAGATATAAGTTTGTGGTTAAATAAAACCATTGAATGACAAATACATACATTAGTCTACTTTAAACTAGTTTGTCGGAAGATACTCCTCCATAACATATGCGAAAAAAACACAAAGGTAGATTGATTCCAATTGCTTCCACCTTCTACCTACGTGGTTTTTCATATCATATCTTATCTGAAAGGATATAAAGTTCCAGACAAGCTTATGGACCAACTAGTGTTAAGCGTAAATTAAGACGTGAGGTCAGTGCTTTGCAGGAGGCGGCAGAACGGGAGAGGGAGCGCTCTTCTTTCCTCTTCCCGCCATGCAGTCGCCACCGAGCCGGGGGTCAGAGGAGGGAGTTCGTCCAACTACAGCCTCTGTGAGAAGACTGCTGCAATCTGAGGAGGTCGTGCTGCGTCGCATGCTACCGGCACTGAAGCGCGCTGGTACCAAAATGATGGGAAGACGCGACACCGGCTGCGGTTGGCGTTGCTGGCGGTGTATCGCATTCTGGCCCAGAAGGCTGGTTCTGGCCCAGCGGGGTATCTGGGAACACCAGCGGCATCGCCAGGGAGCCGACGATCGCCTCACCGACCCGTCGGTCGGGCGTCCTCGGGATGGCGCCACGAGTCTGTTTGTAGTGTTCACCGCAGAAATTTCCGAGTTCTGACCCCGGGTGGAGATCCGACGTCGCGTGAGAGACTACCAGGGAAGTCGGTAAGCAGAACCCTAAGACATTCTTGGGTACGCGCTCTCCCCTTAAACGCAGAAACTTCTATAAATGCGGCCCCTGCCCGAAAAAAATGAGGTCAAATATTCATGTATTTCGTTAGTCCTGACTACCTGTTATTGCAATTTTCTTATACTATTTTGGACGGCCAGTGTGGTGTGTGGGAATAACCACTTCCATCAAGTGCGCCATCAGTGTGCTTAGTGCGAGTTTTTTAACGTTCTCGATAGCGTAAAAGTTAGCTCAGATTTGTATGGAGTTCGAGCGTTTGCCTACGTTTGCCGCTAGGGGCGCTGCTCAAATTGCATAGAAATTCGAGTAATTTTTACGCTATCGAGAACGTTAAAAAACTCGCACTAAGCACACTGCTCAGCAAAATATATCACAAAAGATGTGTCAAAATGTGACTTGATAGATATATTACATGCATACAACATATACGTCAGTCTTGACAATCACAATAGTCTTTTGACAGCGAAGTGGGCGGTCTTTAGCATTCAAAACTATTGCCAAGAAACTTTCAGCTATATTGCACTGTAATAAGGCCGACATGTGTCAATATAGATACAGAAGGACAACCGATGGCTCTTTGTAACAAAATTTGGACAAATAAATTTATTTCCTCCGTGGGCCGTTTATTGTGTTAGCTAATTATTCTTTTGTTAAATAAGTAACGAGATTGTTTATGTTTTATTTATTGTTTGGTAACGCGTGATTTATTTTGTAATAAGTGAAATAACAATATGAACGTTGTATTAATAAGTTGAAGTTACAGAAAAGATTAAGTCCATACATGTAACTATTTACTATCTGATCAAAAACTTGATGACAATGAAGGAAGAAATTACGGTATTTACTTCTATGTCTAGGTGGATAAAAACCTGTCCCTTTTCCCAAACGCTTGCAATCGAACTTATGGACACCTTAGGACATTAGTATAAATATTAGTTTATTTAAAATTCGCCTTTTCGCATTAAAAGTGTACAATTTCCAAAAATTTTCGAAATTGAGTTAATATGCGTAAAAATTTGGTATCACCGGTATTTTTGTCATCAATACTGTCAAAAGAACGTAATTTAGTTTTAAATTTCTTTTTTTTTAGTTTACCTATGTTTTGACTACTAAAATCGTACTTTAAAAAACAGATAATGTAACAGGTAAAAAATAAAAAATAAATGTTGCAATTAAGATTAATATAAAAAATATTACATATTAAACCTTTAAAACACTCTTCTGTAAAATAAGTAAGTTTTGAGATTACACAGTTTTAATGCGAGAAAACGAATTGTGATAATTCAACTGTAGATCTACATAGTTTTAAAGCACAACACACCCCATTTGTATAAGAGTCCAACCCAATTAGTTTAGTAAACAAAAAACCAGCTCGAAACCAAAAAAAATATCAACCGCAAAATGTCCGAGTAAAAAATCTCAAAAAACTACCATTAAAGTCCCGACGTTACTAATGCAGTAGGGCTGAGATAGGCGACGGTCGGTTGACATTGTGCCAACTGAACGCGATAACTACTAGACAACAGGGCTGTCGACTTCACGATCTTTATATATTTGTCAAAGCCGATTTTAGATGACTTGACGATTGTTACAGCCCTGCTAGAACAGTGAAGTTTTCAAGGAGGAGCTAAATATCGAATTAAACGAGACCGTGAATAAAGTATTATTTAAAAATATATACAGGTTCGGTTAGGGCTTTTGTGCATTTTTAAACAAAATTCTGACAGTATCAACAGTTTTTTTGGTCCACATATTATTATAACGTATACTGCATCATGTTACAGTACAATTGCTCTGTTTTTGGCTCACAAATGCATCGCTAATAAAATATTAAGTATCTTAATACTATTTGTCACTTTATATTTTAATTAGGGCTATCAACATGTTTAACTTTAAGAATATTCATAACAAGAATACAAAGAGCTTGAGGTATGTGTTAAAATGCTAGAGAATTTTCAGATATCCATTGGCATTGCTAGTGTTAATAAGTGACAGCAACCACGTACCATCCTATTGTAGTAATAAAAAAGATACTGATTGTACTTTTTACTCTTCAGAGGTTTTATCGTCGCAGTGGCAGCCCTGGGCCGCCATAAATACGAGCTTATCGTCCGTGTTTTGTTTTGTTTGCTTCCATTTCCAAATTAGTTGCATTATGTAAGTATTTGATCGGCGACTCAACTGTACGTCAAGGAAACATGAATTTATTAATGAGATTCGTTTTAATACGAGAAGTAGCGACGTATGACATTACATTATTCTTTTGAACTAGTGGTCCCGCAGTAGTCGAAATTCGACTATAATTAATTGAAATTATAAGTTGGAACATTATAATGGTTCTATTGTCAAAGACTATTTATTATACTTCTATAATCACAGATTTCGCCAAGACTACACTTTAGACAAATATTAACAAAGACAAACAATATTTAATCTATTCTCAATTTGACAACAGACGTCAAGAACAAAAGTTTGACAATAAATATTTAGTATGCATGCGTGTGTGCGTCAAATACATGGTATGTAGTGTGTGTAATGTTTTCTTTAATAATTTAATGTATCTTTTATGCATTATTTTAAAAAAATATTAGCATTGTGCACTTCTTCTCTGTATTCTCTATAAGTGTGGGAAATTTCATACTCCTCCGTAAGCGCAATTTTCGTAAAAAGGGGTACAATGTTTTTGCTTCACGTATTAATATATAGATAGTAACATTGTATTTAATAATAATAATAAAAACATTTATTTCCTTTCGCACAGATTTAGATTATTACAGGTAGTTAAATAAATAATTATGTCGATTGATTTTCGTAATGAATTGAATGAATCTTCTTGACGTTTATACAGAATACAGGCTGATGTGCCTCGTAGGGATAAAAAGCGGACATTTTTAATGTTGGTAACGTTTAAAGGGTGACACCGTTGTTACCGATACGATTGAGACTTCGATCTAATGGCTATGGATTCTGGTAATTCACTTAATAAGATAATAGAGATAATTCTAAACTAATTTATGCAACAATAACATTTATTTTTTTCTCGGTATATCGGGAATGCAGTCTTAATACTTGTGATAATTTTTCTTCATATAATAAGTTACTCATCATTCTCCTGTCCGTCTTCCGGTCACCTGGGGTCGGTGCAACATGTTTTCTCCTTCCCTACTTCCTAGATCATGTACCATTTCTTCGCTCACTCTCCTCCTACTACACATATAATCCCCACTATTATAAGTTACTATACACGAAATTTAGTTCTCACAGACTCAACGACGCATCATTTTCAATTTTCAAGATATTACAGGCCGGTTGCTGTAAATAATAAACAAGAATAACGAATCGTCTTTTTTAAATGAATTAATAAAGTCATTTAGTTTTACGTCTTATTCTTTCGAAGGCTTGATAATATTTATTAAAGAATAAACGTAATAAAAAAAAACATACAATAGAAATGAGATGCCGTACGTCGCCTTTATCGTTTCCTTAACTCGTAAAATACTTCACCCCTTATTCGAAAATAAAGGTACTGTCTGTACATTAGCCAGTTGCTACTCGAAGCTATTGCCGGCAAGAATAAAAAAAACTTTAATATTTTTTCTAATCAATATGTCACAATGAACAGTTATGATTTTGTTTATGATGTATGCGTTGCCGCGTCTAGAACCCTGTTAGGTCTTGTATAATTTAAGATAGTCCTGATTTTTCTCTACCAAATCGCCGGTCTGATCTAGTAAAGACGCTCACTGGCCCTCCAAAAATCGAGGCTATAAAGACCACAGAAGACAGGAAGACGTGGGGAAGCATTGGGCATCGAGTAGTGAACATTTCAAATTATACACGACCTTCCGTTATGAAGATTCAGGAAAGAGAGAGAGAGAGAGAGAGAGAGCCCTAGCAACTACAAAAGTACTGAGAAGATTCGGCGAGAAACTCAGTGGGCTGAGTCTATGAGTTAGGATAGTTCTGTCAACATAAGATAGGCAGTAAGGCAACAAACTGGTGTGAATTTATAATACTAAATACTTGCATATATTTTACTGTGTATTTGGTGACATATACTACATTTTAGAAAAATAAATACTAGTTTTCAATATTCTTAGTTCATTCTTTGTGCAAAGCCAAATTAAAATGGATATCTATAAATAAATAATCGGGAACAAATCAGATGCGATCATCTAACCCCGAACTATTCCCCAAACGATTCCCTCTTCTTTGGAAACCAGAGACATACATACCGACATACGGCTTTAATAGATATTAAACGCCCAAGCAAAGAGCAAACATTCGGGTATATCATATGAGTGTGACTTGACGAACTTGGAATCCGCAACTCTTGAACTGTTAATATGATTTGGTAGATAATAACGCACTTCGTTTCGTATAAATTTTAGTCTTCTTTTAGTAATCAGGAAACAAAACATGAAGCTGTAGCTCTATCTTTTCTGTACAGCAGCACCTTTAGACAGTCGACGTTATCAATCGGAGATACAATGAGATAATAAAAATAAAGACCCGATATATCTTCACAATAGAAAATAGTTTAACACGGAGAATACGGTTACTAGGAAAAATGTCATAGCATTAGCGCATAAGAATTAAGGCGATTTTTACATACAATAACACTTCTTCTTGGGTACGTTCCGTCGTGTGGGATATTTTATTTTCAAAAATTATGCCGTTTAGGAGTAGTGTGTTCCGAATATGAGATTCCTTCACGGTAAAATTAGCTGGTCTAGAGCACGCCTTACTTCTAAATAAAGTCCATTTCAGCTTCGGATTGAAATACCGACTGTAAGCATGTTTTGTTTAGAAAACACAAACCGAACATGTGACTACGAACGACTTTCAAAATGACGGATTGATTCTTTTTTTTTTACTTAAGCTGAGAGTCTAGACAGACCATATCAGCGTAACCTTAAGCAGTAGGTGAGCTCACGGGGCTCAAACCTGACGATATTGCTAACACAAACCCTAGCAAGAGCCGTGCTTCGCTGAATCTACCAGTGGGTCACGTGAAATACGGCTCGTTTTGCTGCCTATTCTTTGGTTTGACTTAGATCCGATCATTTAAAAGCACCCCTTAGGCAAATCTCTAAAGATTTTCTGAAACATTCATGAAAATCGATCCAGCCGTTTTGGAGTCTACAGAGCGTACATAGAGAACATACGCGTGTAATTAATTGCGGCCTGTATTGTAAGCACGGGAAGATATCACCATACTGTCTATATCTGCCGCCTAATAGCGCATTTAAAAGATTTGTCATTATAACGTACTTGTTGAGTATCAAATACTTTTGATTACTTCAGCGATTTTTTATATTACATAATTTTATTATTTAATTTATTTGACCGAATGGTTAGTCGAGCAATTGCAGATATTGTACCAAGGGAACAAGATTTAAATCTCGATCGGAATAATATTCGTTATATCTAATATTAGGAGTCGGAGTATAGTTGCTCATGTAATTCATAGGAAGAGAATAGCTTCATTTAGTGGGACGCTTAACTTTAACAGCTGGTTCATAAACCTCTTTTGGCTCGCGCGGCTAGACAAAAATGAGGTTATGATAAATAAACTTTACAGTAACATGGAATTTGTTGAGAACTTCACACAACAAACTACTAGATAACATTATTTACGTTGTTTATCATCTTATTTATAAATTGATAATGGCAAGACGTAATATTTTATTAACGAACACCGAAATTCAGTGTATTAAATTCATGTAGTATCTCTTTGGTATAATAGAGAACTTGCACAACATGCTCAAACTCTTCCGATCACGTGTCCTTTATTGATCCGTAATTCGACAATAGATTATAAAAGTACTTTTTCTTCGTTTTCCGGTTTTAATCCAATGCGTAAACTTTTTTCTGTCGCTTTTTATATTCTCAGCAACAAACACACACACACACATTCAAAAGGGAAGAAAAGCAAAAAAAAAAAGTTCTTTCTAGTTATTTTCTATTTTTGAATTATTACACAATTGTCAAAAAGGTGTCTGTAGTTTTAGGGTTCGTGTGTGTCTTTTTTCCCCTACCCATACTGTAACCTGGAGAGGCCATGCCAGCGTAACCGGGCGAGTAGGTGAACTCTCGGGGCTCTAACTTGACGACGTGGCTAACACTGACCCTAGCTAGAGCAGTGCTTCGCAGAATTTACCACTGGATCGGAAACGCGACCCATTGAGAAGAGCCGGCGAGAAGCTGGGCTGTTCTGTGGGTTAGTTTACTCGCCGAGCCCTTCGTCGCAAGCGACTGGTTCGACGAGAACGATTACCAGTGCTTAAGGTACCTAAAAGCACCGTTAGTGGAACGGGAGGATCAGATATGACGTGATCTTTTTTGTACTGTTCTATTTGAACTATGTTCTGCACATTATACACTGCATTCTTGCATTAACACGGTGTGTTAATGTCGCCTCCGCTGCTCCCGATTAAGAAGAACAATTGTACTAAGATTTTTTTAAATTTAGTGTCTTAATATTTTTTTGCATTCTATTTTTCAGTAATACAATTATTTCTGTGTATGTCTATGAGTTTCTTTATTCCTTGTAGAGTATCGTCAGTGTTCATATTTATTTAAAATATATTCTTTATTTGAAAAAAAAAAAAAAATTGCCCGCGTACCGTTTGAGGTGTGCTCAACACAAATACAGTAATTACCACAGCAAGCAGTACCCATACTACCGGAACCACTAACACGTTCCAGTTTGAGTAGCCATTTTGCACTACACTTCGTCTATAACATACTTTGAAAGGGTAGCTATTGTACATTACAATAGCAATTTGAACCTCGAATGTCTCAAAGCGTTCGCGTCGTAATGTCTGTGATCTCCAGCAATCACTCAACTCCGGCTAGTAAATAAGCTCTTTCCCCCTTTCCCAGCAATAAATTCCTCAGACCTTAATCTAGCAATTCAGAATGTCTGTGATCTCCAGCAATCACTCATCTCTGGGCAGCAAATGAGTTCTTGTCCTTTTCACAGCAATAAACTCCTCAGACCTTAATCTTGCAATTCAGAATGACTGTGATCTCCAGCAATCATTCAACTCTGGCTAGCAAATAAACTCTTTCCCCCTTTCACAGCAATAAACTCCTCAGACCTTAATCTTGTAAAATGCCGAAAAACAAACAAGAAGCCTTCGAAATACATTAAAAATATATTAGTTCGGAAATTTATGACAGTCTACGATGAGCGCGGTCACAAATCATAGCGGCGACGCGCGTGGGCGACCGCTTATTATCGTACGAGAGAGTTTGTTAGTCGTACATTGTGGCTCCGAGGTGATACAGAGTGTCAGTAGGAATTTCTAATATAGCGTAGTGATTTTTATGGCCTTTGATGGCAAGTGAGCGATCGCCAGTCTGTTAAGTGTTAGTGAATCGTAATTGCGGCTCACGGGAATCAGCAATGCTTCGGATACAACCAAACTGTTGTCACTATCAGACAGTCGATACAGCGCGCAATTCAACCTCACAGTTGTTTTTATTTTTTTATTGCTCAGATATATGAACGAGCTCAAGCCCACTTAGTGTTAAAAGGTTATTGGAGCCCATAGACATCTACAACGTAAATGCCGCCACGCACCTTGATATATAAGTTCTAAGGTCTTAGTTTTTACAGTACAACGGCTGCCCCACCCTTCAAAACGAAACGCATTACTATTTCACGGCAGAAATAGGCAGGGTGATGGTACCTACCCGTGCGGACTCACAACACGTCCTACCGCTAGTATAAAATATATATACACTAGATGGACTATGGCATGTCGCCCATAGAATAGTAACCATAGTATACTATGTATGTATTTTTTACAAAAATGAACTCTTGTATTTTCTTCGCGCGTCTCTATTCGATTCGAGTTTCTATATGGTAGACAGCGGCTTGGCTCTGCCCCTGGCATTGCTGAAGTCCATGGATGACGGTAACCACTCACCATCAGGTGGGCCGTATGCTCGTCTGCCAACAAGGCCAATAAAAAAATAATATAAAAAATAATATTCGTAGACATATTGAACATTTATTTCTCGATTTAATCTCGCACTTAATATTGTAATTTTATTGGTTTACGATCGTCACGACCGCGACAACTGTGAACTATACGAAACGTCGGAAACAATAACATAACAATAATAAAGAAGGAATTAAATCGTAGCACTGGTTGTAATAATAAATACGTTCTATTCATGACCAAGTAAGACAGCCACAACTTAACTAAAGGATTGTTGTTCAGATTCTGAACGTCTAAATGTCAGGCTGAAATAGCCTCTCAAGGCTATCAGCATAGGCAGGAAAAAAGACAGGTCTCTATAGGATGATGTTGGTCGTAACCTGTCGTAACAAAATAATAACAAAAGAACGACGTCCGCCATTACACTCTTTCTCTTTCAACGCATCAATTTTATATTTCTCTGATATTCAGTCTTTAAATTTGTTTGTTGTTTTTAAGGGTAAAATAAATATCTAAAAACAATAAATACAGTCCACGCTCAATCGCGACAACGCAACAATTGTACCTGTATATCCTTTTTGAATCCTTACATATTCAAAACTTACATATTTTCTAGAATCACCCCTCATTATTCACTGTCTTTCCAAGCCCATCTGCAGTTAAATGGAGTCCATAGACATCGACAACCTAAATCCTGCCACCCACCTTGAGGCTTGCGTTCGAAATGTCAATTTTACAGTACAACGGCTGCCTCACCCTTCAAACCGAAACGCAGTACTGCATTACGGCAAAATTAAGTGCATTGGGGTACCTTTATCGTAACACGCCCTACCGTTAGTAAAAAACTCTAACACGCATTACTAAAGTCTAGAATGAAGCTTGAAAACTTTTGACTAGCACTTAGCAATGCCGATGTCCATAAACAGCATTGATCCCTCACAATCATATTTGATCATAAAAAAGGCCTGTACAATCAAAAAGCTTTCGGAAGTTCTGCTCACGTCTTTGTACGTCGCAAGCTGCACAAACATAATATTCGTACTGGAATTACTTCAGATTATTGAATACGGAACCGCTTGGTGCTTTAGAGCGACCATTGTTCTAGAGTTCCGGATTGTAATTCTAATCTATGTTTTGTTTAACATACTGTTCCTTCATTCATTTAAACAATACTTATCGTTATGCATATAGTATATTAAATTTATTAATGTTACTGTAATAGAATAATGGGCAATAAAATTAACGCCTCTTGTGGCCTAGCCTACCTAAAGAGGTCACTTGAATTACACGCGTCAAAATGGATACAATCACCCACATCGAAAGATGCGTTCAGAATCTACTGCTTCGCGTTAGAAATAGGCAAAACGGAGCGACCAGCGCCAATGCAATTGAGATAGAACTGTGAGGTATAATACAAATAAGATGGTAAAAGCAAGTCGCAGTACCGAATAAGCAGAGACCTGGGTTCAATTCCCAGCCCAGGCGCGCTTAAAATTTATTTCATCCACATATAAAAGGTTATTTATTTAAGTGCCTTTGACTAAGCCATTGCTTCTTTATGTAAAATGTGCTCCTATAATAATCGAATGTTCGCACAGTGGTCGACGATAATTCCCAACATCTCAAGATGTATTTGTTAAGTACTAGATGCTGTATGTTACCGCGTTATGTATTACATTTTCTCTTCTGTTTGGTTATTGATATATTTGCAGTAAGGACGAAAAAAAATCGATTGTCTGTAAAGTCGGTTTACTGACGATAGTTGAAGGTGACAACGTCATAAGAAAATACTGATGGAATGGTTTCTATTTTCAAAAGAAAATGCCGGCTCCATCGAATTATAAGACGTTGTCACGTCAAAAACTGTTTCAATTTTTTTTACATAACACGTTGACGGCTTTAAAAAAAGTGGTCTACTTTTCTTTATTTTTCTTTCGTTTTTGTAGGTCAATTAAGCCGTAATCATTCTTTCGTTTCACTGAGCGAGGAAGAACATCAGACGATCTTTTTTTGCGATTCAAATAAGAATTTAGACAGATTCCCATGTCAAAACTCGGCGTCAACATTCATTACATATTAGATTCAACTAACCACTTAATATCGAGCAGAAGACTTGTTCACTCATCATTTTCAATAGGTTTTTTGTATCATAAATGAATCAGGCGGAAAAGAATTAAATATTTTGAGTCACTGTGTTTCTGACAGTTGTAAATGACAAACTTATTGCCGTTAAATAACTTTAGAACAAAACGTCCTCGCCCGTCTTAACCTGCGTCTTCGTATTAAAGTTAGTGCAAAAATTTTTAAGGCCTTATTAAAACTATAATTGTTAACTTAGAACAGTTTCGGTTACACCAAACGTATAAGTCTTTCAATTTTAGATCGCAATAAATACAAAGCATATTAATAAATATTATTAACTGCGAACAAATCACGCGCGATTACCGGACCGCAAATTAGGATTCCTTGTGTTCCTTGTACCTGAGACTGACATATTTATATACGTTTAAAAAATAAATGTATAGATAACTAATAAACACCCAGACAAAGAGCAAACAAACATGTTCATCAAACGAACTTTTGCCCGATGTGGGAATCGAACCCACGACCCTGCCGTAATAGTCAGAAGCGATAACAACAGCTCCAGCGAGTCAGTTTATGGTCAAATTAAGGTACTACGACACATGTAGATAGTAATTATTAATAAATCTGAATGCCGACTGACTGACTGGTGACTAGTGATAGGAGGTCTTGTGAATCCGCATGGGCAGGTAACACCACCTCGCCTATTTTTGCCGTGAAGCAGTAATGCGTTTAATGCGTTTCGGTTCGAACGGCGGGGCAGCCGTTGTAACTATACATGAGACCTCAGAGCTTATATCTCAAGGTGGGTGGCGCATTTACGTTGTAGATGTCTATGGGCTCCAGTAACCACTTAACACCAGGTGGGCTGTGAGCTCGTCCACCCATATAAGCAATTTTTTTTTTTTAAATGCTATGCAAAACCACGACCAGAGAGCTCAGCCAGGAAAACGAATTAAAAATTCCCTTCCCAGATGTTAATGTTCATTAAACAAGAATGGCTCGATTGCAACACGGAACACAACTAAACGTATAAATAACTCTTTTATAGAACTATAAATCGTGAAAACGAGACACGTAAAATAACTGGTCAACGTAACTCATAAATATTGCAACGAAACTGCGAACAATACAACGGGCAAAAATCTCGCCAGTTGCGGTCGGAGGAGACGATACGTTTGATCTATTGTTGGAGTCCATAAATAATGTGTACCTAGAATCTAGTAGCGTGACTGACAAGCTACTCGTCAACCTAGAGATTCAATTCGGAGGAAACATTCACAACCATAGAAGCTAATCTATACTAATATTATAAAGAGGAAAGATTTGTTTGTTTGTTTGTTTCGAATAGGCTCCGAAACTACTGGACCGATTTGAAAAATTTTTTTTCCATTAGAAGCCGATATTGTCCCTGATGAACATAGGCTACTTTTTTTTTTTTTTTTTTGTGTGTTTTAATGTTTCCGAAGCGAAACGAGGGCGGGTCGCTAGTATACTATATAGTAGTATTATGATGAAACTTAAATATTACTTTTTAACTATTTACTTCGTTAATACGACGGTAAGACGAGTTGTTAGCCCGCACGGATAGCTAGGTGTCTATAAGGTAATCCTATTTCTACTGCAAGGCATTTGTTCTGTTGATGCTTAAGCTGCGATCCAGTTTGAAGGGTAGTACAGTCGTTATTCAATTAAGATAGTTTTTTTTATTGTTTAGAAGGATGGACGAGCTCACAGCCCACCTGGTGTTAAGTGATTACTGGAGCCCATATACATCTACAACGTAAATGCGCCACCCACCTTGAGATATAAGTTCTAAGGTCTCAGTATAGTTACAAGTATACATTGTCATATCTTTGGTCTTCGATATCCAAATAACTACATTTTTCCGATTCCGTGATAAACATTAGACTGACCTTTACATTCGTTGGCGTCTCGGGCGGTCGCGCGGCCCCAGGGTCGATCGAAGTGGAACGGCTTGCATCTCTCGCAATCTCGACCGGCGGTGTTGTGCTTGCAGTCGCAGGCCAGTTGCACTACTCCACCAGCGCTGGAGCCCTCTCCTTCCTTCATCGGGATGCAGCGCGACGCGTGCCCGTTGCACTTGCACCGACCTCCGACGGCGAAATCAGATACCGCGTAGTGCTGTGTGCCAGGAGCCGCCTGCTTCTTCAAATCTATCTCGTCGCCTTCGTTGACCATGTGCAAGCGATTAAACACGACTCTCACGTCTGTCGCGGTCACCCAGTCCTGAAGCACAGGGGAGAGGTCGAAGTTGGCCGCGCTGGGTCGACCCTCTAGGGTACTAAATGCAAGTCGCGCGCCTCCTGCACTGTCGCCGGCCAGACGGTGGGTGTCGGAGCACCTCGCCTCCTGCTCGTTCGCGGCGGTCACCGTGGCCTTGTTGGGCCGGCCGTACACCCGCCGACACTGACTCGAGTAGAACTGGAAAGGTTGCCAGTTGAGCCCGTAATCTGCACTCTTGTAGATCGCCACTGAGTCTGGTCGGGCAGACTTCGGACAGAACTGTAGGCTGATGTACGTCAACTCATATTTCTTCCCGAGGGAGAGGGTCAGCGACACATTGTCGGGAGGTGAGTCGTACGAGGCTGGCATGAGCGCGGCCGAGCGCCAACACGTTATGTTATTGGGGTTGTTGAGGTCTGTGAGATAAAGCGACGGGTGGCGGCGGTCAGGCCGAGCCGCATCGCACACCCTGCAAGCCAGCTCCGGAGACTGGTCGAGTGGAGGGTCGCACAGGTTCTCGGGCCCGCGACGGCCGCACGCTGAAGACGCGATCACGGGGGCACCGAAAGCAGCATTCACGAAATCGGGGATGCACCTCCGAGGGCGCGACTCCTCGTAGCAGGGGTCCGGTGGGGTGGCCACCGCGGCAGCCAGCAACACTGCCAGCAGCAGCGCCGACACCAGAGCTGCCATCGCTCACTTACACTTACACTCGCGACAAGTTCGCGGCACTCGCTACAGAGGGCGGCACGTGCGATCCGATCCACGTTCACCGCACAACTGGCGGGGAGCGGAGCTTTCCGACCGGAGCTTTTGTACTCGCACTCCGGTGTGCGCTCCGACTTTTTTTACACGTTATTAGTGAAAGTTCCTCGTTTTAATAATAGCCCGCGATCGTATTAATATGTCCGTTGATTGTTCTATTTTATTAGTATGAATTGACGTATGTGTATCAGTCGCGGCCCGCTGTCTCCCCCGACCGAACGACTACAAATTGTTGTGATTAGTTGCTTGTTTTTATCAAGACTCACATAATACGCTACGACGGCTTAAATGTTGACGTTATGATAAAGATAATGAACATTCTTCAAACAAGACTGACGGGTTTGGGTTTTCAACTATAATTTGTGTTACATCAACACAGATTACACTTAACAAGCAACATCGATATGTTAAATTTACCTAAATTTTTAACGTTATTTATTGATTCACCACAATGTGCTTCCCGGAAAATTCTCGCTTAATTTAAACACATAAGTCTAACAAAACGAAATTAATTTAATTACCGCAAACACAAACACAAAATTCCACAGCAACGATCCCCTTCGAACGAGACCTCTACATAGAGTTGATTGTATAGATCGCCATACTCTACCTGCGTCTAATTCATGTTCTCTACCCATTGTACACGAGGGCATTTATCAAGATGTTTTATTAACAAAAACTCTATATTCACGACAGATTTTAAATTTTAGAGCTGGTAGAGCGCGATTTGTATCTGCAATATATATTATATTATTATTATGTCATAAGTTTATCGTTCCTTCATATAAAAAAAACACTAAGCACTCCAAAATATAACCTATCGTTACTTAACTAAGCGAGTCGTAGGTTTAAAGCTTTCAGAGTCAATATATTTATATACAATAGAGACTTAGACTTCAAGATTTGTGACGGCATTCAAGTTATGATATCTTTGGTCTACGCTTACTTAACACAAGGAGGATAGTGAGCTGCCTATCTAAAAAAATGGATTTGTAACAAACGAAGACACTGACGTCAAATTATAATGATCATTTTATTGACGGAACACTAAAATTGCCTATGCGAGTGTACAATGAAATAAAACTAAAAACACAATAATTGGTCACCATAAATCACGAACGCTAATAAAATCAAGGGCACTTTACTAACCCTTCTCTCCGATGGCAAGCTTGGTCCAAGTCATGCTACACTAGAAGCGGCTCTCGGTTTCACTTGTGTTATTTATTTTTATCTTCAAACAATGACACACGTAGTCATACGATTTTACAACAATATGTATGTTTGATCATTCATTATACATAATACTAAATAAGAATTTGTGAGTTTGATATACTAATGTGTTAATATTTTGTATATTACGGTAATGTACACTCATATGAAGGTAACCCACCTATAACACGGTATTTTAAAACACGGTTCCACTCCCCAAAACCCTCTTATAACACGGTACTCTTACAACACGATAATGAGATTTTTGTTTAAAATTATGTAGAAAATTACATTATGCACTATGAACACACGATATATCGAAAAAATCGAAATTTCGCTGCTTATTTTTACATCTAAAATACGTACAGGCATATTTTAAATGTTTTATACAAAAAAAACTCCCTCCTTTTTGTACTGCTCATATAACACGGTTTCGCACAACACGGGACTTTGTAGGTACCGTGTTATAGGATAGCTACCGTGTTATAGGAAGATTACCCCTGAATTTGAAAGAGAAAGAACCATCAGTTTCATGTCGTTTCATCTCATGAGAGACGGAACTAAATCTCGGCTCTTCATAAAATTATGACGTTTTAAAAGCACCCGTAAAGTCCTACCTGGATAAAAAAAAGGGTGCGTGTACTTATGTACGCGCGTAAGAAGTTATACTTTATTTTTATTAAACATATTTTTTTTTAAATATTAAATAATTAATAATAAATATTTAACGTTAATAATTTAATAATATTTAGTATGAATTATATTAAATACATACGGATAGTTAACCTCAATTGTATTGGAGCACTTGTGGGCAACTTCCTTTCTGTTAATTTTGTGTCACGCGCATCGTAAAATTTCACTCTCATCAATTTTTCATAACGCGCCTAAAGAAGTATAACTTCAAAAACTATTTTGATTTTAGGGTCTTTGGTGACCATTTTGCTCCAGATAGAATGCGTGGCCGTTTTCCCTATCATTAAATATATGTGATTTTTTTGAGCCACATATCCTGCTGATCGAGTAATCCGCGGCTGCGGAACTAACAAATAAATAAACCTATCATTTAGATAACAATATCATTATTAATTTCTGAAGTCTTCCCATATGATTAATGTGTAGAGCGTGGACTGTAATGTTGTGCTGGTCGCTTCAATAATTCGATATATTCAGAGAGAAGGTTATTTTTATTTTATTTTAATGTAGTTACAACACGTGCACGTACGACCTGAATTTATGATTGACTTACAATGACTGTGTTGTCAAAATTATTATTCTATTTCAGAATTCAAAAAATTGTTATACAAACTTCATGTTTAGAATTGCTCTAAACATACTAAAACATTCATATGTCGACAAATTTATTTATATTTTTTAATTCACTATATACGTATATTGTTACAATTCCATTTTTTATTAAACCCACTGTGAATAAATGAAGTGAATATGAAATGAAAATATAGTGTTTTTTTAATAAATAACAACAGAGACTCTATTGACAGACCCTGTGATCACAAATAAGAACCGATGTCATGTATCGACGTCATATACGAGCCATTTCGATATCAAACAAAGTAAAGATAAGTTTTGAATCAAAATTACATCGGGTCGAATTCGGATCTTGTCAATTTTCTGTAACGAAGGGTTACTGGGTACAGACAGCAACGGAAGTCTTAAATAATATTATTTGCAATTTATTTTCCGATTGCACGTAAAGCAAAAGTCTTGTTTGTCAGACGGCTAAACAAGCTCCAGGCCAAATTGGTGTTAAGTGGTGAACGGCGATACATAATGCCGGCACCACCGCCCTGCCTACTTCCGGCATGAAAGATTCGTGCTTACCGTTTCAAAGAGTGGAGCAGTCGTTGTAAACCACTATTGAGATATCCACGATATGTCCGAACTCTTTAGTCTCAAGTCTTAAGCAGAACAGAACCTGTGAAATCTCACCCAACCTTAGTATGACCATTCGCTAAATACGATAGACGAATATTTAATTTTAAAGTAACAATTTTCCCTTCGACTGTACAACGCGGAAGATGTAATTATACCCTTATCTGAACATCGGACATGGACGGTAATTAGTGTTCCGGGCCCTCAACCACACCGGTAGTAGCTGAAAGTAGGCAAATGACGAGAGAGGAATTTGTAAACAGGTGTGTATATCTAGTATTTTCCTGTACTGGTCGATATCGATATTGTATTAGGTAGTATTTAAGATGTAAAAATAATTTTAATATAATTATGGGCGTGCCTTTACGGGTATAAAAATACACAAACTAACACATTCCGAGCAATTTACACGTGCTTATCATTTAAGAAATAAGTTGGTAACTGCACATATATTATAACAGTTTGATTGTCTGTACCTGTGGAATACACGCTAGTTTTACCGCGGGCCTTAAAATTGCAGATCGAAGTCTCATTGCACTAGAATAGGGGCTATCCTACTAATTCAGAACACGTAATTGCTTTGCTGCATAATTATGGAGTGCGGCTCTACCGACACTTATCACCTGTAATTACGCAAATTTATGTGTCTATGGAATTTCGTAAGCACCTAACGTTAAATATTCTGGAAGCATTGCCTATCTAAAGAAAAACAGATGTTAAAAGCTATTATTAAAATTCATTAGTTTTAACATACAGAATGACTCATTCAATAAAAAATTTAAATCTAACCTCAAATTCAAATATTATTTTAAATTAAATTTATTAGAAACAGGTACTTTCCTAATATAACGAGTATAACAATTTTCGCGTAACAGTATCAAAGCAACCTGCTTGATAAGAGCACCCGAAATGGCCTGTGAAATTGTGTCAAATTTTATTAGGGTTTCCATTGTTCCTGGTAATTTAGGAACAACGAAATGTTGGCAGATGCATATCTTAGAATACGGTTGTTTCGTGGAGGAAATAGAACGGAATTATATACATAAACATAGCATTAGAGTCACTAGATTGTTTAATGAAAATAATATTAAATACAGTTTTTTCTAATGAAATACGTATTGATACATGTTCACAAAGACAGGGCGTTTGGTGAGCTCGTACGGTTAGGTACTACCACTCTGTCTGTTTTTGCTGCTAAACAGTTATGTATTTGGATTTTAAGAGTTGAGCAGCCGTTACACTAAGCATTTGAGATTTGGGTGGCTCCATTCACGTTGTGACACAGTAAGTGAGCTTAGATAATCACTTAAATAAATGAGCCATAATCACAGGATTAAGAATATTTTTAATTAATACTACAAGAAAAAAGGGCATGAAACCAGAGAGACCGAGCATTGTATAAACATATGACATTATCCTAATGTGTTACGTATTCTTGTACTCAAACGACATGTCCTCCAACTCACACGTAAACAGGTTAGCAGTCGTGAGCTTACTTCGCAACGTATCATCAGTGGGATTCCTTTACGATTGTTTCAATACACTCTACATTTACATAATCACATGTCTCGTGTATTGCGTTAGCACATTGCGATTGAAATCACTGCACAGAATAATGTCAAAAAGACTTTTTTCTTTATTGCTTAGAATGATGGACGAGCTCACAGCCCACCTGGTGTTAAGTGGTTACTGGAGCCCATAGACATTTACAACGCAAATGCGCCACCCACCTCGAGATATAAGTTCTAAGATCTCAGTACAGTTACAACGGCAACCCCACCCTTCGAACCGAAACGCATTACTGCTTCACGGCAGAAATAGGCGGGGTGGTGGTACCTACCCGTGCGGACTCACAAGAGGTCCTACCACCAGTGATTACGCAAATTATAATTTTGCGGGTTTGGTTTTTATTACACGATGTTATCCTTCACCGTGGAAGTCAATCGTGAACATTTGTTGAGTACGTATTTCATTAGAAAAATTGGTACCCGCCTGCGGGATTCGAACACCAGTGCATCGCTACATACGAATACACCGGACGTCTTATCCTTTAGGCCACGACGACTTCAAAAGACTGTCACTTGAAACTAAAACTAAAAATACTAGTGGCCCCGCAGTAGTCGAGATTCGACTGTAATTAATTGAAATTATAAGTTTAAACATTATTATGGTTCTATTGTCAAACACTATTATATTTCGATAATATAATCACAGTATTCGCCAAAACTGCACTATAGATCAATAAATTTAAAGACAAACATTATTAATCTACATATTTTCAATTCGACCACAGACTTTAAACAATAACAAAAGTTTCCCAATTGACAGTAAACAAAGAGTATATTTTTATGTATGTGTTGTGTCAAATACATGGTAATGTGTGTAATGTTTTCTTTATTGATTTAAAGTACCCTTTATGCATTATTTAAAAAAAAATATTAGCATTGTGCACTCCTTCTCTATATTTTCTATAAGTGTGAGAAATTTCATAGTCCTCCGTCCGCGCAATTTTTGTAAAAAGGGGTACAAAGTTTTTGCTTCACGTATTAATATATAGATATTTAAGTTAATAAATAAAGTTAATAAATATTTATATGTATATGTTTATACTCGTATATATCGAGTGGTGAAAAGCTATTTGGTTTAAGCGACATTTGGCTTAATACGCGACATTTATCTTTGTAATTAAAAATCCGTTTTATTTGGTATTTAGTACTAATATTTCGATGTATATAATTGAACTTCAATTATGTTTACCCCATTCAAATAGCTGAAGAAGTTTTTTTAACATGACATTTTTTTCCAAATTTTAAACTTTAAATGGCTCTCCTATAAATTCTTAAACAGAATGGGCAAATATATGTATATAGTATGTATATTATGTGCTTACAGTATTTTCTTCGGTTTTCGCGGGGCGAGATAAATAAAACTTAATTTAATGTCGTGTTTATTTTGGCGTATGCGACCTCGAAGACTATGCAGTGTTCCGAAACTTTTAAAATGAAAATGATGAGGCATTGAACCTTCCGATATGTGCTGCCTTATTCTATTCAATAAATAGGATATTTCATCTATATACGCATCTGCAATGCTAACACTAGTCCAGTGCTTCGTAGAATCTACCACAGATTACGGATCTGTAAGTTAATGTAAAAATTTTCACCTCAATCTTAAATTTACAATCTCATTCGGTGGCAAAGTCATAATTTACTGTGCTGGATCTTTTTTCTTTCATTTTCAAAACAAACCTTATTTCTCAAGGTCGCTACCCACTCCGTTAATGCTATATTATGTGTACGGTTTCCAATGCATTTTTTTTCCTCATCTAAGGCATTTTTTTATTGCTTAGATGCGTGGACGAGCTCACAGCCCACCTGGTGTTAAGCGGCTACCGGAGCCCATAGACATCTACAACGTAATGCGTCACCCACCTTGAGATATAAGTTCTAAGGTCTCAGTATAGTTACAACGGCTGCCCCGCCCTTCAATCCAAAACGCATTACTGCTTCACGGTAGAAATAGGCAGGGTGGTAGTACCTACCCGTGCGGACTCACAAGAGATCCTACCACCAGTAATAATAACATTTAATAATAATAAAATAATAACAATATCTCCATTTATACCGATAATTACGGACTCCGTTGTTGACAAGCAGCCATAAATCATTCGCCTCACAAAAACACCGCCATATCATAACATGACAAATATGAAGCGGTCAATCCATAACATTGGAAAAACTGACGATTAACTAGTAATTATACATTCTTGGAATACACATATCTCGATATGGCGTGGACTTGGAGACCGCCGCCTTTTGTAGGCTTAGAAACATTGAAGTACTGGGAGTCAAGTCGAGACAGGTTAAGCAAAACTCCCGGTCCATGTAGCTGTTGATCTGACTACGGTACGGTCTTGCTTTTTGTAAAGAGCTAGAGAGACGCGGCTCCGCTGCACTGTGATTATTGCTAAAATTTGCTTTTGAAGTGAAACTTCTAACGCGACTTCTAACAAGGTTGCGTTAAACGTTTAACGCTCCTGGAGAGGGGGAATAGAAAGAGACAGAGCGAGAGTCAATGCGTGGCACTCGAACGTATGCGCGTAGTATACCTGTTACAGACCACAGAACGAGTGCTAGCAACGTGTAGCGTCCAATATTTTAATGAACCTATGAGTATTAAAAAAAATATATATTTATTTTCTAACTATAATTCGAAATATATACAATATAAATATTGAAGATGTCGCATCTCTTATGCACAGCATTCCCTATTACAAGAGCAATCTGATTTAAGGATGGAAAATGAAGAAAACCACAATACTACACATCGAAAAAGAAGTTTCACTTCATTCACGCGCACCAAGTTGCACACACACCGTTTTTTCATACACTGTATTGTAGGACGAATTCACGGGCCATAAGCTCAGCGGTGGCGCCAGTTGAAAGTACTCGCGTGCCATTGGTCATGCGTGCGACAAACATTTTACCAAATATCAACGAAATCGAATTAATAAATACAAAATAAATAGCTACTGAAACTAATTACAACTTAAACAGCTATAGAACTCAGACTAGGCAAGAAATATCGATTGTGTCTGTATAAATAACTACAGAACCCAATAAGATAATTTAACACGCTGTATTCGAGATGCCCAAATTACGATTGTCTACGATGAAATAAGTTTCTCAAAAATATTTACCAGCCGGGAAGCGAATCTCGAGTCCTTCTTATATTGGTAACTTACGGCTTCTCAAAAATTCATAACAGAATCAATCTAGGATACTTCTAAGTTGCATATTACGGTCTGTTTATTACCTGTAGTTCGCTCGAGCAGCTGTTAGCAAATCCCATCCCTCCTGGCTGAGCCTTTGCTCGCCCACCTGTCCTGGTGAGATTGGAAAGGCCTTCGAACCACGAGTATCTACCACCAGTAAACAACATTTTTCTCCTACCTACGCCGAAAGTTCGGTTTTCGTCGCGCTGTACAGGGAAGAAAGTGTAGCTTTTCCTCCCGCTGTACAGAGAAGAAAGTGTAACTTTTTCTCCCTGGGTACAAGTGCGCATGCGCGTTAGTGTCTACGTCAGCTCTCACGCACCTAAAATTCTCCGCCCGCCCTACTCCCGGCCAGGGCTTCGCCCCTGGACCCCGGCTCGGTACTCCACGAACTTTCGGCCTGGTAGGAGAAAAAATAGTTTTTTTTTTTTTTTTTTTTTTTTATTGCCCTTGTAGGCAGACGAGCATACGGCCCACCTGATGGTGAGTGGTTACCGTTGCCCATGGACTTCAGCAATGCCAGGGGCAGAGCCAAGCCGCTGCCTACCGCTTAATACTCTCCACAAGCCTCGTTTGAAGAAGGACATGTCATAGCGCTCGGGAAACACCGTGGAGGGGAGCTCATTCCATAGCCGGATGGTACGTGGCAAAAAAGATCTCTGGAAACGCACTGTGGATGACCGCAGTGGCTCCAGGTAGTACGGATGAACTCTACTCCGGTGGCGGGCGGTGCGATGGTAAAAACGAGATGCCGGTATCATCTCGAACAATTCCTCAGAGCACTCCCCATGGAACATACGGTACAAAATACAGAGAGAACCGAAGTCCCTCCGCAGACCCAGAGGTTCCAAACGATCCGTGACATTGGGATTATCGACAATCCGAACGGCCCTCCTCTGTATGGAGTCAAATGGAAGAAGCTGGTATTTGGGAGCCCCGGCCCAGAGATGGGAGCAGTACTCCACGCGAGGCCGGACTTGTGCTTTATAAAGCAGAAGCCTTTGTCCAGGCGTGAAGTACCGCTTCGCTCTGTTGAGGACTCCCAGCATTTTGGACGCCAACTTGGCTTTGCCTTCCAAATGACTCCGAAACTGGACATCGCTCGAAATGTCGACCCCAAGTATCCCAATACTCTCGGAAGGTTGCAGGGATACTCCTTGGAATTGCGGCGCCATGACAAAGGGGTCCTTCTTCGCAGTGAACGCGCAAACTTGTGTCTTTAACGGGTTGAATTGAACCAAGTTCAATTCACCCCATTTGGAGACTCGCCCCAGAGAGTTCTCCACTTCAGACACAAGTTTTGATCGTCTCTCTTGCACCACGCTTCGAGAGAGACTCTGATGGCCGATATATCGCGCATCCCCCGTGCTGTCATCCGCATAGCAATGCATGCCATCAATAGACTGCATGTCATTGATATACAGGATGAAAAGCGTGGGGGAGAGCACCGAACCTTGTGGAACGCCAGCGTTAATGGTCATGGTATCAGAACAGTCACCGTCTACAACGACCGTGATGCTCCGCCCATCCAAAAAGCTAGCGATCCACTTGCAGAGACCCTCGGGGATTCCGTAAGATGGTAGCTTCGACAAAAGTGCCCTATGCCAGACCCTGTCGAAGGCCTTCGCGATATCAAGGCTCACAGCAAGAGCCTCGCCCTTGCTCTCCAAGGCTTCAGCCCACCTGTGAGTAAGGTATACAAGAAGATCGCCAGCTGAGCGACCGTGACGGAAACCGTACTGTCGGTCACTGATCAGCTGGCGATCTTCAAGATACTTCAGGAGTTGTATATTTATAATTCGCTCCATCACCTTGGAAAGCAAGGAAGTTATCGCGATAGGCCTATAGCTCGATGGGTCCGACCGGTCACCCTTCTTGGGAATAGGGTGGACGTGGGCGTTCTTCCATGAAGACGGAACCCTGTTAGTGCAATAAGAGAGGCGATACAAACGCGTTAGCGCAGGCGTCAGCTCAGGGGCGCACCTTTTCAGAACCACAGCAGGAATGCCGTCCGGCCCACTCGACTTATGGACGTCCAGGAGTCGGAGTTCTCGCCTGACTGCACACTGTGTAAAGCAGATCTCCGGCAGGGAACTATCACACCGAGGGATGTTCGGAGGTGTGGCACCCCCGTCGTCCACAGTCGAGTTCGAGGCGAAGAGTTTGACCAGAAGGTCAGCCTTCTCTTTCGCACTATGGGCCAGACTGTCATCGGACTTGCGTAGTGGTGGGAGACTAGACCTGCAGAAGTTACCTTCTGCAGCCTTAGCGAGCGACCAGAAAGCACGGCTCCCGGCGGGATAGCTCTTCAGTCGCTCGCCAATTCTGGCAACGTGCTCCGACTTCGCCCTGGCAATAGCCCTCTTATAGGACCTAGAAGCGGCGTTAAATTTCCGCCTTTCCTCAGAGGTATTAGGATCCTGGCGTCTCCTGGCATCATTCCATGCCGCGTATGCGGACTGCTTGAGGCGTGCAGCGTCCCGACTGGCATTGTTATACCAGGGTCCACTGCGACCCCCGACGGGCACCTTGGAAGAAGGAATGAACAGTTCCATCCCCCGAAGCACCACGTTTTTAAGTCGGTCCGCACAGACGTCAGGATCACCAGAGGAAAAGCAGAGCCGCCCCCATGGGTAGGATGCGTAAAATTCACGCAACCCATCCCAATCTGCTGACATATACCGCCAAACTCTTCGATACCCGGTCGTCATTCGACGACCAGGACGAGAGATCGGTACCGCAGCACGGATAAGGCAGTGATCAGACGATCCAAGTGGAGCGTCGACCACCACACTGTATCCGGCCGGATCGGTGGTCAGCAGAAGGTCCAATAGAGAGGGCTCGTGCCCCTCAATATCTGGGACACGGGTGGGCTGTGTCACCAGCTGGGAGAAGCCGTAGGCCAGGGCGAAATCGTAGGCAGCCCGACCTGGGAGGTCAGTGGTTCTGGATCCCAACCACTCTTGATGGTGAGCGTTAAAGTCTCCAAGAACCACCACCTCCGCAGATGGGTACTGCTCACGCACGCGGTTAGTCCCCTCTTGCACATGCTCTATCAGAGCTGAACCTGCATCACTGCTGTGGGACCTGTACAGGCATGCGTAGACTCGGGTACAACCCCCGTCATCTACGCGCAGCCACAAGATGGACAGGTCCCGTTGTTCGAGGCCTCGTAGACGGCGACAACAGACATCAGCCCGGACGAATACACACACCCCGGCTTTACGCAGGAAGTTGTGCTCCAATACGTAGCCGGGGTATTCAAGGTACGAAGTGTCATCCGGAGCAGATATCTGTGTCTCCGTCAGAAAAAGGAGGGCAGGCTGCGCCGTCTCAAGATGGTGGTGTACGGCGTCGAGGTTACTATGTAGGCCCCTTACATTGCTGAAATCCACATTAAATGTGGAATGGGGCATCGCCGACAAAACCCTTTTCCTTTTTTTAACTGTCATATTATTATTTTTTGGAGAGTGGGATTGGGTGGGGTAGGAAGTTCGAGGCAAAATCATGACAATACCTGAATAAAGCGCAGAACACAGTACGTGCTTGACCACGGGTTGCGTGAGAGACTGACGCAGGGCATGGAAGGGCCCCCAGTCCACCCTGCGTGCGATCGCCGGGATCCACTCCGGTCTCCGACTCCGGCACGACGACCGCACGACAGGATTTTACACCGGTTGGCGGGACAGCTTCCCGGGGCGGAGTTTAGTAGTGACACCCGGGTTCAGGTCCCCAACTGACCGGCGGGCGGCGGCGAACACCGTTTCACTGGGTCTCCCTATACCCCCGTCAAACAATCACGTCCCGCGAGCTTGCACGCACGTCTGCTCCGCATGTTCCAGGTATCATCAAGATTCACCCCGAACAAGGAAGAGGAAAGGGAAGGAATAAAACTGGCTCTCCAACCCACACGCCGGAACACAGCTAGGCTATTTGGCGGCGGACTCTAGTTGGAGGGTGGTCGCCAGCCAGTCGGACTAGGTCCTACCACCGATTATGTATTCGGCTCCCGTTTAGCACCACCCAGGGGTCACTTGTAGGGAATCGTGGGTTAAACCTACGGAAGCGGGAAGCAATCGACCCCCAAAGCCCCCTTTTCTCCCCGGTATGTGCACCGCGGGAGAAAAGTTGGACATTTCCTCCAGCGTGTTTGCCAGCCTCGCCTTCGGCTCGGGTGGTAATTTTACACGCGGGAGGAAATGTCCAACTTTACTCTTTTGGCGCACAATGTACTATATTGTATTTCACCCCAAAGCAACTAGAAAAAACTAAACCCTAAAAAAAATGATAATTTAGCAAGTGTAATCGCATACCAGTACGCCGTCACATGCAAGATACAATCCGGAGAGATCGGGTCACAAAAACCCGGCTACTAATCGCAGCCATTACCCGCGTATGGACATCGGACAAACGACACAGCGTACTGCGGGTGTAGAGAACGCATATTCTTTACTGATCAATGATAATATTATGGCTAAACGAGAACACAGACTTCTCCTCTTTCTTACAAGGCTGATATGTCGCAAACACACATCTCCTAAACATCAAGCTCATAATCCGAAAAAAATACAGTCCAATTGGTTCAACAGCTTCTGAGATAAGCTAAGACAAAAATCAGACGAGTCCAAAAAGTCTTATTCGAGTTTTAGTGACTTGCAAACAACCTAATAGCTGATATTTTTCTACATTTTAAAAATATATTGAATATTTTTCGCGTAGATCTTCTGCGTTTCGTTTAATCTGTGTAAACGACAGTGCATTTATGGTCCCCAAGCCGAACTCATACAAAAACTGAGAACGCAGCCAGTTTAGTGGACAATTACTTATCGACGCCGACTCGACATGTCCATCTAGTCGGTCACAATTCTGAGGGTTTCGATATCGTTTGAACATATTGCGATATTTAAATCTCACGGCAAAACTGGTATCAGGCGATCTGATTCATATAAACATTACAACGTGAATGCCAAAGTCTAAATTTTGTTGTACGACGACTTTACCATCCTATTTTCTACAGAATGCATTTTTTTTCTTCAGTGGGTGGACATGCTCACGGCCCACCCGGTGTTAGGTGGTTACCACTGGTGAACATTTATCAAGTATATATTTCATTGGAAAAATTGATATGTGCCGGCAGGATTCGAACAGTGATGCATACGAATGCACCGAGCGTCTTATCTTTTAGGCCACGACGACATGATCGCTTTGTTGCAGAAAGAGACAGGATAGTGGAGCCTATCCATGCAGACTTACAATAACACTTACCAAACCAGTAGATGATCGTAGCTGTATTCTTTCAACAAAGTAGTTAACTTAGTAAGTACTGCTATTTTGCAATGTACGATGTCGTACGATGTCAATGTCGATAGGTAAAAATCATCGAGGATAAGCCCCTAAGAGCATTTACCAAAAGTGACACACACGCACCGCGCGTATCTCCGGGACTTCGGGGAATGTGAGCAAAAACGTGATCCGGAAGACAGTGACGTCACAGCGTTTGGGCTGAAGCACTAAAAACGCAAGGCAAAAACAACATCCTTTGGATAAATCATTAAGATAGAGCATGTTTTCTTTGCATCAAAAGTTTAAATGATGTGTAAAAGAATTTATGGGATGATCATGATACAGATCAAACTGCTTACCTAAAGATTTACATCGTTTCTGTGGCTTTATGAGTAAGTCGTCGTGGCATAAATGATAAGAAAGTCATTCGTGCATTCATGTTGAGCGATGCACCGGTGTTCGAATCTAAGGTGGAGTACTAATTTTTCTAATGAAATACGTACTCAACAAATGTTCACAATTGACTTCCACGGTAAAGGAATAACATCGTGTAATAAAAATCAAACCCGCAAAATTATTTATTATCGCCGCGGTTAAATCAGAGCGAGTGTCCATTTTTTTTCAAATAAACGTGATCAACTAGAAACTTGCAATTATAAATTTGGGTAATCAGCCGTGAAAATGTGCCAGTCTGAATAGATGCCACCATCCTTGTTACTTTCCCGAAACAGCACTACCTTACAATCATGGAGCTAATATCGTCCTGCACAATCCTACGACGACGCAGTTACCCATTCCGGCTTCACGTAGTATTATCTACTTAATACCAGATCAGAAATAAACTAATTTGTCATCACGACAAAATATCCCATTCACGACCCGGCAACCTATAGCAAGAACCGGCAAGAAGCACATGACGCCACTGAGCCATTAGTGCGAAATGCTATTCTCAGTTTTCAAGTTGCGCATCACCTAAATGAATGCGGCATCAACTTCAGTAAAGACTCTTTGATGATTACGAAAGGTAAACGTCGCTTGGAGTACTTCACTCAAAAGTCCTCAGCATGATACCTCTTCGACTTGCGCGTTAGATTAAACAGCTACACAAACTCCACACAGCCAATGCTGTAATACGTTTTGGCCAAACTCGAGGCAAACATTCCTGTTACAAACTATTCATTTGCGGTACATAATTGTTTAGTTTATTAAGCTATTGCATAGCTTTTATCGCGGGCTTTGAGCACGGCGACCGAATCAAGAAATTCCGTAACGAAAATAAAACCTAGCACCCCCACTCCACCTACCAGGTAGCTCGCGTTCAACACATTCACACGTTGCGCTTGTGTAGTTTTTGTGATAAGCACGCGGCGTGACGTCCCACTGCATGCGCATCATGAAAAGTCTGCCCATCTCTCTCTCGCGCGGTCTAGCTTATGAGCGTGAAGGGGACAGTTAATGTTTTGCTTTTATTAAAGTTTATAAATATACAGTGGTCTTATTTTATTATTGTTTTAATATTAAATTATTATTGTCTAATTATAATTGCATACGTGGATAAAAAATGCTATGCAGTAGCTTGACCGCGGCAGTCCCCGAGTGCCACACGTGTTTTTTTAACGTATTTAATTATGTATGTCATATTTCTGTTTCCTATATAATGCAGGACGTCTAGTTCAGAACCAGGTGACTGTGTGTGATTTTACTTCGATTATTTATTTATTTCAATTTAAAACTCACTCTGAGACTATGGTCTGCTAATCCCAAGATTAATACTGTGTCTGGCCATTCCTAGTACCTGCTTTTAGACGGGAAGTAACAAAAAAATGGCAGTTTGTTAATGTCAGTTAAAACACCTCATCTGAGTCGATTTTGATCAACGCTGGCCGATCCCATCCGCTTAGTGTGCGCGTAAGCTTGAAACCTCAATATCGTATAACAATGATTGATAATTGGATACCACTGTCTAAGATATGAAAGCACCGTTAAGTCTCGAGCAAGTACGAGAGCTTTAAGGGCATGTGGGATTTAAACTTTCCTGACGAATTGTCGGCCCACGCTAATTTGTATTATATGTTTACTCCGTAAAATATTACATTAAAATACTTTGGAAAAAACGCATTATTACTATTTCCTAACACAATAAGGATCTTCTACGTAGCGATCAGTTCAATAGTAAAGTTGCGGGGACTTTTTTTTATTGCCTAGATGTGTGGACGAGCTCACAGCCCACCTGGTGTTAAGTGGTGACTGGAACCTATAGACATCTACAACGTAAATGCGCCACACACATTGAGATATAAGTTCTAAGGTCTCACTATAGTTACAACGGCTGCCCCACCCTTCAAACCGAAACGCATTAGTGCTTCACGGCAGAAATAGGCGGGGCAGTAGTACCTACCCGTGCGGACTCACAAGAGGACCTACCACCAGTAATTACGCAAATTATAATTTTGCGGGTTTGATTTTTATTACACGATGTTATTCCTTCACCGTGGAAGTCAATCGTGAACAATTGTTAAGTACGTATTTCATTGAATATGAATATATGAATGCACCGGACGTCTTATCCTTTAGGCCACGACGACTTCAAAGGACTTATTTTATTATTACTATATTAAACACTAGCAGCTTAGTAAGCTGATGCGTCAGTACCTTAATTAACAGAAGAGATTAATAATACAATACTAATGCTACATTCGAATGCGTTTCGGGGTGTTTACGACCTTTCGAATTAATTTAAAATATGGGAAATAATAAAATTAATATAATAAACACGAGATCAAACAGTGGGAGTGATTTTAAATATAAAATATGTAAAGTGCTTTTCGTAAACGCATCGCATCAGAACGGCTGGAGCACTGGCTCTTATTTTGCAATATAACTACTCTGAATGTAGGGATTAAGGGAAACAAATACTGGTAAAATTATTTGTAGAATCCCCAAATACACAAAACAACCGCAAACTTTGATAAAATTCATTAATCTGTTGGATGAGCTGGTGATTAATATTCATAAGTACTGCTAATCCTAACCGAGCTCCGATGTAATAATTGGTAAATGGATAATTCATCCAACAAGTTTATTGAATTAATGAATAATATTTTTTTTAATACACGATGTTACTCCTTCATAGTAGATAGAGGTCGCCCGTTTATATTATACCGTGTAATATCAGTACGTATTTCTTTTAAGAATATAGAAATGGAAATGAGATCAATATGGGGAAAACTAGCTGATTGAAACACTAACGTGAAGAAATGATGAGAAAGAGAACAGAAAGTGGATACATGGTGCAACTGTGTGCTGCAGATATTATCCCAACAACACATGCACTATACGGGTACCTACTCATAACAATTGTACAAATTTTCAATTCATAGCACGCTAAGGAGTCTCCACAAGACTTTCCACCACTTGCCTATGTAGGATTTTCGAGTTTTTCGATAATCTTGAAAAAGTACTCATCACCGGCAAAATCGAAGGAAGGAGACCAAAGGGGCGTAACCCCATGCGGTGATCCGATCAAATTAAGACGACATTAGACTCCGGCATCAATGTCGCTACCCACTGCTTAGAGGACGGTAAAGAATGGAGGAACATAGTTCCAACTAAAATGGTCCATAAAGCTCACGATCCTCAGCACTGAGGAACACAATGCAAGGCGGAGAACACAAACAAACAGGAGTATCATTTTTTTAGGCATTATACAAGAATAACAGTAATATGTCACGAGCAGTTATCAAATTATCGTCTATTAGTCGGCGTTGGCACCGCTCCAAGAACTAGGCACGATACGCAGAAATGCATTTATACTTTGAGACACTAATACTTGTACACTTTGTTTAGTAGTAGTCTACTGGTGAGACGTGTTGTAAGCACGTGTACAGGTACCACCACGCTGCCTTTTTCTATTGCCTTTCGGTCTGTAGAGTGAGGCTTCGAAGTCAATCAGTCTCACCACTCAACAGTAGGCCGACTATGAGTTAGATCACCCTTCCTTACAAAATAAAACGAACGAGCATACTGGTCATCTGTTATTAAAGATGAAATTTCAATTGATTCAGAATGACTCCTATTGCTAATCCCTGCCCTTCAAACTGAACTTCATAATTTTATTTATTTATTTATAACTTTATATACTAGACAGTATAAAGGCGGACTTAATGCCATAGCATTCTCTGACAGTCTAACTTAGGGGAATGCAGAGATGAACCTTAGTAGGTGTAGTGTGATAGTGATATTACTTAAACATATGTGTATATATAACATACATAATATTTATAGGTACAAATACTCGTACTATAATAAATACATATACATATATAATTGCATCGCAGATAATAAGACAATACACATACGCGGATACGCTCGTGATCCTTATGGGCTTAGAACACTAACGGGCTTTAAACCAAACTGATCATCTCATACAAATTCAATATCTCATAAAAGGAACAAGCGCATTTCGCCACATATCCATAGGCACCACTCACATGCCCTTTGAGCTCGTCAAAAAAAAAAAGTGTCTTTAATTAAAACTTCAAAAATCGTGTTTACAATCATAAAGCTTCACAAATTGGATGTTATCTGATGTTGGGTCGTTAGCGCATCGTTTCATAAGAGGGGGGTAGACAGACTTGTGACGTCATTCATATCTATTTACAGACGAGACTGCGGTGAAAGCTGAATAGATTCTTTTGGCAGATGAATTATAGTGACGGGAATCATCTGTGAATGAGCGCGTTTAGTGGTTTATTTAATGTGGCAATGTGTCTTGAAATATCTGCTCGAAGTCTTTATGGAAACACTAATCATCCCATCTACTAATAGTATTGCTGATTACAGAATCAACGTTAAGCAGAGACCTAGTACCTTAAGAGGACCGTCTTTACTTCTATTTTCAAACGTTATCAAAGTAAGGCATACAAATCCAAACAACGCAGTCTTATAAGGAAGGCTGGGATAAGGAAGCGTTATAAGGAAGATAGTGCAAGGACTTGTCGTGGGCCAATTAACTATTCTACCTATTGCTACACCGCCCGTTGCAACCGTAGTTGGTGTACAAGCAAAAATGAGAACAAAGTGCAAAAGAATGAATGCCAAAATGATTAAAATTCCAGTTTTTAGAAGCAATGTACGTGACAGACACGCACAAAGGATTTCAAGGGGAGACACGCTCTGAAAATTCACGTCTGAATATGTGTCCTCTGGTATGAGAAATTACCATTTGAGAACTTTAGGCGATGTTTTGGATCGAATCCCGACTCGATCGAGCTATGGGCTTCAAAAAGAATTCTACAATTATTAAGAACTCGAATAAGACTTTAATATATACATTTTGTCACGATAACAAAAGTAATATAAGTAAAAGTGAATTATGATAGATCCAAGATTGATTGTAGCGCAAAACCAAAGCTTATTAAGAAAAACAAACACAATTGTTTCATCAAAAACCTTTAGTTTTCACTCAGTTAAGAATTTACTTGATCGATAATTTTTATTTGATCATTGAAAAGTCTTTTTATGTTATTGTTATGTTTTTTTTTATGTTATGAGTTTTTTTATTGCTTAAATGGTTTGACAAGCTCACGGCCCACCTGGTGTTGAGTGGTTACCGGAGCTCATAGACATCCACAGCGTAAATGCCGCCACCCACCTCGAGATATGAGGTCCAAGGTCTAAGGTCTCAGCTTTTACAGCTTATTGAAGGCTGCTTCACCCTTCACACCGGAACACATTACGTTGTTTATCGCTTAGAGATTATTGACTGACATGAGGTCGTTGTCTCAATAGCATCGTTAAGTCTTGAAGCCGGAACGCAGGTCTGCGTTGAGCGATGACATTAGCTATCCGTGCGGGATAACTATACGCCCAATTAAAAATAATTACACGATATAATCCCTCATCGTGGTCGTTGGTAAGCACGTGCTAAGTAAGTATTCGGACGGGATCGAAACTGCCGCATTCTGGCATCGCTTGATACGAGTATGCCGCGCGCCTTATCATTTAAGCACAGTGACGACATGACTTAGCAAAAAAAATTTACTGTACCTCCTCAACCAAATTCAGTTCTGACTTGACAATTTCAAGAAATATTCCTTTTAGTTTATGATGAATTTTATGAGGTAGCACAAACTACTTTAAACGAAAATAAAAAAAATGTCTACGGTAACAAACACCTCTATGTCTACGAAAACTTTAAAGTATTTGAACAACAAAAAAGGCAACATTAAACTATAAATGTAGTTTTAATTATGTTTGTTTGTTTGTGTAACACAAAAAATGATTTATTTCTCGAAATTATTCTTTTCAACTCTATAAACATATTATAATATTTTATGTACATTCTAATACCTTTAAATTTTATTAATATAAATAAAGACGATAATTAAAATATTGCATAATCTTTTTTCAGTTTACAACGTTGCTGAAGTGTAATAAAGATTTTAGTATTAGATACAATACGTTTTACAACATAATAAATTTTGTATTTTACCGTTGTTTACTACGAATCAATTTACAGAGTCCGCGTGCGATGGTGATCGCTGACTACTGGACGACCATCGACTCATTTGACATAGTCTCCAGTAAGACTTCTTCGTCTTCTTCTTGCCCTTATCCCAATATGCGGGGTCGACGCATATTGTCACTTTCCACTCAGGTCTATCATAGATCATTTCTCCACTCACATCCTTCTCTCGCATATCCTTTTTTACACGGTTCATCCAAGGACACCTCCTTCTCACTTCTTTTTCTTCTTTAAAGCCTTCAGCAAGACTATGTTAATGTAAAAAATGCTCGGGTAATGTAAGGGTAATGTAAAAAAGACGGGCGAATGAAAACTTAATATTAGTTAGTTATTAGTTTTTTACTGGTGGTAGGACCTCTTGTGAGTCCGCGCGGGTAGGTACCACCACCCTGCCTATTTCTGCCGTGAAGCAGTAATGCGTTTCGGTTTGAAGGGTGGGGCAGCCGTTGTAACTATACTTGAGACCTTAGAACTTATATCTCAAGCTGGGTGGCGCATTTACGTTGTGGATGTCCATGGGCTCCAGTAACCACTTAACACCAGGTGGGCTGTGAGCTCGTCCACCCATCTAAGCAATAAAAAAAATAAAAAAAAAAAAAGTCGATAAAATTGTCTTTTTTTATTTTTTTTTATTGCCCTTGTAGGCAGACGAGCATACGGCCCACCGGATGGTGAGTGGTTACCGTTGCCCATGGACTTCAGCAATGCCAGGGGCAGAGCCAAGCCGCTGCCTACCGCTTAATACTCTCCACAAGCCTCGTTTGAAGAAGGACATGTCATAGCGCTCGGGAAACACCGTGGAGGGGAGCTCATTCCATAGCCGGATGGTACGTGGCAAAAAAGATCTCTGGAAACGCACTGTGGATGACCGCAGTGGCTCCAGGTAGTACGGATGAACTCTACTCCGATGGCGGGCGGTGCGATGGTAAAAACGAGATGCCGGTATCATCTCGAACTATTCCTCAGAGCACTCCCCATGGAACATACGGTATAAAATACAGAGAGAACCGAAGTCCCTCCGCAGACCCAGAGGTTCCAAACGATCCGTGGCTTTTGTCGTTACTAGAATAGTCTCATTGGATTTATAAGAGGCGATGTTGAATTTTATGGCATTAATTATGCAGTCAAGTGCACTTACTTGATATAACTATATTGGTAGAAAGTGAAATATAAGCTATTTAAACAGGATGTATGAAAATGAATGAGTTTTAAAATTAATAACAGATTAAAATTAATTTGTAAAAAAGTTTGTATGGGCGAATTCCGATCTTCCTTTAAAGTAGCGATATCATATAGAAAACCTACAGTGATTGTTGACACTTGAAGAGTTCAGGCTTGCGTGCTATTACCGCCGGGGCTCATTAATCAGTAATAAAGTTTCATTGACATCGCATCAAAATTTGTTTGTTGTTAAGCGTGAACGTATTTATTCTCCCGGGAATCATCCGTGTCGGTGGCGAACAAGTTCAACAGGAAAGCAGGGATCAGCCGGGAATGCGTATCGTTTTGTCATGCCGTCTGTATACAGAAATAGCCCTCTAAATGGGACAATCAGACACCCGACATTATAGTAGTTTAATGTCCATAAGCTTCGGGCATTTGCCATCGAAAAACGCTCCAATATTTTTGGTATTTATGCAGCCGTGAGTTCGTTTGTCTATATTCAGTGAATGTGTGGCAGGTAGCCATCGTACGATACAAGATATATGACAGATGCCTGAATGTCGCTTACGACATTTTGAAGATAGGCTTGCATATATACAAGTTCTGAACAACAACATTCGGACCGTTGGTCTACCGAGCAATATCACTCGCTCGGTGGAAGATATTCCCTTCGTCATTTAAGCCTTCCACAAATGATTAGGATACAAAATCTCTTCAACGATCGACGTGGACAAATTATTATGAGCAAGCTGGTAGGAACAATGGACACCGGACTACACCCGACTGAACCACTTGACACATATGTGGATAGCACACGCTCCTGACCACGTAAAGAAACGCGGAATATCAAAACGGGGTCTATCTTCCACATCTTGATGCTTATATCAGTTCCCTAGCCATAGACGGAGTTTATTTATTTATTTTAATGCATAGATTGGTGGACGATCACACAGCCCACCTGGTATTAAGTGGTTACCGGAGCCCATAGACATCTACAACGTAAATGCTGCCACTCACCTCGAGATATGAGTTCTAAGGTCTCGGTATAGTTACAACGGCTGCCCCACCCTTCAAACCGAAACGCATTACTACTTCACGGCAGAAATAGGCAGGGTGGTGGTACCTACCCGTACGGATTTATAAAAGGTCCTATCACCGGTAATTACAACTAATCATTTATTCTGAAGTCAGCAATGTATTTTTATACCTCTTGTTTGTTAATTCTAGCACAGCTGAGGTTACGTGATCATCTTAGTTTGTAAACAATGGTGCTATTAGAAAAACGGTGAGTGGTCTACCCATTACTAGTTTTCTTCAGCGTTTTCAATAACTACCTTTTCTTGATCCAGTAAAACTTTAGCTAAGACTCACGTCGTTCCTCCTCAAAGTGGCTGGGCAGTCTCTATACTCAATTAACTACAACCCACTGCCACTAGTACCAACTAGTTCGAGAAATTTAACTTTGGACTGAATTCACTTTAAATTCACTTAGAGTGATTCCTAATTGTAACTATAAGTATACTGAGACCTTAGAACTTATATCTCAAGGTGGGTGGCGCATTTACGGTGTAGATGTATATGGGCTCCAGTGACCATTTAACACCAGGTGCGCTGTAAGCTCGTCCAACCATCTAAGCAATAAATAAAAAACTGTCATGACACATCATTACCAAATAATTTTCGTCCTCAGAAACATCACAATCAGGTATTTGTGTCACGCAATGATTTCCGATTGTAGCCAATTCAACTCGAAAAATGATAGTCGACTACATGAAACAATTTGGTCAGACTTCAACACCCCATTTAAGTGTGATCTGTACAACCCGTACATTAAAAAAAATGTAATTTATAGAACCAAACAAAGCGAAATTAGCTTCGGAACAATAAAATTAAAATACTACGTGTTGCTTATATTTATGTTACGATAAATTTTTAAACGTCGCGTACAAACGACCTGTATTCCTCTGTTTGTGATCGTGTAGTCGTCGTACCTTATCTGAAACTTGTAAATTTTATAGCCCTTAAAACAAACTCGTAATAAAGTGGTCGAATAAAACACATAACGGTGTGTGAAGCGGCTTTAGTGCACACGATAAATCGTGTTCATGTTAATCTACCTCAACTGCTGTTCGCTGTTTCGTTTTTGTCGTCCGTTGATGAATTCTTTTTTTTTTGTTCGTGGCATCGGCACTAGTATTAAACATAAAATAAATAGGTGCGTGTATATTTACAAATCACTTTTACTCTTTGATTTGTCTTCTTTTCAAACAAAAAAGGAGTAACGGAGTAACGATTTCGCACGATCCATTTGCAGATTGATGTTAAAAGCTACAAATAATAATTAATTAAATTAATAATATTACAAAATATTACTAAATAAATGAAAAGGGATTTAATAAACTAAAAAAATATTTTAAATTTTTACGAAAAAATAAGTTTACAAAAATCTTCAACGAAAAAAGGTCTTAATTCGCGGCGTGTGATCTTTATCGCGTATTCGAGTATTTTCTTTAATTTTCAACAGTACTTTTTTGTCGTTTGTACTTTTTCATTAAAATATGATAAGAGTTAAATATATATACATGGTTTTGCAGTCGCAACATATCTAAAAGATCATCATCAAACATCTAATACCAAAACAAAATTTATTCAAAAAAATAGTTACGAAAAGTCGTATCGTTGACAGTAAAAGTCAGTCGTCCTACGACTTTCTAACCGATTCCCTGATTGAGTTTTTAGTGCATTCCGACATCATTCTTCTGTGATTATTTGTATGCGTTATCATAACCAATTACAAACAACACCCGGGACGATATCCCAAAGTAAACGGATCTTCTAAAACTAAACAGATTATGTACTACAGCCGAATCTTATGTTTTAAATTTAATTAAAGCTTTAAATGGATATCGACAGAAGAATTCAGGCTTCCTTATGAGATATTTCTATACTCTTCAGAGTGGAATACGTCAATTCTCTGTTCGACACTTTGTTTTTACATGAATTAAATAACAGTTATGATATTTGCGCGCTGCTTGGCTCACCCTCCTGCCCGGATTGGTTAATTCGCGCAATGCGTACAAGGAGTTGGAAACATACGGCAAAAGAACATGGTGGAAAAAGAAAAAAGGGGTCGTCGTGCCCCCTTACAGGGGGACATAACGGGCCTCGGAGCGGACGCCGCTTCCCGGACATGGGCTCCATACCGTGAAAGTCATACGCGAAGTGCATTCAAGTCAAAATAATACTGTTACACCAGTAAGAGTAACGCCATCTATCGCCGAATGGTGGAAACAAATATCAAAGGAACTAGTAACGTCGAGAACGCTCCTGAAATACAACGCCATTTATTGTCAGATAGCGGAAACACACATCGATGCTACTTGACTTGCCCAGAATGTTCTCGATAAATCTAGGGATGTCGTGTCGATTGTAAAAGCGTTGCAGAGATGGCACAAAGTCAGTTAGTAATCGGAACTACTCGAAGCGAAACAGCGAACGGATCACGTGAAGCGTATTGAGAATTTCAAAGTGTTCGTTAAGTTTTTTAAGTGTTCTAAGTGTTAATACAGTGTTAATTTGTACTTCGGTAGATTTTTTATTTATCCCGAACTCCAGCTCGTAACAATACGTTTTAAACACGTATTAGATTAGAAAAAATAATACTTATTTGCGGAATTCGAACACAGGCTATGTTGCATCGCTCGAAGCAAATCCGAGCGTCTTATCCTATAAGCCATAGCGACTTTGTTTACCAGATCGATCAGTTCCTGCTTCTAGAAGTGTCTTAACTAGATACCCCAAAATGGTAGTCCAACACTTGTCGTATTAAAAGTTACCTTGCGGTAAATCGACGGTGTAGCATTGCTAAACACATATTAACAACAATGGTACAATTTACTGGTGGTAGGACCTCTTCTGAGTCCGCACGGGCAGGTACCACCACCCTGCCTATTTCTGCCGTGAAGCAGTAATGCGTTTCGGTTTGAAAGGTGAGTCAGCCTTTGTAACTATACTTGAGACCTTAGAACTTATATCTCAAGGTGGGCTTCAGTAACCACTTAGCAGCAGGTGGGCTGTGAACTCGTCCACCCATCTAAACAATAAAAACAAAAAAAGGCTTCAGTTTCCCCGTTAAAAATACTACATTTTCGTAGATTTGTATTTAGATACGATAAGAGATAACAGTTTCAGTTTACTTTCCAGCCCAAAGATCAAACTGAGCAATAAAACTAAAGGGAAAGTTCATAATGTAAAAGCTCCGGAGTTTACGATTCAATATCAAAATGAATCTTTATATCTTTAACGACACAAAGCTTAGTGGCGCTTCCGACTTAAAAAGCTATGGCGCAACGATTGTAAAATAATAAAAATCAACAATCTAACAAAATAACTAAATATAAATTTTTAATGATTATGAAAACTTGCTTTTACAATGTCCGATGTTTTAAATAATTACCTACTGATTTTGTATTAATATTGAAAATTTTATAAAATCGCATTGATTTATATAGTGATGTTCAGCTTACAGAAACAGAATTAGGATACCATTGAAATGTGGTGTACAGAGGATTCGTGTAAACATTCTAGATGAGAGGAATTTCAAATAAATGTCTTGCAGATGGTAAGTAATAAAATGAAGGCTTTAACTATAAACTATACAAACTACAGAGTCCATATTAAGCGAAATACGTACTGCTCTGGCTGATAATGCAGGGGAAAACCCAGAAGAAACGACCACCAGGAAGACTTGCATCGTTCCGCCTATCGTATCCAAAAGAAGGATAGTCAAGCTCCGACAGAAGATGACCTTTCAAGAAGATGACTTACAGATATAACAGCCTTTCCTAAATGGGCGATAACACCCCCTTGTGGGCGCTGCAGGCCTAAAGGGGGGCGGTAAGAGACACAGAAAAAAATATGGGGGCAATCTGTAGAAGCTTGGGAGGCGATTTGTAATTTTATCTAGGAGGACTCTTAGATACCGACTGAGCTCTCGCTATAGTGGTCTTTAAGTAGGTGATAAAATGGAGGCGCTAAAAAATAATTTATTCTCAAAGGGTGCAGTAGACAAAATAAGTTTGGAAACCCCTGAAATATAAAGACAAAGTCTGAAAAAAAATATATTGGTGCACGTGAGACCTCTATAAACAGACTCACGTGATACAGCCATAATCTCTAAACTCGAATCCACGCTCATCAACTCCCGTCACGTGACCCTCCCCTACAGTTAATAAAGGTATTCAAAACATTTAAT
Source organism: Bombyx mori (assembly GCF_030269925.1). Taxonomy (NCBI): domain Eukaryota; kingdom Metazoa; phylum Arthropoda; class Insecta; order Lepidoptera; family Bombycidae; genus Bombyx; species Bombyx mori. The sequence goes on along the minus strand of NC_085117.1, from coordinate 6,412,878 downwards.
TAACAGAGAGCTGTGTGACCCTTCACGCCCTGCGCACCGCGCGCTCTCCCGTTACGAGTTATTCGATACTCTAGGACTATCCGATCCGATTAATAGTATGAGATACGACAATCACGCTCTAAGTAAGAAGAATTTGGCAAAAGAATGTGATCAAAATCAACGTAATTCAAATATTCAAATAGTGCTGTTTATTAGTGTTTATGACTACAAAGTGTTAAACAATGTATGGATAGCAACCAGGAAATGTCACGTTTTAAAGTATCGGGCATAAAACTGGGTATTTAGTATTGATATTTTTGCATTCCCTTATCTATTAAGAGGATTTCTTCCACAAATTGTGCGTTATTGTTCACTAGAGAGATATATCTTAACTTATTTATATATCAACATCAACAGAAGATTTTAAAGATCTTAAATATACACACGAAATCTATTCATATTTCACATCTTTTTCATCACAATGGGAAGGCCCTAAACCGAATTCCAATCATTTTAGAGTAAGGCCTTTTAGTTTCGCGGTAGAAATAGGCATGTGACCTACAGCTACGAACTTACAAAGTTCGTTAGAAACTAGGAGCTTACGACGTAAAGCTAAACTGCCACTATGCAAAGATAGCAGCTAAGTAGAAGGTAAAGTAGGCGACAGTTATAATATTTCAAAAGCATAGAGAATAAACAAGGACTATTTTGAATCAGTACCGGTAAATACACGACATCTTAGTTTATTACCAGGTTCTTGATTAAGGTTTTGTATACGTTAACTAAAGACAAATGTTGTGAGTCATATGAATAATGCAAGCGGCTTTGAACAAAAGGCGGTAGCTATCAATGATCGATTGACACACAGACCGCCCACTTCACTAATATAGGTATAGTAATGTATCTTTAATGTGCACTTTTCGTTTTTTTTTCTGTTACATTATAAGTTTTTTTTATCATCTTTTTTATTGCTTATATGAGTGGACGAGCTGACAGACCATCTGGTGTTAAGTGGTTACCGGAGCCTATAGACATCTACAAGGTAAAACAGCCTCCAACATTAAGTCAAGAGTTCTACGGTCTCTTTAAGTTAATAGTACAAAAGCTGTCTCGCCCCTCAAACCGAAATGCATTACTGCTTCGCGTTAGAAACAGGCAGGGTGGTGGTACCTACCCGTGCGGACTTAAATGCAAATTTAAACGTTCATTAACTGTATTTAGTTTATTAATATGAAATCAAAAAATCCATTTATCAGTGGCAAAGTAATTGATGTACTCCTAGCGATAAATTAACTTGTAGCGAGTGTTACAGGATGGTTTATAGTTTTTGTAATTTTCTAAGGATTTTGAACTCAATAGTACTTCACTGTAACTAAAAATCAATTATATTTAGGAAATTTTATCGAAGTTAGTATTATGTACACGCATCAATTATAATTTGAAATGTACAATTAGAAACTTTTAATCTGTACGTGTACATACATCTTTACTATGAATATGATAACAATTGTGTCATTTTATTTTCTTTGCTGTTCAAGATTCTTCTTCTTCTTCCTAGCGTTTTCCCGGTCTAATGCTAGGATCTGCTTTCCTTTTTTTTTATTGCTCTTGTAGGCAGACGAGCATACGGCCCACGTGATGGTGAGTGGTTACCGTCGTCCATGGACTTCAGCAATGCCAGGGGTAGAGCCAAGCCGCTGCCTAAATGCTGCCTTTCCTAATGAGAGGTCGGTTCCTTCGTTTGTCGTTTGTTTCGTGCATGTCTTTTAGGAAGGCATTAAAAATACTGACTCCTGCCAGTCACGTCCGCCCTCATTCCATTTCTTTTCTTTTGTTTCTTTCCGAATCACCTGTCAAGTCACTGTCAAAGAGGTTGCACGCCACGACACCTACTTTAAGACCTTCACTTTGGTACCTATTTTGCTGATTGCTTGCTTGCTCTCTCTTTAGATTATTAAGAAAAAAACAATCAATACTGTTACACCGGTAAGAGTAACGCCATCTATCACCGAATAGTCGAACGAATATCGAAGGATCTAGAAGTACCTAGAACGCTCGCGAAGTACAACGCCATCTATTGTCAGATAGCGGAAACACAATACTCGAAATGTGTGGAATATTCTCGATAATTCTCGGGATGTGGTATCTATAAAAGCGGCGGCTATAAAAGCGTTGCAGAGATGGCACGCAGTCAGTTAGTAATCGAAACTACTCGAAGCGAAACAGCGAACAGATCACCTAAAGCGAAGCGGAAGAAGCGAATTGAGAATTTTAAAGTGTTTTAACTGTTCTAAGTGTTGAATACAGTTTTTAGTTGTACTTCGGTATAATTTTATTTATCCCGACCCCAGCGCGTAACAATACGAAAACATTTCAATAAACCAAACTATGGATAAGTTTTGATTTAACGTAACAACATTCGTGAGGTGAAGATAATGAATGACTTCGTTCGACATCGACTGTGGATGTTTACCGCAAACATCGCAGCATCGTTATTGCGAAAGACGTTTTGCGTTAACGTTTGCCTTTCGCAATTTTGCGATTGCGTTGTTATCGTTATCTAAACTGTCACCCTAAGATGGTGATATCGTGCGTCCAACGACACATCACATCACAAGTAATATTATGTAACTTTATAAAGTATACAGCTTTCATTTTATTATACACGTAACCCTCCTATAACACGGTAGATACGCTCCTACAAAGTCCCGTGTTGTGCGAAACCGCGTTATATGAGACTAGAAGGCAGTACAAAAAGGAGAGTTTTTTTGGGAAAGAAGTTCCTTATGGGACGATGCGGAGGGGTACTCTAACCGGGAAAAAACGTCCGGAACATAAGATTTTTATTAGTAATGCACACAGTGTACGACTTAACTTTGTAATAACGTACAAAAAATAACATATTTTTATTATATATTTTTTATAAATCATTGTGAATAAAATAAAGTTGATAACTTTGTAAAGTAGTTTCTTTTTATTTTTATCAATAAAAAAATCATAATAAAAATGTATACCCGAATAATTATTTTCTTTATACTTCGTATATACTAATAGAACTTAAAATTAATATTTTTATAATAAGGAACTTCGTTCCTATCCGGTGTCCCACGACAAAACACATCATTTTTCTAAATGAAACATCTCAACTAAGCCTATATGTATGTATTTGTTTACCTATTATACATAAAAATTAGGCAGTAAATTTTCGGTTATTCCTATATATTGTGTGTCCATAGGGCATTAAGAAATTTTCTAAATAATTTTAAACAAAAATCTCGTTATTCTATGTGTTTTAAGAGGGTTATGAAGTCTAGGGAAGCTGGTGGCTATCTTAATATTAAAAAACAGGATCCTTATGTGATTTCACGTTTTTCGGTCGTCTTATTTATACTATCGACGGTGAAAAAAGCTTTGTCCTTTTTTCCAAATCACTAAGCTACCGCACTGAGTAGACAAGTAAGTAAAGGCTTATATATCACGTCCTTATTCTTCGTGTGAACCATAAAGGGGATTAACGAACTTACCGAAGAATGAGCAGCGTTTTCTGAGTATCACACCGGCGTCCTAGGATATCAAACCGGCATTTGCCGGAAGTATCGTCAGGCATAGGCAGATACTACAATACCTACTCTTGTTTTTTTTCCCCAACCTACGCTGATAGCCTTGAGAGGCTATTTCAGCTTCACCCTAACGTGTGTAGGTGAGCTCACGGGGCTCAAACCGGAGTGTTGCTAGCACTGACCCTAGCAAGAGCAGTGCTTCGCAAAATCTACCACTGGATCGGAAACGCGACCCACTGAGAAGATCCGGCGAGAAACTCAATGGGCTGTGTCTATGGGTTAATTCGCTCGTCGAACCCGTCGCTTGCGACGAAGGACGGTGACCGGTGACGGTGAAAATTAAGAAAAAGGTTATTAGTCAAGAGGAGCCTCAAATAATATATTTCTCGTTAACTGCATCGCCACACCTTTCTACTGGTGTAAAGCTAACATAAATAAATACTTGGGCAAAACTCGGCTGAATATAAATAACGTTAGTAAAATAATAAAATACATTTCTAAGCACTGAATTCTCGAAACAATAACTTAAACTAAAATAGAATGTTAAACGAATTGCTTCGTAGCTAATCTCCAATAACAAATGTATTGGCAATTATTTCGTGTTCATATATGGCTAACGTAGTACAATGTGCTTAAAATGAAATATTATAAATTTCTGTTTAGTTTTTCTATACTTGAAACAAATTCTGCATAAATATTCTTTTTACCGTACAGTATCTGTGATCATCGGCGTCTCTAGGCGGATTAAGCATGAGATTACAACCCGAAATCGTATTCAACCGCTTGTCTTAATTAAAACCTACAATTTTGTTTTTTTCATTGCTTAGAAACCCACCCACCCACTGGTGTGAAGTGTTTACCGGAGCACATAGACATCTACAACGTAAATGCTGCCACACAACTTGAGATATGAGTTCTAAAGTCTCACTACAGTCCCACGGCTGCCCCGCTCTTCAACACGAAACGCATTGCTGCTTCACGGCAGAAATAGGCAGGGTGGTGGTACCTACCCGTGCGGACTCACAAGACGGTGGTGAGTGGTTACCGTTGCTCATGGACGTCAGCATTGCCAGGGGCAGAGCCAAGCCGCTGCCTTCCATCACGTGGGTCCTTTCCTAATCTACATAAGGAGGTATTCATAGACAGGGTGGTGGTACCTACCCGTGCGGACTCACAAGACGATGGTGAGTGGTTACCGTCGCTCATGGACGACAGCATTGCGAGGGGCAGAGCCGAGCCGCTGGCTTCCATCACGTGGGTCCTTTCCTGATCTACATAAGAACGTAAATTCACGTTGAGGTTCAACACCGATTGGCAGTGAGCTCGTCTCTCGAATAACAATTTTCTCCGTGCCTATTTACAACGTAGCATTCGTAACGCGGCTTGTCTCGAAGTCACAATATCAATAAATACGGTCTCCCTCCGAGTATTGGCGGAGTGCATTAGCTGAACGTGACCGGGAACGAGTCGTGTTCCAGCCTCATGAAACGCGTCTAGACATTCAGTTTTCAATACGATTTTGTATAAATCGCATTACGAACGTGACGTGAATCAGCGCATTCGGAAGTGCTATTCAACACAGAGTATATTTTATTTATTCATTGCATAGATGGGTGGACGAGCTCACAGCTCACCTGGTGTGGCTACCGGAGCCCATAGACATCTACAACGTAAATGCGCCATCCACCTTGGGATATAAGTTCTAAGTTCTCAATATGGTTACAACGGCTGCCCCACCCTTCAAATCGAAACGCATTACTGCTTCACGGCAAAAATAAGCAGGGTGGTGGTACCTACCCGTACGGACTCACAAGGGGTCCTACCACCAGTAATTGCGCAAACTATAATTTTGCGCGTCTTTTCAAGTAAGACTGTATTATGCTTCAATATTTTACATAAGAATCAGAGAATCCTACGCATAGCACGCGACGATCAAACTACCTACTATTACTAAATTCTCTTAATTCATCCGCAGTAGCTACATCCTTTCCTCGTTTAACGACTCCCTTTGAAATTGGTTTTGGCCCCTTGCTCCTAATTTCGCCCTAATTTTCGTGTGGCTGGGGGCAGAAAAATTCCGTACCGATGCACGCCACAATCTTACATATTTTTGCAAAGAATTTTTCGTGTGTTCAATATGCTTAGTGCGAGTTTTTTTAACGTTCTCGATAGCGTAAAAGTAAACCCAAATTGTATGGAGTTAGACCAGCGCCCCTAGCGGCAAATATAGGTAAACCCTCGAACTCCATACAAATTTGAGTTAACTTTTACGCTATCGAGAACGATAAAAAAACTCGCACTATGCACTCAAATATAAAGCAGTCGTATTACCATATCAATAAGACTCACTTCGTGACGATAATGTCTCGATATTCACGTCACAGTTGAATAGTTCTGCTTAAGTTAAAATATATTATTATATACGAGTATACTATCGTGCTATTTTATAAATAGTTACAACATATTCAAAAGTTTTCTAACTATAATTTCCGCGCTAATAACGATTTAATGCACAGAGGGCGCTGTGAGCGACGGCCGGATATTGCGATCGGTTGCACTTCCGGCCGCCGGAGGCTTAACTTTGTAACGGTATTGTAGCTTTATTATTCACAAACGGAAAGACTTAAAGGATTAATTGTAATGTCACATTTAAAAGCTGAAGAGCTGAAGTTTGGCCTTTCCACTATAAAACAGTCAACGCCGAATGTAGGGCGGTGGTTAATTTGCCAAACCCAAGGCATCAGCGACCTCGAAGAACTAAATCTCTTCCAAAAGCACCGCCGTGGAAGGACGCGGGACCCCACCCCACCTCAGCATTGAGGATTATTGACCTTCTCCTCCTCCTTGCGAGGATCCTCTGGTTCCATAATTATGTCCTGTGCGTCTACGAACAAACCTGATCATTTCAAGCTACCCCACATTTTCAGCTCGAGCAAGAAAAAATATGCAAAAGCTGAAATCTTTAGACACCAACGTTGCATTCCCCATATTGCAATTACTCTAAGTACACATTAGCACTATTAGAGGCTCTTGAGATTGTTAATTATCCCTGCGACATGCTGCGAACAGGTAAAGTGCGGGTCGTATACAAAGCGACAATATAGTTTGTCACCGTGTTGTCTAATGTCAAATCTTTTCAGTTGCCGCCATAAGATATAATTGAGATTTCGTGTACGATTCACCTTAAAGACCCACTTTCAATTGTATTGTATAATGTACCATCTTTCAAATCAGACCGCATTCTACGCATTACAGTATTGTGAGTCCGCACGTGTAGTTACCAATAAATAAAAGTTGATGATCGTAATATGGCGGCATCATATTCAGAGAGCCTCTTACAACACCCACGAGATGAGATGGTATCTTTTAGGCTGACACTAGACAACCGAAAGCTCATCACCAATAACCAAAAAAAAAGTGGCCGGTATCCATCATACAACGCAAGATATTTGACAGATGCCTGAATCTCGCTTACGACATTTAAAAGATAAGTTGCATATATACAAGTTCCGAACAACAACAGTCATTTCGGATCTCGTCGAACCCGTCGCTTGCGACGAAGGGCTGAAGGTCTCCACGAGTAAATTAACCCACAGACACAGCCCACTGAGTTTCTCGCCGGGTCTTCTCAGTGGGTTGCGTTTCCGATCCCGGTGGTAGATTCTGCGAAGCATGGCTCTTACTAGGGTTCGTGTTACTAGAATAGGTAGGAAAAAAAAGAAAACATTCGGACCGTCTCTACCCAGCAATATCACCCGCTCGGTGGAAGATATTCCCTTTGTCGTATATCTACAACTATTTAAATATTTGTTAGTTGAGTGTTTAGCAGGAGCCTAACCCATCCGTAGCGGTTTGATTGTGTGGAGCCCCGGGGAGCGGTGTCGACAGTAACCGCTGGTAATGCGCGGCTCTACAGAACTTAGCCAGACTGCACGTCTCTCCGCTACTAATGCCATTGCCCAGTGAATAAATACATATTTATTATATACATTTAAAAGGAATCTTTGCTCCCGAAAACAATTTAATTGAGATCTTTTTCGACATTGTATGCAAACGGGCATACGGCCCAACTGATGGTGAGTGGTAACTGTAGCTAATAGACATCAGCAATGCCAGCCAAGACGCTGCCTGCCAAAACTCGTTTGAAACAGGACTTCATGTTAGCTTGAGTTGCGTATCTCAAGAGTTGCATTTACGTGGTGATTTTATGACCCCTTAGTGCCAGATAAGCCACGAGCATAAAGGTTATCTGCGAACATAAAAACAGCCAACAACTCAATCGTCCAATTCACCCTCCGACATACATCATTTCTATAAAGGTTATTCAATAACAGATAAATCAGTCGGCAAACAGGTCGGCTTCGGAGTCAAATTGAAAACGTAAAAAGCTATAAACGTCTTCAAGTCGAGCTTACGTCGTAAATAGAAAGCTCTGGGCTTACTTGTTATTCGTTTTTTGGAATTGAGTGTCATTGGCGGTGTCTGCATTGTAGGCATTTTCCTATTTTCATGTCATAAATTTTGGTGAAACAAACACAGAAAATCTTTGTCTGAATCGAGAGATAAATTCAAATCGAATTATTGAAGATAAGATTCGACTTTCTTTCTTGAAGTTTTTGTTTATTAAAACACTGCCCGTGCAGGCAAGTAGTTTTTGATATAAAAAAAAAAAATTCACTTTCATTGCGCTAACTTTATGAACAGTAATCATAACTCTGTAGTCTTAACATCGACCTAAAAGCTCCACCAGTATTAACAAAAATCTTTGGCTTTAATAAAAAATCAGTAATCATTTCTCGGCAACATGAATATGTTACGTTTCGTGCCCAAACAGGAAACAACATCGAAACCTACACTTAAAAACGCTTACCCATTAGCTTACTTGTTACCAACATAAAACTTTAAAAAAATAAAAACATTACGTTTATGTCCCGATCGCGTTACCTCACATGTAAATAAAAGCGGCAGTGTACTAATTCTGCCTACCCCTCGACGTATTTATGTTAGGATAATGTTACCTGAGAAGCCGCTGTGTGTCGTGGATACTAACATTTATATGTTCGTGATGAGCTGAGCGAGCGAGGAAGCGTCTCCAAGTTGACATTTATAAACAACTAGCTGTACCCGTTCGCTTCGCCGGGCAATTATAATTAACATTATTATTTCTCACCCCCACAAAGATTCTCATCATTAACGCCCCCGCAACTGGTGTAGGGAGTCCAACGCTCATATTAATATTAGCCTATCCATTAAATACATGTATTTTCTACATGGATACCAAGTTTCAAGTCAATCGGATGTATGGTTTAGTAGTTATAACGGAACATCCGTAAAAATCGCTGTAGATTTATATATTAGTATAGGTTACAAAATACTGGTGGTAGGGTCTCTTGAGAGTCCGCACGGGTAGGTACCACCATCCTGCCATTTCTGCCGTGAAGCAGTAATGCGTTTCGGTTTGAAGGGTGAAGCAGCCGTTGCACTGTTAAAAGTGAGACCTTAGAACTCATGTCTAAGCATGGGTGGCGACATTTATGTTGTAGATGGTAGCAATTTGCAATTTGCAACATGAAGAGCCCGTGAGCCCGATACTCGTGTCTTAGGCAGGCAAGTACATAAATATTATAACTTTTATATCGAGTTTTCGAAATTAATTTAAAAAGGCCTTAATTAATTAATATTTGATAGATCCAGACAGGGCGATTTACAAGATGACTTTAATGTATGATCTTTCGTGTTTATCTATATATTAATACGTGAAGCAAAAACTTTGTATCCCTTTTTACGAAAATTGCGCGGACGGAGGAGTATGAAATTTTCCACACTTATAGAGAATATAGAGAAGAGGTGCACAATGCTAATATTTTTTTTAAAATAATGCATAAAAGAAATATTAAATCAATAAAGAAAACATTACACACACTACATACCATGTATTTGACGCACACACGCATGCATACTATTTATTGTCAAACTTTTGTTCTTGGCGTCTGTTGTCAAATTGAGAATATATTAAATATTGTTTGTCTTTGTTAATATTTTTATAGTGTAGTCTTGGCGAAAATTGTGATTATATAAGTATAAAATACAATCATAATAGTGTAAAAACTTAAAATTCCAATTAATTATATTCGAATTTCGACTACTGCGGGACCTCTAGTTAACTTAACTATGTATTTTTTCTCTCTCTCCGCTGTAATGAAACCCCAGCTTTATATTATTGTGTTAGCGGAGAATCGAGAGGGTTACTCTTATAATTTCTTTTGTTAAGGAATATCACGAACTAACATTGTATGTGTGAGTGAGTTACTTTAGCTTATTGTATTATACTTATCCAGGCTGTATTGCACTATCTCTGGTCGGTACAAAGTGATAAATCCATATTAGTAAATTAATATAATATTTTTTTATTGCTTAGATGGGTGGACCAGCTCACAGTCCACTTGGTGTTAAGTGGTTACTGGAGCCCATAGACATCCACAACGTAAATGCGCCACCCACCTTGAGGTAAGTTCTAAGGTCTCAGTATATGCATTACTGCTTCACGGTAGAAATAGGCAGGGTGGTGGTGCCTACCCTACCACCAACCCGTGCGGACTCACAAGAGGTCTTACCACCCTTATTTAGATACTCCTCAAAGGGGTAGGACATACTTAATATCTCAAAAGTAATCTCATCAAACCCCGTTAAATGCGTATATTTATATATTTCTTACATTTAAAATTGAGTACTTTCTGCGGTTTACACGAGTCATAATTAAGACTACTTTAAGGTTAAATATCGCGTCTTTTACTAACTTTAACTCTTTAACTAAAGAGATTTGTCCTAAAGAGATTGGTCCGGAGGCTGTTTTAGGATTCATAATTTTATTAAATCATCTTAGCAAATTCCTCGCAAAGTTTAATGGTAAGGGAAATCTTTAATAACTATTTTATGTTTGCCCTTTTCTGAGAAGGCGTGAAGTCGTAACGATCCCTCCGGTCATACGAAACAGCGCAATTAACTTCTCATTGTTTCATTTTAATTGCGATCTTAATGCGTCAAATCATTGGCTGCGGTGCAAATAATAAGCGTAGACATTTTTTCATAAAAACTAGAATAATAATAATAATTATTATTATTAAATTTATTTATTTTAGATTTAATTATTAATCCATATTATGTAATGTTAGTAACAGTGACTTCTTAAAAATATGTTGGTATAACACAATTAGAATAGTTTACCATTTCGAGCAATTGATGGACCTTTCTACAATGATTGAAAAAAGCTCCCTCTAATCTCGAGAACACCATGGCCAGGATGCTGTTGGAGCTAGACCCTACCCTGCGATTACGAAGAAAGCCCAAACGATAATTTTGATAATTTTAATAAGGACGATGGTGATGAAGTGAAAGTTTGTTTGTTTGGGTGTTTGTTGCTGGTTCGAGCAGAAATGGTTTAAAGGATTTGCATTAATTTTAACGGATTAATACATTAATTTAGTTTTATCATGGTAAATGACATGATCGAGCCAACATCGGATGTACATACATACCTGCTATAACAAATACGACAATGCATTGGCGGGTTCGTTATGTTAAAATTATCGTCTTGATTAAAATAAAACGTTGGATATTCGAAGACTTGGCATATGTCTCCTGTATGATGTGCCAGAAACCCATACAAGACAAGAGCATAAACATCCAGACTCCGAAGACCCAAATATTTTACACAGTAATACAATTTCCTACCGAGAATCGAATCCGGACCCCAAGACATGGTGCTAATCTAGTGGAGATCATTAACCACTTGGAAAACGAGGTAGCGATTGATATGATGCATGAGTATTCTACTTCTTCGCACGATTGTACAACGGCACAACAACAAACAGTGATCACTGAAGCTTCTAAATTAGACCACACAGAAATTACATTCAATGAACGGTCAAACGCATGTTCCGATAGAAATGAATTATATTGTTAATACACGTTCTCAATGACATCCACACCCCGTGTTTTCTAATATTCTTGCAATTATCCCAGAGGACTTTCACGTGAAGCAGTAGCATATTGTAATAAAAATTAAACCAGAATTTTTTAAAGCCCATTATGCTCTATGATAACGCGAGACCTCATACCGCACGAGAAACCGTTTTAACTCTATAGGAACTGCAATTAGAAATCATTCGTCACCTTCCCTATTCGCTAGACCTTGCTCCAACCGACCGACTATCATTTTTTTCGTGATTTAGACAATTTTCTACGTGATAAAAAGTTGTTTCCCGGTAGGCAGTACAAAATACTTTTACACAGTTTCTGGAATCTAGATCACAGGCATAAATGACCTTCCTATTTGACGGCAGCAATGTATAGATAATAATAGCAGATATTTTGATTAAATAAATATATTATGTTAAATGAAAAAAAACGAATTTCAATTTTTCAGTACAAATCGGAAATTTCATAATTTAACCCCTAATATATTAGAAAAACATAGAAACATAGTGATGACGATCTAGAACCGTCAGTCCGTTGTCTGGCCGGGTGGTCAAAAATCGCCAAGTCACGCTGTTATTCGCTGCGCGCCTTCATTAAAATATGATTTCAAAACAAATTACTTTGTATTGTCCACAGGAATCAGAAGCCCGCACTTCGTTTACGGAGTAAAAATAAAAATAGTTCCATCGCAACGGTTTTATTCGTGAAATAATAATTGTTCATAGTGTGGCGATGTATTCCGCAAATACAACAATTTGAACAAAAAAGTATTGGGTCGTAATTTTTTTTGCAATAAGCTTTCACGGATTATTGAAGCCAAGTACCATGCATCTCTAGATGACACGATATTACCTCAACGTCATGATAAGTCCTTCGTCAAACGAAAACCAAAACAACACAATAAAAGTTAAAATTGCAACTAAATCATCACAACCTACACACACAAAAGAAACATTATCTTTCTGCGCCTAATAAAACAGTGAAATACTTAACTCTAAATGGTTTAATTCCCACTGAAACCAAGATGATTCCGACTAACCCTCCAAACGCGAAGGGAGAATAATCCTTGAAAAATATCTATCATATTTTATATTGACATTCGGTTGGTTGGTAGGGCGGAAAGAGTATTATGTTTATACGGGCTACATAGACTCACGAAAAAGCGTATTTAATTCAATCAAATCCATGTCGAGAGATAAATCTCTTAGCTTTTGTAAATGGAAAACGCATGTTGAGTCCTTCATATGAGAGTAACGCGAAACATTAGGTATTTCTTCCCCAGGCACAATCCTTCTGTTGCGTGTCTACAATCATCTCCTTCCTTTTTAGATCGAATCTTAGATTAGATCGATTAGTAGTGTCACTTTGGATACTGGTTCTGGAAGGTTCTAATACAGGAATACTGCAAAACTGAAACTGGTTCTAGTAAGAAGTTCAAAATACCTCATGGTTCTTTTATATATTGTAGTGAGACTATTGATACATACTGGTGGTAGGACCTCTTGGGAGTCCGCACGGGTAGGTACCACCACCCCGCCTATTTCCGTCGTGAAGCAGTAATGCGTTTCGGTTCGAAGGGTGGGGTAGCCGTCGTAACTATACTGAGACTTTAAAACTTATATCTCGAGGTGGGTGACGCATTTACGTTGTAGATGTCTATGGGCTTCAGTAACCACTTAACATCCGGTGGGCTGTGAGCTCGTCCATCCATCTAAGCAATAAATAAAAAACTTTAAACTCATATATGAATTGTTTTTTTTTTTACTTTGAAACAGGTGACGCATTTTGAAAGCCGCGATCTAATAAGATTACGAATACCTAGGATCCAAAATTTTCTTTGAATTAAAGATTGTAACGCACGAGGTCCACAGTGTAGAAATAAACGATGGTAATAGTCAATAATGATCACAGAAAGATGGGAGGTTTTTGGCAACAATAACGGATTTATAGCTGATTGTGGCAAGTTTCCATTTTTTAATCGTCCCCCCACTCGTAACAGACCCCGTTGATCGAGAATTGGCGCTAACTTTATTATAGTGCGAGAACAAGATTTTCCACATTTAATTGCACTAATTTCGCTAGCGAATGTAAGAGATTGAACGTGTTTTACAATGGTAAAGAGAGAGTCTTCTAGTCCTGTAAAAGTTAAAAAAGATTTGATACGTTTTTCTGGCGGACGAGTTGCGTTTGCAATAAAACGTTGACACCAGGCAAAGATGCGTTGTAGCCTCAACAATGAAGAGTACTTCTCAATTAACTGAGTTAGAATACTATTGTTAGAAGATTCCAAAAGAACATGGCACAAGAAGCTGGATTTTACTTCGGCTAATTCCTTTAGATAAGGTAATTTTTCAGACACCGGCCATGTAGAATCGAATTCGAGACTATCCATTTGGATCCTGTCCACCAAGTGGAACAAGCCACAAGCTGAGAGCAGGTAAGACCACGACTGCAGTAATCTGCTGGATTATCATACGTTGGCACATGATACCAATTTTCGACAGACAAATTATCTAACAGCTTCACGACACGGTGTGCAACGAAAGTTTTAAGACGATGAGGTGCTGTTTGCAGCCATGATAGTACAGTCGAGCTATCAGTGAATGCCCATAACTTTGAAATTGTTATGTTTGAGGTTTGACTTTCATTTAGTAAATTACTAATATGCTTCAATATTTTTGCTAGCAATACAGCACTAAATAGCTCCAAATGGTTGACAGTAAGAACTTTTAATGGAGCTACTTTAGATTTTGCAATAAGCAAGTGAGATGTAATTTCAGTGTCGGTAGTGATACGTAAGTACACAGAACAACCATAAGCCTTGGTAGATCCATCACAAAAACCTGCAAGTTCGTATGATTTTGAATGAAGAGGTACAATTAGTCGAGGAATTTTAATATCCTTCAGATAGTTAAACTCGGATGTAAATAGATGCCACTGAGATAACATATCTGACGGTGCAGGTTCATCCCAGTCAAGCTGAAGACGCCATAGTTCTTGTAAGGTAAGCTTAGCTATTAGAACCATTGGAGCCAACCATCCGAGTGGATCATAAATTCTGGCGACGTTTGATAGAATAGCACGTTTTGTATTCCCTGGAGCGAGTTCTGATAAAGCATAAGTGAAGTTATCATCAGCTGGATCCCATTGGACTCCAAGAATCTTGATACTTTGTTTTTGTTTTTCATCACAAAATATTTTTGGAACTTGACAATGTTCCGTTGGTATATGAGTGAGAAATTCGGGTGAGTTGCTACTCCATTTACGTAATTCGAACTTAGCACGCGCTAACATTTGTATTAACTCTTCTTTATGTCTCAGTACTGTTTCAATAGATGTAGCACCAACGGTGATGTCAGGCATGAAAGTATCATGACGAAGACTAGCAGCAGCTAAGGGCCACTCTTTTTCGTAGTCAGAGGCTAATTGATGCAGAGTACGTATTGCCAGATAAGGGGAACTCGTAACCCCGTAGGTTACCGTTACTCAGTTACAGGATCAGAAGGAGAATCGCGCCAAAGTATATGCTGCCATTTTCGGTCTTCTGGCCTGAGTTCGATGTTGTAACAACAACAGCATGCAACCGAAATTTTGCAAGTATATCTCCTATATCGTTTTGAAGTTTTGGACCAGTATATACAAGATCGTTAAGAGATTTGCCATTGGTAGTTTTGGCGCTAGCATCGAATACAACCCTAAGTTTAGTCGTTGTACCTTCCGGGCGAATGACACAATGATGAGGAATTATATACTGCCCGATTTTATTCGCGTCAGCGCTAGGCTCCATATGCCCTAACAACTTGTATTCGCGCATAAAGGCGGTGTACTCTTTTTTCAACTCTAAGTTTCGATCAAGGCGTCGTTCTAGGTTAACGAGCCGAGAGAATGATTGGTTGAAAGAATCGCCTAGTTGACTGATAGGTTCTTTGAGAAGCATAGGTACAACATACCTGCCGTCGGGATTACGATACGTTAGATTTGAGTACATTTGCTCACATTTAATATCTTCAGGGTTTAAGATAACCTGACTTGGAGGTTCTTCGATCTCCCAGAATAGCTTGAGTCCCTCGTCTAGAGAACGTGTGGATGCTAAGAGAGATAGATATTGTTGGCGGAGGTAAATGGTTTGTATCAAGTTTGCCGGTGATGACCCAACCAAATACGCTGTGTAAAGCTACCGGTAGATCATGACTGTGCTGAACGCGTTGACCGTCATAAGTACTATGGAACAGTTCTGCGCCGAGTAGTAAATCTACATTAGATGGTTTATCAAAATTTTCATCTGCGAGGACCAGATGTTTAAAAGATTCACGAAGATTAGTAGGTAAGTTTGTAACAGGCATTTTACTCGTTATAGTATTTACTGCGATAGGATTAATGTTGAAATGAGGATTTTCTGGAATACGAGAAAGTACAGTGCAAGAAGTAACTCCAGTCACGTGATGTACAGCATTTTGACCTAGACCAACTACGGCTAATGGACAGCGACGTAATGGTAAGCCCAAACGTTGACAACATGACTTGGTAATGAAACAATCTTGAGCACCACTATCAATCAAAGCACATACAAGAAATGTTTGATTAGTACTGCGAGGATGACGAACGCGAACTACACAAGTATCCAAAAGAACCACCGAGCGACTGTAGCCCACATACGCATTAGTGGAGGCTGCAGTGCTAGACTCGAAGGTAGGATTACGTGTGATCTCGTCCGGGCGTACGTCAACTGAAGCGTAGATGCGTATGATGTCGTTGTCCGCAAGTAGAACAATTTAATTTTGAATAACATTTGTTAATGTTATGATTTTGGCGTAAACAGTTTTTACATAAAGATTTTGATGTCACTAAATTAAGCCGGTCTTGTATGCCTAAAGCTTGAAATTTAGGACACTTATATAGATTATGTTGTTGTTCACAACAGCTACACGGTGGGCCGGTGTTGACACTTGAAGATATATTTGAATTAACGGGCAATGATGTTGATTTCAAATAAGGTTTTTTAGAAAAACATTCATTGCGAGGTGCACTCTTATAATTTGTGAGTTGTTTATTAGTTTGTTGTGAACAGATGACGAGCTTGGTTCACTAACCTCTAGTATCTTAACATCGTTTTGTAAAAAAGTTTGTAAGTCGTTTATAGTAGGTAGGTTATTTGAATTTTCCTGTAACTGTGATTCAAATCTTTTACGAGTGTCACTGTCTAAAGTACGGGACGCCAAATAGAATAATATAAATTCACCAAGATTGGGAATGTTTATTGCCTTGAGGGCATTGACACTTTCGTATAATAAATTATTTAATATCAATAAATCATTAATGTTAGAACTTTTCAATTGCTGAAATTGTATAATTTTGTCTAAATAAGATGTAGCTAATAATCTTTTATTTTCAAATCGACCCACTAGTGCGTCGAAAACTATTTTATAATTATCAGATGTAACAGGTACCCCTTTGGCAATCGATAAAGCAGCACCCGATAGACACGATATTAAATAATGAAATTTCTCAATTGCTGTAATATTCTCATTCTCGTGTACAAGCGACGTAAATGTATCATAAAAAGTCCGCCATTGCTCAATTCTACCATCAAACTTGATTAAATTAATTTTTGGTAAACGCACTTGCTGACCAAACGGCTTGGGTGAGGTGTTGTAATGCGACGCGAGTGCGCCGGCGTCGCCGGGATCGGCGTTGGACGCTTCCGATATCGCGTAATACATGTCGTCAAATGCCTTAACAACTTGCATATCGATTTTGTCTTTAGGATTAATTTCAAGTTTTATCGCATTTATTTGATTAGTTAGATCTAAATATTCTTACCGTAAAACATCTGAGTCGACTATTATCAAAGCCGGCAATCTGACTTTTGGACAATTATTGGTAAATCAGAAAAACGAATTATTGACTTTGTATTCCATTGGCAGTCACAAAACTCTTCTGAACGACATCTTAGATAAATAACAGGTTAAGTATTAACTTTTATTTAATGCAGGTTTTGAACCGTATTCTTTGAAGGAGACGATTATATTCAAATCAATCTGTATTGACATATTAATAACATTTTTTTGTCCAAATGCACAGATTGCCACCTTTGATAATAGACGACTCATCTAGACGTTTGTATCGAACATTGAATTGAGATAATTGTGACGAATCTGATGCAATTTGTTGTGATAAATTATAAAGTATTTGTATGTCCTTAAAAACATATTCACGTTGACTTGTTAGGAAAAGATTTAATTTGAGTTCTGACATTATAGAATACGTAAATTATAGTAACAATACAAATATAATTAGAATTTGAATACAAAAATTATGTCGCAAATGAATGCTATTTTTACAACCGAGAAATTTCTTGAACTATCTACGTCACTTGAGATTTATAAAAGTATTTTGTTATTTTATGCTTTAAATAGTAAAATAATATTATAAAATAATAGTTATATTGTTATTAGGATAAGATTAAAGCGAAATGAAATGTATAACTAGTTTTCTAACGAATATGCCCCTAGTTACCATAGGTTATTCGCGCTCGAAACGGACCACTAAATATGTTTTGAATTTAGATATGTTTGGTACTGAGAAAAGGATAAGGTTTAGGACTCACTCTGTATTTCGTTGATGCACTATTCAATTTTCTCACTGACGAGAGTTCTATGTGCTGATTGATCAACAAATCACAATTTTATTGTTTTTGCACCGGCACCATGTTTTAGTTTTTTTTACACACTTCGCGCCATTTTCATACGTGTGTAGTTTTTCTCGTAGTGTCAACAGATGGCGTGGATAGGGGATTGAGGAAGGAATAAGGAAAAGGAAGTCCCAACATTTATCTACATACCTATTTAGAGCAACAAAACCATAGATTATACACTTAATATGAACAAAACAATGGTGGGCTTTAATACAAAATCTGAACCGAACTAAAAAGATTATGGTGTGAATGACCCCTCCCTTGGCGTAAGATAATAAAACATGTTGTACCTCGGAGTCGCGTGCCGTTTGCTGTACTTTTTAATAAAGTCTCAACCTCAGGCGGGTTAGGGATACCATCATATTGAAATGTGAAACGGATATTTCTTTTACAATCAATAAAATTCAACAGCGTCATTAGCATTATAAAAGTATTACTTTATTATTAGTTAGCATTTAACTATATATTTTTAAATGCTAGGGTATTTAAACGATTGTAATAAAATAAAGTTTTTTTTAAGTTACATTCTGTTTCAGTGTCCCGTGATCGAGTAGACGGCTAATTCTCGCATATGTCCTCTATCGTATTAGAAAATTATTATAACAGATTATTTTTTGTATTTGTTGCCAAATTGTTTCCTAAGCATTGTATTTATTATTAATACGGCTAAGTATTCAAAATTAATTACCATGTTTCTAGTATCTTTCATTTGTCTTGTGCTAATCAAAAGTGAAATATAAATAATAATAAGATAAGACAGTTTTTAACTAAATTTAACTAAATTAATAGGTACATTCTAAACATTAACACACATCGACCGTGCTGCTTGATTTAGTGGCCAAAGAATTATTGGTTTGCCGTCACGCGAAGTTATTTCCGTAAACGGAAATTATAATGAAGTGTTTACAGAATTTGACATATCTATATTTTGAAGTGTGTATTTTGCAAGGTACAATCACACTGTTAATGCTATCAACAGAAACAAAATGATATTGTTTATTAAACATCAAGAAATGTCATTAAAAGGAGACGAGAGAGTATCCCGCTGAGATTTAAGATTCTCCAGACATCAAACAGCTTTATTCCGTATTCTCTGTTCGTCCACAGTACTCACATCACCTCATTATCGAACTTAAACCTTTCACATATACATATGTATATGTATTATACCGATTTTCCAAACTAAGGGCTAACTTCACCCAGGAGGACAGACCTTAGATTCGTGGCCGGCTCTCAAACTGGTAGTCAAATCAAGTTACAACATACAGAGTAGGTACATTATTATGGGAAACTGTTTGTAGTGCCTTTACCCTGTGATATTTTTTGGCTCCAGATACCAATTATCATCCAGTAAACCCTAAGCTCTCGGCTACCCATATAAAAACGAATGCATCTGTCTTTCTATCGGATTGTCCGTGGTTTCCAGCAATCATGGTGTCCGCAAAAATTCCCCCATCAAAATGAAAAGATGCTGTTTGCATTACTAGTGGATTACTCGCTCCCTTCTCGTGGGCGGAAAACTAACATTATTTTTTGTATATATACAGAATATTCGTTCTATTGGAACCGCATTGTAATTGAATGAACTGCACTCGCATGTTTATATAGCGATACGACATACGATCCCCATTTACTTTTAAATGCAGTATTATGAGCATAAGCAATTAACGGGAAGAACAAAGGAAGTAAGGAGATAAGGAACGAATACTACCGACCGATTGGCACTAACTTCCGCTCCTATTTAGTTTATTTATTAACGATATTTCCCGGCCACCGCCGACCCAGTTAGCCTCATTCGCTGACGATACGACCGCTTACTACTCGAGTAGAAACAAATCCCTAATCGCGAGGGAACTCTAGAGCGCAGCCCTAACCTTAGGACAGTTGTTCCAAAAAAGGAGCATAGACATCAACCCAGCAAAAAGCACAGCGGTGCTATTTCAAAGGGGAAACTCCACGCAGATTTCTTTCCTGATTAGGAGGAGGAATCTCACACCTCCATTACCCTCTTCGGCCAACTCATACGTTGGACCAGGAAGTTCCAGTACCTGGGAGTTACCCTGGATGCATCGATGACATTCCGCCCGTATATAAAATCAGTCGACCGTACCGCGTTTATCCTCGGCAGACTCTAACCCCATGATCTGTAAGCGGAGCAAAATGTCACTTCGGAACAAGGTGACACTTTCCAAAACTTGCATAAGGCCCGTCATGACGTACGCGAGTGTGGTGTTCGCTCACGCGGCCCGCACACACATAGATACCCTCCAATCTCTACAATCCCGCTTTTGCAGGTTAGCCGTCGGAGCTCCGTGGTTCGTGAGGAACGTTGACCTACACGACGACCTGGGCCTCGAATCTATCCAGAAATACATGAAGTCAGCGTCGGAACGGTACTTCGATAAGGCTATGCGTCATGATAATCGCCTTATCGTTGCCGCCGCTGACTACTCCCCGAATCCTGATCACGCAGGAGCCAGTCACCGTCGACGCCCTAGACACGTCCTTACGGATCCATTCCAGAGATTCAATAACCGTTGCATTAGACACCTTTAGCTCAAATACTAGGAGCAGGCTCAGGGACTCCGGTAACCGTACTCGTCGAACTCGCAAAGACTTCGACGTACAACCTAACCTAAACATCAGCCCGCTGAGTTTCTCACCGGTTCTTCTCAGCGGGTCGCAATTCCGATCCGGTAGTAAACTTAATCGCAAAGCAGATACTCTTGAATTGTAAGGTCTCCTTTCGAGGCGCTCGGGCAGCTGTTAGCAAATCCCACTCCTCCTGGCTGAGCCTTTGCTCGCCCACCTATCCTTGTGAAACTCGAAAGGTCTCCGACCCACCGGTAATCCCTCAAACATAAAAAACAAAATGATGATGTAAGACCCGCTGATCTAAAAATTACAGATTGCTTTAAATAGGTTTAACCTATTACTCAAACGCATGCGTGTTTCGAAGCAGTAATAGGGAGAATGGTGATAACTAGCCCAATACGCCTTACTACCAGTAATTACGCAATAGTGTGAGCTTGAATTTTATTACATGAGGGAAATTCCTTCTCACCTTTATCACCCTTCCGACCGCAGTCTCACCCTTCAAGCCGGAGCTTCTCAGTGGATGCAGATTCCAATCCGGTGGTAGATTCAGCGAAGCACTGCTCGTGCTAGAGCTAGTATTAATTAATTCTCTCAAGTTGAGGCCGTTTGCTGAACTACCCGTCAGCGCGTAGCCGAAATAGCCCCTTAGACTACCAACGAATAAGCAGAGAACATTTTGTTGGTTCGTGGAAGAAATAAACACCTGTCCTGTGAAGGTAGAAAGGTCTCTGGGTCACCAGCAATCCCTCAAAAAATACTTCGGCATTGGCGGGGGTGTTAGAAGATGATACAAGTATCCCGTGCGTCTTATCCTTTAGGCCACCAGAACCTTGACTTATTACCTCATACCATCATATTACATATTATACCTATATTTTACCTAAAAGATAAATTAGAAAAAAATGAAAGCAATAAACTTATATGTAATTGCAAATATAAAAAAAAAATGTTCATATTAGTAACACGTGAAGCGGGCTGCGGCGATGTGATTCCGCGCATATAAAATGTACATTTCTCACGTTCTTAGATTAACGTCGATATATCTCCGAGTTTAGTGATGTTAATGAATTTAATCGATAGTACAGAAAAATTAATTTCGAAAAAATGTGTGGATGGGCAACTCACTTCTCCCGGGTCTCAAACGGTTAATGAACCTTTTAAATGACACAACATGATACACAACAGCATATAGACTGCTAACTTAAAATGCAAATCTCAGTTATGTTAGAACTACATTAAAATCTATACTAACATATAAATCTACAGTGGTTTTTACGGATGTTCCGTTATAACTACTGAACTATGCATCCGATTGACTTGAAACTTGGCATCCATGCAGAAAATACATGTACAACTTGATAGATAGGCTAATATTTATATGAGTGTTGGACTCCCTAATAATAATAACAATAAATAATAATGTTAATTTTAAATGCCCAACGAAGCGGGCGAGTACGGCTAGTAATGTATAAAAAGCTAAGTGTATGACAGTTTGTTATGGTTTTGAATCATTAAAGAATAGCATCGACTGCCTGTTTTTTCAACAGAATAAAAGTGAGCTTCCATCTGTTGCCGCTCTTACATCACCATCTAAATCAACTGTCTCCAGAAGTGAAACTCCCACTTATACAAAGTCATCCGTCCTTAATTATTGAATATTAAAACACTTAGTAGAACTTGTTGGAGCTCTTGAGGTTATAGCCACAGTATTACCCATTTTGCCGGAAAACAACTATTCGCTCCTTGGAAGATGGGATAACATCCCACATTGTCTTATGAAGACAAGTAGGTCCTGTACATTAATGTTCTCATGTCATTGTCATTTGAAAATATTATAGGTAACGTTAACAAATCGAACGATACTTTTAATGCATTAAAACTTTATCGACAAATTGTAGTCGCATCCTTACAAATGAATTTATGTGGTAGCGCGCGGCTTCGTCCGTCGTCTACGTTTTATTTTATTCCGGTCTCTTCGCTGTCAATTTGCATTTACCGATACATGATCGTGCAATAAAATTACTCCTTCCTTCTTTACAAATCTTACCTTATTTACAAATTAAATACATAGAAGGTTCTTCATTCATTACAGCATATAAGAAAATAAATAGTGGAATATTTTCGTTTTTATTTTGCTTCAGTTTTACGGTTTTACTTTTTATCCGTACACACGTAGTTCTGTAAATTAGGTATCAGTGGTGTAAATTAGAAGTAACCTATTTTCTATGAAATTATTCTGACCGTTGCCAGATAAATGAAATGTGTATAAAATGGCAGAACACTTCGATGCAGGGTTTTCGTACTTTTAAGATTCTTAAAGCATTTCCTCTAGGTTCCTTAGGAACCTCTAGAATTAAAATAGTGCTGTATGCAGCGGCTTCACTATTATGTTCAAGCTTATATCCGAGAGCAATATCATCTTTCCAACTAATGGTGATGACTTTTTTCCACATTATACAAAGCCTGGCCGTAAATAATGCTGTCATTATCGTTTGAGTATTCATTGTTTTCTGATTTTCGCGCCCAACCTTGTTAAATATTCCTGTGGCATTGAAATGGGGTTGGGTGATAAATGGATCCAGATTACTATGTAAGAAAAAAAATGTGTGCGTGTACTAGTGTACACACGTAAGAAGTGAAACTTGTTTATGGCCTTATTTTTCGAAAAATGATCTACGTGCAACTTTCTAGAAATTGGTTAAATAAAGTTAAATTAGATAAAGTTTAAACAAAAGGATTTTATTATCATAGACATGAATACAAAAAAGTTAAATTAGATAAAGTTTAAACAAAAGGATTTTATTATCATAGACATGAATACAAAACAGATGGCGCGTAACGGAAAAATGTGACGCGTAACCGAAAAATGTGACGGTAAATTTTTTTCCAACGCCGATAAGGAAGTTTCACTTCAATAATAAAATGACGTTTAAAGGCAATTGCAATCTTTATAACCCTTTATCCACTTTATCCCTTTATATGACTCGTATGTTTCTGTACCGGACTATTAATAAGTATAATCAAAAGTTATCTGTATGTGACAGAAAATGTGTCATACATTGTTTTTTGTACTAAAAGACGATGAAAGCTATGAAGGAAATAATCCTAAGAAATCCTGTATGGAAACGTAATATTTTATCTAGATAAATAAATATAGCATTCAGAACCATGTCGCGTATTTTTAAGGTAACTGAAGGCTTTCAGATTATACGAGATCTGGTTTATCTTAATCTTAATCCGCACATGTTTTACTGTTTCTTTAATTGCATGCTGTAAGGCTCATGATAATATGTAATCTCTGAAAAAAAAGACTGACGTGATTGGTCGACTTCCTTTTCTGGTCGAGAAAATGCGTGTTTTAATCGGGAATTGGCCACGTTTAAATATTTATTTAGGTTAATTCGGTCACTGTCAATGCTTGTCATTTTAAATGAGCTTCAATAATAATAAGGTTCATAATTTATATAATAGAAACATAGCGGTATGTAGCTATTATAGAATAGAAGAAATACAACCAAAATAGCAATCACAATAATGAAATTTTCAAGATAAGCTTGAATATAAAAGATGATACCTACATATAAAAGTTCTAAACAACAATATTCCATCTACCGAACAATAAACCTCGGTTAGTGAACGATTCCTTTGTCCGATCAAACTGGATCACATCGGGGTCAAGGAATCACGTTTTTCCAGTATTTATTCTATTCCATGATTTATGGCAAGCATTTTTAGTACGGATGTACCGTGATGGCTTTACTTTCGTGATCAATGATAAAATAATCAGGCTCTGTCAATATCAGTCTCAGTACTTGCTCGGTTACCGCTTCTTCGCATCGACTTATTTCGGTAGCAATAGAAACATAATAGCTATATTATTTATACAAATTAAAATTTAATGTCTACTCTCAGCATTTCGAGGGTTGCCAACTCCGAAACGCGAAATTACCCGGTATCAGTGACTCGGGCGCCATTCCCCGGATACATTTGCATAGATTCACGTAATCTGACCGTGTTTTATCTCAATTCGAGTCAGAGACGAAAGCAGGGGTTTCAAAAATCGGAAGATATTGTGAAGTATAAATTTGCAGTACGAAATTATTATTTTTAAACAGTAATAATATACCTAGGCATGTATAAGGGGGAGGGTGATGGGAGAGATGAGCTCCGCACTAAACGCTTCACTTTCCCCCCTTTGCCTTTTCATGGGTTCTGTCTCATGCGAGGTTCGGACGCGGGTTGTTGAGCGACAGGAGGTTTTAGTCAGTTCGACTCCGACATGCCCCGCCCTCCATCCCCAGGGGAGGGCGGAAGTCCGGTGATTTCCTCCTGACCAAAAAAAAAAAAAAAGGCATGTATAAAATATAAAAAAATGCATTTCAAAACCCTTTTATTTGTCAGGCCAGTAACCTACAGTGAAATCTAAGGAATTAAATATTACCCATTCCGAATTGTTACATCGTCGGCAAATATGGCAAATATGTTAAATAATCGAAATGAAAACTTTTAGTTATCAATTGCAGCTTGATGAAACTGAAGTGACACTTGAAAAGCGATACTAAAAAGGAAAAACATATGCATGTAGAGGATTTATTTAGCCTGCGATAGATTAGATAGAAAAAACTCTGTCACTTCTTCCGCGGGTAAATTGGACACACTATGTAGTTTGATAGTTCACGGCCCATCTGAGCGTTTACTGGAGCCTACGAACATTGCGATCGTTTTCCATTATGTTTTTTTCATTCCTACTAAAAATTTGTCCGACGGCGATAAATAAAATCGTGACCCCTAATATCATTCTTAATTCCGTTCCCATCTCCATTCACTTAATTGTTATTATTATAGCAGTCCTGACTGCCATTTTTAATTGCCCTTTTAATTACGGACCTCTTGAACCGTCAGAAGTGGCGGGAAATCACGATGAATAAATTTCGTTACGCTTATAAAGTGTTTCTGTTTGCGGCGTGCGTTTTCTAAGCTTCAAATAATTACAGACATAATTTAGCTAACATGCGTCGTAAATTTAGTGAATTTAAATTTCAAGCATCGGGTTCGGTATATGTTATAGGGCAATGCATGTTGTTTTGACTGTTTTAATATTTAGTGATTTGGAGTGACACCACTACGAATGTGACACAACAAGAGATATGGCTGAAGACGTTCCACCAAGCGGGTGTTTTTACTCGGCAGATCAACGATCCGAACGCCGTCATTCGGAAGTTCTCTATACTAATCTATACTAATATTATAAATTGTAAAGATTTGTTTGTTTGTTTGTATTGAATAGGCTCTGAAACTACTGAACCGATTTGAAAAATTCTTTCACTGTTTGGAAGCTACACTATTCCCGAGTGACATACCCCATTATAATCTTTTTTGAAAAAAAATTGGGGATCCTTACTAAAACTCCAATAATTTAACCCAGGGTGTAAAAAAATTTGCTAAAATATTCTTTACATCGCGTTCCCTGTGAAAACTATTGAGGATAGAATAAAATAATGTAGGTACTACGACTTTGTAAAACACATTATTTATAAAAAGTGTCGCGACAGCATATAGTTATGCCACAATAAATGTTCTATTTTAAAAAATAAAACAATGTTAAATATCGTTGAAATTTTTGTTAAAGACCCGAGCAGAGCCGGAGCGGGCCGCTAGTGTTTAATAAGAAGCAAACTGAATCTGTGAAAATCGTTAGCGCGATTAAAGTGTTTGCGGAATTTCTTCCATTCTAAGACAGAGTTATTCATGGAAATAATTATGTTATTTTGAATCATCAAATACCTAACCGATATGATCGCAAAACAACTTTGGTTGCCCGTGTCAAGCATAACAATCAACATCCAAAGTTTAGCTGAGTTTCTCATGAGGTTTTGTTTAACAATAAGTCGATAAGTCCCTTGCGTTTCCTGCCTCTCGCCCACTGTTGCTAGTTGGACCATTGCGAAGTGCCCACCTCTGCCAAAAACGTATACACCAAGCCGGCAGTGACTGCATTAGGTAAGTGTTGCGACGCTCACAGCTGTAATTGGTAGACAATTTGGCATTGCGCTAAATGGGTCAGCCAAAGGATTATCTCAGAGTTAGTTGAGCCCGCGAGTTGGCTCCGCGCTCCACTCGTAACTCTCGTAACGCTCCTACGATTCAGATGAGATAGAAATTCATTCATAATATGAGAATTAAATTATAAACATACAAGCGTGGAAATGCGTAAAGCATCTAAGGACGTATTGTCAATTAATAGGCCCCATGAACCCTGAGAAACGAAATATATTCTTACGCGCTGGGGTTCGGGATAAATAAAAATTCTACCGAAGTACAAATTACAATAGTATTTAACGCTTAGAACACTTATAACACTTCACAAACACTTTAAAATTCTCAATTCACTTCTTCAGCTTCGCTTCAAGTGATCCGTTCGCTGTTTCGCTTCGAATAGTTCGATAGTAGGTAGTTCTTTTATACTCGATATGACATCCCTAGATTTATCGAGAACATTCTGGGCAATTTAAGTATCTGCGATGTGTGTTTCCGCTATCTGACAATAGATGGCGTTGTACTTCTCGAGCGTTCTCAACGCGACTAGTTTGTTTGATATTCGTTTCGGCTATTCAGCGATAGATGGCGTTAGTCTTAACGGCGTAACAATATATATATTGTATAGTAATCTGTGCCGTTCGACTGGTTTGCCAGTCTAGGGAGAGGTTCCCCCTCCATTGTGCCCATACGCACTATGAGCAGTGGGCCATGGCTATCCAACATCCAATTGGACCCAAATGTGTATGTTCCCGACCGACATGTTCGATTGGACCCAGAAGTTAAAAAGGAAACCAAAGATGTAAATTATCATTTTATTTAAAATTAAAATAAGTCTCATACACACGATTTACCACACATTTCGAGGATTAACATTTTCAAAATACAACTAGTTATTACCAATATGCCATTATTCGAAAATAAAAAGGTATATTTGTGTAAACAACACAAGCCCGGGTCACACGAACCAACATTCACTTTTATTTATACAGTAAAAGCTCTTTATTCGCGCGTCCCTCATTAGAGTTTTCATTATTCGCGAATTACAAAAATGTGACCGAATTCCTGTTTTCGCGGCTAAATATTTTTTTATTCCCGGATATAATCGGTACATCGGTACACATTGATAAAGAGGATTCGGTAGGTATCCAACCGAATGTCATTTGTAGGCGTCGTGAAAACGACTAATAAAAAAGTAAATTAGACCTTATTACAACCTAGCCTAAAGTATGTATGTTTTGTTTTTGAGAATAAACAAACCAAATAAATCAAGCTTATTACTCAGTGCATAAAGTATATTTTTAAATGGTACCACACGAGACGTTCCGTCCTTTTGTTATGAGCCGCATTACCATTCCATATTCACGATTTCTGTATTCGCGGCATATTTACGAAACATAATAATATACCGCGAATAAAGAGCTTTAACTGTATATATAAAAGTAAACATAAAAAGTATTCAATCGACTTCGCGAGGACGTTCTCTTCGGATCGCATCTGTTTTACTAAAACATAAATATTTTCTAAACATTACAATATAGGGTATTATTATAATAAGACACATAATTTCAATAGTCTACATAGCTCAGTACACAATTGTTACGATTAGGAGATATAAACACAAGTTGTGGTTGCATCACGCGGCGACGGTGACTCCGCTCTTCCTCCTTCTAGAAGAACGCGCGGGAGTCTCCCTTGCGCTCGTGTTCTGTTCTACTTCTCTCAGCGCCTTCTTCTTGGACGAGTTCGTGGCGGCGTCGGAGCCCCGGCCCCCCTGCAGGCTCTTCCGGCGGCTGCGCGTCATGACGGGGCTTCGCTCTTCTGTAGCGTCTTGTCGGATCAATTTTGATTTTCTTCTAGAATTTTCTTTGTTCTCATTTTCCTTTTGGAATGTAATAATTAATGTAGCATTACAAAGCCAACACTATTGCTACTTAGGAAACTATTGATTTAAATATAAGATAGTCATGCAACGTTCGGAAACTACAAAAGTCGTACAGCAGATTAGAGAAACCTCCACGATTTATCCCGAGCGCCTAGTGTCCTTCTTCAAACGAGGCTTATAGAGAGTACGTAACGGTAGGCAGCGGCTCGGCTCTCCCCTGGCATTGCTGAAGTCTACGGGCAACGGTAACCACTCACCATCAGATGGGCCACATGCTCGTCTGCCTACCAGGGCAATAAGTAAAAAAAAAGTACCTGGTGCAAATCGGGCCTCTCTGTGTCCGAGGGGCAGTCCGGCTCTAGATCGGAGCGGTCGAACAGTACGACTTTGATGGATTTCTTGCTCGATCTTTCAGCTTGAGCCGACTTGAGGATGCTGCGGGCCGGCGTCGCGGATACGTTCACTGGGTTCAGCGGCGTCTGCTGTCATTACATACGTAATATTATTGCAATAAATCAGTAACAGGGCGTCGCTAAAGATATATCGTCTTCTCGCATTGAAACTGTATAATTACAAAACTTACTAATTTCACAGGGGATTGTTAAAAGGTTTAACATGTGATATTTTTAGTATTAATCCATCTTTGCAACTTTATTTTTTTTTATTTTTTTACCAGTAACATTATCTGTCTTTTAAAGTAAGATAAAATTATGTATTAATTTCGTTAATAGTAGTCAAAACTTTTGACAGTATTTATGAGAAAAATACTGGTGATACCACTGAAGTATATGGGTGATACCAAATTTATAACACGCATATTCACTCAATTTCGAATATTTTTGGAAATTGTACACTTTTAATGCGAAAAGTCGATATATGTATACATATAGAGATATATATATATATACCGGTAAGGGCGCGACTCCATCGCACTCGATGTTCTTGGCGAGTCCCGCGGCACGCAGCATGGCGAACGATGCGGCATTCTGACGACATTAGATCAACAGTTACTCGACGGCATCACCACCTTCCCTGGCTGCTCCCAGAACCTCAAGTTATAAATGCATTCATTCATTTTATATATAACTAGCGACCCGCCCTCGCTTCGCTTCGGAAACATTAAATTTTATTATTGATAGGCGAAGCCCGCCATGTTGCGCGCGGTACGACAACAACTGCGGGTGACGCCGCGGGGCGAAGCTAGTCTAAAAAAAGAAGAAGATTAGCCGGAACAAACAGACAGACAGCAGACAAAAATTGTAAAAAATGTTATTTTGGTGTATGTGCCGTATATATATTCATATGCATGTAGTAAAAAGCGGTTATTTCAGTACTACAAACAGACACTCTAATTTTATTTATATGTATAGATGATTATGTAGAGGATTATTGTCCGTACACAAACTTGGATATTATTATAATAAGTATTTTCTAAAGACTAATGTGTTGTGTGTTTCGGGCAGCACTGCATTTACACTTATTGTCAATTTCTGACACGTGCAGCGCGTTGTGAGCGGCTCGACAGTGTACCGTCACACCAGCGACAGAAATTTCTCAAAAAATCTGACACATGTAAGTTTCAAGAAAACATTTTAAGCATGACAAGCATGATCGACATCCCTCTGCAGCGACGTGCGCTGGCCTCATGCCATGTCTGAACTACACCACATACTTTAGCGGCAGAAACGGAAGCCTTCTTGGCTTCACTGGACAGCACGGCCTTCAGCAAGGTGCAACTGGTGGACGGCGTGGAGACCCGCGGGGAGCGGACCGGTGACTGCACGCAGAAGAACCCCGCCTCGAATGTCTTGCTGACCCCCAGCTCCGGCGGTTTCGGAGCCTCATAGCACTCTTGTTCCTTTTTAGCTTTTCTTGCCGCTGTAAATAACAAATTGTTGCTGTTGTTGTTTAAAGCAATATGTGATCAGTGTGGCGGTAGCCATCATACAACGCAAGATGTTTGACAAATGCCTGAATCACGCTTTCGACATTCTCAACATAAGCTTACATATATACAAGTTCCGAACAACAACATTCGGACCGTCGGTCTACCGAGCAATCACTCGCTTGGTCGAAGATCTTCCCTTTGGCGTATACCTACCTACAATCAGTGCTATTTAACTGCTATAATACACTCCAATTGAAATGATATTTCTATTTGTTGGTTTGTAAAATAATTTAATAATAATTTCGAATGTAAAATTTAGCAGCACCCAAGTGCCAAGGCACATTAGTTGAGGAGCACTACACACTTAGACGGTCTGATATATAACTTTTTTTTTTATTGCTTAGATGGATGGACGAGCTCAGAGCCCACCTGGTGTTAAGTGGTTACTGGAGCCCATAGACATCTACAACGTAAATGCGCCACCCACCACGAGATATAAGTTGTAAGGTCTCAGTATAGTTACAACGGCTACCCCATCCTTCGAACCGAAACGCATTACTGCTTCACGGCAGAAATAGGCGGGGTGGTGGTACCTACCCGTGCGGACTCACAAGAGGTCCTACCACCAGTGATTACGCAAATTATAATTTTGCGGGTTTGGTTTTTATTACACGATGTTATTCCTTCACCGTGGAAGTCAATCGTGAACATTTGTTGAGTACGTATTTGATTAGAAAAATTGGTACCCGTCTGCGGGATTCGAACACCGGTGCATCGCTACATACGAATGCACCGGACGTCTTATCCTTTAGGCCACGACGACTTCATAAACTTGAACTTGTTACTGAAGAATATCAGAAGAAAATGAGAAGAAAATTTACTACACTACTGTGGACAAGCGAGAGAGAAATCAGTACCACTGCTGTGTCGCAATATCCAAGTTATCAAATAATATACTTATATACCTGCTAATTGTTTTACGCCGCCTTATAAGGCATATGGTATGTGACTCTAAATACTATGCCTGTTCTGGGTTTGGGACCCTGTCAGATTCAATACTTTTGTGTAAGCATTGTTGTAATTATTGGAGGTTTGGACGTTATTATCACATAGCTTTCCAGCCTCTATAAGACAGGAGAAAATTCTAACAGCAGGATGTATTTCGCCTTAATACCACTAGTAAATTATGACTTCCATACCGGCAATCATATCCCTCAATCTACTTGTTCCACCCATAGGCTTTGAAGTCTTCTTTACATTATTCTTAGTAATTTTCTTCTTTACTTCAACAGGTTTGTCGTCAATCCACCCTCTTAGTCGAAGTTCTTCAAGCTTCTTGAAACGCATATCGACATTTTCCACCTGAAAATATATGAGGACGACTAAACATTAGAGCAGTCAATCTAGAAGTAGTGCACAATGACAATGTAAGAATCTACAATATCCAAGAAATTATACTGGATGTCCACAATGCACATATATGTGGCAGCAAAAGCAGAAGAAGCAAAGAATGAAAAACCAAGACAGCCTTCTTTGGTACAATTAGTAATAAAATATTTTTTTAATATTGGTGGTCAGCATAATGCAGCATCCTTTGATAAATAACATTTTACTCTTATTACTGTGCCTCACTGTACCTCACTTCTATAAGAGTCGACTATTATCAAAGCCGGAAATGTCACTTTTGGACAATTATTGGTAAATCAGAAAAACGAATTATTGACTTTGTATTCCATTGGCAGTCACAAAACTCTTCTGAACGACATCTTAGATAAATAACAGGTTAACTATTAACCTTTATTTAATGCAGGTTTTGAACCGTATTCTTTGAAGGAGACGATTATATTCAAATCAATCTGTATGAACATATCAATAAAAATTTTTTGTCCAAATGCACAGATTGCCACCTTTGATAATAAACGACTCATAAGACACAAATGTGTGACTGTGTTATGTGCTAGTTATGGCCACCAATTTTTTTTAAGCAGTTTACATATATTTTAATACAATACAATGTTGGTAGTATTGTAATGCTGTAATATTTTATAATTAAAAATGTTAAGTATCTAAAACATCAAAAATAATTTAATGACAATAATGAATGTGAATTTAAACCATAAAAGTAGTTTTATTTTACTACATGTTTAATGGCATTTAATGAATAACTCTCCCCAGTATGGCATGTCTAGGGTCTGTCGGTATGTACCTGCATGAACACCATGTCCCAGAACCCGTGCAGGTCGGCGGGCGTGACGAGCGCGGCGCCGGGCTCCGGACGGCCACAGCGCTCCACCAGGGTTGAGAACTGCATCAGCTTCTGGGACATCAACAGCCGAGCCTGACCCACAGCAGATAAGACTCCCTCCTACAATTTCACATGATAGTTTTGTATACAATTTTTGAAATATCTTGTGTGAAAGGTCCTTGCCATCCAAACTCAAAACAGTTAGAGGTCTCTCTGCAGAAATAAGTATAGCAGTGATAGTAGTCCCTATGATCCTACTAGACAACAACTACAAATTTAAGTAAGTAAGAAGTAGTGGTAACAACTACTGTAAAAGTAGAATTAGACCAAAACTTATTTATTTATTACTTAAATAAGTGGACATGTTCATGGCCCACCTGGTGTCAAGTGGTTACCGGAGCCCATAGACATCAACAATGCAAATACCACCACCACTTTGAGACATGATGATGATGATGATGATGAAATTCAACTTTACTGCAAAAATAATGATGGAGAAGGTCCACGCTCGTGTGGGCTCACAAGATGCTCTACCAACAATAATGTCTTTTTTTTTTCTTCACATGCAGGAAGAGGTTCAAGGAGGCCCGAGATATATTTAATTCTATGTGTAAATCACAACACCTGTATAGCATCAGGCAGAGGCGTCTGCTCAGAGATCTTCTCCCAGGTATCACATAATTCTGTCATGCGCTTCACTTCTGAAGCCAATTGCTTTCTAAAATGGTCCACGTTTTCAATGTCACATGTATCCTCATCAAGGAGACCTATGATATAGTAATAATATAGTATGTAAAATTTTTCCTGCTATTTATGCACTGTTTTAAAATAAA
This sequence comes from Bombyx mori, assembly GCF_030269925.1. Classification (NCBI taxonomy): domain Eukaryota; kingdom Metazoa; phylum Arthropoda; class Insecta; order Lepidoptera; family Bombycidae; genus Bombyx; species Bombyx mori. The sequence continues at coordinate 6,379,183 of NC_085117.1, read as the reverse complement.
TATTAGGAAGATAATTAAGCACTTTAAGACTGTAAGAGTGAAAACTCACCTTCTTCTAATTTCTTTTTCATTTCTTTCCGAGCATTAGCCTTCCCCCTCGACATTGTCACACATGGACTAATCTTTTTAGCCTCATCAGCTATCTGTTCAGGGGTCATCAACACATCGCTAGTAGGGGACTTAGGAGATCTCAACTTCTCTTCTGACCTTGACTCACTCTTAGGTATGTTATTCTTTGGTGTAAAATTTTGGACAACACCAATTGACTTGCGAGGAGTTTTTTGGTATAATTGAGGAGAGTTCTGTGCTGGTAAAGATTTCCTTGATGAGTTCAATATTGGAGAGTGAATGTTTTCCTCTACTTCACTACTAGAAGATGTATGGATTATTTTCTTTGGTGAATTCTGCCTTTGGATTGGCTTGGTAGCCTTCCCTTTAGTCATTTTAGCCTCTGTATTCTTGCTACATATCAAATTTGTCTCAACTTGTTTTTTAAGCTTACTAACTTTTACATTATCATTTACTTTGGTCATCAAGTTTTTAGGTATTACTGGATCAAATACAAAAATGGAATTGGTATTTTTGGTGACTTTAGGTTTATTTTGAGTCAAATTTGGGAGTTTAACCAAATTCTGTGGAGGTTTGAATACAGCATTTTTTGGTGCAAATGACTGTGAAGCACACTTTCCACTATCAATCTTCTGACTTGCTCTGTTCTTGGCTGACTGTGATCGTGTGACCCTGCCTGATGTACTTGGCATTGGTTTTGGGGGTGGTGGTACTAATTTGGATGGCGCATGTGGAACTCCAGTTAAGAATGGTTTCTTCTTCAACGCTGCAGCCTCCTTCTTTCGCTTCTCCTTCTCTTCCTTCCATTTCTCTAATTGTTGCCTTCTCTTTTCTACTTTGAGTTGAGCTTTTGTGAGCTGTACAACAGGACTGTCACATTTCTCCAACTTTCTAATGCTATCAAAAATGCTAAGACGATTGCTTTTACGTTCTCTGATATTGTTTTGCAATCGCCTCTGAACCTGCAAGTAAATATTTTTTATTAATCATTTCAATACTTAACAGAAACTCTAAAATCTAATCAATGCTCTGAAATCTAATAAAAGAGAAAAAAAAATATAATTTTTTATTACTTAGATGGTACACATGCTGTTGAGTGATTTCCGGAACCCATAGACATCAACAACATAAATGCCACCACCCATCTTGAGACATGAGTTCTAGGTATCAATTACACTGTTCAATAGCTGGGTGTGGGTCAAAACATATTACTGCTTCATAAAATAAATAGGTGGAGTGGTAATATTTACATGTGAGCGGTCACAAGACACCCTACACCAGTATAAAGCTTAATCTACTTTAAAATTTGACTTGACCGAAGCACACATTAGAATTAATAGAATCAATAAAATTAATAAAAAATTAAATATTATTTAGTACCCCAGCAGCAACACTAACGAACTGCATCGGTTTTCGTTTGTGCTTCTTCTCGTGTTTCTTTAATAGTGCCAGGAAGTCGAAACTCTCTGAAACATTTTATCTAAATTCACTTCGCGTCTATGTTAAACGTTAAAATTTTGCGTAATTACAGTTTTTAACATGAACAATTTACAATATGTTTATTCGTAATATTAATTCACCTTACTATTCAGTTATAATCAATTTTCTTACCCATTTAAACCTGAAAAAACCCAAAGAAGAACGTAAATGTTTTAAAACAACAGAACTGAATTTTAAATAAATAACTGTCCTGTTGTGTCTTTTTTTTATGTCATCTGTGTCCATAGATTTTATGATGGTTTGGTCATTTAGAAACGCAAAAGGAATCAATGTTAAAAAAATAAAATGATAATGTAAATTCTTAGAATTTTATCAATCCATCTAAAATTCATATATCTAATGACGACTAGTTGATGTGATAACCATTTGAAAACAAAAAATATATTTTTAAATCATTTTTTTCTTTGTTACATTTTTGATTCGTTCATTTTAAATTTTTTTTAGGCATACGTCTATTTTAGGCAATTTAAATATATTTTGTCGGTACTTTTGCATTTGCAGGATCAAATAGAACGCAAATTATAAACTCATCATCCGAACCTGATCCGGGAAGTTTGCGACGTATGCCATAAGATGTGAAATACCCTTTTTAAATTATTAATAAATAATTGCCCCCTCACAAAACTACACGAGAAATTTAAGGACCTCTTAATTTTTAACGCTTGAGTGATTTCAAAAACTTGCAATGTGCACTCGGACAACGTTAAAATAAGTAATTTAAAGATGCATAATTTTTTTAAATTTTCATCGTCACGAGATCCTACAAAGCAATTTACAATTATTTCATACACAAATATTGAAAATTAGTAGATTGAACTAAAACGAAGTAAATAATGTGATAATTTTGTTTATCTTAAATATTATATTTTTAAGGGCTTTACAGGCAACAAAACTACAACATGAAATCCAATTTCCGGCTGTCAGCTGATGAGTTCACTTCACACCGCTTTCCAATAGTTACCTTATTTTCGATTTTCGCGAAGAAAGAAAACGTCAGGCCATTCAACATGGGCTTGAAATATGCGATCAAAAGCTAGTTATAGCTAAAACATTGCTCTAATTGTAGTTTTATTGTTATTATAGTTTGATTTCTTATGTACGTTGTGTAACTTTATAGTCGAAAATGGATACGTTCTACAGAGGATACATCGGATATGGCGTTTGTTGATCATTAAAAAATTTTGTTCGTTTCATAGTTTTTCTTTTTAATTAATGTCTGTATTAATTTTGTGATCGTTCGTTTCGTTCGTGTTTACGTGTTTGCAAACAAAAATGGTAAAGGAGAAGCCTAATTCGATAAGGATATATGACGACGAGGGTTTTAGGCGACGGGCGGCATGTATTTGCGTGCGTTCAGATGCCGAAACAGAGGTTAGTCACGATTCTGTTCATTATAAAAAGAGTTTCAATCCTCAGTAAGTGGTAATATTTAGCGCTGTGTTGTGTGTAGGTCCTGCTGGTGACGTCTTCGAGACGGCCCGACAACTGGATTGTGCCGGGCGGGGGAGTAGAGCCGGAAGAGGAGCCTTCTGTCACTGCGATGCGGGAGGTACTTGAGGAAGCCGGAGTGATCGGGAAACTAGGACGATGTCTTGGAGTATTCGAGGTTAGTTTGACTCGTAAATAAAACAATATGAATTAGTTTAGGAAACCTAAAAATTCGGTTCAGTGAATCATCTGGTCGTAAAGATTCAACTTATTACTTGATTAACTTATATCATAATACTAAAAATGATATCATTGAAACTTTTTAACAAAATTTACCTTCCTTTACAATTTAAATATCCAATTTATTTATTTTTCTGTTTAATTTCTTGACAAAGTGGCCTCATCGATGATCGTAAACAGTCAATATTTTACTAAAATTATGTTATTGGTAACTTTGTAGAATAATGATGTGCTTACCATGTAATAACTAAGCAAGCGGGAAATTTTTGAAATAGTTAATAGGAACAACATTTAAATTTATAAAAGTTTTTTTCTTTTTTTTTCTGTGCAATTATGAGTGAATGAATTTATGGCCTAACACCTGGTAGGTACAGAAAATCCTTACGAAGTCTAATAAGACTTTACCAAGTAAATGCCGTCACCCACTTTGAGACGTGAGGTAGATTACTCAAGTTCTATATCTATATAGCTTTTCTGCTGATTTTTCATACATTATAACTTCAATCCACAATTAATTTCAATAATTGAACTAGTTGTACTTGGTCAAGTGATATTTTACTGGCCAGATTGCAAGCCTTTATATGTTTGGCAATAAACCAATGTAAACGAATTATCTGTAGAAAAAAATGAAAGTCCCAAAAACAAAGGTTTCGATGATAATGAAACAGTGATGTAAGAATGGTATCATATGCTAAGACTATGTTGTGATATCCCAAATATCAACTTAGCAAAAGAATTGTGTTACCTGTCTTTTTTCAGTCACACAACAAGTTTTATGCATATGATAGAAGTAAAATTTAAATGTTCGCAGATTATTATTATTACCTCTTGTAGATTTTAAATTAATTTACCTGTTGCTGGTTTACCATGGAAACAGTTCAATCATTTTAGATCTATTTTTATTTCCTATTACAAAATACGTTTATTTGCAGTATGTAATGAATAAAAATTAATAAAAAACCTAATTCAAACAGAATCTTTATTAGACAGACATACAAAATTAATAAAATTCGATTTAATACTGAAATAACAAAATTATCTTGAATTATATGTTTTTTTTTTGTTCTTGTTTTGCTGATGTAAAATAATTGATTTTCCAGAACCGAGAACACAAACACCGAACAGAGGTTTATGTTATGACTGTGACCCAAGAACTACCCGAGTGGGAGGATTCAAGACTCATGGGACGTAAGAGGCAATGGTTCTCCATTGATGATGCCCTGGCTCAGCTCGCCCTTCACAAGCCAATCCAGCGTCACTACCTTCAACAACTGCGTCGTTCCAAACAGAACAAGCAAGATGACCAGACTACGTATAACCTTCCCAGTTAGTGTTTTCAAAAGGTTGGAGGAGATTCACCTCCCCGTCTGCTAACATGGACATATTGCACTCTCGACTCCTGCGCTTAGGATAAGATAGCCCGGACTGAATCGCTAAGCGCTTGATGCGCTAGCAATTTGCGCTTAAAACTCTCGAAAAGCGTTATTGGGCTTCACGAACATAACGGCGATCGCTAAACACGTAACTCTAACAACTACCCTCCTTATTTTTATTTTATTTTTACGTATATTTTTATACTATGATGGAATAAATAATTAATTTAATTTTTGTTAGCATTAAAACGAAAAGACATACGCTCTATTATTTTTTCAATTGATTCGTTTCGGTGTTGTTCACGATTTGAAAATTATTGATCGATTTTGTAAAAAATATATTTGATAATGCTCATTTTTTACTTTGAACGATAATGGTCAACCCTCATGTTATGCTTGGACTTCAAGCAGAGTTTATACTTAAAAATAATTCTCTCCAATTAAATTCATATAAAGACTATTTTTGTATTAGCTTTGCAATTATTTAAACAATAAATTAAAATAAATAGGAAGATTCGAATTTCGATTTTTTATTTTTCTATTAATTGAAAGACATAGACACAGAGAAACATTCAATTTCCTTAAATTTTTGTAATGCTAACGAAATATACCCAAACACTTAGAATGTTATTGGGGTAGCCGTATACTTCAACTGCTAAAGCAAATTCCACATGAGGGTCGTCATTGGCGTGCAGTTCTGTGGCTTTGATTCTCGATGTCACAGATTTGACACTCAGGAATGGCATGTTCAGAGGAAAACCAAAAACCTGAAAATAAACGGATCATCAATAGAAAAAATGTAGTATAAGTGAAATTTTAACTGAGAAACTAATATACTATATGCTGCAGATTTTGTGATGCTCTTTAAATTATCAAAACCGTCAATGAATTTTGAAGATATTTATATATTTCTTTTCTAGTATGTACACTAAGCTGGTCCACTGGCTTCTGAAGCCCCAAATGCAATAGAATACCTACTGTCTTGTTTACAAACCGTATATACAATCACTTCGCCACGTAAACATGTATTTCAGTATATTATATATGATTTTGTGTATATAATATTACTGGTGGTAGGACCTATTGCGAGTCCGCGCGAGTAGGTACCATCGCCCTGCCTATTTCTGCCGTGAAGTAGTAATGCGTTTCGGTTTGAAGGGTGGGGCAGTCGTTGTAACTATACTTGAGCATTTACGTCGTAGATGTCTGTGGGCTCCAGTAACCACTTAACACCAGGTGGGCTGTGAGCTCGTCCACCCATGTAGCAATAAAAAAAAATACATCAGTTGGTGATTCCTATAGTGTGGGGCTAGTTGGTTGGGTGTGGTTATTCATTTGTATAAGGGAACCAACCCGTGAGAGTTCAAAACGAAATAAACGCTAAAATTTACCGGATTACCCTAAATTTGAAGTAAAACAAACCAAACCAACCTTGTAAGTGAGCATGAATTGTCTGAGCTTTTGACTCGGGCCCGGCTTGTCGTCAGTGGGATTGAGCGCCCAATACTCCATATGAGGCAACATGTCGCGTAGAATACTGCTACAGTACCTTTCGAATTGACATTGAGTCTATTGAGTAAATATATAACTATTTACTAGATGGTGGTAGGTTTCTACTGGTGGTAGGACCTCTTGTGAGTCCGCGCGGGTGGGTACCACCGCCCTGCCTATTTCTGCCGTAAAGCAGTAATGCGTTTCGGTTTGAAGGGTGGGGCAGCCGTTGTAACTATACTGAGACCTTAGAACTTATATCTCAAGGTGGGTGGCGCATTTACGTTGTGGATGTCTATTGGGTCCAGTAACCACTTAACACCAGGTGGGCTGTGAGCTCGTCCACCCATCTAAGCAATAATAAAATAAAAAAAAGATGTTAACTGTACAATTACATTTCATCCATTAATGACGTATAGTTTAATAAAAATAACTTCAATTTAATTAACAAAAAAATGTACATGTAATTTAGTAAAGGTGTAGCGAATTTGTAGAGTATGTTAGTGCGTAGTGGAAAAAAGTTGAGTCGCTGGACTAGTGCGTCTTATGTTTTTTTATGATTCGGCGAACAAGAGCTCAGTCAGGAGGGGTGGGATTAGCTAACAGCTGCCCAAGCGCTTCTGAAGGTGATTTAACAACTCAAGAGCAGCTGCTTCGCGAATGAATATTCTACCGGATCGGAATCGCGACCCGCTGAGAATATCCGACGAGAAACTTGGCGGGCTGATGCATGGATTAGGTTGCACGTTGAGCTCTTTCCACTTGCTACGATCATCGGTCTGATGAAGGGCCTTAGGCGTTTTGAGGGCCGGACGCCTGGTCCGACCAACGTCTACATTTGACATCATATAAGGTGCATAACTTGTTCACTAGCCAGTACACCTTGACATTGTCAGTACAGACAGTCCAGCCTGGCGGGCCGCACTTACCGGTTCCAGATGGTCTTGGAATGCGATCTCCACTTTTGCACCTTTGCTTTGATTTTCGTTTCCAAAATATTAGTGATGTTGTCGACGTCGGGCGGCACTGTGTACAAGCCCGAGTCGTTCCCTCTGGGTGAGGTTATTGGAAATGTGCTTTTGTCAAAAACCTACAAATTTTATAAAAAATGCAAAGTATAAACTAGTTTTCCCTTCATACGGGATTAATTTATTAAGTTCGGTGATTTGATGCATCGTTTCTTTTTCTTTTTTTCTCTTCCTATTTGGTGTTAGGCTATTCCAGCTACGCCCCGAGGGGTAGATGAGCTCACGGGCTCAACCTGAGTAAATTAGTTAACACTAGTTCTAGCAAGAGATATGCCTCACAGAATCTATCACCGGATCGGAATCGCGACCTATTGAGAAGATCCGGAGATAAATTCAGTGAGCGGTATCTATGGGCTATATCTATACCGAATGTTTTTATCAATTATCCAAAAGTTTCTGTAGGTAACTCTGTAGTGAGTGAGCCAATAGAGCGCCCCGTCCCCCGCAGAGCGGAAGGGTTAGTACAAATTGACGCCCTATAATCAAACTTTGTGAAGCAACGACGTGGAACAAAAAATATTTGGTTTAAAATAATAGTTTCGGTCCCATATCTTCACTGTATCATTCCCAGATAGTTAATAAAAAAGACAAAGCTCACCGGTCGCCAGTCGGACGATTTAAAAAAATTAAAGGACACGTTCTCACAGTCCTGAGACGACTGAACGTTGACCCATATCTGTCAACAAAAAAAGGTTTGAAATATGATTACCAAAGAAACTGAATGAAATCGATTAAAAATATAAATAAGATTGGCTAAGAACATGGTACATTATGTGTCGAGCTTGAGATTCACCCAAGTAAAGAGAGGCCCTTGAGTATTTCGTTTTGAAAATCTCGTGGGCCAAAAAGCGCCCTTTTTCTTTTTTTTACGTCTAGTACATCCGGAGGTGGTCCGTGTTCACCCCCCACTCCGACCCTCGCCCTGACGTAACTTACGTTGCGATCGTCAAAGACGTATTGGACGGTCTTCATGGGACAGGCGTCGTCTCTGACGTCCCAGGCGTGTCCGCAGGCGGCGTCACACGCGTACAGAACGTATTCGTTCTTAACAAAAAATCCACTTTTCAAAACGTCGTCCCTCTGAACTATTCTTTTGGTCTTTACGTCATATTGAATTAAAACGTAGCTGCTCGAGCCTCTCGGGAGTCCAAAGCCGATCGCGACCCAATATTTTATGTTTAAGTGAAGAAAATAACTGGCCAACAGGATGGAGTGGTCAAGTTGGGTGCCGTATAGCATCTTTAGCAGTTCCTGAAAATGCAATAACTAAACTAAAACCATAAATAAATAGAGTAACTAAATCCAGTAATGCAACATTTCTGTTAGTCAATAATACTGCAATATTTTAAAATAGTGTGTAAGTGGCGCACCCGTGAACGTGCTGGTATGTCCTGGTACTCGTTACGAGACCCCCAACGTGTCAATCTGGGTTGTTGAGCTCAAGACCACTTATTTCTTTATCTTTCAGCCCACAAACGTCCACCGTTGGACATAGGCCTCCCCCAAGCCTCGCCGTAACGTCCGGTCCTCCGCAGCCTGCAACCAGGGGCCTTTCAACAGGTCGTCTGTCCGCCTTATGAGAGGTTTACCCACGTTACGTCTTCCGGTGCACAGTCACCACTTAAGAACTTTTCGACCACAGCGCACATTTACTCTACGAGCAATGTGCCCTGCCTACTGCCACTTTAACGTCGTAATCCTTTAAGCTATGACCCGGTTACCATAGTCTTCCTGCGAATATCTTCATTCCTGATTTGATCTCACAGGGAAACTCGGAGCATAGTCCTCTCCATTGTAGTTTAGGTGACCTTAAGCCTTCTGATGAAGCCCACTGTGAGCGACCACGTCTCAGTGCCATGTATCCAACATCACGTTTACCACTTCATAATAAGTAACATTATTTACCGGTCCCGTCAGTGTGATAGCATGCGCTTCTGTGACGTCATAACATGGAATGAGCGACACAAATCTCATACAAACACAGACTAATTTTGTGACATCATTCACATTTCTCCAACTGGCTGCCCCGCTATACATAGAACCCTCTTCAACTTCTACTTCCTTCTTTCTCCCGCTACTCCTAGAAGAGCTTTGGGATAGGCCTGAAGACTTAGAAACGGCTGATTCGCAATTCTTTGGATTTTTAGGGAAACAATCTAGATCTGGCAGAGGGATGCTTCGTAAAAACTGCGTGCTGCAAATGTTGACACCCATACTGTTAATTAGTGTCAGTGACAAGTGACGTGAAGGGAAATCGTTACTGTAGTCTGTAACGAATTGGTTCAAATGTTTGATCAAACGATCGGTGTCCATGTTGGGCGTTGGTTGATTGTAGACATGTGAACCGCCCAAATGAAACAGACTGCTCGTAATGTTCAAAGTGATGAAGGAAACTTCCTTTTTCAATAGTTGACTTAATGTTGACATTAGCGACACCTCTTTTGTTTCCAAAGGTTCGTATCCGAATACCACGGGTGGCGTTGTTATTCTGAATGTACCTCGCAGCTGCAAAACGGACATACAGCTTATTACTGAAGCTCAAGTACGTGCGCGCTTTCTAGGGCAAACGTCATCACGACGGGAAAACACAAGAGAGGTGTGACTCTTCGCTGTAACAATTGCTTTACATTGTTTTATTTAATTACTCTTGTGACCAAGTTTCAACCTGGAATTACACATTAATTTGTACATAGGTCCATCCACAACGCATAGATATCCATAAACAAAATGGACCTCATCGCATCAGTGGTAACGGTGACATTTTCAATATAACGAACCATCGCCGGCATTCAACACCAGCCAATATGATCCATACAGGCAAAATATTTACTGCTAAATATAGGCATAATTAGGTTTTTAAAGTAAGGTATTGTGTAAGTAAATTAAAGAGAAAAATCACCTATGAAAATAATATAGCATTTTGTGTAGTAACTACCACCAATCAAGTACTCACCGAGCCCATAGCCAACACGGCGTAGAGGGGCACTTCCAAAGTTCCAAGCCACCTGTCGTGTATTCTGTAACGAACCGTTTTACCCGCGTCCCCGGCTGATAGAGTGTCCGGCACATACGTTTTGTACTGGTCATAAATGTTGACATGCACACACGAGAGCGGAGACAGTCTGGAACGTGATGAAGTCGTTACTGCTGCAGACCTCGGAAAAAATATTAATATGTAGTGTCATGCACACTCTTTTGTATACCCACATTTTTATTGCTCTAGTAGGATGCATTTCAGGGCTCATCCGGTGTCAACTGGTTACCGGGGTATTTACATTACATCACAACGTAAATGTCACCAGTCACCGCGAGACGTAAGGTCGGGATGTCAGTTACATACCACATAAGGAGTGCAGGGACTCAGACCGTGACGAGAGTTCAGTAAGATGGTAGGACGTACGCGGACGGGTTCAAACTAGGTCCAACCTCGCTACCAAGCACTGATTCATTTCTCAGTAAGCCTGTGAGCCAAGTAATGTGCTTACTTAGTGTTGATCTTCAGAGTCTGGTTCCATGTGGGGTGACAGCCGATGGCGGTCGCGGTTTGAGCACAAGCACCGTGGTACTCTACCCGCACAAAAGGCCTGAGTGGTCTGACTTTTAACCCTGAAAAGAAATATTCGCTGACAAAAGCAATTGGAAATAAGACCAATATTTCCTTTTAGGTTCAACAGAAATTGGAGTTAAAATTTTTAAATCTTGTAGAGAAATTTGTTGCTTCCAAATTGATGATCTCGTGAATTATTTTAATTAAGAGTACATTCGTATACTTTTTTTTAAGAGGAAGGGATTGCTGGTAGTGCTGAGGTCGTTCTAGCTTCACCAAGACAGGCAGGCGACCACGGGCTTAGCCAGGAGAGGTGGGGTTTGCTAACAGCTGCTCGAACGCCTCCGAAAGAGACCTAACAACTCAAGAGCAGCTGCTTCGCGACTGTATCTACTATCGTATCGGAACCGCGACCCGCTGATAAGATCCGGCGAGAAACTCAAACTTGTGTATGGATTAAGCTTCACAGATACTAGGGTGATTTATATGCTCTAGGCTGTACTCTGATCGAATTAGCTATCTCATGTAATCGGGGAAGCAAACGAGTGATTCTCTGTGTTGGATATCGAAAATAAATTCCTAAAATTTAATTGTCAGCAATTCCCTTAACAATTTTTGCCGTATGTGATCGATAACTATAGTAAAATAATTTCACAAATGTTCACGATTGACTTCCACGGTGAAGTAACACATCGAGTAATCAAAAAAACTCGCAAAATTTTAATTTGCGTAATTAGGTACTGCATGTATGTATGCATACCTAATGCATGCATCTCCCTCGCTCGATTGAATCCTAGAATACCAACTATAAATGCAATTTGATTTATGATAATATCGAGAATTAAATACTAATGTTTGACTAAGACCGTCTCTGTTCTCTTGGTGTAAAGTTGCTATCATTTATTACATTTGGAAGCAGGAGAATATACGGCCCACCTAATAGTGAGTGGTGGTGATCGCTCATGAATGCCAGGGACAAACTCTAATGCTATGTACTGGAGGATCGAAGGTAAAAAAGAAAACGGAATCATCTCAAACGATAACTGAGACATTCTTGCTGCAAATTTACTCTCAACATCAAATTGTAAATTTCTGCCTTACCAGCAATCCTATCCTCGCACTCGTTTTCCTCCAACATTTCGGGGCACCTGTCCAACAAGTTGTGAGCCTTCACGACGGTCACTAATATGTCCTGCTCTCGGCCTATAGACTCTCTGAGGAGCTGTTGCGTTGACGCAGTCCCAGAAGGAGGCAAAGACGTCCATTGAGAATTGATTGAGAAGAAACTTCTGCCAAAATGAAAGCAGCATATGGTATACAAGTATAAAGCAGATGAATATCAATAAGTAAAAGCTCAAAGAGTGTGGTGTTCACCTCCAGCCTCCGTAGCTGTAATCCCTAACCACATCCCTGTAAGTCTTCTTGAGCAAGCGCTCGTTCAATTCGCGGAGCATATCACTGTTAAGTCGTTCGATATACTTGACTCCCGTGTACCGTTTTAGTTCTATAGGATCCATATCAGGCCGCTTGCTTCTAAAATACTCTACGCCTAAATCATTAGTGTCGGAATTATTTAGGTATTCCAACTGTTCTGTGGTTATCTGACTGGCGTGCAAGGGGACCGCCATATCGCGCAGGGAGCCAGCGCCCCTTCCGTTACGCAAACGCAATAGCTTAAGTCTTGTATATTCTGCAGCGTCGAGGTCTACTCCAAAGTTATTATTTAAAGGCACCCTTTCTTTGCACAATTGCTTTAGTGTCATTATCATAGCTTCGTCTTGACCAATATCCTGTTCGTATACTTTATTTATCAAATCAAGTAACAAACTTAAATTCGGTTCGTCTATTCCGTGTAGCAATCTTTGTATTTGCCTTCCTGTGGCCATTGAAGATTTTATCACATCAGCTTCATTGTCAACGTTTGGATCTTTCGACGTTATTCTCAAGCCGACCGTGCATGTACTAACAACTTCTCTGTCGAATAAATGACCGCTTTTCAACCTCACATCATGAACTTTGGTTATTTCTTTGATGCTGTTTCCGCTCCCTATGTATCTGCTATTAGGTTTGATATCACAATCATATTTAAATTTAATTCTTGTTGATTCAGTAGCATAAGCTTTTATTTCATTCAAATTTAGTTTAAAAACTGAAAATCGTTCGTCGTTCTCTAGCAATATTATTTTTAAAGCCTGATTATGTTTTAAAATTTGTATGGTGAAAGATTCCTTAAAATCTACTGAAAAACTTTTCGTGTGATATTGTTCCGACTCACAAACGTATATATCGTCAATGTAAATTTCGAAAATATAAACGAGTTCAGTCCCCACCTCAGGTTTTTTATCTACTGATTTCATTCCTTTTCCCACAATGCCATTATCTATCACTAGAGTACAATCAAACCTTTTCCCTTCAATTGCATCATTGACAAAACCCTCTACCTCTGCCTTAATTAAATCTTCATCAATTTCCAATTTTGGCTTCCGAATTTCCACGCCATCCCCTGTACTCTTTGCTGTTTTATACTGAAGGTATTTACCTACGTAATCAAATTCAATCTTATCTAAATAATCTGAGTATTCCTGATTGAAAACTTCCATCCATTTTTCTTTTAATTCATTTTCATTTTTCTCATTCAATACTAAAATTACAGGTGTTTTAATACGTTTCAATTTCGCCCGTATTGATTCAATATCGATCCACAAAGTTATTAGTTTATCAAACATCTCTTTTTCTAATAATAAAGTCTCTTTGTATTGTTTTTTAAACTGAAAAAACTTTTCTGTATATTTTCTAAGTGTCGGTTCAAATCTTACATTCATCTGATTGTTAGAGCTAGCTGATAATAAGTCTTTTTTGAGATTATCTTTCGTGTCCCTACTAATTTTTATCTCTCTATCCAAATTATACAATTTCTTTTTAATTATTTCGTAGCTCTCAAAAAGTTCAGTTATTTTCGTACTTAAAAGATTTTCAAGTGAGAAAAGATAGTGATTTTCAAATTTAAGGTTTTCTAAAGTTATGTTTAGAAAAGTTTCAGTTACAATATCTTCGTGACCAGTATAACTTGATAGTAGATCATTAAACACAACAGGATTAACATAATGAGCGAGTGGTTCAGTTTTCGGTGGTGTAACGGCGTTCTCCAAGATTTTCGGAAACATCGGAGTAAATTTTAGTACTTCCGCTTTCTGGCCCCGTCTGTAGGGATTTTCAAAAGCTATATAAATGTAAAGACAAAAGGAAACAACTTGTGGTACAGCCCTTAGATAATTTTATTAAGCTGTCCTTTTGTAATGCAGTTGAAGACAGTGTGTTTAGTGCTAGTTTTTTAAATACTCGATGGCGTAAAAGTGAACTTAAGTTTGGATGGAGTTGGAACGGCTACCTACGTTTGACGCTAGGGGCGCTGTTCCAACTGCATACAAATTTGATTTAACTTTTACGCTATCGAGAACGTTAAGAAACTTGCACTAAGCACACAGGTGAGTGAACTATCTAAGTAAGTTTAAATAAGTCTAAGTAAGTGTAAGTTTAAGAAAATAGTTACTGATGCCAAACTAATGCCCAGAATACAGCCAGCGTCCTCACAGCTCATACAATATTCCTTAAGGCTCATTTGAACTTGATAAATCACTCATCGAATTTCTCGGATAAGAATTTATTAGAAAAAATTATTAGAATAACAATTCTTAAACCGCAAGACTGACAGTACTCCTAATGCTCAATGTGAAATACTCACCCGTGCTCAGCATCAACAGTAAATCGTCTTAAAAATCTCCTAAAAAGAGGAGAACTTTTCTTAATTACTCTATTTAGCTGCATTTCATCAAAACTCACTATCTTTATAGTATTTTCAGTAACAGGAACAGTTAAGGATGCCATCTCCACATTCACAACATCTAATATTTGAGCCTTATCATTTTTCTTCTTAGATTTTTTCTTTTTTACACCTTTGATGCTAATTTTCACAGTTTCGGTAAAAAAATCATATTCGTTTATAGTTATTTCTTTTTTAGAACTTTGCACTATGTTTTGAGTATCAACGACTGCATTGATCTCATGGTACTCTTCAATCTCATCCTGGCTCTCATAACAGGTTCGAAATGTCTGCAGTTCAACATTTTCAGTCATTTCCAGTAAATCAGTTTAATAATATTTTAAAAATTTAAACCTCGATTACTTTGAGTAAAAATTGTCTCAAAGACTTTAAAAACAACTCACTTATTTGTTTCGCCGCCTACTGTTACTCATGGTTGCCATGGTAACTAAAGATTGATCCATTTTTTTTGTACTAATGTAGTAATGACTTAGAACAAAATCGCTT
Source organism: Bombyx mori (assembly GCF_030269925.1). Taxonomy (NCBI): domain Eukaryota; kingdom Metazoa; phylum Arthropoda; class Insecta; order Lepidoptera; family Bombycidae; genus Bombyx; species Bombyx mori. The sequence continues at coordinate 6,364,180 of NC_085117.1, read as the reverse complement.
CAATTGCTGTCTATCGTTTGTCTAGTAAATATTTGTAAGCTTGTTTTTAGTTTTTTTCTACCTTTTTTTACCGGGCTGGGGGCCGGACAAAACGCAGCTCACCCCAAGGATGCCCGGCGATGCGAGGCTCTAAAAAAACGTTAGCCGTCACGGTACGGCAGCCCGTCGGGCCACCAGGACGGCGCCGCCGCGCCGGTGTCCCTGAATAGCCCGCTGATTTTTTTAAACCAATATAAATATAAAAATTAAATTTTATTTTGTGTAATCTACAGTTTGCATTGAAATGTCACCTTGAGGGACTTTTTGGCGGGAAGGCGAGGAGTAGAGTTGTGTGATTTGTTTTATTTTGTCTATTTAGTGTTTCCTCGGGGCTAAATGTGTAATAACGGTGGCTTATTAACTGTTTAATATCTGTGAAAGTGCACAAATGTGGGAAAATGAAACAAAGCCACTGGACATAACTTCACGGGATTTTCCAAAAAGTCCACTGAACAAATCTCAGTAAATGACCACCATTTTACTGAAATTATATTTCATCCCATATCGTGTCATCTCATCTCATTTCATTATATGCTGTGTTCCATATGAATCAACTTCGTTTCATTTCACAATATCATTTTTCATTTAAATTTAAACAATATATACATCAAAGATTAGGCTGTATGATATGACACGTTTGCCTTTCCAGTTGAAAAAATAAAACTACTACTATTACCACTGTCGTCTGTCACCTTGATAGGAGAATAATAGTGTCAACTGTCGAGGTCAAATTTCCAAAACAATGACAAATAGTTTATCATTTTATTTTAACTAATATTCTTAAATAAAAATATAAGAACATGGCCAGATTTAATTTGAAAGATAGTGATGAATATTACTTGACTCTCACCGAACAGCCCAAACGTTTTGACCCGGACTGCCCTGTGACAAATGTATTTTTTGACGACACTAATGGACAGGTAAATAAATCATGTTTTCTTAAAATAATGTAACAAATTTAAGCCAGAATGTTCGTGGAAAATTAAAAGATTATCCCCAGATTCACTTAAGTTAAGCTTGGTACCATATAAGGTACATTTAAGGACAGTATTATATATCATTCGAGTTCTACTTTATAATACAATATCACAATTTTATTTAGGTATTCACAGTACGTTCGGGTGGAATCGGAGGCGTAACCGTAAACAGTATGGATGATAGAAAGTGTACATCTTTCCAAATGGAAGACAAAGGACCCATAATATCAATTAAATTATCACCCGACCAGAAAATATTGGCGATACAACGTAATCATGAGAGTCAGAGTGCTGCAGTAGAATTCGTGAACTTCAAGGACATGTCACCTACTAATGTAGAGTACTCTCACAGCTGTAAATGGAAGAACGCAAAAATATTAGGCTTTGTTTGGCCTAAAGCAAACGAAATTGCGTTCATAACTGATCACGGTATTGAGCTGTTTCAAGTTTTACCTGAGAAAAAACAATTGAAAAGTTTGAAGAATACCACATTTAGGTAAAGCATTTTTCCTACTAAGGTGCCACTAATTATCTTCATTTGTAAGTTGAAAATTCAATTGTATAATAATATAGAGCTATTATATTCTTCATCACTACATTTCTAAAGATCCTTTTGCCTCAGCAGCTGACTTTAGAACGAACCTACAGTGTTTTCTGAGTGCCATGCTCTTCTGTAAAGCTTGAGGAGGGTCCCTAGCAGTAAGCAGAGGCTTGGTTCTGCCTAGACATCATTAACATCTACGGGAAATGATCACCATTTATTATCAGTTGGATCGTAATATACTTTGTATGTCTATAATGGTAATAAAAAAATCATAATGTCTCTAGGTGGAGAGCAGTAGACATGCAGATCTAGATAAAGAGCTATATGAAATTTAATTGGCTCTTTAAACCAAAATAGCATAACATCCGGCTACAGTCACATATTCATGTTAAAGTATGCATTGTAACATGGGGGCAAACTGAAATGCATTAGCAGACTGTGACACAAATAGTTGCATCCAGGAAACTACTTGTGTGGATTCACAATACACTATCTACAGTCGTATGTGCAACCCACAAAAACTACTGGGTAGATTTAAAATAAGATTTCTTGAATTGCGCCATAGTGCAACAACACAAAGCAGCACGATAAACAATTAGCCGCATTGTCCGCGTTTTTTTTTGTGTGTGTGTGTTTTTTTTTTTTTTTTTTTTATTTATTGCCTTGATGGGTGGACGAGCTCACAGCCCACCTGATGTTAAGTGGTTACTGGAGCCCATGGACATCTACAATATAAATGCGCCACCCACCATGAGATATAAGTTCTAAGATCTCAGTATAGTTACAACGGCTGCCCCGCCCTTCAAACCGAAACGCATCACTGCTTCACGGCAGAAATAGGCAGGGCGGTGGTACCTACCCGCGCGGACTCACAAGCGGTCCTACCACCAGTGAAAAAGAGTGTCGTTTATATGTATTAACATTTTATATTACAACACTTCCTAATAAAGATTCATTTGATTTCACAAAAATACAGAATCAGCATTGTACCCTGAAACTACAAAATTTCTCTCCATTAAATTTCAGTGGTGCGTGGTTTTCGTGGTGTCCACAAAGCAATATAGTATTGTTAGCTGGAAACAACGGAATCCTCTTGCAGCCATTTTACCTCAACAATTCTACTATAACAAAACTACAGAAGTTAGAGTGTAAGTACTGTCAACAATAAATTATTCTATTGTATCATAGATACGTGCGTGCGAAGGTGATACAAAAGGGTGGTCACAACCCTCAGCAATGAGGAATGGGACGCAAGGAGGAGGACCATAGATACAAACTCATAGTCTACCAATCACCCAAACCACAATGTGCAAGGTGTCACCCTCCTTGAGACATGAGGTCTAAGTCTCAATTGTATAGCTTAAAGGCTGATTTGGACATGCCGTATGATTTTAACACACATATGACTCAAATAAGTGTAATACACCAAAGTCGTTGAGCCAAAAGAACAAGAGTACTCCCAGTTATCAAGTCGGGGGCGATGCTGTTCTTGAAGATCTGGAGGTAGTCACCAATTTTCCTTCCAATACACACACTTGTGTGATTTGTGTTAGGAAAACGTGTAATAGACGCATGTGGAGTTATTGCTGAGGCTGCTCGAAGTGAAGGTTGCGTCCCACCCCCCCTTGACCGACTGTCTCAACCAATTTAACGTTACAATTATCTCCAGATTTACTAATTATGAACACACAAACTAATTGGAATACTAATAAAATTACAGTAGATTCAATGAGACCAGTGGTAGAAAGGGACGTCTTCCTGCTCTGCTTGTGCGACACGACATGGTGCGCTGTGTTCAGGCACGGCGTATCCGCTTCTGTTGCTGCCCCCGGGCCTACCGAGGTCAGCCTCGAAACTTTATATATTTATTTAAGCTGCGTATACGGTCACTGAACACAACAATATGGAGGACTCAGGAGGAGTTAGATTGGACCCGGTTACAGTCTCCGGCGTTGGCTACAAGTTCCGACATCAATTAATGCAAAAAGTCTGGGAAAACCACCAGAATGAATATACCAAAACTTATTTGGACAAATATGGCAACATTGTGTTTAGGCAAACGGCTTAAAAAGCTGCTCATGTAATCTTGACCCTCCAAGTTTAGGATTACACATTGTCACCTCCGTGCCATGCTAACGACGCAAGCTGCGAGCCGCATGCCCGACGACAATCGTACATTACCAGACAGGCAGGTCGGTTGTGCCTCCCGGCTATTTCTTGAAACGGGTGACGATGTCCGCATTGTGTAGTCTGTGGACTCCAGTAAACTATGCCTACTACTAACTAGCTATGACATGTCCTTCTTCAAACGAAGCTTGTGGAGAGTATTAAGCGGTAGGCAGCCGCTTGGCTCTGCCCCTGGCATTGCTGAAGTCCATGGGCGACAGTAACCATTCACCATCAGGTGGGCCGTATGCTCGTCTACCTACAAGGACAATAAAAAAAAATCGATTCAGAACAGATAGACCGTGAGATCGTTCCATCTAACTAATAAAAAAAACGTCAGATCTCCTTGTGGATAGGATCACTCGAATGCGGGATTTGTCAATGCAAACGAGGATACGGATGAGTTGGAGATCCGAAAGTACAACGCGCCTGTAGTAGCTCCAGGAAGCTGCGTTGGCTTGCCGCAGACGAATAGTCCTGACCCTGTGTTGCAGGTCTGGTTGATGCCCATTACGGGCCCCAGCGGCTTCCACTACACCCACATCCTCAAGACTGGACTGGTCGGGAGATTCGCTGTCAATGTGGTCGATGACTTGGTCGTAGTGCACCACCAGGTACATTTCCAGAGTTTTCGTTCAGCTATTCTCAAGTTGTGTTAAGAAATATGATTTGTCTAATTTCGCTCTGATAAAGCCTCTCGCTCAGCTCAGCTGTCTCGCAAAGCTGTGATAATCGTTCGATAATATATTATATATATAACTTTGTTTTCTGTTAGCAAAGATTCTAATTTTTATAAAAGCAGTAAACATATTTAAACATTTTTACTGATGGTAGGGTGACTTATGAGCCCGCACGGGTAGGTACTACCGCCCTGGCTATTTCTGCCATGAAGCAGTTATGTGTTTCGGTTAGAACGGTGGGGCAACCGTTTTGCTATAAAACGATGATCTTAGAACTCATGTCTCAATATGGCAGCACTTAGGTTGTTGATGTCTATGGGCTCTGGTAACCACTTAACACCAGATTGGCTGTGTGCTCTAAGTAATAAAAAAACGCTACTATACTACGCCAAATGAATAATTTCAATAGAATATCCTATTTTATCTATTAACGTCAGCTACAGCTTGCCTAGGTCACCAAAATCTCTCTTCCTCCGTCGTACTGAACTTCTGAACTGAACTGAACTGTTCATTAACATTTACCAAGTGGCCTCACGATTCCTTGCAGTCGACACAAACCTCACAAGTGTTCGACATAATGGAAGAGTCGAAGGTAGAGAACAGTATCGCCGTTCACATCCCGCTGGTGGCAGGAGCCAGCATGCGACCGGCCCTCGTGGAGGGGCAGCCGTGTTCCATGTGTATCCTTTGTTTAAATAATAAAACACGACAAGCCTAAAGCAAATCCATTTGGGATCAAGAAAACTTGGCATGAAAATTAGCCCTCGGGCATGAAATTTAAATATACCTAACCGTTCTCTACTTTCCCTGTTAAATTTAATTTTATATGAAAACGACAAGAGAAAGTTATTTCACCGAGTGGGGGTCGTTGCCTAGTGACCGACGGTCCTTATGTAGTTGTTCGGTACCGGCAAACTTGTACTAAATAACGTTAGCGCCATTCAGTTTCTTCTCAGTTTTCTTCTGTTCTGTTATATTTACCGTTACGCGATCAAGATCATCGTTTAAATCTATAATATATTCCTTATCTGTCAACTCTTGGCCCATCAGGTGCAAAGATAATAATTAATATGCTATTTGAAATACGTAGGGTATTTGGAAATTGTTCCCTCGTAGCCTCCAAATTAAAACGCTCTTTTTGGACACTGGTCCCTCAACTGGCATTGGGAGAGCCTCGGTACCGTCAGCACGTAAATTCCTTACACAGAGTGTTCAGATTCGGGCACGTGGGTGGTGTTCCAACCCGACTACATCATAGACGCCAGGCTCGGCTGTCTGTGGCAGGTCCAGCTGCTGCCAGCGGGGCTAGCGCACTCGGTGAGTCGCCAAACCGTTTATTACTTATACTCTTACTGGTGGTAGGGCCTCTTGTGAGTCCGTACGGGTAGGTACCACTACCCTGCCTATTTCTGCCGTGAAGCAGTAATGCGTTTCCGTTGGTAAGATGGGGCAGCCGTTGTAACTATACTGACATCTTAGAATTTATAACTCATGGTAGGTGGCGGCATTAACGTTGTAGATGTCTATGGGCTCCGGTAACCGCTTAACACCAGGCGGGCCGTGAGCTCGTCCACCCACATAAGCAATAAAAAAATTAAATATTTCACTTAAACTTCACAAAATAAAAAGAACCATCGAAAATGTTCGAGAACTCTGTAAAATGCCTTGAAGATTTTTATACTTTACTAGCTGATCCGGCAGACTTCGTAGTGCCTCAATCGATAAATAAAAGACCTAAACTTTTATATAAAATAAACTTAAAACAAACAAATGGAATCCATCCGACGGGGGACACATCAAAGGAAAAATAAAATTGTTATTTTTATTTAATTCCGAGCATGTTCATATTTACCTACCTTTTAAACCTTCTCTGGATTTCCACAAATAATTCAAGACCAAAATTAGCCAAATCGGTCCAGCCGTTCTCGAGTTTTAGCGAGACTAATGAACAGCAATTCATTTTTATAAATATAGACTAAATATATTTCGAAAGTAATTTAAATCTTACGCTCTGAGCGGGAAGCAGAGCTCGGGAAATCTTATTTGCTCTTACATGACGGTGGGAGGAAAAAACTCCAAAATCTTCCTAACACAATTATTGAATGGCGCGTTCCATCCTGTACGCCGGATGCTCAAGTTTTGCTGCTGTTCCTTCAAAAGTCATTTGAAAAATAAAATAACAGGTGCCAAAAGACGAGATATCGAAGATAGTGGCCGCGCTGCTCCGTCGGACGGACGGCAGGGACACCATCTACAGGATCCTCCACCAGCTGATCAGCGACGCGGGAGTCTACCTGGTGGAGCTGTCTAAGGTCTTTGACGAAATCAATTCTGTTTACAGGTGGGTACTTTGAAATACTTCGATAAAACACAAGATTAAATTATCTAATGTTGTTTATTGAAATTTTTTTGGTACTTGAGGGCCGTAGCATCGTCTTGCCTAGTTATGCCGCCGAGCAGTTAGGCGTTCCCACCTGAAGGATGGGCCGGCTGACTCACAGGCCTCGGGATCTAGAACTGGAGGGGCACTCGTGTCGTGATGCTCATAGGCTCCGATAACCACTTAATATCTGCTGGGATGTGGGCTCGTCTGACTATCTAGAGCAGCCTTTCCCAAAGTGGGCGATAGCGCCTCCTTGTGGGCGCTGCAGGTCTAAAGGGGGGCGGTAAGAGACCCAGAAAAAAAAAGAGTTTTCATCTAGCAGGACTCTTAGACACCAACTGAGCTCTCGCTATAATGGTTGTATGTAGGTGAAAAAATGACGGCGCAAAAAAATTATTTAACCCCTAAGTGGGCAGTAGAAAAAATAAGTTTGGGAACCCCTGATCTAGAGTAATCAAAAAATCTAAGTTTAAATGCAAAATGAGTTACAGATCCAAAGAGAGTAAATGTGTCTGTCGGCCGGGACAGGAAGTGGGCGGACCTGGAGGCGGCGCGGCACACAGCGGGGCAGGTGGCGCCGCGCCCCCGCGCCCCCGCCCCCGCCCGCGTGCTCGTGTCGCAGGCCGACGTGTGCGAGCAGCTGCTGCCCGCGCACTCGGACGACCGCCATCTGGTGCAGGTCACTACCGGCCCTCACGGCACCTCACCTTTTTTTTTCCTACCTAAGCTGAGAGCCTTGAGAGGCTATTTCAGCGTAACCTTAACTAGTAAGTGAGCTCACGGGGCTCAAACCTGACGACGTTGCTAACACGAACCCTAGCAAGAGCCGTGCTTCGCAGAATCTACCACCGGATCGGAAACGCGACCCACTGAGAAGATCCGGCGAGAAACTCAGTGGACTGTGTCTGAGGGTTAATTTACTCGTCGAGCCCTTCCTCGCAAGCGACGGGTTCGACGAGAACGATGACCGGTGCTTGAGGTACCTAAAGGCACCGTTAGTGAAGCATCTCACCGCTGTTAACAACTAGATTATAAGCGCAATCATTCTTAATTTAAATTTAAAAATAATCTAAAATAATTTGTACTTAACGACATTATAACGAAAATAACAATCATCTTGAATCGCACGTGAGCACTCGTCTCCTTAAACTATAATTAAATAATGTTTTAAATACATAGATTTTGGAAAATGACTACATTTTGTTGGGACAGCTCGATAACATATGAATTTTTGAAAACAATTTGAATAATTTGTAAACATCGTTTTCTCCAATTACAAAACGAATACAAAAAAAACAATGTTAATGAAAAACATGACAATTTGGGAGTATGGTGGGACATATATATAGAATACTAGCTGTACCCGTCCGTCTCACTTGGCATTTAAAATTAACATTATTATTTGTCACCCCCCATTCTTATCATTAACGCCCCCGCAGCTGGTGTAGGGAGTCCAACACTCATGTAAACATTACCCTATCCATTAAGTACATGTATTTTCTACATGGATACCAAGTTTCAAGTCAATCGGATGCATGGTTCAGTAGTTATAACGGAACATTCGTAAAAACCACTGTAGATTTATATATGTATTAGTATAGATTATGGATTGTCATTAAATGTTAGTGTGAAGTTTTGAACTATTTGCGCAGTGGTGGTAGGACCTCTTGTGAGTCTGCACGGGTGGGTGGTACCCACCCGTGCAGACCACCCTGCCTATTTCTACCGTGAAGCAGTAATGCGTTTCGGTTTGAAGGGTAGGGCAGCCGTTGCTATACTTGAGACCTTAGAACTTGTCTCGGGGTGGGTGACGCATTTACGTTGTGGATGTCTATGGGCTCCAGTAACCACTTAACACCAGGTAGGCTGTGAGCTCGTCCACCCTCCGTACCATAGTGGTACATTTGAAGCACGAGGTGCGATGTGCTAGGTGCGAGCTTGTCGCGCAGGTGGTGACGGCGTACCTGGCGTCGCTGAGCCGGCAGGAGCTGGTGGTGCAGGCGGGCACGAGCGCGGCGGGAGTACGCGCGCTGGTGGCGCGGCGCGCGGGCGGGCGGCTGCGGGCGCTGGTGCGGCGCGCGGCGCTGGCCGACTCGCGCCCGCTCGCGTGCCAGCTGCTGTCCCTGCACCGCCTGCACGCCGCCGCCGCGCAGCTCGCGCTCGACATGCTGTGGAGGCTCAAGGGACACGAGGTCAGACACGACACTAATTCAATCTAGAACAATCTAGAAAAGATTCACCTTTGACGATTTCTCATCTGTTGCACTAAAAAACCAACACCACAATTTATTTTTGAAGTGAAACTTCTTTAGAATCGTGATTTCAAACTCGATGAAACGAAAAAATAAGTCCATAGAGACTCAAACACATAAATTTTTAGGATTCAGCCGGCGAGAGAATGAGGTAGAACACATTAGACGTTCTCGGTCTCCTCTTTGTGCGACTCTTCGTAGCATCCCCACTATCGTCTACTAAACATTCAGTATATCTATATCTTATTTATAAGTTTCATTTCTACCGTGTGTGACTTGCACACACACACTTTTTTTTTCTAGATTTTATTTAAATCGAACGAGCTCATGACCCATCTAGTGTTCAGTTGATATCGAACTTCAGACACATCATCATGATGCCGTTGTTCATCTCGAGACATAAAGTCGAAGCCTCGATTGTATCGTATAGCGGCCTTCAAACCGGATCGCTGCTTCGTGGCAGAAATAGACAGTATGGTGGAACCTGCCTGGCGAGGTCACGATGCCCCTTAGTGACCACGGACTGGCGATCGCATATCTGTAGTGTAATACTCTGAGACGCTACTACTCATTCCCCGGTGGGTCACTCAGTCGCCTCACGACTGTGTAGTCGGTGTTTGCTACCTAGGCCGATCCCATCGTCCGTAGCTAAATAACTATCGATCAGTCAACATAATAAATCTACAATCATGAATACTTATGACGTAATACGATAATTAAGAGCAATTACTAACCCAATTATAACGAAACTTTAACCTTAATTAAGAGTTGTTACAAAAAATAAAACAGATAAATGTATATTTTTTTGATCTTTGACGTTTGGTAAACTGATAACTTTTGCTCACCAAATGTTCAGGCGGAACTGGTTTCGGATGTCGGTGCGACCGCACGACCACGGGCAAGGTTCTCGATCATGTTTCAGCGAAAATGTTCATATTTATTTGGAAAATGCATAAAAGATATCAATCTAATCTATAAGTCCCTTTGCGTGTAATTAACAAACATACAACCATACAGCCATAGTTGCTTACAGACTTGGCCATCCTGCCAAAATGTCTAGAGATAATACCCGCAGAGTAATAATTAAAATTTATATTTGTAAGCAATACGAAGTCCCTTTTGAAGGATTAAATACTATTTACTTTTTCTGTTCTACGTAATTAGTTTTGATGACATAAAATGGTTTCCCGCCATTTCTATATATACTTTCTGTATGTACGCCAAAATGAATAAATCCCAAAGAAGAAAATCGTAATTTACAATGTTATTACGAAACTAGCGACCCGCCCTCGCTTCGCTTCGGAAACATTAAAACACACATGAAACCAAAAAAATAAAATAATTTTTTTTTTTAAAAAGTAGCCTATGTTCATCAGGGACAATATCGGCTTCTAATGGAAAAAGAATTTTTCAAATCGGTCCAGTAGTTTCGGAGCCTATTCGAAACAAACAAACAAACAAATCTTTCCTCTTTATAATATTAGTATAGATTGCGATAAGATGCGAAAAACAATTTGTGACTTTTGTAGATTTAATAGCGCTGTCAGTAGGAGTAGGATTAAATTATTTCAAACATTTACAGTACGGGAATTTTGATATCAGGCATAAATCTTTGTCCGACCCGTTAAGTTTATATTTATTAAGTATACCCATAAAGTTGATATCGTTCCCCAACAAGTTCGAGATCAGACAAATATTTTGTTAACATCAGCATCTGTGTAACATCACCAATAAACGAATCCGATAGTGCACATTAATTAGAAAAATTAACAGTAAGGGTCGCCGCACTCGGGCCACCGGCCATAACCACAAAACGCCGCCACCGGCATATTTTCTGTAATTTTCATACATTTTATATGGACTCGCCACACACGGTCGACTCCGGTACAAATCGTCGTTGCTCACTTCTTGTGGCCCGCACCGGCCACTAAGCACAGATACAAAACGCTGCCACACGCCACTCGAGCGATTCCCCACCCCTGTCTCTCTTACCTCAGTTAACCTGTTTAATTCGAAGAGAGAAGGAGCTCATTTAAACCTTCTTCGTCAGAGTCCATTATGATACTGCGCGCATAGGTTACAAAAAGTAGCAGCCACCGATCGCAAGTGTCGACCACCGGTCATAAGTGGCTGTCGCGCGCTTCAGCTATTTCTGTAGCCACCTCTAGCTTCTCGTGGCGGCGTTTTGTTGTTGTAGCCGGTGGCCCGTGTGCGGCTAATATTAATGATGGGAGACGAATATGCGGTCAGTATATAAAGATGCCAGGAGCAGTCGTAACGCTGCGCATCTGTCGCATCAATGGATACCATAATTTCAAATCTTGTACCAGGAAGTGGTAGAAGTACTACTGAGTTGGGAGGAGCCTATCAGCGCTGTGGGGGCAGCTAAGCAGGCAGGCGGTAACGTTTGGAACAATCTACCAGCTAGGAAGCTCTTGGCAGGAGCCAAGAATGACCCTTCTGCCTTCGTGGCGGTTTACCACGCCTTGCTCAACAGAAACGACAGGCTGAGGGGATCGCCGCATTTCTTGAAAGGTATCGGAACGTTCGTTATATACAAACTCTAATTGGGAGCCGGGTGAATTGAACACAATACAATTGATAATTCGGCCTAGGGTCTGTTAGGTCTAGGTTAGACTATGTTCTCCGGTAGCCAAAATATTTGTTTACTTTTAAAAAGTATTCTTAAACACTATTTAAACTAAAGGTCTGATCACATGGACATAGTTCGCGATTAAGTAATAAGCAAGTCCCGACATTGTGCCCGATACGATGTGTCCCCCCAGCCCTGTCCAGACCAGACCGCAGAGCGGGTCCACAAGGGGCTGGTACAATCGGCGACAGAATATATTCGTTTATTCGCGCACAGAAATTTTTTTCGTTCGGATGAGACGTAAGACATTGCGACACCGAGGTAAGTATGGCCTCCAAGGTCTGACGTTCTTATCGCGTCATATGAACGTCGGCTTCATAATATTCGATTAATAAATAGTAGTGTACAGATTTTACATTATTATTTTTTGTGATCAATTTTTTTTCATTTATGTAAAGCAAACGCTTGTTAGCTTTTTTTTCTATTTTTATAATGATCATACAATATAATCATAAAATATGGAGGTCATATCTCAAGGTGGGTTACGACTGGGAACATTAACACTGTCATGTTCTTGGGCTGCGCTAGCTCCTTGAGACCAGGCCGCGAGCTGTTTTGGTCAGATTGCTGCTTTAGTGTGGTCTATCCAGAAGATGGCAGTTACGAGGGTTCTGCTTGATTTGTTTCAGCTGAACAATGCGACATCTACGTTGAACACTATAAGAAATTGACTTCGGAACAATGATTTCGATTATTAATTTTAATAAATGGATAATGTATGTATTTGAAAATAGCTTTTAATGGATCTGTGATGTTTGACGATTTTTTCTATAGTGTATGAGTTTACATAACTGTATATAAAATGATGTGTAGTTAAAATTATATTTTGTTATGAATGTAATCTTGTAATAAATTGTTATTATCGGTTGTTTGTTCCGTAAAAATTATTCCAGATGATGAAATTAAATCAATGTACAATCAATGCATTTTTGCTCGGTATCTCAATGTTATAGAATCAGAAACGATTATTTCCGTAGACAACTCCATGTCACACATAAAGCCAGTGGTGGATTCACACTAGGGGCAGTCGGGGCAAGTGCCTAGGGCGGCAAAATTTTGAAAGTGAAATTTTTTTTTTTAGTCTTATCAAGATTGCTCAATATAATTAATTAATCCTATTAATTAATAATTTTGTCTAATTGATAATTCAATAAATTCAATTCACCCATTATTTGTGAATTATAATTTGGGTACTTTTGGTAAAAATTTATAATCAAAATGATTTAATCATTTTATTTCCTTGGACATTTAAAATAATAATCGATTTTTGTATTTTCTGGAATTAAAGAAATTTTATAATTATGAGTCACCCTTAGTGCAAAATTTATAATTGTTAGAACAAAAACAAATATTTATTTATATTTTTGGAATATATAACATATGATAACGTTTCTGCAATCAATTATAATACATAGTTTTTTTTTTATATAAAATATATAAACTATAAGTTTAAGTAAAATTCCAGTATTGGGGCGGATATTTTTTCGGTGCCCAGGAGCGGCATTAAGTTTAAATCCGGCCCTGCATATAGCCTAAAAGGTTAGATTAGTTGAAGGGGCAATAAATGTTGACGATCAAGGCATAAAATAATGAAGACCATTCTACGCAAGTGCGAGACAACACCTTCACAAGGCCCCTAATGATTTAATTATCTATTTTACTGGTCAGGCCATAAGTTACAAACCGACACGGATAAGTACCTACCTCACCAACATGCTCACTTTTCCCGCGAAGAAATGACACGTTAAGATTGTTCTTGACCATTGTACAATGTTATTTCTTGCACGAAAGCGAGGAGTCCCAATTAAAGACGTTCGCAAAAAAAACAATTCAGTGTGCTTAGTGCGAGTTTTTTAACGTTCTTGACAGAGTAAAAGTTAGCTAATATTTGTATGGAATGGGATCCTTTGCGTACGTTTGCCGCTAGGGGCGCTGTTCCAACTGCATACAAAATTGGCTTAACTTTTACGCCATCGAGAACGTTAAGAAACTCGCACTAAACATACTGAGCTCCGTGTATCTAAGTCGGCAGCGTGGCAGCTAAAAAAATGTAAACTCAAAGTAGTTAATGTGACGGTAAGCGAAAACTCATTGCCGATCCTGCGTACCGAATGGTAAACAGTCGACGTTGCCCAAAACACGTAATTTCGGCTCCTCCCGATCCATCAACGATGCTTTTAGGTACTTCAAGCACCGTTCGTCTTTCTCGGTTACTCGTCTTTTTCGGTAGGCAGCGGCTTGGCTCTGCCCCTGGCATTGCTGAAGTCCATGGGCGACGGTAACCACTCACCATCAGGTGGGCCGTCTGCTTGTCTGCCTACAAAGGCAATAAAAAAAATCTTCGAACCCGTCGCTTGCGACGAAGGGCTCGGCGAGTAAATTAACCCCTAGACACAGCCCACTGAGTTTCTCGCCGGATCTTCTCAGTGGGTCGCGTTTCCGATCCGGCAGTAGATTCTGGGGAGCACGGCTCTTGCTAGGCTTCGTGTTAGCAACAACGTCAGGTTTGAGCCCCGCGAGCTCACCTACTAGTTCGGTGAATCTAGAATAACCCCTGGAGATTACTAGAATAGGTAGGAAAAAAAACTTGTTTTTGACTACGAGTGTTTTGAATTGATAAGTTATCAATTTTATAGCTTTTTTTGAGTCTATGTGTAATGTGTGTCAAAATTTTTTTTATACAATAATGAAAAGTTATATCTTAGGAAGCAAAAAATAAAATATGGTTGTTTACATGACACAGAAAAGATAACAGATGTTAATTTTTTTAACACGAATGAAGCCTCAATTTTTCTGTGTTACTCCAATCAATTATCAAGTTGAGCAAGTTTAGAAGATTAATTTGATTCACACGGTTCTATGTGGCATAATTTTATCTTATACAGTTTTGTCGGCAACCTATCTTGGGTATAAATCAGGGATAGGTCTACTTTTTCAGTATATTATAGCTGAAAATCTTCTTGGCAACTATTCTTATAGTTTTAATTCTTAAGTACATATAGCATTTGCAAGTTACGCAATTTAAAAAGTAGTTAATGGAGTGTGTTCTATGATGGACACTGTCTGAAACCACCTTTATAATATTAGAGATAATAAAATCATCATTACTATGCACACAATTAAATTGAAACATTACCCTTAAATATAATTTTACCAGACTGATCAATATTGGTGATTAATTTACTAATTCACAAAAGGTAAGATCTTATGTGGACTGCACTTGGAAAATAATCTCTGGCACTTATGGGGATCTCCATTGCAATGGTCGTAGTCTAACTCATTACACGATTAACTCAATTTTACAAAATAAATAAGAATAATTATTTTTCAGTTCTGTTATTTTTTTATTGTGTAAACAAAATGCATGTTGTGTATCTTAATTATACTTGTAGTAAATGCTGAAGAAAAAAGGTTTAACAAGTGTACAAAAATAGTATAAATATTTTTCCTTAGAAATTACATGTCAACTACTGCACGGATAGATTTTCCAGCATGCATCAAATGGAATGCCTCATTGATCTCCTTCAGCGGCACATTGTGAGTGACAAATTCGTCTAAAGGCAGCTTCTTCTCCAAGTACTCATCTACAAGCTTTGGTACACTTTCTCTACTTTTGTAACCTCCAAAAGCTGTTCCCTTCCAGGTGCGACCTGTAACAAGTTGGAATGGACGAGTGCTGATCTCTTCTCCAGCAGCAGCTACACCAATGATCACTGACACACCCCATCCCTTATGGCAAGCTTCTAGTGCAGCTCTCATGGTGCCTACATTTCCAATACATTCAAAAGTGTATTCTAGACCACCATCAGTCAAATCCACCAGTACTTGTTGAATTGGTTTATCATAATCCTTAGGGTTGACAAATTCATTGACTCCAAATTTCTTAGCTACCTCAAACTTGTCAGGGTTGATGTCAACACCAATAATGCGATTGGCACCTGCCGCTTTGCATCCAAGAGCAACAGCTAAACCAACAGCACCAAGACCAAAAATAGCGCAATTTGATCCTGGTTCAACTTTGGCAGTATTCAAGGCGGCTCCATAACCTGTAGGTACACCGCATCCCAGCAAACAAACTTTATCTAATGGAGCAGCCTCTGCAACTTTACAGAGAGAAATTTCTAGAACAACTGTGTACTGACTGAATGTTGAACAACCCATGAAATGGTAGAGTTCCTGTCCTTTACAGCGGAATCGCCTAGTGCCATCTGGCATCACACCTTGACCTTGAGTAGAACGAACCTTCTGGCACAAATTAGTTTTCGGATTCAAGCAGAATTTACATGTGTTGCACTGTGGGACGTACAGAGGTACTACGTGGTCCCCGGGCTTGACTGAAGTGACTCCCTCACCGACACTCTCCACGATTCCGCCGCCTTCATGTCCCAGTACTACAGGAAACACTCCCTCAGGATCTTTTCCGGAGAGTGTATACGCGTCAGTATGGCAGACTCCGGTGGCCGTGATCTTAACGCGCACTTCACCGGCTTTTGGCGGGTCCACTTCAATCTCCTCGATGGACAGCGGCTTGCCTGCTTCCCACGCGACTGCGGCCAAGCACTTAATCACTTTACCGACTGTTGACATGACTGCACTGGACAACTGCCAATCACAAAATGTTGAAATTATAGTCGAGCTATGAAGCGCTTACTCGATGATGTAACAAAATATCAGAATCCGATAAGACAAATTTAGTAGGTAGGTAATAACCTTGACCCTTGAGCTCATAGATTATAAACTTAATATTTGAGCTTTATTTCAAAACACAACCCACATCATAGATATGGCATAGATTTTTTTTTTGGTACAGTTTTTCCTTATTAGGAAAGGCAAGGGGATCTAAGCTCAGACAGCCGTATCTGTTCTACTATGGCATAGATAACACATTTATTATTAGTAACGAAACCATAACCATTTCATTTTTGTTTTGGTGGTAAATTCCAACGGGAATTGAGCCTATACAGCCAAATATTTTGTTATAAAGGTCAAGGGCATTTTTATATGAATAGCAAAATGAAATCAAAGGATATGAGATGAGATAGGACTTTTAAGCTTATTCACTCATAATAGTAAAGACACTATTATTGCATGCTTAATCCCGAATAAATACTAAAATAAAGCTATACTATACATAAAAATAAGCAAACCACAATTCATTACTAATAAACTAAACTGAATATTAGTTTTAACAGTCAGTCTAAAACGAGCAAGAGTCAATAAGAAACAATAGAAAACTGAGGTTTGAATTGATCACAAATAATAGATTAAAAATAAAACACAATATATGTGTGGTTTTGATGTTATCAATGGTCAACTCTAACGTTATGGCAAAATCGGCAACGTTGTTCATCTATATTCCACACGATGGCTAAAGAACACGAAATCAATTATAAAAAATATATACCCAATTAATTACTTCTTATAGTATTACTAAATTAATAATAAATATAAATATTTTCTTTTTACTTTTCAGGCATTAAAAATGGTTTTCGATCAAGTAGATAAACTTATGTAGGTACGTCGTTCTAAGCTACTCGTTATATAAAGTATTAAAATATGCTGTATTGTTACCATCTATTACTATTTAGCATCAGATTCTGCTTAATTTCACTCTAAAACCTACTTTTAAGCGTCTTTGTCGCATTCAAAGCTCATCTACCAAACTACGCGTGGTTGAAAAAACTCCATAGGCTACCAACGATTAGATAGTCAAAAAAGTCAAAGAGACCAATTCATGGGTAGTGTTTGTGATACATGATAATCTGTCATATTTCTCAGATATCTGCCTATTCGTACACTCTTGACAGAGTGGTCGTGGTCATCAGTTGGATCCTGCGACGACCTGCTCATGAATCTCGTGGGAAATCAGCCCAGTGGTTTCCCATTGCCTTCTGCATCAGGATTTTTAGGGGGTATTTGATCCCCAAGGTTTCTGACGCCTTTTCCGTGAAGGTTGCCTTGACAGGTGTGTATGGTTATACCGTCGTTGCCCCGTTAGTTTTCTAGCAGGGAGCACCATGGCAACCTGTTGGTCACCACCACCATCCGGTGCGTGCAGGTGGGGTTGACAATAGGGCCGGTGAAGGTAACGTTCTGATCTCCCCTTACTTCCCAACATATAGATACGATATATAGATACACTAATATATGTGGACTTTTTGGCGGGAACACGAGGAGTGAAATTGTGTGATTTGTTTTATTTTGTCTATTGATGTGTTTCTTCAGGTTTAAATGTGTAATGACGGTGGTTTATTAACTGTTCAGCATCTATGAAGGTGCACAAATGTGGGAAAATAAAACAAAGCCGTTGGATATAACTTCTCAGTATTCTTCAAAAAGTCCACTGAAAGAGTCTCAGTAAATGACCACCATTTCACTGAGATTATATTTCATCCCATATCATCTCATCTCATTTCATTTCACTTCATATTATCATTTTACATATTAAAAAAAATATATAAAAGATTAGGGTGTATGATATATGACACATTTGCCTTTCCAGTTGGAAAAATAAATATATAGTCTATGACGCACACATGTCACTTAAATTTATAGAATAAACACATACGCATGCGTTGTTGTCGACATTATTTTATTATTTTCCTTCAACATCGAAATAAGTACATACATACATAATTATGCATTTTAATAATTAAACAACATTTATGTGCATTACCTATGGTTGAACATATTGATATTGAAACGTAAAGAACCATGGCAAAATTTCATAATTACTATGTTTTGTGTCCACTGATAGATCAAAAAAGTTTTCTTGGAGTTTCAAAAGATAAAGAGGATGCTAACGTTTTAGTAACTTTAGGTAGAAATGTTGTTAACAAATACAGAGTAAGTAATAGTCACAGCTATAAGGCTCTTTTACTTTCCTTTTAATATTCATTAAAAATAAATGTTTTTAGGTTATACTATTGTAAAATTAACAAATAATTTAGCTTTCAGACCAGAAACAAGTCGGAGGTTGGACATCGAAAGATCATATAACTTCAGCTGTGATCTATGATGACACAAATGGTAATTACATAGGGGTCTTCAATAACAACATAATCAAAACATGGCAAGAAGATTCAGCTAATTTAGACAAATCAAAGAAGTTCAAGGTTAGATTAAACAATTTCACTATATTTTCGTTTTTCGAATAATTCGGATTAAGATCACCTTTCTCTTTTTTTCTTTTCTTTGGACTTGATGTTGAAAATGTTACGATGCTTAAAATGTTATATGTATTACGTTAAAACCCCTGTTTTCGACAATTGTCCAATAAGTAACCCCTCAGAGTGTTCACTTGTCCCATGCAATGTTACAACTGTCTTCCACTGTCATAATGATGTTTAAATGTTTTAATTCAGTTCAAATTAAGAACAGAATTAATCAGGATTGGTACATAATGGTTATATACTTTGTTGTTAAATAAACAATGCAGTATGAATAATATGTACAGTTACAATATTATTCCTGAAGTATAAACATTTCGAAATTAACGTAGTACTAAAATAATAAAATAATACTATATTGTAAGATTTAAGTTTTTAACCTTATCAAAAATTCTAATAGTAAAATATGTTTTCTACTACAGTTTTCACTAAACATTCTGAAACTGCTGCCAAGGAAAAAGAGATCACCATTAATAATATTCTCTGATGGAAATTGTTCATCACTATCTTATGCAATTGAGAACCGTAAAAGTTTTGAAAACAAACCTGTTTTCAAAGAAACCGAAACCATTGTTGATATATCTTACTATGGAAAATATAGTGATTGCATATGCTACATAACGAAAAGTAATAAAGATACATTTGATATTGTAACCTGCCCACTCAGGGAAGAGCTCTGTGATCTAGAGAGAACAAAACTGAATCGGACAAAAATATTACGAGATGATGTAAACGTCGTAGGAAAAATAATTTGCATGGAAACCAATTGTGTCTATGTTATATGTAAGTTTTATAAAATAATTTATGTTCATAAAGTTTTTTTCTTTTTAATATCTACAATCAGTATCATGTACTTTTTTATTAGATAAGTTGAAATTCATTACATAGTAAGAGCATAACTCCAGCACGCCATCTACTCGAAATTTAAAGGTTTGTTAGTTATATTGATATTTGAATTACAGGCGCTACCCCATAGGGTTGTGTAATTCCATTCTGTGCAGCCAAACCGTTGTAAGGATAACTTTGTAGATTAAAAGATTGTTGTCACTACTACACTACAAGTACTAAAGTTCATAAAGTGGTCTGAATAATTTTAAAAAAAAAGCAACATTCACATTAAAACTTCTATTGTTTACAGGGAGCGATTCAAAAATGTCAGAATATAACTTAGTACAGAAGAGCTGGAGAATAATAGGAACTGTTTCGTGGATATCAACTGCTTCAAGTATTTCTCTTGCTTGGATGGGCAAAAACCATCTCATCCTATTTGGCAGCAACATGGATCAAGATGGAGCCATAATAGTCGCTTACAATACTACTTTAGGAGTAGGATCCTGCAAGTACCCTATGAAAATGTACACAGAAAATGCTAGAATTTATTGTTTTGATAACAGGATTTGCCTAGAAGCTTCTAATCATATTGGTATGTTACCTTACATTTTGGAAACAAAAAGGAATCTGTCTAGCCTTCTTGGATCCCATGAAGTTATACTGGATGAGGAAACTGAAATAGCTAATTGGGGAACACCCACAATACCTTTGTTTCCAGTGGATGATCAAATAAAAGGTCTACTAAAACTAGGTCTAACAGAAAGGAGTATATGTGCTCAAATTATACCTAATTTACTGGAAAAAGGTGATTTTGTGAACATAATGTGTACTATTCGAAAATTCAGTGACATACCTGAATCTGTTTTAGTGTCAATCCTAAAATATGCAGTCAAACTAGTACAAAGTGAAAATGTAGATATCACTAAGCCCGAAGAATTCCATGCCTACTGTAGAGAACACAGTGTGACAGAAAAAGAGAAGTTTAGATTCTTAATTGATACCTTCACTATAACATTCAGTGATGCTCTTGTTATTCCACATCTGCGTAATGGTCTTACTTTAGAGGATACTTTGTTTCTGATTGCCTATATAACATATTTGTTGGTTGATCCTGGAATTGACTTAAATCTTGAATATGAAAGCAAGCTTTATGATTGGTGTATGTTATTGTTGGATTCCTTTTATCAGCAATATTTACTGACAAGAGATGACACAGTAACCCACGTCTTGCAGAACATGTTGAATGTAATTATAGATTTGATCAAGCCATTAGAGAACATGAGTTTATTATTAGCTAAAATGCAAAACTTAGTTATGGGAAAGAATTTTGTTTTTAAAACAGAAAAACAATTGTCATACACAATTGAATCTATTATAATATAGAGCTCGAAACAATGTTTAATTTCTTTTTATCCCTGAAATTAACTAACATATCAATGCATCTATTTTGGCCAGAGTTTGAACCAGGGTTTTGTTTATTTTTGTACTTGAAATTAATTAACATATTGACACTTGAAAGGCAGTCCTTACCATTAAAAATACGAAAGTTAAATATATCATTCCTGTCTGCAGATTTTCTGCATCCAGGGCTGATAATTCTACTATTTTTACTGTTGCTGATTCAGGACAGGAATTACTATTCCAGTATTAACTCGAATCTTGTGTTTACCAAGTGATAATATTAGGATTTAAAAAAAACCTTATGAATATGAACTGAGTTGATTTATTATGTACCCTCATGTTTAATATCATCAAGCGTCAATATATTATAATTGCTTAATAGTGTTTTTTTCTATTCACATACTATGTAGATTGTATGCTATCTATTTTTTTACTAGTATACAATTTTATGAAAAATAGTCTAGGGTTTACATATGATTTCCAAACTAAAATTTATATTCAATACCATCAACATCATACTAATTTCATACAATGAATGAATGAAACAACAGTTTGCATAGATTTTTGAAGACATTATGGAAGATATTATTATTGGCCAATATCATTCATTATTTATAGTTAATATTATATATACATATATAATATACCTATTAGATATACTTATTCATTCTACACGGTTAATTTAAATATATAATATAAATAAAAAATATTAACATTATTTCATCTAATTTCTCCACTTTTCAATTAATTTGTGCAGTGAATAGGTCATTTATGAAAGACAGGAACAAGAATATCCAAACCACAAAGTACAATAGGTAAGTACGCTAACCAATGAAAAAAAAAATGGCACAGATATTAGATACATTTTTGTTAATATACTTTCCAAGAAATCCTGTATATAGTACACTTGGTGTATTGTTAGACTAAATTTAAATATTCGTACCAAATTTATTCTATAGTTCGTTTATTGGCTGCTCTAGCAAACTGTACAATCATAGGTCTGTCTTTCAACATGAAACCATTTGTTTCTGTGAGTGCTTTTTGTGCAATCCTCTCCGATGGAAACGTGACAAATGCTTGACCTTTCATCCTTCCCTCTTGCATGACTCTCACATCAAAGCCTTGGCGTTCTTCCTCAGTGAGATCTACAACATATAGCCGATAAATCCTCTCCACATCTTCACTGGTCACATTTTTGGCTAAATTTTTAATGTACAGCCTCAACGATGGTTGACCCGGGTGGTAATTTTTAAATACTGGCAGAATCTTCATGTCATAATGAGATAGACGATTCTTTAACAATTCTTTTCTGGTTATTATAGGTTGTTCAGGTTCAGAAATACTCTCTTCAATGTTTTGAGGCTTTTCTTCTTTGTCATATTTTCCAATTTCACCGATGACTTCAGGTTCTTCTACTGGTTTCTGTAAACTGTCTTGAGACACCATAACACATATTTTCTTAGGCTCCTGTACAGCTGTAATATCAAATACTTCTTCTTGATTTATAGGAATTCTTTTCATTTTTGCTTCTGGTGGCAAAGTAGCTGGAATTTTTCTTGAAGGTTTAGGCAATTTGTGTTTTCTTCTCACCATAACAGGGATCACGGGATGTTGATCTGTAGCCATTATTTCATCACTAGACAGTTCTGATTCAGAGTCATTTTTATATGAATTTGCCATATCAAAAAGATATTCTCGGAAAATTTCTTTGAAAGTGTTTATTGCTATAATATTTGAATTAAATGGCGTATCAAGGCTCATTTTGTTCATGAGATGCAATACTTGAATGTAAAAAGGCTTATGTTTGAGAAGCATATGGACAATGTTAATAATTACCTCTGGATTAATGTCCGGATATTGATATTTCAAGTGAGGTGAAGGGGGCTGATAAAAGTCTACGGATGGATTCCAAGCGTTAAGACTACACAGGAATCGCTTAATCATGAGGGTAGCAGCAGAATCAAGTTTTTGTTTGTTTACTGTTGTGACAGGCACCTTTTCAGTAGAATATTCGACAACTAATCTTCTTCCAGCTAATTCGAGTTGATGTAGCCGCAGTAGAGAGTGTTTGGCACGCTCCATCGTTCCAAAAGATGCGAAAACATAATTACTTTTCTTGGAGCTCTCCCATACAGATTCAGCCCCGAAATGTTTCAAAAGTTGTTCCTTGTCACCTAATGAAAGGCCAGTTGGCAAATGCCTAATCATTAGTACTTTCGACATATTTACAATATTCGAAACAAATTTTGAATTTCTACATTGAATTAAATAGGGTTTTTAAGTTTAAACGGTACATACATACATAGACCTATCTAATTTTTACATACATTTATATTAAATTTTTAAGGGATTTTATTACCTGGTAACTAAGACCTTTAGGTCAAGTCTTATTTTAATTCGAATGAAAACTTTTTTATATTAAAAATGATATTATTAAATGAAATAATATGAGATGAGATGGTATGTCTCAGTAAAATAGTGGTTATTTACTGAGACTTTTTCAGTGGACTCGTTGGATGATCCCGAGAAGCTACGTTCAGCCGCTTTGTTTCATTTTCCCACATTTGTGCACTTTCACGGATACTAAACAGTTAATAAATCACCGTTATTACACAATTAAACCTGAAGACACTATATAGACAAATTAAAACAAATCACACAACTTCACTCCTTGGGTTCCCGCCAAAAAGTCATTTTTTAAGAGATTTTGTGACTTGGTAACTAAGACTTTTAAGTCATGTCTTATTTTTATGAAAAATCTGATAGCTTAGGGTTGCGGCTTTTTGGTGGGAGTGTGAAGTGTCATTTTTGTACATTATTTTATTTTGTTCAATTAGTATGTGTGTAATAATGATGGATAATTAACCGTTTAGTAAGCGTGAAAGTGTGGGATAGGATAATGAAAGGAAATTTAGCGTGATTTCTAGAGTTCTGCCAAAAATTTATCAAATCTTCACTTTACCGACAGGTTGTTTGATATCATTCCACCCAACGTCTACGGTATTGTTATAATTTACTATATCTCATTATATTTGCATTTATAATTAATCAAATCTGAATTATTTTGAGATTAATTTCACTTTTTTAGAAAAAGGCATAATGTGGTTGTTCCCTTTGCCTATCCACAAAAACAATCGGTTAAGAAAATTTGTGAGTTATTGATCGTGTATGTTGTGAATTTGTTATTTATTTGTAGGTACCTACCTACCTATCTATCGCGACGCTTAGTAGCTTCGGCCACTAAATAATATTCAGATTAAATTTTAAATAAAGCAAAATATATGGAATAATAAAAACGTTATACAAACTACGAATGTGATCCTATACCATAAATCATTTCTTAGAAGTTCGGGCTTTAAAGAAGCTCTCATGATGTTGGGTAATGTGAGAAAAGTAGCTAAAGTTGTAGTACTGGGGGACATAGGGAGGAGCCCCCGTATGCAGTATCATGCATTATCTCTTGCTAACAACGGCTTAGATGTGAAAATTATTTCATACGTCGAGACCGACCCACTCCCTGAAGTCCTAAACAACCCGCATATTACCGTCATAAAACTTCATCCTTTCGAACTGAAATGGGGCCCTGTAGTACTCAAATACATTGCCAAAACTTTATGGCAGAGTGTAAGCTTAATGTTTACCCTATTCCTTACTGGAAGGTGCGACTATTTGTTGGGCCAGAACCCACCCGCCATACCATCCTTGCCAGTCTTTCGTTTGTATTGCATGGTTTCAAAGGCCCAGTTTGTGATCGATTGGCACAACTATGCATACTCAATAATGGCCATGACTCTTGAACCGGACCACATGCTTGTGAGAATGGCTAGAAGCACTGAAAGATTTTTCGGTCAATCTTCTCACTTCAATCTCTGTGTCACCTATGCCATGAAGGAAGATTTGCTGCAGAATTGGAACATCAAGTAAGTGTTGTTCATTTGCTTTGTGGAATGGATTTCAGTCACCCATTATATTTGCTGAAGCTACCTTATCTACTATTTAGAAATAAAATTGGTATTTTAATAATTAGATGATAAAAATACAGTAGGTTAATAATACAAGTTTCAGGTGTCTTGTCAAAACCTTAAATATATGAATGTAAGTAAATACATTAATGAATGTAATGTTATTAATTTTATTAATTAATATTGATGCTTGAAAGGCAAAAGTGACTAAGTGACAATAACTGCTTTGTACATAAATGATAAGCAATAACCATATTCGATGTGAAAAAAAAATATATTTCTAGGTCTATTAAAATCATTTCAATCCTACAGCTAGATTCGTTAAAATAGAATTTTTTTCAGGTATTTCAACTTTAAATTAGTCTACTGTAAAGTTCACGCATTGTCGCTTAGTCACATTTGCCTCTCAAGCGTTGATATAATTTCTTAATAAAAAGTGTGGAGTGCATCTTAAGTGCTGACATGAAAATGTACTGATGTATCATTTTATTTGCAAAACAAAATATTGAACTTGTTAATAATTAATTAGCTATGTGTTAAATGCTAGATTGCTTAATGATTGAAAGCTGATTAAATTAATTGGTAACTCTAGATATATATTATATTGTATATTGTAAATAATAATATAATAACAGAAATAAAAATTACATACATACTCTCACAAATATATAATGAAATATTTCATTACCATTGTAAACAGCCAATACCTGACACCTGAAGGTAAGTATCCATATCACCCATGGCTATTAGTAATGACAGGGTTTCCATAGCGTTGTAGCTTAGCTTCTGTCTACTGAAAATAATGCAATGTAATTTATACTGAAAATAAATAAATTTTCAATGCTTTTAATGCCTAAGTGTTGTTACTAATTAAGCAAAAAAGAGCATCTGATGAACAGAGGAAACTGGTGGAGGTTACTGGTGGTAGGAC
Organism: Bombyx mori; assembly: GCF_030269925.1. NCBI lineage: Eukaryota > Metazoa > Arthropoda > Insecta > Lepidoptera > Bombycidae > Bombyx > Bombyx mori. Next base: position 6,338,192 of record NC_085117.1, on the reverse strand, counting down.
CTCTTGTGAGTCCGCGCGGGTGGGTACCACCACCCTGCCTATTTTTGCCGTGAAGCAGTAATGCGTTTCGGTTTGAAGGGTGGGGCAGCCATTGTAACTATACTTGAGACCTTAGAACTTGTATCTCAAGGTGGGTGGCGCATTTACGTTGTGGATGTCTATGGGCTCCAGTAACCACTTAACACCAGGTGGGCTGTGAGCTCGTCCACCCATCTAAGCAATAAAAAAAAAAAGAAGTTTTTATCTGATTTATGTTTGTATAATCATAATAATATAAAGACCAGAAAAACTTGATCAGGCACCATTGTCATTATGGTTAATTTAATCAAAAACGGTGATGTTTGGTGATTGTTTTCAAATAATGGAAGTACACAGGACTAGACCATTTTCTAATTTTAATTTTCTGCCCCGGTTTTGATACAGCTGTTGTATACACAGTACTACTTATTGTTAAAGGAAAGAAGAGAACAGAAGAGAGACAAAGGACATGGGAATTCCTTGTTTTATATAAATTAAACAAGTTTATGGGCCAACTAGTATTAAGTGATTAAGCCCTTTGAGATGAATAAAGTGAATATCGGCCCACCATGAGACTTGTGGCTGACTTGAGTCGAAGTGTCCATTGTCTTGTATTACTGCTGCCTGCCCCACACTTGAAATTGGATCCCATTACTTCACGGTAGAAATAAGACTAGGACTAGACTAGACTGTATGTGCTCACACAACGTGGAGTACTCATCCCACTTCTGGGCCAGGGCTCCCAAATACGAACTATTTCCATTTGACTTCATATAGAAGAGGAATGTATGGACTGTCGATTATCCCATTCTCCCGGTTCTGAGGAGTGCTCTGAGGATTTTTTTGAGATTATCTGATCCATCTTGTTTTTACCTTCAGGGAGACATTGGTTCTCATAGCTGTCCATCTTACTACAATATTACTGTTTGAATTATAAGTGTCGTAAATTTTCAGTGCTGCTGTCCTTTACGACAGGCCACCTAAGATATTCAAGCCACTGACGTTGTTGGAGAAGCACGACTGGTACGTCAAGATGGCTCAGAACTACCCCATGTTTGGAGCATCCAAACACGAGAAACCGAATGAAGCTTTCGAGAAAACTGCCTTTACTGAGGTAAGTAAGCTTAACTATTATTAATTTTACTATAATTAATATATTTATATACCCAGTCCAGCCATAAGTTCTGTTACAAATAAAAATCAATTTTTTTAATGAAGTAATGTAATATTATTAAAATTTATTAAAGTCTCAGCTAAAAATGAAAAAAAATTCTATTCGGAATGATCACCTTTGGCTTTTCTACAGGCCTTCAATCTGTTTGGCCACGAATCTATGGACTGTTTCTAAGGGAAATTTCGTCACTGCTTGCTGCAAAGATTTTTTGAGACTCAATGTCGCCGTGTCCTCTAAAACTGACCATAATTTGAAGTCTGAAGGGTTAAGGTCTGGGCTAGATGAGTGCCAGTCCTCAGCTCTTATAAAATCCGGAATGTTGATTTCAAGCAAGGGTTGGTTAGTTCGTGCCTTGTAACCAGGTGCAGAGTCCTGCTGGAAAGTCCACGGTATATTTTTAAAAAGTATATTGCGGAGAGGTTTCACGACATGATCCAAGACTGTATCTTGATACACTTTGGCTGAAGTTTTCACTCCTTTTTCACAAAAATGTAGTTTTCTGATAAGAAACACCCCACCAAACAATGACTTGTCAGGATGATGACCACGTTGTACCTATCCGACCACTTGAGCAGTTTCTTTAGAACTGTAAGCGTACACTTTATCATTTTGCTTATTATAGTGTTCTTCAATCGTGAAAAAATGTTCGTCGGTAAAAGGATATTTCTATGCCTTTCACCTAGACGTGTTGATCGATCCACTCTGTTTAATTGTAAAGATTGATTTAGGGCATGTCCTGTATATCGACGATAAGCACCGCTATAGCTTCAGGTCTTGTGTTGGAATGTTCATTTCTCGCGATATTATTTTTTGCTTCCTGATGGGGTTTCGACGAATTCTGGCTTTAACGGTGTTAACAGTATTAACAGCCCTTAAAGTTCTAGTAGCTATATAGCTGTATAGTTCTAAAAGTACGCTGCCGGCCCGATCTTTTCTGGTCTTCGACAGACGAAGTGTAGTATCTGATACAAACGAACTACATACGAACATACGACTGATACCAACCTTTTGAAGTGTCTGAAATATGACCAACGGCTCCATACCCACTTTGTGCAAGGCGATCACTGCAATCCTATTTACTTTAACACCCCATTCCATATTGTAATTTGATAATGAAAAACAAAAAAATGTGAATGGCGCAAAATCGAAAGAAGTTTTTAAAATAATATACCTACGTGTTCCAAGTTTAAAATAATTAAAAAGTAAAAAAAAAAGTTTTTATGTAGGTAACAGTATTTATGGCCAAACTATATAGTTAAACTAGCTGACCCGGCAAACGTTATTTTGCCATATAATTATTATTTGCCATATAATTTACTAATTTTACTAATTTATATCATATTCTGAGTATGTACACACGTACGGAGTCTTCATTCCCGCAAAGAACCAAAGGGAAACGGGGGTGACTGAAAATCAGCGCTGTTCAATTTATCAACCTTGAACAGCAATAGCTGAGCCACCTCCTTTTGCCTTTTTCTCTTTTTTTTTTGCTTTTCTTTTTTTTGTATTTCATTTTATGATGTGAAAGGCAATAAATGATCTTTATTATTATTATTATTATTATATATAAGATTTCTAGGGAATTTCTAGTGTAGAAAACGAAAAACTAACTTATTGTAAGGGTGTGGTACATTAGTGAAAGAGGTATGTAGCGCTGTGAACGATGAGGGAATATAAAATTATCAAAACCTCATTTAACCACATAATGCCTCAAAGTAACAAAAAAAAAATGTCCAAAAAATAAATGTGGTGGAAAACCCTTATCACTTAGGGGTATGAAAAATAGATAGTAGCCGATTCTCAGACCAACTGCACATGCATATAAAATTTCATAAAAATCGGTCGAGCCGTTTTGGAGGAGTATGGGAACGAACATTGTGACACGAGAATTTTATATAGGTATTAGATTTTGTTATTGTATATTTATTAGGGTACGTTTTGAAGTACTTTTGCAGTGGATTACTATCAAGGTAAAGGAAATGGTTTATTCTTTAAAACTTACGAATGACAAGTTTTACGGTCCTATTTGCGAAGATGGATCCCACACCTGGAGCCTAATTGGAGGAATGAAAATACTTATTTGTTGGTTTTTTGCGATATGATACATGATGCGCAAATATATATTTTATTGTTTAGACGAGTGAAGGCGTTCAAGAACCACCTGGTGTTAAGTTGTTTTCGGAGTTCATAGACAGCAACAACGTCCATTTCACCACATATCCTGAGTCATGAGTTTTGAGTGTCAGTACTACAGTACAATGTCTGCCCCGCCCTTCACATCTAGAACGCATTACTGCTTTGCGTCAGAGATAGGCCGAGCGGTGGTAACTACCCGTACGGGCACACAATACGCCCTAATACCAGTAATAAAATGCTTTTTTTCCCCAACTATTCGCTGGTAACCTAAGAGGCTATTCCCGCTGCATCTATACGGGGAGGTGAGCTCACGGGCTCAACCTGAGACAATTTGCTAACACTAGCCCTAGAAAAAGCAGTGCTTTGCAGAATCTACGACCGGATCGGAATTGCGACCCATTGAGAAGACGAGAATTTTCGGTGTACTAATTTAGGGTTTTCGCCGCATTTCATTTTTAGTCAGAAATCAAAACCTAGTCTAGAATGTGCTTTAGTTTCTCAGTAGGCTAACCCTGCGATCCATAATACAGATGACGCGATGCGCGCGCAATTCCTTGCTTAACGATCAATCCGCAAGTTTACTGTCAATGCCCTTTAGAACTATAGTTTAGAGAGCAAACTATTTATTGTATTTATTTTATTACTTAACAGTAGGCAGCGACTTGACTTTGTCCCTGACATTGCTGATATCCATGAGTGACGAAAACCACTCACCACCAGGTGGGCTGTATGCTCGTCTGCCTATAAGGGCAATAAAAATATCGAACTATTGATTTGGGCAACGAAGAGCGTATTGTCTTCTATTTCCGAGAAAACAGATGACACACTATTACCAGTACTGTTGCTAATTAGGTTATGCATAAATAAATGAATCTGCCACATTGAACGCCCCTAAGCCAGACTGGGAATCGAACACAAGACTATAGCATTTAATTGGGCATTAAGTTTGCCAATGTAGACAAATACATTAAGTGTAATCATCATTCTCTCAACCTTCTCCCGGTCACCTGGGTTCGGCGCAACATGTTTTCTCTTTCCATACTCCTCTATCATATACCATTTCTTCGCTCACTCTCTTCTTACACATATCGTCTTTCACGAAACCATCCATTTTTTCTTAGGTTTACCTCTTCTTCTAAATACATAAAGTTTAATAAATGAATAAAATATACAAGCCCTTTTAGGATCACTATGTTTTCAGTATTTCTGTCTATTTTATCGAGTAAATACGCGCTGCTGACATTTCGAGTATTCGTATGTGTAACTGTGAAACAGTACAGTAAAGTGAAACACGTTGTCACAAGTGATCTTTCATAATGGTGACTTCCGTGTGCTTAATGCGAGCTTTTTAACGTTCTCGATAGCGTAAAAGTTAACACACCCCTAGCGATAAACGTAGGCAAACGTTCCAACTCCATACAAATTTGCGTTAACTTTTACGCTATCGAGAACGTTAAAAACTCGCACTAAGCACACTGTTCTCTTTTCAACTGTAGTATGTGGACGGCGTTCTGAAACCACGACCCGATAGACCCGGCATCATCTTCAGCAGCACCAGCTGGACTCCTGATGAAGATTTCACTCTCTTGATGGAAGCCTTACAAGGTATGAAGCCCACCATTTTACTGTATAACCTTTTTTTTTTCATTTTGACATGTTCGTCGTGGCCTAAAGAATAAGACGTCCGGTGCATTCGTATGTAGCGATGCACCGGTGTTCGAATCCCGCAGGCGGGTACCAAAGGGGATGGCCCATTTTAGGCCCAAAGCGGACAATAGATTATAGAAAAAATACTTAGTGCATTAATTTTGTCATTAATAAATATGCATTTACTTTCTTGCAAATAAGCGCCACTACAGTTTACAATAAGTAGTTTAAAAAAAGTAACTCTATTGAAAAAACAAGGATTTTTATTTTTGCGGGAAAAATATTGCCAGCTTCAAAACCTTTTACGTATAAAGTAAATATTTTGAGTATATAAATAAAACATATAAATAAATCATTTTAAGTATTATCATTAATCAATCGATTTTAATGAATTTTATGCACATAAAATAACATCGAAGACATACCCATTGGACTTTAACTTGTAACTATACTTGAGACCTTAGAACTTATATCTCAAGGTGGGTGGCGCATTTACGTTGTAGATGTATGTGGGCTCGAGTAACCACTTAGCAACACCAGGGTGGCTGTGAGCTCGTCCACCCATCTAAGCAATAAAAAAAACTTTACTAGTATTGTTATTTAAATATGTACAACTAAAACAAAAACATAAAAAATAATGTATACTCGTAAAAAAAAATTAATATATAAATCAATTATCGGTTATTTAAAAAAATAATCGATATATGAATTTCATGTAATTATGTTTCTGTATACTGACAACACTGAATTTAATCTGACTGACTGACACTTCGCTTGCTGCTTGTGGTGTTGTGCTTGCGTACAAAATGGATGTGTTTTGATTTTTCTTCGATTTATTTTACTTTTATCAATAACGTTTCATACTACGACTAAAAAACATTGTGTGAATTGTGGTTTTACCCTGACCGAGATTTAAAACCGTGTATATGCTCTCCTTTGCTATTTTTAGATGATACTAATTGTGTATGAAGATGAAGAAAATATAGATATTTAAAGAATTAAGTGTGTTTTTATACCCTATTGGATAAAAATACATTAGGAACATCTTAAACATTAAGAAAAGAAAAGTTCTTGAAGTATCTCACAATCCGACACTTATTTATATAGAAAATTAATCTCAAAACGAGTTTTTATTTTTATTAAATTTTTTATAATAGTGGCGTCAATTTCAATATATTTTTTAGATATCCAATACATTTAAGAATTTGAATCAGTACATTTTTATAGTAATATTTGATGTCCATCTTGGGCCTAGCACACTATGGAGAGTGGGCAATCCCCTTTTCTAATGAAATACGTACTTGACAAATGTTCACCATTGACTTCCATGGTGAAGGAATAACATCGTGTAATAAAAAGTGGTAAAATCTCAAAGTAGGTGGCGGCATTTACTTTGTAGATGTCAATGGGCTCCGCTCCGGTAACCACACATCAGGTGGGCCGTGAGATAGTCCACCCACCCAAGCAAAAAAAAAAAAATGCTGTCTTTATATTACTATGCCATATTTTATGTCCAACTGTTGTTATTTGACAGACAGTTATTTGAAGGTAACGTTTTGTATTTAAGTTAAAAAGTATCCGGAATGGATATGTTAGAAGTCTGAAAGTGGCACCTGTGACAGATAAGTTGAGAAGTGCGCGTTTGAGATGGTATGGACATGTGATGAGACGAAATGAAAATGAGGTTGGTATGAGAGTGTTAACTATGAATGTAGAAGGGTATAGAGGAACAGGTAGACCTAAGAAGAAATTTGGATGGATTGCGTGAAAGATAACATCTGTAAGAGGGGAGTGAGCGAAGAAATTGTATATGATAGAGGAGTATGGAAGGTGAAAACATCCTGCTCCGATCTCATATGACTAGCAGAAGGACAGGAGAATCACGATGATGAAAAAAGTACATACGCTCGGAATTCGAAATATATCTATCAAAGATATGCAGTTCGTGTGGGAATCGAATCCCGAACTGTCTACCACCCACTAGAGCAATGTGCCGTTAAAAACTGTACCTGAGCAAAATAAAAAGTATAGAATAATTTAAATGAACAGCAGTAATAACTTTCAGTTTACGAAACAACCTACTCGTTAACCAAAGTTCTTCCGCGTCTGATCTGCGTGATCACCGGCAAGGGCCCCATGAGGGAGTACTACCGCCAGCTGGTGGACTCCAAGAAGTGGAAGAACGTGGATGTCGTCACACCCTGGCTCGACGCGTCCGACTACCCAAGAATGGTGGCTAGGTGAGATTGTCAGTGATGCCCCGGGGCCTTAGTGGGTGGAATCTGTTTGCGAAAGGGTTTTCTTTCAAGAGTAATATTAAAGAGATGGTTTTTTTGTCAATTTTTGTTTCTTCGCATATTTTAAACTTCGTAGTCCAAGGTTGCACAACGTCTGGTTGGTCGTGAGCTGATCTTTCCATCTCTGCTACATTATGTCTTGATGTATCATGTCCTGGCTGTTTCTGTTGAATAGTAGAATAGTCATTATTATTATTTTCCTCTACCCGATACTAAGTACTCACCGTCACTCACGGACATGAGCATTGTCAAGTACACAGTTAATCCGTTAAGATCTCTTCAAAACATTACAAAATGACATTGAACCACCGACCGCACTGGACTCGAGACCAGTGACAAACCGGTGTAACTTGGTAGGCAGCGGCTTGGCTCTGCCCCTGGGATTGCTGACGTCCATGAGCGACGGTAACTACTTACTCTCAGGTGGGCCGTATGCTAGTCTGCCTGCATGGGCAATAAAAAAATTAAATATCAGAAATTTATAAAAAACTTAATTTGTCCAGTGCTGACCTCGGAGTGTGCCTGCACACCAGCTCCTCCGGTCTCGACCTCCCGATGAAAGTCGTGGACATGTTTGGAGCTGGTCTTCCTGTTTGCGCCTTCAACTTCCTGTGGTAAGAAGCGTCCGTGGCCTAGCACTTGGATCGCTAACACGTCCGCACGTTAATTAAGCAGTTTCTAGGCAGCGACTTGGCTCTGCCCCTGGCATTCCTGAAGTCCCTGGGCGACGGTAACCACTCACCATCAGGTGGGCCGTATGCTCGTCTGCCTTCAAGGGCAATAAAAAAAATTTACGGCTACGTATACAAACTCGTCGGAAGGTCTGAATTTTTCGTCTAAAATTGGATGTCATGTAACATTCTTGTCGAATGTATACCGCGACGACGCAACGCAAAGTCGCCGTCTCCCGAAACATATCTTATCGGATCTCCGGATTCACTCTCGGTGCTTTTAGGCCTCCCAAGCACCAGTCACCGCCCTCGTCGATCACGACGAAGAGTTCGACGAGCGAACTAACCCACAGACAGAGCCCACTGAGTTTCTCGCCGGATCTTCTCAGTGGGTCTGCGATTCCGACCCGGTGGTAGATTCCGCGAAGAACGGCTCTTGCTACGGCCTGTATTAGAAAATTCTCACAAGTTGAGCCCGTGAGCTCACCTACCAGCCCGGGCGTAGATGATATAGCTCATTACTGCCAGCGAATAGGTAGGGAAAAAAATCAAATATCAATGTAAAGTGTACTATCACTTTGGCTTGAGAAAATATCGCCAAATTAACTCCGTGAAATGTCTTTTTATAAGTTACTGTTGATATATCATTTTATACGTAACAAGGAATGTAATACGAGCGCCTTCTCCGACAGCACGGCCGCCACCGGCACGTGTCGAATACATTTATAAACTAACTAGCTGTACCCGTCCGCTTCGCTGGGCATTTAAAATTTACATTATTATTTCTCACCCTCACAAAAGTTCTCATCATTAACGCCCCCGCAACTGGTGTAGAGAGTCCAATACTCATAATAAATATTAGCCTATCCATTAAGTACATGTATCTTCTACATGGATACCAAGTTTCAAGTCAATCGGATGCATGGTTCAGTAGTTATAACGGAACATCCGTCAAACCCACTGTAGATTTATATATTAGTATAGATACTTCATTTTTATAATACAACTTTTTGTACACTCGCGTCGTATAATCGCCTTAATTTCGCGGTGCGTTCAAGTGCAACACCTAGCTTGGTTCATCGGTCATATGTAGTGTTTCCGTCGTTGTGATGTTGCAGCCTGGACGAGCTGGTGGAGGACGGCGTCAACGGCTTCACGTTCAAGACCGGCGACGAGCTCGCCAAATTGGTCGTGAACTGGTTCACCGGCTTCCCCGACAACCCCGAGCAGATCGCGCTCGCCGAGAGGATGCGCCGCGAGCTCGCCAAGTTCCGGGACTCGCGCTGGGAGGACAACTGGGACACGCGCGCCAAGAAGATCTTTGAAAACTGAAGCGGGGCCAAGCCCTCGTGCGACTTCGATCTCTAGACTCATTCCGCAAATAAATTAAATCGCCTCAAATTGTTTATCTTAATATCCGCTACTAAGGTAGAAGAATGTTTTCTTGTTTCAGTCACTGAAGGTGGCCTAGAAATATCTTCAATAAAAAAATACCAAAAAAAAAGTTATTTAATCATATTTATAGTAGTCTTTAATGGTTCGGCGCTCACGTGGCGCGGGAGACGTGCTCGGGGGGCAGCGGGACGGGGTTGGGGGGGCGGACTGAGCACGTGCAGTGGACGAGGCCTCATAGTCTCGCAATATATAAATGTAATCAACAATTAGCTCGTTTACAATAATCATTGTATTCTCAGTAATTAATCTTGGATATCTTGTAGGACAAGTAGTAGTCTGTTGTACTCTGTGTTTATAGAAATGGTTGACGTGCGAGTTTAAATTTCAAGTTGGTGATGATATAAATTCCATTTCAATGTTTATAGACCGTCGCAGCCATGTTCAATTATACTGCAATGAAGTATCACTTTTTTGTTTTTCGTTTTTGTAATTGTTAACTTACTTTTTTTTCCTGTAGTTTACAACGTGTATGTAATGATGTGATGTGACGAATTTAATTAATGTTGATTAGGATTGTTTGAAATTATTTTAGGTTAAGTTTAAGACATTTTCAGTAAATTTGTTTTTGCGAAATATAAAAATACATAATATATTCAGTGTTTAGATCTCGTAGAGCAGTTGTAGACGGAGCTCGCGCCTAGCATCTGCGGGTTAAATAAATATCATGGATTCATTGTTGGTTTTATTTAAGGCTTTATGCGATTTGCGATTAAGAATTTAACTTCAATAGAAAGCGGAAAAATCTATATCTTTGCTTATTGACAAAGGCATGTGAACAAAAAAATTGCTACTGCTAAAGAATATTTGTACTTATATAGCGGAAACAAAGCAGACCTCCATTTTTTTATAAACAAATGTAGCTTCTTTTTAGACGACTTGTGCCTTATTTGTTCAGTTAACAGTGTATTTACACCACATAGTGATTGTCATCACCTATATCACGTGAAATTCTCAGTAGATAACATTGTAATTCAGCTGTCCTATACTTCAAATCGAACTGAAAAACCATTTCACTGTACTGTTTGAATAGACACAAGCACTTGTTGATGAAAAGATTATCAGGGAGGATGCCACAATTGTAAAAGTTCATAATTGTAAAGTTCTACTTTTTATGTTTAAATAGCAAAAGATCCTGGTCCTTTTTGTTCCTAAAAGCATCAATAAATAAAATACGTTATTTTATTAAAATATTGTATTCGACACAAAATAATTTCCTTACACGTCTATTTATACTTAAACTAATAGTCTTTCGATTTCTTGCTGAATAGTTTGGATCTGAGGCTTTAGTTGTGAGCCCTCATTGATGGTTATCGAGCAAGATATGATGGGTCTGGAAACACCGCAAGCACGACCGAGTGCTTGCTTAGACCTAACAAACACATATGGCACATTCTTATCTTCGCACAGAATTGGAATGTGAAGAACAATTTCGAGAGGTTCGGCATCTGCTGCCATTATGATGAGCTCAGATAGACCACGATTAAGGGTCTTTGTGGCCTCGTTCGCGCCTTTACGAAGTTGCTTGTAATTGGTAGCTTGTTGCACCAAGTTCAGGATTTTAGCGGTTAAGGCGGCATCCGCCAATGGGTATGCCTTGGGGTTCACTGCAGCTTCGGTTTCAGCCTGTGAAAGTAGATTATTAAAGTTATGAACAGTTTAGATGTTCTAGGTAGTTAGAATGTAATCAATCTCAAGATAACCTCAAATATTCACATGAGTTCAAATTGCAACCGTATTTTGGATATCACATGATTGAAAGTTTCAATTTGAAACTGATTAATGAAAAAACTGACTTATTATAGGTAAATTAATACCAAGAAGATCGCTAACACGTGCAACTTACCATGTTTACAATGCCGCGGTGTTGAATTAATAAAACTCAACCTCTCGGCGATCTCTCGCTTCACTGAGGAAATAATCTTCACGTAAGGGAGAGAAAATTTAGGTATTTGCCACAATTCTACACTTAAATCACAAATATTTTGTGTATAAATATTATTAACGATTCTGATACTGTTGTTTCAAAGACACGCGGGTTGTGGCTTCTTTGACATTTGTTTTTTTGGTTATATTTTTTTTCATTTTAATAATCAGAGGCAACATGAATTATACAGCTTTACATTTTAATAGTATAGGGTAGTCATTTTTTATGTAAAATTAAATGTATGGTGCAGAATAATTTACCCAACGTTTGAAAAAAAAAACAAAATATTTATAACGACTTACTAAATAGTTCAATTACGAGTTTTTTTTCAAATTTCAATTTTATGACTTTTCGTATAGGTACAGTAATGTAGTACTTAGTTCTGTTTCTCCCACTAAAAAGGCGAAGGTATCACATCCTACAGACTAATCTTTTGTAAATGCTGTATTTAAATGAAATTAGTTTAAAGAACAATAATATGGAGCGAAATAAAATGAAGTTGATTAATTTGACATTAATCAATTGGGAAGTAATTAAACGAAACGAGATTATATCGGATGAAATTTAGTCCTAGTAAAATAGTGGTTATTTACTGAGACTATTTCAGGGAACTTTCTGGAAGATCACGAGAAGCTACGTCCAACGGCTTTATTTAATTTTCTCACATGTTGTCTACTTTTACAGATATTAAACTGCTAATAAAGTACTGTTAATACACAATGAAACCTAAAGAAACACTAAATTAACAAAATAAAACAACTCACACAACTACACTCCTCGCGTTCCCGCCAAAGTTTGTTCGTATTTAACGAACTTTTTACTGCTAAGGGTTTGACTGGGTTTTTTTTTAAGGCTTATATAGGTGGACGAGCTCACAGCCCACCTGGTATTAAATGGTTACCGGAGCCCATAGACATCGACAACGTAAATGCGCCTCCCACCTTGAGATATAAGTTCTAAGGTCTCAGAATAGTTACAACGGCTGCCCCACCCTTCAAACCGAAACGCATTACTGCTTCACAGCAAAAATAGGCAGGGTGATTGTACCTACCCGTGCGGACTCACAAGAGGCTCTACTACCAGTAGTGTTGATAAGCTGATACTCTTTGGGTTCACAATACGCGTTATCACCAAAACTGAAGTGGACACTGAAGAGATGACTAAAATGACTCAGAACTCACCTGTCTTTAGGTGGGCACCGAAGCCATAGAAGCTACCAGCGAATAGATCAAATACAATAAATAGAAATCACAATTTTAATGCCAACTTTAAACACGAAATAAAAGTCTATCACCAGTAGAGAGTTGGTGTCTAATCATCCATTTTTTCCAGAAGATTTTGAACAAGTCATCCATCACAAGAGATTCACTAAAAACAGCACTTTAATGTATCTGATTTTTGAAATAACAAGAGTAATTGACCAAACTTGTTCGTGTTATAATTCTATAGCTATAATCTTAATAAAGTATTAAAAAGCCTTAATATTTTTTGCTGAGTAACTTATTATGACTTCTTTAAGGAAATGGCTAGAGAGTCCTAGTCGAGGTTAGTCAAAGTAACTATTATCCCTTTGAGTGCGAACCGTCGATAGATCGACTCTATTAATACGTTTAAACGCATAACGTCAGAATACCGACGTTACCGAATATGTATCAACCAACGGACATATGCTTGTCTACCTAAAAGGGTTTTTAGCTTTTAGCCCCGATACTTATAGTGCAGCCCTCGTATTTACCACCAAATTAACCTGTGTACGTGTGAAAACTGCATCGTTAAAAAAACCGTTTAGTTATTCTGGAGATGTGCGCGAGTAGACCCACAAACAGACGAACGGTTTTTTATTACTCTGCTTTTGTTAGGTACCCTTCCTTTCCATTTTTATTACTTTACTTTACTGTAAGGATACACTCGAATCTACTGTTTAATTTAATGTATTGGTTTGAAATAAATGAACCTGAAAATACTTTGCTAGACAATAAAGTACTTTTTAAGTACTTTCAGTGGTAAGCCCGAGACCGATGACTTCTCTTAAATCTAGATTTTGGTTAACCTGAGTCTAGGTCAAGATTAGAAGCACTTGAAATGGAAACAAATGATCGGGATATGGTGGAATTATTTTCAAGCAGCTAAAACAGCTGCGCGCATAACGTGCGTGTGCACCGGGCGTCTTAACCTTTAGGCCACGATGACTCTGAACTGCGGCCTGACCGATTTGGGCTGTTGTCAGCACGCAAGCATCAGACGTGCACTGGGAAGAGAGGAGTGGCGCTGGGTTGCAAATCTCGTTACTCGTAATTCGTTTTCTCGCTTGCATTTTGTAGTTACACAATTACCATAATCAAAAAAACGCAAGCAACTTGCCGGCGCTTGAAATTGGACAAAATCATAACAAAATATAGCAGTTACTCTTATTTATTTAACTTTAACACTATTTTATTTGTAAATAAATCTCATTCACAACAAAAGTAGGTACTAATATGTTTCTTTGTAAAGTCAGATCACAGGAAGCCTAATCAAACATAGGCTTCACACTAATACTAGTTTTGTTTTCTAAAGTTTGTTCCTCCCTGGTTTTGGCTGGAGAGAAAGGCGAGATGACCTTTGGGACATTTATTTGCATAGTGACCTTTTGCGCCACACTTAAAACAGGTTACTTCTTCTATGGGTTTGTGGACTATTTTTTGTAATCTTGGACCACTGTTGTCTTCTTGCTCGATTGCGGGTTTAACATAGCCCAGGGAACGGTATCTAGCTTCCTCTTGCTTCTGGGCTGCTTCTCTTTGCTATAATAAACATAGATGAATGTAATAACTGTATATTTGTTTTTTGAATTTACTTTGAATCTTTACGGTAGGACTTGCCCTAGTAATTTTGATTCAATGTCGTGCTTTTTTCTGCCATGCCATTATTACTGCCTTTGCCATGCCTTTATTACTGGTGGTAGGACCTCTTGTGAGTCCGCGCGGGTTGGTACCACCGCCCTGCCTATTTCTGCCGTGAAGCAGTAATGCGTTTCGGTTTGAAGGGTGGGGCAGCTGTTGTAACTATACTTGAGACCTTAGAACTTATATCTCAAGGTGGGTGGCGCATTTACGTTGTAGATGTCTACGGGCTCCAAGCTGGGAGCTCGTCCACCCACCAAGGCAATAAAAAATAAAAATAAAAGCCAATGATCGTTCTAGTTCTCAAGGGTAAGTGGCCATTTTTCTAATTTAATTTTTTTAATTTCCAATTTGTCTAGTCTTATGTTTGGAGCAATTACTTTTCTGATAATAGACATCACACTGGTTACAGTCAACATCAGAAGAGCCATGAGGATATTCATACCTAACCTTGCCAATAAAAGTATAAGGGGCTTAGAAGCCCTCTTTATAGATAAAGATGACCTTTAAATACACGATGGCACTTAAGCAATTACTTTCTAATCTGTGCTTTTTTAGTTTCACATTGAGAAAGGGCATTAATAAAAAAAAAAAAATTCAATCTCAATCAATATGTCAATGTGATTTATGGCCTTTATGTGGAGATAAAGTAAAAATCTGCAAGTCAGAGTCCTCATATCTGCTCTCGGGATCTGCAGAGAACCATTGATGGACAGTATGCTGGTCAAGGGAAGACTACTATATCTTGTGGAAATGGACCATGCAAATCCAACAACAACTTTATTAAGTTCGACTTACATCAGGTGGTATTTTTGGACATGACGAAGCTTTGTGTCCAACTTCCGAACAGCTGTGACAAACAGGAAGGCGTTTTGCATCTTTGGGTTGATCTGGTGGTGCTGGTAATTCAAAGCGTGGATGCATAAATTTGCACGAGGCTCCATCTGGGCAGAAACCGGCTAGGTAGTTTATGCAGAGCACACGTCGTACGTGCCTGTGACGACAGTGTGGTCCATGGCGGCAGAAGCCTCTGTCATACCTGTAATAAGGACCGTTTTTTTCATTGCTTGGATGGATTTATAAGCATCTCATGATCCTCTTGGTGCTAAGTGATTACCGGACTCCATAAACATCACTTAAACGTAAATATCGCCACCAAATTTTCAAATAAAAGTCTATCTTGAGGCATAGACTTTAATTGTAACCCACAAAATTATGTTTATGTTTAAGTAAAAGTACGTTAAGTACGTTTTTCAGCATAAAAAAGTATATTTGCAGCATACAACAACATTATGGTGAGCACATTTCACGAATTAACTCAAAATATTAATCCCAAGTCTTGTATCAATATTCTATGGATATTCTTTTAATGAACAAAGAAACCTTTTTAGAGTTAAATTGAACTAAATTCTAATTTATTTCAAACTCATGTTCAATTTACAGACTTCTCAACTTCAAATATTAGTTTTTTCATATCCCTTAAGGGATATACTTAGGCTATGTTTTCAGACAACAAACAAACACAATTAGCAAACAACATTTGTCACAAAGAATCTAAACTTTTAATAAGAAAAAATATATTACATTTACTCAATTCACTGTTAAAACTGCTTTTTCGCCCTTTTTATACGAGAACTTTTTATACTAGAATTCAAGTTCTATGATTTGTTCACAATATTCTAATCAACTTTAATACTCACCATGGGCAATCTTTTATTTTACTCTCAGGATCAATGTGTAGAAATGGGCATTCCTTGTTATGACATGCATTGAATCTGGCGTAGAAATAGCACTCTGGCATTTTAGACATGTCGTACTCGTGCAAGAACTCACATTGATCGCCTTTCTTGCAGAGTCCTCGAAGCCAGTGCTTGCAAACCACAGTACGATCGCCTCGAACATGTCTATAGGGGCATTGGGCCCCGTTACCACAGCCGCCAGGCTGAGAATAAAATTCACATACCGCTGCTGTAGATTCTGAAAAACGAGTTTTCGGATCGGTACTTCAAACAACATTTTTTTATTTCAATTTGTGTTATAGAAGAAATTCTATACTAACTGTCCATTCCTGGGAATGGTAGCGGTAGAGCCCCATATTGCTCTTCTAGAGCATAGTCAATAGCGAATTTTATATGCTCAACGTTAGCAACGATTACTTCCATTATTTAGGTTTTTTTAAACACGTTATTCATAAAAAATGTATTCTTTAGATGTGTGCTTGTTTATCTGGCATTTACTAAAATTCGTTTCCGAGGTGACAGTGACAGTCAATCTGTAGAGTAGTAGTTCAATTTTTCCAACTGGAAAGGCAAAAGTATGACAACTACGATCTTCCATAGGCTTATGAAGTTAAATTACTTAAAGGATTTTACGGCGGAAACGCGAGGAGCGAAGTTGTGTGAATTGTTTTATTTTGTTTAATTAGTGTGTATTCAGGGCTGAATGTGTAATTAAAGTGGTTTATTAACCGTTTAGTATCTGTGAAAGTGCACAAATGTGGGAAAATGAAACAAAGCCGTTGGACGTAACTACTCGGGATCCTTCAAAAGTCCCCTGAAAAAATCTCAGTAAACGACCACCATTTTACTGAGATTATATTTCATCTCATATCATCTCATCTCATTTTATTTAATTTCATCCCAGTTGATTAATGTCTCAAATATTTCATTTCACTCCATATTATCGTTTTTCATAAAAATATCCCATATCATCATCTCATTTCAATTTATTTCATTTCATGCCATGCTATGTTTTATATTAATCTGCTTTCATTTTCCCATTTCATTTCATAATATCATATTTCAAAAAAATATATAATAGATTAAGGTGTATGGTGTAATACTTTTGCCTTTCTATTTGGAAAAAATAAAACTACTACTACTAAAACAATATTTTCGATGTGGTGAAAATTTCATTTATTTATTTCCAATTCTGAAATTTCTCCAAAAAGCACAAAAATGTCCCTCTCAGATTTGAAACACTCCTTAAGGAAATATGAATTTCCAGTATGCGCTCAGGAAGCTCTCGTTAGAATAGGTAATTAACGTACTTACGTTACCCGTACAAAATACTATATGAAATTATTGATATAAAATCCAATACAATAAGTACTAATTTATTTATCACAGAACAATTATTAGCGGGTCGAACGGCACCTACGAACAAGCAATTGGTTGTAGCGATGGAGATAATATCAGAGTTCATTTTCTGTGAGAGTGATCGTCGCGGAGACAGAGGACGGGGGGCAGGCCTCAGTTCATTGCAAGAACTACAACTCATAGATATTTTATGTGAATATTTGTCCTCTTGCAATAATGAGACTACAAAGAATACAATATTCTTGTCGCTGTTTGGTGGTATGGAAAGTCAGAGAAGATTGAAGGTACTGAGTATCCTGGCTAGCATGGCAGTGTCAGCCTCTAGCACTCCGGTAAGTAAAGATTCTAGAACTCTCACTTTATAGAGTTATATAAATTTAAAAGCATCACAGTGAGCGTAATTGCTAATACTGAAAGTAATTTATTAGGGATCATTATGATGAAATTATATTGTTTGTAATGTATATAAGTGTGATTAACCTGTGGTTAACCTAAAAAGAATATAAGTTTCTTCTTTCATAGAGTACTAGATATTCCCATGCCTTAGTAAGAAGATTGAAAAGAGAAATTGACATAATTACTTCAGTACACCATCTAGGACACCAGTGATCTACATGACAGTCCACGCATTAATTACTCAATTGCTCAAATTACTTTTCAGGTGTTGCTTGCTGTAGGAGTTTGGCTCCAGCAGACAGGCTGCTCATCACCACAGTCTCTGCAACTAGCAGAGAATCTTATCCGTGATCACTTCTACCTTAATACAAAAAACCAGAAAGAACTCCGAATGCTGGCAAATACTGCTCCTCAATTTATTTCTAATTTCATTACTGCAGTAACAGAACTATATGTTCATGATTTATCAACAAAAAAAATGCCACCAAAAAATCTTCTAGAAGTCATCACTTCATGGGTTCGTTTAGTTTTTTCATTAGTAACTTATTTATTTCCTTAAATTTATCATTAACTTTAATTGTGAACATCCATCCTGGATACTGAACTCTTGTTATAATTAAATACTTCAATTATCCATTTAGAGGTGAAAGACTCCTACATAAGCTCCCATAGTTTCTCCTAATTCATTAGCTGTTTGTGTGACTTAATCAACCTATAAACTATTGCTGAAAAATGCTTTTAGTACTGTGTATTGGATTGTCCATTAGTCAGATGTGCAATGTGACCAACTGAATTCCTTGACAAAGCAGTATTCAAATTAAATAATATTACAGGTGTATTCCAACCCATCACTGTGTATGTCCGCTCAGCTGAAGCCGGCGTCTTTACCGAGTGGCTCCATACCCATGGCGGCTGCCACTCCATTAGCTGGGCTCATACGGTGGTGCTCTCTTGCTCCTTTGTGTCTTCCTAGTAATGTAGAAGGTATCATAATAATTTATATACTGAATTGTTATTGTGATAAATAACATCGGGTGAAGTTGTCCGTCCACACACTTCCATAATAAATCTACAGATTTAAATTTTTTAATAGTAGTAGTAAAAAGTAAAAAGAAAGATTCTTGTCTACCTGATGGTTCTCTAGATGAGATCACTCCCATAATTTTGATCATTGTACTATTACATTTTAATGTTTATAATGTTTTAATAATTTATTTGTTTGTTTTGGTCATCAGTGGTAATTGATCGATGATTTTGGTGTACAATAAAGAATACTCTAATCCACTCTACTCTTAACTCAGCAAAATTAATAAAATTTCTGTACAATAATTGCATGATAACTTTTCAAAATTAGTTATGTATGTATGTATGTATGAGTATGATTCAGGTTTGTGTTACAAAACAATGTATCTGCAGCACTATTGTCCTGATTATTTTTGCTACAGTGGTATTCTGCATTTCGATTTGAAGCTTAGGAATGAAGAAATTATCATGTCTACTTGTCCACCATACATAACTATGTATATAATTTAATATATTTCTCTTTTTCAGATGTTGAGATGATGGAAATATCAATACCAATGAAAAAAATTAAACTAGAATGTGAAATTGATCGTTCCATAGTGACAACAGTGCAGCAGAAACAACTTTCAGAGGCTGAATTGTATATCAAACTGCATTTAGGAGTTTTACATAGGTAAAATTTATTGTGATTTTGATTGTGTATTTTTTCTGAGACTACTTTTTCTGGTCTCATATGTGTTCCAGTTCATCTGATCCGTTTACAACACAGTAGCCATTAAATTTGTTGTGATTATTTATTTAATATGTTTTCAGTTTAAGATCCGGCAAACGAACCCAAGGCCCTCCGACTGCAGTTAACGCTCAACACCTCGCCGCGTTGGCGCCGATCGTGCAAACGTACGCGCATGACGTCCTCACACGAGGTCTTAAGCTGAGCAATGATGAGAAACTTCAGGTAAACGACACATGAATGGACACATAAATATAATATTATACAAATAGTGATGGCACCGATGGAACTGTATTGTTATTAGCCGTTTGGTGAGCTTTCAAGGATAGGTACCTACCAATTTTGGCCAATCATTGTTTTAGTGTAGGCATAAGTAAGTTGTCTATAGTTTGCCTTCCTTTATTTTGGATTTGGGTGATAAAGTAAGACGAATTATTATAATTTCCATTAATGATTATTGTTAATTCAACTTAAAACTTCAATGTTCCATGTGTCACCTCAGGAATGTCTGAACCGACTTGGGCAAGCGGTTCAGGTATCCCTAGCCAACGGCTGCGTGTATGGCAACGTCAACAACCTCCTGGCTTCCCTGGATACACTGCCTGAGAATCGTCTCCTCCGCATAGTCATACGAACCCATCAGCAGAACATTTGACGAATGTTATGAGATTTTGTGACTGAATACAGGTCTTAGTCTTGGACTCATTGAGCCGTGTACAGAAGTGTGGTGTAATTATGTTTTGGTCTGTGATCAAATCCACTGTAAATAAATGTAAATTGAATACATTATAAGGTAAAAATTAGTTTTGTAATAAATAAATATTACTTAAAGTTAACATGATTTCATTTTATGAATAGACTTTGAAACTAGATCTTATTTCAAGAAACATGTCTTGTCAACTCACTAATAAATAACATAATGATCAAAATCATGGATACAATTAAGAATATTTATATTTTTTACTTTTGAATAAATTTTTAATATATTGTAAAATGTTATCATGAAACAGATGGTTTTGTAAACTTAGATTACATTTTTATTGAAAAGTCTTACTTAATATAAATTAGGTTTTTAAATCTATGTAAATGAAATAAAGTTAAATTTTTTCTTTTATATTTTAAAATGGTTTAAATCGGCGGCTTTGTTTTATTTGTGCTATCTTTTTCTTGTCTTCTTCAAACTTTTGCCTGAGCATTACAATATGTTTCATTTTCGACTCTCGAATTTGAAAAGTATAGAAATTCTTCAGTTCTTTACGCTTTTTATTTTTTTCTTCTTTCTCTAAGATTTTGTTTTCTACTTTTTCTGTGCGAGCAAAACTTTGAATTTTGCCTCCCTTTGTGACTGTGACCCAACCTTCGTCATCTTCCTGTTCTAATTTTTTTTCTTTCTTTTTCTCTTTAGCAGTTTCGGAATCATATTTCTTCATAAATGCTTCAATATTTTCTTTCAATGTTTTTGGTTGTAAGATCTCTTTATTGAACTCTTCAATCCATTTTTGTATGCCAGTTTTTATTCTATAACTTTCACTGTTTAAGGGTTTTAATTCACTCAGCTGTAATGCTCTATCCAATGCTGACACCTTTTCAAAAACTAAATATGCAACCTGAAAGGACTTTTTCTGTTTTTCAGAAATAAATTTAGGAATATCATCTTCCATTGTGTTAGGCTTTATGCAAAGTTTTACTGACGAAATGGGTCCCGCTTCGCTGAACGCGTTTGTAAGGCCTTTTTCGTCAGCATAAGGTGGAACGTTGACAATAAAAATTGTTCTACCAGCTGGTTTATCTTTCGTATGTTCTCTAACTGAGTGCTCTTTGAAATAAATGTAATGGGGACACGATGAATCATCATTCAATTTCAATGCAAGTGCTATAAGAAAAATATAATTTTTATCATTATTTAATTTTTAGAAACACGGTACTCTAAGAGGTTATTTTTAATGTTTAGATTTACCCTTGAAATCGTGAGTACGTTTTGTGGCTTTCATTATGTTAATCTTGTTGGTTTATATAGATAAATCAAGCGTGAGGTTTATTTTTCTTAATTGTATTCACGTCGATAGAATTTTTCAATTTCAGTATAAAAACACTACCCATAGATATTTTTTTTTAATTAATTTTACTGGCTTGGAAACAAAGCCCATAGATAATATGCCTAAGTCGTCATACATAATACACTTTAATATTATGACGTTTATTCATTTCTTTTATCTTTAAACCCATGATCATAGGGTAGTTTTTTATTTGATTGTTACCGTAGGTACTGGAAAAAAATCTGTAAAAAAAGACGAAGCCAAGTTATGTAACTATGTATGTATATGTAATATATTAATTCATAAAAAGTTACACTTTCATTTAAACCATGCCTATGCAAAAAACTGCTTACGCAGTTTGACTGCAGGTAACTCGCTTCATATAGACATAGCTTATAAATAATTATTAAATTAGGTTATATTAATACAATTTGTTTTTCGAAAAGTCAAACGAAAAGATTGAAAAAGCTTGTGAATGGAACCCGCCATGGCCCATCCAACTACAACAATTCAGATAACTGATAACCTGCAATGAGCCCATTTTTGGATATGATTTTCACAAAATTATTTACTGAGCTATAACGAGAATTTCTCAGCAATAAAGAGAACTCGCAATTTTTTTTTAAATATTAAAAGCAAAATATTCTTGCAAAGATTCCTTGGTGCTGCAGGGTTTGAGTTGTTTTGTTTTTGGTTTGACTTAATGTCAGTAATTGACACTTTGTTATTTTTGTCTATGACAAATCTGACAATAAGTTTTGTTGGCGAAGATCATCTGTTTTGGTCGAATTTTGTCGTAATTTTACGGCCATGTGTGGTTTTAAATACGTGTTTTATAAAAAATTTAGTGATGCTATCCGCAACAACAAGTAACAAAGTCAAAAACCTAAAAGGAACGGAAACTTCGATAACTTTAGAACGGGATGATAGTGCGCACGAAAACTCAACGGATGATAAGATCAGAGGTTATGTTAATGCCTACGATTCCCTGCCTGGTTTCGAGGGATCCTCCAGGGATGGACGTTTTCGACCCCGGGGCCGGGTTACTGAATTTCGGCCGTCACGTGGCGGTCGAGGCGGCAGCCGCGGTCGAGGCGGTTTCCCGCCCCGCGGCGAACGGGATCCCTTCGATAATTCCTATAAATATCACGAACCGTTAAATCAGCCCGTGGGTGACTCCTGGTCTCAAGGAAATAACGACAGCACATTTTATGAGCGATCAGATTTAGTTTTGAATTTGCCAGAAGATCCACGCATCTCAAAACTGCTACGGCGTCTTTGTGCTGAAAGTGACGTCGAAAAGTCGCTCGCCATATGTAGAAAACTTCAAGACGCTGTGATGATGCCAGAAAACACTCGATACATACGAAGGTCTTACGAAATTTTGGTGGAATCACTGTTGGATGTGCTTTATGATGGCCCCGGTCCTGAAACAAAGGAAGGCGCTGCTGCAGTGCTCGGAAGAATAGGATATGTAATGGGTCCGGACTTTAGAAAACACCTTGATTGGATAGTAGCTACTTACTCTGTCCATAACAACTCAATCAAACACTTGTTGACATTGTCTTTAACCGAAACATACCAACTGGATTATCAAAATCATGACTTGTCTGAATTTGCAGAACAAACTCTTGACAGACTACAAGTAATAATCGAGGGTACAGACTCAGCTGATGTGTTCATGGCTGCCATTAATGCTATGTTAATCATGTCTAATTCATATCCAGTGCAATTTGCCAATCACTTTGTAGACACTGTAGACATATTGGTTGGTTGGCATGTAGACAATGCCCAACCAAATAAAATTAAACTATTTGCTTTGCAGTCATTGTTTAAATTGAGTAGGCATTGGCAAGCTGATGTGGGATTCTCGGTCAATTTATTGAATCACTTTGTCGAAGATTTGACTGTTCACTCTCTTGATCTGGAGTCTGGAAAAAGTGAAGGAGATGACATACAAAAAATTACATCTTTTTTGAATGTTTTCAACACAGTCGTCAAGAGCTTAGGAAATCTTTTAAGCCCTACGGTCTCACATACTGTCACATGGGTGTTTTTAACAGAAACATTCACAAAAATACTAGAGGTTTTAAAGAAATCACTCAAGGATGATGTGGAATCTGATTTAATATTAGCTGGTAATGAATGCATTTCGTTGCTCCTAAAATATCTGCAGTCTAAATCAACATCTTGTGCTTTAGGTTTGTACCCCTTGATTTATATGGAGATGGAAAAATACCTGCAATTTGATGAGAATGTATGCCTCAGTGTAATTAATTTAGTGTCAACAACAATTAAGGAAATCGCATCTAATCTCCCCATAGAATTTATTGGACAAACAATAGGCCCAGGGTCACTACTGAGACCACTTCGTTACTCTGAGAGTATACTGATATTGAACAGCATTTTGTCAGTGTACAGTAATTTGTTAAACTTGAAGAATATTCCTCTACTGCAAGAGACCTACAAATTTGTGTTGACTGACATCCAGAATGCATATTCGGTCATTTTACCTGAACTATCAATTATAAAAGCAGAATATTTTGAAGAAATTAAAGAAGAACATGCAGAGAAAAATGTAATATTTTATCTTCAATGTTTGTCTGAGCTTGCAAATGCGAGTAATTCTATAATTGGCATGTGGGCACTCCAACCAAGCATCCTGGAACTGCTAGCCATAAAAATGTGTCCGCATAGTGAAATATTAGGTGGTTACAAACCAGCTCTACAATATTCAATACTGTATCTTTTGTACTCACATTGCAAGAAAAATAATCACTTCATAGCTTCAAGTGATTTAATGAGCAATACCCAACAGAGAGCTAGTGATATATTTGGTTTAGCCAATCTGAGTTTAGGAGATGTTTCAAGCTCAAGCCCAACATCTGGTCATCTTGCTGTGATTTTGAATACAATCAGTACGATTTTGGTTGAAGATGTACCAAAAGAAACTTTGGTACTTGTATTGAGCTGGATATCTGATATTTTTTGCCAGCTGGACAAATATTTGCCAATTGTGAGCTTGTGTAATGGCTTTCTAGTTTTGGTAACAAACATGTTGACCTTAGTTCACTGCTTTGATGATGATGTTGTATTGCTAATCATGAATAATTGCCACCATTTACTGAAGAATAAAAGTTTGACTTGGAATCTCATTTTGTTAAAAAAAATAGCAGTATTATGTTTGCTGCATATTGACAATTTTAATAAGAACCTGGCTGATGTTTGTAAGCAAGTACTGTTTGATCTACCTTGGGATATCGTGCAGTTGGAATTAGACAAGCAAGTAGTAAAAGTGTTCACAAGTCGTAAAATGAGTTTGAATATTTTGAATTGTGATACGAAATTCAACTCCTTCAAAGAGTACCTAATGAGAGGAACGTATTGTACTTTGTCACAACAACACTTTCAACCGATCATGAATTCACTATTAGTATCTGTACCAGTGGAAAAAACCTTTATACTTGATTCATTTCTATCCACTTGGCCTTTACAAAATGGAGATACAGATGACAAAAACCAGCTCTTCTTCAGACAGTGTGCAATGACTTTTGATTCTGTTTGTGTTAGCTGGGCACTCTCTGAGGTCGCACAAACATGTGTCTCAGTAAAATTAAGAACAGTCCTGGGAAAGCCACAAGAGACCTTCATGAAAATAGAAGGTGCCTTAAAAACAATGGCAAGAGAGGTTTCATTAACGGACACAAAATACACAAGTAAAAATAGTAATGACTTAATATCCACCATAAAAATGGAGCAAATGAGGTCTTCATGGATTACTGAGTTTATGATATTCTTGGAGAAATATATTTACAATGCAGCTGAAGGTACAGCTACAGTATTACCAGCAGTTAGCAAACCAGTGAAAACATTTTTTCACACTAATTGGTCTACTTGTAGAGAATGGTTAACAAGAGTGCGCCCTGCCGCACTGGCTGTAAGTCTGCATGCAGGACATTTTGGTGCTGCGATATATCACGCCTCTTTGATGTTACAAGCTGCAGCGAATTCTAAAACTAATATTGACATTGAAGCCATAACAATGACTATAGCACGTGCCCTTATTAAAATTGAAGAACCGGAAGTTTTACACGGCTTTTATGTTTGGATTAAAAAGACGTTTGACAAGAAACTTGTTTGGCTAAAAGGAGCTGCAGAACAAGCCAACTCGAGACATGAATTAGCATTAGGCTTCTTCAAGAAATTAAAGAATATCAAGCCGAATGATGCTCAACAAGAGACTATGATCACTTCACTATACAATGACTCTAGATGTCTTAAATTCATAGATGAACAGATTATAGAAAGCTACAAGCATATTCAAAGCTGGGAAGAAATAGAAGAATGGAAGGATATTGACCAACAAAATCCAAATTCACAATGGTACTGTTTATCTGCTCTAAAGATGTTCGAAGAGGATGCGCAAATTCCTGAAAAACTCTGTAATTGGAATGTATTGGAACTCGAAAGTAATGAAATATCTAAAAACAGCTGTTCATACCAAGCATTGTTGAATAAGATAGAATCAACTCTCATTTGCACAGCAGCGAATGTTTATTACAATGATTACAATGAAAAATATGAAACTTTATTGAAAAATTGTCAAGAACTACTAAATTCAGCCACAGAAGAGTTCACCAGAAGTAATTCCATACATTTTTTGAAGGAAATAGCTGTACTACAACTAGCAAACCACGGATTGATGAATGTCGTTAAAAATGGGAAAGTTTTAACAAACCCTTTCAAACCATCTAGCGTGAAAGAACATAAATATGTGACTGAATTGAAAAACCTCAGCAGAGTAGTGTGGTGGAATCAATACTTTACAGATTTGAATGTGACGGAAGAAAATGTTTTCTTCACTGAAAGTCTTCGACTAGACCTTATTAAGAGTGCGAGAAAAAACGCTAACATCATGATGGCTAAAAGGGAACTTCTAAAACATTTTAAAAATAACTCTGCATTCCAGTTGTATCTGGGTGAAGTCGAGAATTTGGAAGAATTGAGTGAAGTTTTGCTTATGTCTACAAATTCATACAATTTAGATAT
Source organism: Bombyx mori (assembly GCF_030269925.1). NCBI lineage: Eukaryota > Metazoa > Arthropoda > Insecta > Lepidoptera > Bombycidae > Bombyx > Bombyx mori. The sequence continues at coordinate 6,311,656 of NC_085117.1, read as the reverse complement.
TTGGACTCCTAATAATGCTTGTGCTTTGACCGAACTCTGTAAATTGGCGTATGCAAAAGAAGATACGAAAATGCCAGCAATTAATTTGTGTGCTAGTATTTCGTTTGGATTTTCTCAAAGACTAGCAATGGGTGAACAGAGTTATGAGCTTCGTGAAAGGGGCACTAGGATGCTCTTGACTCTTTCTAAATGGGTTCAGAGTGAAACAGAAAATGTTTTAGACGTTGATTCGCCATTATCAAAACTAGTATCAGCTTTGCCTGAAATTGGCTTAGTGGATAATAATGTTTCCGAGAATGTAATTCCGCTAACGGACTCTGCTGTTGGTAAATTATTGCAATTTGGAGTCAATCAGTGCCCAGGATTGGCCAAAGCGTGGGCAAATTTTGCAGCTTGGTGCTTTAGATGGGGTAGGAAAATGGTCGAATTCAGTTCCAAAACGAGGGAACAATTGACTGAAAATGACAAACTGCAAATCGAAAGCGTTATGATTGGATGTTCTCCTGAAGATTTTGAAGCTGTTTGCGAGATTCTTTCTAAGACTAAAGCTACATGTGATGACGAAGACATAGATTGGAATGAGATTAACACATCGGAAATGATTGAAAGTCAGTTAAGGACCGTGCCGTCGCTCAGTAATGCTTTCCCCGAACATTTGGCGCTCCTAGTCGACATATGGCGACAAGCCCAGAAACGAGTGTTTTCGTACTTCGAATTATCGGCAGATGCATATTTCAAGTTCCTTCAATTGATATGCGCTTCTGACTACATAAACCACAGTGGGGAAAATGCTGTGGTCACTGCTACTTTGAGACTGCTACGTTTGATAGTGAAACATGCCATGGAATTGCAGACTGTTTTAGAATCTGGATTGGCCAATACACCTACACAACCGTGGAAAGTAATAATTCCACAACTATTTTCAAGACTAAATCACCCTGAGACATACGTAAGGAAGTGTGTTTCAGATTTGCTTTGTAGACTTGCGGAAGACACTCCTCATTTGATCACCTTTCCAGCCGTCGTTGGTGCAGTGGAAAACGAGCAATCTGAATTGCCTGAGTTGAATTTTGCTAGATCTTTACTCTCGAACGATGCCGAAAGCTGTGAAGATAATCTTGACCTCCATGATGCTGCTAGCGATAAAGTGGTTAACAACGAGTTGAATTCATGCTTTCTAGACATGGTTGAGACTTTAGCGAATCAGGCTCCCACAACTATACTCCAAGTAAAACTACTGGTCAAAGAGTTGCAAAGAATCAACTTACTATGGGATGAACTCTGCTTAGGAACTCTGGTTCAACATCACTCCGATTTTACTAAGAGGCTAGCGCAGTTGGAAACTGAAGTAACATTAGTGAAGAATAACGAAAATCTATCTGCAGAAGACAAAGAAAAATTAATAAAAGAAAAACATCGCATTATATTCGAACCTATAGTTTTTATTCTTGAACAACTTCAGCACGTGACGTCAGCGAAGCCTGAGACACCACACGAGGTTGCGTTCCAGGCAAAATTTCAGTCACTAATTATTGATGTGATCGACAAGTTAAAGAATCCTACGAATCCTGAAAAACCACAAGAATCGTGGGCTCCGTTTAAGCAGTTACAAATCAAACTCCAACAGAAAGTTAATAAGAGAACTTCTTATATACTGAGGATGTCCGATATTAGTCCAGTTCTCGCTGAAATGAAAAACACGGTTATCACTATGCCCGGTGTACACACAAATCAAAGAACGGTCAGGGTGACTATACGATCTGTAGAAAACAACGTTGCTATTCTGCCAACCAAGACAAGGCCTAAAAAGTTAGTGTTTTACGGTTCCGATGGAAAATCCTACACGTACTTGTTCAAAGGTTTGGAAGATTTACATTTAGATGAGAGAATTATGCAACTGCTATCGATAACCAATACAATGTTGGCGCGAGATTCCGAAAACAACAACAATCAAACATACCGAGCGAGGCATTATTCCGTAATTCCTCTGGGACCCAGGTCTGGTCTCATTAGTTGGGTAGATAATGTAACACCACTTTTTGCCCTGTACAAACGTTGGCAGAATCGTGAAGCCGCCGTTATATCAACCAAAACGAACAAGACTGTCAACGTTTTGCGTCCATCAGAACTATTTTACAACAAACTGAATCCGTTGTTAAAAGAAGCGGGTATTTCTACCGACAACAGAAAGGAGTGGCCCGTGACGATACTGAAGCAAGTACTGCAGGAATTAACCGCAGAAACTCCCCGTGATCTACTGTGGAGAGAGTTGTGGTGTGGTAGCGTGACGCCGGAACAGTGGTGGCAGATGACTCGCCGGTACAGTTACTCTGTTGCCGTGATGAGCACTATCGGATACATAATAGGGTTAGGTGATAGACATTTGGACAATGTGTTGGTGGACTTAACGTCCGGTGAAGTGGTGCATATAGACTATAACGTGTGCTTCGAGAAAGGCAAGACTCTCCGTGTGCCGGAGAAGGTACCCTTCCGGCTGACGCCCAACTTGGTCGCAGCTCTTGGAGTTACTGGAGTCGAGGTGAGTGTTTGATTATATCACATTCAATTAAAAAAATAACTGAAACCCGCTCAATTTTCATGATTAAGTAATTGTTCTGTACTGTTTTAAGGTACGAGAAATGTATCTAGGTACATGTCGAGGTGAGAAAGGCTATTTGGTTTAAGCGACATTTCGCTTACTACGCTACTTTTGTCTTTGTAATTAAAGGTCCGTTTTATTCAGTACTAGCTGTACCTGTCCGCTTCGCTGGGCATTTAAATTTAACGTTATTATTTCTCACCCTCACAAAGACTCTCATCATTAACGCCCCCGCAACTGGTGTAGGGAGTCCAACACTCATATAAATATTAGGCTATTCATTAAGTACATGTATTTTCTACATGGATATCAAGTTTCAAGTCAATCGGATGCATGGTTCAGTAGTTATAACGGAACATCCCTAAAAACCACTGTAGATTTATATATTAGTACAGATATAGATTGGCATTAACAGTTCGATATTTTTAATCGATCTTCATTATGTTTACACCCTTGAAATAGCTGCGAGAAGTTCTTTTGTTATGATATTTTTTCCAAATTTTAAACTTTGAATGGCTCTTCTGTAAAGTTTCAAAAATGTCGCTTAAACCAAATAGCCTTTCATTTCACATTCCTCTGATATGTGTACAGTCAGCTGGCTTAAATATTTAAATTAAAAACATATGTGCAAGTCGTCAAATAGTCGTATTTAATGACAATCAATATATAAAAAAGCGGTTATTGACATCGCTGCCGTTAGAACCGGTTTCCTTAACACGTTGAACGCCCAACTAGAAACCATGCTTAGCCTAGAGGGCCGCGACGGACGCCGTGAGTCTTTAATATGACAATTCTCAGAAGATAATGAGTAGTCACTGCTTTTGCACAATATTTGCGAAAAAAACACCTCAACGATTTTTGGACGATCTTGATATATTGGTATTGGTGCGGCCCTATCGGAAAGTATGCCGTGGACACATCTATTTATTGCATTTGTGGGCAGACGAGTATACGACCTACTTGATAGTAAGCGGCTACTGTCGCTCATGGACGTCAGCAATGCATTATGGCGTTCAAAGTGTTAAGCATTTTGAAATATGAGGCAGATGAGGCCATGTATTGGTGAGGTGTTTGCTATCAATAGTCATAAAATGAGTATTAGTTGGAAACAAAACTGGGCCACTGCCGATATTCCATAACTAATAGCCAATCTCCTTAGTTTAATTTCATAATAATCACAAACCAAACAATAAAAATAAACAAGGCAAACGATAAGAAATCACAAAACAATCTAAAAGTCGTCAGGCATATAATTTAACATATTGTCCGAGCACTATTTTTATGAGACACTAGCTGACCCGGCAGACTTCGTAGTGCCTCAATCGATAAATAAAAGAAAAGGAATCCGTCCGATGGGGGACACATCAAAGGACAAACAAAATTGTTATTTTTATTTAATTCCGAGAATTTTCATATATTTCATACCTTTTAAACCTTCTCTGGACTTCCACAAAAAATTTAAGACCAAAATTAGCCAAATCGGTCCAGTCATATAGATATAGATTAATAGATTAATGATGGAACCCCAATTGAATCACTGAACAAAATATAATAATTTTAACATTTTTTTATGACAACCCAAACTGCTTAAAAACATAACGTCATATTGTTATGTGACTAATTGTTGTATGTTCGTTTAAGGTTAATGGTTCATCTATTTTGACCCTTAATGATGTCACACGTAAAGTTACCTCTCTATTATTTATACTTACGAAATGTAATGTACTTTGTGAGGCGAAATGTGTTCCTTTCAAGGATTCTCTTTGAGAAGGTTATCAATTATTTAACTTTATCAGCGCCTTTCAAACAGATAAAGAGATGTAGCGGCGGACACATCTATTGTCGAACAAAATAAGTGTCCCGGACACGATATGCTACCAGTAAATTCACAAATTTTGTGAGTTTGATATTCTTAAACGATTTATTAATGTGGAAGAAGTTCGTTTGTCCACTAGATAGGTTATAACATAATTATTAATTTACCAACGAGAACTTACCTGTAAGGTCAGGGATGGCAGATAAACGATCTTACCTGATATTAAGCTCTTACCAGAAGTACATCTCGACAGCGCGTGCTACCTCTCGATTGAATATGAGAAACAATATCGGTACTACGGTAATACGGCGAACTAACGATTACCTGTTCGCCACAGAAATGTGTATGTAGGGCGCTGATATCACCGCGTACAGGCTTGACTCGGGTTACATTTTGTCACACGATGCTACTCCTTCATTGTGATAGTTGTACGAACACACGCCTATGTAAAATTACTCAGACTATTTAGAATTTGCCTCAGGATACATCTACATCATTAGGACACGAGTGATTCATTTTCGTTTGTAAGAAACTGTGTTGTTGGCCTTAAAGACACCTGTTGATTCCTCCCGATCCACTAACGGTGCTTTTAGGTACCTCAAGCACTGGTCATCGTTCTCGTCGAACCCGTCGCTTGCAACGAAGGGCTCGACGAGTAAATTAACCCACAGACACAGCCCACTGAGTTTCTCGCCGGATCTTCTCAGTGGGTCACGTTTCCGATCCGGTGGTAGATTCTGCGAAGCACGGCTCTCGCTAAGGTTCGTGTTAGCAACGTCGTCAGGTTTGAGCCCCGTGAGCTATACCTACCTACTAGTTAAGGTTACGCTAAAATAGCCTCTCAAGACTATCAGCTTACGCAGAAAAAAAAAAACCGGTTGATCTCCTCTCGTGCTGAATGGACAGCAGCGTTCTCTGAAAAGCGATCGCCAGTTGGCGTATAGTGGCTGTAAGGGCTCAGGGGTTGATCCCACAAGCATGCCTATTTCGGACAAAGAAGTCATGCGCTCCGGTTAAATTATACTTATAACAGTAGTACCAGTCGGGCTGCCTTTACACAAATGGGACTTCGACCTCATATGGCTAGCAGGGCGGCCGTATTTATATTGTGACCCATATTTACAAATATTTTACGTAACTATAAAACGGGCTACGCTACTACTTATACGGTTTTAAATTTTTCTTTTTTTCTACTCTATTCTATCAGCCCACAGACGTCCACTGTTGAACATAGGCCTCGCCCAAATTTCTTTAAATGTGTAAATTTCAAAATATACACTTTCGCCTTTTACGTTTGCATTTTTTTTACTGTAATTCACATACCACATATGGTACCAAAATGAACACGGTAGCTAACGCAGTGGTGTAGTTAAAATAGAAAACGCTGTACGCCCCTTTAGAGTATAAATTAATAATCTAAGAAACTTCTCTGAACCTTGCACTCTAATAATCAAATTCAATATGTTTTATATTATAAACAACGAAATAATCGTTATTGATATTGAGATTGGTAATTTTGGCGATGATTCTGTAAGTAAGCTACTAAATACTTATTTAGTTGAATTTAATAAAATGTGTTATAGTCATACCTTTTAAATAACAGAAGTTAAATAGCAGAAATGCATGCATGAAATAACAGAAGGTGGCGGTAGTAAATTCATAAGAGTCATGTTTTAGTTTGATACTTAAAGGCTAGATGGCGTTACTGTTATCTTAAAATTAGGTTGGGATTTAATTTATTACTAATTATTTTGATGTTGTTAAAAATATATTAGATAGTTTAACTTTCGTTGGATACATCATATTCGACCGATCATTTGTTTGACTTCTGAGACCCGGTTTTGCAACAGTTTATGTTTTGTCCAGTGCTGCAAGTGCAGTCAACAGAAGTATATTACACCAGACGTCCATGGTCTTCCACAGCATGTCATAGTTTATTTTCTACACATTACATATATTTAATTAAGGATTAAATGACAGAGACCTATTTACATTTAACCATAATAATATATTTAATTTTTAATATTACATAGAACATCTTTTTAATTACATAATCTAAACACCATTTACAGAGAACCATTTAATTCAGGTAGGTAGGGGAACTAATCGTAATCTCTGAATAAAATTTCAACAATAAAGCTTTTGAAAAACTTGAGCGAGTAGATTTAAACAGGCACCTAAATGCGAAAACTGTACCCTAATGTCACTAATGATTTAACTAGAAGCGTTTTATTTTTCCCACTAAACGTCTTTTGTCGTTTTATTGCACTACACTGCGTCCGGGGAGCAGGCCGCGGTCTTATTGTGGACGGGTGTCGGACCGTCGGGAGCATAAGACGGGTTGGAATCACCCCTCTCCGAATCAACATACCCAGCGTTTTCAATGATGCGGCATCTAGATGTATCTGAATCCTGTTCGACATACAACAGTCTTGCAGGACGACCACCCATGCTGGATAGAGCGGCCGGAGCGCTAGATCGAGTGATAGAGCCTTCACGTAAAGCCACGGATCCTCTCTTCCTTTCCGGTGCCGGTGATCCTCTGTATTCCGATGTGTCAGGTCGCTTGCAACGTAGCAGTTTAGCGAAAGCCGCACGGAATCCAGCATTTTTCCAAGCGTAAATAAGAGGATTGATTCCTGAATTGGACATGGCCAGTGAAGAGGTTAGTCTGTAAGCGATGTGATTGTGTAACGGCATAATTGGCAAGGTCTGTGCGCAAGCCACTACCACGAACGGCATCCAGCATATGGAAAACGATCCAAGAACCAGCAGTACGACCTGAAAATTTAAAGACAAGAGTTGTATTATGCTCAATGATATAATATGGTATAGGTTTGTATAATTCGAAGGTCAACATTGCAAATTTTCAGTTTTAACACCACATGTATTTATACATAAATAATATTTAAGGGAATGCTGAGGGTGATTTTACCAACCAACTTAATGTTTAAAGACAAGATATGACGTCCCAGCCTGACCCTCGCTTTTGCTCGGAAAAACCGTCTGAATTTTTTATTAACGAACCTAATATTTTTTAGCTCGATTTAGAAGTTTCTAGTCGTGACCAATAGATGTCGGTACACCGACTTAATTATTATTGTTCAATTAATTAGGAATTAGCAACATCAGTCTACCTGTATACTCTTCCAGTCATTGGCTCCAGTAGGGCAACAAGTGTTGGCTCGCATCCGTCTTGCGTGGCAAGTTGCCTCGCGCCATATCCGCCAGTAAAGGATGAACATGACCATCCATATCAAAGAGAACATTGGCGCTAAGATGCTCGTCGTGTATGACTTCGGTACTACCTAGAAATAAACAATATTTTGTCAAAATCGGTCAATAAATCATGGAAAATTTGAGGCAATCTTGACCTTTTTGCTGTCTCAGAAACATGAGCATACGATCCACCTACTAAGTAGCGTTTACTACTTCTTATCGATGTTGACAAAGCAGAACTTGCTTCTGCTTTACCGTTAACTGGTATAATTATCTTTTTTAAATTTGTAGATACTTCATAAAAAGTTCTTAGTAAAAAACTTAATAATATGGGTTCGCGCTCGGCATCAAACAGGCAATGTTTTATTCTAAAGAACAATGGTAATGCCGCTGTGTTGTAAGTTACACTCGTCTGTTTAGTATAGTAATCAATTGACTACAATTATTTTTAATTAGTTATTATCTTGAGATGAGTTTATCGTTTGACACTCGACTAGGTCAATTAATCTTGATAATCTTTAATATTACTACAGTAGTAGTAGGGTATTTGTTAAAAAATTAAAAGATTAAAAATTTATTCAAAGCATGGCTCATCGGAATTCGTGTCGAAAGAGCAATTCCTTGAGACGCTTTTGGAGATAATTCCCTATGCCAGTGTTATCAAGATTTTAAGGTATATTTGATGACGTATGGTTCTTCCGTTGTTGTATCATATGGGTGGCTTAAGAGCAGAATGGCCGTGAGCTTGTCCGCCCATCTACGCCAACAAAAAGCGAACCTTTACAACGATCAAAGGTTATAAAAACAACTAAGTAGAAGTGCAAATAAAGACGAGTTTAGAGCAACTGTTTACTTTATGATGTAATAAAACGAGTGATTAACGTTTTATTGAATCGTTACGTAGAACGCTTAGGTTCATTCCATAATTAAACGTGGATCGGTAAACCGTTCTAAAGACGTAATATTGAAAACATAGCAATCCAGCTTGATAGATATCTTGTAATAAAGTGGAAGGTACAGATACAGATAGACTTGTCTAGTTGATGTAGGTACATATAGGGGATTTTCCTACTACGTCATTAGCGTTATCAACGATGTGCCAATCACGAGAATTTGTGATACTGCTTGAACTTCGGTAGATGTGATTCAGGCGCATTCTCGTCCCAATGGACATATAGTTCAGTTGTAAAAAACATATTGTACAACATGTTAAGGACCTTGATCTTGCACAAATAAATGAACCGTTGTGTTTTCAAATCACACTCACCATGTTCATTTCGCATGCAATTCCGTCATGCCACTCGTTCCAGAATATCGGTATGCAGCTGATGCACACGGCCACTGACCACGTGGCGCTCATCAGCACTCGAGTCACCAGCTTTGTCATGTACCGGCTGTAATGGAGCGGGTGCACTATCGCTATGTACCTGTAACACACGAACAACGAATTTAAATTTGTAATTCGTGATCGGATAGCGTGACAGTACGGCAGAAGGTAAAATTCTATTTTTATCAGACAATTCTCTGAATTACGACTGTCGAAGGGCAAAGAAATTCGTATGCTGACGTGAGCGTTTTACTCACGGCACGCCACTCACCTGTCTACGGCTATAGCTATGATGTTGTAAATGGACGCCAAACATGCTAATATTATGAGAATGAATCTCATTAAGCACGTCCATTTGACCGTTCCGAATTCATCGTCCAGGTAGAAAACGAGGTGGTACGGCAGGGTGAGGCCGACCATTAGATCTGATATCGCCAGGTTTAGTACGAACTGGTTGGATACTAAACATGATAATTTTCTGCTTAGCGTGACGGCGAGGATGGTGAGAGTGTTCCCGCTCACGATCAACACCATGAGGGAACCGTCGACGATGCTCCAAGCCCAGTAATTGTACAAGTTCGCATCCGTCCCCTCTTCGGTCGAATTCCATCCCCGGTCGCTTTCGTTCTCGAATGCACCGTCCATACCATCGCTGGGCGCGGTCGCCAGCGTCCCCCACTCGGAACCGTTCGACGTCGTGGTCGAACTTCACGCGGTCATCGCCTCAACAGTCCTCACGACGTATCACTCATGTGTCACTCGCACTCTTATGGCGCACGAACTTGTCTTTGCACTATGGCACTGTTCGCACATTTTTCACAACTCGGGAATGTCGCGTTTTGTTTCGTAACCTGAAACAGAATGTTCGGATTAGTCGTCGCTAATGATAGATCGAGTGCTTTAGTTTAGTATTGGTAAATACGCCATAGAGCGTTTGGTACGGAGTGTTTTAGATTAATACTGATATAAGTCAGTTTTGTATATACCTAAATAAAAAGTTTCGTGAATTCGAAAGAAATAGAATATTGACGAAAAGTTGTCGTATCAACACTAATAAATTGTGTGTATGACAACGCTTGCAGCTGAAAGTAAGTATTGTACTTTTTGACGAAGCATGTTGCTGATAACTTTATTTCTGTAATCTGACGAAGCATGTTGCGGATAATAACATGTACTTTTAGGTTAGGAATATTGTGTTCTTTTTTTATAATAAATTATAAATTGTGTGCGTGTTCACTCTTCTCGATTACCGTGTGTATGTGGCGGACATTGATGCGAAGGTTTTCATTATGTGAAAGTTGTCGTATATATTGCTTTTGCAGAGCACCTTATGTTGCTGACAGTGAGATCATGAAATCGCCCTTATCAGTTGAGATGATCTCCCAATGTAAATCACTCCTCATTATCTCACACGACCTCGCTTGCTAAATCATAACTTTTTGAAGGAATAGGAACAGGCTTTCGGTTCAATATTACTTACATTTACACATTACGCACGAAACATAAATAATTGATTTATGCTTCGAGATATAAGACGAACTGTCTCGTCTAAGTAATCGATTGCTTTACCGCTATAAATGAATTAAGTATTTCAGACGTCGAAGGTCACGGGTAGTTCATAAAAGTAGAAACGGCTGTGTTGTGTGAGGAATCGTGAACAACTCAAGGCGATGCCCTTGTCGGGTTTGCTTTTATTCCATTGCCTAACATTGAAACTAATGTTGTGTAAATTGAAAAAAAAAAGCACAAAAATCAATACAAAAGCCTACTAACTAACAAATAGAAGCAATTTCTGTTAGAAAAAGCTTAGAAGACCATGAAAGAAAAACGTTGGACTGCAGTGTGTTCATTAAAAATATCAAACTATATTTATAAATATATAATTAACATAATTGAATTGTAAATCGACTATCATTCTGAAAGCGTTGTTTAAAATGCACTTTACTAAAATGATATTCGCAGAAATATGACTATTACCTTTTTATGTTAAATAAACATCATAACTATTGGTCACATTACTGAATCTGGGTTAATTCCCGCTACATTTTGAAACGTTTTGAATGTTGATAAGTTATGTTATGTTCATCAAGTCGAATGCACTATTTCTTTGCAGCAGAACTGAGCAACAAAGGTAGCAATAGAACTTACATACGATTATTCACATAATATAATTCATTCTATGTAGATTCGTCATTCGTAAACGCGTTCTGATCTCTATCTATTTTCGGTGCTTTTGGACGCTATTGTTTCTTACGCTAGGAGCAGCCCAAGTACATGTCACCGTACTCGTCGAAGAGTTCAACGTTCAACAGCCCTATAGCACCAATCCGCCAAGTTCCGCGACGTGTTTTCTTAGCGGGTCGCGATTCCTATCTTGTGGTAGATGCGTTTTGGAAGCAGCCTTCGGAGGCCGGGCGGTTGTTAGAAACCTTCTCCTCTTTCTTTTTGCTGAACCCTCGAGCTCTCCCACTCCTTGTTGGGAATGAAAAAACATTCCGAGCTCCCGTAACTTATCCACAATGCCTACGTGTCATAATAGAATCGCGAACGCATTGTAGAAAGCGATTATAATCAGGACAACGACCCGGCGAATTCAAATACACAATCTAAAATCGATTGTTTGCAAATAAAACGTCAGTAATCAATAGATGTAACGTTTCCTCGTACGATAACATTTACAATTTATCGTTTTCCAACTTTAATATTGTCTAAGCAAGCAGTTATATGTGTCAAAACTGTCATCGCCAATAGACTGCCGGCTTGAGTACGTACTCGTGATCATTTTTTACATTGCCTATACTTTCAGAAAAAATATGCGTACGTATTACATGTAACCTCTGCAGAATAGTAATAATACAGAATAATCTAAATGAGTATGTTCGATCTTCATAACGATATTAACTTCTTGGGTATAGGCCCACGACCTACTACTCTGATACGGAATTTTGGAAGTACATAATTATGTAAACGAAACCTGAATGAGACGGGAATGAGGCATGAATATGAAGTCTCAATCAACCACAATTATGGTGCACCATAAGCTAGTATGCGTAATTCCTTTGAAGGACTGAAGGACTGACGAATGTTCAATTATAAACGAAATGTGAACACAGCTTACGTACATATAACTCAGAAAAAAAGGCCAACGCTCTCATACCTACTCGTTATGTACATAGTCTCGAGAAACAAAAACATAGAACGTGTCTTGTTACTGTTGACCGTTACATTAATAATGTCAACAAATTGCCAAAGTTCCCGGTTGGTATATTATATGCAGAAAATAATCTGTCATGCATTAATGGACTATCCGGTGCTTTGCAGCCATCGTAGCTCATAGATATCATAAAATGAAAATGGTGTAGTATTTGTTGGAATAAAATTATTTGCTTGTCGTTGCGAGTCGTAGAACAAAATCACCGACAGCTGAATGTTGTAATTTTACAAACATTAAGAATACACTGTATTAAATTTACTAAACGAATGATACGTCCTGTTTTATTAAAAATCAACCCAAACAACCAGTACTGATGTTTGGACCACTATTCGATTCCACAATTATAGTTGTTATTCCTTTGTGTGTTAACCGATGACGTTCGAAAATTATGTACATATGTACCTATAACGCTATGATGTTGAAGCTGGATTATTGGATACGGTCATTCATTTTTGGGTACGTGCCATGATGATCTTCGTGTTCGGATTTTAGTATTCCGTATTAATATTGATATTGATATATCAGGTATTTTCTTCTGTGCATTGTGATTTGAATTCTATTCGACGTGATTTGATGTCCCGTGCTCTGAGGGATTGTTTGAGATGATACCTTTATCTCGTTTTTACCATCGCACCGCCCGCCACCGGAGTAGAGTTCATCCATACTACCTGGAGCCACTGCGTGTTCATCCAGAGTGCGTTTCCAGATACCTTTTTTTGCCACATACCATCCGGCTATGGAATGAGCTCCCCTCCACGGTGTTTCCCGAGCGCTATGACATATCCTTCTTCCAACGAGGCTTGTGAAGAGTACTTAACGGTAGGCAGCGGCTTGGCTCTGCCCCTGGCATTGCTAAAGTCCATGGGCGACGGTAACCACTCACCATCAGGTGGGCCGTATGCTCGTCTGCCTACAAGGGCAATAAAAAAATAATTAAATGAAGCTTATATGACAGTGCGTTGGTTAAATGATGACCAGTTCAGTCATTTAACTTTAAAATGACTTCGGCATGACTAAATGTGTGTTATAAGTAGTTTTTATAGTCCCACTACGAAGTCACTAGAAATTCTGATTAGGAGGGTAGCGTCATACGTTTAAATGTTCCTGAAAATCCATTTCCGACAGTGTGCGGGCCAGGTATGAATGTTTTGGTATCTTTACCATTAGTAAATATTTATACAACTTAACTGAAGTAAAAACGGCGCATCTGTTCACATTCGTGAAAATGAAATTGATTCAGAATTCAAATATAACACATTATCAACGAAATGCTATTTAAATGAATTGAATTAAATCGGACTGTTATAAATGCGGAGCTGCAATCTGCAACCACAATGTTAACCTATTATTCAGATCACGATTTTGTCTGTTGAACGAGTATAAACACTAAATGCCCTTTAGCGTCCAATGACAGGGGCATTAGCATGCAGCCCGGTGGCCGATGTCAATACTGTTTGACATCTGATATGAGCCCACGCAAATAATGATTTGTGTAAACTTCATTATAATTATCATTTAAGCATCGGAGTCTAATTGAACACTTCAGTTGCACTTGTACTAGTAAGTGGCTAATTAAAGCAGGCAAGCCTTTAACAAAGTCAACAATTTGACTCTATAGACGCATGTCCTATTATATACAAATGAAAACCGTATTAAATCGTTGCCATATTAAAAAATAATGGTTTAAAACTCAGTTTTGAAACTCAACTCAAAACTCAGTTGTTTTCAGGACTATTCACGATGAGCAACTATTTATTTATGTTTTTAACTCCATGGGTGGTCGGGTCTAGACCGCTTGTCATCTATTTGCCACCATTAAATGAACTGATTCAAAGTTTGGCTTTCTCTCACCAACGTAACATTCAGTAAAATTTCCAAACAGGATTTATAGTCGCAATATCCTTAACGTCTCGTTTGATACAAAGTAGAGATAAATATAAATCTTCTAACAAAGCTCTATTGCCAGCATTGACATATTACTAAGGTCTTTCACTGAACTTAGCGATTCGCGTCGAACCTAGTTTATTGTTAATGCTAAATGCTTCTCAAAGTAGTCTTCAGTTCTAACAAGACCTATGTCTTATTTTATTGGAAACTAACTGCAATTAAAATTTGTATAACAATTTTTTACTAGTCTACGGAAACACTAAGCAAATTTTCAACTGCTTACGAACCATTAGGCAACAGATATAGATGCAATATACCACAATATCAATATTGATTTGATTGATGTGGTAATCTTTCTGAATTAAGATTCTCTTCGTATTCTTGTAAATAAAGTGTCATTTATTGCATCATAGCTGCGTATTGATACTGCTGCGTATATAGGGTAGTAAATCTACTTAGCAGTTAATAGTTGCGGATCATAAGAAATTATCGAAAACATCAACATGTTTTTAGTACATTCTTGAACTTCGGCCGTTTTAAGGATGTTTTTGTATTGCCAAACATTAAGTTTTGATTTATACGTATCTTGTATTCGATGATGTCATACGGAAGTTTATTTGGGAAATTCGTTCAAGCTCGTGGCTTAGCAGTAATTAATTGGAACTTGTGTCACTGGTTCGATTGTGAATGCCGCCATCCACTTCGAGCCAAGTTTGAGGCCTAGGAGTATAATAATTATACAAATTACAATTATCGAGAGTTTAATGCTTGTCACACGCTGTTATTCGATCATTGTGTGTGTAAGCACGTTCTATTTATTAATTCTTGTAAATAATTTCTCAAAGTGCTAATAAAATTTGTCTCGCAAGAACTCTCAGCTGGAGTAGCATTGAACCTTAGGTATTTAACCCTGTTATTTGCTGTAGACCTTGCAAACGGTAATCGCTTTAGGGGGTGGAACACTGAAGAGGGTGGCTGCCGAAGGTCAACGTCCATGAAAACGTAACTTTCTATTTTTATCCTATTTTTTTCTCATCGTGTAACATCGATATACATCTGTCGTACATAATATGCCGCTGGTATTGAATTAACAATATTTAAAACGATTCTCTAAATGAGTATACATGAAGGAAATTTATTTATTGCTAAGTTATAAAAACGGCTGTATTAATTTGTAGAGCTGATTTTGTAATTTTTTTTTTTATTTTTTTATTTCATTTATGGTTGGACTAGCACACAGCCCACCTGGTGTTAAGTGATTACCGGAGCCCATAAACATCTACAACGCAAATGCTACCTACCAACCACCAAAGTGGGAGTTTGGAGATTTAAATTGTTACATAATTCCAAGTTGAATTTTGATTATATTAATTCACAGTTCAAAAATCCCCCAGTTCCGGATAGATCGTGAACAATAGAGGAATTTTCATTTCAAGAGTTAGAGGAGAGAATGCTTTTGTTTCATTCCATTTTATAAAAGTTTGACATTTGAATTGTGAAATTTCTACAGTAAGTAGCATGTGATCCATCATTCTTTGAATGAAACTTTCAGGGTAACGAAAGAATGAATTTTAAATTGGCTACTGGGTTAATTGTCTTTTGTCCTGTCAGTCTTCAGTTAAGATAGCAAATTTAGGCGTTCTTTTCAAACCAAACACTATAAAATAAACTGAGAATTATATAATATGCAATACTAGTATTCTTCTGAATTTCGTTAAGTCAAGTTACGAATCAAAAAAATCTACGGTTTCTCTTGTTTTTTTTCTTTTTGTTTTTCAATAATAGTCTGCGTTCCGAAAACTTCATAGCTATCAAGGGAACTCACCGAAAAGCGGCAAGTCCTAAAAAAATAACTTTTAAAAATTAATCGCACAATGTGACCGGTCTCGGAATTGTTATCGTTACGAAGAAGATCTTTGTTACCGGTTCGGCCACATGATATTTCGAAGAGCCCTCTAAAACTATTATTCCTATTCATTCCGGGGTCTACACATACGCTGTTTCTCATACACTGAGCGCGCACGGACAGTTACGCTAAAGCTCCAGGCTTTCGTCGGATTACTATGATCGCTTTGTGCTATATTCCAAAACGTTTGGACGGCAAATACCTACACAATACGAATTCCAAAAGTGGTTCGGCACGAGCAAAACACGTTAGGTTTAACTATTGTGTAAGATTGGAAGCCCATCCGAATAACCTTGCTAAACATTTAATGGACAACCGAATGACTACAAGAAGACTCAGAAGAAGAGTGCCTCAAGATCTATTGGATCTACTGTAGATTAATTGATATGGACATGTCAATGGACATTGTGCATGTACAGCCGAGCTTGTTTTTCTCAAAACTACGGTTGAATGTCTAACGACAGCTTACTGTATAGAAATATTTAAAAAAAAAAAAGTTTAACTCCCGCCACAGAAATATTGGTGCAATACGCTCGAAGCTCTTGTCTGTTTCTCGAGTTTTGCCTCGTAAATGAATTAGGTTATTATCTGATAGTTTATTTTTAATCGAAATGACAGATTAATAGCCGACAAAGTAATTATGTAATGTTTCTTTTAATATAATCTGTAACGTCCAAGCACAGTTCGTTTTTCAAATATTTGTCGTGAGTTTTTTTTATTCAAAATTGCAAAGGTTTACTTTTATTTGCCCATAATAATTTTCCGCGCTACGTCGCCCTAATACATACATCCGTAAAATGTTGTACGTGCGCCATTAACCTTCATAAGCTTGATGTAGATCTTACATATTTTTCTTCTGCGTTATTATTTACGAGCAACGTAACTCCACATCTACGCTTCATACTAATTAGAACTAAATTGTATTAATACACTTATCGGATATATCAAATAGAGCGATGAGCACTTTTGTTCTGGTTCGCGCGGACATTGCTTAGAGCGCTGACGAGACAAAATATATTTCAATGGAATAAACACTAAGCTGGGTCCTAGTAAACATGGTGTCACTTTTTTATTGGTGACTAGCTGACCCGGCAGACTTCGTAGTGCCTCAATCGATAAATAAAATACCTAAACTTTTGTATAAAATAAACTTAAAACAAACAAAAGGAATTCGTCCGACGGGGGACACATCAAAGGAAAAACCAAATTGTTATTTTTATTTAATTTCGAGGATTTTCATATTTATCTACCTTTTAAACCTTCTCTGGACTTTCACAAATAATTCAAGACCAAAATTAGCCAAATCGCAATCCAGCCGTTCTCGAGTTTTAGCGAGACTAACGAACAGAAATTTATTTTTAGAGATATAGTGTATATTGTGAGTCCGCAGCATACCATCTCGCTTCCATATAGATGGAACAATGGTATAGTGTTCAAGACGTGTGTTGGGTGATCCCAAACCCGCGAACCCACAACAAGCTGCGGTTATTTTACGAGTTACCGTCAATATCTGAGGGATGGATGTGTGAGAACCAATTTATTAACATTCAATCGTCGATCCGTGCGCTGAGCGCGGTGCGGTGTTTAATCTTAATTGCCTTCATTTGTTTCGGCGAAATTAAACTCGTCGTAATTGTGAATACTATTTTATTAGGTCAATACTTAAGGTACGTAGTCCATATGATCGATACGAAATTTAATTAAAGTGTTTACGCGCCGAGGAAACGAAATAGGAGTTTAATGTAACGTGAGATTTGTTTTCATTATTTACTTAAATAGAGGGAGAAAGTAATTTAGACGTAAGAGCTTTCTATAAAGTAAGCAATGCTTTTGTACAGACATTGCCTATTATGTAATATATACCTTTTATATTTTATTTATGTACATATATTATGTTATAATAATGATGTTAAATTTAATAGTTTAGGTAAATTGGTCTGAAAGGTTTCATTACAATTCACACACTTCATGGATACTTCGTTAAGTCCATAAAAGCTACATACAAACATTCAAAATGTTGCCACTAAAACAAACGTTGCAGTGTCTACAACGCTTGAAGCTCTCTGAAAATACTAAAACAACACTCTGTATGTTATAAAAGTGTTTTATTCTGTCTGAATGGAAAACTTGATTGCATTTCGACATACAGCTCGTCCGGGAGCGATTTATATCGATTCGATACGAAGTCGCGTTACAATTACGAAAATTGGAAATATATACAATACTAGCTGACCCGACAGACTTCGTAGTGCCTCAATCGATAATTAAAAGACTTAAACTTTTGTATAAAATAAACTTAAAACAAACAGAAGGAATCCTTCCGACGGGGGGACACATCAAAGGAGAAACAAAATTGTTATTTTTATTTAATTCCGAGCATTTTCATATTTATCTACCTTTTAAACCTTCTCTGGACTTCCACAAATCATTCAAGACCAAAACTAGCCAAATCGGTCCAGCCATTCTCGAGTTTTAGCGAGACTAACGAACAGCAATTCATTTTTATGTATATAGATTACTAGGTAGAGTATAGTATAGTATATAGTGTTAGTATATATATAAAGTCGTCTATATCTAACGAATTTTATTTTATAGCTAGTCGTAGCTATAAAATTATTTTTTAAATACTACTTGAAAATATGTACCATAAATTGAATTAGACCAGGCAAAAGGAGGCGCCCCGCCCCAGCTAACTGTCTGATTCGGCTAATATAATTCCTACTTAACTCATATTTCAACATTTCACTTAACTTAAAGTGGGCATTGCTGCTATTAACAAATAAGAAAAGCGCTCTAATTTATTTGTTGATAAAATTTATGTATTTCTTTAATGAAATATGTGGAATAAACTATTTTAGAACACCAATGGGTTTCTAGTAACGCAGAGTTAAGCCACTATCGCGCCATATTTTCTCAACTTCATAAATAGGATATTGTTAGCGAGAAAGAAAAAAAACTCGTAACTACATTACAGTCCCTTCATACAAGGGTTGTTTGTCGCGCGCGCACACATTCACATAATGAACCTTTTACAATAACATCAAACTATTTACTTTCATACCCATCGAAAAGGGCTTCGAACAGAGGTTTGTTCAGTCTTCCGAATTTTTTTTACTAGATTATTGTGAAGATCACATACTTCGTAACGACCACTTTTGTAGATAGATAATTCATTGTTCGTTTACTAGACAAGGAGTGGTAAAACCTTTTTTTCATCTTGGCAAATTGATTCCTAGATAACCTCAATATCTATGTGCGCGATGATTATTACGATAAATGTTTTTGATCGAATTTATTTAAATATTATCGATCACTAAACGATTTTTCAATACATATTTAATAGTCGTTAAAAGTAGATAAGCGTGTCGCTCTTTCTTGTGGTAAGTGGACACCGGCAATGCCAATAGCTTGGTTAATTTTAAAGACGTATTTCAGAATCTTAAAAATAAAAGCTTTTAATGTATATTTGTAAGTACTGCGCAAAACAATGGCACATTGCTTAACAGTTTTAAAACTTTTACATTAAGATAGCGAACCTAATCCATAACTGTGACCTCAATCGATCGAATGGTATTCTAGTTTAAAGGTGAAGCAGAGAATAGCTTTGATTTAACATTAAAGATTAGGTTTTTTTATTTGTGTACACCAGCTTTTAGGTAGTGGCTTGGCTCTGCCCCTGGCATTGCTGATTTCCATGGGCGTATTCTAGTCTGCCTCCAAGGGCAATAAATAAAAAAAAAGCTAACCAGAGCACGGTCTATTTGATTTTCACTGGCTCAGTACAACGGGCTCACTTTGAGATTAAAGCTCCAATTGCATCAGAGTGATCAAATAACCAGTACCTTGGTACCGTCCCGCGCGTATTCACAGACCACCAGTTAAGTTTGTTTAATCACATCGTTCTAAGGTTTTGTTTATTTATCTCAGTCGATGTTATTGTTATTCTGTTTTCGCCAATTCGTAAATAGGTCCTAGGTTGTTTACGTTTATATATGGTAATGAGTTGCTTAGAGCCGCTTCAGGCGCCGTTCGTTTCTTGTCTCGTGAACGACTCATTATCATAGAAAAAACAAATAGGTTTGCTATTCGCGTGAATGTTTTCGGCAAGTATTCTTTTGTTGTTTCGTTATAATTGCGAGTCCTCGTTGCGCGCAGATCAGTAATGTCTCACGTATTAAATAACAATTTCCCTACGATTCGACAGCTCTATATGTCTTCGGAGATACGAAAGGGCGGGGGATGGTTGGCAAGGGCGAAGTTGATATAGGATATCACGTCTAATGGAATCGATAATAATACGTTTTCTTATCGTGCCTAGACAAGTGACTGCTCAGAACCGAATTACTAGTTACTACAATATATAATAATTCCAAAATATTGCCGCAATGAAATCATGTGGTGACATATCGTCTTCTCGCATTAAAACTGTATAATCTCAAAACAAAACTAATTTTACAGAAGAGTTTATTTAAAGTTTAACATGTTATATTTTTAATATTAATCATATTTGCAACTTTTTTTTTTATCAGTTACAGTATCTGTCTTTTAAAGTAAGATAAAATTATTTATTAATTTTGTTAATAGTAGTCAAAACATAATTAAGCTAAAAAATACTAAAACTAAAACTAAACTACGCTCTTTTTTGGCAGTATTTATGAGAAAAATTCTGGTGATACCAAATGTTTACGCATATTAACTCAATTTTGAATATTTTTTGGAAATTGTACACTTTTAGTACGTAAAAGCGATATGGTGAAAAAAAGAAATACGTATATCTGATCACCATCCTTCATATTATTATAAACGTTTTGGTTTGTTCATTGTGCGTGTAAAGTTCGTTGATTGTAGCGCCCATTGTGCCACCGATCTGTTTACATCTGGCACGAAGCAATCGTCAATTCCGTTTTCAGGGTACGATAGTCTTTATTCCAGTGCACGTACGTGTTCTGACTACGTTCGGATTAGATCTCCTCAAGTTGTTCACATGAGTCCTTTTTCGCTTGGCACTAGGTGGGCTCTGACCTTCGCCTATCCATATTTTAGATTTAAAAAAAACCTTAACCAGATTTCAAAGTTAATTAACGTTTAACAACAGCATGGTGTGGACATAAAACCTTCGTTCCCATCATAAATCCCTTAGTCTTTATATAAAAAATAAAAAAAAACAACAGTGACGTACCGTGACAGTTTCAGTACCGAAATGTATCCAAATTAAATTCGTCTCACAGAAGTCATTCGCGGTGGGTGGGTGGTCGTAAAACTTGTAATGGTGACCAATGATAAGCGTGACCCATTTAAATTTACAGCTTCGGAGTCTATAAAATGTTTAGCAACGTAGCGCGTAGTGTACGATGTTCGAAATCGAGTATTGAATGTTAATTTCATAATGCCGTGTATCCATTAGGGGCTAATTCGAGCTTAGAGCGCCGGTATCTACATTGATAATTCTGTAGGAGTGCAATCAAGGGCACTGCATTAGGTTCCATTAGCTGATGTGCATAGACGCGCACTAATACATATCATTGATACTGAGTAATGCATCTACATTTTTAATGAAAAAATTCTAGAACCGTCTGTCTGTTTTCCAGAATCGAACTGATTCGCATGAAATTTTCAGAACCGTAATTGAATTTGAATTCAATAATTAATTCCGCGCTGTCTGACTGTGACAACATTTCATTATTGAATCAGATATAATTGCGGGCTGTATTCACGTAGAGAAAGCAATAGGCCGCCACACTGAAACAAATCACTTTGGGAAACAAAAAATATAGATTGCCGCCTTAAAAACTGATCGAGTCATTTGATAATAATTGAAACGATGTTATCAAATAACTTCACACTCAAGATAGAAAAGGAGGCAGAGAGAGTGAGATAGGTCTTCTGCGATAACAATATCAGTGATCCCTAAATATTCTATAGGAAAGATAAAATTCAGTCCAATTCAGCCAGTTACATAAGCGAGGTTGGGGGAGAGCTTACGTAAGTTGGTCTGGAGCTTTGGCGACTAAGTTAGAATGTATACTTTAATACGTGAGCAGCAAAAGCTCCGTAGTCTGAGACGAAACCCGAAAAGACTATTACAATATTTAAACGACCGCAAAACTTTTCATTCGTTGTTATTAGTCATTTTAACTTTTGCAATAATAATAATAAAGTATTTAAATTTTTAATGATGAGCAATGAATGAAGGAACTATATAAATGTGTTTACTATCTCGTTGCTCTTGTTGTGTAAATATGCAAATCGCAACGAACGGTCGCGTTTGTACGTTGGGCAAATAGCGAACCGGCGGACGAGCCAACAGCATCGCAACCCCGACACTAGTAAATATTTACCTCCAATCCAATGTTGTCAACTCCGAAACACTGTATTTTTCGTTTTATTTCACTACAATCAAACACAAATCCTGCATGGTACAACGACACTGCACATAAACTTTACGATATTATTTTTGTGGAACGTTTGAATCAGTGGGTAGGACACGTACGTACACGGCGGTGTTCGACACGTTACTGACGACCGGCAGCCGGCACCGACTCCCAAACTCCCGTATTCGAGGTCTTCACGAGCATTAGTGACTGAAAACCAGTGGCAAAGGTCATGGTTATGCGACAAATATTTCGATTTCAATTGGATTCATAATACAATAGGTTGCTCAGTTTTTTTTTAATTGACACTGAGGATTCGAGTTTTGACAGTCGAATTTTGTTTGTGGTAATCGCCCCCAGCTAGTACAGTTTAGGGAGAGTTTCACGATAAGTAGTTTCTATGCGGTATGCAAGGCTCGGATTATCATTGAATATTAATTAGGTTGGCCTTGTGCTCTTGAAGTAAAACACTGGCCGCAAAGTTTGGTTTCGCTACGCGTTGTTGAGGGCGTGTTACCGTTTTCACATAAATTCCGCATCCAGCATGTTTTTAGCCTAATGTAAGCTTTTAAAAGCCCTAATGTTATTTTGAGATCCGGATTTAAGGCAAGCCGGTTGCGGGCACGTTTAAGCTTTCGGGTAATAAGCTTTTATTGGCAATATCTGGATCGGTTTTGTGTGCTTTTATCTTAATAATGTATTACGGTTAATGGTTACTTTGGCATATCTTTAGATGGCTCTGCGCGATGTTATTCTTGAATTGACATTTTGGTTCACCTACTTACCATATTATATTGAACAGTTAAAATGTATCTTCCACTGGTAGAACATTCAACGCACACAATTCAATGCGTTCTCGATGTAGCGATGCAACCAGGTTTTAGGTTTTTTGAAGACTTTTGGTTAGGACAACGTCTACCTGACCCGCCGGGATACTATAGATAGTTCTGCGACAGCTTTTAAGTAATTTCTTACAATATTTTTTCTAAAATGAATATTAGTCGAAACGTCAAGAAACATAAGAAAGATACCGGCACGAATCTGGACAAATGCGATGCTTTTTCAAAAAGTACATTAGACCTTTTGCTTCTTGCGTTCGGTTATTTTGTCACTATCGCGCATCAATCGTCTATTATCTACATAGTTATCGGCTTCCGTGTCTGCAAACATCTGGTACGACAAAACATTGTTCATCAGAACTGCATGTACTAGCGTTAGGCTTAGTGTTGTCGCTTTTCTCGTGCGAAACGTCGCGGGCTTGAGACTGGGAACCTATTTTCAATCTTCACAGAAGCTAAAAGCACTTCGATAACATGAGATGTGCTTACAATGGACATCACATCATTAGACCTTAACAGGAAGAAGAAGAGGAAGAACTTAATCTGGCTTATGTAAATACTGGCTACTCATAAATTTTTGTAGTGCAATATAAATTATATTTTTCATACTCATTTAGAGAAAAATCCAGACCAGACATTTTCCCTTTTGCCTAAAATTCGACCTCGCATCTGCCTCGCTCTGTTATTTATTTAGGACCTGACAGTTGAATTCGTTTTTAGGATTCTCTAAACGAATGTTGAAAAAATCCAAAGCATTTTGTTTCGTCTAGTCGTAGAATCTATATGGTTACACCTGTTTCATCCACAGCAACTGTTAGCACTATAGTATAGACAAAATTTGGAAAGTTGCTGTATTCCATAAATCATTATAAAATGTTGTATCGAAAATCATGTGGAAAATCACGTATAAATATTACGGCCAACATTCTATGAAGTTGACCGGTAAAAAAAATCGTTTGCACACGGCATATCAGAAAAAATGATTTTTATTAATGTTAAATTTAATTATTAATTAAATTTAATTAATAATTTCATTTCAAGTTGATAGTTTAAGAAACCTTTCAAAACTGTTAATATTGTATTCCCCTACAAAACAAGACATGTGGTTTTGAGGAGAACCTTTCCGGTAACTCTAACGTATTGAATTAAACACCTATCTACTTGAATTTCAAACGTGAACGTGTTCACATGATCTGCGGAACCCTCGTTGTGCGCGACCAATGTCCATTCGTACGGATTTTGTTTTTGTTACACGTCCCAACTTCATATTTAGTCCTTCCTTTGTTTGAGTGATTTGTTGTTACGAAAGAAAAACTCATGGGCAGTATGGCGGTGGTATGTTGTCAGCCCGATCGGATCAGTATCTCTGTTCCGTGTGTGTAGTTCTACCGCGAATCTTTAGCCTGTTTTTATTGTTTTAAATGAGTTACGTCGTGTTAAGTGCTAACAAGACCGATTACTTCAACAACGATATCAATACCTCCCACTGCGTAAACGAATCGAACTTAATTAAATTACTAGCGGCATGGTGTGTGTGTGTGCGTGCGTGTAGTTAATCACACGTGCAAGAGCACATGTCAGATTTTTTTCATCCTGCCCACTTCTGCCGCGATAGTCATGCCTGGTACCCACCCGTGCGGACATCGAACGCTACTGGTGACATCGCAAGTTTTACAATTTTTAAGCTATTGCATAGGTTTTATCGCGGGCCTTGAGCGCGGCTTGAGAGCGGAATCATGAAATTCCGTAACGAAAAAAACCTTCCACCCCTCACTACGCCTACTATGTAGTTCGCGTTCAACACATTCACACGTTGCGCTTGTGTAGTGTTTAAAGTAAGAAATCTAAACACCGATTTATGTACTTTCAAAATATGTGATATAATTTCTTGGGTAACACAACGATAGCGCGATTCAGCTTTTGCGTCAAGCGCCATCTATAGCCGACAAACGGAATTGTAAAATAGAAAATTATATCACATTACAATGCGTTGGGCATGCCCAATTTCTATCGCTTAGTCGAAGAATTTTATCACTATTCCTACTACTCATTCAGTGATTGCTAAACCGTTGATTCTGGGCGAATGAGAGTTAGAACTAGCATCCAAAGGCGTGTCTCTATCCCATGTAGCGCCCTCTAGTGAGTGCGCGGTCAAAATGGGATACTCACAACGTAGCAGATTAATTGAAAGTTAGCCCACTGAGTTTCTCGCCGGATCTTATTTTATTGTTGTTTTAATATTAAATTATTATTGTCGATTTATAATTGCATAAGTTGATAAAAAATGCTATGCAATAGCTTTACCGCGACAGTCTCCGAGTGCCACACGTCTTTTTGAAGTGAAAACTTCTTTAGAATCGTTGTGATTTCAAACCGGATGCAACGGAAAAAACGACAAGTAAGAGACACAAATACAAAAATGTGTAGGATGAAGCCAGCAAAGAATGAGACAGAAATATACATACTATTTAATATATATATATATTTTTTATTGCCTTTGTAGGCAGACGGCCATACGGCCCACCTGATGGTGAGTGGTTACCGTCGCCCATGGACTTCAGCAATGCCAGGGGCAGATCCAAGCCGCTGCCTACCGCTTAATACTCTCCACAAGCCTCGTTTGAAGAAGGACATGTCATAGCGCTCGGGAAACACCGTGGAGGGGAGCTCATTCCATAGCCGGATGGTACGTGGTAAAAAAGATCTCTGGAAACGCACTGTGGATGATCGCAGTGGCTCCAGGTAGTATGGATGAACTCTACTCCGGTGGCGGGCGGTGCGATGGTAAAAACGAGATGCTGGTATCATCTCGAACAATTCCTCAGAGCACTCCCCATGGAACATACGGTACAAAATACAGAGGGAACCGAAGTCCCTCCGCAGACCCAGAGGCTCCAAATACAGCGCCATCTGTGAGATTTTTTAATACTAACGTGTGTATGAAAGCTCTTGTAGTGAATTTTAATTTAGGATTATACGTGAAATTAAAATATCAATTCACAGAGGGCGCTACCTTACAATTATTTACTAATGACAAAATTTTACATATACAAGACGTTTAGGATAATTGTATTTTAATTTTGGAAGGTTTCACTTCTACCACGTGTGAATTGCACACATGTATTTTTTTTTATTATTGACGTATTACGGGTGGCCCAGAGGCCTTTCCAGTTTCACCAGGACAGGCGGGCGAGCAAAGGCTTAGCCAGGAAGGGGCAAACAAATTTTACTGGTTTCTTTTTGTTACGTGTTGCTATTTCTTCATTGTGGAAGGTATTCTTGTACTCAAGTTAGGTACATACTTGAAGCATTTTCCTTGTGCCGTTATACGCGACAATCTAAAATTTGAATGTGGCTGCTTTTGATGTTACACAAAGTATTTAAATGTTAACATAAAAGGTTTATTTACGTAAGCACTTTAGGGATTTCGTCTCTTTTTCGTTATTATGAAAACATGACGTCATTTTTATTGTTCAACGCTGGCAGTGACTTGTATATCTTGATGTTAGAATGATAATAACACAATAAAAGTCAGTACAAAAGCTAATTACGCAAAACGTAGATCCGGTGTATATTTGAAGTTTAGGTTAGTGCCTGTGGTCTTTTAGTTTCGAACACGGTATTGGAACTATTCCTGGCTGAGTCCTTAAGCCCACCCACGCATTCTGGCAAAGTTAATCGCCTGAAGTCAGGGAAATGCTATTACTGAAAAAAAAAACATTCCGTATTTATAGTCATGCTAGGGTGTAAGTACCTTTCCATGTACTTTGTTTCGTAGGTGGGTAGTTCGATGATAGTTCCAAACAAATGACGGAACTTTTATTTTTTTTGATGCTTAGATGGGTGGACGAGCTCACAGCTCACCTGGCGTTAAGTGGTTACAGTAGCCCATAAACATTTACAACGTAAATGCGCCACTCACCTTGAGATATAATTTCTAAGGTCTCAAGTATAGTTCAAACCCACCCTTCAAACCGAAACGCATTACTGCTTCACGGCAGAAATGAGAAAAACACTCTAGCTTCATAGATACAAATCAAACTTCGACCTCATGTCTTGAGGCAGGTGATGAAGTTGATGTCGTGATATCTGGGTTCTGATTACTACTCAGGAGCGGGTAGGTCGAATAAAAAAGTAAATACGTTGGTTGAGTTTTCTCTGGACACTTTTAATCAGAACGTTGCGGTGACCGGTTTCGGCGAACTCCGGGTCCGGGACCATTAATCTCGTACATTCATTATTCAAGCTACTGTTTAGATTGGACGTACCGACCTCCCGTGAGACGGCATCCATCTTGAGGCGTTTGTTTCCGTCGCTACATAAATCGTTGTTCGTGAAAAAAACTTGTCTCGGAATTAAACCTGAATCCTCGGAACGAATCCTGTCACTAATCGTTGCTCGATTGTTTGGTTTTGTTTTTAGTATTCTTTTTGGTCTTGAAATCAAATAAGACTTGAATCGTATATCTTTTTTCACTTTGATTTATTCATTCGAGACAGGCCGTGTTATTTATTTTGGCATTGTCTACGTCTCAGCGATTTTCTGAATATCAAGAATATATGGCATTGCTGAAGTCCATTGGCGACGGTAACAACTCACTGCTCGTCTGCCTACTGCAATAAAAAAATGTGTAACATTTGCTAAAAGAGAAAAATGTATTATCTTCATATAAGCGGAAAATACCATTAATTTGTTAAAAGCCTTTTTTGACTTTGGCAAGTCCGAGACATAATTAGATGGAACTGGTTTTACAATATTTTATAAGTAGTTTTAATTATAAACACATATTTCTAATAAATTGATGTTTCGGGGAATACGCAATCGAAATCCAAGTTATTTTGTACTTGTACTTTCTGTTTCATTGCACGCGGGACAAAGCATATTTAACAATGTTTTCTCAAGGATCACCATTATGAACCACTTTTTTTGTTTTAGAGACTTCCCTTGCCCCGGTATCAATTTTTTTTAGAAGTGTAAATGAATGTGTATAAAAAACCACAATTAGTTTTCATAATTATTTGCAGTTTGTACATAGAGTATTCCCTGCATGGATGGCACTGAATGGCGTGAACTGCCGCCGTAAGCTAAAAATACTAGAAAAATTGTTGATAGAAATATCTGTACGTTTTGCTTTCCTTAAATATGTAAATGTAGTGTAATCACAAGACTATGACGTAAGGCAAGATTGGGAGCAGTTGCCATGTCATTTCTGGGCATCCTGCCAACAGGCTCCGGCAATGTCAAGAGCATGGCCTTTAGTCCTCGTATGATAAATACCCTACGGCTTTAACGAACCTGATAGTCTGAGTTTTAGTTATATATATTAAGTGACTAGTCAAGGAGAAGATAATCAAGGTTATGAATTTACTAGTAAAAAAACACTTCGATAAAATAACATTATCGTGCTTGAAAGGAGAGTTCTTTTTATATTGGAGGAACTCGGTTGTGGAAAAATAATTCGGCTCTCAAGATAAAATAAGCATCAATTTTAAGTCTATAAGCATAGAAATTGTTTCAGATAGTGTCAAAAACATTTTATGTGATTCTCTACTGAACAAATAGACGAACCCAACAGATGTAAAAACGGTAAATCAGGCAAATTTACGTTGGCATAATGTGACTGGTGACTGGTGAACACCAACTACTGGTGGTAGGACGTCTTGTGAATCCGCCCAGGTAGGTACCGTCATCCTGCCTATTTGTGCGTGAAGCAGTAATGCGTTTCAGCTTGAAGGGCGGAACAGCCGTTGTACTGTAAAATGAGATTTAGAACTCATGTCTTAAGGTAGAGGCGGCATTTACGTTCTAGATGTCTATGGGCTCCGTTAACCACTTATCACCAGGTGAGCCAGCTCGTCTAAAAATAAACTCCCATCACCGCTAGTAGTAATAATTATATATTTTACATTTTCGTCATGGACGTATTTCCTTAATTTATGTTATTTAACGAATCTTTTCTTTTACAGGTAATCTTAATTTTATTATTTACAGAAAACACTGCAACCGTGTGAGTATACTTTGACATGAAACTTTAATCTCAATTTATTCTTGTCTGATGCCATTACTTTAAAAATATTATTTCGCCACTTACGGGAGACATAATATTTCTTTCAACTTGGATACAACTAATCTTTAAAAAAAATAAAAGGTATCTATTTTTATAAAACACCAGCAAATTTCGTAGCTTGTATTTCAAAGTTAAGCCATTCCGAGTTAATGAAGAAAACAGTCGCCACACGAGTGGACTGCAACCGCTTTGTTTTCCTCACTCATTTTAGTAGTTTTTTTTTTAATAAGATAGGTGGACGACCTCACGGCCCACCTGGTGGTTCCAATGTCTCAGTTTTTACATTACAACAGCTTCCTCCATCCTACAAACCGAAATGCATTATTAGTACATACGCGTGCGGACTCGCAAAAGGTTTTACCACCAGTAAAGTGGTTTTCAGTTCAGGCACATCAGAATACGTTTTATAACGCTAAAACACAGCACTGGTCCACCATTTGATAAGCAAAGAGCATGTATGTTTATACTAGCACCAGGATGTGACATATTACTGCAGAATATTTTAGATCGAATCATAAATGCGAGAGTGTGTTTGTTGATTTTACTCCTTTTCTTCAATAGCGGTGCCAACAACATGACTTTTGCCAAAGAGATTACTTACGAGCCGGAGATTAATATAGTTTATGTCCAGAGATAACAGCCGTGCTTCATTGCTTTATACACTGAAATTTAATGAGGGTGAATCTACGCCGTTCATTTAGTCTTCTATACTAATATTATAAAGAGGAAATATTTGTTTGTTTGTTTGTTTCGAATAGGCTCCGAAACTACTGGACCGATTTGAAAAATTCTTTTTCCATTAGAAGCCGACATTGTCCCTGATGAACATGGGCTACTTTTTTTATTTTTATTTTTTTGTTTCATGTGTGTTTTAATGTTTCCGAAGCGAAGCGAGGGCGGGTCGCTAGTTTATTATAATATTTAACGAATAAATCCTAATCTTTACTGAAACTGATATGACCGCGAGTTCACGGCTGCTGCTTGCCTGGCCGATGGAAAAAATGACATTGAAATTTAATATCACAAAAAAAAGCGTTTGTGCCCAGCCCCAAACCCACGATTCATCAATATTAGCCGGTCGATCGATCCAGCGCCAGTGCCTCAAACTTAGCTCATAAAATACACAGGACCAAAAATAAAAAGCTTTCCGAATTCACTTTTCTGTTTATTATGCGGTATCGTAGCTTTTACTAGACGGGGTGTGAGGGGTAACGTTGGTCGGGGTGGTAGCTCGAGGCGGTGACCTCGCTATGGTGCTCCCTCGCCCTTGGCGCGGTGCCAAATGTTACAACCAATGTCAATGGCATGGGCCGAATGTCATGTTCGTTTTCCATTTCGCGGGCTCCGATTCACCGGCTGCGGTCATTTGACATTGGTTATATAAACAATATTATTGTTTCACGTACAAAATGGATTGCTTAATCTTTTGTACTGAAGTTAGGTCAGTAGATGGTAACGGAAGAAAACCGTTTGCTTACGGGTTGTTCCAGAAATTTTATTATTACATTATTTTGGAACTTCACAGTTGCTAACACTAAATTAAATGTTAAATACTTTTTTATTTAATTGTAACAAAAAATAATGTACAAGATATTTGCTATAGGATTTTATCTTTTTCAATGCAGATAGACTAGTCCATCTGACGGTAAAAAGTCACCGTATGTCATGTCATTGTCGTGGACAGCAAAAACGCGATGGCTATACCCCGTATTGTCTTACCAATGCTGCAGTATCTGGCAATACTAAGTTTTATGTTTTTTCTGAAATTGTCACGTATTTTGTATAAATTAATTGTTTATCAAGGGCTTCTGATTTTATTGGTTTGTGTGGAGCGTAGGTTAAGAAACACAGAAAGAAAGGAAATTAATTTGAGCAGTTTTATTTTCGAAGTACTTTATAAAATAGCCACCGAGAAGAGCAAAACTTCATAGCTGTTACGTACAATCAAGAAAAACCATTTAATACCGACCGCCACGCTTGTCCAGTGTTTATAGATTCGGTCTATTGTTCGATTTCCCCAGGGTTCGATTCCCGGTTTCTGTATTCACCAAGGATGATGATGTAATGCTATTATAGGAGCAGCCGAGGTAGACAAACTTATTCGCCGGGTTCTCACGTACATGCATACATATTATGTATGTCGTCAACTTCAGGAAGGAACGCGAGTTGTTGCTACTTCATTGATATGACTATTATTTATTACGACAAATTTAAATATTCCTGTTAAAATTATAGAAAGTCTACTGTCATCTAAAATATATTCGGATTTGACATTCTGCGCATTTCCACGTCGCAGCCACAAAATATCTGAAGCGAGTCAAGAAATTTTCATTGCAAATTGACCAATCGCCAACGGAGCGATACTTCTAGAAAAATTCACCATATTTTCCTTGTATTTGGTCTAAGCCTATTCTTCAATTACTTTTGTAGATATATTTCGGATCTCAAAAGACCCTTTAAGGGGTTTTCGATTCAATAGCAAACGATTGCGACAACAGTGGACACAAATATTGTTCAACTGCTAATCGATATAATACTTATGAAGCGATGGTAAAATAACCGTGACTAATGTAAAAACTGATACCCACTATGAGAAATGGTCGAATGTACGAAATAAACCAGAGATTAAACACTAGTTGACTGGTGGGAGGACCTCTTGTGTCCGCACGGGTAGGTACCACCATGAAGCAGTAATGCGTTTCGGTTTGAAGGGTGGGGCAGCCATTGTAACTATACTGAGATCTTAGAACTTATATCTCAAGGTGGGTGGCGCATATACGTTGTAGATGTCTATGGACTCCAGTAACCACTTAACACCAGGTGGGCTGTGAGCTCGTCCACCCATCTAAGCAATAAAAAAAAAAGTTTATGGTCTTGAAAACATTAAAACAATTTTTATTAAACGTATTTTCTTGCCATATTAAATTGTGGTACCCTTTCGTTGTTCTAATGTGAATCAAAACGAATAATGAAACCAATGTCTTAAAGTCAAAAGTCAATGCACATGACAGATAGACGCACAAATAAAACGAATAAAATAATACATAAAGTTTGTACATCTCGAATGACTCATTTTACAACCACAGAGGATATGTACCACTTCAAAAACATGCTATTATTGACTTTAAGTGCTAAGAAATAAAGATCAATTTCATAATACCTGGTCTTAAATCGTTATGGTCTGCGTATTGGTTAAAATAAAAGGTATGGAAAGCGCTGAGTGCACTTTTCACAGCGATTGAATTTCCATTGCATTCGAAATGAACGTTCCATTTCCACGTTTAGTTTTTTATTCACATTTTCATTCCAAATTTTGTTTGGATGTTCGATGTTGACAACCGGGATGTTCCGTATTTTTGACGGGTTCAACTATTCAAATATAGTAACAAATACAATTAAAGAAAGAAGAACGGTTCAGAATACAACCTACCAACAGCAACAAAATGTTTTAATTAAATAGTAAGTATAGAATTATTAGCGCCTTTCTCAAGGCGTAGTCTCCCGGTAGGAATTGGAAGAAGAGGAGGACTTTGGTCTTCCTCTTCTCCCCTGAGGCGCCGTAATCCGACATAACCCGGTCTGTTACCCCTGTCGACCGGGTATCCATAAACAGATTTCCCAGCGTTAAAAAAAAAAGGTATAGAATTATTATCAATGGTATTTGATATTAGTAACCACGATAAATTTTATGTGAAATATTCACAAATGAACATTTCAAATTTCTCCACTAGTACAAAAGTCGCAAAATTTCGTTACTATAGATACATATTATGAAAGCACATTGAAAACGGTTAAAAGCTCAAAGTTATAAAACAATACCAGAAACTTTCGTCTTTGATTGCAGGTATAAAGTAACAGCATTATTTTAGAATTTCCATAAATTCTGTGTGTTTTAAGGTTGGCAAAGATCATTCGCGTGCAAAGTAATTTTGTACAATCATGCAAATAGTTTTGTTTATGCTACATTAACCGTCGCCTGCCCTAGTAACAATAAAAATAGACACATTACCTACAGGTTGCTAACCCAAAGCATTTGTGGACACTGAGCACACTTCATGTAGCGTACTTTTGACTTTTAGAAAACCTGTGCAAAATTGTGTCGCTTCGAACCGAGTAAAGAATTAATAAAGTCACGTTGGTAGGGCGTACGGTGTCTCCGTGGCGGTATATTTTACACCGATTATACTAGATTATACTATACTAGATACTGGATTATATACTAGATTAGGTCATACTAGATTTGTTTTGGTAATTTTAAATATATTTCAATAATTCTATAAACAAATATAGCCTGTTTCTGAAGTAAATCATTTTCATTTTCTACCATCCAGCCTATTGCACATACAATTGAACGTCCTCAAGTCGTAAGAGTGGTAGCGACATATATGTATTTATTTGTCGGTGATCTCTCCCATAATCAAGTAACACTAAGCGAGCGGCAAATTTTGTTCAAACGTTAAGGAAATCGTAAATAATTTGCATCTACTTGCTTCCTACAAAAACATCCACTAGGTCAGATATACATACGATCAAAAGTCGGGGGTAACGGGTTACCTAAACTTTCTCTAAATATTTTCTACCTCTTTTCCATATAAGGATTTCTACCTTCTAAAAGATACATAGAAACAAAATATTAAACTAAGTTCACAGACAATAACAAAGGCTTAAACAAATCAACTATAATTTAATTCCATTACACAGTAAGTGTTCGTTCGCTTTAGTACAACTTGGGATGTTGAATATATTCCAAGATAATGGAGTAATAATATTCCAATTCAGTTAAATTAAAATTGTTCTTCTTGTAGCGACACTCCGTAAACGGAGATTGGTCGTTAATTTGAAATACTCTGTTCCATTTTGTGTCGCACGGGATAGTTGCTCTGTCACGATAACTCCAGTCTATTTTCGAATGTTCTTCAATGAATCCATTAAGGTTAAGTCGTAGACAGGGTCGAATATCCCGTAATTAATAGAAATAAATTAAAGAGTTGGTAGGGAAATAGTTGAAGATTTTGCGGGCGGATAGCAGGGCGGTACTAACTATAAGTCGCAGGTACCGATATTTTCTGACCGATAGCAAGCCACACTCTTCTCATCGAGAGCGAGACTGTTCTGTGAGAGGGTATTTCTGATATACAAACAAACATTTTATCTATTAATGTTACAATAAAAACATTTCTCTATGGTTTCTCGATAACTTGTTATTGATGATAAATAGGAAAAATATCCATTATATTTTTGAAATATATATTCTAGAAACGTCTAGTTTATTTGTAATGTGATGTTGAGACTGATTGCTACAAGAAAATATAAAAGATCTCATTTTAGTACTAATTATATTTAAATCCTTTTTTTTATTTAGTAACAGGTAAGTTGTGATAGATATAGAATACAACCAACAGACCCGACAACCCACTGAGTTTCTATCCGGATCTTGACTGTGGGTAGCGATTACGATCTGGTGGTAGATTCAGAGAAGCACTGCTCTTGCTAGGGCTGATATTAGCAAAGTCTGTCAGGCTGAGCATCGTGAGCACGTCTAACCAACCAGTGGAACGGAATAGTCTATTGAGGCTACTGGTAGGTATGGGTAGGCAAAAAAAACAAAAGAGAACGTATAAAGATGATTATTAACTTACAACAAGATTCGACGTCACATATGGAACTGAAGTTGGAAATGTGCCAAATAATATTTAGTTATTGCTTTCACGAGTGAATTTGTCGTAATTTTTTTTACCAAAAGGTTATGTGTCTAAATTAGCCGCGCACATGTTACTAAAAATCTAAAACCTGTGGACGAGTCGTGCAAGTCATTTGGTGGTCACTCCTGGTGGTGATTTGTCATTTGTGTTATAGATCGGGATTCTATTGTCTTTATTTGTGTCGTGTCGTGAAGTTGCATTTAGTTTGGAATAACGAACTCACAAGCTTAGATGAGCACGTGAACTAATGACCTGGCAA
This sequence comes from Bombyx mori, assembly GCF_030269925.1. Classification (NCBI taxonomy): domain Eukaryota; kingdom Metazoa; phylum Arthropoda; class Insecta; order Lepidoptera; family Bombycidae; genus Bombyx; species Bombyx mori. The sequence continues at coordinate 6,276,450 of NC_085117.1, read as the reverse complement.
ATTTTTTCAGAGATCAGATTTGTATCAGATAGGTTGCAGCAATCCGTCCGGACTCACAACATGCCCTATGGCACACACACAACGGACATCAAAAGTTATAATATAACAAATTTAATAATCTGATAAGAAGATTGCATAAAAAGTCCCCAGTCTTTATTGTTCGGGGAGCTTAAGTATCACTAAAATGTAACCACAAAAAGCTTAAATGATTCTTTTACACAGACTATCGTTCCCTTAACGAATACTTTTGCTGTTAATTTAAGCGTTTTTGTTGTTCAGTCCTCGGTTATTTGTATCTGACAATGTTGATCTTAAAGATATGACTGTAAATAATATAATGACAGATTCCTTTATTTGCTTTGATCGGGCTCTAGTTGTTCGAACTTTCGACCTCCCCCCCATTATCAGTGTTCACTTCAACGTTCATGTCGAATTAAGTTTATTTTTTTGTATTTTTTTAACGATTAAGTCTATGAAATTTGTAGAATTTTAATCTCTTAAACGTTTGAACCGGCAAAGATGAAGCCAGCTTCGGCCGGTTGCGTTCAGTGAAGACCGCGCGTCCGCTGCCTGACGAGAAAATTAAACGAATGCCAAATTCAATTTGCAGTACAAAAGGTATTTTCCGTTGCGTTTTCATACTTAATTTAAATTCATTCATTTTGAATATCCGTCGCTAGAACGATTCATTTTGATGTATTTTGTCGTAAAATTTATTAAACTTGAAGAGAATTCTTAGCGGTAGGCATCGGTTTAGCTGTGCCCTGATACCTGCAGCTAAACTGAAAGCTAAAACAGTGCAGTGATTATAATCAATGTTTTTTTTTTACTCTCCCGAACTGTTTAACTAATATAATACAAATGAATTATATAAAAGTACTCAAAATACTGTGTTGTGTGAACCTGAATCTCGAAACGCAAATCCTGGGAATGTTTCTTAATAGTAAAATCAACATAAATCCTACAGTTCGCTTCGTACAGTCTCGTTGTCAACCGCTTGGCCCCAGGGCCACAAGGGTGCTTGCAACGATTGCAAATGGTCATCGCGGCGTTTGTGGCAACCGCTCTATGAGGAATACAATCATGAAGTTTTAAAAGAACGTAATAAAAACCATTCGCCCAGATATTTTATACACATTTTTACTATCAAACCCGCATCTATATCTCGTGGGTTGGTATAGACGCGAACTGGTAACATAAACGGGGTGTTATCAACTGTTTTATGGCATTCCTTTATCCCGTAATAAAGATATCGTGTCGTATAATAAAATAAAATAAAAAATGTTTGTACAGCGGTGCGCCTCGCTGTCGTTCATTTGTGATGATTCGTTGTGAGCTCTTGCAGGCTGTGGTGAGGCTTCAAGGATTACAATAGCAAACAGAGCATGTACGTTTGTTTTATTTTGGACACCTCTATAAAATTCGCGTGTCCGTATAAGCATCTGTAGCGTCCGTGTTTTGGCATGGTGTCAATGTATTCGTATCCAAAGATGTGAATATGCCTGAACTGAAATACTATCCGGTAAGTACCGACCGGTAATCAAACCTAGACCCTGAGCTACAGCAGCTGGGATCGCTAAACCCTTCGACCGCCGATCAAACATGATTACGGTGTCCGTATTTAAATAGTCTTTTAGTTTTCTCCATTAACGCAAATTTTTTCATTTACTAATCTTCCCGATACGTGTAATACGTGAAGAAAATCTTTTGTGACCTTTGAAGCCCATTGTGCGCATCGACAGCTTTGAATTATGGCATAATTAAAGATGAATGGTCTAGGTGGTGTACTTAAGCTATTCTTTATCATAAAATATAAATCTTGAGAAACGTTCAAGTATGAAAAAAAAAGCAATGAAAAACCATCGAACTTCGGTAACTGGGTCATCACCTTTTTTATGAAGGAAGGTTTACTGGTGGCCCGAAGGCCCTTTTCAGTTTCACCAGGACAGGTGGGCGAGCAAAGGCTCAGTCAGGACGGATGGGATTTGCTGACGTGACCACTTCTAGAGATTGGTTTATATTAAGAAAAGCCATTTATACTCCAAAGAATACAGTGAATAAATCACGGCCTTTAACCATTATCTTCTCGCATTTCAGCGCACTGGGTGCAGAATTTCGTTTACGCCGCCATACTCGTTATTTCCGTTCGCCGGCTGGTTTTTTTTCCTCGAATTTTCGGTCCGGATAATCGGTTGGCCATCGCGCACGGTCCGGTGTAGCGAGCTCAGTGCTTTTGTTTTTAGCTTGTTAGAATAGCGTTTGTCAGCGGCCGTTTTTTTGCCTTGAATAATGTGCAGTGCCTAACTTTGTTTGTCGGTGAATGTAAAAACACTGGATGGATGTTTTAAATTCTGCGGCTAAGTTGACCACATCAGTTATATATTCTTCGTATAGTTCATCAGTTATATATTCAGTTATATACTCTTGTTTCAAATTATAAAATGATAAGAGTAGGCACAACTGGTGGTAGGACCTCTTGTGAGTCCGCACGGGTAGGTAACACCACCCCGCCTATTTCTGCCGTGAAGTAGTTAATCTCGAAGTCGTCGTGGCCTAAAGGATAAGACGTCCGGTGCATTCGTATCGAGCGATGCACCGGTGCTCGAATCTCGCTGGCGGGTACCAATTTTTCTAATGAAATACGTACTCAGCAAATGTTCACGATTGACTTCCACGGTGAAGGAATAACATCGTGCAATAAAAATCAAACCCGCAAAATTATAATTTGCGTAATTACTGGTGGTAGGACCTCTTGTGAGTCCGCACGGGTAGGTACCACCGCCCCGCCTATTTCTGCCGTGAAGCAGTAATGCGTTTCGGTTTGAAGGGTGGGGCAGCCGTTGTGACTATACTGAGACCTTAGAACTATATCTCAAGGTGTGTGGCGCATTTACGTTGTAGGTGTCTATGGGCTCCAGTAACCACTTAACACCAGGTGGGCTGTGAGCTCGTCCACACATCTAAGCAATAAAAAAATAATAAAAAAAATGCGTTTCGGTTTGAAGGGTGGGGCAGCCGTTGTAACTAACTATATTGAGACCTTAGAACTTAAATCTCAAGGTGGATGGCGCATTTACGTCGTAGATGTCTATGGGCTCCAGTAACCACTTAATACCAGGTGGGCTGTGAGCTCGTCCACCCATTTAAGCAATAAATAAAAAAATCAACCGATAAATAAATATAAAAAAAAGGATGTAATTTGGGCCCAACATAATACCGAGATATAGAGAACTTGATCTCAAGTTCATGAAACTCCAAATGAAGAGAGTACTCATTACATACCAATGTTTGATCGTGAACTTGTTCTGAAAGGTATAACAAAATATCCTCTCGCGTTCGGCAAGTTCAAGTTCAGTGCTCACGAGCGAGGGCCGAAACCGTCTGCCTTTCCCGAGTTCCAATGTAGCCCCTAATAAACGATAACGAGTTTCCGTGAAAACAAGCGCGCTCCCAGAGATGTTTTTCTTCCAAAATCGGAAATAAGCGGACCTGCTCTACGTTATGTAATATTCATTGAAACGAAAATAAGATACTATATGTATGAGACTGGCGTTGTCGACAGAAATAGTAACATATACGAAATTGGCCGCTAAATTACATTATAATAATAAATAAAATTAATGATTTGGCCTGGATATGAAGCAGATATATTATGAGCTTAAGATTCAGCAATACCATGTATTTGCTTTGAGGGTGAGCGGTCAACGTCGATCATGGACCGTGGACGTGGCACGGCTGGGTGGTTTTCAAATTTGGGGCCAAAAGTGAGTTATTTGATTTAATTCTTTAAATTGTCATCCGTGTTGGCGTTATTAAATGTGTAAAATGAATTTTTTTTATTCTGAACATGCCTAAATAAAAAAAAGGAAAATTAGAGAAAATTTTAATTCATGAAATTGTTACTTTTTTGTGGCCGCAAAATTAGAAACGACCCAGCTAAGCCGCTGCCTAACACTATTTTAGCGACTTATGAAATGTTTGTAGTCAGTTTAGATACCATCTATTGATATTGTTATTGTGTACACGCACATTAGGGCTACTTACGTAGATCGGCGGAACTTATGCGTGGCAAATCGACGATAACATTGCAGACATCACAACTGTCAAGGATAGTATCATCGCACTGAGGACGGCTAAAAGTGTCAGCCACAAAATTGGCCTTACCAGGCGTGTATTCGTAGTGAATATCCAGGGCTTGCAATTTCATAGCCCATCTGATGAGGCCATTGGGCGTCTTGAGAGTTAAGAGCCACTTGAGAGGCTGATTGTCACTTTTTACATAAACCGGATGTGCATCCAAATAACCACGAAACTTATCAGTTGCCCAAACAACTACTAAAGCCTCCTTCTCGATTGTTGATTCCAGCTGAGAAAAGTTATAATTAGTCTTTTGTTTCAGCTCCGTCATGTAGTATTTTATTTTATTTATTTATTGCCCCTGTAGGCAGATGAGCACACGGCCCACCTGATGGTGAGTTGTTACCGTCGCCCACGGACTTCAGCAATGCCAGGGGCAGAGCCGAGTCGCTGCCTACCGATAATGAAATGAAATAAAAAATGAAAGCGTTACCCAATATTGGTGGCCGCGACATTTATACAATAACAGATTATTTCACATATGTAAGACGCCGTTCTCGCTTATCTGATATCCTGCAAGCTATGTACATACACATTAGTCAGTTGTTAATAAATAACAAATTTATATCTAAACTAGCTGTACCCATCCGCTTCGCTGGGCATTAAAATTAATATTATTATTTCTTACCCCCACAAAGATTCTCATCATTAACGTCACCGCAACTGGTGTAGGGAGTCCAACACTCATATAAATATTAGCCTATCCATTAAGTACATGTATTTTCTACATGGATACCAAGTTTCAAGTCAATCGGATGCATGGTTCAGTAGTTATAACGGAACATTCGTAAAAACCACTGTAGATTTATATATTAGTATATGTACATGTATCTATATTGAGACCTTAAAACTTATATCTAAAGGTGGGTGGCGCATTTACGTTATAGATGTCTATGAGCTCCAGTAACCACTTAACACCAGGCGGGCTGTGATCTCGTCCACCCATCTAAGCAATAAAAAACAATTGCATTTATGAAAGAAATGCATATTACGAACCGACCACAAAGCGAATCGTTTTCATTAATATTCATGGCTAAAGCGAAGTTGTTTGCGATAGAAACGTGTATTATTTTAATCTCTGAAACTGACATAATAATGAAGTCGAGCTAACAATGGATGCTCGGTTCAACTCGAATTCGTCTGTAACGGATATGTCCACTGTTCGCCTATTGTTACTCAGCAACAAAGCCGTCTGTGAGGTGTTAGTGGACATGCTTCTTGTTAATTTAATAATAAATTTTATATTATAATAATTACCAAATTGAGTCCACAAATTACCCAATACGAATTAATCGTTAATAGTCCAACGGGATGTGCGTAACATCAGCGATAAAATCTGGTCCAACCTGAGCGGTACGAGGTATAATATGTCGCCCGAGGGCTCATGTCTCAAGGTAGGCACTTATGTTGTTGACGTCTATCCGGAAACCACTTAACACCAGGTGGTCTGTGAGTTCTTTCACCCGTTTTCTGAGTAATAACTGAAAAGAGCAAATTGAAAGTCATCATTTTAAACACGTGTGTGTTTGGGCTTATAGTAAACCAAAGTAAAAATAATTTGTAGCCTTTATGTATACGTAGTATTTATATTACGAATCCTAATATTGCCACTCAGTTTTATCGAAGTTTGACACGTGTAACGATATATTTAATATATTATACACGAAGAGAACTGAAGAGAAAATATATTTTTTCGTCTAACAAAACATGGCGGCGGCGACTTCAAATAAAAAGAAGAAACTTGAGATTCTCATTTCGGGGCGTATTTTTTTTTCTTCATATTTATTAAACTTTAACGTATTTTTAGTTCTTGTTAATATTTACCAAATTAAACAAAATGTGCTTTGTTTTTGTGTCTTCAAGCTAATTCCCGCTATAATGATCAGCCAATGTCAGCAACAACGTGAAAAATATGAAAATAATTTAATCACCGACAACTTCCTTCACTCGTGCACGAGATATTTCGTGTGGTGAAATGGCTATACCAGTATTCATAAACATCATAACTTTAATGTCACCAACCTTGAGACAGGAGGTCCTATTACAGTACAACGGTTGCCCCACCCTCCAAACTAGAATACATGGACTAAGCGGTAGTGGTACCGAACTATGCGGACTTCTAATATAACCTACCTCCATTAAATGCTGGTTAGCGATTGCAGTACGGTATGATAATATTCAGAGAACGCTTCAGCCCATTCGTTGTAAAATCCGACACTATGTGAACAATATGACCTACCACCAGTAAATGCTAATTGGCGATCGCAGCACGATATAATATTCAAAGAACGCTTCAGACCATTCTTTGTTAAATCAGGCACTATATCACCCAAGGAAAGAGATGGGTTGTGCTATTCTTGGTCACAGGGGTAGATATCACTGTCTGGCCTGTTCGAGACGCGTGCCAATCTTGCGTTTCGTTGAATGATGGTGCAGTCCTTGGATAATACCATTGAGACTTCGACGAGTGTGTCAATCAGGTTGTAATGTTTGCAACCTCGTAAAACCATTTAATAGTGAGCTCTTTCGGTTAAAAATTGAAAGCGAAGCAAGAATTTCGGATCGATATAACTTGTCACAAAACAGTTAAGAGCTATTAAACACAAGGATCTCGCTTGAAGTGTTTTTCTTGTATTAATTGCTAACCGCCATCGATAAGCGACCGATAAACGGTTTATCTTATCGCCGCGTTTACTGTTTCGTTTCATGTATTATATTAGCAAATTCATATGTTTCTTCTATCATAATCACTACGTTTAATGGAAGGCTCAATTGTCTAGGAGGTCGTAAGTCTGGTGCATTCCGTAATGTTGGAAATTGAAGGAATTTTAATAAATAACGTCCTGTTTGTTTATGCCCAGTAGCAGCGGAGCTGTCTAGCGTTACGGTTTGAAGGGTCCTAGCCGTTATGGAATAAATCCAACATAATCTAAACCCTTCATCGTCAAAATACATTATTGCACATCATTTAATTACTGCTGGTTGGACGTCTTGTGAGTCCGCACGGTTAGGTATCACCACCCTACCTATTTCCGCCATGAAGCAGTAATGCGTTTCGATTTGAAGGGTGGCAGGACTCGAGAATTACAACGCCATATATTGTCAGATAGCGGGATCTACGACTAGAGATGTGTGGAATATTCTCGATGGTTCTAGGGATGTGGTATCGGCTATAAAAGCGTTGTAGGGATGGCGCGCAGTCAGTAAGTAATCGGAACTCGAAGCGAAACAGCGAACGGATCACCTGAAGCGAAGCGGAACAGGCGAATTGAGAGTTTTAAAGTGTTTATGAAGTGTTTAAGTGTTGAATACAGTTTTTAAGTTGTACTTTGGTGAAATTTTATTTATCCCGAACCCCAGCGCGTAACAGTATTTAAAGCAAGTTCAAATGCTACCAAACGCGCCACCAAACGATAATCATATCCCGAGGAGAGCAAATCTTCCTTCCACAGCGCCCTCCGCGACGAAATAAACAAACAGAGTCGGCACAAGAATTGCAAATAAACGGAGAACGTTATTTACTGATCGCAAATACATCCGAGGGACTATTGTGAGGGGCGATCCACTGCTCGCGTGCGTTTGTTAATCGAGACTTCGTTTGGTCTAGAGCCCTGAGGATGAGTCGGATGTGCTCTATGTGTTCCTGCAATAGCGGAGTTAAACAGAACCCGTCATTGTTTGTCGCCGAGCTTCAGAGATGAGGTTCCAGTTTCGATATAATTGGAAAATCGACTGTCCAACTTGAAAAACTAGTAATCAGGTTATTTCGGTGCATATTTAAGATGTTATTTATACGTGTGGGTTAAGAGGCTGTATCATAAAGTTCGATTGCGGCTAAAGCTTGCTTTGCGGTGGGCTTAGCAGAATAACTTTTTTAAGGTTCGTAATAAGTTTTATTTTTTATTGCTTAAATGGGTGGACGAGCTCACAGCCCACCTGATGACCAGTTTAGATAACTGGAGCTCATAAATATCTACAACGTAAATACGCCACCCTATAAGTTTTAAGGTCTAGTTATAACGGCTGCCACACCCTTCAAACCGAAACGCAACCTACCCGTGCGGACTCACAAGAGGTCCTACCATCAGTAATAATAAGTGTTCACATATGCCTCTAAGCTCTGTGTAAATGTTTAAGTATGTGTTGCTCATACACAGTCACACACGTAAACGTGGTATATTATCAGCAAAACAAAAAAAATATGTTTATACCACTCTAATTTACGGCAGTAAATGTAATTAACAAAATTAGTTAACGAAACCTCTGGATGTTTCTCGAAGGAAACTTTAACTCCTCTCTCCTCTTTTATCATTCCGCCTGCGAGCCCCGTCAGTAATACATTTCGGTTCGTTTATAAAGTATTTAAACTGTCCTCAGTAATTATGGAGCTTTAAACAACGCGTAACTTTGCTTTTCCGATCCGGTATCGAGGTGCTTCTGGTTTTCGATTTTCGTTGGAACGATGCCTGGGAAAACGTTTTTAGCAGTTAACATAAAAGATTGCCTTGTCTGGTTTTTTTTTCTTGGCACCTGGCTGTCTTACTGGAACTTAATCATTTATTCAGTTAATTTTTTATTGCTCGAATGGTTTGACCAGCCAACTTGATACAACAACGTAATTAACGCCACCAACCTTGAGACAGTTCTATATTTCGATTTTGCGAAGCACTGCTCTTGTTAGGGCTAGTGTTAGCAACGTTCTCAGGTCAAAGCCCCGTGAGCTCACCTACTCGTCAGGTTACGCTGACATAACCCTTTAGGTTACCAACTTAGGTAGGATTTTTTTAATCTAAGTCTCAATTTTATAGGATACCGGCTGCCCCCACCCTTCAAACCGAAACGCATTACTGCTTCACGGCAGAAATAGGCAGGGCGGTGTTACCCACCCGTGCACCGGCGTAGCAGACTCTCGACTAGTGTATATACACTATACGTGGCTAATTAGCCTTTTTATTGCTGTAGTCGATTAATAGAGATCATGGCTCACCTGGTACTAAGAGATGCCCAGTGCATATAGAACTCGCAGCGCGGTATGACCCCTCGCGGGGTCACAATACGTGTCGGTTTTCGTTCACAGTACGCTGCTGCCTATGCTCTGGTAACTAACCCACTTACTTGCCTTTTTCGTCACCGACAGTAACGGATGGTATGCTGTTATCGGAGTGAAACTTCTTTAGAATCGTTGTGATGTGATTTCAAACTCGATGAAACGAAATGAAACGAAACGAAAAAAATAAGTGTGCCGCGATTAGCTTGCCGAAGCAGCTCCGGGCGTCGCCGACAAATCACGAAGCGCTCCACACGGTCTCGCGTCCCCGACTAGTTCAGTGTGTTTTTGACGTCTGTGCACGCTGTCGTAGCTCTCGGAGCGCCCTGAGATACTTTTATTTCTATTTAGTTTGCTATCAACAGATGTCGCTGCACGTAAATTCAAAAATTCCTGAATCGCGGAGAAGAGATGTTACACAGTCGATAGACGTTCTCGTATTTCTCTTGCTAAATCATACTCAATTGGCCTAGGGATACCGTGAGCGTGCAGGCGGTTCCCCCAGGGTGAGGCTGCTCCATTGCACTGCGGATTGGTTGACCCTTGCGATTATTTTTGTTTTTTATAAGTTTCACTTTTACCGTGTGTGGCTTGCACACACACACACACACATTTTTTATTTATTCTAAGACGTAAAACATACCAAAACTTGTAGCCATACTTTCAGAAGAACTGTAAAAATATCACACATGAGCTTATTGTATTCCATATATTTCGCAGAGTTGTAACGACTACGTCGCGCTGTAAACACAATTTTATAGTCGCGAGTTAGAAATTCTCTACGTTATTACGAAATTGCTTATTTTTCTTCAGACAATTCATCTTGATATGTCTTTGTCTCGTGAATAGTCTGTTTACTTTTACTTTAGTATACATTATATTTGCAAACGAGCTGAATTTCAGATTATGTATTTCTCTTAAAAATGTGTCATTTATTTATTGCTTGACTACATAATATAGGAATTTATATATAAATGTATACTTCGCGTCCTCCTACATATATGTAGTAATAATAAAAAGACTGATTTTTAATCTTAGTATTAATTCTCCTAACTAAATTTTAATAAAAAATATCAAACAATCCAATGTTGTTAGCTTAAAACAAAGAATTCTCATTAAATTCCCTTTTATTTTTAACATTACTGAAACAAAGACTCGAGTTCCCAGCGTCGCGTAATGCAAATAACTAAAATACGGGCGTCGTAGCGGCCTCTACGCCGTAGCCCGCTCTTCCAGTAATGACGTGCTCACGAAATTTTCGTGCACAAGAAAATATGTAAACTGCGAATTGCAGCGTAGCTTTTCTTCTGCCTGTTTTTCAACATTCTAAATGCCAACTACCGTTCGTAGTCGACTACAGCAGAATCAATGTAGGCTTATAATTTTATTTAACATAGTAGTTGTCTACGCAAGACGAAGCTCACAGTTGAAGTTGATGTTAAGGGATAACACACTGCAACGTGAGTGGCATAGCCTAACCTTCAAATATATGATTGGAGTATTTGTTTTTAAGGTAAGATTACTCAAACGCATGACTGCTACACGACAGAAATGGGCAAAGGTAGTAACTATCCGTGTGGACTTAAAATGTGTTCTACCACCGGTCTATTCAGAATACGCTGCTGCGCATTCTCCCGTGAATTTCTTAGTCGCCTTTTAGGAAACTCACGGAAAGTGATAGGTGATGCTATTCCATAGTGGTGTAGCTATAGTGGTGTTTTAAACGAATAAGTACATAGGTAAGATTTTTTGTAAACAATCTGAGTGAATTCCATCGATTTATAACGCTGTACGACTTATATGACATAAAAACATGTCGCGAGGTTTACTCGTTTAAAATTATTTATGAAATACATACTCATGTCAAGATCAAGTTAAATATTGTATTCTAGTTTATTTTACAATTTCATCTTTAATACGATGGGGGCTTCAATAGTTTACAGAGCCCAATATTGGGTGCTCGCCTAACTCAATTTTGTTTACAAGCACTCGAAACACAAACAGATCTTTCTCAACTTACGTATGTATTTTCAAATAAAGCAGTTTTCGAATTAAATATTTATGATTTGTCATCATAAATTCTAAAAGGATTGCCAGTTCGGAGCTAGCTAGTGTTTGGTTTCTGATACTTACGAATATTCTAATCTAGATTTAGTGTTCGGACTAGTCTGTTATTTGTTTATTTATTTTATTGTTTTTAGACGCACAGGCTCTCAGTTACGTTAAGGGCGCCCATAGATATCACCACGTAAACAGCCAATTCCTCGAGATATTTTTAAATTGATAAATTTATTTTATTTAATTAAGGCTACATTTAAATGTATGTCTCTCTGTGCTCTACCATTATTAAAACTCTTATAAGATCCTATGACCTTACTCTCGTCTCTTTTATACTACTAATCGTTTATTGTTTGATAAACCATTTTCTAAATTTATAGACGTCAATGTTTTGTTTATTTTAATGATCGAGTAATATATAGAAGTTAATTCCAGCAATTAAAGCAGTTAAACTAAAATATTCGGCTTTCATTGGCTTCTTTGGTACTTTGTTAATAGTCATTAGCTGTCTGATTTTATGTTTTAACTCGAACGTTGGTAATAAAACGCATGCACGCCGCGTTGTAAACGAGGAATATAAACTGCTTTTTTCGGCAAACATTAAGTTTATTAACACATTGTTAAGAAGGCTTAATGTTCATTTTTCGTTTGTGCATCTTGTCATCGTTTGTTTAGTGATGTTTTGGAGTTTTGTTTGTGCCACCAGATTTGTAGATGAGATGTTATCGCGGTGCGACTGTATGTTTAACAATTTTTGCTGCTTGAATTAAATCAAATTAATTTTAATAAATTTGAATTAAAAATAGTGTAAGAAAAAATGATTTTGTTGTAAAAAAGCGTGGAGTGCTTTTCAGGATATTATCCAAATAACCCTTCTACTCATATCTGTTCATAAAATATTTATAACTACTGATACCATGCAACCCACGCTTTTTTTACAATAAAATCATTTTTTCTTACACTATTTTTAATTCAAATTGGATTTTCTATAAAAGCGTATTTTGTTAGTTTTTTTAAACTATTATTTATTTTTAATTTTTTAGTTGAATTTCAATATTTTCAATATATTTTTTAATATTGAATTGTCATCGGTCCTTAATAAGTATACCAAATTTCGAGTTAATCCGACGTTTTCATGGAGGTAAAAATCATGTACAAAGATTCCGTTACATACTAACATACATACGTCTGAAGCTAATAAAAGCGTATTAAAAATTACGACCAACAAGACAAATCGCACACCATCATCTAGCCGCGAATACGAGATTTTGTACTATGGAAAACGAATATACATAGCTGAATGTAACATGGATATTAAACACCAATACACAGTGCAAAAAGCTTTATTACTTATGTATTTTTTTATTGCCCTTGCAAGCAGACGTGCATACGGCCCACCCGTGTGGTGCGGATTTGGTCGAACCACCTTGTCGGACTGCGCCCGCGCGGTCTCTTTCCCTCGATCTTCCCTGTCACGAATAGTCTCTCTAAGCTATCCGGTGTTTTCTGAGCAATATGACCGAAGTACTCGAGTGCGCGGCGAAGACCGTGCATGGTGTGTGGTAAGCAGCCGCCTACTAACCTGTTTCTACATTATGGAAATCACAGAACCCACGCTTCTTTGTCAAGGGTTCAGTAATGCTAAGTACTGTAAGACTGGGTCAGTAACAAAACTTGTTAAATAATTGCAAGTCTCAATAGTCTTGTTCAAGCACTCGAGGGAGAAATAGGTGGGATATGGTAGCAACGTAGGAGAATAAAGAATGGGGGTAGAAAGTATTTAGGAGGAATAAGAGAGATATCACTACTGTAGATGAGCTACAAGACTACTACGTCTTGTTCAACCACTCGAGGGAGAAATAGGTGGGATATGGTAGCAACGTAGGAGAATAAAGAATGGAGGTAGAAAGTATTTAGGAGGAATAAGAGAGATATCACTACTGTAGATGAGCTACAAGACTACAGTAGGCGCAGTTGAGCTGGTCCTGATGATGAACAGACTATGGTCAGTGTCAGATCGTCACACACGTGTGGATTTAGAGAGCAAGTGCATGTCACCATAATGGTCTTTATTAGAGAGTATGCGTCTTAGGAAAGCATTTTCAAGTTAATTACTCATTGTTGACGAAGGCGGCCTCCATCATATCCCACCACCGATACCTGGTATCGCAGAAGGTCGCCGATGTTATCGTTCGGGTGCAACTGTGTGCGTGTATCGATCCCTGATATCGTGTTTGTAGATGTTTATAATGCTATCGAATTATCGATAGGCCGGACGGTAACAGGTAATTAATTTGTCGTTTGTATGTATGTACAAGCTGTGTGTGTGTCTTTTTTTTGTTGAACTCGAGTAATTTATGTTTATTTACGTTAGCACGCAATCAATATTTTAGTATTACGTTGAATTTTTAAAAAAAAATGTGTGGACTAGCTCACAGCCCACCTGGTGTTAAGTGGTTACCGGAGTTCATAGAAATCTATAAAGTAAATGCCGCCACCCACCTTGAGACAGGAGTTCTTAGATCTCAGTAAAGTTACAACGTCTGCCCTACTTTTCAAACCGAAACGCTTTACTGTTTCACGGCTGAAATAGGCAGGGCGGTGATACCTACCCGTGCGGACTCATAAGAGGTTCTACCACCAGGAACAATAGCACCAGTTTTTTTTTTTTCTACCTGTGCTGATAGCATTGAGGGGCTATTTCAGCTTGTGCTTGGCGTGTAGGTGAACTCACGGGGCTCAAACCGGGATTGTTGCTAACACTGGCCTTAGCAGGAGCAGTGCTTCGCAGAATCTACCACCGGATCGGAAACGCGACCCACTGAGAAGATCCGGCGAGAAACTCAGTGGGCTGTGTATGTGGTTACATATGAGTCGTCTATTATCAAAGGCGGCAATCTGTACATTTGGACAAAAATTTTTTATTGATATGTCAATACAGATTTATTTGAATATAATCGTCTCCTTCAAAGAATACGGTTCAAAACCTGCATTAAATAAAGGTTAATAGTTAACCTGTTATTTATCTAAGATGTCGTTCCGAAGAGTTTTGTGACTGCCAATGGAATACAAAGTCAATAATTCGTTTTTCTGATTTACCAATCATTGTCCAAAAGTCAGATTGCCGCCTTTGATAATAGTCGACTCATATATAACATACATGTATCATTGAACGTAAAATATACCGGAATTCCCCATCCTTATTGTTCAAACAATACACATCGCTGCTCTTACTAAGTATCTGTACGTAAGAGTAACTTCTGATTACTTTCAATCTTGAGATTGGCACGCACATTGTTCGCGTGTTCTTTCGCTCCGAAATTCAAGCATTTCGAAGCCGATACAACAATGTGAAGCCGTTCCTCATTGCCTCTCGAAGCGCACCGTTTTAATATAGCCATGTCCGCATCGTTTTCCTATCGTTCCATTTACTTTCTATTTAGGATTCAACTTTTCCTTTCCAAAGCGAACCTTTATCGGGCTTCGACGGCTTGTCAGTGTCGTCGATGTACTTTTTTATTTGTTTTTATTGCTTAGAAGGGTGGACGAGGTCACAGCCCACCTGGTGTTAAGTGGTTACTGGAGCCCATAGACATAAGTTGTAAGGTCTCAGTATAGTTACAACGGCTGCCCCACCCTTCAAACCGAAACGCATTACTGCTTCACGGCAGAAATAGGCAGGGTAGTGGTACCCACCCGCGCGGACTCACAAGAGGTCCTACCACCAGTAAAATACCTATATGAATATAAATGCATTTATCTTCCTTGCGAGCTGTTATAATACCCTCTGGTTCTTAACATTGCTTCCATCATCACCTTTCCCGAATAGTATCAGCACTTATGATTCGTTATTAAAGAACAATCCCCTCCCTATCCAGTCAGTCCTATTCCTAATTCCACACGGCACGGTTGCCGTCATTGTGGTCGTATTTCTATTTCATCAATAAAATCTTTATTAAAAAGATCATTCCGTATAACAGAGCGAAGATATGCCACCTCCACTGGTTTAGTGGTAAGTCTTTGTTACCATTGAGACACTTCGTAAAAGAAAGTAAAATGCCTAAATGTACCTACGACCAGAGCCGTCAAAATACATAATTGCGTTTATGTTTTATGAACGTAACTCGACAACAGCAATTATACCGTGATATTAGTGCAGGCCGCAGGCGGAGCGCGCTGCAATTAGTGAGGCTCTCGCAAATGAGTGCTCGTCGCGGCTAATTGGCAATCTGTACACGGCTGACCGGGTTTGATCCCTGACTGACCTGTTATGAACACCCTCCGTTTTTACTCAACAATTTTGAACGGTATCAGGCGTGCCAATAAATGTTGGGAAAGTCGCCACGTGAAAACGAACGAAATGAATGTCACGGACAGTAAACCGTATTTTATCCAGGTTTTAAGATCATATGTCAGAGTGGCGTTGAAAAACTTTAGAAAATAAACATTCTAGTATCATGGGCTCATGTTTGAAAATGTCGTGGTGCATTTTATTCAGCATCGCGTCCCGCGCTTAGAGATTCAGAAACAGCTGTTTCTGGAGTACGCTTTTCCCACGTTCCATTTAAGATAGGAAGAGAGCACAGCTTAAACTGTGTAATTCTGCCGCTGAAACCTTTTGTCATGATTCTATTAAAGTACGTAACGTGTAAAGCCTCAACTTCTTCAAACCCAATTTAAAAAAAAATCCGTATTATTTGGTAAATAACATCGTATCGTAAAAATACATTGCCTCCATAATATAAATTTATTTCTTTATGATCATTTTACAACTAGGTAATTGCGTAAGAGTCTTTTGTAACATTTCTTCATCAAATATTTCCTGCACGTTATTGAAGTTTCATAACTATAAAACGGGCTTGCGGAAACAGGTCGTTGTGGCCACGGATGAGTGAGTCGTGCTAGAGGAGGGACCTCCTCTCAGTGCTGCAAGTACTGATCGAGCATCAACCTGTCGCCATCGAGTATGGTCGGTGGGGACACGTTTTCCAGTAGCTCAACAACAAGGACTACAGACTACCTATTTAAAATTACATGAAAACCCTTGTCTAATTCTAACCGTATATCAAGATCTTTTCTCATACAAGCTACAACACTACGAAAATTGTGTGAATATAAATTTCTTAAACACAAATAATTTGGGAAGCCTGCGAGGCCTAGGTCGTGATCCTGATTTATGTCTCGTAACTTTTGAGATATAGCCGACTAGTGTTATAGTCAAGCTCGTTCATAAATTTGTTATATATTGGGATTTCTTGTTTATTTAGAATACCATAATTAAAGAATTTTAACAGTTAATTTCGATTTTTTAATAACACGCTTTCCTCAAAGGGATGGCGACTGGTGTTTGTCCGGGCTATATTATGGTCCTTATGTTTTCATCCGCTTTAACAAGTTGCAGACTCTATTCTTCCTTGTTAATAATCTAAAATGGTAAATGCGATATTAAACCGTAGAAGTTAATTTAATTATATTAGTCTCTTTGATAAATTAATTTCTGTTCAGCTTTTCTTTACCGTGTAATATGGTATTATTATATTTTAAACAGATAAAACACAAAACTATTAATTATACCCAATAGTGGTTTTTGTCATGATTTAAACTCCATCAAAACTAATAATTATTTACTATCTAAAGTGGTTATTTGATTCCAAATCATTGTATTTTTGCCTTTGTGTTTGCAGACATGACGGTTGCGTCATGTAAGCAGAGTTTGTGTTTCATTACGTTCATGTTCGATGTTGGTACTTAAAATTATATCGTCCTCCTCCAGTCATGCTCCTCGTCATCATTCTGTTATATCCGGGCTTCAGTACCGTAGATATGCAGACCCTACCGTATTCTTGCTGCATCAGCTTTGCCATATCCTTATCCATACCATACCTCATTACCATTCCCACTCCACTCAATCAGTTCGTCTCCATCCTTCGCCGCGTTCGCGCCTATCACTGTATCTATACAATACTAAATCTTTTGAATTTCATTATTATTGAATAAGTTTTAATTAAAACCAGTATAAATTAAATAAAATAAAAAAGGACTTATAGAATCCCATATAACAGTTCGAGCAAAATTGTGCCATCCCATGCTGTATTCGGCTACTCGGAGAGCATCGTAGAAGATGGAGTCAAGGGTGGTGCGGATCTAGACGAACCAACGTATTGGCCTGTGTTCCCTTTTCCCATCCACTTTGACAGTAATCACCAGCTTTCCATTATATAAAATCACGTAAATTCCTTTTCCGAAGCTTTTTGACAAGTGCACATAGTTACCAGCTCGGAATTAATATCTTAAAACCGTTAAAGCTGCTTACAGAATATGCTATACTATAGTGCCATATAGTATAGCAGCGTTTGCTTAGCCAATTATATATAGTACAGTACAGTACAGTGTGAACGTGTCCATAACAATGTATGATGCGCGATATTTTTTTATTGCCTTTGGAGGCAGACGAGCGTACGGCCCACCTGATGGTAAGTGGTCAACGTCGCTCATGGACGTCAGCAATGCCAGGGGCAGAGCCAAGCTGCTGCCTACCATTAAGTACTCTCCGCAAGCCTAGTTTGAAGAAGGACATGCCATAACACTCGGAAAACACCGTGGAGGGGAGTTCATTCCAAAGCCGGATGGTACGTGGCAAAAAATATCTTTGGAAACGCACTGTCGATGAACGCAGCGGTTCCAGATAATATGGATGAACTCTGCTCCGATGGCGGGAGGTGCGATGATAAAAAGTATTGTATGCTATATGCTATTATATTATAGCGTAGTCTGAAAGCAGCTTAAGCCGTCGACGTAAATCGATTAAAATCAGCTTGACACCGTATCACCATCTCAGAGAAACTTTTCCCAGTGTCTTTACGATTAAAATGCAAATTGTTCGTATTAAACGTGGTCCAAGAATTTTCGTGCCCCGGAATCAGCGGGCCGGCTAAGATCTTAGCTCGGCGGCACGAGCGCGATAATAACCGGCCTTCGGGTATTTCGATTATGTTTTTCATTTCTATGAAATATCTCTTTCTCGAGCTACTTCACGTTTTACAAGAATGAAAATGTTGTTTGTGTTCGTTGTTTTATACTCACTTATATAAAATACTCTATAATTTTATTAGTTCTTATTCGATAAAAGCAATTTGTTTTTTTTTTGTTTCTATTACTTACTACCTTTCCAATTTTGCTTAAAATTCAGAAAGGTATTGTTACGGAACACTTAAATAAAAACACAATTAGTTATCAACAGTCATAGTTCGGTGTACTTATTCGTGTTTCGTCTATGCTTGTTTGTGTATTACCGGTACTCATAACACAAGAAAAAAAAAGATGTATGGTGTCGCGGGACACCGGATAGGAACGAAGTTCCTTATTATAAAAATATTAATTTTAAGTTCTATTCGAAGTATAAAGATAGTACAACTGGAGTTTTCGCAATAACCCACGGTCATTCGGTAACGTGCGAACTTATTGTGGTACACTTCATTCACGGTTGTTTGCATAAGAGTTAGCGTATTGCGCAAACGAACGCTCTGAGATCGTGGTCAATGAATGATAAAAAAGTGTGTGTGTCCGCTCCGACGCACGACTGGAGTTTACTGGATATAAAAAATTAAACGAAACAATACGAGAAATAGTTCTATATTACGACAACACGATACAGATTATTAACAAATTAACGAGACACAAAACCAACGACTAACAAATATATGAAAATACAATAATGAGAGAAACGCGCGATCAGTACGAGGCTTTGTGGCGGACTGCCGGCGCAGCAGTCCGGCGTCACCTGCGATAACGCATTTCGTGTGACATGCGCAATCAGGCGCATAACGCATTTCGTGTGACATGCTAGTACGATTTTGGTCCCCATAATTTTCATACCCCGGGCCTATATATGTAAATCGATTCTAAAGGAGTAAACTCCAAAAAGTATGTAATTTTTTGTACGTTATTACAAAGTTAAGTCGTACACTGTGTGCATTACTAATTTGTACGTTATTACAAAGTTAAGTCGTACACTGTGTGCATTACTAATAAAAATCTTACGTTACGGACGTTTTTTCCCGGTTAGGGTACCCCTCCGCAACGTCCCTTGAGGAACTTCGTTCCAAAAATCCTTACTTTGGGCTGTATAATTAATAATACGTAAATAAATCAGTATATAAAGTAAAATTCGACTAGAGGAAAAGTCACATAATTTTATCAAATGGCCATTTTTGCTGGACGCTTCCGCAGTAGGAACCTGAACTCAAGTTAGTGTCGCGATAAATTTGCTGAACGACTCCCGAGGCGTGCGGCGGTACTTTACCAGCTGTCTACCCACTTACGATATTACTTGTACAAATCTTTTGAAATCGAAATACTTATTAAGCTGTATGCCTTTTTTTATTGCTTGGATGGGTGAACTAGCTCCTGGTGTTAAGTGGTTACTGGACCCCATAGACATCTTAATAGTGTCGATGAGTGAAAGAGCTCATAACTCAGTTGGTGTTCAATTTTACGGGACTCCATAGACACTGTAACGTAAATGCCGCCACTTACCTTGAGATATGAGCTGTCTCATGAGGTTTCAGTATCGTTACAACGGCTGCCCAACCCTTCAAACCGAAAGGCATTACTGCCCGTGCGGACTCACAAGACCACCAGTAAGTAGTAGGTATGTAAATAGGTTGCGACAATTAGTTCAGTAGATCCCTATCTATCATATCTGTTATGAACTATAACAAATGGTGCGAGTTATTAGTATCATGGGTGGACACTTGGTCAGCAAACATCGCGATACGGTTTTGTATTGTCAGCAGCAAACAAGATTGTAATCTACTCGATGGGAAGTAATCAACGGCGCTCACGAGAATCGGCAAAACTTAAGTATCACTTCAATTCAGAACTATAAAAGAGATAGCAACGTTTTGATTTTTTTAAATCTGTTTATGAAAAAGCTTGAACGTAATATTAAACGTCAGCTGGGAGTTTTGGATTGGTGATGTCCATGAGTAGTCCAGGGCCGTAGTTACTCGTGTACGTAACAACAGGCTCAAACGCCATTCCATGACTAAACCACTCTTGTAGTGATATCTAAAACATTTCCTTATTTCTTCTTTGTCCCATTGTAGCGTCGACCTTCGTGTGGCGTTAGTTTGTCCCGTTGTTACAGGACCCCTGAAGGGCCAGACTCGAGTTATGAGGCTACGGCGCCAGGGAAGCCTTGAAACAATCATCTCTGGTAAAGTCTCTGATGCATAAAGTCTCTGATAAACTTAATATGATTCGTTTTAATAACAGAAATTCCTTAAGTATAAATTATTATAATATTCGAATAAAAAAAACTATTTTTCATTACTGTTACTCTGTTTGCTAACTAAAATCGGATATGCTCTACATAACCAGAATGAAAATCGTATTTACTAAGTTTTATTAACATAATAATATGTTTTATTGCAAGTGTGAAAGTAGCCCCGGTAATCAACAAATTAAAGAGCGGACGGTTAGCGTGGTATGGACATGTGATGCGTAGAGAGAAGATGCACGTGACTAGGAGATGATTGGAAATGGTAGTGCAAGGTTGAGAAGGAAGAAGTGGTCGACCGAAGAAGAGATGGATGGAGTGCGTGAATGACGATATAAGATAAAGAGGAGTAAGTGTTGTAATGACGGCTGATAGAAGAGAATGGAAGAGAAAAATTAGCTGTGCCGACCCCCCCCTAGTGGGATAAGGTGGAGACATAGAAGAAGAAGATTTTATTTACGAGGTATGTATTTTAATGTAACCATACTACTTCCTTCGATTAGAATCCTGTTCCAATTGCTGCATTATTTGAATTGAAATTTTTAATCGTTATTATTTTAGTTTCTAAATTTCGGTGGCCATTTTATTAAACTTCTCAACCCATTCTTTAGATACCAGTGCGTTATTTCATCCCGTACCAAGAGAACAGGAACAGTTAGCCGATGTTTCAAATTATTGTTACACTAGCGACCCGCCCTCGCTTCGCTTCGGAAACATTAAAACACACATGAAACAAACAAAAAAAAAAAATTAAAAAAAGTAGCCTATGTTCATCAGGGACAATGTCGGCTTCTAATGGAAAAATAATTTTTCAAATCGGTCCAGTAGTTTCGGAGCCTATTCGAAACAAACAAACAAACAATTCTTTCGTCTTTATAATATTAGTATAGATATTGCTAAATAATAGCCCTGTGTCACCCGTACTTATTACTTACTCGCGAAATGTTCTGTTCAATCTACATAGTTGCACGTTTAAAATTGAAACCGTACTAAGTAGATATTTTAAGCAATGCAAATGTACGTATGTATGTGTGTGTGCTAAAATGTTAATGCGCATATACGTAATGATCCTCCGCATGTACATTTATGAATAAATCAAAAATTTAGACGTAGCAGGGTTTTGGTTTTAGATTTTGTATCTGCATTAATTATGATTAGTATTTTAGTGTCTACTAATTGTCCCCCAGTAGTCGAAATTCGAATATAATTAATTGAAATTATAAGTTTGAAGATTATTATGGTTCTATTGTCAAATACTTCTATAATCACAGATTTCGCCAAAAATACACTATAGACAAATAATATTGAATAATAATCTATTCTTAATTTGAACACAGACTTTACAATAAACAAAAGAGTATATATGCGTGTGTGTGTCAAATACATGGTAGTGTGTGTAATGTTTTATTTATTGATTTAATGCATTATTAATGCACAATTAAAACAAAATCAGTTTCTGCACTCCTATATATTCTCTACTAGCGACCCGCCCTCGCTTCGCTTCGGAAACATTAAAACACAAATGAAACAAAAAAATAAAAAATAAAAAATTAATTTAAAAAAAGTAGCCATGTTCATCAGGGACAATGTCGCCTTCTAATGGAAAAAGATTTTTTCAAATCGGTCCAGTAGTTTCGGAGCTTATTCGAAACAAACAAACAAACAAATCTTTCCTCTTTATAATATTAGTATAGATAACTGTGGGAAAATTCATACTCCTCCGTCAGCGTAATTTTCGCAAAAAGGGGGTACAAAGTTTTTGCTTCACATATTAATATATAGAAAATTGGCAATTAAGCTCTGATTTGTACCAGCGACAAAAAAATCGGTTACCCTATCCAACTCAACCGGCTGATATCTTCAAAATCAATAGGCGAAAGTGTATCCAAGGACGACCTTTGGCCGGACGCCAAGCAGCCGCGGCCAAGGTCCGCCCAATATAGTGAGCAGCATAGTCAGCATTGTAGGTCAACTCCGAAATATCGTGAAGGACATAATAATATAATATTTTACTTTTATTTATAGTGTTCTTTGTTGTCAGTGACGTCACATCAGACTGAATAATTATAATTTATGACAGTAAAGTTGCACGTACATTTCCGCACGTGGACCTATATATGTATTTGTAACTCTTGGTTTGAATAGCGAAATATTTTTCAGAATGTAGCCTTACATAATGAGTCTGTTTGGATTGCATATCGTTTATCACCAAAAGGGCTTTTCTTCATGGAGGACCCCTCAGGTTCACCCTATCCCTAAGAATGGTGATCGACCGGGCCTACAAGCAACAGGCCTATCGTAATAGCTTGATTGATTTTGAATGATGATGGATCAGGTTATAAACACGCAGCTCCTGAGATATCTTGAAAATAGCTAGCTGATTACTGGTGCTGTCAATGTGGTATCCGTTATCTTCGCTCAGCTGAATGCTACCTGTTGTACGTTACTTACTTGTGGGCTGAAATCTGTGAAAGCAAGGTCCATACCAACTATCAGCTTCTCTCGGAGCGTGTTGAATGAGAGGCAATTCAAACTTGTGATTATAGATGAATCCGTCGTCCCGGTTTTACCATCTCACTCTACTTAGAACTTATAAAATTTCCTTTTTCAAATGCGGTTTGAAAAGAGTCCTCACCGGGAGGTAGTGCCACGACTTTGCTCCTGACGTATCTGTCATGACCAACGGTGACCACTTACTATCAAGAGTGTCGTATGCTCGTCTCGCCTCGGGTCGAACCCACAAGTAAATACCAGGGTCCTGCATTTTCTTCCGCGATACTGCAATGCATTTTGGTTGAAAGTTGTCCTCTAGTACTTAATTAGAATTATTTATAAACATCATCATAATTCTTCCAACATAAAGGTAACCGACAGAAAATTGTAAAATAAACTATAGAAACGCGGGCTTCAAACCGTGCAGCTGTTTTATTCACGCTTACGACTCTACTATTAGGTTTAGTGGTCCTAAGCAAATATAAAAGTGGATATTGTAAATGGAGATAGATGTGTTAGCCTTGTTCAAGTACACTTGCACGTTGTCCCGCGTGAACCGAACAAAACTAGGCAACGCTTCTAATTGAATGTATAAAAGGCTATCGGTGAAACCGTTTTATCGCGTTATCGAAACTGGTTATGAAACGAATTTTTAAATTGGAACTCGGTGACCCGGTGCGCCGTGGGGAGGTCGCCGGGGGCGCGGGAAGCGAAAGTCAATAGTCGAGCTCGATCAGGCAATCGGGCCATTATCGAGAATGTTTGATGCGACGATGTCGAGTGCAAAATGCAATCCGAGATTTTCAACTAAAATTGTTTATTTTGTTATGCTTCAAATGTTGAGCTTTTGAATTAGATACTTTCATGTGATAAGATGTGATGAGACGAAATAAAAATGAGGTTGGTAAGAGAGTGTTAACTATGTTAACTATGGTATGTACTAATGTGGAAGGATATAGAGGAAGAGATAGACCTAAGAAGAAATGGATGGATTGTGTGAAAGACGATATGGGTAAGAGGGGAGTGAGCGAAGAAATGGTATATGATAGAAGAGTATGGAAGGAGAAAACATGTTGCGCCGACCCCAGGTGACCGGGAGAAGGGCAGGATAATGATGACTTTCATCTTCTCTATTATATACATACATATATGTCGCAGAATGGGCCGACATCTTCATTATTTCTTGACATAGTGTCCGTATGGTGGGTAATCGTGCAAAAAGATTGCGCAGCACGAAACGATGACAGCTCTGAGACGTCTTCACTCTTCCTAAGTCAGGTAACGAATGAGTTTCGATTCCACTCGAGCGACGACACCTCGAATCTGTCAATGCTCGCCACCAGAAGTGAGCCGATGTTTGATGAGTAGTTGCGGCTCACATCCACTAGGTGGCACGTTTTCGCTTCTTCTTTTGTCACGTCCGGATGCGACATATATCTATATATTAATACGTGAGGCAAAAACATTGTACCCCTTTTTACGAAAATTGCGCTGACGGAGGAGTATGAAATTTCCCACACTTATAGAGAATATAGAGAAGGAGTGCACAATGCTAATATTTTTTTTAAATAATGCATAAAAGATACATTAAATCAATAAAGAAAACATTACACATACATTACACACTCCCATGTATTTGACACACACACGCATGCATATTATTTGTTTATTGTCAAACTTTTCTTATTGCATAAAGTCTATGGTCGAATTGAGAATAGATTAAATATTGTTTGTCTTTGTTAATATTTGTCTATAGTGTAGTTTTGGCGAAATCTGTGATTATAGAAGTATAAGAAATAGTCTTTGACAACAACACCATAATAATGTTCAAACTTATAATTTCAATTAATTATAGTCGAATTTCGACTACTGTGGGACCACTAGTATATATAATTAGGGTAAAACAAAACATTTACCACATTCACTTCTGTTTTTCAATCGATTTCCATTTTTTTGTTTTATTTAGTAGCTTTTGACGAGCTTTCTTTGCTATCATTAAAAAAATAGCAAATCTCATTTTGTTTTTCGAATTGTTAACGAGAAATCAAAAGTGAAAACATTTTTCATAAAATGTGCCTAAATTTTGAGGTGTCCAGTTATTACGGTCGATTTTTGATCATTGGGTGCACCTTAGTACTGATAGTTGTTGAAATCTTGAAATTGTGCGTTCTTATAAATAACCATGAACATTGTAGACCGAACCCTTGATTAGTTTCGTGGAAGGCTCTCTAGCTTTAAATTATACGCGAGAGTGACTTTATTGTGGCCTCAGACGGCTGGCAATTTTGTATATTTGTATTCATTAGAGCTGCGAACGGCTGCATATTAAAATGCAAATTGAGAACGCTTCTAGTAGCGGACACGCTGCAATGACGGATTTAATGGCTAGTAGCAGATATTTTGGTAGCTCATTCAGATATTGCTAGGGAATACGGTTAGGGAGAATAAGTAGGACGGTTGAAGGTCCCTTGTGTTAGATACGGAACCTTTCTTTTTTTATTGGATTGGATGGGTTGTCGTTTATCTTTTTACCTACCACCTGATGCTAAGCGGCTTCCGAAGTAAGATAAAGTTGTTTTGTGTAGAAAAGGTCACAAGGGTTTGTTTTTCAATTGTACAATACAATTACTGGTGGTGGTGGATAAGTACCACCAATCTGTATATTTCTGCGGTGAAGTAGCCATGCGTTTCGCTTTAACGGGTGGGACAGCCTTTACATTACAAACTCAGAGTTTTGAGTTTCTCGCCGGATCTATTCAGTGGGTCACGATTCCGATCCGGTAGTAGATTCGACGAAGCACTGCTTTTGCTAGGGCTACTGTTAGCAATTATCTCAGGTTGAGCCCGTGAGCTCACCTACCGGTCCACACGAAGTTGGAATAGCCCCTCAGGCTGCCAAAGATTAGAGATAGGGAAAATAAATACATTTTTGAATCTCACTAATGACGTCGAGACCTCAAATCTCAAAGTGAAAGCTGGCTTTGGTCTTTTTTGAATCTGTGGCAGTAGCCATCAAATAACACAAGATATTTGACAGATGCCTGAACCTCGCTTACGACATTTTCAAGAGAAGCTTGTATATATACAAGTTCCGAACAACAACATACGGACATTAGGTCTACCGAGCAATTACACCCGCTCAGTGGAAGATCTTCTCTTTGTAATATACCTACAAATCTTTAAATTTAAATTAACGACTCTTCCCCATTACTACGCCATGTCCGCCGCAAAGCTTGTTCAATGCTTATAATTCTCTTCAAGTTTGTAGTGAAATTAAATAAAAGATTAGTTAATTTCCTTCGTGGAATTAGACGGGGCTTAGAATAGGGGCATCCAGCGTTTGAAGACTTAGAGCCGAGATCGTTCACATTGTACGAAAGTGATAAGATAATATAATGAAAATTGGCGGTACTCTGATTGTTCCCTTGAAATTAAAATTTAGTTCGAAACGTTCAGTAAAGTTTTATTGTATCTACTAGATCTGTACCACAGGGCTTGCCGAAAATAAATCCCGGTTATTATAGTTATGTTTGAAATGAGAGCCGTTTTGACTTAGAACAAACCATTGCTAGGTGATCAAAGTATTTTTTACTAAACTTAAATAGATATTGTTTTAACAAGTTCAAGTTTTGTGAACCCTCAATGTAGCGCAAACGCAGGAGCTTTTGAGGAACTTGATTAATGTCGCAATAAATACTAATAAAGATTTCCAATCTTATATGTACGAAGCATCACTTGAGAACGGCTCGACCGATATTATTGTTTTTTTTTTGCCATGCTCATGATTTTCAGGATAATGTATGAAAGAAAACCTTTAAAAAGTCGCTTGGAGATTTTCAAACAACTAGCCACAGCTGAGTGTAATTCTTTTATAATAGTAGTTAAATAGATAAATTTTCCCTTTCATTTTTAATTATAATGTAATTGTAGTGCGAGTGCAAAAGAAGAAAATTGACCCTCTGGAGATATGGTTCCGGAGAAAATTATTCGGGTTTCGTGAACCGAGTTTCGTATGGACATCTCGATACCTCAAGAACTCGGCATCAAACAGCATCTGTTTTCTATAGTACAGGTTCGGATGTTGGCTTTCCTCGGAGACGTTTCACGACGCACTAATCTCTCCATAAAACGTCTCTTCGTGTGAGGTAGGAGTGGGCGGCACAAGACCGCGCGGAAGGTCGCCGACCGAATCAGTTCTACAGTGGGAACACCCCTAAATGAGTGCTGCAAGATGGCCTCCAGTATTGAAATGGCGGCACAAGAAACGCGTCCAGTCTGCCCATTCCAACACTACAAGATGAAAACGACCACCACTATGTCAAGAGCGAAACGATCGAGAATAAGAATTGTTCCCTTCGAACCACTTCAGCGTTGGAAATCGGAAAATAATACCGAATACCGGATTAATTAAACGTATGTAAACGTGTCTACTCGGCACGTTTTCGATAACAATCCAGAAATCAGCTTTAAAGGATTGTCACGGATTTTTATTCTATTTCTGGAATTCTCGTTTTCTCGATTTTTAGCTCCCGATATGTGTTTGAGTTGTATTTTACGTTGCTTTCGGTTGTATTTTTTTGTTAAAGAGGTCTTACGTATTACGATTGGGAATCAAAAATTATTAGTTGGGATGAAGAATCCTGCACAATGTTAGCACGCTTGCACGCTTAAGACTTGGTTGATAATTATACCTAACCTCCTAATGAAGGTTAGGTAAACATTCTCAGCAGTAGTTACTGACTTGGCTGTGCATCTTACATTGCTATGTCTATGAGCTACGGATGGGCCGCTTGAAATAGTTTGCGTCTACTGCCGAATGTAGAGAGATTACACACATGTAAGGTTTTAATTAGTGAAAATAACACCGTCACAGTCTGCATGTACGTATTACACAATATTAGATTGTTTAGCGAGTGTAATTCCACGTGAGAATTAATTAGCGCGAGAGGCGGATGTCCGTTGCAATCGTGTTTCAGCTCTAATGGAAACAAACTGTTGGTAGAGTGCACTATTAATGCTACATGTGAGTTTTGAGAATATTTATTTCGTCTTTTATCATGAATATAAACAGGAATACGTGGCTTAACAGACGCCCGGTGTGCTTGTACCGAATGATGCAACTATTCGGGGGTTAAAGTCCTCTGACAGGCTTATTACTGGTGGTAGGACCTCTTGTGAATCCGCACGGGTAGGCACCGCCACTCTGCCTATTTTGCCGTGATGCAGTAATGCGTTTCGGTTTGAAGGATGGGGGCAGCCGCTGTACTTGAAAATCTGAAACCTTAGAACTTATATCTCAAAGTGGGTGGCGCATTTACGTTGTAGATGTCTATAGGCACCTGTAACCACTTAAAACCAGGTGGGCTGTGAGCTCGTCGACCCATCTAAGTAATAAAAAATCAAAATATTTTTTTGTTATACGAATCGACATTAGATCCAAATGCAGTTTCACAGGAACAATCAACGAGGAGCACCAAGATTGCCCTCTTCCAAATATATGTACATGGTAATACACTAAATTCACAAAATATTTAAATCAATCCATATAGAAATTAGATACTAGAATTAGAACAAACGGGTCAACATTCCTGAGCATTGAAGGGACGATATGAATTAATGTCAATCTATAATTTATACGACACGCTTCGATCGCAAGTCATAGAGCGGCAATCACTTTTGTGATCACTATAGGCTCCGGTAATCATTTACCACCAGAAGGCCTGCGAGCTCGTCTCGATACCTAGTGCAAATAAAAAAGCCGTAAATTTAAATAAGATTAATAAATTTAATGAAATGGTCATCGATCATTATGTAACATCGATGTACGTAGAGTTGTGTGTCGCCGTAGCTCTGAACTACGCTCACTAATTGCACGATGTCGTGTTTAATTTATTCCTGTCATGGAATTCCAGTGGTGATACTGTTGTGGTTGGTTTATTTATGAATTCGGATGTTCAGGGATCGAAAGCTATTTTTGAGTGACATTATTTTTAGCTAATTGCTTTAAATAAGCAGAAGGACTTACGTCTCACTTGACGTTTAGTGGCTGTCCTACCCTTCAAACTGAAAGTCATTACAGCTGTGCGGCAGAAATAGGCGAGATGGTACCACCTGTCCGTGGGCACTTACACCACGTCCTAGAACCGGTAAAAAGGGAACAAAAGAGGTAACTGCCATCAGAAGACGAAAAGCGTAGCTTTTTTCCTACCTAAGTTGATGGTCTAGAGAGACCATATCAGCATCACCGAGCCAGTAGGTGAGCTCACATTTACTCGCCCAGCCCTTTGTCGCAAGTGACGGGTTCGACGAGAACGATGACGGATGCTTGGGGTACCTAAAAGCACCGTTAGTGGATCTGGAGGATCCGAAATGACGTGTTTTGGGCGTCGTCGACTGCCTAGCTGTTAATTCGTTATGTCTTCGCTATCAGTCCGAATGAGAGTCGGTCACGATGTCTTTCGCATATGTAACGGATAAAGATATTAATAAACAGTTTGATTGTATCGAAGGCTGTCGCAAAACGGCTATAAACTCCGAGTAGGATTTTGGGGGAAAGATCCTCAAATTCTGCAATTAGATCACTTAGAATACTGATCCGCAGCAATATGTAAGTAAACATTTATATTTTCATTACAAGCCTCTACGACTGACAGATCCACTTCGCAGTAAAATAATAATAATAATGAAACGCTTAATTACTAACGTCTTGTAGGATTATAGATCCGTCTTTATTTACACACATGCTTCGGTTGTAATACGCGAATTAAATGTAAATTACGAATTGTAGGCTATATTCAACCAAGCCTGATATTGGATTTGGTTTGAGTATAGTAAATTGTGCCGAGAATTATTAGACAAGGGAAATGGCTTTGGTTTTCGTAGAGTTTGATGTTTCTTGTTTAGTGACTGTAAAATTATGACCGACATCCACGAACCCTCTACAAAGCAGCGATTTTCCATTTTTTTCATCTTTCACAAACACCAAGACGTTCCTTGCTGAAAACAAGCATATTTTTAAGTTTTATTTTAATTTGTCTCCTAATCTTCGTTGCGCCGTCTGTTTTTAATTTTGTGGGCACACTACACTTATTGCGCCGTTTCAGGATACTTTTGGTTAAGATTGATTTTGTCAGTTTCTTTGCAAGTTTGTTCTATTATCAGTGTGATCAACAATGTATGAGAACGCATGCGATGGACGGTTCTATTGAAGCACAGCGTCACTAACACTATGTGGAGTATTAAGACGTCGAATGATGGTTTATCGAAACATAATGTGCTGTAAGGGACGGTGTATATATTATATACTAGCTGACCCGGCAGACTTTGTAGTGTCCCAATCGATAAATAAAAGACCTAAACTTTTGTATAAAATAAACAAAAGGAATCCGTCCGATGGGGGACACATCAAAGGGAAAACAAAATTGTTCTTTTTATTTAATTCCGAGCATTTTCATATTCATCTACCTTTTAAACTTTCTCTGGACTTCCACAAGTAATTCAAGACCAAAATTAGCCAAATCGGTCCAGCCGTTCTCGAGTTTTAGCGAGACTAACAAAAAGCAATTCATTTATATATATATATAGATACTGTACACTTGTGTGGTATAATAAAATCAGTTTTGTTTTTACTTTGGTTCTTTATGTTTTTTCATCATCTCTTAAGATAGTGAAACCTGTGCCTTGTCACAAATCTCTCACGACTCAGTGAGTTCCGCTGTTTATATTCTAGATGCCTTGCTTCCTTAGGGAATAAGTTCTGCAGAATTTTCTATTCGTTTCCACTGTGCCACTTCAGTTGATTTGAGTTATTGGTCCCCGAATACTGCAAAGGGCGTTGGAGTATCCGGACGCGTTTCGAATATCCAAGACGTTAATGTGAACGACATTTGAAATATTAAGTAGGTTGGGAATATGTGCTTGTTTTGTGATGTGTATATGTTTGTTCAGATGTATACTGTCCCTGTGGGTGGCTGCCTCCCCCGGTGAAAGTCATGGGCTGACTTGAAGGGGTTGAGGCTGTGCGGCGCGCTATCAGCACTCTAACGCGTTGCCATGAAGTAAAATCAACATTATGATAAAAGAGCAACCGATCGGCGGTGTATCGTGTCCCGACCCGGCAGGATGGTTCTCGATTCGTCTCGAAGGCTCCGTCGGCTGGGCGTCTTTGGTGTGAGCTGCGCCGTCTGGTTGTAGTGTTGACCGCGGTAATCCCCTTACCTTATCCGGCTTCGGACCTCGGAGGGCATCGGACGCTTGAGTGAAGATTGCAGCGGAGTCGTTTAGTAGGTAGGGTAATTAAATCATCCTTGGGCCCGCGGTTCGCCGTCACGGACCAGTCCCACATACCCCGCGCGCCCCCTAGGCGTGGGATCCTCGTAGGAGGCTCGGCGTTTGGCCCGGAGAAAAAAAGTATACATACTGTGAGTTAGGGATGAACTGATAATTGGTAACCGTAGTTCAAATATACTTCCAACACCGCCGGATACCACAATCACGCTGCCCGCTTTGTATCGAATTCTCATTGAATGGTAATTATAATCCTATAACACCTAAGTCAGTCAATTAATTATAAATTATTGCAAAGAGCCGCGACGTGTACTTATGTTCTATAGTATTCTGGATTTTCGTTACAATTTTTCTTCCATTTCTTGCCATCATCCCACTACGCGAGGTGCACGGCAAGTCCCAACTGTTTCATTTAAGTCTATCAAACGTCATGTCTGCACTCACGCCCTCCTCTTGCCTATCCTCTTTCATACAGGTTTTTGTTACAATGTAGCAGCTAAATTCATTATTCAGTGAAAATGTTTAAAGTACCCATTTGAACTTTAATGGAGCTTAAAGAGTAGTTAATAAACTATTTTCATCTAGTTATATCAATATAATTTTCACCCGACTATAACAAAGCAACAGGCCTCATATCTAAGAAGTCTGAAGAAGTCCGTAGGTATGTTTTTTTGTGTCAGTGTCAATATACACAAGGTGGCCGCCCGCTCTGGGATGACTTTGACGCAAGCTCGAACTCTAAATTGCTTTGTAGAAAAGGCTTAAAGTGGAATGTGTCGAATCATCTAGGCTCCCATAAATAAGCCTTTTTTACCGCCAGTAAACGAAGTCTGTGATAAAATTTATGACGTCTCTCGTTGATTCCCCAATAACATTACTTTTCTTTGTCATATCACTCTTGTCAGAGGGGTCGTAGTCGTCATTCAGTATCATTGCTGTGGGCAGATGTTATGCACCTCATGAGCAATCGCCAATTCTCCCGGTTTGTGGTGAGCTTGGTACACTCATGCAAACAACCGCCAACTGACGATTTTACTTGGTCGGTCCATCGCATGGGAAATCTTCCACGCGGTCTAGGAATATTTTATTATTGCTCTAGACGGGACGAGCGAGCTCACGGGCCAGCTGGTTTTCATAGTTTAACGTGAATGCCACCAACCACCTTGAGATATGAGGTCGAAAGCCCAATGTATTTGCATAACGGGTGGAATAGGAACACATAACTTCTTTACAGTAGTGTGCCCTAGGTTGGCCATGAGCTCGTTCACCCGTCTATGTAATGGAAAAAAAATGACCTATACTGTTTTTATAACACACTAGCGGCCCGCTTCGGCTCCGCTCGGGTCTTTAACAAAAAAAAATCAACGATATTTGACATTATAAAAGAACACTTATTGCGACATAACTATAATAGTTAGACATATACTGTCGCAAAACCCTTTTTAAATAATAATGTGTTATACAAAGTCGTAGTACATTATTTTATTCTATCTCTATATATAAAAATGAATTGCTGTTCGTTAGTCTCGCTAAAACTCGAGAACGGCTGAACCGATTTAGCTAATTTTGATCTTGAATTATTTGTGGAAGTACAAAGAAGGTTTAAAAGGTAGATAAATATGAAAATGTTCGGAATTAAATATAAATAACAATTTTGTTTTTCCTTTGATGTGTCCTCCGTCGAACAGATTCCTTTTGTTTGTTTTAAGTTTATTTTATACGAAAGTTTAGGTCTTTTATTTATCGATTAAGGCACTACGAAGTCTGTCGGGTCAGCTAGTCATCAATAATTTTCGCAAGGCACGCGATGGAAAGAATATTTTAGGTAATTTTTTTACACCTTGGGTTACATCATTGGAGTTTTAGTAAGGATCCCTGATTTTTTCAAAAAATATTATAGTTATGTCACTCGGGAATAGTGTAGCTTCCAAACAGTGAAAGAATTTTTAAAATCGGTTCATTAGTTTCGGAGCTTATTCAATACAAACAAACAGACAAATCTTTCCTCTTTATAATATTAGTATATTATAATATTAGTATATGTAGATATTTTCCGCGACATGTTTGCACGAACATAAATACGAATTGATTGGACGTTCGTTTGAACAAGAACTTAGCTGTTGATCGACCTCAAACTTTGACCGCGACCGACTGACTCGAGTGCCGGCGCGAAAATGTTTGTGTAAGTAGCAAGCACGAGTCTTACTCGGAATACGGGTATGTGTAAATAAATGTATCGCTCAAAGATCATGAAGCATAATAACTCAACAAATCTGTATAAATATTTGTCGTGGCAGATTAATACTAACATTGTTTTGATTGTTGTTTAAATGATAAGATTTTGTTTTGATAAATATCAGAAAATAACGTGACGTCGTGACGTCAGAGCATAAAAAGAGGGTAGGTACGTGGACAGAGTCGGGCGAGTCAAAACGAAACTGTCGGATTACCCTGTCATTGTGAGAATGATTTGTTGAGATTTTCAATAATTATTATTCAAAAGGTTTAGTCTTTTATTGCAATAAACTGAGTTCCATCGAATACGAATAATGACGGAACTGCCGCTCAGCCATTCCTGGCCCCGTCATCGATGGACCTTACCATTTTACTGATTGTGTTGAAACAGTTGATACAGTTGATGTTAGCAGTCTAATAGTAGTATCAACGTATGATAGATGGCGCGCGGGTAGTTTCAAGAAAGTAATTATTTTCATACAATGAGCGGTAGTAGCACGTAAGCGTGACAGGGATTCATTAATTCTGATATAATTGTACAAAGAACAAAGATTAGAAATAAATCCAAATAATACACGCCTGTGTAAAGTTGATAAAATTCGATCAATTCAAAATTTTACAAAACAAGATCTAGGAGACCAAATCTATGAGTGTGAGGTCACTTCTGAAGGTCTCAGGACCCTAATTCGACTTCGAGTTTGGATTTGTCGCGAACGCCTTCGCACACCCGCAGAACTCTTAATTGTGTTAGGATTACGTCTATCTTGCCTTTAAATCGCAATGTGTGGCAGCAGAAATAAATATAAACATTACGTCACTACAGCAACTCAAAGAAGCGGTTCCAAATGCATTTCGTGTGATCAATAGTAGCACAGACAATTCAATAACCTACGATATAATAATTAGGTTAATTAAAACGACTAGTAAAGGCACTACAATGTGTACATATATAGTTTTATTTTATATTGTATGTGATAGTAAAATTCGGCTTAGAGATTCTCGATATGTAACATCTGTGGCGCATAAAGTGATTTTTAAACTGTCGTGACTCACCCAAAAAACTCGGGAAAGAGAAACCCGAATGTTTGTTTTTATCACTAAAATACGTAATTTAGTATTGATGGTTCAGTTGTTAATCGGGTCGTAGTATCAAGATGGCGCGGTATTTTTTAAAACTACGTTATCATTACTGGTGGTAGGATCTCTTGTGAATCCGCACAGGTAGGTACCACCGCCTTCTCTATTACTGCCGTGAAGCAGTAATGCGTTTCGGTTTGAAGGGTGGGGCAGCCGTTGTAACTATACTGAGACCTTAGAACTTATATTTCAAGGTGGGTGGCGCATTTACATCATAGATGTCTATGGGCTCCAGTAACCACTTAACATCAGATGAGCTGTGAGCTCGTCCACCCACCTAAGCAAAAAAAAAAACATTAATTGTGACATCGACAATACCAGAGGCACAACTAGCCAGCGGCCTAGCGAAAAGTGTGTTAAATGTTGTCGGTAGATGAACAATGGATTTTGATATGCTTTTGATAACTAAATGAAACACTACAGCAATGCTGTTTTGTGTTAAGGAAAATAGACGGTTATTCTTATCAATAAGGTGTCAATTCGCACCGTATATTTTTTATTATTATTAATATATGTATAGGCGGCAAAGTGGGAGTACATTTTTGATGTAGGAGGAGGATATAAGTGGGCTATAGTTCGTCTGACGTAAATATATTATCAAGTGAGATTGTGTTTCTAATTAAGTTTCGTTTGTCCACAGGTAAGTCACTCACAGCAACTGGTCAACTATTATAATATTGGTAAGCCATTAGAACACAGACTAGTTTTGACGTTTTAAGGATATTTGGTCTGGTCGTAACAGTTTTCTTCCCGTATGTGTTTTTTGAGCTCGTTAAATAACAGGAGGCAGTCGAAATTCAGGGTTGACGAACAGCTATAATTACTGATTCCTATTTCAAGTCGGGGAACTTTTTAACTATTACCCCAAAATATTTTTGTGTAAGTTGATATTACCCCATAGCGAAGAACCAAAAAAAACGAAATCGCTTCTTTTTAGCATCTTTCATATTATAGCCCCCAATAAAATACCTGGGTCAATCACGTGAACTTTGTGTTTCCAAATAATGTGTTCTATCTTATTATCTCGCCGGCTGAATCCTATTATACATTTATGTGTTTGTGTCTCTATGGACTTATTTTTTCGTTTCGTTTCATCGAGTTTGAATTCACAAAGATTCTAAAGAAGTTTCACTTCAATATATACTTTTCACTAACAAAAGTTTCATTTTTACCCGCCCAAAATTTCATTTTACCCCATTTGGGGTAATTTACCCCGGTTCCCCGACCGCTGATGTAGACTAAACGATAAATACATAGTTTGTATAGGACGCTGGTTCGTAACACAATTCAAGCTACATGACACAGCTATTGTATTCATGTGTTCGTCGTTCACATCAAATGTTATGTGTAAAGGGTGTGTGTGTAGGCAATTGAACATCGGAACATTAGACTAGACTCTATCCAGGCTTCTGTCTAGTGCTGTCGCGTGGCGCGTAATGGTGCGTTCCTGTTTGAATGGTAGCCATTATTTTATCATTGGCGATTACGACTTCGCGTCTCTGTAACCGTTCTAACACCGGTGTTAAGTGGACCGTTAAATATCTACTTGTATACAAGTAGATGGGAAGCATAAAGTCGGATATGTACCTAACCGGATATTTCGGTATATAACCGGATATATACATAACTGGTAGCGGATATGTAGTTAAATTATTCAATTGAACATCTGGTTTTGGACTTTTTGTTAACCGATTCGAAAGATTTTTGAAGTGAAGCTTCTTTTGGATCGCTTGAGGCAACAGATGAGAGTAAATTTTGAGCGCCGATGTAGCAGATAAATTCATATATTTATAAGGATTATATTTATTTTACTATATTAGGAATTAAGGCTATGTATATGGAAGTACTATTGGTAACTAAAATTAATTTTGTAAATGTTGAAGTTCCAAATAATTCAATTACGCCAATGAAATATAATTTTTCAAAGTGCGCACATTAATGCAAACACCACAAATCGTAAACTGATAACGTAGAGGTCGAGAACCTAAGAGAACTGTGAGAAAACTTGACCCGAAGAGATGATCGCCACAAAATGTTTTTTTTTGCGATAAGTTAATCGCACCTTGAAAACCTGTTACGAAACACATTATTAAATCAATCGAGTACACGTGTATGTACTGAAATAAAAACGTCGTGCGTGAAGAATGTAAACACGTCAGCGCAACGCAACAATTAAAACGTATACATACGTTTTGTATCGACTTACATACGTTTATAAATAATTCATAGAGCTTAGGGAAGCTACGCGCTTACCTCGTGCCTCTGTGCCGCGAGTGGGCTTGTTGTATACTTGTTGTTGTAATTGGAATTAAAAAGTGACGAGTTCAACGACCTCCCTAATACCGTAAACGTCGCCATCAACGGTGAAACATGAATTTAAGTCGTAAAGTAATGTGCTGCTTAGCGGCAGAGATAGACAGGTGGCGGTACTTACAAATGCCAGCTCATATTACGTTCTGTAACCAGTATTAACGATAGATATAAACTTTACGGGTTTATATTTATATTGCTCAACGTTATTCTTTCATCGTGAAAGTTACTGGTGGTAGGACCTCTTGTGAGTCCGCGCGGGTGGGTACCACCACCCTCTGCCTATTTCTGCCGTGAAGCAGTAATGCGTTTCGGTTTGAAGGGTGGGGCAGCCATTGTAACTATACTCGAAACTTCAGAACTCATATTTCAAGATGGGTCGCGCATTTAAGTTGTAGATGTCCATAGGCTCCAGTAACCACTTAAGATCAGGTGGGCTGTGAGCTCGTCCACCTATCTAAGCAATAAATAAATAAAAGTTAAGGTGTAGTGAGACCGTTACCGATTTTTTACACGTTCAAAATTTACTAATAATTTATTGCAGTCAATGTAATACAATTAAATCATCTGACGGGCGGGGTCAATGACCTCGAAGGAGCGCGGTTTGCGTTTGCCTTCTCGTTTCATTGCCGCTTCACGAAAAATGAATGTCGCTTTGGTGACAAGTATTTATTATTAGTAAATTAATATTCTTTCATATTCGCGTTAGGGCACGAATTCATTCTCGTTTTGGCACAGGGAACAGTCTCTTTTATGTATTCATGAGTTTGTATAAAGCGAAGCACCGAGATTCGGAATTATGTTAATTCATTATTAATATCATAATGTTTAATAATGGAAGAGTGTTTTTGTTTTATAAATAATATATTCGTTTTTATATTAGCTAATTATGTTTACTCTGATACAGATTACTCTTGGGGAATAGCTTAAAAAATGTAAGCCGTATTCTTAGTATGAAACGTTAATCAGGAGTTGTTTATTTATGATTAAAAGTTATGCTGTGTCTACCAGTGGGGCCGTAAGCTCATTAATCTAATGCAAAACAAAAATCTTTGATCACGCACGTTTATGTGCATTGATAGCGTCAACTGAAAACGGGGGCGTATATCGTGTGGCCCGTGAATATCATGGTAGTAAGTACCCGTTAGAATCCTTCTTGCTCTGTTGGCTTCCATTCCAAAGCTTTTGCAGCGAGCTGTGAGATCAGCTGATGTTTTATGCCGTCCACCCACATGTTTGTAAGTTGACTTCTGCTAACACTCATTCTATTCCATCATGCTTGCTTGACAACGTCGTTATTCAATTTTGACTGACCACTGTCGATCGCGCTGAGATAACAATGCAACAAAACTTGACAGGGAACAATAGAAGGTATTGAACATGTTGTAAAAATTCCAATGTTTCGCCATGTAAGTAACAGTGTGTTCATGGTTCCGCTGGAGTTCCACTTGCGAATTTTATTTTATTGTTTAAAAATTTCTCTCACGAATTCGGAACGCGGGAATAATAAAATTGAGAAAATTACACTTACAGAAAAAAAATCGACAGGCTTGTCAGTATAGGTTTGGCTGTGTCGGAGAATAACTTAGAAATATACAGATAATTAAGTGTTCTCTTTTCAATAATACATGGCGGATTTGGTAGGTTCCCTAAATATTGAAATGGGGCCGCGATGTCAACGGATGAATATATGTATTTCATCTTAAAACAAAATGTAAATGTCGTTGCTGCTTTCAAGGTCATAGACAGCATAGCGTGGTTGTTCATCTCCAAACAACTCTCAAGTTTTATCTGCTATGCTAGACGCAGTCAAGACGTACATATGATTATTTCGCGGAATCAATAAGTAGTATTGTGTTACAAATTACGCGATCTCGCTCCATTCCTTATCACTAATGACTAATTACATTTTTAATGTCAAACATTTTTCGACTTTACTGCCTAACAGTTGATTTTATTTTAAGATTCCGCTTCGAGAATTTAAACGGCACTAAAGTCGAACGTTATCAACAAGGCTTTTCATTGAAACAGGATAATATACTTTATCACATAACACTTAAACATCAAAGTATATTGTATTTTAGTGTCACGCCTCATTTACGATCTAGTTGGGTGAATTCTGTTATGAAGCTGTCTACTAATTGAAATGAATTAAAAAATAAATAATATCATGGAAACAAATCATAAATGTCATTGATATTCACTGAAACGGAAACTCAATAAAAATCACATGGAATCACACGTACGTTGGTGTGGTGGCAGTTTAATTTAGCCGCTTGTACGACCCGAGACCTTGGACGCCTCAACCACTATTACTGGCGTTCCCCAGGCGCCTCGGCTCGACCTATTTCTGTAGGCTTAACTTTAGTAGTTGGCTGGATATCTTTTAGAAACTCCGAAAATAATAAAAAGAAGAAGAGCGCAACGTTATATTTTTCACTATTTGCCTTTTCATGAGTTCTGTCTTATGCGAGGTTCGGACGTGGGTTGTTAAGTGACAAGAGGCTTTAGTCGGTTCGACTCCGACACACCCCGCCCGCCATCCCCCGTTGAGGGTGGGAGTCCGGCGATTTCCTCCTGACCAAAAAAAAAGGTAGTTTAATACATGTCCTTCTTTAAAAGAGGCTTGTGGAGAGTATTAAGCGGTAGGCAGCGGCATAGCTCTGCTCCTGGCATTGCTGAAGTCCATAGGCGACGGTAACCATTCACCATCAAGTGGGCCGTATGCTCGTCTGCCTGCAAGGGCAATAAAAAAAAAAAATTTAAAACCCACAGACACTGCCCACTGAATTTCTCGCCGGATCTTCTCAGTGGGTCGCGTTTCCGATCCGGTGATAGATTCTGTGAAGTACTGCTCTTGCTAGGGCCAGCGTTAGCAACACCTCCGATTTGAGCCTCGAATGCTCACCTACACGCTAGGGTAACGCTGATATTGCCTCTCAAGGCTACCAGCATAGGTAGGACATTTAAAACGTTTGAACAGTTTAAGCTTGTACCGCTTCACAGTAGAACTACGCAGGAATGATATGGTCCCGTGTACGCTCACAACTTGGCCCACTATCGGACCACGTATAATGTTGTGATAACGTAGAGCGCTCGCCGAACGAAATGAACACATCAATATTTCATGATCACATTTGCATCGCTTATTGGCGCCCAACGTGGTACTTTGTTTCATAATTCTCTCAGTCGGCGAAGGGCCGGGATTTTTGTATTGCTCGTTATATCAAATTGGATGTTTTGGCTATATGCTGTGTCGGTGACGAGAACTTCCGAAGAACTGATAGCTAGTATTTGTTTATTAAAATAGTTACGTATATTGTTGATATATTTCATTGGTGCAGCAGTAATATATATTTATATAAGTAAAACTTCAAAAATTGGCTACAGCTACACAGTACTATAAAGTTTAACAGAAATTTGGACTATTATATTTAAACATCTTCTTGGTTTTCCTATATGTTAGTATTTCTAGGGGCCATTGATTACTGAGATCTTAGACCTATATTATAATTACATCAAAATCTTCCCTAACTTTTTGCATGTTCGCTTGTCTATGGGCAAATGCGAAACAATGGCCACAGCCAGGGTACTACTACATGTCATTCTTTTATGTACACTCTGAAATGACTGAATCATTTTGAATTTTGGTTTTCAGTGACGATGATGATAAGCGTAACGTTTAGTGTTTTTGGTAAAAATTGTTTAACATAACAATAAACATGAAAAGGATTTATTATTATTTTTACTTTTACTACCCATTTTTATTCCTTACCGTGGAACCTAATCATGAACAACTGTTAAGTACGTATTTCATTAGAAAAATTGGTACCCGCCTGCGGGATTCGAACACCGTTACATCGCTATATACGATTGCACCGGACGTCTTATCCTTTAGCCCACGACGACAATATATAAATATTTCAAGCCAAATGTTCCAAATGATAATTTAGTTTCAAATTACA
Source organism: Bombyx mori (assembly GCF_030269925.1). Classification (NCBI taxonomy): domain Eukaryota; kingdom Metazoa; phylum Arthropoda; class Insecta; order Lepidoptera; family Bombycidae; genus Bombyx; species Bombyx mori. The sequence goes on along the minus strand of NC_085117.1, from coordinate 6,235,502 downwards.
TAAAATTCCACTCGAACAGACATACACAACAGAATCAGAAAAGGCGTAGGAATCAAAATGAAAGCGTGTGTAATTTTGACAGTCTACTAGCGCCTGAAGATTATTATTGACATGTCAATAGTATTGTTATATTTAGACTTAACATCCGTCGAACGGCACGTGTGACCTCGACCTCTCTGTAATCAGGTCAACAGTTGTTTCTGGATTCGACCTAACTATCCTCGTCATTTTGAATTTAAATATGCAATTAAACTACTGATTAAAGCTTATTTACAAAGAACGTATACCTCGACATTAGAGGCGTATCATCGGATCTTAAGCAGACGGGCCACTAAGCAAACCTTTTGAAATTTGATGTAAAAACAAAAAGTTAAAATTCCAAATTACATAATAAAGTGGACGAGCATAAATAAATCATAGTCTTAACTCTATTAAGATCCATTTTATATTTACAGTATGGAAATACCACCCCTATACAGATGCTGGGGACTTGACGGCCGGCCCCCTCTGTGGCTCGGAGGGGTTGTAGATTTGAATAATGTCGCTGATTTGGCTCCGACACTCTGGAATGCAGTTAATTTCGCCTCCGGCTTGCCTTCGAAGCTTGAGAAATGTCGGTTTATTGTCTGACTTCAAAATAAAGGGTGGTACTCGCTCCGTTTGTATCTCTAAAAGCATGAATTCATATGAGCTTGTTAAACTATATAGGCGTCAGTTGAAGCTGCAATTTTGAAGCGTCACGCTACGAATTGGACGTTATAACTCTAGTTTAGTAGTTTGAGTTCACAACCCTACTTAGTACTTTTTACTCATTTAATCCCCTTTCAATTTAGACGCGGAAACTTTATTCGTGCTCAGAAAAAAGAGCGGTCAGAATAATCCAGGAAATCGATGATTCTACGATTTCCTCCCATTTTGTTTTCCGGGATTTGTTTCTACTTCCTTATAATTCGGAGATACCACCGTCCTTCCTATTAACCAGAGTATTCCGTTTTGATGTAGCACAGTTACAAGTGTGATGAATTGGCTTCGGTGACTCCGGCACTTGAGGCGGCTAAACAACTCCTCTGCATATCTACGACTGTGAAAAGATTAAAGTTCATCTATTTCCTCTTCGTAATAATTTGTTCCGATTCGAAGGACAGGACAACCAATTTAATTGATATCCAATCCAATGCAATTGAAACTCATTGTGCGACACCTGATTCGTTGTTGTGTTGAATATTGACTCTGAAGACCAAGTAGCATATATAGCGCCGTGGGTACGTCCAACGATATATACATATGTCGCAAAATGGCCGGCATCTTCCTTATCTTTCGACATACATAGGTGGGAGTATAGTAAGGTAGTTCGCAATGGAACTCTGTTTCAATCACAAACGTAAATTTGTGTGGCTGAAATGAAAAAAAAAGTATATATAATTTTATATGGAACATTCGTAAACGAACTATATTTATCAGGATAAAATGGACACGTCAGGGTCCAGCAATCCCTCGGGAAATTTAGATCACACTCCTTATAATAAGTTTTCTCATATTACCATCTAACCATACGTCTAAAATAACAGTTTTATAGAAATACAAGTAATTTCTGAAATGTTCATAGTTTTTTTTAACGCTGGGGAATCCATTTACGGATACCCGGTTGAAGGAGGTAACGGAGCGGCCTATGTCGGACTCCTCCAGAAAGGAAGAGGGAGACGAAGAGGGCAAAGGTCTTCCACCTCCCCCAATTCCTCGCAGGAGACTACGCCTTGAAAAAGGTGCGCGATACCCGTCCTGATGATACGACGGGAATATATCGAAGGAGGTCATCTCGGGAGACACACATGGGCGCCGCACAGGAGCCACCTTGCACTGCCTCACCATCGGACCGACAGTCGAGTCCCGGGGGCCCCGGGACTCGACACCAACAGCCCCTACGGGGGCTGAGCAGTAGCGTCACGCCGGCGCCGCGCACTCCGCCTTCTGCGCTGAGGAGCCGAAGAGGGATTGAGCCCGATGTGCAAAAGGTCCGGCCTACTCGTATCGGAGGATGCGACCGTGTCCCGGTCCTTCTTCTTTCAGTTACACTCTTCTTAAAATAAATACATATTCACAAGCAACTTCCACGATGAAATAATAAAAACGGTGTGAAAATTACAAACGGAATATGCCGGTACCGCGGAATTCCAATGAAGTTTAACTCATATTCACGAATATCTTCGATAGTACCAGCAGAGTTATAGTTTACGTAAGTACTGGTGGTAAGGCGTCTTGTGAGTGCGCACTGGTCGGTACCACCACACTGTCTATTCTGTCGCAAAAGCTGTCGGTTCAAAAAATGAGACAGCCTTATTACAATTGAGGCTTCGAGCTCGTGTGGGTGGTCAATTTGGATGCCGACACACACGTTGGGCAGCTAACATCAGGTGGGTCGTGAAATCGTCTGTCAAATTGAGAGAAATAAAAAATGCTACAATTGCTAGCAAGAGTGCATGCTATTTGTTTACGGACCTTATCGCAATTGTCAATGGATTATGCTTAGTAGTCAATAAATAAAATAACTAATAAGCCTTCACGAATGAACCTTATATCGGGTCGAAATGGTTCTCTAGTGCGGATTAATGTTTGCAGTTAATAATAGAATTAAACAATAACATTGAAGTTAGTCAAATTGGTCTCACTTACCAACGTGAAAGAGGAGTTTTGTATCATTGTACTTAAAGAAACTGAAAAAAATGTAATGTCTAAAAAGCTTCCCATATTATACAGCGGAACGTGACCGAAAGAACTCCGTTGGGTGTCGGTGTAACGCCAATCTTTTCAGTTAAGTCTCTTGGGACCTCTAACACGAAAAGATTTCTTGAGTTCATTTAAAATGCAACAGGTCAAAAGGTAAATGGCAGACATGTTCAATCTCTAATATTCTTTTAAACTTTTCAATTTTCACAGTATCTTTCTCCGATACCGAAACTGCTTATGAAGTTCATAACCCACCCAATACGCCCAACAAGAATTCTTAAACAGAATTCACTGGAATTTCTTAACGCCGCTTCAAATGTTACAGCATGCTCATGCAAAGCAGCATGCAAAAAATGTCTTGATATTTAACCGACCCAACGCAATGTGACACGCGCGGCAACAGAAGCCTTGTAGTTTAAATTCCTGACTTAATCGTGAAGAAAGAACCGCCCTGCCTTTGAAACTTTTAAATTCCTCATGAAAAAATCTTTTGCGACATTTTTCATCCATTCAAGATGGCCGACGGCATATCAATTTGCATGATTACGTCTTATTGGATGATGGAGATTATGGAATATTCCGTGAGGATTTGTTACCTCTCGTTCCTTTTTTAACTGTGTGATTCGTTTTTGTCTACCTAGTGAAAATTGGAGATGTGTTGTTGAAGCGGTGTCTTTTTGGTAATCATTAGTCTTACATGTATTCTTGGGAATTTTTTCAAGTTATACGAAAATATATGGGACATTGCAGTAATATTTTAACCCTAGTTACCAAACTCGATTATGTATATCGATAAATAAAGAATGGTATGCACACAAACGCTCAAGTTACATAGATAGTAAAATGTCAACATGTCAGTTTCCATAAAACAAAACATTAGGGTTTGATGTATCGTGCGCATAGATGATGCATTGCTTACTTTATATTCTGTACATACAATAACCTTTTCTAATGGTTCAGAAATACTGGCTCATGCCTAGTCTCAAAACTGCTCTTTCGTGAAGCGTACCCTGATTACAGGTGTGATGCTGTATCCGTTGTGTATGTACCTTTGTGTGCGTCTTGTTTCGTAATCAATAGTATTATTTTGAAAATTTTAATAAATGCTATATTATTTTCGAATCGCGCACAAATTGAATCATGATAAAATAATATTATTTTACTACCCTATATTGTTGCAATTTCCGGTTTCCACCTTGTCGGTTACGTTAAATATTAATTAAATGGTCACAAAGGGTTTGTTCTTTGAAGGAACGAGATTATCCGGAAGAGAACCAAAATGTATAAAGTTTAATTAAAAGCGAGAAGTAGAAGCCCGGTGAACTCGTCCTGACTATGTGAGAGCAAATCACAAAACGATAGTCTTTGTGCACGAGTTTGAGCCTGCATACCCCACAACTTCGTTTCTCCGATCACTAGTGTGAGATATCAAACCAATTCCTAAACGCATTCGATACCTGTAATTCTAAAATGTAGCTATCTCGCTCTTTATTCAACTTCCGTCTTGTCTTTTTCCTAAGTGTTCAAGTGTGCGCTCCTATATGAAATAATACTTATTAATTAATTAAGTGTTTTAATCCATATACGAAAACTACATTACGGATTGGCTGTGTTACCACATACTTTTTCTTTTTTTTTTTCTTCCGGGCCGGGGTAGAACCTCCTACGAGGTCCGCGCGCGGGGTATGTGGGACTCAACGATCTGCACGTGTTGAGAGCAGACCGCGGGCCCAAGGAATGTTACTACATACCTTGCCCAATCCTACACAACCTTAAACAACATCGTGTTATTTCTTACTGTGCTTGTAGTCAAAATTGAATAAAAGAATCGTCGAAAAGTGGACAAGGCCGTTCGTTATTTATCTTAAGTGCAGTGTATAGGTATGTGTGTAATAAAGTACGTATTTATAGGATCTTATAGATAATACATATATAAGTATCTAGTACTGTCTAGGGTGTATGTCTTCGTGGCCTAAAAGATAAGTGTTCGAATTTCGCAAGCTGGTACCAATTTTTCTAATGAAATACGTAATTAACAAATGTTCATGATTGGCTTCCGCGGTGAAGTAAAATCATCGTGTAGTAAAAATCAAACCCGCAAAATTATAATTTGCATAATAACTGGTGGTAGGACCTCTTGTGAGTTCGCACAGGTAGGTACCACCATCCTGCCTATTTTTGCCGTCAAGCAGTAATGCGTTTCCGTTTGAAGGGTGGGGCAGCCGTTGTAACTATACTGAGACCTTAGAACACATGTCTCAAGGTGGCGGAATTTACATTGTAGATGTCTATGGGCTCCAGTAACCACTTAACACCAGGGCTGTGAGCACGTCCACCAACCCTATCAATTAAAAAAAAAACTATCTATTATTAGCGGATTCTATTATTTTTTTTTCATTACCACAAAAAACGAATGATTTTAATTCTCTTCGTCCTGAGCTAATTTTATAAAAGTCAAGTTCAAAACATTCCTCCACTCGAAGTTTCAGACTAAGTATAAAGTTTGTATCTGACCTTGAATCCGACTGTACGAATCCAATAACGTTGGAACTCGTGCGAGCAATATGTTTGATGGCTGGCGATGTGCCAACTTGCAAGATCAAAACTTGTATAAACGCCATTTTCGATGTTCCTAAAAAAAACTTTTACTGAATACCGAAGGAAAAATTATTTTTGGATGAAAGTCTAATTTTATTTTAATCAAATTTTAAATGGGACACGAGCATACGGCCCGACTGGTGCTAAGTTACAGCATTAATTGAAATGTGCGTCTTGTCTTATGATACTTTTAACTGGTGGTAGGACCTCTTGTGAGTCCGCGCGGGTAAGTACCACCACCCTGCCTATTTCTCGCATGAATCAGTAATGCGTTTCGGTTTGATGGGTGGGGCAGCCGTTGTAACTATACTTGAGATCTTAGAACTTATATCTTAAAGTGGGTAGCGCATGTATGTCTATGGGCTCCAGTAACTACTTAACACCAGGTGGGCTGTGAGCTCGTGCAGCCAAGATATAAAAATAAATATTATTTACTCTCGTCGAAGTATTTTTTTTTATTGCCCTTGTAGGCAGACGAGCATACAGCCCACCTGATGGTGAGTGGTTACTGTCGCCCATGGACTTCGGCAATGCTAGGGGCAGAACCAAGCCGCTGCCTACCGTTAAGTACCAACCACCAGCCTCGTTTGAAGAAGGACTTATCATAGCGCTCGGGAAACATCGTGGAGTGGAGCTCATTCCAAAGCCGGATGGTACGTGGCAAAAAAGATCTCTGGAAACGCAGTGTCTCCAGGTAGTATGGATGAACTCTACTCCGGTGGCGGGGGTGCGATGGCAAAAACGAGATTATGGGCCTCAAACTCCAAGGTCATGACACCTTCGCATGACGCTTGTAGCTGAAATAGACGGAGTGATGCTATCAGCGATGCGAGCGTACAGAATCATGGTGTGATCATCGAGCCTAGATTACTGTGGATCGGTCGAAATATTTCGAAAGCATAGACTGAAAAACTATGATAAAAATAATAGATTACGGCTTTACAAAATATTGACAAAACGCATAGATAGTTGCCTGATCAACAATATTTTGTTCCATTAACGGTGCTTTTAGGCACCACAAGCACCGGTCACCGTCCTCGTCGAACCCGTCGCTTGCGACGAAGGGCTTGACGAGCGAACTAACCCATAGACACAGCCCACTGAGTTTCTCGCCGGATCTTCTCAGTGGGTCGCGTTTCCGATCCGGTGGTAGATTCTGCGAAGCACTGCTCTTGCTAGGGTCAGTGTTAGCAACTCTCCGGTTGAGCCCCGCGAGCTCACCTACAAACGTTAGGGCGAAGCTGAAATAGCCTCTCAAGGCTATCAGCATAGGGGAAAAAAATAATAATAATTATATTTTGTACCAAATGAATGTCGTTTTTTATTGCACTACACGGCTATACGAGGTCACGACCTACTTGCTTAAGTTGCCATCTCGGACAAATCAAAACGGGAATGCCGTTTCAATTGCATTTATATAACGGCCGTCCAATCCTTTCAAACGAGATGCAAGATTGCTTCGTGGTCGAAATAGCTAGAATAGTGATTTGTGATTGTGACCCGCAGAGGTACGTACTTCTGCAAGTCACAATATGTCCTACCCTCAGTAACTAAGCAACGCAAAAAATATATATTATAAAGCTGATTTGATTTTTATCACAAGATAATTATTCCCTGATTATAGCCTTGGCGGAGCTATCCAAACTAAATCTTGGCCTCCGATTATAAATTATTAGGGGCGACCAAGGCATCCCTTCGTTGGGAAGTCCAGGTGGAGGAGAACTTCCTGAAATTCTGATACCTAATGACAGGAAACAGCACAATGCCGCAAGGAATGGTGCTCATGGTATCTAAAATTACCCTACTTTTAATAAATAAGAATATTCATATAAATATTGGCCTATCCATTAAGTACATATATTTTCTACATGGATACCAAGTTTCAAGTCAATCGGATGCATGGTTCAGTAGTTATAACGGAACATCCGTAAAAACCACTGTAGATTTATATATTATAGATGATGTGAAAACGAATCCATTATGATTTTTTGTTTCTTCATACAAAATCCGTATCCAATAATATTCCAAGACTAATTTATGGTATGTTGTACGTAATCTCAATTCTGTATTAATTGGTTCGATGCCGATAACTCCGACGTTCTTCCAGAAACACTCGATTGTTTCCGTTAATTAACCGCTTGTCCGTAATACACCCGCGGGCCGTGCTCGACGTCTAATAGAATAAATATTGAAATACGGAACATTACGCGCTAGCACTATTCCATTCTGAGACTTTACTCGTCATAATTACAAAAACTTTGTCCTACACTCGACAACTCTACAGGAAGGTGTTTCTGTTACATCGTGAACTCTGATACAATATATGTAATATACTAGCAAATCTAGTTGGCCGATCTTTGATCCCAGGCCTCTCAGGAAATGGCCTAATCCAAAGACCTTGTCTATTTGATGCTGATCCTACCCACTTTTGACGTGACAACGTCTTATAATTCGATGGTGCCGGCTGCACGCACGAAAAAACATGACTCATGCGGCGTTACCTCGCTCTGAGGCGTTCCATTTAAGGCTTGAAGTGCAAGCGAGAGCGCGCAACAAGCGACAAAGAGGCACAACCGGCCTCCGTCTCTTTGTCGACATCTGTCTCTCTCCTACTTGAGTGAGCGATGCATCCGCGTGGACAGCTGCTATACAATAATACATTTACATGTTTTCGTCAAGTATGAAGTTCAGTGAAAAGTGAATGTGGTGTCAATTGTTGAAGTGAAACTTCTTTATCGGCGTTGGAAAAAAATTTACCGTCACATTTTTCGGTTACGCGTCACATTTTTCTGTTACGCGCCATCTTTTTCTTGCCCCTACCACGGTTGGTTCAGACGAAGAGTACTTTCACTTTCTCCAACGGAGTAGGGATAGCATTAATGTTTCACTTCTTACGTGTGTACACTAGTACACGCACACATTTTTGAAGTGAAACTTCCTTATCGGCGTTGGAAAAAAATTTACCGTCACATTTTTCGGTTACGCGTCACATTTCTCCGTTACGCGCCATCTTTTTCTTGCCCCTACCACGGTTGGTTCAGACGAAGAGTACTTTCACTTTCTCCAACGGAGTAGGGATAGCATTAATGTTTCACTTCTTACGTGTGTACACTAGTACACGCACACATTTTTTATAGCAACGATAATTGTGATAATTGAAAAATGAAACCATTCCATCAGTATTTTCTTATGACGTTGTCACGTTCAACTATTGTCAGTAAACCGACTTTACAGACAACCGATTTTTTGTTATAATCTACGATGATTTTTCACTTATATGTTTAGTGGTCAGAACCACTAAGTCTTTAATCTGTTGTAACATATTCAAAGAAGCACCTCTAGTAACAAGATTATGTCCGCTGAAGACATTTTAGTCGTTCGTTAGTAGTTCGTGATACGTTTTCTTTTCTATCCTCGCGCTTACATCGTTATGTCCGAGACGTCTGCGAGAGGTACGAACGCTGTCTTTTATTTTATAAATAAAACTTTACAACGCGTATCCGCTGCACTTAAGTACCGCTATAACGTTTGTCTGGTCGAGTCTAGTCGGTTTACAAATTATTGAAGTGAAACTTCCTTATCGGCGTTGGAAAAAAATTTACCGTCACATTTTTCGGTTACGCGTCACTTTTTTCCGTTACGCGCCATCTGTTTTGTATTCATGTCTATGATAATAAAATCCTTTTGTTTAAACTTTATCTAATTTAACTTTTTTGTATTCATGTCTATGATAATAAAATCCTTTTGTTTAAACTTTATCTAATTTAACTTTATTTAACCAATTTCTAGAAAGTTGCATGTAGATCATTTTTCGAAAAATAAGGCCATAAACAAGTTTCACTTCTTACGTGTGTACACTAGTACACGCACACATTTTTGAAGTGAAACTTCCTTATCGGCGTTGGAAAAAAATTTACCGTCACATTTTTCGGTTACGCGTCACATTTTTCCGTTACGCGCCATCTTTTTTGTATTCATGTCTATGATAATAAAATCCTTTTGTTTAAACTTTATCTAATTTAACTTTTTTGTATTCATGTCTATGATAATAAAATCCTTTTGTTTAAACTTTATCTAATTTAACTTTATTTAACCAATTTCTAGAAAGTTGCATGTAGATCATTTTTCGAAAAATAAGGCCATAAAGAAGTTTCACTTCTTACGTGTGTACACTAGTACACGCACACATTTTTTTGTTAGCTGCTGTGCTTGACAGGAGCCGAGGACAAGGGATTAGATCTTTTAAGTGATAAAAGAATACTTTCCTTTTTTATTTTGACGTAATTGCCTTAATAAATCGTAAACCTCATCCACGCTTCGCTGTAACTGGGAAAATAACTGGTAGCGATCTGTCAGAAGCAGTCCTGCGTTCCGGTTCGTATAGTAGGACAGCCGTTATAGAATACAATTAAGATCTGGTGTCGTGACATGGGTGCCTGTGGGATTTGAATCCCGGTACAGACGCGCTAGAGGCTCTGTTTGAGACCAGTACACCAGGCGTCTTATTATTTAGGCCACGCCGACTTCAAACGTAACGATATTTTCAGAGCAGCGACGTAGATGTATTTTTTTTCTAATCATGACACCATAAATATCGAGCCCTACACCTTGACTTGATTCTGGGATAGATAATATTTTTATTAATTAATAAGTAAGTACTTTAGTAATTAATAAGTAATTTAGTAAGTAATTATTAAATATACATTAAACTTAATAACAAGTTCACGATAGATTTCCACGATGAAGAATAACGATAGTAAAACAAAAACAAATCAAACTTTATTATAAAATTAGTAGCTGCAGCTTATCGCTCCGAGTGACGCTTAACAAGGGGCTGTTGACCTTGTCGCCTTCGCATTCAGTACAGCTGTATAGCATATATTACATAAATATTCACTGTGACCAATTAATTATTTTAATTAGACTATTATTCGAATACATGGATTCTAAATGAAGTGAATCGTGTACCAGCGGATTCCGCGTGACCACGTTCAATGTAATTCGGTTGATACGTCGAGATAAGTATTCAACAAAGTTTGAATACTTTGGATATATAGCATATATGTTCAAGATATTATCTTGAATCAGTTCCGGGCCTTTTTGGAACGAAGTTCCTTATGGGACGATGCGGAGGGGTACCCTAACCGGGAAAAACGTCCGTAACGTAAGATTTTTATTAGTAATGCACACAGTGTACGACTTATCTTTGTAATAAGGTACAAATTAGTAATGCACACAGTGTATGAATTAACTTTGTAATAACGTACAAAAAATAATATTTTTTTATCATTCATTGACCACGCTCTCAGAGCGTTTGTTTGCGCAATACACTAACTCTTATGCAAACAACCGTGAATGAAGTGTACCACAATAAGTTCGCGCGTTACCGAATGACCGTGGGTTGTTGCGAAACCTCCAGTTTTAACTTCTTTATACCTCGAATAGAACTTTAAATTAATATTTTTATAATAAGGAACTTCGTTCTTATCCGGTGTCCCGCGACACCACACATCTTTTTTACCAAATAAACTCTTTACGTGTACTCGGAAATCTCATCAACACGACCATGTTTATGAAACATTCGTCAAGGCCCTGCTGCGACCGTGTTATCGTGTCCACTAACATGACAACCATTTTAATTTGCTTTGACCACGTAGGAAGTAATAAAAAATATACTTACTTCACTTCACTTCACTCGCTGAACATGTTTATTAAATTATTTTAAAGATTATGGATTAGTTGAAGTACAATCATTTCAAGGATCACAGTATTAATTTCAAAAGTATTCTATATACGGACTGTGAACTTGTGTTAATAATGTATGAAGAAGACACGCTTCATGAAATCCACTTGGTCACGATCCGCAGTAATCAAAGATACATCGAAATACACTTTATCTGTAACAAATTGACTGCTAAAAGTTCGTCCGACGAGCACAGTTTGAAGGAATTAACGAAACACCTAAAAGTTTTAATTACAAGCGCCGCTTTCATCAATAATAAAAGACTATCTCCTTCGCAGGTCGAATGACCGAAGACGTACCGTCCAATCAACAAACGGGGGCAGTACAGGGCTATTTTTAGAAAACGTGTCTTTATTTTCACTTCGTTTAAGTAGATTTTACAAAGCCAGTTGCCGACTAGTATTCGTATCTAAGGAAAAACTGTAAACTCAGTAGATTATTAATTGACTGGGCGTACTGTAAGCCTGCACGTGTAGGTATTGGTGTTGTCCTGCTTATTTGTGCCCCAAAGCTATCCCACGCTCCTTTATGGTGGGTGGGATGACCGTTATTTTAATGCAACTGAGTCTTCGTCTTCGCTCATTTGGGCTAAAATATCACCCGTTAGATTGTTTCCTCTGAAAATAATTCTGGCTGCAACAGCTGACGCTTCTATCTGATAGTCTTTTCTTACTCTATTTCTCAATATTCTCCTCTAGTTTGGAAATGTTTTATAATGAAAAATATTCATGGGAGACGAAATCATTTGCCATATAAACATTACTTAATATATAATTTTGCAATTTTAATGAATTCGTATATTGCCATTTAATAAACCACAAAAGGAGCGATCTAATTTCTTTCCGTGACCCTTTTCTCATCTTCACAAAGGCCATTACATTTTATAATTGAATCCTTTGATCAAATAGCTGTATCTGTGGTGAGATAACATAATATTATTATTAATGTAATTTTTTTTTCACATAAAAAAGATCAAATTGGTTTTTTTTTGCTTAATTTTATTTTAGTTCAGTGAATAGTAAATTTCTGATATTATTTTGAAAGATTCTGTGACTAAAGATATTATTGCTAGGGGCAAATGTATAGTACAAAAATTAACTTACGAATAGAAACATCTCCAAATTTCACAAAAACCACGAATATTCTTGTGAGCTGTGTGGTAAATTATTATTAGGTTATATTTTTCGTTGTGCTTTTATTTTTCGATTCTATTCGTGAGCACTGACTTAGTGAGATATTATCATGGAGCCTTTCAACTGGCAGCTTGAATACAGCCTTTGTGGAGACACAAAGAACCCGTTCAACTTGCCTTCGCGACCTTGATGGATATCTTAATAAGAACCTTTGACGGATTAGTTTTACACCGACGAATGAACAAATGGTCTTGAGCATAATATAGCAAAACACATGTGCATTACACCCTGTACGTGAAATGGGGGGGGAGGTGATTCTCAATTGTTTTCTCAATTGCATTAACTGGTTATCGACGTGCCGTTTTACAACATTTGCTCATCCCATCATCATCATAATCGGTTACTCTTGCCAGAGCACTCGTGGTCGTCTAGAATTCTTGTTTGTTAAAGTGTTGACAGAAAATAATAATACTAATAATAACTACAGAAAATTAATTGTTCGAACCCCAATTTATACCATGACTTTCCTCCTCCTCCTCTTCGATTATAAATACTGGCAATGCCGGGGGCCTATGTCAGTCTCTGCCTATCGATAGGGACTTTTTTCAATTGTTTGAAGAACATGTTATAGCGCTCGTGGAACGGTGGAGAAGAGTATATTCGAGACCCGGATACCCGGGACGTGCCAAGAATTTATCTTGAAACGTCTACCTATCAGACCAGAAACATGTGGAATAGTACATTTCATAACAAATTTGCTACAATAAATATACATGGTTTAAAAATTGATAATGACCCCTCTTTAACCGAACTAAATATTTACATACATAATTATAATGCTCATTCTTATCCCGTTGATCGTAGCCAAAATAATAAGGTTTTGTAGTGACCTTCATACTTTTTTTACAAACTTTAAAGTTAAACAGACCTTTTGAATTTGATGAAAATTAACTTGAAAGATTCCATACAGAGTTACATAGAAACAAATCGAGCTAATAAAATGTACAATGTAGCTCGCTGTAGTCGTCGTAGTCAGTTTGTGGGCCTCGTAGAGCGCTACGAATTTCGTAGCACTGTAGACTCGTTCGCTAAAAATCAATCGAATTAAAAGTAAAGAACTTTTTAACTTGAACTGTACATCTGGATGCTCCTTTGGACAAACACCGCACGTTTTTTATACGTTAATGTGTTTTTAAAACCAATTTATAAACGCACATCTACGATAAGGCATTGATGTATGAACATAATAAATGAATGCATCGTGAACCCGGACTGTAAGACTGTTTATACTGAAATAGGCCGGACGATAACAGCATACCTCGAACTAGTCAAGGGTTCTCGTTCGAAGGATGGAACGGAAAATACTTATCGCAATATAATTAAATCTAAAGTCGATTATGTCTCGAGGAAGGCGGCGGCGTCACGTTGTGATGTCCATGAGCTCATGCACTAACCTAACAACAGGTCGTGAGCTCATGCACCCTTCTAGTGTAGGGAATAAACACACACACACACACACACACGCGCGCGCGTGCGCACGCACGCACGCACGCACACAGAGACGAAATGATCGGAGACATTCTTACAATTTATCGGTTTATTTTTTTCGTGGAAAAATTTATTGACTGTTTCCCTATTCTATTATTCAAATATTTTCGTACGCGTTGTGAATACATAATGCGGTACAAGCACTAGATCGGTACGCGCTTTAACTTTGCGCTTTATGCGAGAACGGCGGCTCGATACAGAACACACGACCGATTCTAGACTGAGAATGTATGTACATAAATTAGGTTTTTCTGAGAACGCTATCTACGCGATTTGGTCTTTGCTTACATGCGTTGTTTCCAGCCTGTTAAGCTCAGATTTTCTATAAAGAAACAAGCATTAGATAGTGTCGAGTTACGTCACTAAACATTTCTAGAACTGAAGATGCCATGCTGTTGGGCGCTTAATTTTTCGTTGCGATGCGGATAACCTTACGTATATACGTATTTATGTATTGTTACGCCGGTAAGAGTAACGCCATCTATCGCCGAATAGACGAACGAATATCGAAGGATCTAGTAGCATCTAGAACGCTCGAGAAGTACAACGCCATCTATGGTCAGATAGCGGAAACACAATACTCGGAATGTGTGGAATATTCTCGATAATTCTAGAAATGTGGTATCGGCTATAAAAGCGTTGCAGAGATGACACGCAGTTAGTCAGTAATCGGAACTACTCGAAGCGAAACAGCGAACGGATCACCTGAAGCGAAGTGGAAGAAGCGAATTGAGAGTTTTAAAGTGTTTGTTGAGTGTTTTAAGTGCTCTAAGTGTTGAATACAGTTTTTAGTTGTACTTTGGTGGAACATTTATTTATCCCGAACCCCAGCGCGTAACAGTATAAAAGTCATGTAACGTTATTTTTCATATAATCGGTTAATCGGCTCCGCACGAGTTGTTGCCGGTGACAGCTGACAAATCACAGTGGATCCAAGATACGCGACGCGACGACGCCAATATCTAGTATTTATTTACTTTTTCTGATGCTGCTGACTTCTTCACGCTTAGGAGTTTTTGTTATATATTTTTATGTTACGTCACTATTAAGTAAGCTTGCGTAACAACTAACGAGGCCTGAACATGAGGCGCTTTGATCGAGGTAACGACTTAGGAATTAATGCTGACATTGACGTGTCAATGAAAAAATTTACTTTAGTCTATAGTCTAAGATCCCGATATAAAACGACCTTCACCGAGATGTTCATTTGATGAAACGTATTTTATATTCTTATATCTTATATTTCTTTCAATAAAAAAAAGTTTATGTTTAAGTTGATTATCGATAAAGTTGATTATAGAAAACACGAATAAAACAACATTTTCTGATATAAATCGTAGCTAGATCGATTTATCGCCCCCGAAATCCCCCGTATACTAAATTGTATGAAAATTGTTGGAGCCGTTTCCGAGATTCTGATTATATATATATTTATATACAAGAATTGCTCGTTTAAAGATATAAGATTAAAGAAACTGCATGCTGTTCTATTTTCGAATATAAAGAAAATATACGGAAGTTATTAGCGTGTATAATCGAGTTTTCCAGTTGCAATACGTATGGATGTATTTCGTATAATGTTCCAGTAAACTTTCTCATGTTGAATGTTCTACGTTATTTTTCAATTCGATTATCTAACTTCATCTACCCGCTGTGATCTCGAGTGCTATTCCCGTTAATCTTGTTTGCTGACCCGTGCTGGATGCTCTATTGGTGACACTACAGATTATGTATTGGCCGTATGTTTCTGTGAGGGATGGGGAGATTGGTTTAATTATTTTTTTTAATTGCTTATATGGGTGGACGATCTCCCAACGCACCTGGTGTTAAGTGGTTACTGAAACCCATAGACATCAACAACGTAAATGCGCCACCCACCTTGAGATCTAAGTTGTATCACCCATCCACCCATATATGCGAAATATATACTTAGTCTGGCCATAAATACTGTTACAATTAAAAATAAACAAAATATTACATTTGAATTTGGAATCTGTAATTTTTATATGGTTGCTCATTGAGTTTTCTCATTTTGGCGCCAATAATATATTGTACAATATTTTGCGATATTAAAATGGAGTAGGGTGATAAAGAGAACCGAATCGCTATGATTGCATTACACAAAGTAGGTATGGAGCCAAATGCAATTTTTAAAACTCTCCATACGCTTGGTATTAGTAAAATGTTTGTGTACCGGGCTATTAATAGGTGCAATGAGACCTCCTCTGTTTGTGACAGAAAAAGATCTGGCCGTCCAAGTAGTGTTCGTACGAAAAAGGTGGTCAAAGCAGTAAAGGAAAGAATTCGAAGAAATCCTGTCCGAAAGTAAAAGATTTTATCTCGGGAGATGAAGATAGCACCTAGAACCATGTCGCGTATTTTAAAATATGACTTAGGACTTGCAGTCTATAAGAGACGTACTGGTAATTTCTTAACTGATAATTTAAAAGAGAATAGGGTGGTAAAATCGAAACAACTACTGAAGCGGTACGCAAAGGGAGGTCATAGAAAATTTTTGTTTACGGATGAGAATTTTTTTACAATTGAGCAACATTTTAACAAACAAAATGACCGTATTTATGCTCAAAGCTCTAAGGAAGCTTCCCAATTAGTCGACAGAGTGCAACGTGGGCACTATCCGACTTCAGTGATGGTTTGGTGGGGTATTAACTATGAAGGAGTGACTGAGCCATACTTTTGTGAAAAAGGTATTAAAACATCGGCACAAATATATAAAGATACCATTCTTGAGAAGGTAGTGAAGCCCCTTAACAACACCATGTTCAATCAAGAATGGTCCTTCCAGAAAGACTCGGCGCCAGGTCATAAAGCTCGGTCTACGCAGTCTTGGTTGGAAACGAACGTTTCGGACTTCATCAGAGCTGAAGACTGGCCGTCGTCTAGTCCCGATCTTAATCCGCTGGATTATGAATTAGACCATAAATCATAATCCAGCGGATTACCGCCGTACTCACGGCTTACTCTAAACGCCATGATAATTTGGAGTCCTTAAAACAATCCGTACGATTGGCAGTGAAAATGTTTCCCATGGAAAGAGTGCGTGCTTCTATTGATAACTGGCCTCAACGTTTAAAGGACTGTATTGCAGCCAATGGAGACCACTTCGAATAAGCTTTTTATACTTTAAATTGTTTTATATTTATGTATTAAACTAACACACTGTAAAAGTAATAAATGCTATTTACAATAGATATTTTTTTTTCCTTTGTCTCAGTATTTATGGCAAGACTAGATATATATCTCTCTGTCAGCAATTCGTCATGAGTTCCGTAACAAATACAATTGTAGCTTCGACCTCATGTCTAAGGCTGTTGGATAGTCTACGGGCTCCGATGAGGTTTTGCAGCCGGTTCTCCTCTGTCTAACCGTAGCAATAAATTCAAAACATAGCCGTTATTGACTTACCACTGAAGATGTCCGTCCTAAGCCGATTACCGACTTGGGGATTAGAAATCTGCATGATATATTCATTGATAAACCTAAAGGTGCGTACATATACGTATGCGTATTTTATTTATAACAAGAAACCTTTTTTATATTACAATGACATACCCATCAATTATTATACAGAATGATACAATACACCTCTTAAACCTCTAAAATATGCTATTAATAAAACACGAATTAATTTACTATACATTAAGATAGTTAATAAATTATAATAATAAAAAACCAAAGCATGTATTGACAGGTTTATGGTAGGCAGCGGCTTGGCTCCGCCCCTGGCATTGCTGACGTCCATGAGCGACGGTGACCACTTACCATCAGGTGGGCCGTATGCTCGTCTGCCTACAAAGGCCATAAAAAAATAAAATAAAAGGTGAAAGGCTATTTGGTTTAAGCGACATTTTTGCCAATTTATAGGAGTGGCTCTCCTTTAATTAAAAATTTGGAACAAATATCAAAACAAAAAAAATCTGCAGTTATCTGTATGGAGTAAACTTAATTGAAGCTCAATTCAAAAAATCGGACTATTGACGCTAATACCAAATAAAACGTATCTTTAATTACACAGATAAATGTCGCGTAATAAACGAAATGAATTACTGGTGGTACCACCACTTGTAGTACGTCTTACGTTGTAGATATCTAAGGGCTCCAGCAACTACTTAACACCAGGTGGGCTGTGAGCTCGTCCACCCATTTAAGCAATAATAAAAAAATAGCGAGGAAGGCTATTTGGTATAATTGACATTTTTGACATTTGTAAATGCCCCACCCATCTTGAGATACAAGTTCCAAGGTCTCAGTATAGTTACAACGGCTACCCCACCCTTCAAACCGAAACGCAATACTGCTTCACGGCAGAAATTGGCAGGGTGGTGGTACCTACCCGTGCGGACTCACAAGAGGTCCTACAACCAGTCATTACGCAAATTATAATTTTGCGGGTTTGATTTTTATTACACGATGTTATTCCTTCACCGTGGAAGTCAACCATGATAATTTGTTATGATATGTTTACGATGCGTACTTAAGCAAGAGTACCGCAGCAAACAACATCAGTTTTGTTGTTGAAGCATCTCGTGTAGACCTCCCAGCTGCCGAGCGAGCCCCAGGCTCCTTGCTCGGGCTTGAACTGAAGTTAGAAGCAGGCGACAGTTCATTAAAACTTTCCGTCGCTGACGACAAATCACGTAGTACATTTCTTCTCGGTACCGAACTGGGACTTTTAATTCTCTTTCCTAGAATGTTGGGTCGAATATACTTAATATTATTTTGGATTTGAAAGCGAATTTTTTGAACTAAACTGAAGCTTACTTTTTTTTTTATTGCTCAGCTGGGTGGACGAGCTCACAGCCCACCTGGTGTTAAGTGGTTACTGGAGCCCATGGACATCTACAACGTAAATGCGCCACCCACCTTGAGATATAAGCTCTAAGGTCTCAGTATAGTTAAACCGGCTGCCCCACCCTTCAAACCGAAACGCACTACTGCTTCACGGCAGAAATAGGTAGGGCGGTGGTACCTACCCACGCGGACTCACAAGAGGTCCTACCACCAGTAAAACTTACTTACTTACTGTATGAATTCCGACACGTATCTTAATATTAACGGCCGTCTGGTGTAGTGGTAAGTGACATGGTCACTACACAAGGTGGTCGCGGGTTCGAATCCCGCCAAGGGAACTTATCACGGGACCAGTTAACGTGGCGTGATTGTTTGTAAATATTTATATTTATTTATATTTATATTTATAAAAAAAAAAAAAAAAAAAAAAAAAAAAAAAAAAAAAAAAAAAAAAAAAAAAAAAAAAAAAAAAAATATATATATATTAGTGTCAATTTCATTGCAATAACGGCCCGCGGAATCTTCAAACCCGAACTCATGAATATATTGCTGCAGAAATATGTTAAAGGCTGATACCAATCCGTACGAGTTCACAGCCTGTCATCCACCACTACTGAGATGTTGAAATGCATAGTAATATGTCAAAGTTGCCGTTCTGTGAAGCTATCGTAACAAAATATGATAGTGCCGAATGTTTATTTCGTAAAGTAGACGACGAGCGTCCGGATTCGCATGAATAAAACATGTATCTCGCCGGAGCTAAGCCTTTGAGCGGTAATTAGACCTTCGTAATTATACAAAACAGAGCTCCCTCTGAGAACAGAGAAATATACTTACGTAACGCTTACGTGAACGCCTTGCTCGTAGTGTTTCGTAATTTTCGGCGATGTGGTTTGAATTTAAACCAAAACCACTAAAGTATTTTCTTTGACTTTCCAAAGTCATACACGTAATTACAAATTCTTTTGAATATTTTAATATTATGCAAACAGTTTTTGGAACGAAGTTCCTTATGGGACGGTGCGGAGGGGTACCCTAACCGAGAAAAAACGTCCGTAACGTAAGATTTTTATTATTTATGTA
This sequence comes from Bombyx mori, assembly GCF_030269925.1. Lineage (NCBI taxonomy): Eukaryota > Metazoa > Arthropoda > Insecta > Lepidoptera > Bombycidae > Bombyx > Bombyx mori. Next base: position 6,215,861 of record NC_085117.1, on the reverse strand, counting down.
TATATCTTAGTATGAGATATATGTCTTAGTATGATGGCTATACAGTGTCTAATGTATAGTCTACGTGATGACGGTTATTATTATTATTCTATAATATATTTTTTTTGTATATTATTATTATTTGTAAAATAGCTTTTTTTATGTTTATCAATAAAAAAATCATAATAAAAAATGTATACCCGAATAATTATTTACTTTATACCTCGAATAGAACTTAAAATTAATATTTTTATAATAAGGAACTTCGTTCCTATCCGGTGTCCCACGACACCACACATCTTTTTTTTTTTTAAATGCTGACGAATAAGCCGTCCTTTACGACGTGAAACGAAATTTGAAGTCATCTAGATGAACAAACAGACATACATAGAGATGAACATCTGTAGCGGTATGATATACGTGTTATCGTACTGTTTTTGTACTCACAGAATGCCCCTCACGTCACACGCAGAACTCGTTCGTTCCTACCTGACTGAGTTTTGTCTAGTGTTTAATGTTCTAACTTCATGTTTATCCTTTCATCATACGGACCGTTGTAGCTAAACTTTGTATGTGTTTATTCGTCTGTTAATTGTTGGTAATTAATGTTTGGTTTAATGCGTATAATAATGTTAGTCATTAGTTGAAATATGAATGGTGTAACTATTAGTAGATAGTAGTAATTGAAACAGTAAATTGGCTCAAAAGCTACATTCTTTGTCTTTCGTAGGGCATGTGTTTAGTTTAGCCGAATTGCTATCACCACTCTGCGTGCTTATGCCGCGAAGTACTTATGCCCTTCGTCAGCCCAACATATGGGCCGAAGACAACTTCTGGGTCACAGTGAACAAACCGCGGCTAGTTTAGTTAGGTTTTCTTTTGTTTGTGTGTTAGAAATAAATGAAGACACACCCAGACTCCATCAATACTGACTTCGGTCGGGATTTGTACCGAGACCCGGGTATAGATGGCAAGGTCCCCAAAAGCCGGTCGAAGATGGCGGTAGATAATGTAAATATGCCGCCCACGTGACTTCGATGTCTCCATTGCAGTACATCAACTAGATATCCTCTCTATCAAACGAGGACAGAACACCGTCAAATTGAAAATATATATTTAGCTAAAGTAATATGCCTTTTGTTTCGCAATGGATTTTTACATGAATCGTACTCTTCGCTGTTTCAAAAAAAAAACAGACACATTAACACACACCGCATTATCCCTTCAGGGTATAAAGTTACACACAACTCGTTACCTCGGACAGGTCTCGTTAAATGAAAACAAAAGCTCGCGTACAATAGAAAAGCTCCACAATGAACGAGGAGACTTCGCGCTACTGATAATTCTTTGAACTTTACGTATTGTATGAATCTCAATTAATTAATAAACTTTTAAAGATTGAAACTTCGATCGTGTTATTTAAAGCCTTGCACAAAGGTTATTCTTGTTTAAGTCTTTTTCCCCGATCGGCCAAGAACTATCGGTACTATTATCGTCAGGGCAGTGAACCAAAGGATCCCAGTGCGATACCAGGCTGGAGTTTTATTCTTGTCTCGTATATGTTTACGATACCACGACTTAAAATCAAATCATCTAACACGGGGTCGCTGAACCTTGAACCCTACATAAGCTATCATCCTGACCACGAAAATTATGAATGACCCCTAGAATTTTAAAATGTCTTAATTGTAGAATAAACTCGATATTAAGTCTTAAAGTCTTTTTTCAAATCGTGATTAATGTTCATGAAATAATGATGAATATTTGTAGTTTGTCGAATTGCAATGTAGTCTAGTGAATACTAAAGGCATATTATTACACAATCTTTGATTCGTTCCTTACCATTTAAAATTCTACATTTAAACATTATATTTAATGAACATTATGTTACGTCAGTTTTGATGTACCTTTTTAATTTACGTAATAATGATTCTTAAAATAAAATACAGTGGGACTTTAATTTCATTGTTCTATTCTACGTTTTATGTAATGAACAAAAATCTAGATAATGTATCGTCGACTAACTTAGTAGCAGAGTTAGCCGATCGATCTTCTCTTTCTCCACCTTATCCCACTAGGTGGGGTCGGCACAGCTAATTTTTCTCTTCCATTCTCTTCTATCAGCCGTCATCTCAACACTCACTCCTCTCTCTCTCATATCGTCATTCACACACTCCATCCATGTCTTCTTCGGTCGACCTCTTCCCCCACTACCTTGCACTACCATTTCCATACATCTCCGTTAGCCGATCGATCCGAAAATATAATCCCGCTCATCTTCTGCATTCCATCTCAATTCTCTGGTCATAACGTAACGTAATTAACGTTATTTCCAGCAATTTTATTTGCGTTGCACAATATGACATAAATTCAATTCGTCTACGTAACTACGCTCGTAGCTTCTCTCGTAGCTCTCGGCTACGATGCTACGGTACTAGGAATATCCACGTAGCATGAAATTGTTGATTTAATGTATTTTGTTTATTAACTTTCTTAAGATTGGGCGATATTTTTTTTCTATTAAACTAAATTGACAAGGAAATTTTTAACGATATTTGTTGGCTTTCGAGTTTACTTACTACATTGTCAGTATCAGAAACGGTTTTTCTCATATAACTGACAAGGTAACCATGAAAAGTTAATAATGCTCTCGTAGCCTTAAGCTCAGTTCGATATTCACTAGCTCGGTCGCTCGTTCACAATGGTCTCTACTGTTAACAATTCATAAACGAACACCGACTGTCTCTGTTTGCCTCCCTCGAGAACTAACGCTGCGGAAAATGCATCGCCTTTGTGAAATACAAACTGGGAACTAGATGGCGACATTCCAGTGCAGATCCGATTCACTGGAAGACTTTAATGACCCTTTGTTTTATGATGGGGTATTGTAGAATAACATTTTGAAATAAATGCCGCCACCCACCTTGAGATATAAGTTCTAAGGTCTCAATAAAGTTACAACGGCTGCCCCAACCCTACAAACCGAAACGTACTACTGCTTTACGGCTGAAATAGGCGGGGTGGTGGTACCTAACCGTGCGGACGCACAAGACGTCCGTTCACCAGTAATTACGCAAATTATAATTTTGCAGGTTTGGTTTTTATTACACGATGTTATTCCTTCACCGTGGAAGTCGTGAACATTTGTTAAGTACGTATTTTATTAGAAAAATTGGTACCTGCCTGTGGGATTCGAACACCGGTGCTATCACTAAGATACGAATGCAGTGGACGTCTTATCTTTTAGGCCACGACGATTTCAAAATTAAGGCTCGAAGGCTCTGTGTGATCACTGTGTGCTCATAGTCTCACGACTGTGCAATAGCAGGAACCTGTGTTGTTATATGTCTGCGTTCATATCACATGCTCCCACACAACTTGCACTCGTCATAGTTAGAGCTGCCGCAATCAAATCTTGCTTAGATGAGTTCTTTGCCTATACTAGGCTGCACTAAAAGTATCGGGAATGGAATATATCACTGTTCCTGTCATATTAAAATCTTTTTAATTGAAAACTCCTTGGTTTTAAAAATCGAATACTATTTATTTATTTAAAAAAAGATTCTCGGTCTTGTCACGAGGTTTTGTCAAACTTGTTTAGTCGTTGAGAAAATGGAATTGACTCGCGAAAATTCAAGAGCGATGATTTATTACGACTTTCGAAGTGGTTTAACACAAAAACAGTGTGTTGACTGGATGATTTCTGCATTTGGTGATGAAGTCCCATCCAAAACCACAATTTATCGCTGGTTTGCTGAGTTTCAACGTGGACGGGTCGTCCAAAAACTGCAGTCACCCAAGAAAACGTTGATGCTGTGCGTAAGCTGATTGAGGAAGATCGACATGTGACATACCGCGAAATTCAGGCAACTTTAGACATTGGCATGAGTCAAATACAAATAATCTTGCATGAACAATTAGGTGTAAAAAAGTTGTTTTCCCGATGGATACCGCATTCGCTCTGTGAAGAGCAAAAAGCGGCTCGCGTTACTTGGTGCGTCAGAACTCTCGAAAGATTCCACGCAGGATCCTCAAATGCTGTATACAACATTGTATCAGGTGACGAATCCTGGATATACGCGTACGAACCCGAAACAAAAAACCAGTCACGAGTTTGAGTGTTCGAAAATGAGTTAAAGCCAACAAAAATTGTTCGTTCACGGAGTGTTGCAAAAAAAATGGTGGCCACGTTTGTCTCCAAAACCGGCCATGTTACGACTATTCCTCTTGAGGGACAAAGATCGGTTAATGCAGAATGGTATGCTAGCATTTGTTTGCCACAGGTCGTTTCTGAACTCCGTAAAGAGAACTGCAACCGCCGCATCATCCTCCATCACGACAATGCGAGTTCTCACACCGCGCACAGAACAAAAGAGTTTTTAGAGCAAGAAAACATAGAATTATTAGACCATCCGCCGTACAGCCCCGACCTAAGCCCTAATGATTTCTATACTTTCCCTAAAATAAAGAATAAATTGCGTGGACAGAGATTTTCATCACCTGAAAAAGCTGTGGACGCCTACAAAACGGCCATTTTGGAGACCGCAACTTCCGAATGGAATGGTTGCTGCAATGATTGGTTCCATCGTATGGAAAAATGTGTCAAATTTCGCGAAGAATACTTCGAAAAGCTATAAATACATTTTTAAATAGTAATGTTGTGTCACTTCGTTAATTCCCGAAATTTTCAGTGCCGCCCTCGTACATGGTACTAACGGATCACAGAAGTCCATTGACTAGTTTACTGGTGGTAGGACCTCTCGTGAGTCCGCCCGGGTAGGTACCACCACCCTGCTTATTTCTGCCGTGAAGCAATAATGCGTTTCGGTCTGAAGGGTGGGGCAGCCGTTGTAACTGTACTTGAGAACTTAGAACTTATATCTCAAGGTGGGTGGCGCATTTACGTTGTGGATGTCTACGGGCTCCAGTAACCACTTAACACCAGGTGGGCTGTGAGCTCGTCCACCTATCTAAGCAATAAAAAAAATATGACAAAATTACAATTAAGACTCAACGTGTATGTTGCTAAATATCAAGTAGCCGTGAGCGCTTCCTCCCGTACTCGTGAAAAACAAACAACTACGTTGGATTTTTTGGCAGCTTTGTAATTTACTTTATGTAGATTTTATTCATTCGTTTCTCGTTGTACACGTATATATAATGCCTTCTATACAACATCGAAGGAAGTCGCTCGTGATCAAACATTTACAGCACGGATATAGCTTGTAAAGCGACACGCGCATACCTACTTGGGAGTAAATTGGGACTTTTTGAAATGTTCGAACTTAAATTTTGTTGTTTTCGTTTTGTTGTTTTGAATTGAAGTCTGATATTGAAACTTTTATCTAAAATGTTGATAAAAAGTTATATAATTGCTTTACAACTATGTAGTAGACAGCGGCTTGGCTCTGTCCCTGGCATTGCTAAAGTCCGTGGGCGACGGTAACCACTCACCATCAGGTGTTCGCAGTATGCTCGTCTGCCTACAAGGGCAATAAAAAAATTTAAAAAATGCGCTGAAGATATCGGTTGTATTTTATTTGTAGGTAATTTAAAATGAAAACTATAATTATTTTGTTCCAATTATCCGGTAATGTATCTCGCCGTCTCGAAATACTTTTAAAAACCTTTCAAGCATATTGTTAAATTATCGATCGAGTGCCTTTTAAGTTGATAAGTCAATGAACAATGTAGTTTTTTCAATAGATTCATTTGCAATTTGAATAAACTTGGGCTCAATGAGCTTTCTTTAACAGCCAAGCTACGCAGCTTTTGTGACACAAATAGGAAATTTGGTGGTTCTGATCAGCGTGGATTTGCGACGTGACCTACTGCTAGTCCAGTAGTCATTTTGACCCTTCCAAGTAGTACAACTAGAAGTCATCTAAACTGTACCCTAACAGCTTGATTTCAAGTTCGAGATTCAAATTCCTATGTCTCTTATTGTCCTTTAAATCGTTCTGAATGTATCCTTCCTATATCACATTCTGATTAAGTTCGTAGCGGGCTCCAGAACAAATTACCTCAGGAACCACATCGTTCCAGAGCTTCTTCCTATGGTCCACACTGTGAATTCTATGAACATACGCGGTGGTCTATCGTCTAACCGGTGCTGATCACTTGACATAATCAAATCTATTTCTGTTTCAGGGCATATTCCGTCTCGCCTGCGAGCACGTGTTGCGCACGATGCGTCGTGGCCGCGAAACCCTGTTGACGTTGTTGGAAGCGTTCGTGTACGATCCGCTGGTCGAATGGGGCGGCAGCAGCGGAGGGAAGCGACGCCGCACGCAGAGAGACGTTAAATCGGCTTTGGACATGATGGCGGTGAGAGCACAAGAATTGCAACATAGTCTGGCCCAAGTCACGTGAGTATTGTTTAAAAGTATCTTGCTTGCTAGTTGAGACACGCCTGGGCGCCTGATACGATATCCAGTGATTCGAAGTAGTCTATATCTTGGTTCGTTCGTAGGTGACATATCTTTCCGTAATAATTTTGTATTCATCGTATGTTCATGAATGACTTTAAGGATCCATAATATAGTGTAAATAAAACCCGCATAACTTATTTACATATTTGCATAATTGACTTGAGAACGCGTTGCGAGCTCGCACGATACGTTCGGTACCATAATTCTGTTATTTTTTGGCGCGTGTAGTTCATTTTTACACGCTTTATATTAGCTTCACTTGTATGTATGTTTGTAACTGACTCCCTTAGACGCGATTTTGACCCACTTTAAACGGCCAGATTTCATTCAAACTTTGTAGATTTATCGAGGACCGATGACAATATACTAATTTGATAAGATTATTCCATTATTAAATTTGCAAAAAAAAAACTAAAAAATGAAAAATAAATATTAGTTTAAAAAAACTAAAAAACACGCTTTATATAAAATTCAACCAAAAAATAGAAAATAAATTTTAATAAATTTAAATTGAAAATAGTGTAAAAAATATATTTTATTTTAAAACAAGCGTGGGGTGCATGTTGTTATTAGTTATAAATATTTTTCTGACAGATATGAGTAGAAGAATTATTATTTCAATAATATCTTAAAAAGCTATTATTTATTTTTCTTTTATTTTTAAGTAGATGAGCGGTCGGTACAATCCACTCGATGGTGAGTGGTTACCGTTACTCATAGACGTAAAATATGCCAGGGGTAAAGTCAAGACGCACCCTGTAATATTATTTGACCTCACATTGAAGGTGTGTGGCTGCACTCCAATATCATTATATTTATGGGGTTTGGTAATCATCACTTAGTACTAGTTAGACAATGAGTTTCCAGTCATAAAAAGTATGAAAATATGCGATAATCTAATATATAAAATTCTCGTGTCACAATGTTCGTTCCCATACTCCTCCGAAACCGCTTGACCGATTCTCATGAAATTTTTTATGCATATTCAGTAAGCCTGAGAATCGGCTACTATCTATTTTTCATACCCCTAAGTGATTAGGGTTGTCCACCCCTAACATATTTTTTTTTATTTGGACTTTTTTTGTTTGTTATAATGAGGTATTATGTGGTTGAATGAGGTTTTGTTATTTTTATTATATATTCCCTCATCGTTTACAGCACTACATACCTCTTTCACTCATTTACCACATCCTTACACACTTAAAATAAGTTAGCTTTTTTTTCTACACTAGAAATTCCCTAGAAATCTTATATATGGCAAAACAATGTTTGCCGGGTCAGCTAGTCTATATATATAAAAATGAATTGCTGCTCGTTAGTCTCGCTAAAACTCGAGAACGGCTGGGCCGATTTGGCTAATTTTGGTCTTGAATTATTTGTGGAAGTCCAGAGAAGGTTTAAAAGTAGATAAATATGAAAATTCATTTAGTTTGTTTTAAATTTATATAATACAAAATTTTGGGTCTTTTATTTATCGATTTAGGCACCACGAAGTCTGCCGGGTCAGCTAGTTTGTTAATAAATATTCCCCGAACAATTTACTAGATATATGTGTATATACACGCTTGGTTACAACGAACTCGTAAAGATAACGTACACGGATTTATTGGCACCGTGTTAAACTATACGACACTGAAAAGTGTGTTCGTTTAATTTTATTATCTAGTCTACGATTCGTGCAGTATATTAGACAAAGGAAATCCCCGTTTTTTTTTTTTTTGAGAATTATTTTGAGCATTTTTCTAATGCTAAAGCATGTTAAGTTTAGGAACTCGTGGGTTGGCACTGAATCAATGGCCGAATAGGCGCTATCAATACATATAATCAGCATCAATATACTGTATATTCGTGTCTCTACATTGAAGAAAATAATAATAATCATAAAAGGTAACTAAATAAATATACATAATAGAACGTCAATCGCGTATTTTTTTATCTATTTGTCTGTTTGTTTTCCTGAACAAATCTCCGGAACTATAATAGGGATTACAGGTATATTAGAGATGAATTCGGATTAGAACATACGCTACGTTTCACTAAAATCGGATGACACAAAAAAGCTATCATCATTTAAGATTGTTAGAATTTACTTTCAAAATGTTTGACGTTAGAAGTAGAAAAATATGATTATGTACGAGAGTAACTCGGTTTGTCTGTTATGTTTTCACTTCCAAGTCACCAGCTTTGACGAAATTCGTTCTAAAAATAATTTGAATCCTTGGGAAGAACATAAGCTACCTAGCGTTCCACTTCTGAGCACGTATTTCCGCTCGTTAGCTATAAAGTGCAGTCTGTGCAAGCAAAACTGTGGGCATCCACATCGAAGTACTTCATTAGTTTTAATAAACATTTAACAATATGCTTCACTGGTCTACCTGTTTGACAAAAAAATGAACTGGTCATCTTTTGTTGAGTGCCTGCCAAACTCGTTAAGAACACTTTAACATTGTTTGCAGAGTTCTATGTTTGAAGATCCTAAATTTAAGATTACATTGTGATATAAAAATTTGTACTTAATTATAAAAATATATATTTAAATATTGCTATCACTTTTCTAATTGCTATTGATTGGCAAAATAATCTATAGTCCAGATGCCCGAGCTTATAGACACCTTAACTGGACATATGAAGTCCAAGTCTAAGTCATTATGTTGCATTGACGGCTGTCCTACCCTTCAAACGACTCACTATTTTTCATTCGAAATAATACACCAGCCATGCTTCGCATTCGTGTAATTGTAAATAATTAATGACACATGACACTAACAAATAATTGTCAGACACGAAATCGATTCTATCGCTCCATTCATTCAATAGAATATACAATTTAATGATTATGATCATGAAAATAAATAATTGACTAAGGGAATTATGGATTTTAGTAAAACTAAGTACAAATAATTTCTATAGTTCTAAAATTGTATTGTTGCAGAGAACAATTTCTGGCCATCTTGCCTGGTATCATTGAAAGCGCTGACAAGTGGCAAAAAGAACATGAAGAACTGGTTGAAGTCGAGGCGAGACTCCAAGATTGCCACCAACAAATGGCACTAATCAAAGAAATAGAAGCATATGGACCTAATCTGAACAACCATCCATTGCACGCAATCTCGCAAAAGTACTCTTCATACAAACAAGCTAAGAATGCTGTTGAAGATTCCAAAAAAGCGTTAGTCAAAATACTGAATGATTTTGACGCACAGATCGAAAGTTTCTCAGCGACTTCTGAACTTCTTAATGGTCCGCAATTGATGGCTTGGGTGCAAGAATTTTCCGCTCCAAACGAAGAAGAAGACACGCCGATCTTTGAACACATAAAAGATTTTCTAACAAATGCAGGTCAAAGCTCCATGATCACTCAATGCGAACAAGCCGAAAAAGAATTTTATCAATCTTTGAAACAGACCCAGTGCATCATTAGGGCTTGTCTGGAACTTTTGTCACAATACGTAGCTGTCTCTCAATATTTCCCACAGAGTCAAACGGAATACCATCGCATAGTTATGTTCCGGAAGTTCCTTGCTGCTGCTCTAGACAGCAAATCGCCCGAGGTTTGCCGAGAGGTTGCCAGTCAAGTCAACGCCATCATCAATGCGGAGAACAACAAAGGCGATCCGCAACAAATTATTGCTTATAATTATCGCTTGGAAACCATCAGTGCTAAAGCGAACGCAAACTTGGCTAAGTGTGTTGAGAAGTTGCAACTAGAAGGTGGACCAGAAGCCATGGCTGTTGCTCAAGAAGCTTACAGAGAGGCAAAGGCGAGCATCGGCAACTGGGTCAGGTCTGAAGAAGGAGCCGCAACCGCTTTAGAATGTGCTGTTATCAGCATGCTGTGTCATTTAAATCGAAGATATCTGATGCTTGAGAGCGGTGCCCAAAGTGCTGGTGATTGTCTCGTGGACTTAACGTCGAGAGAAGGAGAGTGGTTCCTAGATGATATGAGCGCTTTGTCGACCCAAGCTGTGGAGCTTTTATCGCTGCTGCCGTTGCAGTCTGCTTCAGTAGAAGACGCTGCTTTACCAGTAGCAGTGGAATGTGTTCGGAATGTGAATTACCTGCTAGCTGATTTGGTCCAACTAAATTACAATTTCAGCACGATCATACTTCCTGAAGCGTTAAAGAAGATACATTCTGAAGAACCGTCTGTCCTACTAATGATAAATGAACTGAATGTGGTCATAATGAATTCTACTGTGCCTTTGAACGAGTTATTGGCCCAGCTTGAAGTGCATCTTAGATACTTGGTCATGGATATGGAGGTAATAATACAATACAAACGGTTTTATCGGTTCACGAATTAATTCCACTATGTAGGAATAATGTTGTGTCATAATAATCAAAAAATAAAACATATCATTGGGTTAATTACTGATAGTAGGGGTCTTATTTTTTTTTCCATGGATGTGTGGACGAGCTCACAGCTCACCTGGTGTTAAGTGGTTACCGGAGCTCATAGACATGTACAACGTAAATGCCGCCACCCAACTTGAGATATGAGTTCTAAGGTCTCAGTATAGTTATAACGGCTGTCCCACCCTTCAAACCGAAACGCATTACGGCTTCACGGCAGACATAGGTAGGGTGGTGGTACCTACTCGTGCGGACTCACAAGAGGTCCTACCACCAGTATTACTATGAGCTCGCAAGGGTTGGTTTTACTGCCTATTTCTTCCGCGAATCAGTCCTATATTCCAGTTTGACGGATATGACAGCCGTTGTAATATAAAGACCTCGAATTCACTACGTAAAGTGAACAATTTGCACACATACCTACTAGGGTCTTTGTAGACTCCGAAATCCGTTCAATATAAAGTGAGTTAAAAATGTAAAACATTAACATGTCGTCAACGTCAGTTGCAGGTTTTTCATTGCTGCACATAGGCGTGACCCTCAGTGTCACCATAACACAGCATTAGAGGTAATTCTTAGTACATTGTTTTGCAGTCTCCAGCAAGCAGCGCTCAAGTTGTAGCGGCAGAACTGCGTGCTCGTTATGAAGCACTGCTTTCTGCCCCGACTTCTGATGTGGAGGGACAGTCTTCAGGACGAATGCTGCTTATGGGTTTCAACGGTCTATTCGCTGCTGTAGAATTGAGAGGAAGGGAACTGGCCGACCACTTGGCAATACCTATACCTCCAGCTTGGAGGAAGATTGATCATATCAGCGAATCTATGCACATGTCTGTAAGTGTAGTTTGTTTGTTTGTTTATTTATATTTCTTGGCCATCAATGTTAAATAAAGGGTTTTTCATTAAAAATTTATTAAGATTTAGTTCTCGAACTTTACACCATACAAACGCCACATTTATTTATTTTAAAGGGTATTCGATGACATTATGTATGAAACATATAAATTTTTCCAAATGGCTGCCGCGAGTCCGCTGTAGGTAATGTAATTTTGTATGATATCTTCGCATAAATGAAGCTAAATTTCACGAAGAGCACGAGCTATGTTGGCTTTCAGGGTGCTTTGTGGTGCTGTATAGACTAGAGCTTTCACGTAGCCCAGACGTAAAACGTTCCCGTACAGAAAGTAGTTAAGCGGTGTTGAGTCACACGACCTCAGTGGCCAGTTGATGTCGCCACCATCCGAGATGACGAAGCCTTCGAATTCCAATAAATTTTATGTTTCCCGTGCTGTATGGCAAGGGGCACCATATTAGGAACCAACCATCCTGTTGGAACCACATGCTTGTGAGATCCATACCATCTATCCTAGACCACAAAAAGTATCTTATCATCGCCCGATATCGGTCGCCATTGACAGTGAGCGCGGCCCCTTGCGCGTCTTCGAAGAAATAAGGGCCGATGATACCGCTGGACAAGCGTGTAGCGTTCCATGCTGAAATTTCACGATTAAATATGTGCTCATGCCAAATTTGACAGCTATTGCTTTACCAAGATGGGCGCTATGAGCTGTCAACGTTCGAGCATCCCTAATGAAAAACCCTATAGATTAGGAATTAGGAATTGTTTTATAGTTTCGCTGCTATTTACCCAGTAAAAGTAAAAATCGTGGAAAGAACCCGTCTAATATTATTGTTTATAGGAAATTATGATTACAGCACGTTTATGTGATCTACATAGCTCCTAAATTGCCAAATTGTTTTTTGATAAATAATATTTCATCCGATGCATGTACTCTATACATGTTCTGTATCTCACAACATAGACCGCAAATACATTTATTTGTCTCTGCAGGCGACTCTCCAAAGCCCCGTGATGCGGTCGGTCTTGGAGGACATATTCCTGGTGCGCCGCATCCAGACCATCGCGGAAGTGTTCGCCATGTGCACGCAGATGGCGTGCGCCTTCAAGGGCACCGGACCCTTGAGTGTTTATGATGACGCAGCGCTGTGCAAGCCCGTCAGACGGTGAGACTCAACTATTTGGAATTGATTAATTCGTGTAATTACCGGTGGAAGGGCGTTGATCTGCGCAACTCGATATACCCAGAAAAAAGAGCAGAAACAGTCGCTGTAAATAAATTTTATTTTAAATACGCCTTGTATCTAAAGCGAAATACATATTTGTTCGTATTGTAGTGTCTATGTGCTCCGCAACCATGTGTCGTGGCTCCTGTGCCAACTCGCACCCACAAAGTAACCCTCGAACTTTCCAGCTTCACAGCGGAGTACGTATCGCGCTGTACGCTGGGCGTGGGCTCACGAGCTCTGGCGGCCGCGCTCTGTCTCCTGCTACATCGGCACGGAGTCGACATTGCTGCCGAAGTGGAACAGAAGGAAATTGGTAAGTTTTCTTCGTTCTGAGCCGGGGCCTGGTATACAAATTTTTTAGGCAATTTAAGGTCGTCGTGGCCTAAAGGATAAGAAGTCCGGTGCATTTGTATCTAGCGATGCACCGATGTTCGAATCCCGCAGGCGGGTACCAAATTCTCTAATGAAATATGTACTTAGCAATTGTTCACGATCGGCTTCCACGTTGAAGGAATAACATCGTGTAATAATAATCAAACCCGCAAACTTATAAATGGCGTAATTACTGGTGGAGGGACCTCTTGTGAGTCCGCACGGGTAGGTACCACCACCACACCTATTTCCGCCGTGAAGCAGTAATGCGTTTCGGTTCGAAGGGTGAGGTAGCCGTTGTAACTATACTGAGACCTTAGAACTTATATCTCAAGGTGGGTGGCGCATTTACGTGGTAAATGTCTATGGGCTCCAGTAACCACTTAACAGTAGGTGGGCTGTGAGCTCGTCCACCCATCTAAGCAATAAAAAAAATAAAAAAAAAGGCAACAGAAACAGTAAGCACGGGCATGTCGCCGCAGGTGCGTCGTGGAGCGTGTCGTTGGAGTCGTTGTGCGAGAAGGCGGCGGGCGGGGAGCGCGGGGCGGCGCTCGTGCGCGACGTGCAGGCCGCTCGTGCCGCGCTCTGTGCCGCCGCCGCCGTGCTGCGCGCGCACGCACGGGCGCTCACCACCTCGCACCACGCGGCCCGCGCGCACCTTGCGCACCTGCATCTGCACCACGAGGTGACCACAGCATTCATCTTATATACTTTAACGTAACAGAAAATAAATTTAATCTGCTAATTCGTAACATAATTTCAAGAATCTAACACTATTTAATCGGCATTGTAAAGCGTCCAAAAGTTTCTAAAGCAGTTTAATTCGAAACGTGCTAAGTATGCTGTTCTATGCCCACAAGTTTATTGCCTGTACTCGTTCACACCACCTTTCTATTCATGGCGGCTGCAATATTTTACATTACAGATTACTAAGAAATATCAAATTACCAAAACGATATAATTAAAACAACTTTTACGGATTAATCGCGTTTTTTATGAATCATATTCAGTTGGCACAATGACAGTCTAATATAACACTGCTCACGAACATCAGAGAACAATACCACAATGATATTTGGATCAGTCAATGAAGATTACTTTCCGGTGATGTCGATTCCATCGTCGGTGACTACTGTCATAAGATTGTAATGATGAGACGACGCTCGCGCAGACCGTCGGCGGGCACCGCGACCTGTGCGCGTTGCTGGCGCGGCGCTCGCGGGAGTTGTCCGCGGGCCTCGAGCGGCTCACCGCCGCCGCCGCCAAGATGAAGTCTCTGCTAAACTCGGCTCACCAGAGGTACGCTACATCACCCATACTCCTACTATATGTTAAATTATTGATTAGTAATAAACGAAAACAAATAAAAATGTAGTATCAAAACAATTGCCAAATATAACAATATGTTCATCGCTTGAAAAAAGTTTAAAGTTTTAATAAATAACCGGATTAGAGTAAAATGGGGCGCCGGCGCCAACCCGTCGCTGTCGAGCATCGTGTCGCGGCTGGAGCAGGCCGGCGCCGCCGCAGACACGCGGGCTGCGCGAGCCCTATCCGCCGCCGCCGCGCTCACCGCGCCCGCCCGCTGCGCCGCTCGCGCCCGCCTACGACCGCCGCGACACGCGCGCACCCTCGCCGCCGCCCTGCACCACTGGGAGAAGGTACACCCCCCGCCTGTACCAGACAATAAACAAGACTGATTAAATATAATAATAATATTCAAGTCATTTGCATACGTGGTTATTTCAAATCCGGCTTGAAGGATCAAAAATTAGAGCACTATCACTAAGCGTCGATAAATTAACAATGTGTTTAACTCTAGTAACTGAATTATTTGCTAGACGTATCGAATGAACGACCACTAAGCATGACGTCAACACGATAACTCACCGTTTTAACCGTGTCCGTTTGCCCTCACCAGGCGTGCACCCTAGCGCAGAAGTACGCCCTGGATGTGTCGCCGGTGGAAGAAGCCCTCATGGAGATGTTGCACCCTGAAGGGAATATAGATACACAATGGGTACGGTAGTTAATTCGTTTTGTACATTATTTGAGTGCGTTTGTCAAAAAATTGTTCTCATAAACTAACGATCTAAATACTTTAAAAATACAATCCTCAGGTCGAGAACGTCTCGGCGCTGCTCCGCGAGATGATAGCGCAGCTGGTGGCAGATGTTGCCGCCCGCCAGGTGAGGAGGGAAAAGTGTTCTAAAAGTATTTCAACTAGGTCCGGGACTTGCGAAAACTTAAGCAGTACTGTGCACCGGGCTCACTACATTATGCCACGGACGTTTCGTAAATACAGTTACAGATCGATTTGCCATTAATTGCTTGTACGGGCTTAGTAAGTTTTTGTTTCATTATTCCACTAAATAGCGTTTTAGGAAATTAATTTAACTTAAAAATCGAACTAAGATTTGTCACGAACTCATCATCATCAAATTTTCATTCCTTTCATTTTCATCTCTCAATTTTTGATATTTAAAACTAAGATATTTACAGCAATAAAAAAATTATGCGAGTATTTTTATATCCTTTAAATTTTGAGGTTTGTCTACATACGGAATAGGTTATCGTATAGGTTAGATTATGTTCTACAATAGATTTTATTGGCTATGCATTGTTGTCTTAAAGTTACCGTCAGGCTTTGTAGCTAGAGTGTTACGTGTTTCCGAAGTCGAAATAATAATTAGTTATTAACAATTCGCAAATAGAAAAATATATCCATTGGTTAAGTTAAGAATGAATATTGATTAATAATTACAACATGCGCGTCGCAGGAGCGCGCGGCGAGCGCGGGTGCCAGCGTGCGGGAGAGCGTGCGGGGTGCGGGCGCGGCGGGCGCGGCCTGGCGTGACGTCACGGCCGCCGCGGCGCCGCATCTGCTGGTGCTGCAGCCGGCGCTGCAGGTGCGCTATTTCTTCTAATGTTATTCCAAAATAAATTATTTCATTTTTATATTCTTAAATATTTAACTATAATTTTAATGTTAACATTTTTGTGGATGACAGGTCGTTTCCGCTGGTATTATAATATAAGTGGTTACTTTCGCTCTCTGACACGATGTCCGAATCAAAACCGATCGCTGCAAGCCACCAAGAAATATTTCCATTTCTTTTTTCTTTCATTTTTCTTTTTAATTTGTTATATTCTAATATATTATACTTTGACAAGCCAAAGAAGGTACAGGCATGGTTTAGATAGTGACGTCATAACGTCCCCAGGGCAACAACCCCGCGCAGGAGTACCTGAGTATGGAGCGCGAGCTGTCGCGCGAGCTGGCGGCGCTGAAGGCGGGTGCGGCGGGGAGCGGCGCGGCGGGGGGCGCGGCGGCGGGGGGCGCGGCGGCGGGCGACGTGTCCCGCGGCGCGCGGCGCGTGCGCGAGCTGCTGCCGGCGCTGGCGCACACGCTACTGCAGTAGGCGCCGCTCGTTAGCTCGGTGACGTAGCCTCGCGGCCCGAGCCGGTCCACACTAAGCCCGTATCGTTATCCGCAGTGTCCACGAGAACTGGCCGACGGAGCAGGGCGGCCGCAAGCTGACGAGACAGGCCGCCGTCACCTCCAACAACAAGCACGGTCAGTTCATAAACTATACACACCCCCTGTCTTACTCTATAATATTACGATCGGTTATTTAAAGCAGAACTAGTGATTGCTCTCCCGTGATACTTTTATTAGAACTTAAAGTTACAAACATTCGGATATAGTTACGTCAGGCGAGCGCATCAGTGGGAAGTTTTCAATAATTGTTCGAAAAGTTCGGTCTTTGTCACTCCGTGTCGCCATATCAAACAGCATCTTTTGTCGTTACAACAAAAGCGAAATCTATAACATTCGCCGTAATAAAGTTGATAATTAGTAGAATTTTTTGAGCCTTATGTAGTAAGTACCTGGTAAGACTGTTGCATTTTTGTCGTATTCATAATTTGAAATGAATTAATTGAACGAATTCACTATTGTCTATATCGTTCTGTCGCGTTGAATTCAATGAACGACCTAACGGTACTTTTGTTGTGTAAGCTCAGGGTTGTCATTGAACAATTAAAACACTTTTATTGCCTTAGCAGGCAGACGAGCATACGGCCCACCTGATGTTGAATGGTTACCGTCGCCCACGGACTTCAGCAATGCCACGGGCATAGCCGAGCCGCTGCCTACCGTTAATAAATTAGTTTTTGAATGTAACTCCGTGTTGCAACCCTGCGTGTGCCCGCAGCGTGCGAGAGCGCGGTGGGCGCCAGCGTGTGGCGCCGGGTGCGGCTCAAGCTGGAGGGGAGGCCGCAGCCGCACGAGCTGGTGAGGACACACGCCAACGGACGTTCTACTCTACTCTTTATTATCACTGATTTTGGCAATCTTAATCTAAATATCTTTTTACATTATGTAGATTCCCATTAATTCAATACAAATCTAAAAACTAATATTCTCTCAAGGTTCCATCAAATATCATAAAGACCATTCAAGTGAGCGTGGCAGCCGGTCAAGATGTGTTTAACTCATCATCATTATCCTGCCCTTCTCTCAGTCACCTGGGGTCGGCGCAACATGTTTTCTCCTTCCATACTCTTCTATCATATGCCATTTCTTCGCTCACTCCCCTCTTACCCATATCGTCTTTCACGCAATCCATCCATTTCTTCTTAAGGTCTACTTCTTCCTCTATATCCTTCCACATTAATGGTTAACATTTTCTTACTAACCTCATTTTCATTTCGTCTCATCACATGTCCATACCATCCCAAACGCGCACTTCTCAGCTTCTCTGTCACAGGTGCCACTTTCAGACTTCCTCTAACATATTCATTCCGTATTCTATCCATTCTCGTTACTCCACACATCCATCGCAACATTCGCATCTCTGCTGCATGCAATCGCCTTTCATCCTTTCATCAAGATGTGTTTAACTAAGACTATATATTTGAACCGCAGGTGGACCACCTGATATCTGAGGCCACCAGCGCGGAAAACCTGTGCCTGATGTACGAAGGCTGGATGGCCTGGGTGTGATCCGCAGACGACTGGCTCTCGCACTGAGCACACTCCTGGTCCCGCTCCTGGGCGCGCCCCCCCGCCCGCAGTGGGGGGCGCAGGGGGGCGCCTGGCGACCTAGCCTTCAATCATTACTTGTACTCGGACGGCTCCGGACGGCCGCGAGCCGACTCGCGACTAATGGAAATAAACAAAACGTTCGACGTCGGGTCGATGATACGGCCGATGTCGTCACTCGGAGAATGACAAGCGCCGGACGCGCTGCGGACCCCGGGCCCTCGTGCCGCACGGGACTCGGGCCCGGCACGGTCTTGGGATATCGACTTCACATATGCGAACTTTCTTCAGTAATATTAAATATACACGTAAACGTAACCTGGCGCATGACGTCATATGTGGGTGCACAAAGCGACGAAATACTTACGTCGACGTCACTCGCCGACCCCGCCAGCCGCCGCCGAGTTTCTTGCTGGTTCTTCTCGGCGAGCCTCGTTCCGAACCAGCGGTAGTGTCCTCGCGTCTGCGGCCTGTTCGATCGTCGAGCTCAATTAAACAAAAAGCTTAAAGTTCGTAAAGTAGGAGCAGGCCGCATCGTCTACCATTACTCGTGTAGGTATCATTAGTGTAGTCCAGCTCAGTCCCGGTCCCCCGAGCGCGTCGCTACAGTAGTTGTTCAATACAATCCGTATCCATCGGGGAACGGGTCTAAGTGTAGTATATGTTATAATACGTTATCACAATATGTATGGCTTGCTGTCCTCCCTCCAGCGGGGGCGCGTAATGTTTGTGATGACGAATGCATTTCTAACGTCCAGCCCCTAATACTGTGCCCGTAATGTTCCTTTGTTAACATTTCTCGTTCCTGGTGAGCTACGTTACGACCACATCCCACAAACTTTACCACTTCACACATAAAGTACAATGCTGATCTTAAAATGTAACGGAAAACAAATTCTGTGATAAAATGTTTGTTGTTAATTTTCCGAAAATCCTGTAATATCGATCGAATAGTCACGTATTCCTTAATGCTGTTTTTTTTTAATAAAGTTATTTTGTTAATTTATTACTCTCGCAATAAAATATGTCTGTGTACAATATGTCCGCTAACAACGTGCGCCGTGGAGTGTTCTCTCTCATACATGCTCTGTTTCTTATTGTATTTGTGATTTATATGGGAACTGATAAGATTATTGGTAACTATGTGATATCTACAATCAGAATGTAATTTCAGTAACCCTTCTACTAAAACATCACAAATTTGTTTATTTTCAGAAACAATCTTTAATGCTACCATAACTGTTAATGTTTTAATATTTCCAAATGATTCAAGATTTATATTTTTTAAACAAATTATTTTTATGAAAAGTTAGTCTAAATGCATTCGTCTGCTATGTGAATGAATGTGTCGCTTAATTATATAATATTATTAAACGGTGTACGCTATGTATTTATGGTTGTTTTATTTAAACAAATATGGGGATTTCCTTCCTTCCTTAACCCTTTGCAGTTCTAAGACTAATGTAGGACTAAAGTATAATTATGTCCAATACATGTACGTGTAAAGTATCCAATACATTTTACATGTTGTGGACACTGTACCTCAAATATTTCATCTTTTATCTCATCTGTTGAGGCTCCAAGTGCGAGTACGTGTGCCTCAACAAAAAAAAACCTAATTCAAAAATGGCGGTAAAAAACTAAAACATGGTGCCGCTGCTAATAACGAAAATTTGTGATTATTGTTAATAAAGCTGAGTAGATAAGTAAATTTTGAATGTGAAAAATCAAAAGTGCATTAATGAGCTTCGGAGTGAGTCAAAACAACAAGTACCTAAATGATATAATATTTCCCACTTCGGAATTAGGTTACCTAAACTTGGTATCGGAAAAGGTTTTTTTTGAAATCGGGACAGTGTTTTCAATGAGTACCAGAGATAATAAAGTAAATTGTGAGTCTCCGGTTTAATTCTGCTGAGCAGTATGAATGTGGTCCAACTGTGCCACTACAGATCTAAGCACGTCTGACCATTCAGGATCATGAACAATATACAAGAACACGGACTGCCTTGTGGGTAAAACGAATACATATTATCAAGTTATTTGTAATGAAAATTAATGAAGAATCGTTATAGTTTGGATCATTGTTCTGAATGTTAAGTACTTGTCAATTGTTTATGTATTGAAACTGCTCAAAGGAACTAAGTATAGATATACTGAGAAAATATTTTCCTTTGTAATTTTTCGAAAAAGTTCGTATTTATCGTACTCTCTCAAATAGCTTCAGTACCCATCCTAGAGCTGTAGGGTTAAGTCAAATTGAATAAAAACCACAATAATCTTTTAAAATGTTTATTTACAAAGCCGCCCGATAAAATATCAAGTATTTTAACAGATTCATAAATAATAAGTAATCCTGTAAAATTTACACAATTCAATAATAATGATGCCGAATTAAGATTACATCTAAAAGGCATAACACTTGAATTCAATTTTTATGTACATGATAAATTTACAATCGAATGGCAAAGCTACGGAACGGCACCGATCGAGGATCATTTAGAGATTTAAGTCAATATAATGTAACTTATTCTACGACACGCGCCGTCACTTGGACACTAACTGAATTAGAAATGAGAAAGTGAATCGTCTGACAATATTACGAATGTGACTTTGAAACCGTGCAAGGAAAATGTTTTATTGTGTAATTGCGAACACAGTAAAAAGAATATATATGTATAGGAAAAAGGTTTTCTTTTTCGTTTTACTTATATGTCAGAATAAAAGAAGTTAAGAAGTAGTCAGCAAATCACGAGCCGCGGACCGTGCGCGCTATCGCTTGGCGAGCGCCTGCTTCAGCGCCACAAGCTCGTCCAGCTGCTGCTTGTACAGCGCCGTGACGTCCTGCAGGTCCAGCCTCAGCTCCGCCAGCTCCTCTTCCTTCTCGCCGTACATCTGCAGCAGGGCGTCGTACTGCTCCTGCAGGCTCTGCCGACAACACATACTGTAGGCGCGTCCGTGAGGGGGCGAGGCATGTATAGTATTCGCCACAAAGTTAGGTACGTACGCGGGGCGTGGAGGCAGGGCACCCCCGCGCGCGTTGTCTTCCACCCGTTAATGTGCTCGCCTCCCGCGCGTTAGTGTGAGTGCTACGTTCGTACACCAATCACATACTCGCTGAGGTCTGACGGTATCGTCGCGTTCATAATAGTTTCATATTGTTACTTCTTTGTTATTTGTTTTTCGTTTCTATCGTTATTAATGGTGGTAGGAGCTCTTGTGAGTCCGCGCGGGTAGGTACCACCACCCTGCCTATTTCTGCCATGAAGCAGTAATGCGTTCCGGTTTGAACAGTGGGGCAGCCGTTGTAACTATACTGAGATCTTAGAACTTATATCTCAAGGTGGGTGGCGCGTTTACGTTGTAGGTGTCCATGGACTCTAGTAATCTTAGGACTCTAGTAAAGTTAACACCAGGTGGGCTGTGAGCTCGTCTACCCATCTAAGCAATAAAAAAAAATTAATTGCGGCAAAAAAATCTTGATTATGAAATGTCCACCCGACTGTACTGGCTACATTTAGAGCGGCCATAAAGATTGGCGAGTAATATACTACTGCAGGTATACCTGCAGGTCGTCGAGCGCGTGCTGCAGCACGGCCACGCGCTGCTGCAGGGCGGCGCGCTGGGCCAGCAGGCCGCGCTGCTGCTCGCGTCGGGACTGCAGCTCCGCGTCACGCCGGGACAGCTCCGACAGCACCTGCTGCAGACACAGCGCGGCGCCGCCCGGCGGCGTGGAGCGGCCCTCCTCCTGCGGACACACGCCACCGCTCGACATACAAATTGTTAAATCTTTAAGAAGTTGTAAGCTGACTGTTGGTTCTCCTTGTAATAAATAGATATGCAGCGGCTTAGCTCTGTCCCTGGCATTGCTGACGTCCATGAGTGACGGTGACCACTTACCGTCAGGTGGGCCACATGCACGTCTGCCTACAACGGCAATAAAAAAAAATAAAAATGAATAAATTTGTATCACGAAAC
Source organism: Bombyx mori (assembly GCF_030269925.1). NCBI lineage: Eukaryota > Metazoa > Arthropoda > Insecta > Lepidoptera > Bombycidae > Bombyx > Bombyx mori. The sequence goes on along the minus strand of NC_085117.1, from coordinate 6,193,613 downwards.
CCTTGTCTGGTCTCGGCAACAGTTCAACGTATATATTTCCTCGTGGGAATGAGCACGCGGACACTCACGGCTTGCCACAGCGAGCTGGATAAGGAGTCCGAGGCGGAGGCGGGGGAGACGTCGCCGCGGCTCGGCGGCTCCGGCTCCGGCTGCTGCTGCCCCTGGACACGTCAGGATGCAATGTCATCAATGCTGTTATAAATTGAGCACTGTTTTTTTTTTACTGATAAACTAAATCACAGCTTATTCGATATTGGCTGTTACCGGTGCCCGGAGTCACCTATTCAATATCGTTGTCTTGAGTAATGAGGTGGAAATCTAGTTGTCTCTAAATAACGACTTCACTTTACAGACCGGAGCGGGTGCTGGCGACGAGCTCTACACATGTACGACGAAATTTCTCTAACGCAATTTCTGAACAAGAATAAGAAAAGAACAAAGCCTCGCCCGTACCTGCAGCGCCTCGTACTGCGCCTGCTGGTGTTGGAGCGCCTCGCGGGCCTGCTGCAGCGCGCTCTCGACGGAGGCGAGGTGACTCTTCAGTTCAGATACCTGCGCCTCGTGTTCCGTTTTCAGGGTCTCCACTTCGCCGCTCTTACTGAAACAGGGCGGCTTGTTGGTCACAGGTCGCCGCTGCGGGGACGACTGAGGGAGGACGGGTCAGCCACGTCCCCGTCGCGCGCCACCGCCGCCTCACCTCGCTCACCTGTCCAGTAATCCCTGCAGATACGCGCACCTGCTGTCGAGGTCTCGCAGCCTGCTGTCCCGAACTGCGCACTCGTCGCGAGAGAGTCGCTCGCGTTCCTCGGCCTTCGCCACCCGGCGCTCTAATTCCGCTGTATACAATATATTTACATCAAATTTACTCATATGTTCAGCTTACCCTTTTTATAAATATAAATACAAATATACGTAATACCGATTTGTTTGTCCTTGGCTCGGATGGCATTAAGGTGCGTGTTGTCCCTCTCCAGTGCTGCCCTCTGCAGCTGCGCGAGTTGCTCCAGCACGGCCCCCGCGGCGCCCTGCCCCCCCACCGGCCCCTGTCCCCCCGCCTCCAGCGCGGCCTCACGCGCCTCCCGCACTTCTACACGGAGGGACTCTTCTCGTGACACCCAGCGCTTCTCCTCTGAAATGACAAAAATATTTTATCTTATGTACCCAAAGCAAAGCTAAAATATGCTCAATCGCACATGTCTGGAAGAGTTCATTTTGTGCTGGACAACATTAACTATTGTATTTCCTGCACTGTAATTCGGACTGTTGAATTTACAATATTATAGAGTTAAAATAAATTTAGTAGTAAGGTTCTTTAATTTTTTAAATATTTAATTTTTTTAAGATTTTTAAATTTATTAAGCACAGCAGTATCCAGTCTCCTATCGCAACCGTTCTGAGCACCGCTGTATTTGCCTACCATTGACCATTTCAATCCTCAGCCTCTGCACCTCATCCCTGAGCCGCTCGCACTCCCCCTGCAGCATGTTCCTCTCATCTTCCAGCTTGGTCTGCAAGGTGCGCCTCCGCTGCAACTCTGCGCTGTTCCGCTGCAAGTCGTTGAGCTCCCTCCTGGCCGCGTCCAGCGACGTCCTGGTGCTTTCGAGCCGCTGAGTCGTGTCGTCCAGAGCGCTCTTCGTCTGCGAAGCAAACATCGGTCACACCGTAATCCCGGCCACAAAGGGAGATTCACGACTGTATGAGTATGTGCGGAAATGTTGGCTTATACCTCAATTATATTGGAATAAAAGTAATCTTAGTGGGAGTTAATATGGGACGCATAATTGTTCATGGCACGCTCTGCCTAGAGTAAAACTATACTCAAATTGATAATAGCCTAAGAGACAAGTCCCAATTCTCGCTATCGACCATCTGACAAAATTCAGTTATTTAATTAACACAGATACTTCTGTCTTCACGATTCGGAGTAGATCTCAGACGGTACAACAACAACAATAATTTACGGTGAAGTAAATTATAATTGAAATGCGCAGTAATAGCCATTTAAACAGTTTCACAACAGTATGTTTGTTTTAAATTAACATTGATAACAATCTCTATGTTGATAACGAAAGTACAATCTCTGCTTTACAACGTATTTTTTCAGGAGCTATAGAAAGTAATTACAATGTCAAGCCATTTCGAGCTATTACTTACAGCGTCTACTTTAACCTTTCCCAAAACGGAGACATAATTAATAATGACGAACCGAAATTTGAACTTTTTGGCAGACAATGGAACATTATTAAATAAACCAAAGTATGGGGTCAAAGCCCTTCAGAGATTTGGGAGCTACATTTTGGGCTAATATGTACTTACTAAAATCAGGAGTATTCATAATTAAAGAAAGAGGGCGAAATCTTTATAACAAATCTTTGAAAGTTCTTAATAACGTTATTACGATTTATTTAAGATTTATATCTCCTTACCTCATCTAATTCGATCTCAAGTTTCTTATTGTTCGTTGTGAGCCTATAAACAGCTTCTATTTGGCTCACTTCAAGTTCCTCTTTGGCAGCCATTGCTCGTTTTATCCTATCAATTTCTGCTGTTTGCTCTGCGATTTTATCTCTAAAAAAGTGGAATTGTACAAAATCATTACTGTATCATCTTTAAAACTTCTACAACTGGAAATTGACTTCGCTAGGTTCAAATTGTGACCAAAAAAAATGGCAGTCTTTTAACAATTGCTGTGCTTCTAACTTCATGAAAACATGAAATTTATCATGATCAAAAAATGGTGTTTACTAATGTTGTTATTTTGAACTGCTGGAAATATAAGACTGTTAAAAGTCAGCCAATGCAGAGTTAATCCATATAAATATGTGGATATGTTTCTCCCAACTATATAAAGTTTTCTTTGCTGCTTTGATGGTAGAATTTACTAAAAGACAATGATATGTGTTTATTTATGAAATACATAACCAAACACTACTTAAAAACTAAAAATAGTGGTAAGTTGCAATTAAATTAAAACAACCATTAGTACACCATTTAAGAAAATCTATTTTAAATTATAGAATTTTAACAATCCTTTTGTCATGCTATAGACCAATCATATTGCAGTATCTATGTTTTTTTTAATTGCTTAGTTTGGCGGCTGAGTGGGTTTGATTTGTATTATATGATGTTATTCCTGCACTGTGGAAGTTATACGTGAACATTTTTTAGGTACATATTTCATTAGAAATATTGGTATTTAAACTCTAGCAGAGTCGATACAAATGCACCAGGAGTCTTGTCCTTTAGGCCACGATGATTGATGTATATTAGCGTAGAGCTAACTGCTAAATTGTATTGTTTGGTTAACTTTTTATATATAATACCTACTCATAGTACGAAATTATTGAAATTTCAAATGAAATGATAAGATAAATGATTTAATTAACTAGCTCATAATCTATTGAATAAATAATATGCAATCACTATTAGTTTAAAGATAAACCATTGATTACATAGCAAGTTGGGACCTATCTATGCCAATGGGATTTTTAAGAAGCTTTTCAACTTTAAGAACTCACCGAAGAGCCTTAATAACTTGTTCATTGTCTTTTTCTTTAACCCTCAGCTTTTTAATGATATTGGAATGCTGTAATTGTTGTTTGGATAGCTTTTCGCCTTCCTCCTGCAGCTGGGCTATCACATCATCTTTCTCTTTTATTATGTTTTCAAATTCTGATGAGTTCTTCCTAGATATACATTCAGACTTGAGGTTGTCTAATTGCTTTCTTAATTGGTCCTGAGAGAAAAGTGACTACTTGTAGATTAGTTGTACAAAGGCTATGATTGAAATTTTCATAATATTCAGAACATGTAAGTTTTTGACATTTCAGACCTGGGTTTGTAATGAAAATTTAATGGTAACCAGAATATGCCAAGCACAGGTCTATTCCAACCAATTTTTTTCTTATATCCATGGGAAAATCTATCACAGACATATAGCTATTTTTTGATTATGTTTCTCAATAAAACAATTATATATATAGAGTACCTTCTCTCTAATGGCCTGTTGGAATTTCTTCTCTAAAGCAGACATCCGTTGTGTATATTCTTCTGTTATACTATTAATATCTCCACCCTCATGCTTAGCTATTAAAGACTCAACTTGTGTCTTTAAATCTGCATTAGACTCTGCCAGTTCTGCATTATTTCTGCTCACTTCCATCAGTCTGTTTTCTCTGGCTTCCAATATCTCAGTCATTTCACACAGCCTCCTCATCAACCTTTCATTTTCAGAATTTTGACTGTCATCACTATTGTTACTTTGCACAGATGCCTCAGACAGTTCCCTGTTGTGGCCCCTTATTTTTGTGGCTAAAGACTTGCCTAGCACCAAGTCAACCAAATTAGGAGAAATACTTCCATCAAATTTGAATGGTTTGAGTCCATACTTAGCAGGGCTATTTCTAAAGCTATTTCCATCACCATTTGGACTTGGTATAATTTCTATGTCTGAAGAAGTAGTCGTTTCTAAATCATCTCCTGAAGTGTGACCTGAAGTTCTGTCTGAACCAACTTTTACTAGATCACTTTTGCTGTCAGAACTGACTGGAGATGTTCTTTCTTTCATGGAGACATCTTTCTGTGAACTACTGCTCTGGGATGCACTACAGTTTTGTTGCTCAATATTAATGAAACTACCAGATCTTGTCATGTCACTGGTGACATTGACATTGTAGAATGAGGAGGAATCACTAAGTTTCTCAATCAAAACATCATCATGATCATCTTTCTTTGACTCTTCAATATTTTCTAGGTTGATACTGTCATTGTCTGCATTTAAGGTTCTGTCAGAACATGAGCCATCATTAGAAGAGTTTTCACAAACCTGAATCTTCTGCAGAGTTACATGATCAACATTTAGAAATTCTTTTTCTACTAGCTTCCTTGTGTCTTTCTTTTGAAACGGACTGATTGGTTTATCATCCGTGTCAAGTACAGTGGGCGCTGTGCATTCAGAGATGGAATTATAGGATATTGTGTCTTCATCGTCATCAGCAACTAGACTTACACTATCTGCTGTCTCTGGCTTTTCTGTTACATCTCCTAGCGCTGACTTTTTGTCATTGACATCAGGTGATGGATTTGATGATAAACTGCTATTTTTATCACTTGAATAACTATCAAATCCAAGACATTCTATGGAACTTGGGCTCATCAAACTATCTAGTAGAATCTCCACTGATTCAGAATTCTGTTTTTGACCTGTACTACTACTTGACATCGACTGTCCAGATGCTTCTGAATCTGGTGTAGTTTTTAGGCTATGTGATAGTACTTCGACAGAATCAGAACTTTCATTTCGACTAGACATAAATGACAATGCATTAGATCGTGAAGAGCCCCTTCTGTCTTCAACTTTAGGCTCCTCAGGCTTAGGTTTAGTCTCCACACCATCAGTGTCAGACATAACAAGTTGACTTTTTGAAAACAAGTCATCCTGACTTCCAAATTTGGTATCAGGTATAATGTTCAAAGATTTAGCTTTGGGAGGTTTAATTATGGTGACTGCACTATCACCTTTAGTCTGAGTTTCGAAAAAAGAACCGGCGAAGGAACCCCACAAACTCTGCGAGTTCAATTTCGAAGGACTTTCAGTAACGACGGGCTGGATATTTATTGTTTCTTCGTTACTAGCGCTCATCCCTAGTCCCCAAGACGTGAAAAAATCACCTTCATTTTGCAGACTTTGTGTCTTACCTGATGATCGTTCGCTCTCGTTGTTAGTTGGTGATGGCTGATCTTCCTCATTTTCACTATCATCCTGTATGTCCAAAGCCTTATCAATAGTCTTCTGAGCACCTTTGAGCGCAGTCTTAGCGAGGCTCGTAATACCTGACGTATCAAACCAGTTCATGTTCAGGCGTCATCAGACACAACATTAAGATTTTAGGAATAATCAGAACGACATTTTATTTTGAATGAGGTCATTCGAAGAAATTTGTTGTTAGAAAACTTCGTCAACATTGATCAACAATTCAACATAGTCCAATGACGTTTCCATTTTGTTATTATTTATGTATTGACCTGGATTCTAGCCTTTTAAGCCAAATGTTATTTTTTATAAAGTCTTGGATTCTTTATCGAAAAAGTAAAATAGAACGAATTAAATGAAGTAAATTCTAAAATTAATTGTGGAAATAAGCTCTCAATATTAAATAAAAAGAGCACGAACTTTCTGTGAATTCAATGAACTGTTTGAAAATATCCGAAAAACCAAAGAGTATATAATTCGAGAAACCACCTGAACGGGCCCATCCGGTCACCGTGCTCGTCGAACCCGTCGCTTGCGACGAAGGGCTCGACGAGTAAATTAACTCTCAGACACAGCCCACTGAGTTTCTCGCCGGATCTTCTCAGTGGGTCGCGTTTCCGATCCGGTGGTAGATTCTGCGAAGCACGACTCTTGCTAGGGTTCGTGTTAGCATCGTCGTCAGGTTTGAGCCCCGTGAGCTCACCTACTAGTTAAGGTTCCGCTGGAATAGCCTCTCTAGGCTACCAGCCTAGGTAGGAAAAGAAAAAAAAAAGAACGGGCCCTTTCTTTAGATTGTTTGGTGGCTTACATTTAGGAAAGAGGTCCGGAACGAGCGGAAAAGTATTTTTATACTTTTTCTTTCCATAAAGCTTTTCAAAATCTATTTCCAAGATATTATTGTCTGTAATTGCAATCTTTGAGTTGATGAAATAATCGGTTTGAATGATTGAATAAATTATAATTATAATAGACTATAATCTAATAGTACGGTACATAACTTTTATTGAAAATAAATTTTAAACTATTTGTCGTCGATTTTTGTCTGTATCTATGAGAGTACCTCCCATTATATTTGAAAGATCAATTAATGAAGATATCTCTGATTTTTTACTAAGTTTTTCTCATTAAATGACTAAATTATGATAATGATAATGACATAAAACTTTTTTAATTTATACAAACAAAACAACGGCGAACTGAATTCTGTAAAACTTTATTTAGCTTTTAACCTAATGGTTCATCATGGTACCAATTTGAGTATTCCATACTTAAATTAGCATGTCCATTTAATACAAATAAAATTGAGCATGCTTTAAGAATGGATCGGCTGATATTGCTGATACAGCGGAGTGTGATTTTGTTAGTAATTGATTAAAATTAACTGTTATTGTTGTTATTAGGCACATTAACACGTTTGCAATACTAAAAAATATTTTATTTTATTTCAATGTTACGAATATGTTTATGCATCTCTAATAGACGCCCTCAATTTATAAAATTAAATCAGTACCTAAGTGGCTCACTACTTGGCGATTAAATATTACACTTTTAAATCACATTAAATAAAGATTTAGCAAATAGCAATATTTGTTTATATTAATTTCGAGGATTCTTTCAGTTTAAATATGTTAATTATGTATTTAGTTTTTGTTCGTACGTAAAAAAAAGTATTGAATTTGTTTGACATAGTCTATTACTAAGTAATATATATTTTCGACCACGTTCCCATCGCTCCAGTGGCGCAATTGGTTAGCGCACGGTACTTATAAGACAGTGTACGTGTGAGTAATGCCGGGGTTGTGAGTTCGAGCCTCACCTGGAGCATATTTTTTATTCATTGTTGTCCATTTTTTATTATTTTATACTTTTAAAATAAAATATTTTGGACTACATTGTTTAGTATTATTAGTTAATTATGATACTATTATTTTTATTATTTTAAATTTTAATGAACTATACCTCAGAAATAATGACATCTCCCATCAGATTAGGAAAATATACAATTACTAACGACCTGCCCTCGCTTCGCTTAGGGAAGTGTAATTTATTATTGATAACAGTATTTCTCCACTATTTAATGGATGTTATTATATAATAATATAAACCTTCCGCTTCAATAAAAATCCATTACGTAGTTTTAGAGATTTAAGCATACATAGGGATATAGGGACAGAGAAAGCGACTTTGTTTTATACTATGTACTGATAAATACGTTATTACTTTTAATTTATACTTCTAATGTAAAACAGGAGATAAAGCTGAAAAGGATCTGTCTGTGGTTTTGTTGCTAAATATGATTGTTTTCATTTGTGTTTCTATGGCGAATTACTCTATTAAGTTCGTTCAATATTACAGTCATTTACTGTAATCTACTGAAAACGACGACTGAGAAGGACAACGTACTCTTGATTATTTTATGTGCAGTCAAGCGGCTCACCTGCTGAGAAGTGGTTACCGCATCCCATGGACAGACAATAGCAGGTCAAGTGAGCTGCCCCACCGAAACGTATGCCTGCTTCGCGGCCGATAAAGGTAATATGGTAGGATTACCGGTGCGGGCTTACATTAGACCCTATCACAGATCATTACCGAATTTTATAAATTTTGCTATTTTGATTTTTGTTAGACGTTGTTATTCGTTCATCTAGGCCAGTGGTTGGCTTTCGGCGCGCACTATGCGGTACCGTGGGTTTCGTGGAGTCGGAATGGTGGAGCGCGTAGCGTCTTTCTCAAGACTTAGTCTCCCGTTAGGAATTGGAAGAGGAGGACCGCGGTCTTCCTCTCCTCTGGAGGCGCCGGAGTCCGACATAACCCGTCCTATTACTCCATCGACCGGGTATTCGTAAGCGGATTCCCCAGCGTGTAAAAAAAAGGCCAGAAGTCGGCAACCTTGTCAACCAAGTGCCAAATAGATAACACAGAATTGAATGTTATTCAAAGGGTAATTTTTTTAACATATATTATTACATATTTTTATAGACTTGCGTTTCAAAAATCTTTCCTCTTCAGTTAAAAGGCAAGGAAGTAAGTAATATTCCGTGCCTGAAGTAATCATTTCGCGGAAAGAGCCGTAATGGAGGAGATACAGAGTCGCAGGTTGCCAAGCACTGATCTAGGACTACATTTGAGAGCACGTGTGAAGTACATAAGTACCTACATATTTCTTTAGAGTAGGTACCTAATGGTATTTTGCCGCCGGCTTTAGGTTATGATTATCGCACGAAGGTGCTCATGGGACGTTGAAGTCATTTTAGTATGTAATAAATGTTATATTTTATATTTTCATATTTAATATTTTCAATAAATATTAATTCAAGTCAACTATTTATTAAGTCAAACACTGTATCGACACTTTCTTGTATATTTTATTTCACTAAGCCAAGCCAAGTTCAAATCAGAACTTGATAGGTACCTACTGCATTTTATAATCTATATTTTTAGTTTTTATAGTAAATAAATACTTACAAAATATAAACGAAATACCAGTTAAGAAGGATAATTTAGAAAATGAATACAATTGTTTGCTTTTTATTTGATATTTGAAGTTGTATTTGTAAATGTTTTTTTTAATTTTTTTATTAATATCTTAATTGAAATCTTTATTAAATTTGAAAACTACAATATTCTAAGTATGCATACTATAGTATGCTAAGTCACACTAACTTTATACATAAATAGTAATAACGAAATGAAGGACTGAAATAAAACATAGGGAATGTGAAAATTGAGAAAACAATACAATTTTTATTATTTAAATATCATTCCTAAATATGCATCCTCGTTAATCTTGTTCAAACGACACCAGTGTTGCCAGCGTTGGGCGGCGTGGGTTGCGAGAACATAAAGGCAGGTGCGTTTTGGAATATCTGCTGCTTCATGAACTCTGTGGTCGCTGACTTGAGGCTCTCTTTGGCTCCGAACTTACACTTTATGTAACCGTAGAGATTAGCGCCTGTTAGAGTCAAGGCGATCAATACTAGGAGCTGGAAATAATGTATGAGATATTAACTTCTATAACTGGTGGAGTAGCTTTTGTGCTATGTGGGATTCTGATATGAATTATGTTTCATTGGCAGCCGGTGGGCAATGTTGCTACTACCTGCTTGGTGACATAAACGGTTGTGACCACTTCCCATCGCCCACGTGGCTACCTTCTTTATGCTGCTCTGTCTATTGAGGTGCGTTCTTTATTCCCATTAAAGCAATATTAGACCTATACATGGAATTCTAATGTATTATAATAAAGCTTTTATATCGTGACATAAAAACTTGCAATTAAACTACGTTATCATCTAAAAATCAATCTTATCTTATCTAATCAGATTAATCTGTTTTATTGATTTTTCACACAGATAATTACGTGTATTATTTAAGTTTGTAGACCATTTGTAAGTTAAGATTACATTACATTTATCGACAAAATCAATAACTATAGCATTACAACGACTTTATGTATTTCATTTCCTCTGTGCCGTGTACTTCATTTAACACGGGTCTGTATTCGCTAGATCCAAATGTGACTCGTGAAGCTAGCCTTAGATACAAAACCCGTAGTCCACAACAAAAATTTAATATGTCGTAATGGTAGTTCCAGCATATCAATATATGTACTTCTTTCTCGCTTAACTGGTCTCACTTATTGTCTGGAGGAGATCGTTTTTGATGATAACACCTTTGTATGTTTGTGGTGTAACTTTGGTCGGAATTTATGATTTACTTGGCGTGCAAGAATATTCATTCCCAATTTAGAGTTGTTTTATGTGTTATGGGTTTTTATTTTTTATACTTAAGCTGATAGCCTTGAGAGGCTATGCCAACGTAACCCTAACATGTAGGTGAGCTCTCGGGGCTCAAACCGGAGGTATTGCTAACACTGGCCCTAGTAAGAGCAAAATCTACCACCGGATCGGAAATGCAACCCACTGAGGAGTTCCGGTGAGAAACTCAATGGGCTGTGTATGTGGGTTAATTTACTCGCCGAGCCCTTCGTCGCAAGCGACGGGTTCGACGGGAACGATGACCAGTGCTTGAGGTATCTAAAGGCACCGTTAGGGGATCGGGTATTGTTATGGGTACCAGAGACTGACAAACTTATCTACGTTTAAATGTACACATATGATAAAAGACACCTAGACAACGAGCAAAACAAACCTGGTCTTCAAAATAATGATTACCGGACGCGAGAATCAAACCCCTAATCCTCCACCCTTTCACGGTCGCTAACCGTGCCAGAGTCAATTTGAGGTATCTTATACTCTAAGCTCACGATTTCAAGAAAACAACATTCGTTTTGTAACGACTGACCAATATTGGATGATTTCGTGAGTCTGTTGTCCATGGCGTCCCTAATGGCCACGTGACTCCAACGAGGGTAGCAAATTTTTATTATTAAATGACAAGCGCCCATTATTCTATTTCTGTTCTGTCTGTGAGAACTGTGCCCGTCACGGACGGTGGGGGCACAACTTACCATCCACTTGAACTTGAGTCCGAAAAGGCAGAATATAAAGAAAGTGGACCAGACCAAGGGGCACAGCGTCAGGCCCATCCAGAACAGGCGGCTCTCGTTCCTGTTGACCCGGCTCTGGAAGCGCCAACAAGTCAAGGTCAAAACCACTTTTATAATCTAAACCCGCGTTTATTTCTGCGGACGTATCGAATACTTTTCAATATTCGTCACGGACGACCTGGGCGAGGGATTCCCGAGGACAGTCGGCAGCATACAACTTGCGAAGATACTATCTCATCTGGATGGGTTGGGATCACTCTCTTTTACTTTCCTTTGAGAAGTAGGTACATTCTAGCAATTTTCTGAGTATTCCACTGGTTACGTACTGCCGGAATCTCCTTGACCTTTCGATTGCCATGTAGGTTACCGATGCCCTACGCGGCGCACTGAAGTAATTATGTTATCTTCTGTTACTAAGCGCCCTTTTCTCAATATCTTCGAATTCGTTTTTGCCCAGAGTCTACCGACATTCCGGCGCCTTAGTAACTGAAATCGACATAATTACTTCAGTGCGCCGCTTAGGGTACCGGTGACCTACACGGCAGTTAAACTAGGCACGTGCGGTGAGGATTAATAATTACAAAAAATAAAGACCTGACGGGCCTCGAACACCCAGTGCGACTTGCCGTTGTCGTCCACATAGTTCCACCACCTCAGTCCAACTAGTAACCGACCTGAAATTGAGTTTGATGTTTTTAAAATTGAATTTGGAGTAAAAAAAACCTATATTTGTATTTATTCGACCATGTTATAAGCATTAAGGATAGTATCATTGTCATACTACAGATGACGCGGGACTGATTTTAATAAATGCGCATAATTCTTGTAATTATTATTAATAACAGTTAAATGGATTTGAATTTGTAATTTGTTTAATAAAAATTGTCATTAGCCTAAGATTCAGATTCGATACCTAGTCATTAATTGTGTATATTATGTATGTCATACACATACAATATAGGACATAAAAAGAAAGGTATTAGTTAAAACAGCATCAGAGTTGTAAAATGTAGAGAAGTAACGTATGGTTTCACAAGTAGGAAAGTACCATTATCAGATGTATTTCTCTTGCAATGCAGTCGTGCATTCCAATTTGCCAGGTATGATGGCAGTTATAAAATTAGATGTCATGTACCAAGTGGGTCACACACTCACAGCACTCATCTATATGAGATACTAAATTTATACCAGATGTGCTGTGAGCATGATTGCCCATATATATTAAAATCTAAAATATATAAAATAGAACAATTTTTGTTTACCACTAATATTCTTGACAGTCCAGAAGTCTGCAGACAGCAGTAGAATGACTAATACGAAGCTTGCAATGAATGAGTCGGAGAACCACCCACACAGGATGTACACAATTATCGCAGAGCATCGGAACACCAGGTGGAAGAACACTATGTAGGGATGGCTAAACATTCAATTTATAAGTTAGACAGCAACATTGGGTTGCCAAAGTGATTACGTCAAATGATTCTCAAATTCGGTTTACATTTAGGATGATCTTAATCGGTCTCAGAATGAGCAAGCTTTGTTCATAATTCATACAGAGATATTAAATGAAGTTGTTTGGCAAAATATATGTTATTGTAATTAGGTGGTAAGTCTGACTAGATACCACTTTATTTGTAATTTTACTTTATTATTAATTTATTGAATTAGTGTCTCTCAACAAACATTTAGACTGAAGTGTAAATATGGGTGACCATGGTGTCTATAAGAAACTGTAGCAACCAACACCAGGCCGAACACTAGACAATTTGTTTTTTTTGTTAAAAATCAATAGACAAATGAAACTGATGGTATTTGGGTTCATAATATTTAAATTTACAAGTATTTAGCCTTAGCTTAGTTACTTTTTTTACTTCACAGACAAGAATTGAATATGTTTGCTTATAAGATTACAACTTTATAAAATACTCACACAAACTGTTTATTAGCATTATCCTCTTCACCAAATGCGATGGTGTCATCATCAAGCAGCGGGACCTGTGGCACAGCTGGCTGTAAGTAGTGTGGTAACACAACTAAATCAGCTCAAGCCGTGCAAAGCTATTTTCATTGAATTCTATGCACATGGATCATTCATGCAATTTTTTTTTTTTATAAAAACGCTTTCTTTGCAATCTTTGTAAATTATTTAGCAGAAGACTCTTACAGATACCAAAAATCATTAAAAGATTAAATATGATAGAAGAAAAACTCATCTGGTGCTTACGCAGAATAAACTAGCACAATTAGGGGCTATTATGGATTTATATCAGTTAATAACAGGTCATGGAGAACAGTTAATAAGGTTTCAAGCATTGAAAGGGATAATGGTTCAAATCTTAATTAGGCTGTATGAAGACACTAATGCCTGATTACTTTAAAAGCCATTATATCTATTTGAAATGCTAAGTAAGCAATTGCATACATATAACAGGTTTACTTAAAGCACTAGCCAAAATTTATTATTATTCTCTCGTCCTGATCGTCGAACGACGACCAGGTATCGAAGAGTTTGGCGGTATATGTCAGCAGACTGGGATGGATTGCGTGAATTTTACGCATCCTACCCATGGGGGCGGTTCTGCTTTTCCTCTGCTGATCCTGACGTCTGTGCGGACCGTCTTAAAGACGTGGTGCTCCAGGGGATGGAATTGTTTATTCCCTCCTCTGAAGTGCCCGTTGGGGGTCGCAGCAGACCCTGGTATAACAATGCCAGCAGGGATGCTGCACACCTCAAGCGGTCCGCATACGTGGCATGGGATAATGCCAGGAGACGTCGGGATCCTAACATCTCAGGGGAAAGGCGGAAATATAACGCCGCTTCCAGGTCCTACAAGAAGGTAATTGCCAAGGCGAAGTCGGAGCACGTCGCTAGAGTTGGCGAGCGCTTGGAGAGCTATCCCTCCGGGAGCCGTGCTTTTTGGTCGCTCGCCAAAGCTGCAGAAGGAAACTTCTGCAGGTCTAGTCTCCCACCACTGCGCAAGTCCGATGACAATCTGGCCCACAGCGCGAAAGAGAAGGCTGACCTTCTGGTCAAACTCTTCGCCTCGAACTCGACTGTGGACGACGGGGGTGCCACACCACCGAACATCCCCCGGTGTGATAACTCCCTGCCGGAAATCTGCTTCACACAGTGTGCAGTCAGGCGGGAGCTCAGACTCCTGGACGTCCATAAGTCGAGTGGGCCAGACGGCATCCCCGCAGTGGTTTTGAAAACGTGCGCCCCTGAGCTGACACCTGCGCTAACGCGTTTGTATCGCCTCTCTTATTGCACTAACAGGGTTCCGTCTTCATGGAAGACCGCCCACGTCCACCCTATCCCCAAGAAGGGTGACCGGTCGGACCCATCGAGCTACAGGCCTATCGCGATAACTTCCTTGCTTTCCAAGGTGATGGAGCGAATTATAAATACACAACTCCTGAAGTATCTTGAAGATCGCCAGCTGATCAGTGACCGACAGTACGGTTTCCGTCACGGTCGCTCAGCTGGCGATCTTGTATACCTTACTCACAGGTGGGCTGAAGCCTTGGAGAGCAAGGGCGAGGCTCTTGCTGTGAGCCTTGATATCGCGAAGGCCTTCGACAGGGTCTGGCATAGGGCACTTCTATCGAAGTTACCATCTTACGGAATCCCCGAGGGTCTCTGCAAGTGGATCGCTAGCTTTTTGGATGGGCGGAGCATCACGGTCGTTGTAGACGGTGACTGTTCTGATACCATGACCATTAACGCTGGCGTTCCACAAGGTTCGGTGCTCTCCCCCACGCTTTTCATCCTGTATATCAATGACATGCTGTCTATTGATGGCATGCATTGCTATGCAGATGATAGCACGGGGGATGCGCGATATATCGGCCATCAGAGTCTCTCTCGGAGCGTGGTGCAAGAGAGACGATCAAAACTTGTGTCTGAAGTGGAGAACTCTCTGGGGCGAGTCTCCAAATGGGGTGAATCGAACTTAGTTCAATTCAACCCGTTGAAGACACAGGTTTGCGCGTTCACTGCGAAGAAGGACCCCTTTGTCATGGCGCCGCAATTCCAAGGAGTATCCCTGCAACCTTCCGAGAGTATCGGGATACTTGGGGTCGACATTTCGAGCGATGTCCAGTTTCGGAGTCATTTGGAAGGCAAAGCCAAGTTGGCGTCCAAAATGCTGGGAGTCCTCAACAGAGCGAAGCGGTACTTCACGCCTGGACAAAGACTTTTGCTTTATAAAGCACAAGTCCGGCCTCGCGTGGAGTACTGCTCCCATCTCTGGGCCGGGGCTCCCAAATACCAGCTTCTTCCATTTGACTCCATACAGAGGAGGGCCGTTCGGATTGTCGATAATCCCATTCTCTCGGATCGTTTGGAGCCTCTGGGTCTGCGGAGGGACTTCGGTTCCCTCTGTATTTTGTACCGTATGTTCCATGGGGAG
This sequence comes from Bombyx mori, assembly GCF_030269925.1. Lineage (NCBI taxonomy): Eukaryota > Metazoa > Arthropoda > Insecta > Lepidoptera > Bombycidae > Bombyx > Bombyx mori. The sequence continues at coordinate 6,177,940 of NC_085117.1, read as the reverse complement.
TGCTCTGAGGAATTGTTCGAGATGATACCAGCATCTCGTTTTTACCATCGCACCGCCCGCCACCGGAGTAGAGTTCATCCATACTACCTGGAGCCACTGCGGTCATCCACAGTGCGTTTCCAGAGATCTTTTTTGCCACGTACCATCCGGCTATGGAATGAGCTCCCCTCCACGGTGTTTCCCGAGCGCTATGACATGTCCTTCTTCAAACGAGGCTTATGGAGAGTATTAAGCGGTAGGCAGCGGCTTGGCTCTGCCCCTGGCATTGCTGAAGTCCATGGGCGACGGTAACCACTCACCATCAGGTGGGCCGTATGCCCGTCTGCCTACAAAGGCAATAAAAAAAAAAAAAAAAAAATAAAAAAAAAAAAATTCTATAGTTTACTGAAATATTACTTGTTTAGGCATTGGCTAATGATAAAATATCAACATTTTCTGTCTTAAATAATATGTAGGAATAAATTACAAAAACAAATTAAAAACTCAGATCTAATATTTTAGAAAAGATGTAAAAAAATATATATGGATTTTACTGGTGGTAGGACCTCTTGTGAGTCCGCACGGGTAGGTACCACCGCCCCGCCTATTTCTGCCGTGAAGCAGTAATGCGTTTCGGTTTGAAGGGTGGGGAAGCCGTTGTGACTATACTGAGACCTTAGAACTATATCTCAAGGTGTGTGGCGCATTTACGTTATAGATGTCTATGGGCTCCAGTAACCACTTAACATCAGGTGGGCTGTGAGCTCGTCCACACATCTAAGCAATAAAAAAAAAAAAAAAAAAAAAAAAAAATATATTATGCTTTTGTTACTTCTATTCTTTATCTATTCATATAACGTAATAACCTTTATTTTCAACTTACCGTTGCCGAATTCATAGCTGGATGGTTCATTAATAATCAATACTATTTATTTCACAAATTTATTTTAAATGAGTGTCAGGATAGGTAGATAGGTATTGATGAATTATTTCAACAGCAGTTAAACATATTGAATTAAATAGGAATAGTAGGTAATCCTGAAAATTCGAAAGGTCACACACACAATCCAAATCACTCTCAAATATTAAGTGTATTATCTATGTAAATCACTGAATTAAACTTATAGCTTTAATATTACTATTCGTTTATTTAAGCAGTCATTTATTAAAACTTTATTTGTCAACAGATAATCTTTCATCCATGCATACGCAATGACAGTGATAATTATAGACATATTATTATTTGTTGACTGTTCCATTGAACAGGCAAAAGAAACATAGCTCATAGAGTCAAATCACTGCTAAGAAATCTGAAGCCATATGTTTTTATAAGGCCTTTGTCGGTAGACGAGCAGACGCCCACTTAATGATGAATGGTTACCGTCGCTCCTAGGAGTTGCTAACTACCGATAAGTACTCTCCGTAGCCTCGTTTAATGTTATGGCGTTCGAGAAACTTCCTGGAGGGGAGTTCATTCCAAATCCGCATGGTATGTGCCAAGAAAGATTTCCGGAAACGCAATATCGATGAACACAAATCACGTAAGTTCTCACCTAACGTTTTCCTTTAAAAGACTAATTAATTAATTATACCTCAATTAATTACTGAAATTATCCAAATTGTAAGTGCTGTTCTGTCATTGTAATGATTATTTTTTTTTTACTGGGCGGTAGATTTCGATCTTCTTAAATTCATGGTAATAGTAGCTAGTCATCGTTCTCGTCGGGTCTTCCCAGTGAGTCGCGTTTCCGATCCGGTAGTAGATTTAGCGAAGTACGGCTCTCGCTAGGGTTCGTGTTAGCAAAATCATCAGGTTTGAGCCCCGTGAGCTTACCTATTAGCCCTGACGCTGATATGGTCTCTCTAAACCATCAGCTTGGGTAGGAAAAAAATCAAATCAATGAAATCTATTTTTTAATAGCGAATTTAACGTAGGTCTACATTATAATTTTAAGTTAAGGTAAATGTGATTAGTTCAGTGATTATATATTAAGGCCGGTAATTATACATAATCATCATAAAATTTAGTAAATACGATGTATATTTTTTTAATTTATTAAATTAACCTGTTAGTTTGGATAATTGCCAACTCATAATGGTAAATGTGATATAAGTCCCAAAATTAAAAAGAAATCATTTAGTTTGCGCAATTACTTGGTTTATTTCAACACATGTTGGTCACCAAATCACAAAGTAAGGTATCGTTCATGAACCGTAGTTAAAATATTCCATTTAATCTAACCCGTTCATTCGATTGATAGAATTCGCGCAAATAGAAACAAATATTTTTTTACCCAAATTGCATTTTACCCCCGAAATGAGATCACTATGGTTGTGGTTTCAAATGCTTGTAGATCAGTCTGTATCAGCTCAAGCGTTACGCTATTTTAGCGCCCCGATCGTTTTCCAATCCGTGAACGTAGCCGAGCGAGTGCAATATCGTGCTCTTAATAAAAAGCAGTTATAAACATATTATTATGTGTCTAATTTTGTGTGGCCTTTTCACTATATATCTGTATATGAGATCTAGTTCTCAGTTATATAGTAAAATGGCTATGCCACACCCTTCCAACTACACTAGCAATTTACTAGATTTTCAGAATTCCACTTTTGTTTTATTGCCTTCATAGATGAACGAATTCATTTAGTGTTACGGGAATACCGTAATCCGTAGATACCGCAGAGTGAAAACGCGCGGTCGAAGTTTTATTTTTGTAATATTTCGCCTGGAATACCGTTCAAATTGAAACACATGATCTGCAGCAGATATGAGAACTAGTGGTACACGTATGGGTGCCAAATTATCATTGCTATTCAAATATTCTGGATACAGAATTATCTAATTAGTTGTAACCTGAGAACTTTTAATTAATGTTGTCTAAAAAGACTGTATTCCAGAGTGTTGTTTAGGCGCAAGCTCGTCTCATATGTCTTAAGACAATCTGTCAAAATTTTGCAGAAGTGTAGAGCCTGTTTACAATCTTGCGACGTTTCTGCAAAGAGTAAAGTGATATCGTTTTGTCGTAGGTATTTCAAGTGCTAATTTAATTAATCGCGCAATTGTTTCCGTGCTTCGTACGATGCGTTCGGCCGGTGCGTCGGCCGAATCGCGCGAGTTCTCGTGATCTTCAGTTTCAGTGCATGACATATTCGAGATTTGCGTAACGGAGTCGTTATGGGTGCAAAGGCGAGCACTGCGAACGGGGGGCAGAGTCCTCGCGCAAGGACATTCTCGACTAGCTCCGGGTCGGACGTGGTGTCGGGCGCGGCAGGGTTTAGCTTGTTGCGAGCCATCCCAGGAATTCAAGTGTCGAATGACCGGCAGCGCGCTCGGTCTCTGTCTTCAGTGCCGGACCTGCACGCTTCTCACGAAGCAATAGCCATACCCCCGAACTCGCAGAGCTATGAGGCTTCTGCAGCTGCGAGCCCCGACACAGATTCTAGTTCAAATGAGGAAACTGGTGCCGGACCGGCGGCGTCGCTGGCTCTGGGCCGTGTTTACGCAGCGCACTCCTTGCCTTCACATATTTGGTCAATAAATGGTGAGTTTTTATTTTTATTTGTGCCGAAACATGCTTGATGAATGTATGTAAACAAAGACAGGGTGAGTTGTTTGTTTTGTTTTGAAACATGATGTTGGTTTTATAATTAACTGTGATAGTTACATAATTATCTTTTCATCATAGTGGCAAGGTTTGTTGATTTATTAATTAAATTTCCTTCAAAGTATTTGACTGAGATTTGATAACAATAATAGCTATGATAATAAAGAAAATTTAGAAATTGTACAGAATACAGTAATTTAGTAATTTAGTAATGGTATCAAATCCTGTTAATCATTGTTGATAGTAAGTCTGTTCCAAATTCCAAATTATTACAATTGCATCAAGAGATACTAATGAACAAATCATCATGGGCGTAAGAATAACTAAAAACATAATTTCTACTTACATATGGATAGAATACAGGTTAATGGCAATGCTGGTGTTCAAATGCCACTGATAGATTTTTCATACACGAAACAAACATGGAAATCAAATTGACTAATGTTCACCAATGACTGTCACAATGGAGATATAACACAGTATAATAAAACCACACTGTGAATTTTTTGAATTTGATTCATTTCTGACAGTAGGATATATTGTAAGATATCCTGACTATTTCAGCTGTAAACCAATTATGAGTTCTGGTTTGGAAGGTGGGACGGTCATTTTACAATTGAAACTTCAACTTGTTTCAAGATAGTTAGTGGCATTCAAATCATATTACAGAGGAACTCTAACAACCACTTACTACCAGGGGGACCGCGAGTTCATCTATCCATTAACACATTATGGGAATATAATTTGCTATTCTGCTTCTACTTTTTGTTATCTACTATCAGTAAAATGAATCGGACTCTTATTACCTGTGTTATTAATATTCTTCCATCAATACAGATTTTAAAAGCTTAGTAGCAGCTGCACATGTCTGCGACCATGGCAATAATAACATGTGTGATTAAATCTTAAGCAGCTGCTAAAAATAAGCTAATAACTTATAATTAGTTTGACGAATCTGTGTTTCACATATTTATTGTTTCCACTCTTTCAAACCACTAACATTTAATGGAATCAACTAAACAAAATGTACAATAAATGAAATTGATCAGCCCTAAATTAAAACTTTAATTAAATAAATCAGACACATCTGTTTACTGGGAAGTTTGGTTTGAAATTTTTCAAATTAAAGAAAAAGAAGAAAAAAAATTCTCATATTGTAGACTGCCATACCATTTATAAATCTCAAGTGTTACACTCATTGCTGGAACTGTAAGCTTACACTAACTGTTGCTGGTGCAATGTAAATTATTAAATTATCTGTAAAGTTTGTTCTCATTTTAGTAGAGGATCTAAGCATTGTACTTATCGTGATATCGTACTTATTTCTGCTGTGTAGTAGTCATACGCTTTAGTATTAAGGGTAGGCCATTATTTCAATACAATGCAGATCAATTGGAAATTTACTGTATCAAAGTAAACCTGTTGCTATCCTGCTATTCGGGAGTCAAACAACCAAGCATTGCAGTGAAAATACAAAAGAAAAATAGGTATTTCAGATCGCTCAAATATCTCTGGCGATTGCTACAATTTTCTAGTTATAATATTACACTGAAATTTTATTTTGTTCATTACCATTTAATGCTTTTCATATTTGCAATTTTCAACTTTGACAACTGAACAATAAAGACGAGATTAAACCCTTAAAGTGTTTTAAATTTATTTAATAACGGACACTTACGACTACGTTTATCAGTTTCCTCAAAACGTTACATACAAGCATGCTAAAGATCACGAGTGCTCACGGTTGGCACGTGAACAATGTCAATCGCACGGGTGACGGTATCGTGTTGTGGTTCGCTTTGTATCTTCGCCATCGCTTCGTAAGATAGAATGTTGATCGGCCCACGTCACCCGATCCGACCGTTGTCCCAACATCGCGTCTCCCGTCTACGATCGGCTCTATAATAAATCTCGAAAGATTTTTTCCGGGTTGTCCGCGTCGCCTACGCAGACCCAGATTTCAGTTGCGCCTCGATCGTTCGGTTACACAAACGCGTCTCGCTATGTATCGTCGCCGCTATCGCACCACCCTGGGCCTGGGACTCGGCTCCTCATTGTCTTCCACGTTTTCCACCACTTTGTCGATTAGGACGACCACGACGACGAGGTCGGTGGACAGTGTAAGATCTGACGCTCGTGCTACGGCAGCCAAACTGAAATCTAAGTATGAAAATGCCGGTACAGCTCAAGGTAGGATGTTCTTCAATTTATTTGTTTATTGAAACTTAGCAAATAAGTACGGTTTACAAAGGATCTATTCCAGGGATAGTTTTAATTCTGATATTATGCGCTAAAAATATTCCAGAGTAAAAATCAAAATATTACGAAAGGTGTTTCTTAGTGATCTTTCATGAAACCGTGTACTAAGTTTTAATTCTGTACTTCTGAGGGATTATTTTTGTTCGTAAAGACATTTTTAAATTTAAGAAAAATCGATTTACTAACGTTATTAATAATCTTTCGAACATTACGCTCCAGCCATATGATAGTGTTCCAGTTTATTAATGACACACAGACTTACTTATTTTTGTATGCGATTCGAACTTGCACGCAATATTATTGTTATTATTATATAATAAATATTAATTTCTTAGCTTTCAATGATGAGAACGGTGTTTAGTTATAATTTTAGTTGTAATTATTCATTTAATTCTCTTTAAAATTGTTTAATGTTTTGTATATACTAGAGGTCCCGCAGTAGTCGAAATTCGACTATAATTAATTGGAATTGTAAGTTTGTACACTATTAGGATTTTATTTTATACTTCTATAATCACAAATTTCGCCAAGACTACACTATAAAAAATATTAACAAAGAGAAACAATATTTAATCTATTCTCAATTTGACAACAGACGTCAAGTTTGACAATAAATAGTATGCATGCGTGTGTGCGTCAAATACATGGTCTGTAGTGTGTGTAATGTTTTCTTTATTGATTTAATGTATATTTTATGCATTATTTAAAAAAAATATTAGCATTGTGCACTTCTTCTCTATATTCTCTATAAGTGTGAAAAATTTCATACTCCTCCGTCCGCGCAATTTTCGTAAAAAGGGATACAAAGTTTCTGCTTCACGTATTAATATATAGATTATATTACAAATTATTTATATTTTTGTGTGGTTTATTTTTTTAAATCTAATGTGTGTATGTTATAGATTCCTATTGCATTGTTTTAGATTTGAATTTCTATAGTATTGTCGTCACCGGAACTTTATAGGTTTGTTGAGGTAAGCAAATAATATTGTCTCATTAATTTTCTTAGATTGAAGCATACTAGTATACGGCTAATAATTGAAATACGAACATAATCACTGGATCTAGTGACATCTAAAGTTTTATATTCACATTTTTTGTCTATTACGTTACACTAAAATTAAATATGGTGGTTAAGTTTTCTTAAATTGTACTAATTTTCCGCACAATCTTCTTTTTTTTTATAAGAACCTTTTCCTGACAATAACAGACACAAAGAGAAAAGAATTATCCAATTTTTTGCCGGCGTTCTGAAATTATGTGCTACCTACATACATTGCGCAGTTTCATTTTTATATATTATGTAGATTATCGCCTTTGTTTTTTATTGACAGAGGTGAGTAAATGAATGTTTCCAAATAGTTTTATTGATAAGAAACATTAAATACAAAACAAAAAAGACGATCGGTTAATAAGCACGGAGGAAAAGGTAGGTTCTAAACAATTTCATATTTTTATAAAAATAGATTTTTAATAATTACGCTAAAAAGTTTTTTAATAATTACGCTAAAGGTCGTCAATAGCTACTAAATGAAACAAAAAATATATTTGTTGGCAAACAACAGATTTCTCTTTGTCTCCGAATATATTATTATAATACCTTTATGTCTCTATATACATGTCGCGTATTCACGTTGTTGTCTATGGGATTCTATGGGCGTCTATGGGATTCACTGACCAGTTGAGATGAAGTGAAACAGCTATCGAGATAAATTTTCCATGAACTTACACTTTGGTACGCAGCTGCTGGCTCTGCCCTTGCTGAAGTCCATAGGCAACGGTAGCAACTCACTACCAGGTGGCCCGTATGCTCGTAAGCCAAGAAGGGCAATGGTAAAAACAAAAAAAAAAATGCTGACTTTAAAGATACTATTTTCTGCCTGTCATGCTTCGAATTAATGATCCACTCGATTAATTTCGATTTATATTGTTCGCTTGTTTATTTCACACCTACTCAGCTAATTTCAAATCACACAGCTGTGTAGTTTCAGTTATCGTAAGCTCTAATAATGTTTAAGAGTTGAACACTTTCGCCTCGATATGCGAAAACAGGAAAATAATTCGGTGTATCCGTGTTATTTAGACATTTAAAGTAGGTCTTTTCGAGACGGTTGAGTCTTTAACATGAAATACGTTCTCGCTCTAGCGTTAACATATAATAGTATATTGCCATTACGGAATATGCGTCTTGGTAATCGCTTAAAAATATAAACGACTAGCCATACTTGCCCGCTTCGCTGGGGTTTTAAAATTAACATTATTATTTATTGTTATTATGATTAGGGAGTCCAACACTCATATAAATATTAGCCTATCCATTAAGTACATGTATTTTTTATATGGTTACCAAGTTTCAAGTCAATCGGATGCATGGTTCAGTAATGGTCATTGTTCATAACGGAACATCCGTAAAAACCACTGTAGATTTATATATTAGTACTAGCTGACCCGGCAAACGTTGTCTTGCCATATATAAGATTTCTAGAGAATTTCTAGTGTAGAAAAAAAATTACTAACTTATTGGAAGTGTATAAGGATGTGGAATATTAGTGAAAAAGGCCCGGAGCGCTGTGAACAATGAGGGAATGCTGTTTAAAAATAACAAAACAACAAACATTAAAAAAAAAAATATCAAAAAAAGAAAAAAAATTTTTTTGGCGTGAACACCTCTTATCACTTAAAGGTTAGAAAAATAGATAGTAGCCGATTCTCAGGCTTACTGAATATGCATAAAAAATTTCATGAGAATCGGTCAAGCGGTTTCGGAGGAGTATGGTGACACGAGAATTTTATATAATTAGATAGATAAAATGCCACTATTAAATCGAAACAGAAACGTTTCTATACTCTAGATTTTTTTACGTGTTTTGCATAGATCGATAATGACCCACGTGATGATAATGGTTACTATGGGCCCATAGACCACAACACGATTGTCGCCGAAATTGTATTGTAATAACAGCATCAAAGCTACGTGATCCACAAGCGAGATGTTAGTACCTAACAGCGCACCCACCCACCGCATGCCTTGCCATCAAACAAAATGAATATTTTAAATGCCAGATTGCTACTTCGTGGAATCTGTTCGTAAATGGGAATTTGGCGTTTGTTTTTATAAAACATGGTAGCAGCCTCAGTATTTATCTCGGGTATAATCGCTCAAGTAGGTACGCGTCTGCCAAATACGATGTTTGTTAATGTATACGGAGCTTTATTTTTCATACGACTCTTCCATTATAGAAGGCTGACATTTCGCATTTAGTTCATTCACACGCAGAGAAAACGAAAAACTAAAATCGTATCTCGATTCGTCTATACAAGTATGTGTTTTATTCAGGAGGTCATAAGGTTTGCTCGTGTTTTTGGCTGCTGATTGCGTTCTGAATAATAATTAATCTGAAGTATATTTTATTCATGTACATGAATATACATTCGAGCCTAAATGAAATCCTGAGGAGAATTTTCGGAGTCATGCAGCCGAAATAACTAAAAGGGATTTCAATAGCGCTTATTTTTACTAGCTAAACTGGGTGTGCAAGCTCACAGACCACTGTTAAGTGGTTATTGGAGTTCATAGACGCCAGACACGTCGGTGCTGCTGTCCAGCTTAAAACAAAATATTGATGCACATAACCGCATCGGCACAAAAGCTGCTCTACCGTTCATGCCAAATGGGTCCCATACACGCGGTGTCAACATTAAAAGCGCAATTTGCTCAGTACTGCGGGTGGCCTATCACACAACTCTCTTCGTTCCTCGTGGTATTCATTTATGAGCACATGCTTAGTTATCTGTAGGTATTTACTTAGAGAAATTTGAACCCTGCCATAGTCGCATCACTTGATACGCATCTACGGACTTTACTTAGACTAAGGTCATTTTAGGGTTAATTTAGCCTAAAGTGAAGCGCTTTGGCCAAAATAGATCATATTGGCGAATCGCGTGGGCGCCCTCTGCTCAAGCCAGAAGATTTAGGATTCAAAGCATCACTAATAACCTATATTTACAATGTGAAAACCACTTCGTTTCTAGTTCAAGCATTATAGACTCTAACAACAAACAACTAGATACAATTTCTCAATAAAATACAAAGTTACTTTACGGAAACCCATAAAGCTTTTAAAAGCTTACGTACTACGAAACCATGAATTGCACATAAAGTGTACAGTTTTAATACTTTGATCTCATTAATTTTGCAATTTGCGGATATTATTAATAGTGTATTGTTCGTGTTTAAGTTTTGACAGGGCAGATCTGGAGCAGACACAAACCGTGCTCGTCATTTTCCTGTGTGCTTAGTGCGAGATTTTTAACTGCTCGATCGCGTAAAAGTTAACTCAATTTTGTATGGAGTTTGAACAGCTTTGCTTCGTTTGCCGCCAGGGACGCTGTGCTAACTCCATACAAATTTGAGTTTAGTTTTACGCGATCGAGAAGTTCAAAAACGCACACTAAGCCCACTGAAGGTCACGTCATTACGCTCGTAGCGGTTTCCGGTGTCGTGCAGGTTGTTACCGGTGATTCTACCTGCCGCATACCCTCGTGCTAGCATCACTTAATAAATACTCAACAGTTTGTGTTTTGTTTATAAAAATTGTTGCTAGTCAAAGGTAAAATTAATGGTGGTAAGTCCTGTTGTTAGTCCCCTAAGGTAGGTATCACTTTATACGGAGCAGTTATACGAATGGATACGGTTCCCAAGTGACCCGAACCTCGTCTGATCAGTGAAAATCACGTTAGGTACACTATTGGACTGCCTATGATCCTATGATCCTCTTCCGAGTTGTGCTCAAAGAGCTTTGAAGGGTTCTATCTGATGCTCACAAGATGAGGTCATTTAATCGGTTCAGGGCTGTGACTTTTCTTTTAAGAAGATTAAGTTGAAAATAAGAACAAAATCATTATGATATAACGTCATTTGTGGCGATCTTGTAACTCCAAATGTAAGCAGACATTAAAAATAGTGAAGTAGTACATACACATATATCAACTGTAGCGTATAAATTTTGAACGGTTACCAACGTTTTGATCTGCGATCGTAAACTTTAATGTTTAATATTGCGTCATTCTGCTGACGAAGTGAAATTAATTTTGATATATTTATTATTTTGTGTAATTAATATACACGCAGAAACACCCTACGCATTCTAGAAGTTTCTTAAGAATAAACAACGACGTTCGAACATGAGCATTTATACAAATCCGAGCAGGCCCGATCTCTCATACGCAAGAGCTTTCAGTTCAAATATTGTGTAGTAGCTGGTGATAGGACGTCTTGTGGTTGACTTCCACAGTGAAGGAATAACATCATGTACTAAAAATCAAACCCGCAAAACTATAATTTGCGTAATTACTGCTCTAGGTGGTTGACTTCAATTATGTTGTTGATTTGTATGGCTCCGGTAACCGTTTAATACCAGGTGGTCTATGTGCTCGTCGAACGTTTCGTCTTTTGCTTAGGGTCACCGGGGCATTATTTGAGTTTACCCTTTCATATCCCATTTCAGCTTCTATGCTTTGTTACGGAATTTTTTAACGTGATTGTTACTTCCTTCTAAACGCCGTGAATCAATCAAAACTTGGTACACTTATCAAGGGTCGATGACGATACATTAATTTAAAATTGTTCGATTATCCCGATCAGGATCTTCAGGATTAACGCTGAAAACGCTGTAGTGTATTGTGCCATGTACTATGGATGTGTAAGACGTCTGCTGCCTTCTTGGAAATGGTAGCCGGTATGTAAGAGGCGATTAATAAAATTGATCCCGAATTGTTAAGTTTACGATTAACTATAATATTTTCATAACAACGACAAATATAATTTTAATAGCTTCACGCCGCGCCGGTGACACGGTTCCTACGAAATAAACCACGAATATTAGCTGAACTACTCTTGGGCAATATTCCTATTCGAAGACCGTTCGTGAAGCGAGCCGCCACAAACCCACGCTAGTCTGAAATCGTTACAGAACGCGCACCTAACTGCAGATGATGTCGCTGCAGGAATATTTACCTAGTGATTGACTTATTTCCCACCGTTTGTACGGAACACTATGGGGGTTGAGAATTCCTATTCGTACGACAACGATACGAGCCGTTCGCTGTTTTTGATCCCCTTTTTTATCCCCTTTTTTGATAAGTAAACTGCTACCTAGTAACCTTAAAATGGCTACTATTTTACAATGCAAACAGACACTTGTACTGGTGGTAGGATCTCTTGTGAGTCCGCGCGGGTAGGTACCACCACCGTGCCTATTTCTGCCGTAAAGCAGTAATGCATTTCGGTTTGAAGGGTGGGGCAGCCGTTGTAACTACATATACTGATACCTTAGAACTTATATCTCAAGGTGGGTGGCGCATTTACGTTTGTAGATGTCTATGGACTCCAGTAACCACTTAACACCAGGTAGGCTATGAGTTTGTCCACCCACCTAAGCAATAAAAAAAAAACTTAAATGTTATTGACTTGTACAGTGTACAGATAAATGACATAGTTCGACAAACTTTGGAAACAGTAGAAGTCGGTCGGCATATAGTCTGGTTAGTACGGTGGTTGACGCAATACTCTTAACCCTAGTTCTTGTAGCTTATGAGATCGTTGTGCCGTGTGTGGTTGGGCGTTGTCGTGTAGTTTGCAGCGGGGACGAACTATTAACCAAGGTAAATGGCATCATCATTACTGCGGATGTATACTGTGAGGAACCAGAGACAAAGGTGAAGTTCGCGATTTTTTTTTATTGCCTTTGTAAGCATTCTGCCTGCCTATTTCTGCCGTGAAGCAGTAATGCGTTTCGGTCTGAAGGCTAGGGCAGCTGTTGTAACTATACTGAGATCTTAGAACTTATATCTTAAGGTGGGTGGCGCATTTACGTTGTAGATGTCTATGGGCTCTAGTAACCACTTAACACCAGGTGGGCTGTGAGCTCGTCCCTCCATCTAAGCAATACAAAAAAAAACCAGACGAGCGTACCACCTACCTGATGATAAGTGATTACTGTCGCTCATGGACGTCAGCAATGCCAGGGGTAGAGCCAAGCTGCTACCTACCGTTAAAATCAATTAGAAACTTCGGCGTCCGTACCTCATTTCCCGCTTCCAAAAGTATTAGAAATCATTAACAAGTTAAACAACTCGATACACACGAACGTAAATTGGCATTCAAATGAAAAGGAAACAAGTCATCAATTCAATGATTAATTATCACTTTTCGAAATAACAGCCTGTTGTAATTAGTGAGTCGTTTATCAAATCGTTTAATGTAAAGCTAATTAAGTTTCCGAAACTTGTGAGAGAGTAATTAACTATCGATTGGTGCATGGGTCACTTCTGTGATTCCCAGCTATCCCCTAGGGAGTCTGGTTGTAGATCGTAACGCTTCAGATGATAGGAGCACTAAAGTCATTGTCGACGGCTGGTGCCTTAATTCAGTGACCATTAACGCTGGTTTTCATCTAGGCTTTGTATTCTCCTACACGCTTTTCAATCTACATACCCGTGACATGTATCACCATCGATAACATGCATAACTATACGGTTGATAGCGTAGGAGATATGCGATATACTAGTCATCAGATTACTTTTTTTTCGGGCGATGTTTGAAAAAATATGGTGAAGTTGCTTTAATGCATATATTCTGTTTAGATATGGCTAATCTAATATTTTTAATACCATCTTAAATACTTAAGTTCTTAGTACCCTATATTCATGCTACACAGTATGTAGTGAAATACATAATTTTTTAAGTTGATTACAACTGAACGTAATGCACTATGATCATAAGTGATATCTGATAAAGTATATTGTTGTAAAAACATAATGCTTGATTTTTTAGAATTTTCCGGAATGTTCGATTTTAATAACCATTTAAGTTGACGTATCAGGGGCTTACATAAAATCGATTATTCCGGGCGAATTGTAAAAAATACAAAGCGAAACAAGACGCTATTTTTTTCATTACAATATTCATTTCTAAATGAATATTCATTTACCACGTTATAAAGAAAGTTTAAAAAGCTGACTTTTATCCCAGAATAATCCAGTGCTAATAATAGGTAAATCGGCAAACGTTCCTGCTCGTATCTAGCGATACATGTACCTATGTTCTGGTACCGCGTACCAAATTTTCCAAGTAGGTATACGCCACAAGATTTAACTAGAGTCGAGCTAAATTCTGACGAAACGGCAGGTAAGCCTATAATTCAAAGAGACGATAGAAGCGAGTGTGTTTTGCAATTAATTAGTAATCGGTTACGGTGTCGCTAATTACCTCTGTAATGTGACTGATGTGAAGTTTGCGTTACGTTACTAAAATAGATGCCGGTTGCCGGCTGACACCTGGCTAGTATTACGCGCCGATAAGGGGCAGCTTCACACTGACAATTGTTATTAAATATATGTCGGCGAAACCGCATTATTAAGACCATCATCAGACATCATCGAGTTAAGAGAAATATTGAGTACACAAAACCCTTTTGATGCCTTCGAGCAATTTTTTTATTTATTGCTTAGATGGGTGGACGAGCTCACAGCCCACATGATGTTAAGTGGTTACTGGAGCCCATAAACATATGTAACGTAAATGCGCCACCTACCTTGAGATATAAGTTCTAAGGTCTCAGTATAGTTACAACGGCTGCCTCACCCTTCAAACCGAAACGCATTACTGCTTCACTGCAAAAATAGGCAGGGCGGTGGTACCTACCAATGCGGACTCACAAGAGGTCCTACCACCAGTAAAAATCTTTTCTTGCAGTTAGCAAACGAAAAAGAATGACAGTTCTTAGGACGGAGGCACCGCTCTTCAAGAAGGCTGGTTGGGTAGTTAGTGCTCCTCCATCGGCTAGGCTCTGTCGTAGCACGAAGGTAGCCGAGCTCTGACGACATCGCGGTCGCGTTGTCACCTCTCGTGAATCGTGCTGCGCTTCGTTTTGCTACCAAACTAAACGACCGTCTCCGACGTATATATATTTTGAACTGATAACTTCGCCATTTATTTTCTACATTGTATACTGATCAACAGCAAATGACGATAATCAAATTAGGAATCAGATTTATGAATCTATGTGGGCTGTTTTATCAAGCGACGATACGATCATAATCAGTGGCTGCCTGGTTGTGTTTGGTTCAATTCACACTTTAATTACGTTTTCAGGTTTTGATTAAATATTAATTATTATCACCACTCTTATCAGTTACTGAGCGTCTACTGTTTATACCCGACCCGCATAGATGCGAAAGACGTTGCAAGTATCTTGTCAGTCACTATATCTATTTGTATAATATAATAGTAAAATACGGCCTTACTTTTCTATTGCTCATAATAAATATGTCGTGAAGTTTAAAAAAAAAAAATATTTTTAACAAACTTATCCTGATGATCACGAACGCAAAGAACATAGAGAATCAGCTATGGAGACGCCCTGTCGCATTGTGTGTGTATGACGCACCGTCATACACAGATATTTGGTTGGACCTATCCGAACTTAATTAAACAGATTTGCAATGTGCAATACGAACTTAATGATGGGATGATCAAGTGGTCCCAGGTCAGCAGGGGTCGCCAGTACGTTTTGCGTCTTCGAACTCAAAATCTTAGTG
The DNA here is from genome assembly GCF_030269925.1 of Bombyx mori. Taxonomy (NCBI): domain Eukaryota; kingdom Metazoa; phylum Arthropoda; class Insecta; order Lepidoptera; family Bombycidae; genus Bombyx; species Bombyx mori. The sequence goes on along the minus strand of NC_085117.1, from coordinate 6,162,497 downwards.
CTGAATAAAACGCACGAGCGCTTCCCATTAACAGTGTACATGCGTCCCGCTGTAACGACCCACTGACTTGCCCCACATTCGGTTTTAAATAGTGGCCGCGTGCTAGCTCGCCTCATTGGCAAGATCTCGATAGGATCGTTCCGTCAAACGGATTGTTCGGAAATTAGGGAAATGGTTTCTGGCTTATGTAATGAAAGTATCGTGTTTAAAAAATATGTATATACGTTTTATGACTCCATTTGAAGCTTCTGATTCGTTCTTACCGTGTAGCTCATGATCCAGCAGTGTTATGAGTGTCTTTTGGTCAAGAAATGCTTATTTGAAATGGTGCTACTGGTCAGTTTTCAAAACTGCAGCATATTTAGATTTGGCTCGTGTAGAAATGGCTTGTTCTGTCAGTATTAAATTGTTTTCAAGTACATGAAACTCGTAAATTATAAAAACCGCAAATTCAACCAATTAACAGTGACTGATTCACATAATTCACTCATTTAGTTAACAACCAGGTGAAAACTCTGTATTTGAAGATTCTTTTTGCCATTAGAAGCGTCATTATCTCTTTTAGCTTTGTTTGTGTTCAGGGTCTTTGTAAACTTTATGCGAAACTTCATTTTATCCCTGAAACAAATTGAGATTGAGACAAAGCTTCAAGTTCGCAGTTTTTAACCTGATTATTAAAATGTTATTATTATAATCCACGGCAAACTTTTGTGTTATTTCTTTCGAAGTAGGTATGCGTCTTTGCGTATTTCTAGAATTTCCAATAATCGCCTAAAATTCGGGAGACCATGTATTCATCTGTCTATTAATGCCAGTAAAAAGTACAACATAATCCAGCAAAGGTAGCACCAGAGAGCGTAGGTTGCTCAAACCAGTCACTCTGGTAAGCTATAGGAGAGGCCTAAGTATATACATTCGTTTGCGGCTGATTGCCGATTTAAAATGTATTGAAAAACTTGTTTTTCTTGAAAACAAATGCAGTAATCAATTCACGTTTGGAGTTCCGCCAGTGTTCTTGTTTACCGAGACCCGATTAAACTCCTATTGTCGGTCTCTGAACCCCCGTCGGTAAATGCACTCGAATCTTGGCAGGGGCAATGAAAGTTTTCATTTAGAAAGTCACGTGGCTTTGCGAAGATCGACGTCCAGTTCATCGGTCGCTGAACTCTTTGAGGTTGAATTAAAGAATTAACCTTGCCTATTTCATAGGTACTTAATTTGGTAATGAAATATTTATTGTCATCAACCACTTTTTTTCCCTACCTAAGCTGATAGCCTTGAGACGCTATTTCAGCGTAACCTTAACTAGTAGGTGAGCTACGGGGCTCAAACCGGAGTGATGCTAATACTGACCCTAGCAAGAGCAGTGCTTCGCAGAATCTACCACCGGATCGGAAACGCGACCCACTGAAAAGATCCGGCGAGAAACTCAGTGGGCTGTGCCTGTGGGTTAATTCGCTCGTCGAGCTCTTCGTCGTGAGCGACGGGTTCGACGAAGATAGTAACCGGTGCTTGTGGTACCGTTAATGGATCGGGAGGATCCGTAATGACGTGTTTTGGGCGACGTCAACTCTTTACCATTCGGTCTACAGGATCGGGTATGTAGTTTCCAGGGGCCACGACAAGAGGGTTCTCATATCGTGCCGCCTTTTCAAAGTGGACATCAACGACGATGTTCATGATGTGGAGGCAATATAAACAGACCATCAAACCAAGGTGTGTTTTTACTGTTATTTCACATCGCGACTTCATCAGGGCTATTCCTTCGATTTGCTGATCGTCTGGTGCGGACCGTTGCGGTGTCATACTATAAAATCAGAGAACACGTTGCGTGCAAACGTACTAGGATTTCGGTTACTAACTTTTTTTTAGGGCTCGAACGGTCTTAACAAAGATTACAGTAAACTTATTCTTTTTGTCCTATTGCAGATTGTTTTCGTTGCACATTCAATTTCACGCATCGTCAGATTGAAAGAGAAACATTTTGTTTAGGATTTAATGCAACAACAAAAATGTTTTGAAATTCGGGAGTCGTGAAGTGTTCTGTAGTCACTGATGAGCGTCGAAGACATTAAGGGAGACGCTTGGCAAATTTTATTTTTAGCTACTTCTCTTCTTCTTTTTCTCCACCTTATCCAACTAGGTGGGGTCGACACAGCTAATGTTTCTCTTCCATTATCTTCTATTAGCCGTCATCTTCAACGCTCACTCCTATCTCTCTCTCATATCGTCATTCGCACACTCCATCCATGTCTTCTTTGGTCGACCTCTTTTCCCCCTCTTCCTTGCACTACCATTTCCATACATCTCCTAGTCACATGCATCTTCTTTTTGCGCATCGCATGTCCATTCCACGCTAACCGTCCGCTCTTTAATTTGTTGATTACCGAGGCTACTCTCACACTTCCTCTGATATACTCATTCTTTATCTTGTCCATTCTTGTCACTCCACACATCTATCTCAACATTCGCATCTTTGCCGCATGCACTCCTCTTTCATGCTTTACTTACTTTACTTTCGTCGCCCAACATTCAGATCCATATTTTTAGCTACTTCTAATTTATGAAATTAAAATATAGTAGGTATATATTGTTTTCTTGACAGACTTTTTACAGTTAATTTCACCTAACATTAAATTTAACAATGAATTTGAAATTCAAATAAATAAGAATTCGACAAACATTAAACTGTTATTGGTATTTACAAGACGTCCCATTTCTTGGTATTCGTTTATCTCATTCTCATTATTGTTGTTATTTCATTCTCCTATCTAAAGTATTGCCTCGGATACCAATGCGCAACCTTTATCGTTATTGGCAATTCCGTATCAACCTATGTATAACCAATTTGAAAATTCACTGCTAATTATTATGTGCGACTCTTGTTCTACGACCAATGTTGTCACTTCTTACTCCATCGTTTTTCCTAAGCCCTAGTATATTCCACACAATTCAATATTCATCCAGCTAACTTTTCCTAGTAATTTAGTGAAAAACCACATACATAACTGTGTGCTATACTTGGGAAAATGAACGTATGATTAACCTTGCACCTAATAGGTAATGGGAATTTTTTATTCTTCATAATATACTTGAGTGCTTAGTATTTCTTCTATACGTGCGTCATCCTTTGCTTTATTCCTCAATAGGCATTTGGTCACAGTTGTATTGGAGTGTTGTAGGTGAAATAAAAGAGAACTGTTCAAGTCGACAATTCGTGTAATACTCTTATAATTTAGTGTGTGCAGTTACAAATATAAGGTTAGGCGAGCTGCACACTACACAGTAATGAAATTATGACTTGCCCTTTATCTGCCATAATCTGCCACAACTACATCAGTGACATTAACTTCTTTTTCTCACTTTCTTCACTAATTGACAACATTTAAAAAAGAGCTTTTTAAGACTTAACGTAAAATATAAGGATTTCTATATAGTCTCTTTTGTATCCTATTGTTTTCATTGCAGTAAAGCAGTGAATGTTATTTTAGATCCACACATATTATTTTAATTTAAACAAATAAAAAGTCTGTTAATTGTGGTGTGTGAGAGCGATTGATATATATTTGGGCGGAATAAAGTTTTTCCTTGGCAATGACCCGGCTACGTTGTTAGTGTCGTAAATGTCACAGGCGATTTAATTCTTAATCATTTATTGTACTCGGAAATAAACTACATGAAAACATGTCATCACAGTCTATTTACGTAGTATATAAAGCTTTTACGAGTTCAATTCGAAAAGCTTTTTTCTAATCTGTTCGGTAATGGCCTAGATTTTGAGGGCCTCATATAACGTTATCTAAGCCTTGACGTTCTTAAAGATTTATTTCCTGAATGAGAGACAGGGTTGGGGTACAAGGGAAGCAAAATGAAACAATACTAATGGAACATAAAACAACGTAAATAGACAACAGCTAAATAATGTTGCCGGATGTCTGGTGGATTGGGAGTCTACGTGCTCTAGAAAAATATAACTAAAATTTCTTGTAGCACCCCCATATGTTGGCAAGTCAGAGAGAGAACCCAGGCTTTTGAAATTAACGGAGCTGGCTCAAAAATGTCGATTCTATTTTCCAATCATTCCATAATAAGGTTCTGGGAATTGTATTTTGTCACTTCCTCACTCCAAGGCTATTTATTATATAAAATTTGATTAAAACATACATTGTTTTTAAAAAAATAATTGAAACATATTTTTTTCTCCATGAAATTTCCACATACTTTTAGATTATTATAATATTTATATTTTTTTAAAACAAATCTTATCTAAAATATATGACCAAGTGCGATAAAGCAATTCTTAGTAACACTAAAGTAGTCTTATTTCGTCTAAACTTCAGATCATTTATTCAGAGGTCGACACTAAGCTTTGAGCTGTAGATGAAAATCTAAAGATCTCTGAAGAAATAAATATACTGGGTACATCTATTAGAACTACATATTATGAAATACAAATATGTTAAATGTAGCATGTGTTGTATTTTCGAGAATATCGGGACACGTGAACACCACGAGTGTTGTACTCAGAATAAACTTTTACGGCTAAACTTCAAGGTAATTAACATAATATGTTTTTGTCAGCGTATAACGTGAAAAAATAGCTGATCTCAATATTAACGGCTTTTGGAAATCCCCGGCTCGGTCCAGCGGCAGACTAAAATATCATTAATCAACCGTGAAAGCGTATTTTTTATCCAATTCAAAACTAAAGTAGCGTTTTACGTCATTGAATAAATTGCAAATTGGCTTCGGACCAGAACATAGTGTAAGTGATCTATCCTCATGCACTGTTATTGGTTTTATATGATGCTTTTATAGAGAAATATGATGTCATAAATCCGTTAATGTCGTTCGTATTACGGATATCCTGACTACGCGACTTTTAGTTCGGTTTTATGTTGTTTGTTTTTCGTTGAAGATTGTGTGTGTGCGTGTGTTTATTTCAGTATTGATGACTCTTTGGAAACGCCGTGATTGCGATTTATATTCAGATACATTTCTGATAGAGTTAAGGAGCACAGTGCGGATGTCAACAATAACCGGGTACCCAAGTCTATAAGGATGTAAACATGTTCTGAACAGTGGTTCTAATCGATCTATAAGATTTTTCAAAATTCAGATACTCGCTAAAAAAACTAAACCTTAACCTATGGCACTGCAGGTCATTCAAATAAAAAGTACTCAAACTTTAATAGAAAACATGGTTCGGAGGTTATCTATCACCTGAGATCCTCTTATCGTCAAGATCAAAACTCAACTCAAACAAACTACCAGTCCCCATGAGTATCGGCTGATTTTAACTATGTGTATGGCATCGTAAACGTAAATACTTTTAAAGAAAATTAGACGGTAGTCACCATTATAGAAAATGTCAACGTGTAGCGAACGCTGTTGAAATGTTATTTAGTCGTCTGTGACCACGAAAACTGTAAAATATTCCAAATTTCGGAAATAATAAACACGAGATTAAATCGTAAAAGTAGTCTACTCGTAATTCGTGAAAACCGAAGGAAATGCAACACACGTCTTTATTTCTTGTTGAATGCGGTTCGATTGATGAAGTATCGAAATTTTCTTTGATGTATCTCAACTTTATCGGTAGAGCGGGTCGAACTTAATATAGTGATTAATGAACCGATAGTAGTGAAATATTCAACCAATCCGGGCAAGAAGATATTATCAATTTTTAGTGAATTTATAGAATTAGTGTATGATGTTACATTTATGTTCGATTCATTTGCGTCAGTCATTCGAGATACCGAAGTCATTGTGACAAGGCCATTCTCGACATTGTTTGTGGCTTTGCTCGGAAGTTAATTGAAAACACATATTGTAACGTACAAAATCCCAGAATCAACTCAATGTATCTTTATCTATACTCGTAAGACCACGAATGTTTATTACCGTTCCACTAAAGGCTGACTTTTTCACATAATTCTTGACTATTGACAGACACTCTTTATTATCCAATTATTTCCGTAACTAGGCTTGTTAATTGTTCCGCTGAAAACTAATAATCTGGTTTGTAAATAATACACGTGTTGTAGCAAATCCCAACTTTAGCCCTTTTGTCTTTTTTGTTCATCTTCGAACGTAATTACGTGGGGAAGTCTAGTGCATCGAGTGGTCAACATTTCAAACTAGACACGACCTTTAGCAATGAAGAGACTGACTCAGAAGGAGAAGAACAAAAACGTAATTTGACTAGATTATGTTTATAGTAAAGCAATTTTGACCTAATGATAAGAGGCACAACAATAAACATTGTTAGGTGGTATGACAATAACAACTGGTGGTCGGATGTCTTGTGACTTCGCACGGGTAGATACCACCGCCTCGTCTATTTCTGCCGTGAAGCAGTAATGCGTTTCGGTTTGAAGGGTGAGGCAGCTGTTGTACCGTTGAAACTAAGACCTTACAACTCATATCTCGAGGTGGGTGGCAGCATTTAGGTTGTAGATGGGTAATCACTTAACGCCAGGTGGGTCGAGAGGTCATCCACCCATCTAAGCTATAAATGCTATAAAATTATATAGTGACAGTATTGAGGTCCGAAAAAAAACAAATTTGCACATGAACTGGTAGTAGTTAGTAAGTTTTTTGAATCTAACCTTGACATTTATTTGTCAGTGTATCATGACCTACCCTACAAACTTCTTTGCTTCTCACTGATACACAATTGTAATTAGGTGTTAACAGTAAAAGTAGGATAGAGATTGCGTAGAATATTATTTGCGCCGAGCTATTAATAGCTGGCTGTAACAGGTGCAGAGGGAGGGCAAAGCCCTTTCAACTTTATTAATAGAAATTTGTAAAGTTTATTTGAGTGACAATCAAGGCGAATGGAATTGTGTACGATTTATATATTGGCAAGTTTATGGTTTTGTAGAGTGTAAGTTTATTGTTTTCAGTCCTTTCGAATGGAAGATGTTTTAGTATTCTTTAGCTTAAACAAACACAGTTAGTTTACGTATCAAAATTTATCTAGAGTGGCCTATTCGTTAGTAAATAAAGTGCCAGAGCAACTGTATAATAACTCTGGAGGGTGTGATATATGGCTGTCGATAAAGAGCAGGCCTGTAAACTATGCGGTAAGTAGTAAATTTAAAACGAGAATGTGGCGATATTCGTGAATAGAAAATTAGAGTATTATTTTGAATCTTCTAAACCAATAAAATTCGCATTAATCACAAGCAAGATATTATATTTTCGTCGAATTGCCATCTCAGACTAGGTTTCATATAGTAGAAGGTGGCTTAGTCGTGTTGTCATCTAGCACTAGCTGCTCTTGTCAAGCGCCGTTTTTATCTGGAGTTTCCTGGCAATTAGATACATACTTGTAGGCTCCCAAACAATTCTGGCCCAGTACTAAAATAAATCAAGGATCAGTTCTTTAGTGCACTCAGGAACAATATGGTGCATCAAAAATAGTCGGTTAGCCCAATTCTCGCAAGGCCGCATGTTGCACGATTTATTTTCGTTGCTAACCCGACGTTGCTGTTCAAAAACCGTGAAAATATTCCGCGGAAAGTCAAACCGAGACGTATCAAAGGAACATGTTAATTACGAGTATTACGTATTTAACGAAATGTACTCGACTGAACCTGTTTCTCCAATGATGTGATAAAGTTGGCGTTTTATATGAAACAGACAGACGTTGATGTGTGCAATTTTTTTTATGGTTGTCACTGGCAGATGATCAAATGATGCTGTCAGACATACATCTAATTATGTCAATACCTACACTACATACATACACTACTCGTAGATGGGTAGATGAGATCACGGCCCACCTGGTGTTAGTGGTTACCAGAGCCAGCAGATACTTACGACGAAAATGCCGCCACCCACCTTGAGACATACGTTCTAAGATTTCACTTTTTACAGTACAACAGCTGCCCCGCCCTTCAAACAGGAACGCATTACTGCTTTACGGCAGAAATAGGCATGACGGTACCTACCCGTGCGAACTCGCACGACATGTACCACCAGTAATTAGGATAATTTTAATTATGTGGATTTGATTTGGCAAATACGTATTTCAATAGGAAAGTTGGTACCTACCCGCCTGCGGGATTCGAACACCGGCACAGTTCCGTCGCTTCATATGAATGCACCGGGCATCTTATTCTTCAGGCCACGTCGACTAAAGGTACCACCGCACTGTCTATGTCTGCCAGGAAGCACTCATGCGTCCTGATGTAAAGTTGGGCAGATATTTATAATAGAATTTAGAATTCGACCTCTTACCTCAAGGTGGGTGGTAGCAATCACGTTGCTTTTTAAAGGCTTTCAGAACTTCTGAGCGCTGCGTCGGGCCGACAGTGACAGAAATAGACGTTTACTCATTTTTTGCAAAATTTTATCAATTACATTATTGACCGTTGTGTTGTCTGCCTATGTATGTAAGTATTATCTAATTATCGCCCACTTAGTCTAGTAATTACTGAGGCTGACAATTGCACTAAGATTGTACTGATTCAATGGTTCGATTTCAGGTCGGAGCCTTTGTATTTGCAAAAAAACATTTAGTTGTCGATATAGTTGTTCTTTTCCCTTACATGCGAGGTTTCAAATCCATAACCTATAAGAAAATCCCAAATACTGGCCTCGTTATGTCAAGATTAATATTGAATTTGAAACAAGTATTTTCAGCGTAACCACCCTCCGCTCAAATAATATCCATTTTCGCAGTTTTAATCCACGGGCCGACCCCATTAAATAGTTTGGACAGCGCAGAACAGCTTGGTCGTTAAAGAGAGTGTTTGATGGCTTGTGAATATTTCGGCCCAAACCATAATTTTAACCTGTTTAACGGCGTGAAATATTTTCTCAAATTATTCATTTCAATTTGATTTAGCGATCTAAATTTTGAGAAAGCGACAATGAATGTTTACCTAAGCTAATAGGCGGCTTAAAGAGAGGATCTCTAAGCTGTAGCAATGCTTAACACATAGCAAAGCTGCCGATCTTACTCTTAAAAAATTTTCGTGTAAAGGGTGTAATGTTTTTGTAGAAATTGTAATTATGTAGCCAATATCGAAACTGCGCTCTATTAAGATTCGTGTATGCTCCGAGTTCAGAGGCATTTTCCCTGTGACTAAAGTAGTTGATAGATCTTCATTTGAAGTTCGTGTTGTATGAAGACTTTTTTGGTGACTTGTACGGATCAAGTTAGAAGAAAGCGACACATGATTCTTATGATTAATCGTAAAGTGAATAAAAATATTATTATAGCAAATACACACTTATATACTCGGGATTGTCGTAATAAGTTTTTGGACGCCTGCACTGGTGATGGGATTCATTACGCCTATCGGTTTCTATGGGACACTAGAGATCCTATTACACGACGCCCTTTATGCGGCCAATGATTGGAGGCGCTGGCGGGACATTACAAGGAGTAAAATCCTGTCGAAATATAATGGTCACGACCCTCAGCAGTGAGGAAACGACGCGAGGAGGGGATGGGTTCCTTTCTTATGGAACTGCGAAAAGTGTTTTAGGTATTGCTCTGCTTCTGTTTGTGGTTGATGTGTCTGTGCATATCTGCTATTGGACGAGCCCAAACGTGTAGACCAATTGGCTTGTTGATTCGTGAAATTGTAGAATTACATATTATGTATATTCAAAACTCAGCCGCAAAGACGCTAGTGTTACGCAAATTCCGAATTTAAAAGGAATAGCGTATTATCAAATTTAGCTAGTTTCCCTCGAAAGTAATGTAAATCTACGAACAGCTTTTTTAATTGATTACTTATTTCAAAAAATTCAAGTTTTACTTAAACAGTAATTCGTCTTAGTTATGGTTGAAAAGAATGATTCTGTATAATTAATGAAAACGATGACAATTCGGATCGCGATAGTCTCCCAAGCATAGTTACTTTTTATTTCTACCTATTCTAGTGACCTCGAGGGGTCATGCCTTGAAGTCGTCGTGGCCCAAAGGATAAGACGTCCGGTGCATTCGTATCTAGCGATACAACGGTGTTCGAATCCCGCAGGCGGGAACCAATTTTTCTAATGAAATACATACTAAACAAATGTTCACGATTGACTTCCACGATGAAGGAATAACATCGTGTAATAAAAATCAAACCCGCAAGATTATAATTTGCGTAATTACTGGTGGTAGGACCTCTTGTGAGTCCGCACGGGTAGGTACCACCGCTCTGCCTGTTTCTGCCGTGAAGCAGTAATGCGTTTCGGTTTGAAGGGTGGGGCAGCCGTTGTAACTATACTGAGACTTTAGAACTTATATCTCAAGGTGGGTAGCGCATTTACGTTGTAGATGTCTATGGGCTCCAGTAACCACTTAACACCAGGTGGGCTGTGAGCTCGTCCACCCATCTAAGCAATAAAAAAAAACTTCAGAGGTGTCAAGGGACACCCGGATGGAACGTAGTTCCTTTCGATTAATTAGTGAAGGAATTGTAATATTTTTTTTAAGTTATAATAATAAATTACGGCATTATGAAGAAGAAAAAAACAATACTATGAACTAAATTACTATTGTTGAAACGCTATCTCGAGAAACTGTACTCATTACGCGGACCAATCGGATACGAGCAATGTCACGCGATAAGCGCCTACACGTTGATTGGTCAGAATGACGGATCTAAAAAGTGTCGTGACAACTTTTCGTAAGAATTTTTTCTGTCTAGCCCCCTTTCACAACGCGCGACAAGGAACTTCGTTCCAAAAAAATAAAAAATAAAGAATCACCGATCAAGTAGGTGAGCTCACGGGGCTCTAACCTGGGATGTTGCTAACACTAGCCCTAGCCAGAGCAGTGCTTCGCAGAATCTACAACCGGAGCACCACAGTTACGTTAACGTTTCTATAATCCACAATACTCACACGTGCTTCCACACGAAAAGCTATTGCTCTAACGTTTGAAAACGGCACGTACCAAAAATTTACATCGTAAAAACGTTAAAGTTGGGTTTTACTTACAATAGCGCTGTTGTTAGCTTCTTAAGGCTACGTAGAGATCTATTGTAATGATAAATGTTTTGTGACCTTGTCGTGGCGCTACGCAAATATTACAATTGCTATGAGTCGATACTGTTTGTATGTATGTTTGTTTGATAAGTATATATTCAAGATAAAAAGGACAAAGAATTGAAACTGAACTGAAGCTATTGTCGCATTGTCTATACGGTATCTTTTATGGAAACAGTTTCTTCAGATTCTTCTTTTTTATTGCTTAGGTGGGTGGACGAGTTCACAGCCCACCTGGTGTCAAGTCGTTACCGGAGCTCATAGACATCTACAACGTAAATACACCAGAAGATATAAGTTCTTAGGTCGTTATAGTTACAACGGCTGCCCACACCCTCCAAATCGAAACTAATTACTGTTCCACGGCAGAAATGGGCAGGGTGGTGGTACTTACCCGTGCGGACTCACAAGAGATCCTACCGCCAGTACTCACAAGAGGTCCTACCACCAGTAGGTGGTGCTAAAACATAATTGCTTTTATTGGACCGAATCCTCGGTTGTAAGTTTCGTGACCTGGACTACTGTTCTAGGGGACCCGGATTCAATACCTCATCGATTTTCTTTGTTAGATGCCATTCGCGGCTTACCACCATATTCGATGAGAGCATGCAACCCTGATGCTCTGAAGCCACTGCTCTCATATTCATCTTCACCACTCGTCCGCAGTATCCGTCCTCGACCTAACTTCGACTAATCCAAACTAAGAATTCAAAATTTTAAATGGCTGTGGTATTTTTCTTAATACAGTTCATTTATCATACTTAATAGAAATAAAAATGTATTTGGCAAACGCGAAACAGTTTTTGATCTCCATTAAGAATAACGTAGAATATAATTAATTATGTTCCATCTCTTTCTGGCGGGTATTTTCGTTTCGTTGGTACAAAGCTTTAGTTTTCTGTTTCAACGACCTTGAGTATTGATATAAAAGAAATACGTAGGTATATCGTATATTATAGTTATATAGGAATTGAGATTAATGGTATCAGTGTAGTACTGTACCTATTTTTATAGAGTTTGAATATAATCCAATATATATTCTAATTCAGTTCTTTCCAACGTGACGTGTTGACGTGCCTCAGTGGTGGGTGTCAATACAAAATAAATTGGGAATATTAGGGAGATTTTCTAGTTGCATTATATGGGTTTTATGGGTAGGATTATATGGGATTATATCAAGCTGGCAACACTACCTTTGTCTTTGTTTTATGGATCGCTGCATTATATGCACACTTGTGACGTCATTAGTGGGAAGAGCAACGAATTCATGTTTCTTTACTTAACAGGATAGTCTTGTATTATTTTTTCATAACATACATACAATTGATTGTAAGCACTCTACAGTTCCTAATACGCTTTTTGGTCAGTAACACTTTGACAATTGATTTTTACTCTAACTGTAATATGACATACGATAATTAAAAAAGGGAGTGATAAAAAGTAGTAATAATAATAAAAGGAGTAATAATATCATCTCAGGTCATCTACTTTAACATAAAATTATACGCAAGTGAAAAAGTCGGACCGGTCGAACTTAAATATTTAATGAGAGAAGTCCGTAAATAGTCAAATATCTGTAGCCGGATCCGTGGCATCCCTAATTGCGAGACACAACCAGCTACGATGAATAGTGACGAGCCTAGAAATCGAAGCAAAATGTCGATGAAATTTCACCGTTGCGCATATTTTATTTTTATTTTTTTTATTGCTTAGATGGTTGGACGAGCTCACAGCCCACCTGGTGTTAAGTGGTTACTGGAGCCCATAGACATCTACAACGTAAACGCGCCACCCACCTCGAGATATAAGTTCTAAGGTCTCAGTATAGTTACAACGGCTACCCCACCCTTCGAACCGAAACGCATTGCTGCTTCACGGCGGAAATAGGCGGGGTGGTGGTACCTACCCGTGCGGACTCCCAAGAGGTCCTACCACCAGTGAAAAATTTTGAACCTTCAATATTTTGTCTCTGATATTTAAAACGATCTGGAACTGCAACGTTTCCATGATTCAGCCCTTTCAAGGTCTGATGTCAATGTCCCCGACGACGGCAATGACAAAGTTTGCAGCTCCCAAGCTATTTTCGGAGATCCGCTCCTGAAAGCCGATAAGACTCGTAAGTCGTTTGTTGAAAAACGTACGCATTCAATTGTTTTTATATTATAAATTGTTAAACTGGTTTTCGGTTCTTGATAGACTTAGATGACTTAGCGTGCTTGTCAGGCACCAACGAAAGTCGAGTCACGGAATTACCTTGCACAATGAAATGCGATCTTACAGAATTCATAAGTTTTTATGATTGTGAGTGGTTAAAGTGTGTGTTCCTAGTTCCTATTATACATACATACCTATATAAAAAGATGTGTGGTGTCGTGGGACACCGGATAGGAACGAAGTTCCTTCTTATAAAAATATTAATTTTAAGTTCTATTCGAGGTATAAAGAAAATAATTATTCGGATATATATTTTTTATTATGATTTTTATATTGATAAAACTACTTTACAAAGTTATCAACTTTATTTTATTCACAATGATTTATAAAAAATATATAATAATAATATACAAAGAAACAGCTATTTATATGAATAATAATAATAACCGTCATCACGTAGACTATAACATTAGACAGTGTATAGCCATCATACTAAGACTATACATAAATAATAAAAATCTTACGTTACGGACGTTTTTTCCCGGCTAGAGTACCCCTCCGCTTCGTCCCATAAGGAACTTCGTCCCAAAAACTATCACAGACTACGAAACAAAAGGTCGTCCGTAAAGTGTGACACACAGCAATCATATGATTTCGTTGTTATTGAACAAAGAACTTGGAGCGCAAACGTCTGCCTTCCAGAATTCCACCGGCGGCGGCGGCAATAACACAGCCCTGTCTATTTTGGGACGCTCTTTGTCTTTCCAAACAATTAATCAAGTCGAGCATCTTTGTCTTCTAGTCGGTCAGAAGTGTTTGTAATACCAAATTCTACTGTTCTGAGGTGTTATGTGTGTCATAACATAAATGAATAATAAAATATCGAGTATATAAATATATCAAGATTTTCTCATAGTACTTAAAAATAGGCAGCGGTTTGGCTGAACGCTTGGTATTGCCGATGTCCGTGAGTTACAGCAACCACTCACCATCAGTTGGGCCTTTTGCTCGTCTGCCTACAATGGCAATTCATTATAAAAAACCTCGATATAAGTAGAACATTTCACAGCGTATCTAACACACAGGGCTTATTCTTATCTTGTAAATGAAACTTGAATGTGAATAAAATTAACAAGTTAGTGCTTTAATTAGGTCTTAGTAGTTGAGTTAAATAAAAAAATTAAAACTACATAAACATTTCAAACGTCCTTGACTTTAGATTATCAATTCAATTTATTCTTTTTTTTTTTAAACACAAATGCCTAAACGACTCGAGTCTACACGTCCTGATGAATTTCAATCACGTAACCAGTTTTCGTTGTCGTGTGGTTCAAATTTTACGAAGCTATTAACGGACAATTCGGTACTAGTGTTTGTTTTGAGGTCTACAGATAAGAGCCCAGTCTACGCAAAATGACGATCCGTCATATTATATCGTGAAGTCTTCGCTTGAAAATAAGTTTAGTTGAAATGACAATAGCAATAGTAGACCCTTTCCCTAAGCCAGTGTTTGCAACCGCTCAAATTGAGAATCATGCTAGTGACAATATTATAGGCTTTTTGAAAAATATATATCAGCAAATCAATAAAAGAATTTGGTTATATTTTAAAACATGTTTTTACGGAGCATTAGCTAATAGTCTGTCAAATACATTATGTGAAATAAACTACTAAACATGTTAATACAAAAAATATATTAGTACGTCGACATCGTAGTAATTAAGCTTGTAATTACCTTTTTATCCTACCTAAGCTGGTTTGAGTTTGAGCTCACGGGGCTCAAACCGGAGTGATTCTAACACTGGCCCTAGCAAGAGCAGTGCTTCGCAGAACCTACCACTGGATCGGAAACGCGACCCCCACTGAGAAGATTCGGCGAGAAACTCAGTGGGCTGTGTCTGTGGGGGTGTGTTTACCTATACACTAAACATATTATTATTTGTTTTCTCGGACTATCTTCAATGTTTTTCGACAAATATTTTGTGACGTTGATCTAAGAAATCTAAAATACTATATAGTCTATATACTATATAAAATACTATATACTATTAGAAGTCGTCGTGGCCTAAAGGTTAAGACGTCCGGTGCATTCGTATGTAGCGATGCATTGGTGTTCGGATCCCGCCGACGGGTACCAATTTTTCTAATGAAATATTCACGATTGACGTGAGTGAAGGAATAACATCGTGTAATAAAAATCAAACCTGCAGCATTATAATTTGCGTAATTACTGGTGGTAGGACGTCTTGTGAGTCCACCCAAGCGGACTCAGGACTAGGTACCGCTATTTCTGCCGTGAAGCAGTAATGCGTTTTAGTTTGAAGGGCGGGCAGCCGTTGGTTGTACTGTTAAAAGTAAGACCTTACGTTTTTAATTAGATTAGACGTCTATGGGCTCCGGTAACCACTTAATATCAGGTGGGCCGTGAGCTCTGCCATCTATCTAAGCAATAAAAAATAAAGTATTTTGTTCATTTTGTTTTTAGATAGTGCCTTGGAACTGCACAGATCTAATGATTGCTTCACTTGCTCATTCTTATGCTCTCAGGTCTAGGTGCTTAACTAAGACGCGGGCTACAAGACCACAGTGCGGAAGCTACATGCTCGCTTGATTCGATCCTGATCAGGGAGTGTGTACATGTGTTTCCGAGACGTAGAGCATGTTGAATACTGGTCACTAGTGTACAATAGGTAACAGGCAGAAAGGAGTGTAGGCAGTTCACTTGCAACTAACCGTTCGTATATATCTATATCATATTTACCATATATCTCATCGCTGTTAATATGGATATTGACCGAATTTTATCACAAATTCCTTCTCCAAAAGGCTTGTTCAGTTATTGTCAAATTATGGATAATACACATAATTACCACGCATCCTTTATCTATTTTTAATATATCTAAATTTAATAAATGATTTGTCCAATTTATTGCCATACTTTGAGCTCAGAGGGCTTTATATAAGGTCAACGTACAGACGGTTCTTTGTCCTCGTGTGTTAATAAAATAATTTGTGATACTGTCTTATTGATTGATGAAACAAGATTAATGCATCCTTTTAAATCTGTGACTCGTCGACGGCAAAGGAAATATTGATAAACAAAGAATAATTGTTACTATGATGGACAGATTAATACGCCATAGAACTATGAAATCGGGCGTAAAATATTCGGTCGTTTTTGTCAATAATAATATTGGTGTCGTAGTCTCCTGTAAATACTAGTGGCACCGCATCATCATCATCATCATTCTTTCCTATTACCTTCTGCTGGGGTGTAGGGCTCGAATCAAATTTTTCCATTTATATCGGTCTTGGGCAGTCTGTTCTAACTCCTCCCACGTCATGCCCAAGACCGCAGTGGTAAAAATTCGACTATTATTTATTGAAATTATAAGTTTGAACATTATTGTGGTTCTATTGTCATAAACTATTTATACTTCTATAATCACAGATTTCGCCAAGACTACACTATAGACAAATATTAATGAAGATAAACCATATTAACATATTCTCAATTTGACCACAGACTTTAAACAATAAGAAAAGTATGACAATAAACACATAATATGTATGCGTGTGTATGTCGAAAACATGGTAGTGTGTGTAATGTTTTTATTTATTGATTTAATGTGTTTTTATGCATAATAAAAAAAAAAATACATTATGCATTCTTTCTCTTTATTCTCTATAAGTGTGGGAAATTTCATACTCCTGCGTCCGCGCAATTTTCGTAATAAGGGGTACAAAGTTTTTGCTTCACGTATTAATATATAGATTATTAAAGTCTAATTTTGCCATAGCGAAATAATTGATCTGTGTAAAAAAGTCGCTTGTTATCCTTGGAACCGCGGCGTGTAACGGTGAGTGTCAACAGATCATTCCATCCACGGTGATTCTGGTGTATTCACGGTGAACGTTATAACATGTCCGTCTTGTAAGGTTTGGAACGGAAACATAACAAAAACTTGTTCAGACGCAATTTACAATTGATGAAAAGTGATTTTTTAACATCATGAACTAACATATAAAATATTCTGTCAAGAAATCCCTTTATTTGTAACATATTTAAATGAATGCGATCGATGTCCTCATCTTTATTTTCCTACCTGAGCTGATAGCCTTGAGAGGCTATTTTAGCGTATCCTTAACTAGTAGGTGAGCTCATGGGGCTCAAGCCTGAGGACGTTGCTAACACGAACCCTAGCAGGAGCCGTGCTTCGCAGAATCACCTCCGGATCGGAAACGTGACCCACTGAGAAGATCCGGCGAGAAATTCAGTGGGCTGTGTCTGTGGGTTAACTTACTCGTCGAGCCCTTCGTCGCACAGTGGGTCGATTCTATGATTTTAGTGACTTAGGGACCAACTTTGTTTTTTTATAATTTTTTTTATGTAGATAGATAGAGTTCGTTAATCTCAATAATAATTGTTTTGGGCAAAAATTACAAAAACTTTATAGTTTGGTCAGAAAAATGTGTTTTGTGATTTTTTTGTATGGAGCGGGTCACATTAAATTAAATTCCTGCTAAGTACCGCGAGGTCCCGCTTTGAAACTTTATTTCCCTTATACCTTGTCTAGTCTACTATCATTTGATGCTATGAACATGTGCATAAAGTTGCAACTCTGCCCAATAAATGGATCGAAAAAAAATAATAAATACATAGAATAAAAACCTTTTTTTTTTTTTCGTAAGTGCTTTTAAGTTAAATTTAATATGGATTAGTAAGTAAAAGCACGTAATGATACCCATAATTACATAATACCTAACAACAATACATTTAGTAGGTCTCTAATTATGCAATCTCTCTAAATATTATATATTTTGTTTCACCTTTTGATCTTTGGGTCAGAAGACGAAAGAAGATTTCGTAAAATATCCTGATTAGTCGACATTCTACTTCTCATTCTTGAATAACAACTCTCTGTATATTTCCGAAAATCTTTATTGCGAGCTCCCGCTGCCTCTTTCGAGAGTTTACCTACACGAATGGCACCAAAGTTCTTCATTATTGCATATCACTGCCATGTGCCAACAATTTATGGATACTGGAAGGCATATATAATACCAGGGATATAAATTAACATACAATACTGCAGTATATCTAAAAAATTCGGAAAAATTGGAAACGCGCTCTCCAGATGCAACAGAGTGAAGAATCACGTGAAACCTCTCTATTAAATCTTTACGTATTCCTTTAAGCGGGCTGTTTCTTCTGCATCCCTGAAAAATCTTCTGACAGTATTGCCATCATTGGTTGTTCTTACTCCTTGCTTGACAACATCTATAAGTAAACCGCATTCCTTTTTAAACGAGTCGTCGTGGGCCAGACGTCATCCCCGCAGTGGTTCTGAAAACGTGCGCCCCTGAGCTGACACCTGCGCTAACGCGTTTGTATCGCCTCTCTTATTGCGCTAACAGGGTTCCGTCTTCATGGAAGACCGCCCACGTCCACCCTATCCCCAAGAAGGGTGACCGGTCGGACCCGTCGAGCTATAGGCCTATCGCGATAACTTCCTTGCTTTCCAAGGTGATGGAGCGAATAATAAATACACAACTCCTGAAGTATCTTGAGGATCGCCAGCTGATCAGTGACCGACAGTACGGTTTCCGTCAAGGTCGCTCAGCTGGCGATCTTCTTGTATACCTTACTCACAGGTGGGCTGAAGCCTTGGAGAGCAAGGGCGAGGCTCTTGCTGTGAGCCTTGATATCGCGAAGGCCTTCGACAGAGTCTGGCATAGGGCACTTCTATCGAAGCTACCATCTTACGGAATCCCCGAGGGACTCTGCAAGTGGATCGCTAGCTTTTTGGATGGGCGGAGCATCACGGTCGTTGTAGACGGTGACTGCTCTGATACCATGACCATTAACGCTGGCGTTCCACAAGGTTCGGTGCTCTCCCCCACGCTTTTCATCCTGTATATCAATGACATGCTGTCTATTGATGGCATGCATTGCTATGCGGATGACAGCACGGGGGATGCGCGATATATCGGCCATCAGAGTCTCTCTCGGAGCGCGGTGCAAGAGAGACGATCAAAACTTGTGTCTGAAGTGGAGAACTCTCTGGGGCGAGTCTCCGAATGGGGTGAATTGAACTTGGTTCAATTCAACCCGATAAAGACACAAGTTTGCGCGTTCACTGCGAAGAAGGACCCCTTTGTCATGGCGCCGCAATTCCAAGGAGTATCCCTGCAACCTTCCGAGAGTATCGGGATACTTGGGGTCGACATTTCGAGCGATGTCCAGTTTCGGAGTCATTTGGAAGGCAAAGCCAAGTTGGCGTCCAAAATGCTGGGAGTCCTCAACAGAGCAAAGCGGTACTTCACGCCTGGACAAAGACTTTTGCTTTATAAAGCACAAGTCCGGCCTCGCGTGGAGTACTGCTCCCATCTCTGGGCCGGGGCTCCCAAATACCAGCTGCTTCCATTTGACTCCATACAGAAGAGGGCCGTTCGGATTGTCGATAATCCCATTCTCACGGATCGTTTGGAGCCTCTGGGTCTGCGGAGGGACTTCGGTTCCCTCTGTATTCTGTACCGTATGTTCCATGGGGAGTGCTCTGAGGAATTGTTCGAGATGATACCGGCATCTCGTTTTTACCATCGCACCGCCCGCCACCGGAGTAGAGTTCATCCATACTACCTGGAGCCACTGCGGTCATCCACAGTGCGTTTCCAGAGGTCTTTTTTGCCACGTACCATCCGGCTATGGAATGAGCTTCCCTCCACGGTGTTTCCCGAGCGCTATGAGATGTCCTTCTTCAAACGAGGCTTGTGGAGAGTATTAAGCGGTAGGCAGCGGCTTGGCTCTGCCCCTGGCATTGCTGCAGTCCATGGGCGACGGTAACCACTCACCATCAGGTGGGCCGTATGCTCGTCTTCCTACAAGAGCAATAAAAATAAAAAATAAAAAATCGCCCCTTGCAACTCCATTTCTTGAAGTCCAAACGATAAGACGTAAACAAAAAAAGTGTCATTTAAAAAAATATCTTACAGGAAACTACATACGATGAAAAAATTGTGAAGTAATAAAATTATATTTACCGATATGAAGTAAGCACTCCATGCATCTTATCCAGGCATGTAAAGATGGCATTCCATACTGGAAAATTTCTTCATTATTTTCTCTTTGATAAGCAAGTCACTCCAAAAAACTCTGACGGTTTTGCTTTGCAAATATCGCAGACAGCAGAAAATATTTCTGACAAATATGAGGTTATTTTGCCGTCTATCATCATCATGTGCAATTGATGCTTAACTTCAACTTGTTTGATTTTTGATGGCTGAAGTCTTTCTATTTCTTCTATTATGCTAGCTTTTATAATTGTCACTGTTGACTGCATTTCTTTTGTAAATTTAAACATTATTGGACGGCAATAAAAAGTTGATGAGGGTAGGTCGTTTTCCCAAACAATTGTTCCATAAAATTTCTGAAGCCTTACAGGAACTAAACTGACCATGAAAATAGATGAATCATCAAACTCTGTTTCAGTTTTTTGTTTATAATTACTTTGACCTGGGGCTCTATCAAAGCCTATTTGCTTATAAGCAGTAGCTCTCTTGCAGAGTCCAAATCCGAAGTAATCACATCTAAAAGCCTATATAGCGCCAAGTTTAGTAATGCTTGCATTTTAATAGCAGCTCCTTCTTCAGTAATAATTACCTCGTCTTTCCCTGGATAACACTTGGTCTTTTCTTGCTTAATTTTATATTAAGAAGGGTATAAATCAGACCCATTTTCACTTGCTGCTTCTCTTAGGTTTATATACTGCCACTTAATTTAAGTGAAACTAATATTGCCTCATCGGGAGAATATGTACTACTTTTCACTTTACTTGTAATTAAATACTCCTTAACTTTTTCTAGATCTTCGGGGTGATTTGACAAGTGGTTCATTATTTCTCCTACATCTTCATTTCTAGTGTTTCTCAAACTAGCAATTGTAGTAGCTTTCATTTCATCTGGGGATAACGAAAGCGATTGGTAAATTTGTTCAATGCGTCTTCGTTTTTGCCTGGATCCCAATTCTTCAAAAGGTTTTCGAGGTGCAAAAATAGATGTCGAGGCTTCTGTAGTACATTTGACGGTGGTACATTTTCAACATCTTCAGTATTAGAAATCTCGAGCCTTTCATGTGCAGTGTTGATAGCTTCAGGTATCATTCCTTCGGGCCAGTTTATTGCACATTCTAACCAATCACATTTTTTTCTTATAAACTGTGCTAACATGCGACTACTTCGTTTCCATATTGCACTTATATTTGAACAAAATTGCGTACAGAATTTTTGGAGCTCAACATTTTTCTCTTCGGTCGCGTTTATTTGATTTTGTAGGAATTGAAAGAGTTTTTTATTATCAGACAGCGACTGTAGTTGCTCTCTTAAAATCACAATTCTAAATTGTTAACAAAATTATCAATTATAACGGAAACAGCAAGATCACAACGACAATCACGAGATGTTAGTAGTAGTACGAATAAACGAACACTAGTTAGTATATAATAAACATGGTCACTTTATACTTCCAGAGACAAACAAATGTTTACTATATTTTCTACTACCCAGTAATGGCTGCTTAACTAATTATCCTCATTAAATAATGTTAACTATCCTAATAATTAGAGAGATTGCTTAATTAGAGACCTACTAAATGTATTGTTGTTAGGTATTATGTAATTATGGGTATCATTACGTGCTTTTACTTACTAATCCATATCAAATTTAACTTAAAAGCACTTACGAAAAAAAATATAAAGGTTTTTATTCTATGTATTTATTAATTTTTTTCGATCCATTTACTTGCCAGAGTTGCAACTTTATGTACGTGTTCATAGCATCAAATGATAGTAGACTAGACAAGGTATAAGGAAAATAAAGTTTCAAAGCGGGACCTCGCGGTACTTAGCAGGAATTTAATTTAATGTGACCCGCTCCATACAAAAAAATCACAAAACACATTTTTCTGACCAAACTATAAAGTTTTTGTAATTTTTGCCCAAAACAATTATTATTGAGATTAACGAGCTCTATCTATCTACATAAAAAAAATTATAAAAAAACAAAGTTGGTCCCTAAGTCACTAAAATCACAGTATCGACCCACTGTGCGTCGCAAGCGACCGGTTCGACGACAACGATGACCCGTGCTTGAGGTACCTAAAAGCACTGTTAGTGGATTGGGAGGATCCGAAATGACGTGTTTTGGGCGACGTCGACTGCTTTCCATACTGCTGTCCGCAGGATCGGGGTGTCCTTATCCATGTCGGTACCTATACATACATTAAAATCTGTACCCTGATGTCCTTCGCAGGACTGGCTCCGAATTCAATCGGCTACTTTTAATCGGGACAGCAAGAAAGTCAATATAATTTATACTTTACATATCATTTGCGAACGATTTGTAATATTAATAAAAATACAAAAACGTATTGAACAGACTAATTTACATTAGAATTTCACGGAAAACCAAACCATCGAATTTTATGAGTTCATTGAACCTTTCGGGTCGACGTCGTGTGTATGATACGCCTACAACAAACTTCTTAGCAGACTCATGTGTATTTAAATATTGCTTTTCCATTTCAATAGGAGCTACGTTGAAATTTCGTAAAATGAATAATTTGAGGAAACTCATTCAGTTTCTGACCTCATGTGACGATTGTTTACTAAATTAGTTTATAACGGTCTTTATTTTTATCCTTAACTTTGTAACTCAATACGAAATACTTAGTTGTAATTGTGGAAGATTCCTCCTCTTCAGTTCTGAGTATTGTGGCGAACTTGTCTTAATCAGTATGAGTAAATATTTAAACAATTAATAATTACGAGTATGTATGTAAAGTGAAAATTATTTTACATTAAATGTACCTACCTAGTTTTGTTCTATCAGTACTGCTAGCTTTTTTTATGACGAGCCATTAAATTAATTGTCTAATATATAAAAATTTTGTTTCAGGTAAGTTGGAAGCTATTGGATGTGTTGTGGGTTATATACAAGGTAAAGTAATATCTATTAATTTGTGTATTCAATTTTGAGAGGTCGATTTTGAGTATATCGCCCTGTTTTTCCTAAATACTGATAAAACTTGACTGACAGACAAACGTACTGCCTGAAGTATTCTTTGAATAGAATAGCACAGCGTATCATCTTGTGTACAAAGTAGTGTGTAGTCTATGTAATGTAGTATAGTAGGCTTGGTGGTATCTTGGGGTCGACGCAAAGACTTTGTCTTCTTCTGTGCTTTGAACCATGTTGCATGAGAAATGCTCTAACGAATTATCGGACCCCGACTGGGCTCCGGCCCGGTCCAAGGTAGGGCGCCGGCTGTGAGCGGCAGGAGATTTTGGTAAGGTTCAACTCCCACATACCGGATCCGGTGATTTACTGGTGGTAGGACCTCTTGTGAGTCCGCACGGGTAGGTACCACCGCTCTGCATATTTCTGCCGTGAAGCAGTAATGCGTTTCGGTTTGAAGGGTGGGGCAGCCGTTGTAACTATACTGAGACCCTAGAATTTATATCTCAAGGTGGGTGGCGCATTTACGTTGTAGATGTCTATGGCCTCCAGTAACCACTTAACACCAGGTGGGCTGTGAGCTCGTCTATCCACTTAAGTAATAAAAAAAATATATCTAAAAACAAAAGGAACTATCAGAAAGGATTTCGTAATCTCCTACCATCGCACGTCCCGCCACCGGAGCAGAGTCCAGAGCTCTTATCAAATTATCTATAGTGCATCTCCAGCGATAAAGTATACCTCGTTTTTTTTTATTGCCTTTGTAGGCTGACGTGCATACGGCCCACCTGATGGTAAGTGGTCACCGTCACTCATGAACGTCAGCAATGCCAGGGGCAGAGCCAAGCCGCTGCAGTGTCTACCATCCTACTCGAGAGTGAACTCTTCGCTTTTTCATGAGCGTGTGACTTTCTGCGTACGAAGTTTGAGAAGTGTGATCCGCGGGAGGCAGCGGCATACAATAGAATTATCGAAGTATGACCGAGTTTCACAGGTAGATAATGCGTTTCGTTATTACGGATTTTGGACGACGCAAAATGAATTAGACAACAAAGAATACAGCGATGTAAGCTTTTCGCGCGTTATCTGATACGAGCTGGGGCTTGATAAGGGCGACCGCAAACCAGCCCTTCACCAACCAGACGGGCGTCCGACCGCAACTCTTTGAACCCGTCGGTCAACATGTAGGTTATCGATCACTTTGTTGATAAACTAGAACAGAAATAGAATAAATGAAAAATAAAATCTGAAATAAAATCATAATAAGTAGTGTTATCGCTAAAAGCAATCTCCTCTAGACGTGCTGACGTGCAGGCGGACACGAATTGTAGAAAAATAATAGCTGTTAGTTTTTTGCTGAAATGTATTTGTATGTATTACATACAAAAACTTTGCCGATGCGAAGTGTTGAAACGCTTCGGGTTCAACCTTTTGGACCACCGAATCTAACCTTACACCTTGGTGCATTGCATTTGATTGTGTAATAGATATTTTTTGTTTATCGCCAGCAAAACCAAACTATGATACGGCCAACCCGATGAAACTGGTTATCGTCGATAAATCAGGATATCAGCAATGTCTGCCAAATGCATCATCCAACCGCCGATGTTTCAAACTCTGTTTGAAGAAAAAAATCTGGTAGCGCTCAAGAAATACTCAATATAGTTTGGTCCTAAGTTCAGCACGTGGCACGACTGCCTGCTGGAGACGCACCCTGGATGATCAGGTCCATAGTAGCAGTTCTCTGCTCTGGTGGCGGGGGTTGATACATATCATCACTTCTGCTTGTATGAACAAGCCCGTCCGATTTGTTATATCATTTAGGTGCGTTTACGTATTGAAACTAATTAAAAAACCGGTCTCGCCTTTTGGTCGATTTGTTTGGTTTTTTATTTTGTATTTTATACGGCGAATAAACTTAACCTTTGGGTTGATTTGAATCTTGTTTGTTGTTTTTTTTCTTTGAATATAAATTAGAGAACGGCTTATTTATTTAGTTTTTTAATTTAGCTCTTAGATTAGGCATTATACCGTATGGAAATCCATTTGGCTTAGGTCGGCAAATTGTTGAGTTGTTTGACCTCCGTAATCCAGGCGAGCCACGCCCCGGCCTTAGCGACAATAAGACGCAGATGACTTAGGCTCGGCGGATCATACTGAAATCGTTACAGGCCGTAGATGCCATTGATCCCTCTGGATAGAAGGGCCAGTGCTGTGGCGTCGTCGCACAAATAGGCTTCGAGCTGTCAAGTACAGTAGCTACTGATTATGGAAGGCGATGCTCGATTTTTGCGAGTCCATATTTCGAATAAAAGGCGGTGGAGCATGAAACAGAGTTCACTCACATCGGTCTGCTAGCCAGGGGCCAGAATTTGTATTGTTGTGGCGTTAAGTCGCCCAAGGCAGCGATACGCGATCCGGATGGTGATAGAGCGACTGTGTTCTTTAGCTTGGTCCAATGGCAAGTTCTCACCTCCAACCTCCAGCATCTAGGCAGTTTTGTTATTGGAGTTTACTCCTTAAGAATCGATTTACATATATAGGCCCGGGGTATGAAAATTATGGGGACCAAAATCGTACTAGAGAGTATAGCATGTCACACGAAATGCGTTATGCGCCTGATTGGCCATGGTGATGCGTGCGCGCGCCAATCAGGAGCCAACGCGCGGCCGCGTTATCGCAGGTGACGCCGGGCTGCTACGCCGGCAGTCCGCCACAAAGCCTCGTACTGATCGCGCGTTTCTCTCATTATTGTATTTTCATATATTTGTTAGTCGTTTGTTTTGTGTCTCGTTAATTTGTTAATAATCTGTAGTGTATCGTGTTGTCGTAATATAGAACTATTTCTCGTATTGTTTCGTTTAATTTACCGACATCGTTTTGCTTGTGGCCGGACGCCGTTCGGGTTCGATTCCTGAACGTATCAACTGTTAGTGGGTTGATACCCGAATATAACCCGCTACAAATCATTTATTAATAAAGCTTATTAAATATAAACAATTCCTTCTATCAGTGAATGGACAACTTATATATTAATTGTAAAAGTGAATTATATAGACTTACTTAATTACCGCATCCACGTGTTCCGCAACTCCCGGATCATTCTCACTAGAATACGTAACTTCCATATTTTACTGTATTCAACTGACACAAATTTATATTTATATCCAGTAAACTCCAGTCGTGCGTCGAAGCGGACACACACACTTTTTTATTTTACTTCCTACCTATGCTGATAAGTGGCTATATCAGCGTTACCCTAGCGTGTAGATGAGCTCTCGGGGCTCAAACTAAGAGGTGTTGCTAATACTGGCCCTAGCAAGGGCAGTGCTTCACAGAATCTTTCACCGGATCGGAAACGCGACCCACTGAGAAGATCCGGCGAGAAACTCAATCGGCTAGCTAGGCAGTGCGATTAGGCACTTGCACTCAAAAAAGGCTCAATAAATTTAATAGGTTTTTTTCAAATTTAAATATAATATATACGAGTAGATAGAATTCAAAGAAAACTCTGTTACTTCTATCTATTTATTTAAAAATGTATGTTTATCCCAGTGTGTATTGTGCTTATCTTCCATGCGAGATTTTCGAGGTACGAGAGTGACCATGAACAGCTCTGTATCTAGTAGGTAGTACGTGTCCAATTTTCTAAAGGTAGTTTTTACGATTGGCAGCCAGCAACAGTTGGTTGGTAAAAAGTGTAGTCTTTTAAAAATCATTGTAAGGTTTTCATTTATTATTATTTATTTTTTTATTGCATAGATGGGTGGACGAGCTCACAGGCCGCCTGGTGCTAAGTGGTTACTGAAGCCCATAGAAATCTACTACGTAAATGCCGCTACCCACCATGAGATATGAGTTCTAAGGTCTCAGTATAGTTACAACAGCTGCCCATCGTTCAAAACGGAAACTCATTACTGCTTCACGGCTGAAATAGGCGGGATGGTGGTACCTACCCGTGCGGACTCACAACAGGTCCTACCACCAGTGAAGAATATTAGAAAATATTGCTTAGGATCAGTCTATCACTTGCCGAGTTTATTATAATACAGAAGTTGAACTATTATTACATTAATCCTTAGCATCCATTAGCACCAGTCATAGCTGGTGGTTTCCTGGTGCATCCACTGCATCCGACGAAACAGAGCGCGACATACGATTATCTCTTTCCGACACCAGCGTTATGTAGGTCATCGAGGTTGTTATCGGTCACAGTACTCGCGGCTCCCTCTAGAAGCCGGCGGACCTCGCTCAGTCGGTGTTCGACCTCCGCGCGGAGTGAACGTGTGAAATGAACGCATAAAGAGTTTTGTTTTTGAAGTGTGATCAATTTTGTTTTTGTTACACTTATTATTTCGTGATCTCAGTGCTGTGATATTGTTTTGAGATGGGTCAAGCGTTCGGTACGACGAATTCGCATAACGGCGAAAGGAATTATGCTAGGAAGGAAATCGGTGAGTCGTACATAATATAAACAGTTTTTTTTTTAATGTTTTTGTTTTGAGCACTGTTAGGGTTGTATTGCCATAGTAAAGTGGTTTTGTTAGGGCTGCGATTTTAGTAGTACAAGTATATATTTCGTGTTTCATCCATGTTTAAAGTTCTCGAACTGTTTATTGTATCGGCAAATAAGTTATTTTTAGAACTCAATACAAAGCTGTGCCTATCGACCGATGACTGACAAACTTAAAAATTAACGTTCTTTAAAGAAATATTTTATTGTATAAATGTATTTTATATTATCTATTTGATAAGCGGTTTTTTAAATTCCGTTAAAGACACGGCTATTTCAATGTTGAACAATCATTAAATTAATCATAAATAATTAAAAATACGCTGGGAAACTAAGGGATGGTTTTAAAACAAACGATAGAAATAAATTTGAGCAATTTCTGGTGATAGAGCGTATTGTCAACCAGAACAGATAGCTCTGACACCATTCTGATGATATGATAGGTGACTTAATATCACAAGGTACGCATGTGCATTTGTGTTGTAGCGCTCACTTAACACCAGGAGGACTGGGTACTCATCGGCTTACAATTAACTGCAAAAGAAAACGTCAGCATATAATTATTATGTCACTTACAACAATATAGGATTTTATATTTAGATGCCATACTGTCGGCTGTCCGTCAATATAATAACGTTCGTGTCTTTACGTGTACTATTAATTTATATATAATAAATTTATTATTTATTTATTAAATAAAATATTAGCGGTAAGGCCGTCCGTTGTTAATGTTAGAAAATTTAATCTAGTTTTACTTATGTCTTTGCGAACAATAAAACATAATATTTGTTGTTGTAGTAAATTTGTTTCGATCTAAACGAAAGACAGTCATGATTAACCGCGGCTTTTTGCGTTCGGCGCGTCTCCTGCCTTCTCTCGATTACTCTGTCGAAGATCGTGGCCGAAATGAAGACTTTACGCTTTATTCGTGATCTCCATGAGCACGCGACTTTTTGCCTTCAATACCGTACTCCAATATCGACGTGCGTTCGTGCACAATTTACTGTACTGAGCCGGTAATTTATTTATTTGTAACATTATATACTTTACAGTATAAAGGCGGACTTAATGACATAGGCATTCTCTGACAGTCTACCTTAGGGGAGTGCAGAGATGAACCTTGGTACGTGTAGTGTTATAGTGATATTAGGTACTTAAACATATCGTGTTATAAAAGTGAAACCCGCAAAATTATAATTTGCGTAATTACTGGTGGTAGGACCTCGTGTGAGTCCGCGCGGGTGGGTACCACCACCCTGCCTATTTCTGCCGTGAAGCAGTAATGCGTTTCGGTTTGAAGGGTAGGGCAGCAGTTGTAACTATACTTGATACCTTAGAACTTATATCTCAAGATGGGTGGTGCATTTACGATGTGGATGTCTATGGGCTCCAGTAACCACTTAACACCAGGTGGGCTGTGAGCTCGTCCACGCATCTAAGCATAAAAAAAAGTATATAATAAATAACATATATAATATTTATAAATACAAATACTCGTCCTTAAATAAATACATAAATCTAATATATAAAATTCTCGTGTCACAATGTTCGTTCCCATACTCCTCCGAAACCGCTTGACCGATTCTCATGAAATTTTTTATGCATATTCAGTTAGCCTGAGAATCGGCTACTATCTATTTTTCATACCCCTAAGTGATTAGGGTTGTCCTCCCCTAACATTTTTTTTTTATTTGGACTTTTTTTTTTGTTATAATGAGGTACTATGTGGTTGAATGAGGTTTTGTTATTTTTATTATATATTCCCTCATCGTTCACAGCGCTCCATGCTTCTTTCACTCATTTACCACATCCTTACACACTTACAATAAGCTAGTTTTTTTTTCTACACTAGAAATTTCCTAGAAATCTTTTATATGGCAAAACAAAGTTTGCCGGGTCAGCTAGTATATACATAAAAAATAGATATATAAATAAATATCAATTATATGACTCTGCTAACTCTCTGAAAAAGAGTTGTCGAACCCTCGTCTTAAAGGCTTCACGTGTAGGTAGGTAGTGGCCGAATCGTTTTGTTAAAACGATATTTAACACGCCGCGGCGCCGGTGTCTTGAATATTAATTACTATTTTATATTGTTATTTTTTTACACACGTCGTGCTAGTTTCACACGTTTATGTACCTATGTAATAAAATTTTCAACCTTGTTTAATTGTTCTTACCAACGCAACGCCTCACCATTCATCTCTATTGAGAGCAACCATTGTGCTGAGTGAGTTTCCAGATCTATGTTTTTTCATTCTGTATCTCTCTATCAAGCTCCCATCTACGGTTTTTCCCGAGGGCTAAGTAAGTTTGAGTAAAGAGAGAGATAAAGGAACAGTGAAGTTTATTTTTCTACTTATTTTCTTTTGGTGAAAAAGCTTAGTGTTTTTTTTTTATTGCTTAGATGGGTTAACGAGCTCACAGCCCACCTGGTTGTTAAGTGGCTACTGGAGCTCTGAAGGATTACTGCTTCACGGCAGAAATAAGCGGGGTGGTGGTACTTACCCGTGCGGACTCACAAGAGGTCCCACCACCGTGTCGAATGTGTATGTTAGAGGATATCCAATTTGAAAGAAACGATTTTGTATTTCTGAGGCATGCGCGAAACCGTTATTCCTTCAGCGCGTCCCTGGGCCCAATTATCACCGTAAACCGTTTTCGTAACAACATGAATAGTCGAGAACAATCCACGATGAATGTTATCAACGGTGCGACAGCGGCTATCGTAATCTTTATAGAGGACTAGCGACCCGCCCTCGCTTCGCTTCGGAAACATTAAAACACACATGAAACCAAAAAAATAAATATATTTTTTTTTTAAAAAGTAGCCTATGTTCATCAGGGACAATGTCGGCATCTAATGGAAAAAGAATTTTTCAAATCGGTCCAGTAGTTTCGGAGCCTATTCGAAACAAACAAACAAACAAATCTTACCTCTTTATAATATTAGTATAGATATACATAGCGCTAGCAGCTCAAAATTGTTCTTTTACTTGTGTTACGTTTGTGTGAGGCGAGGGTTCTCATGGAAATTCATTGTGTGGGTGAAGTGGGTATATAATAGCACCGAACATAGTGCTTTCGTGAGATCTTTTCGTTAGCTTAAACTTAGACAAGCTTCAACTCGGCCGGCGCCTTTGATATTAACAGCGTCAAAACATTGCCATGAATTTAGGTGGTGAAACTGTGATATTTCGTTAGAGAAGAAACCAGGAGGGAGGGGACGGATAACTTGTAATCTTTCAAGGTTTTATAAAATAAATAGATTATCAGTATCCGATGAATGAATCTGTGTCTGTATGCTATTATGTTATTTTTAAACTGAATCCGTGTCTTCTTTTAATTGCTTACGAAGAAGAAGATGAGTAGACATTTTATGTGATAGTTAATAGTTAATGTTGCCCATGGACATGGGCACTGTCAGGGGCACAGCCAAGCCGTTGTCTACCACATCTTTATAGCCTCACGAAAGTTTATTCAGACGTCTTAAGAACATCAGCTTTTTCCCTATTTACACTAGGATCCTCATACGCAACATTTTTAATGCTAGATGTTTCTTAATATATCGGTTGAGTATTTAATTATAAAATGTATGTACATGCATGGTATGCGCGCCATGTTAACTTGACCTGTGTCAAATAAATCACCGTAATGAAATATTCATTTTGAATAATAAAGTCCTTTTTACTACACTACATGCGATAATTATTATACACGAATGTGACTTCGAATGCGCATCAGCACCATCGCAGCCCGTGCGATATATATATCTATATATTAATATGTGAAGCAAAAACTTTTTACTCCTTTTTACGAAAATTTCGCGGACGGAGGAGTATGAAATTTCCCACACTTATAGAGAATATAGCGGAGGAGTGCCAAATGGTATTTTTTTTTAAATCATGCATTAATAATACATTGAATCAATAAAAAAAACGTTACACACACGACCTTGTATTTGACACACACGCATATGAATACTCTGTGTTTATTGTCAAACTTTTGTTACTCTGTTAGTCTGTGATCAAATTGAGAATAGGTTAATATTGACTTTTTGGCGGGAACGCGAGGAGTGAAGTTGTATGATTTGTTATATTTTGTCTATTTAGTGTTTCTTCGGGTTTAAATGTGTAATAATGGTGGTTTATTAACTGTTTAATATCTGTGAAAGTGCACAAATGTGGGAAAATGAAATAAAGCCGCTGGACGTAACTTCTCGGGATCCTCCAAAAAGTCCACTGAAAAAATCTTAGTAAATGACCACCATTTTACTGAGATTAGATTTCATCTCATATCATCTCATTTAATTTCATCCCAGTTGATTAATGTCTCAAATTAATCATTTTCATTTCATTTCACTCCATAATATCATTTTTCATAAAATTAAGAATATATATTAAAATAAGACATGACTTAAAGGTCTCAGTAACCAGGTCATAAAATCTCTTAAAAAAAATAGGTTAATATTGTTTATTTGTCTATAGTGTAGTCTTGACGAAATCTGTGATTATATTATAGAAGTATCTTTGACAATAGAACCATAATAACGTTCAAACTTATAATTTCAATGAATTATAGTCGTATTTCGACTACTGCGGGATCACTAGTACCAGTAAATTATCAAAAACGTTAATGCTATTCTTTTTGTATTACTCAAACGATTTCGTAAGTAACGTCTGATAACCTTATGACGTGCAGGCAATCGCCTATATTCAGATAATAATGTGTTTATTATGGCCTATTTCATTATGATCAGTTTAAAATACATAGTATTGAGAGTACATATAGGGAATCTCAACTTTTTTTATTTTTTATTGCTTAGATGAGTGGACGAGCTCACAGCCCACCTGGTGTTAAGTGGTTACTGGAGCCCATAGACATCTACAACCTAAATGCGCCACCCACATTGAGACATAAGTTCTAAGATCTCAGTTACAACGGCTGCCCCACCCTTCAAACCGAAACGCATTACTGCTTCACGGCAGAAATAGGCAGGGCGGTGGTACCTACCCGCGCGGACTTTAAAGAGGTCCTACCACCAGTAAATAAACTAGTCACTAGGCAGTAGTCTTGTGGATTTTTTTGAATCTTTAGGTCGACCGTGGGACTTGGGTTCTCTAGGTCCTCTCAGTGTTTCGTACCGCAAATTCAACGGTGAGTGCTCTGAGGAATCCTTTGAGATGTTCTGATTACTTCCATTTAACCACCACACTACTCGTCTTCAGATTATTTTTGCCACGCACCGTCTGGTTCCCCAATGAATTTCTCTCCGTGGTGATTCTCGATCGCTATGACATATCGTTCTTCCAACCAGGCGCTGATGTTTGTTGGCATTAGATACCTACCACTAACCATCAGGTGGTCTTTATTCTCGTCTGTATTTATATACAGGCAACAAAAAAGGCCGACTTTTGGTCAAAATATAGGTATGCACTTGGATTGCAGATTCTGCAAGTAAAATGTAGAAATAAATAATCTTCTTCTTCTATATATATAAAAATTAATTGCTGTTCGTTAGTCTCGTTAAAACTCGAGAACGGGTGGACCGATTTGGCTAATTTTGGTCTTGAATTATTTGTGGAAGTCCAGAAAAGGTTTAAATTAAAAGGTAGATAAATATGAAAATTCTCGGAATTAAATAAAAATTACAATTTTGTTTTTCTTTTGATGTGTCCCCCGTTGGACGGATTCCTTTTGTTTGTTTTAAGTTTCTGTTATACAAAAGTTTAGGTCTTTTATTTATCGATTGAGGCACTACGAAGTCTGCCGGGTCAGCTAGTACCTTAATAATATTACCTTAAGAAATTCTATTTTATTGTTATTTCATTTCTGCTGCAGGTACGACATGATCCTGTCATATCCTTTAAATGTGTGAATTTGCCAAATCGATGGCGGGTTATCAATTTGAGATAAAAGTATTAGAACACATAGTGCCCTGGATCACGATCCATTTAATCAGCAGACCGCCGTGGTATTCACATTCTTATCTACTTAATAGTAAGGCATTGTAATTTGCAGTCGCTGTTTCTAGTTGCTCCTTAGGTGATAACTCATTACTAGATGAGAGCCCTCTTGTTGAAATAATCTTAACAATGTGATTATAACATGCGTAGCTAAACAATGTTCGGCCAAGTGTTGTATTTTGCTAGGTTATATATTTCTTATGTGTTTGTACTGTAAATATAGTAGATAATATGTGGGGTGCAAGTGTACTTGATAACAATGTAGTGTCGAAGATATTATCGTAATGCAGTAAATTTATAGAAAGAAGAAAATATAATTGACGGTATGAATATACGGAATATTGGACGTAAATATGTAGTTGTAAATAGTAGTAATAAAATTATATTATAGGTCGCAGAAATAGGACGGCGATCAAACCCAAATGAACTTAAAACTGATTGTTTGACCGAAAAAAAAAAAAATACAACAAAAAACACAATTTACCAGTGATCGAAGTGCATCCCGAGGGCACTATCGACAAATGTGCTTCAAATGTTTGTACATACATCTGTTTGTGATCTCACACGCAGCGTCATTGCTGGCACTTAATTTATTATCGTTTAATTTTAGAGACCCAGAAGAAGATTAGATTCGTTTATTGAATTGTTTATTTATGTTACCTCACGCTGACAGTCGTTTTTTTTTTTTGTACCATTAAAGTTTAGCGACCCCAGCCTCGCAGCGAGCTTTATGTATACGTATTTAATGGAGA
This sequence comes from Bombyx mori, assembly GCF_030269925.1. Lineage (NCBI taxonomy): Eukaryota > Metazoa > Arthropoda > Insecta > Lepidoptera > Bombycidae > Bombyx > Bombyx mori. The sequence goes on along the minus strand of NC_085117.1, from coordinate 6,128,095 downwards.
ATTATACAGACAAACTCATTAAGCAAAGGCTTTTTTGTTTATCTATATATTAATACGTGAAGCAAAAACTTTGTATCCCTTTTTACGAAAATTGCGCGGACGGAGGAGTATGAAATTTTCCACACTTATAGAGAATATAGAAAAGAAGTGCACAATGCTAATATTTGTTTTAAATAATGCATAAAAGATGCATTAAATCCATAAAGAAAACATTACACACACTACATACCATATATTTGACGCACACACGCATGCATACTATTTATTGTCAAACTTTTGTTCTTGACGTCTGTTGTCAAATTGAGAATAGATTAAATATTGTTGGTCTTTGTTAATATTTTTTATAGTGTAGTCTTGGCGAAATTTGTGATTATAGAAGTATAAAATACAATCATAATAGTGTACAAACTTACAATTCCAATTAATTATAGTCGAATTTCGACTACTGCGGGACCTCTAGTAAGTTGAAATGCGTAAATGATCTCAGCTGATATTAACTAAGTCACACGACCCCTAATACGTGAAGAACTAATTGGTTCGTATACCACGTCCAAAACGCCTTGGACTCAAACATATCTTACTGCAGTGTATTTGTATTAGTCAATCTCTTCATGTAGGTGTCATAACTGTCTGTTTGTGTTTCATTGCGTTAGGCGAGTGGTAATTGACAAAAATGTTTCTCATTTAAGACGACAACTATTTCAACATTCCGAATTATATACAAATGAAGCAATTTGACATTTCAAATTTAAGTATCAATCACAGTATTCTCGATATATGAAAATGTCAATTCGAATTCTGGATGACCTCAACATTTTTAATAGGTTTAGCGCCACATATCTTTAAAAATATGGAAGCAGTAGCTTAATATGCCATTACCGGGGCAGAAAAGCGTACCAACATAACTGAGACTGCCACTAAGCCGTAAGTGCAAAGTACAATAATAATAATAATCTAAATGTCCATTATTTACATGACGATTCATTATATCTAATGATAGTTATGCATACAATATTGTGTTTACTGTGTAGTTTGGACGAAATTTTTGTTAATGATAAGAAATGTCATTGTTGAATATAAACCCACTTAGTTTCTCGCCGGATCATCTCCGTGGGTCGCGTTTCCAATCCGGTGATAGATTCTGCGAAGCACTGCTCCTGCTAGGGCTAGTGTTATCAACACTTCCGGGTCGAGCTCCGTGAACTCACCTACACGCTAGGATGAAGCTGAAATAGTCTCTCGAGGCTATCAGCATAGGTAGGAAAAAAATGTTGAATATAAAATAATACTTTGATGTTAAATAACATTATGTCACAGTGGAAGTAAGCAAATAATTAATCGTAACATTCTTTTATTTTGATTCAAATGAGACATTGGCTTCGCAAAGTTCGCAGCTCTGCCAAAAACTGGCACGTCTTTAAGTTGGTGTCTCTTGTCATTTCCACGGGCTCCGATGAACACTTATCCCACCGTGAACCGTTAATACGTTTGGCTTTCAATGTTCATAAACGTTAAAAGACAAATAAATAATCTTGATATTTGTAGTTAGTTGGTTGTATACACGGATAAAATGTATATGTGTGTTAACGAATTGTAAAAATAACAAGACCCGGAATTTCATCGTCAAAAGAGAAACAAAACATAAGAGCACGTATGTATATACGATACGTGCTTGTGAGTCAAAGGCACAGGTAAAACGCCTTAAATAAAATCAATACATTTGTGTGTACAATTTTCAATAAATAACTTATTTCGACCAAAAGGCTTTGTTTATTTAGCAGCTGAGTTCAAACGAGAATGCAACTCCAAAACAAAGAACCGGTTATCCGAGTCGGTTTCTTAAGGTAAGTCCAGTCCGAGTGTCTGTAACGCTGGTACCCTTTTGAGACACTTTAGGGCCGTGTCCTGACTGGTTTTTGAAGGTCTCATGCTTAAGACAAAAACTGCTTATAACTGTGCAAGATATCTGTAATATGTTGTATGGAATATCGACCTTTTCAGTGAAAGTTGTACTTCTGTAAAAGACAATATATCAGAAGAAAGTCTTCCGGTTTGCAATGCTAACCACAATTACTAACACATTGGCAAGTAAATATATTTGCCTTGAACCTTGGCTCTAAGGCAAAAGCAGATAACAGGTGGATACGGTCCGCGAATTAGATACAATAATGAAGATAGGTATACATTACAAGATCTAAAAGTTTTTGAAGTGTATCGGACTGATGTCTATGAATATGTCTCTACTGGTGGTAGGACGTCTTGTGAGTCCGCACGGGTAGGCACCACCACCCAGCCTATTTCTGCCGTGAAGCAGAAATAGGCAGAATGCGTGTCGGTTTGAAGGTTGGGGCGGCCGTTGTACTGTAAAAACGGAGACCTTAGAACTTCTAATATCAGGGTAGGTGGCGGCATTTACGTTGTAGATGTCTATGCACTCCGGTTACCACTTAAAATCAGGTGGGCCGTGAGCTCGTCCACCCACCTAAGCAATAATAAAAAAATGTTTTTACCATTAGATCTGGTGTTTTTCTTGGTACGGAAGTGGGTTATTTACGGCACATGAACGTATTTTCAGTTCTTCTGAAATTTATTTGTATGTACCGTGTTTTTGAATGCTATATGCGTAGTAAGTAGCAGATATAATTGATATTGTTATTGATTGTATCGTAGATTGTATTATAGATTGCCGCTTGCCGCTTGTTACGGCTAGTATAATAAGCGAACAAAAGGCAAAATATGCCATGAACAGATCAACATATCAAAATTTTCTGGTTTGATATTCGTATTCCGTCGGAAGATTCGTACAAGAAAAATCCAAGCAATCACCAGATCTTTGGTCGTAATAATTTCTTTAACTCATAAACGCATGAATCACGCGTCGTTCTGTTGATAAAAAGCTTTAATTTTTACAGCTTCTCCGTTGTTTCATTCCTGGAATCGGATCTTGGCAAACAATTCGGTTTATTTTTGTTTCATATGTGAAATTCAATTTAGAATTATGTAGAAATGAGTGTTCGAGTGAGGCCTGCATCCAGTGTAGGTATATTTCTTTTTTATTGGTGCAGATGATCAGAAGAGCTTATCGTTCTTCTAATGTTAACTTGTTGTCGGAGTCCCGCAGACAACAAAAAGTGACAACACAATATGAATGAATAAGTTCACTCTGAGACGAAAAGAGTCAAGTGGTATTTCTCTCAGTGATAGGCTTAATTGAGCACTTTTTTCTTGAGCCAATATGATTTCAGTTTGTATATTACGTGAAAGTGTATCATTACCAACGAATATACTTGACAATGTACACGGACGCAGAGTAAAATCGCAGAAGGAATATTTACAGATAAAGACTAGTTTTAGACGTGCACAAATCAACGTCAAGACATTTTGTCGTAGAAAAGCATGGGAATAAACAAAATTGGAATCTAACATAGGCTAATTAAGTAATACTAATTGTCCTAATTTTTTATAAGAATATTAAATTGTTATTCTTATAGTTTTTTAACTTTAATTTTAAACCTCATCTTTCGTTTTCATGTAGTAGGTACGGGTCGCGTATCGTTAGTTAGATTAAGAATGAAATAAATATAAAACCGATTTATTAAGACGTTAAATTGAAGCCAATGCTCAACGAAATTGGTGCCTGTTTTCTTTTCATGTTAATAATGCAAAATATAAACACAATACTAACATAAAAAATGTACAATTTTTACCAAACGCTTGGTGCAAAATTACAAAGAGAAGCTCTTTTTCATTGCACTTTGTAACGTAGTCGGGTGCAGAGGCACAGTCGGTATAACTCAGTACGATTCGTAAGCTTTAATTGATACTTGATTTGTTCCCTATGTTTGGTGCTTTTGGGTTATTTGAAAGGGTGCTTAGAAAGTGAGATCTTTGTGAGCCAATTGCTGGATATGCCGGGTGCTAGGAGACCGCTTTCGAAAACAAAGAAAGACGATAGTACTAATGACACCTTTGATGATGGGACGGAAAAAAAGTCGATCCTGATAAAAAAAAAAAGCATATGTTTAAAACGTTTTATTAGTATTATTTATGCGCTATCATGTTAGTACAGTATTATAAGCATTTCGTCTTTTCGCATTAAAAGTACAATTTTCAATAATATTCGGAATTGAGTTAATATGCGGAATCATTTGGTATTTTTTCTCATATTTTTCTCAAAAATACTGTCAAAAAAACTACGCTCAGTTTACTTTAATTATTTTTTTAGTTTACGTATATTTTGACTACTATTAACAAAATTAATACATAAATTTATCTCACTTCAAAAGACAGATAATGTAACTGGAAAATAATAAAAAATGTTGCAAAGTTGATTAATAATAAAAGTATTACATGTTAAGCTTTTAAAACACTCTCCTGTAAAATTAGTAAGTTTTGAGATTATACAGTTTTAATGCGAGAAGACGATTTGATGATTTTTATGTTAATATTCTACTTGTGATTGTAACATAATATTAAAGCGATATAGAAATAGAGGTTAGGCTTAGGTCTTAGTACCTTTTATGAAAGTAAAGCTACCACAAATCTTAAATACTCTCAACACAGCTGCACTGTTCGAGCTATCGTCAAACCAGTCCGACCGGTGGGTGTACTTTATGAATGTAATTGTATATGTTGCGAATTCACTGCGATTTCACTTTCTTCTTTATATATAACCTTTCGTCGTTGTGGCAATTTGTATTAATATTTGAGGATTGCTATGGAGGAATTTGCTACTAGCAATTTGTGTTCTTTGAAATCTATTTGTTGACAGGGATATGTTCTTACAACATCGTCTTTACTACTTTATTATACTAGTGGCAACTATTGTCAGTCACTCTGATGTTTACGAGGACAGCAACTGAACAATAACTTTTTTTAAAAGATGCAATATTTTAAAACAAAATGTTTTGTTACACTTTACTGGTTTTTTTTTCATGTTTGAAGTTGAAATTTGTTATAATTTTGAAATTTCGAATTTAATTGATGTGGTGCTTAAGAGGTCTCATCTTTCGGTATAGATTTTTGGAACATTGACGGTGTTGATCAAAGCCTTACTATAGTTTCTAAATTTGTCCGTACTCCAATAAATAGAAGTAAATCCTCGTAGCTACAAGTTGAAACATGGCGTTAAAAGTTATTATTTACTTTACATAATATTGTATTTTGAAATACGCTTTCACAGGTTAGACTTAAAATTCAAGATTCCCTGTATGCATTGGTATGCATATAATATAGTTTCCCTATCCGAAACAATGGTGAGGGGAGAACTATGAAATTATTCCAGTAATATACTTAAGCTAATTAACGTATGAATGACAGAAGGAGGTGCAACTGTCACTTGGAGGTGCAACTGTCACTTGGAGGAGGAACTGTCACTTGTTACCGTTACAGTCTCGCGTGTGATATGATAGGTAATTCAGGCGTTTCGATTTGATTTTATTACACTTGAATGATCCTGTAATTCCTTTGTCTGTCATTGCTGTTATCGCAGTATTGATTGACACTAGTCTGGTCCCACTCGACAGCGATAAGTGGCTCCGTAAATCAACAGTAAATATTGATTTGTTTAATGGACTTTACCGTTATGATCATACGTTTTTGATTGGCTGAGGACTTTTTAGTCGTCAAGGTAAAATCGGTTCAAAATGAGTTAATAGATTATAAAAAGGAATCGCATCGGTATAACGTCACAATCACTGAAAGTATAATACTTAATCCCAAGGGTAACGTGAAGCAAATAATTCGAGTTTTTCCAGTAACCAACAGACATGCTAAATATGTTTTACTAAAAAGTATTTCCAAAATCAATTAAATGTTACCGTGAAGGTTGTACATATTTGTGTACAGAGCAATTGTTATTGTTCTAACTGTATTGCCGGCGCTTGTGGTATATATTTTTTTCTATGTTTAAACCTTTTTTCCTATATAGTTGTATAGTTCGCAAAGAGACAGGTACTTTTGACTCATGTTGAACAATTCAAAACATGCGCTATTTAAATTTGTTATTGAGGAAACTATTGTTTTGTTCTATACATGACGTTGGAATGCGGTAGTGTGCATTTGATAAAATTCATTTGGACCAACATTAGTTAAGCGCGTCTGTAATTAAATGAGACGTTAGGATTGGATGAAAGTGGAATTTTTTTTAGGACAGGATTTTTTTAGGTTAGGTTAGGTTTTAGAAGGTAATTGATTCTTATGCTCACGGAATCCTGAATTTCTTCGCTCATCTTGATGCCTGTGAGAACACTCGCAATTGTATTGGAATGTTTATTCTACCGTTCGATCTAAAATTGTTGTTTCACGGCTGTTACTATTTTTGGTTAGTTTGATTTAAAATATAAAATATTAAACGTTGAAGTCGTAAAGTAAGTTCAGTTGAAGAAATGGCTACACGCCCGGTTTCCCTCCTCGTCGAACTCTTCGATTACGAAGAGCAACTTAACCTAATGCATAGGCGCAACCCACTGAGCTTATCGCCGGATTTTCTCAGTGGGCCGCTATACCAGTCTTGTGGTGGATTTTGCGAAGCACTGCTATTGTTAAGGCCAGTGTTACTCTCACAGGTTGAGCCCGTGAGCTCATTTACTCGTCCGCGCGTAACTGCAATAGTCCCTTAGGCTACCATGGAATATGTAGGGGAAAAAATGTTACACATATCTAGAGTCTCTCACAGATCTTAATTGTAGAAATTCTTTGTACGTAATTAATTCATCACGAAATAGACAAACGAATACGACCGTATGCTTCGTGTATACATGTGTATGGATGTGTTTGCGCAGTTGTCGTCGGCGCATCATGATCCTCAAGGTCGTCTCATAACAAACAATGTTAGTCCGGACTTGATAGAAAGGTTTTGTTTTATTATGTTTACAAGAGTTTTTTGTTTTTCCGGAAACCTAGCTTATTGTTTTTCCGAATTGTCATGATTTTCTTATCACACATTAAGATCTTTCATCTCGTTGTATTTAAATTAAACAAATATAATAGTGTTGTCTGAAATATTAGATTTTCGTTAAAATAATACTCGATTTGTATGAGGATTTTTACACATGGTTCATTCATATTCAATCGCTAGTTCGAGACTGGACATAGCGTATTGACCGATTGATTTATAAACTTCGAACGATTTTTTTTCCCTACCTATGCTGATATCCTTGAGAGACTATTTCAGCTTTGCCCTAACATGTAGGTGAGCTCACGGGGCTCAAACCGGAGTGTTGTTAACACTGGCCCTAGCAAGAGCAGTGCTTTGCAGAATCTACCACCGGATCGGAAACGCGACCCACTGAGAAGATCCGGCGAGAAACTCAGTGGCCTGTGTCTGTGGGTTAATTCGCTCGTCGAGCCCTTCGTAGAAATATGTTAGGTTTTTAAGTTACTAACATAGATTATAAGTAGCACTTACTAACAAAATGTATGGTTTCTTTACTGAAATAAAGATTTAATAATAATAACAATACAATAATTACGTATTTCGTCACTTGTAATCTGTTTTCTTTACAGTTTTGAGGTGTGCTAGTGACACGACAGACATACATCCGAATAACTAGTTTTATAGTTTCCATGAACTTTCAGTCAGTTCAATTGAATCTGCGTTGCAATGACTACAGCTGGTAGCGTTTTGTCGGCACAGTGTGAGAGGCTCGCCTTGAGACGGTCGACTACGGTATGACCTCACCGCGTTCACGCTTGACTACCCAAGACCCTTCCATAATGTTCCTTATTGAACTACAATTTGGCTGAATGGTCTCAAATTTAATGTAGATTGAGGCGTTTAATATCCCCGACAACCATTTTTTTGTTTGCTTTAAACCATTGAAATTAGGAATTGAAGACATAATCACGAAAGCGTTTTTTTATTGGTTTTGAAGACAGATGAACTGGAATATCAGGATAATTAAAGACACAGCTGAGCCGCTGCTTTACCCATTACGACTATTTAAAGACCTTGTTTTGCAGGTCATGTCATAGCACTCAAGAAAGGCAGAAGTTCATCTAAGGGCCAACGACACCTAACAAGGTTAACGTAAAAATGACTTTTACGTCTTTAATTTCCCTGAATCTAGGTATATGCAATTGTTCTTGTGTGTATAATACTAATATCACATGTATATTACTCAACATGTGATCACGAATAACACTCACGATGACGGAATAATATCGTGTAGTCAATTCAGTCGCAATATGTTCGGTCAGAAATAAGTTAATTGCCGATGAGACCTGGTCGTCTAGTTGCTTGCCTGTGGCCGTGATACGGCTTCAGAAGTCAAGGTGAAGGTGACTGAATATCGATAATGCGACGTATGTATGCTGAGAATTGGAAATATATTTCAAACTTCCCGATTTCTTGTGAAGTATCAGTAAATTCGTTATATGTATGTATATCTTTTTTTTTTTGCTTAGTTTGGTGGACGAGCTCACATTCCACCTGGTTTTAAGTGGTTACCGGAGCCAGTAGACATTTACAACATAAATGTCGCCATGTACCTTGAGATACGAGTTCTAAGGTCTCAGTTTTTACAATATAACGACTGCTCCACCCTTGAAGCCGAAATGCATTACTGCTTCACGCAGAAATAGGCAGGGTTTTGGTACCTACCCGTGCGAACTACTTACAAAACGTCCTACCACGAATAAACCTTCAGCTTTCCCGAAGTAAGTTTTTGTGAGGTGGGTGGCGCTATTCAATTTGATATGTCTATGGGCTCGGGTAAGCCCGGGTAAGCCGGTATCTTTACCCGGTAATCTGTGTGCTAGTTCATTGTACTGATTGATTCTCTAAACTGATTGTCAGGTCAACACTTTTGTAGATAATATTAAATAAACAAATGAAACACTAGTAAAAACTTCCCTGGTTGCGTATAATAATGAAACTTTTCATTAATGCCGTTAATGGTTACTTATGTAAAATGGTAAAAGGCATCATGAGTAGGCCTACTGCGAGATAAGCGACCTGAGGAGTAGGATAGCCATCGTTCTATTGTTACCTCACGACTCACGTCCGCAACTGCAGGGCGGGTGACTGTGTTTATACTGACTTTGGGCTCTTTCTTGTAAATGCTAGGCACTAAGTGAACCAAAAAAATTAATAAAAAGTATTCAAGATAATATCGCTTCCATTTCATATTAATTTTATTTCTCTTCTCTCCAACTTAACAGTTAATAATAGTCTCCTTAATCTTTTCTTCTTTTTCGACGCGGTCTCGATGATGTGATCCATCATAGTCAATCAGATGTAAGTAGTGTTTTCATTGACTATTTCAAAAGATAAAATTCCTCAATTGATTTATGACTGTTGACGTCACCAGTTTGACACACTACTCGTAGTCTCGTTCTAAGCATGTTTTACGTATACGTTAAAATTTTCTAACGATACCTATACCAAGTTCACGTGTCTCCATCTATCTGTCACCATGATGTTTTTGCACCAGTCCGGACCAAGCGAAAAGTTATTGGTCAGAGCCATTTTATACAGCAGTGTCAAGGGCCATGAAATGTCAAGTTTTTGTGCAGAATGCTCAAGTGGCCTGCAAGTGACCGTACAGACCGTACTTGATCGTTTTGGTGTGAGGGAAATCCATATTTGGTCTCCTTTGAAGGCGATGATTGGGTGTCAATGAGAAAATCCTTTTGATAAGGTTATGTGAGGACCGACCGGCAAATGAACCTTTAACATTTCGTTTCAAGGAATTATCGGAAATCTTGACATTCCATGTACGCATTAAATATTTGCAAATGCGATTGATCAGGTGAAATTTTGAAGAAATGATACAGCACATACTTCGTTGTATCAATCATTGCACATCTGCCCACAGCAATGGTACTGAGTGACGACCACTCGACCGCTCTGACAAGAGTGACATCACAAAGGAATGGAAAACAAATTGTAAAGGTCTTTGATTCGTATAGAATACCCGATGTTGTTGTGTAGATTTCTCCGATAAAGATAAATTACGGTAATTTTGTTGAATATTTCATGTACATATTTGTTGCAATACCAATATTTATTTTGAAAAATTGAAATTGCTCAACATTTGTCTGAAAGTCATATTTCATTATATATCGTCAAAGGTGACAATGACCTATCTCAATCATCGAGAGTCCTTAATCTTTCAAAACGTATTCGCTAAAGTACCTACCTAAAGTTCAATAGCATTTATACGGCACAATAACATTATTATTTTTATAGAAAATTATCAAGACCGCGATAGTTTATCTCTTGTGAATGTTTTTTTTATGATTCGTCATCAGATCGCGTCATACCTACGTCGTAACTCCGTTTCCTTATTGTGACGAAACGAGAGATTTCTTGGTGATTTTAATAGTGTTATGATTGGCTAAAGGATTGTGTCGCGTCGTAATGGAAATAATTTAGATAAACGTGCTCTTTATTCCTGGACTTATATGATATATGCATACTTTATTATGAGCGTACTAGTGCCCTCAAAATAAAGTGCGTCTTGGACCAAGCATCTATATATTATCTATACGCGAAGTAAAAACGTTGTATCCCTTTTTACGAAAATGGCGCGGATGGAGGGGTATGAATTTTTCACACTTATAGAGAATATAGAGAAGAAATGCACAATGCTAATATTTTTTTTAAATAATGCATAAAAGATACATTAAATCAATAAAGAAAACATTACACACACTACCATGTATTTGACGCACACATGCATGCATACTATTTATTTACTGTCAAACTTTTGTTCTTGACGTCTGTTGTCAAATTGAGAATAGATTAAATATTGTTTGTCTTTATTAATATTTGTCTATAGTGTAGTTTTGACGAAATTTGTGATTTATGAAATACTTTGAAAATAGAATCATAATAGTGTACAAGCTGACAATTTCAATTAAATATAGTCGAATTTCGACTACTGCGGGACCACTAGTATTGAAGAGTTACGTCACTGAGTCAATTCAAACAATTAAGAATAGTTCTTTAATGTCGCTATACTCTAAATATTTTCTAAAGGTTTGTTAAAAACTACTCGTCGTGTTGTTCGAATAATTATTTGTTGAAGATTTATCAACTGCTATAATTATGAGATAAGGAAATATTTCACTTTACGATTAGAGCAATTATTGTCAAACAAATTATGACAGGACGTAATTATAATAAGCGTTTTTGCATTTTGGCTACGGAATTCTAAAAGGTGGTAGTGTTTAAATGTTTGTTCTAGTGTGGGTACCGATGTACTCAGTCTGAGGCGAACGCGTGTGCAACGACATTGTTACCACGTGATTTATGATCATACGTTTTGTGTTGATAACGTGCGGCTTCAATAACTCAATGTCATTTTTATTGTTGGTCTTAGATATTTAGGACTGAGCACGCGACCATGAGTATTATAATATGGACAATCTAGAACATTACTGGTACTCAGTGCAAAATACTTGCCAATTACTCAAAGCTGAATTTCATATTTTTCATTCGATACTGTGCATGCAGCATATTTACGATGTGATGTGAAAAACTACTGATAATATATTTGAATATCTATTTTTTTATTGCTTAGATGGGTGGACAGTCCACCTGGTGTTAAGTGGTTACTGGGGCCCATAGACATCTATAACGTAAATGCGCCACCCACCTTGAGATATAAGTTCTAAGGTCTGGCAATCAACGGCTGCCCCACCCTTCAAACCGAAACTCGTTACTGCTTCACGACAGAAATAGGCAGGGTGGTGGTACCTACTCGTGCGGACTCACAAGAGGTCCTACCACCAGTTTTCCGAAATAGTAATAAAAATTCTATAACCAATAGATTAAACGTATAGAGCGCGGCGAGATAAAGATTGTAGACTTCCAAACTTTCATAGTCTTATATTAGGTGTTTCCTCTGGCTGATATATACGGGGAAGAAGTAACATCACGAGACTAAAGTCCAGAACGGAGCGGATTATTACTACATAAGATCCTCTGGATGTCTGCCTGTCTCTACTTTAATAATTAAATCAACATTAATTACGATAAACTCTATTACCGGTTGTCGAGTGAAGAGCACACAAGCTGACATAAAACAAACAGACGTTTTGCTTTTTACAAATATACTTCAAAATGTTCTATGGGAATGATCATTTATTTTCTAGAAAGGCATTCTCTCCTAGTTCCGACTCATCCGAAACCATTGTTTGTTCAAATTAAGTGTGACTGTTACAATTTTACAAACGTTCACTGTAATTGTCGAAAATCCGGGGCGGTCAACGATCTTCCGTGCTGTTTCTATTTTGGATGAATGCGACGTCATAACCGGAAGCTACATCTACTGATGTAAATTTCAGCGCGATTGTTTGTTTTAAGTTTTCTTGGCGCCGTTATTTTTCTTTCGTGTCAATGGCATAGCCCAAATTTTCGCAACTATCATCTATATGTATATGGGAGGTAGGAATGTCAATGAGGTATAGAGTTTTGGTGAAGACTTGGGCTGCTTTGATGGATTTTGTAAAAATATAATTTCTATCTTCAAGGGCTTGTTTGTTTTGTTCTGAAATGTTTCATCGTGGCTCTGTATAATTTTCTTTAACCAAGTACCGGCTAGGTGGTGCGATGATCTCCGGACGGTGGCCACAGGAGAAAATCGCCGGATCCCCACCCGCACGGCAGGTGGGGTATGTGGGAGTCGAACCTCACTAAAAACTCCTGCCGCTCACAGCCCGCGCCCTACCCCGGACCGGGCGGAAACCCAGTCGGAGCTATTGAGACGGCGGGACAGGGTTTACGCAGAACACATTACATCCATCCCGCAAGCAGCCAGCAAGAGGTGGACGAGGAGATCCGAAGACCGGGCTTAGTGGTGAGGATTGGAAGAGTTCTATGTCCAGCAGTGATCGACTGTGGGCTGATGATGATGATGATGAAATACCGGGATTTAATTGCTTAATTCATTGTATTCCAATATTTCCTTTTTGGCGCTGATATAAATTTTCCGTAATGGCATATTCTACCGCGCTTGTGATGTTAGTGACTTAGGAAATAATTAGCCCTGATACGAGAAAGTTCTGAAAACAACAAAACAATTCTTCTGATTTCAGAAATGAATGTAGGTACGCAATGTGTACCTGTCTTCTCATATCTCCTAGTAATGATTTATGGTATTTTGAAATTAAGTGTCATTAACATCATGAGTCAACACTGTGTGACAAACGGTATTTAGTTTACACTAAAGATACTGTCTACGACTTTTAAATAACATCTAATTAGTAATAGAATAAATACCATTAGCCCGCTCAAATAAGGTCCGAAGAGCAAGTAATGATTAGAAATTTCTATTTAATATCATCTGTGAACTGTTTATTTCCATTGGTTCAACGTCCCTTGAATTTTAACATCCGGTAATCATATCGTTGTAGTGTGATAGTAAAAAATAGTGTATTTTAAAAGTCATCGATCGATAAAGCAGGACGAGATGTTAACAATGTCACCAATAACTGGTGACCCCGATGTCACTTGAACGTGAAGATTTTCGCAACAATTCTAGTATATTTTGTGGGATAATATTCTAGAGAAGAATACTTTGACTTACTCTTACAAGCTTTAATATCCTGATCTTTACCTGATCGTTTTTAAAGTTTAAAAATATAAGCAGCGAAAGTAGCTATACTATTTCAAATTATTGGAAAGTACCCTCTCTAGATCTGATTTTCGCTCAATCAGATTCGTTTCACGGACCCCTTTCTGTTTTATGTGTTAAGCTAAACCTTCCGTTTTTGACTGATCGTTTGACAGTTGAATTAAGCAAGTCCTTGCAAATCGGTCGACTCTGCACAAACAGATGCGGTTCCCGGAAAAAAAAAGATATTTACGACCCAATACTGCTAGGCTCACAAGACGTGGTTCACTTTTTTTTATTATTTTCCTACCTATGCTGATAGCCTTGAGAGGCTATTTCAGCGTACCCTAGCTTGTGTAGGTGAGCTCGCGGGGCTCAAACCGGAGAATTGCTAACACCGCCCTAGCAAGAGCGGTGCTTCGCAGAATCTACCACCGGATCGGAAGCGCGACCCACTGAGAAGATCCGGCGAGAAACTCAGTGGGCTGTGTCTGTGGGTTAATTCGCTCGTCGAGCCCTTCGTCGCAAGCGACGGGTTCGGTGAGGACGGTGACCGGTGCTTGTATTGCCTAAAAGCACCGTTAATGGATCAGGAGGATCCGTGATGACGTGCTTTGGGCGACGTCGACGGTTTACCAAACGGTCTACAGGATCGGGTATGTAGTTTCCGGCGGCCACGACAAGAGGGTTCTCATGTCGTGCCGCCTTCTCAAAGTGGCGCAGCGATGCCGACTGTAGATACTTACTGACGGGGTCGAGCTCCAGGTCATCGTGGAGGTCCACGTTCCTCTGGAACCATGGTGCTCCGACGGCTATCCTGCAGAATCGGGATTGTATAACCTGAAGGGGTTTCAAGTTGGTGCGGGCCGCGTGAGCGAACACTACGCTTGCATACGTCATGACGGGGCGTATGCAAGTTTTGTAGAGGGTTACCTTATTACGGAGGGACAGTTTGCTTCGTCTACAAAGCATTGGGTAGAGTCGTCCTAGTATAAACGCGGCGCGATCGCGTACCGTTTTTACGTGGGGACGGAATGTCATCCCTCTGTCGAGGGTGACGCCTAGGTATTTGACCTTCGGGGCCCACGGTATGGGCTGGTCAAAGAGAGTGATGGGGCTAACGGCGGAGGTGTTTACGCGCCTATTGGGGAGTGGGGTGCTCGAAGTGGTATTCGGAGGGCGACCCCTTTTGAATAGCACCGCTGTGCTTTTCGTGGGGTTAATGTCTATTCGCCACTTCCGGAACCACTGTCCCATGGTGGTTACTGCGGTCTGGAGTCGCCGATGAAGCAACGACATCTTCCTACACGAGTAGTAGATAGCCGTGTCATCGGCGAAGAGCGCTAGATGGGTCTCCGGAGACCGGGGTATATCGTTAATATACAAACTAAATAGTAACGGGGAGAGTGCGGAGCCTTGCGGGACTCCGGCAGTCAGATGACGGGGACGAGAACGAGTTCCCTCTACTCGATATCGAAACGAACGGTTCGACAAGAAGTCTCGTATGATGAGCACGAGTCTGTCTGGCACTCCCATGTTGTACAGTTTGTAGATCAAACCGTTGTGCCAGACTTTGTCGAACGCCTTCGCTACATCGAAGAAGAGGGCGCCGGTCGGGATTTGTTTACGCCTATTTAGCCCTATTAAGATGTGCTCCGTGAGGCGGTGCACTTGTTGTACGCACGAGTGTTTGGCGCGGAATCCAAACTGCTCGTCTATTAGAATTTTATTCGCGGTAACGAAGTCCCAGAGGCGTTTCCGAAGGAGCCGTTCGTAAATTTTGCCTATCGCTGGGAGGAGACTAATCGGTCGGTAACTAGCGGTTTCATTATTCGGTTTGCCCGGCTTGTGTATACCGATAACGTCTGCTTCTTTCCATACCGCCGGAAAGATGCAGTGCGTCATAGCGGCATTTAAGATGGTAGCCAACATTGTTATCAGTTGGACTGGTAAGAGTTTTAACGCGCGGTTGCGGATGCCGTCGGAGCCGGGTGCCTTCTTAGGTTGAAGGTTGTCTATTACTTCTCTAACTTCGTCAGAGGTAATGGGGGGTAACGCGTCCGAGGGTGGCAGGGAAGCTCTGCGCTCGACCTCCCTGTCGACTGCCTCGGTGTGTTCGGGGTCCGCGTATTGAGTGCTGGTGGTGCACTGCTCTTGCAGTGCATCGGCCAGCAACTCTGCCTTGTCATCGTCATCGAAAGCCGGTGGTTGGCCTGAAGGGCGTACGAGAGGAGGCATAGTAGCGGTAGTTTCGGACTTGAGAGTCCTTGCTAGTCGCCAGTATGCTTGATGAGAGGGCGCGAGTCCTTCTAAGTAACTATCCCAATTCTCATTTCGGGCGTCGCTTAGGCGAGATTTTACATCCCGCTGTAGACGACGCATCCGAATCCGGTTTGAGTGCGTGGGAAGTTGATCGTAGGCCAGGATTGCCGCGTTTCTAACTCTTAGGAGGTTCCTAAGTTCGGGGGACAGTCTGATGCGGTGGAAGCTATCCTCCACATCGACTTCTTTTGAGGATCTTATGATCGCGGAAGAGATGTGATCCGTGATGATGTTTATGGATTCGACTGTGTCCTCGGGGGATGGAGTTGAATCCGGGCCGCAGGGGAGGATTGGTGGAGCGGCATCGGCTAAGCATTTGCCCAGCTTCTTCCAGTCCACCATGGTCCTCGTAGCTGTGACTGGGTTGTGGGGGCGACCGAGCTGCATAACGACAGGTCGGTGGTCTGAGTCGAGCTCTGACATTGCTTCGATGGAACGCAAGCGCAGAGTTACGTTCCTCAGCAGTGCCAGGTCTATAGTGCTCGGACGGAGCGCGATGTTATACGGATAACATGTTGGAGTTGGGGGACCGACTACTTCAAAGGTAAGGTCGTCTATAAACGCGTCGAGACGCCTACCGTTTATGTTTGAACTGTGGCAGTTCCACCTAGTGTGGTGGCAATTTAAATCGCCTGCCAGGATGACGGAGTCTCCCATGCCGAACAGTGACTCGATGTCACTGCTCAGAAGGGGCTTGTCCGGGGGGAGATAAACGGATGCGATGACGATCGGCTGGTGTCCCGTCAGCGAGATACGGCACACTGACGCCTCGATATGTGAGAGCGAGGGGGTATCGAGAGGGACAACGTGCAGGGCCCGCCTATAGTAAATGGCAGTCCCGCCTTTGGAGGCGGTGAGTCTGTCATTCCTAACCATGACGTAATTCGCGACTTTCGGGTCACGACGCGAGGGCTTCAGGCAGGTCTCCTGCACTAGCAGAATATCTACAAGATTGTCGCGGAGGAATTCGTAAATTTGATCGCGTTGTCGCGCGAGTCCGTTAGCATTGTAGAATGCTAACGTAAGGGAATATGGTTTCTCTCTAGCGTTTTGCGCCATTGATTACCGGTGATATGGTTCACTTTTGCATCCTCTAATTTTTATTTCGCGTCATCCGTTTTTTTATTTACTTTGACATGTCAGTCTCTTAATGACCTCCATTGCGACGATCGATCATTTGAATGATTGAAATAAACTTTCTTTTCTTTAAAGTAAAAAAAAACCTTTATAAAATTAATTGACTTCAATTAGTTCACTCTCGCGTAACGCTATCAGAAACACGTCATCATGTTGTGCAACGCATGATACATATGTCGTGAACGCTGCAATTCTAAATACAATGCAAGTGCGTTATATTATAAATCTAGTCTTCTCAAAACTACGTACGCTTAATACGTATACGTGACTAAATCTATATATATAAAAATGAATTGCTGTTCGTTAGTGTCGCTAAAACTCGAGAACGGCTGGACCGATTTGGCTAATTTTGGTCTTGAATTTTTTGTGGAAGTCCGGAGAAGGTTTAAAAGGTAGATAAATATGAAAATGCTCGGAATTAAATAAAAATAACAATTTTGTTTTTCCTTTAATGTGTCCTCCGTCGGACGGATTCCTTTTGTTTGTTTTAAGTTTATTTTATACAAAAGCTTAGGTCTTTTATTTATCGATTGACGTACTACGAAGTCTGTCAGGTCAGCTAGTAATTAAATAAACACAATTTTTAAATGTGACCCACGCGAACTGTTCGTAGTTCAAATATAAGTCCATAATCCACTGAACAATATTTTGAAGCCCCTACGGACTTCATCGTGTCTGCGCTAATGAAATAAGCCTTAAACGGATTAGTCAGCGCGTGTTTCTGACTAATGAAGGACTTTCAGTCTAGATTCTGGACTTGGAGCGGGGGCTCTTTGTCATTGTAAGTCTATAGACTAGTGTATGGTGACTCATTATTAGGTTTATTATTACGATGTAGATTAATTTAGATCGTCTATATAAAAAATGTTAGATAAAGTATACGCCAATGGACACGGTTAATGCCCATCTATGCCAAAACCTAATCAGATATAAATCTTGCATAACTGTTATTATAACCCCATCGGGGGCTATTCTGATTGCTTAGGGAGGGTGTGCTGTGACGGATGAGTCATAATGAATTAAATGAATCACGGTTTTACCCATTTACGTTTATTAATAACTTATCTTTATAATTCATCATTAAAACCTTTTGAAGTCGCGAACATTCTAATCAATTAAATCAATAATATCAGTATAAAAGAACGCTAAGCTGACGAGCAGGATGTTTTAGTACTAATTATAATAGATTCTGTTTGTTAATTAATATAGCTAATGCATTGAGTTTTGTGTCTTTAATATTCATGAGAGTTTTTAATAGCTACATAAATACAATAGTCGGCATCGCACTTGCCACTAACACTTTTAAATATATTGTTAATTTCAAACCCACGCATATGTGGAAGATAAACGATGAAGGGAAGATCTTCCACCGAGCGATTGAAATTACTGGGTAGACCGATGGTCTTTTTTTCCCTACCTAAGCTGATAGCCTTGAGAGGCTATTTCAGCTTATTGACGTGTAGGTGAGCTCACGAGGCTCAAACCGGGGTGTTACTAACACTGGCCCTAGCAAGAGCAGTGCTTCGTAGAATCTACCACCGGATCGGAAACGCGACCCCCACTGACGCGACGGTTTCGGCGAGGACGGTGACCGGTGCTTGAGGTACCTAAAAGCAGCGTTAATGGATCGGGAGGAACCGTAATGACGTGTTTAGGGCGCCTGAATGTTGTTGTTCGGAACTTGTATATATGTAGGCTTATCTTGAAAATTTCGTAATCGAGATTCAGGCATCTGTCAATTATCTTGCGTTGTATGATGGCTACCGGCTACATATATATGGCCGTTTTCCAATTACAGCACAAGAGCGCATTATGCGGCATAATGCTCAACTAAGCTTCAGCATAATTCGGCATTGTGCGTCACTGAGTCGCATTATGCTCTGTAATTAACCATTACTTAATGGTAGTTTTCCAATTAACCATTACTTAATGGTAGTTTTCCAATTACAGAGCATAATGCGACTCAGTGACGCACAATGCCGAATTATGCTGAAGCTTAGTTGAGCATTGTGCCGCATAATGCGCTCTGGTGCTGTAACTGGAAAACGGCCTATGTAAACATTCGTCACCCCTGAACTAAGTTGCCGACATGGCGATAGGTTGAACGTTTCGAGTGTTCCTAGTTCATAATTATCTTCTAACTCTATAAGTGGAGGATTGTTTATGTGGAGAGAGGTGTTGAATGTTTAAGTGATTTAGAAAAAGAGAGATACTTCAATTAGCAGTTATTCTAGCTATGGATTTATTTATTACTACATAATAATATCTTGTTTTGTCTGATTCTAAGATGGAGTTCTGGTTTGAATATTTTATCATAAAGATCTCTAGAGTAGCTATTCGTAACTGGCTAATCTTATTTCCTTCAGGTATGTTTTTGTTGTTTTAAATAATTGGAACGTAAAGTGGAGTTATTCTCAAGTGTCCTAGAAAAACATTGGCTGTCAAACAGCGCTAAATGCTCAATGACGTCACTGCATCGCTCTCTGTATGTAATGTACACGAAAACTCGGCTTCCTAACGACTGCTTTTAACTCAGTTTGTTGACACCGGGGCGTCGCTACTCCCTCTAAAAAGTTGTTATGCGCTTTTATACTGCTTCAGTCCAGAAATTGACCTTTAGCAGCAAAGGCGAATTAATTTTAATAAATGTTGTAGTCAGCAGTGGCCGAATAAATTATACTTCAGCTGAAATCAGTTTTTGTACCGATTTTTTGTTATTAGTGTCTCTCGGTCATGAGAAATCGTAACGGTCGTGTATAGACTGACTCGGTAGCGCAGTGGTTAATGTTTTAGCCATTTTTGATAGTTCGTGATCTCCGATGTTCATAAAAATATTAATCCCGGGATCAAAGCGGAGTTGTTGTTTAGTGCTTAGGACTTGTTTTGGTACAATCAGCTGGAGGGAGCTCTGTCTGCCGCGAAGAGTTACGTGTAGGGTTGTAGCAAGAAATCAGTGTTTATGGATGACGATACAACATGTAAATTCAACACTGTTTTTTTTTCGGAAAGCAGTCAGCGTTTAGAGGTGGTGTTAAAATAATACTATAGAGACGTCCACATCTGTTACCATCAGGTGGGCCGGGAAATTATTCAGATAAAAGAAAATAGACATTTGAGTTTAAAACATTTTTTTTTTCCTTTTGTGCTATACAATTACCTACAGTACAGTTTGTACAATGTCAATTGTATTTCGGTAATGAGCTACTATTGTACAATTTGTACAACGAATTTAGGACACGAGGTTAAAACCCATTTTAATGTCTTAATTCGACACAATAAAAAACGATTATTGTGTTTGGTTTAAAAGAGATTAAGTAAATTGTCGTCCGTGGACGAATTTTTTTGATTGCACCAGATAAGCGGGTGAGTTGTCGCGTTAAGAGCGTAAGTTTATTGGGTCCTATTGGAGCTCATGGGCACCACCGCTAACATCAATAGCACCACCCCCCTTGTGACTTGCGGTCCAAATCTTAATAGTCATCTATGACTGACTACCCACCCCATCCATCCCATCATTGGAACTGTGACGCATGATACTTTTAGGTACTTTTTGTTTATCACACAGTTTTTTTTCTGTCGCGATGCAAATTAGTAGCAACTGAGACGATACCTGATCGGCGGCATTCGCTTAGTCGCGGTTATCCGCTTCACATCAGACGGATCTTCACTTTATTTGACCATTCAATTTCTCTTGGAAATAGTTTAGGTAGAGATGGTCTCTATCTCTTATTTTTAAGTTTGTCCTTGACGAGCGTACGGCCCGCTTGATGGTGAATGATTACCGTCGCCCATAAACTTCAGCAATTCCAGCGGCAGAGCCAAGCCGCCGCCTACCGTTAAGTACTCTCCACAATTCACAAGCCTCTACTCCGATGGAGGGCGATGCGATGGTAAAAACGTGATGATAGAATTATCTTAAGCAATTCCTTAAATCACTCCTGTCCTGTGCGCGTTCTAACCTAAACCATTTATCCGAATTTGATGAAATTCGATACAATTGTTGTGGCCACTCCGGGAAAGGTTTACATCATAATAATAACATTATCGTATGAATTGTTTCAAGAAATCCATGTTTTCGATAATAATAAATATGGTTACACAAACACTTTTAATACTTTAAATGGCAAGGTCGTCAACTGAGTTGGATATTTTTACTTGTAGGTTAGTGACGTTTATAAAAACTAGAGGTCTCGCAGTAGTCGAAAATCGACTATAATTAATTGAAATTGTAAGTTTGTACACTATTATGATTGTATTTTATACAAATTTCGGCAAGACTACACTATAAAAAATATGAATAAAGACAAACAATATTTAATCTATTCTCAATTTGACCATAGACGCCAAGAACAAAAGTTAGACAATAAATAGTATGCATGCGTGTGTGCATCAAATACATGGTATGTAGTGTGTAATGTTTTCTTTATTGATATAATGTATCTTTTATGCATTATTTAAAAAAAATATTAGCATTGTGCACTTCTTCTCTATATTCTCTATAAGTGTGGAAAATTTCATACTCCTCCGTCCGCGCAATTTTCGTAAAAAGGGATACAAAGTTTTTGCTTCACGTA
Source organism: Bombyx mori (assembly GCF_030269925.1). Lineage (NCBI taxonomy): Eukaryota > Metazoa > Arthropoda > Insecta > Lepidoptera > Bombycidae > Bombyx > Bombyx mori. The sequence goes on along the minus strand of NC_085117.1, from coordinate 6,106,500 downwards.
TTAATATATAGATGATCAAGGGCATCCTCCACGTTAGTAATAGGTTAGTAATGTAATTGTTTAATTTTATACTGTGAATAAAATTATTTCCTTACATCATAAGTTAGATTAGTTTTCGTTGTCGTGTTGTTTTGTCGTATAATCGTAAGGAACGTTGTTGTACAAATTCAGCACTATGTCTTATTTTGTCGTGCGCACATTTTTTTTTTTTTTTCGGGCCGTTGGCCGAACCTCCTACGAGGTCCCCGCGCCTAGGGGGCGCGCGGGGTATGTGAGACTCAACGATCTGCAGGTGTTGAGAGCAGATCTCGGGCCCAAGGATTTTAGGGCCTACCCACTAAACGACTCCCCTGCACTCTTACACCCGACGTCCGATCTCCGTCCGGGGTCAGAACCCGTTCAGAGTAGGGGGGTGTCGTGCACACATAACTTATGTTGCAAGCCAGATTTTGTTTCTTTTTACTTGTGTTTTTTATGTATCTTTTTAGCTTGTAATGTGTATTGTGAGCCTAATAAATAAATAGATAAATCGGGTTTAAATGTCTGTAATGTTCAGTATAATCGTTGTAAATAATGTAGTACATGGCGCGTTACATTCGCGCAGCGCTGATGTTGGCACGGAGCAACGGGACCTGCTCGCGAGCCGCTTCATTTAAGTAACTGTTTACGGTTTCGCCGCGTCGTAAAACTCAGTGAAATTATGAAATATCATAACGAGCTCTGTGTGCTTAGTGCGAGTTTTTTAACGTTCTCGATAGCGTAAAAGTTAGCTCGTATTTGTATGGAATGGGATCGTTTGCCTACGTTTGCCGCTAGGGGCGTTGTTCCAACTGCATACGAAATTGGGTTAACTTTTACGCTATCGAGAACGTTAAAAAACTCACACTAAGCATACTCAACGGCTTGATACAGGCGTTCGACACTCTTTAGTTGAGTGCTAAAGTAAGAGAGTAATACTTTTCTACGTAGCATACAATTTGAACTGCTAGTGATCCTGATTGATTAAGTAGACGGGACTGGATTTGATTCCATGTCGAAATCAATATCTCTATCTTTATACACCGGGATTCAATTATGAGAGCGAGCTGTTTTTTTTAGCTTAGTTGTGTGGACGAGCTCACAGCCCATCTGGTGTTAAGTGGTTACTGGACCCCATAGACGTCTACAACGTAAATGCGCTACCCACCTTGAGATATAAGTTCTAAGGTCTCAGTATGGTTACAACGGCTACCCCACCCTTCAAATCGTAACACATTACTGCTTCACGGCAGAAATAAGCGGGGTGGTGGTACCTACCCGTGCGGACTCACAAGAGGTCCTACCACCAGTAAAGACTTACAAGAATACGCATGAAACTTGAACCTCATATGTCAAGGTGAGTGGTGACATTCACGTTGTGGCTATCCATGGGCTCTGGTAATCACTTCATACCTTGTAACCAGTGAGCTCGTTCAGTTTCCTATTCTTGTCTCGTATGAGGCTCTTGGGTGCACTCAACACCGACGGAAATCTCAACTCAGAACCTTTCAACGTGAATGTATTTGTACAATACTAGAGGTCCCGCAGTAGTCGAAATTCGACTATAATTAATTGGAATTGTAAGTTTGTACACTATTATCATTGTACTAGCGACCCGCCCTCGCTTCGCTTCGGAAACATTAAAACACACATGAAACAAAAAAAAAAAAAAAAAGTAGCCTATGTTCATCAGGGACAATGTCGGCTTCTAATGGAAAAAGAATTTTACAAATCGGTCCAGTAGTTTCGGAGCCTATTCGAAACAAACAAACAAACAAATCTTTCCTCTTTATAGTATAGATATAGATTTTATACTTCTATAATCACAAATTTCGCCAAAGACTACACTATAAAAAAATATTAATAACGACAAACAATATTTAATCTATTCTCAATTTAACCACAAACGTCAAGAACAAAAGTTTGACAATAAATAGTATGCATGCGTGTGTGCGTCAAATACATGGTATGTAGTGTGTGTAATATTTTCTTTATTGATTTAATGTATCTTTTATGCATTATTTAAAAAAAATATTAGCTTTGTGCAGTTCTTCTCTATATTCTCTATAAGTGTGGAAAATTTCATACTCCTCCGTCCGCGCAATTTACGTAAAAAGGGATACAAAGTTTTTGCTTCACGTATTAATATATAGATATATTCGTCTCGACATATGCGGGCGTGTTGTAACATATTATACATACATTTAAAGTGATTTTCGCGACGTAGACATAATAAAACAAAGGGGATGGCCCATTTTAGGCCCAAAGCGGACAATAGGTTATAGAAAAAATACTTAGTGCATTAATTTTGTCATAAATAAATATGCATTTACTTTCTTGCAAATAAGCGCCACTATAGTTTACAATAAGTAGTTTAAAAAAAGTAACTCTATTGAAAAAACAAGGATTTTTATTTTTGCGGGAAAAATATTGCCAGCTTCAAATCCTTTTATGTATAAAGTAAATATTTTGAGTATATAAATAAAACATATAAATAAATCATTTTAAGTATTATCATTAATCAAATGATTTTAATGGATTTTATGCACATAAAATAACATCAAAGACATACCCATTGGACTTTAACTTGTAACTATACTTGAGACCTTAGAACTTATATCTCAAGGTGGGTGGCGCATTTACGTTGTAGATGTATGTGGGCTCGAGTAACCACTTAGCAACACCAGGGTGGCTGTGAGCTCGCCCACCCATCTAAGCAATAAAAAAAACTTTACTAGTATTGTTATTTAAATATGTACATCTAAAACAAAAACATAAAAAATAATGTGTACTCGTAAAAAAAAGATTAAGATATAAATCAATTATCGGTTATTTAAAAAAATAATCGATATATGAATTTCATGTAATTATTTTTCTTTATACTGACAACACTGAATTTAATCTGACTGACTGATACTTCGCTTGCTGCTTGTGGTGTTATGCTTGCGTACAAAATGGATGTGTTTTGATTTTTCTTCGATTTATTTTACTTTTATCAATAACGTTTCATACTACGACTAAGAAACATTGTGTGAATTGTGGTTTTACCCTGACCGAGATTTAAAACCGTGTATATGCTCTCCTTTGCTATTTTTAGATGATACTAATTGTGTATGAAGATGAAGAAAATATAGATATTTAAAGAATTAAGTGTGTTTTTATACCCTATTGGATAAAAATACATTAGGAACATCTTAAACATTAAGAAAAGAAGAGTTCTTGAAGTATCTCACAATCCGACATTTATATAGAAAATTAACCTCAAAACGAGTTTTTATTTTTATTATATTTTTTATAATAGTGGCGTCAATTTCAATATATTTTTTAGATATCCAATACATTTAAGAATTTGAATCAGTACATTTTTATAGTAATATTTGATGTCCATCTTGGGCCTAGCACACTATGGAGAGTGGGCTATCCCCTTTACGACTATAACTTTATCGCTCACTTCGAGAGCGAAGCAGTTGTTCCGGAATCATAAAATAATATTTAATCAATCAATTAATGCAACGTGTCGTTGAGTACTAATTAAATTACTATTTTTACATAAACCGAGGAATATTGACTATTTCATAATGTTTGAACGTAAGATTATTTTGTGTTAATTATATCATTATTTGTTTCCAGGTACGTACACTTTCGTATATTTATGGTAAGTTGGTATGAGAAAAGAGGCTTCAAATACTAAAGGAAACCTGGGTGTAAAACCGTCTCCCCGAAGAGGCGGTGGTGGTGACAAGATAATCGAAACGAAAACCGTGAACTGCACGCAATGTAAGCTCGCAGGCGATGCTCGAGGTCAACGAACTACCGGTACACAGGAATCCATGTATAAATAAGCAATAACAAAACAGTCGCATAATTATTTTTCCTCCCTTCGTCAATCTTCTTTTTAGGGTTCCCGCCTTTGAAAGGAAAAAATCGCAAACCATTTAAGATCTCTCTCTCTGCCTCATTTAAGACCGTTTCTGTTGGGAACGGGATTTACACGAGAGTATGAGAGTCTTTGTTGCACCTCGCCCACTGAGTTTCTCGCCGGATCTTCTCAATGGATAGCGTTTCCGATCCGTTGGTAGATTCTGCGAAGCACGGCTCTTGCTAGGACCGGTGTTAGTCACACTGAACTGAAATAGCCTCTCAAGGCTATCAGCATAGGTAGGGAAAAAAAAATGCACCAGTTCACGGTGGTGGACTGCAAAGATACCTGATGTGGGGCGGCAACAAAGATACACCAGACTAGATGGTCACTAGATACATATAGCTGTGCCACGAAATTGTATCTGTTTATAATTCACATCGACTTCGATAAAATTGTTTCTAGGTAAATGGAAGTAAATCAACGTAAAGCTTATAAAGGGCTTTTCAGGTCCGCGGAATTTGTCTAGTTTCTTTTTGCTCCGCGGTCTAGTACCATTCGGAAACAGTTATATTCCTTTCGGATCTTTACAAGAACGCTTGTCTATACAAGTTGAATAATGGCAGTTCTATCAATAATGAACTTCTTAGAGCGATAAAGCGTTTCAGCTAAGTTTATCTCATTGACATTGTTTTCTTTTTAATGTTATTTCAAATATATTATTACCACGTGTCTTATCACTAGACTATTGGAGCGAGTAGATATTAATTAATTTATTTGTTTCTACTTCAAGTTATCAAATGTATTTTGTAATACTAATTCCTTCTCCCCATTTTTTAGTGCCATTATTCATGCGCAGTATTTTTACGTAAATTCGAATGTAGGTATGAGCAAGCCCTAAGTTTCTTGTCAATTCTATTCAGTGGTGAAACTGTATTCAGAATCGGCCGTTAAGTCATGAGATTTAAAAGTGCCTGAATAGAGCTACATACTTACACACATGTTGATCTTGATACTGGCAAAATAGGTACATTTCTAACATAAAATAAGAATCTAGTATTAAGAATTTTTTTAGTATAGCTTTAGATTTATTCCTTCCAGACCCAAGTTTTACTTTAAGTGATTGATAGTTAGTAGTAGCAATTGTTGGTGCCCATTTAATTACAGTAAACAAAACATTATCTTTAAACGAAAATGTCGTAATTATTAAATCAAATCATAGATACGAAGATGCCCATCGCGTCGTGCAACGTTTGACAGATCGTCTGCTGAAAATAATGTGAAATCAATGTGAAGTCTAAAGTAATAGTGTCTTTATTTGGCTCACGCTTAGCTAAAACTGCATTAAGTCCGCTAATGTAGCCACGTGCACAAAATATAATATATCCTATATCTTTAAACGAGAAATTCTTTTATATAAATATGTATATGCATAATGTGAATCTCGGAAACGGCTCCAACGATTTTCCTAAAATTTAGTATTATATATATATACATATAATAGTAGGGGATTTCGGGGGCGATAAATCGATCTAACTACGATTTGTTTTTAGGAAATGTTGTTTTATACGTGTTTTTAATAATCAACTTTATCGATAATTATAATCAACTTAAACATAAATATATTTTTTTATTGAAAGAAAGCCTCAAATAATATAATATCAATATGTAATTCGTATTTAAATATAATTTCTAAAAAACACAATTTATCAAAAAAATTATAATACCGGTCATCCTCTATCTAGTAAGTATAATGTATAATAAATAAATAAATGTTTCTTCATTATCACAATAGGCTTAAGACCTCTCTTTTCATTAGATTAGTCATACGTAGTCCTCTCTTCGAAGATCAGTCGTTCGAATTCAGATCGTAGCCAATTAAATGTTTATAATTAAAGATAACGCAAAAACTACTGGTCAGATCTTGATAACATTTAAATAGAATCACATTAGAACAGCTTCCAAATAAATAAATAAAAAATCATCAAAGTCGATTCATCTAGAATGCAGTTCTTAGATAAAATATAATACATTAAGAAAATGCAATTGAATAGATACTCTTTTTTTGAAGTATGTTAAAAATTCTTTTTTTTTTTATTTATTGCTTAGACGGGTGGACGAGCTCACAGCCCACCTGATGTTAAGTGGTTACTGGAGCCCATAGACATCCACAACGTAAATGCGCCACCCACCTTGAGATATAAGTTCTAAGGTCTCAAGTTTAGTTACAACGGCTGCCCCACCCTTCAAACCGAAACGCATTACTGCTTCACGGTAGAAATAGGCAGGGTGGTGGTACCCACCCGCGCGGACTCACAAGAGGTCCTACCACCAGTAAAAAAATTCAAAGTGAACGTGGCCAATTACAGCGACGAATTAAATTTCATATGTGTTTGATAAGTTTAAATATAAATGGGCTGACTGGCTCTAATTATCAAAACCTTGACCTTGTAGTTAACATTGATGTGTAAATAAATAAAATTTCCTTAAAACTACGCGTGCGAATCGGGTTCCACCATTGTTACAATTGTTTTCTAGAATAAATTCACAACCAACCTTACTTACAAGCATACAAGCAAAGCATACGGAACGGCTTAGTAAATTATTTAGGGCTAGATTTTCTTCTGTTTTACAGATGCCATACTCTCAATAGCAGTAGTCCGGAAGCCTTCTTCATTGTTCACAATGAGTCGATCAAATATTGTAGGGGTTTATGTTGATACACATCCATATAATAAATGTGTGTGTTTCCTCACAGTCACAATGTCAAGACGGCGTCACTTAAGCCTTGTTCGGACTAGGCGAGTATTTCAGTCGAGTACCGAGTAATTTATTGGCTAAACTACTCGCTACTCGCCCGAAAAAAATAGAACAAAATGGATTGACTTGACTAAATTATTTACTAACCTACTCGACTAAATTTCTGGTGCTCAGACACATTTAGCTACTAAATTACTCGGTACTCGACTAAAATACTCGCCTAGTCCGAACAAGGCTTTAGTGTATCGATGCGCGTAACTAGGTACATACAAGAATTTTTGTAAGTAAGGTGTCAATAAACGGTATTGTAGTCTTGTGACCTGTGATTTGTCATGATGTTCTCTAAATGAACTGTAAGATATAACTGTTATCGAAATCACACTTTCAATTCCAAATGCCCATAACTGTCTATATGTGTGTGTGTTGTCCTAAAATTCGGTAAGGTATGTGATCACAGCCCTTTCATGATCTAGTAGACCGAATTGTCTACTAACTGCCGCCTTACTAAACTACAAATGGTTTGAAATTTTGTATAAATATTCCGGGACAAAGGACATCTTAGTTTGATTACATCTTAGATTGTTTCTTGACAAACGAACTATCCTCTAATGCTAATGAAATATCCATTAAAATCGAGTGACCCGTTTCATTAGTAACCGCATAAAAAATACACGTTAATGCAAACTTTTATTTCAAAATCACAAACACAAGAGCTTCCTCTTTAGACTTGTTTGCGAATCGAAACGCTAAATTGCGTCCATCATCCTGTTTTCTTAAATTACAAGCGCGCTCTGGTGGCCGAGCTCCGAGAGTTTGCCAACGCGTTCCAGTTCGAACTGCACTGTGAATCACGCAAGTATTTATTCAATAAAAGATGGATGTCGCGACGTGAGGGTGTCAGTCATTGTGCAACGCGAATATTGGTACTTATTTGATTTAGTTAAATTGGTTCTTTAATAACGTCCGTTGATGGCTTGGAATCGTCCGAGAGACGTTAGATCTCTGGGTATACGCGGCGACTTTGTTTCACTCTGTGATAAACGGAGAGTGTTATAAGAAATTGTTTGAAATGAACTCTCATGACCCGTTATCGGATTAGAGTTTAACCCTAATGCCTCCTACAAAAATATTTATAAGATCTGTATCAATGAGTTGATAGAATTCAAATCCTTGCTGGTATCAGCATTATACGTGTATTATAATATTTTATACGATGCTGCAGTAAACTTTTATCCCTACATAACCAAAATTAATAAGTTCCACCAAAACTGAATAAGCAGTATACCGACCCTCATCAAATATAAGTTATTATATTTACTTTTATGTGTTCCTCCTGCAGTTTTAGATTCGATTTGTCCTTTTTAAAGAATATCTTTTTACGGAGATCCCTAAAATATAAAGGGAAATTATGCCTTTATATACTTTACCGACTGCCTAAATCCTGCTTGCGCAATTGTTTCAGCCGTTTCGAATTTTTCCCATTGATCATCTTATGCCTTTATTTCGTAAACGCTGACAGTCATTTCGTTTTTTTCTTTTCATAAACATCTAAAGTTATAAATTATGAGTTTAGTTGTTAAGGGGCAGGGCCCGCCGGCGGCCACTTCCGGCGTCGCGACGTATCGATCGGCGTCGACGCCAGGTGGGACGGTGAGTGGCTCGCTGCAACCGCAATTATAATAAACAAGCGGCCCGCTCCGGCTCCGCTCGGGTCTTTAACAAAAATATCAACGATATTTGACGTTGTTTTATTTTTTTTAAATAAAAGAACACTTATCGCGGCATAAAAATAATAGTTAGACATAGCTGTCGCGACACTTTTTGTAAACAAAAATGTGTTCTACAAAGTCTTGGTGCATTATTTTATTCTATCATCAACAGTTTTCGCAGGGCACGCGATGTAAAGAATATTTTATGTAATTTTTTTACAACTTGGGTTGCATTATTTGAGTTTTAGTAAGGATCCCTAAATTTTTTTCAAAAAAGTTGTCACTCGGGAGTAGTGTAGCTTCCAAACAGCGAAAGAATTTTTCAAATCGGTTCAGTAGTTTCGGAGCCTATTCAATACAAACAAACAAAGAGCAGAGTCCCGCGATGCCACCCGCGGTTATTTTCGTACCGCGGGTGATGCCGCGGGGCGAAGCTAGTCTAAAAAAGTAGCCTAAGTTACTCTTTAGATCATCAGCTATCTATCAGTGACAGTCCCGTCAAAATCGGTCCAGCCGTTCCAGAGATTAGCCGGAACAAACAAACAGACAGACAAAAATTGTAAAAAATGTTATTTTGGTGTACCGTATATATATTCATATGCATGTAGTAAAAAACGATTATTTCAATATTACAAACAGACACTCCAATTTTATTTATATGTATAGATAGTATAGACAATAAACGCTTCATCGTCGAACATTCATTGAACGTCTACGGGCTGGATGTTGTGTTGCTTAGTGCCGGTAATGAGAACAAGCGCAGTTAAGTACAATTAGACCGCAAATGGCATCTATCAAAGACAATCGATGAGGAATTGAATCCGCGACCCAAGTAATCCAAGTCACGAAACCCACAACCAAGTCTTCGGTCCAATAAAAGCAATTTGGTTTAGCACCACCTACTGGTGGTATGACCTCTTGTGAGTGCGCACGGGTTGGTACCACCGCCCTGCCTATTTCTGCCGTGAAGCAGTACTGCATTTCGGATTGAAGGGTGGGGCAGTCGTTGTAACTATACTGAGACCTTAGAACTCATATATCAAGGTGGGTGGCGCATTTACGTTGTAGATGTCTATGGGCTCCGGTAACCACTTAAACCAGGTGGGCTGTGAGCTCGTCCACCCGTCTATGCAATAAATAAAAATAAAAAAAAATCCTACATTGGCCACGGTACGCCAATACGAAACAGTAATCCTTATGGTTTGTCTAATAATTAAATAATTACATCATTGTCGCCATCTGTGATTAAGGTTTATGATGGCACAAAAACACCAACCGTAATCCTGCTTATTTATACTATGAAGCAACCTATTGCTTAGTCTCCAAGATTTTAAGGGTTATCAAAGCCTATAGACAGCCCTGTGTAGACGTTCATTCGTTCATCTAGAGACACCAGATATAACTCTTGTTTGCATTAACAACTGCAACATAGTTGCTGTTATACCTGTCAAATGGAAACGCGTTTTATTTACAAGTAAATTGGATAGTTAATACCACCCGGCCGGTCTTAAGACACATTCGGGTTTCGCACATCTTCGTGTCTCTAAAGAAAGTAAAGAATTCAATGAACAAACAAGAAACCAGGTTTTCAGTTCAGCTGAGTTTATATTTCATTTGAAAGGATTAATGACATGTTTATTCAAAGATATGAGAACGAGTTTAATGATTGGACTGGGTATGGCTCGTGCGTGTGCCACGATGTGTGCTGCATACAAGAAGCTGTAAAGTATTGGAGCGTCGATGGTTAATTATGAAAATCATTAGTAATATAGTTTTGTTGCGTGTGTGAGTTGTCGGAAGTTTGTAAATAAATAGATTTCGGAAACTAAGACTAGTTTGCGACTTGATATGTTTGATGTATTGCACGCAATGGAGGCGCCTGCTATGTTTGTTAAACATTGCGGGCTCATTAAATATGAACTTAGCATAGGAATTAATTAGCATAGGAAAGGTATTGTTTTGTGTGTGTATTGCCTTGTGTGGGGTTAGTAGGTCAGTACCGGCGTGGGAATGGTTCACCAGCATTCAATCTTAAAATCTCGATCGATCTCTTTTACGTTTTAAATACTTCTCGTCGCTAGCGTCATAGAATCAGTGTAGTAGGCACGAAATGATCTACATTTATATAATGTACTAGCTGACCCGGCAGATTTCGTAGTGCCTCAATCGATAAATAGAATACCTAAACTTTTGTATAGAATAAACTTAAAACAAACAAAAGGAATCCGTCCGACGGGGGACACATCAAAGGAAAAACAAAATTGTTATTTTTATTTCATTCCGAGCATTTTCATATTTATCTACCTTTTAAACTTTTAAACGTTTTAAACCTTCTCTGGACTTCCACAAATAATTTAAGATCAAAATTAGCTAAATCGGTGCAGCCGTTCTCGACTTTTAGCGAGACTAACGAACAGCAATTCATTTTTACATGTGTAAGATATACTTATTTATTGTTTTCGTTTACGGGTAATTAATGTAAGAAAATACAATGATCTGTCTCGAGGTTACGAACACTTAATTAATAATTTCTCGGTTAAATTTACCTGTTTTTCATTAAACGACTCCGTCTATTACGTACGCTTCAAGGTCTCATGTTGCAAAAATAACATTGTACCGTTCTAAAGTTTAGCCTCATTGTAATCAATTAGAATATCTATATATTAATACGTGAAGCAAAAACTTTGTATCCCTTTTTACGAAAATTGTGCGGACGGAGGAGTATGAAATTTTCCACACTTATAGAGAATATAGAGGAGAAGTGCACAATGCTAATATTTTTTTAAAATAATGCATAAAAGATACATTAAATCAATAAAGAAAACATTACACACACTACATACTATGTATTTGACGCACACACGCATGCATACTATTTATTGTCAAACTTTTGTTCTTGGCGTCTGTTGTCAAATTGAGAATAGATTAAATATTGTTTGCCTTTGTTAATATTTTTTAAAGTGTAGTCTTGGCGAAATTTGTGATTATAGAAGTATAAGAGACAATCATAATAGTGTACGAGGGCGGCACTGAAAATTTCGGGAATTAACGAAGTGACACAACATTACTACTTAAAAATGTATTTATTGCTTTTCGAAGTATTCTCCGCGAAATTCGACACATTTTTCCATACGATGGTACCAATCATTGAAGAAACCATTCCATTCGGAAGTTGGGGTCTCCAAAATGGCCGTTTTGTAGGCGTCCACAGCTTCTTCAGGTGATGAAAATCTCTGTCCACGCAATTTATTCTTTATTTTAGGGAAAGTATAGAAATCATTAGGGCTTAGGTCGGGGCTGTACGGCGGATGGTCTAATAATTCTATGTTTTCTTGCTCTAAAAACTCTTTTGTTCTGTGCGCGGTGAACTCGCATTGTCGTGATGGAGGATGATGCGGCGGTTGCAGTTCTCTTTACGGAGTTCAGAAACGACCTGTGGCAAACAAATGCTAGCATACCATTCTGCATTAACCGTTCTTTGTCCCTCAAGAGGAATAGTCGTAACATCGTTAGAGAGACGAGAGTACGGCTTGTTGATGGTGAGGGGTCGCTGTCGCTCATTAGACACATCCAAGCTGCTGCTTACGGTTGAGGACGTGATGGCATCTGAATGGCTCTCTTCTGTATGGAGTCAAATGGAAGTAGCTGGTATTTGGGAGTCCCGATCCAGAGAGGGAAGCAGTCTTCACGTGAGGTCGAACCTGTACTTTTTAAAGCACGATCCCGATCACGGATCGCGATTCCGATCCGGCGGTAGACTCTGCGAAGCACTGCTCTTGCTAGGGCTAGTGTTAAAAAAAAGGTCTAGTGTTAGCATATTCTCTCAGGTTGAGCCCGTAAACTCACCTACCTGTCCAGGCGTAGCTTTTCGTGTTTAAATGTATATTTTAAGATTAGTGGACACTGTCTAGTTTTATGTGCCTCTGTTTTATGCGGGACTAAATTGTTGGACAATTTCTTTTTTCATCCGAGCTCAGCTCCGACGTAATTACTTTAAAAGGCTCGGGATCTCCGAAGCGTGTAATAATGAGCCTAGTTACAGAAATGTGGCTGAGATATTATTTTTCGTTTCGCTCATAAACTACTTAGTTCTTAATGTGAACTACATATTTAAATTTATAATATCTGTTAAATTTTTCGTTACCGCTTCAGGGAAAGTTGTAAAAGCCTATAATTTTGCAAGTTTTAAATAACACTTTTGTTTCCTGCAAAACGCAAGCCACCAACGTTCGTGTACTGCAATTCTGTCTATATTTATAATTGACGTCATCATTCACAAATGTATCGCGTTCGCACACAGACCCGGTAATGGCTGGGAGAGAAACGCACTAAACTGCACTGAACCGACTCATCGTCTTTTCGCATTAAAAGTGTATAATATTCGAAATTGAGTTATTATGCGGAATCATTTGGTACCGCCAGTATTTTTCTCATAAATACTGTCAAAAGAGCGTAGTTTAGTTTTTTTTTTTTTAGATTACCTATTATTGGACTAATATTAACAAAATTAATACATACTTTTATCTTACTTTAAAAGACAGATAATGTAAATGGTAAAATATAAAAAGTAAATGTTGCAAAGATGATTAATATTAAAAATATCACATGTCGAACCTTTAAAACACTCTCCTGTAAAATGAGTAAGTTTTGAGATTATACAGTTTTATTGCGAGAAGACGACATATGTATGAATGTGTTGATGACATCAGCTTCACTTGTAAATGTATTACAGTTTTTAATTAATTATCCCGGTCCCAATATATCAGTATTCTACTAGAAATTATCCAAATCCAAGATTAACGATTGATTTTAATTTTATTTCAAAGTGTTCATAAGTGTTTCTGTATCTTCGTGGATGTTATGTCGGCAACAGCATACTTGTTTAATGACATTGACTCAATGGAGATTTTATGAATTAGTTTAAATAATGAAATGGACCTTATCACAAATATATTACGCATTGTCTTTGTATTAAGTATTACTGAAAATAACTCTTGAATCTTGGCACAATTCGCTGTAACTATCGCGCAATGTATGACAAATAAAACTGTTCAAGCGACACCTGTCGTGCATTGATGGTATTACGTCTATTAATTCATCTGTTGTTTTCACGTACATATGTCTCGAGGCGGATCAGGGCTTGCAAACCGCTAATGTTAATAAGTTTAGTCTGGGTGTTCGTTTTAAACTAGAATTCCCCAAACATTACCGAACAAAAATAGACTTGCGTAATATCGTATAATATCTGTAACTATACAGGTGACGTATTGTGCAATATTAGTGCTGTGTATATCTTTACAAGTAAAATTGAATGCATTTAGTATAAAATGATTGTATATTAATTATTATTTCCATTTAATTGTATTTATATTTTGTTATGATCAATATTTCAATCAATTTGTATTTAAATAATAAATAATCCATATAAACATGTACATATATAATTGTTACTCGAAGTGTCAATAGATGTTAAAACCAAAATGATATTGTTATTTTTAATTTCAACATGAAATTTCAAATTTTAATACTAATATTCTAAGTTATAAGTTTTCACTTCTATTGGTAGTTCCTATGACTGCCAATTTTTTTTACTCATTGATGTATAGTGTGGACATGTGATGAGACGAAATGAAAATGAGGTTGGTAAGAGAGTGTTAACTATGAATGTGGAAGGATATAGAGGAAAAGGTAGACCTAAGAAGAAATGGATGGATTGTGTGAAAGACGATATGGGTAAGAGGAGAGTGAGCGAAGAAATGGTATATGATAGAAGAGTATGGAAGGAGAAAACATGTTGCGCCGACCCCAGGTGAGGAGGGAGAAGGGCAGGATAATGATGATGATGAAATGATGATTGAATTTGATATTATTATGTTTTCATAGTCAGTGCGTGCACACACATACTCGGCTATCTCTGTGTTCTCTGCTCGTATAGCGACCGCGGACGTGACAAAATACATTAAATTAGAATCAAAATTATCTCACGTCATTAAAACCAATAAAACCAAATCGGTTCAGTCGTTTAAATGATTAGAACGCACAAACGTACGAGCAAAACGTCTGTTTTAGCTATAATCAGTTAAATACTATAAGTATAGGCATCAGATCGTTTTGTCCTTCTGTTGAGCGAGTGTAATTTTCTGCAAGCGACCGCGACCAGTTGCAATCGTGTTGTTAGTGCGTCGCGCGAGTCCGTCACATGCAATCATGTGCAGGCCGCGACGCCGGTGCCTCATAAGGCTAGCTAATTATTATTTTTTCCTACCTAAGCTTTTTTTTCCTACCTATGCTGATAGCCTTGAGAGGCTATTTCAGCTTCGCCCTAACGTGTGTAGGTGAGCTCACGGGGCTCAAACCGGAGGTATTGCTAACACTGACCCTAGCAAGAGCAGTGCTTCGCAGAATCTACCACTGGATCGGAAACGCGACCCAGTGACAAGATCCGGCGAGAAACTCAGTGGGCTGTGTCTATGGGCCTAAGCTGTGGATGTAGTCAATCGGCCTATTAAACCAGCTCGCTTTATATTTAAGTCCTTTTGATCTTTCTCACTCGTTTAGAAGTGTTTGGCAGAAGCGGGCTATTTAATCTGGCATTGATAGCAGTAAACATTGAAATAATGAACTATAACGTAGATACAATCACACTATTATGTAGGTACCTATAATTAATCTAATTATTTTATAAGTGTGAAAAACCTAATAAAAATCGTGTAATAAAAATCAAACCCGCAAAATTATAATTTGCGTAATCACTGGTGGTAGGACCTCTCGGGAGTCCGCACGGGTAGGTACCACTACCCCGCTTATTTCCGCTGTGAAGCAGTAATGCGTTTCGGTTCGAAGGGTAGGGTAGCGGTTGTAACTATACTGAGACCTTAGAACTTATATCTCGAGGTGGGTGGCGCATTTACATTGTAGATGTCTATGGGCTCCAGTAACCACTAAACATCAGGTGGGCTGTGAGCTCGTCGACAAATCTAAGCAATAAAAAAAAACCTATAGATTATTGCAAAAAAAATGCCAACAACAACACATTAAACAGATAAAACAAACCACATAGTTAACCCAGCTCATAATATAGTAAATTAAATACTCAATAATAAGTGAATAAAACACAAAATAATGATTTATTTTGGTTTTAACAGGTTTCTACTTATTATTAGATCATAAATACAAATACGGTAGAGAGGCTATTTCAGCGTAGCCTGAACTAGTAGGTGAGCTCACGGGGCTCAAACTTGACGTCTTAGCTAATAGCCTCGCAACTATATTTTATAACACGCCGTCGTGGTTGTGCTGGTATAAAACTGTCTTAACACAGTTACTGTCGTGGTTATGCCGCAAAAGGAAGGGATAAGACGGTCAGCTTGATAAAGGCATTGACGTCATTCCATGTCTAATATTACAACAATCAATATTTTCCATTTAAAGTTCATTTTACAAAGCACCGTCGATATTAGACTTCGTTGTGGCCACTAAGTTTTGTCCCCTAATTTCTGAATCCAATAAAGTGTTTTCTGTTAAGTCTGTTTTTTTTAAAACGTGTCTCCCTAACTTGGCCTGTGGCAGCAGTTCAATGATACATCACGTAAGTACGTAAGGTTCGACAGATGGCGCAGGAGTGGTTTAAAGAAAAACAAAACAATGTCTTTCACAAGACCAGCGATAGTGACATTAACGCCTTACCATCTTACCATCTTACGGAATCCCCGAGGGTCTCTGCAAGTGGATCGCTAGCTTTTTGGATGGGCGGAGCATCACGGTCGTTGTAGACGGCGATTGTTCTGATACCATGACCATTAACGCTGGCGTTCCACAAGGTTCGGTGCTCTCCCCCGCGCTTTTCATCCTGTATATCAATGACATGCTGTCTATTGATGGCATGCATTGCTATGCGGATGACAGCACGGGGGATGCGCGATATATCGGCCATCAGAGTCTCTCTCGGAGCGTGGTGCAGGAGAGACGATCAAAACTTGTGTCTGAGGTGGAGAACTCTCTGGGGCGAGTCTCCAAATGGGGTGAATTGAAATTGGTTCAATTCAACCCGTTAAAGACACAAGTTTGCGCGTTCACTGCGCAGAAGGACCCCTTTGTCATGGCGCCGCAATTTCAAGGAGTATCCCTGCAACCTTCCGAGAGTATCGGGATACTTGGGGTCGACATTTCGAGCGATGTCCAGTTTCGGAGTCATTTGGAAGGCAAAGCCAAGTTGGCGTCCAAAATGCTGGGAGTCCTCAACAGAGCGTAGCGGTACTTCACAACTGGACAAAGGCTTTTGCTTTACAAAGCACCAGTCCAGCCTCGCTTGGAGTACTGCTCCCATCTCTGGGCCAGGGCTCCCAAATACCAGCTTCTTCCATTTGACTCCATACAGAGGAGGGCTGTTCGGATTGTCGATAATCCCATTCTCACGGATCGTTTGGAACCTCTGGGTCTGCGGAGGGACTTCGGTTCCCTCTGTATTTTGTACCGTATGTTCCATGGGGAGTGCTCTGAGGAATTGTTCGAGATGATACCGGCATCTCGTTTTTACCATCGCACCGCCCGCCACCGGAGTAGAATTCATCCACACTACCTGGAGCCACTGCGGTCATCCACAGTGCGTTTCCAGAGGTCTTTTTTGTCACGTACCATCCGGCTATGGAATGAGCTCCCCTCCACGGTGTTTTCCGAGCGCTATGACATGTCCTTCTTCAAACGAGGCTTGTGGAGAGTATTAAACGGTAGGCAGCGGCTTGGCTCTGCCCCTGGCATTGCTGAAGTCCATGGGCGACGGTAACCACTCACCATCAGGTGGGCCGTATGCTCGTCTACCTACAAGGTAAAAAAAAAAAAACGTGAATTTCATTTTATAAATCACAATTTTGAAATCCAATTAATTGTATACAATCTTCTTTGTCCATAAAAATACGCAAGAACAGTAAGTATTAACCCGTGTGGGATCACAGCTAGCCCCAGTAATAACATAAGTACAATGCTTCGTGCACTTTAAAGATTATGTCATAACCTGAACATTTGTTTTTAAAGAGTGCATTGTCGAAAATCGTGAGGTTATCGAACTTGGCAGAGGACGTCGGCTTGGCGTGATGCCTAACCGCCCTGCCAGACTCCTCGACAGCCTAGCCGAGAGCTGGACCCACTTTAACATAATAAAAGCTACATTCAGTTTGCAGTTCACTCGAACGGTAATGATGTTTACATGGGAATACTTACTATTGTATAAATATATCGGGGCGTCGCGAAGGGCCGGATTGTCGCATGTGATTATTGACTCGTGAGCTCGACAAGAAGCAGTCCATGGCGGTCGACGAACTTCGGGAAACGTTCAAATATGTAGTCTGTACTGTTGAGTCTTTACTATTTTAATCATACAAACGATTGAATTACTAAAACGATCAAGTATTATAAGAGTATAATGAGTTTTTTATTTATTTATTTATTCATTGCTTAGATAGGTGGACGAGCTCACAGCCCTATATTTGAGACCTTAGAACTTATATCTCAAGGTGGGTGGCGCATTTACATTGTGGATTTCTATGGTCTCCAGTAACCACTTAACACCAGGTGGGCTGTGAGCTCGACCACCCATCTAAGCAATAAAAAAAAATGACGTTCACCGGTCATTACAAGCGCAATATTATTCGCTGCTACCCGCTCTTAATTAAAATTACCATTTACCATTAATAGTGTGAGCTCTATTGGATGGGTAGGTAACACTAGTCTGGAAGCACGTATTCTAGCTTAAGGGTTCGACTTCAACCTCATGGTTCAAGATGGGTGGCGACACTCGCGTTGTGGTATCTCAACCAGTGGGCCGTGAGTTTCTACAATCATCTATAGCAGAAAGAAAACACCAACGATAAGCCAATCAGCCATCAACATAAATAGGCAACATTTACTTATTACTGGTGGTAGGACCTCTTGTGAGCCCGCACGGGTAGGTACCACCGCCCTGCCTATTTTTGCCGTGAAGCAGTAATGCATTTTGGTTTGAAGGGCGGGGCCGCCGTTGTAACTATTCTGAGACCTTGGAACTTGTATCTCAAGGTGGGTGGCGGCATTTACGTTATATATGTCTATAGGCTCCAGTAACCACTTAACACCAGGTGGGCTGTGAGCTCGTCCACACGTCAAAGCAATAAAAAAAAAAACGATTTTATCCTTCACCAAAACATTTAGATTCGCATCCCCTGTACCTCACAGATGATACCTCATTATTCTTTCAAGTTTCCGTTCTTTGTCTTTTGTCCAGAAAGATTATTGTACGAAGTCAGTCATTCGGAAAACGGTAAATACAAAGTTCTGTCAGTTCACGGGACGAAACTCGATTCGTATTATTAAAAAAGTTGTTTTTTGAAACTACCTACTAGTCTTGTCAGTATGGTTCGTTCTTATTATTATATCAGCTAATAAATAATACATTTACTATATTATAATCATCGGTCTGGGACTTTCTGTGGAACATGAACCTGATTTTGATTCCTGTTGCATTACTTGGAATAGGAGTCGAGATCAACCATACACCATTGTCATAATCAGCGCAGTTCATTTAAAATGATGATATTGTCATTTGGCAGTGGGCTGAATTCTCTTCTAGTGTGAAATAAGGTTTGTACCGTCTGTATACTTTATTTTATGTATTTATTTATTACACTTCATGTAAAATTTACATTGACGGAATTAATACCTAAGGTATTCTCTACCAGTCCACCAAAGGTAGAGCAAATAGTGGTAGGTGCAATGAAATGTAGCGTTAGCGTGAACTCCTGATTGCCGATGTCCATCAACAGTAGTTCCCACAAACGATTAGGTGTGTCGCAAGCTCCTCTGCTTTCGATAGCAATAAAGTAACATGGTCAAACTTTACATACCTACTGCGGTAAACATCCTTATAAGATTATACACACTAAGCATCTACAGAACCCGCAAATATAAAACTGTGTCTATGCTTCCAACGTATTTGCTGGTTCGTGTCTTTAAAAAGTTTACGGAGTCACTCGATACTCAGCGAAACAGTTTGGTTGTTTAGTAATCGGGAACTTCAGAAAGTGAAAACTGTTTATTTGTGTATCGGGATTACATCATGTAAATTCCGTGATGATCTTAGTGAATCTTAGCTGGTCATAGAGCGTATACGAAGGGGTACTCCTGTACCGAAGCAACCGTGCGTTATGGTTTCAAGCATAGTACAAGTGCTACGCAATAACAATGTATAAGCATTATTTTATAGTCACATATATGTAAATACTACCCGCATCTAGAATAAGTCCAATCAGCAATGAGGGTCGGAATCTGAGCGTCGTTTGTTAACGAATTGCTCAGTGTTTTTCTCTGTATAGGGACGATCTCATGCCATAAGGTGACAAAATGTGGTTACCCTTTTTTTCATTGTATTTTACACATTTTGTTGTTGTTACTAAGACATATTATGTAGACATAAGTATGGTAAGCTGTGGTATACGGTAAATGTCAACAAAGCGCTGAATTAGTTTCTGTAATTACTATCTTGACTGGTAAGGTAAGGCTTAATAGATATAAGTCCGCGTTGGCAGGTACCGCTATCTTTCCTATTTCTGCCGCAAAGCAGTCTAACGTACCGATTTAAGGGTGACACAGCCGTTATGCAGGGTTATATAGGTACAATGAAGGGTTCAACTTGACGTCTCAAAGTGAGTGACGGTATTCACATTTTGAGCGGCATCACAATAATCAGAAAATTGAATCTAGCTATTAACTATGTACAGTTTTTGAACATAAATCGATAATGCTCTTTGTCCAATGACACTCACTGACTCGAAACTCTGGGGAAAATAATTTTTCTACGCATGACTAAGAACAAGATTTCCATGTTATTTGTTTTACAATAATTCGGCATAGATCCGTCCAAAGATATGACGTCACACGCAGATGTCTGCCTCTGGTCTAGGAATAGAAGCCGCTACGCGCACCGCATCAACATCGTCATTAATTCAACAAGGGTAAACAAATAACGTTTTTAGGCGTTTATAAATAAAGCTGTTTTTCCCGTGAAGTACGTTTTTAATTTTTGTTGAACGCGAACTATGATAATGAGATAAATGTTTAAAAGTGATTAAGGAAAATACGTTTTCGCTGGTAGACAAGGCTGGTAGTAAAGACAGTATCAACTTTAAAGACTTTCTAATTGTCTCACAGCTTATAGGAAAAAATTGTTGCGTATCATTTCCCAATCTGTATATATATATATAAAAGAAAGTCGTGTTAGTTACACTATTTATAACTCAAGAACGGCTGAACTGATTTGGCTGAAAATTGGTGTGGAGGTAGCTTAGAACCAGGAGAAGGACATAGGATACTTTTTATCACGTTCCCATTGGGACGTCTCATAAACCGTGATATAACACCACGCAACTGATATGTACCTAATAACAAAACGCAACTGACAGCTAAACGTAATATATTCTATGGTTATTTATAGTAGAATTTTGAAGTTGACCAGTTGATGTGTTTGAAACAAACCGTGTTTTGATGACTTTGTTTATTTATTCACGCGTGTAGTTTCCCTACCTTTTACTTGAAACTGGTATAAAGCTAAAACTATTGCCATAAAGAAGAAAAAAAAACAAACCGTGTGGCGGAACAAAGTTCGCCGGGTCCACTAGTTAAATATAAATTAATCTTAAGCAATCAATCAAATGTAATCAAAACCTATAATTGTGGTGACATCTGCCATGAACTTTTGTCAGTTTGCCAATGATTTGTATTGATGATCACTTTGTTGGTGCAACTTAATAAACAAATAAAGACAAGATACAAGACGTGAGTGGCACGGCTCATTTTGTGTCGTGGAGTGAGATTTGATTTGCATCGGTACAACGGCGTACGTGCGTATTTTCGTTTGGAACCAGAAAACAAGTTTACTTCGAGTCTGATACAGGTAAGCTTGCAATATGACCTAGCAAAATAGGACCTGTATAACTCCATAATTTATAACCTTAATTATGTAGGAGAATAGGTGCTGTTACTGCTGATGAGGAAGTAACAGTAGTAGCAGCGCGAGGGAGCTTTTTATTAAGAGCTTTGTAATGTTTTCCGTGTCTGAAGCTTTGCGTCGCGTCAGTCGATGTCGGTCGTCCGAATCGAGCGGTCGTGTGCTCGACTCCGACTACTACGCGGAAGTTAATTTACTTTAGTTGTTCTAAACATTCAAAATCGGAAGACATTTTCAAGAGCCAATAGATTTCTGGTCTCAATCTAAATGAATATTAATTACTACGTACCCTGAAATAATAGTGATAAAGTTTAAATTAATTGTATATTTTTTGGATTAGAGCTATTTTGTTGTTCCTTACAATATTGTATTTGTTATGAGCATAATTTTAATCAGTGATCAGCACGAACTGATACCACAAGTGTGTAGCCTCTTGTTCACAAGCCACGACTTACGTTGTTATCTGACATTTTAAAAAAATACCACCTTTTTGTAATATTTTGTGGTGACAGTATCGTTTATATTAAATATCGATCGTCCTGCTCATTCCTACCGTAAAACGCTTTTAATTTGAAAGGTGGGATAGCCGTTATCACATAGTCATTATACCGGCCGCATAGCCGTTATACAATTGAGACTTGAATCCCAATATGTCCAAAAGATTTTTGAGCTTATCCCAGCGAGACTTAAAAAAAAAACAAATACACTCTACCGCACACACACATGCACACAAAATAGTCACTTATACATGACACTCACACACAATCTCACAAAGAATACGTGCAATTTTCAGAGGGGGTCGTCGCCCGAAGGTGTCCTACGGGCGTCCCTTTATTTCCGTTTCCGTTATAGTTAGGCGGGCGGGCCACTTCCGCTGGCGTATCGCTTCCTGTGCTATTCTGTATTATTGCGAATTCACAAACGTGATTGGTAAAGTTTTTTTTGTGACTAAACGGTAGAATAAAGTCGATTCTGGTACAAACATTGGCATTAAATCGTATAAGCAGTAGTCATCGACAGTAATAAACTGGGTAATATCTTGGTAATCACAATTAAACAAAGATACTTAATCTGACCTAGAATCGAATCGATATTACATCAACGAGGGGTTTTGTTTGCTCCCTGCGGAGATTAAACTGATTTGGACATTAAATCTTTTCTTTGGTCCAGTAGTGTAGTTATCCTTTCCGACTACTGTGAAACCCATTTGGGTATAACTAACCGGCCGGGATCATTTAAATAGAATCTTTAAGATGTTTGGTATAGAAGCGATATCCGCGTGCTACCTGTGCTCGTCTCGTATGTGATGTTCCCGGCGCATATACCAAACACAGTCTGTTTAGGTTTTAATAAAGCTCACATGACCTAACTAGGCCCGTATTGTAATTAATGTCACCAAAAGGCTGTACAAATAAAGCGCGCACGGTATCGATATTAAAAATCGTTATCGGACCGATAGCAGTGGTACTCCATCGATCACTCGACCTGCTAGCTAGTCGATATGTCTGTAATCATATGATTCTCGTTCAACTATGATGTTATTGGCTAATCACTCGCATGAGTAGATCAGTTCAGTCAACGGCTTTTCTTTCGCCCTCACGATTCACTTCAAGTAGCTATATGTGACAATGTTGTGATTTCTTGGTCCTCGGTAACCACATACCACCGGTGGGTACCGTAAACGTCTTTCTATGTGGAACAAAAAATGACCCTTTTTTATTGTGCTAGATGAATGAACGAGCTCACGATTAACCTACTTTTAAATGGTTATTGGAGCCTATAGACCTGACAATATGAATGCTGCTACGCATTTTGAGATATGTGGTCAAAGTCTTAATAAGGCTGAAAGTTATGTAGTGAATATTATGTCCAGTCTAGAACCTGCGAGTTTTTGATTTAGAGGCACTCGCGTATGCGTTCAGATTAACATGTAGCCTATGTTTATATGGAAATTGGGGCAAAGCTTTTGTTTGGTGCCCCGCCAGACATGGTCGGACGACGGCTCCCTTTGTCTGGTTCAGTGCATCCGAATGGAATCGATTTTATTAAGCCTTCGTAACGTTGATTGGATCTCGTTAAAAATTGAATAAATTGCACAAAAGTGTGTCTAACCAAAGCGATGTCAAAAGATTACCGTTTTTATTCCTACCTAAGCTGATAGCCTTGAGAGGCTATTTCAGCGTAACCTTAACTAGTAGGTGAGCTCACTGAGCTCAAACCTGACGACGTTGCTAACACGAACCCTAGCAAGAGCCGTGCTTCGCAGAATCTACCACCGGACGGGTTCGACGAGAACGATGACCGGAAAGATTACCGATTAACATTGGCTGCAACCATCCAGAGAACAGTCACACTGATATTTACAGAATAAATGTCCTTAAACTTAAGTTGAAGAAAAATATACCAAATCGTGGTTGGCAGTGTGATCACTTATTTTTACCTAACTCTAAGTACTGGTTGTGAGGAGCTATGCAAGCCCGGACGGGCACCGCCCACCTAACTTGTTGTTTCTGCTGCGAACCAACCATGCATTACGGTTTTGAAGGCTAGACTAGTTGTATGTAATTACTTCGATCTTCTGTAAGTGGACAGCAGCATTTATTTTATTAAAAAGACAAACCTGCTTAGATAATAAAAATCTATGTTTTGCTTCTACTTTGACCATTACAGTCACAATCTTAGTACAACTAATGATGGTCCCAAGAGATGTAATCACGAGCACTCGTTTATATTACATTCATTGCTCTACGTTTGATGTTGCTACACGAGGATTTTCCTTATCTTTATGGTAGATAATTATTTTGGACTAGTTTATGTTTTCCAAAGATGACGATTGCATACTGATTGTATATTTGATGTTATTAAAACTAATTGATGCACATTAAACTGTCGTAAGCTCCAATTTTCGTGTCGTGTGGTGTATGCTGAAATAAACGTATATGAGACGCGAACCCACGTCCTGTCTTTACTTACGTCCGGTCTCTGAATACTGTATAATAACTCGGGACACTTTGTTATGGTTCCTAATGACTAGACCAATGAAACTACATAAACTATAACTTTTATATAGCTCACTCAAAGTGTACAAGTTAAAACTGTCCTTGCTTTTGATCTGACCAAATTCGGCAAATCTTGTCCTATATTTTAGTTTGGTTTGGCTTGAAAGTTGAACGAGAGGCCAGTCTCCTTCGCAAGATTGACGTGGTTTCTAGTAGGTAGTCAGGACCGAAACCAGTCGTGATTAACTTAGAAAGTGATTTGGCGATATTACTATGGACGGACGATGAGGTGTCTGTATGTGGTCCGAGTCGCTCACCCATATCTCTGGGTAAATAGTTGGTCAGACAATGACCATGTAAAATTTTCTGACCTAATCCAGATGTCACCGACCACGGAAATAAAGCCAACCAATAATAACTTGAAGAATTTGGTGATTACGGAATATTCCAGTCTTCCATTCAGTGACGTCTAATTCTACGTAAAGCCTTAAATTATTCGGAGTGGAAACACTGATTACAAACACGCAACAATTCTCGGCTTTCAGTGGCTCGCCGTCAGTTCATTTGATTTGCCTTCACACTCCGTCTGCCGGTACAGAGCAGCGCAATCTGGTTAGACCGTAGATTCGTTTCTAGAAGCTTGTATTTTTTTTTTATTTCGCTATATTCGCAAAAGTGATTTTGATTATCGAATTTTTGGCACTCGATAGGTAGAATGAGTAAATAGTGATATTCACGGCATCGCATCTAAGGTTCTGGTAATCGTTTACTGTTAGACATTGCAGCGCATTCGTAGACACACGTGTTCCGCATCTCAAGAATCTTAGGTTCATATTCATATTTTTTTGTTTTAGTCACGTTCACTTTCATGTCGCGTCGCGACTGATGATAGAACGTGTCAAAGACAAGCTAATAATATTCATAAACCGAAAAATGATGTATGAAGCTAAAACATATACGGATTTCTGGAAATAATTAGATTTGGTTACGTGCCGCGTGAACTAAGCCGCTTGAGGGATGAGACGCACGTGCTAACTATATGTTTTTTGACAGGATTTAAAATAGGTACAATAGGATACGACTAGTAGGGAATATCGTGAGGCAGCTCGGGTTGATACCGCCCTACTGTCTGTGCTAATCGCAAAGCAATCATGCGTGGCGCTTTTACGGGTTGAGTTACTCTAATGTGGGTACATCGAAATTTCAAGCTCCTGTTTCCAAAATGAGAGATTTCGTTTTCGTCTTAACGGAGGCCTGGGAATATTCAGTGTGTATTCTACACCAGTTAACCTCGAGTGTTGGTTCCGCAAGGACGGAAGTCCTCGTGAACAGAGGCTCGACTCGATGACGTCACTAGGCGACTGCCATTGACGTCGATAGTCATTAGCCTAATAAACACTAATAGCATTAGTAGAACGATGTATCAAATTCGATTAGTTTAAGCGCCACCTCCGCAGTATTTATAGAACTAGAAAAATGTCCACAAATAAACGGTTTTCGCACGTATAATAAAGCCGTTGCCCTTCCAGTGGGCCACTTGACGCGATCGTACACCGTCTGTGACGTCAGACGTAACGTGCCCATTGTCGTAAGAATACACCATCACGGCTGCCGAGTGCCGACCGTCTGCGGCTGACCAGTCATAATCCGACTATTCTAACGAAGCCACGTGTAAGAAAACACTGGAAACTTAAATAGTTTATAAATTGAAAAATAATAATTCAATTTCAATTTCGAATCGATAGTAATTTGATTATGAGCGACACTAATTTGAATCCGTTAAAATTCTTCGTAGATTTTTCAACCATACAAATAAATATTTAAAATTTCGAAGTGAGCGTTTCTAAGTGAACAACGCAATGTCCGTTAGTGTTACGACACGGTGATATTGTTATGGTGCATCTGTGCTCAGTGGAGTGTAATGGTGGTGACTATGGGTATCATAATAGGAACGTGTGTGCCTGACGCTGAACAGGACGCGGTGGCTTACGGCGCGCAGACGAGGAGACCACCCAGAAGGATATTGTATGGTAAAACATATTATATATACATATTTATTTATACATAGACCACGTACCGGTAAGCGCAGCGTTGGGCGTCCCCCTGCCCTTTGGACCGATGACTTGCGGCGATATGCTGGGAAAGATTGGATGCGGAAGGCGGAGGATCGTGCATTGTGGCGGACCATGGGAGAGGCCTACATCCAGCAGTGGAGAGATACAGGCTGATGATGATACATATTTATTGCTTAAGTGGGGGGACGAGCTCACGACTCGAACTGGAAATCTACAACATAAATGCCGTCTCCCACCTTAAGACATGAGTTGTAAGGTCTCACTTTTAACAGTACAACAGCTGCCTTGTCCTTCAAAACGAAACGCGACTTTACGACAGAAATAGGTAGGGTGGTGGTACCTACCCGCGCGGACTCCCAAGACGTCCTACCACCAGTAAAAGTATATTACCCAAAACAATGGGCTGGTAATCTATTTAAATTAATTAAATTATTAGACTAAATAAAACAAGAGTTGTTTTCGATCGTACTAATTGATTACTGATTAATTTGATTGTCTGGAAGAGGTCGCTTTAAGCGATATGTTCGTCAAGTATGTTGGTAATATTATTTTTTATAGGTGTGATTACATTTGACTTAACTTTTAATTATATAAACCGGGGGAACAGGCATTGAGATAGAGATATAAACAGGCATTGCAAACCCTTTTAGGGCAATACATCTAAACATTAGATGAGTTGAAAACTCTCCCAATCGATAGCATTAAAACGATCTCCACAAACAGGAAGTAATTCATATAGACTTACCATTTGAGAATCCGTTCTGTTTTCGAGCTTAAAAATGCAACAATAAATAAACAATAAACTCGGAACAAAAGGTATAACGTTTATGAATTCAGTTCTCGTTCTTCAGTTTGCTATTCGAATACCGATAACGACTTCGTGTGGATGTAGTGCCGGCCCGCGGAGACATTCATAATTCTGTATTGTGTTTTTGTATTAACGATTCGTATACCGGCTGTGACGATTTCAATAACACTAGTGGTCCCGCAGTAGTCGAAATTCGACTATCATCATCATCATTATCATCAGCCTTTATCTGCCCACTGCTGGACATAGGCCTTCCCCAATGCTTTCCACATAATGCGGTCCTCCGCCTTCCGCATCCAACGACTTCCCGCCGTGCGCACTAGGTCGTCAGTCCACCTGGTTGGAGGACGTCCCACGCTCCTTGTACCCATCCGTGGCCACCATTCGAGGACTTCGACTATAATTAATTGAAATTATAAGTTTAAACATTATTATGGTTCTATTGTCAATTATCTGTATTATAATTCGATAATATAATCACAGTATTCGCCAAAACTGCACTATAGATCAACAATATTAATCTGTTTTCAATTCGACCACAGACTTTAAACAATAACAAAAGTTTCCCAATTGACAGTAAACAAAGAGTATGTTTTTATGATTTATGTTGTGTCAAATACATGGTAGTGTGTGTAATGTTTTCTTTATTGATTTAAAGTATCTTTTATGCATTATTTTAAAAAAAATATTAGCATTGTGCACTCCTTCTCTATATTCTCTATAAGTGTGGGAAATTTCATATTCCTCCGTCCGCGCAATTTTCGTAAAAAGGGATACAAAGTTTTTCCTTCACGTATTAATATATTGATGCCAATTAGATTTGTTGAGACATCGGATTCGAGTTGGTGTAGTTACCAAGTTATATTCGTTTCTTGTCACTAGTATGTATGTGTATGTTTGCTAGCTTGAGAGCATTGAATGTAAAACATTTGATGTGTTTTAATGTTGAAGTTAATGTTTTGGTAAGATACAAGTATCACTATACGAAGCCGAAAATTAACATATTGTGATGAATAATTCGTAAATGATTTGCTCTGTTTGTTCCGTTATTTGTTTGGTTTTTACGCCAAAACTAATCATAGCATAGCGGTCTTATAATGGGGTTATTTAACGCGATCTTCTTGTTTTTTTTTTTATGATTGAAAGATTACTGGTGGCCCGGAGGCCTTTCCAGCTTCACCAGGAGTCTTCATATCTCAAGGTACACGAGTACACAAGCTTCGAGTTAAATGATCGCCGCTGACGGACCTAAGGAAATTCCAAAGGTTCCATTATCTGTCACCTGACTACGGAGCTCTAGAAACAGTTTTATCGCAATATTTATTTGAATTGTTGAATTTGAACCGCTCTTACTTCAGATAATAATTAAAATTTAGACTTGTAGTCTAATGTGTCTCTGTTAATTGTCTTAAAATGTTAGATCGATGATAAATACCGGGGAATCCTTACTACTTGATTGTATATTAGCGCTGCGAATGGCGGCAATGTTTTATTACTAATAGTTATACTCGTAGTAGTACCAGATAACATAAATTAAATGTGTTCATCCTCTCCAAACATCTTTTGGTACGCCGACGAATACGTCAATGAACTTATTCGAAGTCGTAGGAATAGTCCAAGTATGTTCCCTCGTAAACGTAGCTGGCGATGAAGGCGCCTGCTGGAGTCCAGGACAGGGGCACCCTGGGTACATCGCAGGGTACGGCATGCACATGCAAGGCTGGACCATGGGCATCATGGGGGCGTAGTACGGCATTATCGATTTTAGTTTCTTTTTCTTGCAGGGAGCGAAGGTGGGGCATGGTGCTTTGGTGGTTGTCGTTGTCGTAGTGGTCGTCGTTGTGGTTGTGGTGGTCATGGTCACAGTGAGGGCTACCGGAATGTCTTCTTCGGAATCAGAGCACGGCGGGGGGGTGGGACACGCGGTGGTGGTATACTCAGATGCGCTATCTGGGAAATTACAATATGAAATATTATTAAATAATATTATTAACAGGATGACCGGTTCTGGAACCAAATTTTAGTGTGAGCTTGCAATGTCTTAGGTTGGTGGTGAATCGTATGCTTTATATAGCCTTTGGGGCTTAGACCTAGGTAGGGGTGATGTTTAAATGCTTTCTACTATCTTGAACTCTATCTTTAGCTCCTCAATGAACGGACTATGTTATGTTAATCAAATCTAATGTTAAAAATTACAGTTATACATAACACTTTCAATTGGTTTTTTTTTCAAATCATACGAACCGATTACTTAAATAATAATAATCACAGCAGCCCGTTACGTGTCATGATCGTTAAAAAGACCTCTCGAGTGAATAGTGTCATTCCGAGCTACTCAAGTATAAACCAGAAATACGAAGGTCGCTGTTGAGTCATTGCATTTGAGTATTTGAGAATGCAAGGGACTAATGTTTATAGACAGACGGTTACCCACGTGGTGGCAGACTTGAACCATGAATACGTTAGCCCAATACGAACCGATAGCGAGAAGTGGTGGTTACTGGTGGTAGGATCTCTTGTGAGTCCGCGCGGGTAGGTAACACCACCCTGCCTATTTCTGTCGTGAAGCAGTAATGCGTTTCGGTTTGAAGGGTGGGGCAGCCGTTGTAACTATACTGAGATCTTAGAACTTATATCTCAAGATGGGTGGCGCATTTACGTTGTAGATGTCTATGGACTCCAGTAACCACTAAACACCAGGTGGGCTGTGAGCTCGTCCAACCACCTAAGCAATAAAAATAAAAAAAGTTGTGATGTCACTATCTGGCAACAAAACTGCTGTTACAACCACGTCTGCGTGCGGTGTTGCATTGGACAAAAAAACTCGTTTTTTTTCGGGTTTTGCTCTCGAAAACCTTCTACTTTTACTGTCTGCGTGATGATATCATTAGCTTATTGAAATATTGAATAAGAGGTCATAATATCTGGCTTTGACTAGTGATGTTGAAAGTGCTATAAAATGGAAAACCAAAAAAGTTTTCCAATGTTTTTCTTTTTTTGTTTTTCCTTCATGCTACCTAAACTGATAGCCTTGAGAGGCTATGTCAGTGTAACCCGACAAGTAGATGAGCTCACGGGGCTAAAACCTGACAACTTTGATAACACTAAGCCTAGCAAGAGCAATGCTTCGCAGAGACTCTTTGTCATAAACATTCAAAGTATTCAAAATTCGGTAGGCAGCGGCTTGGCTCTGCTTGGTGGGGACAGTAAAAAAAAAGGTCTAAAATTACTCACAAGGCATCAGAGTAATGATTGGCGCATCGTGAGACCTCGGAACGGCGGGGCTTTGGTTTTTCTGTTCAAGTCGCTCCCGTCTCCTGTCTTTGCACTCCTGGCACATGGCGCAGTGAACTTCTAACAGGTTTTGATGCTCTTTGGCCTCCCGACAAGTCCTGCATGCGGTCCTGCAGTCTACTAACGCAGAGATTGACGGCAACATTATTATTGTCAAGAATATTGGTTTCATTACCTGAAAATAACTAAAACGATTTCATACTCATAAACGCAAACTACACTTTCACTTGAATCTTTTCATTAACAGAAATGACATTTTTAAGCTATTGCATAGATTTTATCGCGGGCTTTGAGCGCGGCGACTGAATCCGCCGAATTCCGTAACGAAAATAATCTGACACCCCCACTACGCCTACTATGTAGCTCGCGTTCAGCACATTCACACGTTGTGCTTGTGTAGTGTTTGTGAATAAGCGCGTGGCGTGACGTCACACTGCATGCGCATCATGAAAAGTCTGCCCATCTCTCTCTCGCGCGGATTAGCTTATGAGTGTGAAGGGGACAGTCAATGTTTTGCTTTTATTAATGTTTAATATAGCGTGGTCTTGTTTTATTATTGTTTTAATATTAAATTATCATTGTCTAATTATAATTGCATAAGTTGATAAAAATGCTATGCAATAGCTTACCGCGGCAGTTCCCGAGTGCCACAAGTTTTTGTTTTGTTTAGATGGGTGGACGAGCTCACCGCCCACCTGGTGTTAAGTGGTTACTGGAACCCATAGACATCTACAACGGAAATGCGCCACCCACCTTGAGATATAAGTTCTAAAGTCTCAAGTATAGTTACAACCTCTGCCCCACCCTTCAAACCGCAACGCATTACTGCTTCACAGCAGAAATAGGCAGGGTGGTGGTACCTACCCGGGCGGACTCACAAGAGGTCCTACCACCAGTACGAAAAATAAACAAGTTTTACCTTCTTTTTTTCTTTACAACTCCTGTGCGCTGTATTTTAATATATTTGTGGTTTTTTTTCCAAAGAAACGTCTTTGTAGGCAGCGAATTAAACATAAAACTAGTTTTTATTGCTCAAGTCATAAAAATACATGTTGTGTACTTATGAAGTGTGTTCACGTTTTGGAAATTATCCATATTGTAATACATTTCATACAAACACTGCAAAAACAAATAAATTTGACAATAAAAATGCAATGAGTTGTTTTATCGCTAATTCAGATTTTTTTTATTAACGTTAGTGGATCGGAGTAGCTCAGGGCACATCCTCGTTTAGCGGTGATTGGAGACGGTAGACAGGTAGATCACGTAAATCACACAACCTAACTAGAAATGTCCATATTGAGACTAAAGTTCCTATTGCGACTGTCCCACCCGTAAACCCAAATACATGACTACAGCGTGAAAGAAAGGGCTTCCCTACCACTTAAGTTAGGAATTATGAGAAATTATTTTTTTATTTTTTATTGCTTAAATAGGTGTACGAGCTCACAACCCACCTGGTGTTAAGTGGTTACTGGAGCCCATAGACATCTACAACGTAAATGCGCCGCCCACCTTGAGATATAAGTTCTAAGGTCTCAGTATAGTTACAACGGCTGCTCTGTCCTTCAAACCGAAACGCATTACTGCTTCACGGCAGAAAAGTAGGTACGGAAGGAAAATAAAGTATGGCCTACCGTATCCATTATGTACTAGCAGCTAAAGTCAACTGTTTTCGTCTACGTTGTCTTGACCATAAATCAAATCCATCAACTGAGATGAAATCGAAATAAATTGAATACGCAATTTCAAAAAGGGCACATCTCTGAAAATGTAAATTGTTCAGGAAATGAAAAAAACTGATAATTTACTAAAGCAGTATAAAATTTAGAATATTAACTTTTGAGATACATTTTAGTGTTAATTAGCAATTGAAAATTACTGGAATTATTATAAAATGGGTGTAGGTAAGCCTCAAAACGACATGTATATATGAAAAATCGTATTTGACAAAATATGCGACATGTGCCCTTTTCGAAATTGCATGTTCAATTAGACTTTGAAGTTATGTTTTTCATAGGCTCCTATTACCGCTTATCAAACAGTTAACCACCATTGAAACGAATACCATCACACCACATCGATCGACGCCCGACTTATGTTATTGATTACTTCAAAGCGTACGTCAAAGGTAATTGCATGTCAACAGTAGATCAACCTTTGGTCATATATTATTATATGTTTGTTAGGTTCACTCGTTTGTGAATAATTTTGATGTAGTTACTGGTGGTAGAACCTCTTGTGAGTCCGCACGGGTAGGTACCACCTCCCTGCCTATTTTCAGCCGTGAAGCAGTAATGCGTTTCGGTTTGAAGGGCTGGGCAGCCGTTGTATCTATACTGAGACCTTAGAACTTATATCTCAAGGTGCGTGGCGCATTTACGTTGTAAATGTCTATGGGCTCCAGTAACTACTTAACACCAGGTGGGCTGTGAGCTCGTCCAATCATCAAAGCAATAAAAAAAAAAATTACATTTTATTCGTCAAAATCCCGATAAACCGATCGGATTTATGTAGGAAAGTTGAGTAAATATACTCAAATACGTAAGTACACTGATAAATTGAACCCTTCTTTGATTTTGGCGTAGTCTAATGATCATTTGCTATCCTTATAAAACGGAGAGGTCTTTATAAAGCCCATGCTTGGTACGCTTATTCGAATGTAAATTAAGTTGTTTCAAAGACATTTGGGTGTGCGATTGCTAGCGCAGATTTGTTGATACAGAACTCATTGTGTAGTGCAACACTTTCACAGAGTAAGGAATATTCGGTTTTATAGCAGACACACATACACATTTCATCTTATGGCTATTATGTTCCTTCAATTTGTTCAATTTTGAGTCGGTTGGGCCTAAACATGATTTTTTAATCCTTATTTAAGTAACAGTTACCATTAAATAAAGTCTAATTAACCCGATTGTAAAGAAAAAAAAAAAAAAAGTGTGTGTGTCCGCTCCGACGCACGACTGGAGTTTACTGGATATAAAAAAAGTGTGTGTGTCCGCTCCGACGCACGACTGGAGTTTACTGGATATAAAAAATTAAACGAAACAATACGAGAAATAGTTCTATATTACGACAACACGATACACTACAGATTATTAACAAATTAACGAGACACAAAACAAACGACTAACAAATATATGAAAATACAATAATGAGAGAAACGCGCGATCAGTACGAGGCTTTGTGGCGGACTGCCGGCGCAGCAGCCCGGCGTCACCTGCGATAACGCGGCCGCGCGTTGGCTCCTGATTGGCGCGCGCACGCATCACGCAATCAGGAGCCAATCAGGCGCATAACGCATTTCGTGTGACATGCTAGTACGATTTTGGTCCCCATAATTTTCATACCCCGGGCCTATATATGTAAATCGATTCTAAAGGAGTAAACTCCAAAAATTAAACGAAACAATACGAGAAATAGTTCTATATTACGACAACACGATACACTACAGATTATTAACAAATTAACGAGACACAAAACAAACGACTAACAAATATATGAAAATACAATAATGAGAGAAACGCGCGATCAGTACGAGGCTTTGTGGCGGACTGCCGGCGCAGCAGCCCGGCGTCACCTGCGATAACGCGGCCGCGCGTTGGCTCCTGATTGGCGCGCGCACGCATCACGCAATCAGGAGCCAATCAGGCGCATAACGCATTTCGTGTGACATGCTAGTACGATTTTGGTCCCCATAATTTTCATACCCCGGGCCTATATATGTAAATCGATTCTTAAGGAGTAAACTCCAAAAATTGGTTCCCTTTGTAGAGTGTGAACTGGATGCATTAAGTTTTTTAATTGTTAATGTTTAGTTTTTAAACAATAAATAACTTTGATTTGATATTTGGAAAATCAGCTTACGAAGAATCCGTGGTCGGTACACTAGGCTGGGTTAGTCATGTGACCGTGCTGTGGGTTAATTCTGGGATAGGTAGAGATTCGACTCTGCATCTATAGTTTAGTGATGTTTCTTCCATTTAAACCTACCAGATAGAACGTTTTAAAAACATCATGAAACTGGTCTAAACAAGTATAATAATGTCAATAAAACAACAAGAATGCTTAATTATTGTTAAAGCTGCAGTTGTATTTGAAGCTTGATCTTTTAAAACAGGATTTTCTTGACTGAAAATAATGCCACAATTCATCATTACGAGCGTAGTTGTGGCAGTAATAGATTGGACGGCAGTGAGGAGTGCAGATACAGCTCTGATTACCCATTTGCTAGACTGTACGATCGCTTAGAAGAAAATACTCCGCTAATTTTGATGTAATTTTGGTGTTGATCTTTCTGGATCAGACTTAGAAAGTACGATTGTGTTTGTTTGATCTTGTTGCACTGATGCCGGGGCGGTAGCCAGAGATATGGGTAACAATAAAAAACTTTCACAAGCAAGGCCGAGTAACCAATGTAAGATGAGCTTCCATTTCAAGCACATTCATGTAATTTATTCCAAAAACTCGCGTGGAATCGCGAATCGTAATTTATAAAAGTGATTTATTCGTGTTTACGTTGATCTGTATGCATGAGAATGTATGTTTCTTAAGGTCTGCCGCTTTGTTCGTTCTATAAGAAGTCCTAGTAGAATTGCGTTGTTTATTAGTTTTTCTATTTATGTAAAAATGAATTGCTGTTCGATAGTCTCGCTAAAACTCGAGAACGGCTGGACCTATTTAGCTAATTTTGGTCTTGAATTATTTGTGGAAGTCCACAGAATGTTTAGAAGGTAGATAAATATGAAAATGCTCGGAATTAAATAAATATAACAATTTTGTTTTTCCCTTGACGTGTCCCCCGTCGGACGGATTCTATTCGTTTGTTTTAAATTTATTTTATACAAAAGCTTAGGTATTTTCTTTATCGATTGAGTTACTACCAAGTCTGCCGGGTCAGCTAGTTGGTAACATAAAAGTTAACGAGAAAACCTCATACCTCTTTTCATGATATGCACTAAGAAGTTATGTTTTTTTTTGCACTTTTAAATATTAACAGAAGCGACGCGGGCGCGACCTTGACTAGCACACGTATTCGTTTTTTACATCGGACACTCAAAGTAACGCTTCATTACTGACTTCAGCGCAGGTGATGTGGAAGCGTCAGTTGTTGACGTTTACGTGTCGATGTGTGGTGCAAGACGTTACAGAAAAATATACTGCGCATCTTTCTTGGGATAATGTTTGAAGAAAAAAATAAATTCGAGCGAAAATTATAACATCGAGATGTGGCGCATCTGTTCGCGGGATGTTCACGCCACGAAACCCGGAAACTTTGTTGTATAAATTTACATACACAAGACCGACATGGAACGGTTCCTTGTCTCGCAACTGATGTGTGCTTTTGTTTGTTAAACTCCCTCAGGATCTACTGGTATTATTGTGATTCTGTAGTATCGATCTTGTACTGGTGATAGGACCTCTTGTGAGTCCGCGCGGGTAGGTACCACCGCCCAGCCTATTTCTGCCGTAAAGCAGTAATGCGTTTCGTTTTGAAGGGTGGGGCAGCCGTTGTAACTATACTTGAAACCGTAAATGCCATCGCCTTTGTCAAGCATGAGGTCATAGTCTAAGGTGCTTTTAGGTACCACAAGCACCGGTCATCGTCCTCGTCGAACCCGTCGCTTGCGACGAAGGGCTCGACGAGAGAATTAATCCACAGACACAGCCCAGTGAGTTTCTCGCCGGATCTTCTCAGTGGGTCGCGTTTCCGATCCGGCGGTAGATTCTGCGAAGCACTGCTCTTGCTAGGGCCAGTGTTAGCAATACTCCGGTTTGAGCCCGTGAGCTCACCTACACGTTAGGGCGAAGCTGAAATAGCTTCTCAAGGCTATCATCAGCATAGGTAGGCAAAAAAAAAGTCTAAATAAAGACTAACCTTCGTACCTGAAAGTATGATGGTTCAGTTACAGAAACAGTCAGGACGGCGGTCTCATGCCAGTACTAAGCTTGTTTTGTCTTTATTCCAGGTATAAAATGTCCGGTGTGCAGCAAGTTCGTTTTACCGGACGACATAGAGTGCCATCTCGTAATGTGCCTGACGAGGCCACGTCTATCTTATAATGGTGAGTTTTATTTACATACGATATACGACAGCTTTAACGCAGTAAGCCCCTAAATGTATATTCGAGCATTGGATCTGGTGTCGTTTATTATTCAGGTCTTGTGGAGACTGACGTTGACTTCGTGTATTTCAGACGTTTGGGCCACAATTATTACTGGTGCCATAAGTTTTTTTTTATTGCCCGTGTAGGCAGACGAGCATACGGCCCACCTGATGGTGAGTGGTTACCGTCGCCCATGGACTTCAGCAATTTCAGGGGCAGAGGGGTATTAATATATATTCCTGAATGATCCGCGGTGCACGGGAGTCCAGCTTCTCTCGATTGGAACTTTTCCTAGTTTCTGGCTACGTGTTAGTTCAGATTTTATGGTCTCAATTTTCACTTATTAAAGTTTGGGATCGAAGACAAATCAGCTTTTCTTAGACTTGCCCGAACGCTATGATTCAGTCTTGCAGCGTGGTCTCCGCCTTGACTCTTGGATTTGTACACATGTGTTAGTGATGGGAGTGAGTGGGAGACCCGGAAACCTCTGTCAAAATGGCGAATGAAGACTATTTATTTATAATCTATTATTTGCGTTTATTTCTCTGGCGTCTATTTATTTAGGTTATAATTTCCGACGTTTGGAATATTATGATTGTGGTAGTAATCATTGGTGGATTGAAATTTTAAATTGAATAATAACATTATTTACTGCATATATTATAGTTTTTTTTTAATTACCCAATAGACTTGCATATATATTATAACAATGCGAATTGTTCAAACATTCTTATAAATTGTTTCTTTTTTTAGACAAAAATTTTGATTGTGCCGCTCTGCTAAAAAATTGATTCGGTAATTAGCACACTCGTTTTTTGACTACCCACGTTCGCTATGCCTCACGGAAATAGCAGAAAACAAATATAACAAGTCATATATTATAAGTAATGTGTTTTATGTTTTCAGAGGATGTTCTGAGCGACTCGAAAGGCGAATGTGTAATATGCCTCGAGGAGCTGTCCGCGGGCGACACTATCGCCCGTCTGCCGTGCCTCTGCATCTATCATAAAGGGTACGTTTCCTATTGTTAAAACTCAATTTAAATTTGAATGTATGAAAGGAATTGATGTAGAAGTAACTTCGTGGTAGCTCAGATAATGCTGATGCATGTGAACCACGTCGATTAATTCACTAGTAATCAAACATTCTGTATACTAGCGGCAAACGTAGGGGCGCTGTTCCAACTCCATACAAATTTGAGTTAACTTTTACGCTATCGAGAACGTTAAAAAACTCGCACTAAGCACACTGTTCAAAAGCAGCTCTACAGGTGGCAGTCTCAATTGTGTAGCAATTTCGCCGCTAAGATCGGAACGTGGGATTACTTCGGGGCAGAAGTAGACAAGACGGTGGTACTAACCCGTGTATCTAAAAACTATTCAATTTATTGTGCTTATTTGATTCAGTCCCCTGTACCCATACAAAATTATCAATAATTGAAAATGTAAAATGAAAAAAGGACAAGATCCTTTTTATTGCTTATACAGTTGGATTAGCTTATCGTCCACTTGATGTTAGTGCTTAAGCTTAAGACAATAGCAAGGTAAATTCCGCCACCCACTTTAAGACATGAGTTCTTAGAATATCAGTTTTAACAGTACAACGGCTTCAAACCGAAACGCATAACTGCTTCGCGGCACCAATATTAAAATTTGAGCTGTTATTTTGATTAAATAACTTAGAGGTATGATAGTTTTTTTACTAGCCGTGTAGGTATATAGTTCTTGACACTTCCACAGTGTGTGTAGACTGTCGTCCTCACGCTGAGTCAGGCTAATGGCGTTAAGGAAGCAACTCGTTTCGATTAGTAATTTTTTTTTTTATTGCTTAGATGGGTGGACGAGCTCACAGCCCACTTGGTGTTAAGTGGTTACTGGAGCCCATAGACATCCACAACGTAAATGCGCCACCCACCTTGAGATATAAGTTCTAAGGTCTCAAGTATAGTTACAACGGCTGCCCCACCCTTCAAACCGAAACGCATTACTGCTTCACGGCAGAAATAGGCAGGGTGGTGGTACCCACCCGCGCGGACTCACAAGAGGTCCTACCACCAGTAATATGTCGTTCTCTCTTGATTCCAGGTGCATAGATCAATGGTTCGAAGTGAACAGGTCGTGTCCGGAGCACCCCGGCGACTAGTGCGCCGTCTAGTGCGCTCAAACAGACTGTGACGCCAGAGGGCATTGTAAATATTAATAAAAAAAACAAAAGAAAACTTATGCTAGTGAGACGTTTACCATTTAATGAATTTAAACAATAACAAAATAATATTAATAATAATGATAATAATAAAAATTATTAACAAAGACAATTATAGGAAACAAAAATTAATATTAAAAAAAATGAAAAAAAAAGTTGGGAAATTCTCGGTGGATTATTTATAATTTAGTAATATTGTCGTTTTAGTTGAGTAACTCGTGCACTCCGTGCCGTGCGTGTGGTAGTGACGTCACCGGGTCGCGCGAAACGACCCGCTTCGGTTTACATATCTCTGCCTGTAAGCTTATCGTTTATATATTGTATGATTTCATCTTTTTCATCTTCATAAATAAAACTTTATTTGTTTCTAAATTTTACAACGATTGTTTTATTTCGTACCCTTACGAACGTGGCTCGGAGAATATGCAACCGTACTACAATTGAATTCGTTCCCGAATGTTCTCCGTGCGGTGAGCAGACGACAATACGTCGGTCGCGGCCGCTCGTGTGTTGTACCTCTGTTGTTACTCTGATTGTAGTGCTGTTCACGTTTATTTACCTTGGACTATGAAAAATATGGACGTGTACATTCTAGAATATCAAGTAAAATTAATTAAGTAAAATCTGTCCCTTAAGGCCCTTGAGAATTTGTTTAATTCCGTCATACTCGATGAGAATGTGCCCCTCTGACATGGGCCAGAAGTGTGGTGGTACTGTTTGTTCTTCTCAGACCCATCTCATTCCTGAATCGTGTCTATAATGTGGTCTCGAGTGTTATAGGACGACCATTAATTACGTGAGATGTTCTAGGGTTTTTTTTGTTTTATTTTTATTGCATTGGTGAGTGGACGAGCTCACGACTTACTTGGTGTTAAGGGGTTACCGGAGCCCATAAACATTTTCAATGTAAATGCCGCCACTCACCTTTAGATATGAATATGAGTTCTAAGGTCTCAGTATAATTACAACGGTTGCCCCACCCTTCTCCCCAAAACACATTAGTGTTTCACGGCAGAAATAGGTAGGGTGGTGGTGCTTGCCTGTGCGGACTCACAAGAGGTCCTACCACTATTAATGAATGAGTAATGGTGGGGAGGGGGATCAAGTTAAATCTTTCCAAAACTTACTTAGGAGGGAAGGGGCGGTTCTTAAATAACAAATATTACGTGAGTAATTCGCAAAAAGTCGCAGAAATTCGACATGCCGCACATCATGCACGTACTGTGCAAACGCGCAAATTGTGACCCTCGCGGTTTGTCACACGACGACATGAGCTTCTGTGCGCAAGCGATAACTGCTGGGAGCGGCTAATTTTAGAGCGAAGTTTAAGGAACAGAAGATTTTATTGAAAATCACTTGGATGTACTCCATGAGCTGAATAAGAATAAATCTTTTCAAAACTTTTGTTTAATATTTATTATTTAATTTTATAATTGTGATTTTAAATTACGGTAATATTCACAAATACTGGTCTTTGCTATTCTTCAATAAAAGTAATAGAATAAATTATGTTTTGGTCTTTTTTTCTTAATAATCTAATGTTTACAGTTAAAACCATAAATTTTGGAGAATTGTGTGCGATTAGGGGAAAGAGGACGTAGTTGAGAAAAATCTTACGAAATCGCACGAAGGGAGGGGGCGAAATTTTTTCGAAAATGTCTCACGTTAATTAATGGATGTCCCCTTATTACGAACCGTCTCGCGCGCAGGTTTGATGATTTCCAGCCACTGGTATCATAGACAGCGTTCATACGCTGCGGCAGGTTTTACAAAAATCCGAGGAATATAACCTGCCGCTATGCTTAGCATTTGTGAACTACGAGAAAGCCTTTGATTCGATTGAGATCTGGACCATGATGCAGTCTCTCCAACGATGTCAAACTGATTGCCGGTACATCGAAGTGTTTGTATGATAACAATCCATATTATCTAGAATCACTGCGTTCATTCACAGTGCATTTCCAGAGATCTTTTTGCAACGCATCATCCGGTTTTAGAATGAGCTCCCCTCTACGGTGTTTCCCGAGCGCCATGACATGTCCTTCTTCAAACGAGGCTTATGGAGAGTACTTAATGGTGGCTTGGCTTTTCCCCTGGCATTGCTGAAGTCCATGGGCGACGGTAACCACTCACCAGCAGGTGGGCCGTATGTTCGCCTGTCTACAAGGCCAATAAAAAAAATCCAACTCAGATGGCTAGCGTTTAGAAAGCTACGTAGAATCTTCACATCACAAATGTCACAGTGTCTCAAGACGAAAGTCTTCGATCAGTGTGTCGCCAGTGATGACAAATGCCACTGAGACGCGGTCGCTCACAATGAGCTTTATCAGAGGGCTCGAGGTCACTCAAACAGCAATTTTACTGGTGGTAGGACCTCTTGTGGGTCCGCATGGGTAGTTACCACCACCCCGCCTATTTCTGCCGTGAAGCAGTAATGCATTTCGGTTTGAAGGACGGGGCAGCCGTTGTAACTATACTGAGACCTTAGAACTTATATCTCAAGGTGGGTGGCGCAACTTATATCAAGGTGGGTGGCGCAACTTATATCTCAAGGTGGGTGGTCGGTCCCGAAATCTGCCCGTGTAAAATTGGTATTTCCAGTCTTAGGTTAAACTCCATGAGCTAGTTCCACCAGCCCGGTGCAACCAGAATAGCTTCTCCAGGATACTGGCAGGACGTACACACAAAAAGGAAACCCAAATGAATTATTGTTTTATCCTGGACTACAAGGTCTGAGCGACACAAGTTTGTTGGATCACCGCGCGCGCGCTCAGCCGTACAATGATAACTTAAGCTTGTGATTTTAATTTTATCTAATTCTCCCGCAGCCGTACATGATTAATGATAACTTAAGCTTGTGATGTACTTGATGCTGGGGATTAGACGTAGTCGGTGACCACTCGTGGTCATTACGTGTTAATCGTGACGTCACAACGATGAGTGTCACGTCATCATGTTCAGTGTGCTTAGTGCGAGTTTTTTAACGTTTTCGATAGCGTAAAAGTTAGCTCATATTTGTATGGAATGGGATCGTTTGCCGCTAGAGGCGTTGTTCCAACTGCATACAAAATTGGGTTAACTTTTACGCTATCCAGAACGTTAACAAACTCGTACTAAGCACACTGACAGTGTTAGGTCGTAGTAGGACGGAGGGAGGAAGGACGCTCCGGCCCGCGGGGAGGGTTACGCAAATAAATAAAACACAAAAAGAGTTTCTACAAGTGTATATCGCGTCCAGTGCGGTCCCCTCAGCGTATGAAGGAGCGGTGCCTCGGGCCGCGCGGTCCCCGGCACGCGCCACCTGCGAACAGTCGGCGGGTGAGTGTGGTGCGGCCCGCGGGCCCCGGGCGGGCGGCGTGTCGGCGCACTCACCCAGCATGTACTGCGGCGCCGGCGGGTAGTGCCCGAAGTGCGGCGCGCCCGCCTCCCACGCGCCGCGCCCGCGCCTGCGGACACACAGTCAACGCGCACGTCA
The DNA here is from genome assembly GCF_030269925.1 of Bombyx mori. NCBI lineage: Eukaryota > Metazoa > Arthropoda > Insecta > Lepidoptera > Bombycidae > Bombyx > Bombyx mori. The sequence continues at coordinate 6,064,218 of NC_085117.1, read as the reverse complement.
GCGGCGCCGCCACGACAACGCACACGTGCAATGTACAAAAAATAATGCACGTGCATTTTCAACCTTAAAACAGATTGCTCTTGTAATAGTGAATATTGTGTATAAGAGATGCGACATCTTCAATATTTATATTATACTAGCTGATCCGGCAAACGTTGTTTTGCCATATACTAAGATTTCTAGGGAATTTCTAGTGTAGCAAAAAAAAAACAACTTATTGCAAGTGTGTAAGAATTAGGTAAATGAGTAGCCGATTCTCAGACCTACTTTTACGCTATCGAGAAAGTTAAAAAACTCGCACTAAGCAAACTGAACATTAATTAGAAATATGTATATTGCGAGCTCACGAATGTGTGGAACTTAAAATGATAGTTCTATTAGTAAATCCGTTGTCGTTGGCTCCTGCGGCTGGGGCCGGCACTCACGTGTGTCGGTAATGCGCGTGCACCGGCGCCGCCGACGCGAAGCGCCCGCGGTCTGCACCACGCCGCGCGCCCCTGCTGCAACAGCCGAAGTTACACTACGCACGCACACTGCTTTGTAGTAGCATTTCTATCTATTTGTTCTTTACGTTCTGTCCGTGAGACAAATGGGAATTTACATTTCTTCGAAGCGTCAATGTTAGCACGCGCGATACTGCGTGGGGTCAAGGCACTCAGTGGTGCACAACTAGCAGTATATGAGGCTTTTAAAACAATAAGCTTTTATTTTCTACCCAGCAAACTAAAATTGATCCCCGTTTAGTAAATATTCGTTCTAGAAGTCTGAGCGTACCTGCTGAGGTTGGTGTAGGTGTGGTGCAGCGCGGTGAAGTCGTCCACGTGCAGGCTGGGGGGGCGGGAGGTGTTGGGGGGGCGGCAGCGGAACGCGTCCGGCGCCTCCCCCCGCCCCCGCGACACGCGCACTCCCCGTTCCACTGTCACACGACGCACAACTCAACGAGACTGTACATAACTCCTCGTGGGGACAACACACAGTTTGTTCACACGAGGACTACATATATTCGATTTAGCTTTAGCACAACACTGTCTTGTAAAGAGATACACAACTATTTATCCCTATATGTATATGTAATGAATGATTGAATGTCAATCTGTCATATGACAATTGATAGTTGTTTAAATAATTTTTCGGTTAATGGACGTTGTGAAATGTGTGTTATAGAATTATTGAAGAAAGGGCATTAAATGTTGTTTCTTGTTGTTTAGAAGAAACAACATTTAATGTTATATATCGTTCCACCCAGAAGACAGCTGTTGGTTCAAAGAAAAAAATAAAAAAGCTGTGGTAAAAACAGTAAATAATTCAGAATTGGAAATAGAACTGAATGAGAAAAATCCAAAAAACTAGAAATACCACCATTAATAAAAATAAGTTTACAAATAAATGACACTTTGAAGGTTTCTGGAATCTATGACTCTGGATCTAATGTTTCTTTAATTAATGCAAGATTATTGAAAATACAAGAGAAACAGAAGACAAATGATATGCAAGTTGTAAACTTAAAAACTATTAATGGTGAGAAAAAAACGAAAGGTATGGTAACGCTAAAAATAAAAATCTACAATATTGAAAGAAATATGGATATTTTTGTGGTGGATAATGAAAATTTTAACTATGACTTCTTAATTGGTTTGGATTGTATAAAAAAATTCAAATTAATACAAAATGAAGAACTTAACATCATACAATATCCCGAAAAGAAAAGCATAATCTCAAATGAACATTGTTTTAATGAGAATAATGTAACAAATGTCGGAATTCCTGATGTACTAGGTGACAAAAATAAAGAACAAACATTTAAAGAGAGAATAGAAGAGAAAGAGAAGATAGAGATGGAACTATACTCTGAGATAGTAAAAAAGGGTACTACTATAAATACCAACAAATTGTGTGAAATTAATTTCAATGAACATGTAAACATTGATGAATTTCAAATGTCTGTAAATCATCTAGATTTATATCAGCAATCAAAAATTGAGAAGTTAGTAGATAAATACAAATCTGTTTTTGCTAAGGACAAATATGATGTTGGCTCTGTGCAGGATTATGAAGCCCATATAGACTTGATGGTAGATAAATACTGCTATAAGCGTCCGTACAGATGCACAATTGAAGACAGAACAGAAATTGAAAGTCAAATATCGAAGCTACTACAGAAAAATTTGATAGAGGAATCTTACAGCCCGTTTGCTGCTCCTGTAACTCTAGCATATAAGAAAGAAGATGATAAAAAAACAAGATTATGCATAGATTTCAGAGATTTAAACAAAATAGTAGTTCCACAATCACAACCTTTCCCACTTATAGAGGACTTAATGACCAAAACAGTAAACTGTAAGTATTATTCTACATTAGACATAAACTCAGCATTTTGGTCGATCCCATTGAAAATTCAAGATAGACATAAGACTGCTTTTGTGACACAAGAAGGACATTTTCAATGGACTTGTCTCCCATTTGGGTTAAAGACTGCACCAGCGATTTTCCAAAGAATATTGAGCAATATTATAAGAAAACACAGACTATCTAACTTTGCAGTAAACTTTATTGACGACATCTTAATTTTTTCTAAAACTTTTGAGGAACATATACAACACATATCGAGACTACTGGAAGCAATACAAAAGGAAGGGTTTAGACTGAAGTTTTCAAAATGTACATTTGCAAGTCACCATGCTAAATACTTGGGTCATATAATAGAAGACAATTCAGTTAGACCTCTAAAAGATTATTTAACTGCTGTCAAAAGCTTCCCAATTCCAGAAACAAGGAAAAATATACGGCAGTTTTTAGGAAAAGTAAATTTTCATCATAAGTTTGTACCACATAGTGCAATTATCCTCGATCCATTACATAACTTATTAAGGAAAGATGTGAAATTTGTATGGACGGCAGAATGCCAGGAAGCATTTGATAAAATTAGAGCATTGCTTTGCTCAGAACCAATCCTAAAAATATTTGACCCAGATTCACCGATAAGAATTTACACAGATGCTAGTATCAAAGGAGTTGGAGCAGTGTTGAAACAAGACGATGAAAACGGCGTGAGTAAACCGGTTGCTTATTTTTCGAAGAAATTAACAGAAGCACAGAAAAAGAAGAAGGCAATATACTTAGAATGTCTGGCGATAAAAGAAGCAGTCAAATACTGGCAACATTGGCTTATGGGAAAAGAATTTATGGTATACACAGATCATAAACCCCTGGAAAATATGAACATTAAAGCTCGAACTGATGAGGAACTAGGTGATTTAACATATTATCTATCACAATATAATTTTGAAATTAAATACAACCCAGGAAAATCAAATCAAGAAGCGGACTGCTTAAGCCGAAATCCAGTCTTAGAAGCAAATGATAATAACGACGATTTTTTAAAGGTCGTAAATTTAATCGACCTACAAGAAATAAAGAATGACCAGCTAACAAATCCAGACCTACAAAAAGAAAAGAATAAGCACATATTAGAGAATGAAGTTTATTACAAGAAAAATAAAAGAAGAAATAAGATTATACTGTCAGAAAAACTTAGCAAAGCTCTAATAAAAAAAGTCCATGACACGTACTGCCACATTGGAAGAACCCAAATGACAAATAAAATAACACCATTCTTTTCAGCCAAAAATATTACAGCAAACATTAATAAAATGTGTGATGCGTGTGAAACCTGCATTAAAAACAAGTCCAGGAGGAAGTCGAAATATGGTTTAATGTCACATTTGGGACCAGCCACACACCCGTTTGAAATTGTATCCATCGATACTATTGGGGGCTTTGGAGGATCCCGATCAACCAAAAGGTATTTGCATCTTCTAGTGGATCATTTCACACGGTATGCCTATATTTGTACATCAAAAACTCAAGGCTCCAATGATTTCATTAAGCTAATGCAAAAGGTAACAAAAAATTATGACGTTAATATGGTATTATCAGACCAATACCCTGGCATAAATTCAAAAGAATTTAAAGAATTTCTAAAGAATAATAATATCAAAATAGTTTTCACAGCTGTTGATGCGCCTTTTTCGAATGGGCTTAACGAAAGATTAAATCAAACACTAACAAATAAGATAAGATGTAAAATAAACGAAAGCGATAAGAAGACATCTTGGACAACAATTGCACAAGAATGCGTAGAAAAATATAATGAAACAGAACACACAGTTACAAAGTTTGCTCCCAGGTACCTTCTAGAGGGTGAAAATGTGAGTATTCTACCACTACATTTGAAAACAAGTTGTACAACAGAAGATTTGAGAAGAGATCGAAAATTAGCCTTAGAAAACACAATAAAATCTCACAATTATAATAAAAATATATTTGACCAGTACAGAGAAGGGTATAAATTGGAAGAAGGAGATAGTGTTTATGTGGAGAATGGAAATAAACTAAACAGGAAAAAAATGGATGAATTGAGAACAGGGCCATACAAAATACTAAAGAAGATTTCAGAATCGATCTATGAAGTTGACACCGGACACAAAAAAGCAGAATCAAACCTCTACCATATAACAAAGTTGTCTCCAGTGTCTATCTGATATGATAAACAATTGTAAAACCATTCACTGCCTCTTACAATTGTCTTTTCAGCGGGGGAGATGTAATGAATGATTGAATGTCATTCTGTCATATGACAATTGATAGTTGTTTAAATAATTTTTCGGTTAATGGACGTTGTGAAATGTGTGTTATAGAATTATTGAAGAAAGGGCATTAAATGTTGTTTCTTGTTGTTTAGAAGAAACGCAATTTCGTCTTTTCTTATTTAAACACCGTAAATACCATTATATATATGTAAGTGGGAAGATCGGTGCTTTTTGGTCATTTCACACTGGCATACTAATTTTATATTAAAATAAGAAAATATAAACGACAGTCATCAATAAAATTGATATGACGACGTTACGAATAGCATTTAAAAAAAAAAAATATGGTTTACATGTTAAACTAAATCTCCACTAGATTTCGCCATACCATCTCACATATATGTCAATACAATAAAGTACCTCAGTAAGGTAACCTCTTTGAATGACTTGACGAGCATGTAACCGGATGAGGTGGGACGTAGGTCTTGTGTTTACTCGATCCTTTGGGACTAATTCCAAATCCTCTGGCTGGCTGGCTGGTAGCGTTGAGGATTTGAATACTTGACTAGCATGTGTGACCGGATGAGGTGGGTCTTGTAAGGACTAATTCCCAGTCCTGAGGGTGGGCTCGCGGCCCCCAGAGGGCGTGAAGGTTACCTGCGGGCCTCTTGTCGTCGCAGGAGCGGGGCTCGGTCCTGGTGTCGAGGCAGCCGGCCAGCCTCCGCACGGCGCTGGCGACCGCCTCCCCCCCGCACGACGCGCCGCCCACCGACAAGTAGCTGTTCGCCACTTCCATGATGTCGCACGGTACCTGCCGCCCCCACCGACACTTACATCAACGACCCTATTTGAAATGTTCGTTTCCGTAGAAAAATAAAGAACATTACATAAAAAATACTGCTGAAATTCCAAAACTCAGTTACATTTTTGAAGTGAAACTTCTTTATCGACGTAGGGAGGAAAAAACGTATGTAACGTTTTTCGGTTACGCGCCATCTTAATTTCTTCCGTTACATGCCATGTTTATTTTATTTCTATTTAGTTTGTTATCAACAGATGTCGCTGCACGTAAATTCAACAATTCCTGAATCGGGGTGATGAGATGTTACACAGTTGATCGACGATACCGTGATCATGCAGGCGGTTCCCCCGGGGTGCGGCTACTTCATTGCACTGCGGGGTGGTTGACCCTTGCGATTATTTTTATATTTTATAAGTTCCACTTCTACCGTGTGTGACTTGCACACACACACTTTTTTTTTGTTGCTTAGATGGGTGAACGAGCTCACAGCCCACCTGGTGGTACCTACCTTACAAGAGGTCCTAACACCAGTAAAAGGATTGTGGGCCTGCATGTGTCCATACCAGTGCATTCAGTAGGCACCGGGTACTGCGCCCCCTCACACTTACTAATTCATGATCGTGAACATAGTCCTCTCCGCTGGCCGAGGGGATGTTCAACCAGTAGCCGGTGGTGAGTCTCTCGTCGGCGGGCTCCCCCGGGCTGTGCACGGTGCGCGTGGCGAACTGGGCCACCAGGCTGTCGGGCGCCGCGGGCACGGCCTCCGGACCCTCGGGGGGTGGGGAGCCGCGCTCGGTTAGCTTCTGAAGGTGGCCAATAAGGAATTTGACTGCTGTGGCATCTTCCTCTGCGTTGCGATCCTGAACAATAAAATTTCACTATTTGTTGGCATTGATAAAAACAATACTGTGATTTAATTTTTTACTATTTAAACATGAGTTTTCTGTAATCAGCTAGCTTACTTTTTGATACAAAAGATCAATGCCCATGAAATCATTAGAGATTGGCATGTTTGAATATTATTATTGATTAATTAATATTATTGAATATAATTGTGAAAAAGTGACTAAATATATTTTGTCAATTTTTTATCTCAGATGATTAAACTATATATTCCCAGGGTGAATAATATTTAAGTTATTTACTATGGTGTATTTCTTGAATTGAGTTTTGATTTATTTCTTCACATTTGCAATAAACAACCAGAACTAAACATTATATAATGTGCTTACCGAGTGGGAAGCACATTATAGACGTCATTTGAAGTTTAAACATGATCATGAGTTATGAGCGTTAAAACCATAACGTACCTTCAAAATCTTCTCCAAACTCATAACCGGATGATCGTCAGCTCCCACAGAGTACCCCAGCATGTCCGCCATTTCGGCTACAGTCAACACGGACTTCCTGACGACAGGGCCGCCCTCGCCTTCCTCTCCTTTCAATATCCTGATGAGATCTAAGTATAGGCTCAAGCATTCCGCCCTATCCTCACCGGGTCCGTCCACGGCCCATTTGAAAAACGTCCCCAGAGCTTCACGTTTTTTCGTCACAAATTTCCTGAACTGTTGAAAACCGTATTCGTGGTCAGTCAGTACGAAATACGCTCGTAGTATCGACTGCGCCACGGAGCAAGTTTTTGTGCTGGACTCCAGACAATCTGCCGAGGCGTCGAGGAAAGCTGCCAGCGCTTCCTTGTTTGGTAACGAATTTGCGAGTAAATTATCCGGGAGGGAGGAGACCGGGGTGAGCGTGATGTCCACGTCGCAGAGAGCGGCGAGGATGTGCGCGGCGAACTCTTGTGCGGTGGAATGGTCGCCCGCAGCGTTCGGCAGACTGAGCACTCCGCACAGAGCTGACTGAATCTCTGTCGCTTTGGGTCCGCCGGTGTTTAGGGCGTGGAGGACGGCACACTTCAGAGGCGCGTGTGACACAAGACATGTCAAAAATCCTAGAACTCTGGCTGAGCTCGCGGTGGCGGGTTCTCCCGGCTTCACTTCCCTGGCGACGGCGCCCACTGCGGCGTGGGCGACCGTGGCGGCAGTGTTCGGAGCTAGGTCGGCTATCTGCACGCACACGCGCCTCAGCATGTGGACGACCGGCCGATACGTGGACATGCATATGATCTGGATCATGTCGGTGAGATCGTTCGACAGCGCGTGCAAATGTGCCGACCACAACCTTCTCTCGTTGCAAGCGTCCTCCAGCTCCCGCGGAGTCGGCGGCGTCTTCGCCTGCATCGGTAACGGTAGCGGAAGCAACTCGGAAAACACCAACAATCCCGGTACGAACGTGTAGGGGGCGGTCATGGTGTACTGGATGACTTCAGAGCACAGAGACGTCCACGGACCACGCCGGATGGAGTCCCCGTCATTCGCATCGTCAGCTATCGGCTGGGCGTAGGTCAGCAACGCTTTGACGGCGGCTTCTGCAGCCTTGGCCGCCGTCCTGTAGCCGACGCAGCCGACCGGGAAGGACTTGGCGATACCGTACGTCTTCAACAGCACAGGAGCCGCCGTCAGGTCTCTGAATCGCGGTCCCCGGCAACGAACGACTCTCGCCAACATCTCGTCCAACAACCTCAAGCATGGAACCAATATTTGAGCGAGCTGTAATCCTTTGACTGAGGCGAAGAATGCGGTGTGCATGCTCGGCTGCTCGAAGCGCGTGGACAGCCTGCTCAGCACGCCGCCCAGGTGCGCCACGCCGTCCAGGGAGTACAGCTGCAGCACGTTGTACTTGTACTTGAGCTCGACGTACTCCTGCGCGGCCGCCTCGTTTGCAATGGCGACGTTGGTGTCGCGGTCGGAGACACAGAAGTGCCTCAGGACACGAAGACAAGTTGTGAGTTCACCGGGCAAGTCGGCCGAATGCTCCGAGTTGGCCTTTAGGATCTCCACGCACTCTGCCAGGTCGTCCCCGTTCAAGAGGCTCATATTTTCAACTGGTTTCAGATATGGTATGACTTCTTGAAGAACACTGGAGACGCTCGGCTCAAACCTGTCGTGATCTTTCGAGACGTTAATGAGTCGTTGTCCATATTTCTTTAAAAACGTTACATTGGCTGAAAACCGCACTGCCGATACGATCAATTCTATGGCATATCCTTTTGCTGGGGACTTTTGTTTAGAAGGTGAATCATTTTTATTTTTTCTTGAGTCATTTTCGAAGACTTCCATCAGGCAATCCGCATGGTCGCCCATCACGACGACGTCGGACACCGCAGTCCTACCGATGCAGCCGAAGCTGAGGCAGTACAAGGACTGCAGGCGATCGATCAGTTCATTTTCGTCGCCTTGACCAGCTTGCAAGTCGCAAATGGATTGCAAATAATACAAAGCTCTCAGTTTATAAGCCATCTCCAGCCCGAGAATTTGCAAATCGGAATAATTGCTCAAGTCGTGAGGATACAGAAACTCTTCCACAGTCTGTTGGCTGTAAGGTTGCATTAGGGTCTTGAAGAGAAGCTCGCTCAGCTCCATGTTCCTGTACAAGAAGCTCAAACCGCTCACTGAATTGACCAACTCGTAAATCAAGTCGTGCACGGGGCTGGCGACCACCAGGTTGTTGCAAGTTTTAGGGCCAGTCAAGAGACACAGACAGACTTCCAGAACGCTGTGGATGCTGAAGAACTCGAGCAAGGTGTCGTTGCTACACTCCTTGTTGATCTCGAACTGAGCAGACACGGGCAGGAACCGCTTCGGCTGTGACAGATGGAAGCACTGAGATCGGTACATGTCAATGACTATTTCAAAACAGTTTACTATAAACTCGGTGTCAGCTTCGCTGGTTTCTGCATCCGGCTTCTTGTTGAGATCTGCTACCAAATCGTGAAGTTTTCCCAGCACTTCATATATATTCAGCTTTTTAATGAGGGCGCTTATTGAAAACTTTAGTCTGGCTAGTGGATCGGCTTGCATCATGGATATGAGAGCTCGGTACCCATTTTTGGGTTTTCTCTCCATTTCATTCTTGTCGAATTTGGGGAATAGCTTTTCATTCATAAAATTATCTATTGAGATTTTTGATGACAAGCACGCGTCTAGCGCCTTGAGGACCATGAGTCGTATACTCAGCGCCATGTACTCCTCAGCGTACAACTGCAGCAGCAACATGGGCAGGTCTATGTCCGCTGCCAGCAGCTCTCTCGTTACGAGCTCGTTATGTCTGTGAGCCACCAGGGCTTCGGCCAGGCGGATGCCGCATTTCATGTGCCTTATCTTGTAAGTGGGCTGCTGTTGAGACAGGGCGTAACCGAAATTCAGACCAATCTTACAAAAAGCAATCAGTGTTTTGTTAATTTCACCGAATTCGTCAGAAGGAGTTGGATCTTGGAAGATTCTAACTACAATATCGGTACTTTTGCAGAGGTTTGTCATTGCGACGTACATCTGTTCGCACTGGTGCACCCACTCCTCTCTCATCGTATTATCAATGTCTTTGAACGAATCCGTAAAATATTTCTGGTCAGTTTTCTTTGATATTTCTAAAACTTTGAAGAGGTCAGGACTGACATCACACAAGTCATCGAATTTGGCTGATAGCACGTCTTTTACATCTTCACCTTTGGGCCCTAGATACTGTATTTTGTTAATATATTCATATTTGCACCACTCTGCTTTGAACGGATTGAAATATTTTATTATGTCATCGACACCGACATATTCGTTTACGTCGTAATCCACCTCCATGTACGAGGTACTTTCAAGGTCGTCACAAATATCCTCGTCAGACAGAATCGGTTCAAATTGTTCAGCATCGATAGACTTGACTTCGTCAGCGTTGCCGCTCGGGGTTTCTGGTTTTGGAGGATTATCGACTATCGGGACAGTGACAAGGCTTGAATGAGTCTCAACGAAAGGAGCAGCGTGTTCTTGAGAAGGACTCCTTATAGGAGGCTTGTGACGGTAGCTCTGATGGTAGAAGTCTACTCTGGGTATTTGCTTTCCACTTCTCTCATAATCGTCTTCAGATCTGACGGAATGTATAGGACTAGTTGCTTCTCCATCTCGTGGTGAGAGTGGTCGACGACTTTCTCCTGGTGGAGTCCTAGGCCGTTTCCTTGGGTCATCGCGACTTGGCGATCTACTTCCGTAGCTAGAACTTCTAATTCGACCATAAGGAGACAATCGTTTACGTTCGTAAGGTGGCTGCTTTTCGTAAGACGGTGCTCGTCTTTCATAGGAAGCGCCACGCTTGTACGGCGATGATCTTTTATCATAACCTATCTTTCTCTCGTATGACGGTGCTCGCTTGTCGTATGGAGATCGACGTTCGTAAGAACCGGCTTCTTTATCATAAGACGTCCTCTCGTACGACGGTTCGCGGTGGCGCCTGTATTCATCCTTCTTATACGAGGCCCTGTCCCAGTCGCGCTCAGTGGAGTGAGGCCGCACTCTGTCTGGGCTGCGTGATCTGGAGCGACTGCGAGTGCGATATTCGCCCTGCACGATATACTCTCGTTCCCGACTTCTAGTTCTCGACCGATGTCGTTCCATTCTATCATCTCTGTGCCTTGAAGAGTCTCGACTGCGCCGGTCCATTGACCTTCGTCGACCGTGTCCTTGCCTATCCCTATCGCGCTCTATAGATCTTGAACTACGTCTCAATCTATCGCCTTCACCTTCACAGTTGATATCTCTACTCTTTTCCCAATCACCTTCCACATGATAAGTCCTAGGATCTTTCGGAGGCTCGTTTTCATAATATTCATTTCGATAAATTGGATTTTCATAATTTTCTGGATACGTATTAGGAGTATAGACATCGGGGTTGGTGCTGGCGACATTACCAGTGTATGATGGTATTGGATTGGTTGGCTCTGGATTCCAGTCAGGTGGTTGTGTCACATTTGCTGGTGGCGCATCTCGGTTGACTGCGGGTCTTTGAATAGTGGGAGGGGGATTGATACCAACTGGTGTTTCTGGTAAAATCTGTGTGAGCGTCCCGTAAACAGCAAGAGTGATGGTAGTGTAACATCCTGAAATTATGTAACATTGTGTTAATGAGTGTAAAAGGTAGAAATTGACAATGTTATAAATAATATAAAATATAAAAATAGGCAAGGGTATTACTTCAACTGTAGGTTAATTCATCACCAGCTTATGAAATTGAAAAGAATAACAAAAGTTGTTTGAATGTCATTTCCATCAGAAACTTAAGAGGAAAACAGATTATTTTCAAATTGATATTGTTACGGTTAGAGTAAAACCATCTGACATTGACTAGCAGAAACGAATATCAAAAGAACTAGCAATATCTAGAATGCTCGAATAGTGGAAACCCTTATTGAAACTACTCGCCCTATCAAGAATGTTCTCGATAATTGTAGAGTGTTTGTGTCAAGTATAAAAGCATTGCAGAGATGACATGAAGGCAGTTAGTAATCGGATCTACTCATAGCGAAACAGCTAATGGATCACCTGAAGCGAAGCAGAAGAAGTATATCACGAATTGTAGTGTTCTAAGTGTTAAATAGAGTTTTAATTTGTACTTTGGTGGAAGTTTTATTTATCTTGAGCCCCAGCATGTAACAATATTAAGAGTCAATGTTCACTTGTAAGGATTACCCTAAGTGGCACCCACAAAGTGCATAGCCATGTCTAGATATGTAACTGTAAGGGGTTTTTTCACATTCCCATTTTAATTACAATAATAATATTCATAGGACAGTCTAGTTTTTACTTTAATTTACACTTCTATTTAGTTTTTTTACACTTTTAATTTATTTAGATCTGTCAGAGATGTCAAAATGATTTTTTTTTATATTTCCTCCTGAATATGTGTATTACTTCATTAAACTACTATTGAAGGGGTTGAAATTATGAATTTAAGCATATTTTTGTATTGTTTTTGAATAAAATCACAATTAGGCATTGATGGTGTAATAAAAAAGTCTACATCAAACTTCATGAACATTTTTCATTGCACATTACACAGTGCCTGAAAACAAAAGATCAACCAGTGAATTTAACTGGTTATGACTCACGGACTCGAACTGTGAATACTCACAGTGCCATAATCCATCAGTTCAAGGTGCACAGCGAGCCATGGAAAGAGCTATGTTTGTTCTCTGAACGACAAAATCAGTTGAATTACCTCATTATTCAACAGAGAATTAAATCAACTACATAACTTAGAGAGTCAGTAAGCTGCAGTAGCAGTGAACTGGACATATATGACATACTGATGATTGCTGGAGTAGAAGGGTTCTTGAGTGGATGGCTTGCAATAGCAAATGTAATGTGAGGCACTCCACAGCTAGGTGGTGAGATTAACTTCAAAGGATGGCCAATTAAAGATAGATGGGAAAAAAACAAACACTGGGCTCGGTGATGTAGATTAGGAGAGGTGTTTGTCCATCAGTGGGCAGCTGTGGGCTGTTGATGATAAGTGTGTGCTTTTTAAGCAAAATTAGTTAAAGAAGTAAGTTTTGATTTTTCAAGAAATGTGTATTATTTCTCTCTTGTAAATAATTTTGCAAACTAGGTAGTAGGTGCAACAAATGGTTTATCATGACTTCATTAAAAACCCAATATGAAAATAGGCTTAAATTAAACATAAAAAGTAATTCTTCTTACAGCTCGACATCAGAGCTACCCCTGAATAATAGGCTATCATTTATTTAAGATAGACCCTGTATATATCGTTTTGGAAATTTCAATTAAGTATTGTGCAACTGGACATGAAACCAAAAATGCATATTGCTACACAATTGAGAATTTAAATCCATTTGAACAAAAACCCTTTCAACCAAATAAGCTCACTTTGCTCATCTATGGTAATATAATGAAAATCACTAATCATATATTATTACATTTCTGGTGCCAGGTATCAAACCATAAGGAAAATAAAACTGCCTGTTTTCTTACCTTTATGTTTACTTACTTTTATCTACATAATTATATGAACACATTGTTTCGTCAGTCAAGAAGAATTCAGTCCAAATGAACATCTTGAAACAGGTTATAATTACTGACCTCTTAATACAAGGCCATCAGTAGGGATTCTAGGATGGTCCCCATCAGCTCCACACTCCATATGAATCTGTCCATTTTGACAGTAGTCCAAACTACCCAAAGCTTCGAAAGTGGAAGCTCCAGGCTTACTCAGATCATTCACGAAAAAGTCGATATGAAACTTCGTAGGGTTTGTGGCGCCTAACCGAACTCGACCGGGAAAGTCTCCTTCAACTCGGGCACCCAATGGAATAACACGTATTTCTCTTACATAGACAGACTTTGGAAACTGTACTAAATCCAGATTCAATTCCTGTAATAACAAAGCGAAGAATGGTTTTGAAAAACAAGCAAAACATTAAGTCGATTTGATTGATAAATATACTGTTTACCTCGCTTGTGTCGTGTGAGAACGTATCAAAGAATAATAGATCGGGTTTCTCAGAGTTCGTCATTGTATTGTTTCATTTAATATTAGTAATTTGTATTCACATGAATTTACTAATATTTTAGAATTAGAAGCATAGATTCTATAATCTACAATCTACAGTATCAGTACAGTAGTTTTATTTTTCCAAATGGAAAGGCAAAGGTACCATACCATACAGCCTAATCTTTTATAATATATATATATATTTATGAAATATTATATTATGAAATAAAATGAAGTTGATTAATAATAATTAAAATAAATAAATAAATATGAAAATGGCATGAAATGAAATGAAATGAAATGAGATGACATGGTATGTTACGGGATATTTTTATGAAAAATGATAATATGGAGTGAAATGATGATGATTAATTTGAGATATTAATCAACTGGGATGAAATTAAAAGAAATAAGATGAGATGATTTGGGATGAAATATTATCTCAGTAAAATGGTGGTCATTTTCGGTCATTTTCGGTTTTCATTGGTCGAATTGTAAGTATCTATCCAAATAAATTAAAATCGGTTATTTTCTCTCATGATATAGATGTATAAGGTGGTTCGGTCATAGACCTTTATTACATCAATGGGTTATTATTAGTTAACACCGTCAAATTCTGTCAAAGGTTCTTTTTTATTAAAATTATGTATTATCTGAAAAGATATAAAGATATATAGACAAATAAAATCGTGTTACGATTATTTTTGTAACTAATGCTCGTTGAAAAATAAAAGTTTCATTTCTTATCATGACATCAATCTTATATATTTATGACAAATTAAAAAAGAAAAAGCGGGTAATTTTTGACAAATAACTTTTTAATCTTTATATGGATTTCATCAGGTTTCATATTGAGTTTTTTGTATTCTTTAACGATGTTTAAATATCTTTACATGTGTGCATACTTGCCTCAAATCAAAACCTAAATGTTTCTATGTCCTAGGTACTTTTCATTAATAGAGGATCTCAGAAAGGCCTTTGTCTTCGCCACTTTGTCTGTTGAAGTTTGGGTATTTTTATTTCAGTGGCTCACGTACCACTATGTGGAATGATTTTTTTTGTTTTAGCGTGTAGGTATTTGGATTTGTTCAAAGCTTATCCTCAATATACATACCTGTTATGTATGAGATTGGCAAAGTTAGAGCAGAGCTGTGCACACGAACGACCGAAATATTATCCTTAACTCCTTTAACCAATACTACAAGCTGTAGTCCAGTTTGAAGGCACCTAGATGTAACATAGATCTGTAACATTCACATTCAACATTAGATATCCACTAGATAGATGCACGCTTACATAATGTGTAGCCAATCTTGTATGTCGGGACACACCCTTGGCATACGACATAAACACAAGATTAAATGTCTACGGAACCGCTGTACCACTTCACTGTACTTGTCTGCCACAAGTTTGCTCGATTATTAATATAGTTGTCATTACGGATCCTCCCGATCCATTAACAGTGCTTTTAGGTACCACAAGCACTCGTCACCGTCCTCATCGAACCCGTCGCTTGCAACGAAGGGCTCGACGAGCGAATTAACCCATAGACACAGCCCACTGAGTTTCTCGCCGGATCTTCTCGGTGGGTCGCGTTTCCGATCTGGTGGTAGATTCTGTGAAGCACTGCTCTTGCTAGGGTCAGTGTTAGCATCACTTCGGTTTGAGCCCCGTGAGCTCACCTACTTGTTAAGGTTACGCTGAAATAGCCTCTCAAGGCTATCAGCTTAGGTAGGTAAAAATTAATAGAATCATTGCTGCATTGCAAATAAGTTTTTATTAAAACCGTACCGAAGTAATTTGGTATTTGTGTTTGTAAGAGATTGGGTATTTTAACAACTTTCAATAATATGCTTGAAGCACAAGTGACTATTAATATTTTTTATTATCTTTCAAAAAATTAAAGATGAATTTGATTGCGATCTATAGATTGATGATAATTAAACATTTTGGAAATACCAGATTAACAAAGTTTCAGAATTAGCAACACGATACAAGGAAATAACAGCCTTATAAGGAAACTCGGTTTTAGCATAAAAACGAGATGTTTTCCTTCATATCTGCAGTGATCACGCTCGCGATAAATGTCTATAAATTTTCGACTTCAATGTTGTGTACGACTGCACTACCGGCATAAGCCAAAGTCCAATAGTGGTCAAGGTTTTATAATTGACAGCTCAGCGATAGCGTGGGGCCACCATCTCGACTGTATCTATCGTAATGTGATCTTGCCTTCCGGGGTAAAGAATACGACCAGATGATAACAATCAGTCAGTTCTCACTCGGTGACAACTGGCTCTCCTCAATAGGACCATCATTATCGCTTTATTGTCCTGCCTATCTGTTTCTTATGTATTGGTGATAGTTATTAAGAGCCCGAAGCGCGAAGTTGTAATGCCTTGCGTGATAGCCGTTGTTCCAATACATTTCTATGGTTCGTCGAGTCTTTGACGCATAATTTCAAGGTATGTGGTGACATTAACGTTGTGGTGTCTTAGGGTACCAATAACCACTTCATATCAGGTGAACCTTGGTCTCCTTGGTCTCTTTATTAGGCTATTAAAACAACTTTCAGTGCTCGCCAATGCAGCAGCAATTTTTTTTCCTGGTCGAGAAATCTGTGTCGTGGTGCAGAAGATGGCTAGTGTACTTACATCGATGGGAATATGTTAGTTTTCAAAGGCAGCGACAGTGCTACCGTCAATCATTGACCGTATGTATTTTTCAAAACAGATATGGTTTAAACGAATTTAATGAATAGTTCTTTCTAGAAATATTCTTCACAATATCTATTCCTGCCATTAATGACGATGCGAATGAATATCGCATATCGCTTAATTACCGTAACGGTAGGCAGCGGTTCAGCTCTGCCCCTGTGATTGCCGATGTCCATGGGCGACGGTCCAGTCACCTTCAAGTGGCTTAAATTCAGGATCAGCTTTTCTATGCAATTATTATGTATGCACTTAAGTCAAGTTTTCGATCGACTTATACAACAAACCCCCCTTCTGGCTGAGCCTTTGCTCGCCCACCTGCCCTGGTAAAACTGGAAAGGCCTCCGGGCCACCAGTAAATTCTCAAACATAAAAAAAAACAACAAACAATAAAGCCCACAAAACTTACAAGTTGTATATCTGTTGAGGGCAGGTCATATTCAGAGCCCGTAACGGTAGATACTAGCACTTTTTTTAATGCAGCCAAGGTGTAGATTTACAATTTAACCGCATGCATAAAGGTCCCAGCATCACCGATGGCATGGTGCCTATGGGCTCTGGTAATCACTTAACATCGCCATGAGATCGACTGCTGGTTTAAATTATTAAAACAAAAGTTCGTTTCTCATCCACTTAAGTAATAACTAGATAATAACCGAGCTTTGCTAGGAAGTTTTTTTGGATAAAAAACAATTGTTTTTGAGAAAATATATTTTTTAAATACGAATTATATATTGATAAAATGATGAAATATGAATATTTTTCGATCTTACCGACAGAATAATAAAACAATATGAACTGGTTATTTAAAGAAAAAATCAAAATTATCGATAAAGTTGATTATTGAAATCACGAATATAACAACATTTTCTGAAAATAAATCGTAGCTAGATCGATTTATCGCCCCCCGAATTCCCTGTATGCCAAATTTTATGAAAATCGTTGAGCCGTTTCCGAGATTCAGATTATATACATTATACTTATTTGTATACACGAATTATTGCTCGTTTAAAGATATAAGATATGAATAGACAGGAATGGGAGTCAGTAACAATAATGTTAAATTCATACCAATCCATCCATAATCACATTTAGTTAAACAGATGATTAACGAAGTTAAGATGATGTCAGTTTTTTAAATTTTGTTCGTTTGTTACCTGCGCATTTGCTTTTGCCGCCATGCGGGACCAC
Source organism: Bombyx mori (assembly GCF_030269925.1). Classification (NCBI taxonomy): domain Eukaryota; kingdom Metazoa; phylum Arthropoda; class Insecta; order Lepidoptera; family Bombycidae; genus Bombyx; species Bombyx mori. Next base: position 6,046,531 of record NC_085117.1, on the reverse strand, counting down.
CTGTGTGAGTCGCGGGGTTGCCGGAGCAAAGCAAACTCCTAGTATTATGCTCTTTGAAAAGCCGTATTATATTTGTAGGCTTGCGAACACAAAAGCAAAAACACAGAACCCAACGCCTTTAAGTTTATTTGCGAATTCTTGATTCAGTGACTAGAAAATAGTTAAATCCATACCATACCATAAACCATTTCTTAATATTAACGCTTTTTTTAAAATTCTCGATGTCATAATTTACGTAGACAATGACTGATTAAATGAAATATGATGCTAATGTCAAATATTATATACGAGTATGTGTGTTTCATGGTTATGATAACGCGAAATGACTGGTTAAACTTAACCGAGTTCGGCTCGAGAGAAGATCAAGGACAAGGACAGCCTTATTAGGCTATATTGTGAATGCTCTCAATCTTTTTGTGTGGGTATCCTAAGGTATCCTTAGCCGGTGCCGTACTAATTGGAAGAATCTATATTTAAGAGTGTAATAGTTCTATCTGTATCGAGTCTGATTCGAAACTCTGTACTGAGGTTTTCACATACAATTTAATATTGTCTATGGTATTTTAAAACTATAACTGCTTGGCGGGAATAGTTGATAGAATCGTTGAAGAAACTGATAGGGACCTAAAACAGACTTTAACCTTTTACTTTCCGATGTCGAGATAAATTGAAATCTTTCTGGAATTTTCCGGCGAATTGTTATTAGACGAGTCCGCAACCCAAGTCACCGGCCGGCCGCGTTGAGCGCGCGCGACCCGCCAGTCTCTCACTCGACTGAATGTAAGCTGTTTGTCTCGCGCTACTGCAGTGCTCGCGACACGTCACCAAAACTTTCTCATTACAACTTTCGAACTTCGTGTGCTGGAAGACAATAAATATAGAAATATTAATCGATCGCTTCTTGTGTATGTGTTGTGTTGATGTGGATTGAAGTGTTATAAAACATGCGGAGCGCCAGGGAGGCGTTCTGCCTCCTCCTGCTGGCTGCGGCGGCGGCAGCACAGGTCGACACGAGACACCTATCAGGTAAACTGCACACGACATCACAAAAAAAAAAAAAACGAATTGTATATTTTTTGGCCGTATTATTTGAAAACATACGCCATAAAAGTTGTAAATATAAAATATAGATACCCGGTTTTATTATTTGTTTTTCGCTACTTTTACGAGGGTTTCATTGGCTTTGGAGTTTTAAAGCTCACGAAGAAATAAGTAATAACTACTTTTATTGTTGTTAGTAGTTGAGTATTGTGTTTGACTTTGACTTAGAAGGTTCTATTTGTTTAACCGTTTTAAAATACGTAGATACCTTCAAAAATAACTTATTTTTTTGCGACAGTGGTCTAACTATCTATAATATGCACTTACGAAGTATCTACATAACATTTTTAAATACGATTAATTAACTACATTTTCTTTTCTTCTTCTTCTTCTCTGTCGTTTCCTCATTGCTGAGGGTCGTGACCACCTTGGTCCTTGGACCAAGGTGGTCACGACATTTTCTTTTAGGATTAAGAAAAAATAAAATATCTATTATTTAGTGAATTAAAAACGAATTACATGAGCACTTTGCCCCGTCGACATCCCGTTCACACCATTCATTATAAAACAATAAAAGTGTTTCGTTGTATGTACGTTGCATTAAAGAAAGGCCAGTACGTACTGACATGTCCATTGTTGGTTCTAAATTCTAAACTCTATAGATAATAGAAAATCATTTGTCATTCTACAGACATGTATCGACAGTCCGCATGTCTCCGGGTCATTTGCACAGTTATTTAACCTACGTCTGACTTAAAACGCGTAGGAGAAATCTTTTTATAATAATATTTTCGTGAAAATATTTTCATACTTTTCCTAATAAGTATGTAATCGATTTGTTTGACTGAACGAATGCTTGCGCTCGTTGAAATCTTTTTAAAAGCGTACATTTGTACTGGTGGTAGGACCACTTGTGAGTCCGCGCGGGTAGGTACCACCGCCCTGCCTATTTCTGCCGTGAAGCATTAATGCGTTTCGGTTTGAAGGGTGGGGCAGCCGTTGTAACTATACTGAGACTTTAGAACTTGTATCTCAAGGTGGGTGGCGCGTCTACGTTGTAGACGTCTATGGGCTCCAGTAACCACTTAACACCAGGTGGTATGTGAGCTCGCCCACCCATCTAAGCAATAATAATAAAAAAAACTGTACTGTATTCAATGTATATTAATATATGCTTACATAAAATACGTGGGTATGTGATAAAAACTCGTACACATTACATTCTACAGAAAGAATACATGTAACATAATATGATGGATAAACACAATATTTACATAGGTATGTGTGAAATGTTAATTAGTACATATTGTTTATAATTGTTTACACAATTAAAAAATCAAAATTAAATTAATTATAACATATAATAAAATATGCTCAATGTAGTCTTAGTTTCGATTTTTGATGATTATTTAAGTTCAAAGTCGTCAATTGCTGAATTTAGTTCCTCCCCCGTAACTATTGATGAGATTGAGATTCAAAGATTGATTGAGATATGATGTTGGCTGGATGGGAGCCGCCATTGGTATATTTTACTGAAAGCTTATAAAAGCGTATTTGTATAAGGTAAAGCTTATTGATGTTGTACTCGAGTTCACGGCGCGCTGTGTCAATAAATCTACATGATATTTCCCGTTATCGAATTCTTGAAAACTTATGTTCAATCACTGACGGTTAAAAGTTAAAGTTTCAAAATTCAATTCCTATTATTATTTTGGGCATTCGACAAAGGAGAATTCTTCCATCGAAAGGGTGGAGAAACTGGGTAGACCAACGGACCAAATGTTATTAATCGGAACATGTATAATATGCAAACTTATCCTGAAAACATCGTTAGCGATTTCAGGCATTTCTCAAGTAGCTTCTGTGTGCTTAGTGCGAGCTTTTTAACGTTCTCGATGGCGTAAAAGTTAACTCAAATTTGTATGGAGTTGGAACGTTTGCTTTGCATACGTTTGCTGCTAGGAGCGCTGAGATCGAGGAGTCCTTTCCACGTTCACATGAAGGAGGACTTTCACGGTAAAGTCGTAGATTGTGAGTTCCTCCAGAGAACGCTGTTGAAGGTCCCGATGGTGGTCCACATACCTTATATACGGTTATACTTCCGTAGACGCGCTCAGTGCTTCATAGACTCTCTCTGCTTGGTGCATTCCCCCTGTCGTGTGTCGTAAATCTAGATAGGCACAAGGACTTACGAACGGGTAGGTGATCTGGATATAGTAGTAGTTGTTAATAGTAAGTACATTTAGCATTAAATGTTCCAACAGTCAATACAAGATGAAAACGACACTGGCCACCGGAAGTTGTGTCGTCTCGACGTGTTTGACCGTTCAATAAGTTGCTTCCGTTTTGGTCTTTTGCAACTTTGCTATAAGAAAGTGAACATTAAACCAACGGTATAAGAATAAAAATAGCTCAGAGCTCTTTTTCGAAATTCACTCTACTGAAATTTGAAACGTATTTTTGCGATAAGCAATCGTAACGTTTTAGAAATAAGGTGCTATTTTCATTGTGTGTGTGAGTGACCGCAATGTTTCCTTTCTGGGTTAGTTGACTGTATATGGTTGTAATTGATTTTATGGTTGAACTGTTCAGTTGGTGATCGATTTTATTCGTAATTAATTTGTTGTGAACTAAGTGCCTACAGTATTTTGTTATCCGGGCACAAACGAAGCCATAAGTAGGTTTCTTACTGACTTCGATGGACAAACAGGCTTTTCTGTCATCTACCAATTCCCATAGAATTACAATATGAAGTTACCGCCTACGTTGAGTCATGTTCCTTTGAGACAGAAACAACCAATGTGCTTAGTGCGAGTTTTTTAACGTTCTCGATAGCGTAAAAGTTAACTCAAATTTGTATAGAGTTTGAACGTTTGCCTACGTTTGCCGCTAGGGGCGCTATTCCAACAGTGTATGATCCACATACAAATTTCAGTTAAAAGTTAACTAAAATTTGTATGCAGTGTACACTATCGAGAACATTAAAAAACTCGTACTACTCACACAGAACAACAGCGGTACCGATTCGCTGGGCTCATAATGTACTTTACCATCAGGTGAAATGGGGAATATTGCTTTAAATTTGAGTAGTAAAATTTCTATAGTCAAAATACTATTTGACAGATTAGGTGATATTCACGCGTCACAACACTACGCGTGTCGTGCCATCTTAATTTTTTATTTATTTTTTCTTTCATTTTCTCATTTCTTATTTACTTGCAGCATCATCATTTTTGAGGTAAATTCTCATTATTGAACGGAACCTTAACTGCTTCGAAGTTAGATTGAATCGACAAGTACTTAACCTGTTCTCAAAATAATTAACATAGATGTTAATACGCGTGAATTTTAATGAAAGGGTTGTAAGTTCAAAACAACAAATTCTACGGATGACAGTTTAACGCGGAAAGTAAGTTGTTCGTCTGGGGAAGGGGATTCGTGAGTACTCTTGTACTAAGACAGGTCGTATTGTGAGCTCTCTGGGATTGCTACCACCGTCCTGCTTATCCTTGCCGCAAAGCAATCGCGCGTTGTTTTAAAGGACAGGGTGTAATTGAAAACTGACTGATCGATTGATTGAGGCTAGTAACGTGTAAGGAAATTCAAATATCTGCTGTCGGTATTTTGTCACTGAATGGTTCTTACGCTACCGGAATATATTTTGGTTTCCTCAGTAATATCTAGATTAGTTCCTTTCCAACTGTCAGATCACTCAGGGCGCTCGTCAGGACTGGACATCGAGTTAACTGTCCACGTTTTGGGTAGCGTCTCTTTAAAATTTTTTATGCTTAGACGAGTGAACGATTTCAAGGTCTACCTGGTGTGAAGTGGATATCGAGGCCCAAAAAAAGATAAAAACTCGAATGTCTCCGTCCAACTTGAGACTTGAGATCTATGTCCCAACTGTATAGTAACCACGAAAACTAAAATTCAACCCCTTGACTCCCCCCGTGAGACATGAAGTCGAAAATCCGACATTATTATTTAGCTGCAATTTCTTACAATGGGATACTATGACTGCTTCGCGACAGAAAAAGGCAGTATGGTGGTTCCTATCCACCCCCACTTACAATATACACCTTTCTACCAGTAATGACCCGAATTTAAGTACGTTGAGATTTTGGTTTTTATTACATTCAGTTATTAAATTGTGTCAAGTGTGCCAACTTTTTCAGTAAGCAGAGTTACAAACTTTCGCATTGCACATAATGTACATCTTACAAACTTTATATGATAAAAGCTCGAAGTAAATAAAAATCACAACATTGAAATACCTTTAATATAAATCTAATTAATTCGGTGCCAAAAAGAAAAACAAAAAAATATATAGCCTGACAGCCCTGTTTATATCGAAGTTACTGGTAATACAAGTTCAAGGCGACAAGTTGCGACTCGCGAAACGGGTTTAACGACCCTCTTTATCACTCTTTAAGAGTGGGAGGAAGATAGATACACAGTTAGATTCTATAAAGTGACAGGCTGTTTAAAACGATGACTATTCGATTCAAAATGGCGACGTCGCTTTGTATCGTCACATGTAACGTGAAGCGCGTTCACGAGTGCTCACGGTTGGCTGCTTGTCTACAATGTTAATGGCAGTTAGAGTCTTTGCTGGAGCAAGCTGGTGATTAGATTTAGTTTAAGTAGGCGCCCGAGAAATTTTTGCTACTATAGTTTCCTTAGTTATAGTAATGTTGTAGGGATGTATCTTTTTCAGGGTTCATGCGGGTTATATTTGTTATTCCACTATTACTTTCAAAAGCCTGACCAGATTTCAATGTATGGAGTATCGTTGGAATTCTAACATCTTCTCGAGTGACAGTGACTATAATTACTTTTATTTTTATAGAGCAGTCGTGTTTTTCTTACAATATTTAAATTATAATATTTTTACCACATCTCGTTTCGTGGTACACATCGATAATTATTTTAAGAATCTCTGATTTTGTCCACATTAGTAAATGGAACTGTTACTGAAAAAATATGTCTTTCTTTGAAATTAGCTGTTTGAGCTACTGCAGCTTCAAATATCACAATGTACACGCCTCCTTGCGATGTATGATTGAAGTTTCAATCACATTGGAATGACGCTCATTGCTGAGACCGGAACGCATTGTCGCGGACACGGGCGGAATGGAACCAACCACCTTTTTTATATATATATTGGACGATTACTTCATCAAATTCTTAGAGGAGGTTCGTAACTGCACAAATTGTATCGTTGGAGGCGTACGCTAAGGCATAACCCACATACAATTGATAACAAAACACAAGTAAAAAAAGCTCTTAAAACGCCGCCATGTAACGCTATTATAGTTACTATGGAGCGGTGGCAGTTACAAAAATAGGAAAAACCGGAAACGGCAAATGTAATCAAATAAAAAACAATCCGTCTGTACAGTGGACGGTGAAAGTCTCGATCCCACCATTATGAATGCTTATCGTTTCGAGCTGCGCAATTTTCATAAAAAACACTAAAACTCGAGTAAAACTTTCACCTACTTTGTTTTTATCGACATCAAAAAGACTCGATTGAATTTCTTTGTGGATATTTCTCCGTATGTCCGTTACGTGAACTTATTTTCTATCTATTCTTTGAAGTTATCTATCGACCAGCTATTCGGAACAGAACCATCTATTGTTCTATCTTCTTTTTCGTCTTGTCTTTGTACCACATTGTGTGTGGTCGGCTTAGCAAGTCCTCTTACCATGCTGCAGAGGGATTTGTCATGAGTTTTCCGACTGGCCGCCTGCCTGACGTCAACCCTCCTTGGGTTATATCTCCAGTAATCAATCGATCCACGTGCCATAAGGAAGAAGGAACTTTTCTATTTCTTCTTTTGGTGTTTCTTTTACTTTATTCATTGGTTATTCTATAATTTACATTTTATTTATAATATAAACATGTTCATTAAAATTTAGATTTTCCAATACCAATACTAAATATGACGTTTTATTCGTTTTTCTGTATTTTCATAATATCTTCTATTCTATCTTTGGGATTTACTCTGGTATTACGGCCGGACGATTCACTTGCTGTTCAATCACTTATCGCGGAGTAATTGAGATTTTGTTATTGTATTCAATGTGAATGTTCAATGAATCCATCGATGTTGAATTTGTATGTGAACTAAGCTTTGACACGCATGCACCAAAGATTAGGTTAGGTCCCGCCATGGGTTTCGGGCGGAGATCGGACGTCGGGTGAGAAAGTGCAAGAATCTTTTGGTACGGAGGGGCCTAAAAATATTCTTGGGCCCGCGGTTTGCTCAAAACGTCTGCAGACCGTTAAGTCCCACATACTCCGCGGACCCGCTAGGAGTGGATACCGCGTAAAAGGTTCGGTCCCTGCCCGAAAATAAGGTCCCGCCATCGGTAAGTTCCTGTTCCATTGTTTTCAGTTTTTATGAAATATGAATGTACGTACTGGTATGTTCAGACGTGGTCGATTTATTTGAAAACTGCCAGAGTACTTGGTATTTAACGCTCATGATTAGGCATTGCGAAGTTTAAGACTGATCACTCACACCCATTGATGGCGACAATAGCTCAGTAGCGCCACAGCTGGCGGAAAGCACTACAAAAAATTTTTGTGTGTGTCCGCTCCGACGCACGACTGGAGTTTACTGGATATAAAAAATTAAACGAAACAATACGAGAAATAGTTCTATATTACGACAACACGATACACTACAGATTATTAACAAATTAACGAGACACAAAACAAACGACTAACAAATATATGAAAATACAATAATGAGAGAAACGCGCGATCAGTACGAGGCTTTGTGGCGGACTGCCGGCGCAGCAGCCCGGCGTCACCTGCAATAACGCGGCCGCGCGTTGGCTCCTGATTGGCGCGCGCACGCATCACGCAATCAGGAGCCAATCAGGCGCATAACGCATTTCGTGTGACATGCTAGTACGATTTTGATTGGCGCGCGCACGCATCACGCAATCAGGAGCCAATCAGGCGCATAACGCATTTCGTGTGACATGCTAGTACGATTTTGGTCCCCATAATTTTCATACCCCGGGCCTATATATGTAAATCGATTCTAAAGGAGTAAACTCCAAAAAAAAGTGTGTGTGTCCGCTCCGACGCACGACTGGAGTTTACTGGATATAAAAAATTAAACGAAACAATACGAGAAATAGTTCTATATTACGACAACACGATACACTACAGATTATTAACAAATTAACGAGACACAAAACAAACGACTAACAAATATATGAAAATACAATAATGAGAGAAACGCGCGATCAGTACGAGGCTTTGTGGCGGACTGCCGGCGCAGCAGCCCGGCGTCACCTGCGATAACGCATTTCGTGTGACATGCGCAATCAGGCGCATAACGCATTTCGTGTGACATGCTAGTACGATTTTGGTCCCCATAATTTTCATACCCCGGGCCTATATATGTAAATCGATTCTAAAGGAGTAAACTCCAAAAAAGGGGGCGCGTACTTATGTACACGCGTAAGAAGTTATACTTTATTTCTATTAAATTTATTTCTTTTTTTTTAATATTAAATAATTAATAATAAACATTTAACGTTAATAACTTAATAATATTTAGTATGAATTATATTAAGTAATAATTTTGTCATTTATATTACTAAAAAATTAATGTTAATAACACTTTTTTTTACGAGTGTACTTGCGCGAAAGTTCACCTGCGGCTATATTCAGACAAGCCAAGTTACGTCGGTCGTATTGTAATGAGCGATTTAGTGGGCAATTTCATTCTGTTAATTTTGTGTCACGGTGCGCGCGCATCGTAAAATTTCACTCTCATAAATTTTTCGTAACGCGCCTAAAGAAGTATAACTTCAAGAATTTTAGGAAACAGCACGGAATCAATTTAGTATCATTTTAATTTGTTATTCTTACGTGAATTTACATAACGCCGGAAGTTTGATATAGGTTGCTAAACGAAAAAGTGCAATCGTCTGAATCGCGCACGGATCGCGTGCTCAGTTCGATTCCTAATCTCGATGTAACGTTTTTGGTTGTCGCTTCCGGATGTATCGAAGTGAAAACTTTTTCAATCAGATAATTGTTACCCCGCTTTCTTAAGAGATAATTGACGGTGCCTCATCAATAATAGTTCTGCCTTAATTACTTACACAAATAAGTTTCATGACACGACGAAGGTCCTTCATGGCGGAAGTCGTTTGTGTTCACATGTTAAGTAGATTGGTATCGATGGCCACGGCCGCTTCACGCTGTGGAAAACCGGTTATTCTTCTATAAAATTCCAGATAAGTCTATTAAATACAATTACAAAATTTTTCTAATGGTAAATACTTATAATTTTCCGAATATGTTTGCCACGGGCCACTGATTGTTGAGTGCTGATGTTGTCTTTTTTTATTGCTTAGATAGATGACGAGCTCACAGTCCACCTGGTGTTAGGTGGTTACCGGAGCCCAGAGACATCTACAACGTAAATGCCACCACCCACTTTGAGATATGAGTTCTAAGGTCTTAAGTATAGTTACAACGGCTGCCCCACCCTTCAAACCGAAACGCATTACTGCTTCACCTCTGAAATATGCAGAGTGGTGGTACCTACCCACACCGTGCGGACTTCCAAGAGATCCTACCACCAGTATAAGCAGTCAGTCAGTCTCGAGTCTCTCAAAAATAAATCCAGTAATTGATCGGACCCCTCGCGAGTCAGTCGGAAAGTAGTCAAAGAAATGTTGTTACATTTAAAACGAAAGTGTTGCCAATCTGCGAGAGGTCAACGACTCCATAATATCGTGGCTGTGCGAGACCGTAGCCATGGAAACGGGACCTACATAACGCGTACATGTTGGTCACCGATTCAGATAAGAAAGGAAATGGATTTTATTAAGAACACATTAAATCGATCGCAAAGATTTACTTTGAGAATAAGCAGTTTCACTAGAGATTTCTTTGCCTTTCTCTAATAAATTAAATTTGTTGTTTATTTGTATGACGTGAATTTAAAGAAACTAGTGATCGAAAGTGTGGCCGCAGTAGTCGACATTTGGCTATAATTAATCTTATACCTTTAAACGAGCAATTCTTGTATATATATAATCGGAATCTCGCAAAGAGCTCCAACGATTTTTATAAAATTTAGTATACAGGGGATTTCGGGGACGATAAATCGATCTAGCTACGATTTATTTTCAGAAAATGTTGTTTTATTTGTGTTTTCAATAATCCACTTTATTGATAATCATCTTTATGACCCTTCCCGACATCTATTGGCGAATAATACTATTTTTCATAATTTCAACTAACTGCTTTAAAGACATAATAACACTAAAGTTATTTCAGCAGATGATGTTGTTAAGCCACTTGTCAAAAAAAACGAACAAAGCTCGGTCATCGTCTAGTATTTTTTTTTATTTATAAGCATTATTATGGTTCTATTGTCAAACACTATTACTTGTAGACTTCTTTAATATAATCACAGATTTCGCCAAAACCACACTATAGATAAATAATATTTAAGACAAACAATATTCATTTATTCTCAATTTGACCAGAGACTTTAAACAATAACAAAAGTTCGACAATAAACAGAGAGTATATGTGTGTGTATGTGTGTTGTGCTAATACACGGTGATACGTGTAATGTTTCCTTTATCGATTTAATGTATCTTTTATGCAATATTTAAAAAAATATTAGCATTGTGCCCTTCTTCTCTATATTCTTTATAAGTGTGGAAATTTTCATACTCCTCCGTCCGCGCAATTTTCGTAAAAAGGTGTACAAAGTTTTTGCTTCACGTATTAACATATAGATACTTAGTTAAAGAAATATCCACATTCTGTTTCTGTTAGCGTCCGATTTTTTACTGGGACTACTTGACTTTAATTTTGATGGCTAACTCGATCAGCTAGGGATATTGCGCTATTGTCTCAATGGTGATGTGCTACTTCCAAACTCACGTCTAGTTCGCTGCCCATGGCTACTCTTGCTTGAATATCATTGACCTTTGGATCTTTCACCTTTCATCAGAGACATTTTTGGAACCGTAGGCTTATGCAGGGACACCCACAGAGAACAGCTAGCGTAATGGGTACTTTCGGGCCGGGTGCGATCCAGAGTGGCTTGTTTGACTAGCCGATGCCTACGCGCGCATTGCTGTTAGCGTGGACCTATATTACTTATGACAACGCTTGTAGCTGAAGGTAAGTATTGTACTTTTTGACGAAGCATGTAGCTGAAAACTCCATTTCTGTAATCTGACGAAGCATGTTGCGGATAATAACATGTACTTTTAGGTTAGGTTATTATGTTCTTTTTTTTTATAATAGAGAACATTGTACTTAAGTTTTACAATGTCAATAACATGACACCGTCCGAGCCCTTCTCGATCGAAGTGGGTCGCGGCGACTTGCGACTTTCTCCAAGCAGCCGGCCGCAACTACTAATTCAATTACGAACGGTCATTTAAAAAAAGAAAAAAAAGAAATTCGAATGAAAGTTGTAAATAATAAGAGACAGATATGTCTGTACCGGGCTGGTTGCGGCGGCGCGTCTCTTACGTTAAGTAGGTAATTAGTAATTCTGGATACAGTTCAAAAGGTTTTAGTTATTAAGTATGTAACACAAATGTATTTGTATACATACGTTTGATATTTTCCATTAGTTACCTTTTTTTAATTTCTTGATTAGATGGGTGGCAGAGCCCACAGCCAACCTGGTCTTAAATGGTAACTGGAGACCATAAACATCTACAATGTAAATACCGCCACTCACCTTGAGATATGAGTTCTAAGATCTCAGTATAGTTACAAGGGCTGCCCCATCTTTCAAACCGAAACGCATTACTGCTTCACGGCAGAAAGAGGCAGGGCGGTGGTACTTACCCGCGCGGACTCAAGAGGTCCTACCACCAGTAAAAATTAGTACCTGGCAACACTGATGAGTGTAACAGACAGTCAAGCTCACGGGTCACTTGGGATTAAGCAGTTGCTGAAGCTCACGTCTCATAATGTGAAAGTCTTGAACGATTTATGATTGCAATTATCGTGCTCTTCAAAACACATATATAATTAATTGGCTCATACAAAAACACTCTAGTAATTACGCATTTTGCTTGTTTCATTTTCTTTACGAAATAATTTTACTTCTCTTAGCGTGAAAATAGTTCGTGAACACGCTTAGATAGGACAAAATAAAAACAGTTAAAACTTTTATCGATGTAGGGAGCGAGTTAATTAAACTTTTCCCGCCTCGACTGACATGTGGCGGTGTTGCCCCATCACTCAATGTCTTATCCTCTCTACGTTATTGAGGAAAATTTGTTTTATGGTAGTTTTCTCTGGGAAATTCGGAGGCTATGAAATAAGTGGTAACATGTGTTTTATCAAATTTAATCGAAATCAAAAGTAAAATGACTCCCATCCCGTAAGTTGCGAGGTAGTCATTTTGTTATATTTCACTTGATTTGCATTGTGTCGTTCAGAGAAATGTTCATTAAGGAGAGCGCAATGGAATCTTTGGACGTCATTTCCACAAACATAACACGTTCGACTAATTCGAGCATTTCACTGCACGTGCATCAAGAATATGGTATGGCATGATGGCAATACGATAATTTTCCGAGAAGGCTATCGGCATACTTTACCTCTAGGAATTATAATAGACATATAGAAGAAAGATAAAGTAGTAACATAATGTGAGAGAGACCGATCACTTAAAGACCTTCTTCTATTTAAATAAAATCTCACTTGACCTTTCTCGTCATAAGAAACTCAAATAAGTACAGCAAAAAACGTTTTATCCTCACGATTTCGATAAAACAAGAAACTTTCCAATTGTTTCCTATTCTTATTGCGGTCGGTCATTTATCCAAAACTATCATTATTCTAACTGCCCATTGAATCGTAATGCGGTTGTTCTGAACACACGAAATGGCGGGTTCCGCACGCGACTCCTCTTTTACTGGTGGTATAGGACCTCGCGTGAGTCCGCACGGGTAGGTACCACCGCCCCGCCTATTTCTGCCGTGAAGCAGTAATGGGTTTCGGTTTTAAGGGTGGGGCAGCCGTTGTAACTATACTGAGACCTTAGAACTCATGTGTCAAGGTGGATAGCGGCATTTACGTTGTAGATGTCTATGGGCTCCAGTAACCACTAAACACCAGGTGGCTGTGAGCTCGTCAAGCCATCTAAGTAATAAAAAAAATGAAAAAAAAAAACCCTTGTAGCCCTTTAAATTAAATTAACGATAGAAACTTTTGTCTTAGTAAATTTGTACACGTTACATATTTTTTCTGGGGAAGACATCCAGCTTATATTCTGGTTAACGGCTTGTACTCAAGAGTACAAGACTTGACCAGCCGTGGAACTACAAAGAACCGAAAATGAAATATTAGAGAATGACTAAATTACAAAAGGAATAGATTTTTTTTTTATTTAATTTTGAACTACGAATGAACACCTTAACGCTAAAAACATATTGTCTATGTATCTGTAAATGCTAAAGTTACCGTTAAAGCGACATACACTAACAGCTCGTGTGACTACGTAGTTCGTGCATTAGGTCATTTCGCATCGAGACTTGAATAACGATTGGAACAAAACGTGCCGTTAATCAGACGCGAACTATTTTATTGTCTTTTGTGTCTCAATCTTTCTTTCTTTTGGTTTATTCCACTTTGTAGTCAGACGAATATATGGCTCACCTGACGGTGAGTGGTTACCGTCACTCATGGACACCAACAATGCCAGGGGTAGAGCCAAGTCGGTGCCTAATGTTAAGTATTTCCCGCAAGCCTCATTTGAAGAAGGACATATCATAGTGGAAACTATGATATGTCCTTCTGGAAACACCGTAGAGGAGAGCTCATTCCAAAGCCGGGTGGTACGTGGCAAAAAAGATCTCTGGAAACGCACTGTGGATGACCGGAGTGGCTCTAGGTACTATGGATGAACTTTACTCCAGTGGCGGGCTTTGCGATGGTAAAAACAAGATAATGGAATCCTCTCAAACAATTCTATCAAGCTTTGCCAATTGGACAATACCGTCGAGAAGTTGTCCAAAGTTTGTAAAAAGTAGAAGTTTGTCGGTGCAAGCTTTGGTGAGTATGGTGAATGACGCAATACTTTCAACCTAGCCATTGGAGCTTAGAAACCTTGCGTTGTGCCGTGTGAGGTCCAGCGTTATCATGTAGGACCAGTTAGGACGAGCTATTAACCATGGCTGGCTGGAGCTTCACCATTTCCTCCATTGTTAAAGATCTACATATGTACATAGCGTGAAACGAAACGCAAAATGGCGTGTAACGTTTGACCTTTATGAACAATTTCACAATATCGGTCCATTCCATCACTCACCAAATACTTTAGCGCCTTTTATAACTTTCTATAATTTCGAAAAAAATATTATTTGTCGGACTAAAAATAAAATCAAACATTAATTCCACAAACCGACTTATTATTATTATTATTTTTTTTTTTATTGCTTAGGTGGGTGGACGAGCTCACAGCCCACCTGGTGTTAAGTGGTTACTGGAGCCCATAGACATCCACAACGTAAATGCGCCACCCACCTTGAGATACAAGTTCTAAGGTCTCAAGTATAGTTACAACGGCTGCCCCACCCTTCAAACCGAAACGCATTACTGCTTCACGGCAGAAATAGGCAGGGTAGTGGTACCCACCCGCGCGGACTCACAAGAGGTCCTACCACCAGTTATTACGCAAATTATAATTTTTGCGGGTTTGATTATTATTACACGATGTTATTCCTTCACCGTGGAAGTCAATCGTGAACATTTGTTGAGTACGTATTTCATTAGAAAAATTGGTACCCGCCTGCGGGATTCGAACACCGGTGCATCGCTTCAACACGAATGCACCGGACGTCTTATCTGTTAGGCCACGACGACTTCAAAAGTGCTAAGCGTGTACATCCATCATGTTTCCAGTTCCTGACATTACGTGGTAATGCTGTTGCCATTTGGTAAGAGACTGTGATCAATTATACCGGCAATAGACCACCAAGAGTGACCATGTATTTTTACGGGTAAGTAAGGGGTAGTAATTGTAATATAAATGTAAAATACAATTAAATCCTTTTTTAAGTGTGTTTAGGTTTGTAAGGGTGAGACGGGGCTCCCTTCGTATTTTACGAATACTTCAGGAAAACAGAGTGACCGAAAATCAACGCCTTTTCATTTTCTTGAATTTCTTGGTCCTTCGGTTGAGTAGTTACAATAAAACGTGAAAGCGTGACAAACAAACAAACTCGCTTTCGTATTTGTGTTAGTATGGATTTCTTTATAAATCATTACGGGCTACTACTCTATTTATGACTCATTGGAAGCAGCGCAATCCATCAAAGTCATTTCGAGTAGTTCGTACAATCATCTGAGCGCTGACAGTAATCTTGTGATAATCCAGTCACGGCATAAAATCATTATGACGATACAAAACTTACATACGCGGTTTTAACGTTACAAACACATTGTGCTCAGTAGGTACCGTCTTTAGTTGTCATGGCGGTATAAAAAAAAAGATGTGTGGTGTCGTGGGAGACCGGATAGAAATGAAGTTCCTTATTATAAAGATATTCATTTTAAGTTCTATTCGAGGTATAAAGAAAATAATTTTTTGGGTATACATTTTTTATTATGATTTTTTTATTGATTAAAAAAAAACTACTTTACAAAGCTATCAACTTTATTTTATTCACAATGATTATAAAAAATATATAATATACAAAGAAAGAGCTATTTATATGAGTAATAATA
This sequence comes from Bombyx mori, assembly GCF_030269925.1. Lineage (NCBI taxonomy): Eukaryota > Metazoa > Arthropoda > Insecta > Lepidoptera > Bombycidae > Bombyx > Bombyx mori. The sequence goes on along the minus strand of NC_085117.1, from coordinate 6,030,738 downwards.
ATAACCATCATCAGGTAGACTATACGATAAACACTGTATAGCTATCGTACTAATACTGTACATAAATAATAAAAATTTTACGTTACGGACGTTTTTTCCCGGTTAAGGTACCCCTCCGCATCGTCCCATAAGGAACTTCGTTCCAAAAACAGTAAGCAATCATTACGCTGTCATCACGGGCTGAAGGCTTCGCTGGTAGGCAGCAGCTTATCTCTTAGCCCTGGCACTCTTGATGGTCAAGTCCAACAGTGACTACTTACCATCTGGCGGCTAGTCTGCCCTTGATAACAAACTTGGCATCAGTACTGAATGTATTAAGGCGAGTGAGAATGTACTAGAAGGTCGTCTCAGGTAGCCTGAATAAGTTAAGTAGAGAAACAAAACCGAAACCTTTTTACATTTGTAACAAGAACGAACAAGAAGATAAACGCTTCGATTAAACGTCCTGCGAATTGATTCGGTGGGAAATAATAATGTTTTTGCAGTTTTCCGAGAATGCATCGGGGTTTAAACGTAAAATGAACCGACAGGGTTGGCAATTATACCAAAAATATCAAATTATATCAAAAATGTTAAATATTTAAAACGTGTACTTGAAAATTTAATAATCAAATTAATGAAATAAGTAAGCGAAATATATTTATTTGGGTCGGACAGTCAGCACAGAAGGATAGAAGGCCAGAAAAAATCTATAAATTTAATTAAATTTTTACATTTCACTTTTTTGTAGTCCGTGGCGGTTCAGGAAGGCGGTACTATTCGTAGCCTCTATAAGATTCGTTAATAAGCACTATGTAGGCTGTTAGCTTCTCAACTCATTCATTCCTGTACAAAAGAATAAAAAAAAGGATTACTATCATGTCTACGACCTCGGTTAGCTGCAAAAAACTCCGAGGAAGAATTCTGTTCTTCCTAGCAGGATCACCATGAAGGGAGTTTCTAGTTCGAATGAAAACAACTGTCTTGTCCGAGTGTTGGTTTAATACTACTCTATTATTACAAATTACATGGCTTATATGTGAGTCGTCTATTATCAAAGGTGGCAATCTGTGCATTTGGACAAATTTTTTTTATTGATATGTCAATTCAGATTGATTTGAATATAATCGTCTCCTTCAAAGAATATGGTTCAAAACCTGCATTAAATAAAGGTTAATAGTTAACCAGTTATTTATCTAAGATGTCGTTCCGAAGAGTTTTGTGACTGCCAACGGAATACAAAGTCAATAATTCGTTTTTCTGATTTACCAATCATTGTCCAAAAGTAAGATTGCCGGCTTTGATAATAGTCGACTCATGTACTACACTACAATGCGTATTTATGACCAAGATAATATGCTATAAAATAATTATAAGAAATTCGTTTGGGTAACCCTGCGCGCGCGCCTGGCACGGCTTGACACAGTAACCGGTTGCAGTGTGACGTCACTAGTCCTTCAATACGCCGAGGTAGTCGTGTGTTCTTTGACTGGTAATTGACCTTGAACAACAATAAAAAAAAAGTTTTTGACATTGAATTCCGAAAATCGGACAATGTATTTTGGGAAGTTTTTGGTTTAAATTTCTTATTTAAAAGTTTTTGCTGCTTTTCATGGTCATGCAACTTTGGAAATTGTTAATTTACTGGTGGTAGGTACCAACCACCCTGCCTATTTTTGCCGTGAAGCAGTAGTGCGTTTCGGTTCAAAGGATTGAGCAGCCGTTGTACTGTAGAAACTGAGACCTTAGAACTCATATCCCGAGGTGGGTGGCGGCATTTACGTTGTAGATGTCTGGGCTCCTGTGACCACTTAACATCAACTGGGTCGTGAGCTCGTCCACCCATCTAAGCAATAAAAAAATGCTTAAACTAAAACTATCTACATACCTATATAAAAATGAAGTTTTAGTGAGACTAACGAACAGCTTGTTAGTCTCGCTAAAACTCGAGAACGGCTGAACCGATTTGGCTAATTTTGGTCTTGAATTATTTGTGAAAGTCCAGAGAAGGTTTAAAAGGTAGATAAATATGAAAATGCTCGGAATTAAATAAAATTAACATTTTGTTTTTCCTTTGATGTGTCCCTCGTCGGACGGATTCCTTTTGTTTGTTTTAAGTTTATTTTATACCAAGTTTAGTACTTTTATTTATCGATTGAGGCACTATGAAGTCTGCCGGGTCAGCTAGTTGCTTATAAAAGTCAACTACTGTTTAAAATCCGTTCTCTTTGTTATTTAATCCACAAAACATGCAGAAACTGCATTCTCGCGTGTTTTCGACCTACATAATGTACACATATTTAATTCAATATATAAAATTGTCAGCTGTTCTAATATTATTAAAATAATTGTGCAAAATCAGGGACTTTTTTATGATTAAATAAAAACTTATCGATACTGCACAGCTTTGAAGGAAGCTCAGTGTCTGTGGTGGCTACTAGCAGTAGGTAGACAAAACAAAAAGCTATAAGATATTTCGTCACGCTTGATGCTATATGATGATATCTGGAGATACGAGATCAAATTCTCAATTTTGTCGCATAAACAATGTTTCACTTTTCAAATCCAAATACAGGAAAAATTTAGCGACAGGAAAATTTTCGCGACAGAAATATCCAGGATGGTGGTGCCCAGCCGCCCGGGGGATCAAAATTACGCCCCCATACCAAAAAGGCTGGGTTTAAATCTATTACAAAAGCCAACTGTAGCTAATCTACAAATTTGTGACATAAAGCGTTGATTTACCAAAAATAAGTAAGCAGTGTTGTTTCAAATTGACTTCTGGAAACTCTAAAGTATGTCTCCAACGCCTGAGCCTCTAATCCGTGAAGTTTCTGCTGATTCTGAAAACAATCAGGTCTATTTAGAATGTAAGGTTGTGTTTACATTGAGATTTATTCAGAATTATTATAATATTAACATCATATTTAGATGCTGAATTAAGCGAAAAAACGATATGTGTAAAAAATATATCAGAACAGTTTATGTGTTGAGCAGCTATAGGTTAAGCTAATCTTAATGATCTTAACTGATCATGTTTGTATTTGATCACACCTAACGCATGTTCCACCTGCCATCATCCTCCATTTAATTTGTTACGATTTTAGAATTCTTTTTGGAACAAAGTTCCTTATGGGACGACGCTGAGGGGTACCCTAACCGGGAAAAAACGTCCGTAACGTAAGATTTTTATTATTTATGTATGGTCTTAGTATGATGGCTATACAGTGTCTAATGTATAGTCTACGTGATGACGGTTATTATTATTATTCATATAAATAGCTGTTTCTTTGTATATTATTATTATATATTTTTTATAAATCATTGTGAATAAACTAAAGTTGATAACTAAAGTAATTTTTATTTTATTTTTATCAATAAAAAAATCATAATAAAAATGTATACCCGAATAATTATTTTCTTTATACCTCGAATAAAACTTAAAATTAATATTTTAATAATAAGGAACATCATTCCTATCCGGTGTCCCACGACACCACACACCTTTTTTTTATTATTTTCAAATCTTCATTTTAAAAGCCTCTTCTTGAGGTCTATTAATAAGACAATATAGAACTGTGGAATTCCAATATAATGTCAAACTGAAACATTACTCGTATTGCAACAGTACCTTCAGTAAATTTGGAAACGCCGAGGGCAAGAATCATTTTCATCTTGATGCCTTCTATGCTTGTAAACTGCGTCCTTTCCGCCGAATAATGTCCCATTGAGAGCTGGTGTGCCCTCAGCTTTACGGGCCAGCTGCCGAAAATGTATCCGTTATCTTCAAGCGACAGTCTCTCCCATTGTCTCTATGTTTATATAATTAACGTTCTGACCGTTTGTTGTTCATTCATTTGAATATGAAACAATATACTGCGTTATGCGGTGTGCGTGACAGACGCTTTTGATTTATTTATTTTTTACTAGCTGACCCGGCAGACTTCCTAGTGCCTCAACCGATAAATAAAATACCTAAACTTTTGTATAAAATAAACCTAAAACAGACAAAAGGAATTCGTCCGACGGGGGACAGATCAATGGGAAAACAAAATAGTTATGTTTATTTAATTCCGAGAATTTTCATATTTATCTACCTTTTAAACCTTCTTTGGACTTCCATAAATAATTTAAGACCAAAATTAGGCAAATCGATCCAGCCGTTCTCGAGTTTTAGCGAGACTAACGAACAGCAATTCATTTTTATATATTTTTAATAATACAAAGCTGAGGTCCTCGGACCGTTGAAACTGAGCCTCGTATCGAAGTAGATCTGTAGGAGGAGATTGGATAAAGAATGCACCCGATTTCACTACGGTACACGATACCACCAATCTAATATATAAAATTCTCGTGTCACAATGTTCGTTCCCATACTCCTCCGAAACCACTTGACCGATTCTCATGAAATTTTTTATGCATATTCAGTAAGCCTGAGAATCGGCTACTATCTATTTTTCTAACCTTTAGGTGATAAGGGGTGTTCACACCAAACATAATTTTTTTATTTTTTTGATAATTTTTTTTTTTTAATGTTTGATGTTTTGTTATTTTCAAACAACATTCCCTCATCGTTCACAGCGCTCCAGGCCTTTTTCACTCATATTCCACATCCTTATACACTTCCAATAAGTTAGTAATTTTTTTCTACACTAGAAATTCTCTAGAAATCTTATATATGGCAAGACAACGTTTGCCGGGTCAGCTAGTATTATTGTAATAACAGATATCTTATTCTTTTTAACTGTACCGAATGACTAAATAAGGGCGGGGAATAAGCTTGGACCTCGTATCTCTAGGTATTTGGTGGTTTTTACGTTATGATGTCCGTAAGCTCTCATAATCAATTAACATTACATTACGTAATAAAATGTTATACAAGACCAGGGTACTAATGAGTGCGAGGTGCCTGTGTTCTCCCACCAACGACCATGGTTAGCCTTATCATATTAACTGTACTTACTATTTAAAGCAAGTTAAGTTGGCTGTTAACTCTAGCAATACAATATTGGATGCTAATCGTGAACACGTAAATACAAAAGATTTATTTTTACGTACTTATTCACTCACAGAAATGAATGAGTCAGCTCTTACAATGTTATTCGACCTTCTGCGACATTTTAAATAGATCCTCTTACATATTGAAACAGGTGCAAACGTATATATATTAACAATAACACCACACTAAATAACAATGAAATTGTATATTAATGCAGGAATATTAATTGCTAGTGTCTTTTTCTGCCTTTATCAGTTTCTTTTTTGTATTGAAATGTTTTCTTGTAATTCAATGGCGATTAAATAAATCGTGAACTTGAATTATTCAATTTATAAAGTTAAGTTATCATAGCTTTAAATTATAAATAAAATGGCGCATTTCACTGCCCATATTAAAATATATTCGTGATTTTAATAATGTTTTTTGCTTGTTGTTACATGAAATTAAAAATTTACGCGGAAGGCTAAGTGTAGCTTAGGAGTTGTAGGCATTAGTAAGTTACTCCCACATTATGTAGTTTAATGCTCAAATCCATAGGAACAAGAATACTAACTTTTATAGCCTACCTTCACTATCAGAATAATAATATATTTTTTTATTGCTTTGATAGGTGGACGGGCTCACGGTCTACCTGGTCTTAAGTGGTTACCGAAGCCCATAGACATCTAAAACGTATATGTCGCCACCCACCTTGAGACATGAGCTCCAAGGTCTCACTTTTAAAACTATAACGGCTGCCCCGCCTTTTAAACCGAAACGCATTACTATTTCACGGTAGAAACAGGCAGGGTGGTGGTACCTCCCGCGGTCTGCTCCCAACACCTTGCAGATCGTCAAGTCCCACATACCCCGCGCGCCCCCTAGGCGCGGGGACCTCGTAGGGGTTCGGCTCCCGGCCCGGAAAAAAAAGGATGGTTGGTACCTACGCGTGCGGACTCGCAAGACGTCCTACCGCCAGTAAATAATTTTGCAATCTTAAAACTGGACCGCATCACTGTTGTGCGGGGCAAAGAAGCAGGAAGCAGGTATCTACTGTTGCGAACTACCCTACCTGCCCGGCACACGCTACCTGCAATATTACCACAAGTTTATAATCCAAGTTACTTTTACAGTTTTATTTCGCGTGGTTGTCATTTATATTTTTTCTGACGTTTCCCTAAACACCCTATTTTAATCGAGCATATGGTTGGTGCTTATCTAACACATGGGATCCTCTTAGCGTGAAAATGAAAACCCAAATCCAACTAATTGCCAGGCCTCAAGCTTTTGTTAGTTCGTTCAACGTGAAATGAGACGTAAAATTCTAGAAATAGTTTTCATAGAAAAATAGAGGGTAGATATAATAGCACAAAATTAAAAAATCGAATGACGAATAATCCTTAATCTCTCTCCAAGTACTACAAGCTCATTAAATTTGCGTATTTACTTCGTTATCAAATGCTATGTTTTCATCGTTAAAATTAATCACGAACTCGCACATATTTACAGAGATGGAATTCCACCTTAGTCTTGCTATTGTGGATGATTAATTTTTAAAGTTATTTTATCACAAAGTTGGAACGATGTGAACATCACTATCAGTAGTATGTAGTGTTAGGTAGTTCATGCATACGTGCCGCCGAGGTAGTCGGCGAACGCTATTTACAAAACAATAGCTTTGTTTAGATGATAAATACGCGAAACCTTGAGCTGACAAAGAAAGGCTTGATGTTTTTGTCGATAAAACCAGAATCACAGATTTACAAGGCTACTTACTGCCTATTTCTCGTGAATGTTAATACAGCTATTGATGCAACACAAAATATGTTTTGGTCTCATATTTCAAAAGGGGTGATTTACATTATGATCGACATCTAGGGCATCACTTAGCACTAGTTGAGCCGTCCCAAGTCTATTCATCTTATCGTCATTCATATTATTGAAGGATTACCGGGGGCCCGGAGGCCTTTCCAGTTTCACCAGGACAGGTGGTCGAGCAAAGGCTCAGCCAAGACGGATGGGATTTGCTAACAGCTGCTCGAGCGCCTACGAAGGAGACTTAACACCTCAGAGCAGCTGCTTCGCGAATGAATCTTCTATCGGATCGGAATCGCGACCCGCTGGGAAGATCCGGCGAGAAACTCAGCGGGCTGATGCATGGTTTAGGTTGCACGTCAAACTCTTTGCCGAGTTCGACGAGTACGGTTACCGGGATCCTAAAGCCTGCTTCTAGTGTTAGAATTGAAGGCGTCTAATGCAAAGGTTTTTGGATCTGATGGATCCGTAAGGACGTGTCTAGGGCGTCGACGGTGATTGGCTCCTGCGTAATCAGGATCCGTCTACAACAATGAGAACGTGTACAGTTATTTGATGACTGCGAAATACAATGGTTTTAAAAATATCATTTGTATGCGTATCATGGGTGCATGTACGCGGAGGAAGTTAATACTTCCGTGACGTATTTCCGGTGGCGCCGCTCATCCACAACTGTTCTGTTCTACGGAAATAAATCTTCCTCTTCAAGTGCCATTATTAAGATACATAATAAATAGTATTTGATATTTATTGAGACAAAATACTTCGGTAATAAATAAAATAATAGTTTAAGAGCTGCGAGGAAATTGAACGGTGAGCTATTCGACCTCCCGTTTCAAGGTGGCTGGCGGTATTAACGTCCCGATATCTACGGACTACGGACATCAGTTAGGTCTAAACTCTCTCCGTTTCGAACAACTATTTCAATAAAAGCTATGCATATCACATACTTTACATCACTTTAGCTCTGTCGTACTCAAATACATTCAAGGTACATAAGTAGCTGATGCCACACTACTACTTGCCAAAACGTATATATCACCACAAACTATTTATAAATACGTGCTCCCTGTTTAACAGACTGTGAGTAAATCTCCGAATATCTCCAAAAATCACTTTGAAATCTAACAAAGGAATTTTTCATACCATCCCCTGCGGGACTGACCCTTCTATATTAAAGAAAGGTAATCCCAAATTAATATGAAAACCTTCCACCGTTGAGTTTGGTCTTTGAACTTTCAATTACGCTTCCAGACCAGCTCTGATACGGCTAGAGCCCGCGCTGTGACCACAATGCTCACTTTCAATACCCCTCAGTAAGTATTTAGATCTGATCCCGTTCTATTCACTTTAGAATACGGATTTATTCAATGTTAAGGTGAAAAACTGATGCAGACATTATTCACAAGAAACTAAATTTGCCATCAATGTAAATTCAAGATACTGTTCTAATGAATGGTGCTACTAGGTACCTCAAGCACCAGTCATCGTCCTCGTCAAACCCGTCGCTTGCGACGAAGGGCTCGACGAGTAAAATAACCCTCAGACACAGCCCACTGAGTTTCTCGCCGGATCTTCTCAATGGGTCGCGTTTCCGATCCGGTGGTAGATTCTGCGAAGCACGACTCTTGCTAGGGTTCGTGTTAGCAACGTCATCAGGTTTGAGCCCCGTGAGCTCACCTACTAATTAAGGCGACACTGATATAGCCTCTCAAGGCTATCAGCTTAGGTAGGAAAAAAAATCTAATGAATTGTCCATATAAAGTTTGTAAGCTATTTTATTTAAATTTCTATCAAATCGAATTGCTAAAATCACCTTTGATTTGACCGACTCACCTTATAAGTACGATTCGTAGAAATGTATAACTAATTGATATTGATATCATAAAGTTTTATGTTTGAATCGTTAAAAGTTTTTGCTCAATTGTTAGTAGTCGGGGCTAAATGTATGTATCTACCTGACTATGATATTATACTACGTGAACACGCATCACGTTATGCACATGCGACCTTGAAAATGTCTTTAATATATCAATAAAGAATAATAAAAGGAAAGAATACAGAAAATCCGTATATTTGTGCAGCACTATACCTATACTGACTAAGCCATATCACGTTTAAAAATAAGTACAAAACTTGTTTTTTTTTTATTTTTATTGCTTAGATGTGTGGACGAGCTCACGGCTCACCTTGTGTTAAGTGGTTACCAGAGCCCATAGACGTCTACAACGTAAATTCGCCACCCACCTTGAGATATAAGTTCTAAGGTCTCAGTATAGTTACAACGGCTGCCCCACCCTTCAAACCTAAACGCATTACTGCTTTACGGCAGAAATAGGCGGGGCGGTGGTACTCGTTTAGTATTTATATGTTACTGAACAAATTACTAATATCTATGTATTTCTTCTAAGGGCATTTTAAGGGCACAAGGTTTGATTTAATTTTGTTCTTCTTTGCTTTTTGTTCTTTGCTTGCTTGCCTTGCTATACCTTCATTAAAATATTTTGTTTGTTTGCAGTGAATACTTATAATGCTAGAATCAAAGTACTTTCTAAGCGTCCTGAAGAACGACCTTTAACGCTACCAAGTTCATGACATCCATACTGATTTATATACCAATATACATGAGATATTGGTATATAAATCAGTGAGCTATATATTTCATATTATATGTAAACGGTATATATTTTGTTTATTGTATTTATATATTTTCTGTAATAATGTATTACCTATAGTGCACCGCAACATACCTGCTATATTTTTATATTTTCCGGAATTTCTGTAAATTAAATGGATGTCTGGAAGATATCGCTTTTAGCGATAAGACCGCCTATTGTACAAATGTATCTGCTTTTTTGATTGTTTTTGAATGTAAATTGTGTTTTGGTGTGCAATAAAGTGTATTCTCTCTCTTTCTCTCTCTTTCTCACTACGAACTTAGCGTGTGTCATTAGACTAAGTTGTCGTTCATGATCTTACACGTATATCTGTAATAAGAATCGGTACAGGCACGAGCATGGCCGTGGTCGTTTAGAAACCCACAGGATGACATTGTAGATATACTTACGGACGTCAGTATCAGCCAATCAAATGCACCACGAACTCATCTACTAAACGTATTCCCGGGGATTTTCTGTGTTGTCCACTCGTGTGAAATCGAAGACGTAAGTAAATTACTTTTCAACGTAAATGCCTATGGTTAAATATTCTTAATATGGAAAGTTTTATTGTAAAGCGGACAAAACAAAAATTACATTCACCAAGGTTTTTTCGAACGAAGTTCCTTATGGGACAATGCGGAGGGGTACCTTAACAGGGAAAAAACGTCCGTAGTGTAAGATTTTTTCTATTTAGTTTGTTATCAACAGATGTCGCTGCACGTAAATTCAACAATGGCTGAATCGCGGTGACGAGATGTTACACAGTAGATAGACGTTCTCGTATTTCTCTTGCTAAATCGTAATTATCTGGCGTAGGGGATACCGTGATCATGCAGGCGGTTCCCTCAGGGCGAGGCTGCTCCATTGACCCCTGCGATTATTTTTATCAATAAAAAATCATAATAAAAAATGTATACCCGAATAATCATTTTCTTTATACCTCGAATAGAACTTAAAATTAATAATTTTATAATAAGGCACTTCGTTCCTATCCGGTGTCCCACGACACCAACACATCTTTTTTTTTATGTGAATGAAGAATAAACTGACTTCAGGTTAAGGTTATGTTGGCTGGCCACTGAAACCTGCCGGCGCTGTCAGGCTTGACGTCTTAATATTCATTAGGTGAAGTGTTAGCCCAATAGTTTTCATATTCCTCCGTGGATCCAGTATCAGCCCAGCGTGATGATACATCTCACATTAAGATTACAATTCACGACTCGTCTCGAGTGACCGCCCTGAAACAATGACTCTGGTATTAGCATACGAATGTCAATGACCTGTGGTATTTAGTCTGATGATTTACAGTCTGCCCGTTCCACTGAATGTGTGGGCGTGTAACGCAAGAGATTTTATGAGAAGAGATGTTAAGAGGTCTTATTTTAGGTTATTAAAATATTTTAATTACGCTAAATAGAATGTTCGAGAGAAGGATTGTTTTCAGTTGTGTTGTGTGTGTGTGTGTGTCAGTTCAGTACGTCAAATAAACTATTGTTTACCAGTGTTCACGATTGATATATTAGTATTATCTACGAAATACAAATTACTTATTTTACAACGTGAAAAATTGCAAAAAATTAATTTATGTGGAGCATTAATTCCATATTTAATATTACAATTTAAAAAAATTTAGACGAGTAAATACATCTTATTTAACACATTGATAACCGAATTCGTTTTACTGTTTCTGTTTTGTAATTGCCACATTAAAGATGAAATACATGTGGCCACGAAAACTGTAAGTTCCTATTTTGGAACAAATAAAGTACGTGACTAAAATGAAACTTTAATTTAACTGATCATTCAATTTGTCTTCTTGAGCGATGTAAATTCTAAACGTTTTAAAAATCATATTAGAAGACTGTGCGAGTATTTTTAAAATTATCCGATTTGTCACTTTTGTAGTAAAAGAACTTCATTTGTTTTATATGTAGCCGAAGATAGAAGCGGTCGTCTCATAGGTTTCTTTTTGCGTGCCGGTGGCCAAAATTTTATTAATGTAGTGTAAACAAATCATACAGATACGTATCTAGCACGTGTCCACCTTTATGCTCTTCTATAACTGTAGTCCGTTAATTATACAGACTTGAGTATTAGGAGCGAATATATCAAAGGCTAGATTATTACTGTTTTGACTGGTGGTAGGACGTCTTGTGAGTCCGCGCGGGTAGGTACCACCACCCTGCTTATTTCTGCCGTGTAGCAGTAATGCGTTTCGGTTTGAAGGGCGGGATAGCGTTGTGCTGTTAAAAAACGGAGACCTCATGTCTCGAGGTGGGTGCATTTACGTTGTAGATGTCTTTGGGCTCTGGATACCACTTAACACCAGGTGCTATAAAAGCTATAAAAAGATGATTACAAATTAAAGCAAAAATTTACTTTATAATATTATACCTAAGAACAATTCTACGTCAAAACATTTTCCAATAAGATGCTGCAGCTCATTACGTGATTAACACGTACGGACGTCTTACTTATTGGTCCAAGGATGTGTACATGAACAATGAATATATAAAAACAGAGGTGTCAAGGGACACCCGGATGGAACGAAGTTCCTTTCGATTAATTAGTGAATGAATTGTAATATTTTTTTTAAGTTATAATAATAAATTACGGCATTATGAAGAAGAAAAAAACAATACTATGAACTAAATTACTATTGTTGAAACGCTATCTCGAGAAACTGTACTCATTACGCGGACCAATCGGATACGAGCAATGTCACGCGATAAGCGCCTACACGTTGATTGGTCAGAATGACGGATCTAAAAAGTGTCGTGACAACTTTTCGTAAGAATTTTTTCCGTCTAGCCCCCTTTCACAACGCGCGATAAGGAACTTCGTTCCAATAAACTTTGCTTTTAGATTATAGAACGGGATATACATACATGTGTGGAAAACTCTAATAGGTAGATGTTTATACGTCACTCACAAAGTTCGTATCATTGTGATGATTAGCACATACGTGTTGATTTTCCGACCGTCGTAAACACAGTTCAATGTTCTATAAGGCTTGTGTACAGAGCGACAGTCACCCGGCTGAGTACAAAGAACTTGGATTAAATTGAGCTAATAAACTTGTTTGTTCATTTTACTATTTATTATGTATGTATGTATGTGTTTATTTCAATATATTTTGATATTAGGGCATAGGCATGGTAATTTAAGTCCGTGATAAATAATATTTATTGCGTGAAGTTAATAAATATATGTATTTTTTTTAATACGCTTTTATTAGCTTCAGATGTATGTATGTATGTATGTTTGTAACGGAATCTTTGAACATGATTTTGAACCCCTTCAAAACGTCAGATTAACTCGACATTTAAAAAAATTTAAAGAAAAAAAAATTTAAAAAATTTAAGTTCAACTAAAAAATGAAAAATAAATAATAGTTAAAAAAAACTAACAAACTCACTTTTCAGGATATTATCAAAATAACCCTTCTACTCATATCTGTTCATAAAATATTTATAACTACTTATGCCGTGCACCGAACGCTTTTTTACAATAAAAACATTTTTTCTTACACTATTTTTAATTCAAATATATTAAAATTCATTGCGAATTCAGTCCTTATTCACTGCGAAGAAGGACCCGTTGTCATGGCGCCGCAATTCCAAGGATTATCCCTGCAACCTTCCGAGAGTGTCTGGATACTTGGGGTCGACATTTCGAGCGATGTCCAGTTTCGGAGTCATTTGGAAGGCAAAGTCAAGTTGGCGTTCAAAATGCTGGGAGTCCTCGGTAGCGGTCCAGAGCGTAGCGGTACTTCACGCCTGGACAAAGGCTATTGCTTTACAATGCACCAGTCCAGCCTCGCTTTTTTTTTTTTTTTTTTTTTTTTTATTGCCCTTGTAGGCAGACGAGCATACGGCCCACCTGATGGTGAGTGGTTACCGTCGCCCATGGACTTCAGCAATGCCAGGGGCAGAGCCAAGCCGCTGCCTACAATGCTTGGAGTACTGCTCCCATCTCTGGGCCAGGGCTCCCAAATACCAGCTTCTTCCATTTGACTCCATACAGAGGAGGGCCGTTCGGATTGTCGATAATCCCATTCTCACGGATCGGTTGGAACCTCTGGGTCTGCAGAGGGACTTCGGTTCCCTCTGTATTTTGTACCGTATGTTCCATGGGGAGTGCTCTGAGGAATTGTTCGAGATGATACCGGCATCTCGTTTTTACCATCGCACCGCCCGCCACCGGAGTAGAGTTCATCCATACTACCTGGAGCCACTGCGGTCATCCACAGTGCGTTTCCAGAGATCTTTTTTGCCACATACCATCCGGCTATGGAATGAGCTCCCCTCCACGGTGTTTCCCGAGCGCTAGACATGTCCTTCTTCAAACGAGGCTTGTGGTGAGTGGAGAGTGTTAAGCGGTAGGCAGCGGCTTGGCTCTGCCCCTGGCATTGCTGAAGTCCATGGGCGACGGTAACCACTCACCATCAGTATGCCGTATGCTCGTCTGCATACAAGGGCAATAAAAAAAAACTGTATTTTAGTTGGATTTTCTATAAAAGCGTATTTTGTTAGTTTTTTTAAACTATTATTTATTTTCGGTTCGGTTTACCGATCTACTTTTGAAATTTAACCTTTTATTCATGTAGAATAATTTAGAATTATTTTGAGAATAAATGCGAAGCTTGACGCACATATATAAAATGAAAATTTGTGAAAATATATTGAGGTTCGCGGCACACGTTTTTGTTATACATATTATTATGTATATTCTATTTGTTACGCAAGTACTACTTATCTTAAAAGGATTTGTTATTAGGATGAACCAGGAAAATTAGAAATGGCAATATTTGTATAATATTATAACAATGTTACGTATCACATTACGATGTTTGTAATGGACACGAGCATCTTATGGAGGGCGTCTTCCGGACAAAACAGACAAAAATAGTCTCTAATATATAAAGATGGATGATTTCCAAAAAATAATCAACAAAACTAAAAGAATTAGAGGAGACATATAAATTTAATTATTTTTATTGCAAGGCGTGTTCTGAGGCCGCGCAGGTGGGTACCACAACCCTGTTAATTTCTAAAGTTTGAGGAGTGGGCCAACTGTTATGCTTTACAAATTGAAACTTAGTCCTCATGTCTCAAAGTGGGTGGCGCATACGCATTGCGTTGTCCACGGGCTTTCGTAACCACTCAAAGTCAGTTACGGGTTTATTGTATTCATTGGCTATTTAACACTTTGAACGCTATATGCAAAATCGAGTAATTTTCATTCAATGTTCGCTGGTGAGCCTTATCGTATTGAACCGTTACGGCTATGAGAGTCACCCGTGAGCAGCGTAAAGGTTCCAACGTAAACGCTTCCTACAAGCCATAGATTGCAGCTATTAAACAAAATGCGTATGGAAGTGAGACGTGTGGCCATTTAGGCGGCCCAAACGGCGTGGTTTTCAAATCCAATAAAAACTCGTAGTTCTTATCAAGATTTATAGCCTTTTAAAATATCTTAAAAATTAGACGGTAAAAGTCGCTAATTTTAATCTACAGTGCAAATTATCGAATTTTATAAATTTTAGAATGATAATTTCTAGTTGATAAAAATTACTGATTCCCTGATTTTGGCCTGGTCCAAATACTATATATAGTACGCTAGTCCATCGATGCGTCGAAAAGCGTTCAGCGTGTTAAACTCCAAAGCATTTGCGAGATCAGCACCAATAGACCATTTACTATTGTGTACGATGTATTGTTAGGGTCACAGCTAGATTATCTGGTCTTTCAACCAGCTTAGCACATCTTGCATCACATGCAGAACTTTTCCACAGTATCTCGTTACCTCCATTCCATAAAATGTACCACTTGACTGTCTGTTGACCACTTACCGAAGGTAAACACTTACGTAAGCACCACACTCGAACGAACCTGGTCCTAGTGAAGACTGTGGTCTGAGTATACGTTAAGCCACACCTCTCGAATGCCTACAAATATGTTCCGTCTTCCAAACACGTGGTGAACGACTATTGTATGCGTGCGGTCGGCAGGTGTGTACTTAGTGATTTTATGTTGGGGGGTCGATCTAATTGGGGATCAACTGATAGGCTTGTCATTCTACCGGTACTATGAATTTTAGGAAAGTTAATATGGCAATAATGTGGTATTTGTTAATGGATATTGAAAGATTTGGTTATCAATCTCAAGCTATTACTAGTACTACTCTTTGTAAGCCATAGCTTTGATATTCTCACCCTATTTGTGCTATTTATATCTCATTTCTTATCTTGAACAACGTAGGCATGTTGGGAACTGTCATTGGTTAATCGATAGTTTTACTAATTATACACAGGTGAGACTTCGCCCTAGTGGCAGTGATTCTTTAGTGAATTCAACTCCCGCAGACCATCCCGTAAACTCAACACGCGGAGTAATGATCTCTCGAATCCAACTACGAGCCCAAAAATATATTTAGCACCTCGATAAATATATTTCTTTAATTTTTTTGTATGTGCTATCAGATTTACATTATCTATACTAATATATAAATCTACAGTGGTTTTGACGGATGTTCCGTTATAACTACTGGACCATGCACCCGATTGACTTGAAACTTGGTATCCATGTAGAAAATACATGTACTTAATGGATAGGCTAATATTTATATGACTTCCTACACCAGTTGCGGGGGCGTTAGTGATGAGAATCTTTTTGGGGGTGAGAAATAATATTGTAAATTTTAAATGCCCAGCGAAGCGAACGGGTACAGCTAGTATTTAATAATGCTGTTCAATACTCCCCTGGTAAAATAGCTGGCCAGTAGCCAATACAAGGTGGCGAGCGCCGCTTGCATTATACTGGTTTATTGCTATTAGGGTACTGCTGCATGTTACGGTAAACTTCTAGGCTCCTAAACGAGCTGTATTCTCGCACATTGATAATAGTTTTAGACATGATGAATATTCTATGATTTTGAACACTATCATAGCGACTTCAGTTAAGTAAGATCGCTATTTCAATTTCTCGATATTTTTTTTATTTTTTTTATCGCCGATAGCATCGAGGAGCTTTTCCACCTTTGTATTGGCTTGTCATCGCTTTTTAGCGATTACTTCATCCACTGAAATTCTTCCCTTTGTAATAGGAAAATCTCAATGTTTCCCCCATAACATGATTTCTCGTCAAAGTGGCAGTACTATGATATAAACCAAACCCATCCATGCGAGATATAAACATTATATTTCTCTCTGACAGAATCCCGAATAACTTTTACTTACGAAATTTAATATAATTTCGAATCCTGAGTACCATCAGTCTAATTGCTTTGCAAATAATAATGTTTTTGTATTACTTGAGCTGAAATTTTTAGAGCAGAATTCATAGTCAGAATATAACGTTATAAGTGAATTATTTTTTTTATGTTCATTTTTATTGTTTTTGGTCCAGCGGCGTCTTGGGTGTCTCTTTGGTCGCAGATTTGAGACGGAAAACATAACATTCTATGTTTATTTTTTATTTTGAAATACATGACGTAGATACAAACCACGTAAAGTAATTGCGAGCGCGAAGGTTGTGTTAATATTGTTCCTCCACCTAACAGGTAAAAAATTAAATATCATGCTACCAGAAAGTAAATTGTAATCACACTGAATCTAGAAATTAAAAAATAAGATGTTTAGTTTTGTGTATGTAGTTACCTTTTTTTATTTATTGCTTAGATTGGTGGACGAGCTCACAGGCCACCTGGTGTTAAGTGGTTACTGGAGCCCATAGACATCTACAGCGTGAATGCGCCACCCATCTTGAGATATAAGTTCTAAGGTCTCAAGTATAGTTACAACGGCTGCCCTACCCTTCAAACCGAAACACATTACTGCTTCACGGCAGAAATAGGCAGGAAGAAACAGGCATCTACTGTATATGCAAAGTTTTGGCTTCAAGTTAAAAGATTCCGAATGCAAGACTATATACATTACGTCTTTCGTACGATATTACTTTAGTTCTCAACAGCTATTGTGTCAGCTATTGTGCTCATTCTCAATTTATTACTGTCATTTTCCTTTGGACTTTGGATTTCTCTCGTCAGCCAGGAGCTACTGTTTTAATCCTTGATGTCCTACTTGCATTGTCCCCATGTTAGCAATCAGATTGAAGTGGCGTGATATCCTGATTCTGTTCAGGCAAAAAAAGGACATTTAGTTTCCGGGCGACGAGAGACATGTAGGAGGAAGTGGCTTCGACGACTTTCTCTGCATGATTAAGAAAATCAATTTTTAATATATAACAATTTTTATGTTAATTTTAATAATGAACCAATTTCAACCATTGTTCAAATAGGGCACCATAAAAAAGCTAGCTCACACTCGTGTTGAATACATGTGGTTTGGTCTATGCTGTTAACAATGCTGATTCTAATCGGTTGCAAACCGTGAGCAACTTTGAGCAAAATACGTGAACTGATTTAGTATTTTGACTTTTACAAATAGTTAAAAATTGCTTATTTCGAACGTACGTCCTCTTGCATAAACGGCAAGTACAACAAGCTGAATGTGCTTTTAAACGTTTTCATTGATTCATATAAGTTAACATAAAGTTTAACTCAAAATTTCTAATTTCCCAAACCAACTAAAATAATATACTTTACCGACTGGCTCTCCGCCAACTGCTCCAAAATGCATCAAACAAATTATAATAATATTATTGTAGCAGACTGTTTAAACTGAGTCGCGAATTGAAAATGTTGAGATAAAACTAATATTTTATTTCATTAGCTTCGTCGACGGAGTCTTTATTTACATTAATAAGGTAAAAAAATATACTAGTTCAAGAGAAATATGAAAGAATTAGATATACTCAACTGAACGAAACATCCCTCATCTGGATACAATGTTAATTACCTACTTGATAATATTCACTATCTGCTGGTGTATTTTGTTAGTTGTTAGTTAGTTCTTTATTGGTGTACTTATGTTTAACAAATTATGGAAATACTGATTGTTTCTTAAATAAGGAAAATATATCACCTTACGTGTTCATAAATATTATTTTTGAAACTCCTACACAGATCTGTTCTATCCTGCCTATTTCTCTACTCCAGGACTGTTTAAGATTCAGATTGATTTCCGGTAACCAGTCAACAGTTAGTCCAAGTCCGGCTCGACTGACAACCTAATAAAGTTAAAATGTCGATAAAAAAAAGATGCGTGGTGTCGTGGGACACTGGATAGGAACGAAGTTCCTTATTATAAAAATATTAATTTTAAGTTCTATTCGAGGTATAAAGAAAATAATTGTTCGGGTATACATTTTTTATTATGATTTTTTTATTGATAAAAAAAAACTACAAAGTTATCAACTTTATTTTATAAAAAAAATATATTAATAATATACAAAGAAACAGCTATTTATATGAATAATAATAGCCATCATCACGTAGACACTGTATAGCCATCATACTAAGACTATACATAAATAGTAAAAATCTTACTTAATAAAGTCCCATAAGGAACTTTGTTCCAAAAAATTTAAATAGATTCAAAAATTTGAGTCTGTGTCCGTGCCACGGTGACACACTCAAAATGTCATCAACCAAATCTAACCCAAATGCATGTCGACCCACGAAGCACGATTTAATTCAATAACTCACGTTGTGCTTACAGACCGGTTGCCGTCACCCATTGTCACTGTACAACTTTTGTCTCCTTTCAATTAGTTTTGTGATAGCGAGAGTGAAAAGGATAGTGGATAGAGGTGCAGTGAATCACGGAGATGCTCGCACGCCGTGGACCGTTACTTGTGACTGACTTTGGTTTAAATCAAAAGTGATCACGAGAATTTTATTTGAGAACTAACTTTTATACGGAACTAAACTGAAAATTATGAAAAGTGCAAATACTGAGAATAATAAGTCGTAAATTTGTTTTTAGTACGTTCAATTATAAAATATAATACGTCATTTTCAAAATGGCAGCGAATGAAGCGGTTTTTTGGGATATTCACCAAGTATCAACTTCGTGCACCAGCGCGCTCATTATTAGAACTTATTACTACTAACCATGAAGTTAAAGCCGTGTTCAAAATCGTATTCAACTATCAGGTGCGTGAATCAGAATCCAAAACAAAAAATAAAGAAATCGCTATCCGCTCTTAAATTGGACACCTTGTTTGATACCGTTACAACGTGTTTCGTTGGTGTCGCTTTTCTTTATTTGTTCGACAAGCAGGTCAATTCCGTGGCCTCGATCTCGGCTCCACGAAATGTCACCGAAGAATCGTTTAGATTTACCTACTGTCCACGATTATTGGGAGTCTGAGGTGCATGAATAGAGGTTGAAGTTGAGTCTGAGGTTGCATGAATAGATCAACGCGTGCTACACAGCCGCCTGATGTGTGCTGTTTTATAAAACCGTAGGGCTGTCACTGTGGGAATAATTAATATATTTGTTGACCTCAAAGTTTAACGTCGCCTTATATGTATAAGTCAAATGATACAAGTAAGCGGCCTAGATCATTTCGAGCCACCGTATTAATGTATCTTATTATCCTACAAAAAAAAAACAACACAAATATTTGTGCAAAGAAATACTTGAGTGCTAGATTTAATTAGTAGACCATCGAATTCAAGAAAAAATAATTACGTTAAAACTCCCGGTACTATTATAGATTATGCGGATCTGTTTCTCCCATATCTTGTCATAGTTCATCTTGATTTTAAAAGAGGAGAGCCAGCCTTGAGTTCTCTGACATATATAAAAGTGCTTTTTGATCTAAAATGTCGAAAAACTTATTCCGTTATCGACGGCAGGAGTCTAATATATTCTTATCAAGAATAAAATAATGGTTATAAGCTTTATAGACGAGACCATCGTCTTTCCATTAGCTCTGGTGGTGTGATACAGGTCGTCTGTCATTCTGTCCTCGGAGGCCACCAATCTTCATACGAGTTCTATGTCTCAATAATGTCACCACGATATTGTAATGGATTCCTTCGTGAACGCGGCGAAGTTTCCAAGAACCGAATAGACAGTATTTTACAACGTTATCGTGAATGGAAAACGATATTTGTCGTTTTGGTGAGGTTATATGTCGTGATAGCTTTGGTCGGCAATAAAAAAAATAGTATTGGATGTGGTCAATGAACCCGCAAGATTAAAGTCAGCAGAAAAACTAAGCTATAGATGATGTGATTAGGTCAGATTGGTAAGAGCCACACTGTTTCTTTTATTATAATTACGAGTCTTTTTAAGGTCTAAACTCGCGGTTATTATGTTCCGTAATTTCGATTACTACACTTTTACGCGGTTTTACTCATAGATATTTAATTTTTGCACTAACTACCGTCTAATTTTTTATAAGAAAATTTTGATTGACATCAGCGTGTTTATTATGTTTACGACTCGTGTGAACTCGCAATACTTCAGTAAAAGTATATACTTTACGCCCTTGTCCTAACTACTTACAAAATTGAAATAATATCTCGGATAACTACGAAATACCAATCGGTATTATACTCAATTCAATCATCATTAGCAATATTGATAGCAGACCACTAGTGAACCCTCTACGGTAACCATTTTCTAATCATGAAATTATTTGAAATAAATCGATAACTTCCAAATTAACCTGTTCAATAGCACAATTGGTACTCAATGCAAATGTCCCCGAGCGCATTACCGGTAAACCGGGTCGTATCCGGTCGTTACCGGTTAACGATAATCGCCGGCTATTGACGCCCACTTCGCCCGGATAATCGGATTACCGACGACTCGAAGTTAATGAAAAAATGTTTGACTCTTGTATATCTGTTGCTTTATTGATTTATTGTGTTTGTATTTTTATTAGTGTCGATGCGACGATGTAGCTTATGGCTCACCTGGGGGTAAGGCGTTATCTAATCACAAATGTACTAAATATACTGAGTGATTGAAGTTGCTCAGATCTACGTTACGCTGTGAGTGCTTCCGTTCAATCAGCTCAAAGATATTTTATCTTCAAATCTCTAGAGTAGTTTTTTTAAAAATAAACTTATATTTTTCTAACGAACTGTATTCTGCTTTCAGGTAATTACACAAATGCAATCGGAAAGGGACGTGAGTAAACTTCATGTTGCTTATAGTTCTTGCTTTATTGTTGTCCAGAGACCAAGTGGCAATTTGATCGCTTCTAAATCCAATAGATTTCGCCCAAATATTGGTTCTATAATGTGTGTGAATTTTTAACATTAACACACTAAATAAAACATACTACCCGACGACTAACGTTTTAAAAATTTTACTGAGTGTTGTTACATCGAGCTCACCACTGCGCAAGCCGAGAGTCTAAATCGTTCTGTCAGTCATGCGGCTGATACCAGTGATACTGGCAACTCGCCCTCGTGCAGTGTTGTGTTTTTATTGCTTAGATGCGTGGACAAGCTCACAGGCCACCTGGTGCTAAGTGCTTGCTGGAGCCCATAGACATCAGTCTCAGTATAGTTACAACGGCTGCCCTGCCTTTCAAACCGAAACGCATTACTGCTTCACGCTTCACGGCAGAAATAGACAGGGTGGTAGTACCTACCCGTGTGAACTCACACGAGGTCCTGCCACCAGTGCCACTGACAAATTAATTTCAAATTAAAAATGTCATTATTCTGACAAAATTCTACGAATCGAATTATATTTTAGTATTAAACATTTTTGGTTGACACCTAGTTGGGGGACTCAAATCGGTCGATATGAATGTACCGGGCATCTTATTCATTAGGCCGCGACGACTTCAAAATTGTGATTGCTGATCGTAAAGTGGTGATCATAACAATTTGACCAGCTTCTGAAATCCTGAATATGGCTTTAGGAGTTATTTTGGTAGTGGTCAATAATGGTTCAGGGCGTTATCGGAAGTGAGATAATTAAATAACATAACTGGTTAATCGGAGCGTTTATTCGCGACTGAACTTAAAAAGTAAAAAGCAACGGAGCTTTCGGGCGCAGCCGCATGTTATGACTACGAACAATTTGGTTTACATAACAAACTGTGTCCCTACATGGCTCTTGAAATGACAGTGCACAATGACATAAAAATGATTGGTAATGCGTGTCTGATCTTAAAGTGTTTTAATGGAATTTATGACTGATCCCGCACCGTCATACATTGTAAAACCCATGTCGAAAGTAGAATTTCTCCAACGTACATTAATTATCTAGGTGACTTACAGTCGGTTATTAGATTTGATCTAGATTCTAAATTAATAGCTACTGCGTTAATAATTTCAGAATTCAGACTTTATTTTTTGTAATTTACCATTTAAATCTGTAAATGATCTCGTCAGAAACATTACAAAATTTGTATTTAGGAATGTATTTAATTTAAGACGCCTTTACGACTTGGATTTTTTTTGTTTGTTTCATTGATATTGTAAGCCTTTACTGGTGGTAGGACCTCTTGTGAGTCCGCACGGGTAGGTACCACCGCCCCGCCTATTTCTGCCGTGAAGCAGTAATGCGTTTCGGTTTGAAAGGTGGGGCAGCCGTTGTAACTATACTGAGACCTTAGAACTTATATCTCAAGGTGTGTGGCGCATTTACGCTGTAGATGTCCATGGGCTCCAGTAACCACTTAACACCAGGTGGGCTGTGAGCTCGTCCACACATCTAAGCAATAAAAAAAAAAGAAAGCCAGCGGTAGAACAAGGCAGTACGGTACATATAGGTACCGTACTGCCTTGTTTCTAAGCCTTGCGCTAACAATCTTTCTTGCGCGCCAGAAGGTTGCACCCCTGTCATACAAAACGATTAAGACCTCACCGGATTTCGGTGATCACTTAACACCGCGTAGCCCTTGATCGCGTCTGTTCATCTAATCGCAAGTAAATCGAGCGACACTAGTACTCGTAAAATATTCATCTATACTAATATTATAAAGCTGAAGAGTTTGTTTGTTTGAACGCGCTAATCTCAGGAACTACTGGTCCGATTTGAAAAATTCTTTCAGTGTTAGATAGTCCATTTATCAATATAACATCTCGCTAAGATCAATACAAGTCGGTTAAAAAGCATGATTTTGGTACCTTAAATAACTCCTTAGCAATCTATTATTCAAAAATATTTTCACTTTCTACGTAAATGAAGAGGTGGGTAAAATTTTGCGTTATAAACAATCAAATTGTTATATAAACAGCTTAATACTGGTATTTCTTAATTTAATTAACCTTGTGTTTGTTTAGAAAATTCATTAATTTAATAGAAATGAGAAGTAATTAAGGGGAAGCTTTATAAAATAATATCATTTTGTTAACGAGTAAAGCTCGGGGATTAGCTTTTGTTTTCGTAGTTGGTTAACTGGAGATCTAAGATGACAGACAATGTCACGGATCCATACATCTATATAGTCCAAACATACAAGTGATGACTTAAATAATTTTCTGACTTCAACTTAGACATTTAGATCCGGATATATTTAAACATAAGCTAGTATCCCGTCCGGTTCTCCTACGGAATAACAGGCCATTGTGCTGAGAGCATCTAGACTTTACCTGAACAAATTAAGCTTGAACAATGTGTTCGGACATGGATTGTAGTTTATTAATTAAACACGTGGACGAGCTCACCGCTAATTTGCTGCTAACTGGTTACTGAAACCCAAAGACATCACCAGTATGAATAGAATTCCGTAATAATCGAAGCTCAATTGTATTTTAGAGAAAGCAAATGTAGATATTTTATTTTGCGATCCCAAGAAACGCAACGGCATTTAATTTGATACTGTTGTTGTCCACGGACTCGAACAACTCAGCAACGGGCGAGACCTGAGCTACTCCGACTGTATAAAAATCCTACATGGAATAATATACAATATCATATTTTATGTGTATTTCGAGAACAATATTTTGTGGGTCGGCCGCCATATGTCATGTAGTAAGCTGATTTGACGTGCTCCTGTTATTAGGCAGGGTGTACACCTGCGACTGTCACAGTCCATGTCTACCAAGTTTAGTTCGATTATAATTTTACTGCCAAGTCCGTCACTGATTTATCTAATCTGCAGACTTGTTTGTACGGGCTTTAGAACTTGATGTGATAGGTAGTTTGTGGATTGCATACACGGTAACCATACTCATTGAACTCGGCAAAGAGGTCGACTAAACTAACCTAACCTAAACATCAGCCCGCTGAGTTTCTCGCCGGATCATCTCAGCGGGTCGCGATTCCGATCCGGCAGTAGATTAATTCTCGAAGAACCTACTCTTGAGTTGCTAGGTCTCCTTTGAAGGCGCTCGGGCAGCTCTTAGTAAATCCCACCCCTCCTAGCTGAGCTCTTGCTCGCCCACCTGTCCTGGTGAAACTGGAAAGACCTCCGGGTAATCCTTCAATCATAAAAAAGGATTGAATACAGGGACGCGTCTAAGCTGCATTTTTTATTACTGACAGTGACAGATCGGTCACCGCTTGATGGTAAGTAATCACCGTAGCTCATAGACATTAGCACTGCTATCTACCACCGAGGTCTCCCTTTTAAATTTCCTTTGAATAAGGACCAGCTACAGTGGTCAGGGAATACCTAAGAGGGGTGTTTATTCCAGCGTAGGACGGTACCAGGAAAAATAACGCACTCTCAGTGAATTCTATCGTGGTGACGGGCGATGCAATGGTATAGAGTAGATGATCGGATTATCTTAAATGATTCCTCACTGCACTTTTCATGTTGATTTAAATTATCGATTTTGTCCGTAAGCGCAAGTATACAGATAGCCTTTACAACAGTGACGCGCTGAGTCTGCACTCCGCGTTTTATTACGAAAACTAGACGTTTCAGTTTTGCAGACTATCCGATACACACAAAGTGCTTGCTCCTTATTTATTTACAGTTTTGTTTCGTTAGACATTCCACATTCAACGCTTCCAAGAGTTCCTACTGATTTGCATGCATCGAGAATCGACACGCGAGACAAGGGTAATTACATCCATAAGGTGGTTTTAACTCCGGTTGGAAGTCTTGTTTAGAGGAAGCATTATAAACTCGTACGGTTTGGTATTATTTGGTATCATTGTACCTATTTCTGCAGTTATATGTTCCAGTTTGAAGGATGGCTGTTATACAGTTGGGGCTTGAGGTCAAAAGGTTTTGTCTCAAGGCGGGTGGCGGTGCCCACGTGAACTCAATGGGTCGTGAGTTTGTACGCCATACCTGAGCAATAAATTAAATTTGTTTTATAATCGCGGCTATGAGTAAAATAAAGACATAAGAAAATACTATGACAGCTCCTCATAAACAACGTTTTTCTAAAATAGTATGCTC
This sequence comes from Bombyx mori, assembly GCF_030269925.1. Lineage (NCBI taxonomy): Eukaryota > Metazoa > Arthropoda > Insecta > Lepidoptera > Bombycidae > Bombyx > Bombyx mori. The sequence goes on along the minus strand of NC_085117.1, from coordinate 6,005,068 downwards.
GTAAAAAAATGGCGCGCTTGCAACTTAGTGCACGTGAAAGAAGTGAAACTTCTTTTGCGGTGTGTAATATTGTGGTTTTCTTGATTTTTCATCCTTAAATCAAAGTTCTCTTGTAATAAGGAGTACTGTGTATAAACGAAACGAACTAGCCCGCTTTGTCCTTTCCCTCTCTCCACGGTCGAGTGGTTGGCGAGACGCTCTGTCTATTTTCTCACTCTCGCTCTTCCTAAATTGTATCTTTTCTCTCTAGCCGTAACGAATCTATCGTGAGTTAAATTTTATTCTCAACGCTCATAAAGAGGATTCACTTCAACAAAAAAATTACGTACTAAAATTTATTCCCCAAAATGAGAGATCCGCTTCTACATTACACCTCGTCGCACACTGAACAACACACTTTCAAAAAAGTTAGAAGTTTAGTCCGGTATCTGAAGTTTAGTTATAAACTCGGCATCTTACGTGGCTTCACTACTACTGTGAGGGATCACAGAGCTCGAGATTGGGTTGGACAATCTATACATATAAATAAAATTGGTGTGTCTGTTTGTAATATTGAAATAGCCGCATTTTACTACATGCATATGAATATATATACGGTACATACACCAAAATAACATTTTTTACAATTTTTGTCTGTCCGTCTGTCTGTTTGTTCCGGCTAATCTCTGGAACGGCTGGACCGATTTTGACGAGACTTTCACTGATAGGTAGCTGATGATATAAGGAGTAACTTAGGCTTAGACTTTTTTTAGACTAGCTTCGCCTCGCGGCGTCACCCACGATACGATAATAACCACGACTTACATAGCGGGACTCAGCTATCAATAATAAAATTGAATGTTTCCGAAGCGAAGCGAGGGCGGGTCGCTAGTCAATAATAAAATTTAATGTTTCCGAAGTGAAGCGAGGGCGGGTCGCTAGTCAATAATAAAATTTAATGTTTCCAAAGCGAAGCTAGGGCGGGTTGCTAGTCAATAATAAAATTTAATGTTTCCGAAGCGAAGAGAGGGCGGGTCGCCAGTCAATAATAAAATTTAATGTTTCCGAAGTGAAGCGAGGGCAGGTCGCTAGTTTATAATATAATTTGCTAACAAGTACTCACACAGTAACAGGTTTGTATAGCTGTATCAGTGACGGCAGAGAGAACACTCACTAATTAATGGCGTTGATAATTCTTGTAAAATGTACAAGAATTATTACCAGCCACATTCAAGGTTCTTCTATTGAATTGAAGAAAAAACATTAACGATTCAAATTAGAAAAGGAACCCTACTTAATCAATAGAATAATTAATTGGCAACACAACAGTTTGCTGTTCACTTTGCCCACTCAATTACAACGCAGCCCTACCGCTTATTTATTAACGTTTTACTGAAATTTCAATTTGCACTCACAATCAGAGAATCCGGCTGGTTTTGAGCCTGTTACGTTACGGACGGCGCTTATATTATATTTATTATATTAGCTCTGTTCTATGCTGGGTACATAGTGCATTTTTCTATGAGTATTTCAGTTCAAAACACCCCAGCTCCTTCACTACTACAATTACTATTTTTTATTGCCACTGTAGGCAGACGTGCTTACAATCAACCCGATGGACGACAAAGTCGAGATACGTTTTTAGATTTCATTTTCATTTATGTACACAATAAGTATCCGTATTAAATAGGTATAAAAATGTGTTTTCCACATAAAAATTGCCCATTTCGAAATTCGTATATGAAACATATCTCGTGTCGAAATTGGTGCAGTGTGTGTGATGTGTGAGTGAATCCGGCCCTGCTGGTGATGCCAAATATGATTCGCTAGCAGCTGTGAAGCTAAGAACGGAGTTGCTGATATCGTCCTCAATGTTTCCCATTAAATCCACTAATGCCTTTATTTCTTTCGTTTCCTGCCGTTGTAAAATGGCACGATTAAATAGCAGACCTTAAACTGTTATCAAATCAAATCAAATCAAATCAAATCAAAAAAGTTTTATTCAACATAAATGAAAGTACATACTTGTTGAACGTCAAAAGAACTACCGCCAATTCACAAGAATTAGCCTCCGTCCTGAGAAGAATTGGCAAGAAACTCAGCGGTAGGCAGCGGCTTGGCTCTGCCCCTGGCATTGCTGAAGTCCATGGGCAACGGTAACCACTTACCATCAGGTGGGCCGTATGCTCGTCTGCCTACAAGGGCAATAAAAAAAAAAAAAAAAAACTCAGCGGGCAATAAAGTTAATAAAAATTAAAAGGACGCTTACATCAATACCGTTTCAATGTACACTGCGCGATATATGTGAGTAATTCGGTTATAATTCGGAATTGACTATGTTTAAACTGAACGCCACAGTCGGTGGTGGCCTTTCCTAGCGACTGTATGCTTCTGATAATATTGTAGCCTATAAAAATATTTTTGTTTAATTAAATTTGGCACTACTTATACATAATAGGAGCAATGTTTACGGTTTTGTTTAGTAGTTCCCACAGTCTCAACACCACAATTCTTTAATCGCAGTTTGAGGCCGGAGCAACGTATGACACCAAGTGGAAGTCAGTCACAATCTGAACATTTGCCATTAAGTACTTTACTGTCTTTACGTGACTGGTTGAATCACCGAATCTAAATTAGCCATGATGTTTAATTTTGACTGATTAATTATTTTAAAAACGAATGATGGTTTAACTCAAGATGAGCTCGCACCCACTAGTGTGCTTCGTGCGAGTTTTTTAACGTTCTCGATAGCGAAAAAGTTAACTCAAGCTTGTATGTTGAACAGTGCTCCTAGCGTTAACATTAACGCTAGCGCTAACTTTTGCCTACGTTTGCCGTTTTTATGACGCTCCCCAGTTTGGGTCGTGGGGCGAAAGTTTTAACTACAATATTGCGCTTGTAATTAGAATATTTTTGAAAAAAAACGCATCATTGCTTCGAAACCGAAATAGATATTCTTGCTCTCATGCTTTTTGATTGCGTGGCGTACCCTAGCGCTGTACCAAAAGAGCGTGGTAAAATAGTGGCCATCACAGCTCCCAGCAACCGCAGTAACGACTACTGTTTAAACACGCAGCCCACATATACAAAGGAAAATGTACTTTATTTCTAAAACACAATAAGGCACGTATTGTATCATCGAATCGCGATTGTTTGCGCACGCTATCTGAAAGTTATAAACCTAAGTTTGTAAACATGAAGTTGTGTACTGATTTAGTGTTAGGTACAGCGAATATTTTAAGCGAAAAATTAAATGCTTGTTGACTATTTTCTACGGAGCTGGTCCTTACAAATATTTGTCGAAGCTTACGAGGGTAGTTCGCAAACCGCTGACTTAAACCGTAGGGCATTGTCCGACATATTTTTCCGCAGAAATCTTGAAACACTCAGTGAACTAGCTTGTAGGGTATTTTGTGAGCATAACCAAAGTCTCTGATAGAACAGTCTGTGGCTCCGGATAGGCTGGTATTCCAGATAGCAAATAAGTAGTTTTTTTCTGTAATAGTAATTCTTGTATTACTTATCTTGTTATCCGTATCATGTTTTGTAAAAGAGCATGTTTTGTAAAAGAGTCGTTCGTCACGCTTTTGGCTGTTTGTTGTATTGCAAACTGCTGGTACCAACAACTTCAAGTTTTGTAAAATCTGCTCTTGCTGATTTTGTTGTGCATGTAAAAATAATGCGAACTGTTCATCGTTCATCTTAATTTATTTTAACTCGTCGCCAGTATAATAACAAGGTTTTTTTTTTTAATACTTAACACCTCAGAATTTCATGAAGGATTAAAAAAAACAATACAATGAAAACTTCGAACCTGTGTCTCAAGGAGGGTGTTAACATCCTGTTGTTGCATCCTTGGGCTTTTATAATAGTTTCAGTTAAAAAACTTAGTAATATAAGCGTCAATGTTATATGTAAGATTATAATCTTTCGCCCATGTGCATAAAAAAATAAGGGATTATTTTAGATTTGGTGTTATTAGTAGCAGTAGTTTTTAAACAGCTTTTTGAATTTGAGGATCTTCAAAATTATATGATCGTGTAACTAATAATTTAGAAATTCTCTCGATGTTGTCATAAACTTAACTTCGATTGAGTGATGCCCGGGTAGATTCTAGGTAGCATCTCGTAATATAAGTGCATTTTTTTTAATAAACCACATATAACCGACTCTGCAAAGCAAAATGGGTGATTTGTTTGTTTGTGATACCAGTCCTTGGGGGCGTGGCTTGCGTGTGTGTACTATCCACTGGATCCCATGAACTGTGGCCTCAAAGACTTTACAGGCGCTTAACATATCCAGAATATCCTATGTTAGCTGCGTATTAACAGTTTCTGAAAACCCATTTATATTGAACGAATAGGTTTAGCCGAGAGAAACACACACAGAGCCTCCCAAAATATAGAATTATTCTGTAAATACGCACAAATGTATCGGATATTGGATCATTAGTCATTCTTGGGGAAGAACAATAATAATTTTTGTTGTTGTTGTAATTTTAATGTTTTTAAAGTTATTTCTTAGATCACATTGTTAATAGTACTTACGAATAGCCAGCACTCACAGAAATAAATATCTTGGGCTTTTTCATGCCGAAAGTTACATCTTCCAATAAATACTTACAATAGCATACCCTATACCTATTTATACCGAAGCCTCACTGACTGATAAAAATGTTAAAATACATAATATAAATATTCAATTTTGTGTCTCCGATGTAAGCGAAGCAATTTCGACTTGCACTGTTTTGTTAGCTGAGCGAATAAATTTGAACGAATGTAAATAATACGCTACAACCCTACAGTTTTTCACCAACCTGTATAATTGGTAGCAGCATTTAGCCGGAGCGTCTCAAGCCTTGTCTGCTATTTCAGTCTGTGGTCGAGTGCTTCTGGATTAATGCAGTTTTGCTCTAAAGCGTTGCATGCAAAAAGAAACTGAAATATGCAGTAAACATTTTTTTGTGGACTTATTTAGGCAGATTAGATTTTTATCACACTTTAACTGCGGAAGGATAATAAGGAAGGAAGCCATATTTCGAGGAACCTTTGCCTAGAAAACGTTATAATAAATTGTTTTTAAGCTATTGCATAGCTTTTATCGCGGGCCTTGAGCGCGGCGACCGAATAATGAAATTCCGTAACGAAAAAAACCTAACACCCCTCACCCCGCCTACCATGTAGCTCGCGTTCAACACATTCACACGTTGCGCTTGTGTAGTGTTTGTGAATAAGCGCGTCGCGTGACGTCACACTGCATGCGCATCATGAAAAGTCTGCCCATCTCTCTCGCGCGGTCTAGCTTATGAGTGTGAAGGGGACAGTTAATGTTTTGCTTTTATTAATGTTTAATATAGCGTGGTCTTGTTTTATTATTGTTTTAATATTAAATTATTATTGTCTAATTATAATTGCATAAGTTGATAAAAAATGCTATGCAATAGCTTTACCGCGGCAGTTCCAGAGTGCCACACGTTTTTTTTTTCTTAAAATTGTTATTCTTTACAAAGTATTTTTGAAGTGAAACTTCCTTATCGGCGTTGGAAAAAAATTTACCGTCACATTTTTCGGTTACGCGTCACTTTTTTCCGTTACGCGCCATCTGTTTTGTATTCATGTCTATGATAATAAAATCCTTTTGTTTAAACTTTATCTAATTTAACTTTTTTGTATTCATGTCTATGATAATAAAATCCTTTTGTTTAAACTTTATCTAATTTAACTTTATTTAACCAATTTCTAGAAAGTTGCATGTAGATCATTTTTCGAAAAATAAGGCCATAAACAAGTTTCACTTCTTACGTGTGTACACTAGTACACGCACACATTTTTTTATAGGAGTAATGTATTTAATGAGGAGCTTTGCAAGTTAAACAAATACAATTACAAACCTACGTCAACGATAAAATATCACATAGTATAATAGAGTCAGTTTGTAGTCATTTTAATTGTACGGAACCTGTTCCAGGTAATAGAAACAAACATTGACCTTACGACTAATGGTCTTAAAGTACGTTTTACTTTGTCACTGTAACAATAAGTCGACGACCGAAAACTTCATTTAGAGCTGGGTTATAATTAAACCCTTTTCGAATAAAGGACACGGCCTAATGGAAGATGGAAGCTATGATGAAATTTGACTCGATGCTCGATGAATTTGACTCGGTAGCTCAGGGATGACATCGAAAAAGTATCGAATTGGTTCACCATTGACGCGATAATATTTTTTCCTTTTTTAATTCATAAAGTCCTCAATGTATCTTGAATAACTGATAATTGTGCCCTGTGTGCTGTATTGCATAATAATATTTTGTTAGTGGCAGTAATATTCGTGGCAGGGTGTAGTGCGAGCGAAACAGTTATACGTTCTACTTTGGTACTACTATGATACGACTTGTGATTTCTGTGAGTTCCGTAACCACATAACAACAACTTTATCGCGAGTTCCTTCACGGAAGAATGCTTTAAATAAATAATTTAAAACAAAAAAAGGAAATAGAACCTTGATCTTAATAAAAAATACAGATGCTCATTTTAGAAAAAATCGAAAAATTTAATTCATCGAACATAAATAAATGCTTACAGGATTATATTTGAAACGAAATATTAACTAAAAACTGAATGATTATTTATTCAGTTCATTCAGCATGCTATATGAGGCCGTCAGCCTAAAGCCACAGTAAAAGTGGCCTAAGCTTATCATAGTTAGTATGGAGATAATGAAGTTTGAATTTACTTTTACACTGCTTTATAGGCAAAAACAATAGCGCGAAAACAATACGCGCAAAAACAATGATTATAAAGCCATAATAAAATGTAATCTATGGGTGAAATGAGGGATTAGTATAGGGTTTTGTTTCAAAATTTATTATGTTTTAAATAAATTGCAATATATAAGTACGGTTATGAATAATTGTGGGTTAAGCCACTTTTGCGCTCACGGCTTTATATCTTCGTCTGCGACACCACCCTGGCAACTTTCATACTTAAGATAACTTTTTGTCGGCTTCCCGTCCACTCGACATCGGCCCTCCAACTCTTGGCTGGTCTTCCGACGATCGAGTGTTTTTGTCTAAACCCCAAACTTACGAGTTCACTCGAAAAGGTAAGTAGTTTTTCTTTGTATCGGTTTTGTACAAAGTTTATCTTAGTACAAGATCAAAGCGCTTGTAGCTCCCCGTCAAGTCAGTGTCTATGTAGTTAAGTATTGGTGAAGTCTATAGAGGCAGCGCTGTAAAAAAACACTTTGCACTTTCATTTATTACTTTAATTATTACGTTAACTCCTAAATCTATAATATTATATAACAAAAAAAAACGCAGTAAAACAAAAACCTTCCTTTGATTCATTTGGTTTTTTGCATATTGCCGAAAACCAAACACGTGTTTTTTAATTATCTGTTATTTATCCGATTTAATCTCTGAAGTGATTATTCTACTCTATCTACTCTAATTTACCTCTACTTTATTGAATTTTCCTATTTTATCCTACTTTATTGAATTATATTTATCCTACGTTATTGAATTTCCAGAGACAAGCTATTATTTATTTTATTACATTAATAACTAGTGTTTTGTACAATTTAAGGCAGAAATTGCACAACTGAGCTTTTACTGCTGATTAAACAGACGAGTAAGCTAATATTCCATACCTGTCATTGCCAATCATTGTAATCTGAACCAAATACTTTTAAAGTTTTCCACCGTCGTCACATATACCAGTCATTTCGCCATAGAATTGTTTCTTTAGACAATACTTAGCGTTGCTAAATAAGCGGATATATTAGTTTGATTTATAAGCGCTGATTCGAGTTGACGAAGCATCATTATCATATTGAATATGCACGAATCAGTCAGGTAATCATGTGTTACAGATAAGGGTAAGGGAAATCTCACTAATACACGCAAAATGTTGCGTTTATCTCTCGTGATAGGCCAGGTCTATGTCACATCGTTGTCTATCTTTGCTATTCCCATAGTTAAGATAGGAATGCATTTCTTTACAAAATTAAATCACAAAAATCTTCGTCGAAAATCCATAAAAGTCGTACATCATATTTAATTGGGAACTGAAACCAAACACTTTTCGCTGGAAGCTTTTGAAGTTACGGTGTCAATAATTGCTGTTTTACTAAAGAAAATGTTATTATGTGTAACATTTTGTTAGACCCGTTGTATTATGCCAGTTGTTTACTTTGCCTTTTACTGGTTGGATATTTTTGTTAGCATTTACGTATATGAAGTTAAAAACTTCTAAATCCATACCACCAAAACATTAGATTAGACCAATGGTAAAAGTCCCTAATACAGACCCCTCAACTAATTCCACCCCGAACCCTAATGGCCCAACTAGCATTAATTTCGGCCAAACTTCGCATCAACTCAACGAGCCGACCCAGGGAAAGGCCGAAACTTAATTACTCCGCAGTCAGCTGGCCAAGAAAGTGGTCATTCTACCGTAATCAAAGAGTTGCGATGTGGCCAGTTTCGGAAGCGCCAGGTGTCTATAACTCAGTGGGAACTTGGTCGAGGGACGACCCCTTTCTGCCCGTTTTGGTTGTACGTTGACCAGAAAATTTAGGATCGTTCCATTTACTTTTGAATTTAAATTGGTTGAACATGACCATTAATGTTGCAGCGATTTACAACTACTGTTTAATTGAGAGTTCCCGGAGCTTATCAACCATGACGTGAATACAGTTGTCTATAATGAGAAACGAACCTGAAATTCCAATTGCATTGATACAACGGTTGTGTGGTCCTTGAAATCGGGGTATATGATTGCTTTATGTCATTGAGACAACACGGTGGGCTGTGGTAGTGTGGGTTAGTAACATCCCTTACCCCATATTATTATTTATAGTATAGAAGTCATTAGTTCATCAGTTATCACAAGTAGTTATCAAAGTGTTTTTGTTGATGTTGGCTTTAAAACTTGGAAAATTAGCAATAAAAGAAAATTAGTCCTGACGTTAATTCTCAAATGTATTTCTCAGCACTATCTGACCTCAGATCTGTAATCGGACGAGTGATTGCGAAGTTGTTTTGTATCGGTTAATGGCTGCCCATAGTTTTGAACCTTTTCTCCGACTAATCACTTATTTATGGGATTCGAACGGGTGCTTTATACTCTAGAGAAACTCTGCGGATTTTATTATTGATATTTTAGCTTTGTTCGATTAAATGAAGCGGTTGTTGTCAAATAGATTAGGTATATCCAGCCAGATCTTGAGAAAGTTACCGATTTCGCTTCATAATTCTGCACTTAACATCTCACGATGATGGAATTACAGCTTGTATTGAAATCGTATCATCATAATTATGAAATGGAATTTCGCAAGCCCACACAGGTGAATCACGTCATTCTGCCTGTTTCCACCGCAAAGCAATCGTGAGCTCCCATTTAAAGGATAGGACATCCGTCGTAATTAAACATTCCACATTGAAGCCGGGATAATCTCCTGTGTTGGGTGTCTATTACACAGAGGAGACAAGAATAACTACACTCAGTCGCCTAATATTTTAATTACAATAAAATCTGTATGTCCTCTGTACATTTCTAACGATAAGCTAAGTAGACGAGAAGCTACGAGAAATCTATGGTTTAAAATACAATTAGCGTAAGTAATAGCGAAGTGTGACTGGGTTTCACTAGTAATAAACATATTTATCGAAGAGAATGACTTCGACAGGGATGGAAGTCTGGATCCCATGGTACAACTGGTCAAAGTTACTAGCCACCTGATTGATATGACGTTCCGATCGAAGTGACCGGCTAGTTGGATCAGGATAGATTGAAGTCACTAGGCATGTGTTACCTAATAGCTGCCATGGGCACACCCTTCTCATTGAGATATTCTGACTTAAAAATCAACACTAAACAAAGTCTATGTTTTTATTTAGATCTAAATCTAAACTTAAGGTTTTCTAGATTTTAAATAAACTCAACGATGATTGATTTTACCTAGCACATAACACGTCACAGAGTTGGAGGAATGGAGGAAGGAGGGAGGGAGATAGGTTTCTCAAACAAACATTTTTGTTTTTTATGATTGCTTAGGTTTGTGAACGAGCTCACGGCCTACCTGGTGTTGAGGTCTTACCGGAGCCCAAAGACATCTAAAACGTATATGCGCCACCCACCTTGAGATATAAGTTCTAAGGTCTCAGTATAGTTACAACAGCTGCCCCACCCTTCAAACTGAAACGCATTACTGCTTGACGGCAGAAATAGAAATAGGCACATATACGATAAAAATAAACTTGGTTTTAATTTAAGACGTACTGGAGAGTAGATGCAACGCAAGCTCAAATTAATCATTCAAATTAAACTTAGTCATGGAGCTTGCCTGAAAAGTTTTCTCTAACTCGAAACATAAAAGCTCCATACGTAATCCGCTCCGGATTCACTTTAACATCTTGTAAAACGAATCGATTGAACCTCAGTGCGGCCGGCGCTATTAAATTTATTCGCCTGAATACTGCACAAGCGAACGAAGTACTTATGCGAGGCGATATGAAGTTTACATTATTTTAGTTTCGTTTTGGGAACGAAGTTCCTTATGGGACGATGCAGAGGGGTACCCTAACCGGGAAAAAAACGTCCGTAACGTAAGATTTTTATTAGTAATGCACACAGTGTACGACTTAACTTTGTAATAACGTACAAAAAATAACATATTATTATTATATATTTTTTATAAATAATTGTGAATAAAATAAAGATGATAACTCTGTAAAGTAGTTTTTATTTTATTTTTATCAATAAAAAAATGTATACCCGAATAATTATTATCTTTATACCTCGAAGGGAACTTAAAATAAATATTTTTATAATAAGGAACTTCGTTCCTATCCGATGTCCCACGACACCACACATCTTTTTTAAATATACGGTTACGTATAGGGGTAGACACTTCTGCTACACTTTTTAAACTGGTGTATATGTGGTTGTAGTCGCGGAGTGGTGAAATGGCACTTAAGGTGAAAATGTCCCATTGCCTGAAAGAAATTAACACCACTACTTATTCAGGTGCTCCTAGGTCCGTAAAAGAATAGAAAAACTAAGCTCTGGTTGGTTATTCTTAGGATTAACTCGGGTTCAGGTTGGTGACCCACTATCGTATTAACTTTTTTATTTATTTATTGCTTAGATGGGTGGACGAGCTCACAGCTCACCTGGTGTTAAGTGGTTATTGGAGCCCATAGACATCTACAACGTAAATGCGCCACCCACCTTGAGATATAAGTTGTAAGATCTCAAGTATAGTTACAACGGCTGCCCCACCCTTCAAATCGAAACGCATTACTGCTTCACGGCAGAAATAGGCAACTAACTAAGTAACTAAAAAAAAATCCTTTTCAACAATAATTGGTGGTAATTCCTTTTAATACAATTTTGCATCAAATTTATATTCGGAAAGCTAGCGCCAGAATGCGGTTTGCGCCGTTGGCTCGGATCCGACACGAGACAGGCTCACGTCAAGCACCGCTCCCACGAATTAGGGTTGCTTTATTTTAAAATTTATGAATTTCGGGTTTTATTACTTTGGTAACACTGACAGACGAGTAAGCGATTGAAACTTAATTATTTACACCATTACCATCACGCTTTGGTTATTTGTCTGCCAAAGTAAGCACTCATGGTTAAACTTCAAGCGATAATTACCTGTAGTCACGGGTTGGGTTGGGTTGGGGTCCCTAACATTGCTGATAGTCAAAAGCGAGAGTGATTACTTACCATGAGATAGGCACACTTATCTGCCTGCAATTGCAGTAAAAAAGCTCACATACAATAGATACAAATGCCTATCTCTAGATGTACAGTCTCAACTTGAAATTTTTAGCATAGCGTAAACGCGATAGTTACATTTTAATTTATTTCATTTACTTCGGATCTTGCATCCATATTACATTAATTAACAATACACATTACACATAGAGCACAAAAATAAAATATAAAACAATAATAACAATATCGGAATAAAAATATATATTAATAAAACAAAAAATTAAAAATGAATGTCAAAACTACCTTAACCTAAACTCTGGTTTGGTTTATTGATTAGGTTTAATTAGACGGTTGAGCAGAATTACCAATTGAGTGTTTTTGTTTTGTCAAAACTTGACAACTACAAACCGTCGGAAATTAGATGAGGCTATGCTTAATATCAAAGATGGGCAATCGAATGATGCATTTTTATGCATATGTACATAGGTATGGGAGTAGTATTTGGGTAGACGATGACATGAGATACGTACATAATACGTGGTAGAATATTTTGTTGTCTTGAAATGTCATACGGCCAATAGACGTGACATTTCCATTCCCTAAAAGTTATTTATGAGATGTTGTCTTCTTCTCAATCGTGTCATTGATGGTCGTGTATCGTCATGTAGTATTTATTGGAGGGGCAGACTTGACGAGTGTCGCGCTGTTCCGCCATTTCTTCTTGCTCGAGGTAATCTTACTGCACTGCACTAAGACGTATTCTAACCGTCCGTAATTATTTTTCAAAGTTTTGCTACACTTGTGAATAAATTTAATTCTTCAAAATTTGTAAGCATTGTAACTTTGGAAATTCCAAGAATTTCTCAAAAGGGGGCAACCTCGCGAATATCAGAATACAGGATTAACCGTTCGCTGGAAATTCAATTAGCCGCTAAACATAATTCGGTACAAGTTAATATGCATTAACATCAATTAAGCGCTCACGTTGACTCTCGTGATCAGTTTACGAATATTAAATTACCAGGAGGGGTGTTTGGCAGACATAGGCTGTCCATTTTAAGAACTAAATGAACGCATGTAGTTCTTTTTAACTAGCATAGCTGCCGTCTAAAAGTGGTGTAGCAAAAGGGCGGTCGCCCTGTTAAGTATATGACCACTATTATCCTCTGTAATGCAAGAAATCACTAGCTGCTAAGACTTTACTTTATATCTTTCCTGCGGATGCGGTATGCATTTAATGGTGTTCAGTGGTCACTGGACCAGAGATATCACAATGAGAATGCCTGAGACCCTTTAAACCGGAACGCATGACTGTTTTGTGGCAGGAATAGGTTGGGTGTTGTAACCTACCCGTGCGGGATTAAAATTTTTCATTCAAATCAAAACATCAAGGGTTTATCCACCTTTTTTTTTTAAACGCTGGTGAATCTACGGATACCCGGTAGAGGGGGGTAACGGACCGGGTTATGTCGGACTGCGGCGCCTCCTGAGAGGAAGAAGGGGAGAAGAGAAAAACCGAGGTCCTCCACCTCCCCTAATTTCTCACAGGAGACTACACCTTGAAAAAGGCGCGCGAGGCACTTGCTCCGCAGAACCGACTACCGACTAAGCCCCATCGAGGTCCACCACACAGATTACACGAAGGGGTTGGCGTTCGAGTGTAAGAAAGTTGTAAATATACTGACGGTTCTTTCGAGGGTGATAAACTCAAGCAGTCTTTAAGTTTTCAATAAAATTCATCCATGAATCAGTTGAATCTAAAAAAAATCTCATAGTAAACGAAAGCCGAAAACAAAAACTCCAGTATTCTCTGAAAAAGCAAAGTGACAAAAAAGAGTACCTTTTAAAAACGTTGTCATCAACGTGCGACGTAGTTTTCAATTAGCCGGCTTATACCTCTACTTTTCAATTCTATTTACCAGTTCGTTAGGAGTTCGAGAAAAGGTTTTTTAGAACAGTTCTAGCCTCCAAACGAACGCAAATGAAGTATTTAAATTCTGCAATTTGTGTTGATTGATGATGGGTCTATGTAGGATTCGATTTTCGGAAACGTTCCTGCAAACATTTTTGTCCCATTGTGGTTGTGGAGTACGTAGTTTTGTTCCCGGATGAGATCGCCTCATATTGGAAATATAAAGATTTCAGGCTTGATGTTCATACAAGGCACACTTGGCAGGCACAAATTTAGATAATAAAATGACCACTGGTTAGACCCCCATGAGGGAGAGTCTCTGACGCATTGACTATTCACTATACATAACGGATCATCATACCAGAGATGAGGGGCCCGTTTGTTTGCTGCTTATCATATAATTATTTTATGTAAATCTCTTGACTTATATATGTACGTGTAGATGTGATTGATTAACTATACTTTTTTTGTGGTATCTCACGTATCCTTACCAACGTCCTGTCTATGAATTCGGGCAAAACATTATTTTTTGCCGTACAAATAGTCAGATTGGTGGAATCTATCAGTGCGGGCTTTACCCTTCGTTACACTTTTCAATTAACTTAACAAACCGCGTTCCAAAGACAATTAAAAGCGCAAAAAAAAAAAACAATTACTCAAACTCGAAACCGGCACCACCCGGTTTTATCCGGTTAGAACCGATCGGATCTAGAACGTGATTGACAGGAATCCCATTACGGGACGATTTAATTTATTGCTCAATTCAATCTGGTGTTAGCGCCCGGGTTTTTCGTCGGAAGCCGGTCGAGGAAGGTTCTAGTAACCAGTTCTGTACAATCAATCTGGTCGAATTTAGATAGACGTATACTTTTATATATGGGTTTATTAAAGTTGTCATAAGTTACGATAGATTAAATTGTTTCCTCAGAGTACCTTTGGTCATTAGCTATATTTAAATGTTACTAATGTACAGACCGCAGACATGACATTAAGCTCACGAGCGAAGCTGGAGGATGATTTGTAGTGAACTTGTTTATGAGGAGATCAGCAAATGTACAATGTTTGTTACAAGTTTAGTGTAAGAAACGCCGTTTAAAAAATAAATGTAGTTTTTAATTCTTTCATTACAATTTTATTATTACACATATTTTTTAATCTCAGAGGTTTCAAATTCTTTAAATATCGTTAGCCATGAAAGACGAAGGTGTCATTTGTCAAGTTGCTTAGATTTCTTGATGGCTACAATATACAGAGACAAAAACGCGAAACAACCTGCATTTCAAATAATACAAAACTATAAATTATTTACTTTTTCTAGAACATAACATGCTTTCTGTTGACACAGCTGAAGCCTGATAGTAAGCGGTGGAAGAGAAATAAAACCTTGTCGTAGAACGCTTCAGCTTCACCGAAGACATCAAACTCGCATTAGACACGAAACTAGAAATGCATTCTTCATGTTACACCCCCTGGCTACCTTGTGTCTGACATTCGGGAATAGATGAAAAATGTTTTTGTTTCGTAACAAGAAGAGTTTTAAATTTAAATTCGACTGACTGTATGGAGAATATTGTTGCATTACAGTTTCTTATATCAATTTTTACTTTCATATTGTAGTTTCCGATATTTCGGCGCTGTTGCAACCGACATGTTTACGGGTGAGCTGTGTGTTGTGGGATGTTAGAAACAGACAATTCTGTTTACCTTCTTTCTATTCCATTTTTGAGTGTCACCACTGGAACTAGTGGACTCACCTCGACAGTATATCTGACAATGGCTTAAAAAACCTCTATTGAAATAAAAACGGCGAAAATTTAAAGTAATTCACAATTCTGTGAATATTTACCCCATTTTATTTACTGTTGGTTAAGTAATTTTGTTTGTTTCAGGTACGTAAGAACTAATGGAGTGATACTATTACTGGTATGGAATACGGGCAGCACTATATTGCTGCATCACAGAGCAGGATTCCGTGGAAAAGATTAGCAAGGATTGCGTTCAAGATTGTTTGTTACTTTGGCCGTAATCTGTAGAAAACCAGGATTTTACTGTACGGGGCTTGAGTGAGTACCCTTGGCTTTCCTGTTATCACGAAATTAACATGACTTCTCACAAATATAGGATCTGCCTCCAAGCGGATATCAATCCGGAACAGCGGATATTATCCTGACAATGTCTTATCTGAGAAATATTCGCATCGTTACGAATTTGGTTTTTGAGAATTACTGCCTAAATATGAAGTTTTATTGAAACTATTGTTAGACGTAATTTTCAGTTATGGCGGACACATGTCAGTCAGCATACACTCTTTAAATAGCGGTCTACTAAACGTATTTAAGACGTGGAAAATCTTAATAAAACCCAACTTGAGAACGAAGCTAACATAAAACGGATATTATTCTGAAATGAACAATAAAATATTTTACGAGCGACTGAGTGTTGTAAAAATGTAATACTGAAAATGTGTCAATGTAAAACGTTCTTGAATGTAAAAAAAAACACGTGTGGCACTCGGGGACCGCTGCATAGATTTTTTTATCAACTTACGCAATTATAATTAGACAATAATAATTTAATATTAAATCAATAATAAAATAAGACCACGCTATATTTATAAACATTAACAAAAGCAAAACATTAACTGTCCCCTTCACATTCATAAGCTAGACCGCGAGAGAGAGAGACGGGCAGATTTTTCATGATGCGCATGCAGTGCGACATCACGCCGCGTGCTTATTCACAAACACTACACAAGTGCAACGTGCGAATGTGCTGAACGCGAGCTACATGGTAGGTGGAGTGGGGGGTGTTAGATTTTATTTTCGTTACGGAATTTCTTGATTCAGTCGCCGCGCTCAAAGCCCGCGATAAAAGCTATGCCATAGCTTAAAAGGTTTATGGTTGAGATTCAACAGAGAGGGTGCATCAATGGCGTTGTCTCTCAAGCTTATATCTAGATATAGATTGATAGCGAATCCACCAATGGTGGAAAGCTAACAGGATACAATTTATAAGCTAATAGAGAAGAATATGGTGTATGTATTCCAAGCTGTAGAAATAACGAAAAGGTATGCCATATTTGCAGTGACTTTGCAGAATTTTACAGGTTTTTTGTTATGATAGATGTGTTTCTACCGTCACTTAATTATCAACTAGTAACCTCGAGGGGCTATTCTAGATTCGCCGAACTATTAGATGAGCTCACGGGGCTCAAACCAGGAGTGTGACTAAGACTGGTCCTAGCAAGAGCAGTGCTTCGCAGAATCTACCAACGGATCGGAAACGCGACCCACTGAGAAGATCCGGCGAGAAACTCAGTAGGCTGTGTCTATGGATTAATTTACTCGTTGAGCTCTTCGTCACAAGCGACGGGTTCGGTGAGGACGGTAATCAGTGCTTGAGGTACCTAAAAGCACCGTTAATGGATCGGGAGGATCCGTAATGACGTGTTTATGGCGACGTCAACTGTTTACCATTCGGTCCACCGGATCGGGTAAGTAGTTTTCAGTGAGGATGGATCGCTCACTCTCTTAAGGATGAATCTGACTATAACCGTCAATGAATTTTACAACAGTGTTGCTTTTCTTAACATCAAAACTCGGACACACGGTTCCCCAATAGGTGTGCATGAATGCAGGCTATGCATGATATTCCATAATACAAATGAACATTCCGACAACAATGTACCAATTAAAACGACACACGTCTGTGGGAGCTATTCGGGCGCGCTGTTCAATGAAGCGGTTAGCGCTGCTCTGACTTCAGAAGAGTTCAATCCAGCATATGAACGTTGAATTCAATCAAAGATATTTGTGTTGTGAGTATGTGTGTCGTTTGCCTGGTATTTATTTGAACCCATACATTTTCGTGAAATTAATTATGAAAATTAAGTCGCAATATTTTTAATCTTCACCCTAATTCACTCTTTGTCCTCGTGCTTCCTACTTTGTATGTCACTAAATACACTTTCTCTAATTTACTTTATTCTTTACCTAGTACTTCTTATCCGAAGTACTAAACAGGTGATCAATACCACCCTCCCTATTTCTGATATGCAACAACAATGCGATTTGGCTTGAAGGCCATCACCGCTGCTGTAGTCATTTAATGAATAATACAATCCTACATCCGAAGACGGCTAGCGGAGCTCACATGGTGTCCATGGACTTCGGTAACCGCTTAGCAGCAGATCAGTCGTATTCCCTTCAACTGATGTAGTACACAAAAGTTGTGACTCTGGCCTCCAAAAGTTTTATTCCTGAAAACCTTTTCTTGGCCAAGATTCCAGGGTCATGAAGCACGACTAATTAACACTAATTAATAATAAAATAAAAAGTGGAAACGAATGATAATTACGTTAAGTGCCAATTCCAGCACGTTTCGCCATTCAATATTTAATTTCCGAGTGCAGGCGAGAGCTTTTCAAAAGCACCACTGTTCTGGGGATTTTCCATTCGGCGATTCCTATCGGCCAATTATTGGGATCGCGTTATGCCGAATATGAAATCATTTTGCATTTGATTGCACTGTGCAATCGGAGGCTGGATTCGTCACATTGTAGGCCTTTGAGTTCGCAATAACAGTTTTGCAGCCTAGATTGGAGTATATTGTTATACTTTTTTGCGTACTGGAATTGACTAGGGTTTTGTCTTAAAATCTAGGTGAGCTCTGAGTTAAATATAAAACAGAGTCTAGGGAAAGCTCACTGTTTCATCCGAATTTCTTCAGAGACTTCACGTGAATAAATAGATATGATTTACTTCAATTCATTTGTAATAATCTGGATTATTTAGATCGTAGTGCTTCATATCATAAAAGTAGAACTATGGCAAAATCAAAACACTTCCAATCTACATCAGATATATTACAGGTTTGATTCTTGAAGATGTGTAATTTGAGCAACCGTTTCTTAATGATTATGTGAAAACCCGCTATTGTTCTGCACACACAATATCTTATTATGAAATGGATGCGCACGAATTAAGGTGTAGACGACAAAATGCACATTATTTATTTGAGATGGATTATTAAACCAGCAGGTCAAGAGGCTCACTCCTGAACATATTTGGCGTTACACATGATTTGCATGCACACTTTTACTGATGTAAGGATTTCTGTGCCGGTACACGGATAAGGACCGTTGTCACTTAGTTTTGAAAAAGAGAAATTATGAATTTGATGACCTACACTGATACTGGTCACAACATGTCGGCCGAGAGGTATTAACCTACGGTCTGCGGTAGTCGTTTGACAATAGATAGCTTGTGAGCTCTTCTGCTCATCATTCACCTCCGTGGTTTTGTGAAGAGCCAATGCTCTTAATTCAGTAGCACTGAATCCATACACGACTTGTGTTAATATATAAGATACACTGTACAGTCATCTTTGTTACAGATACTTCTCTAAATGCGTTTCTAGTATATGTAAAATGAGAAAACCCTAGCTGGGCGCAGCTAAGTGTTTAAAGTTATTTTATGGTTAATGCCAGTAAATATAATCGAGAGGTAGACGCCGCTGATACAATGGTAGATGTTCTAATGTCGCTCTCCGCTGTTCCTGTACAATCGGGCGCACCGCGTAACGCCTTCGAACCGGCGAGGGCCGTGGGAACACTTTCACTCTTCGACAATCGAGAACATGGTGCTTACGAACGCGCCACCACAAAAACGAAGCTCGCATCGATCGCGCATTAGTGCCATAATATTTTGTGGTTTTTGTTATTGGCATATGAGCTCACGGACTACCCGAGTTCATAGACACGCACATTGAGATGAGATGTCGAAATATCAATTGTATGCCATGTAGCCCATTCATCAAACCGGAAGGCGTTGCTTTAGATATTGTTATTTTTTTTTTTTTTTTTTTTTTTTTTTTTTTTTTTTTTTTTTTTTTTTTTTCGCCTTTCCCCGCCCATAGGCTCGGCAGGACCTTATTATTCTATGTAACACATTCATACTATTTCTCGCTTGTATGCCTCTCGCACTGACATGCCTCATACTATTTCTTTTATCCATCACCTTACTTTCTTTGCCGGGTGGGACTCCCGCTAATTTGACTACCTTGTATTTTTATCTGTTGGGGTAATAATTGTACTACGTATGTGACCGTTTATTGTAACCTGTTACTACATAATGTTGTTGATTACTGATGTTACTACATAACTTTTTTACTTAACACCTTTGACGACACTGTCCAATACAACATAGCTACAATATTTTTAAACTTAAATTTTCTTACAGTACAATTATATAATGTTATGTCTACAGCTTACTATCTATTTCTTATTCTATTCACAGTTTCTTGTCTTCATTCTTTCATAATTCTTAACATCTAGTTCTTTACAATTATTCGTTTCTTACTTTATTTATCAATATGTTTTAACTTAATTTTCTTACAGTACAGTATTATGTTGTTATGTCTAGAGTTTACTATCTATTTCTTATTCTATTCACAGTTTATTGTCTTCATTCTTTCATAATTCTTAACATCTAGTTTTGTACAGTTTTTGTTTCTTATTCTATTAACAATATGTTTTTAACTTATTATTATGGTTTCTTCCGGTATTTACTCTATCTAAGGATGTCTTTTTAGTTAGGTACTATTATTTAAACTTAGGGATAGTGACATTTTGACTCAGTGTTTCTATAATTTCCATTGTTTCTTCGTCAATAGTATATATATACTCTAGTATATATACTTATTGTCATTTCTTATTGCGGGGTTATTTCTTTGGCTTTTTTCTATTTAGTCATTTGCATATGTGTTCAGTGTTTGTTTGACTTGCTGGGTTGATATATCCATATATATTTATTATATACTTTTATATCAGTGTGTGTGTATGTGTGTGTGTATGTGTGTGTGTATGTGTGTGTGTGTGTGTGTGTTTATATTTGTCATGTGTGTGCGTTCCGCTGAGTGTATGGGTCATATATATGCAGTGTTTGATCGCGCCAGGTAGTCCCACTTTTTGCGGGTTGGGCAATCGACACTGAATGCGTTGTGATCCGTACTCTGCAACCTGGAGTGCAAGCAATTGCAGCACTGCGGTTTAATTCCCGCGATGTAGTCGGCGCATTCCTCGCGCAAGTGTGGGCCTCCGCAGTGGCTACACTTGTCTACATTCCCGGTGCAGAATTTGCGGCCGTGGCCGAAGGCGAGGCACTTCGTGCATTGGATGAGCGGAGACTGGTCCTCCACTCTGACCCTTTGCAGGTCCAGATAGAGGGCGCCAGCCTCCGTCATCCTCTGCCATACCTTCGGTCTCACCTGGATGACAACGTGAGAGGTCTTAGGATTTCTGGTCCTCTTTTTAAATTTAATTGTCAAATCCATCTCCTCTTGTGATAGACCCATGAAGATGTCGGCGTTTTGAGCGTAAAGGGCCTTAACCATTTCGTTGTCGTCATTGTCCATAAAGACGTCTTTAAGGACGACGAGTGGGTCCTTATTCTTCATGGGCGCTACGATTAACCCATCACCGTGGCTTTTTATCCTTTCTCTCACCTTATCTAGTTCCACTTCCGTATCGCAGCCGAGTATGACTGTGCTATTCTTTGCCTTCCTTATTTTATTTATTTTAAGGCCAGTACCCCTGGCGTCGACCGCTTTCCTCACTCTCGCGAGTACCTCTTCGGCAGTCTCTTGATTGTCCTCGAAGGTCACCGCCATCGAGTGAAGCGCCGGACGACGCCCAGGTTTTGTTGCTGCGGCGCTGGCATATGTTTGGGGAACCATGTTGCTCTCAGCTGTCAACCCTTTTGTTATCTGGCTTATTTGTGTTTTGGCTTCGACGACGTCTCTGGCGACAGTACCAGCCAGATCTTCAAAGAGAGCCTGCGTCCGTCCCACGACACCTTCGGTCGATTTAACTATTTCGGCTTTGGTCTCTTCGAAATTTTTGAACATATGTTCGAGGATGTCAGCGCCTCGATCGTCGTTTCCTATATTAAGTTCTGATATTTCATGCTTCAGGTTAACTTCCATTTGACTAAGCCGTGAAGTTAGTGTGTTTTCCACCTCTTGCAATTTTCCCAGCAGTTTTTCTTCTTTGTTAGAAGATGACGCTACTGTATGTATGCTAGTCCCGGACGCCGCTGCTTCCAGACACTTCATCCGCTTACTCAACTCAAAGAGTATGCGGATACTTTTGTCCGATTGTGACTCCAGGAAGGACTTGATGTCCCGCCTCATCTGAGGGTACTGCTGAACCTTTGAGGGTATATCCTCAAACGTCTTCATCACTTCCTGGAGTAATTGGTCGCTCGGTGTGTCAGCATAGTACTGCTGCTGCTTTCTATACAGGTCCATATTATCAAGCGACCTTCTTTTTGTTTCCGGTCTTTTAATGAAAGTCCTGGCAGCGTCCGGCATTACCGAAGGTGAGGTAGCGGGGCTGGGAATTTGAGGTTTTTTGGCAGCGCCAGATGTTGTTGGTGTATGGAACATTGTGTGTATGTGTGTGAGAGAGTGTGATGTAAGTGTGATGTGATGCAGTGCGAGTACAGCGGGGAAAGTTGTCGAGTGTATATGTCTGTCGGACCCTGTATAGGGGGGTCAGTGTCCAAATGTAAATGTTAATACAGTGCAATTAAAATTATAAATTAATAAAGATATATTTTTTTAGTGTCGAAGTTTAGTCGAAGTTAGTTTAGTAGATTTCTAAATCTAGCTAAGTCGATTTAAAAAATTTTGTAGTCCCTTATGTACCTGTTATAAATAATGGTTGTCTATTCTATGACAAAGAATACTAAAATATTTTTAGTTGATTGAATTATCTAATTGAAGTCGAATTCGAGCTCAAAAATTTGTCTATCTCCCTTGGTTTACTGGATACGGCCCTGGGTCGTGCAAAACATTATTTCCCTTTTCAACACTGCCCGATATATCGGGTAAAATTTGTTATTAAATTTTTTAAGTTTAGGTCTATTTTTTCTGCTGAAAAAAGAGTTTTTCCAAAAATTTAAAAACGTGGAGGGTGGTTTTTAACCACGCTCTATCCAGTCCTTATAAGAAAATCTCGAATTTATTATTATCTAAAAAGTAGATTTTCAGATCGCGATCTCCGCGACAGCCTCAATTTGCGGGTGAACTCTGATGTAAACAAAGATGCTAACGAAGATCGCGATTCGAAAAATTGTCCAAAATTCACCATTTAAAAAGTAATGTGTTCCTTATGACCTAAACTATACTATACTTATATTATAATTTGCGCGCCGTGATTTTTTTACCCTCTTCAAAGGGGTTTGCTTTGGTGTCACTTTCCCGCCCAACCGCAAAAAGCCTTGTTTTTATAAATTAACTAGATTAATTAGAAAACAAAATTAAACTTTCTTCAGAGGTCTATTTTTGAACACTTTTAACAAAATTAATTTTTAAAATATTATCGGTAGGGGGGTGTAACTCCATTTATATTGAACTGATTATTTAGTACACTATTCAAAATTAATTTCTTAATAAACTACACATTCAAAAAAATCTAAAAATTTGGAGAATTTAATTTTAAGGGGTCTACTTTATAATAAAAAAATAAAAAAGGGGGGTTGTCGATTTACTTTAGCTGGAAAATGACACCAAAGATTTTCAAAATTTTGTCGACCTTTAAAGCTTCACTGTGTTGTCCCGGGTTGTCTGATCTCGATGATCCAGGTGTCAAAAGATTCGCCTTGTCAAGACGCTTCTATTGGTGTGCCACACGCCTGTCCAGGTGTCCTGGGAGTCGATCTCGGTAGCACGTGGTTTTCAGAAATTCCGGATTACACTGGCTGTTTTCCACCGGAAAAATCCTGGGTATAGTCCAGAAGGTAGGGCTCGACGAGACGATTATTTAGACCCCAAAAAAGTGGGGGGTCGTCGATCTAGTTTTGTCAGCGTATCACAAAAACATACAAAAAATTTAGTTTTTGAACCACAACTTTCTCTCACTTTCACTTATTTCCAAGCGGTTTTCACGGTTGTGTTCCTCTCACTGAGACGCGTATTTTGATACTACACACTTGTATCTTCGCGCGAAAA
Source organism: Bombyx mori (assembly GCF_030269925.1). NCBI lineage: Eukaryota > Metazoa > Arthropoda > Insecta > Lepidoptera > Bombycidae > Bombyx > Bombyx mori. The sequence goes on along the minus strand of NC_085117.1, from coordinate 5,981,437 downwards.
AACCATTTTTCGTAATTTTAAGTTGCGGAGCGTGGAAAAAACGTGGCGCTCGCGGTCGTGGCTGCCAGCAGGGGGCCTAGATATTGTTATTAAGGTTGCTTACTTTAAAACATGCGGACCGATTCTTAAGAAATCTGTTTAAGATGATGCTATTCCGCTTTACTCCTTTCGCGGACACGCTTTACGCAGAAATGAATATAATATCTTTATTTAACACCCTAGGAACCAACTATGATGGTTATCTTATTGGTCCGCCTCTAATATATCAATAAGAATTTTTACATAATTATTTTTACTTCGATAAACTGGCACGTATCTTATTGATATTGACTCTGGGTGTTCTACCTCAGATTCATGATTTATTTGATGATCACGAACACTAATTCTCAGTTGTAGAGTATTAATAATTATTTTTTGATGCTGTACGTAGTGGAGCCTGTAGACATTACGCGAATATAGCCATCCACATTATTGAGATATATGGTCAAACTCTGAATAGCATTATATACTGATTTTATTTTTATTTTGGAGCGTTTAAAAAAAATTGTAATTGGTGGGACTAGCTCACGGTCCACCTACAATATGAATACCTCCCTCTACCTTGAGATATGATGCAACGGCTTCCCCACCCTTCAAACCGAGACGCATTACAGCGTCACGGCAAAAATAGGCAGAGTGGTGCTACCTACCCGTGCGGACTCACAAGACGTCCTACCACCAGTAATCATCATGATATTGTTTCGTAGTGGGAGTTATTCCAGAAGACACATAGATCCTCGAATAAACAGATCAGTTTACAATTTGCTAGAACCCCATATCACTTGTTAGGAATAGACACCGGGTGACTTATCTGATACGCTTTTCAAAGCTACCTACTTCAATAAGATAGTATCTGTCCCGTTAAATGATGGATTATATTTTACGATTCTTTTTTTTTATAGGTAATTTCAATAAAATGTCTAAAAACTATAAAAATAAAGCCAAAGTAACGGTGAGGCTAAACAAGTAGTATGGTCTTAGTTGCGAACGGCGACCGGTTGCCGAAGCGACCGACAGATGTGCCGGCTCCGGACATTGACCCTCGCTAAATGCCATGAGAACTGTATTGCCAAACACTTGATTTACGAATTCTACTAGTCAATACGTAAGGCCTAGGCCGCACTACGGTTTTTTCCCGGGAGCGGTTAACCGCTATAACCGCGAAACCGCTTGAGACGTACACACTACGATTATAAACCGCGAAACCGCCCGTGATTTTCACAGTTTGAAGATGGATTTCAAAAGAGCAGTATGTATTGTTGCTCTGGTACTAAGAAATAGAAAAAAAAGACGTCAACGAAAATTTCGCAAATATTGGATACATCCACTCACTAGCCGTAGATTTGAGAAAGGTTTCTTTCAGAAAAAGTATAAAATTTTAAGAGAACATCCAGAGAAATTTTTCAATTACTTTCGAATGTCAGTAGCCAGCTTCGATAAAATTTTGCACAACGTGCGTCCATACATCACCTTCATGGATACAAAATTTCGCAAATGTATTTCACCAGAGGAGCGTCTGTCTGTGACTTTGAGGTAAGAAATAAAATTACACACACATGCATATATATTGTACTTTATAGGTATTTTTATTGATAAAAAAAATTAAAAAAATTATTGTTCTTGAAATTGCGACAGATAATTGGCTGCTGTAGGCTCTTCTTGTTCATTTTGTGCATATTGTAATTGTTGTTCTTGTTGCTCGAGTTCTTGAAGAGAATGCACGGTTGCTTGTAATGTTGGTGGAACAGGAGTATTAAGTGGCAAATAGATGGTTTGTTTTGCAGGTCCTGACACAAGCTGTCGTACTGGTGTTGAAACTGGTGGCATTATCGGCATGGTTGGAGGTGGAGATGGGGAATATGTATAATATGATTGCGGAGACGACGTTTGCGTGAATGACAAATGTGATCTTGGTCTTTGATTACGAATTGGTGTTTCGAATGGATAGAAAGATTTGGCTTTTTGCAAAATATTCATAATTTCTACTTTGGCAAAATGTTTCTGATCGTCATTAAGTTTCCGTAACATTGGTACAATCATTTGTGAAAAGTTTATATCTTCGTCATATTCACACGCATTCTCCTTTGTATTCAAAAAATTTAACAATTTTTGTTCATAATCTTCACAGCTACTTCGGCTTTTGGAAGCCTTCTTACAGGATGGGGTTCGATTACTATTCGTTAGTGGAAGGGTTTCAGATAAGTCCGTATCAGGGTTATCTTGTGAAGTAAATTCGATATTACTGCTAGTCTCCCTTTTTTGTAAAGATGGTACCAAAAACAACAGAGAATCGAAATGAACGTACTTTTTCTTTTTTATAGCACCTTGACCAGATTTACCACGCTGTATAGCTAATTCTTTAGAAAAACTGTCGCGCATATTCTTCCATTTCTTTTGTATTGTACTACCTGTAACAAAAATAGAAATATAATAATATAATGTTGTTTTTTCAGGTATCTTGCCAGTGGTAATAGTATGAAGTCCTTGTATTTTGAATATTTGATCGGCACAACAACTCTGAGTGAAATAATTGAACACACATGCAAGAGTTTGTGGATATGTTTGCAACCTACATATATGCCTGGAAAAACAGAAGAGGATTGGATAAATATAGCAAATTTTTATTTTGAAAGAACACATTTTCCTAATTGTCTTGGTTCCATAGATGGAAAACATATACGAATAGAAAGGCCAGAAAATACTGGTTCAGAAGCCTTCAATTACAAAAAGTATTATTCTTTAATATTATTAGCTATAGCTGATGCAGACTATTGCTTTACTGCTATAGATGTTGGGGCATATGGATCGAATAGCGACTCTAGCGTTTTTAAAAACTCAAATTTTGGCAAAAGGTTTTTGAACAACCAAATGCATTTACCAGAATCTGCAACATTACCTGATTATGAGGAAGTCGGACCTTTACCGTTTGTTTTCGTAGGCGATGAAGCTTTTCCACTTATGGAGCACTTAATGAGGCCATATCCAAATAGAAATTTATCCATAAAACAAAGAGTTTATAACTATAGATTATCTTATGCCAGAAGGACTGTCGAATGTGCATTTGGGATCATGGCAAATAAATGGCGTATTTTACATAGACCATTAGATGTGAAATTAGATTTTTGCGACCATATTATTAAAGCTTGTTGCATATTGCACAACTTTGTCAGACAACATGACGGTAAACAGCTTAATGAATCGTTTCAAGTTTCAGAGATGCAGGGTATTGCTTCAATTCGTACGCGTTCTAGCAATAACGTTATAGATGTAAGAAATTTGTTTGCTGATTATTTTACATCTACTGCGGGCGCGTTGAGTTGGCAATATGAAAATATTTAAAAGATATCTCACCCTCAGAAGTATAGTAACTAATTAATGCCAAAAACAGAATTTTCACTGTTAACTCAAAACAACATCTCCTTAAAAATAGGTAACAAAACTAAAGTAGCTTTCGTTATAAGGGTTCGACTTTTTTAGTTTGAGTTCTTTGTAATAAATAAATACTCTTTAAAAACTTACCCTTCTTTTTTTTCTCAGCCTCCGACAGTGTCATCCAATTATTAACTACGTTGTGATAAACTTCCTCCCAAAGTTTATTTTTCACATTTCTATCACTGTATTGACGCAAAGTAGTATCGTATAAAGCTGGTCTTTTCTGTACTTCCACGATGATTTTCTGGGATAAACTTTCGTACTCTGCATTTGAAACAGACTCCGACTCGGTCGACGACATAATTGTGACGAGACGACAACACAACTATTCTTTGCGGCGGTCGGCCGAATACTAGCCCAAAAACCGCCCGCGGTTAACGCATAGTGCGTGTGCGCCCACTTAGTTCTATGGATTACAAATTTTGTTGCGGTTTTTTTCCGCAACAATTTTGTAACATTTCGCGGTTTTAAAATCAGTCGCGGGAAAAAACCGCAAGTGCGGCCGCTTGTATTCGTTTTCGTGTTTCATAAACTCACACGGTTAATAACCGCAGCGGTTTCACCGTAGTGCGGCCTAGGCCTAACAGCATAAAGAACTGATGTAGAAATACTCTCGGCTGAAGAGGTACAATGCATTGTTAACGTGACCATACGTCCCGCATTGGGCGGGATTGTCCTGCTTTCAGGCTGTCCGTCCCGCTGTCCCCAACGAGAACAAAAATGTCCCGCTTTCATTTATCTGTCGTGCATATGTTTATTAGAAACTTACCGAATACTTACTTATCCCAAATCTTTATTGTATTACAAAATACATACTTCTTTCTTCTTCTTAGTCGTGTCACTCTTGACAGAGTGGTCGTGATCGTCATGTAGTGCTGGAAAGGGCAGACTTGATGCGTCTCACGATGTCGCGCCATCTCTCCCTGCTAAAGTAACTCTAATTTTGCTGTAGAAAAGTAGTTTTTTGTTACGAAATTACTTATAATTATTATTTTAAGGACAAGTTGTAAGAATTAAGATGTCAGTGAGGGTAAGATACTATAATAAATTATTTCAAGTAATTTTTTAAACCATATTTTTTGTTTTGCACTTAAATATTACATCTTACCCCGACGTACCCTATATATGTATTTATTTATATACAAAATTCCGTAGGCGTCCCGCTTTGACACGAAAAAAATATGGTCACGCTATGCATTGTTGGTCCTGCGCTCAGTATTCTCATGTGAGACATTGCATAGTTTTGACCAGCCAAATGATCTTAAGTTTATGTAATAACGTTTTACTGATGGTAGGCCACTATGTATCAACCGGTCTATCTATTTCTGCCCTGAGGCAAATCTGCAAGTATCGTGTGTGCTAATGAGAAAGATAGAATAGCAGTTGTTGCAATTGTAAATTCGACTTAATGTCGGACGTTAGCAGAGATTTTCAAGATGTAGTAACTTCAGAAATTGTTGTTTCATATAGTAATATAGTAATGAGCATTAATAATGTGAGTAAATAAAGATACAGATTTGGAAATCCAGCTATCGGGCAGGGCTTAGAACGAAAAGGACAGATTTTGAAACGTTTATGCGGTAATTTATTAGGTACCACCACCCGGCCTATTTCTGCCGTGAAGCAGTAATGCGTTTCGGTTTGAAGGGTGGGCCAGCCGTTGTAACTATACTGAGATCTTAGAACTTATATCTCAAGGTGGGTGGCGCATTTACGTTGTAGATGTCCATGGGCTCCAGTAACCACTTTACACCAGGTGGGCTGTGAACTCGTCCACCCATCTAAGCAATAAAAAAAAAAAAAAAAATTGGTTTAGTAGCTGTGGCGTGGGAGTAAAGTCACATCACAAATGGCTCATTACTATATACTTACTGGAGGCTGTAGGTCGAAATCGCGATGCAATTATATTGTAAAATGATTGCACACTACCGGTTCATTATATTACACAATGTGACCGGTCAGCACTAGCAGAGTTTGCTCATTACTTAAACAACTCCGTAGAATTTAAACAACAAATTGAGCTGAGGTTTCCTTCAAATTATTTTTGAGGTCTTTCCTTCGATCAATAATAGTACTAGATTAAAGATCAGGAACAAAAATAAGACGCTCCAGTGGCCACGTTTGCAGACACGAAAACATCTTCATTTCTTAGAAAAAAGTTTAATAATGTTAACGACTTCAGTTTATTCTAAACCTTAATACTTAAACATAAAGTTTAATTACCATTGCAAAATATATGTATTTAGGTCCTTTCGTCAGAAAAAAAATATTATGGAATAAATTTAAAATGTCACTTGAACATAAAAAGACATCAGTACAAAAATATTTATTCTAAAATGATACTTAAAGCCTAATTTATAAGGTTAAAAATATTTGTTTAAAATTTCGTGCTTATTTTATTGTGGAACTAGATGTAGTTCTTGGTATTACATTTCAATGCTCAGAACACAGTAAGTATTGAAAGACATAGAGTTGCAGAATATACATATTTGTTTTAGGTTTGTTTTGTATGGTCGCAACTATTTTTGACCGATTCAAAAAAGTAGTAGATAATATTTTACATTGCCGCTATTACAACAAATAGGTGATAAAAAATAAAATTGAATAAAGTAAAAAAAATATGAAAGGAAACACGATACATGTTTATATTTTGCACTAGTGGATTCAATAATAAGTTACGCTCTTGATTGCTATGGATTAACATTTAAAACATACATAGATAAAATAGAATCATTGCAAACAAGATTTTTAAAATTACTCGTAAATAAAAAGACAAAGAATCAATGTAAAGGAGATTACTCTAAACTATATAAAATATGTAAAATTTTACCGGCTAGCCTGAAACATAAATATCTTCTACTTGTAAACAATCATAGTAAACAGGATCGTTTAACTAACTTGGTGCAACATAAAACTGGCACAAGGTCAATGTCCAAAGGAAAATTTGAAATACCCATGGTACAAAATTACTATGGAGATAGAACGTTAAAAAAACGTGTTCCATACTTACTCAATAGTTTACCCGAGGACATAAGACGTGAGCCTATACTTGCTAAATTTAAAAGCTTATTAAAAAAACAAATGTTAAATACGTTATAACCATTTACGTAAATTAATTGTGTTATTATAGTATAAGCTAGTTGAATGGTTTATACGCTATGTTTGTATAAAGCGAGTTACCTGCAGTCAAACTGCATAAGCAGTTTTGCGGGGCATGTTTTGAATGTAAGTGTATCTTCTTATGAATAAATATATTACATACATATTACATTACATATGTTTTCCACGTATTCTTTATATAGAAGTAATTAATACAATAATGTAGGTTTAATTACCTTTAAACAGATTCAGTTTGTTATAAAGCTGTCTTTTAGAAGTCATTTTTATATGAGCGGTTTCTTTTTTACAAATATAATGTAATCTTATATCAATGAATTTTTCTATAATCAGTTTAATTTAGGCTTATTTTATGGCTGTGTTCGTTTCCCCCAGAAAACAAATCCTTTTCAGCATATACGCTTAAAATATTTACACATACATATAAAGTTTTTTTAATACTTTTTTGCATTGATTTGCCACCACCATTGAACAATTCTAGAATTTTTATAAGGGTTCTATATTTCTTCTCCTCTTTCTTTCGCGACAATATATATCCATTGTGCACAGCGACAAGGGGCTGCTAGGAAATCTACAAACAAAAATAACATTATAAAATAACAAAACTACTCTATGCATTCCCTGTTCAAGAATTGGTGATGTTTGTTACAATAGTTGGTGCCTTGTTGCAATTTGCACATTGGCCAAACAATTACAATATTCGTAAATTGTGTTTTATTTACAATATAATTGTGTTTATTATTTTATGAAAAACACTTAATAATATAAATTTACCAAAAAAAGATATTCCTTCCAAAACCTTGGTGTTACGGTGGTTTTTTACTCAGTTTTTGAACGCGCATTGCAGCGTTTTGACGTCTTAGTGTTGGCTATGATTGGATCATACTAATTTGAAATAAGACCACAAATTTATTTGTGGTCTTATTTTTCGGGCCGTTTTTGAAGCGCTAATCGCGAATCTAGTAGTATTATTGATCGAAGGGTCTTTCATTTTCGGCGCATCGTAATAAGGGTCTGTTTAAAAATACTACATTACGAGACGGTACACAGTCGGCAAATTTTTTATTAGACTCTGAATTAAGGATACTAGAGGTCCCGCAGTAGTCGAAATTCGACTATAATTAATTGGAATTGTAAGTTTGTACACTATTATGATTGTATTTTATACTTCTATAATCACAAATTTCGCCAAGGCTACTCTATAAAAAATATTAACATATTCTATTCTCAATTTGACAACAGACGTCAAGAACAAAAGTTTGACAATAAATAGTATGCATGCGTGTGTGCGTCAAATACATGGTATGTAGTGTGTGTAATGTTTTCTTTATTGATTTAATGTATCTTTTATGCATTATTTTAAAAAAATATTAGCATTGTGCACTTGTTCTCTATATTCTCTATAAGTGTGGAAAATTTAATCACCCTCCGTCCGCGCAATTTTCTTAAAAAGGGATACAAAGTTTTTGCTTCACGTATTAAATATAAAGATAAAAAGTAAATTGAACACATAATGTACGATTGGATTTAAGTTGGTCATCTTGTGTTAGAGGGGTGACATCTCGATATGCCGTATTTATTTTGCAAAGGTACTGCCAGCTTTGCAATTACAACACAAATATAGGTCGTGCAACATAAATATCGTTCATAAACACGGCTAAGCTGGCTGCCCTCAGTCGTGCTCCTTACATAAATCAAAGTTTTAGCAAACTCGTAATTTCTGAACGAATCCTCCTCCCGCGTCTTATCGGCACGTTGTAAATATTGACGCGTGTTAACTTATTGCGTGCTTATTTAATGTTATTCCCGAAGTTTGGCTCCATATTTGTGCAATGCTTCACCGACGCCCGTAGCTGCCGTCTCCAGTCGAGCGATAGGTCGTCAGTGTTGAGAGAATTTTAGTTGCTACCATCCCCCGCCCTGGTTATTTTTCCTACCCAAGCTGATGGTCTAGAGAGACCACATCAGCGTAACCTTAACTAGTAGGTGAGCTCTTGGGACTCAAACCTGACGATGTTGCTAGCACGAACCCAAGCAACAGCCGTGCTTCGTAGAATCTACCACCGGATCGGAAACGCGACCCACTGAGAAGATCCGGCGAGAAACTCAGTGGGCTGTGTCTGTGGGTTAATTTACTCACCGAACCCTTCGCTTGCGACGAAGGGTACGTAAGAACTCGTCGGTCTCTGGTGAGAACTCGTTAAATAATAATAATCTATATATATAAAAATGAATTGCTGTTCGTTAGTCTCGCTAAAACTCGAGGACGGCTGGACCGATTTGGCAAATTTTGGTCTTGAATTATTTGTCCCCCGTCGGACGGATTCCTTTTGTTTGTTTTAAGTTTATTTTATACAAAAGTTTAGGTCTTTTATTTATCGATTGAGATACTACGAAGTCGGCCGGGTCAGCTAGTATAATATATAATAAATTGCACAGCCGCGATAGCTTAAAATATTTACTACTTCTGGTCGTAGTTCGACCATAATTACTCATATCTGAAGATTTAGGTTATTTTTTGTATTTTTGACCTTTTTTATTATGAAGGCGAGAAAAAGGAACTAACAACAAAGAACAAACAAAAAAAAAGTTGATTCAAACAGTGATGATAAAAGGTACCTACTGAACTTTGGTTCTCTGCTTGTTTATTTTTAGATTTCCAGTTTTTCCACGGTAGCCGCCCGTCTATGTGTGGATATTAATACGGACTGTAGCTTCATACACGCAAATATTGGATAGCTCTTATTGGCTGCACTCGACTGTGATGAAACCCAGTTCGGCAATCGCAGGTAAAGTTGATACCAGTTCCAGTCTGGTTATTGGCACTCATTGTAAGAGTTTCATCTTGTTTTTCTTAAATGTTCAATGTTTCGTGATAGGTAATGTAAAAATGCTCAATTATTCTTTAGCCGTTTATTCATTACTAGCGGCCCGCTCCGGCTCCACTCGGTTCTTTAACAAAAATTTCAACGATGTTTGACATTGTTTTATTTTTAAAAATAAAAGAACACTTATTGCGACATAATTATAATAGTTCGACATATGCCATCGCGACACTTTTTGTAATTAATAATGTGTTCTACAAAGTCGTAGTAAGTGTATTATTTTATTCTATCATCAATAGTTTTCGCAGGGCACGCGATGTAAAGAATATTTTAGGTAATTTTTTTACACCTTGGGTTATATTATTGGAGTTTTAGTAAAGATCCCTAATTTTTTTTCAAAAAAGATTATATAGCCTATGTCACTCGGGAATAGTGAAGCTTCCAAACAGTGAAAGAATTTTTCAAATCATTTCAGTAGTTTCGGAGCCTATTCAATACAAACAAACAAATATTTCCTCTTTATAATATTAGTATAGATATCATGACTAAACAAATACAACTTGCAAGTACAAAGAGAAAACAATCGTTAAAAGTTATAATATGAATTACAATCCTCCAATCATTGTATAAGTTAATGTATTCAAAAAGCCAATTTAAATTATATTTATTTTTGTTAATACTACAGTTCTTTTTTTAATTACCACCCGATGGTGAGTGGTTACCGTCGCTCAGGGCCATTACTATACCAGGAGAATGGTAAAGTCGCTGTCTAGAATTCTATGACTGAAATACCATTTAAAACCAACATAAAACGCTTATTTAAAAAAAAACGGACGATCTTTATAAGTATTGATCGCATGATAATTATTTCTTGTTAATTTACCGCCACTTGTGTTTGGACTTCTGCTTACCTGACATAATGACGAAGATAACGTATGAAACAGTAGGGCACCTTTAAATCACAAGAAAAGGATCAAATTAAATCTATGTAATCAAAAGAAAAGGTTTAAAATTAAAATTAAATGGAATATTTTTACTATAATAAACATTTAACTTTGATTTAACATAATTTTTAAGTATGTAAAAGTTATGTTTATAAAAAAAAACTTATGTTTATTTAACATAAGTTTTAATAATGTAAAACTCATGTTCATTCAAATGTAATCGTTTTTAGATATAATCAAATTGAGGTTTAACGAGTATTAGAGATTCAAAACGTGTTTCTATATCATAGCCAAATATCACAAACACAAAATTCATCACAAAATCATCATCCTAGTATTTTTAAGTTCCTTCCTTAACTATTTTTAAGTTTCACTTCTAAGTGTATTAGCATACTGTTCACTGCTTGTATCGCACGACAACACTGCGGTGCCAGCTCGTGCCTAGTACCACAGCGAGCCGCGTCGCCAAACACAACGGCCTTCGTGCATACGTTTTTTTCCTTTTAACTATTATAAACAACATAACACTTATTAGAAACAAGTTTATCTAAGATAACTTCATATTAATCAGTAATTAATAAACCCAAGAGATGGATAACGAAAGTTGAGGAGCATCGTGAAGTATGAAATCAAGTTGACGTTTGTTTGTTGTTTGTTCGAGGAGTTTGCGAAGTGACTTCAACGAGTTCACTTGTTTAACAGTTTGATTTCAGAAACAAAGGGTTTTCGGGTTTTGATTGATAAAACAAGAAATTAAATGTTATTGGGAGTTTCATTAGCGCTATGACGTCATGTTTACTGGTGGTAGGACCTGTTGTGAGTCCGCGTGGGTAGGTACCACCGCCCTGCCTATTTCTGCCGTGAAGCAATAATGCGTTTCGGTTTGAAGGGTGGGGCAGCCGTTGTAACTATACTGAGACCTTACAACTTATATCTCAAGGTGGGTGGCGCATTTACGTTGTAGATGTCTATGGGCTCCAGCAACCACTTAACATCAGGTGGGCTGTGAGCTCGTCCACCCATCTAAGCAATAAATAAAAAAAATGTTTTTCTTTAAGTTAGGTTGAGGAAAGCAGGTTGTTGGTAGCTAACACTGATGAGACTCTGTATCTAACCCTGAGAAGAATCTAGCAAGGTTTCCATTGCCAACAAATCTTCACTGTTATACCTCGCGTTAGATCATGCTTGGGTCGTGCTTTAAATCAAGTTAGAATGGAGTTCTTAGCGGTAAGCAAAGACTTGCCGTGTCCTCATTAGTGACGTCAGTATTCTCCGGCCGGCAAACCATAACCGCGGTACGATCTTAATTCATTAGTAACTAAATAATTAAATTTGTTTACCTGAAAAAGTCCCGTAGGTATCTACCGTACCTACGGGCTGATCATATAAAGGTTTGTTTTTTCCTGTAAAACGAGGGAGTGCAAATAAAAGGACAGCGGTCATGGATACGCAACTTCAAAGGGTTTCGTCGCACCGCAATTAGCATGTTAGTGCCGGGGACAAACTATAAGAGGTAGCGGGCGATATAACCATAAAGAATCCATTTTTTTTTTTTTTTTTTTTTTTTTTTTTTTTTTTTTTTTTTTTTTTTTTTTTTTTTTTTTTTTTTTTTTTTTTTTTTTTTTTTTATTTTATTGCCTTTGTAGGCAGACGAGCATACGGCCCACCTGATGGTAAGTGGTCACCGTCGCTCATGGACGTCAGCAATGCCAGGGGCAGAGCTAAGCCGCTGCCTACCATAAAGTACTCTCCGCAAGCCTCGTTTGAAGAAGGACATGTCATAGCGCTCGGAAAACACCGTGGAGGGGAGTTCATTCCAAAGCCGGATGGTACGTGGCAAAAAAGATCTTTGGAAACGCACTGTCGATGAACGCAGCGGTTCCAGATAATATGGATGAACTCTGCTCCGATGGCGGGAGGTGCGATGATAAAAAGGAGATGAGGGAATCATCTCGAATAATTCCTCAGAGCATTCCCCATGGACCATGCGGTATAAAACACAGAGAGAACCGAAGTCCCTCCGTAGACCCAAAGGTTCCAAGCGATCCGCGAGAGCAGGACTATCGACCATCCGAACAGCCCGTTTCTGTATGGAGTCAAATGGAAGTAGCTGGTATTTGGGAGCCCCGGCCCAGAGGTGAGAGCAGTACTCCACGCGAGGTCGGACCTGCGCCTTATAAAGCGCAAGTCTCTGTCCAGGCGTGAAATACCGCTTCGCTCTGTTGAGAACTCCCAACATTTTAGAGGCCAATTTGGCTTTACCTTCCAAATGACTCCGAAACTGGACATCGCTCGAAATATCGACCCCCAGAATCCCGATACTCGCGGAAAGCTGCAGGGATACTCCTTGGAATTCCGGCGCCATGACAAAAGGGTCCTTCTTCGCAGTGAACGCGCAAACCTGTGTCTTCAATGGGTTAAACTGAACTGAATTCAGTTCACCCCACTTGGAGACCCGCCCCAGAGAGTTCTCCACTTCAGACACAAGTTTTAATCGCCTCTCGTGTACAACGCTTCGAGAGAGACTCTGATGGCCGATATATCGCGCATCCCCCGCGCTATCATCCGCATAGCAATGCATGCCATCAATAGACAGCATGTCATTGATATGCAGTATGAAAAGCGTGGGGGAGAGCACCGAACCTTGTGGAACACCAGCGTTGATGGTCATGGTATCGGAGCAGCAGCCGTCGACGACAACTGTGATGCTCCGTCCATCCAAAAAGCTAGCGATCCACTTGCAGAGTCCCTCAGGGATCCCGTATGCTGGAAGCTTCGATAGAAGTGCCCTATGCCAGACCCTGTCGAAGGCCTTCGCGATATCAAGGCTCACAGCGAGAGCCTCGCCCTTGCTTTCCAAGGCTTCAGCCCATTTATGTGTGAGGTATACAAGAAGATCGCCAGCTGAGCGACCATGACGGAAACCGTACTGCCGGTCACTGATCAGCTGGCGATCCTCAAGATACTTAAGAAGTTGGATGTTTATGATTCGCTCCATCACCTTGGAAAGCAAGGAAGTTATCGCGATAGGTCTGTAATTCGAGGGGTCCGACCGGTCACCCTTTTTGGGGATAGGGTGGACATGAGCAGTCTTCCATGAAGACGGAACCCTGTTGGTATTGTACGAGAGGCGATATAGACGCGTTAGCGCGGGTGTCAACTCAGGGGCGCATGTTTTTAGAACCACTGCGGGGATGCAATCTGGCCCACTCGACTTATGGACATCAAGAAACCGAAGCTCCTGTCTGACCGCACGCTGTGTGATGCGAATCTCAGGCATGGAGCTGTCACACCGGGAGATGTTGGGCGGCGTGGCTCCTCCGTCATCCAAAGTCGAGTATGAGGCAAAGAGCTTGACCAGAAGGTCAGCCTTCTCCTTCGCACTATGAGCCAGACTGTCATTGGACTTACGCAGTGGTGGAAGGCTAGACCTGCAGAAGTTACCTTCTGCAGCCTTAGCCAGCGACCAGAAAGCACGGCTCCCAGAGGGATAGCTATTCAGTCGCTCGCCAATTCTGGCAACGTGCTCCGACTTCGCCTTGGCAATAGCCTTCTTATAGGACCTAGAGGCGGCGTTAAATTTCCGCCTTTTCTCCGAGATATCAGGATCCCGGCATCTCCTAGCAACATTAAATGCCACGTATGCAGACCGCTTGAGGCGTGCAGCATCCCTACTGGCTTTATTATACCAGGGTTTGCTGCGACCCCCAACGGGCACCTCAGAAGAAGGAATGAATAATTCCATTCCCTGAAGCACCACGTCTTTAAGTCGGTCCGCACAGACGTCAGGATCATCGGAGGAAAAGCAGAGCCGCCCCCATGGGTAGGATGCGTAAAATTCACGCATTCCATCCCAGTCTGCTGACCTGTACCGCCAAACTCTTCGAAACCCGGTCGTCGTTCGACGACTAGGACGAGAGAGTGGTATGGCAGCACGGATAAGGCAGTGATCAGACGATCCGAGTGGAGCGTCGACCACCACACTGTATCCAGCTGGGTGAGTGGTCAGCAGAAGGTCCAACAAAGAAGGCTCGTGCCCCTCAATGTCTGGGACACGGGTGGGCTGTGTCACCAGTTGAGAGAGGCCGTAGGACAAGGCGAAATCGTAGGCAGCCCGACCCGGGAGGTCAGTGGTTCTGGACCCCAACCACTCCTGGTGATGAGCGTTAAAGTCACCAAGGACCACCACCTCCGCAGATGGGTACTGCTCAAGCACGCGGTCAGTCCCCTCTTGTACATGCTCAAACAGAGCTGACCCCGCATCACTGCTGTGAGACCTGTACAGGCAAGCGTAGACTCGGGTACAGCCCCCATAGTCCACGCGTAGCCACAAGAGGGACAGGTCCCGTTGCTCGAGGCCCCGAAGCCGACGACAGCAGACATCTTCCCGGATAAACACGCACACCCCGGCTTTACGCAGGAAGGTGTGCTCCAATGCGTAGCCGGGGTATCCGAGGTACGACGTATCATCCGGGGCAGATATCTGCGTCTCAGTCAGGAAAAAGAGGGCAGGCTGCGCCGTCTCAAGGTGGTGATGTACGGCGTCAAGGTTACTGTGTAGGCCCCTGACATTGCTGAAATCCACATTAAACGTGGAATGGGGATCCGCCGAAAAAACTCTTTTTCTTTTGTCGACTTTCATGATAGATAATTTTATTTGGAGAGGTAGGATGCTAGAGGTGAGATCAAGGCAATACCTGAATAAAGCGCAGGGCACAATGAACACTCGATCCGGGGGTGCGCGAGAAGCTGACGCAGGGCATGGAAGGGCCCCCAGTCCACCCTGCATACGATCGCCGGGATCCACTCCGGTCTCCGACTCCGGCACGACGACCGCATGACAGGATTTTACACCGGTTGGCGGGACAGCTTCCTGGGGCGGAGTTTAGTTGTGACACCCAGGTTCAGGTCCCCTACTGACCGGCGGGCGGCGGCAGGCACCGTTTCACTGGGTCTCCCTATACCCCCGTCAGCAACCCACGCCCCGCGGACTTGCGCGCACGTTTGCTCTGCATGTTCCAAGTATCACCAAGATTCACCCCCAACAAGGAGGAGGAAAGGAAAGGAATAGAACTGGCTCTCCAACCCACATGCCGGAACACAGCTAGGCTATTTGGCGGCAGACTCTAGTTGGAGGGTGGTCGCCAGCCAGTCGGACTAGGTCCTACCACCGATTGTGTTTTCGGCTCCCGTTTAGCACCACCCAGGGGTTACTTGTAGGGAATCGCGGGTTAAACCTACGGAAGCGGGAAGCATCAACCCCCTAAACATCACATGTCACAATTCTATCCAACATTCTTTCATTTCTGTATCGATTCAACAAGGCAACACTAGTTTCAACACGCGTTTCTTTCCGCAGATCATTCAAGTCACGAGGCACCCATTTTTCATATTTTTTTATTTTATTGATTTGACGCAAATGAGTCAATATTGTTGGTAAGGTAACGTTTAACTATGCCGCTAATTCTTGGGTAGTTTTGTCTCGGATTGGCTTCCACCATATTTTTCAATTAATTGTTATTTACATGTGTGGGCGGTCTTCCACGTGGTTCGTTTTTCAAATCAAAATTTTCACCACGAAAGCGATTAAACCAAAATCACACGGTGCGTTCATTAGCATTCCTCTCTCCAAACGCAACAATGATATTGCGACCTGTTTTTGCAGCGTTAGTTCCGTGTCGGAACTCTTATTCAAAAATACAACTGAAAGTCGATAATGAAATGCTAGGTACCACTACTACTCATAGGTACCATTTGAAAAAAGTTTCACTCAAAAATCTCAAACCATGAAGGTTCTATGTCAATCCGAAGTACCTATTACAATAAAACGACAAATTCATTCTTTAACCCCTATTATTAAAGAGTGAGAGAGATACTAAGAACAGCCTTTTATTAGGAGGACTTTACAGGAAAAGCCGACGCGTGTTTTTAGACTTTTTGAAAGTTGTAACACGAAATTTAGTCCCCAGTGTCGAGTGCAACTGCAATGCATTGTTGACAGTTGACATTTAAATATTAATCTCTGGTTACCAAATCGCGATCAGAGTTCTCATAGGCTGTACAAAATCTTTCTCACGCTACCCGTATTTGCACGGTCTACACTGACACCCCGCCCCACCGAGCTGACTCGCTGTAAGAAGCACCACACTCACAACCAACACGAGACAAATATTTGATTTGTGTTCAGTGAATATTTTGAACATTCTAATTCGTTTGTGCTTCACGGTTAACTAGAATTGTAAAAGGCTTCTGTAATCTATATATATATATATATAGATATATATATACTCCACTCTATATATATATATATTTATCCCCCAAACAATTAGACGTCCTCTGAAGAAAAAAATGCATTTAAACTGGCGTCCACCTGCTTTTGGCGTCCGCATACTGGACGCCACTTTGATAGCCAGTGGGGTTTACGTCCCATTGGTCCTGGCTAGCCGTAGGACAAATATCGATAGAAGCCAAAATATCTCTTAAATGGCTGCAATAATATATTAAACAGTTCGCGACGAAATCGTAACGCAGGTGTGGCACTGCTGTCGCGCGTATATTGACAGCCGCATATCTCGGGGAGTTCCTGACTATGGATCCGCGTATTTGGCGTCCACAACTGCGACGTTGCCAGCTCGTTTGCAACATTGGATCACAATTAACACACGATATTTAATCAAAACAATATATTCGCCGTAGGTGGTATTCGCGTTGCGTATCATTAGGAGCCCGAGTTTATTTAAACTTTTAAAAAGTCAGAACAAAGAAAAACGCTCAAAGGAGTCTCAAGGCCGATTTTGATGAAAAATGAACTGCATAATTGGATTTCAAAAATATCTATATTTCTAGCCAGGAATCGAAATCGGTGATTCTGAAAAAAAAGACACGTTCTGTATTTTTCTTCCTTGTTACCGACACTATCGAATGGTGTAATAATACAAGTGTATCTTTTATTTCAAAATAACGAAGTTCGATTCCTGGCTAGGAATATTGATATTTCGAAAATCCAATGATGTTATAGTAGTTTTCTTCAAAATCGGGCTCGAGACTCGTTTTGCGCTCATAATTTTGGATTTGGCCACCCACTTCCACTTGAAAAATACACCTGTATAAAGTTATTTTATTTTAAACATAATATAGGCACTACTCGGCTCCCGAGTCGTGCCTATGTGTAGCCAGCTCAGCACCCGCTTACCGAGTGTAAATTAAAACACGATGATAAAGCTGCTAAATATGTTCAGTAAATTATTTAAATAAATGAGAAATCGAACACCCAATAGCTTTATACGGACGACCAATAACTATATACGGACGCTCAATTGGTATATACGGATGTCCAATTCAAATCTAGTGGGATACCCAAGAGAAGTCGATTAAAAATATTTCTTCCAACTGCCAATAATTCCCATTTGTCCCGGGAAAATCTGTGGGGACAAATGGGAATAATCCAATATGGTGCAACACGATTGGCAACAGTATTTCCACCATACAGTAGCTTGTAGCCAAACAGTACTGCCTCACATACTGCCGTATTTTTATAATTAAAGTAAAGTATAATTAAAGTAGTAAAAAAAATAAAGTTATAAGTAAAGTAGTAAGTATAATTAAAGTAGTAGAAATACGTACTTAACAATTGTTCACGATTGACTTCCACGGTGAAGGAATAACATCGTGTAATAAAGATCAAACCCGCAAAATTATAATTTGCGTAATTACTGGTGATAGGACCTCTTGTAAGTCCGCATGGGTAGGTACCACCGCCCCGCCTATTTCTGCCGTGAAGCAGTAATGCGTTTCGGTTTGAAGGGTGGGGCAGCCGTTGTAACTATACTGAGACCTTAGAACTTATATTTCAAGGTGGGTGGCGCATTTACGTTGTAGATGTCTTTGGGTTCCAGTAACCACTCTACACCAGGTGGACTGTGAGCTCGCCCACACATCTCGGCAATAAAAAAAAAGCCGGGTTATTGGACGTCCGTATATAGCTCTTAGGCGTCCGTATATAGCTATTAGGCGTCCGTATATAGCTATTAGGCGTCCGTATATAGCTATTAGGCGTCCGTATATAGCTATTAGGCGTCCGTATATAGCTATTAGGCGTCTGTATATAGCTATTAGGCGTCCGTATATAGCTATTAGGCGTCCGTATATAGCTATTAGGCGTCCGTATATACTTAGTCTGGCCGTAAATACTGTTACAATTAAAAATAATTATATGATTTCTCATTGAGTTTTCTCATTTTGGCGCCAATTGTACAATATTTTGCGATATTAAAATGGAGTGGGGTGATAAAGAGAACCGAATCGCTGTGATTGCATTACACAAAGTAGGTATGGAGCCAAATGCAATTTTTAAAACTCTATACGCTTGGTATTAGTAAAATGTTTGTGTACCAGGCTATTAGTAGATGCAATGAGACCTCCTCTGCTTGTGACAGAAAAAGATTTGACCGTCCACATAGTGTTCGTACGAAAAAGGTGGTCAAAGCAGCAAGGGAAAGAATTCGAAAAAATCCTGTCCGAAAGCAAAATATTTTATCTCGGGAGATGAAGACAGCACCTAGAACCATGTCGCGTATTTTAAAAGATGACTTAGGACTTGCAGCCTATAAAAGACGTACTAGTCATTTCTTAACTGATAATTTAAAAGAGAATAGGGTAGTAAAATCGAAACAACTACTGAAGCTGTACGCAAAAAGAGGTCATAGAAAAATTTTGTTTACGGATGAGAAAACTTTTTACAATTGACCAACATTTTAACAAACAAAATGACCGTATTTATGCTCAAAGCTCTAAGGAAGCTTCCCAATTAGTCGACAGAGTGCAACGTAGGCACTATCCGACTTCAGTGATGGTTTGGTGGGGTATTAGCTATGAAGGAGTGACTGAGCCATACTTTTATGAAAAAGGTATCAAAACATTGGCACAAGTGTATCAAGATACCATTCTTGAAAAGGTAGTGAAGCCCCTTCACAACACTATGTTCAATAATCAAGAATGGTCCTTCCAGCAAGACTCGGAGCCAGGTCATAAAGCTCAGTCTACGCAGTCTTGGTTGGAAATTAACGTTTCGGACTTCATCAGAGCTGAAGACTGGCCGTCGTCTAGACCCGATCTTAATCCGCTGGATTATGATTTATGGTCAGTTTTAGAGAGTACGGCTTGCTCTAAACGCCATGATAATTTGGAGTACCTAAAACAACCCGTAGGATTGGCAGTGCAAAATGTTCGCATGGAAAGAGTGCGTGCTTCTATTGATAACTGGCTTCAACGCTTAAAGGACTGTATTGCAGCCAATGGAGACTACTTCGAATAAGCTTTTTATACTTTAAATTGTTTTATATTTATGTGTTAAACTAACACACTGTAAGAGTAATAAATGTTATTTGCAATAGATTTTTTTAAATTTTTGATTGTAACAGTATTTATGGCCAGACTAAGTAGATATTGGAGTCCGTGTATAATGTTGGACGTCTATATTATTTATTATATAATATTGGTTCAGGCCATAGTAGGATACAATGCCGATTTTATCATACCTATATTTATATTAAACCCACAAATGAAGTTATTAAATACCTACTTGTTTTAAATTTATGAAAAAATAGACTAGACAAACATGTACATAATTATTATATGCTTGTTATTCTAGCTACTACATGCGATTTTTCATGTAAAAATCTCAGAGACAGGAGCTTAATTTTCTTTATCTTATTTACAAACTATTTGTGTACTTAGCTTCATCAAAATCCATTGTTACTAATACGTGTAGATAGATAAATTATATAAAATTATCGGGCATCCGTATATGTATAGATTTGACAAAATTGGTATAAATGTACAGACAAGCGATTGTCAAAGAAAGAGAAAGTAAACATAAAGCTGGCAACGCCGCACTTACAAATGTCGTTCATCCTATGAGGATGCTAAATAGTCGATGCCATAGGTAAATCACGATCAATATATCCAGGACGTCTATAATTTATGACCATGGTTCGGGGTTCAAAAATGTTGCGGCACGAACGCAAGAAGAATATCGCGAAAAATAAAATTATCGGAAAATAACGTATCTCACGGAGCTGGAAATCGAAAAACTAAGCAATATTCATTAAGACATGTTAAAAAAAGCAATGGGAACTGGAGGACGTCGTAATGATGCACGACGTGCAGACGCCAAAAAGATTGTAGGATGTAAATATATATATATATATATACTCCACTCTATATATATATATATAAAAATGAATTGCTGTTCGTTAATCTCGCCAAAACTCGAGAACGGCTGGACCGATTTGGCTAATTTTGATCTTAAATTATTTGTGGAAGTCCAGAGAAGATTTAAAATGTAGATAACTATGAAAATGCTCGGAATGAAATAAAAATAACAATTTTGTTTTTCCTTTGATGTGTCCTCTGTCGGGCGGATTCCTTTTGTTTGTTTTAAATTTATTTTATACAAAAGCTTAGGTCTTTTATTTATCGATTGAGGCACTACGGAATCTGCCGGGTCAGCTAGTTCCTAATAAATAATACTTTAATTTGTTTTGTATTTTTAATCAACGCAGTCGAGAGTTCACCGTTTAGAATACACGACATTTTCGTATGTGTCGTAACGTAAATCAAAAGGTGACAATAACAGCGTTAATGTACGCAGATGTGCCGTCTCGGGGACACTTCCTGCTGTTCACAAAAGACATGCTGGTTATTAATTATTCATAGACATGTTGGATGTTTCTCCGGAGAAAAATGACTGATGTAATTTATAAAGGAGTCTGAAAAAAATGAAATATTATTTAAGGATGAACGGCGCAGAGGATACTCCGGTCAGATATGGGAAATGCTCAAACCGCCAATTCGAACAGAAACAAAATGTATTTTCGCCACGTCATTTCACAACTCGCAAAACGAAGGTCAACAAATGCGGTCGAGGAATGGCTTACAGCGTCCTATTCATCGGTTAATGGAACTATTTCATTAGAAAAAAATCTTAAGAGGATACGCCATTGATGTGTCGTTAAAAACGAGATGTGAATGGCGTACCTTACTGGGGCAGCGATGTACATATACTAGTGATTATAAACATTTGGCACTTTTGTACTCTTCTATGTATACATATGCGACTTCGAATAAGTTACGCTCTTGATATTAATGATGTATAGAATACCAACTTTCCGAAAATAGTTTTTAGAGGAATCTCGCGAAACCTTTTAGCAAACAAAACGATTTTGATTACACAGAAACAATTCTTTTGTTAAATTACTTGCTAGTGATTTGATATCGCCATCCTACTAATTACTCCCGCGAGGCAGAGAGTAATTGAAATTTCGACCTTATGGCGTGACATAGACGACTAAATGTGCTGTTGTATGTCCGCTTACGATCGATTGAGACCAGAGTTCGTCTGCCTAACAAAGTCATAAAATGCCTTCAACAAAAGCCGATTACTAAAGCAACAAAACGATTCTTCTTTGAAGCTTAATTTTAGACGTATTGTAGATACGAGGTCTCAACTTATTATCATTTTCGTTTTGACGACATTTAAGATATTCTTATTTGAAATATACGATTTATATTTGTCAACGTAGGATACGCAAGGATCGAGATTTTGCATAAATCGCTTCAAGAGCGTGTTTACGTTAATAATAATATAAATGAGAGCCGTCACGGGACGCCTGGCAGATGTGAAACATCGACATTATTTTGTAAAAGTAATATGCAGAAAAGAACAGATTGTGATAGGAACTAAATATGTCATAATGATAAAATAAAATATTACGAAAAAATAATTTGTTTTCAAGTAAAACACAGGTTATGTGTACTGTACTAAACACTGTATACACTACGGAGTATACACTATAGGTATTCGAGCTCAGTGTAGCGAGAGACTGCTTAATGCCGAATCGAGTGGGAGAGAACCACACAGTCAATTGCGCATGACGACGCGTCGCCACGGCATGCGTCGCCACGCCAGAAATCGGTTTTACGTGCGGCTATAGTTGTTTCATACCAAAAACTTTGAAATTCAATTCAGTTTTAGGCGCATTGACACCACAATATAATTAGGCGAACATCAGAGATACTATTTAACCGAAGCAACATATTATTGATAAAACAAATAAATAAAAGTAAACTTCTTATTTGTAGGTTTAGAGATGTAGCGAAAACAAATAACAAATAGTTGAGTCATTGACCACGGCATCGTTTATGACAAAAATGCTTTGAATCTTAAAAGTTTTAACAGAAACTTATCTTAATAGCGAAGGATTTTAATACAGCCAACGACTGAGTGAATAATGAAACCGCGAGGGATCCAAATTGTGCTCCCCACAGCCACAGCAGGACCTGGTGAGCGGAGCTTTGATCAGTTCTCGGTGACGTAGACCTAGTTCTCCCAGATCTGTTCATATTAAAATTCAGTTATCAAAGAAAATACATTGATTCAAGGTGAATGAACAAGAATGTTCTTTATTCTTTATTTGTACACACTGTTAATATAATACAGTAATTGCGATAAGATATAAAAAAATGGCGAGCTTAACTCAACAATTGAGTTATCTACCAGCTAACCGTTCTCAAAGAAGGAAAGCTTTACATGAGTGGGTAGATGAGTACAATCTAATTAATTTAATTATTTATACTATAGACATTAACAATAAAAATAATAAAAATAAACACTAATACATAATACATCAAACTATATACATACACAATTACACACATAAATATATACATACACGTACATATATAATGAAATACATAAAATAAATACATATAAATAATACTAAATTGATAGATAGTGCTCCTTTAATGCCTTCCTGAAAACTTCAAGTGAGGGACTTGCACGGATTGAGTGCGACTTGATTCAAATATCCGCCACTAACTTGATTGAGGTGCTCGTGAAAACAAATGCTAACTTCTAAATACTTGTTTATATATATTAATATATACATAGGTAAGGCTGGACGTTGATTGACCGAAGATTGAACGCTTAGTGCGAATGCACCGAGATTTGGCCCGTGTGATCAAAATTCCAAGATTGTTGTTTTTCAATGAGTATTTTGCACGATGTGAGTCCTTATATGTATCTATCATTAACATCGCGGCTGAGGTCACGGAAACAAAACGTCAACTAATGAATCATTATATTAATTATGTTCATAATAAAAATAAAATTACATAAGCCGTATAATCAAATCAATCTTCAAACACTCAGAAGTTGAGAAAGTACTCCAAAAATAATGACGCACTCCGAGCTTAGGGACCGAATATTTTTTTCGCCAACTGAAAAGCGAAATAATTAAGCAAGTTAAAAACGATTTCGTTGAATCTGAACTTAAAAATATAATTATGTTTATAAAGATTTGGGAAGCGATTTGATTCCTTTTAATGTTTTCGTCATCAAAGGTAGATTACGGATGATGAATATAAAATATAAATTTTAGTACTGATGCAATAATAACATACATACTCGTACATCAGATAAACGTCATCGTTTCCTCCATCTGTGTATTTTTCATAGCTGGTTGTTTTGTCTGGAAGAGAGATACGTTCTGACCGTATCGTGGCCTAGAATAACACGACCCTATCTCTTCGAGTGGGTGTCATATAAGGTGACTAATGTAATTTTTTTTTAAAAATTTTTTATTGCTTAGGTGTGTGGACGAACTCACACCCCACCTGATGTTAAGTGGTTACTGGAGCCCATAGACATCTATAACGTAAATGCGCCACCCACCGTGAGATATAAGTACAACGGCTGCCCCACCCTCCAAACCGAAACGCACAACTGCTTCAGGGCAGAAATAGGCAGGGTGGTGGTACCTACCCGTCCGGACTCACAAGCGGTCCTACCACCAGTAATTGTGTGCTATTGTGTGTACCATTGTGTGCATCTGAAAACTCAATATAGCGGCATGCGTGCGCTTTCAAAGCTGGGGCAGCGCCTCCTCGCATGAGAACCACGCGCGACTCTTAACTACAACTAACATTCAACAATTGTCATTGAACCAATCGGTAGTTCCCGACACAGGAAACGAAGTGTGGACCAATTGAATTGATTAGACATCCGGCAGGCCGTGGGGACTGCTCTTCACACCGTCTACTTACAAAATTGATATGTAATTTATGTAAAATAATACATCCTTCTGTATGGAATTTATAAGATCATAATATCTATATAGACTGGTAGATATTATATGAAGGTATGTTAGTGTAAAGAAATGAAACAAACTATTATATTTTTAATGGCAGAAACTAGAGTGGAGTGCAAAGGCAAAAACGCTCACATTACTAATCGATATATTAATACGTGAAGCAAAAACTTTGTATTCCTTTTTACGAAAATCGCGCGGACGGAGGAGCATGAATTTCCCACACTTATAGAGAATATAGAGAAGGATTGCACAATGCTAATATTTTTTTAAATAATGCAGGAAAAATACATTGAACCAATAAAGAAAACATTACACACACTAACATGTATTTGACACACACACACGCATCTAAACCATTTTGTTTATTGTTAAAGTCTGTGTCAAAATACATTAATATTGATTTCTTCAATATTATTTGTCTATAGTGTAGCCTTAGCGAAATCTGTGATTATAGAAGTATAATATAGTCTTTCACAATAGAGCCATAATAATGTTCAACTTATAATTTAAATTAATAATTATAGTCGAATTTCGACTACGGGACGACCAGTAATATAACTAGTCAGGTCATAAGTATTGTCACACAGTAAAAACTTTTCTTTTAGAATGCTGGCCACAAAAAAGTTTATTGAATTCGAATTTCGAATTGTTCATGGAAATAAAAATGTATACTTTTAGAATTTTACTCATTTTTAAATATGGAGTGGACGCTTAAAGAATACCGTGTTGCAGTTATTGCGTTGCATCGTTGCGGTTACGCGCCAATTAAAATTTTTAACATACTGAAAAATTTAAATATATAACCAAAAGATTCGTTTATCGTACCATCAAGCGATACAATGAAGACTCTAGTGTAGATGACAGGTCAAGAAGTGGTCGCCCTCAGTCTGTTAGGACTCCAGCAGTGATAAAAGCTGTGAAAGCGCGAATTCAAAGAAATCCCGAACGTAAGCAGAAACTGTTGGCCCTTCAGATGGGGTTAAGCAGAACGACGTTGAAAAGGGTGTTAAATGAAGACATAGGGCTTCGGGCATATCGAAGAAAAACAGAACATCGTTTGAATGCACGTCTAATGGACCTGAGACTGAAGAGATGCCGCGCTTTGTTGAAGCGGTACGCGGGGAAAAGATATCGGGAAATTCTTTTTTCGGATGAAAAAAATTTTTACCGTAGAAGAGAGCTACAACAAACAAAATGATAAGGTGTACGCACACAGTAGTGAAGAAGTGAGCAACCGTATTCCGCGTGTCCAACGAGGTCATTTTCCATCCTCGCTCATGGTATGGTTGGGAGTTTCTTATTGGGGCTTAACAGAGGTACATTTTTGTGAGAAAGGAGTAAAAACGAATGCAGTTGTGTATCAAAATACAGTCCTGACGAACCTTGTGGAACCTGTTTCTCATACCATGTTCAATAACAGGTACTGGGTATTCCAACAAGATTTGGCGCCAGCTCATAGAGCGAAGAGCACACAAGACTGGTTGGCGGCGCGTGAAATCGACTTCATCCGGCACGAAGACTGGCCCTCCTCCAGTCCAGATTTGAATCCGTTAGATTACAAGATATGGCAACACTTAGAGGAAAAGGCGTCCTCAAAGCCTCATCCCAATTTGGAGTCACTCAAGATATCCTTGATTAAGGCAGCCGCCAATATTGACATGGACCTCGTTCGTGCTGCGACAGACGACTGGTCGCGCAGATTGAAAGCCTGTATTCAAAATCACGGAGGTCATTTTGAATAAACTGTAGTGTCATAAGAATCTATGTTTTTATGTTTTGTTTTGTTAAGTTCATTTTGGTATATGAATGGTTACATAATGAATAAACTTGTTTCAATTATTTTACATTAAACATGTGACAGAATTTATGACCTGACTAGGTATAATAGATAGCTGAACACACTTTGTTTAATCCGAGTCCAGCCCCCTCGTGGTAGCCTAGGGCTCCAGAAACCAGCATGAGGGGCCTGTCGAACAGATGCTGCGATCGCGCGGCGCCTTGATGTATTTTCATAATAGATTATTAGCTTATCACTCACCACGAACCGATGACCTCGTTGTATCTCGCCGTAGGATAGGAGGATTCAGAGTGAGGAAGTGGTAGGCAAAGTGGGGGATGATGAGATATACCGTGGCAGCGCGGCCGATCCGCGAATCTATCTGGTCGACCGAGAAGTGACAGATGTCAAGTCACGAATTCCCCGTCCGTCAATTCGCGTCCAGTGTTGCCGTGGTAAAAAAATTCAAAACCCACAGATTGGTTTCGAACAACACGCTTTATGATAGATGAACGACTTTACAACTGACTTTTGAGCGCTTAATTGACAATCCGTACTAATATCAAAAAGGTGTTTGTTTTCGTTTGTTGTGTGTTTAGTTTGTCCTTCTTTTACGTCGAAATGAAATAGTGAATTACCTATTTTTTTAAAGAGACAGTTTTAGGTCAGAAGTGTGACATAGGCTACCATTTATCCCGAAAATATCTCTAAAAAATCTCATTCCCAGGATGAACAGTTTCATTTTCCTTGAAGACGCGGCCGAAGCTAGAGGTAACAGCTAATTAATTATCTATCCACTCTAATACGTATATGTTCATAGTACGTGTCACGCGAAATGTTTCCACATCGGTATTAATCCTCAGATGTGTTGCGAGCCCCCAATTCCACTGAACAGTTACGAATGTCATTGCAAGTCCGATCTCAAGCCTCAAGGTGGTGGCAGCATATTCACGTTGCGTTATGCGTGCCCAACTAAATCCGCTGGCTGGTAGAAGCTTTTCTCAATTTTCGCCGGGAAAATGAGCTTTGAAAATGGAAAACGAGCGTGAAAAATGACACCTAATATTATGACGACATAATTTAATTTACGAAATTACCCGTCAAAGATTACTCTCACAGTACCTTGATGATACATTACACATCTTAGGAAACCTTATACCGTATGTAAGGAGTTTTAAAGCTCATATTTCTTGAGCATTTCCACAATATAATATCGTAATGCTGTACTTACAAAAAATGACAAAATGTGATTTACTGGATTCAATTATATGTATGCTCTAGGTCTTGCAATTTAATATCGTTAGATACCTCTATTTAAATCAAATATGATGTACTCCGATACCAACTCTATTTCTTTCTTAAAGCATACAGACACTAAACCAATTGAATACAATACATAGGTAAGAATAGGTTATAGAGAAGAATACTCGCAGCGGTCTAGAGGTATATGTCATCGTAATTGCGTTTATTTTGTGAGCTCTGGGTTTTTATACAGCGTAGAGCATAGCGAAGCGATTTTGCGAGCGTCTTCGACCGTCGGGTTTGTTTGATATAATAGTAAAAGGGACCAAAGCCAATCGGTGTGTTTAGTGCGAGTTTTTGACGTTTTCGATAGCGCAAAAATTAACTCAAAGTATGCAGTTGGAACAGCGCGTCTACCGGCAAACGTAGGCAAACGTTCCAAGTCAATACAAATTTGAGTTAACTTTTACGCTATCGAGAACGTTAACTCGCATTAAGCACACTGATACCGAGATATATACTAAATAAAAAAGTTCACATACCACGGTGTCCTGCTATTAAGTTGTTCTCGATACCTTTAAATGACACAACGTAAATATAAGTGGAATTGAATATGTGGGTTAGAAATGAAAAGAAAAGGGTGTCAACAAATCATATTACTTCCTATTGTGTACCATAATCTCATGTATATGTAGACATGTAACAATTACTGTCATAACTGCAATAGGATTACTTTTCACCTATTTCAAATTGTAATTGGTCAGTGTAAATCCATTAGGCGTTTTCTTTCGAGCATAAGCAAGTACGTTCAAAATTGAGATAATATTTCAAGTTGTTAAACAGATTTTAGTGTTGGTGAGCCACTAGCATGTATTAGACTAAGCCGTTTACAAGTTCCAACTGAAAACCGGATTCAGTTCTGTTAAGCCGTGTCGAAGATTAGCCCCGATAAACAAATTGAGGAACATAGAAAGTATTTTTTTTACTATCGTTGGTGAAATTTGTTACTGTATTGTTTTTTCGTATTTTATACTTTAGTTGTAAATCGATAAAGTAAAGAGAAATTTTACACTAATAACTACCACAAGGTAGAGGCCTGACACGTTGGACTAACCAGATCCGCACTACTCTCGACATCACAGCTCACGATGCTCTACACTCGGCGGCAGATAGCAGCAAGTGACGTGGAATGATCCGCAATAAACTCTTGTTGCGAGGAGGTGGTCACGACCCTTAGTATTGAGGAAACCGAAGCGAGAAAAAGAGGAAGAAGAACTCCCGATCCACGCTGTTGTGAAGCCCAGTACTTACAGAGACTAACATTGTACCGCCGTAACAATTATGTATATCACAGCTGTATGATAAATTAGAGTAAGATACCAAATGTACGTTATTGAAGTGAAACTTCCTTATCGGCGTTGGAAAAAAATTTACCGTCACATTTTTCGGTTACGCGTCACATTTTTCCGTTACGCGCCATCTGTTTTGTATTCATGTCTATGATAATAAAATCCTTTTGTTTAAACTTTATCTAATTTAACTTTTTTGTATTCATGTCTATGATAATAAAATCCTTTTGTTTAAACTTTATCTAATTTAACTTTATTTAACCAATTTCTAGAAAGTTGCATGTAGATCATTTTTCGAAAAATAAGGCCATAAACAAGTTTCACTTCTTACGTGTGTACACTAGTACACGCACACATTTTTATGTTTAGTCTTTATTACACATCTTGAGAGGTACAAATGTAGCTTGCTGATTTTGACTGTGTAATTAACGTGATTAATTAGAAACTCTGAACATAATTACAGCGAGTTTACATTCGCTACTCAGCGGCAACATACATGTCGTGCGGGGCAGATTCGAAACTGGACACTTATATTTATTTAAGTTGTTACTTTTTTTTTTTATTGCTGAGATGTGTGGACGAGCTCACAGCCCACCTGGTGTTAAGTGGTTACTGGAGCCCATAGACATCTATAACGTAAATGCGCCACACACCTTGACATATAGTTCTAAGGTCTCAGTATAGTCACAACGGCTGCCCCACCCTTCAAACCGAAACGCATTACTGCTTCACGGCAGAAATAGGCGGGGCGGTGGTACCTACCCGTGCGGACTCACAAGAGGTCCTACCACCAGTGTTCCCAAGAAATAATACTAGATTGCGGAATTAAAACAAGAATGAATAGAATGGTTAACTTAAGTTAGAAACATGGTAAGGCCACTGTGACTAGCAGCTCGAGTCGACCAGTCGCTACAACTACCACGAAAATTCATTTTGTAACCAGCAGATTTGGTTTAACAAAGCAACCAATCAAAACCATACGAATACATCAATTAACTAAGTTTACGTCATTTACAATTAATTAGGGGGTAATTGATTACGTACGGTACTGATTGATGACGGTTTTTAAATTATAACAATAGCTCATGGCTGTCGTAGTCCATTGGTGGTAAACGTGCCTGCGGAAGATAGCAAATTAGAAAATAAGAATAATTATAAATAAGAATAAGAATAATTATCCGGTTTTTAGGTTGTCTAAAGATTGTACGCAATAGATTTTATCCATACGTAACTAATCATAATTATTCATCTTTTAGAACTAGAATGGAATTAGGGACTTCAGTTATTATGTCTGTCGCACCGCGTCCCAATCTTGTCTAAGAAAAACGTTCTTTATAATTGTCGATGTCATGTGATATGACCGGCCTAGCATTAAAGCCTTGTTCGGACTAGGCGAGTATTTTAGTCGAGTACCGAGTAATTTAGTAGCTAAATGTGTCTGAGCACCAAAAATTTCGTCGAGTAGGTTTGTAAATAATTTAGTCAAGTCAATCCATTTTGTTTTATTTTTTCGGGCGAGTAGCGAGTAGTTTAGCCATTGAATTACTCGGTACTCGACTAAAATACTCGCCTAGTCCGAACAAGGCTTAAGCGCTTATTGATCTCTGTAAATAGATTGAGACATTGGCTTAATTCCATTCAAAGAACGGTTGTACTAAACACATGATTATTTGGTGTTATAGTGGTTGGTCATGATAGCTACTTAAGCGGTGCAGGGAGAAAATGTTCTCTTGAAAGGCATTATAGTTGAGCTCTACGTATTCA
This sequence comes from Bombyx mori, assembly GCF_030269925.1. Lineage (NCBI taxonomy): Eukaryota > Metazoa > Arthropoda > Insecta > Lepidoptera > Bombycidae > Bombyx > Bombyx mori. The sequence continues at coordinate 5,950,798 of NC_085117.1, read as the reverse complement.
AGCAGCAGGTATGATCTCTGGTAATAAGGAATTCACGGAATCTTCTCAAACGATTCCCCAGGGCATTCCCAATGGAATATTTGCTGTACGGAATCTTTCTACGTAGATGCGTGAAGACCTGTTTTACCATAAACAGAATGTGCAGTCAATGTTCAGAAATACTGCCTTTCCAAAGTAGACTAGCCGTCACAAGGCTTTAGTTACCATTAATCGTCTGATTGAACACGTAGTGTGATGTAAACAAGTTCACGGCCCACCGGCTGTTGAAGTGTTACTGAAGTACGTAGATATCATAACGTAGTGCCTGCATAGCTTACAATTGTTTTTATAACGGTAGACAGTGGTTTGGTTGTGACCCTAGCACTACCGACGTCTATAAGCGACGGTAACCAAATATAAAGACAATTAAAAATAATGAAAGTTTTATCCTCCGAGCCGGAATGCTTGACTGCTGTACTAGTCAAATGTAATATAGAGCTTAGTGCATTTTTTTAAATTGAAAACTTCGACAGTGCGAGAATCGCGATGATGTTAGGAATAAGTAAAGGACTTTAAATATTTCACAAGCATACAAAGTTCAAACATTGACAGCAATACTAACTAATTACATCCTAGTAGTTTCAAAACAAAAACAAAAAGCTCTGCCAGTAGTACGGTCCGCACAAAAACTTAATGGCGCGCCGAACTGTCGTTTCCCACAGTTTCGACCTTGTCTTTTTGCTGACCGTACTCTGTTAAATCCGATGTTTAATTCGCTACCGAATTTAAGAGGTGTGGTTTTTGCATTTGTTGTGGTTCGACTAAAATAATTACCAGATTTCGATTCCGCGGGCTAATCTATTTTTTCGCAATGCAATCGAGCATTAATCGCAAGGTTCAACTTCGAAACTTCAAACTAACCATTGATGTGGTTTCTCCAGATTTTTGATCTTCTCTACTTATTTCTATACTTTTTGTCACTTCTTCATGACAGAAGTTTCTAACTACTCCATTGTCTTGGCCGACCCAATTCAGATGACACTGCTCGTCTGATAGTATCTGCTTATCCTGGCTATATTCATCCTGTTAGAAGGCCTTTCTCATCATATCAGATTGCCATCGGTAAAGTTTTTTTACTACCACTTCCCCCCGGCTAAGACTTTTACTTTTCCAAACACGGTTTGAAAACGGCCCTTTGCGACAGTCAAGTTGTTGACTAAATCCCGGGCTTTACCAATCTGACTTAAGAATCCCTTACCATCAGATAGGCTGAATGATTGTTGCATCGTAAATGCTAACAAAAACGTATGCCCAATACTTTCAGTCCGCAAAATGCAAATATTCTTTTCGATTACCTTTTATCAACCCTATCTCCGCCTTACTCGGGTCACTCGCGAATAGTTTTAAATTGCAAATGTAATTATTCCTTCAAGCTCAGAGTTAATTAATGGCTGAAGGAATTGACAGTGGATCCCTGATTACAAAAGGTGACATGTGGAATTATCAAACAGAACAGTATGAATTTATTGATTATTACACTTTCGATTTCTTGTAAAGGTAGGTAGGTAGTGGAATCATTTTGTTCAAAGGAATACTGATTTGGTATTAAGGAGACATATTCAAGACTAGACCGATACCACTTAATATATTCGTAAATATGCAAAAACCAGACGAGGATTTCCAGAGGAGGATTATGAGATGGCGTAGGTGAACTCATTACTAACTTAGATTACATAATCTAATCTGATATTAAGATGGATACCCTAGTTGATGTGGTCAGTGTACCCCATAGAAATCTTTATGTTTTTGAATCCCTCGAAAATCCAGTTGATTTAAAAAGTAAAAATAATTTTCGTATACAAACGTGTGAAGCTAGATTCGCATAAATTTCCCTTAATGTTTTATAGTGTGCCGCAGTTTTCTAGAAAATCATTATTACCGTCAGTAATTACCGGCCATTACCACCGCGGCAGGCATAAAGACAACATGACGCTTGCAGCTGTTCCCGTTGCATTACCCCTTGATGACGATAGAGTATTCCTTAACGAGGTAATATTATCTTGTATGTAGTATTTGTCGAGGATATCATGAAAGATAATACTTTGTTTATAAAATGTAAAACACTTTCCAATTAATTTACATATCATAAGGGGGTAATGTACGAAGCATCATATTATTATTTATTTAACTTTATTGATTATAATTTTTATGTGTTTTGCAGCCCACGGTCATAAAGAGTTCGAAGATAATACATGTACCTTATCTAAAAGTCCTAAACCCATTAGTGTTCAGCAAATATAAACGCCTCTAAAATCAGAGACTTTTTAAAAAAAAAAACGTTTGTTTTTAATAGTGTTATTCCCTTATCGCGGAATTTATTTATAAACAGTGTAAATTAGCACACCTACGTATAACAACATAGTAAAGTAAAGGCCATGGTATAATCGTATCATAACGAATTGTACGAGAATTTATTGTTTAACATAATACTCCACAGTTTGTGACGAATGGCTACAAAGTATTAAACTCAAGAATATAAGTGTTTTAATCAGAACAATTTCCTTGAATAAATTTGTATCTTTTAAAAGTCCGCTTTGTCGAAGTGTGCTTATAGATAACGCTGTATATAGACTGTAAGCTTGAAGCTGACGAGAAAAGCACGGACATCGAAAATCCTGGTTTACTTTGGGCTGAACTCGGTTGCAAGCCGTTATAATATTTACGTCATCGACTCTCATGAAATAAGAATAAATTAAAATAATACAAAATCGGAAGTTAATTTTAAAGACTTATTGGAGCTAGAGTAGATCCCACCATTTCATTTATTTGTTTTGCGAGCGATCATGTGACATTTAGTTTAGTGGAAACTTCGATTTCATACGACTACGATAGGTTCGGGTACATTCACGTTGTGCTCATGTATTGCATCATCAGGAGACTGGTTGTGTTCCTGGCACTGCTGATGACCATGAGCTACGGCGTACCATCAAGTAGGTTGTCAGTTTATCTGCTTTGAATAACATCAATCTACGCTATTTAATGAACAAGAAAGCAATAGTCTTTAAAATCTGAACGAGAGGGGAAAATGAAACAGTGCGGTGCGCCCTTGGCTTTACCAGTTGCCTGAGCTGTTTACAGGAACTTTCTTATAGTGGGATATATTAACAACCCATTTCATATAAATACAGGTCCATGCTTACCCTTAACTGAACCTCGTTAATTATTATTAACATCCAAACACAATTTATCACTATCGACAATCGTTTTATCTTTAACACCGCATTACGTATTATACAAAATAACGTTAAGAAGGCAACACCAGAACTGTTTTTGCGAGCCATTACCTACATTTTCTTGAAGGCTTCCCTTTTGAAAGGTTGAGGTCCTTTTCAAATTCAAACGAGATTATTACGAGTGTCAATGGAGCCGAAACATAATTTATTTTCCTCTGCTGTGCTGCGACGTCGCAACCAAAGGGGCTGGAAAGGGAACGCCGGGATGTGGTACAAGCCCTGAGATATATTATTTTTGGCTCATTTGAGATAATAGGGGTGCGTCTTCAGAGCCAACTCGTTTTGGACATTATGAAACATATTGCAAGGTATTTGGTACGCTCGGGGCCAGGCTCGTGTATGAATAATTGTTAATATTTTAATTATTTAGTCGTGTTAGTTATTTAGTCGTGTGTTCAAAATCTGTGAATAATTATTAGTTTGCCTCTAGCTTAAGTATTCAAATATGTGTGAATGCTCGGCTAAGCGGTTGATTAAAGACAATTTCGAACTGATAAGTTAAGGTAGACAGCAGATGCAGTGGACTGATGTGCTAGTACCAAAGCATCTCAACATTAAGTCGCAATGGCACTATAGTATGGCCAAAAATTTTTTGCATATTCATGAATCTGTTTGAGATTAAGTCAGTTTTATTGTGTTTTGGTAAATATTACAAAAGTTGCTCTAGCTTGTACGATGTACCACAACTTCAAGTGTTCCCAGAATAAAAGTTCCATTGAGTGAAGGCTTTCTGTTTGAATGAGATGGTGCATATAAATATAGTTTGGATAATATTCATAAATATGTACTTATTTTTACGTGAATTTCTTCTTGAAAGGTTTTGTCTTATGTTCATGTGATATTTTAGACTCACGATCAAACTAATTCCTAAGTCGGATGGCTGAAGTATGTTCATTCGCGGTGCCACTGATGAAAGTAACCTTATGTGAATCGTCACTGGCCTAATGCGAAGGTCGATGAACTCGTATCGGGTGTTGTGACCCTGATTCCAATATGAAGGTGAGAATGTTTCAAACAGTACGTCATGTCACAAGTACGTAACTAGCCATTATTACTCTTACATATCATAGTTGCTTTTTTGACATACTGCATAATATTTATTAGTTTCGGTATAATTGTAGTCGTCAGACCAGTATAGTTGAGACTTCATAATCGAGAGGAGCCACACTATTTGGCGGCTGAGTTTTTGTCTCCGTAACTAAGGCCACGCATGCACATTTCATTCTTTCATACTAACCGTAATTCGTCATGATAATTGCCTTATCGTTGCCGCCGCTGACTACTCCCCGAATCCTGATCACGCAGGAGCCAGTCACCGTCGACGCCCTAGACACGTCCTTAGGGATCCATCAGATCCAATAACCTTTACATTAGACGTTTTCAGCTCTAACACTAGGAGTAGGCTTAGGGTAGTAGATTCATTCGTGAAACAACTACTTTTGAGTTGTTAGGTCTCCTTCGGAGGCGCTCGGGCAGCTGTTAGCAAATCCCACCCCTCCTGGCTAAGCCCTTGCTTGCCCACCTGTCCTGGTGAAACTGGAAAGGCCTTAGGGCCACCAGTAATCCTTCAATCATAAAAAAAAACTAACCATGATATAATTAACTATAAAACGAATTAAAACACCAAATTCAAAAACATTGATAAATAAAACTTAAGCTCCTTCACTCCTGACATTTTGAACAATAAGTGACTGACAAACTACGTACAGTCTACAAACACCTCTAAACCGAATAGATGAAGTACAAAATTCTATAACAAGGGAATGTACCGTTGGCAGGTAGTGGCGGGGTCAATGACACGCGCGTATACGCACGGGACAAGCTTTGCATATTGTAGGAAAGTATTTTCGACGCGACTCTGTTTGATTAGTCGTAGTGATTGCGTCGGTCGCGCAGTAGCGAGCACCCACCCCCGGCTGCTATATCGAGAGTCACGGCTTCAATTCTCACTCCGGACAAACATAAGCGTAGCAAACTGATCTTTTGCTCTGCGGCAGTTCCTTTGAACGAGTGCAGTAGTATGGCTTCCAGCAGGGAGATATGGCGGGTCATCGTGAGGTGCATCGCATCTACCCTCCCCAATACTATATGACGGTCACAACCACTCTGTCAAGAGCGTGACGTCAAACAAATAATCGGGAATAAGTTTTTTTATTTATTTTATTTTATTAGATAGATGGATGAGTTCACAGCCCACATGGTGTTAAGTGGTTACTGGAGCCCATAGACATCTACAACGTAAATGCGCCATCCACCTTGAGATATAAGTTCGAAGTTCTCAAGTATAGTAACAACGGCTGCCCCACCCTTCAAACCGAAACGCATTACTGCTCCACAGCAGAAATAGGCAGGGTGGCGGTATCTACCCGTGCGCACTCACAAGAGGTCCTACCACCAGCAATAAGTCGTCAGTGTCGCCTGGCCTCAAACTAGGATTAGTGTGATATACGGACTTAAGCACGTATAGTATATACCTCAGTACGTATAGCTCGTATATTAGCAATCAGAAAGATTTCAGTCAACCGAATGTTTGTTTATGTTCCGTATAGGTCAGAGCCAGGATAATCCTGTGTCAGATCATCGGACGACACCCGGTCCAATTGAATTCTACACGAGTCCGCTCACTGCCAGAAACATTTCTCCTGTTGTATAGTACTTCAGTAACACAATGAAAGAGGCACCTAATATTGTGTGAACGTGTTCCAACAATGCCTACAGCGGATTTGCATAATATGAATTTATATTATATGATACTGTCGTATTTATTGGTCTCGCTTTGTTTTATTAATATCACGTGAATGTATGAAAATATTTTGTTAATTTTTTTTAAATTTCACCTTGAACGTTTATTGTTCAAAATATTCTATGATGCTTCGATATGATATCGCACGTGGCTCAGCAGCAGTGTTCGTGTTTCATGCTCAGTCCGCTTCCGGACAAAAATTTTTAGCTGTGGGTCATTATGACCCAATGTGTCACTGGTGGTAGGACCTCTTGGAATCCGCACGGGTAGGTACCACCACCCTGCCTATTTCTGCCGTGAACCAGTAATGAGTTTCGGCTTGAAGGGCGGGGCAGCCGTTGTAACTAGGTATACTGAGACTTTAGAACTTGTATCTCAAGGTGGGTGGCGCATTTAGGTTATAGATGTCTATGGGCTCCAGTAACCACTTACACCGGATGGGCTGTGAGCTCGTCCACCCATATAAGCAATAAATAAAAAAAAAAAATGTGTGCGTGTACTAGTGTACACACGTAAGAAGTGAAACTTCTTTATGGCCTTATTTTTCGAAAAATGATCTACATGCAACTTTCTAGAAATTGGTTAAATAAAGTTAAATTAGATAAAGTTTAAACAAAAGGATTTTATTATCATAGACATGAATACAAAAAAGTTAAATTAGATAAAGTTTAAACAAAAGGATTTTATTATCATAGACATGAATACAAAAAAGATGGCGCGTAACGGAAAAATGTGACGCGTAACCGAAAAATGTGACGGTAAATTTTTTTCCAACGCCGATAAAGAAGTTTCACTTCAAAAAATGTGTGCGTGTACTAGTGTACACACGTAAGAAGTGAAACTTATTTATGGCCTTATTTTTCGAAAAATGATCTACATGCAACTTTCTAGAAATTGGTTAAATAAAGTTAAATTAGATAAAGTTTAAACAAAAGGATTTTATTATCATAGACATGAATACAAAAAAGTTAAATTAGATAAAGTTTAAACAAAAGGATTTTATTATCATAGACATGAATACAAAACAGATGGCGCGTAACGGAAAAATGTGACGCGTAACCGAAAAATGTGACGGTAAATTTTTTTCCAACGCCGATAAGGAAGTTTCACTTCAAAAGTTATCCAAAGTATCGGCAATATCGTTGTGTTCGTTACAGGTGCTAGTTACCATAGTACCAGAATCATCTGTCACTTATGAACTGTAAAAAACTTAGCAGGGTAAACATTGTTAAATAGCTTAGATGGATGGAGGACCTCACAGTCGACCTGTTGTTAAGTGGTTACCAGAGCGTACGGATTTAGTACGTATTTTATTAGAAAAATTAGAACCTGTCTTCGGGATTCGAACATCAGCATTCGGCACAGTCATATCGCTTCCTACGAACGCATCGGGCGTCTTATTCTCAAGATGACTTCAGACTTATCCAAACGGACATTACAATTGGCCCTGCTTTAATCATACCTCGTGAATATCCTTCATTCGTTCTTTTATTAATAATAGGTAAGTTTGTGAGCTTAACTTTATCAAACCTAGAAACTTATGTGTGAATGAAAATCAGATTACGGACTTTTAAAACACAAAATCTGTCATCAAACATAGGTATGTCCATCACAACGTAAATAATTATAATTGTCGGCGCACAGGTATGAACGAAACACATCCTTTACGAATTAGTTAATCGAAAACCAGCCTTATGCTCACCGAGTAAAGCTCTACAATTTTTAACCAGACAAGTAAGTCTGCGTGTATCGCATTTTAAAATCCGAACGACCTTATATCGTTTTCATAGAATTCAAATTGGAAGTTACAGTTGTACCTTACCTGTTGTGGTTGGTTACAGATTATCAACAAGGGATTTTCAGCATTATTTCTTTTGAGATTAGTGCTATAATCGTGTATGATAGATCGCATTCAGCCGTACCATTCCGTACCAGTCTTGGCAAGAATGCGCCCGAGTACAGTTAGCTAATGTTTGTTGAATGGCCGATTCTTTGAAAAGCGTTGGATTTGCCTAAGACATTATTTAGTTACAATATTGTGTACAAGTTGATATAATTATTATTAATTATCAATAACACTGCCACGTGTTTTACTTCTTATTAGTAGGTATACCGAGATTCTACCTAGTTCTAATGCACATTTATTTTGCTTTAATAGGTATAGAACGACTATTTTTCATAAAGCCTTGAAAGTCCTACCTCAAGCTCTAACATGGGCCTGGCAGAAAATAACGCATTCTAGGTTTAAAAAATATATTGTTCGCTACATGCTATGTGAAAATTGGCTATAAGTAGGTAAAGGTATCTATCTGTATTGGCTATAAGTAGGCTTCTGTTCTAATCATTTTGTTTTAATATCTTGGTTCGAATTTTCAAACTCGATACTGTTCTAGAAAATACGCTCTAAATATAAATTGTCATATGATTTTGTTTTCATATCCGTTTATTGAGCTAGGTGGAATGAAGCAAAAAAAAATTATAATTGATTTCGCACGGAAAGAAATTCAAACGTTAGAGTGGCCAGCTGTGATAGTATCAGTTCATTTGTAAAAAATCGATACAATTGTTTGATTCAATATTTTATACTTAATACACTGAATAATTTACATTTTCACTAATAATGTTTTTGCTACTTGTCGAAACATTCATATTCAGAATCTTAATGCCGAATTTATTCATTACAAACAGCCGAAATCATCTTTACTCTTCAGTGTCAGAAGGGCGGTTTTTCTTTACATATCCGACGCGTATTTTTTGTTTAATATTGTTTTACGTGTTCCTATAGAAGATTCATGTTAATTTCAACTGTTTTTATTTATTTACGTCATTCAGTATCTATTACATTTTTTAATCAAAAACAAGTTTTTTTACACATGTGAATTAACTAAAATCTTATTACATATAAATTGGTCTTCATGGTAGAATGTTATCGACTATTAAACTCGGCCTTGGAGTTAATGGGCTTAATCTTTGACTGGACATTATTTCTTCTGGAAAAGAATAGTTTTGATCAGGATATCGAGATTCATTACCATCTCTATCAAACTTAGTACGTATAAAGTACTTGCAGTCTTGTGACGGAGTTGTGAAGTGTGAAGTTGATCCAATCTTGTTCCAGGTACTATACTGAGACCTTAGAACTTAAATCCCAAGGTGGGTGGCGCTTTTACGTTGTAGATGTCTATGGGCTCCAGTAACCACTTAACACCAGGCGGGCTGTGAGCTCGTCCACCCATCTATGTAATAAAAATTTATAAAAAAAACGAAGCTTACTCAAATCAACAATATACTAAAAAAAAGAGCTACTTGATTTCAGAATCTGCAACTACGCGAATGAGAGGCACGTTTATGCGGCTAGGCAACAAGCGTGCTCTACTAGAACGTAATCTCCTAATGTATTTTTAATCAAATTCTACTTTTAAGTTAACTATACCGGCCTTCGATCAATACTATTATTGATCGAAGATACCGGCACATTAAGAAGTGAAAGTGAACGGACGTGGTGCCTGGTTTCTCAGATAACTTATGTACGACAACGCTTATTGCATATACTTTAATCTTTTTTTTTTTTTTTATTGCCTTTGTAGGCAGACGGGCATACGGCCCACCTGATGGTGAGTGGTTACCGTCGCCTATGGACTTCAGCAATGCCAGGGGCAGAGCCAAGCCGCTGCCTACCGCTTAATACTCTCCACAAGCCTCGTTTGAAGAAGGACATGTCATAGCGTCAATCCTCACTTCAGGTTTCATTATGATTATTTTATTTTCGTTTACTTCATTTATTATTAATTGGGGAACGTCTTGGTTTTTCTGGAAACATATTGATAAAGCTTCCCCATTCTAATCGAAGAGCCTTTGCCGGATTGATATTTTACCGAAGGCAATATCAGGCCAAATGTGTTGTGTGAATTTTCATCTATTCGTGGTTGGGGCATTAGGTTAAACTTTCAATAAATAAGATCACAACCTTCCAATTGGAGCACACAGGACTGGACAGGACGGTGGCAGCAAACTGTCTGGAATGAAACTTATCTTTACAAATATCATAGGTTTAATTTTACACTTCCACAGTGTCCCTTAATTAAGTAGCTAAGTTGTTCATGAAAATAGCTATATATATTTAGCATCTATACTAATATTATAAAGCCGAAGAGTTTGTTTGAACGCGCTAATCTCAGGAACTACTGGTCGGATTTGAAAAATTCTTTCAGTGTTAGATAGACCATTTATTGAGGAAGGCTATAGCTTATATAACATCACGCTAAGACCAATGCAAGCGGAGCACCAATAAAGAATGTTTCAAAATCGGGTTTTTTCCCCTTTTGAGAGCTTCCGCTGCGTGCGCTACAGAAACGGTTAAAGTTTCGCTAAAATAATGTATGACAAAATTGTTCCCCTTTAAAAGATCTAAAAAAAGTCCGCGACAGCATATGTCTATATGTTAAGGTTGGCTCACTATAACGTTTTTTATGCTAACCAAAATGTTCTAAAATAAAGCATTATTTTTGAACTATTGCACGCGGACGGAGGCGCGGGCAAAAGCTAGTAAACTATGTATTGTTTAGAAAAATACCTCTCTCAGGGACGAACCTTCGCAAACTCGCACGAATACGACACCACACTTCTTGAGTCTATTGTAGTTCAAACATCTGAATGGATGAAGCACTGATCAAAAGATTTGCTCTTAGGCTATCAAATGTACTATCATTTATTGTCTGAACCGAGAGTGATAGTGCCCGCTCTGTTTGTTACGATCTCACAAATTTCCGGGCATAATGAAGTAACATTATAAGGTTTTCTCCACAATAGAACAGATCCCAGCACCCGTAGGAGCATTGTATTATCTTACAAAGAACCACTAATTTGAGGGATCTCCACTAATCGTGGGTTATTAAATTTTGGTTTAAGGAAATATTTAACCGCTTACTCAAATATCATGAAAATATTAGAAATCCAATTATCGGTTTGTTGTTATTACTGTTTTGTGTGTGTGTGTGTGTGTGTGTGTGTGTGTGCGCGCATTGTTATATTAATTGATGTTAGCTTTCTATGGACTTTTTTTATATTGATGAGCGTCATAAAGTATAGGGTCTAATGACCTTTATCAACACAAACAAACCTACGAGCCGTCTATTCCTTTTCTGCAGCTTCGGAAGCTGCAATTGCTTGATGGCAATAGTTTGATACCTATTCGTAGGACTTACGATATTATCTTTTTTTTTTGCTTAGATGGTTGGACGAGCTCACAGTCCACCCGGTGTTAAGTGGTTACTGGAGTCCATATACAACTACAACGTAAATATCGCCATCCGCCTTCAGATATGAGTTCTAAGGTCTCAGTATAGTTACAACGGCTGCCCCACCCTTCAAATCGAAACGCATTACTGCTTCACGGCAGGAATAGGCGGGGTGGTGGTACCTACCCGTACGGACTCAAGAGGTCCTACCTTTAGTAAAACAGTATTTCTTTAACCAGGAACACAGTGTGGATTGATTTGAAGTTCTGTCAGAATCAGAAATATTACACGTCATTAAGTAATTGGTTTCCAATTTTATTTCCCAAACCGATTTTCTTCAATAATCTGTAACATTGTACCGTAATTATTCTAATCCGCGACAGTTTTCCATTAACCTAATTCGACAATACTTCAACTTTACACCGAAGTATTAACGTAAAGATAATCCGATCAGAATTCAAATTGCCTCAACCAAAAGTCCTGTTTGACGTATCGGCGTCCCTCCGGATTCAGAGGGGTGCGAATAAATTATCTTTGCCGGGTGTTAATCAATTTCACTGTATAACTGATTGCTGTGTTCATAATAGGTAATATTGGCGCCTCTAGATTAGCACAATGTTATGGACACTTAGATTTTTTTTATTGCTTAGATGTGTGGATGAGCTCACAGCCCATCTGGTGTTAAGTGTTTACTGGAGCCCATAGACATCTACAACGTAAATGCGCCACCCACCTTAAGATATAAGTTCTAAGGTCTCAAATATAGTTACAAGAGCTGCCTCAGCCTTCAAACCGAAACGCAATACTGCTTCACGGCAGAAATAGGCCGGGCGGTGGTATCTACCCGTGCGCACTCACAAGAGGTCCTGCCACCAGTAATTACGCAAATTATAATTTTGCGGGTCTGAATTTTATTATACGATGTTATTCCTTCACCGTGGAAGTCAATCGTGAACTTCGGTTAAGTACGTATTTCATTAGAGAAATTGGGACCCGTCTGCGGGATACGATACGAATGCACCGAACGTCTTATCCTTTAGGCCACGACTTCATCTTCCATTCCATCCCTTCTAAACTCCAACATTAACGTGAACGTATATCACGCTGGTGTAATCGTACAAGCAAAAGTTTATCGCATTGAAATTCTGCATCACATTATTAATTCAGTTCCAAAAATAATAAGTTCCGTAAAAATAATAATTCACCGAAAATACATTAAAATTCCGAACTTTTAGCCGGGGAATTTAATTAAGGGAACGCCGTAAGGTATTCTCTAATTACGTCTCCGGAGGTGACAAGAAGGTCGATCTGACATAGTTCTAACGTTAAGTGCTCATAAGAGTGTGTAGTAGGAGGACCCTGTTTGAATTTTCAAGAAGAATTCTTAAGCTTCAAATAAAAAATTAATGAATAGCGTTACGACGCGACGCTTCTGATTTTTTTTGCAAAAACTTAAATCAACTTTAGTTATTACTATCTTTACGAACATTTGAGGCAACATTTCCTGAGCGAACACATTCTGCAAAAGAAAATCTACATATTGTAACAAGAATCACTCTTAACAACCTATTCTAATGGAATCAAGTTAGATTATTATTTTTTACATTAGGGACGTTTTCATCGGATTTGGTACGAAGCAGGCAGAAACCTCACTATTTCAATGATGAAAACATTATTATTTCAATGACCAATACACGATTCAAATATCGACGAATAATACTTTGGCCGTCCGACACCACGTGAACTATAAGACATAAGAAACGTCGGAAGGAATGTAGTGACAACAACAAACGTGAGATTAAACCATGAAAGTAATATAGTTTAAATTTTGTCTACGTATCAGAATAATCGAACGAAATGTGAATTTATAAATTACGTTAAGGAGACAACAAGTTTCCAATGAGAACAATAGTCTTGATGGCCTTTAGAATAATACAGAATCGAGAACAAACTTTCCACTGTTTCTAATTACCTATTTTATTGCCTCTGTCCGTAAAGTGTCATAAAATGTAATCTATACACATAAAAATGCATTGCTGTTCGTTAGTCTCGCTAAAACTCGAGAACGGCAGGACCGATTTGGCTAATTTTGGTCTTGAATTATTTATGGAAGTCCAGAGAAGGTTTAAAAGGTAGATAAATATGAAAATGCTCGAAATTAAATAAAAATAACAATTTCGTTTTCCCTTTGATGTGTCCTCCGTCGTACGGATTCCTTTTGTTTGTTTTAAGTTTATTTTACACAAAAGCTTAGATCTTTTATTTATCTATTGAGGCACTAGGCACTACGAAGTCTGCCGGGTCAGTTAGTTTATTAATAAAAATGAATTTCGGGCCATTTTACTGCTGTAACCATCGCTAAGAGTATAATTTTTAATAATGAAATGAAAAAAATGACGTCAGCGTATGAAATCAATGTATTAAGTCATTGTGACCTAAAAAATAAGACAATGTTCGACAGTGACGAGTTTTGGAATGCTCGATTTCTGCAAGTCCACCATCAAGCAGTAGGAGATTGAGAGAGAGAGAAAGAGAGAGAGAGCTCTTCTCTTTCTCTCTCCGCAAAGATATGACACCTTCGCGTCGTTCTGGGGGCCGGAAGACGGATTCCACCCAACTCCAGTCACTGTAGCAGGGGAACCTCCTCGTTGAAGGTCCACCACCAGCAGCACCGCCTGGCTGGTCTGATGCACCGCTGAGCGGGGCTATGGACATAGCAAAATGTTATTAAAACATGAATTAACTAACATATGTAAATTAAATTGTTAGATATAAATAATTTCAATTCCTTCTGCAAATAAATTAACCGGTATTATTTTGTTACAGGTATACAACAATATACTAAGTATTGTATCACCTAGGAGAGCTTATTGTAGGCTGAGATACTGGGAAATGTTTTGTAAGTTATACGCATAATACAGATTTGTTTTAACGGTTCTTTTTTTAAGTTGCTTTATTTACAGTCTATGAGTCTACTATACCATTCAAGAGGCCGCAGCCACTAGCATTCGTCACAATATTTCTAAATATTTTGTGAACCTATTAGTAGTAAGCTGTGTGATTTAAATTAGCAGTAACATTCCTTTCTGCCGTAAATCGGTAGGAGAGCTCAGAGCCCATCTAGTGTATGACATTTAGACATATAGAATACCGCCGTTATCTTGATAAATATGGTTGAAGTTACGGTTGTTTATTAAAATTATCACGTTTTAGAACTTAGAACTTATCTCAAGATATGTGGCGGCATTTACCTTGTAGACGTCTATGGGCTCCGGTAACCGCCTAACACCAAGTGGGCCGTGAGCTCGTCCACACACCTAAGCAATAAAAAAAATTATAAAAAATATAGAGGAAAAAAATCAATAGAGAAATTATTGGCATTTATTCAATCAATTCCCAGAACTTTTTGCGCTGAGATCGAATAAAAAAATCTAGTAGATTGGGCTTTAATTAAATCTAAGCACGTTGTTGGCTTGTGAATTCCTTTAGGGACTGTGGTTGCTTAATTTCACGGTCAGCTGTGCGTCAAGGTTGATCAATTTTTCAAGCTCAAGGGCATTCCAGAAACGGTAGTCATTGTTATTGTTTTTTTTTAAAAGCTTGTATTTTCTTTGGAACATGTTCATATCTTAGTTTCACTTTTCGTCAACCATTATTATCTAACAATTCGATGTTATTTCTCCTATGTGTGCAGTGGAGCGGCCCATCTCCTATTAAGTAGTTACCAGAGCCCAAAGTAACCGCACTGTCGACAAATCAAGTCGAAATATTAATTGAATTAAAATCCTGTCCTTATTTACAATATTACTATGCGGCCAATTCCCAGGGAGCTGTTGCCAACACGTGCATGTTTACAGAATGCCTGTACATCAGCAATAAGTCGCACTATTAATGGGTCACACAAAGTTCCGGAACCTTCTAGAAACGTTATTCTATTCGATATGTCAATTTGAATGGAAAATGTACAGTACAACAGTGGCCTTGCACTTGACAATGGCTGCTGGAAATAATAGGTTTGAATGCGCATAATAACTCTTGTCTCGTGATAATACTGACTCATTACAGATTGGAAACTTTTACATTATTTTTGCCATTCAGGAAAAATACATTAGTATCATTGCCTCCAAACCTCTGCTTTTTGTATGGTCTGGAAGTGGAAATATTCATTAATAGTAAGTTTTTTAAGTTTTACCAAAGCGGTGGGGCTGTAATGTGATGATTAGTTTTATATTTCGTAAATTATTTTACTGAATATAATTTGAAAAGATTGAAGATATGTTTTGTTCTTGCGTGTTATTTGGGACTTCTCATAGTATTTTTTACTTAAGGTCAAATTTATAAACTAAATAGGTGTTTATTTCAATCCTATGCACATTTCATGAGACTAAGAGACATCATGAAAGCGCTCTACAATATCCAGATATGATTTACTGTTAATCACCAGGAACTAGGTAGGGCTTCTGCTTTAACATGAGTCCACAGATGATACTACAATACTAGTCTTGTCATCGCCAAAGTTCATCAACACAAAACATTGTTATATTACATGACGAAGATTGCTGATTCCATGGTGTTTTTAAAATCATAACGTTAGTGTTGCTGACGCCATTCTCTTAAACATTATCATTGCCTTCCATAGTGACGGCAATTAAGACTCACTTTTCGATTTATTCCATTTTAAGTGTACAACGATACCAACAGAGAGCTCCGCTTCGGTCGGCTGCTCGAGTCTGAATGTTTTGTGCGACAATAATCACTCGTATTTAAATTAGAAAGTGGGGGTAGCTTAATCATGAATTCTCCTGAATGCAGTCTTAAATAGTTGTTGACATGCGTAACATTATTTTTAGTTAACTAAATAGTGAAGTTGCGCTGACATAATATAATAAGTGACTTACAGAAATCGGTATTGACCCTACAATTCATTGGCACACAACAACACCGCACTTATTCTTACGACTCTATTTTATGTCTCAATATCGGCAATGCTATTCGTTTGGCCAATGTCCCATCTGAAATCTAAATTTTCCCCAAATATCCGACCTTCGAATAATAAAAGTTTCATTTATCCTCGACAATCTGAGTTACTGGTTCTAATTTGTGATCGTGACCTGACCAACCGTGTTTCCACAAGCCTCATCCTGGGTAATGATAGTGATAAGTCACAAGCGGTATGAACCATTTCATTCAAGGAATACGAGGATTTTATTTAGGCCACGACGATATTATTTGTTTATTTTATCGTTAGGGTTGTCAATAAGATTGCAATATTGCAATTATTTATAAAAATGAATGTCAAATTTTGTCGAAAGGAAAATACTGCGAGTTTTACCTTGTTTGATTGCTTGGAGGACTGGTCACTTGGGAATGTTTGTGTCGTCTTCCAATCTCTATTCCACATCTCCGAATATCACTTACATGAGTTTCGAATTGGCGTTAAAGAAGCCTACAGAGTTCTTAGTTACACCCACAGATTATTTGATGTATAATATTATTTTTACCACAAAAGATTTAACTAAACTCTTTATCTCTCTCATACGTTCTAAGATAGGTTTACAAGCCTCTAATCATATTGTTTGTAAGCCAAACATCGATTTCATTACTTATTGGTTTAATTGAAGTTACAGCTAGCGCGTCTTGTGTCAATCTTATTGGGGCACATAGATAACATAACAGTCCTATCCTTTACACTCAACTGATATACTTTACGGAGAAAATGGATGGGACTGAGGCATAAGGGCTTAAAATAAATCCTGTCACCGCGATGCGTGGGTTGGTTTTAGTAGTAAGCAGCTTTGGATTACTCTGAGTACATTACAATCGAAACAAAAGATGTACGCTGTATCAATGATATTACTGACAAAGGTTTTATTGCAGCTGAACGGAAGTGATAGTGACCGTCCGGTCCGCTCTATTGACACTCGCGGTCTATAGGAGTACAATATCTGAGAGTATCATATTATAACTTATGAATCCAAGACTCGATATTTGTGCGTTGAAATTTTTATCTACGGTTGGACTCCTTCTACAGGACGTAGTCGTGTGGTTAATATGCTTTTATTAGCTTCAGACGTATGTATGTTAGTATGTAACGGAATCTTTGAACATGATTTTGACCCCCTTCAAAACTTCGGATTAACTCGAAATTTGGTATACTTATTAACGACCGATTCAATATTAAAAAAAATATTGAAAAAATTGAAATTCAACTAAAAATGAAATATAAATAATAGTTTAAAAACTAAAACAATACGCTTTTATAGAAAATCCAACCAAAAAATAGAAAATAAATTTTAATAAATTTGATTTAAAAATAGTGTAAGAAAAAATGATTTTATTGTAAAAAAAGCGTGGATGCATGGTATAGCAGCTTTAAATATTTTATGAACAGATATCAGTGGAAGGGTTATTTTCATTATATCCTGAAAAGCATCCTATTTTTTTTGTTTTTTTTTTAAGCTATTATTTATTTTTGACTCGATCAACAAAGAGTACTGATCCACCGATCTTATTAAGCTGTGTTTCAAAATAAATACATGTAATACAAATTTCTCGTGATTTTGAGGCAGTAAAAACGTTGCATTAGTTAGTTGCGTCACGAATAAAACATTAACAGAGGAAAGGATTTTTACAAAACATTCAAACAGAATATATAATTAAATCTCGTCTCTTTGAATAAGTATAAGACAAAGGAAATTTTTTGGTTCGAAGACCTAATCAAGTTGGAGAGCGTTTGAAGAAAACTTCCAAATTTTTGATTGTTTATATAAGATTATTGATATAAGATGTTTATAAGATTCTCTAAGATATATGTACCAGTTTGAATAAAAATTATCGTTCAAATGTTTTGACGGCTAGAGATCATCACCGTTACTACAGCCAAGGATACACATAATAAGTAGATAGCTAGTTCATATTAAAAGTGGGTGTACTTTTACCCTATTCCATAACCCCTTTAATTTTTTTTTATTGCTTTTGTAGGCAGACGTGCATACGGCCCACCTAATGGTGATTGGTTACCGTCGCCCACGGATTTCAACAATGCCAGGAGCAGAGCCAAGCCACTGCCTACCGTGAGCACTTGGTTATTTCGTGGAAGAAATGAGCGTGGAGTGGTTTTTAAATCCTGCAAGCTTTAGATAATAATATTACTAAGCAATGTTTTCAAAATAGAAATTCGAGAGGGATGTATTCAATAAATAAGGGCAATTAGATGACGATACTATTAATTGATGAGAAAACATATGTATTACTTAGATAGGTGGACGAGCTCACAGACCACTTGGTGTTAAGTGGTTACTGGAGCCCCTAGACATCTACAACGTAAATGCGCCACCCACCTTGAGATATAAGTTCTAAGATCTCAGTATAGTTACAACGGCTGCCTCACACTTCAAACCAAAACGCATTACTGCTTCACGGCAGAAATAGGCAGGGTGGTGGTACCTACCCGCGCGGACTCACAAGACGTCCTACCACCAATAATTACGCAAATTATAATTTGATTTTGCAGGTTTAATTTTGACGTGACGTGTGTGCTGATCAGTTTTATTCCGGTAGTATGATGTACGATCATCTGGCCGTGTTTCTTTATTGGAACAAGAAAGAAACGACAAAAGCTTAGTGCAGCGCAGATGCGACACAGTCGACTGCTGCAGCGCATACTGATAACCTGCAACCTAGATTTTACGTAACCTGCCTGTACCAGCCATTTGAAGTACAATATTTTTAGATCTATGAGAAAACGAGTCACGGTCAGCTGAGATTGGCTGAACGGTGAGTGCTAACGAAAACTTCCTTTTAGAATTATCTAAACGTGAGAATGAACAATAAAATGATGGTATTGTTAAGTAGATTGCGATGTCGTAATGGTAGCGTGCCCTGAGGAGAGACCAACTCGGTGATATAATATAAATCTTTTTTTTGGCTTATATTTATTTGTAGTCACTGTAGCCCGTAAGTTTCACAACATAAATACTGGACAATAGGATTTATTGTTATTGTTGGGGGCGTATTGTAAGCTTGCATGAGTAGGTACTGCCACCCTGACCATTCGCGCTGCGATCTCGCGTCCGGTTTGAACGGCAGATCAGTTATAACACGTATACCTAATTGAGGTAGTGACATTCACTGTGTTGTGATGGCTAATTGCTCCGATAAACACCTAACATTGGCCAGTGAGTTCGTTCACCCTATTAAATAAATAGGAGGCTGAAACCCCAATGATTTCCATCAGAGTAACGGGTGTCTTACTCTTGATACATTGATACACCATGCGTAGAAGAAATGAGAAGAGAAGTGAGAGAAAAGAGAGAGAGAGAGAGAGAGAGAGACAGAGAGAAGAACTCCGTGATATCCAAATGCAGAAGGCCCCATGTCTGCGATCCGTACTGTAGGCATTGGTGGTGTAAAATATAGTAAATATTCCTCCCAAACACCAATGCGCAATAGCACGGGAAATAGTTGGTAAAAGTAATCTCATTACCCAAAATACATCGGTCAATAAACTTGAACTTAGCAATTCGTATTCAAGCTTCGGCGTCTATATTATATAATAACAAAGACTACATCGATTGCATGTGCGCTCGATTTATAGATTATATTAACCCGTAAACATTGCACGTGGTGCATTTTGTCTACGGTGAATATTGTAATACGTACCTATTCAAGATATCGGATAATCTCAGGTATACGTTCTGTAATAACAGCAGTGTGTTTGTATATATCTACATATATAGATATACTTATATCATAGAGTATTTCGGTGTGTTTGATCCAAAAAATCTCCGATGTTCTCTGTAAATCTGTTTTTAATTTGTCTGCTTCTTCACTCACATTACACATTACAACATTACTAAAATATTGAACTCTAAAAAGTTGCAGTACTAGTTTTCAATTTTAAGAATAATCATCGATTTCCAAGGGATGTTGATTACCTGAAAAACGACCCCACTGAATTTAGTTTGTTTTGGGGGATTTGCCATGTCAGGATTTCTTTGCTAGCTCTTTTAGTTTCAGTCGCTGCAATACAATCATTTGAAAGTTCCTCATGCGAGATAATTCATCTCATCAATATATAGTGCACTCTCAATAATCACTTAATCTCTAAACCAATTCTCGACAACTCTTTACAACTTCAATAACCATTAGCGGAGTATGAATTTGATGTCACAAGATATTCGGTTAAGCGGCAATTTTCAAAATTGCTCGTCGCGAAAGCTTCTTGGCGTATAGCTTTTAATATTCGTTCCTTGTTATCAGACAGGGGACGCGGTGGGGAGAAACGAGCGGAAAATTAAATCGCTGTCAGTTGACGGGTGAGTTATGACGCGAACGAGAACTTGAGACGTTTTCGGAGTTTTAAAATCATCGGAACAGTTCAAAGGACGTATGCTTAGAACAACCAGAAGATGAGTAAGAATTTTGGTGGATTTCGGAAGCGGTTACACCATAAACCACCGGGTTCTGAAATTCAAGCGATAATCGTGTACAAAATCAACATTTGCATAGATCAATTCACGATTCACCTGATTAAGTCGTCATGGCCAAAAGAATAAGAGGGCAGGTGTACTTGTATCCAGCGATGCGACTCTGCCGGTTTTATAATTTCGTAGACAGGTGTTATGTTTTCTAATGAAATACATACTTAACATATATTCACGCGTGGCAATTATAAATTGAACTTAAAGTCTCAAGAAGGGTGACGGTATTCATGTGGCTGTTTGCAGCGTATGTTAGTATTTTAGTCTTGTAATCTCTAACAAAAAGCAAAGCTGTGTTTAAATACATAAATAGAAAACTTCCTGAATACCCTAAGGCTATAAACTGCAAAATTTGATAAGAGGTCCTCGCTCGGACGGTCCGTAGGTGAAGGATTGTCCTTTAAAATGCGATGACGAATTCAGAAGCACATTTTTTTAATACGCTTTTATCAGAGGTATGTATGTTAGTATGTTATTATAGTATATAACGGAATCTTTGAACATGATTTTGACCCCTTCAAAACGTCGGATTGACTCGAAATTTGGCATACTTATTAAGGACCGATGACAATTCAATATTTAAAAAAAAATACTGAAAGAATTGAAATTCAACTAAAAAATTAAAAATAAATAATAGTTTAAAAAACAAAAAAAAATTAATAAAGTTGAATTAAAAATAGTGTAAGAAAAAATGATTTTATTGTCAAAAAAAGCGTGAGCTGCATGGTATTAGTAGTTATAAATATTTTATAAGCAGATATGAGTAGAAGGGTTATTTTGTTAATATCCTTAAAATTTCTTTTCTATTTTTTAGTTGGCTTTTCTATAAAAGCGTATTTTTTTTGTTTTTTTATACTATTATTTATTATAAATTGTTCACGAAAGATCAGCCGCTGCGCTCGTCAATATTTCAACGTCCATTTCCATTCGCATTACTATGCAAAGCTATAGATATTGTGACGGTGCAGACATCAGAGTATACTGGATTCTTTTGTGTTGTCACATTAGAACGGCGCATCACTGAATATGTAATGAGCATTCTTTTCATACGTGTGTCATTTTCCTTTATAATTATGTGTTAATTAGCGCTAATTACTGAGGTTTTGTCGTGTCGATAGACAAAAGTTATTACGGCCGTCTGGTGGACAGTTAGGTAGAGTTCTTCTGACTTGGGTACCTTACTGATACCGAATTTTTGCACAAGGGTCGGATTTCACCGATTTCACGTATTATATAAATCTCGCTTGTAATTAAATAAATAATACATTTTTAAGGAATACAAACGAAACACGTGTTCACTCACATCGTGAAATACATGAAAACCAACAAAGTGAAATAGTTTGCGCAATTACTAGTGGTATTGAAAGTATTGTAAATTAGCGCGAGTAGGCATTACCATATTGCGTATAGTTGGTTGTTGTACAACCTTTACACGCTGGGATTGACACTAAACTTGTGACTTAATGTGGATAGTGGTATGTGTATGGGCGGCAGTTACCCGTTAATATCGGGGAAGGAGGGTGAAATTGTCTACATAATAATAATATGTTCAGGGATGCTCACAGTCGATAATCTATTAAAATGCGCCGTTTAATTATATTTGTACTCGCAGTATTTATATCAGAAACACTATTACGGCTATTGAGAAGGAAACGTGTCCGGTGTTATGAAAAATTATCAATATTAATAACATCCGGCACGCGATTCTCATTTCCTGTTTTCATAATAATTTTCACGGAAACAGAAGCATAAGGTTGGTTGTCTCGGACGACAAAGAGTGGTCTATTGCCCGTGGCTCGTTGGCGTGGACAGCGGTAAGCCATTACTTACATTCGTTTGAAACTAGGTACGCGTCATTTTGTCATTATCTTCTGTCCACGTTGCTATCCCCACGGGCGAGAATAGGCAGGAGTGGCGTAGGATAATCCAGGAGAAATTTATTAGAGGAGCCCATGACCCTCTGTGTTGAGGATTATCGACGCAAGACGAAGCATGTTCTAAGTGTCCCAGTAACCTCTAGGACTCTGGGCAATATTGCACAACGTAAAAATTCATCACCACTGGTCAACAAGTCTCGTATAGAGCACGACTCCTGACTTATAACTTTGCTATTTTAAAAAGTGTAAAATATATTGTTATGTTAAAGTTGTTAGCAAAAATCTACTTTCGTTATCCTGTCAAGAATCACCTCTTCTATAGCCTATCTTTGTTTTCACAAGTGATTAAAATAAACCGTGTATCTAGAATACAGAATATGACTCAGTCTCGAATTACTTCTTCCACTTCCTGATCATGTGTCCGTTGTAGCAATATGCGCAGGTGTTGGACTCATCGTGGTCTGCGCGATATGTGGCCCGGTGCACCCGCACGATATTACCGCTAAGCCAAGAGATTAATTCCAAAATGGATAATTATTTCCGGATCCTATTTAAGCTGATCCATCCCTAATTAAAACTCAAGTCAGTCGTCGTGAAGGTTAAACTGTGACGGTCGGCGTGACTCGCGCGGCTGTTGTCTCAACGTGACAACGTGACGCAAGATTATTGTTGGTTAATCGCCGTCTAATTACTAATATTTGCGTTCATTTTCTTAAACATAGCTTAAGACTTGTTTCCGATATCATTGCGCTTGATACAGAAGAAGGATTTTTAATTTATTTCTTGCTTTATACAGTCAAGTGGTTTAATGACCACTCTATGTAGTAGAAACTGAAGTCTGCACACAGATCACATGTCAGCTACTGGTGATAGAACGTGTTGTGCCAAGACGGGTCAGCGCTATCTATCCGTCTTCGCTGATGCTGCCTAAAATATTATCTCGTAGACCAAATTGAATTTAAGTATCTATACAATATCCAACGCAATTGAGAATTGAGAGATGAATATGTTTGAAAGTGAGTTCTATTTTACGTCGATATGGGTATATGCTAATGTTTTTTTTGATATTATCACAGAGGTCTCACCTAACAATGAGCCTTAGTTGTATGGAGAGGCTCTTTTTGAGTTAGAGCCCAATTCGCTTATCCTACTGGCCTTATTTATATGTAGACGTGCTGTAAGTATGAACTCCCCTAAGCACATTCAGCTTTCATAGCAGACGAGAAATTATCCGTGAAACGACATGCTAATACGTTCATTTCGAATCGAGTTTACCGCATTGCTTGCGCGGAACGTTCAATCAATCATCCGAGGAATCTTATTTCGCGAATTATTTACGCGTCTCGGGGGAGCGTTAACATTCACATTTGCACGTCCGTTTTTTTTGAGATGTGCTAATGTTTTGAGCAGGGTATCGAGCGAACAACTATCAATATTTAATATCTGGCTCCAGAGGCTAAGTTTTTGAAACGAAGTTCCTTATGGGACGATCCGGAGGGGTACTGTAACTGGGAAAAAACGTCCGTAACGTAAGATTTTTATTATTTATGTAGTCTTAGTATGATGGCTATACAGTGTCTAATGTATAGTCTACGTGATGACGGTTATATCTTGCCACTTGGATGACTAGCTGTGGAGTATTTCGGCTAGTCTAAGTTCTAGTCTAAGTGCCATGTTTACTTCATCATCATCATCAGCCTGCGGCAGTCCACTGCTGGACATAGGCCTCCCCCAAAGCTTGCCACTGAACCCGATCCGACCCGATGTTTACTTGTGAACCCATTAAAACGTAATTATCGCTTATCGGTGCCAGATAATCGTGCGTCGCTGGACCGGAAATGACGTCCGCGCGGTCCTGGCTCATTTCCGGAGGCGCGTCATCCCCTCACATCGTAGGGTTAACACTCGATACAACTAATGTGATCATAAGAAACGTCCAATCAAAAAGAAAAAAAGATTCTATTGTCGTTATTGGGAGTTTGGATAGTTTGGTCATTGGTTTTCGTAATATGTATATTATTATTTTTTATTTATCAGGATAGGTAAGTAGAATTGTTTAGCTGATGTTTGATTCCTCAAATCAGTCTGAAAGTAGATAAGTATTATTATGAAATGGGAATAATAAAACCCGTTTACAAACTACTTAGCTGGATGAAAAGATGACCTGCAAAATCCTATTCTATATTGTCTAAAATTATTTGACAAGAGTGAAATTTGTGGAGGCTTGGGGGACATGCGATCGTTGAATGTAATAGATATAAATACGTCTTCGACCGTATGTATGACTGCAGACGAAGCGCAGTAATCGAGCAGAGCTATATCTGAGACTAGCTGTACCCGTCCGCTTCGTTGGGCATTTAAGATTAACAATATTATTTCTCACCACTACAAAGATTCTCATCATTAACGCCTCCGCAACTGGTGTAGGGAGTCCAACACTCATAACATAAATATTAGCTTATCCATTAAATACATGTATTTTATACATGGATACCAAGTTTCAAGTCAATCGGATACATGGTTCAGTAGTTATAACGGAACAGCCGTAAAAACCACTGTAGATTTATATATTAGTACAGATTCAATAATCTGACATAAAATAGCTCGTG
Organism: Bombyx mori; assembly: GCF_030269925.1. NCBI lineage: Eukaryota > Metazoa > Arthropoda > Insecta > Lepidoptera > Bombycidae > Bombyx > Bombyx mori. The sequence goes on along the minus strand of NC_085117.1, from coordinate 5,925,578 downwards.
ACTTTCTTTGTCCATCCGCAACAAACAGTAGAGGCAAGTTTTTATCCCCCTACCTATTCGTTGGTAGCCTAAGATGCTATACCAGCTACGCCTGTATGGGTAGGTGGGCTCACGTGCTCAACCTGAGATAATTTTGAATACTGGCCCTAGCAAAAGCAGCGCTTCGCAAAATCTACCACCGAATCGGAATCGCGACCCATTGAAAAGATTCGGCGATAAGCTCAGTAGGCTCAAGAGGCATCCCTAAAACGGAGTCATTACACTCACTTGATTTACACAATGCAGCTACCCGAGCCTTCCCCTCTACCCCAACTGGCGTTAATTTACAGGGAGAGAGAATTTAACTGATAAACTATACCATTGTTAATTAAATTCAACGTTATAATCCACTGAAATACTTGTAGAAATGGCATTATATTGTTGTAAGTAGCATTACGTTGCTAAGTGGCAGTAGGTTGTGCTACAAAACAAATACATTCTGACAAAGTGACCTTAGGGTCGTAAAAAAAAAAACTTTTTTTTTTTTGGTCTGGAGGAAATCGCCGGACTTCCGCCCTCCACTGGGGATGGAGGGCGGGGCATGTCAGAAGAGTCGAACTGACTAAAACCTCCTGTCGCTCAACAACCAACGTCCAAACCTCGCATGAGACAGAACTCATGAAGAGGCAGAGGGGGGAAAGTGAAGCGTTTAGTGCGGAGCACATCTCTCCCATCACCCTCCCCCTCGGGACGCCGGACCGGTGGTCGTCGGCGTCACGACCACCAGCACTCTCGGTCGGCAGGCTATCCGAAGCCCGCCTAGATGGCGCCGGTTAGAGTGAGCTATCCTACGGAATACCCCGCTGGACCAGAACCAGCGTGAGTCGAGGATAGCCGGCCTTCCATCACCCGGATGCTCTTGCGTGAAACGCGTGCAGAGCAGCTTGCACGTCGTCTTCTTAGGCCCCCCTCGCCGGTCCCCAGATCGACATGTGAGGGGGACCCGAAACATTTAGAGGGCCAGGGCTTGGGCGATATCCGCCTCTCTGGCCCCCGCTCGATGGCGGCGGGATTGTGCGTCTCTCACGCGCCCCGCCGCCTCCTTCTGCGAGATGGTGCACTCGCAGAAGTCGAGCATCGCCTTCCACGACTCGTCGTCGCCGAGCATCGATGCCACAACACTCGGCAACGACAAGTCGTTTCCTATTTTTGCGACGAGGACACGGCGCCACCCCTCCCATGCGGGGCAGGCAACGAGCGTGTGCTCCGCCGTGTCCAAGTCGCAACCACAATGGTGGCACTCTGCCGTCGGCTCGGCTCCGATCCGGTGCAGGAACTCACCGAAGCAACCATGCCCAGTGAGCACCTGCGTGAGCCGGAAAGTGAGGCGTCCTCTGTCACGATTCACCCATTCCACAAGGACTGGGCGAATCGCCTCGACGGTCCTACGACCGGCCGAAGGATCAGCCAGCCGTCTGGACCATGACTCCAGCGAGGAGGCTTATTTTGTTGTCAAAACTCCGAGGTGATTGTTTACCGTCTATTACACATGGATTTTTAAATAAGCTTAGTGCAAGAAATTAAAAAAAAAAACTTTTATTTCTGCTCCGTTACACGAACGGTATTTAGGTGAGACGTGGTCCTCTTACTATTTATTAAGCACTGTGTTAAAGGCCCTAAAGACGTATGGAATTGATTTAATCATACGACCTTTTTTCTTAGACACCGTTCTTAGACACCGGGTTTCCGCATCCAGACTAATAAATAACTCGCTATTTTAGGCTTATAACTAGTCTGTGCAGGAACGTTCTATAACTGAAGTGATAATGTTGGTATAAGTGAACATACACCTTGCAACCTAAGCCCTTTGAACAAACCCTAAACATATAAAACTATAACTTCAGGTCACTACAGAAACTTAAATAATGAAACTAGATGAAAAAATAAATAGAAAACCTAACACAAATACACAGTAACAGTTTTGTATGAAGTTACAATTTCACGTCGTCGGGTAGTGGGTGTATTATTACACTGCTGAATTGGAAACAGGGTCAGACCTGGCAAGTCTCATGGGGGTCATTCCATTTAATAACGCGGGATTGTGGTCGTGCCCTTATTATTGAAATGGTGCGAGACCGAGATAGTACATGAGCTGCTTACTTAAAGTCTATTTCAAACAGAATGCATTACTGTTTCGCGAGAGAAATAAGCAGAAAGGAGTAGTAGAGTTAGGAGTAGGGACCACCTTCCTGCTTCTACAATACGGATGTCTTCAGTGATTACAAATATTTATGAATTTCAGCGGTGTTCGGTGAAGTAGTCGCATGACCCTCATAATTAATATTTGAGTCCGTCCACCCGTGCCGCCGCCCCCCGCACCAAAACGGACGACAGTTATAAACTTTGCCGACAACAACACCTTACTCTCCACTGACAAATGTATTTCACTTGTTGCTTACTGTTTATTTTGCTATATACTTTTCTCGCGAATTGTACAATATTTTTAAAAGACAGACATGTATTCAGTTATTAAAGACATAATAATTTGTGTTACAATTTTGTACATCTCATTTTAAGCCTAAATAAAACTACTTAATCATTGATAATTAGGAGTTAGGAACACTTATAAATAGTAATAGGAAGTTTAATAGGGAATATTTTCAGTCTACAGACACACTTTTGTTAGAGTTTACAGTTGTAGATAAGCTTAAGCAAAGCTTTCTCGGTACGAAAGTTAAGTTAAAACAAGGATGAGGTTAGAATCGTTTTCCCGGAGACCCGTAAAACAATTAGATTTAACTCGCGTCAATGACCTCTCGGAGGTTGAATCGAGGTTTCGCTTCTAGGGGTGTAACCATTTATATTGGTTTTATGTTTTTGTTAGAGCTTTAAATTTCTGATATCATATTCTGTTTACAATTAATTATGATTTAAGGCTTTAAGAGCCTTCCTCGACCGGAGGACTTTCGTCCTTTGGGTCACGGATAGTGTTATTTCACCCATCGAACCCATGTTGGCTTTACAAGAGACACGATCTACTAACATTACTGACATCCTTGAACGATGCTGACTTCTCATCATCAGGTATGTTTTAAATATTTATGATGTATAAAAAACCTCATTCTTGTAAATTACTTTTAATAGAACTGATTCAGATGTTTTTAAAGTTGCTATTTTCTGTTATCACCACAATTCGTTATAACACATTTCTGATGTCCACTAACGTCAGCTTAAATTAAGGAGCGGACAGTTAACGTGATATGGACATGTGATAAAAATATAAAAATGGTAGTGCAAGGTAGAGGGGAAGAGGTAGACCGAAGAAAACATGGATAGAGTGTGTGAATGACGATATGAGAGAGAGAGAGGAGTGAGTGTTGCAGTGACGGCTAAAGAAGAGAATGGAATAGAAAAATTCACTGTGCCCACCTAGTGGGATAAGGTGGAGACAAAGAATTAGACTAACGTCGGCTTAGCATACGTCGTTGGGCGTCCTGTGCTGGTGAAAGCCTGCCTATACTAACTACCTCTAGTAATCCGGTCGTGATTTTTACCATTTTAAATTTTCGTCGCAAAACCAATGTGATTTAATTTGAATACGAAGATAGCATATTCAGGTCGTTTGTCTCCATCGCCAAAAACAAAAATGCGGTTATATGTGTGATGTCGATATGAGAAATATTTTCAAATTGTTTTGCTAGCCCTAGCGCTCCGAGTGCCTTGAAAAGGCAGTGGAGTTTCAGTTTACGATCCGTTATATTGCAATCTCGATTACGGCGCTGACAACTGCAGGCCTATCACACAAAATAATACTTCTGTCAACCCACATTGTTCAATATACATCGACGTGACTGAAGCGAAATATTACTTTAGCTGAGCAAGCTGTTTTATCTAAAACACCTAGATAATTGACTAGAAATTGTTTTAATTTGCCTTAGTTCCGTAGACTCCATCGTCTACGTCAGATCTGTCGGGAAGTAACCGCCTCCAGGTTAAAATTACGACTATTATTGCAACATAATTAAGATTTAAACCTCATGACATCCTTACAGCGAGGTTCTTAACATTAATTGCTATGTTTATTGGGGGGTTAATAACCTTTTGATAATGCATTGTTAGTGACTTCTTAAACTCATGTGACCATTACTAAAGGCCCAGAGATTATTCAAATTAACGGCTAGCAATGAATCCGTCATTGTTACGATCAATCAAAGACTAGTAAGCTACCTTCATTTGGAACTATATCTTTTTTTTATTGCTTAGATGGATGGACGAGCTCACAGCCCACCTGGTGTTAAGTGGTTACTGGAGCCCATAGACATCTATAACTTAAATGCGCCACCCACCTTGAGATATAAGTTGCAAGGTCTCAAGTATAGTTACTACGGCTGCCCCACCCTCCAAACCAAAACGCATTACTGCTTCACGGCAGAAATAGGCAGGGTGGTGGTACCTACCCGTGCGGACTCAAAAGAGGTCCTACCACCAGTAAAATATATATATTGTGCCTGATGTTACCACCGTGCTCTGTTGCTCGGTGTTTTAATTCAGGCGCTAGAAAAACAACAATCTCAATACGTTCACAGTACCTGCGTTGAAACGGATTTCAAATAGCAGCCTCATAAATTCATATTCAAACAAGACAGCGGTTTCGCACAGATGACGAAAAATGTCTAGCACTCTTTTCTTTACACGAGATGGCTCTCCGCTCGCTAAATCTGCGTACCTAACAAATTGCCTCTCCGTTTGTTGTAGGTACTTTTTTGTCTAAATCGCACACACATGCGTTATGTCCGTAGTCTAACTAATCACTGGATTTACAAGACAATTAATCCGATTTGAACCGTAAAATATAGTCTTATACTGTTTCAGACTAGAAAATATTTTGTTAACTAAATGCATTCTACAAAAACTATTATTAAATCATTGTGTTTTAATAATCACTTTATTAACATTAGAATAACATACCGGATATATGTTATTCTTTAAGTTCTTCTAGAGACTTTAGTTTGTTTTTAAGAAACTTTATTGAACTACCAACTCTTATGATTTGACTTTCTTGAACCTAGATGACCGTTTAGTTTCCAGCACACACGGATCGTACCCCAGACTATCAATAAGTTATTTAAATTAGTTGTTCTCAGGTTCTGTCTTTCAAAAGGCTCGTTTCTTTCATATATATTGGCCCTCGTCACCATACAATAGTCCGGGTTCAATTCTGAGTTTAGTGATTATTGATTTATTTATATAATTAAAGATTTCATGAAATTCGGATTTGAATGTATTTTGTTTTATTCTTCTCGTATCGTAATTTAAGTCATTGAGTATGAATTGGTTTCATATTATTCATCCTACAATGAACAGTAAGATCTAACTCTGTCTGCCCAAGTTACGGGAGTGCAAGTCGAGAAAGCGAGCAGCACAAACAGAGCGGTGCCAAAACTCAATATTGACTGAAGCCGACTTAATGAATATGAATTGCATTTAGAGAATATTGCGTCTACATTGGTCGTTCGACGGTGACGAGACTCTCTAATGAATTCATAGTAGTGGCATAGTAGCAGCAACGGAAATTAATAGCTCTTCGGTTTGGAGCAGTCCGAGGAAAGCTGGTCCCAGAAAACGTTTTACGAAAACATGTTAAGCTATTACATAGCTTTTATCACGGACTTTGAGCGCAGCGACCGAATTAAGAAATTCCGTAACAAAAATAAAACCTAACACTCCCACTCCGCCTACCATGTAGCTCGCGTTCAACACTTTCACACGTTGCGTTGTTTAGTGTTTGTGAATAAGCGCGCGGCGCGACGTCGCACTGTATGCGCATCATGAAAAGTCTGTCCATCTATCTCTCTCGCGCGGTCTAGCTTATGAGTGTGAAGGGGACAGTTAATGTTTTTTAAAATACGTTACCTAATATTATAAAGACTTCAATCCGAGAAGCCCATATCTTTCTGAGTGCGAATAATTAACAGGAGACGTGTGGGAGGAGCTGTCTTACTTCACGAACTTTCGCGAATTCTGTATGTGTCAAATTGAAATTTTACACTAAATCAACTAATTAGAAGAAAATAAAATAAAAAACTAATTAGTATTCAACTTCATGTTTTAAGGTGAGCGGCGGCATTCATCTGAGATGAATGCCGTGAGAACTCCTGATCGTCTAAAGCAAAAGTTGTTATTTCAACAGATAGCCGTAGCAATTTTTCAAAACGTAGCTCTGACGTTCATGTGTGTGCGTTGCATGAATCTGCCTCGTCCCTTGAAACCTTCTCTTTTTTATGATCCCTACTTCTATACCACAAAAATGTGTGCGTGTACTAGTGTACACACGTAAGAAGTGAAACTTGTTTATGGCCTTATTTTTCGAAAAATGATCTACATGCAACTTTCTAGAAATTGGTTAAATAAAGTTAAATTAGATAAAGTTTAAACAAAAGGATTTTATTATCATAGACATGAATACAAAAAAGTTAAATTAGATAAAGTTTAAACAAAAGGATTTTATTATCATAGACATGAATACAAAACAGATGGCGCGTAACGGAAAAAAGTGACGCGTAACCGAAAAATGTGACGGTAAATTTTTTTCCAACGCCGATAAGGAAGTTTCACTTCAAAAATCGCTTCGATTTCACTTCAAATCTTATTAAATCGGAGAGATCGATTTCCTTGTGTTGCCAAATAAACGAGTGACAGTGCTAATTTGATCCTTTTAGTAGTAGCAGTATTATGTAGAAAACTACATATTTTTAAAGGTCATTTAGCTCGGAGGATCGTTACGTGAGGATTGTATCCATGCCGAGTACCTAACGGTTGGTGCTTGGCGCGTGAACACCTCGTCGCGCAAGTTATACGCCGCTCCAATTTTATCCAATTTAAAGTTTGGCTAAACTCGTGCTCCACACCCTCCTAAGTACATTACGATAAGACGGAGGGATGGAAAGAAGCTGAATTATAATTGGGTACAGTACGAGAATATTGCTACGCGCTGGGGTTCGGGATAAATAAAAAATTATACCGAATTACAAGTTACCACTGTATTAGCACTTAGAACACTTCACAAGCACTTTAAAATTCTCATTTCGCTTCTTCCGCTTCGCTTCAGGTGATCCGTTCGCTGTTTCGCTTCGAGTAGTTCCGATTACTGACTGATTGCTTGTCATCTCTGCAACGCTCTTATACCACATCCTTAAAATTATTGAGAATATTATTGCGAATAGTATTGTGTTTCTGCTATCTGACAAAAGATGGCGTTGTACTTCTCGAGCATTCTAGGTGCTACTAGATCCTTCGATATTCGTTCGACTATTCTGCGATAGACGGCGTTACTCTTAAAGGCGTAACAATATGTTAAGGAGCTTAAATTAGGAATCAAACTAAACAAGTGCATTGCTATAGCACTATTGTTGCTGAGTTGTTCGTAATTCGTCTATAAAATAATTTTGTTGTATAACTTTGTAATATAATTTCTAATTTTATTAAATATCATAATCTTCTTTTTTGCTTGGCATCGGTAGAAAGAGTAGGCACATCAGAGGCATAGCCGAAGTGATACTCAACCCCGGGTATTTTAAGAGGAATTTGGACATTTATAACTAATTAATGTGTATAAAGTAAACGTTTTTTTTTTGCTTAAATGGGTGGACGAGCTCACAGCCCAGCTGGTGTTAAGTGGTTACTGGAGCCCGTATACACCTACAATGTAAATGCGCCACTCACCTTGAGATATCAGTTCTAAGGTCTCATTATAGTTATAACGGCTGCCCCACCTTTCAAACCGAAACGAATTACTGCTTCACGGCTGAAATAGGCAGGGTGGTGGTACCTACCCGTGCGGACTCACAAGAGGTCCTATTACCAGTACAAGAGGTCCTACCGCCAGTGACGTACTGCGGACGCAGCTTACTGCTTTTGTTAACTGACCATTAGCTTCTAATGTCTGAGATTTAGATTCTGACATTACAATATCGTAATGTTATATGATGGGCAGCAGTTTAACAGTATCAGTAATATCAACTTTTGTTGCGTTTTAATAATATGTAAAATATTCTCTCTAAATTTCTTACACTGATACATTTAATGGTAAATGAGAAGAATTTCTTCTTCTCAATCGTGTCACTTAATAAAGTGGTCGTGATCGTCATGTAGTGTTTGAGAGGGCAGACTTGATGCGTCTCACCAAGACCTGCCATCTCTTCCTGCTCGAGACGATTCTACTGCACTCATTTAGGGGAAGAAGAAGAAAAGAATTTACTCACCGAATATTTTGTTTTATTCTAGCCTCATTAGATTCGCCACGAGTGAACATTTAGAAATTAAAGCAGTTCCGCGAGAAGTTAGGCAGAACTTGAAAAAACTCCGTTAAAATTAACTTAATTATGAGCGTAAAGCCTTTGAACAATTTTCATAAAGAGTGCAAAAACCGTTTAATCCTGATGCAGCCTCTACTCGCAGTGTTTCCATTCAAGCGACGGGCTTACCACAAAATTATGGGCTTTCCTTTTTAAGCTTTTGTTTTCCAGCGAATTTTTAATAACAGGCTGACTTGCTTAGTCGTTTAAGCTATGCTCGGTGAAAGCTTAAGAGAAGCTGAGGCAAAGCCGCTTTATAGGAAAATCAAGGTAAAAAGTATTAGATGATATTCCACTAGGTCAGCTTTTTTGAATGAAATCCTAATGTAAAGCTCCAAAATTGTGATGCGTGTTCTATAATACTTTTTTTGTAGAATAAATATTAATAGAAAGTATAAATATAGTCGAAACTAACCTTAGTCGGTAGACAAGCTTACTGTAATCGCAAAGTCTACGGTCTAAATATGTGATTGCATTAGAATTTTGATGTCCTATCTTTTTAATCGTAGCGTTACGTTGAACCTACAGCACTATCTTAAATAATACATAAATGGAATGTATGTATTAATGTATGTAGAAAGACACATATAGAATTAAACATGTCCACCCAGACTCTAACTTTGACCGAGAACCGAACACGGACTTCGCTCACACTCGAGCTATCTAGGCTAAATAATTTGTAGGCAGCAGCTTGGCTCTGCTCCTGGCATTGCCAAAGTCCATGGGCGACGGTAACTACCTATCATCAGGTGGGCCGTATGCTCGTCTGCCTACAAGGGCAATAAAACAAATATGTCAATAAAACGAAAACCAAATTCTATGGTTCGGTATAGGTTGTTACTCCTTCAGGATGGAATTCGTTGGTGAACATTATGTACCCAAACAAATTATTTATCTAAAACAGATTTCCTTTGAAATTTCGAACCTTCTAGCAGCAGCTGCTTCTAGCTATTACAGCATTACACGGCAAATATTTTATAAAAACATTCTTCCCGTAGATTGTAGAGGTCTTTGAAATTTTACGATCGAACCGCAAGTGTTGGGTCACCGGAGGAAGCGCTAAAAGTTTACGTTCAGTAGTCGTCGTTGTAAGGAGCTGTTAGGCACACGCGTAACGGGAAGACATTGTGCGCGAAACAAACAAACGGCTTTGGCTATTGTTTACTTACGACTAAAATCCAGCATTTTTCAGTTATTGGTAATACCACGAAGGCTGTAACTTCAATAGCACTTTTTACTATATCACCTCTATAGAGTAGTTGATTCAAATTTTTGTTTCCTTATCCAACAATACAGACCGATCAGCAAAACAAATTAAAAATAATATAGAACAGATGATAGTTCTAGAGAGAGAGAGAGAGAGAGAGAAAGAGAGAGAGACGGAATTTTTAAATCAATGAAACAAATAGATTGCGTCACTAAAAGTAGGTATTATTTTTATACATAAATCTAAATTTGGGTCATGTAAACTGGAGAAATATTTAGGTGTTTGAATCTGTAATCAATCAGCGGATTGAATCAATTGCGTGCAGCAGCGAATGGAATAACACGTACTGTGATGACAAAGTATTTAACAAAATAGACAAGTACTCTATTGTGGTTCAATGTTCGGGACATAGACATTGTCAGCGATGTAGTTGAATCGCCGCCCACCTTGGATCCTTTCCAACACTCGCTTGTGTAATTAACAATAAATGTTACAAATCCGCGAGCTAATATTACCGTTATATTTATTTCAGTCATAACGCAGTCATTCTCAATGATTCCGGTTTGAAAAGTAGAATTTTCTTTGTTTCAGAAAAGCTAAATGAGAGTTCATATGCGCTCTGTAATATCTTTAGTAATTGGAGACATATTTTTCAATACCGAAAGGCCTTTAGAAGTGTACCCTGCCCACTATAAATTAAAAAAAGAACGATGTTGCCATTACAAATAAATTCAAACTCAAAGTGAGTTGCAACTGTCGTCTCGGTTAAATAATTTACAAACAAACATACAAATTGTAACATTAACAATTTGCGAGATGCCCAAACAATTCTCAACATACATCCCTCTCGCGACGTGTGCATGTGACAGTTAAGGGGCATCCACGCTTTGACGTACGGGATACCTGTCCTTTGTACCCGTTCGTACTTTGTCCGGGAATGTGTCAATTGCATAAACACCCTGATCAGCCGGGCAGCAGTTAAATTTTGACTTTTCTATACTATATAATATTGTAAAGAGAAAAGATTTGTCTGTTTGTTTGTATTGAATAGGCTCCGAAACTACTGAACCAATTTGAAAATTTTTTTCATTGTTTGGAAGCTACACTATTCCCGAGTGACATAGGCTATAATTTTTTTTGAAAAAAATTAGGGATCCTTACTAAAACTCTAATAATGTAACCCAAGGTGTAAAAAAATTGCCTTAAATATTCTTTATATAATAATATAATAAAATAATGTACTGCGACTTTGTAGAACAAATTATTATTTACAAAAAGTGTCGCGACAGCGTAATAATATGTCTAACTATTATAGTTATGCCGCAATAAGTGTTCTTTTATTTTAAAAATAAAACAACGTCGAATATCGTTCAAATTTTTGCTAAAGACCCGAGCAAAGCCGCTAGTCGTTTATATGTTTATTGGTTTTGGAACGATGGTCTCTCAGTAATCGTAAAACAACTCATTATCTGACGAACAATCTCACCATCTATGTGACCAGGAGTTATCGACATCGACTGTTTACGGTAATGGTTACGTTCAACACATAAGTACAAAATTAAAATTAAAAAATCAATTATATTATATTTTATAATTTCTGTATAAAACGTATATTAATTGATATCAGAATTTGTCTGCGGGATATAAAAAGCGGCACATTCGCATCATTTGAGACGAGTACACCGGGCGTCTTGGCGGTCAGGCCACGACGCCCGATCTTTAGAGGGCTTAGCGGAGAATTTCTTCAGTTTCTGTAGTACTGATACTGGCAACGCTAGGCTCACAGCCTTTCTGCTGCTTCAAAATTAATTCATTCTGTTTGTACACTTAGGTTCATTTGAACATTTAAGTCGAGCGTCTTATTTATAGTTCTAATATTAAATGTTTGGAGTATTTAGACAAATAGGATTAATGTTTAAACTAGAAATGACTTAGTAAAGTTTGAAGCTGTCTTGTTTATTGTTGTAGCGAGCGTTGTATTTATTGTTAGATACAGCTATGCTCAGGCTCTGTTTAAGTTTTCAAAGTTTGATCTTAATTTTATGCTTATTAGAGTAGGGCTTAGTGACGAATTAGTGATGAATTCATTGAAAAATGTTTCGATGCCTCAGCCAATTACTTTGTTTCAAATCCTGAAATTATTGATTCCTACAAACTCCTATAAACTTTTTTTTGTTGATCAGAACATCCTTTAAAAATTTGAGTAGCGTGTTTTTATTGTTTCATTGTAATGAAACGAATTCTACAAGTAGCATACATTTAACTTTTATTTATTGCTTTAAAAAACAGGCGAGCTCACGACACGCCTAGTTTTAAGTGTTCACAGAAATTGACGTCGTAATGTAAATCTTGCTGCTACCCACCTTGAGACATGAGGTCTGAGCTTCAGTTGTGCGACTGTTCTACTGTAAATGCGAGCACGTGATTGCTTTGCGGCAGAAATGCTTAGGTTGTTGAGGTCCATCTGTGCGGACTTGCTACTTTTATAGAAAGGTCTTGAAGTAGAATGTACAGTATCTCTGCACGCTCAAGCTACGTGCCAAAAAGTTCGAATAGGTTTAAACAACAAATTTACAATTTTTTGTGTGTCTGCTGTTCGAGCGTCACAAAAACTACCAGGATGCTAATTAATTTTTTGCTTTTAAAACTTAATGACTAGATTTTTAAGCTCGTATTCATACATGTACATATAGGTATACTATGTACATGTGTTACATAATATATGCTAAAGGGACTACGACGGGCCACGACGGCACGGTTAGACTATTAAAATAAAAACAAATTTCACGACTATATAAGTTCTTTATTCATTTGCGTATAGAGAGACAGAGAGAGAGAAAGAGAGAGACCTGATCCTTAGTACTTGTTTAATTAAACAATAATAATAGTAAGATGCTCGCTACTCCAACATTACGAATGCGGCGTGTGTACTTACATCGGCTAAAATATTCCATCTGCAAGTCAGGAAAATCCATGAGGTTGACAAAAACATCCCTAGACTTTTATTAAATGCAAATGCGGCGCAGCCTCCGCGCTCGGGCAGGTGCAGATGAAATTGCAATTCCTCTCTCGTCTGCTTCCAATTGTTGATGAACCAATACGTAGTTAGACACTAGATGCTTAATATTGGTGTTTAGTAAGACCGCTTTTTATTATTTTATTCTTCCTACCTAAGCTGATAGCCTTGAGAGGCTACTTCAGCGTAACCTTAACTAGTAGGTGAGCTCACGGGGCTCAAACCTGATGACGTTGCTAACACAAACCCTAGCCAGAGCCGTGCTTCGCAGATTCTACCATCGGATCGAGAAACTCAGTGGGCTGTGTCTGTGGGTTAATTTACTCATAGAGCTCTTCGTCGCATGCGACGGGTTCGACGAGAACGATGACCGGGAAGACCGCAATGGTATATGGATTTGACGGAAGTTTGCTTAATTGTTACGTGAAGCCATCATGCATTTCAGCTTTCTCGTGTCCACAGACTTCTGTAGCCACGGAGTACTGCAACATTAACGATCTTGATACTTCTCAGTCCGGTTGGACCTGGTCTTAATTGAGTCACCAATGCATGTTGTTTGCGTAGTACCATCAGCACAGCTTTTTTGCTAACGATGATTAATCCCAACATAAAAATACAGATCTTAATGCAAGATTTTTAAACCCAAATATTGTACGATGTCGTACTAAACCCAATCACTAATTTACAAGGAACTACTCAATAGGACTAATAAAACCAAGCGAATCTAATCTCTCAAAGTGTTGTGGGTACTGCTGTAGCGTCACCGAACTTAGAGGAGATAGTTAATTGAGCTGACGTGCGCAAAACGGATTTGCATGCACTAATGAATTATTTATAACGATTTACGTGAAAATTGAATTTCAAACGAAATGTAAATGTTGACTGATGCTGTACTCGCCTGTAATAGTTCGAGCCATTATATCAACATTGCGGGATTAGGTTTTTTAAAGTTTCCACTGACGACTTAGATTTTTCATCAATAAAACAAATATCCGACATCAGAAAAATAAAATAGGAATACATATGATCAATGTCAATGAAATACTCGTCGAAGTCAAATAGAAATGTATTATTAAGGATATCGCAAAAACTCGTGTCTACTCAACTACTCGTCAAATCTTGATAAAAATTTAATTAAGAAAGGCGGTAACATTGTGTAAAAAAAGAAAATTAATCAAAATCAGTTCTCCTGGCAAACATTTTTAAATGTGTTTTTAGCTGTTGTATATTGCGCGTACTGTATTTTTCTATTGATCACTGTTCTGCTAAAATTAAGTAATCGTCAATTAGCTAGATTCAATTAATCATTTCCAGTAGTTACATACAATAAATACTTTAAAAAAAAATCACTTACTACCTCGGACCACCTGGTATCATGTAACGAGAAATAGTTGCGATGTTTCATGAATTTCACAACTGATTCGAACTAATTTCGTGAGGTTCGTGCCGCTTCTAACTGGAAACAACCGGTTCGAACAACTGACAGTCCTATGCCATTAGAATTTCAATTGTTACTTTAGTCTCAGCAGGAATTTTGAGAAGCTTTGTGCTATTTGTTCCATTAAGCGCATTTGCAATATTTTGACACAATTTAATGAGTCAAAAAAGAAAATCAATCTGTGTGCCCCTCCATTGTTGATGTCCATGAGTAACTCTAAGTCATCACGAGCACAGGGGATCCGATTGATGCTTTGATAGCAATAAAAAAAAAGATTTTGTGGTTTTATGAAACCACGGTAAAAGGGAAACTTTTTTTCACATTATAGACATTTAACTCTGATAAACAACATTTACATTAAACACTGACAAAAACAAACAAAATAGCGTGGAGCACTGACACAAATGAGTAATAGTCTATAGACTACACGGTCAGCGGCTGTGAACTATAGGCGCCGCCATATTGGCCTTGGCTGCTCTGACGAGCGTCTTTCACTTTATTCCTACTCCGCGGCCGACCGTCACGCGACATGCAACACACAGACGAAAAAGTATGAGACGATGTAATAAAAGTCTTGCATTTTCAATGCAAATCCTATTATTGGACCGGGCGCACGTGTCCCGCCTCCCACACTCATCATACAAATTAGTCCCTGTGTCATTTGAACAGATTTATCAAAGCGTACATTTCAAGCATGACGCGTTTATATCGGCGCGTAACGAGTCCCGCGGCGGCAGTTAACGCTTCTCTCCGCTCCACAACCAGAATTTAACTGAATGTCATTAATGTTTTATGTAATAATTCATGTTATTTATTTGTTGCAGGTAATACATCACGTGCAGACGATCTAGCGGTAGGAAGAGCTTAGAAGGTAGAAACAAATCGATTAGTGAGTCCGATCTTGATGTGTTGTTCCACGTTAAGTTGCGTGTATTTAAGGAAAAATAAAAAAATAAAGAAAAAAAGCACCTTAACTTTATTTAATCGTTAATCATTTCTTGTTTTATAACTGACTTGTTGTTACTTGATATTATATTGACATTTCTTATTTTTGACTTGACATTTATTAGACATTCATATTAATGTTTCAACCTATGGTTTCAACAATGATTGCTGTATTACTTGTTAAATTTCAAAGTATGTTTTCATTAGGTAAAAAAAAGGTATTCTTTTTTTGTTTATTATTGTATTCCATCTTCGAGCCGATGAATTGCCAATGTTATGCCATTATTGTGACATGCATCAGGCCATAAATTAAAGTTATTTTCAATGTTAAATGATTGTGATGTGGCAGTACTTTTTTTAAAATAAATAAGTGTTGCCGGTAGCGATTAATGGAACCTTCGACCGATGCACTGGATATCTGAGAGGGAGTGTCGTCTAGTCTAATCGTCCAATCAGTTGGTCGCAGTAAGCCGTTAATTGTGTAGAGGAGAGCTTCCGAGGCGATCAAACTATAGGTTTCAAACCTCAGGTATTTGATCAAGCTCCTTGTCGGCTTGAGAACTGATTCATTGAAATTTGCTTAAAGTTGCTCGGAGCTCCAAACACAATTTAAATTTAAATTACATCTAGGTTTTATGATCCAGAATTTAAGATATTACACCAGCATTATTCTTTGGAAATTTAAATTTAAAGAAGGGTCTTTGTTTGTAAGTCTTGAAAAGGATTGCGTCTGTTGGTTTTTTTTTAAATTTACATGTTATTTATTTTCACTTTTTGCACACTAACCGTTATTTACTATTCACGCATGTGGATACTCCACGTGCTACGCAAACGTACCACGTAATCGAATTTGATTTGATTTGATTTGAAAATAAACTTTTATTTCGACAACTTTATTGATTAAAATTGGTAGACGTGTTGTGTTAGTTTATATACCTGTTTCATTGCCGCCACGCCGTGAACTCTCCACAATAATAATTGTTACAACGAGAGACCCTAAATGAGCGAGCGAATTACGTGGGAAAATAAGGCGGCAAAACTTACTGAAAGTCTTCCAATGTAAACAAACAAATCTCAAATCGATGTAACAGAAATTGAAGATTTTATTCAAAATTCCGTTTTGCCTTTAAAAACGTTGTAATGCTGAACACTTATTCATAGTCTGGTGTTCATGACTCACTCACTCATGCTAAATATTCTTCAGAATATAGTTTCTATAGTAAATTTCTCTAATAATACAAAGAAGCATTTTACTCTCAGACACAACGTTGCAACAAACAAATCAAAAGTACTAATCACACTTAAATATATTTTCTTAAAGTATTAATAATAGATGAACACGTATCGTGGATTAATTAAACAAAGATAGATTAATCAAATTTTGTTAAACATTAAGAACTACAATTTGATCCAAAATGTCGGCCATTACAAAGATTTTAAGCTTATGTTTCCTATGAGCTCGTCTGCTCACTAAAACAAATAAAACCTTTACTTTTACTAGGCCTGTTTGAGAAGACCAGTACTTCTAAAGATGGTTTTTCTACAGGACAACTCTATTGATGGGGTCATAAAAGGATATTGTCTTGAAATATGAAGTAAAGCCTCGACTACAGATGCTGTTGATAACCAAAACGATCTACAAAATGGCGAACCGATTGTAGGCGCACTTTGAGCAATTTGCGGAGCGCCGGAACCACGGCTCAAAGGCTTCGGTCGCGGTATCAAATTGACACAGTAATGACCCCAGATCCCTTCAGGATTCAAGACCCTGAGCTTGGAATACTGTTGTCCTAGCTGTGAATTTCTAAATACATATTATCTGCAATTCGATTTATCACCGTCTACTCTTCGTTGAACCATTAAGCGTTTCAATGCGCTTCCATTACGAATGATATGTTCAAATATATTATTAGGATTCGCAATTACACAATCGACGAAAGCCTTTGTTTGATTTGGAGCTCTTTGAGGATGGATACATTGATGCGGTGAGCAGTCAATTTATAGTATATAAGGGAATAGTATATAAGTAGTATATAAGGGAATTCAACAGATTTATTCGTTTCGTATCCCTATTTTATTTGACAGATGCCGTGAGAATTATCATCTAGAGTTAATTGACCCGTTGACGTCTCCTGTGGAAAACGGGATAAATATAGCGATATAAATTCAATAAAACTCTAAGTGTACAGCGATAGTTGGGAGTGGAATCCACATCATCGACAGTAAACACGGTTGGATGACCGAGACATAACGACTGGCGGCCGGCTGCAGCGCGGCGTATTGTACTTTACGACACTTTACACCAGCTATCTGTGTGGCTGGCTTCGTTCATTCATAACTGCTAGTGGTCGCCCGGTAGTCGACTATAATTATTAATTTAAATAATAAGTTTGAACATCATTATGGTTCTATTGTCAAAAACTTTACTTATATAATCACAGATTTCGCTAAGGCTACACTAAAGTCAAATAATATTAGAAATAAATATTAATCTATTTTCAACTTGACCACAGAGTAACAATAAACAAAATATAATATAGTACATATGCGTGTCTGTGTCAAATACATGATAGTGTGTGTAATGTTTTCTTTATTGGTTTAATGTATTTTTTATGCATAATTTAAAAAAATATTAACATTCTGCACTCCTTCTCTATATTCTTTATAAGTGTGGAAAATTTCATACTCCTCCGTCCACGCAATTTTCGTAAAAAGGGGTACAAAGTTTTTGCTTCACGTATTAATATATAGATAAAATCAATTGCACGTTTCGGCTTAGTGTAGCATAGAAAAGTTGAATCGAGGTATTATTGAAGTGAAACTTCTATAGGCGCATGAGGGTAAAATTTTAACAGATGTACGTCACTCAGGTATGCAACGGAAGTGTCTTAAGTACTTGTCAAATGTCAGTAGTAGTAATTGTTGTATTTTTCCAACTGGAAAGGCAAATGTATCATACCATATGGCCTAATATTTTATAATTTTTTTGTGAAAAATGTTAATAGGAATTGAAATGAAATGAAAAGAATTTGGAACATTAATCAAATAGCATGAAATTAAATTAGTCAATTCAATTGGCAAAATATTAGTCATTTACAATTTAGAAATCTAAACATAATTTGACTGTCAACACTGAGGTTTGAGATTGACATTTGACAGACTTTTGGCGGGAAAATATCTTCCTTTTTCCCTTCCTCTAAGTCTCGGAAATCTAAAGTTTTAGATTTGTATAAATATAAGCAAGACTTATAAATTAGTTCGCCAAAGAAGTTTCACTTCTGACATGTGTACTTTGTACGCACGCACTTTTTTTATTTTTTTATTTATTAAGTTGCACTAACAAAGTGATCATCGATACAAAACATGATGAATATCTTCTACGCAACAGCCTCTTGCGATCCCCCGTGAGCTTCAAGGATAATAAAGGCTTATTCAACGAGCCAGTGCGGCAGAGCACCGCGCCGTCGTGTGACGACAAGCCATCGACATTAAGCACGGTTGGACGGTGCGACCAACTGCCGCTCGTAAAGCTACATGTTGCATTTTATGTCGCTTGCACTCTGAATTGGATGGCTCCTTACTTTAAGGGGATCATTTTAATGTTTCTATACTATAATAATAATAATATTATAAAGAGGAAAGCTTTGTTTGTTTGTTTGTGGTGAATAGGGTCCGAAACTACTGAACCGATTTGAATAATTCTTTCACTGTTTGGAAGCTACACTATTCCCGAGTGACATAGGCTATAAAAAAATTTGGGATCCTTACTAAAACTCCAATAATGTAACCCAAGGTGTAAAAAAATTACCTAACATATTCTTTACATTGCGTGTGCTGCGAAAACTATTGATGATAGAGTAAAATGATGTACTACGACTTTGTAGAACATATTAGTATTTACAAAAAGTGTCACGACAGCATATGTCTAACTATTATAGTTATGCCGCAATAAGTGTTCTTTTATTTTAAAAAATAAAACAACCGTATTGGAATCCGCAGCATATTCTCATCACTAGACCTACCCTTACCCTAGCCTTATTAACCGCACACGCTATGATCACATAGTTTTTTTTAATCATCCAAGAGATGGTTTCTTCTCAATTCATACTCAATTGTAACTGTGAGAATATAAAAAATAATATTATTATATTTTAATGATAGTACAATTTCTCATAGACCATACGGACATGTTATATAGTAAAACACCGAGAGAGTGCGTTTCATAGCCGGATACGAGATTCCAAAAAATATTTCTGGTAATTCAATCTGGATGAACCCAGTGGTTTTTGATGGTATGAATGAGCCTTGCTCCCATGGCCGATGATTCCGTCGTAGAGGGGAAGAGAATTTAACACAAGGTGGGCTGTAAGCCCGTCCACCCATCTAAGCAATAATTTTTTTTTAAATCCATATCATTTTCTTTGCATTTGATCTGAATGTCAGACACTCTGTGAATTTCCAGAAATAAAGTTCACTCCACGACCAGGTTCCCGACGAATGATGACGGAATTCCTAATCCCCTAGCATAGCTTTAATATGTAAAAATAAATTTCTTACCCTCAATAAAATCTTCTGCAACGCTAAACTCTATTAAGTTACCTTTAAGTAACCTTAAGTAAAGACTGAATTTTTTAGTTCAAAGTTTATCTGCGGTTACTTCGCCCATTAAGCACTCTGATTAAGTTCTAAGTAGTTCAGTTCTTGAAACATGAAAACTTTGATTGTGTTTACTTACAATATACTTAACCTTAATTTAGGAGTCTGTTATATGTTTTGGGGTATTAAAACCAGTTTTAAGTCGATGAAAATACAGTTTTCCGAGGATTACACTATCAATACTATCTTTGAATTCATGGTCTATGGGTATCGGTAACGACATATCATTAGGTGGCTGGCGTAAGCTAAACCGACTATCTGAACTCACCTCCAATGTCTCCATATTAAACGAGCATTACACAATAAATCTACTTCAAGTTTCCGTGGAATAGAGTAAACTTCAGATGACCCTGAATCATCAGGTCATCGACAGCAGAGAACCCTTTGTTTTCCAAAAAAATTAAGCAGGATAAGTAATCAGTTGTGTTGTATAGAGCTATTAACAATGCCTTTAGTCTTCAAGCTGTAATGCTTCAAGCCTACGAGGATGCTTTTTGCGTTGATGTATATTAAAGTTCGCCATTCAATCGCCTAACGATTCTAATATGGTTAATAGTTTCTAAAACGAAAACAAATGCAGACAAAGCTGCTATTTAGCTATGCAGTATATTTACCCGCAAAATTAGAATTTATATAGCTACCACCACCCTGCCTATTTCTGCCGTGAAGCAGTAATGCGTTTCGGTTTGAAGGGTGGTGCAGCCGTTGTAACTATACTGAGACGTTAGAACTTATAACTTAACGCGGGTGGGGCATTTACGTTGTAGATGTCTATGGGCTCCAGTAACCTATAGCTAGCTCGTTCTCGCATCTAAGCAATAAAAAAATGTAGCTATTTATGCCTAGTATACTTTGGTAAAGAGTGCCGCGTGCAGTTCCGTACGATAGCTGGTATAAATCTACGCGCAACTGCGATTGGGTCCACGGGCGCCGTGTGTGGAGTGTTTACACGGCTACTCCCAGTGGAACGTTCCGGTTCATGATCATTCCATGTTATCATGTGTACTGAGGTGTTCTCAAAGTCAGCCGTAAAAGTAATTGACATTTAATTTTGACGACGGTCATTGTTTCTTTAATTTAGTTGAAACACCCAACCAAATGAAACGCTTGTTTATGCTAACAGCCGTGAACATGACTATGTTATTGCCGCCGATATAACGAAAACTACTTGACATCAGGTAGCTGTCCTTCATTGGCTATTCACAATTAAGACTTAATCCTGTTTCCCGAGCGCTATGACATGTCCTTCTTCAAACGAGGCTTGTGGAGAGTATTAAGCGGTAGGCAGCGGCTTGGCTCTGCCCCTGGCATTGCTGAAGTCCATGGGCGACGGTAACCACTCACCATCAGGTGGGCCGTATGCTCGTCCGCCTACAAGGGCAATAAAAAAAAAAAATAATAATAATAATATAAATCCTGAACTTGATCAGTACGTGTAGAGGTAGTTAACAGCAATAGAATCACAATTGGAAATTCAATGAACTAGCATTGGGCAGTAACCGTATCGCGCCACTCGATGCTGAATCCTAATGAACGCTCGTCAGTTTATCGCGTTATCAAGGATCGGGAGACGTGGGTTGCGGTTCGGGCACTGTTTAGCTCCACTGAGTAATTTACTACCGGTGGCTGTTGTAACACTACTGTTGAATACGTTTTTATTAACTTCAGACGTATGTATGTTAGTATGTATGTTTGTAACGGAATCTTTGAATATGATTTTGACCCCCTTCAAAACGTCGGATTAACTCGAAATTTGGTATACTTATTAAGGAACGATGACAATACAATATTTAAAAAAAATTGGAAAAAAAATTTGTAAAAATTTAAATTTAACTAAAAAAGGAAAAACAAATAATTGTTTCAGAAACTAACAAAATACGCTTTTATAGAAAATCCAAGTAAAACAGAAAATAAATTTTAATTAATTTGAATTAAAAATAGTGTAAGAAAAAATGATTTTATTGTAAAAAAAGCGTGGGGTCCATGGTATCAGTAGCTATAAATATTTTATGAACAGATATGAGTAGAAGGGTTATTGTTACAATAAAATCATTTTTTCTTACACTATTTTAATTCAAATTTATTAAAATTTTATTAGAAGTGTTTGATGATCCACTCGTGGCCCGACAGTAAACACATTATAGTTGATATTTTGCTTTTATACGCTTCGATCATAGGCAAGCCGCATGTAACTAAAACCAGACTCGAAATTACTAGGCCAATATATTATTATATATTACAGATATAGCATGTACATTGTTGAAAACATTTTACGACGAATAAAATGAAATCAATCTGTAGTACTTTTGAGAAAAATATTACGAAAAAACCTTCCGCTCAGAGTAATCCGCCATTCCCTCAGGAAACATCTCGGAAATTACTCGCATTAAGTTTTAGAGGTAACAATAGAAAATGAGTGCGAAATATGAAAGGTAACTAAAAAAAAATACGCAGTCAATTCGAGAAAAACTAGGATTTTTCTGGCCTGAGAAGATCTTCAACGAACGTCTGTGGGAGGCGTGTCGGAAAATATTGATCACAAATAGACCAGGATATGCCATACCTCCAGGAGAGAGCCCAGACGCATCCTGAGGCAAGCCATGGAGTGGGACCTCCAAGCAAGTGGAAAATAGGCCGTTTCTAACTGATGTAGCGGCGCACTGTGGCAGCGGAGATCAAGACAATCGGGTTAATCTTAGGATCTTAAATGTGAAATACTATTTTATACGCGAATCGGCTCGCGTATTCTTTTACTGTCAATGTTTATACATTTTGATCAACTTGTGGGTAGATGTCTTATCGATCTAGGAGGCTGCAATTAAATTGTAAGTCATTTAGTTACCACGAATAAGTTGTTTTGCAGAAAACCAAGAGCTCGTGGGACTACTACCGTATAATGCTTCGCAGTCTGGGTGATATTTGAGTCGTCTATTATCAAAGGTGGCAATCTGTGCATTTGGACAAAAAAATGATATTGATATGTCAATACAGATTGATTTGAATATAATCGTCTCCTTCAAAGAATACGGTTCAAAACCTGCATTAAATAAAGGTTAATACTTAACCTGTTATTTATCTAAGATGTCGTTCAGAAGAGTTTTGTGACTGCCAATGGAATACAAAGTGAATAATTCGTTTTTCTGATTTACCAATAATTGTCCAAAAGTCACATTGCCGGCTTTGATAATAGTCGACTCATTTCATCATAACATTTTAAAGTTACTGAAATATCCTGTACCTGAAAATTACCCAATGTATTAATATGGTTTTTAAATAAAACATTTTTGGGTTCAAGCTTCATAAAGCTCTTAAAGTCAATAGATAGTGAGATATGTTTCAAGAGTTCTAAAAATTTTCCATCTAACTTTTAAGCTATCCGCTGGAATATGAGAAAAAAATAAAGTTAAAGAACTTACTCAAAGGGAACTTTCAACCAAAATTTGTTTGGACAAGATATGTAAATGTTTCTGATACATGCGGGCTTTAGGTTACTTGCTATTTAAAGTTAACATACATCCTCCGACGATCGTAAATATACATGGAATGATCTTATAAAAATCAAAATGATTTTTATGTTTTTTTGGATTCGCTTAGAAAATAAGAATTTTTGGAACGAAGTTCCTTATGTGACGATGCGGAGGGGTACCCTAACCGGGAAAAAATGTCCGTAACGTAAGATTTTTATTAGTAATGCACACAGTGTACGACTTCACTTTGTAATAACGTACTACTTCGTTCCTATCCGGTGTCCCACGACACCACACATCTTTTTTTTTGATACTGAATTTTGTGCGGACTTGAAATGGGAATAGTCATCGTTTTCAAAGCAGACTTCAATCTACAAAATAAACGCAATAAAGCAACGTACAGACATTGTAATATCCGTTACACATCGTTCGTACACATTGTTTTTGGAAGCTAGTAAGTAATATTGGATCTGGGGCTCATAAAGCAAAATGAAAATGTTGTAAATTCTTGATACATTTCAAACTTTCCTTTAAATATTCCTATAAATAGCATTGTGTTATTTTTTTCTAAAAACAAATCATATTTTACAATTACATTGTTTAAAATAAATGTTGTTTTTGATAATAGCCTTATGACATCGAAAAATTTCACTAACAATTTTTATATAAACTGCATAGACCAATTTATATTCTTATTCCGTAATGTTAAAGTTCATTTTGCTGTCTGAAAAAAAATACGGTTTTCTTTATTCATTGTCTAGAACTGAATTAAGCTTGTTGCAGTCTCATAAAAATGTAAATGAGAAATGATAGAAAGGGACGCAAAACGCTTTTTAATTATGAAAAAATAATAAATGTTGGTTCTTTTGGTTGTGTGCCTGATTAGTTATGTTATCTAAAATGTATACATATATACAGACCACCATACCTAAACACACAGAAACCAAACTCCGACTTGTTGTTTGCGCTCGTAAGTATACAGATTCACGGCTCACCTGAATTTAAGTGGTTAGCGGAGCTTTACACCTTAAAGTATGCTCTCTTCTTCTCTTCCAAGCCGAGCCAGAGGACAGAGGAGGACGTTCATTCAGCCTTGGCCCCTATGAGAAGGCATTCACCTCCCATGCATTTCATGCAATGGAATTATCTTAATCTGGTGTCTTATCTTTTTTTTTTATTGCTTAGACGGGTAGTCGAGCTCACAGCCCACCTGGTGTTAAGTGGTTACTGGAGCCCATAGACATCTACGACATAGACGCGCCACCGACCTTGAGATTTAAGTTCTAAGGTCTCGAGTATAGTTACAACGGCTGCCCCACCCTTGAGACCGAAACGCATTACTGCTTCACGGCAGAAATAGGCAGGGTGGTGGTACCTATCCACGCGGACTCACAAGAGGTCCTACCACCAGTATATTATGATTATGCCGCAGGAACGCAGTCCTGGAGCAGGCAACATTTTTTATAGACAGTTATTTGTTTAACATGTGTGAATGTTATTTTGTTTGCTCCAATAACCACACAACGTGGAATAGACTGAAAGCTCGTTTTCTAGTCTAGGTCAATACATGTAAAACAACTAACAGTTATTCTTGGCAAAACAAATATTACTTTCAATGTAAGCCGTTATTAAGTTGATTTGCAAAATATACATTCAAAACTGGGTTAATATTGTTACCGGCATATATATGCACATATATCGCGTGGCCTACGAATTAATTAAGAAAGGTAGCCCCGTTGTGTATGTATCCACATTTAATTATTGTGTGTGTTCATCATGTATATTTCCTAGATGTACACGAGGACCTACCGAGTTTCACCTAAAACATTTTTGAATGTCTTTGATTTATGAGATTACTTATGCAATTTTAGAGAGAGAACTGCGACTCTGCATATCATATTTCTTTAGTCGAGGAATACATTTTTACCTTTCATTGTGATGATTTCACAAATCGATCACTATCAACACCAATATTCTTTACTGGTGGTAGGACCTCTTGTGAGTCCGCGCGGGTAGGTACCACCACCCCGCCTATTTCTGCCGTGAAGCAGTAATGCGTTTCGGTTTGAAGGGTGGGGCAGGCATTTTAACTATACTGAGACCTTAGAACTCATATCTCAAGGAGGGTGGCGGCATTTACCCCTCCACATCGTCCCATAAGGAACTTCGTTCTAAAAATATTAAACTCTTCAAAAAAGAATTGCTCTTTTTTAATGGCCTTTATAGGTTGACGAGTTACGGCCCTACTGATGTCGATTGGTCACCGTCGTCCACGGACATCAGCAAAGTGAGGGGCACAGTGATGCCGCTGCTTACCGTTAATAATAACTCACAATAACATGGCAGATAGAATACAATTAGCATAATTACGTTCACGATACGCTTAGATTTCTGTCGTCTGCTAATGTCCCGACTGAGGCAAGCCGGCGTCGTAGATTAGATGTACTTAAGAGCAAAGATGTGGCTAATTTCCCTTGTCTTCGTGTACTGCAAGAGCACTACAGAAGGTATGCTACTTAAGTCAGGTTCGCTTACCGAGTTCGTGATATCTACTGGTGGTAGGACCTCTTAAGAGTCTACACGGGTAGGTACCACCACCCTGTCTATTTCTGCCGTGAAGCAGTAATGCGTTTCGGTTTGAAGGGTGGGGCAGCCGTTGTAACTATACTGAGATCTTAGAACTTATATCTCAAGTGGGTGGCCCATTTACGTTGTAGATGTCTATGGGCTCCGTTAACCACTTAACACAATGTGGGCCGTGAGCTCGTCCACCCATCCAAGCAATAAAATAAAGTACACATTAAGGTGCTTGTTCAATTTGAAACTAACAAATAGATCTCATAATACGCTCATAATACATATTATCAATATGGCAATAAATCATTAGCTGGCGAAATGATGGGCGTAGCGATCGTGTTTGTGAAACTTTAACAAATTAAGCCTTAACCATCTACCACAAGAATACTGCAGCCCTTAATACGTTGGATAGTCTAAGTTAAAGACTAAAATTAATTGTATAGAGTTATAGTGTTCGAGAAATTTTCAAAAAACTCTAACCTTCTGTAATATCTTCACTGTGTCAGATCTGCGTTTAAATATTGAAGGGAATAATACGATCTCCAAGTTGGATTTGAATGTTAAGTTATTTGCTTATTAATTAAACAGAAGCTTCGAGAAATGAATTCTCTAAGTTAATCTTGGTGAAAGCCTCTTTTGTATTTCATTTTCGTTTTTATTACTTTGTATTTTAACGTTTTTATAACATTTTGCTGTGACACTGAGCCGCTTGTGGTCTAATATAATTACGTGTCCAATTGGTACAGGCTTCGTAGAAGAGCAACTAAATTCACTAATAGCTCGTAAAACACTAAATTATATTGTAATAATTGGCACAAAGTAATAAAGTATAACAGAACCTAATCTTTCAAAAGCAGGCTTTGTGAAGAGATTCACGTAAATTGTTCGCAAGGCATTCATTAAAATAAACGTCAACAAAAATACTCTTTGGATGCCTTTTACTGGAGAGATTGTTTAGGAAATTTAATGTAATTGCATTAATTCTTGCCTCGTCACCAGACGAGTTTTTGTCGCTTGACATAAAGTGCTTTGAGGTCTTATAAATATTAATTAATAGCGATGGATCACTTGCTGCTCTTTGTTAGGAAATATTCTTAATTAATGAAATGAGGCCATTTTTGCTTTGAAATATTCTGTCATTTTGAAGATCTATTATTGTTGTGATCTACCGCGTTGATAGTGCTAGCAGTTTGTTAGAGCTAATAGAAACCGAGACGAGAATTAAACTCGTCTCTTAAGATGATATAAGATTTTAGGTAATATTTTTTCTAAAGGGCAGAGCGGGGCTGAAATAAGGTCTGGTGTTCTTGATTGTGATGCTCAGACTGTATCTCCTTTGTGTTTTTAAATGGTTTTCGGCTTCTGCCGTTAAATTACGAAATACAATTAAATTAATTTTAGGTTTTTAATGTGAAAGTAATATTGTATAATATGTATACATATTGCGCGTCTTGTAGCTGTTGAGTCCCGTTGAGAAGTGAAGGTGGTTCTGTATTTTTTATGCGTCGCGGAGTTAGCACCGTTCCGCCAGTTTGCCACCCCCTCCCTCGCCGTGCTGCCTCCGTCTTTCCCGACTTCACGAAAGAGGAGTTGATGCGTAAACATCTGGGAAGAGAGGGGAGATGAGGGGAAGACACCAAGCTCCACTAGGGAATACTGAGTCATATAGATTGAACAATTTATAAATATTATTGTATGTTTTCAGGACGCCTGGGGCGAATGAAGCCTCGTCAGTCAAAGCTATACCTTAACAAGTTAAAGTTCAAAGGTATGTGGTTGTGTGTCTATGTGTTGACGCTTGGTGTACAGACATGTGTGCAATGGTGGCGCGTGGCGGGCGCCATCCGCAACGTATTCGTATCTAGCTATGTACAAACCCTTAACATGTATACATAAATATATATACATTATGTGTACAAGAATCCTTACAAGCAGTTTTCCTAAACTATAGTTAAAATCCGACAAACTGTTTATGGGAAACTAGCTAATTTTCTCCGATAAGTCTTCATGACACTTTAATATCTTCGTTTGGAAAAGTAGATTAATTATTTACCCTTCCGAAAAATGAGTTCGCTACCAAACAAGCACGTTTCGATACTCCGCATACTCTGCATGTGTTTTATTTCGGCTCCTTTGACTATCTTGTTATAAAGTTTGCTTTAATGTCTTTCATCTTAATACTCCTAATACACAAGATGTTTATGAACACTTTTTGAAGCAGAAACGGGTATAAAATTTTAAGCATCAAATGATTCTTTTGATACCATCATCTCGTTTTTATCATCGCACAGCCCGCCACCGGAGTAGAGTTCATGCATACTACCTGGAGCCACTGTGTTCATCCATAGTGCGCTTCCAGAGATCTTTTTTGCCACGTACCATCCGGCTTTGGAATGAGCTCCCCTCCACGGTGTTTCCGGAGCGCTATGACATGTCCTTCTTCAAACGAGGCTGGTGGAGAGTACTTAACGGTAGGCAGCGGCTTGGCTCTGCGCCTGGCATTGCTTAAGTCCATTGGCTACGGTAACCACTCACCATACGGGCCATATGCTCGTCTGCATACACGGGCAATAAAATTGTTTAAAAAAAAGTGAGTTCCGATGCGGCATGATTTCGTCTCTGTGATTTTTGATTAAGTTCGTTGTAGGAGACTGATGGAAGAGCTTTCTGTCGAGTTATCTGAACTCTATCGTTAACTCTTGAGGTCGTACAGTGGCTACTGAAAATCCTGGGTACAAACGAGTCCGAGTGATGAGAGTGAGTTGCAGACAAGCGAACTCGCTCGAAGCGAAGTTTATTTTAAAACGGAAAACATTTTTCCTTTGCTAAGCCGAGTGCGAGATGACGCGAATATAGCCGACAGCACCCCGCGCTGGCCTGATTGTACATTCCGCGCGTCACTTGACTTTTTAATTGCCGACGTCGCTCGAGGGCTCGCCCGTCTTTCCTGATGAAAGTAAAAAGGCGTGCAGGCCACCAGAAATAGATTCATTCCAAACACTAATAATTATGTTACATTCTGGAACCAGATGTCGTGTCTTTGGGTTCCAGCTCATTCCGTGAGCTATGAAAATCATACCGTTGTTACTCTATTCACGTATACCTACACAAAATGCAGAAAAATCCGTGTGTACATGCTTTAATCTCAAGTTAATCTTGTATCAGTTAATGTTAATCAGTTTGAATCAATTTGAATTTTGACCCCAAGCCTCAATGTGAGTTATTCTGTTAAA
Source organism: Bombyx mori (assembly GCF_030269925.1). NCBI lineage: Eukaryota > Metazoa > Arthropoda > Insecta > Lepidoptera > Bombycidae > Bombyx > Bombyx mori. The sequence continues at coordinate 5,896,706 of NC_085117.1, read as the reverse complement.
CTAGACGAGTTTGGAACGATATTAACTTCTCATCTTATTATTTACAACTAGATCTTCTCAAGTGATCACCTAAGAAACATTTGAGACTGATTTCATACCACTATAGCTTGGACCAATATCGTCATATTTCTGATTAGCAGCTAGTTAAAGTCGTATTGGTATGTGTTAATTTTGAATGGTGTTTACGTGTTACCAAGTTGCCAGTAATACATAGTTAGCTAGCAAAAAGTTAAGTAAAATATTAATATGAATACACATATGTCTGTGCGCGCAAGTTGTTACAATAGACTGGGGTTTTTCGTGTGTGTTTGTTTTTGGTATTTTATACAATAGTATTTTTTATTGTAATTTTTGATAGACTGGGTTTTCCTCTTGTGTGATTCTTGATGTGTAGTTTGGTTCATTATCTATAGCGTTCACAATTTTTTATTTGTATTATTGTAAATAATATATTCTATTATTATAAAAAATATACTATAAATAATTCTGCTTGTATGATTCTTGAAATCTTATATTCGGTTTCCTTCTTTCCTTCCGTGTTGTAGCAGTGAGACTTAAATGAAGAAACATCCAGAGGTGGATGATAATCACCGCGCCTCTTAATGAAGACGTCACGAGACCGCACAGGATATTAATTCAGTTATCAGTTTTTCAAATCTTGTGAGGCTGTGGCATGTATTAGATTCACAAGTGCTCACAGCTACGTAAGTATTTGTGTGACAGCGTGTTGAGAGTGCGCAAGGGTCACTATTAGTCACCATCCTTGTATTTCTGCTACGAAGTAGTAACATGTTTCGCATTTTTTTTTTCTACCTATTCGCTGGTAGTCTAAGAAGCTATCCTAGCTACACCCGACGGGTAGGTGAACTCACCAGCTCAACCTGAAAGAACTTTACTAACACTAGCTCTAGCAAGAGTAGTGCGTCGCAGAGTCTACCACTGGATCGTAATCGCGACCCACTGAGAAGATCCAGCGAGAAGCTCAGTGGGCTAAACGCTTCGCTTACAATAGGCCTTTTCACGCGGCCCATTAGTTTCAGTAACTATTGAACCGCCGGTGAGTGAGTTCCCAAATCTACAGTAAAATACGTAGCGTTTACGTTTGTTCGCTTGGCACTGAGATCCAATAAAAATCCAATTCTTTGACCGAACCTAACACATAAACAAGTCGTAAAGAGCTTAAGAAAAGCTCGTAGATGAGACATAGTCCGGCCCAATAACTCATCCGGATGCTTTAATATAATATCCTCACAAAATACCATGGATTTATAGCTTTGAGCGAACGGATAATTTATGCTGACCGTACTTAGTTGCGCCTTTTGGGTATAGGGTATACGCTTGTTAAACGGTATCCAGAGGTTAGGGAAGTATGAAATCAAAAATAAATAAAGAGATAAAAATAGTTGGGATAGCTCTTATTCCAAATATTATATAAATCGACCTCACATCTCAATATGCCCAACGGTTACACCGTGATGTATATATAGTAAACACTTAATAACTCGGTGAGTTTGTATTTGTCTACCTATCCACACCCACTGCATTATAGAAGGCAGATTTGGTTAATGCTGAAGGAATGCGAATTGAATGGGTAGAAACAAAGTGGACTTTATATTCCATACGGAATCACCCGCGACCACCTTCTGACTCGAAATAAACTCTCGTGTCCCTCCTTGTCCGGAAATGTGCTCATCAAGGAGGTTTCATGTCACAGATCAAAAAGTATTCTTATCATCTAACAAAAGACATTCTTATTTTCTTTTAAAACGTTATTTATACAATACAACGACTTGAAAGAGACGGATTTGATTGAGAGCCTACAAAATAAACATTAACATTAAATAAATCATTGAGAATTCAATTTTGACCGATACATTTGCATATACGCTTGGAGCGCTGACCTATTGCGCTGAAAATTGTATTCACATTGGAAAATTCACTTTGATTACGTTAAAAATTAAGGACTGAATTGTTCAGCATATCATTGGATAACAATGATTTTTAATGGATATTCTCTAAGGGTATCACGTTTGTTTTAAAGGTTCAGACGGACTAACTACGCTCGACCTTTTGCTTACATAGATCCCAACCGTTCTTGTAATGAAAACCTTCGGACCAATATATGAGAAGCATTTATTCATTCCCTGCGCCACGATTGCCACAAGATTTCGAGAGGGTTGCCTTTTGAAGGTAATTTGTAATAATAAACAGACGGAGCTATTCATAAAACAAACATTTGAAATGTTCCGAAGCCTCTGGTCCAATCGCTCAAGCTACACGTACGTATGTATCTATTATACATATGTTTCGAACTTGTGAATAAGTAATATGGGGATTACTAGTTTATTTGACCGATAGCTTGGACGTAAACTAGCCTTGTTGCAAATTGAATTTAGATTGACTGATCGACATGTAGTATGTAGGTATTTATTACCTCTGGTCGTCTGTCGATCCGTTAGTTGACTTAAAAACAAATCTGAATGTAACTATACAGATAGTAAAAAGTCCTAATAATGTAGATAAATCTCGACCATCCAATTTGCCCTAAAAACCTTTCGAGGCAAACCTAAACAAGCAGGGTAGTTGAAATAAATGTATGTCATCAATTCCATTACCTCCCATCATTTCTTTATTCTTTATTGTACACACAGTTAATATTACAATAATTGCGTAAGATATAAAAAAATGGCGAGCTTAACTCAACAATTGAGTTTTCTACCAGCTAACCGTTCTTAACGAAGGAAAGCTTTAAATGAGAGGGTAGAAGAATACAATCTAAACAATTTACAATCTAATAAAAAAAAACAAAAAAAAAACCACTAATACATAATATATTAGACTACATATATATACATACACACATAAATAACGTAAACATATACATACACGTACATATATAATGAAATACATAAAATAAATATATATAAGTAATACTAAATAGATAGATAGTGCTTCTTTAATGCCTTCCTGAATACCTCAAGTGAGGGACTTGCACGGATTGAGTGTGGAACTGAGTTCCACAGACGCACAGACTGCACAGTGAACGAACCGCCGTAGCGGCTGGAGGAGTGAGGGGGAAAATTAAGGAGAAGGGATCTACTTGTACGACAGGGTACACCTCGGGGCATCTGGTACTCGAAGCGCTCACGGAGGTACCGGGGAACAGCTGGGTTATTAAGGATGTTGAACAGCATACATAAAACATGTACATCACGGCGAAGTCGGATAGGTAACCAATTAAGTTGTGATCTGTACTGCGAGACATGATCATATTTGCGTAAACCAAAAATAAAGCGTATGCATAAATTTTGTAACCTTTCCAGTTTGTCCCACAGCCCCTCCGCGGCGTCCAGGAAACAGACATCTGCATAGTCAAGGAGAGGAAGCATAAGGGATTGGGCCAGGGTGACTTTAGCTTCAAAGGGCAAGAAACGCTGAAGACGCTTGAGAGACTGAAACGTGCAATGCACTTTCCTGCTAACTAAGTTTATCTGACTGGACCAAGAGAGATGACAATCAAGAACGATACCTAGGTTTTTTGCTGTTTTAGAATAAGCGATTGGAATTCCATCTAGCGTCACAGGGGGCAAATTAATGTGGTCAATCGTGTTGTACCTATAGGAACTACCAATTACTATGACCTGTGATTTTGATGGATTCACAAGAAGTCCAAAAGATTTAGCCCAAGCACTAATTCTACCAAGATCTCCATTGATTTCAGCAATAGCTAGAGCAACGTCATCAGCTTTAAAATGTCTATAAATCTGCAAATCGTCAGCGTAGAGATGGTAGTGAGAAGTCAGCACCTGAGTAATTTCATTAATGAAAATAGAGAAAAGGAGAGGGGATAGTACGCCACCTTGAGGTACACCCGCAGTTAAATCACACCATTTTGAAGTAGCATCATCAGAACGGACACACTGCGAGCGTCCCCGGAGATAAGATTCAAACCAGGTTAGGGCAAGTGGAGATACATTAAGAGATCCAAGGATACTTAGAAGGATGTCAAAGTCTACTGAGTTAAAAGCACTGCTGAAGTCCAATAAGGTCAACACGGTTAGCTGCCCCACATCAATCGCGTGGCGAATGTCGTCAGTGACCTTGAGCAATGCAGTGACCGTGCTGTGGCCTTGGCGGAAACCAGACTGAAAAGAGTTGAGGAGATTGTTTTTATTAAGGTAGATAGTGAGCTGTCTTTGGACTAAACCCTCCAAGACTTTAGAGAGAATGGGAAGTATTGAGATTGGACGAAACTGAGAAAAAGAGGAAGGATTAGGGACCTTAGGAAGTGGGAGAACATGAGCCTTTCTCCAGCTACTTGGGAATGAGCCTTTTGAGAGAGAGAAGTTAAGAATATATGTAATGATAGGGACAAGCTCATCCACAAGCAGAAGGATCATCTGAAGGTGAATCCCATCCTCACCCACAGCCCTAGTGGAAATAGAGAGGATGGATCTCTTAACGTCACACTCTGTAACCGGAGTGAAAGTAAAAGGAGTGCACATGGGTAAAGGCCTTTTGGAAAGTTGTAATAGTGTAGATGACTTTGTACTGTCATTAAGAATAATGGGAGCTTGAGAGAAATGCTTATTTAAAGCGTCGAGGTTAATAGTAAAGGAAGTTTCGTTTAACTGTTTGCCAATGCCTAGTGAATTAAGGAATTTCCAGATTTGGCATGTGTTCAGACCCTCTAAGGAGCTATGAATATGGCGTCTTTTGGCATCTCTACACATCCGATTGCAACGATTACGAAGTTTCTTGTAAGTTGTAAGATTGTCTTCGGTTGGGAGCTTTCTGTATCTGCGTTTAGCCTTATCTCTCCTGGCCATCATCTGCCTAATTGAGTCGGATAACCAAGGTGAGGGTAACTGTTTAACTCTGACACGTCTGATGGGAGCATGATTATCATAAAGAAGCGAGATATTTTTATTGAAAGAACAAACCATGTCATCGATCGTGTCAGAGCCGAAGACAGTCGACCAGTCAACATTCCTCGCGTCAGCCCGCAATCGCTCCACGCCTATACCCTTGAAGCTACGAAGGAAAAGGTATTTGGGTTTGGGTTTAGGAGGACGAATCTTGTAGGAGAGATAAATTAAATCATGATAGGAAAAAGGAGCCGATAGTTGTCCGTGTGTAGCAACCATGTTGGATTCAGAAACAATAATTAAATCCAGAAGGGAGTGGTCTTGATATTGAGGTGCACAGTGTGTAGCTGCAAGAGGGAGGATATTTAAGTTGAGAGAAGTAACTACCGCACGAAGTTTATCAGCACGGCTGTCAGATTTCAGAAGGCAGGTGTTAAAATCACCAAGAATTATTGTATGATCATAAAGGGGGGAAAGAGATTCAAGTTTAGATTCGAAAGAGGAGAAATAGTCAACATGAGAAGAGGGGCTATAAAGAACGCCTAGAAGAAGCTTAGTATGGTGAAAGGAGATTTCAATAAATAGGTTTTCTGCGGACTGCGTATATTCACCTGGGGACGCATCAATAACTTTAGAAGGAATATCAGAACGAAGATAAATCGCTACGCCACCTCCTCCTTTCCCTGTTCTGTCGTTGCGTAATAAGCGATACCCAGGTAGAGAGTACTGAGTAGAGGGAAGAGCAGGTTTAAGAAAGGATTCAGAGATGAGTACTGCATGGACGACACTGGAATCGAAAGAGGACAAGAGATCGGGATAGTGGGCTGGGACACTCTGTGCGTTTATGTGAACGATGTTGAGGAACTTAGGAAACGGCGAAAATTTTGCTTGAATCAAGTCTCGCAAATGAGTTGAGTCATCATCCTCACTAAATGCACTACCATAGCTTATGTCAGACGAGCTTGAGGAAGAGCATGAGAAGAAGGCATCATTAATATCTAAATTTGACATACTAAGATAATATAATATAAATATATACTAAACAAAAATACAGTAAAATAATAGAAAACACTAAAAAATAAATAAAGCTAACGTAAAACTAAAATCTAAAGATTTACAACTGTAACTTACTTCACAAACGCTCCTTTCGAGATTGGCAAATCACTTTAATCTAAGTCAGAAAATGTACATACTAAAAACAAAACGCAAATTCTATTATCATTGTCACAAATATATTAAGTAAATGTATAATCTATATTGACAATATAAAACTTAAGAGTTGGCTGTATGGCATAGTTCCATTGCCTTTCTCTTCGAGAAAAACCCTACTGCTGCTACTACTAAGTGCATAATCTATGATTATCACTTATCTATCTGTCAGTTCTATTACAATTATTTACAATCAAAATTTTTGTATGTTGGTAATTTTGAAAGTTGATCGAAATAATGTTCAAAAACGCATTACAACTACCTCGAATAGATAACTAAGTTTTTAGTGTTACATCTATGAATAAGTTCAAGATACCGCCATACTACTTTCGACGAGTCGTCCTCTTGCCGATTTCTCGCTCTGCCGCTGATTTTGGTGCCGTCTTGGGTTCGTCATGAGATTTCCCAGATGACTGAGGAGCTCCTTGCGCTTTTTGAGCCGAGGGAAACTTGGTTTTCAGATGCTGAAGTTCAAACATCTGTTCAATCTTACTGCGTTTATTATCCGGGAGAAGGACGATTATTTTCCCATCTGTTGTCCAGCAGCGCTTAACGCCGAAATGAGAGCGGGCCTCCAAAAAGACATCATGACGTGATTTGGTCAGAAATTCTGAAATGATGACCCTAGAACCCTTCAGGAGTGTCTTGTTCTTCCACACTTCATTGCATCGCCTCAAACTCATGAACCTGACTAATATAGGCCTAGGCTTATTGGTGTTGGAGCCTAACCGATAGCAAGCAGTTAAGTCCTCTTCTGTGCAACCAGCCACCTTCATTTGGTTGGTTAATATACCCACAATTGCTGTTGCTGGGTCTGTGGCATCTGACTCCGGGATTCCATGAAACAGAAGGACCTTACGACGCGACGCCATCTCATGCCTGTCCAACCCCAAGAGAACAAGCTCCATCTGTGACCTCAGCATGTTGAGTGTTTGTAGTGTGAGATTCCGGAATGCGATGAAATCTTGTGACAACTTGCCTAGGTCCGTGTGTGGTGACTGGTGACTGCTCAGCATTGCTTCAAACTCAGTCATCCTCTGCACAACGCTTGATTCCACCTCTTGTAACTTAGTGTACAGATCCATGATGCGGCGCTATTGATGATGTGGCAGTAGTGATGATGTGAAGTGATATTAATAGAGAGAACTTGTTATGAGCTGTTGTGAAGCAAGTTTTGGAACCCAAATTATAGCATTTAGATATGAATAGGTAAAAATATATATTTTTAACAATTAAAAACACTGAGAGCTCAACAAACTAGTGTATACACTTCAACTACCCACAATCTGCCCATAAATCTTCTAACCTACATAAACGCGGCATTATGCTTCATTCACACACTGCGATCGACTTAAATCTAATAACAATGCTTATTGAATAAATTTAGTATGATTTTAGATACGCTTGGAGTCCCGTGTGTTTATTGAATATGTTAAGAGTCAAATAAAAGTTATACACCGGTTAAACTTATGTAAAAAAATAATTCATACATCGTCGTTGCAAATTTGAAATCTCCTTTGTGTTTAATTGTAGTCTTCGAGAAAATCTAATAAAACTAACTCCTGAGAGAAAAAAATGCAAATATTTTTTTTCAATCGGTTATAATTAAAGTAATAATCAATTATAAAGTAGTGCTATAGATTTTATAATAAATCAATATGTCAATTAGCATACATTAATTATCTTTATTATAATTCCGTACATAGGAGATTTTAATTTATTTAATAAGAATTTTTTGTCACATAAGAGGCTTTATAACGTATCAGTGAAAATAAAACTATGGTATTATTTTTTATGTTAATAAAATAGAATACAAATAAAAACAAAATGTTGAATAATAGAGATCGAAATAGCAATAATATATTTTTAAGTGCCTGGGTTATATTTAATTGAGTCATAAAACAGGTGATAATCCTTATCAATAACACTTTTTAATTTTCGTGTTTATACTTACTCTCTGCCGTTTTAAGTGGAAACTGGTACAATAGTTTTTCATAATATATGAAAACTTAATTTTGGCCCTAAATGTCACATAAGAGATTTTAAATTTGCAACGACGACATGCTATGTAACTAAATAAAATGTATTCAGCAAATAATTGAGGTCGCCGTGGCCCAAAGGATAAGACGCCCGGCGCGTTCGCATCGAGCGATGCGACTGGGTCGGTGTTCGAGTCCAGGCAGGTAAGTACTAATTTTTCTAATGAGATACGTACTTGACAAATGTTTACGAATTACTTCTGAGATGAAAGAATAACATCGTGTAATAAAAATTTTATTGTAAAAAATATAATTTAAATGCTTATTTGTGGTAGGATGTCTTGTAAGCCGCGGATCCAGGAGCTCTTTTAAAAAAAAGGAAACTGTAACTGACACTGAGTTTATTTTATATAAGGAATAGTACAAACGATCTCAAGGGAGATGGTGACATTGACTGAGTATTGATAGCTATGACTACGGTTATCACTTAACACCAGTAGGGCCTTGAGATCACACACCCATTTAAGTTTAAAAATAATCGATAAATATACTGCGATATATACTACTTTGTACAACCGTTAGCAGTTTATGAGAGGGATTTAGAGAGGAAGCTCTTCTTCTTTCCCCCAAAACGAGTATATATATATAATTCTGTGGTAAGAAATATTAACAACATTATTCAAAATAATGGACAGCACCTAGCATAGTATTGATATATAGGTATACTGCATCTTTATTTCTGAATTGTTTTTAATTTTGTTTATGTACATATTACAGAATATCAGTGGACATGCGAATTGTGGTTAATATTTTGTAGGCAACAGTACACACGTGAGGTCACGTACAGTCGCGCACAACTTTGTTAATAAACCGACGATCGGTCGCGCGTGATGTGTCGCAATAATTTAAGCACACATATTATGTACTTACCTACTTAATTTAGCATTAACTTTGAGCTTCTTTTTTTGGTTTTTTAGAGGACATTGCGTGAGGACTTGACCTATTCTGTATTTGGGATTCAGTGTAGCTTTTTGTTGTTGTCTCGGATGTATATTTCCGCCAAACGTAAGAGGAGTGGTGAATGCAATTTAAAGTTATATTAATGAAATCAGTTGAGGCGTGTGTAGCTTCATACACCTAGCTATAGTCACACATCAGAGCACGGTCGGTTTTCGCTAGTTATAATATAATAGAATAAATGAGGCTTGATGATATTCCTGAAACGCATAAATGAGTATTTATTTCAAGTTTTAAAACTCATGAGAACTTAATAAGCTTAAGGAATTTCCGGACCTCACAAATATGATGAGTCATAGCGAGTCACCCACTCCCCGGGGAGGGGGTGGGTGACTCGCTGAAATGGATGCTGCACCATATTAAACTTAGACGCGACTTAGCAAGCAATTGCTGAAGTCAACTACAGAGAAGTCCGTGTGGTTGTGGCATCGCTGAGGATGACTAATAATAGCACTTACCATAAGGCTTAACATAAGCCGCATCAGTACTGTCTGCCTGTATACTCTTAAAAAAATCTTCGCTCATGTCTACAATATTCCAACCTGCAACAAAGACTCCACTATCCCTGTCACACTTCATACGAAACGTACATCTCTCTCTCTATCTAAGTACAGTCAGCATACAAAGTCGCGTAACGAAATTCAAAAACAATCCTCCGAGGGGGTCGACAATTTATTTTGTTCTGTGCGAGATTGTTTCAACTCTTTGTTAGACTGCACTTACATTACTGAACAGTTAGCGATTTTAAGCGATTGTATATCATTCCGTTGGATTCATCATAATTGATTATTTAAATAAAACACTTTTGGTCGCAACTTCCATTACTTCAATATGCCTGGACTGAATCAAAATCCTAATTTAAGGGAGTTTTTATGTTGTTGTTCAACATTTGTTTAAACTCATGTAAGCTTACTATGTATAACTATCACCTATGCAACTAAGAATATTAAGATATTGCTAATACATACAGCAATAGTATTTTTCTTGTCACAAATTCTTTTTGAATTAAAATCTGAAAATGTAGTGATTGGGGATTAGTCTCAGACTGGGACTGTTTGCACGTGAGTCACGCGATTAAACTGACTTAAATTTATCTGCATCTATATTCCATAAGTGGTAAATCAACGCTCACACGCCCGCTGCGATCAACACTGTATTTTAGCCTTAGAGGCTTGCTACAACGAAATCACAGCTCGATGTTGGAGCGGATTGAAAACTGAGACTAGCAGCCTAGTTTTTGCTTCTATAGAACGTCGATATTAGGGTTATGACTCGACAATAGATAGACGACGACAATGGATAATAGTGCGATTAGGGGGACCAGCTTTATGTTGAGGGGTTATCGAAGTCCAAAGAAACTGTGAGTGCCGCCCTCCACCTCTTCGAAGTTTCGAGCATTCCAATAATAAATTAGAATACCATAAATCTATCTTTCAACCAAAAATTAATTACCACTTCAGGGCAGAATCAGTGAAGGGCATATTTAAAGTGATTATAATTATTTGTTTCCTAGTGACATTGCTAATGAAGACGATTAGATACATAAAAAAATGTATTAAACAAGATGAATAAGATGAAATATTTACATTATATAACCTTTACCTCTGTTACTGGTAACGAGTGCAAGCCGGAAGTGCGTCGGTACGGATCCTGGTAACGCTTCCCGCGTTTCGAGCGCTTCCGGTGTCGTGGGGCGGGCGCGGGTCAGTCTTGCGCGAACAACCGTTCTGAGCGGACGTATTGCGCGTAAATTATGACTATATATTATCCTGTTTCACGTATAAAATTGTTGTTATGCTGTATTAAAATGTTTTGTTTTAGTTCAGTGGCAACTGTTATGATGTCTTGCCAGTTTGTTTTAGATTTAACGCCAAAAAGCAGTGTAGCTACGACGGACCCAAGCCCACATATTGGCTTCGCTCCAGGGTTGAATTTCCTTCTTTGTTGGCTCAACCTGAGCTATAGTCATACAGTACAACAAGTGTACTCAAATCACGGATACCAAATTTAAAAATAATACTCACTGTGGCATTTGACTCGGAGGCCATAGTGCAGGTAACTTACCTACGCGTGCGGTTGTAGCTGGAATAGGCTAGCTAGGGATAGGCCCTTAGGTTACCAGCGAAAAGGGAAAAAAGCAGGTAACCCTCCTATAAAACTTTAATTTACAATACGTTCCACTCTGACACGAAAAGAAAAAATCCCTCGAGAGAAAAGAAAAAAAATCTTCCTATAACACGGTACACGTTAACGAGATTTTTGTTTAAAAATTATTATGAATATTACATTATACAATATGAACACACAATAATATATGGGAATAACAGAAACATTACTGCTTATTTTTTATGTACGAGTGTAATAGGTATACATACAGGCTTAATTGGGATCTTTCATTCAGAAAGATTACTCTCCTTTTTGTAGTGGCTTCTAGTCTCATATAACACGGTTTTACACAATACGCGACATTGTAGGAATGTAATCTATCGTGTTATAGGGGGTTAACGTCAGAACATCCCGCCAATCTTATTCAAGACGAAATTATCTCTAACTCTGACAGCCGAATCTCCTCTAAGACTTAAATACAAGAGCCAAGTCTATGCTTCTGCCGCATTCTCACAAAGCGGAGCGTAATGTGTATCCATAGGTATTCTAATTTGACTTTGGTGACGACTTTACGATCTAGAGCGTGCCTTGCTAAATCCTCCTTGGGGATAATTGGACCTTAGGTTGTCGAGTGCAATAAAAGACGAGCACAGGATTGTGTTTAAGACCATATTTAGACAAACAGAATATGATAGTGCCACGATTCTTGAAGGGTTGATTTAGAGGCCTTAACCAGGGATTTTTGTTATAACTCATTAGTCATCGACAGATTTTTCTCAAGTACAGTTTCATCATCATTATCGGTTGCTCTTGGCAGAGCAGTCGTGGTCATGTGGAATTCTTGCCAGATATTTTCTATAGTTTGCGTTCACTTAACACTCGTTAAGTGGGGTTTCAGTAAGGTCTTTCACCTGACCAGTCTAACGCATGAGGATTCTTCCACGAAATCTCTTACCATTGACCCTACCCTGAACAACAAGTTTCTCGATTGACTCTGCTGGCCGTCGCGATACGTGTCCAAAATATCGAAGGATCCTGGATTGCACTGTTGACGATAACATATGAGAGATATTTAGTTTTTTTTTTTTGTAAAGTTTAGGAAACCTTTTTATTTCACCGCTCTCACAACATCTTGGTTAATTGTTTGGAAATTTCTGTAAAAAAGCCGGTAATTCATAAATAACAAATTATGTATTTCCCCTTCAGAGTTTCGTTTTTACGCATTTAATTATTCACGCGAAGACGACAGCTTTTATTGTTCGGTTAACTTGAGTTCCATATTTCTTGCAAAGCTTTGAAAAATATTTCTTAAAGTAATGTTCTTTTTTGAATCATAATATTATTATTATTGTTACATTTTATGTCTTATTGAAACATTGACGTAGCGTGGTTTTTTGTATCGTTTGGATTATAGATATACATACATATGTATCTGTTAACAGTAATAAGCATTATATTTTTAATCAACTTGTGAGCCCTCGTGAGTGACTACGGATATTATTACGGATAACAAGATGCATTCGATATACAATTTTTTTTATTTAGTTCAAATAAAACGGAGCACATCATTTTTTAAATTGCATAACCAACACAGTCCGACCAACATTACAAAATGTGTCTGTATTAAAAGTTTACTAGCTCTTTAAGGTATTGGAAATTATATTTCGTACACTTGAAATTTTTTTATTACCGTTATTCCCAGGTATCGTTACGGTCCGTTGGCACCGTCTACTACTTCCCGTTGCCTACTATTTTTTATCTACTTCTTTATCTATCTACTTTTCTAATAACTTGTCTTTAAATATACTTGTGATTAGTAGCTCGCGACTTGGTTGCACTCTGGTAAAGCCGATTTCCATAAGCAACGGTGACCACTAACAACTAGAAGGGTCGTAAACTCATCTGCCTATTATTGCAATTGCAATAATATTCTCCATATTCCAGTCTGTAAGTGCATTGGTTCAGGCTTCGGTCTGTTGTGTGTCGTCTAGTGGACTTCGATAACACTGCCTATTAATAATATACTAGTGGTCCCACAAAAGTCGAAATTCGACTAGACTTATTGATTTAAATTAAAGTTTGGACATTGTTATGGTTCTATGGTCAAAAATTTTACTTCTTTAATCACATGTTTCGCCAAGGCTACACTAGACAATGAATACTAAAGACCAAAAATATTAATCTATTCTCGATTAGACCACAGACTAACAATAAACAAAAGGGTGTATATATATGTGTGTGTGCGTGTGCGTGTGCGTGTGTGTCAAATACATGGTAGTGTGTGTAATGTTTTATATATTGATTTAATGTATTTTTTATGCATAATTTTAAAAATATATTAGCATTATGCATTCCTTCTTTATCTTCTTTTTCTTCTTTTTCTCCACCTTATCCCACTATGTGGGGTCGGCACAGCTAATTTTTCTCTTCCATTCTCTTCTATCAGCCGTCATCTCAACACTCACTCCTCTCTCTCTCATATCGTCATTCACACACTCCATCCATGTCTTCTTCGGTCGACCTCTTCCCCCTCTACCTTGCACTACCATTTCCATACATCTCCTAGTCACATGCATCTTCTCTCTACGCATCACATGTCCATACCACGCTAACCGTCCGCTCCTTAATTTGTTGTTTACCGGGGCCACTTGCCCCCTTCCTGCATTCCTTCTTTATGTTCTCTATAAGTGTGGGAAATTTCATAGTCTTCCATCCGCGCAATTTTCGTACAAAGTTTTTGCTACACGTATTAATATATAGATTCAATTACTTTAATCTGTAATTAAGTATAGCGATGACTTCCATATCAAACATCAACTTATCTAATTTAAACGACAGCAATTTTAATAACGCCACCGGCCGTGATAAAATGAAGCCTCGACATTCTAATATTCAACATTGAATGCTAGAAACTTGATGCTATTTAATTTAAAATAGTGTTTGAGTTTATACGTATAGTGAGGAGCTGGGACTCCGATGTGTTGGCGTGCCGGAGTAGTGTGGTCGGTCTTTTATGTGATTAATAAACTGAGCACTAGCTAGATATTGCGTTTTATATTTAATCTTGGTAGATCAACAGTCGAGAATGTCAATAGGAATTATCTCAGGAGCTACTTGCGTTTGTGAAGAGAAATACCGAACGAAGCTACCGTACAGTATCTTCTGGGTGAATAAATACTCTTAAAATTATTAATCTATATATCTATCTATATATATAAAAATGAATTGCTGTTCGTTAGTCTCGCTAAAACTCGAGAACGGCTGGACCGATTTGGCTAATTTTAGTCTTGAATTATTTGTAGAAGTCTAGAGAAGGTTTAAAAGGTAGATAAATATGAAAAAGCTTGGAATTAAATAAAAGTAACAATTTTGTTTTTCCTTTGATGTGTCCCCTTGATGTGTCTTTTATTTATCGATTGAGGCACTACGAAGTCTGCCGGGTCAGCTAGTACAAATATATATTAATAAGTTACAATATAAATTTGTTAAAAAAAACTTTAACGTCAACAAGCACGGGCGAGTAGCAAATTAGCGCGGCTTGCTGCTCCCGGTTTTGATAAATAAAGTCTTCGTTGTCAGTGCTGTGATGTGAAAAATGATGCTCGAACTAATTTGAAGGCTAGAGCAGCGGCTAGCCTGACCAGGAGCTGCTTCGGTTCCAGAAACTTGCCTGGGTTGTTAAATTGTATTCACAGGGAGTGCAGATGAGTTGAAGTTCAGTAAAAAGCAACACTTAAAGAGTAATTGGTGTAGCTCTAACTGATGGTAGGACCTCTTGTGAGTCCGTGCGGATAGGTATCACCACCCTGCCTATTTTTGCCGTGAAGCAGTAATGCGTTTCGGTTTGAAGGGTGGGGCAGCCGTTGTAATTATACTTGAGACCTTAGAACTTATATCTCAAGGTGGGTGGCGCATTTACGTTGTAGATGTCTATGGGCTCCAGTAACCATTTAACACCAGGTGGGCTGTGAGCTCGCCCACCCATCTAAGCAATTAAAAAAAAACCCATTTAATACAAAAATAAGGAAATTTGCACAATAAAATCAGCATTACAGAAAATAAAACAGATCCTTCCTTTGTTATGAAAAACTATATATCCGCGATATATGAAAGAAACTTGAAACTAAATTCAAACATTTCCTTCCTCTTTGCAAATGTACCTACGAAAAAATACACGATATTTATATTTCACGGACTAAAAGCTATCCTTATATCCGTCGGAATCCGTAACTCATCAGCTAAAAGTACCGTAAAGTTAAGAAAACATTAGACCTTGAAAATGGCACGACAGGTATCAGCCGCGGGGAATGCTTGAATGCAGACTTTCATCGCTTAAATATTGCGGGTTTTACACGTTCCGAGACCAGGGCGTAAATATAATATTGGCATTAAACAGGTCTCAAGGGAGTAAGACGTGCCGATAAGTTCTTAGAACCTCGCCTCTGTATTTTGTGCCGTATGTTCCATGGGGAGTGCTCTGAGGAATTGTTTAAGATGATACTATCATCTCGTTTTTACTATCGCATCTTCCGCCACCGGAAAGAGTTCAATCATACTACCTGGAAATACAACGTTCATCCACAGTGCGGTTCCGAGATCTTGTTTGCCACGTACCATCCGGCTTTGGAAGGAATTCTCCTCCACGGTGTTTCCCGAGCGCTATGACTTGTCCTTCTTCAACCGTGGCTTGTTGTATTAAACGGTAGGCAATGGCTTGGATCTGCCCGTGGCATTGCTGACGTTCATAAGCAATGGTAACCACTTACCATCAGGTGGGCCATAAGCTCGTCTGCCTATACGGCAATAAAAACAACCATAGTAACATCAGACCAACTGAGTTTCATTGAAGTAGCGTTCATTTACAAGGAATAACAAATATAATTAAATCTTTACCATCTTCGCAAGTTCCTATTATTTCGTAAACCCATACACATACATGACTTTAGTTCTGCTACTACTAAGCTCTAAGAATTTCCAATTGTGTCTCACATGGAAGCTTGATAAGCCATCTGCTACATTGAATGTAGCTTAGCTTAGCTTAGCAGAACGATGCGGAGTGGATGTGAGAACCGCTGTTTTGGTCGTGTCGTGCTCGGGAGAATGCTCGCGTTCCGAATCTTGCAGATAACATGCAATATTCTTTACTAAATTCAAAATAAAACTAGAATGCTTTTATGCTAGAAACTCTGCATACAGGTAACAATATTTGCAAAGAAATACGTACTTAACAATGACATCGAGGATAAAGGAATAATATCGTGTAATAAAAATCAAGCCCGCAAAAATTTTAAATTGGATAATTACTGGTGGGAAGGCGTCTTGTGAGTGTCTGATAGGTACCACCATTCTACTAATTTTTACCGAGCAGAAGTAATGCGTGACTGTTTGAAGAATAAAGAACTCATGTCCCAATATGGGCGGCGGTAATCTACGTTGTTGAGGTCTATGGACTCCCGTGACCGCTTAACATCGGGTGGGCCATGAAATCGTCCACAAATCCATGTATTAAATAAATACGAGTCCAACAAATAGTTTAGCGCATAATCACTTCACAATGTTATATTATAATTATTGAAATGAATAATTAAAAGCTTCTATAGCCAATTTAAAAAAAGGACGTAGGTCTGTGAAATATGGGCGACTTTTATTTGTGATTCTTTTTCCTGTATTTTTAATTTATTATTCAATTGAATTATTTATAGAAAAAAAACAACAGTATATTCGAAGTCATCTCAGACCGAAATTTTTCAGTTGATTCCAAAACCACTGAAATTATGTTATATCAGATATTAGCCCTTTAACTGACCCTTTTCTCGACCAGAAATTCTTCACCTTAAGTTTTCAATTAAATTTTTGTCTACCCACACTTTCAATATTCCTGAAAATGCTTATGAAGGTTCTGGGCACTCCTTGTTGTTTTAAATTTCTATCGTGTATAAGATTTCAAAGTTTAATTTCGTATAAAATAATAAAAGCATAACATATAGGTATAGAGAGAATATTTTTTTTATAAACTATAAACCAAACATAAAATGTTTTAATTAAAACGCAAGGTAGGTACAAGTATATCAGTAGGACGACAATACAATCGTTCAATTGGTGGTGAAATTGAAAGCGTTTAAAATGCACTAGACAATGACTGAGCTTTGCCCGGTTTTTTTTTGATAACGCCATCTTGTTGTGTCTTTAAAGCGGTTAGTTGCCCTCAATTAAGAAAAATAGTATTATTATTCGCCAATAGATGTCGGGAAGAGTTGGTTATTGAAAACACGAATAAAACAACATGTTCTGAAAATAAATCTTAGCTAGATCGATTTATCGCCCCCGAAATCCCCTGTATACTAAATTTTATGAAAATCGTTGTAGGCGTTTCCGAGATCCAGATTATGTATATATTAATATACAAGAATTACTCGTTTAAAGGTATAAGATAAGATCATTGCATAAAAACATTTTTGTTTCTTTACTTTAAATATCTTATTTACATAACATCTTTTTCTTTATAATTTGAACTAAGTCCATGCGGTTTGGTTACGATTTGATCATACGATTATTTCAATTAAGAAAATCTATTTAAGAGCTGCGATTTATTTCCATTCATCTAAAAATAATTGGAAATAACTTTGTCTATAAATTTAATTGAAAATATTACCTACCAAGTCTCACCCCGTTGACATATGCGAGATATTCAAGAGCAATTCTAAAAGTGTGCGGAGTGCTGTGAGGCACGTGTAGTGTGACGTCAGGCCGGGACTGCATACCGTAATGGCTCGTGTCGGATACCGACATGCACTTTCATCCTAGAGACACGCGAATTCTTGTTTGACTCAAGCTTTAATATTTAGAGAACAGACGATAAAAATACATTCGGTTTTAAGTGTTCATTTTTTCTGTTATTATCGTATCTTTGATCGGAGTTCACCACTCAAGGTTTTGTAGGCAGCGGCTTGGCTTTGCCCCTGGCATTGCTGAAGTCCATGGGCGGCAGTAACCACTCACCAACAGGTGGGTCGTGTGCTCATCTGCTTACAAGGGCAATAAAAAAAAACCGAAGTAATCTAATTATAGCTAGCTATAAATACTATCTATAGGTATATATATAAAAATGAATTGCTGTTCGTTAGTCTCGCTAAAACTCGACAACGGCTGGACCGACTTGGCTAATTTTGGTCTTGAATTATTTGTGGAAGTCCAGAGAAGGTTTAAAAGGTAGATAAATATGAAAATGCTCGGAATCAAATAAAAATAACAATTTTGTTTTTCCTTTGGTGTCCCCCCCGTCGGATGGATTCCTTTTTTTTTTGTTTTAAGTTTATTTTATACAAAAGCTTAGATCTTTAATTTTTCGATTGAGGCATTATGAAGTCTGCCGGGTCAGCTAGTACCTACAATAAATCTTTTGTCATTTCGTTTTATGTTTCACAAAGAACATCTGGAATAAGTTTATTATAGCATGCCTATCTCAAATATCGAATGAAAGAACAATCCACAAAATTAATACGTTTTATTATTGACTATGGTATTCTTTGTTTGATTACGTTATATTTGTTTGAAAATTTGTATTAATACTATTTTCTTTTACATTATAAATTTTAAATCAACTTTGCATGCACTCCCCAGAAAAGGAAAACGAACCACAAATTGCTTGCCATTTATTTGACAATCGGCTGTTGGAATAAAATGACGCAGCGCCATTTTATTTTTTTAATTACGAATAAAGAATCGCGAACGTTATTTAATGTTGTAAGAAACTCGAATTTACTATCAAGTGACTGTATTTCTTGCCCTACCTTGCCGGAATACGATCCTAGTACTAAATCACTTATTTTACCTTCAAGAAGTTGTTTAAATATTCCAAAATTATTCGTGTCACCCGTCAGCGATCCATTGGCTTGTTAACTAATATATTTGAGTTATTATCTGACACTGTAAATATATCGTAACAGGTTATTGTAAGCTATGTGTGTTTAAAGTATGTGTGGTGCACACCTATCCAAGCAATTTCGTCTGAAAAAGATCGCTTTTAGCGATAAGGGACCCCTTGTTACATCCATATTTATTGTATCTTTCTATTTTACATTTAGAACGTTTTTATTGTGAAATTCCCTTGTAGATCAATTCTAGCAGAGCACAGACCAAATTAGGCAGGCTACTATTAAAAAAATACTGATCAGGTATTTTGGAACGAAGTTATTTATGGGACGGTACCCTAACAGGAAAAAAATGTCCGTAACGTAAGATTTTTATTAGTAATACACACAGTGTACGACTTAACTTTGTAATAATGTACAAATAAGTAATGCACACAATGTACGACTTAACTTTGTAATAACGTACAAAAATAACATATTTTTTTGTCATTCATTGACCACGATCTCAGAGCGTTCGTTTGCGCAATACACTAACTCTTATACAAACAACCGTGAATGAAGTGTACCACAATAAGTTCGCACGTTACCGAATGACCGTGGGTTGTTGCGAAACGTCCAGTTTTATTTTCTTTATACCTCGAATAGAACTTAAAATCAACATTTTTATAATAAGGAACTTCGTTCCTATCCGGTGTCCCACGACAAAAAAAGATGTGTGATTTTTTTTTATTTCGCACCGTTGCGTGCACTTTTAACGAACTGGCATGTCTCTGGAATTAGAACATCTTAAACGCCATTGTCATGAAAACAGGATCAACGTATCCATTACAACAATAATCCCGGGATCCTTTTCAATTCCGACAGCGATGCCAGTCTGTGATCCCGCATTCAAGCGTTGTCCACTAAACTGCATCACGTATCTCATTCGGCGGCAGCTCACGGAACACAACTGTAACTAATACATTTTCCTGTTATTGCTCATAAAAAACCTTCACGAGTCCTGCCCATTTCTCTTCCTTTCCAACCGAAACGTGAACCAACCAGGAAACGATATAAACAGCTAATAAAATTTGATGTCCCGACAGTAAACCGGCCCATTAATACGATGAGAATTTCTTAAGTTCTGTCGCGCTATTATTGTGCTTCGTTAAGATGTTCACGAATCAAGATAACGTCAGATAAAGTGGAAATTATTGCGGTCGTAATGGCGCTCGAACGTGTTACTCTCGCCTCTCCACGGTGCCCGCCAAAATAATGTGTTTCGGAATTAATTAGTATTACGTATTGTGCAAAATTATTTATGTATCTTTGCTTCGTCCTTCATTAGTCTTCCCTGCTTCTCACCGGCCCTCCCTGACTACGGCATAGCATATAATATTTCTGAAATTCATCTAATAAAAATCCCATCTGTGCATACAGTTTTTCGAGTAAATCTGCTAATATATAAACATGAGTCAATATACATTTCTTTATTACATATGATCATCATGGTTATTCATGAGTAGGTATATTCGCAGGGATATTTTTTCTTGTCTATATAAAATGAAGATCTCTTTTGATGAGGTTGTGATCAAACGGTATCAAAATCGTTTATTGATGACGGTTCCTGATATGAGACTGGGTAATGCATTCGTTTCTATAAAATGAAGTACGGTTACTACCAGCTGGTTCCTCAGTACAACTGATGATATCAGTGGATGTATGTAGGGATCCATATCTTTAAACTGTTCGACATATTATTATTTTGCATAAGGTGTCCTTCGATACCCAGCACACGCAGTATTTACGCTGCTTCATCCTACCAGTCCTTACACTCCCGTGTGTAAAGTTTTACTGGTGGTAGGACCTCTTATGAGTCTGCACGGGTAAGTACCACCGCCCCACCTATTTCTACCGCGAAGCAGCAATGCGTTTCGGTTTGCAGGGTGTGGTAGCCGTTGTAACTATACTGAGACCTTAGAACTTATATCTCAAGGTGGGTGGCGCATTTACGTTGTAGATGTCTATGGGCTCCAGTAACCACTTAACACCAGGTGGGCTGTGAGTTCGTCCACCCATCTAAGCAATAAAAAAAATATTACGACCAGTATAAATTATTATTATGATGGTGATTAAATTTAAAATAGACGTTTAAAACACTATGGCAATATCTATATAGTTCCCAACAAGACCTCACAGTTCGCATACCAATGTGTGGTCAGTTCCGCGTTATGTATAGGCGATCTACGCATACATATATATCTGCGCTAACATTTCGTACCAAAAAACAGTTTATCGTCATAACCGTTCGTCTAATTTCAAGTAATCCCCGACTCCGACGAGGTATTAACTTCAAACACCCAATTAAGGCAGCGATCGTATTTCTCGTCCAACCCTATTACTTGGTCGTGCGGCTCCTGTAATTGGCCCCATACTTGTTCTTCATTCATGATTTTGCAAGTTCTAGACCAGGGATAGATTT
This sequence comes from Bombyx mori, assembly GCF_030269925.1. Taxonomy (NCBI): domain Eukaryota; kingdom Metazoa; phylum Arthropoda; class Insecta; order Lepidoptera; family Bombycidae; genus Bombyx; species Bombyx mori. The sequence continues at coordinate 5,875,195 of NC_085117.1, read as the reverse complement.
ATATTTCGTCTTCTCACATTAAAACTGTATAATCTCTCAAAACTTACTAATTTTACAGGAGAATGTTTTAAAGATTTAACATGTGTTTTTTTTAATATTAATCAATCATCTTTGCAACATTTATGTTTTTTTTACCAGTTACATTATCTGTCTTTTAAAGTAAGATAAAATTATGTATTAATTTTGTTAATAGTAGTCAAAACATAGGTATACTAAAACTAAACTACGCTCTTTCGGCAGTTTTTCTGAGAAAAATACTGATGATGCCAAATGATTCCGCATATTAACTCAATTTCGTATATTTTTGGAAATTGTACACTTTTAATGCGAAAAGACGATTTATATTTTCAAAAAACGCACAAGCAGAAAGGGAAGATATATCTTCTATATCTTTAAACATATAATAATCTCGCGCTGTTACGGGTAATATGCAGCTTAAATACATAATTTCGGTAGACATAAACCTTAGACCATTTCGATTTAAATCTTTTGGCTATATGTCACCGCAGCAGCGCACATAGGCTTGTTGTAACAGTTCAAAGAGAGGTGCTTCATGGGTCCATCTGCTAGTAGATCAGAATGGCGACCCGCTGAGAAAATCCGGCCAGAAGCGGGCTTAGGTTATGAGTTGTTTCCCACTAGGGTACGCAACTCACGTCGGCTCGTGGAAGCAATATAGCTGCTGAAAGACTTGATTATGACGCATTGTGGCTGGTAGGCTACCTTTACGGCTATAAGCCAGTTGTAGCATTGTAATGGCGGTCGGGTAATGAGAAAAGTTTGTGTTGTTTTCTTGACGTCCATATTTAAGATGGCTTTTCCTTAAAGGTGACCGACCACATTAGAAAGTGAATTCTTAAAAATGTATTTTATCAACAAGCGTTTTCATTTGGAAGTCATTGAAAGTAGATCTCAGGAGCTACACGCACGAACCACTCACCCTCAATCACATTGATCGAATCTCACTTATGTTGTTTAGGCTTCATACCCCCGAAACCGGAATGCGTAATTGCGGCAGAAATATTATAAATAAGATGTTGGTGTCGGTCCGCGCGGGCCTAAAACACTGACTGAGATAAATCGCAGTAATACTAGTAAGAAAAAACACACACACAAAATATCTGTTTATCTTGAAATTTCCATCTATAAAAGATAAGATGGCCGAGAAAATTGTAAGTAAATCAGTTGTTTGTGATACTGCTCTTTGAAATCCCAGCTTTAAGGGAACATGGTATCGTATTTAAGTAACTTAACAATCTTGATACTGATACCTCCGCTTTGTATATAATACTTGGTACTTTTTGTGCGATGTCTCTGAGGCTCTAGGACGACACGACTTTGCTAGGCGCAATCTACTCGTGGACACAAACATCTCATTCTATTCTTTTTTTTATTTAATTTTTTATTGCTTAGATGTGTGGACGAGCTCACAGCCCATCTGGTGTTAAGTGGTTACTGGAGCCCATAGACATCTACAATGTAAATACGCCGCAGACCTTGAGATATAAGTTCTAAGATCTCAGTATAGTTACAACGGCTGCCCCACCCTTCAAACCGAAACGCATTACTGCTTCACGGCAGAAATAGGCAAGGTGGTGGTACCGACCCGCGCGGACTCACAAGAGGTCCTACTACCAGTTCGTCGCGCAGATGATTTATTTCAAGCGACATTATGATCACTTTCAGAGAATTTGCATGAATACCACAGTGCCACAGTGTGACCACAGAGAGGCATGTCTTCGAATGCTCTCGATCAGACCGTATTGTATAATCCGATTATCAGTCATTTTTTATGAACTCAAAACGATAAAGCAAACATTCGATTAAGATTTTTCAATTCTCGTGACGTGATCGACAATGGAATCAGCAAACGTAAGACGCAACCTTCAACTTTGTTATCGTTATCTCAATTTATATTTTCCCGTTAAACCTAATTTTAATCTTCTTACTTTATTTTATTATGTTACTTTGACGGTAAATTTCCCGTATATTTCATAAATACAGTACTTATTTATTATGTTTTATTGATCTGAGTTTGGTGTTGTCCTATGTTTAAAAATTTAACTTGTTTTTACTAATTATTTTAATTATATACTTATAGAAAAATATTTAGTTTTACTATAATACTAATCCACCTTCTGAAACATTTACATTGTAATGACTGACTAATGGGCTTCGTTAACAATTTAATATCAGCTAAACCATGAGCTTAGAAATATCTAAAAGAGAATTAATCATTTTCCGCGATCGCGAGCATCAACTAAATAACTCTTGTTTTGTTTGTAAATCAGGCCACATTTATCTCGAGGATTCTTAGATCGTACTGAATAACATTTCATCTCACTTAACGATAAGCGGTCCCTCATCAGGCGGATTTATCGAAAACAAACACTTCGCCGATAGTTGTGGCAGTCAAGAGTTGGATCAATAAAGTGTAATAATGGCTCTTTAAGTGAAGTTCTATTTGTTTTGATGTTAAATTTATTAAGTGCTTGTTTACTTCTATCGCGCATTTGTTATAAGTAAAGTCTTTAGCGAACGGAATTTATTGTAGATGTGAACACATAAATATACTTTAAGCTGATTGTTATATAAGTATATACTAATATATAAATCTACAGTGGTTTATTTTTATTGCATTGATGGATGGACGAGCTCACAGCCCACCTGTTGTTAAGTGGTTACTGGAGCCCATAGACATCTACAACGTAAATGCACCACCCACCTCGAGATATAAGTTCTAAGGTCTCAGTATAGTTACAACGGCTACCCCCACCCTTCGAACCGAAACGCATTACTGCTTCACGGCGGAAATAGGCGGGGGGTGGTGGTACCTACCCGTGCGGACTCCCAAGAGGTCCTACCACCAGTGATTACGCAAATTATAATTTTTGCGGGTTTGATTTTTATTACACGATGTTATTCCTTCACCGTGGAAGTCAATCGTGAACATTTGTTGAATAGGTATTTCATTAGAAAAATTGGTACTGGCCTGCGGGATTCGAACACCGGTGCATCGCTACATACGAATGCACCGGGCGTCTTATCCTTTAGGCCACGACGACTTCAGATGTTTTTACGGAAGTTCCGTTATAATTACTGAACCATGCATCCGATTGACTTGAAACTTGGTATTCATGTAGAAATTACATGTACTTAATGGATAGGCCAATATTTATATGAGTGTTGGATTCCCTACACCAGTTGCGGGGGCTTTAATGATGAGAATCTTTGTGGGGGCGAGAAATAATAATGTTAATTTTAAATGCAAAGCGAAGCGGACGGACACAGCAAGTAAATAATATGATTGTTATAATTGTAAAGTTCTTTCACGTCATTGTCAGCCTGCCATGTCCCGCGGGGCAATCGTTTCGGTGTCAGGGAATGTTGGTCAACTGTCGTACATTTTGGCTTAAAATTACGTCACTCGTAATGAGGCGAACTTCGCAAAACTATGCGCAACAATTTTCAGTAGATCTCTTTTCCCATTCCCGAGCCGACTGAGCTGACAGATGTCGTGTTACATCCAATAAAATAACACGGTGGGCGCCCAATGATCGGAATATGTAATCACTCACACCTCAAGATTTAAATGAATTTCATGTATAGCTCTGTTGTTTATTATTGAAATATTATTTCATTCGAAATTTACTGGTGGTAGGACCACTTGTGAGTCCGCGCGGATAGGTACCAGCCTATTTCTGCCGTGAAGCAGTAATGCGTTTCGGTTTGAAGGGTAGGACAGCCGTTTTAACTATACTTGAGACCTTAGAACTTATATCTCAAGATGGGTGGTACATTTATGTTGTAGATGTCTATGGGCTCCAGTAACCACTTAACATCAGGTGGGCTGTGAGCTCGTCCACCCACCTAAACAATAAAAAATTAAAAAAATGGATAAAAGCCTTTTTGTTATGTGTTTTGTTGTTGTTTGTTGATTGCGATCTAATCTTGACTTTCTTTTCGTTCGCAGGCGACACAGTATGCCCGAGCAGTATGTTCCGGTGTCCAGAGGGTAAATGCATCCCTTCGCTGTGGGTGTGCAACTACCAGAAGGACTGCGATAAGGGCGAGGACGAATTCCAATCTTGTCGTAAGTTCCATTGTTTTTAACTATTCGTGTAAATTCCTAGAAAAATACATAAAAAATATGAAATTAATTTAAAAGTTTTTAGAGGGTAGTTTCATCTGAAATTAATTCATTGTGTCTTGATGGTTTTGGCGGGTGCCTCTATGATACCGAAGCAAGCGTGCTTCACGATGGAACACAAAGCTCCTGATACAGAAATATAATAACACGAATGAGATGATGGTTGAGAATTAACGCTTTATTGTTTGTTAATTGACTATGATACATTACTATCCTATTACATATTTTAATCCCTAGATGGCGTTAGTATGAATTAAACTATTATTATTTTGATATTAATAAACATATTATTCAAACAAAACAATCTCATGTTGCCGTCATATATGTGGACGGATATGCTGACAAATTTGTAACTGAAAAAATATTAGCACACTGAAAAGTACTTTAACAATAATTATATATAAACAAATTACAATGGTAACGTTAAAATGTAAAGCTGTCCAATATTGCGTCTTAAATACGTTTTGTTTCTATGAACTTTTCATATTAAGATGCTCTTATAATAATATAGTCCCACATATAAATAAATCTCATTAAAGTTATACGTAACTTAGATAAGTCGAGCGACGATTGCGTATCAGTGCGTGAGGGATCTCGATTCACTATTTATATTACCATATATATTATATTACCATATAAATAGTGTTCGTAACGAGTTGCCAACTTATAATCGATTGGATCGAATTGGCAGTTATAACGTTTTTGGTGTTAATTAGTCGGATTGGCTTTACGGAATATATTGGGTCCGACATTCGACACCCGACAATCCACCGGTGATAGTGAACAACACGTAGCGTTGTATCGTCGTGTACCATTTATAACCTAAAAACTAACATTATTCAACGTGTCGTACCTTCTAGTGTTCAGTTTCCGACAAACGAAAATACCTCGAGCTTGTTTTCATACGCTTTTTTTTATCGTCTGACCTGACAATATTTGTTTTCGGATGTAGGATCCGTTGTTTGTTACGTCTGATGAAAACCGGGGTGTATAGCAAAAATAAAGATGTGTAATCTTTACCTTTCCCGAAAAAATAATGTTAAATTACTCAACTAAATAAACTACTGATTTTGTTTATTATTTTTACAAGTCGCTGTCTGCCGCTCTATGTATATCGAGAGCTAAAAATCTATTTAGTTTAGGCGATTTTTTACTTAACTAGAGGTCCCGCAGTAGTCGAAATACGACTATAATTAATTGGAATTGTAAGTTTGTACACTATTATGATTGTATTTTATACTTCTATAATCACAAATTTCGCCAAGACTACGCTATAAAAAATATTAACAAAGACAAACAATATTTAATCTATTCTCAATTTGACCACAGACGTCAAGAACAAAAGTTTGACAATAAATAGTATGCATGCGTGAGTGCGTCAAATACATGGTCTGTAGTGTGTGTAATGTTTTCTTTATTTATTTAATGTATCTTTTATGCATTATTTTAAAAAAATATTAGCTTTGTGCACTTCTTCTCTATATTCTCTATAAGTGTGGAAAATTTCATACTCCTCCGTTCGCGCAATTTTCTTGAAAAGGGATACAAAGTTTTTGCTTCACGTATTAATATAGATAAGTGACATTTATTAATATTAGCATTAACAGTTCGTTGTTTTTAATTGAACTTCAATTATGTTGCCACATTAAAACAGCCGAAAATGTTTTTTATAGTGCTATTTTTTCTAAATTTAAAATATAAATGGCTCTTTTGTGAAGTTGTAAAAATGTCGCTTAAGCCACATAGCATTTCACCCCTCGATATTATCTTGGGTATCTTGTATGTGACTGCCGTGTGTTTCTTTGAGTTGCTACGATTGTTAGACATGATTAAAACCATTATATGGCTCTATATATTTATTAAAAGAATGTGATTAGTTTGTTCCGTGAAGTCTATCGAAGTCTATAGTAACCTGATGGGCATAGAGTGAGTTGAGAAATTCTATTCTATCAGCCCGCAGACGTCCATTGCTGGACATAGGCCTCCCCCACGCCTCGCCACAAACTTGAGGAACACATTGCCCTAATGATAACGTTACTTCAAAGGAGTTTCACTAAAAATGCTGAATAAAACTCATTAAGTAAGATACGGCTGGGAGTTCGACCCGTGGCCGCCGGTAACTACATTCCCGATCCTGCGGACAGAATGGAAAGCAGTCGACGTCGCCTCAAACACCTCATTTCGGATCCTCCCGATCCACTAACGGTGCTTTTAGGTACCCCAAGCACCGGTCATCGTTCTCATCGAACCCGTCGCTTGCGACAAAGGGCTCGACGAGTAAATTAACCCTCAAACACAGCCCATTGAGTTTCTCGCTAGATCTTCTCAGTGGGTTGCGTTTCCGATCCGGTGGTAGATTCTGCGAAGCACGGCTCTTGCTAGAGTTCGTGTTAGCAACGTCGTCAGGTTTGAGCCCCGTGAGCTCACCTACTAGTTAAGGTTACGCTGATGTAGCCTCTCAAGGCTATCAGCTTAGGTAAGGAAAAAATATATATAAAGCTGGGAGTTGCGATATTTCTTGTTCTCTGTATCGTTCGAAGCGTATCGGAACATGACATTACATCGGAACTGACTTGGTGCGACATGCCGCTGGACATAACAGATACTGCGGTGCGATCGTGTAATAGTTCGACTATCGTTTTATTGTTGCTTAGTTTTTTCTTTCACAGGGAATGACCACTTCTCAAATTTGCGTCCATTGACGGTTAATTAACATTAAGCTCAACAGCAAATACATACTTGTACGTACGCAATGACACAAAGACAATGACGTGCAAATATGCTCAGCTTAGTAGGTATATGTAGTTTGATTGGGAGGTCGCCGTTAAATCAATCGATGTTTGTTTAGGATCCGGTCACTGGTATTGCTGGCTCAACACGACTATATGAACAACGTGACTCTGATCGTGTATACAAACACAAGGTTTTTAAAGACAAATTATATCACATCAATTCATTTACGTTTAAAAACAGAATTGTTTCAAGTTTATGTTTTTTTTTTATGGCTTAGATGGGTGGACGAGCTCACAGCCCACCTGGTGTGAAGGGGTTACTGGAGCCCATAGACATTTACAGCGTAAATGCGCCACCCACCTTGAGACATAAGTTCTAAGGTCTCAGGTATAGTTACAACGGCTGCCCCACCCTTCAAACCGAAACGCATTACTGCTTCACGGCAGAAATAAGCAGGGAGGTGGTACCTACCCGCGCGGACTCTCAAGAGGTCCTACCATCAGTAAGTCCAGTTGTTAAGTATGTTCCAATATGGTTTGCAGAAATCATTTCATGGTGACTCTGGATTCCTCTGTGATATCCGAAGAGCAACGCAGTGTCGATTTCATTGTGAAAGTCGTCTCCACCTGTGGCCATGAAGAACGAAACCGCTATTATTTCGATAATAAAACAGTAAACCAGTTGTATTACAAAACGATATAATTGATTATTGTGTAAACGCGTGTGTTTCCATTCCGCTGAATTAGGCGCTCAAACCAAGCAATGAAACCATTTGACTGGTCGCGCGTGAACTATCGCACCTGAATGCACACAGACACTGGACTGAAGTCCCTCCGCTTTGTTCAATGAGACAAAGAAATCATTATTATTATTTGTATCTCTAATGCCATGTCCTGATAGCCCTTAACCACTTTTTTAATTTTGTTTTTATTGATTAGATGGTAGGACGAGCTCACAGCCCACCTGGTGGTGCGCCACCCACCTTGAGATATAAGTTCTAAGGTCTCAGTATAGTTACAACGGCTGCCCCACCCTTCAAACCGAAACGCATTACTGCTTCACGACAGAAATAAGCGGGGTGGTAGTACCTACCCGTGCTGACTCACATGCTATTCCTTCATCGTGAAAGTCAATCGTGAACCTTTGTTAAGAAAGTATTTCATTAGAAAAATTGGTACCCGCCTGCGGGATCCGAATGCTAGATCGAAGCATCGCTAGATACGAACGCACCGGACGTCTTATCCTTAAGGCCACGACGACTTCATTCACTCAAATGGTAAAAGGGCATATTGTCAATCCATAAGGCTCGGTACCACGATCTCCGTCGCGAAGAGCTCATACGTTCTAGTTTGTGCGATGGGACGGCCATAATAAAATTGAGGTTTCGACTTTATGTTCTAATACAAGGTGGTACCGTGGGGCTGCAAACTCTGCCAAACCAGAGACAGTAATAATGACTAGAGCGATGGCTGTCTTCAAACTGGTCCTTAACGTATCATTGTAAGCTATTAAAGAAACGACTGGTAACATGTAATAGAGTTACGCATCTTTGAGGACTTAATCATCAAGCCGTTTAAATAGGCGTATAATTACCCTTATGCTCCAATTGGATAAGTCCAATACTCTGATAACAATAAACGGTACAAAAGCCGCTGAGTTTCTCGCCGGATCTTCTCGGCGGGTCGCGATTTCAATCCGGTAGTAGATTCCATCGCGAAGCAACTGCTCTTGAGTTCTTAAGTCTCCTTCGGAGGCGCTTGGAAAAGCTGTTAGCAAATTCCACCCTCCTGGCTGAGCCTTTGCTCGCCCACTTATCCTGGTGAACCTGGAAAGGCCTCGGGGCCACCAGTAATCCTTCGATCATATAAAAAATATATTAATGGTACAAAATAGTGTGTGAATACTACTTTTAGTCAGCGTGCCTGGTAGAATTATTACTCCGCACTAGTTCGGTCGGACTGTCCTCAGTTACGCTGTCAAGCTGTGAAGTGCTCCAGTGTCCGTGAGTGCGTTGATTGATGACCTTAGATTACAGGTCGGCGCGTTCGAACAGACCCTTTGTCCTAATGATCGTCGACTCGATTAGTTCCCCGGGTTCGCACGATTCAACAGTAGATTCAATTTGGACTCCGACTCTGTGCGCCATTTTGAAATAATTACTTGTTCGTTCTTGAAGCTAGCAAAGTTAGTGCGGTGATTCGTGACTGCCGAGTGAGTGCCGATAGCAAATATATTTGAAATAGATGTAAAAATAATGTATAAATCTCAGTGACATTGGTACAATTGGTAAAATTTTGCAGAAGAAATAGCCAGAACATCAGTAGCCTCCTCTGCGGGCATTTAAATTAAACTTATAGCGTACCTCGTCTTCTTTGGAGTGTCAACAACTAGTGCATAGTTACACAATTCATGTTTGTGACTCGATGAAACGGGATAATGGAAAAACACGAACCAACAAACTAGGGAGAAGTTGTCATGCCCTGGAGGATAAGACGCCCGGTGTATTCGTATCAAGCAATGCCTCACTCATGTTTGTGCATGACTTCCACAGTGAAAAAATAGCATAGTGTAATAAAAACCGCCTAAATTTTTTATTTGCGTAATTACTTAATGATAGAGACATTTGTATAATCCAAGACTCAAAGTGGGTGGCGGCATCCTCCTTGTGATATCCATGAACTAGTTACAACATTTACAGCGTAAAGGTACACCGTGAGCTTGTTAACCAAAAAAAAAAAGCGCACTTACAAATATTTATTTTGATAAAATTATTCTTACCGGAAAATATTAACTATCACGATACAAATTATATTTTCAACACTACTTAACTTTTCATTGATTTATAAAAAACAAATTTTAGACAAAATTTGATGGTTGTATTTTGGTGCTTGTTTGTTACATCACTATCACTACATAGTATAAAACAATTCTCTGTTCATATATTTGTCTGGCCCTATGTATGCTTAAATCTTTAAAACTACGCAACGGATTTTGATGCGGTTTTCTTTAATATATACTGTGATTAAAGAGGAAGATTTACATATATAATAACATTCATTAAATAGTGGAGAAATTAATAATAAATTACAGTTTCCGAAGCGAAGCAAGGGCGGGTCGCTAGTATAAAATAAAATCAACACAAATTCCGGCAGAAAAACATCTATTCCAAATTATGTTTCTCTTTTAAAAGTGGAATGTATCAAATCCGACGGTTTCCCTTCCTTGCGCCATTTCAGATGGCATCAGTGACTTTTTTCGCGTTTAATAAACTTCGCAAACCGCGTTTCTAGATAGCAAAACACTGAATTACTTCAAAGTAGATCGCGATAATGAAATAAGAGGAAGTTTGTGAATCGCGGCGAGACTGAAGATTACTATGACGATGACGATGAAAAAACTTTTCTAGCGCACTTATTTATCCCTTTTAAAACGACTACAAAGCAACGAGATCGCGAAGATTCTTAATTCAGAATCTTTATCTGTTTCGTCTGAGAAAATCAGATTGAGCTTATCAACTATCACGTTTTTTTTTAATTGTTTTTAAGGGTGGACGAGCTCACAGCCCACCTGGTGTTAAGTGGTTATTGGAGCCCATATACATCTACGACGTAAATGCGCCACCCACCTTGAGATATAAATTCTAAGGTCTCAGTATAGTTACAACGGCTGCCCCACCCTTCAAACCGAAACGCTTTTACTGCTTCACGGCAGAAATAGGTAGGGCGGTGGTACCTACCCGCGCGGACTCACAAGAAGTCCTACCACTAGTAAAAACTTATTAATATCAGCTGGAGCATGAGCTCAAACGCTGAAGTACCTACACCATTAAAAAACTTATATTACCCATTCCTCTTGACCTGTCCCCCTCAACAATATAATTCATTTCGTTAATTGTTTCAGCTCCTCCGGAGTGCGACGCAGGGCAGTTGTCTTGCAATCAGTACGTGTGGAACAAGACGTATTGCATCCCCCCGCACTACCGCTGCGACATGCACGTGGATTGCGTGGACGGCTCCGACGAGGCTGACTGCAGTAAGTGCTATACAGGCTTATTTATGTAGATGGCAAAGCCTTATTTTTTTTACGGGATTTTATGACCTGGTAACTAAGACCTTTAAGTCATATCTTATTTTAATTTATATTCTTAATTTTGTGAAAAATGATAATATGGAGTGAAATTAAATGAAATGAAAATGATTAATTTGAGACATTAATCAATTGGGAAGAAATTTAATGACATTAGATGAGATGTGATGATTTGAGATGAAATATAATCTCAGAAAAATGGTGGTCATTTACTGAGATTTTTTTCAGTGGACTTTTTAGGGGATCCCAAGAAGCTAAGTACAGCGGTTCTGTTTCATTTCCCCACATTTGTGCACTTTCACAAACCTGAAGAAACACTAAATAGACAAAATAAAACAAATCACACAACTTAACTTCTCGCATTCCCTCCAAAAAGCCGAAGGCAATGCTGTTCAGCAAGGGCGGACTAGTATATGATCAAACGGCTCTTATGTGTCTCACGCTACTTCATCTGCTACGAAACCTCATGTGTTCCTGTTTGAAGGCTGGGACAGTCGTCATACAACATTTCATTAGTTCGACACTGCGACCAGCATGGGTGGTAGCGAGCGACTAACAACTTATGCTCAGGCAGACCGTAACCTCACCTGCTCTGTTAGCATTTAAACCTGTGGCGGGTAGAAGATTGCGTGTTCAAATCACGTCGGGGTCACCAGTTTAGGAGGCTTAACGACGGAAGGGAAGATCTTCCACCGAGAGGGTGATATTTGCTCGGTAGACCGACGGTCCGTATGTTGTTGTTCGGAACTTGTATATATGCAAGCTTTTCTTGAAAATGTCGTAAGCGAGATTCAGGCATCTGTCAATTATCTTGCGTTGTATGATAGCTACCCGCCACAAACCCAACGATTGGAATAAGAAAAGTTTCAAAGTCACATCACATGTAAGATCGGTATTAGTTAAGCGATTCCCTGTAGCTTTAAACTTCCAGAGCTTTCGGGGAGTGTAAGCTATTCGCGAACTTTTAATATGGTTCAGGTCGATGGGGACCGGGATTGATTCGCTTTTGGTAACGACCTTTTTTAACAAGCTCCATCTTTAAGAATTTAAAGTTTGCGCGAATGCAACTTTAAGTTCAAATAAGAAAAGTTCGGAGTCAAATCTGAATTTAAACTTTTTTAGTTTTTATAACTGTAATTTTCATTGAAGCTTAAAGTTATTAAGCTATATTTTCTTAGGTCTTCTATATCCCCCAGTCACACGAAAATATAGTTTTGCGATTTCATCTCGTGCTTATTTAATTTCATTGTTACAGACGTTTAGATCTGCACGTTACTAAGTCACAGTTAGCGTTCGTTGATTTCTAAAGTCAGTTTTAGCACGACGCATAACATTCTGACTGTGCATGGTCGCGTCGGATCCGTCTCAGAGCTGTGTTTAATGACCCTCTAGTGTCGTTTCTCATTTGCTTTATTTGTCTCCCTTGATGGCGACCGATACACGCGACTTGTATAAGTCTTCAAAAAAAACCTCTTTTTTTTCTCTCTTACCTATGCTGATAGCCTTGACAGGCTATTTCAGCTTCGCTCTAACGTTTGTAGGTGAGCTCGCGGGGCTCAACCGGAGAGTTGCTAACACTGACCCTAGCCAGAGCAGTGCTTCGCAAAATCTACCACCGGATCGGAAACGCGACCCACTGAGAAGATCCGGCGAGAAACTCAGTGGGCTGTGTCTATGGGTTAGTTCGCTCGTCGAGCCCTTCGTCGCAAGCGACGGGTTCGACGAGGACGGTGACCGGTGCTTGTGGTGCTTAAAAGCACCGTTAATGGATCAGGAGGATCCGTAATGACGTGCTTTGGGCGACGTCGACGGTTTACCATTCGGTCTACTGGGTCGGGTATGTAGTTTCCAGCGGCTACGATGAGAGGGTTCTCATGTCGTGCCGCCTTCTCAAAATGGCGCAGTGATGCCGACTGTAGAAAAACTTCTGCTATCGATGTTCACGATATAAAGTAATGACGACTTGTAGTCAGAGGGCAATATGCAACGTTGGAGAATCTTTGTTACCATGCCAACTAAAGCTCTACTGTACTAATGGCGGCCAAGTCTCACAGCGAGCTTCGCATCGCTACTACAAATTCTTGATACGTTCTCGGACCAAATATTACTGTTTAGTTATTTCGTATATACTTTGGATATTCGCAGATTCAAAAATATTTTCAACATAACAATGAACCAAAACAATTGAGCTCCTTAGTTTCAGTATCCGACCGAAATTCCAAGGCATTTTGAACTTGTGCTCCACTTACCCCATCTCAACACAAATTGGTGTTAAAAGTGCTGCCAAGTTTTAACTCAAATTGAAATAATCGTAAACAAACAAAAGCTTTCTGAAATCCTTTTGTGCTTTTATTTAGCACTAGAGGTCCCACAGTAGTCGAAATTCGACTATAATTAATTGGAATTTTAAGTTTGTACACATACTACAATCACAAATTTCGCCAAGGCTACACTATAAAAAAACATTAATAAAGACAACCAATATTTAATCTATTCTTAATTTGACAACATACGTCAAGAACAAAAGTTTGACAATAAATAGTATGCATGCGTGTGTGCGTCAAATACATGGTATGTGGTGTGTGTGATGTTTTCTTTATTGATTTTATGTATCTTTTATGCATTATTTTAAAAAAATATTAGCATTGTGCACTTCTTCTCTCTATTCTCTATAAGTGTGGAAAATTTCATACTCCTCCGTCTGCGCAATTTTCGTAAAAAGGGATACCGTTTTTGCTTCACGTATTAATATATAGATAAGCACACAAGCAAGTTTGATGTAAGTGTTATGTTAATATTAATGTTTATTTCCTAATACGCCTTCATTAATGGGAATATTTTTATATTATGACTGCTCAAAAAGTTGGTTTTACTGTATTGTTGTATTAACCGGTGCTCTGGTATACTACATTTTTAATCTTAATCCCAGTATTAGTTACTCCACTCTGCAATGGAGTTACGCTTCTGGATTAAGACATAAAATAAGTTTTAAGTGAAATGAAGACAGCCTTCAAAGGGCTACTGCGACTTAGATAACACAAACGGTTTTTTATATTTGTAATCTGCTTCTTCCTCCTAAATTTCTGATATCATTTGTTAAATGGACCTGATTATTTTGAGCTTATAACTTAACTAATTACAACTTAAAATTAGACTCAGGAATATCGACACCATCTGAACGAAACAAATCAGTTTCACATTTAGATCAAAGGCGTCTACTGTAAGGTCAATATTATTTAGTCCTTAGTTTAAAAATTTTGTTATTATCTTCCATCCTTAAAATTTCGAAAATTTGTGTATTAAAAATAGTTCTGGAAACGTTCAATATTTTTTGAATACAACAACCCCGCGTCTGTGAGGAAAGTCCCGAGAAGTGTGCAACTTTTAATGGTGTGGAAATTGCGTTTTTGTTTGGTCTCTCGTTATCTGAGATGTTCTGGTTTCCATGTAAATCTGTTGTCTTTGAATATTTCACGTCGTCTCATTCTGTATACGCAAGACGAAACTTTCAAGAAGTTATTCAAATATTATTCTCCCTCATTTACATACAATTATTTTGTGTGTGAAAATTAAGTGGTTGTTAATGTTTTGCAGAAAACAAAATTACTACTTTCAGAGATCTTTGTAGCAGAATTAATGAAAAATTCTTATCATTTCGTTTCGCGTCTTTTGTATAATTTTTAGAAGACGGAATCTGTTTCCTTGGTGTGAATAAGGACCATCGAAACCGGAGTCCAAAGCTGATCGAAGGCAACAATCCTTTAGACAGACGTGCAAATATGAGCGCACACTCGTGAAATAATCTAACGGGATAGTTTGATAAGTATGAAACACATTGAAACATTTTTTACTGGTGGTAGGACCGCTTGTGAGTCCCCACAGGTAGGTACCACCACCTTACCTATTTCTGCTGTGAAGCAGTAATGCGTTTCAGTTTGAAGGGTTGGGCAGCCGTTATAATTAAACTTGAGACCTTAGAACTTATATCTCAAGGTGGGTGGCGCATTTAAGTTATAGATGTCTATGGGCTCCAGTAACCACATAACACCAGGTGGGCTGTGAGCTCGTCCACTTATCTAAGCACAAAAAAACTTACATATCAGTAAACGAGTCCCCTCGTGACATCATCATCACAACCTGCAACATCTGTCTTCAACGTCTTACGGCACTCTTCCACTAAAAATAATCACGACAAAAGCAGCATAATAATATCGAAGCAGAAATAGATAGAGCGGAGGTATTATCCGACATGAGTTCATAAAACAGTATACGTACTTGGAACAAGCCAACTTAGTTGTAAATAGGCGAATACAAAAAGCTCACCAAGATCCTGAAGCTTGTAATTGCACGCCGTAGTGTACAGAATTCCCAAATTGCTTAAAATAAACAAGATATGAAAGAACAATCTAGTGAGTAGCGCGAAAACCGCAGGAAACTACATAATTTTGTTATATACATACGAATACGTATTAGTGAAATCGCTCGTGTCCAAGCTAGTCCGGTCATTCAATAGTGGATTTATTCCGCTGATATTATTTACGAGGGTCGACCGGTCGGATTTAATCCGGTTATATCGGCACATCCCTAAAGATTCCGTGAATGTGCCCTTTGCCATATTTGCGGCATCGGCAAGAATCCCCGGTCAGGGAATTATTTTTTTGGCGGGACAACCGGGATCGGTGATAATTATCACCTGGGTTATTAACAATAATTTCAAACTTCCGTTTTGTGGAACCCGATGATACATTATGTTTCAAAGTTAAACAGTTTATTCATCCCACTTAAATGATACCACGGTGTGACTTTGGTTAGGTAGTAGGTAATAGTATTTTCAGAGATAGAATTAATAGGGTTTCTCATCTTTTTGTGACGGGCGTACTCACAACAGATATACCCACGTAAATTCAGAGCGTGAAGCTTTCAACTTTGGCGAGACTATGACTGAAATATTGTTAACCGTGTTGACATACGTAAAGTGTTATTTGACTCTAAACGATATATATTTCTTGGTTATTATCATCACACTAGCAACCACAAGAAGTACTTGACAGGCTTGTATATTGTCGATTGAATGTTTTGATATTTGATGTACTCACAAGAAGGTAATTAAAATTCTAAATGTTCATATTTTTCCGCTTAAATAATTGATTGATTTATTAGTAAGCCTTTAGTGAGGTACTAGTCGTCGTCGAATTATAATTTGTTTTTGTCGAAAAAGTGTATTTTGTAGTCTTTTACTTGTCATTGTACACTTGTACTCATCTAATGTCTTCGGTATTGGAAGGGTATCCTAGCTAGGGACGGTCGAATGGATATTGCTATTTGTCGTCAAAATAAAATTACCTGGTTCTTAAGCTACTTTCAGACTACGCTATACTATAGTGCCATATAGTATAACAGCATGTACTTAGCCAATAATATATAGTATAGTACAGTGTGAACGTGTCCATAACAATGTATGGTGCGCGATATTGTTGTGCTATGAGCTATTCTTTTTCTCCATCGCTCCCTCATTACTGAGGATCGTGACTCCGTTTCAGCTTGTCGACTGCTATATTATAGCTATGAGCTATATGCTTTTCTATTATAGCGTAGTCTAAAAGCAGCTTTACCCAAATTAAATTAAGGCAAATCCAGTGGACACATTTAGTATCTTTATATAGATACAAAAAGAATGAAGACGGATCGAAAGATATCACCGCGGATCTTCAGTTTACATTAGGAAACGCGAACAACACATTTCCTACACGTAATATGTATGAGCACCGCGTTATCTCGACTCAGGAAGTTTCCTGAAAAGATTGTGGGTTTTACTTTTCATTATGTATACAACGGGGAGATTGCAAGATAATGTAAGGTGTGGAATTGTCTGAATATTTCCATAATAAAGGTATATTTCGAAAAAATAAAACTGAAGTTTTTAGAGCAGACGTTCTTATCTGATAATAGGCTGTTCGGCTATTAAATAGTTGATACTACTTGATTACTTCTAATCTTATCTGAGGTACTGATATGGGTTGGGCTGCATTGCATGAACTTCGATTAAAAAGTAAGACATTATTTATTTCTATTGAACTTGACCTTCCAGATTCAGACTTGAACCTCAACTATTGTGCGTACGAGACGTACATTAAAAGATACAACAGTTAGCACAGCACAACAAAAACCCTCACAATTACAAGACAAAATTAACTATGATTCCTTAATCATTTCAAACCACTTTCTTAAACTTTGAGGTGATTTATACCAAAGCATAATTTAGTTTCAAAATCTGTAAAAAAACAGTCTTCTTAGTCGAACACTTCTCATTGTCGTGGTTGCGCTGACAATGTACACGTGCTCTACGTAGAAGCGTTAATTAGATCCCCGATGTTTTCGAGGAAAAAAACAGTAAGGACTTGTAAATAAAAAGCTTCTTTGAAGCCATTGAATAAACAAAACTCTTTCTAGATGAAAAAACTTTTGGCAGGAAGACTAGAAGCTTTTTTTAAATATTAAGATGCAAAATGCAGCAGCTTTGAGATATGAGGTCGCAGCCTCAATATTTTGTAACGACTGTTTTTGAGCCGGAACGTACATATATCGTGTTTCGCGGCAGAAATAGGTAGAATAGTAGTGTGTAAAATTCACCCTTTCCATTATTATTAATATCATCAATAAGTCACCGGTTGGCCATCGTAGCATATATAGTAGTATAGTAGGATATAATGTTTTGAGAACGTTGCGGCGTATTCTGTGATGAATTCTTAAGTGAAATTTTACGACACCCACGTGTAAGGTGAGTTTTTTTTTAAAAGATGATGAAGAAAAATATGAGGTGGGCTATTCTATGCTATAAGTTATACACAATGTGGAAGAAAACGTTTAATAAGCACTTTTAGGCTTTCCTTTGGGGAGCAAACAAGCGTGCATCACATCATTCATCACACAATAGGAAATCAATGGTAGTTAATATTATGTTTTAAGAAGGATAACAGTCGGAATTATTCTACTAGAGTAAAATCGTTTCAATTTGTTTTTTTATTTTTTATTTATTGATGCACAAACCAAATTACAATCATTACAGTACATATTATTAGCTAAATCGTACAAGTAGTAGTACCTAGATCTAATCTGGATTGCAATCTAAATGGTATGTGCACTCAGCAAATCCATATTAATGTACAGAGCTTTATCTATTGAAAACAAAATTACACATATTGATAACTAGCCATTGTTAAATAGGATATCCTTCACACATCTGACAAATCCCCTGAGTCTAGGTTCAAAGATATTAAGGTCACCGTGACACTTAGTCCAATCATTATACTGCCTGACCATTTTTACCACAGGGTTATAGTACCTACGGTATATTATTTTTATATGTTCGTTATCTCATCTCATTTCATTTCACTCCACATTATCATTTTTCATAAATTAAGAATATAAATTAAAATAAGACATGACTTAAAGGTCTTAGTTACCAGGTCATTATATCCCTTAAAAAAAATTAATTATATGTTCGTAATGCAAAGTTTAATTTTGATTATGTTTATAGTTTTTGATTATGACTACTGTTCAAATAAATCTATTTCTATTCATCAGCGTACCGAAAATGCCAAGCTGATGATTTTCAGTGCGGCATGGAGGGCACGGGGAAGGTGTCGTCACAAGGACCTTGTGTAACAAAGGAGAAGAAATGTGATGGGTATGTTGTTTTGACTTTTACAGTTTCATATAGATTTCAAAAATCTCAGCTCAACAGGCGGGGGAGACATATACCTATAGATGCATCTATTGACAGTTCTACCACAGAGTTCGAAGTTCAAAATTTTCAATTTGTTATATGTCAATTGTCAATATGAAATATAGATTATCCTGCGGCCCACTTGATCTTAAGTGGTGGACTTTAGTGATCTTTACGCACAACTGATAATTGGCGATTTGTAGCCTAGGAAAGGATGAATTCTGCCACAATTGTGGTAATGTACCGAGAGGAATACCTATAAGGAGTAATCTTAAACAATTTCTCAGACGCCATGTATAAATAAAATACAGGCTTGTATAATGAATAATTGCGTTTGTTATAATTTTAATAATTTTAATTACAACTTGCCATGCACGGGGCTATGAGGCTGGAACGGAAGAGAGGGTTGCCAAGCGCAAATTATATAATTAGCAACTTAGAACTTAGAACTTAGGTGTTACCATTACATATTACAATATAATTCTAATGTTCATATTTTGATTGAACATAATACTCCCCAAGAGGCTAACTGGATAAAACAAAGACTCGTTGTAGAAACAAAAGACCAGAAACATAATGCTCAATAAATGGATGAGTGCTCACTGCCGGCAGATCCTGAGCGGTGTAACGTCATTGCGATGCGTTCAGCGATGTTTGGATTTAATTAGATACTCAGCTTGTCAGCGTATAGTAATATAACTCACCACTAACATACTGGTATCTTCTCAGGTATTTAGATTGTAGAACCGGTAAAGATGAGCAAGATTGTCCGGGGCAGAGCATCGCGTGTCGCCTCGATCAGTTCAGGTGCGCTTCTGGCAACAAATGTGTCGATGCATCAGCTAAATGTGACCACAAGGACGACTGCGGAGATAATTCTGATGAGGCACATTGCAGTACGTATCAAAAAACATTACGCATATATAAATGACTAGCCGTACTCGCCCGCTTCGCTGGGCATTTAAAATTAACATTATTATTTATTGTCATTATTATTAGGGAGTCCAACACTCATATAAATATTAGCCTATCCATTAATTACATGTATTTTCTACATGGATGTTTCAAGTCAATCGGATGCATGGTTCAGTAGTTATAACGGAACATCTGTAAAAACTACTGTAGATCTATATATTAATATAATTTATATCTGAAATTACTGGTTTGCAAAAAACCTATTTAAATACGCTTGGTCTTTCTTATGTTATTTGTAACTCAAGTTTATTTTAATTCAATTAAGCACGTTTAATGGTTGAATTAATTATTTATCGGCGCCATTCAAGTCGGAATGTCGATGGACTCCGAATCCACTAAACATGGGTGGTTTACGGTTTCATAGGACCAATCAGAACAGTAAGGTCAATTAAAGTTTACATTTTTTTATAGCTTAGATGGATGGACGCGCTCACAGCCAACTTGGTGTTAAGGGGTTACTGGAGCCCATAGACATCTACGTCGTAAATGCGCCATCCACCTTGAGATATCAGTTCTAAGGTCTGCAGAAATAGGCAGGGTGGTGGTACCTACCCGCGCGGACTCACAAGAACTCCTACCACCAGTAATTACGTAAATTATAATTTTGCGGGTTCGATTTTTATTACACGATGTTACTCCTTCACCGTGGAAATCAATCGTGAACATTTACATTACAGGTTTCCCACCGTGTCACATTGGACAATTCCGATGCAGCAATGCTCTTTGCATCCCCGCGAACTATCACTGTGACGGCTACAATGACTGCGCCGACGGTTCCGACGAAGCCAACTGCACTGCCATAGCCTGCCCTGATAATCAGTACCTATGTCCCAAGGGAGGCCCAGGGGGAGTGCACAAGTGTATAGCTAGATCACAGCTCTGTGACGGAAAGAAGGATTGCGAAGATAAGGCTGATGAAGAAGACGCATGCTGTGAGTTAAGCAATTGGTATTTTCATAGTTTTAGAAAATGTTATTTTTTAGCAAGCACATCCCGTGTAATATTAAGTACCTGGATGAACGAGGTCTACTCGGTTTTTTTTTGGATAAATTGTGTTTTTTATAAATATTATCTTAATCGTGTTTTCAATAATCAACTTATCGATAATCAACTTAAACATAAACTTATTTTTATTATTGAAAGAAATAACAAAAATGTGGCGTTTGGGTAGTCCAATATCGCAACTTAAACAGAAAAAATATGACTCCTCCCGACATCTATTGGCGAATAATAATACTATTTTTCTTAATTGAGAGCAACTAACTGCTTTAAAGACACAATAACCATAAAGCTACTTCAGCAGATGACGTTGTTAAGCAACCCGAAGCCAATGAGTGTTTGGTTTAAGGTTAGACCAAGAAAACAACATTTTCTGAAAATAAATCGTACCTAGATCGATTTGTCGCCCCCAAAATCCCCTGTATACTAAATTTTATGAAAATCGTTGGAGCCGTTTCCGAGATTCAGATTATATATTATAATATATATTTACTAGCGACTCGCCCTTGCTTCGCTTCGTACTGTAATTTATTTTTGATTTCTCCACTATTTAATGGATGTTATTATACATATAAACCTTCCTCTTCAATCACTCTATCTACTAAAAAACCGCATCAAAATCCGATGCGTAGTTTTAAAGATTTAAGCATACATAGGGATATAGGGACAGAGAAAGCGACTTTGCTTTATATTATGTAGTGATATACAAGAATTGCTCGTTTAAAGATATAAGATATTATCCCGACTATAACCTGGAATATGATGATCGAAAAGCGCTAGGAACTGGCTCGGATTGGGTACTGCTGTTATGTTTAACTTAGAGCCATCAGTAGCCAGAGGAAGAGCAAGGAGGGAGGTAGCAGGGGCGGTGTTCGTGAGTCCTCGTAACATTAACTTAGTATCTTTAATTCATAATTAACTTTTCTCCAACAGCCATATTATCATGCCCAGCGTTGGGATGCGAGTACAAATGCGTGGCGTCGTTAGCGGGGGGTGCGTGTTCTTGCGCGGCGGGACTAATGCTGTCCGCAGACAACAGGACCTGTGTGGACCGCGACGAATGCAAGGAGTGGGGCTACTGTCACCAGCTTTGTGTCAATACTTTAGGATGTGAGTTATTGATCCATATTTACAAGTCCTCGTCGTGTACAGAGCGTTTTCCAGGAAAACCAATGTAAAGGGATTCATTCGCTTCTTTGGCAAGAATCAATGTCTGACTTTTCTAGAAAATCTGAGTGTTGGTGTTTTTGTAACTCATCTCATTCGAGATGTAATTGCTGTGAGCTTGATGAGCTGCTTAGGCAATAAATAGATAAATAAAAATATTGGCCTTGAGTTTATTTTATTTAGACACACCAACAGCAATACACACAAAACATTCAAGCTTAAAATTAACAAGTATAAAATTAAGTACTGGTATGTAAGCCAGTTACAGGCATGTACAGCAATCAATCTCTTATAACACACTATGACATGTTACAGCAATTTTACAAACAACGGAAAGATAGGTTAAATTTAAATGTTAACAGTACGACATAAGATTTGTGGGTGGCGCATTTACGTTGTAGATATCTATGGGCTCCAGTACCCACTTAACACCAGGTGGGCTGTGAAAGCTCGTCCACCCATCTAAGCAATAATATATGAGTCAACTATAAGAGAGAAATAGAGAGACAGAGAAGTTAATATATCCTAATACATATCTCACTCAATCTCATGCGCGTGAATAATGCCCTCGCGCTCTTACCCACAGAGGTATTAAATTGAATTTAGGAGATGATTGGCCCCTTGGATCGGTCTGTCTTTTTCTAAGGGGTTTTAAAATAGTTGTCTGCCTATGCTTAGTAATAATATAGACATTTTAGCAAATTTTCGTATCAAATTGTCTAATCTCGTTAATGATCGTGAATGTGGGCTGGTTGCAGCATACAAGTGCCAGTGTGCTCCGGGGTACTCGTTGGTGGACGGCAAGCGGTGCTCGGCGGGCGTGGCTGCTTCGCCTTGGCTGGTGCTGGCGCACGCGGGCGCCGTGCTGCGTATGGACCTTCACGGCCGCGCGCCGCAGACACTCGCCAACGCCACCGCCGCTGCTGGACTCGACTACCACTACCGCAGGAACTTGCTATTCTGGTCCGATCTAAAAACTAGAAAGGTTTGTGTCCCTGTTTTCTTATGCCAATCCTAAGCTTTCAACTATCAGAACCAAATAACGTAGACATTTAATTTTATTTAGCTTTATTACTATTGTTACGCGCTGGGATTCGGGATAAATAAAATTTCATCAAAGTACAACTAAAAACTGTATTCAACACTTAGAACACTTAAAACACTTCACAAACACTTTAAAACTCTCAATTCGCTTCTTCCGATTCGCTTCAGGTGATCCGTTCGCCGTTTCGCTTCGAGTAGTTCCGATTACTGACTGTCTGCGTGCCATCCCTGCAACGCTTTTATAGCCGATGATACCTCATCCCTAGAATTATTGAGAATATTCCACACATCTTTAGTAGTAGTTTCCGCTATCTGGCAATAGATGGCCTTCTATTTCTCGAGCGTTCTAGGTGCTACTAGGTCCTTCGATATTCGTTCGACTATTCGGCGATAGATGGCGTTACTCTTACCGGCGTAACACTATGTTTGTGAAATCCTAATTTTGGATTTTTTTTATAACCAAGCAAACAAGTTACCTATCTACAAATTTCGAATGACGTTAGAAATTTCTTGTTATTTCAGATCCACTCTCAACAACTAAGCGCTCCGGCAGGGCTGGGTAGGTTCGGCGACGCAGAGATCTCCGTGGCGGGGTCGTGGGCGCCGGTAGCGCTGGCTGTGGACTGGGTGGGCGACAAGCTTTACGTGGCCGACTCGCTCGGACAGAAGGTCGACGTGTTCGAGCTGGACGGCCGCTGGCACGCCGTGGTGCTCGGGTCCAACCTCACCAGCCCGGCCGATCTAGCACTCGATCCTACTTTGGGACTCATGTTCGTTGCTGATAGCAGTCAGGTTAGTATGATGTCCATAAATGTTATTATCTAGGCTCAAGTAATCGTTTTTACTTGCAGTTTCATACATTTAACTTTTGGTTGTCTTTCTTACATGAATATAGTTATTGCACAGAATCCCTTCATAAACTAGTGCCAATAAACAACTACACTGAGGTGTGTGCTGTTTAATCATACCTATGTAGTCAATTGTCAATTTTTTTAACTAAAAAGTATTTTAATACAAATCAAAGCTTGTGGCATTAGATAATTTTCGGTCCGATGATTAACGCCGAGAAGAATTTCCGCATCAATTTATTACACTCCGCATACAGTTTCACTGCGCCATGTCGTTAGTCACTGGATCGCCATAAATCTGTTATACTATCTTCATTTACAATTTTTGTCACAAATATCTAAGTTATAAAATTAATTCTAAATGTAAATAAGTAGCATAACACTTTAGATTGATTTTAGATAATACGAGCAAACATGGACGGCACTCACATGAAGGCCATTGTTTCCGAAGCTGCGTACAAAGCGTCAGGAATAGCAGTGGATATAATCGCACGCAGGGTGTTCTGGTGCGACTCGCTACTGGACTACATCGAGACCGTCGACTACGACGGAAACCACAGGTTCCTCGTCCTCAGAGGTCAACAGGTGCCCAGTCCGTCTAGACTGGCACTCTTCGAAGACAGAGTGTACTGGTCGGACAGCACCAAACAGGGTATAAGCTCCGTCAATAAGTACGGCGGGGCGTCCAGTATTCAAGCCATATACAAAATGAAAGACATCAGGGACCCCAAAGCTATCACTGTGATACATTCTCTAAAACAAACCTCGGTCAACAACCCTTGCGGAACCAACAACGGGGGGTGTTCGCAGATGTGTATAGTCACTGCGCTTCAAAATGGAGGATTAGGATACAGATGCGCTTGCAACATCGGATACAGGCTCGAGACTGATCTGCGCAACTGTGACATCGTTAACGAATTCCTTATGTATTCTCAACAAAGATTTATCAAAGGAAAGGTATTGAATCCTGTGATAGAAGGTTTCAGTGACGCCATACTGCCAGTTGTGTCCAGGAGAGCGAGATTCGTCGGTTTGGATTTCGACGCGAGGGACGAACACATCTACTACTCTGACGTGTTACAGGATGTCATTTACAGAGTTCACAGGAATGGAACTACCAGGGAAATCGTGTTAGCATCGCAAAACGAAGGGGTCGAAGGACTGGCGGTGGACTGGGCTTCCAAAAACTTGTATTACATTGACTCCAGAAAAGGAACTTTAAATGTACTATCAACAAGGAATATTGCTTATAAAAGAACATTATTGAAAGATCTGAAAAGACCAAGAGCAATCGTCGTCCACCCTAACAAAGGGTTCATTTTCTTCTCGGAGTGGGATCGTCCTGCCAACATCAGTAGATCTAATACAGACGGTACTGGTCTTCTAGTCTTCGAGAATGTAACCCTCGGCTGGCCAAATGGACTGTCCATAGACTTCGACACGGATCGACTGTACTGGTGCGACGCGCTATTGGATCACGTACAGCATTCCAAGCTGGACGGAACTGACGTCAAGACTGTCAGTTCACGATTGATCAGGCATCCATTCTCGATTGTTATCCATAAAGAATTCATGTACATCACCGACTGGAGACTTGACGCAATCGTGAGGTTACACAAGTTGACTGGTGAACAGGAAGACATCATGGTAAGGGAGCCGCAAACAAACAGGCTATATGGCGTTAAAGTTTACAGTGAAAAAATCCAGAAGATAGACCCGATGCAACCTTGTGCGAGAAATAACGGAAACTGCCAGAAACTATGTTTCGCTATACCTAGAAACAATACAGAGTTTTTGACGGTCAAATGCGGTTGTCCGTACGGTGAAAAGTTGGCGGCGGACGGTCAGACCTGTGAATCTGATCCGAACTCGGAGCCTCCGGTGCAGGCGTGTCCGCAGTCCTGGGATTTCACGTGTAACAACCAGCGGTGCATTCCGAAGAGTTGGGTCTGCGATGGCGACGACGACTGCCTCGACAACAGCGATGAAGAACAAAACTGCACCAGTAAGTAGCTTTACTTCAGATTTGTTATTTTTTTCGCGGAAGCCAAGTTAGAACAATAATTCACCTATAGTAGGAATAAAAATTAAAGGAGATGCAGATTTCTAGTTAAAATGCATGTAGTTAAAAAAATCTTCTTCAATAAAATGGTAAATATATTTTTTCAAACTGTGAAAAGTCAGCGCAATTTACAAATTTAGATACTAAAGAGCTTAAAAAGCAATTAAAAATACCGTACCATATTATCATGTTAAAATTCAATGTGTTCTACTATGTTTTACTCTATGTCCTACTCTAGCTGAATTCTGTTTACGTTTTAGCGACATTTAGGGAATGGAGATTAAAATGTTGGAATTGTTGTATAGAGGTTTAGAGGAGCTCATTTTAGAGTCTGATGGTGAAGTGGCAAAGAAGGTTTCTGAAACTGTGTTGTTTATAAACGCCATGGTTCTAAACGTTAGAAATGAACTCTACTTCAGTGGCGAGTAGTGTGATGGTAAAATAAAAGGAGAGGTGATTGATCACCTTTCATTATCAGCAAACATTTTCTGAGAGCACTTCCTATTACACACGATAAAAAAGCCAGAGACAATCAAAGTCCCTCTGAGGAACCAAAAGTGTCAAGCTGTTTGTTTTTTGGTCGTAGTAAGGTTTTTTTAACGCGTTAATAATGGTAATTCGCAATGAACAGAGGCTACGTGTGGCCCCAGAGAGTTCATGTGCAAGTCTGGGCGGTGCATCTCCGACATGTTTCGCTGCGACTCCGAGAACGACTGCGGAGACTTCTCCGACGAGACCGGCTGCGTCAACGTGACCTGCAGCAGCGCTCAGTTCCAGTGCGACAACGGGCGCTGCGTGCCCTCCACCTGGAAATGCGACTCCGAGAACGACTGCGGAGACGGCTCGGACGAAGGGCCACACTGTGCCGAGAAAACTTGCGCATATTTCCAGGTTACATTTACAGTCTCAAAATTTTTCGTCTGTGTTGCATGTCGTGTGACGGTCGGCCGCGGAGTAGGGATAAAGTGAAAGGCGCTCGGCAGAGCAGCCAAGGCCAATATGGCGGCGCCTATAGTTCGCAGCAGCTGACCGAGTAGTTTATAGACTATTACTCATTTGGGCCAGTGCTCCACGCTATTTTGTTTGTTTTTGTCAATGTTTAATGTAAATGTTGTTTATCAGAGTTAAATGTCTATAATGTGAAAAAAAGTTTCACTTTTACCGTGGTTTCATAAAACTGCACAATCCTTTTTTCTGATTAAATATATTTTTAGTGTTCAACCCCCGCTACTAACGAATACTACCTTACCTTTCAAACACAACGCGTAATTATTACACGGCACCGAACGAATGCCGAGAGAGATGAAAAGGAAGCAGTGCAGTGTACCCGTAGCCATCGTGGTCGCAGAGCTATTACAATTTAGGCTTCTGTATCGATCTACCGTAAACCACTAACGGTTTTTTTTTATTGCTTAGATGGGATGACGAGCTAGCTATAGGTTACTGGGGCCCATAGACATCTACAACGTAAATGCGCCACCCACCTTGAGATATAAGTTCTAAGGTTTCAAGTAAAGTTACAACGGCTGCCCCACCCTTCAAATCGAAACGCATTACTGCATCACGGCAGAAATAGGCAGGGTGCTGGTACCTTCTCGCGCGGACTCACAAGAGGTCCTACCACCAGTAATTACGCAAATTATAACGGACTGAAAAAAAGTCATATGATTGAGAGCGGTGGCATTTGTGGTTGATCACGACATCACGCTATGTTACATTTCCAGTACACGTGTCCTCGGACCGGGCACTGCATCCCGGCCTCGTGGGTGTGCGACGGTGACGACGACTGCTTCGACAAGCAGGACGAGGCGGACTGCCCTCCGGTCTCGTGCCTCCCCAACCAGTTCAAGTGCGCCGATCTCAAGCAGTGTGTGCTGGTAGGAATAAGACACGAGAATTTTCGTACCAATACTATACCAATGTTGTTGAGATAGGGGTAAAAAATTTGATCTTTTTAAGTGTGCACTTATGTTATTTACTGATGTAAGTATGTCAGGCTCTGATCCTAAAGGTTTCAAGCTGTAACAAAACCAATATCATTACACTTTTTATATTAAGTTCTGGAGTTTTAATAAGGCAGGCAAGGGAGTACTCTGAGGAGTTGTTCGAGATGATACCATCATCTCGTTCTTACCATCGCACCGCCCGCCACCGGAGTAGAGTTTAATCATACTCCCTGGAGCCACTGCGGTCATCCACAGTGCATTTCCAGAGGTCTTTTTTGGCCATACGTACCTTCCGGTTATGGAATGTGCTCCCCTCCTCCACGGTGTTTCCCGAGCGCTATGACATGTCCTTCTTCAAACGAGGCTTGTGGAGAGTATTAAACAGTAGGCAGCGGCTTGGCTCTGCCCCTGGCTTTGCTGAAGTTCATGGGCGACAGTAACCACTCACCATCAGGTGGACCGTATGCTCGTCTGCCTGCAGAGGCAATAAAAAAAAGGCAGCTTATTTGGGGCATATTTGTCAAGGGAAGTGGATTATAGTTCTTATGGTGGTCGTGAGCTCCGGTAAGCAAGTCGAACTGCGCGTTGTGCATCGCTGTTGTAACGGGTTGCAGGAGGTGTACAAGTGCGACGGCATCCCCGACTGCAACGACGGCAGCGACGAGCTGGGCTGCCCGTCGCTGGCGCCGCACCAGTGCCAGCCCGGGAAACAGTTCCAGTGCCGCTCCTCTGGGATCTGCATACCCTCCACTTGGCATTGTGACGGTAATCAAATATAATATACGTGCACTTTTATTTAATGTACTTATTTATTCTTGACGTTAAGAAACAAAATTAGTTATTCAAGGTAGGTGGCGGCATTTACGTTGTAGATGTCTATGAGCTCCATTAACCATTTAACAACAGGTGGGCCGTGAGTTCGTCCACCCATCTAAGCTATAAAAAAATCTCCTTACCGTAACTTTTCTTACTTGTTCGAAGACTTGTTTCTTACCACGGTTTTTTGATGTATGTGTTTTTTTTAAGTGGAGAATGATTTTAAAATGGGTATCAGGTACGCCGGACTGCGAGGACCTCTCCGACGAGCCGGCCTCCTGCGGCACGGTGGAGTGCGCCCCCAACTACTTCCGCTGCGACAACGGACGATGCATCTTCAAGACGTACGTCTGCGACGGAAATGATGATTGCCAGGATGGGTCTGATGAAGGACTCCAACATGCTTGCAAAGCGCCGCCTTTCCGGTAAAAACTTTAATTTGTAATGATGAATTATATTCGGTTCATTTGTCAAGAATATCTGTTAGTCTACATTTCTCTTTGTTTTCAGCTGTCCATCCGATCAATGGGAATGTCCTCAAGCATCAGGCCGCTGCATCAATTTCACTCAAGTGTGCGATGACAAATTGGATTGTCCGGGTGGCACCGATGAAGGTATGAGTTAATGCGCTGTAGATTATCTCCTCGTTAGAATTTTGTAGGAGACATTAAGTAAGCGTATTTCATTTGCTCAGGTCCGGTGTGCTCGGAGAAGCAATGCTCGTGGCGCGGGGCCCAGTGCTCGCACGGGTGCCACGAGACGCCGGGCGGCGCGCAGTGCGTGTGTCCGCGCGGCCTGCAGCTGACCCCGGGCGAGCCCGACGCCGCCACGTGCTCCGACCTGAACGAGTGCGAGCCGCCCGGCGTCTGCTCGCAGCTGTGCACCAACACGAAGGGCTCGTACGCGTGCGGCTGCGTGGCCGGCTACCGACTGGCACTCGACGCGCACTCCTGCAAAGCGGACAACCATTCCGGCGCCTTCCTAATAATCTCCAACCGCCACTCGATCCTGGTAGCCGACCTCGACGAGCAAGGCCTCGAGCGGGTGCCCATCGACGTTGAGAACGTGGTCGCCACCGCCTCCGACATGCACACGGGTACCATTTTCTGGTCCGACATGAAGCTGAAAAAGATCTCCCGCCTGGACCGCGGCGGCGAGCCGAAAGTTATCGTCTCAACGGGACTTGATCTAGTCGAGGGACTCGCGTACGATTGGGTCGGCGGCAACGTGTACTGGCTGGACAGCAAACTGAACACCATCGAGGTTGCGAAAGAGGACGGAGCGGCTCGGACGACTCTGCTGAGCGGTAACATCACGCAGCCGAGAGGGATGTGTCTCGACCCGGCTCCGGACGCGAGGTGGCTGTTCTGGACCGACTGGGGCGAGCATCCCAGAGTCGAACGGATCGGCATGGACGGGACCCGACGAATGGCGATCATTACTACTAAAATATACTGGCCAAACGGCCTCACGCTCGACACGGCCACGAAGAGGGTCTACTTCGCTGATTCCAAATTAGACTTCATAGATTTCTGCAACTACGACGGCACGGGTCGCCAGCAAGTGTTGTCGGGCAGCCATTACTTGCTGCATCCCCACTCACTCACACTCTTCGAGGACACGCTGTACTGGACCGACCGTCAGTTGAACCGAGTGCTGTCGGCGCACAAATTCAAGGGTTCGAACCAGACGGTGGTGTCGCACCTCATCTCGCAGCCGCTGTCCATCCACGTGCACCACCCCTCGCTGCAGCAGCAGTACACGTCGCCCTGCAAGCGCGACACGTGCCAGCATCTGTGTCTCCTGAGTCCCAACCAGACGGTCGGCTACACGTGTATGTGTCAACCGGGGTATAAGCTCTTGCAGGATGGAAAATGTGCAGACGGTAAGTTGTCACCGATTTCATATTTATCATCATCATCATAATTAATGAATAATACGTAGATAAACTATACATTATTGGATTTTTTACTGCTATGGTCGCTACCCTTCTTGAAACCTTTATTTATTATTTATTTCATGAGGATACCATCAATATTCACAGTTGATTGAATATGTAATATATTAGGTATTTATATAGGTGTTTGTATTGAGTTTGTTTACAATATATTTTGATTACTTTTCCAATCTTCATAATCCTGCTTCTTTCTGCCGCAAAGCAGTTACGCATTCCGGCTTAAGCAGTGGTCTGACTTCCACAATACCATTGAGACTTGAATCTAATGTCTGGAGGTGGCTGGCGAGCCTCACGTTGTGATGTCTGTGAGACTCCATCAACCACCTAACGGCAGCTGGGTGGCGACAATTTCACGCGCACACAACAACTATGGGGCGCATGGCTGGGCTAGGCTATTTAGTTAGTTATAAGCCGACGAAATGAGGTTAAAATCTCAATTGTGTTGTAACAGCGGCAGTGCTTTTTCCTTCGCGGTAGTAATACGAAAGACTACAGGACGAGGACCTGCCAGGCCAGTTATGTACCTGCTCGTGTGGACGTCTCATTATTTCCTTCATCTTTAGAATTATGCAAATTTTTGTCACCTGCGAGAATGATTTACAATTGGTTAGTGTTTATTTAGAAGAAATAGTACCTGCTCCAGAATTCGACCGGCTTGGCGCGTTATCCATTAAATTATCGCTTTCATTTCTTTTGCAGAAGAAACAGCCTATTTGATGGTACTGAAGGGCACTCAAGTCATCGACCTCTCCACTGACGGCTCAGGAAGAGCTGGACAACTGTCGCCGGTGGTTGGTATACAAGGTAAATGAATTTCATTGTTTATAGTACCTATAAGCCGCGCCAATAAAGAAACGAATCTAAAATGGCGGCGGCGATCATGCGCTCTCACTCTAAACTATTGCTGTCTTTAGTCGCACGCGGCGCGTACTGCATGCAAAAAAATTATCAGTTCTGACTTTGTTGTTGAGTTCGAGTTTTTTCACTTTTGAGTTGTGCGACTTAGATGATTGGCAGCAAAAGTATCTACCCCAGATGAGACACCTCCCTCTCTGCCAGGGCATAAAGTAAAGTAAAGTACATTCTCATTTGTTTTTTTATATTTTTTTACAACAAACAACATTTTCTTTCTATCTTTCTTTTTATTTGTTGACCCTACCATCTGTTAGTGCAGGTACATAGACGCCATTTTCGATTCGTTTCTTTATTGCTACCAGCTATGTGTTTGTTTGTACGACACGCAAAATCGTTTTTCTCAAGACAGTTCACGATGACCTAGCCTCCTGAATTTTGGCATGAGCCAAGAGAAGGAAAACTCTAAAAATAGTGTAGTCTTTGAACCTCTTTGACGTATCAACCGTTAAGAGAAAGTACATTTTGTTTTTCTTTGTGACATCAAAAAAGGGAATGCTCAAGTCGCTTATGATCAATATGGATTGCGCAATTGGTATTGATACAGTAGGAAAAGGTACGGGACTATCATTTATGCGCTCTTAATTAGGTACCTACCTATATGCAAATATTTTAAAACGATGCATCCGTTGGAGATAGCGTAAATAATTACATTCTCTTAAAAATACAATTTGTACATTGATTTGAAAACTAAATATATCATGATAATCACGACAAATGAATAGAATTAAGTCTATTTTGATTATTAAGGGTTTCTTTGACATGCAAAAAATGGTGGACTTTTAAGTGTAAAACTATAAGGAAATCCAACTAGATTCCAGAAAACCCGACAAGACTTCCCTACACCCTTTCCAAAGAGCCCGTGTCATTTTATTAAATTTATTAGGTGACACACCCAGACACACACGCACAATACATGAAGAGCTAATCGTATTAATAATTTCGACTGATTGTGGCACAGGTGGTATCCAATTGGACTACGACCGTCAAGGACACACGCTGTACTGGCTCCAGTCCATCTCAGGAGACAGTGAGGATGATGAAAACTGCACCATATACACTATGCCATACGGTGGTGGCAATAAGGCTGAATTTTTAGGCCGAGACACCGGCATTGTTGGTGCACCATCTTCGATTGCTTTCGATTGGATTGGAAGGAACTTATACATTGCAAATAGAGTTGCCAGTAATATCGAGTTGATCAAAGTAGACGGCAAAGTTAAGTACAGAACCATCGTGATGGCAAACGATGGTGGTAAGATGTCCGTGGCAAAACCCAGAGCTTTGGCACTTGATCCTACAGAAGGGTAAGTTAGAACTTATAAACTGCTTATCATATTAAAAATTCATTTGACATAGAGTAAAATTTAAAATTTTCTTTTCAGTAAAATGTACTGGTCTGATGAAGGTGGTTACGGAGTTCCCCCAAAAATTGGGAAAGCAAACATGGACGGCACCAATTCTATCATTTTGGTAGATACTATTGAAAGACCGGAGGCCATCACCATCGACATTGAGAGAAAGATTGTCTATTTCAGCACTCAGTACCCCGCCACCGTCATCAGTGTAAACACAGATGGAAATGACAGAAAAACTATACTCGACGAATCAAATGGTATCTCGTATCCAAAAGTGATCGCTGTACTTGACTTGAGGCTGTACATACTTGATCCGAGACACGAGAAGATCATCCAAGCCGATCTCCCCAACGGAGACAACATCAAAACGATTATTGACAATGAAAGTGATTTGAAATCTTTTACAATTTTCCAAAAAAGGAAGATGATTCATCATCCTTGTTCTCAGAGCAACGGAGGCTGCGAACAGATCTGTATTCCAGGTGACGACAGCGTGTCTCGGGTGTGTGCTTGTTCTATCGGCTACAGAAAAGAGAACGAGATTCATTGTGTTCCTTATAAGACGTTCGCAGTAGTCTCTCAGCTAGATTTAATCCGAGGGTACAGCCTCGATACTAGCGCAGAAGCGATGGTACCCATTACCGGTTCTGGACATCATATCCTACACGTAGACGTTCATTTCGCCGAAAATTATATTTACTGGGTCGAGTTCAACAGAGGTCAGTGGAACGGAGTTTTCAGGATACGTCCAAATGGTACAGAACTGCAACACATCATTAAGGATGGAATCGGAAGCAATGGCATTAGAGGCTTAGCCGTCGATTGGGTTGCAGGTAATCTATACTTCACAAATGTATTTCCGCACGAAAGCTACGTGGAAATGTGCTGGTTGGACGGTTCGAACCGAAAAGTCCTCGTGAAAACAACAATGGACGCCCCAAGGGAATTAGCCGTTAACCCGATATACCGGTTTTTGTACTGGATCGATTACGGGCAATACCCTCGCATTGGCCGAGCGTATCTCGATGGGAGTCAATGGAATACATTAGTCAGTTCCGGGATATCGAATCCTCGAGATTTGACCATCGACATGTTGACTCATGATGTGTACTGGGTAGATTCTAAATTAGACCAAATTCAAAAGATTTCGTACAGCGGCGGCAACAGACAGGTGATCAGATCAAATTTACCCAACCCGATGGGCATAGCGGTCCACACAGGTAGCGTCTACTGGGTCGACAGAAACTTACAAACTATTTACAAATCGTCTAAACTGCCCGGAAATATGTCGATGCCAGAAAAAGTTCGAACCAACTTAGGAAAGTTACGTGATATAGTAATATTTGATGTCAACAACCAACCGACCGATGAGAGCAATCCCTGCAGAAAGTTTGGAAATGGTGGCTGCGAACAACTATGCTTCAGCTTCCCGCCAGACAACGGCGTCACAATGCGATGTGACTGTGCCACGGGACAGGTATCAGCCACAAATCCGACTAAATGTGATGTTGTAGATGAATACCTAGTCTTTACGACTAGAACGGAAATTCGAGCTGTCAACCTTGATCCGAAGTCTACCGGCGTACCGTTCAAACCCGTAGTCAATTTGACCAACGTCGTCGGAGTCGAGTTCGACTACGCTGACAACAAATTATTTTTTACACAAATCAGACCGTGGGCGAGAATCGGTTGGATGTCTGCTAATAATCCAAGTTCTGCTGCCATCCAGAATATTATAAACAAAGGTATCAATCCTGAAGGCATCTCGTATGATTGGACTCAGCGGAAAGTTTACTGGACCGACAGCTCTAATAACTCCATCTATGCCATGAACTTGGATGGTTCCGAACTAGTTATGATAGCCCGAGTTGAAAGACCTAGAGCCATCGTGGTCGACCCATGTAATGGCACGTTATATTACACGGATTGGGGAAGATTTGGAACTTCAGGTAAAATATACCGAACGACAATGGCAGGCTCATTGAAGAAAGCTATTATCGACAAAGATTTATCACAACCCAGCGGCTTAACTATCGACTTCGATGAAAACATATTGTATTGGACTGATGCAGTACGAGAAAAAATTGAAAGATCGAAACTTGACGGCAGCGACAGAGAAGTACTAATCTCGGCAACGATCTATCCATTCGCCATTACCGTCTTCGGTAATTATATTTACTGGACCGACCTTCAACTGCGAGGAGTTTATCGTGCCGAGAAACATACGGGAGCCAATATGATCGAGATGGTAAAACGACTAGAGGACTCCCCACGAGACATTCACGTCTACAGCCCGAAAAGACAGAAGTGTCAAGTGAATCTTTGCAAGATCAGCAACGGAGGTTGCGCCCATAGTTGTCATCCAGCACCCAATAATACGGTCGAATGCAGATGTGACGAAAACACAAAATTAGTGAATGAAGGTCGCATGTGCGTGGCTAAGAACATCACCTGTGACTCGTACAAATTTTTCTGTGGTAACGGAAAGTGCATCAGTAGGATGTGGTCTTGCGACGGGGATGATGACTGCGGTGACAACTCTGACGAAGATAAGAACTACTGCGCATACCATTCTTGTTCACCAAATGAGTTCCGCTGTAATAACGGACGTTGCATATTTAAATCTTGGAAATGCGATCACGAAAATGACTGTAAGGACGGCTCTGACGAAGAAGGTTGCGTCTTCCCGCCGTGCGCTGATGGCGAATTTACTTGCCTCAATTCTCGCTGTATTCCCATGTCACAAGTCTGTAACGGCATCAACGACTGCAAGGATAATGTGACCAGCGACGAGACGCAAGAGCGCTGTCCTACGAACACAACATGTCCCACTAACCACTTGAAGTGCGAGAAGACAAACATCTGCGTCGAACCGTACTGGCTGTGTGATGGAGACAATGACTGCGGTGACAACTCTGACGAGGATCCACTCCACTGCGCGCAAAGAACTTGTCCGTCCAACAGCTTCCGCTGTCCGAACCATCGGTGCATCCCTGCTACTTGGTACTGCGACGGTGATGACGATTGTGGTGACGGTGCCGATGAACCACCCGAGTACTGCCGCTCGGAAGGCCGGACCTGCTTCGGGGACCTTTTCACCTGTGACAATGGAAACTGCATTCCCCGGATCTACATCTGTGACGGTGACAACGATTGCCTTGACAACAGTGACGAAGACGACCGCCATCAGTGCAACGAACGTAAGTGCGATGCGGAAACCGAGTACACCTGCGAAGAGAACAAGGCCTGGGGAAGGGCGCAGTGTATACCCAAGAAGTGGCTGTGTGATGGTGATCCGGACTGTATTGATGGCGCTGATGAAAACTCTACCATCCACCACTGCTCCACTCCAACGCCGTGCACCGACGATCAATTCCAGTGCAACAACGGCCGCTGTATCAACCGAGGCTGGGTCTGCGATCACGACAATGACTGCGGAGATGGCTCCGATGAAGGAAAACATTGCAATACGCAATACAAACAGTGTACGGACCAGGAATTCAAGTGTCAAAATTTTAAATGCGTTAGGTAAATACGAATATGCATTATATTTCATTTATTACTTGTGTACTCATTTATACGACGTATTTTTTGTAATTAAATATGTATAACATAAATCGATATTATTGCAGGAACCACTTCAGATGCGATGGCGAAGACGACTGCGGTGATCACTCAGACGAGGTCGGCTGCGTCAAACAAAATAAAACGTGTCCGACAGGACAGTTCAAGTGTAACAACGACCAGTGCATCGATTACAGCCTCGTTTGCAATAAGGTGTCAGACTGCAGCGATGACTCCGACGAGCCGGCCCACTGCAACGTCGACGAGTGTGCTAAGCTGGAGATTAACCAGTGCGGGCATAAGTGCATCGACACTCTCACCAGCTACTACTGCGACTGCAACCAGGGCTACAAACTCCTCACTGACGGCAAAGCATGTGCAGATATCGACGAGTGTATAGAGACTCCAGGCGTCTGCTCCCAGTACTGCTCTAACACTCCTGGCTCTTATTATTGCAAGTGTAATGATCAATACTATGAGAGAGAGGCTGACGAACACACCTGCAAGAGAAGAGATAAGATACCGCCATGGGTCATATTCACAAATAAGTACTACGTGAGAAACATGTCTACGGACGCATCTCTGTACAATCTGGTTCATCAGGACCTAATGAACGTTGTCGCCATAGACTTCGATATAAAAGAAGAACAGATGTACTTTGCTGACGTTTCCGCCAAGACCATATACAGATCTAACTACACCGACCCCAATCCCACAAAGGAAGTCGTGATTAGGCATGACTCTCATGGACTGGAAGGTATCGCGGTTGATTGGATCGGAAGAAAGTTGTACTGGCTTGACAGACACTCTAAGAACTTGGACGTCTCCGAATTAGACGGAACGAGACGGAAGACGCTTAAAACCGGAATCGCCGATCCCAGAGCTATAGTTGTCCATCCAGGAACTGGCTATCTATACTTTACGTCTTGGCATCTGCAAGCGTACATTGGAAAGATGGGCATGGACGGATCAAACTTCACTATGATTTTGAACTGGGACGACGACATCGCCTGGCCTAATGCGCTGACCATCGATTACTTCACAGACAGGATTTATTGGGCCGACGCTCACTTGGACTATATCGGGTCAGCCGATTTAGAGGGTAGACACAGACACGTGGTGCTCTCTGGAAAGTCCGTACCTCATGTTTTTGCTCTCAGCTTGTTCGATGACGATATTTATTGGACTGACTGGAATTTGAAAGCTATAAGAAAAGCTAACAAGCATTCCGGCGAGAACTTGACGGTTTTAAGAAATACCACCCACAGACCATACGATATCCACGTAGTGCACCCTCTGCGACAACTGCCTTATCCTAATCCTTGCGGCGATAACAATGGAGGCTGCTCTCATCTCTGTCTGATCGCTCCTCCGCACGAGTCGAGTTATCTAAATATTGAAGGTTATGGCGAGGAAGGTGCCACCACATACAAATG
Source organism: Bombyx mori (assembly GCF_030269925.1). Lineage (NCBI taxonomy): Eukaryota > Metazoa > Arthropoda > Insecta > Lepidoptera > Bombycidae > Bombyx > Bombyx mori. Next base: position 5,837,416 of record NC_085117.1, on the reverse strand, counting down.
CGACTGTCCGAATCAGTTCTACTTAGCTAGAGACATGAAGACTTGCATAGTCAATTGCACCGATGGACAACACAGGTGTAACGGTCGCGACGAAAAATGTATCCCATGGTTCTGGAAATGTGATGGAGAAAAAGATTGCAAAGACGGTTCCGACGAACCCGACACCTGCCCGGTGAGACACTGCAGAGCTGGCTCCTTCCAGTGCAAGAATACTAACTGTACCCCTGCGGCCACTATTTGTGACGGGACGGACGACTGCGGTGACGGCAGCGACGAAGCAGAATGCGCACACAATTGTCCGTCTCTCGAGTTTAAGTGCAAACATAGTGGCAGGTGCATATTGGACAGTTGGAAGTGTGACGGAGACACCGACTGCAAGGATAACAGTGACGAGGACCCGGCGATGTGTCACAATAGAACTTGTAATCCCGACACTGAATTTTCGTGCAAGAATGGTCGCTGCATTCCGAAACTGTGGATGTGCGACTTCGATAACGACTGCGGCGACGACTCCGATGAGCCCGCCTACATGTGCCGACAGAAGAACTGCACCACCGGATGGCGCCGGTGTCCCGGACAGTCCAACTACAGGTGTATTCCTAAGTGGTTGTTCTGCGATGGAAAAGACGATTGCAGAGATGGTTCAGACGAACTAGCCGAAAACTGTCCAACTTGCGCTGCCGAGACTGACTTTACGTGCGACAACAAAAGATGCATACCGAAACAATGGCTCTGTGACTTTACCGACGACTGCGGCGACGGCAGCGATGAAACCGAAGCTCTCTGTCAGAGCAAATACAGAGAGTGCTCCGAGTCCGAGTTCAAGTGTGGCAGTGGCAAGTGCATATCCTCGAGATGGAGATGCGACCACGAGGACGACTGCGGCGATAACTCGGACGAGACGGACTGCGGGGGCTTCCAGTGCAAGAACGGAACGTTCCAGTGCCGCTCCGGCCATTGCATCGCGGCGCACTTCCGCTGCGACGGCGACCGAGACTGTCGGGACCTCTCCGACGAGATTGGCTGTCCACCTAAGTTTCCCGGCGGCAGATATTGTCCCGAAAATAAGTAATTAAAAAATCATTTTATTTTCGTTTAGTAGTGCGTACACTGACTAACATTGCGATGTTTAATCAACAGATTCCAATGCGGCAATACCCTGTGCGTGTCGCAGTCGGACCTGTGCGACGGCACGGACGACTGCGGGGACGGCTCGGACGAGACGCCCGACATCTGCAACAACTTCAACTGCGACACCCTTCGCCGCTTCCACTGCGACAACCACCGCTGCGTACCCAGGTACTCCCACTCTAGCCTTGCCAAAGCTTCTCGTCGACTGCTGTCTACCTAATATGCTTTCAGCGGAGTAAGGTATATAAATGGACAAAAAAAAAATCAATCTCTAGTTAAAGAACATTGATTTTGGTATTATGTAGTTAGTGTAAAATAACAACAGCTTATGTTTGACGGCGATGAGAAAATAACAATTGGGATGGGTTGGATTCAGCGCGACGTGCCGGCGCAAGAGTCCGCTTCGTCTAGCTAGCAGTTAAAGTATTCTCGCGTCAATCAAGTTTTTTAGCGTTATTTTCAAAGAGTCCTTAATTTTTGTCTAAATAAACTGGTGCGACGGCATATTGTAAGATCGCACGGGCATTTGCTGGCATCTACGGAAATCTGTTGCGGGGCGTTTTAGTTCCAATCTGTTGTCACTGGTAACTGTTGTCACTGGTGGTAATTATACTGAGACCTTAGAACTTATATGTCAAGGTGGGTGGCGCATTTACGTTGTAGATGTCTATGGGCTGCAGTTACCACTTAACACCAGTTGGGCTGTGAGCTCGTCCACCCATCTAAGCAATAAAAAAAAGCGTATTACAATAGTATTGAGACAACTATTCCCAATCTTAATGCGGCCGGTGGCATTCGTTCATGCATAGTGTTGTGAACTGTGGACTAACTGAACAGAGGGCCGCCCCACCCCTGCGCAGGTACCAGGTGTGCGACGGCGTGGACAACTGCGGCGACGGCTCGGACGAGAACAACATGACGCTGTGCGCCAGCCGCGCGCGCCCCTGCGAGCCGCTCACGCAGTTCCAGTGCGCCAACAAGCAGTGCGTGGAGCGGCGCCGCCTGTGCGACCTGGGCGACGACTGCGGGGACGGCTCCGACGAGCTGGGCTGCCATCACGAGCGCTCCTGCTCACATCTAGATAAAGGTTTCATTTCGCAAAATTAATTTCGCTCACAAAAGCCACTCTTGGAACCATTTTATGATCTTGATTGTTTAAGTCAGTTAGGCATTTACCACTTTTTTATATTGACCCGGCAGTCTTCGTAGTGCCTCAGTCGATAAATAAAAGACTTAAACTTTTGTATAAAATGAACTTAAAACAAACAAAAGGAATCCGTCCGACGGGGAACACATCAAAGGGAAAACAAAATTGTTATTTTTTTTTATGTGATTCCGAGATTCGATTGATTATTAGAATAGAGATATAATTTCTGACTTTATGGACAGGTGGGTGCGAGCAGTTCTGCACGAACTTGACGTCCAGCAACGGCGGGTACATCTGTACGTGCTTCCAGGGCTGGATCATTTCGTCCGCCGACCCCAAGCGCTGCGTGGATCTGGACGAGTGCTCTGCTGGCCTCCACCACTGCTCCCATCTCTGTACCAACCTCAACGGAAGTTTTAGCTGTTCTTGTCGAGAAGGGTTCCAGTACGTTACTATAATAGTGTTAATTGTTCTATTTGTGTATTTTTCTAAGATTGAAGGCAACATAGCAACTGCAAACCTGTTGTTTTTAAATTCCATAAAAAGCAGAGGCTCACGTACCTACAGCAGCCTTACGCCTTATGTTAAAGAATATTACATCTTGCATCAAGAGTACACATTTGTTGCATCGACATAGAAAGTGTACCGCATTTTTAAAAACAAATATCTTCCGCAGACTCGCCGACAGTCTGTCTGGAGTGTGCAAGGCGACGAAGGATGACGTCGTCCTGTTATACTCGAACGGCCCAGAGATCCGAGCCTTTGCACAGAGCAAGAATGAGCAGTTCGACGTGATCACCTCCGAGAAGAGGATCGAAGCCATCGACTACGACCCGGTTAACGAAATGATATTTTGGGCGGACAGCTACGACAAGACGATCAAGCGATCCTACATGGTGAACGCGATGAACGGCGCCGTCAAAATTGGATTCGCGCAGGATTTGAACATGAAGGGTAACTCTAAGCCGACCGCCCTCGCCGTGGACTACGTGGGAGACAACCTCTACTGGACGGAGGTGGAGCGACTCGGGTCCAAGCCCCGAGGTCGCGTGCTGGTGGCGCGGACGGACGGGCGGTACCGCCGCGTGCTGGTGGCCGCAGGGCTGGAGTCCCCCACGGCGCTGGCGCTCGACGCGAGAGCCGGACGCATCCTGTGGGCAGACGCCGGTACCGCACCCAAAATAGAGATCGCCTGGATGGACGGCTCCAAGCGGCGGCCGCTCGTCACCGAGAACATCCGCCATCCCACAGGCCTCGTCATCGACCACGCCATGGATCGCGCTGTCTACTGGGCAGACACTAAGCTGAACACTATTGAGATGATGCGTCACGACGGCTCCCAGCGTCGGGTCATCCTCAAGGGAGATCTGCTGCGGCATCCGCTATCACTGGACGTGTTCGAGTCCTCGTTGTATTGGGTCACCAGGGACACCGGGGAGCTGCTGCGACAGGATAAGTTTGGTCGAGGCGTCGCTTTTGTTATATCTCGAGATCTCGTGAACCCGTCTGGAGTCAAAGGTGAGGAGACTAAAAACATACCTAAAGTAAAAATACCTCATATTTTAAATATCTGTAAAAGAGATACTGATTTCGATCAGGAATCTAACTTGGATCTCGTGGCTCAGAATTCAGGGTCAGTAATCCATTTTATCGTGACGATAATTATTATTGGTCGTCCATTATAAGACGGAGATAGGGAAATAACAAGGTGATTCTTTGCAGTATACCACCCCCTCCGGTACAACGTGTCGGCGCTGACGGCGTGCTCGCGCGCGGCGTGCTCGCACCTGTGCCTCGTGGTGCCGGGCGGGCGCCGCTGCACGTGCCCCGACCAGCAGCCGCCGCCCAAGCGGGCCACGCAGGAGCTGGCCTGCGACGCACGTATGTACCTACTAAATAAACAGCGCATAACATTTATTCAACAAAACACTGAAGCGTCTGTCTTCTTTTTAGCCTTTTAATTATTATTATTTTTATTGCCCAAGCTTTCTTCTCACGCTCTCTCTCTCATTTATCCCACATGGTGGTGGGGTCAGCTTTCCTCACTTTACTCCTCAACTTCGCTCTGTCTTCGACATCCTCGTCAGCAACATTGCATTCTCTTTTGTCCTTCAGCACTACGTCCTTCCACCTTGTCTTGGGTCTAGCTCTAGGTCTTTCTTCTATTAAATTTAAATGAATCACGCAATCAATAATAGTATGGTGATATTGTTTTGGATGAAACAGCGATAGAAGTCCCCCGTCCTTTACCCCGCATCTGCGAGTGCGAGAACGGTGGAACGTGCGTGGAGCGCGCCGACGGAGGCCTGGAGTGCCGCTGCGGAGAGGCGGGGGCGGGCCCGCAGTGCGCGTCCCCCGCCGCCGTGCGGGCCGGCGCAGGGACCGGCGCGGCCGTGCTGGTGCCGGTGCTGCTGGTGCTGCTGCTCGGAGTTGCTGCCGGAGCCGCCTGGTTCGTCATCAGGAAAAGGCCGTTGTAAGTATTCTAATTTAACTTTTATGTTAGAAGGAAGGTAAACCTTGTTCAATTCAATTTTCCTTCATCGTTTTTATCAATCCGCAAAAGGTCCATAGATTGTCCACAGGGTCTGATCATCAATTAAAAAAAGTATGTAAATTTCTATTTAAACTAAAATAACAATCTTGTTGTGTTCTAATTTTTTTTTTTTTTTAAATATTAAAGCTCTGTAATACAGCAGAAATCATACTTTTTTGGTATAACAGTGGTAAAGGCGGCCTGAGCAGTCTAGCGTCATCCCAGAGCGTCTCGTTCCGTCAGGGCTCCAACGTGGAGTTCGGTGGCGTATCAGAACCCGCCTACACGCTCGAGGAAACAGCGGCTGCAGCAGCCGCCGCCGCGGCCGCTAGAAAGGGGAGAGATTTCTCCAACCCTATGTATGATGCGGTCACGCGGGCTGTTGCCGCGGGTGAGCCTGAACCGCCGTTACGTAAGTGTCTTATGTTATTTGCTTTGCTTCTCCAATATCTATCTTCTATATTATTTACAAATTCCTGTTTAGTTACTTTATATAGCGCGTATAAAATGATTATAACTGTAATTTTAAAAATAATAAACTTATGGTTATATATATAAATGGCCAAGCTGATAGATATTAAACGAGAGTCAGTCGAAATGTAGAAAATATTATTTCAGCTGGCATTTACGAAGTACCAGACGAGTTAAAAGATAAGGTAGCATCCGCTGTGATCTCCCCTTCATCAAGTGAGACGCGTCATGCCGCAGCGTTAGGCGCCGGCGCGGTGCGGGCTCTGGAGCCAGCCGCTGACACCGGCGCCGACACGCAGGGCCTTGTGCGCGAGGACAAGCATTGCTAGCACGCAGCCCCGCGCAGACCCGGGCGACGGGTCGCGCCGCTCCTGCTCACGCCGAGAGCATTCTTCTACAAACATAAATCGTCCGACCACAGGAATAATGTAAAGCTCTACTCTGTACTTCAACATCACTAGAGCAATTTGGAAGAGAGTGTCATAATTAATGACAATGACGAAGACAACTTCAATGTCAACGTCAGTCGCCTCGATGAGGCCAAATAAAGACTTTGAAGTATGTCAGATTTCAAATCATTTCAACAAATCGAAGATGCAATTTGTAATTTAATGTGACATTAAAATGTTAATTAAAAAGAATACGTACATACAGTTATTTGTTAAAGTTTGCGTGTAAGTAAAAATAAACAAAATGGATCTTTAAAAAATTGATGTTATCATTATTATTTTATATCTACAAAATGTGAATTATAAGACACGAAAATTAATTTCGTTTGGTTTTTCCAATGTCTTTCCGTCCTTTCTAGATTTAAATATTAATTTCTTCCCAAAAAGTTTATTGTTTTTAGTTAATTTAATCTGATTCTGTTTCGAACGTACTTAGATTATACCTCGTTTTGTTTTATGCTCAATCGTTATGTACATGCATAAAGACCATATCATCTCGTGATAAATAAATGTTAAATATCAATCAGTAATACATTTCTACATAGTAGCTATATACATTCCAAGCTTGACTTATGTTATTCCCTTTATTTGTTGAACCCTTTGATATAAACAAAATATAAACATAGAGACCACATATTATGTCATAAATTAAAAATATTATGTATTATAAATTAAAGCAATGTGTAAAAATAGACTAAAGGGTAAACAGTAAAGGCCAAAGTGACTGTTACATTCCTAAACATATTATCTTATGGAGTTAAGTTAGACTAGTACATAAATGTAATTTAGGAATTGTTCGGCTTTCCCGCCATTAAACTGGGACTTGTTTCTTCTTATAGACATTTAAATTTATTTTGACAATAAGCAGTAAGGATTATTTATTTATTTCGATTTTAGGATTATATAAAGATGAAAATTAAATGTTATAAAATATTAAAGAATCTTTTTTGTGGAACTAAAGTATTGCCATAAAAGTATGAGCTGTTTTTTGTTAATTTTGACTATAATAAAAAATTCATGTTTTTTGTTTTGTAAATAATTATGTGCATTCTAGTACATAAAATAAGAATTATAAATATTACTGTTACATAGAACCTACATCACATTTTAAAAATGATGTTAAAAGTCTTATTATGTCAATATACCTAATATGGATAAGGAGATGAAAATATTTTTATATCGGGATTATTATAGTTATAGACTGTCTTTCTGACTTAAGTTGATAAATATTGTGAAAAAAAAATGAATATAAAACCAATTATTGTGTATGTTTTGTGTGTTTTTATTTATTTATTACAATTAAGTTACTTTCCTTTGCACTAATTTAATAGGGGTTGCATAGCTAAATGGTAAACATCTTGCGCACTTCAGCTTACACAAGTACTGAAATTCTGTGTAAATAAACGTTTTATATTGAGATTATATACACAGAAGTGGAGAAGAGTAAGAAGATGGAAATAGAGAAACAAAATTATTCACAAATTATAGAAAATATACAAAATAAATTATGAAGTGAAAACAAAATAAATCCCACAACAGAATTCAAATCTGATGGTGTGGGACCTAAGTTGTCAATTGTAAGTTAGTTTTGCTTCTTGGCTTCTCTCATTTTTCAAACTATGATTAAGTTAATATAATTAGAAATCAGAGTGTATCAAATCTGAAATTCATTAGAGACTACCACATTTATTGCAATATAAATTACTGGTTTCTTACATAAGAAAATGAAACCTATTGAAAGACCCTATATATATATACATTATTAGTGATGTCATCTGTTCTACAAGTAACATGCTCTATTCACTGCCACTTCCAGCATAGTTCTACAAATTTCCATGTTTACTAAATCGAACGCGCAGGGTAGCTTCGACCATAGCTCTCTGCATTGCTGTTTGGGTGACTTAATCTTCAGTGTTCTTAGAAAGACTTTTTAACTACTAAATCATGTGTAAGTTAATTACAATATCTTAACGCTCTTATCGTGGCCGCTGCATGTTAAACCCTCGACCCGTGACGACGTAGCGAACAGCTGTCGTCGCCCTTAACATATCATTTAAAATCCTCTCGATACACTCGATGATTTTAGGTATTTCAAGCACCGGTACGGTACCTAATTGTCCTTGTCGAATGCGACGAAAAGTATTTTTTTTTAATTCCCTTGTAGGCAGCCGAGCCTTCGGCCCTCTTAATGGTGAGTAGTTACCTCATTCATGGACGTCAGCAATGTTAGGGGTATAGCCAAGCTGCTGCCTACCACTAAGTATACTCCGTAAGCCCAGTTTGAAGAAGGACATGTCATAGCGCTCTGCAAACACCAGAGGTGGAAACAATATTCCACCCGAGGCCGAATTTATGCGATGTAAAGCAAAAATCTTTGTCTAGACGTGAAGTACCGCTTCACTCTGTTGAGGACACTCAGCATTTTTGACACCAGTTTGGGTTTGCTTAGGAAATAGCTTCGCCAATCCCGGAGCTATTTGCATAGCTCGAATATGTTCGAATATGTATGAATAGTTCGAATCGTCAACTACAAGTATCCGACTACTCGTGGAAGGTTGCAGGGATACTTATTGGAATTGCGGCTCCATCATAAAAGGGTCCTTCTTTGCATTGAATGTGCAAAACTGTGTCTTCAACAGGTTGATTTGAACTAATTCTACCCACACGGAGGTACAAGTGACACACACACAATATTTCAGAAACAAGTGTTGATCGTCTCTCCTGTACCACGTTCCGAGAGAGACTTTGATGGCCAATATATTGCGCATCCCCCGTGCTGTCATCCGCATAGCAATGCATACTATCATTAGATATCATTAGTTATGCCGCATGAAAAGCATGGGGGAGAGAATACCAGTGTTAATGATTATGGTATCGAAGAAGCAGCCGTCTACGACGACTGTGATGATCCGCTCATCCAAAATCCTACTTGCAGAGTTCCCCGGGCATTCCGTAAGCTGATAACTTAGATATAAGTGCCGTATGTCAGACGCTATCGAAGGTTTTCGCGATATCTAGGCTTACAGCGAGAGTCTGAGCCTCTGCCGACTGACCCGCTCCCTCACAGAAGTGGAGTTAACGAACCCACAAAAAAAAACCGAAGTTTCAAAGGAGAGTGACTCCATATACTTGAAGCAGTTCGCTTTTCAGTGACTAGATTTCAAAAAGGATTACACACAAACCACAGACAAATAAACTTCTTGAAACAAAGCTAAACTTTAAGGACAAGTAACAAGCCTTACTCAATCCTAAGCACTGCTCTTGATTGAGCTATTTTGATGGATAGGTATGGGAAACCCTAGAAAAACCCCGAGGATGTTGGAGTTTCGCCTTCCAGACTTAACATATAATACCCGAAGACCACGTATTAAACAGAAACAATTACAATTATCTCAGGAATAACTACCCCTGTTGAACAACAGAGTAGGCATTGAGAGAGCTTTTTGTCGAAGGCCTTGCGAAAGTCGACAAAGAAGATAGCGGAAACTCTGAAGACGTTTCGATTTTTTGTGTAAAGCTCTCTCTGCTGCTTTTTCTTACCTTTGACAAATGTCGCTTGCTCAATACCGTTATTTTGGGGTTCAGAAAAGCTTGCAGTCTCGTATTAATGACATGACATTTTCCATGACCTAAGCAATTTCATAGATGCTAAAGGGTTCATGAGCATAAATAGGTTTCATACTTCAGTGTTCATAAGCTACTGTTGCACGTTTAAACCCGATGAAACAGTATTTTTTTAAAAAAAAGGTCACATGACTTCACAGCTTGTGTTTCCACCATGTTTCCACCCAAAAACGACAACTAACCAAAAGTCTTCGTCTTTTTGACATTCTCTTCAGACAGATATGACATTTCACAGTCAAAAAACCAAAAGTGAAATTATACAATAATTTAGCAATTTTTAGTTATATAATTTACATAAGACAAGAATCTAGAATGAAGTTACCTTTGATTTAATTAACTATTTATTAGCAAATTTTATTTTCACTGAATCTGATGCAAACAAACGAACATTTCAAGTGTTATATTTCTTAAAAACAGTTTATCGTACAACATTTGATAGCATTTTATCAGTAACCTTGTGGGAGGTCATTTACATTAAAATAAATAGTAATTACAAAATAAAATTATCAGTTGTACTTGCATTTTCGTTATCATAGTTAAGCAAATATCGAATATGAGATTTATTTACGTCTCTCAGTGCGGATGAATCGATCGCGTAGAGAGGCCGCACCTCATTTTACTCCTCGTCATCTCCAATCGTCAATGTTTGCATGTACATAAAAAATAAGATTATTTCGAGTCACACGTGGTATTTTTTTTTATAAATTATCAGTGATTTACCACCTGCACACTGCCTACAATAGTAGTCCGACGTATTATAAGTAGTTCGATTGATTACGGAACATGTCACAGTTAAAGTTGATAAGCCGCGTTAGTCGCGTTTTATCCGGTGCGGTGAAACGTTCAGAGTTATTCGAAATTAACAAAGTAAACACGAACAACGCAAGAACGATGGCATCCAAAGGCTTGACTGTGGAAAACATGAATCCCAACATTGTCAAGTTGGAATACGCTGTGCGCGGGCCCCTTGTCATTCGCGCTGGCGAGATTGAAAAAGAACTTGAGAAGGTACTTTTGAATTTCTAAAAACTATTATTAGGGCTACTTTCATGATTATTGCATGACAAATAGCTTTTTACATAAGGCAAGAAATTTTCAAATGAACATAACTTTTTCAAATATTTAAAATTTAAATGTTGCACCTATTTCAAATATACAATTGTAACATATTGACAATATATGTATAAGCTATCATTGAGAGCTTTGAGGCCCCCTATGATTGTTTTACTAGTGTGAAACTACAATCTTCATTCATTTCACAATTCTATTACAAATATGCTAATTGAGGGACAGGACGTATTGAGAGAAACAGGATGTATCCTAATGAACATAGAAACATAGATAGAAGATTAAAATACCTAGATTTTATTGTTTTTAAGTCAAAGTTTAAAGTGGCAAAGATTGAATCAATTTTGTAGACATGTTATTACAACACTTACTGGTTTGTACCACTATACTGCTTACTTCAGCTATGATTCAAAGGAGAATAAGAATATGTATCATTAAAAAATGTATTTAAGTCTTACTAATGTAAAATAAGTATTACCAATTCAAGAAGTAATTTTTACATGTAACTACTGAGCAAGAACTCTGAAAATCATAGCTACGTCAACACCATGACTGAAAATTAATACAAAAATACGAGTCACTTATGTAATAGATTAAGAATGTCTTTTATGGTAGGTGATGATTGCATCATGATAGATTTTTCATTATCATCATTTATGTGTTGTTAGATAAACAAATATTAACATTTTAAACAAACATCCAATTCAGTATATTGTTTTATTATTTACAAAGACACATAAATACAGTGTGCTTGTTAATAAATGGATATGGATATTTACTTGGCATTGTTAACATGCGGTCTATATGGTTCATATGCTGAAAAGTAATTCTGAAAACTCACGACCCTTCGCCAATTTAATGGAAAAGTTGGATTGTGCTGTAGACTCATCTGCCTACTGGCTATGCTAATAAGTGTTTTATATTAAAGAGAAATTAAGTGAGCCATGATAGTTTTGGACATTTTATTATTGTTGTTGATATTATTAAAATGTGGGTATTTGTGTATTTGCAAATATGGTGCTGTTCATAAAACATTGAAATTAAACTTAAGGTCCATGTAGATTATTAAGACAAATACAAGATTAAACCATAAGTGTCCCCAATCATAATAATTTATTAATGCCGTATAGATAGGAATATAAATATAAATAATATTTGTTTTATTCTTATATTTTGCACCTATTTATTATCGTTCAATTTTTTACTTTTTTATTTATGCTATTTAAGTATTATATTTAGATAGCAAAGTATTATTTCCTATATTAATAGAAATTTATAAATTCTATATCTAAATAGGAATTGGTTCCGACTGTAATAACATGCATAGATAACAGAAGAACTAAATAATTTTCATTCTTAGCCATTACAGACACCCTATCCACCATAGGGATGTAGAAAGCTTAAAATCTCTACCTAAATTCTTTAAATTATTTAATGTCATAAAAACCCTGAAAAAAGCAAATCTAAAGAATATTAACAACAGGTCTTTCTGGTTTGTTACCAGAAGTACATATATATGGCTTGCCTCTGCATTTCATAATTATATCTGCGATTGCATTTTGGTTGGAAGTGTAGGTTAGCCATTGTAGTATAAAATTAGACTTAGAACTCATGTCTCAAGGTGGGTGGCAGCATTCATGTTTTTGAACTTTATGGGTGTTGGTGACCATTTAACACAAGATGTGTCACGGCACTACTGAATCTACCGAAACAATAAAAAATACAGGGAAAATTCTCTGCATCAGAGAACTTAACCTACTCTGAGAACTTTATCCATATCATCTAAATTTGACATGATGTACACACAAACTAATTTTGTCTCAAATGTGAACATAGTGCTTATGTTTATTCACACTTTTTACAAAAGCAAAGAAATGTGCAAGCCTCAATGTAAATGACATTGGTTAACTTGTATACAGAGATGTAACTGTATTAGCGTTCAATCGTAAGAATACCAATTGTTCTAAAGAAATGCGTATTTATTACTTGTATAATAAAAATATGATCCAGAAAAATGTATAATTTTACAATTTTACTGTTGGTAGGCTGTGTTGCCGTAGCTGTGATGAAGTCGTCGTGGCCTGAAGGATAAGACGTCCGGTGCATTCGTGTTGAGCGATGCACCGGTGTTCAAATCCCGCAGGCGGGTATCAATATTTCTGATGAAATACGTACATAACAAATGTTCTCGATTGACTTTCACGGTGAAGGAATAACATCGTGTAATAAAAATCAAACCCGCAAAATTATAATTTGCGTAATTACTGGTGGTAGGACCTCTTGCGAGTCCGCGAGGGTAGGTACCACCACTCTACCTATTTCTGCTGCGAAGCAGTAATGCGTTTCGGTTTGAAGGGCGGAGCAGCCGTTGTAACTATACTGAGACGTTAGAACTTATATCTCTAGGTGGGTGGCGTATTTACGTTGTAGATGTCTATGGGCTCCAGTAACCACTTAACACCAGGTGGGCTATGAGCTCGTCCACCCATCTACGCAATAAAAAAAAGCCTACTTAAGTAGGTAACTTTATTTACCCATTTCTACCACGAAGCTGTCATGCGTTCCGATTTGAAGCATAGGACAGCTCCAATACACAATACAATTGAGAATTGGACCTCAGTGTGCTTAGTGCCAGTTTTTTAACGTCTCGATAGCGTAAAAGTTAGCTTATATTTGTATGGAATGGCATCGTTTGCCTACGTTTGCCGCTATAGGGCGCTGTTCCAACTGCATACAAAGTTGGGTTAACTTTTACGCTATCGAGAACGTTAAAAAACTCGCACTAAGCACACTGGTCTCATTAAGTGTTGCTTAGTTCATATTATGTATAGTTATGTGCATAGAAACAGGTGGGACATTTTTTTAATAAAAAAAATTATTGGTTGCCAGTAGAGTAGGTATATCGTGATTTCACACCACTCGATCTATTATTTGATCACGAATTTGACATTTTGACTTAGGTTGAGAGCGCCTACAATAAATAAATAAAAACAATTCTACCACTTCAAACCTTTTCCATTGATAAAAAGTTTATAAGATTCCACTCCATCGATTAATATATATTATCAGAACGTAAACAGATTATCTTGGCAACTTCCATTATCATAACGAAATATTAAAGCAAAGTTAATTACGTAATATGATTGTTACATGTTTGCACATGCGTTACTGAGATATGTAGTTCATTGCAAATAATGTTTAATATTTGGTGGGAGAAAGGAAATTTTTGTAATTATAAAGACCAGATTTGATTGAGAAAGGCATATAGGATATCTCGTTAACTTTTTAGATCGATTTGATTCACCCTTTTACCTGATCAAGGACACGTTCGGCTTTGGTTAGTGATGATATCAAAGAGAGTGTCTCAAAGAACTACGTGAAGGTATCAAAAAATTTTGACTCAAAGACGACACACCAGGAAAGAACGAACGTTTGTCTAAGTAATCTTCATGACGCTAATTTTGGTTGTAAATAATAATAATAATAGATTTGGCACCGCTTCGATCCGTGATTAATGCCAATGTCGTCTGAATTGGGATGTAGATAGACAGTATTTGACTGATTTTATTGTGAATTGAAAGAGAATGTACCCGGTGTCTCCATCCTGCTTCTGTCGCAAGTATGAGCTTCGAAGTGTGGGATATTCGCTGTTATGACTGATGTAGACAAGAGCCTCTCTGACAATGTAAATAATATATGTATGTTTATTGCAGGAACGTACTCCATTTGAATATTTTAGACGTCCGTGCTATTATTTAGCCTGAAACCTCATTAACATTAACCGTTGACGCGAATGGTTGTATTAAACATATAATTATATATGTATGTGTGTGTAATGACTGCGATGCTCATATACAAGCGTCACCGGCTTATTTAGTATCTTATTTCTAAAATTTAAACGAACCCATAGAAGTTTTTCACATTTGAATGATACACGCTTGTATTGTCACAAGTTTTACTATTCATCATTATAACAATATACATATTTTGTCAAGAAGAATAGAATTAGTTCTCCTTGCCCGTGGGTGATTATGTAAGACCGATCGCGTGTGTACGAACATTAACTTAAATAAACAAGTATAAAGTGTGACGCAATGCAGTTCACACAATTTTACTTCACTGTCACTGAGCAGGTGTATGCGCGGAAAAGAAAATAGGTATTCTTAACTATCAAGTAAATTTATAACTGGGGCGCGATCGAAACCACTTACATATGGTGAGCCGTAGACTTGTCTATCAACATTGATCGTAAGATGCACCTCATAATAATAAATTTGAATAGGTACCCCGGTTTGAGTGTACGAAGACTTGGGAGGAACGTACGAACCTTTAATAATGATTGTTATAACACTGAATACAGGTGTCAAAGTTCTGACTGTAAGTCATCGTTTCGGAAAATTTCCCATAGCTGCCATAGCATCAGTGTGTGATCAAATATTCGAAAGGTACGGTCTCTACGTTAACTTTAACGTTCTCGATAGCGTAAAAGTTAGCTCATATTTACGTCGCGTCTACACTATGAAATTAGTTGCATGACACTAATTTCACCAAAATATCGCGCAGGGCACGAAACTAATTTGCATGCATGAAATTAATGCATGCATTACGAAAGTATTAAATTACACGTGAAACTGTTGGTAAAACTAATGTCACGAAATTAATTTCATGCCACTAATTTCGTAATGTAAATTCGCCTTTATGGATTGGGATCGTTTGCCTACGTTTGCCGCTAGGGGCGCTGTTCCAACTGCATACAAAATTGAGTTAACTTTTACGCTATCGAGAACGTTAAAAAACTCGCACTAAGCACACTGTGCTCTCTGTTTTGTTTGTTTGGTTACCTTGCGTTATTTCGTCATCACTGTTTTCTATGTTAATTAAAAGTATTTGGTAAAAGATAAGATTGGATGTATCTGCTTATGTAAACTAAGAGCTTAAGAACAAAAACAATAAATTAGTAAAGTGTTTACATAATTTAAAATTTTAAACTGTATTTGTTACGGCTTTAGCGTAAGTCTGTTAGTGAATAAGGAAAGTACCTCTTCAGTCTGAAAGAGATTAGCACATTGTTTGATTAGTTATAAAAATATATAACATTAAAACACACATGAAACCAAAAAAATAAAATTTTTTTTTTTTTTTTAAAAAGTAGCCTATGTTCATCAGGGACAATGTCGGCTTCTAATGGAAAAAGAATTTTTCAAATCGGTCCAGTAGTTTCGGAGCCTATTCGAAACAAACAAACAAACAAATCTTTCCTCTTTATAATATTAGTATAGATTAGTATAGATTAAAATTTTAAACTGTATTTGTTACGGCTTTAGCGTAAGTCTGTGAGTGAATAAGGAAAGTACCTCTTCAGTCTGAAAGATATTAGCACATTGTTTGATTAGGTATAAAAATATATATAAACTAGCGACCCGCCCTCGCTTCGCTTCGGAAACATTAAAACACACATGAAACCAAAAAAATAAAATATTTTTTTTTTTTTAAAAGTAGCCTATGTTCATCAGGGACAATGTCGGCTTCTAATGGAAAAAGAATTTGTCAAATCGGTCCAGTAGTTTCGGAGCCTATTCGAAACAAACAAACAAACAAATCTTTCCTCTTTATAATATAATTATAATTATAATAAGTATAGATTAGTATAGATAAAGTAAAATGAAAATGATGAAGAAAGAAGAGAGATATCTATATGTCCACTCTGGTACTTTACACCTTGAAGGTTAATAACTGCGAATTGCAATGACTCTCATTGAACCGTAGTCTTAAAAAACCATTAGTTATACAAACCTGACCACAAAAATGCGGGCGGGCAGATCTCGGTACTCATAGCGCTCCGGATACTGGGACCGTCGATATGCGTTTACTGGTGGTAGGGTGTATGAACAACCACCACAGACAGCTGAACCAAGTTTACACCTTGAAATTACGGCACTAGGACAAAAAAAGTCCTTATTCGCCTCATATGGAACTGAATTAAATTCAGTTAAATAAATTAGCGATCCACTTTGTTAGAAGTGTCCGATTGTGGGACACCTTGTATATACCTTATATATACAGGTACACACATATAAGTATATATATATAGTAGGTATATACTAATATATAAATCGACAGTGATTTTTACGGATGTTTCGTTATAACCACTGAACCATGCATCCGATTGACTTGAAACTTGGTATTCATGTAGAAAATACATGTACTTAATGGATAGGCTAATATTTATATGAGTGTTGGACTCCCTACACCAGTTGCGGGGGCTTTAATAATGACGATGAGAGTGAATGAGATGAGATGAATGAGAATCTTTGTGGGGGTGAGAAATAATAATGTTAATTTTAAATGCCCAGCGAAGCGGACGGGTACAGCTATATAGTAAAATATAAAATTGGTGATACAATTGTTTCAGGGCGCACAGAAACCTTTCAAGCGAGTGATCAAGGCGAATATCGGAGATGCCCATGCCATGGGACAGAAGCCTATCACTTTCATCAGACAGGTCAGTGGGATAATTTCTGTACTATGTTATCATTAATCGTACCATCATAACAGTTATTATTTTTCAAGAATTTACTTGAATCTTACGGTCTAGCTATAAAAGCAAAAGCTATATTGTGTATCCCGGTATGTCTCGGTTATCACTTATAGCAGGTGTGAGATCGTCCCGCCAAAAGTTAACACAAACTGCTCCGTACCACATGGTAACGGCAATCAGTATGATAACGTTTTACGATAAGAATCCGAACAGTCTTATCAGTGCATTGAATTGTTTTGTGAACGAGTTACCGCAGCAAGCTCATCTAAATGAGGCGGTGCGCACACGATGCTGTGCTGCAGTCAATGTCGAACCTAGAGATCATGTAATTAATAATCCACTTAATTGGAAAATAAATCCTATGTGTACGACTACAAACACACATAATCACTACATAGTATAAAACAAAGTCGCTTTCTCTGCCCCTATATCTGTCTGTCCCTATGTATGCTTAAATCTTTAAAACTACGCAACGGATTTTGATGCGGTTTTTTTTAATAGATAGAGTGATTAAAGAGGAAGGTTTATATGTATTATAACATCCATTAAATAGTGGAGAAATCAATAATAAATTACAGTTTCCGAAGCGAAGCGAGGGCGGGTCGCTAGTGAAAACATAAATGACACAGCACAGCAGTGACGTAGCCAGGGTTGGAGGGGGCAAAGAGGGGTATCATGCCCCGGGCGCTAATCGTAGAGGGGCGCGAAAAGGTCCACAAAACAAAAAAACATTGGATAATTTTTTTATTTTATTATAATTTATTTCTGGAAAATATTACGTGCCCCGAGCGCGACTTAAGATTGCTGCAACACTACAGCACGGGCTTTTAATGTATTAGACGGTACTTAACACATAACGACGGGGGAAAGGCTATTTGGTTTATGCGACTTTTTTGTAAATTGCCACTTGAAGTTAAAAATTTGGAAAAAATATCTTAGCAAAAAACTTGTTCAAAACTATTTGCATGGAGTAAACTTAGTTGAAGTTCAATTAAATATATCGAACTGTTGATGCTAATACCAAATAAAACGAAACTTTAATTAATTACAAATATAAATATCGCGTATCAAACGTAATGTCGCTTAAACCAAATGCCTTTCACCCCTCGATGTTATGATTAAATGTCGACGAATGACCTCGTATTTATTTCGAATGTCCACGATAGTTTTTGTTCCGAAACGGCCGCGAATCATAAATTGAAATTAATAAGCGTGCTGTAAAACAAGTATGAGTAGATACAACAAACATAGTTTGAATTATGTCCGCGACCAGCGCTAATTGAACAACATAAAGGCTTCGTCAAACAGAACGCGTACTTAACGCGCGTCAGCGCGCTAAACTGTCGGCGCGTTGTGACGCCGAGATGTGTTGTACTACTATGGTAATATACTGTCAAACAGAGCGCCAGCCAACGCTAGCAGAACGCAATGCTTTGTCGCGGCGTTAGGACGATTCGACATCAGGCGTTGTAATCTTTTACAAATTTTATTTTAGCGTCCAAGTAAATTTGAATTAAAATACTAGATAGTGCCCGAAAAATACCCATGCCCGAGTGATTCAGATATGTCATTGTATAATACAATGCCACATCTGAATCACTCGACATCTTAATACTTTTAAATTTTCACATTGCTGTCAAAAGGCACTATTGTTTGGCAAATGTTACGTTGCGTCGAGGATCGTTAGGCTCATCTAATCAATTTATGTGACATGAAAAGAGCGCGACATTAAAACGCAGCGCTAGGTACGCGTTCCGTTTGACGAAGCCTTAAGTTCATGAGCTCTAGAGCGCGCGTCAGTACGTGACGTCAAAGCTTACGTCTTACAAAAATCAATACTTTTGCTTGTGTTGTTTATCGGTATTCTCTAGCGATAAAGCTTATAAGTTTTATACTGTAATTGTTTCTGCCTACAAAGAAGCTATAGCTCTACTAGTAGGTGGGTTATCACCCTGTCTATTTCTGCCGTGAAGCAGTAATGCGTTTCGGTTTGAAGGGAGAGGCAACCGTTGTACTGTACTGTTCTGAGACTTATAATAGAATACATGTCTCAAGATGGGCGGCGATGTGATTGATGTCTATGGGCTCCGGTGACCACTTAACACCAGCTGGACCGTGAGCTCTTCCACCCATCGTAGCAGTAAAAAAAGTATTTTCAAAAGCCTTGGTTTTCTTTTGCTTCATAGAATATGCAGACAAGCTACACTCAGACCCTAAACTTCAAATATCTTTAACTCTGACCTTGTAATCTCCGCTCAACCAACAAGACAAACTGTATATACATAGTTTTTTACATATAATCATTCAATTGCTGCTTGGACTTTAAACGATCAATAAATTTATTGAAATTAATAGTTAAGAACTCATGCAAGGCTACCTCGAATCAAATATGTATGTATTATGATAGTCGTCCATGACGCTACTGATAGAAGTAAGAACTGTGGTATAGTTATAAAAGTCCAAAAACCTGTTAATGATTGTCACTGCTTAGCTTCTTTTCATGGTCTCAATGAAGGAAGTCGTCGGAAAGGATAAGACGCGGTGCATTCGTATCGAGCGATGCGTCTGTATCGGTGTTCGAAATCCGCAGACAGCTATCATTATTATTAATGAAAAACGTTCTTAACAAATGTGTATACTTTCACGCTGAAGGAATAACATCGCGTAATCAAACCCGGAAAAACTATAATTTGCGTAATTACTGATAGTAGAACGTGCTGTGAGTCCGTACGGTTGGATACCACCACCCTGCCTATTTCTACCGAATTCATGTCTCAAGGTGGCTGACGGCATTTACATGGTTGATATCTATGGGCTCCAAGGATCAATTAACATCAGGTGGGCCGTGAGCTCCTTCAACTAGTCTTTCTTTTCTTTTTAAGAAAAGCGACAATGACCCTTCACCTGGTGAAACTGGAAAAGCTCTAGAGCCACCAGTAATACGTCAATCATAAAAAAACAATTTGTTGTTTGAAATAAGATCGGGCAGAACATGTGACCTGAATGGACACTAACATGACATTAACTGTATTTCAGGTAATGGCGTGCCTGGCCCTCCCCGACCTCATCGAGAAGGGAATCTTTCCAGAGGATGTGAAACAGAGAGCCCGAGAGATTTTGGATGCTTGTGGGTGAGTTTCGAAGGAACTATGTAATGACTAGCGAATTTTCTTTTATACAAATCTGAACCTGAGAAAATGATGTAATATAGGATAGTGGTAGTGGGAGGACCTTTAGTGGTTACTGGAGCCCATAGTACATCTACAACGTAAATGCGCCACCCACCTTGAGATGTAAGTTCTAAGATATCACTATAGATACAACCATATATTGATTTCGGATATCCGATTTAAAAACCATATATTTTTTGAAAACATATATTTCTGGATTCATATATTGACAGATATCCTAGCCGTTCATTTGGTCATTCTATGATTTCCCAACACTATACATTGTCATTGGTTACTCGTCGGCCATTGTTGTTTACTACATTAATCTACTAATCTTAACAGAATATTTTATTCACAAGGATTTATAAAAAATATGTTTTTTTTTTTACGTTATTACAAAGTTAAGTCGTACACTGTGTGCATTACTACTAAAAATCTTACGTTATGGACGTTTTTTCCCGGTTAGGGTACCCCTCCGCATCGTCCCATAAGGAACTTCATTCCAAAAAAATATACATAAACGCAATGCCGAATGTACAGAGTGAAAACTAATTCAAAAGTTTTACAAGATGAATAGACACTGTAACAGTTAAGTGCGGATGTGTCCAGGGGCGGCTCCGTGGGCTCGTACACGGCGTCGCACGGCATCGAACTGGTGCGGCGCCGCGTGGCCGACTACATTCAGCGCCGGGACGGACACCCCGCGCACTGGGAGGACATCTTCCTCTCCTCCGGGGCCTCCACCGCCATCAAGAACTGCCTGCAGCTGTTCTGCAACGATCTGGGAGGAAAAACTTCAGGTTCCTTTACGATCGATCTCATTGATTATAAATTCGTGGGAGATACGATATAGACCCGGGCGCCGCGCCGACGTCATTTCGGATCCTCCCGATCCACTAACGGTGCTATTAGGTACCTCAAGCACCGGTCATCGTCCTCGTCGAACCCGTCGCTTGCGACGAAGGGCTCTACGAGTAAATTAACCCACAGCCCACTGAGTTTCTCGCCGCATCTTCTCAGTGGGTCGCGTTTCCGATCCGGTGGTAGATTCTGCCAAGCACGGCTCTTGACGACATCGTCAGGTTTGAGCCCCGTGAGCTCACCTACTAGGTAAAGTTACGCTGAAAAAGCTTCTCAAGGCTATTATCAGCTTAAGTAGGCAAAAAAAAAGCGCCGCGCCGCCAGCCCACACAAGCTCGCTGTGTCTCGTAGGGCGAGGGGGGTCGCCCCCCGGCACTACACGCGGACGTCGCTCCCGGGACTGTGCCGTGTCACATTGCTTGTGTCATAATTTTGAACTTTTAAAAATACATTTTTCGTGTGCATTATTTAGTTGGTTTGGATAAACGTGCCCCCAATGCCGCCGAGCCCACCCAACATTGAATGGTTACCCGAAAAATGGTCTTCAAAACGTAATCAAGCCTTGAATTACATTACCACAATTGTTCTTTTATTCATCAAACCGGAATAAATAATTTGTTTCGTGGCCGAAATATCTATAACTTTAAAATATGTAATAACGCGTGTCCCGCTGGCGGAGAGTTGACGCGCACTTGGTGTCGCTGCAGGAGTCATGATCCCCATCCCGCAGTACCCGCTGTACTCGGCCTCGCTGGCGGAGTACGGCCTGGCGCAGGTCGGCTACTACCTCGACGAGGAGCACCACTGGGGGCTGGACCTCCGCGAGCTGGAGAGGTCCCTCGCCGAGGCCAGCGCCACTTGCAACGTCAGGGCCCTGGTCGTCATCAACCCCGGGAACCCGACAGGACAGGTCAGCGCTCTTAGTGAAGTCACGCGTAATCTGTATATTAATACGTGAAGCAAAAACTTTGTACCCCTTTTTACGAAAATAGCGCGGACGGATGAGTATGAAATTTCCCACATTTATAGAGAATATAGTGAAGGAGTGCAGAAACTTAATTTTTTTTTTAAATTATGCATAAAAATAAATTAAATCAATAAAAAACAACATTACACATACTACTATGTATTTGACACACATATGCATACTATTTGCTTACTGTCAAACTTCTTATTGCATAAAGTCTGTGGTCAAATTGAGAATAGGTTCAATACTGTTTGTCTTTATAGTCTAAACTCTAAAGTATAGTCTTGGAAATCTGTGATTATCTTCTAATATATAAAATTCTCGTGTCACAATGTTCGTTCCCATACTCCTCCGAAACCGCTTGACCGATTCTCATGAAATTTTTTATGCATATTCAGTAAGCCTGAGAATCGGCTACTATCTATTTTTCATACCCCTAAGTGATTAGGGTTGTCCACCCCTAACATTTTTTTTTTAATTGGACATTTTTTTTTTTGTTATTATGAGGTATTATGTGGTTGAATGAGGTTTTGTTATTTTTATTATATATTCCCTCATCGTTCACAGCACTACATACCTCTTTCACTCATTTACTACATCCTTACACACTTACAATAAGTTAGTTTTTTATTCTACACTAGAAATTCCCTAGAAATCTTATATATGGCAAAACAATGTTTGCCGGGTCAGCTAGTATAAGTATAATAATAGTGTTTGACAATAGAAACATGATAGTGTACAAAGTTATAATTTCAATTAATTATAGTCGAATTTCGACTACCGGGAGACCACTAGTGAGAACTAATAGGTATACATACCATGCGAAAGAGACATTCTTATCATGTCTTAATGTTTAAAGTCCAACTTCTGGATATTGAGCAAATTAATCTGCTCTTCATACAAATGCTGGCATAAAAAGTGTGAATCGAACCCACGACTTGCGGTCCAGCATTCACGGCCGCCTAACTACTGCGCCATCCGATTTCCGATAATATTGAATTTCGCGTTGCCGCAGGTGCTGACCCGAGACAACATCGAGTCGATCATAAAGTTCGCGAAGAAGCACGGTCTGTTCTTGTTCGCGGACGAGGTGTACCAGGACAACGTGTACGCCGCCGGGAGCAAGTTCCACTCGTTTAAGAAGGTTCGCGCCCCTCCCCAACCCCCCGCTTCTGTCCCCCCCGCCGGCCAGTTGCCCTAACGGAGCCGGTTGTTGCGCAGGTGCTGGTGGAGCTTGGCGACGACTACAAGGACGTGGAGCTGGCGTCGTTCATGTCGGTCAGCAAGGGGTACATGGGCGAGTGCGGCGCGCGCGGCGGCTGGGCGGAGCTACGCGGCGTGAACGCGGCCGTGCGGGCGCAGCTCTACAAGTGCATCAGCGCCATGCTGTGCCCCAACGTGCTGGGACAGGCCGCCATCGACTGCGTGGTCAGTCGACACTCGATACTGTACTGTAACTATACTGAGAGTTTAGAACTTATATCTCAAGGTGGATGGCGCATTTACGTTGTAGATTTCTATGGGCTCCAGTAACCACTTAGCATCAGGTGGGCTGTGAGCTCGTCCACACATATGAGCAATAAAAAAAATAAAAAAATACTACCGTCGGTCTACCGACCAATATCATCCGCTCGGTGGAAGAATATAAATAAACATTACTGTTGTTAAGGGTGATCGCACGTATACAATTTCAAGTTGGCCGACTAAATCGCAGAGTGTAGTAATAATAGACATAGAAACTTATGATAGCACGCACATCTTATTCAACTAAATTGTCTGTAATCAGAATCGAAATGCTCATCCGAATTCTTAATTAAAAAGTTGAGCAACTATCGGCCAATTCAGCTATCAGCACGGAGTCCGTATTTAAAACCGCGGACTATGTAACTTGGTCAATTCCACGGCAAAATGCAATCGAGCCACACGCGTGCGCGAGATTGCCCCTTTGCCAGTGTATTTTTTTTTTGCTGACCCAATAAGATATACAAACTCATGAAAAGAAGAAATACTCATTCTTTAGTATGAAAAAAATATATCTGGGTAACAACATCTCAGTTTAGAATGTATGATGTTTTTTTTTCTTATATTTTATTGCCTTTGTAGGCAGACGAGCATACGGCCCACCTGATGGTGAGTGGTTACCGTCGCCCATGAACTTCAGTAATGCCAGGGGCAGAGCCAAGCCGCTGCCTACAGTTCTTACAGTTGCCCATGTTCTAATCTGTCACTTAATATAGAATGCACCCAAAATGTTCTCTTCTATTTTCGTCTTCTTTTCATTAATATAGCAAGGAGTGCGTTATTTTTCACGCATTTTATCGCAGACGTTACCGCGATTGCAACACTGTCACCAACTAAGTCAGTAAAGGTCATCTCATTTCATTTAAATTCATCCCAGTTGATTAATGTCTCAAATTAATCATCTTCATTTCATTTCATTTCATTTTACTCCATATTATCATTTTTCATAAAAATAAGAATATAATTTAAAATAAGACATGAATTAAAAGTCTTAGTTACCAGGTCATAAAATCCCTTAAAAAAGTCAGTAAAGGTCCGCGGCCGGTAACCAATTATGTAAAGGCCCACGATTTAGTTGCTCGATAGTCGGCCAACTTGAAATTGTATCTGGGCCACCCTAATGCGACGTGGTGTGTGCGCGGACACAGGCGCGGCCCCCGCAGCCCGGCGAGCCCTCCTACGAGCTGTACATCAAGGAGAAGACGGACGTGCTGGACTCGCTGAAGAAACGCGCCGAGATGATAGTGGACGCCTTCAACCAGATGCAGGGCTTCAAGTGTAACGTCGTGCAGGTACGGAGCCCGGGGGGGACTCATATTTGTGAGTGGGTGGCGAGGTTTATATTGTTCACTAGCTGACCCGGCAGACTTCGTAGTGCCTCAATCGATAAATAAAAGACATAAAGTTTTGTATGAAATAAACTTAAAACAAACAAAACGAATCCGTTCGACGGGGGACATATCACAGGAAAAACAAAATTGTTATTTTTATTGAATTCCGAGCATTTTCATATTTATCTACATTTTAAACCTTCTCTGGACTTCCACAAATAATTCAAGACCAAAATTAGCCAAATCGGTCCAGCCGTTCTCGAGTTTTGGCGAGACTAACGAACAGCAATTAATTTTTATATATATTGTTCATTTCTATAAGCTCTGGTGACCGCCTAGCACTAGGTGAGCTGTTAACTCGATCGCCTATCTAAAAAAAAAAAACCGACATCATTTTGAAATTATGATAACTCGTTTCACAACATTCGATTGTGTTGAACCACGTCATTACGGATCCTCCCGATCCATTAACGGTGCTTTTAGGTACCACAAGCACCGGTCACCGTCCTCGTCGAACCCGTCGCTTGCGACAAAGGACTCGACGAGCGAATTAACCCATAGACACAGCCCACTGAATTTCTCGCCGGATCTTCTCAGTGGGTCGCGTTTCCGATCCGGTGGTAGATTCTGCGAAGCACGGCTCTTGTTAGGGTCAGTGTTAGCATCACTCCGATTTGTGCCCCGTGAGCTCACCTACTAGTTAAGGTTACGCTGAAAGAGCCTCTCAAGGCTATCTATCAGCTTAGGTAAGAAAAAAAAAGTTGAACACTGTACATTGCTGGTCCGCAGGGCGCAATGTATGCCTTCCCGCGCTTCGAGCTGCCCCCCCGCGCCGTGGCCGCCGCCGCCGCCGCCGGCATCCCCCCCGACACCTTCTACGCCTTCAGGCTGCTCGAGGAAACCGGTGAGTGGGCGGATAGGGGAGATTCACATCTGAGATTTACGTTTATAGTTTTAAGGGATTTTATGACCTGGTAACTAAGACCTTTAGGTCAAGTCTTATTTTAATTTTAATGAAAACTTTTTTATATGAAAAATGATATTATGAAATGAAGTTATTATGAAACATGCAATGAAATGAGATGAGATAATATGGGATGAAATACAATCTCAGTAGAATGGTGGTCATTTAGTGAGACTTTTTCAGTGGACTGTGTTGGAGGATCCCAAGAAGTTACGTCCAGCGGCTTTGTTTCATTTTCCCACATTTGTGCACTTTCACAGATATTAAACAGTTAATAAACCACCGTTATTACACATTTAAACCTGAAGAAACACTAAATAGACAAAATAAAACCAATCACACAACTTCACTCCTCGCGTTCCCGCCAAAAAGTCCCTGAGATTGCTTAAACCACATGTATTTCCGAATCCGGCCATATCACAGTGGGGCACAATTTAAGCTCTGGGAGCTCGGCGCGGCCTTGAGGTCCTAAAGGAGTACAGGAACGTCGAACGACCTGGGCCGTGTCAAGGTTTCGACCTTGACGTAATCCAGAGTAGATTAGTTATAAATAAATAAATAAAAGATGTATTGTGTGGTATCGTGGAACACCGGATAGGAACGAAGTTTCTTATTATAAAAATATTAATTTTAAGTTCTATTCGAGGTATAAAGAAAATTAAACTGGAGGTTTCGCAACAACCCACGGTCATTCGGTAACGTGCGAACTTATCGTGGTACACTTCATTCACGGTTGTTTGTATAAGAGTTAGTGTATTGCGCAAACGAACGCTCTGAGATCGTGGTCAATTAATGATAAAAAAATATGTTATTTTTGTACGTTATTACAAAGTTAAGTCGTACACTGTGTGCATTACTAATAAAAATCTTACGTTACGGACGTTTTTTTCCGGTTAGGGTACCCCTCCGCATCGTCCCATAAGGAACTTCGTTCCAATACGACATTAGAATAATCAAAAGTATTTTGGTGTATCGTGTCTGCGGCCAGGTATCTGCATAGTGCCGGGCAGCGGGTTCGGGCAGCGGCCGGGTACCTACCACTTCAGGACCACCATCCTGCCGCAGCCGGAACTGCTGCGAGAGATGCTGGACATCTTCAAGAAGTTCCACCAGAAGTTCACAGCCGAGTACTCGGGCTAGTCTGTCGACGCCCCCCGCCCCTCTGCCGCCGTCGCTTTATCCGCTTACGGCACCTACCTGGGAACACAAGCTTCAAAATCTAAACTGTTGTAACTATACTGAGACCTTAGAACTTGTATCTCAAGGTGGATGGCGCATTTACGTTGTAGATATATATGGGCTCCAGTAACCACTTAACACCAGGTGGACTGTGAGCTCATCCTATCAGCAAAGCAATAAAAAAGATTGCAGGGCGGCTGTCGTGCAATAGTAGATATTAACTAAACCCCAAATCGTACTAATCACATTTACAAAGTTAGCCTGTGGGGCCGCGCGCCCGCCCCCTCGGGGACCGACCCCCCTGGGGACCGCCCGGGAGCTCCCGCCCCCCGGGTCCGCCCCCGCGCCCGCCCCCTCGGGGCCGTGTGGTGCCACACAGAGCCGCTTGCTTCAAACATAACGCCGCGTGTCGCTTTATAATATTTATTAACTTACTAATGAGACAATATTCGTAATTATGATTTTAAAAACTCTCGTGGAGAATTGTACATTTCTGTTGGTGCGGGCGCCACCGCACTTTCAACACTATAGAAGAGAAAACAACGAACACATTTTGTTTACGTCGCGATATTCAAATAATAATTATACTACACATTGTTTCAGTTGTGTTATCCGTAATGTATTGAATTGTATACATATTTAAATAGTATTTGAATATTAAAAAACGACGGTAAAAGTGAAACTTTTTTCACATTATAGACATTTAACTATGACAAACAACACGTACATTAAACACTGACAAAACAAACAAAATAGCGTGGAGCACTGACACAAATGAGTAATAGTCTATACACTACTCGGTCAGCTGCTGCGAACTATAGGCGCCGCCATATTGGCCTTGGCTGCTCTGACGAGCGCCTTTCGCTTTATCCCTACTCCACGGCCGACCGTCACGCGACATGCAACACACAGACGAAAATTTTTGAGACGATGTAATAAAAAAGTTTCACTTTAAAAAAGAATTAATCATAGCAAATATGACATATTGTAACATTGAAAGACAATTTTCATCGTATCCCCCAGTGTAATCAATTCGTAGAGATAGTAATTTATTATTTAATAGGCTTTTTTAGCGTTTCTGAATTGTCTTGAGTTCGGGATGCGACTGAGTCGCTCGCATCAAATTGTATTGTTCCGAGATGAATTATATAATATATTTTTTAATTAATTTATAGCTTATTTATTGTTTTGATCTGGCTTCGTTGAATTAAAGTAACTTGTTACGTGAATCAGTGAAACACTGCTTTATTAAAATAATATTTGTATTAAGTATGATATTAATCTGGTAACATTCCTGTTAGGAAAGATGTTTTAAAACAAAATTAAATTTGTTTAGGTGAGCACGTTGTTAATAAAATGAAACAAAATATAGTATCTTGTGTTTTTATGTAGTTGTTTTGTTTTTTCCACTTACCTACTTCTGTTGGTCCCCCCTTCCCCCTCTCTATTACTTTTATCCATCAACAATTGAGGCCGTCAGCGCAAAAGTGGCCTAACTCACAATTCATGTTCGTGCTCAAGTAAAGCAATTTATTTAAAAAATAATAAATTTGATGCAAATCGGCCTTAGTTTCATCCATAGATAACACAGATGACTTCGTAAACGTTAGCGCGTATTTTTTTACCTACGAACTATTGTAAAGGTAACTTCGAACCTCATTATCTCTATACTAACTATGGTAAACTTAGGCCACTTTTGCGCTGACGGCCTCATTTTATTGTTCGGCTTCAGAGATGTCAATTTATTATAGTCCGTGCCTACAAAAATCAGAGACATCTATTATTTATAGATAACCTCAATCATAAAGTATAAACTTTAATATCTTTTTTTTGTGACTTTCTAATCACAAAAATATTTCTGATTAAGCTTAAGCTATGTTATTCCTATCGTTTTAGCATTTTTTTTATTTCAAGACGCCTCAAATTGATATCAGGTAAAATGTTGTATAGAAAGCTGCCATTGTTTTTTATGTCGCCTCTAAAGATCCCTTTATGATCGAGGAAGCGGCGAGTTTGATAATATCGACCTCTGACACATAAAATTAATCATCAAAATTCCAAGGATTGGTTGGGGAACTCCCCGGCACGTGACGGTGTAGGCAAACGAACACGTGCAATATTAATTATTAAAGGTAATTAACTTGTGTTATCGATAGCACTTCAGTTAAGTTTTAAGTAGAGCAAATTATGTACATGTTGTCTTTATCAACATACTTATAACAACATTAGGTATTTGTGACGGACTAGTCACCAACTTTTTTTTTTTTTATGATTGAAGGATTACTGGTGGCCCGGAGGCCTTTCCAGTTTCACCAGGATAGGTGGGCGAGCATAGGCTCAGCCAAGAGGGGTGGGATTTGCTAACAGCTATCCGAGCGCCTCCGAAGGAGACCTAACAGCTCAAGAGTAGCTGCTTCGCGAATGAATCTACTACCGGATCGGAATCGCGACCCGCTGAGAAGATCCGGCGAGAAACTCAGCGAGCTGATTCATGGGTTAGGGCGAACTCTTTGTCGAGTTCGACGAGTACGGTTACCGAGGTCCCTAAGCCTGCTCCTAGTGTTAGAGCTGAAGGCGTCTAATGCAAAGGTTATTGGATCTGATGGATCCGTAAGGACGTGTAAGTCACCAATCAGCCGTATGACGACTGCACATTTCAGAGACTCAAATTATTCGGTTTTACTGGTGGTAGGACCTCTTGTGATTCCGCACGGGTAGGTACCACCACCCCGTCTATTTCTGCCGTGACGCAGTATTGTGTTTCGGTTTGAAGGGTGAGGCAACCGCTGTACTGTTGAAATTGAGACTTACTCATGTCTCAAGATGGATGGCGGCATTTACGTTGTAGATATCTATAAGCTTCGGGAACCACTTAACAACAGGTGGGCCGTGAGATCGTCCACCCAGCGAAGCAATATAAAAAAAATCGGATAAAGTGCTAGGATTCTGCTCGTAACAGTAATCCAAGAAATACATATTTATGTGTACATGTCTTTTCATCAAAATAGTCCGTTATACTGGTAATGTAAGATCGTGTTTGGCGAGCCGAATGCCCGCCTGGTGCTAAGCGCGACTGACAACATGTGTGCCCGTTTTGAGAGATAACGATCGTCATACCTTGCAACTCACTGCATGTAATTGTGTCATGACGGAAAAGTGCAGATTTTGGTATTTACCTGAGCCGACCTGCGTCACACACACCCCGACGAATTCTGAGAACTGTTTAAATAAGGGTGTGGAACGTTATCTCAGATTGATACGCGTACAGCGATCCTATCGCTAGTGTCGGTACTTTCCTTAGTATGGAAGTAATATTTGTGACAGCTCATGTATTTTTAGATGTGTACTCGAATGAACATCAGGGTATTTCCCAGATGCAAATAACAAAATTCTCCTTAGCAATCTTGTAACTTAGCAATCTTGCTTGTAAACTCTGGTGCTGTTGATTGATTGACTACACTCTCCTAGATACCTGGCTGTCTCAACAAAGTAAGCAACGGTGCTAGAGGTTGCAAGGCTGTTATAGATGTGGAGTGGTTGAAAGAGTTTAGGCAGCGGCTTGGCTCTGCCCCTGGCATTGTTGAAGTCCATGGGCGACGGTAACCACTCACCATCAGGTGGGCCGTTTGCTCGTCTGCCTACAAGGGCAATAAAAAAAAAGAGTGTTTCAATTTATTGTCAATATAATATACATATTCAAAAATTACCTCTTTATTTAGATACGTGATTATTATTATATCTAACTAAATATATAAACATATACCAGTGTAATCTTTGGTAATGATTAATGCGCGAATAGAAACTTCAGACTCGATTTGTTTCCAAAATGATTAATCACTTCACATAAATCCTAGAGAAAAACCACGTAAGGTTTATTACCACGTATGGTGCGCAAGGTCATTGAAACAACAAAATACCCTAATTTTGATAGAGAAATGGTAAACTCATATCTAACACCTGGGATCCTCGTATCGTGAAGATGAAATATACAACAAACTGACAGACATCAAAATTTATATATTAATACGTGAAGCAAAAACTTTGTATCCCTTTTTACGAAAATTGCGCGGACGGAGGAGTATGAAATTTTCCATACTTATAGAGAATATAGAGAAGAAGTGCACAATGCTAATATTTTTTTAAAATAATGCATAAAAGACACATTAAATCAATAAAGAAAACATTACACACACTACATACCATGTATTTGACGCACAACGCATGCATCATACTATTTATTGTCAAACTTTTGTTCTTGACGTCTGTGGTCAAATTGAGAATAGATTAAATATTGTTTGTCTTTCTTAATATTTTTTTATAGTGTAGCCTTGGCGAAATTTTTTGATTATAGAAGTATAAATTACAATCATAATAGTGTACAAACTTACAATTCCAATTAATTATAGTCGAATTTCTTCTACTGCCGGACCTCTAGTACGGTTAGTTACTTCTGTGTGAAAAGAAACGATAATGCTATGAAAGAGTTGAATAGAAAATTTAACGGTCGTTAATAAAATATTCAAATGTTGACGTATGTTCATACTTATTTAAGCTCAATCAGCCGTGACGACAAAGTCTGTAAATTATTAGAACCATTGGAAGTAACATAATGACAGTAAAAAAGGCGAAATTAAATCGTAAAAGTTGTTTAATTATTGAATAGACGGGTGAAAGATATCACGGTCCACTTGATGTTTAGTGGTTACCGAGGCCACATACAACAACATGGCAAATGCCAACATTCAAGACGCACACGCACACAACCTTGAGACGTGCGCTCTAAGTCTCAGTTCTATACTACGATTGTCCCACCCTTAAAACGGGACCACATTACAGCTACGTGGTAACAATAGGCAGGGCGATGGAACCTTCCCATGTGGGCTCACAAAACCCCCTACCATCAGCAACTACGCAAATTAGACTCGTGAACTTGTGTTAAATACATATTTATTTAGAAAATATTGTAGATAGACTCCTGCGGGATAAGACCGTCACAGTCGTATCGCTAGAGTTGAGTACACCGGGCATCTTAAACTTTAGGCCGCGACGACTTCAGTTTAATTTTACAATTAATCAGTATATTCTTTGATTTTTGGGAGTCCGGCTTAGTCCGACATTTCAAAGAATCGTAGATGTTAAAATGAGTTGTAGCAGCCTAGTTGTAGTGTCCTCGGGGTGGCGCCGCGTGTCTGGTTGTAGTGTTGACCGCGGGAACCCCCCTACTCTGAACGGGTTCTGCCCCGGACGGAGATCGGACGTCGGGTGTAAGAGTGCAGGGGAGTCGTTTAGTGGGTGGGCCCTAAAATCCTTGGACCCGCGATCTGCTCTCAACACCTGCAGATCGTTGAGTCTCACATATCCCGCGCGCCCCCTAGGCGCGGGGACCTCGTAGTAGGTTCGGCCCCCGGCCCGAGAAAAAAAAAAAAAGCCTAGTTGTAGTAAACAATTATCTAGTCTAGTGCTTATAAGTTTTAACATCTTTGTCTGTAAAACTTATCTGTAATATATAATAATAATATAATATAATAATAATCTGCAATACTTAGTCCTGAATAATCGATTACACATTATGGTATGTAGTGGAGTTGTAATTAATCGTTTATTATTTAAAAAAAAGAACATAATATTCCTAACCTAAAAGTACGTTATTATCCGCAACATGCTTCGTCAGATATATAAGTTGTGTTGAAATATGAAACTAAAATATGATTTCCGTATTTTGCGAACATTATGTCGGGAATCACTTCGACGCGCAAGCCGCTCTTCATCCCTTGCGAATGAACAACAACACGGAAGAACACCCACGCTGGTTTCGGCCAAGCAGAGTGTCCTGAGGGTACCAATTTGCGGCGCCGTCTAGGCGAGCTTCAGACAGCCAGCCGTCCGAGACGGCCAGACCGCCGCGGCACCGCCATTTCGGCGCCCTTTTTTTTTCTTAATTGCTAAGATGGATGGACGAGCTCACAGCTCACCTGGTGTTAAGTGGTTGCTGGAGCCCATAGACATCTACAACGTAAATACGCCACCCACCTTGAGATATAAGTTCTAAGGTCTCAAGTATAGTTACAATGGCTGCCCCACCCTTCTAACCGAAACGCATTACTGCTTCACGGCAGAAATAGGCAGGGCGGTGGTACCTACCCGTGCGGACTGACAAGAGGTCCTACCACCAGTAATTACGCAAATTATAATTTTACGCGTTTGATTTTTATTAGGTACACGATGTTATTCCTTCACCGTGGAAGTCAAGTGAACAATTTTGTTAAGTATCTACGTATTTAATTGGAAAAATTGGTACCTTCCGGCGAGATTTTATCCTTTAGGCCACGACTACTTTAAAACCGCCGTACCGCGGGAACCCCTCTACTCTGCCCGGGATCTGACCCCGGGTGGAGATCGGACGCCGGGTGAGAGAGTGCAAGGTGGAGTCGTTTAGTGATTAGGGTCCTGAAAACATCCTTGGGCCCGCGGTTCGCAGTGGCGGACAAGCCCTACAAACCCCGCGCTCCCCAAATAAAAGTTAAATTGTCTTCATAAAGTTTGCGCATACAAATATTTGACAATAAAAAATAACATAAATTTTGACATAAAAAAAACATTTGTATAATATTGCTCTAACATTAACAATAATCAGTACAGACCATAGTGATGATGAAACTAATAACATTTTCTCAATATAGGAACGTTCAATATTGTGAAATGTTATTTTACTGTTTCTATATCTAAATTGATTTTAAGAGAACAATGGTTTAAAAAAAATTTTTTTTTTTTTTATTGCCTTTGTAGGCAGGTGAGCGTACGGCCCACCTGATTGTAAGTGGTTACCATCGCCCATGGACTTCAGCAATGCCAGGAGCCGAGCCGAGCCGCCGCCTACCACTTAATACTCTCCACAAGCCTCGTTTGAAGAAGGACATGTCATAGCGCTCGGGAAACACCGTGGAGGGGAGCTGATTCCATAGCCGGATGGTACGTGGCAAAAAAGACCTCTGGAAACGCACTGTAGATGAACGCAGTGGCTCCAGGTAGTATGGATGAACTCTACTCCGGTGGCGGGCGGTGTGATGGTAGGTTTGAGGGGAGTGTAGCGCCATCGATTTAGTTTGTTCGGACAACAGTATTGAGAGTAGTAGATCCAAGTCTGCAGTTCGCTGTAGCACGTAGGTGGGCAGGATCGACCGGTGAAACACTACCCTCTCACAGAAAATCAGCGTGAAGTGGGGGCCTCCTAGAGGCCACCGCGTTTCGACTGGTGAGTGAGAGTCCCGGCGCCCTTATCCCTCTACCTCGGGGCCCAAATAGCAACTGGCACTTTCATTATACTACACGTATCGCAACAGATTTTCTAGGGACTGTTGCGCTGCGTGTGGGAATGAGTATCAGTTGGCCCCTTCCTGTCTTTTTATTCCCTGTCCCACAATTCCTCACCCTCTATGACCTTTCTCCTTCCCTTTCCTTCCCCACCCCTTATGCTATTTTTGATTTTTGTGATGGCGACGAGTGATACAAATAAAATACCCCAGGAGGGTACCAGTCTCTTAGAGACTGGAGAATCCCTCTCTGAGCGAGAGCGAGAGATGCTATCCTCTCGCTCTGGCTCAGGCTGCCCATCGTATTCTGGGGGGGCACATCAAGCGTCGTTTATCACAGCTGCTGGGTGCAAACTGAGCCCAATAACGAGGAAGTCCCCCTCCACTTTAGCAGTGGATTTTTCTAACATCAGGGGACTTCACTCAAACTTAAATGCCGTCCACCACCATCTCGAGACGGAAAGGCCAGATTTGCTTTTCCTGACGGAGACGCAGATTTCCTCCCCAACTGACACTTCATATCTAAAGTACCCGGCCTATAGCCTGGAGCACATTTTTGTGCCACGCGCCGGCGTGTGTGTGTACATCAGGGAGGGAATTTGTTACCGTAGGCTCAGCAGTCTTGAAGGCAGAGACCTGTCGATCCTTTGGGTGCGCGTCGATTGTGAGGATCACATTCGCGTCTACGCGTGCCTTTACAGGTCTCATAGCGGAAATTTGGAAATTGACCGGCTCTTCGAGCATCTGCAGGTGTCCACTGACAGAATACTTGAGCAGATTCCTACCGCAGAAATTGTGGTTTTGGGCGACTTTAATGCCCACCACTCTGACTGGCTTGGGTCAACACGTACTGACCATGCGGGAAGGTCTGCTCACGATTTTGCCATTGCCAATGGTCTGACGCAGATGGTACCTTCTCCCACACGTGTGCCGGATGTGGAAGACCATTCGCCTTCCTTATTGGACCTTCTGCTGACCTCTCGCCCCGAACCCATTCGGGTATGGGTCGATGCTCCTCTCGGGTCATCGGACCATTGCCTAGTTCGGAGCGTGGTGCCTCTCACCGTCTCGTCACAACCACTTCCATCTGGTAGACGACGTGTTTGGCACTACAGGTCAGCAGACTGGAACG
Organism: Bombyx mori; assembly: GCF_030269925.1. Lineage (NCBI taxonomy): Eukaryota > Metazoa > Arthropoda > Insecta > Lepidoptera > Bombycidae > Bombyx > Bombyx mori. The sequence continues at coordinate 5,802,020 of NC_085117.1, read as the reverse complement.
GGATGCGCTCTTTCTTTGCATCCTACCCATGGGGGCAGATTTGCTTCAAGTCAGAGGATCCTAGCACCTGCGCTGACTCGGTTGCCGGCGTCGTGCTGCAGGGCATGGAATTATTTGTTCCTAACTCAGCGGTGCCTGTCGGTGGCAGGTCTCGGCCCTGGTTTGGTGGGTCCTGCCGTGACGCACATCGTCGCAAGCGGGAATGCTACCAGGCTTGGGCTAGGGCAAAGGCCGCTAAGGATGTAAACTCTGACTCACTCAAGAAGAAGTACAACTCTGCTTCCAGGTTCTTTAAGAAGCAAATTGCATTGGCAAAATCAAATTACGTTGGGAGAATTGGCGAGAGACTGGCGCGCCTGCCATCTGGCTCTCGTGCGTTCTGGTCTCTCGCCAAGGCTGTCCAGGGTAATTTCTGTCGGTCGACGCTTCCACCTTTGCGCGGGGAGGATGGTTCATTGGCCTATTCCGCAAGGGAGAAAGCCGATCTTCTTGGCTCTATCTTTGCGGAAAACTCGACTCTTGACGACAGGGGGAACACTCCTCCTACCATCCCGAGGTGTGAAACCACAATGGCGGACGTCCGCTTCACACAGTGTGCTGTGCGGAAAGCACTATTCTCCCTGGATGTCAACAAGTCGAGTGGGCCCGATGGAATATCTCCTATTGTGCTGAAGGTGTGTGCTCCAGAGCTGGCACCGGTTTTAACGCGCTTATTCAGACACTCTTATGTCCTCGGCGTTGTCCCACATTCATGGAAGACGGCTCTAGTACACCCGATCCCTAAAAAAGGCGACCGCTCAGATCCGTCCAACTACAGGCCTATCGCTATCACCTCCTTACTCTCCAAAATTATGGAATCCATAATCAACCGCCAGCTCATGGGCTACCTGGAAGAGCACCAGCTGATCAGCGACCGCCAATATGGCTTCCGCAAAGGCCGATCAGCTGGTGATCTTTTGGCTTTACTAACTCACCGTTGGGCGCAGGCGGTTGAGAGTAAGGGTGAGGCACTAGGCGTTAGTTTGGACATTGCGAAAGCCTTCGATCGGGTTTGGCATAAAGCCTTACTATCGAAGCTTCCTTCCTATGGGCTTCCTGAGAGACTTTGTAGGTGGATCGGCAGTTTCCTTGCGGAACGGAGAGTTAAAGTCGTCGTAGACGGCTCATGCTCGGACCCCCGGACCGTAAATGCTGGTGTTCCCCAAGGCTGCGTGTTATCCCCGACATTGTTCATTCTGCATATCAATGATTTGTTGCATACCAGTGGCATTCATTGCTATGCGGATGACAGTACCGTGGATGCACTGTATTTCGGCCGCAGCAATATCTCTCGGGATCACGTCGATGAGTGTCGGAACAAACTTGTGTCTGAAATCGAATCATCCCTTGTGAAGATTTCCGATTGGGGGGGACTAAATCTAGTCCAGTTTAACCCTTCTAAGACTCAAGTTTGCGCGTTCACCGCTAAAAAAGCCCCCTTTGTCGCATCGCCACTCTTCGGAAACACTCACCTTTGTGCCAAGTCGAACATGGGCATTCTGGGCGTAGACATTTCGAGTGTTGTCCAGTTTGGCGGTCATTTGGAGAGCAAGGCTAAAATGGCCTCCAAAAAACTCGGAGTACTCAACAGGGCCAAACAGTACTTCAAGCCGCCTCACCGCCTTAAGCTGTATAAGGCGCAGGTGCGGCCTCACATGGAGTATTGCTGCCACCTTTGGGCCGGGGCTCCGGGTTATCAGCTATCTCCCTTTGACCGAATCCAACGTAGGGCATCTCGGATTGTCGACGATCCTGTACTTGCCGATCGGCTAGATCCTTTGGCACTGCGTAGGGATCTATCTTCCCTATGCATACTTTACAGAATTTACAATGGGGAGTGTTCCGAGGAGTTGTTCAATTTAATAGAAGCCGCTGATTTTCGCAACCGATCGTCTCGCCGGAACTATCATCCGCACCATCTGGATGGTTGGCGTTCCACTACAATGCGTTTTAAAAACAGTTTTCTGCCACGCACAGTAAATCTCTGGAATTCGTTGCCATCAGCGGTCTTCCCCAACAACTGCGACATTGGGTTATTCAAGAAAAGAGCATATTCTTATCTGAAGGGTAGGCAACGCACTGGCGTAAACGCTGGTGACCGTGGGCGGCGGTGAATCACTTACCATCAGGTGACCCGTCTTGCTCGTTTGCCTCTTAGTTGTTATAAAAAAAAAAAAAAAAAAAAAAAAAAATAATATATTAAAATTGTTTCGATCGATAGTGATCTTGGCGTGCTAAATCTATATTAATATATAAATCTGCAATGGTTTTTACGGATGTTCCGTTATAACTACTGAACCGTGCATCCGATTGACTTGAAACTTGGTATCCATGTAGAAAATACATGTACTTAATGGATAGGCTAATATTTATATGAGTATTGGACTCCCTAATAATAATGACAATAAATAATAATGTTAATTTTAAATGCTCAGCGAAGCGGTCGAGTACGGCTAGTATATAAATAAAATAACAACAAATGTTATTACAATTCAATTAATTTGAGTTGAGAATTTTATCACAATAGTTCACGGATTTCTGTGAAACGGTTGAAGCTCGTAGACCCAATTTTATTGAGCCAAGTATCGCGCTGTGGGCCGGAACTATGTGGGACTCCACTCACACAAGCGACTCATTGAACTCTCCTGCACTTTCTAGGCTGAGCATCCGAGTCTCAGTCGGGACAGTCTTGTAGAAGCAGGAGGGGCGACCGCACTTAACAAGATGCCATATCATAAGCGCACCAACTTGTGTCACGATTATCATTATGATCAGTATCAATCACATTTCAGTAACAGCTGTGACACCAACTGAAAAGGCACGAAGAGAATATTCTTTGGGAACATTTTTTGCTTTATATTTGCAGATGACGAGCTAACGGCACTCCTCCTCCTCCTATCAGCCCATGGACGTCCATTTCTGGACATAGGCCTCCCCCAAGCCTCGCCACAAAGACCGGTCCTGCGCTGCCTGCATCCAGCGGATCCCCGCGAACCTCAATAGGTCGTCTAACTAACGGCACAAATGGCATTAATTCGGAGCCAGTTCACATCACTACGGGATCGACTTTGAGGCATGAGGGCGAAGCCTCTTGGGGCGAAGCCTCTTTCTTGAGACGTAGCCGCAACGAACAGAAACAGATGATTTAAGCGTCCGTATCGGCCGAAGGATTAGGATCCCTGCGTAATATTTTGATAAGGATCGGTGGCGTCTTACTTGTCTGACTAAGGATGGTGTCGTGTATGTCGTGTCAGGAGTGCTCGGGTTGGGACGGCACCTACCTCGCAAATGCATTCGAGACGTTGCTAGTTCATCATTCGTGGCGTATGACTTAAGCAGGGCCGGATTTAAACTTAATGCCGCTCGTGGGCATCGGAAAAAAAACCGCCCCTATACTGGAATTTTACCTAAACTTATAGTTTACATATTTTATTTTTCAAAATAAACTATAACTAATTTATTGCGGAAACTTTATCATATGTCATATATTCCAAAAACATCAATTTTTTTTTTTCTAATATGGGTGACTCATAATTATATTCCATAAAATAATAATAATTAAAGTTATTTAATTATAGAAATTAGAAAAATCGAATATCAATTAAATCATTTTGATTATTAATTTTTATCAAAGGTGCCAAAACTATAATTCACAAATAATGGATGAATAGAATCTCTTGAATTATCAATTAAAAAGAAAATTATTTATTGAGCAATCCTGATACGACTAAAAACAAAAATTTTTACTTTAAAAATTTTGCCGTCATAAAAAATTTGACGCCCTGGGCACTAACCCCGACTGCCCCTAGTGTAAATCCACCACTGGACTTAAGAAAACTGGACTCTGCCGTGCATGCGTTTATTTTCAAAGTTGACCCCTTCAAGGGGGCTAACCTGTGTTCACGACTCGTCCTCGCTCGATCGCGTGGCGTCCGCTGGTGCCAACGTACTGCGTTTCCATTGCGTCACCCGCCACTAGCTTGTAGACCACTTGCTTATAAACTGAGAAGAGTTTAAAGCCGATATCACTGCGTTTACGCATTCCCCTCCGGTGGGCCTTTCAAACGCATCACAGTACTTAATAAATTATTTTTCTAAAAATAAAATAATTACACACTGTTTTTTTTTTTATAATCAATATTTTAAAATGAAGTTAGAAAAGTGTTTAACTGAGGAGAACATTAATCAGAATTTACTGAATATCCAGTATGCGGTCCGTGGACCTATCTTGCAGAGGGCTTTGCAGATCGAAAGAGAGTTAGTCAAGGTGAGTTCAGTTTATTTAGTTGTTTACATCATCAACAACATCTATGAAAATAAAATATGTTGTGATTTTAACGATCAGCTTGTGCTAACGATAGAACCTGTCTGTATGAATTAAACCTTTATTCATGTCATTAACTATGACACTAGAGTTAACAGGCAACCGCCTATATGTACAAGTGAAGTTTGACTTACCCACTGTTGACTAGACGGACGGTGCTTATAGCCAGCCCTATGCTAAGTTGTCACTGAGGCCCTAAAGGACCACAACGTGGATAACCCACCCGTCTTGGAAAGTAGGCGATCTTGTGGTATCTACTCGAGTGGACTCTCATTATCCCTCGCCACCGACAGGACCAGTAGTAAGGGTTTCTTAAGTCGGTAGAGAGAGCCCCACATTAATCATTCCTACTATAAATATGATGGGCAACAAGTCAGGGCCGCACACACTTGTCGTCTGATCATACTAACTGCCCATTATGACCGGAACATTAACCTTTGCGGTCTTAAGAGTAATGTAAGACTAAATTATATGTTCAATACGTGAGGACTCCGGGCCTCAAAGTGTTAAGGTTCTTTTGGGTTCATGATTTTCAGTAAAACTGAAAACATAATGTCACTTGTTTCAACCCTGTGAGTGTGTGTGTGTGTGTGTGAGACGCAGTGGAGCCACCACTACGCAACGAGCATCTTTAATACATGAGCAATGCTTGTCATTGTAACATGTGCAAATGAGATTGGCACACGTGATGTTAGGCAGCTACTGGAGCCCGCAGATCGCTGCTGTCCATCTTGAGACATGAGGCAGACAGTCTCGACTAAAACACTTGAGTTAATCTTATCCGATACCCAAATCAATCTATTAATGTGATGTAAAGGAATCTATGCATTGTTATCTAACTGCATGTCTCCGACAGAAGATTTATATGTTGTTCGAAAGTTATAGGTTTTTAGTTAGAAGTAGTGAAGTGGTTTTGGAATCAAAGGTATATGGTATACAATTATGGTAATAATAATATTATATTACAATACAATACAATAATATTATGTTACAATATAATTGAGAGAGAGATATATATATATTTGGTGCTCAGATGGATGGACGAGCTCACGGTCCAACAGGTGTTAAGTGGTTACGTGAACCCATAGACATCTATAACGTAAATGCCGCCACTTACCTTGAAACATGAGTTCTAAGGTCTCAGTATAGTTACAACGGCTGCCCCACCCTTCAAACCGAAACGCATTACTGCTTCACGGCAGAAATAGGCGGGGTGGTGGTACCTACCCGTGCGGACTCATAAGAGGTCCTACCACCAGTAGTAAGAGGTCCTAACATTTGGCCTGCGCGCAATACCTTTTTTACCGTTTTACAATAATTTTACCGATGATAAATATACGAAAGTCTGGCAACAAATTCGGCGCAAGTCTCACGGTGCTCCTACCGAGATATTCGTTTTTATGAAATAACATGAGCAACCCGTTCACACAACAGCCTTTACAAGGGCGAGCACCAACAAACATGCACGTAAATCACTTCTATTGCGTCTGTTTTTATGAAAACATTCATTAGTGATTTTTTAGATAAGCTACCGTATGGTAATCGAAAATCTAGAATAAATCTATATATATAAAAATGAATTGCTGTTCATTAGTCTCGCTAAAACTCGAGAACGGCTGGATCGATTTGGCTAATTTTGGTCTTGAATTATTTGGTAAAGTCCAGGTAGATAAATATGAAAATGCTCGGAATTAAATAAAAATAACAATTTTGTTTTTTCTTTAATGTGTCCCCCATCGGACGGATTCCTTTTGTTTGTTTTAAATTTATTTTATACAAAAGCTTAGGTCTTTTATTTATCGATTGAGGCACTACGAAGTTTGCGGGTTCAGCTAGTTTCCAATAAAATAATAAAGTTAAATGCAAATTCTCCCCATAATATAATACTAAAATATATTTTAGTTAGAACAAAATGTTTATTCACCAAGTCTCTTAGGACTCATCTGAAACTTTAATAGAAAAGCACATTTAAATTTGTTTAAATGTAATGATTATATAATTACGTACTTTTACCAAAACCAAACCAGAAAATTAAATGTTCACGTCAGCTTTTTCCCGTATACTTCTTTACCATACCCTCACCATTAATTCATATGTTTGGTAATCACTGGTGAATGTATAGCTCCGATAAAGTTCTACAATTACTTGTTGGTACATAGCGGCTTCAATGTGCTTTTCTGCGATTTTGTGAAGCTCACGTACCGTATCCTAGTTGTTCTAGATTCTGTGTCGGTGCAGACATCCAAGCGCGCGAGTATCCATCCGTTGCTGAGGGCGGAGAACGAAATATGTTTTTATTGCCTCTCCTCACTATTATATTACGATCGTTCCGCGGATTTACGAGATCAGACGATGACAGCCAAGTTTTTTATTGTTTATTGTTTGAGCCTCATTGGATTGTGATCTCGCCCGAGTCACAATACTAGTGATTTTTTACGAGTTGACTTTAAAGCATTGTTTGTTGTTTGCTGATTTTATTTTACCGGAATAATAAGTGCAACCCTCACTGAATATTGGATAGTGTGGCGGGGGCTCTGAGGAACTATTTTAGAGGATTCACTTTTTTCTATCACGACGCTTGTCACAGGAGTATTACGGCTACCGTTGTGTTCATTTGGGTTTCTCAAGATCATTCTTGTTTACTGCTCAGCATTAATCAGGTGCATCGTCTGCCTTCTTAGGCACTCAATGCAAGTAAATTTAGTCTGTAAACTTAGGGCTCATATCCTAGAAGTACTAAGCCTCCTTTCATAAGAGCGCATCCTTGTCAAGGGTGACTAATACCAAATATATCAAGCCAATAAAAGTGTCAAAGCTCTGCTAATAAATATACTTCCAGCCATTATGATTAACACACTCGATTAAGGTTTTTATTTGATTTAATTTTCACAAAAGTAAATACGGTTTAATATGTAGGTTCATCACTAAATTTAATATAGGTAGTATGTGTCTCATGGCAGGGTACGTTTCTATTCACAAAGTAAATAATATTATAGTTCAAGCAGATAGCAGCAGAAGCAGTAAACCCCCCTTATCATTGCATCTGATGTAATTAATTGTAATTTAGCTTTGAACTGTGATCTGCAGATAATTGATTGATGGTTGTTTTCCTATAATGATATTTACAGCAGACGAGGAAAACGCTAAACAAGTATAGATAATTCTGCATTATTATAATTATATTAATATCGAAGCAAAGATAACATCTTTATAAAATCCGTTATACTACACCATGTTTGTTGCGATGTCAGACAAGATTTACTGATGATGAGGCGTAACGTGCCGTGCGGCCTGCCTCTTTCTGTTGCTTTTTGATGTCTATGGACTTCAGTATCTGTTTAACATCTGAGCTTACGATTATCTGCCCATCTATTGAAAATTAAACTGTACTGTTTTTTTTTATTTTTCTTTCTTGCTCTAGCTGGTAGTCTTTAGAGGCTATGCCTGCGTAACCGAGTGAGTAGGTGAGCTTACGGGGCTCTAACCTGAGGAACTGTACTGATAGTACAGCGAATTGTAAGGCTGTATGGTAGCACCATGTTTATTTCTGCCAAGGTTAGCATGGCGGATACCGGCTTGAAGAGTACCGCAGTCCTTGAGCTAATGCAAAAGGGACTCTCACCTAGTGTCGTAAGGTAATTAGCGACGCTTATGTTGCGGTGTTACTGGCGAACATTCAATGGGCCATGAGTTGGTTTGCTCATCGTAGTTATTAAGAAAATATCTACATTCGTGCACGAATTTGGTGCAATATAATCTTTCCAACTACACATTTTACACTTGTTCAGTTTGAAATTCCACGCCCGAGTACAATAAAATGTAAATGCAAACAAAACGTTTGTAGGAGGCAAAAATCTCCGACTACAACATCGTCCAGGAGAGGAGAGGCGAAATGCAGGTTTTCCTGTGTACTTTAGGGGTTGCAAGGTTTTCGAAGTTGTTTTTAACATCCAAAAAAATTTTATTTTTTTGCCTGATGTTTATTTTTTTATTGCGTTTGTAGGCAGACGAGCATACGGCCCACCTGATGATATGTTACCGTTGCTCATGGACATCAGCAATGCCAGGGGCAGAGCTGAGCCGCTGCCTACCGCTTAATACTCTTCACAAGCCTCGTTTAAAGAAGAACATGTCATAGCGAGAAGTTTTTTTTAAAAATAGGTGACCTCAGGACATAATATTTCTCTCTTCAGATATTATGATGTTTTTGGAAATCTTACATCTTGTATACACGCCGCATTCTCAAACATAGATTGGATGCGGCTGTGCACTCGACAAAGACCCATGGTAGAAAGGGGGCGGACCACATGACTGTGACTTCTGATTCATAGCTAGTCAAACAAATCTGTCATTTGTTTTTCACAGGGCGATATTTTTGTGTAGTTATTACTCTGGAAGTTGGCAATTCCTAGTTGATGCGGTTCCGCCGTTGCCGCCGTCGTCTGGGCTGCGACGTCTCGCCTCACAATTTTATAAGTTCATCGAGCACGGAGCTTCAATCTCGGAAGATTTGCTTTTTCCAGAAAATGTCGTTCTATTTTCATATCTTCGCCGACGTTTTAGATTTTTAGGGCCATTTATTAGAAATTTTATAGCAATGTCTTTTAGGTTTTGTGAGCCATCAATATAATGGAAAGCCGTTTTCGGGGTTACTCTCGTGTTTCATTTTGTTTTTTTGTTTTTTTTAATAATAATCAATGGTGTTTTCCTTGTAATGATTTGTAACATTTTCGGCAGTAATTCTATTTTTGTGTACGTATTAGTTATATCTACGTCCCGCTGTTATTTGTTCCTATATAAAAACAAAAGAAAGTCGTTGAAACTTTATAGACCTCACAGCAGTAGGCGTCGCTCTACACATTTAGTATCTTTGCAAACAACAACACGTCACGAACATAACAGAAGGGCAACAGAGCGCGTCTTATCTCTTGATATTTGCAGTAAACATTACTTACTTTAAGTCGCCCGTGACCACGGAAATTGTAGAGCACTTGTAAATATGTTTATTATTTTATAGTATGTTGATTTTAAATTATACTGTGTATATCACTATATTTTATTTAATATACCTATATAATAATAAATATATATGTTACTAGCTGTACCCGACCGCTTCGCTGGACATTTAAAATTAACATTATTATTTTTAACCCCCACAAACATTCTCATCATTAACGGCCCCGCAACTGGTGTAGGGAGACCAACACTTATATAAATATTAGCCTATCCATTAAGTACATGTATTTTCTACATGGATACCAAGTTTAGAGTCAATAGGATGCATGGTTCATTAGTTATAACGGAACATCCGTAAAAACCACTGTAGATTTATATATTCCTGGCATATCCATACGGATATGCCAGGAATAGCTTCAGAGTTTTAGAGGTTTTTTTTCTTTCTACCTATTCGACGGTAGCCTAAGAAGCTATTGATATAATATGTCAGAGATATTATTACCCATAGTAATATTATTTGTTTGTTTCACAATACTTTTTTATCAAACCTGCAAACACTATAATGTTAATACTGGGCCGCATTGGTAGAAGATACCTTAATCCTTTTATTGCTCCTGCAAATCATTATGCGTTTTGGTTCGAGGAGTGGGACGCTTGTTTTTCTATACATTTGCGGTAGCCTCATGACCCTCGTGCCCCCAGGTAGGATATGGTCTTCACATCGTGATGACTATGAACTCCAGAATCAGTTAATATCAAGGTGCTATGAGCTCGTTTATCCATCTACGTAATAAGATTTCAAATGCCGCATTGATCGATTGCATTACCTGCTAAGGCGATTCATTATTGTGTAACTAACCATACAAAACATATTGTATCTGTTACATATACTTATATATTTATATTGTTGCAGGGGGTTCCGAAGCGCTTCGAGCGTGTGGTGAGAGCTAACTGCGGCGACTGTCACGCTCTCGGACAGAAACCCATCACATTCATAAGACAGGTTCGTAGTTATTTGTTTTTCGCGCGTTTTGGGGTTAGAAAAATTGCGATCCTTCCGTTTATGGAGTAAGTCGAAGTTTACACTACCAAAATCTCTTCCTGCTCAACAACCTGCTTCCGAGTCACGAACCAGGTGGAATCCAGGCAGACAGAAGCAGTAATGCGTTTCGGTTTGAAGGGCGGGGCAGCCGTTGTAACTATACTGAGACCTTAGAACCTATATCTCAATGTGTGTGGCGCATTTACGTTGTAGATGTCTATGGGCTCCAGTAACCACTTAACACCAGGTGGGCTTTGAGCTCGTCCACACATCTAAGTAATATGATGACTAAATGCCAATTAGGTAATGTGCGACAGATATAGCATTCTACGAAGCAAAAATTAACCGTCTCTTTCCCAGAGTCGATGTGCAATCGCCGGGTACTGTACTAGGACTAATCATTAACATATTGCCCTGAAATATGGTTTGGTCGATTCTGGTGTGCCATAACAATAGCATCCTGTCCCTGACCATGAGTTGTCCTTGAGTTGATAGGTGGTCGGTAGTTGAAGTGTCTTGTCCAAAAAATTATCATTCTTGATAAGGCGCGTACTGCGACTTCTCAGTCTTCTTGCATCCTCTGTGGATTTTCAGTCTGAAGCCCGCTTCTTCTGTCTGTCTTCGTCTGATTTAAGATAACTATTTTTTTAGATATTTTTAAATACAATATAATTTGTAATATTTATGTGTATTTCAATATTGTAATTAATAAGGTTTTAACAAATCACTACATAGTATAAAACAAAGTCGCTTTCTCTGTCCCTACATCCCTATGTATGCTTAAATCTTTAAAACTACGCAAGGGATTTTGAGGTGGGTTTTTTTAATAGATAGAGTGATTGAAGAGGCTGGTTTATATGTATAATAACATCCATTAAATAGTGGAGAAATGAATAATAAATTACAGTTTCCGAAGCGACGCGAGGGCGGGTCGCTAGTATATTATAAATAACTAGTTGACCCGGCAGACTTCGTAATGCCTCAATCGATAAATAAAAGACCTAAACTTTTGTATAAAATAAACTTAAAACAAACAAAATTAATCTGTCCGACGGGGGACACATCAGGGAAACATCAAAATTGTTATTTTTATTTATTTCCGGGCATTTTCATATTTACCTACCTTTTAAACCTTCTCTGGACTTCCTCGAATAATTCAAGACCAATCGGTCTAGCCGTTCTTGAATTTTAGCGAGACTAACGAACAGCAAATCATTTTTATATAATAATATATAGATAAGATACAAGATTAGATAAACAAGAAGTATCAGCGTAACTTAAAATATTCCATCAACATTTCGCAACGAAAGGTTTATATGCGAAGGGCTGGTTACGTAAGCTCGCTCCCAGTTCGCTCTCTCCAATAACTCACTTTGAAATTTACGAAACGATTTTAATGCTCAAACAAAAATTTATTCGAGATATTCTTTCAAAATTTAAATGCCTAATGAATATTTAATGTTTTTATTACTGTGTTTTATCAATTTTTGCTTATTAATGAGTGATTATAGCTTGTGTCCAAGTCAAATGTGTATTGTCATAAGTTAGAAATTAGCCAACGGTAGGAATTTGAAATCAGAGTTGCAATGAATAGGGCAAGAATTGGATTTTTATAGCCATTGAAACACATACTTATACAGCACGTGTTCACGAGCTCCTTCCGTAATGAAGGAGTCATATAATCATATTGTGTAATAAAATCAAACTCATGTCATTAAAGTTGACCGAGTATGTATGTATGTATGTAAGTCCGCCCAGAGCGATACCACAAACCTGTCTTTTTTCTGTAAAGCTGTGAGGTTTTCAGCCGTTGTACAGTTTAATTGAACCTCCGGCCTCATGTCTCATGGCGGCTGTTAGTTTTCACAGTGTAATAGCTATGGGATCTGTGACCCATTTAACATCAAATGGGTTGTAAACTCGTTCAGTTCTCTCTCCAAAAAAAGGCTAATTAGCTGAGTTCTTCACAAAAAATGAAATCACATGATGTTCCAGGTATTAGCCCTAGTGTCATTCCCGGAACTGATCTCGTCTCGTCTTGATATCCCTCAAGACGTGAAGGACAGAGCCAAAGAGCTACTCGACGACTGCACGTAAGTTCTGTAAACCTACCATCACTTTATTATATGCCAATGTTTCACTGATACCATATTTATGACGTAACCATGTCACTACCAGCCCGTGAGGTAGTCCCGCAGGTTGCTGTTGAAAGTTGTAGAAAAGAAACCATTTACTCAAGAACTATCGTATTTCGCACCCATACATTTTGTTGTAATTCACGTCTTTCAAAATGTCCATTATCTGTGTACTTATTTTATTAATTTCATCTATTTATAATTTATTCTACAACCACCTTGAGATATAAGTTCTAAGGTCTCATGTACAGTTAAAACGGCTGTCCTACCCTTCAAACCGAAACGCATTACTGCTTCACGGCAGAAATAGGTGGGATATTGGTACCTACCCGTGCGAACTCACAAGAGGTCCTACCACCAGTAACTATGTACCTACGCAAATTAAAATTTTTGCGGGTTTGATTTTTATTACACGATATTATTCCTTTACCTTGGAAGTCAATCGTGAACACTTGTTGAGTACGTATTCCATTAGAAAAATTGGTACCCGCCTGTGATTCGAACACCGGTGCATCGTTCAACACGAAAGCACCGGACGTCTTATCCCTTAGGCCACGACAACTTCACAATTGTATTGACCAATATTATTTTGATGCTAACGTTAGGAGCTGCTGCTGTTTCAGCGGTAGATTGAGTATCGTCAGCTTGCGCTATCGCCTTAACTTCGTTGTTGTTGTCTATAGCTTTCGGGCAACAACGTGGTAAATTATTTAAATAAAAAAAATCAAAACCAGTACATACACATGTGAATTTTTTAAATTTATTGTAAAGGCACACGTAACATAAGCTTTGTTCATCGATGCACATAATAATATTGGGTTAAATATGGCCAGAGAAACTTACGTACGGTAGCCGGCTAGCAATGTTTTTAGAATGAAACATTGCACTAAAAAGTTGAGCTCTTTTTATAATATTTTAGGAAAGGTTCAGTGGGATCGTATTCTCCATCCAACGGTCTCAACTTGGTGCGATCTCGTGTCGCACAGTACATCACGAACAGAGACGGTGTGCCTTCCAACCCTGACGATATTTACCTGGGATCTGGCGCCTCTGATGTTATTAAATCAGTCCTAACTCTGTTTGTTGAGGATGTGGGAGGAAAGCCCCCCGGTGAGTATGAAACGACTCTTCGCCTCACTTATTCAACGTACAAAGAAGCTCATTTTCCTTCGTTCTGCATTTTTATCTTGACGAGTTATTCCATCATCAGACTCATCATAATCGGTTGCTCTTGGCAGAGCAGTCGTGGTCATGTGGGAATTCTTGCTTATTAAAGCCTTGACAGATGTTTTCCATAGTTTGCGAACCGAGGCCCGGCGCACACACTCGTTAAGTGGGGTTTCAGTAAGGTCTTTCATCTGATCAGTCCAACGCATGGAGATTCGTCCACGAGATCGTTATTGACTACATAATTGCAAAATAACGACTGTCCTTCCAAAAAAAAACCTTTAATTAAAGAAAACCTAATTTCAGCTGTGATGGTGCCGATCCCTCAGTACCCATTGTTTTCGGGCACTCTCTCAGAGCTAGGTGTTCGACAGGTCGACTATTACCTTGACGAGGAACACGACTGGGCTCTTCAGATCTCAGAGCTAGAAAGGAGCTGGCGAGAGGCCAGTATTGAGAGTAATGTGCGGGCTCTTGTTGTGATCAACCCTGGAAATCCTACAGGACAGGTCAGTATGCCTTTCGAATTTTATACTAATTGCACATATAGTTGGACAAGTTTACAACTCATCTGATGTTAAGTGGTTAATGTAGTTTATGGACATCACAAGATCCGAAATCGTCGTGGCATATAAGGCAAGTCGCGGTGGATTATTATCGAGCGATGCGCCTCTTCTGGTGTTCCATTTCCGCAGACAGATATAAATTTTTTTGATATTACCACACTTTTTTTACAATAAAATAATTTTTTCTTACACTATTTTTAATTCAAATTTATTAAAATTTATTTTGAATTTTTTAGTTGGATTTTCTATAAAAGCGTATTTTCTTAGTTTTTTTTAAACCATTATTTATTTATCATTTTTTTAGTTGAATTTCAATTTCTTAATTATTATTTTTTTATTTTGAATTGTCATCGGTCCTTAATAAGTATACCAAATTTCGAGTTAGTCCTACATTTTGAAGGGGGTCAAAATCATGTTCAAAGATTCCGTTACAAACATACATACGCCTGAAGCTAATAAGATAATAATTAAATAATTAAAAGCTAATAATTAATGAGATAAATAAATAAGTATTAATGAGCGATATCAATCAAAATAGAAGATATTTGATGTTTACATTTCGTCGTTTTAGGTGTTAACCCGCGATAATATTGAACAAATCATCAAATTTGCTTACGAGCGTAACTTGTTCATTCTGGCTGACGAAGTATACCAGGAGAACATCGTGAGCAAGCCGTTTCATTCCTTTAAAAAGGTATGTTGTTAGTTGAAAGGTATGTTGCCTATTTCTGCCGTGAAGCAGTAATGCGTTTCGGTTTGAAGGGTAGGGCAGCCGTCGTTACTATACTTGAGACCTTAGAACTTGTATCTCAAGGTGGGTGGCGCATTTACGTTGTGGATGTCTATGGGCTCCAGTAACCACTTAACATCAGGTGGGCTGTGAGCTCGTTCACCCATCTAAGCAATAAAAAAAAAAAAAAAAAAAAAAAAAAAAGACAACTTTCCAAACGTAAAGACTTAATTCAATCTATTTTTGGTCTGAGGCTACAGTATCCTTAATCCGTGCTCACTCTGCGATACTTTGGCAGCCCTATAAAACCCCGTGCAGAGAGCATAAAATGATTTGGGCCGAGTAATCGCGTGCTGCCCGGTGGACCGTCCCAGATACATATCGGCTTTGTGAATTCCAAGCCAATAAAACGGAAAAAGGTCATGTTGAATTGCGCAGTTTTAGTGCTTTCAGTTCAGAGATCGTTAGTTGTTTATTCCAGACCCATCTACTCATAAAGCTTGAACTATCTACTCAAAGCTTGATCCGAGTACTCAGCAGTAGTCTAGTGGTGATGGATTTCTTTAAGCCGTGAAGATTCCATAACGTCGTTGTGAACCCAAAATCTGCTATGTACACTTTTTGAGATTTTTACTCTTTGACCTTTTCGTATAGTTCACAGCCCTGTCTATCGTATACAAAACTTCAGACGTGTCAAGGGACACCCGGATGGAACGAAGTTCCTTTCGATTAATTAGTGAAGGAATTGTAATTTTTTTTTTAAGTTATAATAATAAATTACGGCATTATGAAGAAGAAAAAAACAATACTATGAACTAAATTACTATTGTTGAAACGCTATCTCGAGAAACTGTATTCATTACGCGGACCAATCGGATACGAGCAATGTCCCGCGATAAGCGCCTACACGTTGATTGGTCAGAATGACCGATTTAAAAAGTGTCGTGACAACTTTTCGTAAGAATTTTTTCCGTCTAGCCCCCTTTCAGAACGCGCGATAAGGAACTTCGTTCCAAAAAAAAACCTGTTATATGTCTATAGCTTTAATATTTATATATATATATAGCTTTCATTTGATATAGTTCTTAAAAAATTACCTTCATATAAAATTATATACGAAAATGTGCTTACTCGTTAACTCAAAATAGAGTTTTTGCACATAGCAGATTTTGGTTTGACAGCGAAGATATTCTTTTTGACATTTATAAAACCATTAAACCTAGGTAATGTTCGAAATGGGTGCACCATACTCCCGCATGGAATTGGCTAGTTTCTTGACGGCCTCAAAAGGCTGGGCAGCTGAGTGTGGCTTGAGGTCGGGATACGTGGAGCTACTGCATCTCCAACCATCAGTGCAGAAAACGTTCAATACAATGAGGTCTGTCATGCAGTGCCCCTCGGTTTTGGGACAGTGCATTTTGGATTGCGTGGTGAGTAGCAGCACAAATAGTCAAGTACAATAGTATATTCATATTTTTTATATTCCTGGGGTATTTTATACAAATTGACTAAAAATATAGCTTAAGATATTCCTGATGGTAAACGTCGAAAGAACTACAACATGGCGCCCTACCAGCAGTCAACTGTGCCTGATACTTATTACGAAAAACAAAGAAATTTTAATTTAAAAAAATTATAATAAAAAATAATGCAAAAATCTTACGTTACGGACGTTTTTCCCCGGTTAGGGTACCCCTCCGCATCGTCCCATAAGGAACTTCGTTCCAAATAAATTTAATTGCGTTCTCATTTGTTCAGTTTGAGCTTAAAAAGCCCAATGATAACAAGAGTCCTCTGTATTTTCATTCTACCTATTGTATGTTGCACAGTGCACGTCAACATCTACATTTCTCCTGCTTTCTCTATTTTAAAAACTTATTTGTAACTTACAGATGAAGCCTCCGTCTCCCGGAAAACCCTCACACAATCAGTTCATCAATGAAATTAGAGACATTCATCAAGTATTAAAGGAACGCACTGCAACCGCTTACAAAACCTTCAACTCAATACCAGGATATTTCTGCAATCCAATCGACGTAGGTATTGCTACAAAAATCAACGAATTCAAAGCTTAGCTTGTAGAATTGCATCCACCGTTCTGCCTCTAGATGAATATTAAGCTTACTTTAAAATTTCAGGGTTCGATGTTCGCATATCCTCGTATAGAAATTCCAGTAGAAGCCCAATTAGAAGCAAAAAAACTGAACATGAGTCCTGATGAGTTCTACTGCCTTAGGCTGTTAGAGGAAACTGGTAATTTCATTTCTGAATTCAAAATATAATTTTGAACATCACTTGCATAGTACTGAATCTTACTGGTGGTAGGACCTCTTGTGAGTCCGCGCGGGTAGGTACCACCGCCTTACCTATTTTTGCCGTGAAGCAGTAATGTGTTCTGAAGGATAGGGCAGCCGTTGTAACTATACTGAGATCTTAGAGCTTATAATCCAAGGTGGGTGGTGCATTTACGTCGTAGATGTCTTTCCAGTAACCACTTAACACCAGGTGGGCTGTGAGCTCGTCCACCCATCAAAGCAATAAAAAAAAACTTATTGTTGAATACAACTTAGTATATAAATAATACTTAAACGAACGTCTAAAGCTGCACTAGAAGATTCTTATCAAATTTGGCTAGACGGGAGAGGAATGTGGAGAATGGAGGTGAGCTTAATGCGCATTGATAGGGGCCCGTTAAACCAACATCAGGGTCGAAAGCCCGCTGTCATTATTCGTATAAGTTCCTCTCTCTGCAACACGGTGAACCAGCCGATTTCTAAGATTTTTGTCTCAAAAAATTTCTCTGGTTAATGCCCCTTGTTGAACAGTGGACCGATGACTTTGAAAAGTAAAACTAGTCACTTTTAAAAGCTAAGATGAACGATTAAAGCATAAGTAAATACTAATGATGATTAAGTCCTGAAATTATTGGTCTGCAGAAACTTTCTTAATCAAATGTAACGTCTTTCACAGGAGTGTGTGTGATCCCGGGTACGGGATTCGGGCAGCTTCCAGGATCATTCCATTTCAGAACTACGATACTCCACCCCAAGGACGAATTCCAGTACATGATGGACTCTATAAGACGTTTCCACTTGAACTTCATGCAGTTATATCCTTAGAAAAAGTATTTAGATTTAGCATTGAATGAATTTAGCATTGTAGATCTTTGATGGTGCTTGATGAGACTCTCGTGACCTACTTGATTTTCCCGTCTTAGCTTTAAAGGTCAAGGTGAAATGGGTTAACTACAGTATCGAAGCCGTCAAACCAAAATCTCCCATGTGCAAAAACTCAATTTTGAATGAATGAGTAAAACATTTTTTTTATAAAATTTTATATGAAGGTGAATTTTTAAGAACTATATCAAATGAAAGCTATAGATAAATATTAAAGCTATAGACACATAACAGTTCTTTTTTTATATGGTAGATATGGGCTGTGAACTATACGAAAAGGTCAAAAAGTAAAAATCACAAAAAGTGCACATAGCAGATTTTGGTTTGACAACGACGATATGTTCATTCTCCCGTTGTTCTAGTGTTGAATGTAACTAACTAACTGTCTAGTTGTTTTTGAAAGGTTGTATTTTATAAGCAGTTAGGATGCTTCCCCAAACAAATATCACCCAAGAATGTCTATTGAAGCTCTGTGGATACAACGCCTGCCCATCCATGCTAGTCGAATTAAACATATCTTAATTACATATAGTAAATTGTAACTATACTTGAACTTATATGTCAAGGTGGGAGGCGCATTAGATGTCTATGGTCTTCTGTAACCACTTAACACCAGGTGGGCTGTGAGCTCGTCCAACCATCTAAGCAATAAAAAAAAATGTAGGACAAGAATTTATAGAACAACATTAAAATGGTATTGTTTAGATCGTAATCTAGTAACGTAATAACGTAGTATCTAATTTACAGTAGTAGTATAGTAGTATTTAGTATTAGTAGTTGTAATCTCTTATGTACGAATTAATTCTGGTGTCCTTAATCTGAAAAAGAAATTAGTTAATTATTAGTAGTTTTAGTTCGAGTGTCCTTGGTTAAAAGTAAGTTCGCGATAATTAACTCCGCCGCTCCACGGGGCGCCGGGCGTGCTGTCGGCGTATTGTCGGCGTATTGTCGGCGTATTGTCGGCGTAGTGTCGGCGTAGAGCCGAGTCAAATGCCTTTGTATAACATCGGAACATTTCATTACTGTGTTTCGAATACTCCACTTTCATGTTAATAATTTTTATAACGTTAATAATAAAAAAGCTATAAACTAAAAAATTGAGTTTTACTTTAGCTTGAGGTCTTCTTTATATTGACTAATGAATACAAACATACATACATATATTGTGATGCTTCGGTGTATCAGCCCACTGAGTTTCTCGCCGGATCTTCTTAGTGGGTCGTGTTTCCGATCCGGTGATAGATTCTGGGAAGCACAGCTCTTGCTAGGGGCAGTGTTAACATCACTCCGGTTTGAGCCCCGTGAGCTCACCTACTAGTGAAGGTATCAGCTTAGGCAGAAAAAAAAATCGGTTGTCTGTAAAGTCGGTTTACTGACGATAGTTAAACGTGACAACGTCATAATAAAATACTGATGGAATGGTTTCATTTTTCAATTATCGCAATTATCGTTGCAATAAACAATTGACACCACATTCACTTTTCACTGAACTTCATACTTGACGAAAACATGTAAATGTATTATTGTATAGCAGCTGTCCACGCGGATGCATCGCTCACTCAAGTAGAAGAGAGACATGTCGAACGCTGCCGAACGCGGATTCCGATTGTGCCTCTTTGTCGCTCGTTGCGCGCTCTCGCTTGCACTTCAAGCCTTAAATGGAACGCCTTGGAGCGAGGTAACGCCGCATGAGTCATGTTTTTTCATCCGGCTCCATCGAATTATAAGAGTTTGTCACGTCAAAAATCGGTGTATTTGTGTAATGATGCGTTTTGGAGGGAGAGTACGGCCGTACCGGTCGAGCTGGACCAAGAACTGGAGCCTCAATAACGGACCCCTCCTCTAATAAAGCATCGAACACAACATGCTCACACAATGAATTTATCTACTACTAGCATTCTCGGGCAGTTGCGTGTCCCGGAGTTCCCCCAACACAGCGCTGGGAAGTAATGGCGGGGTGTTTTATCTCCTCATATAATTTTAACAACTTTCGTGACGTTATTAGAAATTTTCCTTGAATCCTCAAAGATTTACGATTCCGAGTTGAAGTGTACTTGTATAGTTTTGGTGATAAATTTTAATGCTTCGGAATCGTCTTGTTTACGGCCACAGTCTCGGAGTTGAGTAACAATGTGGCATTATCACTGTCTGCGACCGAACTAATCAAGTACATGCTCAGTTTTGTGTGTTTCATTTGAGCTATCGACCGAGTTGGGGGACTGGAAATCTCAAACTACACCTAGTTAAGGACGTACCTACTTATTTATTTATTTATTTATACTTTATTTCAGTTTTTTTTTTAATTCCATTATATTTTGTTAGTAAGAACCAATGATTTTTTATACAACAGATATGTTATTTTCATAGTACTCTTCAGATCTGATCGCGCCATATATATCTACATATCTACCGATATAGTGCATACACATGTTGACAAGTAGCATTAATGAAAAGTACAAAAGATGGGATAAGCGCGTGAGTAAAAAAGATAGCTATAATTGGAACGATTGCACTTGTTATATTATTATTGCATTTGTCTAGACGCGACTAAAGACGAATCGTCCTAATTGGCCTGTTTTCGAGTCTTCACTTGACGTACGCTTGAAACATATCTGCTTCTTTTTACATATAAAATATCATTGGTAAGAACTACTTATAATCTATGTTAGTAACTTAAAAAATCTAACACATAAATATCATTACATACATTTTATATCAATACTTGTATTTAATTTTTTTTCCTTCCAAGTGCCTGCTGTGAAGGCTATTAATCAGCAGTCCCTCGATCTTGCTCGATATGATGTTCAGAAGACTGTTGCCACTGTCTCTGACTCGACGCAATAACGAGGCACTTCTCTTCCGCATTATTGCAAAGAAGTCATCGGTGTGAGATGTCGCAAACATTGTGGAAGCACACCAAATGCATGCACTTCTACTTATTATAGAAATGAAGTAAAGTGGTTCGACCACTCTAAATAGATAAAGGACATCTTGACTGACGCTACCGTTCTTGAAACATATGGATTTTTTTGTTATTTTTTTTGAAGTTATCCATAATGATATGTTGTATCACACGTTACACAGATACTCCTTAATTTTAACCTTGACAAGTGGCTAAGAGACTTCGATTAACCACAAGTACAAAATATTATCATTTCATATCTAAATATTAATATTTAGGTCTTTAACGGTGGGGTTTATTTGATCAGCCGTGCGGAGAAAAAGAGGTCCGAGACGTAATATTTTCAATGGGACTAGAGATCATTGGAACGAACCAAATTATTTATTTATTGATTTATTTATAAATTTACATTGGTGGACTTAATGCCTAAGGCATTCTCTACCAGTCAACCAAAGATAGTGCAGAGTACATAGTGGTAGGTGCAATGAAATTTATATTAAGTTACAAATACATACACATATACATATACAATATATATACACATACACACACATACACACATACATACAAAAATACATACATACAATAGTTTATACAGTATTAAAAGTATACAAATTATGAGATACATAATGGGTCTTTAATACCGTGATGTTTTCACGTTCTAAAATGTCTACCCTCGGGAATATTGATGGCAGACCGTCAGACACAATAGCTGATGTTTCAATGCATATTTCGGCTTTGTGGTGAACGAATTCTGCTAACTGCTTAAAATCAGGTGAGTCGTAAGAGGGCTGTCTTTATGTTTTTATTTATTTTTTATTGCTTAGATGGGTGGACGAACTCACAGCCCACCTGGTGTTAAGTGGTTACTGGAGCCCATAGACATCTACGACGTAAATGCGCCATCCACCTTGAGATATAAGTTCTAAGGTCTCAGTATAGTTACAACGGCTGCCCCGCCCTTCAAACCGAAACGCATTACTGCTTCACGGCAGAAATAGGCAGGGTGGTGGTACCTACCCGCGCGGAGTCACAAGAGTTCCTAGCACCAGTATAAAAACAAGACAAGACCGCAGCACCAACTCGTGATCATCTTCTAGCGGTTCCAGTGTTGCCTGAAGCTCTCATCGGACGTACATTCTTTATCTTGCTAATACAATTTAATTTCTAGGTTGTTTCTTTCATTGTATACATTTTATAATCTCCGACTTTTCGAATATTTATGAATTTCTATTATCGCTCAAATTTTAAATTGTACTGCCAACGGCTTCAGCTTCACAGTACTAAAAGCTCCTGCTCCGAGTTTACGTCTAGTCTATCCCGAGGCGATCCGAGGTGCTGGCGCCCTGGGATTCGATTTGTGTCGCCTGAGCGCAAATTGTATCATATTTCGTTCTTGCTGACTATTTTTTTATCGAGTTTGTATTCCCTTTACTTATTTTCTCTGAGCAGAGAGCTTATCTGCTCGTAAATGATTTCGTGTGCCGAAGGATAATATAAGCTCATGTTCACTGTTCCCCTAATTCGGCTGGAGTGTTTTTTATTATCTAGAAGCCATTGTCCTCTATGTGACTAGTGAATCTGGCGTCCATCCGCCAGTGTAAACTAAGAAACTAGTATTTAAATTTTATTGAACAGCGAATGTTTGATCTCTATGCGACACGCACGTGGCCTTCAGAGGCAACGTATAATAAATGATAATTTAGACTTGACTCGTGCCGGCTCTACACTTATATATTACTACAAGTTTTATGGACTTTTATATTCTTAATAGATCATAAAATGGGCCCTCAGAATTCTTTTAGTACGTGAGAATGCTCTTTGCAGAAATGTTCGTGATTGTCCACGCTGTGGGATCCTTACGTAAGCGATCCGAAGTTTTCCTCCTGTCCTCTCCACAAGCCTCGTTTGATGAAGGACGTGTCATAGCGCTCAGGAAACACCGTGGAGCTCATTACATAGCCGGATAGTACGTGGCAAAAAAGATCTCTGGAAATGCACTGTAGATGAACGCAGGGGCTCCAGGTAGTGTGAATGAACTCTACTCCGCTGGCGGGCCGTATGATGGTAAAACGAGATGATGGAATCATCTCAAACAATTTTTTTTTTATTACCTTGACGTGTGGACGAGCTCACAGCCAACCTGTTAAATGGTTACTGGAACACATAGACATCTACAACGTAAATGCGCCACACACCTTGAGATATAAGTTCTAAGGTCTCAGTATAGTTACAACGGCTGCCCCGTCCTTCAAACCGAAACGCATTACTGCTTCACGGCAGAAATAGGCGGGGCGGTGGTACTTACCCGTGCGGACTCACAAGAGGTCCTACCACCAGGAATTACGCAAATTATAATTTTGCGGGTTTGATTTTTATTACACGATGTTATTCCTTCACCATGGAAGTCAATCGTGAACAATTGTTAAGTACTTATTTCATTAGAAAAATTGGTACCCGGCTGCGGGATTCGAACACCGTTGCATCGCTCTATATACGAATGCACCGGACGTCTTATCCTTTAGGCCACGACGACTTCAATTCGAACTCCTTAGAGCACTCCCCATGGAACATACGGTACAAAATACAGAGGGAACTGAAGTCCCTCCGCAGACCCAGAGGTTCCAAACGATCCGTGAGAATGGGATTATCGACAATCCGAACGGCCCTCTTCTGTATGGAGTCAAATGGAAGAAGCTAGTGTTCATCTAGATATACATTTTACACGTCTACTATTATATAAAAACCGAATTGAATAACTAAGAACAGTTTGCAAGTTTGAAATAACTCTTTGAGTTCTGAACTCAATTTGAACTAAAGTTACTGGTTTACATGTGCATTTCCAACCGTTTTATTCACTTGCAGACTGCGGTTTTATCGTAGCGTGTTTTATTGTAATATTTAAGGACTTTTTTTAAGGAACCGTTCTTAATAAGGCTAGATAAAAGTTAGTCGGCGGTAGTACGATGAGCAGAAAGCAGCGTTCAATATGACAACCTGCGACCCCCTTCAAGTATTTATTGGAATGTTGGTGGATAGAATTTGGATTTGTGGAGAGCTATGGGGTTGCGAAAAATCCAAATTTTATTATGAAATCCCGATAAACAGGGCTACAAATTTGCTTTTAATCGAATTAGGTTGATATTAGAATGTCTTTGCAAACACAAAACAAACAGAACACAAAGAAAGTTTTTGTTTAAGACGAACACAAAATATAGAAAGAAGGAGAAAGTAACAAGAAATATATGATATTCCAAGCAACACAAGCAGGTACACAAAACAGAAAGCAATAATTAAAAAGGCGTAGCACAGAAAGGTAATACAGGATGCGCGTCGCAAGTCAGATTTCGACTGGTGGCGGTGGATCGGTAAAAATGCAACGACCGGTTCGTCTATGCACCGATGTACTAGCGAAATATTATCGCCGCCGCTACACTGCAGTTATCGCCTGACTTTGCTCGTGAATTAATTTTGTTTAGTGTAAATAATGTTTTCTATGACTGTGTGATAAATGAATGTGTTGATATAAAATTAAGTATGTATATATGTTTGTATGTATTGTTGTTTAGTGTAATTATAATAAAATATTATAAAATAAATAAATACATGTGAGTCACCCACATTGCTCATTATAGCTAAGCACTGTTTTTTCTCAACCTAACTATTTCCATTTATGAATTTATGAAAAAATATTGAAAAATATTGAGAGACACGTTAATAGCTACTAAGCAAAGAAAAGTATTATTTAAATTTATTTATTATTTAAACGCTCTGACGAAGCCTCGGGCTTAGCCCACGAACTGCTCCAGAGGTTTCAACTGAAATAGAAACAAAGGTGCACACTTCAAAGCGCATGTGTCTGATTACTCTCCAACACACGTCACAGCTTTGAGCTTCCATTATAAGCTCTAAAAGTGTAGTAAATTAGTACAAAATTAATTAAAAACAGTATAATTTTAATTTTGATGGAAATTAACATAGTTTCTCAGGTTACATTAATTTTATTAATTTGAAGTCGTCGTGGCCTAAAGGATAAGACGTCCGGTGCATTTGTATCTAGCGATGCAACGGTGTTCGAATCCCGCAGGCGGGTACCAATTTTCCTAATGAAATACGTACTTAACAAATGTTCACGATTGACTCCTACGGAGAAGGAATAGCATCGTGTAATAAAAATCAAACCCGCAAAATTATAATTTGCGTAATTACTGGTGGTAGGACCTCTTGTGAATCCGCACGGGTAGGTACCACCGCCCCGCCTATATCTGCCGTGAAGCAGTAATGCGTTTCCGTTTGAAGGACGGGCAGCCGTTGTATCTATACTGAGACCTTAGAACTTATATCTCAAGGTGTGTGGCGCATTTACGTTGTATAATCACCAAGTTCCATCTAAACAGCTAGCAGTAGCACATTATCGAAAATATGGTCCCTATCGTCAACCCACTAAAAATCCAGAATCCAAGTCAACCGTCCTCTCAAATCAATTACTTACAGTGTACATACCTCGGTAGCGTCTCCAAGTGTCGTAAATCTATCGCCAATAGCTGTTAGGTCGGGTCCCGCAGCGTACACTCGCCGTAACCACTCGCCTGGATGCAGGTCAACCGTGTTATTTATTGGAGATCTACTTTTGTTTATTGAATTTTGTTCAGGAAAGAATGGAGGTATATTTTATATTCATACGGAGTATCTCGTATTATTTCGCGGTACGTTTACGAAAGTAGTTGTTTCTTGGTCAAGTTGATATGTCATCAAACGCATGTTCCAAATGCAAACTAGAAGATACGCAAGTCGTGCGCTTCTTAACGGGTTGACTGGTGGTAGGAACTCTTGTGAGTCCGCGCGGGTAGGTACCACCGCCCTGCCTATTTCTGCCGTGAAGCAGTAATGCGTCTCGGTTTGAAGGAAGGGCGGGGCAGCCGTTGTGACTATACTGAGACCTTAGAACTTATGTCTCAAGGTGGGTGGTGTATTTACCTTGTAGATGTCTATGGGCTCCTGAAACCACTTAACACCAGGTGGGCTGTGAGCTCGTCCACCCACCTAGGAAATAATAAAAAAAAGAGTTATGCGGCTTAAAAAGCCCCATGCGCGATTGTCCTCTGATGCGGCAGTCATACCCGCGTTCTTTCGCTTGAAACAGGAGGCGACTATGACCAGATTTCCACGGGCATGAGTCATTTTCAAAAACGGTCCTTTATGGGGCTTATCATGTCTCATACGCACTGTAAAGAAGTTCAATCTTGCCTCGAAAAGACCTTATACACACTAGCTGAAAGTCTTACAAAACTGGTCCGCAATCAACGTCCTAACGTTGCGTTGTTCTATGATAATATTTCAACGTTTTCGTCGACGTCGAACTGGGACCCGGGATGGGAAACCTTTTCTAATCCTGGCCTTCTAATGTTTTCGGGTCTCCCCCGTATTCTCGTTTGGGAACTGGCGAGGGGACCAAGAAAATGATATGCTTTACACGTATCTTGGAAAGGGCCAATGACGGATGACGGATGATCGCATTCTCCGATCTTTACGGGATCGTGTTGTGGGCTGTGTGGAACTATGAGCCTGCCGGCTTTTTTACGCTAGAGTAAAGACAGGGATTTGTCGACCAATTATGGAAATTGTTTAATTAATGAACAATTAAAGTTAAAACACGTGGTCGTTTGTTGCTAATTCTGCTCCATTCGATATCTTACCACAGAGTGTCAAATAAAATGTCAGTGCATTAATAATCCAAGCGAACCATTTGTTCATGTTCATATCTACGAATTACCTTCGGTAAACGTATTTCCTTTTACGCATTTACTTCTTTCTGAGTTTTATTATTCCCTTGTCATACGGTGAGAATCAACCCTTTCAATTATGTCATAACCTCTACATTTACTTACGGAACCTTTCCGACTCTATTCTATTTGCTCTGTTTAAAACGATTTTGTTTGGACTGAACGCGACGACCTAAGTAAGTCACAGGACAAGAATATACCGCATCCACGACTTACTTTTTCAATTGAAATTGAAATGGTACTGGTATTTTTAATGTGATAGTTTGTTTGTTTGTTACTCAATCACGCAAGAATGGTTGAATAGAACTGAAAGAAATGTCGCGGAAAAAAAATTAGTTTGTAACCTGGATTAAGATATACACTATTTTATCACGGTAAATGATATTACCTTAAAAAAATCTGTTACATTTGTAATAAGTACGTACAATAGCGTATTCGCTGGTATGTTATTGTACGTCCCAACAAATCTACGAAGCGACTGCTAGTTTGTCAACCAAACACAAGGTACTTTCTATTCCGGTAAAAGTTAATGTGTTTCGTTATTTTTTTATTTACAAATTTAACACGAATGATGGGATCACGTCTAGTGCTCATTTAATCTTGTCTAGTCAAAGTTTCGGATTCAAATGAGAAAAGGAAACATGAAATAACTTATATATTAAGGCGTTTCTAGTTTTATATAGTTCTGTGGCGTATACGAATTGGCAGTGTGTCGCTCTCCTCAACCGCGTGAGCGGAAGCTCCACGATTTCCCGCCGACGCAAAAAATGGTTCACCGGTAATAAATAAAACAGAATAAAAAAGTTATCAACAAACGTCGTTAAGTCTTCTATCTACTGAGATAGTTCGTAGAGCACAAGACAGAGCAGTTAACTCATGTCGGTTGCTCCTTACAAGATGCTTCGTAAGGAGCCTACGATACAGATAACTAAGCTGATCTATATTTTCTGTATATTGATGGACGAGATCACTTGGTGATTGTTTGGGTTGTCAATACACTGGTAATACCACACTTCAAACAGAAACACTTGTGCACAGCGGCAGAAGTAATGAGCGTGGACCCGGAGTGCCCCGGTGCCACCTCAACTTGATGATATCTATATCTTTACTCTATTCCTAATATTATAAAGAAGAAATATTTGTTTGTATTGAATAGGCTCCGAAACTACTGAACAGATTTGAAAAATTCTTTCACTGTTTCGAAGCTACACTATTCCCGAGTGACATAGGCTATAATCTTTTTTGAAAAAAAATTGGGATCCTTACTAAAACTCCAATAATGTAACCCAAGGTGTAAAATAATTACCTAAAATATTCTTTACATCGCGTGCCCTGCGAAAACTATTGATGATAGAATAATGTACTACGTATTTGTAGAGCACATTATTATTTACAAAAAGTATCGCGACAGCATGTCTAACTATTATAGTTGTGTGTAATAAGTGTTATTTTATTTAAAAAAATAAAACAACGTCAAATATCGTTGAAATGTTTGTTAAAGACCCGAGTGGAGCCGGAGCGTGCCGCTAGTTCACTATGAGCGCATATATAACACCGAGTTAGCTGTTCTAGTGACAATGTCAAAAAAATGCAAGCAGGTGAACTCAAGAGCTCATGGCTTACGTGGGTATGTAATCGGCAATGACAGTCAGACGAGCTCACGGCGCACATAATGGTAAGGATTGCTACTGCTAATGGACATCAGCAATCCCAGGGGCTCAGTCAAGTTGCAGTGCTAATATTGCCACCCGACTTCAGACGTTTGATTTTTCAATTGCATTGTTGTAATACAATGTTTATACCCATTTGGAAGGAGAACCTTCTCTAACGAAGGCCAGCCGATGCACCGGTGGTCGTGAATACTATAAATCTACATTGCTGTGTCCGTCCAACCAAACATTAATAATTCATATACACTCGCGTGCTCCACGAACTGAAAGCTTTTGATATACGAAGCTTCAGAGCTTTTCGAAACTCGATATACGCGTGAAAAACTTGTTATTTTTTATTCTCAAAATAAACGGTATTTATTTTTCATTGTAGTGTTGTTCAGATTTTTTTATTATTGCATAAATCGGTGGACGAGCTCACAGCCCACCTGGTGTTAAGTGGTTACTGGAGCCCATAGACATCCACAACGTAAATGCGCCACCCACCTTGAGCTATAACTTCTAAGGTCTCAAGTATAGTT
Source organism: Bombyx mori (assembly GCF_030269925.1). Classification (NCBI taxonomy): domain Eukaryota; kingdom Metazoa; phylum Arthropoda; class Insecta; order Lepidoptera; family Bombycidae; genus Bombyx; species Bombyx mori. Next base: position 5,773,009 of record NC_085117.1, on the reverse strand, counting down.
ACAACGGCTGCCCCACCTTTCAAACCGAAACGCATTACTGCTTCACGGCAGAAATAGGCAGGGTGGTGGTACCCACCCGCGCGGACTCACAAGAGGTCCTGCCACCAGTAAATTATTTTCGGACGATAATTGGCTGGCCCTGCATTGTAACGTGATGTCTTCCAGCTGTAACAACCACGCAGTCCGTGTCCCCACACTTCGTTTTCCGTCTCTTTTTTTTAATTCTTTAGGGTTAGGCAGCGGATACTTGGACTTCCCTGGTCAGAGATAGAATTAATGTTCCTCGATGTCAACTAAAAATATTTAAGCCTATTTGATCAAGACATGCCACTTGGACAATCTCTAGGAAAATTTATAAGATGACAACTTCGACAGAAATGCCCTATGCCAAACATTGGGGAGTGTTCTGAGGAATTGTCTGCGATGATTCCATCATCTCGTTTTTACCCCCGCCCGCCACCGGTGTAGAGTTCATCCATATTACCTGAAGCTACTACGGTCATCTAGTGCGCTTCCAGAGATCTTTTCTGCTACGTACCATCCGGCTTTGGAATGAGGTCCCCTCCACGGTGTTTCCTGAGCGCTATAACATGTCCTTCTTCAAACGAGGCTTGTGGAGAGTATTAAACGTCAGGCAGCGGCTTGGATCTGCCCCTGGCATTGCTGATGTCCATGAGCGACGGTAACAACTTATCATCAGGTGGGCCGTATACTCGTCTGTCTACACGGGCAGTAAAAATATAAAAAGACAAATCGTAGTCTTTTGGGACATGGAAGCTCACAATGAGCCTTGCTCTCAAAGATGTAAGACCCATTGACTTACTGAGCCATACGAAACGATCCTTCGGGTACTCTAGCAGCCGGGTCTTGATAATCTACATATAATGTATAGAGAACTTTTTTCAAAATTGATATGATAATTAAAAAAGGAAAGGAAGTTATTTCCAACGGTATCGAACCTATCTCCTCGCGTCGCAGGGTGGGCGGAGGCCTACGGGCTCTACGAGTTCTGTGTGGTTAGCGCGAGTTGCTTAACGTTCTCGAAAGCGTAAAAGTTAGCTCATATTTGTATGGAATGGGATTGATTGCCTACGCTAGGGGCGCTGTGCTAATTGGGCTAACCTTTACGCTATCGAGAACGTTAAAAAAACACGTGTGGCGCTCGGGAACTGCCGCGGTAAAGCGGTATTGCAAAGCATTTTTTATCAACTTATGCAATTATAATTAGACAATAATAATTTAATATTAAAACAATAATAAAATAAGACCACACTATATTTATAAATATTAACAAAAGCAAAACATTTACTGTCCCCTTCACACTCATAAGCTAGACCGCGCGAGAGAGAGATGGGCAGACTTTTCATGATATGCATGCAGTGCGACGTCACTCCGTGCGCTTATTCACAAACACTACACAAGCGCAACGTGTGAATGTGTTGAACCCGAGCTACATGGTAGGCGGAGTGGGGTGTAAGGTTTTTTTTGTTACGGAATTCCTTGATTCGGTCGCCGCGCTCAAGGCCCGCGATAGAAGCTATGCAATAGCTTCAAAACTCGCACTAAGCACACTGGTACCCGAGTGAACAAACTGAAGTCACATCTCGTAACCGAGTATTTGAATACAAAAATAGCGTGACAGCGTCTCTCGTTGTACCTAACGTTTGATATATTTTCTCTTTGCTTGATGGATCAGTTTTACGAGTAATAAATCGTTTATTTATTAGACTATTAAATAACTTTATGTACGTTTCATAGCACTGTTAGCGTTGTCTAAATTATAAACGTTATGTTCGTTATTATTATTATGTTACGACATTTATTTTCGACGTCAATGGTTCCAATCAATGTGAAGAAGTTTAACTTAGACGCAATAAAGCAACGATTTCTTGAGCAAAAGGGTTAGTTAGACTTATTATAAAATAGTCGAGACCAAATCGTAGGAAACGTCATTGTGTGTGAAGAACAAAGGGAAGACCTTCCGCCGGGCGTCTTTGTCACTTTTCATTCGTTTAGATGATTCATTACGACTCGTTCGCTTCAAGCTGTGAGTGCCTCCATCCATTGTAGTTACTGAGTCGATGTCTTAATGGCATTTGGATCATGGCCGCGCTACCCCTAAAACAAGACGGAATGTATTTGGATTGGTATAGCCTAGTTAATTAAAAAAAATATGTGTGGTGTCGTGGGACACCGGATAGGAACGAAGTTCCTTATTATAAAAATATTAATTTTAAGTTATATTCGAGGTATGAAGAAAATAATTATTCGGGTATACATTTTTTATTATGATTTTTATTGATAAAAATAATCGCAAGGGTCAACCACTCTGCAGTGCAGTGGAGCAGCCTCGCCCTGGGGAGCCGCCTGCTTGATCACGGTATCCCCAACGCCGAGTAAGTATGATTTAGCAAGAGAAATACGAGAAGGTCTGTGGACACCAACTGTGTAATATCTCGTCACCGCGATTCAGGAATTGTTGAATTTACGTGCAGCGACATCTGTTGATTACAAACTAAATAGAAAAAATCTTACGTTACGGACGTTTTTTCCCGGTTAGGTTACCCCTTCGCATCGTCCCATAAGGAACTTCGTTCCAAAATCGTATGAATTAAACAAGTGTTACTTTCGACCTGCATATACTCGAATTTAAGAACCGAAGGCAGTGATCGACTGCACTGAATTCCAGCCCACTAGAAACTGGGTCAATCCTTTTATTTCCTTTCGTATTTGATGTGTTCCCAAACGCGCCAGTGAGGGAACGTATTCAGAGTCCACTTCAAAGTGAAGACTAGTTCGAAGTATTTTAGGTAATCTTTTCCACTAGTTCTTTGGATACACGCCGATTGATCTGTATACGATCCATATTATGTTGAAGCAGTGGACGTTTGTGTTATTCTCGTAAAGTCGATAGAACTCTGCGATTTATCTATCCGATGAATACTGATTGTGGGTGAACTTGTGAGTCGTATACCTGTTGTATATTATCCCGCCGAGTTATCGTGAGATTTGGTATGAGTGATACATTTACTGCTTTTGTAAATACTTTAGTCGCTCAGTGTGCTTAGTGTGAGTTTTTTAACGGTCTCGATAGCGTAAATGTTAGCTCATATTTGTATGGAATGGGATCGTTTGCCGCTAGGGGCGCTGTTCCAACTGCATACAAAATCGGATTAACTTTTACGCTATCGAGAAAGTTAAGAAACTCGCACTAAGCACACAGATTCGATTACAATAGTACTCTTGCCATTTGAAGAAAACTCATGATTTAATAAAATGTAGTAAATAAAAATTTCAGAAGATTTGACATTCTACAAGAATATGTTGACGGCATTTTAGATGGATAGTTCGATTTTTAAAAAAAAACATGACGAAGTCGTCTTTTTCTAATTACCGGTAGGAGCCGGTTAGGTTCTTTGCTGTGACGGCGTCAAGCTGGTTTCCTGATTCCTCTTACTCAAACAATTATTGAAGTAAGTTTTATAAAAAAATAATATTATTTTAACAAATTTATAGACAGGATAAAACAAAGAAATAATATTACTGGTTTAGTTAAGTATATAACAGATGAGACTAGAATCAAAATACAACGAAAAAACCCTTAATCCCCGAAAATCTTCCATCATCATCTGACTCCGAGCCAGTAAAGGGCGTTGTTTACGATCTCGTCCGGCCCTGGATCAAAATACACAATATGCCACGTAAATACAGAGAGAGAACCTTAGGGCTGGTTATAAAGTGGAAAGATTCTGGCTTCTTTCACGGTCGACTTGTTTGCGTTACGAAGGTTTTATTTCTTGGGCCTTAATAAGAAAATACAGGGCTTAAGATAGATGGCTTGTGTCTTTATCTGTGTGTATTTTACAGTGTAGAATTCTTTCTATGGTTACGGTGTAGATTTGAACGTGAACCAGTCGCAAGGCCCGACGCGAGTACACTGGGTTTTCATAACATAGGTCGTGGACCACACGCTCTGCACAAATATACGTTTTTAGCTTGTAGAAAATTTTAGAACTAACAGCGAACGTTAAGTTATGTAAATTACGGTTGGCTGGCAGATCGGCACGTAACCGCAGTTTTATAATGTCTCCGAATAATTCATGGTGCGCCGCCCGGCACCAATATGCAAAGCGTTTACTGACTCCCGCTCGACCCGGCCACGGCGCCCTTACAACATATTATACTCAGTCTAGTATAGCTCAGTCTTGCACTCTACTTACTGTAGAATAAAATAAAATTATATTATAATGAGGCATTTTTGGACTCGTCCTTAATTAAAGAAATGTATAGAAGAAGTATGTACATAAGATTAAAATGAAATGTTTTTCTAATCAAACTACCATTTGCGTCAATCAATCAGAAAGTATTGAAAATATAATTAGTATGTTAGCTCTTAATGTACATTTATACATTTGATATATTTTTTCTTTTTATTGCTTAGATAAGTGGACGAGCTCAGAGCCCACCTGGTGTTAGGTGGTTACTGGAGCCCATAGACATCTACAACGTAAATGCGCCACCCACCTTGAGATATGAGTTCTGAGGTCTCAAGTATAGTTACAACGGCTGCCCCACCCTTCAAACCGAAACGCATTACTGCTTCACGACAGAAATAGGCAGGGTGGTGGTACTTACCCGCGCGGACTCACATGAGGTCCTACTACTAGTGCTGTTACGAGTATTGTACATTTATATATTTAATAACACATTACATAATTTAGATGACATTAAACAGCTTTGTGAACGGTAGTCATTAAAAAACATGCTGTGACACGCTGTATGTATTATGTACTTATGTGGAGTAAAAGCTTTAGTATTGAAAACCTTTAAAACTCTTTAGTTTTAAAAAAAAAACATTTTTTTCTATTCACTGACCTGTCTGTCATTCATTGAGAGAATATATTAATTTAAAAAGGAGTTTAAAGGCTTTGGATTCTGTTTTTTTTTTTATATATTACAGAAAACGCAATTAACATGCTGTACCCGCATTTATAGCAACAACTTGTTTTCAGAAAGTTGAAACATGTGAATATATGTCGAGCTGACATCTGCGATGCTGATACCTCGCGTGTGAGGCTGTGTGTCGGCTACTCATTACTGAGCGAGGAAAGTATGCGTCTTCCGATCTGTTAAGAGGAAATGTTATGAGGATTTAAATGAATAAAGAAGGATAAAGGTAAAAGATCGTACAACATAAAATTGATTAGGCACTAAACCTCTGGGTTACACTTGTGATTTGAAATGTTAATGTAATGCGGTAGTTAGGCGACGGGAAGGAAGGTGGGCAGGAAGGCAGGCAGGAGGTCCTTCACGAGTGCTCCGCTCGTTAAATTCTTTATATCGCACCCGACTACCTGCCACAAACCCATTCGCGGTGCTGCCTTTGTGTATGTACATTTACTTGTACTAGTAACTAATCATTTTCTAATAATCTATATATTAATACGTGAAGCAAAAACTTTGTGCCCCTTTTTACGAAAATTGCGCGGACGAAGGAGTATGAAATTTTCCTCACTTATAGAGAATATAGAGCAGAATAGAAGTGCAGAATGCAATTTTTTTTTTTTATGTATTAATAATACATTAAATCAATAAAAAAACATTACTCACACTACCATGTATTTGATACAACACATATACACACACATATAGTGTTTACTTTGAAAGTCTGTGGTCAAATTGAGAATAGATTAATATTGTTTGTCTTTAATATTATTTGTCCATAGGGTAGTCTTGGCGAAATCTGTGATTATAGAACTATAATAGAGATAATAGAAATATAATAGAACCCATAAAGCTCACTAACTAAATGCCGCCACTTACCTTGAGGTCTAAGTCTAAACAACTGGATGGTGGCACCAAAACGTCACGTCAACGACACGTCAGCACAACACTACCCTCGTCCTGAACAGATCAATCACCCGATGACATTTAAATGACTCTATCGTGCAGGGAGAACAACTGATTTCAACTGAACTCAATGCAGTTAATTCGTAAGAATACATACTAGTGATTCTACTGTAGTCGAAATTACACTAATTAATTGAAATTATAAGTTTGGACATTATTATGATTGTATTTTATACTTCTATATACACAAATTTCGCCAAGGCTACTCTATAAAAAATATTAATAGAGACAAACAATATTTAATCTATTCTCAATTTGACCACAGACGTCAAGAGCAAAAGTTTGACAATAAATAGTATGCGTGCGTGTGTGCGTTAAATACATGGTATGTAGTGTGTGTAATGTTTTCTTTATTGATTTAATGTATCTTTTATGCATTATTTAAAAAAAATATTAGCATTGTGCACTTCTTCTCTATATTCTCTATAAGTGTGGAAAATTTCATGCTCCTCCGTCCGCGCAATTTTCGTAAAAAGGGATACAAAGTTTTTGCTTCACGTATTAATATATAGATAATAGAGCACTAAAGTCAGTTGAGAAATGTAAACGCGCATTTGTGTCGGCGAGTGGAGCTTAACGAACTGGAGTTGTACGCACAGGCACACGCCGCGACAAGCCCTACATCCCGATTGAATATTTACATTTATCTAATATATATGAATAGCTAAGGAATTATAAGGTTTCCTGAATTACATCATCACCATCATCAACAGCCCACAGTCGTCCACTGCAGGACATAGGCCTCTCCCAATCCACACCACTGAGCCCGGTCTGCGGCTTTCCTCATCCACTTCTTGCCGGCCACCGTTCGGAGGTCATCGCACCACCTAGCCAGGGGTGTCCCACGTTACGTCTTCCGCTAAAGTTCTAAAACAGTTAGTTAACGTTCTAAAGTCATCGACTTAGCTCAAAGGGTCAGCAAGCTGAAGTGGCAGTGGACTGCCGTAGGACTGACAATCGCTGGAGCAGACGGGATCCTGAATTACGACAAAGAATATTTCGATTGGAACAACGACTCTAGTTCTGAGTGCTTAGTGCGAGTTTTTTAACATTCTCGATAGCGTAAAAGTTAGCTCATATTTATATGGAATGGGATCGTTTGCCTACGTTTGCCGTTAGGGGTGCTGTTCCAACTGCATACAATATTGGGTTAACTTTTACGCTATCGAGAACGTTAAAAAACTCGCACTAAGCACACTGCTTATCAGTTGATCTTGTTAATATCTCGGTTGAAGCTCTGTTTGCATGAATCGATTAATACTATCGATCCACGTATCGATGCGAGTGTGGCTAATCACCGGATGGCTACTTATAGATTCTAAGCTTACTTGAGGCTTATTATTTCAGGAAGTAATAGCCAGGAATGCGGTACAGGCTTCATAAATACTATATCATCGAAAGAAAAATACGGTGAAATGTTTTGTAAATTAACATTAGTGTATCGGATTTCATTTCAGTTATGTAATTTGTATAATATATGATAAAAAAGTACGGAAATGTTTTCAAGGAATTTCATATTAACATATTTAGTTTTACTAGTGGTCCCGCAGTAGTCGAAATTCGACTATAATTAATTGAAATTGTAAGTTGGTACACTATTGTGATTGTATTTTATACTTCTATAATCACAAATTTTACCAAGACTACACTATACAAAATATTAACAAAGACAAACAATATTTAATCTCAATTTGACAACAGACGTCAAGAACAAAAGTTTGACAATAAATAGTATGCATGTGATAGCTTATGCCTATGTATAGGTATAGATATATAACACAAATAATGTTAGTAAATTAAGTAATAATATATTTATAAATAATTGCAGTAAATACAAATTTAAATTAAAGCCAACGTTCGAGCGATGACAAACAAGTATGACGCATAGTTGTTTGTCACCGCCTACAAAAGCCCCTGCGCCGACCAATCTCGAGTCATTCTCGGTTGAGACGTCGGGCGGTGCGGAGCTCTCTCTCTGGCTTGATACTGTGTATAAGTGTGGACATTGTGAATTAAAAGATAAGTATAATTATTACGTTATTAAATAAATATTATTATGTATGTAAAATGTTTCTATTTGCCATTTATCATAAATAAATGAATATACAATGATTATTACATAATGGTATTATTATTACTCAATAGATAGATGTTCCTGATGAAGTAACTGCTTTGGACTATGCTTTAATATGCAATTCAACAAATATATAGTGTAGAATTGATAAATTGCTGATTTATAGGTTGTTGTCAGTTTAGGTTGCTATTACATGCGTGTGTGCGTCAAATACATGGTATGTAGTGTGTGTAATGTTTTCTTTATTGATTTAATGTATCTTTTATGCATTATTTTAAAAAAATATTTGCATTGTGCACTTCTTCTCTATATTCTCTATAAGTGTGGAAAATTTCATACTCCTCCGTCCGCGCAATTTTCGTAAAAAGGGATACAAAGTTTTTGCTTCACGTATTAATATATAGATTTAGATTTTATTTAATTATTTAGTATTTTCTTCGATTTTCGATAATTTATGTATTATCGACCGAGAAAGTCGCCGTCGCATGTATATTTATTTTATGTTTTTATTAATGTTCAGACACTTACCACTTGCATATGAGCGATGGAGCAATGTTGTGGAGGCGATTGAGATTGGTTTTCTTTTATTTACACATAAGGCACAGTTAATCTTATAAAATTCTCGTGTCACAATGTGTTACCATGCATACTCCTCTGAATCGGTATGACCGATTTTTATGAAATTTTATATGCATATTCAGTAGGTCTGAAATGTCGCCTAAGTGATAAGGGTTGTCCACCCCTAACACTATAATTTTTTTATTTTTTGAAAAAAAAATTTGTTGTTGTACTGAGGCATTATGTGGTTGAATGAGGTTTTGTTATTTTTATATTCCCTCATCTAACAATAAGTTAGTTTTTTTTTCTACACTAGAAATTCCCTAGAAATCTTACATAAATGGCAAAACAACGTTTGCCGGGTCAGCTAGTATTATAAGTCCTAGCGTTCCTACGGCAATGGTGCTACGTTGAATTATACACATTTATTATTAGTTTGAGGTCACGAAAGCGGTGGACCGACCAAATTACAACTGCAATGGGAGGTCCCGTAAATGAGTGCAGTGGAATCGTCTCGAGCAGGGACAGCTGGCGGGACATCGTGCGACACATCAAGTCTGCCCCCAAACACTACGTGACGATCACGACCACTCGGTCAAGACGCGACTGAGAAGAGGACGAAGAATTATTACTTTGCTTTGTTAATTTTTGCTTGGTATCAAAATCAAGTACTTAATTACTCTAAGAAGGACTAATAAAGGCCATGTTTTCATTTAATATGATACTTACCAACATTTAATGGGTCTGCACAATTCATAGCTCTCTTTTAACTTTGCTGCACTCATGCTATAGTATTTATAATATATGATAAGATAAAACTGAACACCTGCTAAAGTTTCTTTATTCATATACGTAGCTCTAACTAGAGCTGACAAAGGAGATAAAGTTTTTAACGTGGGTAACTTTGATTACAGCGCACGCCTACGCAAGGTTCATAATTTACCTTATGTAACCTTATATAAGAGCACCCCGACGCTTTCGTGTTATGCTAAAATTCACATTAAAAATTCACAAATGCTGCCTTCATTTGGAACTAGTAAACACATCTGACTTATCTTGTTGAAGATTTAATTTGAATATATTATTTAAGAGGTTGATGTGTGAACACACTGTCACACACTTGTCCACTTTGTGAATTCTGAAGAAGAAGATGAGACATATTATGTAGGTCTGTGCACTGCGACTTTTTTTTCTTGGCAGGTGTCCGAACCTCCTACGAAGTCCCCGCGCCTAGGGGGTGCGCGGTGTATGTGGGACTGGTCCGCGACTCCGAACCGCGGGCCTTTCGATGTTTTTAGGATCCTATAACCAGCACTATAACCGCAGCGCAGCTCACCCCAAGGACGCCCGGCGGACGGAGCCTTCGAGGCGAATCGAAGGTTCAGGAACGTCGGCCCTCTCGGTACGGCAGCCCGTCGCGCCGTCCAGACGATGCTGCTGGTGCCCTGGAATACTCTGCTGGACCACAACCAGCCTGCCGGGTTGGGACGCGATACACCTCCAACTGGTTACATTCACCGGGGGGAAGTCGCCATCTACAGGGGCCGGGACGTACGCTTGTACTGTCTCCTCCGGCCCCCGACTCGACGGCGACGGATCGGTGCGGGAAGGGAACAGCTCTCCCTGTCTCGTTCCAACGCCTCCTTCTGCGATATGGCGGACTCGCAGAAGTACCTTCACACTTCCTCTGATATACTAAAGAGAAATATTGGTTTTTCTGCTAGATTTAAAGCCAAGCGTAAATATACTTATATAGTCTGACACTACATAGTTTTGAAGGAGTCTTCTACTATAGGCTACAAGAACTTACAGTCGCTTAGGGATCCTAAGCAGTCTATGATATGTTGGTCTCTACAAAAAGTTTTGCTCCTTCGGTATAACGAACTGGTGGTATGCTCCGTAGACTCGTTGATACGCTAATAATTATTAAATACTCTTAGTACGGAAATAACTTCAAAATGAATGAGACGCATACTTCCTCCTAACTTGTAAGCTCACACTTGAATTCAAATGAAAGCTCCGAGACGGTTCGCGGAATTTTCCTTTGATTGGCAAATTCATTAAAAGTTTTCGGAAAGCTCTCTACTTGTGGATAAACAATGGTGTGATAGCTGTTTGAAAATTCAATTGGATATTACGTATAGGTTGGCAATAATTGTGCTTTACAAATAATAATATTACAATATTTTTCAGGTTTTAACAGTATTGTATTATTTCAGTGAGACCTATATGCCTGATATTTCGTGTTCCAAGCGCCTTTGTCGCGATAAGACGGCAAACTGCAGGTAGAAGGTTGAGAGTACATAAAAATCTGTCTACATTCTGTTTAAGCCGTTTTTGGTTGTGACTGTGAGTCCGTGCGGGTAGGTACCACCACCCCGCCTATTTTTGCCGTGAAGCAGTAATGCGTTTCGGTTTGAAGGGTGGGGCAGCCGTTGAAACTAATAATAAAAAACAAAAAAAAAGAATAAATAGTATGCATGCGTGTGTGCGTCAAATACATGGTAGTGTGTGTAATGTTTTTTTATTGATTTAATGTATTTTTAGGCCTGATTTAAAAAAAATATTAACATTCAGCACTCCTTCTCTATATTCTCTATAAGTGTGGGAAATTAAATACTCCTCCCTCTGCGCAATTTTCGTAAAAAGGGATACAAAGCTTTTCCTTCACGCATTAATATATCGTCTAATATCTAGATGTTTTTTTGCGTTTCGAACACAATTTTAGACATTTCTCCACTTTTCCTAATAAACACGTATGTATGTTTGGAACTATCATGGTATTTTGAACTAACCCAATGATAGCATTCATTAATGTCACAAGTAAAAATATATTTATGCCATTTACAATTAAAAAAGATATCTCTTGAGTGACAAGTGTACGAGTATCATTTCATTCATAAATAAATATACATCACTCATTGCTGCCCTAATGCCACTGGACGGACTATGGCTCAAAACCTTCCACACTGAAACACACTTTCACAATGTAAAACGGACCTAAACAGCAAAAACTTAAAAACCAAATTTCAGTGTACGTTTTTATCTCAGAATCTAAACGCTGCATCACTCTTACAGGGCAATGAATTTTGCAGCCTACGACTTGGGTATACATTCTAAATTCGATTGCACAAAATATCCAGGTCGTACTATCCGGGAACTCATCCATAATGGAGCAGCGCTATTGCCGGGGTTCGGTCGGGAATTCGAAAACCGGCTCAATCTTAAGCGAGGAATATTTATTTAAAACAGACTCCGACGTCTCTACCGGTTCGATTGTGGAAGGAAAATTTGTGAACAAACAGTTTGATGAATGAAGCGCGCAATTTTCCTCGTGTTGCTGTGATTTAGATTTAGATAAATTTGAGACGGGACCGGTCTTCAGTACATCGCAACGGCCACCACCACCTTTTTTTTCCTACCTAAACTGAGAGCCTTGAGGGGCTATTTCAGCGTAACCTTAACTAGTAGGTGAGCTCACGGGGCTTAAACCTGACGACGCTGCTAACACGAACCCTAGCAAGAGCCGTGCTTCGCAGAATCTACCACCGGATCGGAAACGCGACCCACTGAGAAGATCCGGCGAGAAACTCAGTGGGCTGTGTCTGAGGGTTAACCACCACCTCAGAGACTCACCACCACTCTGAGTTGCTCAGGGGTTAATATTGCAGAATAGTTTATCTTTATTGTACTTACAAGTGATTTCACTAAAGAATGTATGGAAATCTTTACGTTTTATTAATAAGACATTTGCGAGAGTTACACAGAGTTCTATCGTAAGTATTCTATGTAAGGTTCCCTATCGACTGAAGATTTCTATTTATAAGAGAATGTACTCGAAAGGGGTAGTTCACAATCATTTTATCCAAGTACGACCTCAAGTAAAGATACTACAAGACCGAAGATTTTCAGCACATCGATTGTTCGGCTCTTTTGAGTTTTGTAATCGGTTTTGGGTGCAAGAACATGCGTATTGGTCAACGAGTTTGGGTGAGCTGTCGAACAATCCTTATAGTTGGGAGAGTATTACTTAATTTCGTTCATTATGGTTGGTATTTCCAAGTACTCGAGAATTTCCAAATTTCGGGTATACCAAGGCGCCAATGAGAGTACTATCTATATCTAATATATGTAGTTTAATAACTATTTTGAGCTCTGTCTGGTTACTTCATTAGGGTCATTGCTACAACTGAGGTCAGCTACATAATCGGCAAAGGTCGTTACAGCTGTTTCTGATGACCGGCGTAAGTCACAAGTAAATATGTTATAAAAGATGGGACCAAGTACGGAGCTTTGGGTTACTTCGGCTTTACAGTCAAAAGAGAAGATCTTTCGTATGACTTGAATCTTTCTGTCACTGAGATAAGATGCCAATAGCAGAAAGTAGGAATGCGGAATATGATTTTTAATTTTGCTGAACAGTCTTTAATGCCGAGCCCGGTCAAAGGCTTGTTGGACGTCAAGAAAAGCAGGCCAACAGAACTTTCGCCTTTCCAGACATTGCGTTATTGTGCAATACACTGTGTGTACTAGCTCTATTGTTCGAGGCTTCTGAAAGGCAATTAGGTGACTGGATATTATTATCTAACCCATATCTGGGCACGACATAATCCTGTTAAGATGGTGCTTTCCCACAATATTGACAATCCCAGCGTCAGGCTAACAGGGCGATAAGATGAGACTTTCTCAATTGGCTTACCAGGGATACGGATCGTTTAGGATCTTTTCCGAGTGCAGGAGGGACATTTTCGGTCAAAAAGATAATACACTTCCCAGAGAGCCCTTCAGAGAGCCCTTTCAATAGCCTAGTGGTAATCAGATGAAATCCAGGTGCTTCATTACGGTCCTTTTTGGCTATTTCTCTAGCCATCTTTCTTGATATGGTAAAGATTGTTTGCTCTTGTTACTAATGTGATTTTCTTAAACTCCTCAGCATTTTTGACGATCTTGTGGAGTAGATTGCTACTGATTAGTTTGAATTTAAAATCTTCTTTACTGCTCATGGTTTGAAGTAGCTTCGGTAGCTCAGTAACATCCTCGATGTCATTGAGGACGATTGATGGAAGTTTGCCGGGCTTAGGACAGTCGCTCGTGCATGGTTCATCCGTTGCATCTAAAGGCAAGGTGTTGAAGTGGTATTTCGCGAGGTACTCTGAGTCTCTGATAGGCCATGGGCCAGGTCCATCGAAGTCGGTGTTAGAAACTGAATTCCCTCATTCATTAATCCCATGGGCGCGGTTCCCACTTTAGGATTAGGGTAAGTTTGTATGGAGGTTATTTTCTTCTTAGCGTAAACAATTTAGCCAAGGTTACCGTTCTCTTTGCCGAACAACTTTGTGCCTCCGAATACGTTGTAAACAAAATTTTGTCTGTTTGTGCGTTTACATGTACTCATCTTCAGCTAATACCCGAGCAACTGAGCCAATTCTAATACAATGTCATGTAAAATAATCTTAGGTAGCTTAATGTCTTATCCTATAAAAATCTCCATTAAGAAAATCACAATTTCGAATCCAGTATGTACAACCCTTTATCCTTCAATACGCAGCTGCAACCCGTAACGAGGACTACGTGACCGGCGCGTACCCGACACGGCTCCGGACCATAATTCATTCAGTGCAGCCGAGAGTATTCCCTAATGTGATTGGCTACCGATTCCGTTAATGCTGCAATTGTTTGAACTGATTGTTTGCTACGAGCTTTTAAGCTTACGTGATAGTTGAGGTTCGGAGAAAAACAGTGGAAATAAGCTTTTAGAATTTAGAGATCGATTTTGGTGCATGAGACCTTTCACGTTTTTATGCCGGCTATTATATCAAGTATGTTTTATGAGTAAAGTATACTCAAGAACGCTCACGGATGTCAGTTTACTCAGCAAATCGCTCTTCATGCTCCTGCTTAAATTTTATATATTGTTACCTAATAACGCAACAGAAATGTACATATTATGTTGTAGTTTATATGTGGACCGGGTGTGTTCGATTGGGTTAGTTTTTATTGATAACATTGTTGTCACCGTGCTTGTGTTGTACGACGTCTCCGGGAGAGGGCTGAGGTGCGGGGTGGGGGAGACCATACGCACGACAGCGAGCACCAGTAAAGGAACTGAGAATTTATTTAAAATTATTTGTAGAATTAGGGGTTGACTTTTCAGAAATTATTATTTTCACGAATTCTCATATTTCGCTCACCAGGTTTTGTTATGATAAAGTCTTCAAAATTTCAAAAACTTGCGTTGCGTCTATTTCTTCTAGGTATCTTTAGGTGACCAGGAAAATGAATAGATGCTTTACTTTTTCAAATACTAATTATAATATTTTTAATTATTTTACAAATATAGAATTGATATGCGCGTCCATCTTTTTTCTTCGTGTAAATTTATTTTTTATTTTTTTACAATTGGTGCCACTATTGCGTTCCCTGATTTGTTATTGGTTCATGCGATATCACATCATCGTTGGCCAATCACAGCCATCAATGTATGACGTGACGTTGATTCGATAACAACTTGCTTTTAATAGCTATTTAAGACAGGTGAGCTTCCGATCCTCGTGATTAGTGTTAGTGTCGACCATCAGAAATGCCCGGAGTACAATCGAGTCGCTCACCGCTGAGGTCGCTACACAAACTTACTGCTCGACAAATACCGTAATACACTTTTTTTATTTTTTATTGCTAAGATGGGTGGACGAGCTCATAGCCCACCTGGTGTTAAGTGGTTACTGGAGCCCATAGACATCTACGGCGTAATTGCGCCACCCGCCTTGAGATATAAGTTCTAAGGTCTCAAGTATAGTTACAACGGCTGCCCCACCCTTCAAACTGAAACGCATTACTGCTTCACGGCAGAAATAGGCACCCGGACTCACAAGAGGCCCTACCACTACTACAGTAAAAAATGCGGCAAAAATGATACGTCGAAATGTTACACTCTGGAACAATACCCACCAGTTTGTAAACATCTCATACATTTTATGTTTGCGAATAACAATTAAGTCTGTAGAATCGCATTTGGATAAATATCTATTTTTATTTGACTGAATTTGACTCGTTGACTTTCAATCACCAACATTTGTTACCGATTCTTCCTCTATGAGAGTAGAATCGTCACATCAGAGTTATTACGGTCACGTACCTAAGTTTGTAAGGGCGCCGGTGTACGGGGGGTAACTAAAGGTTTACTTAGACCCTCCAGCCACCTTCTAGCTCCCCTAGTCTTCAAGATCGAACAAAGATATGATGATAATCGATATTTTAGTTGAACCTCAAATAAATAGAAAATGTTTTTTTATTGTACTTTTAGGCAGACGCACACGTTACACCTAAAGGTACAGTCACTGATGGTCGTCAGCAATACGAGGAGCAGAGTCGAACAATGAGATAAAACAAAAAAATGTGAGCCGTCACGGAACGCCTGGCAGATGTGAAACATCGACATTATTTTGTAAAAGTAATATGCAGAAAAGAACAGATTGTGATAGGAACTAAATATATCATAGAGAGAAAATAAAATCCGAACAAAAACAGTTTCACTGTAAAAAATTGCGCCAAGTCCACGTTTATAAAACTCATCTCAATAACATTTGCACTTTACAAAAAAAAGAAGACTTCAATAGCTTTCATTCTCTACAAAAATATGTGAAATACAAAAAAATACCAAGAAACCGTCATAAAGATGAAAAAATAAAAAAAAAATTGTTGAAAATTTAAAAATAAAAAAATAAAAATTTTATCGTGCTTGGCGCGCGTCATTGAGTACCCCAAATTTTTCAGGATAAATGAACATCCTTTCAATGTTTAGAAATTTATAAGTAGGTCAACCTATGAAATGCATAAATGTAATTAATGAATTATTATTTCATAATAAGTTTTACAAAAGTTAAGTAAAATCGACATCTCATACGTATGTTATTTGAATTTTTTTCATTTCCCACTCATCTTTTATGATTTGAACTAAACACCCTCTCGTGTTCGCTTATACAAATACAAACTACTTACGAGTCGATACGTATGTATACGTTGGCTTCAAAACATTTGAAAAAATTCTCAAAGATGTTTTTAAAGGGTAGAAAAGAATAATAAAGTTTCAGCTGAATCTAAAGGGGTCGGACGCAAAAGTGGTCGATTTGGCATATAATAGCCCATAGGTATATAGTGAGAGCTGTTGAAAATTACCGTAGTTCTGTCTCAATTTCTCATAAAACGCTAACAAGAGCGAAAAAGACAACCTGGGTAACTTTTTCAGCTTTCACTGTATATTAAAGCAAAATGGTTTTTTTCTCGGGTTGAAATTCTTCCGAAAAATTTTGGGGTACTCAATGACGCGCGCCAAGCACGATAAAATTTTTATTTTTTTATTTTTAAATTTTCAACAATTTTTTTTTTATTTTTTCATCTTTATGACGGTTTCTTGGTATTTTTTTGTATTTCACATATTTTTGTAGAGAATGAAAGCTATTGAAGTCTTCTTTTTTTTGTAAAGTGCAAATGTTATTGAGATGAGTTTTATAAACGTGGACTTGGCGCAATTTTTTACAGTGAAACTGTTTTTGTTCGGATTTCATATCTTTTTGTTAAGTATTATTTTTTGCTCATTTATTACTTAATAAAAATAAATTATAAATAGTCACTCAGCTTAAAAGCTAATGAAACGCTCAATTAATTAGTGTTTTAATGTTAGGTGCCCGACTGGCATGAGACTCTCGGGTTGTCAGTTCCGGTATCGACCGGGGACGCGTGTATTCCGCTTCAAAGTCTGGCGCGCACTAATTGGGGGTGCGAATGATGCAACAGATGCGCGGGCGCGGGTAGCGCGGGGTGGGTCGTCGCGGCACGGACCTGAGTCACATTCTCTTTGGCTGCTGTTGCCCCGCGAAACGGAACGCTGCGTTACATACTCCCCCTCCAATTTGGGAACGCGTCCCGAGTCCAACTTGGGACTGTTAGTCTGAAGACGCGGCCTTCCTCTCTGCCTCTGGCATAATTGGATCCGTACTTGAATTTGACGGAGAGCGGGTTAAATCCGCGGTGTGATACTTGCCGATGACATTGTTTGACAAGTCTGCTATGAAGTACGTTGTAGGACTAACTATCTTTACTACGCGATACGGGCCATCCCGTCGTGGCATGAACTTACGTGTTACACCCCTAGACGCATAAGCAAGCCATAACGAAGGAAATACTCTTCCAGTAGGACTCGGGAGCAAGCCACGGCGGTGGCATCAACAAGTGCGTAGAGTTCTACCCATCTTGTAGCTACATCCTCTACCAGGAGTACCCATCGCTCCCCCTGCTCTCCTTCTGGCAGTGGCCCGAACAAATCGATTGCGAGAACCTCTCCTCGCTGTTGAAGCACAGGAGTGAGCCTATACGGCGGTACCGATATAGGCGGATGATCACCGGTATCAATGTGGTGCTCGGCGCAAAGGGTTGGGGCTCCCCCCACCCTAAAGATGTCTCCATTCTCCTGCAATAAATGTGATAGCTGCTGCCGTTCATCGGAGCCAAGCATAGAACCCTTATCATCACGCAGGAAGTCAGCAGTAGAAGCAAACATGCATGGCTTAGGGCACTCATATTCAATTGGATAGGTAACCCGTTTTCCCGAAAAATGCCAAGTGGATGAAGCAAAGTCAAGCACAATACCTGCCGCCACCAAAAAATCCATGCCAAGCAAAGTTTCATTATTTTGAGCATCTGGAAAAACAGTAAATTCAAGGGTTACTGACCTTTCGGGACTTATCCTTACTTCTAGAGTAGTGAGCAAAACTCGGCGGATGCGCGCGGAACCGTCTGCAAGCCTCACCCGACGCCTGGTTTCCTCACACGGATGGTTATGCTTTAACAGCAATTCATAAAGCAACGCTCCGGCAACGCTACTCTTAGCTCCCGTATCCAACAAAGCATTACCTCGTATACCTAACATTTGAACACTTAAAATTGGTCTTAACCTAACCTGGTGCTCAGTAGAGTTACTCTGGGCAACACTTTTCACATTAGAATTAATTGTCTAAAATGTTCGACGTTTTCCATGGTCACCCTATTTTCGTTCATCATGGTCACCCTATCGCGGCCACTTGGTACCTCAGAATAACTATGTTTTGGTTCGGTACCACTCGAGTAACGCATCAGGGGCCTATTCCTAGAACTAATATTATTGTTTATAGATTAAGTCTAGAATAATTTTGAAGTCTAACCTTGTTATCAGTACCGAAAAAGCGCGGAGGAAGAATCGCCTTAAAATCGGTAGGATAATAATTATTTTCATTATCAACAAAACATTGTTTACGATTATTAATATAAATGGACGACTATACGGTGTTTGAAGTGCAAGCTGTATGCAACGAGCTGTCGCGATGAATAGAGTTCACTGAACTTGACAGCTGTGTATTTACTTTACCAATAGGTAAATCGGATGTGACTGATCGGGTCCGTGCAGCGTCGACGGCGTAATAACTTGCGTTACACTTTGTACACTGAGACCGAGTAACACCTTTGGTACCACACCCGTAACACGAGAATACAGCTTGCGTATTTTCGTTGTCGAATTTCGTTTTTGACGCTAATTTTAAACACTCATCACGAATATGTCCGTACTTTTTGCAATAAACACAGAACAGTCTTTTAACAATCGACGTAGATGATACATTATCAGTGTTCGTGTAGCGAGGCGCGGGGACTCGAACGGTGCTCGGCGCAGCGCTGTCGTCGCGTGGCGGGCCGCCAGCGGCGCCCGAGTTGAATATTTTCCGCGGCGTCATCCGCGCCGAAGTCGAAGCACCGGCGGGAACTTCGCCTACGGTACTACCCGATGAACGTGGCGTCGCTCGCTGAGGATGATGAATAAATTCAGGCGGACTGGTCTCGTAGATGGAGTCCTCGATATGGCGCGTTTTCTTTAATAACGTGTCGTATGAAGTTATTTCGTCTCTTCTTAATCTTTTACGAACACGACGGTGTAGAAGGCCGTAAAGCATATCAATTTGAACTTTCTCACTAAGGTCACCAGGTGGGAGTCGAGCTAGCAGGGCTCGTGCTCTGGCAACGAAGATCTCCGTCTTCTTTCTTTGTCCTTGCGACCTTTTGAAGAGCTCTAAGTAGACTCGATGGGGCGGTCTGCAATCACCGAAAGCGCTTCGTAACGATGATAAAGCGTCGTCCCAGGAAGTGATGCTAGCTTTAACGCCTTGCCACCACACGGCTGCATTTCCGGTTAGTAACATCGAGAGTCCTCGTAACGCGATGGCGTGTCCTACGTCAGCACAATCTTTGTATGATTCGACCGCGTCAAGGAAACCGTCGAGTGAGTCGCCGGGCGCTCCGCTGAACCGCGCCGTGCATGACGCGAAGTTCCCAGAATGGTGAGCGGGCGTCGAGGAAGGCGGCGATGTCGGCTCCGACGTCGGTGTTGCTGATGATTCGAGTTGAGTTTTATGCTCAAAAACTCGGTCGAGTAGGCGTTCGAATGCTGCCATTTGACTTTCTTGTAATGACGCTATGTTGTTTGCGATAAATGTTGGCGTCGGTCCCGCGGTTGAACCAATTTCTTCTTCAACGTCTTGAAAATCGGATTGACGCCGTGACTGACGACGAGTACGTGTCGTAACTACGTAGATTCACTCCGAAATACTAGTTATAGGGCCCGCGCTTGGGCTGCCAGTTTAATGTTAGGTGCCCGACTGGCATGAGACTCTCGGGTTGTCAGTTCCGGTATCGACCGGGGACGCGTGTATTCCACTTCAAAGTCTGGCGCGCACTAATTGCCATAATTGGGGGTGCGAATGATGGAACAGATGCGCGGGCGCGGGTAGCGCGGGGTGGGTCGTCGCGGCACGGACCTGAGTCACATTCCCTTTGGCTGCTGTTGCCCCGCGAAACGGAACGCTGCGTTACAGTGTAATAATAACCAACATCAACTTTTACAAATTTAAACCGAATTAAATTTTGTTTCAAATGTGAAGGGTAGATGACGCTGTTCTTAATTATTTCAGAATTTAAAATTAAAATCTGAAAGCCTTGAAACATCAATCCGCATAAATGTAATTTAAAAACTACAGTAAGAGGCTTAAATAAAAAGCTGAACTTAACTCAGCCTTAATTAAAATTTTCATCGGAATTCAGTAGTAAAGTTCAAGTTATTTTGATGAAATCAAAACCGAAATATTCATAGCATCTTAAACAATCACCTACGAATAAATATTAGTTATTATATTATTTATTATTCGTAGACAATCACAACGGTTTTATAGTTTTGGGAAGGGATTTTTTTGTAACGCCATCTCGTAAAGTATTTCGGTATTACATTACAAAACAAAATTGTTTCTCCAACAGTAACAACAGTACTTGCTTCGGCAATACTTAAACTAAAATACTAACAGTAACAACATTAACGTTATTTAATGTATAAACCGTTCAATAAGAACTGCAAACTATCCCCTTGAAGCTACAGTTTATGTAGGAATAATGACTTTTTGGCGGGAACGCGAGGTGTGAAGTTGTGTAATTTGTTTTAATTTGTCTATTTAGTGTTTCTTCGGGTTTAAATGTGTAATAATAGTGGTTTATTAACTGTTTAATATCTGTGAAAGTGCACAAACGTGGGAAAATGAAACAAAGCCGCTGTACGTAACTTCTCGGTTTCCTCCAAAAAGTCCACTGAGATCTTAGTAAATGACCACCACCATTTTACTGAGATTATATTTCATTCCATATCATCTCATCTCATTTCATTTCATCTCTTTTGATTAATGTCTCAAATTAATCATCTTCATTTCATTTCACTCCATAATATCACATTTCATTTCACTCCATAATATCATTTTTCATAAAAATATGAATATAAATTAAAATAAGACACGACTTAAAGGTCTCAGTTACCAGGTCATAAAATCCATTACAAATAGGAATAATTCCAGCGCACCCTGGCGGCCGTAGATTACCATTCTCGAATATTTATAGTCTGTGGCATGTCACTTTTTACATCGAAAAAAGTGGACTTTTTGGCGGGAACGCGAGGTGTGAAGTTGTGTGATTTGTTTTATTTTGTATATTTCGTGTTTCTTCAGGTTTAAATGTGTAATAACGGTGGTTTATTAACTGTTTAATATCTGTGAAAGTGCACAAATGTGGGAAAATGAAACAAAGCCGCTGGACGTAACTTCCCGGGTTCCTCCAAAAAGTCCACTGAAAAAATTTCAGTAAATGACCACCATTTTACTGCGATTATATTTCATCCTATATCATCTCATTTCATTTAATGTCATCCCAGTTGATTAATGCCTCAAATTAATCATCTTCATTTCATTTCACTTCATATTATCATTTATCATAAAAATAAGAATATAAATTAAAATAAGTCATGACTTAAAGGTCTTAGTTACCAGGTCATAAAATCCATAAAAAAAAAAACATCGAAAAAAGTCAGGATCGAAATTTTTGAGCGAGCCATAGTTTGTGGTGATAAAATTAATAATTTCAAGTAGATTAATTGTTGTAATTGATATAACTAGTTAATATCAGTAAAATAAAGTTGTGAGTGATTGATATAATATACAATTTAGGAACCAGAAGTACCGTAGAATTAAATAAAATTTCGCAACCTCAAAAAACTGTTCTGCTCACAGTAAACACAGTCGGTAGTCTGACGCTCCGTTTACAACGGGATTTTTGAACGGAACTTGGCGCCAGATTCTACCGAATCTGTGGATATTACGAAAAAATAATTTGTTTTCAAGTGAAACACAGGTTATGTGTACTGTAGTAAACAACACTGTATACACTACGGAGTATAATACACTATAGGTATCCGAGCTCAGTGTAGCGAGAGAGATGGCTTAACGCCGGATCGAGTGGGAGAGAATCGCACGGTTGATTGCGCATGGCGACGCGTCGCCACACCATACACACTACTGCGTATAGACTGTGGGCTGTGAGCTCGTTCACACATCTGAGCAATAAAAAAAAGGACGAACATATAACCGTAAATATCCAGGATCCAACTCCCGAAACATTTTGAAGCTTCAGCCTTCGACCAGTACATTAGTGCACAATGCGTGGTGCACAATGGTGCGGTTCTGTCGGAGGCATTCCCCATTGTAATGTGTAGAAGCAAGCGTATTCTTCTGAAACGGGAAAGCACTCACAAAATTGTTCGGTAACGGGTGAGAGAAAAATCTTATGTTGACTTGCTACGGTGACTTGTGTAGTGTTTTAAAGTTTGCAAGTACAATTCGTTACATAAAGATACAGGCTAAAAAAATTCGGTATATGTGATATTCTTTATTCGAAGAGGGAAACGTTAATTGATATTTGAGACTGGATAAGAATCGAAAAGTGTAGAATGACTTCTTCAACGGAATAACATCGAAGGATTATGAGGTTTTTTTTTTAGCTTAGATGAGTGGACAATCTTACAGCCCACCTGGTGTTAAGTGGTTACTGAAGCCCATAGACATCCACAACGTAAATGCGCCACCGACCTTGAGATATAAGTTCTAAGGTTTCAAGTATAGTTAGCACGGCTGCCTCATCCTTCAAACCGAAACGCAGGTTGAAACTTGAAGCAAAACTTGCAAATATCCATTGGAATCATTGAATTTCTACCATTTGGTAAATTTTATCTCGTCTCGCCCCGATCTAACTTTTCCTAAAAGCGTATTATAAGAATCACATAGATAAGGAATCAGAGATTATTTTACACCTTCATCAACCCTTCTTAGTCAGCTGTAAAAGTTACCTACCGCCTTAGCTGATCATTATCTGTTAGATGTAATAGCGTGGTCCCGGTAAATAGCTTTTTATTCTTTTATCTGAACTAAGATACGGATAATTACGGACGTGTCATTTGGTAAATTGACTGGCGCGGCTCCGGTCGTGAAACGGTTGTGACTGGTAAGCCCTCTTAATATGATTATATATAATTATAATATACAAAACGGTCGATGCTTGTTTATATAACCAATCATTATATAATAAGTATGTAAAACTGTGTAATCGGACGACCTTTGGCAGTCGGCTTTAATTTGCGCAATTACAGGTGGCAGGGGTAGGTACCACCACCCTGCTTAATTCTGCCGTGAAGCAAAATTACATTTAGGTTTGAAGGGTAGGACAGCCGTTGTACTGTAAAAACTGAGATTTTAGAACTCATGTATCAACGTGGGTGACAGCATTTATGTTGTTGGTATATACGGGCTTCTGTGAGTACTTAACAACAGTTGGACTGTGACTTGATATGTTGACTTGGGACTTGTTGAACCCTTTGGAACTACAATAATGTCCCACGGTAGCGCGGTCTCCGTCAATGTTCCTTCGGAGTTGTCCGAGTGCACTGAACTAATTTTAAGTGGTGAAATAGATGTTTTTTCTAATTGTCTCACAACTTACAGGAAAAATCTGTTGCGGATCATTTCCCAATTAAATATAAATTAATCTTAAGCAATCAATCAAATGTAATAAAATCTTAGTTATATATTTTTTTTATTTTTGTTTTTAATGCACTGTCGATTGCACCTATAATTGAGATGACATCTGCCGTGAACTTTTGTCAATTTGTCAATGTTTTATTGACACTTTGTTGGTGCAACTTAATAAATAAATAAACAGTCTAATAGTCTCTGAATGCTACAGAATCGAGTGTGGCTTGATATGTACTAGTTGTGATACTGTGTCCATCCCGTCCAGTAGGAGAGGTAACAACGAGACTAAGGATTTTAAAAAAAATACATAAAAACATATTGTTTTTTTTTTTTTTTTTTTATTGCTTAGATGGATGGACGAGCTCACAGCCCACCTGATGTTAAGTGGTTACTGGAGCCCATAGACATCTACAACGTAAATGCGCCACCCACCTCGATGTAATAGCTAACTACTGGCGTTTTATGTACAGGCGATGTTAACACTCAACTAACAAACGGTTTCAATGTGAATCAGCGCACAGCAGTGTCGCGTGTGTCAGTACGCGCATTACAAGCTGACAGTCAACATACCAACACGCCACCGAACACACGACCACCTCGTTAGCTATACATAATTAATTACTAAACTAACATCACTAACTCATAATTAATTCTACGTACGTAGCGTTTGAGAGCGCTACGTAATGAGGCACGCCGTAGACCTGTGCTACGAACGACCTCGTAGCGCCATTGCTACGAAATTTTTACGATATTTTACAGATTATGTGACTATTCGATATTGTAAATTCAAAGTAATTTTGTTCTATTTGAGTCAAACTGTAAAGACGCATCGCATTAATAAATATGCAAAAGTATAAGAGACGTAGTCAGATGCTCTTACGTAATATGATTATAGTTTCAGGCTGCTGTACATACAGGGTAAACAGAGCTCGTAGAAGTTGTAAGGTACCTGATTGATGTATCAATAAAGAGAGAGAGTATTCTTTTTTGTAAAAAAATATTGTTACCGAAAAAAGAAACAAACAGTGCGATACATTAGTTATTAGTTATTTAATATATCGCACTATTTGTTTCTTTATATATCTAAATAAACATACATACACACATACATACATATATCCGTAAATGTACATACAATTAATACACAATGTAAAATAATATTAATTATTAAAAATTTTGCTTCTTTACACATAAATAAGAAGCAATTTACATATAAAAGTTACTGTAAATACAAACATACAAAAATAGTTTGCTAAAATCGCAAGCTTCAATGTTGCAGTACTCGGTTAGAAAGCAATACCATTCGGAGCTATGAAATTCACTGGTATTCGTTCAAAAGGTAAACTGTTCGTATATCAAAATCCCCTCCGTGCACGGGAATAATCCGGCTGGCTGCAAACGATCGTTTAGTGCTTTAAAACTAGTGCACTCAGAGTCCAACATCATTGAACAGGATTGTAATACCTAAACACGGATTCGCAATGTTGGTAGTGAAGTTGGAATATTGCAGTCCCATTTGGAAGTATTTGTCGGGGTAGTGGTTGTTAACGAAATATTATGTAGTAGAAGTGAATATTTTTTGTATTTAGTGATTATTTATTGCTTTTTTCGTGTTATAATGTAAATCGAATCGAAAAAAAACTATTATTCTATTGAGTAGGAACTTTTTCGTATTGTTACGGACCATATCCATACTAATTTTGGATCTTTCTTAAGAAGACCTATTTTCCGCAAATATCAGTCTGGAGAAAGCAAAAAAAGGATTGTGTGGTTTTATGAAACCACGGTAAAAGTGAGCCTTTTTTTCACATTATAGACGTTTAACTCTGATGAAAGCAAAAACAAAATAGCGTGGAGCACTGGCACAAATGAGTAATAGTCTATACACACTACACGGTCAGCTGCTGCGAACTATAGGCGCCGCCATATTGGCCTCGGCTGCTCTGACGAGCGCCTTTCGCTTTATCCCTACTCCGCGGGCGACCGTCACGCGACATGCAACACACAGACGAAAATTTTTTAAGACGTTGTAAATCAATAGTCTAAAAATAATTTTGCGTGTTCAACGAGACTATCAATAAAATTCGATCGATACAAATTGAAATGTACGTTTTGCTTTCATGTAAATAAGAGATTGCAGCGAAGCGGCCCTTGTGAATGGTTCAGCGCGGAGTCGAGAAGCGGCACAAACAGCCGGCGCCTCCCCGCTGTAAGTAATAGTGTTAATCCGGGCCGGAGCGCGGACAAACTCACTTACACAACAAATAACATGTTTAGTGCTCGTCCATTAAGGCGGGGTTTCACTTACGGACAGTTTAGTTTTGTAGAAGCTTTGTGGTACTACGCTTTTGACGTAACGAGAGAGAGTTAATTTAACCTGGTTTTGGGCAGTTGTCGGAGCCGTAGCCGTCCGTAGAGGCAAAGTAAAACTGCTCATCTGGAAACATGCGAAAGTTTTAATTACATCGGAATGATAATTTCTCTTCACTGCACACTGAATAGCACGATAGCTTCCTAATATAAAAATGGCCACGACTACATAATATGATATTATTACAGTCTACCGTCATTTTGGAAGTAGTTGGTGAAGTGTAGTGTAGTGCATCGATAGACTCGTCGTCCTGTAAGGAACGACAAAAAACGTAATGTTGCGTCCGCGAATTGCGCGCAGCTCTCTTCCAGAACAGCGATGGGCTCGGACAGATGGCTGCGTTTTCCGTCCACGTGGGATCTTATCCAGTGGGGTTCCGACGACCGCCGGTCCGGCGTCTAGGTGAAGGGTGATGAGAGAGTTGTGCTCCGCACTAAACGCTTCACTTTCCCTCCTTTGCCTTTTCATGGGTTCTGTCTCATGCGAGGTTCGGACGTTGGTTGTTGAGCGACAGGAGGTTTTAGTCGGTTCGACTCGGACATACTCCGCCCGCCATCACCAGTGGAGGGCGGGAGGACGGCGATTTCCTCCTTACCAAAAAAAAAAATTCAGTGGGGTATACTCGGGTGGGGTATACTCGGGTGGTATACACCGACGTGGCAAAACATAAAAGGAAGAGCCTTCGCCATTTAGACTTTGTTATCGTTTCCGTGTTCTGCCCAGTCGATGATCTGAAGGTTGGTCTTCGACCGGGGATTTTAGTTGCGTTTCTACAACGCCCAGTCCTAACGCAGTGTAAAAATTCCTCGCGACTCAAATAAGATAACGGCATCCGTAGTGCAAAGATGTCTATAGAATTTCAAATGTTTAAAAGTATTAAAGTCAATGTCAAGATTTATTTATTAAAAAAATTAATGAAATCGCACCTTTACCCGACCTCGGTGACGTTTTATAGAAACTTAAACAATGACGTTTAATTCCCGGTCGTTCCCGGATAATTCGTCGTCCGGTACCACCCCTAGTGAACAATGTACCGCCATGATAAGCTTCGTAATTAAATACTGAAAAGTACAGAAGTGGTAGCAAAAAGGTAAACGAACTTCATATTATATTTTAATATATTTTTTAAAGCTTTGGGTTTTTGGAACGAAGTTCCTTATGCGGAGGGGTACCCTAACCGGGTCAAAGCGTCCGTAACGTAAGATTTTTATTAGTAATGCACACAGTGTACGACTTAACTTTGTAATAACGTACAAAAAATAACATATTTTTTTATCATTCATTGACCACGATCTCAGAGCAGAGCGTGAATGAAGTGTACCACAATAAGTTCGCACGTTGCCGAATGACCGTGGGCTGTTGCGAAACCTCCAGTTTTATTTTCTTTATACCTCGAATAGAACTTTAAATTAATATTTTTATAATAAGGAATTTCGTTCCTATCCGGTGTCCCACGACACCACACATCTTTTTTTTTAAATCGATAGCGGGAGAGTTACTCTGACGGTAACTACGAGTATCAACTATAACTTTGTTAGCACGTGTATTGTTCAGTTACTTCTGACTTCAATAAATGAATAAAGCTGCCAACAGCGTGTACACCCCACGCAGGTGAGCGCGGTTAGTTACTCGAGACAAATCAACTACAATGTAAAGCTGCCGACGTCCACCTCTATACTTGTAGTACAGAGTTCGCACTGCAATGGCGGTCTGTACGCCAGTAACATAATCATAGGTTGTTAGATATTGACCCATTTTATTCCTCTATCACAAGGGAGAGACGTCGGCTTAGTGCCCGATTTTTCCTGGGCGATGACGAGATAGGGGGTGCGGTGATGTGTAGCACACTGATTTTTATTAATTTGTGAAATTTATATATAAGTGTATTCTGCTGTATTCCTCCTTTGCTTATGTTGTTTCTTGCTTGCTGATTTTTTTAAATTACTTTGTTTCTATGTTTTTGTTTCTCTAGTGTTTTAATTTGTTTTTATTGGTGAGGACCTTCAATTGGCTTTTTGTTTCTATTATTTGTTATATTATTTTATGTTCGTTGGCTGTTGGTTCTCCTTGTAGTAAATAAATAAATATACCGCGGTAATGAGTAGTAATTACCGACCATACAGCAACAGTACTCGTCGAACTCGGCAAGGAGTTCGACGTACAACTTAACCTAACCCTTCGCCCGCTGAGTTTCTCACCGAATCTTCTCAGTGGGTCACGATCCCGAAAATTATATCTCAAAATGTCAAATAATGATAAATAATACAGGTGGCGCGTTACTAGTTCCGAT
Organism: Bombyx mori; assembly: GCF_030269925.1. Classification (NCBI taxonomy): domain Eukaryota; kingdom Metazoa; phylum Arthropoda; class Insecta; order Lepidoptera; family Bombycidae; genus Bombyx; species Bombyx mori. The sequence goes on along the minus strand of NC_085117.1, from coordinate 5,744,390 downwards.
TTTGAAACACGCTTCTTATGTTAAATGTTAACAGGCAATTTTTTTATTAGTAGCTATTGGGGAGTTTTAGTGTGATCAATATACTATTTCGAAAATTTTCAGTTTATTTTCAAATGCCAATGAGATAACGAAAATGAAAATGCTATTACATAAAATGAATATAAATCTTGAGATATAAGCAACTATCGACGCCACATTGTTAGTTCTTCTGCTCGTTCAAAGGAAACTTATAAATCTTTGTATCCCTTAGTGTAGGGCGAGGTTTTTCCTCTGTCTGCGCATATTTCCCCGAGGATCGACCGCACATTACTCCAAGGTTTGCGCTAACCAAATGAAGTGATTATCTCTTTATGGCTCTGGGCGCTACTTTACGGTGCCTTCACGCTTAGTGCACAAGGATGTTTGTTTGTTATGTCAGATAATGGATGAAGAGCTTAACAACCGTGTGCGCTGGCCGGGCCGGGACATATCCAAGGAGCGGTCCTCGCATCTCCTACGATGGTGTTTTAGGGCGTTAGGTTATTTTGAGCTCACTGCGAATAGTAACTTTATTTTGATAATTGTCATGGCGAATCAGTCACACAGTAGTTTTTAAGCTGATAAGGAGTTTAAAAAAAAGATGTGTGGTGTCGTGGAATACTGGATAGGAACGAAGTTCCTTATTATAAAAAAAATAATGTAAAATTCTATTCGAGGTATAAAGAAAATAAAACTGGAGGTTCCGCAACAGCCCACGGTCATTCGGTAACGTGCGAACTTATTGTGGTACACTTCATTCACGGTTGTTTGCATAAGAGTTAGTGTATTGCGCAAACGAACGCTCTGAGATCGTGGTCAATGAATGATAAAAAAATGTTATTTTTTGTACGTTATTACAAAGTTAAGTCGTACACTGTGTGCATTACTAATAAAAATCTTACGTTACGGACGTTTTTCCCCGGTTAGGGTACCCCTTCGCATCGTCTCATAAGGAACTTCGTTCCAAAATACGCCTCTTTACATCTAATCGCGGATCTATCTTTATTATTTACTTTGGGAGGCTTAATGACAAAGGGAAGATCTACCACCGAGCAGGTGAAATTTAGCGGTAGACCGACAGTGATGACATTTGAATCACACAGAATTTCTTCTGCATCTCTTTTCGTAACGGAGAATATATAATACATAATAATATGTAGTATACATTCATCATAATAATATACGACTATGTTCGTTCCCATACTACCATTACTACCAAATTAACGCTTAGGTTAAAAAAAATAAAATAAAATATCTTCTCCATATTCTGGCGTCCGTCCAGGACGAGGACACGACGACGCGGAAAAAATACTAAAAAGCGGAAAACCGAATTACGTTGAAATGAATTGAGCCAAATTAAATTGTGAGAGAAATTGTGTAATAGAGAAAAAAAAAGTTATGAAAGATGAAGTGAGAATCGTAATGAACGAGGTATTATTGTACAATGGAAGTGTCTCCGAATGCGTGCGCTGCGGGTATTGTGACAGGCGGAGCGATAAGCGATTACGGTCGTTACAAACCAACTTCTCTATCGTAGACTGTCAATCAATTAATCAATCAGTCAATCAATTTAACGGCCGTCTGGTGTAGTGGTAAGTAACATGGTCACTATATAAGGGGATCGCGGGTTTGAATCCCGCCAAGGGAAGATATTGGTATGATAAACATAAATGTATTTTCCAGGGTTATGGATGTATATTAATTATATGTATGTGTATAATAAAAATCTTACATTTATTTCCGTTATCTGGTACCTGTAACACAAGTTCTTTACGTACGTTAATATGGCGTGATTGTTAGTAAAAAAAAAAAATTGGTGTTCCTTTAAAAAATATGGTGCAAATTTTATTATAGACCATTTCTGTGTCCTTGTTAGAGCTCGTCATTTGTGAACTCCGAGAGCTGCGAGCTTTCTTGTGCTGGGAGCAAAGGTATGGCTCGGATTACTTAAGTCACCTCTTAAAGTTACATTTAATTGTATTTTCCAAGTCATCCATATTTTCCAAGTAACACCTTAAAAGTAGTATTCTAAAAAAATTCTATTTTATTAGTTGAGAAAAGCAAATAAGCTCACCGTTCATCCGCTTTAAGCGTTTATTGAGGCCTCTGTACACCTGTATGAGCCTCTAGCACCACGGTGTCAACTTTGAGACGTGAGGCTGAGCTCTCAATGACAGGCAGGGGACAGAGTGAAATATAATAATGACCAATTTCTCAAAAATCCGCTGCCGCTATCTTGCGTCACTAAGTTACATCCTTACCGTCAAGGTCTGAGTAGTAGATGTCAACAGAACCATCCATCAAGGAACAGTCGCAGCCAACGACGAAGGTCTGTCTCAACGCTCACTTTACTGACTACTGTGGATGAGATAATATAACCTTTAATACTCAAGTAGTTCAGCCCTATGAAACTATTGGTAATTTTTTAGAAAACCTAAGTCGCCAATATCGCAGTATTCGTTGGGTTCTACTAATTTGCATGAACTGTTTTTAGTTGTTAATAAATAAATAATAGTTTAAAAAAAAAAAACAAAATACGCTTTTATAGAAAATCCTACTAAAAATCAGAAAATAAATTTTAATAAATTTGAATTAAAAATAGTATAAGAAAAAATTATTTTATTGTAAAAAAACTCGGGGTGCATGGTATAAGTAGTTATAAATATTTTATGAAAAGGTATGAGTTATTTTGATAATATCCTAACTAGGAAATTCAACTGAATTTCAATTTTTTCATTAATTTTTTTCAATTTTTTTTTACATATTGAATTGTCATCAATCCTTAATAAGTATACCAAATTTCGAGTTAATCCGACGTTTTAAAGGGAGTCAAAATCATGTTCAAAAAATCCTCTACAAACATACATACGTCTGAAGGTAATAAAAGCGTATTAAAATACAATATAAACAGTCCTAATCCTAATCTTGAACTGAGCTTGAGATTGTGTCGCTCGATGCAAAGGAAGAAAGCTACACAGAGAGGCGCTTGTAATAACTCTAGACCGAAAGTTCTCTGTATCAATGAGCACCGAGAGTTGAAACGCATTAAACAAACGTCACGAGAGAACCGAGTCCGGATTATTGAAAATATTATTCAATTCTTAAGCGAGAGACGACGTGGATTTTAATTGAACTTGTTGTTTGTTATGTGTGACGTGAAAATGGTGAGGACAATGAAGAGCAGAGGAACGAACTCAGGTGGAAATTGTAGGTCTTAGTTAGCACATACGGATGTTGACACATGTTGATGATGATTATGATGAGGATGATGACACATGTTGATTGACTGATGATTGTAGACAGAGAAAGACGAGTACCGTGAGACCGCGTGAGAGAGAGATGGGCAGACTTTTCATGATGCTCATGCAGTGCGACGTCACGCCACGTGCTTATTCACAAACACTACACCAGCGCAACGTGTGAATGTGTTGAACGCGAGCTACATAGTAGGCGTAGTGGGGGTATCAGGTTATTTTCGTTACGGAATTTCTTGATTCAGTCGCCGGGCTCAAGGCCCGCGATAGAAACTATGCAATAGCTTAAAAAAATAATCTTCTCTCTGAATATATCTAATTATTGAAGCGACCAGTACAAAGTACAGTCCACGCTCTACACAAGTTTAACATACCAGTGCACTAAGTGCGTCCCCCGTGTGCACAATGTGTGTCCGCAAGCAACACTCGCGACAAGCCGCCTCCGACACGTCCATCCGTCGTCTCATGAATCACTGGATATTTGACCCCTACCTCGAATTAGTGCTGTCCTCTGCTTTAGTTACTCAAAAATAATTATCAGCCGATACTGATTTTATAAGCTTACGTCTGAAAGCTAATATTATAAATACTTTACTGATTTATCACCTACGTGTCAATTAAGATAGCTACTGTCGACCGTTAAGAACTTTTCTCAATTTTCGCTTAGATATTGGATTGTAAGCCAGAAATAATCTCTGCTAGCGCACTGTGAATAAGAGGCGGTCATTCCATTTTCTGGGAATAAACTCTAATTTTGTGTCTGGGAATTAACTCTGTTTTGTGAAACTTTTATTACATCATCTGAAACTTTTTCGTCGGTGTGTTGCATGTCGCGTGACGGTCGGCCGCGGAGTAGGGATAAAGTGAAAGGCGCTCGTCAGAGCAGCCAAAGCCAATATGGCGGCGCCTATAGTTCGCACCAGCTGACCGCGTGGTGTATAGACTATTATTCATTTGTGCCAGTGCTGCATGCTATTTTTTTGTTTTTGTCAGTGTAAATGTTGTTTATCAGAGTTAAATGTCTATAATGTGAAAAAAAGTTTCACTTTTACCGTGGTTTCATAAAACCACACAATCCTTTTTATAATTGAAGGATTACTGGTGGCCCTGAGGCTTTTCCGGTTTCACGAGGACAGGTGGGCGAGCAAAAGCTCAGCCAGGAGGGGAGATCTAACAACTCGAGAGCAGCTGCTTCGCGGATGAATCTACTACCGCATTGGAATCGCAGCCCGGTGAGAAGATCCGGTGAGAAATTTGGCGTATGCATGGGTTAGGCTGCACGACGAACCCATTGCCGAGTTAGACAAGTATGGTTACCGAGGTCCCTATGCTGGCTCCTAGTGTTAGAGCTGAAAGAAACTCTGTTGCGTTGGTGCCAGAGTGAAAAAGAGACACTGGTAATTGTCTCATACAATCTGTCAGAGTATTTCAATGTCAGAAGCAAGTAAATATCCGCGCCCTATTATTACATTGCGGGACATCAGGGTTATCACAGTCCCAGCTGCTAATATGCGAAACTAATGACATCAAAACAGTGTCAAACCAACCAGCCTTACCAAGAGTTCTCATCACAGTCGCGAGTCGATTGCGCGGCAAAACAAATGGTCTGAAGGGGAAGTTACAGTAACACCTGCGTCTCACCCCCACAGCCCTCCACCACCCCTTATTGCCCCGACGTTTGTACTAACACGCTTCCCACTAATGTCCGCGGCGCTCTAATGAAAATCGTTATCTAATGGTTTGATGAAACTTTCTAGAAAAATAGAACAAGAAAAACTATCCGAAAACACAAATATTTAAAACTCAAGTTACAAGTGTCTGAATCATTTGATATCTTCTTCCAAGTATCTACCTAACCTTTCTTGAAATTATAAACTGGGTCGAGTCATTACTTTTTGCTTTACGTTGTGACCGCTTCTCGTATATATATCTTATAGATATCTTGTATAGATAGCTTATATAAAAAACTGGTGGTAGGACCTCTTGTGAGTCCGCGCGGGTAGGTACCACCGTCCTGCCTATTTCTGCATCGATCAGCATTATCCTTAATTAGCCATTTAGAAAGTTAACAACATATTTTCAAATATTGCTTCGCTAATATTTAAAACGATAACGATTTAAAAACCGTTTTATTTGCTCTACGTCAGCGCTACGAAGCTACGAAGCTACGGGCCTACAGGGCTACGAGCCTTCAAAACGTCTACGATGCAATTTTCACTATGAAGATGCATAGATCTAATATTATTTAGTTGCCAGAGTTTTTTTCACTGTGTACTCAGAAAATCTTATTGATAGAGGGTGAGAGATCAACATATTAATGTAACACGGTAATTTTAGGACCTATTGTGGGTCCGCGTGGGTAGGTACCAACACCCTGCCTATTTCTGCCGTAAAGTAGTAATGCGTTTCGGTTTGAAGGTTGTAACTATACTGAGATCTTAGAACTTATATCTCAAGGTGGGTAGCGCATTTACGTCGTAGATGGCTATGGGCTCCAGCAACCACTTAACACCAGGTGGGCTGTAAGCTCGTCCACCTATCGAGAGTAAATCGGGAGTAAGTCGAGATCGAGTAAGCCGCACAGAACTTATTAAGGTGTAGTTGAAGCTTAGTTTATCAGGTTTTACTCTATAATTTGACACCACAAAAGAGTCGTTTGAGGCACGAATGCGGGTGGTGCAGTGGAGCGCGTGTAACTGTATCCATTAGAGGGAATTACTTAGTGTACATTCTGTTGGCGGTAACGAGATATCTGCCAACCGGGTAACTACACTGTCAGCTTAACCCACATCATTAGTTCGGAGCGCTTCCCAGATGTTATTTTCCGAGAGTTTTAATTGTTTTTTGTTATTACACGAACTGCCCCTTTTGTTTTTGTACTCTGCCTAACTACGTAGTCCACGCTATATAAATGCGACAAAGGCCTTTATGAGATTACTAGCGACCCGCCCTCGCTTCGCTTCGGAAACTGTAATTTATTATTGATTTCTCCACTATTTAATGGATGTTATTATACATATAAACCTTCCTCTTCAATCACTCTATCTATTAAAAAAAACCGCATCAAAACCCGTTGCGTAGTTTTAAAGATTTAAGCATACATAGGGATATAGGGACAGAGAAAGCGACTTTGTTTTATACTATGTAGTGATGAATCACACAAGTGGGCTTGCATCTCATTTCATGTGATATCCGGAAAACAAATAGAATGACCGTCTAGACCAATACGAGAGCAGTGGAGGCATCAGCCGACGGACAGTATGTCAGTATTATCACAAATTAAACTAAGATGGCCGTTCCATAGAACGCCTTGTTGTACAGGGAAGCGTTGATGGTACAAGACCGCGCGGGAGGCCACCAATGCGGTGGACCGACCAAATTAAAACTGCAGTGGGAGGTCCCCTAAATGAGTGCAGTAGAATGGCCTCGAGCAGGGAGAGATGGCGCGACATCGTGAGACGCATCAGTCTGCCCCTTCCAACACTACATGACGATCACGACCACTCTGTCAAGAGTGACACGACTGAGAAGAAGAAGCAGAAACTAACACTGGGTTAGTGAGTTTCTCTTCTGATATAATGCAATAAAAATGTAATAGGAAAATCCAAAAAGTAAATAATCATAAAGGCACCGCACGAGAAGGGAGGTCGGTTGTTATCTCCGTATTCGAGAGTGAAGCGTCACGCCGCGCCAGGGATTGTGCTACTCGTATCTCTGCGATGTGCCAGTCATCTTACATAGAATATACGAACATAGAGGGAGTGGCAAGAGGCGTCATCCTTAAGGACCGATTTAGGACTGTGAGCACATTCTGCGACCATACCATCATGTTCTTATTCGAAGTTATCTTCATTTTACAAGCCAGTTCTCAATTTGTGTTATTAAAAAAAACATGTGTACAATTCACACGTGGTAGAAGTGAAACCTTCCAAAATTAAAATACAATTATCCTAAACGTCTTAAGTATATGTAAAATTTTGTCATTAGTAAATAATTGTAAGGTAGCGCCCTCTGTGAATTGATATTTTAATTTCACGTATAATCCTAAATTAAAATTCACTACAAGAGCTTTCATACACACGTTAGTATTAAAAAATCTCACAGATGGCGCTGTATTAAATAGTATGTATATTTCTGTCTCATTCTTTGCTGGCTTCATCCTACACATTTTTGTATTTGTGTCTCTTACCTGTTGTTTTTTCCGTTGCATCCGGTTTGAAATCACAACGATTCTAAAGAAGTTTTCACTTCAATATGTATTTTTAATCTTTAAAAGAACAAAGTCGAAAATTCTATGTCTATTACGATTTGTCGTTGTCCTCAACAGTCGCAGCGTAGTATTATCAGATTTAAATCCATAGCCGTAATATAAATAGTAAACGGTCAAAGAAGCATCCGCGCATTGTTAAACCGTTTGATTATAGTCGTAGTTACACAAATCTATCTTCGAATCTGTGTTGCAAACTTTTGAGTCAGCTCGATAGGCGATCAGCAATGAGGGATTGGCTACTTACTGGCTACTGTGTAGGGAGATTCGTTTCGAAGATTAGTTTTCGTTGTCGCAAAAACGGCTGCGTTCCGTTCTCCATAAAATGGACAACAAACTCCTCCTTCTCAAAGTCGTCGTGGCCTAATGGATAAGAAACCTGGTGTCCTGATATCAAGCGATGCGCCTATGTCGAAGGTTTGTTTTTAAGCTATTGCATAGCCTCTATAGCGGGTTTTGAGCGCGGCGACCGAATCAAGAAATTCCGTAACGAAAAGAAACCTAACACCCCCACTCCACCTACCGTATAGCTCGCGTTCAATATTCACACGTTGCGCTTGTGTAGTGTTTGTGAATAAGCGTGCGGCGTGACGTCGCACTGCATGCGTATCATGACAAGTCTGCTCATCTCTTTCTGGCGCGGTCTAGCTTATGAGTGTGACAGTTAATGTTTTGCTTTTGTTAATGTTCATAAATATAGCGTGGTCTTCTTTTTTATTGTTTTAATATTGAATTATTATTGTCTAATTAAAATATAATTTCATCAGTTGATAAAAAATGCTGTGCAATAGCTTTACCGCGGCAGTCCCCGAGTGCCACGCGTGTTTTTTTAAATTACCCATACATTTTAAGAAAATACCCAATTCAATTGAAACGAAAATAAATAATAAACTTTATGTATCAAAATCCAACCGACAAAATGTGTAAGATTGCACAATTGCTATTGGCATCGCTTGTTGCAAGCATATGTACATATCACCTGATATTGAGTGGTCACTGTCACTCACGGACATCAAAATTAACAGGGAGACAGCCAAGTTGCTGACTAGCGCCATCCCCACAATGGACTGCTCAGTGACACGCAGAGATTATGTTGCAATCACGCAAAATAAGATCACGCTATATAAAATATTAATAAAAGCAAAACCTTAACTGTCCCCTTTGTAGGCAGCGGCTTGGCTCTGCCCCTGGCATTGCTGAAGTCCATGGGCGACGGTAACCACTCACCATCAGGTGGGCCGTATGCTCGTCTGCCTACAAGGGCAATAAAAAAAAAAAAAAAATCATACTCATAAGCTAGACCGCGCGAGAGAGAGATGGGCAGACTTTTCATGATGCGCATGCAGTGTGACGTCCCGCCACGTGCTTATTCACAAACACTACAAAAGCGCAACGTGTGAATGTGTTGAACGTGAGCTACATGGTAGGCGGAGTGAGGGGTGTTAGGTTTTTTTCGTTACGGAATTTCATGATTCGGTCGCCGCGCTCAAGGCCCGCGATAAAAGCTATGCAATAGTTTAGAAAACAAATCAAAAAAATAACAAAACTTTTCTAGATTAATCTTTGACAACTCCACGTCAGTCGGCGGCTTCTTCACAAAACCCCGAGTTACGAGGGTCGCCGTCACGTGGACGTCCACTGAATTTGCTCTGCTTGCTCACTCGTCGGTTTATCTCAGTGAATAGTTTCAGCCATTGTCTGCATTTTAATAAAACTGTGAATAAGATGATTTTTTGTTTGAAATAATGCGTAGCTGTGATATCTGTGCTATTTTTAATACGCTTTTATTAGCTTCAGACGTATGTATGTTAGTATGTAACGGAATCTTTGAACATGATTTTGACCCCCTTCAAAACGTCGGATTAACTCGAAATTTGGTATACTTAATAAGGTTCGATGACAATTCAATATAAAAAATAAAACAAGAAAATTTTTATTAAAAATTGAAATTCAACTAATAAATGAAAAATAAATAATAACTAGTTTATAAAAACTAACAAAATACGCTTTTATAGAAAATCTAACTAAAAAATTGAAAATAAATTGCAAATGCATGGTATAAGCAGGTATAAATATTTTATGAACGTAGATTGTATTTTGGTACCCGTATTTTGATAATATCCTGAAAAGCACCCCACGTTTTTTTTACAATAAAATCATTTTTTCTTACACTATTTTTAATACTAATACTTTAATACTATTTTTTACAAATTTATTAAAATTTATATTCTACTTTTTAGTTAGATTTTCTAAAAAAGCGTATTTTGTTAGTTTTTTTAAGCTATTATTTAAATTTTCAATATTGGTCGGCACTGTGGAAGGCGGGAATCCTCAGTGACGTATCATATGTCGCGGGGGCTCCTTTGCGAACTGAGCAGCTTCGGATTAGGCTGTGACGTTTCGGTATATGTACATCGTTTCTAAGCTTAAGATCTGACTAAGTGTATGTTCAAAGTTACGTTGTTCAAGGACATACAAACTAATATTTATTGCTTCTCCTGTAAACAGTATTTACCGAATATTTTTCTCGCGAGATAACTGTGATTTGTGGATGTTTCTCTGGGTTCACTACAAATATTATACGATTTCTTCTCATTTTACTTTGATTTATAGATAATATTTTACAAACTAGTTCTTTATGTCTCGTTATGCCTGATTTATAGTAATATATTCAATCTATGTACCTATTTCTAATTATGGTAGATTCCATTGAACAAAACCCTTAGTTTTAATTTGACATTTCTTTCACTGCATCAAATAGATTTGAATAGATATCATCGTAGTGAAGGATCTCCTTAAAAATTATACCTTACGCTTGAAGGATATATTTTATATTTATTTCCAAGGATATTGGGTTACAGCGGCCACAGGGCGACTACTGTCGATGTCAAGCGTCGAGCGGGATCGACGCGACTTGAATATCTATAAATGTCGATGTTATCCGACTGGACAGATCCAGAGATGTCGGGGTTACATCTGTACACTTATCGCAATGTAAGGGCATAATGAAATGGAAATGGTGAAATAAAATAATGAAACATAATACCGTAAATACTTCACAATTTGGTCTAAGATTTCCCAATTACGAACTTTACATTTACTTATCGGCAAAATTAACGAAGAAATCAAAAAACAAATCTATTAGCGCTAAAATTATGCCAAGAGTGCCGGCCACGGTGGCTCCCGCGGTGATCCCCCGCGGTGGTCCCCCACGAGGGTTCGTCCGGTACATAGCCGATCGCTTAACAATGTGCCTGTTTATTGCAAAAACTATTATTATGACTGATTTTTTATATCTGTATTAGTTTAATAACATGTAACAATAAACCGAAAAAACTGACTTGTATTGTGGATTACATGCCGATGCCAATGTGAAGGACAATATAGATAAGATAGAGCGAAATTAAGCGTAACGCCCAAAATAATAAATCTTATTTTTGCACAACGGAAAAATAATCAAGAACGTGCAAAAACGAATATTCTTGGAAATCAATAAGTAACATGTCTCTTCAAAAACCGAGAACACAACTTAATCGGAGAATATATTATCCCTCGGTTCCCAAGTGTGTGGAAGATGGCATGTAAGACGCCGGATTAGGATAGGTATCCGACTAGTAGCCGACCCAGCCGTTTGAGGTCATTCCGCATTCGGTCGCGTTATTGTATTCAGGCTATTTCCTGTCGTGTCCTCAGGACGGAATCTCATTTGGCAGATGCTGCTGTTGACAATAAGAAAAACATTCTTGTGTTGGGTACGTGTTTGTTTTGTGCGTTTGGTTTATACCAGGTTTTAGTACCGCAACTAAGAATTTCGGAAGTTTTATTTTTACTTTTAATTGCCTTCGTAGGCAGACAGTCATACGGCCAACCTGATGGTAAGTGATTACCGTCGCTCATGGTCAGCAATGTCAAAGGCAGAGACAAGCCGCTGCCTACTATTAAGTATTCTCCACAAGCCTCGTTTGAAGAAGGACACGTCATAGCGCTCGGGAAACACCGTGGAGGGGCGCTCATTCCAAAGCTAAAAGTTAAATAAACTAACGAAGGAATCACACAATCAGAGAAAAAATAAGAAATACAAATATGAGCCGCAGTGGACTTTAAATTAAAAAGGTAAATATCTTTTTTACTAAATAAATACGAAATACCATCACAAACATCTCCATGCTGACCTGGAACTTGATTCAGTCAGAAAGTATCTACAGTCGGCATCATTACGCCACTTTGAGAAGGCGGCACGACATGAGAACCCTCTTGTCGTGGCCACAGGAAACTACATACCCAATCCTATAGACCGTCAAATAATCCTGTAGACCGAATGGTAAACAGTCGACGTCGCCCAAAACACGTCATTGCGGATCCTCCCGATCCATTTACGGTGCTTTTAGGTACCACAAGTACCGGTCACCATCCTCGTCGAACCCGTCGCTTGCGACGAAGGGCTCGACGAGCGAATTAACCCATAGACATAGCCCACTGAGTTTCTCGCCGGATCTTCTCGGTGGGTCGCGTTTCCGATCCGGTGGTAGATTTTGCGAAGCACTGCTCTTGCTAGGGCCAGTATTAGCAACACTTCCGGTTTAAGCTCCGTGAGCTCACCTACACGTTAAGGTGAAGCTGAAATAGCCTCTCAAGGCTATCAGCATAGGTAGAAAAAAAAATCCCAGACTTGATGGTGCGTGGTCATCACAAAAATGCTAATTATTATAATGTAACTAGTGGACGACTCTAGGCTAGGATTCTTTACATTCCAATATCAGTGATACGATCAGTGAAAAGCAGACACAAGGCATGACGTCACATCTCAGATACTGCAATCCGGTCCATATTTATGAACAATTTCCATTTAAAGAATTATTCAGGATGATTTCATGAATCAATTTCATTTGCTTTCGACGAAATTTTTATACCTAAAAATAGCCTCTCAAGTTGTAATTAATTTTTGAACTCGGAAGGATGATCGCGTAAAACAAAACGTTCAAAACTAAACTCCTAGTGGGTTTGTAAGTTTTATCTTCGTGGCTGTATCCTCGCGGGCGGAGGGTAGCGCCTGCGTGCGGGAGGGTCATCATATTCACTTGTTTACACGTAGTAGAGGGAGGGAGATGAGCAACCCGGAAACAGAGGCCAACAGAAAAAATATTATTCAATAACATTTTCGTACTTTTTTTTTGGAACGAAGATCCTTATGGTACGATGCGGAGGGGCACTCTAACCGAGAAAAAACGTCCGTAACGTAAGATTTTTATTATTTCTTCGTCAATGTTTAACAATAATGGACTCAGTAATAAGTAGAAGGTTCGATTTACGAGCTGTGCAACACGTTCGCGCCGAACAATCTCGTGCTAACCTAACCGTTCGATATCTGATATCACGTGGTCCTACCGCTCCTGTCCCAGTCTCTATGTTAACAACATCCCCCAACCGGCAACCCGACCCAGTCCACTTCCTTTAGCGATGACGTGGACGTTTACTGCTCCAGTGAGACGAGTTCTTCGTGGCAAAGAATCCAACCTAAAAACGTCATTAGTTCTGCAAGTGGTGCATCGAAGTTAATTCTGTCGAAAGCGCAGCGGTGCTCCTCCCCAGGGAGAGCTCGACATCTATCTCCTCCATTTAAGACACAGGAGATACAGTTCTAGAAGGTCATGTATGTTATGTGTCAATGTATATTAATACGTGAAGCAAAAACTTTGTACGCATTTTTACGAAAATTGCGCGGTCGGAGGAGTATGAAATCTTCGACACTTATAGAGAATATAGAGAAGGAGTGCAGAATGCTATTTTTTTTAAATATACATTAAAATACATTTAATTAATAAAAAAACATTACACACACTACCATGTATTTGACACGCACACGCATCCGTACTATTTGTTTATTGTCAAACTTTTCTTATTGCTTAAAGTCTGTGGGCAAATTGAGAATACATTAAATATTGTTTGTCTTTATTAATATTTGTCTATAGTGTAGTCTTGCAGAAATCTGTAATTAAAGAAGTATGTATTCGACAATAGAATCATGATAGTGTACAAACTTATAATTTCAAGAAAATTTTAGAGAAAATTAAGAAGCTTATTCCTGGCATTCAAATTGTAGATAAGTCATCACTTCGTCTCTTGGGTGCCCCAGTCTTTGAGGAGTCCATACAGGACTTCGTTAAAGAGAAAATCCTAAATTTTAGTGCATGTTCAGGCCGTCTACTCAATATTAACACTCATATGGCTTACAACATCATTAAATACTGCCTTTTCGTTCCCAAATTTACCTACTACCTCCGGTGTTGTTCAATCTGGACACAGAAAACTCTTTTACAGGATTTGGACAACATAGTGAGGGATACACTCGTTGCGGTTTTGAACATAGACATGGACGACCGAATATGGTCCCTAGCTTCTCTCCCGATAAAGCTTGGGGGCCTAGGCATCCGCAAAATTTCATGTGTAGCATTACCAGCATTTCTTGGTTCAGTCCACAGTACTTACGAACTCGTTTCTAAAATTTTCTTCGCCTTTATTGGATCCAAAAATCACTTATATGACTGAAGCAAGAAATGAGTGGTTACTAACCTGCCCTAATACTGATCTGCCCACGGTCCCGACTTCTCAGCGATTGTGGGATGAGTCGCTCTGTGAATTAATACGTAAAAATTTATTTGACTCATGTAGAGATTCAACAGAGCGTGCTCGCCTCCTCGCAGTTGCAGAATGGGAATCGGGGCTATGGTTGCAGGCCCATCCATCACTTCACACCGGCACTCTAATGTCCGACAATAGCTTTCGTTTAGCAACCTGTCTTCGCCTGCGGGCACCTTGCTGTGTTCAGCATCACTGCCAGTGTGGCAACATTGTCGACCGCTTTGGTTACCACGGGCTCTCATGCGTGAAAAGCGCTGGCAGAATATCCCGCCACGCCAGCATAAATGACATCATCCGTCGGGCCCTTGTCAGCGCTGGCGTGCCAGCCATTCTAGAACCGAATAGTTTGGTGCGAAGCGATGGTAAGAGACCAGACGGTATGTCGATAATTCCCTGGAAGATGGGTCAGTCGCTCGTTTGGGATGCGACTTGTGTAGATACCATGGCACCGACACATCTTCCTGGGACTAATTCTAACGCTGGCAGCGCTGCTTCAACGGCTGAAGGCCTCAAACGACGGAAATATGAAAATCTCTCTAAAGATTTCATTTTTGTTCCGTTTGGGGTGGAAACGTTGGGCCCCTGGGGCCCATCTGCTAAAAGCTTTTTTAAGGACCTTAAAAAAAACTTTTTGAGGCCTCGGGTGACCAGAAGGCCGGTACGTATTTTGCACAAAGAATTAGCATTGCTATCCAGCGTGGAAATGCTGCCAGCCTTCTGGGAACTCTGCCAACCGGCGGTGAGCTAACGCAGATTTTCTATTTATAAGTAGCATTACCTAAATAATTATAATTCTAAACAGTTTCATGCCATGTTTCATAATTAATCAATTTTATTTCAATTAATTATAGTCGAATTTTGACGGCCGGAGACCACTAGTTTGGGAATAATCCGGGCCAATTATATGACATTCGGATTTGATGTAAAGCCTGCCCGTTATAGGCATCGATTCGTTGACGAAGTGGCTGCCCGCGCTGTTAGCCGCGTATCGGTGAAACAACACTTAGCTTTTGATCGAGTCCCTAATCCCCGCTCGCGATACTAACTCCATACACAACTATATTGTTGAATTTTGTAATTAACGTTTACAATGCGTAGAACATACTATTTTAAGTATGTGGATTGTTGCATTGTAATCATTATAAACTTAAGTGGTCAAGTCATTTCGGCTGAGAGATTACTTAATGCTGTTATGTTTTCTTCAAAGTGCTAACTGCAAAGTGTTAAAGTCTACCTGTGTGTGTGGGTGTGTGTATAGTTGATTGGCTGACGTCATCGGCGTGACGCAACGTCGTGTAATTTGATTGGCGGTCGGTAAACAAGATAATTAGGGTTCGGTGAGTTTGTGCTGCGACACTGTGGTCCATGTTTTGAGGGGAGTACAAATGAATAATCCAAATCAACTGTTTTGTAGAGTGAGTTGAACAATTTATAATTGCTTCGGCCCGAGTTGCTTTAGCTGACAATTATATTTGAAGAGCTGTTTATTAAAAAGCAAACAAGTAGGACGTCTCTATATCGTTATGCCGGTAAGAGTAACGCCATCTATCGCCGAATAGTCGAACGAATATCGAAAGATCTAGTAACATCTAGAACGCTCGAGATGTATAACGCCATCTATTATCAGATAGCGAACTGGAATACTGAACTTGTGTGGAATATTCTCGACGATTCTAGGGATTTCGTCTCGACTATAAATGTGTTGCAGAGATAGCACGTAGTCAGTTAGTAATCGGAACTACTCGAAGCGAAACAGCGAACGGACCACCTGAAGCGAAGCGGAAGAATCGAATCGAGAAATTTAAAGTGTTTGTGAAGTGTTTTATGTGTTCTAAGTGTTGAATAGTTTTCAGTTGTACTTTGGTGGAATTTTATTTATCCCGAACCCCAGTGCGTAACAATATGTTATGTACATGTCGCTGTCTGGCTGGCTTCTCGGTATGAATGAAGCCTCGTCCGAAGGCAGGCGGTATGATAATTCCAAACGGCTCTCGAGAGCACTTCCCATGGAGTACTCGTAAACCCATAGGTTATAGTTGATCCGTGAGAACAAGCATTTGGGAGTCTCGGCCCAGGGGATGGGTCAGTCCACGCGAGTCCAGAATTGTGCTTTGTAAAGTATAAGTATATAAGTCTTTGTTTGACTCGATTCTATGCGGTGAGCTTTTAAATCAGGTTTTAGTTGTTTGTTCTCAGACGTGAACAAACGTTTCCGAACATAAATGAGAACTTCTGTTGCCAAGGACATTAAATACTACATTCATATGCGAAATAATATTTGTTTGAGTAGCTTAGATCACGAACCCTAATTATGAGTATATCAGAGGAAGTGTGAAAGTGGCCCCGGTAAACAACAAATTAAGGAGCGGACGGTTAGCGTGGTATGGACATGTGATGCGTAAAGAGAAGATGCATGTGACTAGGAGATGTATGGAAATGGTAGTGCAAGGTAGAGGGGGAAGAGGTCGACCGAAGAAGACATTGATGGAGTGTGTGAATGACGATATGAGAGAGAGAGGAGTGAGTGTTGAGATGACGGCTGATAGAAGAGAATGGAAGAGAAAAATTAGCCATGCCGACCCCACCTAGTGGGATAAGGTGGAGAAAAAGAAGAAGAGCTTAGATCACGAACTGTATTACACACAACTGGCTCCAAATAATCCCCGAAAACTGTGCCGGCCACCGATATTATTAATTCACTAACCGGCGCGCTTACCACAGCTCACGCCCAATACACAGGGGATTGCAATTGCAATATTTAACGGTTTATTTATAAAGACACGTATGTCTCGTGTATCGTTGCGGTCGCCTGCGCTTGATGTTACAATTAAAATTGAAATAACCACACAAACACACATACACATGTACCTATTACGTTCATACGCAGACACGAGGGGCAGGGGGCATCTGTCTAAATGTCAATTCACGACTCGAGCACGCGACCCCCTCCTCCGGGCTACCACTGTTGTAGTCTGACAGTTGTATAGATGTGTAAAGCAGGTCCTTTCGTTGAGCGACCAGTGATAGCCAGGGCGCTTCTTCTGTCGCCCGTCTCAAGGTCGAATGAACCCGTCCAAGTCTCAGCTACTGTTTTATTGAGACGATTTCAAGGTAGGGCAGCAGCTGTACGATATCGCACCTTATGATGAGCGGCAGTATTCGCGTGCTGCTGTAAGGATGGTAAGGGATCCAGCAAGTGGGTCCCCTACTTAAATTAGTTCAAGGAAAAAATAGTATGCTTTCAATTGTAAGGCCGTAACGTGACATCCTCATTATTCGGACTGGGAATTAAGTTGTTGCTGGTGGTAGGACCTCTTGTGAGTCCACACGGGTAGGTACCACCACCCTGCTTATTTCTGCCGTAATGCGTTTCGGTTTGAAGGGTGGGGCAGCCGTTATAACTATACTGAGACTGACTATACTTAGAACTTACATCTCAAGGTGGGTGGCGCATTTACGTTGTAGATGTCTATGGGCTCCAGTAACCATTTAACGCCAGGTGGGCTGTGAGCTCGTCTACCCATCTAAACAATAAAAAATAAAGTGGCCGTAATGACCCCTGTGGTGGTTGTGTTGAAGACATGTGCTTGTATTGGTAACAGATATAATAAAATTACTATAATTTTGATATTTTTTCTAATAGATAGTTTAATGTTGTAGTTATTGTAGGCGATGTTCCGTGTGGCGCGATAAGTACCGAGGAAGTTAGTAGGCGCGACCGCCGGATGTGCGCGGAGTCGACGCCGCGGTGAGAACAATGTTAGCTGCGCGCTAAATAACTTTAACTAGTCACAGTCGTAGGAGAATGGCTGCTTATTTCGATGAGAACAATATTATTATCCTCGCCGGAAAATTTCAAATTCAGATTAAAATCGCACTACCTTGTACAATAATATGGCTACTACGATATAACTGTATGACTTGCTACTTATTTTGTATTTACTTGCATATTTTTAGTATTTATTTGTATTTAATCGTATGTAAGTCTATCTTATATAGTATTTATTTTTCACATGTGTATATAAGTATATATTTTTATGTAAGCTTATTAAGATATAGCACCGTCCATGCTAGTTTGCTTATTCCTCTCCCTGCAAGGTTGCCTGGAAGAGATCGCTTTCAGCGATAAGGCCGCTAATTTATGTCACCGTCTATTATTTGTTTTATATACTTACTCTGTACACGTGGTGTCAAATAAAGAGTTATATTATTATTATTATTATTCTCTACAAAATTTTGATTGTTAAAAATGATATTATGTTATCCCAAACGATAATCTTTAAATTCTAAATAGTGAATATTTTGTGCTGAAAGCCTATTTAACTAAATAGTTTCACCATATCAGCAAGGAACATCTGATATAATAAATACGAGAACAAATCGTAACGATGGTTATAATTACACACATGTCTTCTTAAGGCGGTTTTATTATAATAATATTTTGAGGGACCGCATCGAATAGCCAAATATTTTCTTAGCGCACATAGCTGGGTTCGAGAGACCGCTCCGAGTGATAAAGCTGTCTGCTGTCACACAAATGTTTACCATTCATAAGCTTCCTTTTGTCCATTTGTTCGTAGCTTTTTAGTATAACATGTTAAGAGCTATATTATTTTATTTTAACTGTAAACTCATTGTGTTTCGTTTACGAAGGAATTTAGGATCGACCTTCACTCTCTTCTCGGTACCCGTAGAATATTTTCCCCTGAAAAGTAAAATGTATAGGTTCAAGAGCTTTGACTTTGTTTTGTCTCCCAGTCGTTCAAAGCATCTCTTTGCCCAGTCAAAAGCTTGCATGGTATACTCGTCTTTTTTTATTATTTATATGGGTGGACGAGCTCACAGCCCACCTGGTGTTAAGTGGTTACTGGAGCCCATAGACATCTACAACGTAAATGCGCCACCCACCTTGAGATATAAGTTCTAAGGTCTCAGCATAATTACAACGGCTACCCCACCCTTCAAACCGAAACGCATTACTGCTTCACGGCAGAAAAAAGCGGGGAGGTGGTACCTACCCGTGCGGACTCATAAGAAGTCCTACCACCAGTCGTTTCCTCACAAATTTACCAACTGAAGCCGACACGTAGTCACTGAGTGCAGGTGAGTCAGAATCACAGGACGTGTTATTGTGTTTTAGTTCGCACACGAGGCACCGTTCATTTCCTGCACTACTTACTAACGTCATGATCACGTGCTCTGTTTGTACGTAGAAAACGTAGGGTGACCACATTTTTATTTGTGTGACTTCATTATGAGTTGTACTATTATGGCGTGACAAGCAATACTTTCAGTAGACTCCAGACATTAAGGAGACACTATCCCAGGAGAAGTAAGTCTTCGGCATCACGACTCGAAGTGGACATTATCGCTTATTCTAATTAATTATGAATTATTCTATATTTAAATTCAGTATTGGGAGATATTTAATTAAAATTAATTTTACGGTTTAATCAGGCATTTATTGTTTGAGACGTTTCGAGTACTGTATGTACAGTTTCCGTGGTGACGGACGACCGTGGTTACACTTCAAATATAAATAGCAAGAACTCTGACTCTTTCAGAGTCGTTGTTTCCGCTTCGCTAAGACATATTTTATCTGATATTTAATTTTAATGAACAGATTTATTTAAACAATTTTATAATCAATCATAGCCAAAATTTACTATGACGATCTCGGCCGCAAAATAATAAAATTTATGAATGAGTGAATGAATGAATGAATGAATGAATGAATGAAAATTCTTTATTGCACAAAAATATTGAACAAAGACGAACTTAACGCCATGCAGGCATTCTCTTCCAGTTAACCCTCGTTGATGAAGTGAAAGAATTAATTAAATTTGACGTTAAGTAATTATTATTTACCAAAAAAAATCTTCCACACTCGAGTTGAGGGCTCCTCGGGGGCGCGCTGCACGCCATCACCCATCTTGAAAACTTACCCTAATCTAGAAATGTTACTGGTTTAATTTTTGTTATATGTATGTAGTACATGACGTTATTTCTTGTTCGTGGAAGTCGTTCTTAGTATATAATCAATTGGCTATTTTTCATAATCCGCAAACGTAATCAATAGCTGCGTATCTCTATAGTGAGATAAATTTCGATTCCGGTCTCACATTGAGTCACATCCTCTGTAGACTCTGGCTCTAAATGCCAAGCGGGCCTTGAATTCATCAACAACTCTATAGCATTATTTTTAAAGATTAAACTCTCCATTTTCAATAAGTCGCGAGTGCTAAGACACATTCTTCCTCAAAAGAAGTTCAAAAAGAGGCCTTAAGGGTGGGCTGAGGACTCATCTATTTTCAATAATCAAGTCATTAGACTTACCGGAAAATATTGGTTTTTGTGTTCGTTAAATATTTTAAATTAAAATAATAATATTATTTAGAAGCACTAGCAGCCCTATCCCCGCCAAGTCATGACATCCACGTGCTGTGCGTCGTGTGGACACATCGGTAGCTGCACAGGTAGCGCTTGTATTGTACACGTGGCGATGTTCAAAAGCGCGCTCATCACACTCATATTATGTACCATATGTATGTCATTTTAGAAGAATAGGGAACAATCACATGCGATGCATATACGTTTTTGAACATAGAACTAGACCATTTCGGATGTAATGTAGACTAGAATTGTTACTCGAATTATTTGAGATCTGTCATTGAGTTAATCGAGTTTTCTAATGAAATACGTACTCAACAAAT
The DNA here is from genome assembly GCF_030269925.1 of Bombyx mori. Classification (NCBI taxonomy): domain Eukaryota; kingdom Metazoa; phylum Arthropoda; class Insecta; order Lepidoptera; family Bombycidae; genus Bombyx; species Bombyx mori. The sequence continues at coordinate 5,723,499 of NC_085117.1, read as the reverse complement.
GTTCACGATTGACTTCCACGGTGAAGGAATAACATCGTGTAAAAAAAAATCAAACCTGCAAAATTATAATTTGCGTAATTACTGGTGGTAGGACCTCTTGTGAGTCCGCGCGGGTAGGTACCACCACCCCGTCTATTTTTGCCGTGAAGCAGTAATGCGTTTCGGCTTGAAGAGCGAGGCAGCCGTTGTAACTATACTGAGACCTTAGAACTTATATCTCAAGGTGGGTGGCGCATTTACGTTGTAAATGTCTAGGAGCTCCAGTAACCACTTAACACCAGGTGGGCTGTGAGCTCGTCCACCCATCTAAGCAATAAAAACAAAAAAAAAACGGTCCCAATTTGGTGAAACACATATAATAATATTTATTTTAAAATTACTAGTTACAAATCTAGTTACACCCTCGACGCGTTGCCAACCTGATATATTATTTTCACAAAACAATCAATTAAGTTCCCTAACATAACGACCGTACCGCGAAATTATTATCAATTTTACACTAATAATATTTACGACGGCTCTATTCCCTCTACGTAAGTTTCAAAGTCACTTGCACCGCTCAACGCCTAGGTACAAGTAAGAACAAACAGCGAAGAGCAAGTTTTAATTAATCCGCCAGGAGTGATGACTGGTAAGAACTGTACGTGGGAAAGAGATACAAGATATTTTGCCGTACAAGTCTGAGCAGTCCAGACAATGGTAGAGCAATTTAATGCAGGGAAATTATTTGCAACAAAATCGTTCGAATTATTTTAGAGTACGCAGTGAGATTTGTTTGTACTCGTAGTAGAGGCGCGTTGCGACACACACTTAAAGTATTGATAGTTGTGGATCGCCTTTTGTTGGTCGGGGCGAGTACACTGACTAATGGAACTGGACTGGTTCGAAAGGTCACTAACTAAATAAATTGTTAGTGTTCCCAGAAATACACAGATACAAGGCGTATTAATCGGAAGAAAATTTACTTCTTTACCGAGTACACAAATTTAATTATATTTATACTAAAATAATTCTGTCAGATAGACACTACAGTTGAAGTTTTGTCGTATACTTCGATCAACTGGACCAAACGAATGCACAGCTTCCTTCATATCTATCTATATATATAAAAATGAATTGCTGTTCGTCAGTCTCGCTAAAACTCGAGAACGGCTGGACCGATTTGGCTAATTTTGGTCTTGAATTATTTGTGGAAGTCCAGAAAAGGTTTGAAAATGCTCGGAATATAAATAAAAATAACAATTTTGTTTTCCCTTTGATTTGTCCCCCGTTGGACGGATTCCTTTTTTTTACGTTTATTTTATACAAAAGTTTAGGTATTTTATTTATTGATTGAGGCACTACGAAGTTTGCCGGGTCAGCTAGTTATGAATAAATAAATAAGAGCATAAGTTCGTTCTGTAGACAGGTTAGTCTTCGCAGCGTAGAAGCATGTCATCGGCGAACCAGACAATTAGAAAATTGTTATTTTATTTAATTCTGAGCAGTTTCATATTTATCTTCCTTTTAAACCTTCTCTGGACTTCCACAAATAGTTCAAGAACAAAATTAGCCAATACGGTCCAGCCGTTCCAGAGTTTTAGCGAGACTAACGAACAGCAATTCATTTTTATATATATAGATTATTATATCTAAATTCAGTACTGGTTTCATTTCATTACAATTAATTTTACGGTTTAATCACGCGTTTATTGTTTGAGACGTTTCGAGTACTGTACAGTTTCCGTGGTGACGGACGACCGTGGTTGTACTTCAAATATAAATAGCGGGAACTCTGACTCTTTCAGAGTCGTCGGTTCTGTTTCGCTAAGACATATTTTATCTGATATTTAATTTTAACGAACATATTTATTTAAACAATTTTATAATCAATCATAGCCAAAATTTACTATGACAATCTCGGCCGCAAAATAATAAAATTTATGAATGAGTGAATGAATGAATGAATGAATGAATGAAAATTCTTTATTGCACAAAAATATTGTACAAAGGCAAACATAACGCCATGCAGGCATTCTCTTCCAGTTAACCCTCGTTAATAAAGTGAAAAAATGAATTAAATTTGACGTTAAGTAATTATTATTTACCAAAAAAATTCATTCACACTCGAGTTGAGGGCTCTCTGGGGGCGTGCTAAACGCCATCACCCATTTTGAGAACTTACCCTAATCTAGAAATGTTGCTGGTTTAATTTTTGTTATATGTATGTAGTACATGACGCTATTTCTTGTTCGTGGAAGTCGTTCTTAGTATATAATCAATTGGCTATTTTTCATAATCCGCAAACGTAATCAATAGCTGTGATCTCTATAGTGAGATAAATTTCGATTCCGGCCTCACATTGAGTCACATCTTCTGAAGGCTCTGGCTCTAAAGGCCATGCGGGCCTTGAATTCATCAACAACTCTATAGCATTATTTTTAAAGATTAAACTCTCCATTTTTAATAAGTCGCGAGTGCTAAGACACATTCTTCCTCAAAAGAAGTTCAAAAAGAGGCCTAAAAGGTGGGCTGAGGACTCCTCTATTTTTAATAATCAAGTCATTAGACTTACCGGAAAATATGTTTTTGTATTCGTTAAATATTTTAAATTAAAATAATAATATTATTTAGAAACACTAGCAGCCCTATCCCCGCCAAGTCGTGACATCCACGTGCTGTGCGTCGTGTGGACACATCGGTGGTTGCACAGGTAGCGCTTGTATTGTACACGTGGCGATGTTCAAAAGCGCGCTCATCACACTCATACTATGTACCATATATGTACCGTATATTTACCTGCATGTATGTCATTTTAGAAGAATAGGGCACAATCACGTGCGATGCATATACGTTTTTGAACATAGAAATAGACCATTTCGGATGCAATGTAGACGAATTGTTACTCGAATTATTTGAGATTTGTGATTGAGTTAATCAAGTTTTCTAATGAAATACGTACTCAACAAATGTTCACGATTGACTTCCACGGTGAAGGAATAACATCGTGTAAAAAAAATCAAACCCGCAAAATTATAATGTGCGTAATTACTGGCGGTAGGACTTCTTGTGAGTCCGCGCGGGTAGGTACCACCACCCCGTCTATTTCTGCCGTGAAGCAGTAGTTTGTTTCGGTTTGAAGGGCGAGGCAGCCGTTGTAACTATACTGAGACCTTAGAACTCATATCTCAAGGTAGGTGGCGTATTTACGTCGTAGATGTCTATGGGCTTCAGTAACCACTGAACACCAGGTGGGCTGTAAGCTCGTCTACCCATCTAAGCAATAAATAAAATAAAAAGATTCCTTCACAACGTCCCACCGGCCTTTCAGTATAAAATTACGTTCAATATATCCGTGGATATTGCTCAGACAATAAAAATATTTTTGTAAGAAGGATAACAACATAATATCGTACATGGAAAGGTGTTACAATGGACCATCTTATCCGAATTTCCATCTTGTGCTTTGGTTCGTTACGGTGACCGAGCAGGGATGCCCTCGGGGATCGCCCTCCGTGGGAGTCAAAAGTCTTGGACTGACTTATAAATATTATGATTAGTCGGAAGTTAAGTATCAAAATAATAATAGAGTTACGCGCTAGGGTTCGGGATAAATAAAATTCCTCCAAAGTTTAACTAAAAACTGTATTCAACACTTAGAACACTTAAAACACTTCACTAACACTTTAAAATTCTCGATTTGTTTCTTCCGCTCCGCTTCGAGTAGTTCCGATTACTAACTGACCGCGTGCCATCTCTGCAACACTTTTATAGCCGATCCCTAGAATTATCGAAAATATTCCACACATTTCTAGTATTGTTTTTCCGCTGTCTGACAATAGATGGCGTTGTACTTCTCGAGCGTTCTAGGTGCTACTAGATCCTTCGATATTCGTTCGGCTATTCTGCGATAGATGGCGTTACTCTTACCGGCGTAACAATAGTAAGTTCAACAGTAATGTTCAGTGAGATTGCGCGATGTTTACTGACTATAAACAAGTTCAGACCCGTAGCCGTTACTGCTAAGAAAATGAAGTGGGTTTTTGATTTTATCATCATAATCACCGTTAATAGCCTACTGTAGTCCACTGTTGGATATAGACCTCTTCCAGGACACACTCCGCGACCCAAGCCCGGGCCCCTCGTCTCCGTCCACAGCCCGCCATTCTGACGCTATTGATCGTCTCTTCACGCTTTTTACTGGTGGTAGAACATCATGCTAGTCCACACGAGTAGGTACCACCACCCCGTCTATTTCTGCCGTGAAGCAGTAATGCGTTTCGGCTTGAAGGGTGGGCCAGCCGTTGTAACTATACTGAGACCTTAGAACTTATATCTCGAGGTGGGTGGCACATTTACGTTGTAAATGTCTAGGAGCTCCAGTAACCACTTAACACCAGGTGGACTGTGAGCTCGTCCACCCATCTAAGCAATAAAAACAAAAAAAACGGTCCCAATTTGGTGAGACAAATACAAACACATAATATTTATTTTAAAATTACTAGTTACAAATCTAGTTACACCCTCGACGCGTTGCCAACCTGATATATTATTTTCACAAAACAATCAATTAAGTTCCCTAACATAACGACCGTACCGCGAAATTATTATCAATTTTACACTAATAATATTTACGAAGGCTCTATTCCCTCTACGTAAGTTTCAAAGTCACTTGCACCGCTCAACGCCTAGGTACAAGTAAGAACAAACAACGAAGAGCAAGTTTTAATTAATCCGCCAGGAGTGATGACTGGTAAGAACTGTACGTGGGAAAGAGATACAAAATATTCTGCCGTACAAGTCTGAGCAGTCCAGACAATGGTAGAGCAATTTAATGCAGGGAAATTATTTGCAACAAAATCGTTCGAATTATTTTAGAGTACGTAGTGAGATTTGTTTGTACTCGTAGTAGAGGCGCGTTGCGACACACACTTAAAGTATTGATAGTTGTGGATCGCCTTTTGTTGGTCGGGGCGTGTACACTGACTAATGGAACTGGACTGATTTGAAAGGTCACTAACTAAATAAATTGTTAGTGTTCCCAGAAATACACAGATACAAGGCGTATTAATCGGAAGAAATTTTGCTTCTTTACCGAGTGCTCAGATTATTTATACTAAAATCATTCTGTCAGATAGAGACAACAGTTGAAGTTTTGTCGTATACTTCGATCAACTGGACCAAACGAATGCACAGCTTCCTTCATGTCTATCTATATATATAAAAATGAATTGCTGTTCGTCAGTCTCGCTAAAACTCGAGAACGGCTGGACCGATTTGGCTAATTTTGGTCTTGAATTATTTGTGGAAGTCCAGAAAAGGTTTGAAAATGAATGAAAATGCTCGGAATATAAATAAAAATAACAATTTTGTTTTCCCTTTGATTTGTCTCCCGTTGGACGGATTCCTTTTTTTTACGTTTATTTTATGCAAAAGTTTAGGTATTTTATTTATTGATTGAGGCACTACGAAGTTTGCCGGATCAGCTAGTTATGAATAAATAAATAAGAGCATAAGTTCGTTCTGTAGACAGGTTAGTCTTCGCAGCGTAGAAGCATGTCATTGGCGAACCAGACAATTATCTCGGCAAACACGATTCCCGTCCCTCACATCTCACTGCGGACGCGGCGAAGGACGGTAACTACATTCTCACAGATTTTGATTTTGAAATAAATATTCGAAGTGAGTTTTTTTAAAGAACAGTCACGATTTAAAATACAACGGCTGCGAGGGTCCTTGCGGGAGTCGTAGTTACGAGAAGTAGTGTTTTTGCTTTTATTTTGACAAATGCAAATTTGACAAACATTGTATTATCTATACTAATCTATACTAATATATAAATCTACAGTGGTTTTTACGGATGTTCCATTATAACTACTGAACCATGCATCCGATTAACTTGAAACTTGGTATCCATGTAGAAAATACATGTACTTAATGGATAGGCTAATATTTATATTAGTGTTGAACTCCGTATACCAGTTGCGGGGGCGTTAATCACGAGAATCTTTGTGGGGGTGAGAAATAATAATGTTAATTTTAAATGCCCAGGGAAGCAGACGGGTACAGCTAGTCTATACTAATATATAAATTTACAGTGATTTTTACGGATTTTCCTTTATAACTACTGAACCATGCATCCGAATGACTTGAAACTTGGTATCCATGTAGAAAATACATTTACTTAATGGATAGGCTAATGGTAGGTTGGGGAAAAGTCTTTTCGCGTCATATTATGTATGAACTTGTATTTATCTAAAACTGATTAACAATGCTATTATTTCTACCGATCGGTTTATAATTATTTATTCAGCGGGTAAAGGCACAATCCATCTTATTTTGAGCGGTTACCCTAGCCCACAGATACAACTAAGAGAATGTAGCTGAGCACGAGATACAAGAGCGCATCGGTATAACCAAGTATCTTTGTAGATAACTTCTTGAATAGAAAACGCATGCAGACTACATGGGAACCACAGCAGTGGCTCGAGGGGACCTCTATTCACACCCGGTCTCTGTTTCTTATCAAAGAGCAGACATATTATCACATAGCATGTCGTCTATTTTACTTTAAACTATTTTTGATTTTTAATGTAATATTAATGTCGTTTATTGCTTGGATCGGAGGACGAGCTCACAGCCCATCTGGTGTTGAGTGGTTACTGGAGCCCATAGATATCTACAAGGTAAATACGCCACCCACCTTGAGATATCAGTTCTAAGGTCTCAAGTATAGTTACAACGGCTGTCCCGCCCTTCAAACCGAAACACATTAGGTACTGCTTCACGGCAGAAATAGGCAGGGTGGTGGTACCTACCCGCGCGGACTCACAAGAGGTCCTACCACAAGTAATTACGCAAATTATAATTTTGCGGGTTAATGAAAAACATTATCAGTAGGTATTAGGATTAGTCCTCAGGTGTCCACGGCTGAACATAGACCTTCATTCAATTTACGCTACTTGTACACACATTCTAGGTACAGAATCAGAAAACCTTAATGAAAAATTAGCTTTATGAATATATATTTTTCCAAAGGTACGACATTTGTCCGCAAGCCGCCTATGTATAATTCATTCCCCGGCTAGCGGCCGAGTTCCAACTGACGCGTGTTTGCTCGAGGCAAACTGGCACTGCCAATCGCGATGCTGCGTCCTGGTCAATACGGAGCCTCAACAATGAGGTCATCGGGACTTGGGTTAAATTCGAACCGTCAATTAGTCTGTTGAATCTCAATAATCATAGTGGTACACTAAATAAGAGCATATGCTAACTTCAAATTAAAGCACACACTAATAAGCAGTACAGAGATGAGACTTATCGATTATGATGTCGAAGGAACACGCAGCACACGACCACCGCACGCAACTTATTATACTAGAGGTCCCGCAGTAGTCGAAATTCGACTATAATTGGATTTGTAAGTTTGTACACTATTATGATTGTATTTTATACTTCTATAATCACAAATTTCGCCAAGGCTACACTATAAAAAATATTAACAAAGACAAACAATATTTTATTTTATACTAGCGACCCGCCCTCGCTTCGCTTCGGAAACATTAAATCACACATGAAACCAAAAAAAAAAATTAAAAAAAAAATTATAAAAAGTAGCCTATGTTCATCAGGGACAATGTCGGCTTCTAATGGAAAAAGAATTTTTCAAATCGGTCCAGTAGTTTCGGAGCCTATTCGAAACAAACAAACAAACAAATCTTTCCTCTTTATAATATTAGTATAGAGTATAGACTATTCTCAATTTGACAACAGACGTCAAGAACAAAAGTTTGACAATAAATAGTATGCATGCGTGTGTGCGTCAAATACATGGTATGCAGTGTGTGTAATGTTTTCTTTATTGATTTAATGTATCTTTTAAGCATTATTTTAAAAAAATATGAGCGTTGTGCACTTCTTCTCTATATTCTCTATAAGTGTGGAATATTTCATACTCCTCCGTCCGCGCAATTTTCGTAAAAAGGGATACAAAGTTTTTGCTTCACGTATTAATATAATATACATGAGTATGTACTTCACTACATAGTATAAAACAAAGTCTCTTTCTCTGTCCCTATATCGGTCCCTAAGTATGCTTAAGTCTTTAAAACTACGCAACGGATTTTGATGCGGTTTTTTTTAATAGATAGAGTGATTGAAGAGTAAGGTTTATATGTATAATAACATCCATTAAATAGTGAAGAAAGCAATAATAAATTACAGTTTCCGAAGCGAAGCGAGGGCGGGTCGCTAGTTCAATTATATAGGTGGAGGGATACTGAAAGTAGTTAACGCGACACGGCTGTATTATCAGATTTTCGAAATTATGAGTTATTTTTTTAATATTGGAAAGTAAAACTACTTCTAATTTTTTTTATTTATTGTTATTCAAGTAAACTTCAATTCAATTAAATTTACTTCATTAAATAAGTTAAAGAAAATTTTTCTTAATTATAACGATTTTATTAGCTTCAGACGTATGTATGTTAGAATGTAACGGAATCTTTGAACATGATTTTGACCCCCATCAAAACGTTAACTCGAAATTTGGTATACTTCTTAAGGACCGATGACAATTCAATATTTTAAAAAAAAATTGAAAAAATTAAAATTCAACTAAAAACTGAAAAATAAAATTAAATAATAGTTTAAAAAAACTTACAAAATACTCTTTTAAAGAAAATCCAACTAAAACATAGAAAATCAATTTTAATAAATTTGAATTAAATTTACTGTAAGAAAAAATGATTTTATTGTAAAAAAAGTTTATTGTTATAAATATTTTATGAACAGATATGAATAGAAGGGTTGTTTTGATAATATACCGAAAAGCACCCCACGGTTTTTTACAATAAAATAATTTTACCTTACACTATTTTTAATTCAAATTTATTAAAATTTATTTAAAACTTATATAGCTCTCTTGTAATGTGCAAAAATATTGTTTAAGCCAAATAACCTTTCACCGTTCGATATGATCTGGATCAGAAGGGGGCTCGACCCTGCGTCCAAGAGTGCGCGGCGGCGGTGTCTCGTGTCACACACCGCCGAACTACGCACTGATCTGTCCAACCAGACAAAAGTAGATCTCTACGTCTATTTGTTTTAGGACATTTTCAATATGAGAATTCCCCAGATGTGTATTAGTATGAGGGTGATGGGTCGTCTATAAACGAACCGCTCTATTTACTGGTAACCTACATTCCTCCCCGAGCCGCTACAGGTCAACTACTTGCGTCACTATTTATTAATAAATTATCTATACTTCTATACTATAATATTATAAAGAGGAAAGATTTGTTTGCTTGTATTGAATAGGCTCCAAAACTATTGAACCGATTTGGAAAATTCTTCCACTGTTTGGAAGCTATACTATTCCCGAGTGACATAGTCTATAATCTTTTTGAAAAAAATTAAGGAACCTTACTAAAACTCCAATAATGTAACTCAAGGTGTAAAAAAATTACCTAAAATATTCTTATAACGCGTGCCCTGCAAAAACTATTGACGATAGAATAAAATAATGTACTACGACTTTGTAGAACACATTATTATTTACATAACGTGTCGCGACAGCATATGTCTAACTATCATAGTTATGCCGGGATAAGTGTTCTTTTATTTAACAAAATAAAAAAACGTCAAATATCGTTGAAATTTTTGTTAAAGACCAGAGCGGAGCCGGAGCGGACCGCTTGTTACATTATAAAACTGATATCGCGGGTATGCTATTTAAGAACACATTTGTGCAGGCGCGGTAGATTAGCTCTTATTGATTTAGATGAGTCGACGATTTGTCGGTCGAGGTGTTAGCATCGGTGGCAAGTATTTTTTTTTATTGCATAGATGGGTGGACGAGCTCACAACCTGATGTTAAGTGGTTACTGAAACCCACGGACATCTACAACGTAAATGCGCCACCCACCTTGAGATATAATTTCTAAGGTCTCAGTATATTTACAACGGCTGCCCCACCCTTCAAACCGAAACGTATTACTGCTTCACGGCAGAAATAGGCAGGGCGGTGATGCCTACCCGTATAGACTCACAAGAGGTCCTACCACCAGTAAGCCGCGGTTGTCAGCAGCAGACGGGTGGGACATGGGGGCGGAGTATTGCCTTATTGTGGCACTGCTGTCAACACCGCGCTCTGGTTTGCCTTGCGTTAAACAACACTCCTTCTATATAAATTTAAGGAGACGGAAACAAGGCGAAATCCGAAGGTACAACGTCCGGGTTGTAGGGCGCATTAACACCTACCAACCAAGCTCTCTCAAAATTTACTGAATGGCCAAGCTGTGTGTGGTTTAGTAGAAAGTAAAAGAATTCCATTTATTTTAGGGTTTTTCGAAAAAAATACTTTTCTTATAGTTAGGTGGAGGGGCCCCTATAGAGTGTAAAGTGTGTATCCCGAAAGAGTAATGCGTCCGTAGGCTCCGGCCAGCAGTTAGTACCAGGTCACTGTACGTTCTGTGAGTTCAAGCAGTGGAACTGGAACTTTCAAATATATTTTGTCTCATTCTCTCCCGGGCTAAATCCTATAGATTTCTTTGTCTTTTTGTGTTTGTCTTTTTTGTCATAGCGGTTTGAAAGAAGTTTTACCCTCAGTAGCAATTGTAATATGCGACTATACGGTAATTAGATCTTGAGGCATGCTCCAATTTTGACTGATTATTTATCGAACAAGTTTCCAAATGTTCTGATTTAATTTAAGTCTTTTTATAGCGAGCAGAGCTCACGGCTCGGCCACCGCGATGTGAGCCCCATCACAGACGACTCAGTTGAAATAATGGCTCACTCAAAAATGGCTGACCTGAAACCAGAGCACATGACTGCTTTATGGTCCAACCAGACGCGGAAATGGCACCAACTAGCACGGATCAATAACAGACCGCACCATCAAAGAGATGGGGAGTAATCGGGTTTTGCATCGGATAATATGTAGTAGACAGAGAATCTCAAACATGTAACAGTATGCTAAGATTGACTCGAATAACATCAGGTAATAGCGAGGAGACCTCATGCGACGGCTGCAGACTACCGCATGCACGTCCCGGGGAGCCCTGCCAAGCAGAATCGTACTCAGGACACGGAAATGGGAAAACGATGCACTAAATTATATGCGATACTGAAGTAAGTCTGGTACGTAAGTCTACGCCACCTTTGATAATCTATACTCGTACTAATATTATAAAGCTGAAGAGTTTGTTTGTTTGAACGCGCTAATCTCTGGAACTACTGGTCCGATTTGAAAAATTCTTTCAGTGTTAGATAGCCCATTTATCGAAAAAGGCTATAGGCTACATCACGCTAAGACCAATGCGAGTTGGTTAAAAAGCGTGATTTTTGTCAATTTGTGATCAATATTTCCACCTAGTGCTATAGCCCATATAGAAGTTCTCGTAAATGAATATAGGTGATAAGGCTTGGTCCTTTTTTATTAAAAATTCACATGTTTTTTTTATTATTTTAAACAAAAAAACGACCACATTCAACGACTTAAGACATCTCCGGTGCTCTGAGAGCAGGAAACAACCAAGACACAAGTAGGTATATTAGGTATCGACCATTGAATATCTGTAACAAATATACTATTTGAAGTCGTCGTGGCCTAATGGATAAGACGTCCGGTGCATTCGTGTTGAGCGCGATGCACCGATGTCCGAATCTCAGGCGGGTACTAATTTTTGTAATGAAATACGTACTAAACAAATGTTCACGATTGACTTCCGGTGAAGGAATAACATTGTGTAATAAAAATGAAATCCGCAAAATTATAATTTGCGTAATTACTGGTGGTAGGACCTCTTGTGAGTCCGCGCGGGTGGGTACCACCGCCCTGCCTATTTCTGCCGTGAAGCAGTAATGTGTTTCGGCTTGAAGGGTGGGGCAGCCGTTGTAACTAAAACATGAGACCTTAGAACTTATATCTCAAGGTGGGTGGCGCATTTACGTTGTGGATGTCCATGGGCTCCAGTAACCACTTAACACCAGGTGGGCTGTAAGCTCGTCCACCCATCTAAGCAATAAATATAAAAAAACTATCTCCGACCAGGAATGAAATCCGAACGCGTGGTACAATAAGTCACTGCTCACCACCAGTGCTCACTATGTAATGAGCAGGAGTCTGATGACCCTATGCATTCACATCGCGAGTACATCCCCGTGTGTTGGCAGATTGCGGCTTCTAATCCCGCAGCTTAATCTCGTCGTTATCAATAAGTCCGCCGCAGACTCCACCTCTATAGCGCTGCGGATTTTCCATTTCGCAAATTTTCATAAAAAAAAACAGGAACGGATTTATCGTGTTTTCGGGCTTAAAGGCTAGGTTTAATGGGGAATGTTTCATAAGTAATGTTAATGATCACAACTGAGTTCAAAAGAAAACATTATTAAATTGCACTATGCCGCCTGCATTCTAAATAACAGGCGTCCTCTCAACATCACACGGACTCACAGCTCATCTATGTTCTATAGTAGTTTTTTTCTTATTGCTTAGATGGGATGGACGTGCTCACAGCCCACCCGGCGTTAAGTCGTTACTGGAGCCCATAGACATCTACAACGTAAATGTGCCACCCACCTTGAAATATAAGTTCTAAGGTCTCAAGTATAGTTACAATGGCTACCCCACCCTTCAAACCGAAACGCATTACTGCTTCACGGCAGAAATAGGCAGGGTGGTGGTACTTACCCACGCGGCCTCACAAGAGATCCTACCACCAGTAAAATATATATCTTTACAATGACCGTTCACCGTTCTCATCAAAGAGCTCGACGTACAATCTCGCTCATAGACACAGTTCATTGAGCTTCTAGCCGGATCGTCACTTCAATGGGTCGCAATTTCTTCAATATAGTGGTAGATTTCTGATAGAACCTATCCGGCGAAGTTAGAATAGTCTCTTAGGCTCCAGGACGGCGGTGTATCGCGTTCCGACCCGGCAGGCTGGTTATGGTCCAGCGGGGTATCCCGGAACACCAGCGGCATCGCCCGGGTGGCTTGGTAGGGCCGCCGTACCGCGGAGACCGACGTTGTTGGTCGTCGACTATCGCCTCGACGACCCGTCGGTCGAGCGTCCTCGGGGTAGCGCCGCGTGTCTGGTTGTAGTGTTAACCGCGGGAACCCCCCTACTCTGACCAGGTTTTGACCCCCCCGGGGATCGGATGTCGGATGTAAGAGTGCAGGGGAGTCCTTTAGTAGGTGGGCCCTAAAATTCCTTAGGCCCGCGGTCTGCTCCCAACACCTTGCAGATCGTCAAGTCCCACATATGCGCCCCCTAGGCGCGGGGACCTCGTAGGAGGCTCGGCCTCTTAAAAGTCTCTTAGGCGAGCAACGATTACGTGAGTAAAAAAAAAAGATTGGTAGTTCAAAGCCCGCAGGTTCTACTGTCGGTTACACTTTATGAGATAAAATGATACTGCGGACAGTAAAGTCAAGATATAAAATATAATATAAACGAAAGATTTAGCACCTTTTCAAATTACAAAATATTTAGTCACGCATATTCTGTGTACATAATATCCTAAAGCCAACACATCGTTACAGATATAATTTAATTTTATCTAGACACGTATACTTACAATGTCTGGGATCGACTGAGACGTCTCGACCTTCACCGGGTCATTGCACAGACCTCAAGTGCGGTTTTTAAACTTAGAGTTCTAGGAGGAGTGAAGCTTTGGGCGGATCACTTTATTTTTGTAGATGAAAACATTTCCGATTTGGATGGAAGCCCAGTGTAGCGACACATTAACTGGAAGCTGGATCGTGCAACAATATCATGTGGTAACAAAATATCTATCCAGCAAATCCTCAATGAGTGATCCGTTCGCTATTTCGCTTCGAGTAGTTCCGATTACTGACTGACTGCGTGCCATCTCTGCAACGCGTTTATAGTCGATACGACGTCCCTAGGATCGTCGAGAACATTTCTCACAAGTCGAGTGTCTTCGATGTGTTTCCGATGTCAGACAATAGATGGCGTTGTACTTCTTGAGCGTTCTAGATGTTACTAGATCATTCGATATTCGTTCGGTTATTCGGCGATAGATGACGTTACTCTCACCGGTGTAACAATATTAATATTAAATTTAAAATTTATATTTTTAAATTATTCTCTTAATTATTCTTATTGCGTCGCCGCGTGTCTGTAGATGCTATAGCTTTATTAAAAATTATAAAACTTAGCAGAACTGCTAGTGACTGATTAGATAGATTAGATTTATTTTAGATTTTACTTTAGATTTATTTTCTTCTTACCAAACTTTTGATCGAAGTTACCAAAGAACCTAAAATGGCTGGTGAGCAAATTACTTCGATACACTTTTTGCACATGTCATTAGCAATGAATAATTACCAACGATCAAATGTGAGCATTCAAACTTAAAAATACTTCTACATAAGCTTTTTTGCATCCAAATCCATTAAAAACGTTTTAAAATGTCATTTGATTTCCATGCATACAAATGCGGTATTTCACGCCTGGGCAGAGACTTTATAAAGCACAAGTCTGGCCTCGCATGGAGTACTGATCGTACCTCTGGCCGGGGCTCCCAAATACCAGCTACCCTTTGACTCCATACAGAAACGGGCAGTTCGGATGGTCGATAGTCCCGTTTTCGCGGATCGCTTGGAACCTCTTGGTCTACGGAGGGACTTCGATTCTCTGAGGAATTATTCGAGATGATCCCTCATCTCCTTTTATCATCGCACCTCCCGTCATTGGAGCAGAGCTCATCCATATTATCTGGAACTGCTGCGTTCATCGACAGTGCATTTCCAAACATCTTTTTTGCCACGTACCATCCGGCTTTGGAATGAACTCCCCTCCACGGTGTTTCCCGAGCGCTATTATATGTCCTTCTTCAAACGAGGCTTGTGGAGAGTACTTAACGGTAGGCAGTGGCTTGGCTATGCCCCTGGCATTGTTCGTTCGTTCGTTCTTGTTCGTCACAGTACCCTCTTAGAGTGATTAGCCTACCTATTTTATATGATTTTATTAGATTTATTAGATGAATGCGCAGTATGACAGACGCAATCAAGTCGCTCACTACCACTAGGGTAAGATCACGGAATCTATAAATACTTCACAATCAATACGACTTCAATTGATGATACGAATCAAAACGGGCAAAGAATCTCACAGTACCAGCATTATCAGCTTCGGAGCTTAACAAAACACCACCACCCACTTTGAGTTTCAAATTTCAATCAGTTCAATATTTTAATGACATTCTACAAGTGCGCCTAGTTACACGGGTACTTAAAAATCTACAATGTCACGATCTAATTCAAGCGTCTCTCATACGAGTATTTTGTGTTCTATGATAGCTACTTTTTGTGCACTGACTGTGAATAAAATACAAAAAGATCTTGTGAAACAACGAAAGTCGAAGGACAAGTATATCTGAGTCTGGTGTATTATATGTACATAATATATTGGTTTGACATCAGATATTGATTCGATAAAAAGGAGATTACGTTTTAGTTAGTGGAGCCACTAGCTCCGCTAGCTACTCGTCTTGGATATATTCTTTGAAAACGTGACGTAATGAGACGAAACATAAACAACTTAGTACAGAATGTTTACTATAGTTTTTAATTAGTTTTCTCTGGCAAATGAGCAAAGTGTACTTACTAACTCAAGTATCGTCGAAATTTCAAACGAACTTGGCGAGGATGCTGAGTGACAAGCTTTTCTGAGTAGGCCCAGAAAAATCTAGCAAATCGTATGAGACCAGACTTGTTTGAATCTAATTTATAGATATACATTTATTTTATTGATTGTAAAGGCTTACTTAGTCTGCCTCCCTTCCTCTCCCTTTAAAGACTTGCAATGTCGTGAATGACATGATTCGTTCAGTGTTCACAGTGTTCGATCTTGTAGAATGAAATTTAATAATTAAAATTAATCCTGTTCTTGTGTCTTTTATAATAAATATATAAATATTGTAAGATTTGGTAAATAAATTCCCGTTTTGATTCTATCTCATTTACAATATGCTGGTATGAAATTGGAAATTAATTCAAAATCAGGAACAGTTTTCTTTTTCCCTCCTATGCTGCCTTGAGAGGCTATTTCGGTTTCTCCTTGACGTGTAGGTGAGTTTACGGGGCTCAATCCGGGAGTGTTGCTAACATTGACTCTAGCAAGAGCAGTGCTTCGAATGTGCAGTGCAGAATCTACCACCGGATCGGAAGCGCGACCCACTGAGAAGATCCAGCGAGAAACTCAGTGGGCTGTGTCTGAGGGTTAATTTACTCTCAAGCCCTGCGTCGCAAGCGACGGGTTCGGCGAGGACAGTGATCGGTGCTTGAAGCACTTAAAAGCACCGTGAATGGATCGGAAGGATCCGTAATAACGTCCTTAGGGTGACATGGAATGTTTACCATTCGGTCCACAGGATCGGGAATGAGGACCAGTTCAAAAGTAGGTTATTGCATAAACAAACACGTTAGCTCAAAATCATTTTTAACTGCCTTGTATTCTGATAGTGCTGTGTAAGCAGAATATTTCAAAAGCTCAATTAATTTATCCTCATTAATCCCTTTGCATATCGTATATTTAATGTAAATTGCACTTAATGAGTGAACTTAGTCTCTCGTCGGAGTTTACACGCACAAATTTTTTTCCTGATTATATTACAATTTACCCGAATTGCCCTGAATAATTATACAATTATAAATCGAAGTAGACATTTATATTAGTTTTTGTAGTATCCAGAGTATATTTACAATTAGACCCTCTGTTTTGAATAAGCGCTGTGTACATGGAGAGCACCGTAACGCGGCGTCGGGGCGTGGTTCCACGGACCCGGGATCGATAGCGGGCGCTACATCACCCCGCCGGGGACTGAATAGTGAGCCCTCCAGGCTGCCACTACGCTTAAATAGTTCGTATTTCAAGCTAATTGCAGTATCAATAACAAATCAAAATATTCAAATTAACAAACAATGGTGTTTGTCATTCGTCTTAATACATACGAACCAGAAGGGGGCCTAAAATGACCTACAAGTTTATACGCTAAATTGTCCAAACACTGCTAAAGGTAAGCCTGTCCTCAAGTGATCACAATAACTCACGACGCGCGACGTTACGCCGACACGCTGCTATGCCGCCACAACAATATTGCCCTCTCACTTACCTCGTTTATTTAAATACGATTTGGAGAACACCACGAACCTGCACACAACGCGGTCATATTTCTCTATGGCTGGAAGGGTGCGCGCACTAGACTTCCGGGAATTTGTATAGTAACCAGCGGCTTGTTCTAAATTTCTTGGAAACGCGATAATTATTACGAGCGCCACGTTCCGCTTCGTTGTAAGTGATTAATTACATTTTAAAAAATCGGTTTTCTATAAAGTCGGTTTACTGACGATAGTTGAACGTGACAACGTCATAAGAAAATACTGATGGAATGGTTTCATTTTTCTCGCAATTATCGTTGCTATAAACAATTGACACCACATTCACTTTTCATACTTGAACTTCATACTTGACGAAAACATGTAAATGTGTTATTGTATAGCAGCTGTCCACACGGATGCTCACTCAAGTAGGAGAGAGATAGATGACGAATTTTAACAACCAAATAATATTAGACCTATGCATCCATCTATCTTCATAGTGAAAATTGCATCGTAGACGTTTTGAGGGCTCGTAGCCCCGTAGCCTCGTAGCTTCGTAGCGCTGACGTAGAACAAATAAAATTATTTTTAAATCGTTATCGTTTTAAATATAAGCAGAGCAATATTTGAAAATATATTGTTAACTTTCTACATGGCTAATTAAGGATAATGCTGATCGATGCGGTGAGCCACGGGACCACGCAGCTGCGCCAAGTGAATTTTAAGGGTGTCGTTGGATATGTTTTCCGATCATCATATCATATTTAACCAATATAATAACATGGGATACTGCATGCAATATTCAAATCCACTATAATGATATTAATTCTACTATAATATGTAGATCCTACAAATCCTTGTTCTGCCGCTTATCTTCTTTCGGATACCATCGGATTACAAATACAAAAAATAACAGACATGTGGTATAACTGTGGGAAATGTCTGTTAAATTATTTTTCGAGGAAACTGGGATGAGGTGAAGGAGGCTGTCACGCGATTTGAAGATTATCATGTCTTCTTATTTTTTGCTTCCATGATAATTTTCTTGGGAAATAATGCACTACAATTTGATGCGTCTGCTATCCTCTTAGAGCCACGCAAATCGTAAGGAACATCTTTGGAGATGGTTAATCGTAGATGTGTCGAACTGTTTCATGTCCAGCTCCGAAAGTAGTATTTGTCATCTGTTCTCGAACACCTTTAGTGTTGAGGGAATAACATCGTCTAATATTTAAAAAAAATGATGTGTGGTGTCGTGGGAACACCGGATAGGAATGAAGTTCATTATTATAAAAATATTAATTTTAAGTTCTATTCGAGGTATAAAGAAAATAATTATTCGGGTATACATTTTTTATTATGATTTTTTTATAGATAAAAAAAAAATTACAAAGTGATCAACTTTATTTTATTCACAATGGTTTATAAAAATAGATAATAACAATATACAACGAAACAACTATTTATATGAATAATAATAATAACCGTCATCACGTAGACTATACATTAGACACTGTATAGCCATCATACTAAGACTATACATAAATAATAAAAATCTAACGTTACGGACGTTTTTTTACGGTTAGGGTACCTCTCCGCATCGTCCCATAAGGAACTTCGTTCCAAAAAAACATACAGAATTTAGACAGTAACGTAATGTCAAGACGTAGCGGGGTAGGTGCTGGACACCGTACATCCCCCAGCCTCAGTCCAATCTGATAATCGGCCGCTCAAACTACAACTTACTTCAGTGGCGCTCCATTGGCATTTGGATCGGCTTGTTAGAATATACGGAGTAAACTAAATGGCTTACATAAACAACAAAATATTTACATCTACTTTTTTTAAATCCATCACCTATTAAACTGTTAAGAGCATGAGTTTATTCTAAATGCAAGGTGGCTTAATAACCTAAAAGTACACATTATTATCCGCAACACGCTTCGTCAGATTATAGAAACAGAGTTATCAGCAACATGCTTCGTCAAAAAGTACAATACTTACTTTCAGCTACAAGCCTCGTCATAAGGAACCTATAGGTCCACGCAAGCAGCAACGCGCGCATAGGCATCGGCTAGTTTTTTTAATTTTTTTTATTGCTTAGATGGTTGGACGAACTCACAGCCCACCTGATGTTAAGTGGTTACTGGAGCCCATAGACATCTACAACGTAAATGCACCATCCACCTTGAGATATAAGTTCTAAGGTCTTAAGTATAGTTACAACGGCTGCCCCACCCTTAAAACCGAAACGTGTTACTGCTCACGGCAGAAATAAGCAGGGCGGTGGTACTTACCCGCGCGGACTCATAAGATGTCCTACCGCCAGTAAATGTAGTAATCACCAGTAGTCAAACAATATTATCAAAAGTGGTTCCTTCCAGACGGTCAATAATGAAACAGCCTCAATTCTTCCGAACACCAGATAATCTGACCAACCATTCCATCGAAATTGACGTAGATAAATTAATTGGTCAGTCGGCAGGCGCAGGGACAAGTTGTTCCGCACACATTATCCCTGGCCCGGCCCCGTTGACTCGGCTGCGAAATGAATAAAGTTGGGTCACCCGCCGCGGGAGTTCATTAATAAAAAATCGCCTTCACAAGTTATAACGAGGAAGAAAAATATAATTTGTGGAATCTCTTAACACCCTGGCGGCCGGATTATGGAATGAACCCGGGACGAACGCGCCGCTTTCGTCATGATTAGACTTGGTCTTCCCCTTGAAGATTTCATGAAGCTCTCATTAAGCATTGCAAGGCATTAATAGACCGTTATGAATGTCGGTGTTTGAACCATTGTACCATGGTTCACTTGCGGACTAAATAATAATAATAATAATAAAGATTGGTTCGAAGTAAGTATCAGTTGAATGGAATATTTTAAATGTATTCAACTGATAATTAGTTTTAATAAATGTATCTTTTTTTTTATTTCATTGGTTTTGTTTATTTTAAGTACTGTCTACACTTAAGGACTTATTGTTGTTGTCTGAAATAAAATAAATCATTCATCATTCATTCATAAAGCTTTTACTGAAGGCTTATTGAGGCTTCTGGAGACTTACTTTGTCTATAGATTTATATTTCTCCGGAAGCAAAGGTTGTGGTAGTGTGTAACACATTATGGTTTAATCGACGTGGCTCAAGACAACAAATCAGTGAATTCGGTTTATTTGGGTAGCCCACGACCTACTTGCTGTCGTTACCCTCAACCAATATTGCGCGCTTAGTGCTTACCACACCAGTGTGTGCAGTTCAACAGTATTCTGATGCATAGTCGTGATTATTCATCTGTACATATAAATAAAATTAGAGTGTCTGTTTGTAGTATTGAAACAACCACTTTTTACTACATGCATATGAATGTATATACATACACCAAAATAACATTTTTTACAATTTTTGTCTGTCTGTCTGTTTGTTCCGGCTTATCTCTGGAAGGGATGGACCGATTTTGATGAAACTTTCACTTATAGGTAGCTGATGATATAAGGAGTAACTTAGGCTACTTTTTTTAGACTAGCTTCACCCCGCGGCATCACCCGCAGTTATTGTCGTACCGAGCCCAACATGGCGGGCTTCGCCTGTCATTAATAAAATTTAATGTTTCCGAAGCCAAGCGAGGGCGGGTCGCTAGTCTATACCTATACTAATCTATACTAATATTATAAAGAGAAAAGATTTGTTTGTTTGTATTGAATAGGCTCCAAAACTACTGAATCGATTTGAAAAATTCTTTCATTGTTTGGAAGCTACATTACGGATACTTACTAAAACTCTAATAATGTAACCCAAGCTGTAAAAAAATTACCTAAAATTTTCTTAACATCGCGTGCCCTGCGAAAACTATTGATGATAGAATAAAATAATGTACTACGACTTTGTAGATCACATTATTATTTACAAAAAGTGTCGCAACAGCATATGTCTAATTATTACAGTTGTGCCGCAATAAGTGCTCTTTTATTTAAAAAAATAAAACAACGTCAAATATCGTCAATAAGGAACTTCGTTCCTATCCGGTGTCCCACGATACCACACATCTTTTTTAAGAGATTTTATAACCTGGTAACTAAGACCTTTAGGTCATGTCTTATTTTAATTTTTATTCTTATTTATATGAAAAATGATAATATGGAGTGAAATAAAATGAAATAAAAATGATTACTTTGAGACATTAACCAACTGGGATGAAATCAAATGAAATGAGATGAGATATAGGATGAAATTTAATCTCAGTAAAATAGTGGTCAGTTACTGAGATTTTTTAGCGGACTTTTTGGAGGATCCCGAGAAGCTATGTCCAGCGGCTTTGTTTCATTTTCCCACATTTGTGTACTTTCGCAGATATTAAACAGTTAATAAACCACCGTTATTACACATTTAAACATGAAGAAACACTAAGTAGACAAAATAAAACAAATCACACAACTTCACTCCTCGCGTTCCCGTCAAAAAAAGTGTGTGTGTCCGCTCCGACGCACGACTGGAGTTTACTGGATATAAAAAATTAAACGAAACAATACGAGAAATAGTTCTATATTACGACAACACGATACACTACAGATTATTAACAAATTAACGAGACACAAAACAAACGACTAACAAATATATGAAAATACAATAATGAGAGAAACGCGCGATCAGTACGAGGCTTTGTGGCGGACTGCCGGCGCAGCAGCCCGGCGTCACCTGCGATAACGCATTTCGTGTGACATGCGCAATCAGGCGCATAACGCATTTCGTGTGACATGCTAGTACGATTTTGGTCCCCATAATTTTCATACCCCGGGCCTATATATGTAAATCGATTCTAAAGGAGTAAACTCCAAAAGTCCTGTCAATATTACAAAATGTTTGCAATAAACCTGCTAAGTTTTACATCAGAACTCTTTTGAACAAATCTTCCAAGTAATTTAAAAATATATATACAAAAAATAAAATATAAAAGATATAAATAAAATTAATTTCACAAATTATCCTCGCTTATTTAAACATGTAGTGAGATTTCTTAAGAGCCGTGGGATGAAGGGTTCGTTCTCTCGTTCGTTCGTCCTCCGCGGATCTGTAGGCCTCAAACGAGAATGTTTACTTAACGTGATTGATTCCTTATTCATTCGCTTTGAGTCCCTCATTTGAATCTTCTTTGAAAAATATTTCTTTTGAATTTATTAAAGCCCCGAAACATTTTATTGAATTTCATAATAATTATCTGAAATACTTGAAAATTGAGTAGGTATTTAGCAGTTTCGGCGTTACGATAAGTATTTTTTTTTATTTATTTTTAGAGATTAACTAACGAACTCACATTGTACAAATAACAACAATCCAAACAATAAAATTGGTAACAATTACCGAAGCCAACGGGCAAAACATCCTGAATGTATCATATTATGTATTGTATGGTAAGCTGGTATAATAATCTATACTAATATTATAAAGCTGAAGAGTTTGTTTGTGTGAACGCGCTAATCTCAGAAAATACTGGTCCGATTTGAAAAATTCTTTCAGTGTAGATAGCCCATTTATTGAGGAAGACTATATGCTATATTACATCACGCTAAGACCAATACAAGTGGAGCACCAATAAATAATGTTCCAAAATAGGGGCTTAAATAGTTCCTTAACATTCTTTAATTCAAAAACATTTTCACTTTCCACGTAAATGAAGTGGGGGGTAAAATTTAGCGTTATGTCAAAGTAACTATTCTACGCGGACGGAGTCGCGGGCAAAAGCTAGTTTCATAATAATTATCTGAAATACTTGAAAATTGAGTGCTTGGGAGCTTCAGCGTTTCGATAAGTAATTTTTTTAAATTTATTTTTAGAGATTAACTAACGAACTCACATTGGACATGTAACAATAATCCAAACAATAACGTGGTAACAATTACCGAAGCCAACGGGGAAAACATCCTGAATGTATTATATTATGTATTGTATGGTAAGCTGGTATAATAATCTATACTAATATTATAAAGCTGAAGAGTTTGTTTGTTTGAACGCGCTAATCTCAGAAAATACTGGTCCGATTTGAAAATTTCTTTCAGTGTAGATAGCCCATTTATTGAGGAAGGCTATATGCTATATTACATCACGCTAAGACCAATACAAGTGGAGCACCAATAAATAATGTTCCAAAATAGGGGCTTAAATAGCTCCTTAACATTATATAATTCAAAAATATTTTCATTTTCCACGTAAATGAAGTGTGGGGTAAAATTTAGCGTTATGTCAAAGTAACTATTCTACGCGGACGGAGTCGCGGGCAAAAGCTAGTTTCATAATAATTATCTGAAATACTTGAAAATTGAGTCTTTAGGAGTTTCGGCGTTACGATAAGTATTTTTTTTAATTTATTTTTAGAGATTAACTAACGAACTCACATTGGACAAGTAACAACAATCCAAACAATAACCTTGGTAACAATTACCGAAGCCAACGGGCAAAACATCCTGAATGTATTGTATGGTAAGCCGGTATAATATTCATGGAACACTGCTGACCATTCTTCAGTAAATCTCTTAGTTGCCTGTGATAAAACCCACGAGATGAGATGAGGTAGTGCTGTTCTAAACATTCTTTTTTATCGTCTTGGTAAATAAGGCAGTATACGACAGGCAAAGTATACGAGCACACCGTTCAATTGATGATGAGTGGTCACCGCTGTTCATGGATATTAGCTCTGTCAAAGGGTACAACTGAGTCGCTGGCGGCTTCACAAAGTGATCGATGGAGTTTAGTTGATAGTCCTCCCGTAGTCCGACATGGCCCGGCTTGCTCTACCATCGACCGAGTATCCGTAAATTGGATTCCTCAAAGTAAAAAGGCTACAATTACTCGGTGAGCTAATAGTCACGTTTGACTTCTTGTACTCGTTGTTTGTTTGACCGAGCTCACGGTCCACCTAGCGTTAAGCAGCGGTGTTCACAGGTAAATTGAAGTTAGGTTTTAGTCACCACTTAGCAACAGGACGGTCGTGAGCTCGTTCACCAAACTAAGCATAAAAAATGAATTGCTATTGAACCACGATTCATGATATCGGTACAACGTGCCCGGGTTAGTACTCCGGATTTATTGTTTCCGCCATCTATTGCCGAATAGTCGAACGAATACTGAAGGACCTAGTAGCACCTAGAACGCTCGAGAAGTACAACGCCATCTATTGTCATATAGTGGAAACTACTAATAGAGATGTGTGGAATATTTTCGATAATTCTAGGGATGAGGTATCGGCTATTAAAGCATTACAGGGATGGCACGCAGTCAGTCAGTAATCGGAACTACTCGAAGTGAAACAGCGAACGGATCACCTGAAGCGAAGCGGAAGAATCAATATGAGAATTTTAAAGTGTTTGTGAAGTGTTCTAAGGGCAAATACAGTTTTAATTTGTACTTTGGCGGAACATTTATTTATTCCGAACCCCAGCGCATAACAATATAAATGTTTTGTAAGCTCGCACGGACGTTAAACATTTAGTGCAATTACTTGTGGTATATCCACATTAACATAGTATGAAGAGCGCATGGGTAAGTGCCACCACCCTGCCTATACCAGCCGTGAACCAACAATGCGGTCTGGCTGGAAGGGTAGGGTAGCCGTTATACTGTAGAATTGAGGCCTAGGACTCATCTTTCATGATGTAATGAATTACACAACGCGCTCTGCTACCTCAAGCTACAGGAAGCGTAGTATAATCAGTTGAGTATGGAGATAAAATGAGGAACAATCACTACTCTTCACGTACTATCTTGATGAGTTCGACGATAAGTTCTGTGTATTTAAGGACAAAATAAAAAAAGAAAGAAAAAACGCACCTTAATTTTAATCGTTAATCATTTGTTGTTTTATATAAGTAGTATATAGTATATAGTTTTATATAAGTAGTAGTCGAAATTCGACTATAATTAATTGGAATTGTAAGTTTGTACACTATTATGATTGTAATTTATACTTCTATAATCACAAATATCGCCAAGGCTACTCTATAAAAAAATATTAATAAAGACAAACAATATTTAATCTATTCTCAATTTGACCACAGACGTCAAGAACAAAAGTTTGACAATAAATAGTATGCATGCGTGTGTGCGTCAAATACATGGTACGTAGTGTGTGTAATGTTTTCTTTATTGATTTAATGTATCTTTTATGCGTTATTTTAAAAAAAAAATTAGGATTGTGCACTTCTTCTCTACATTATCTATAAATGTGGAAAATTTCATACTCCTCCGTCTGCGAAATTTTAGTAAAAAGGGATACAAAGTTTTTGCTTCACGTATTAATATATAGATGACTTGTTGCTACTTGATATTATATTCACATTTCTTCTTTTCTTTTTGATATGACATGACATTTATTAGACATTGATGGTAATATTTCAACAATTATTACTAAATTACTTGTTAAATTTCAAAGTTCATTAGGTATTCTTTTTTTCTTTAATTATTGTAATCCATCTTCGAGCCGATGAATTGCCAATGTTATGTACGCGATTATTGTTACATGCATCAGGCCATAAATTAAATAGTCAAGTTATTTTCAATGTTAACTGTTTGTGATGTGGCAGTACTTTTTTAAATAAATCTATCTTCTATCTCTATATATAAAAATGAATTGCTGTTCGTTAGTCTCGCTAAAACTCGAGAGCGGCTGGAACGATTTAGCTAATTTTGCTCTTGAATTATTCGTGGAAGTCCAGAAAAGGTTTAAAAGGTAGATAAATATGAAAATGCTCGGAATTAAATAAGAATAACAATTTTGTTTTTCCTTTGATGTGTCCCCCGTCGGACGGATTCCCTTTGTTTGTTTAAAGTTCATTTTATAGAAAATTTTAGGTCTATTATTTATCGATTGAGGCACTACGAAGTCTGCCGGGTCAGCTAGTATATAAATATGTCGTGGATAACGACTTTTAATTGTCGTGGATAACGACTTTTAGTAATATTAAGACGGTGGTTTTGATTATTATTTTAAATGATGAAATGTTGTTTTGATAAATATCACAAAATGAAGGGTAGACTCCGTAACGCCACAGTATAAAATGGCGGTACGTGGACAGAGTCGTGGCATTCCGTGTCAGACAGTCATTCCGTCCGTCTCAGTCAGTGAATCTCTGCCAGTCAGTCAGTCAGTCAGTCGGTCTGTCGGTATGTGCAACGAAACTGTCGGTTTATCCTGTCATTGTGAAAGTTGTGTGTGTTGAGTTTCAATAATTATTATTCAAAAGGTTTTATTGACTTTTTATAAACTGAGTTCAACCAAATACGAGTGATAACGGAAACTACCGCTTAACCATCCCTGGCGCCGCCGCCGCCGACAAATAAATACTATTCAGATTTGGAACGAATTCTCCTCCTCTTCCTTCTCTACTCTCCGTACTACAGTAACTTCATTGTACCCCTGGTATTGCAGATGTCCACGAGCTAATGCAACTATACACAATAAGTTACATTGTCTAGAAAATAAACAAAATCGAAATACACATAATATTATTGTACATAGATTTAAATAATCGCGTGTGTAGATGACATAGCCTCTTCAGGGGTAGACTGTGACCGGTTGTAATATCTTGTATAATTATTGTATTAAGGGATCCGAGGGTTAGTAGGATGATGTTATTAATACTGTGAAGGGACGAGCTCAATAACGTACGGTGACCTTTTGACCTCCTCGGGAGTTTAACGATTAGGTACATTCTAGTTAGTAGATAAGGCTTAGAGTTCATTGTCAAGGTAATGAAAAGGGCCTTTGCATAAAGAAAAAAGGATTGTGTGGTTTTATGAAACCACGGTAAAAGTGAAACTTTTTTTCACATTATAGATGTTTAACTCTGACAAACAACATTTACAATAAACACTGGCAAAAACAAAAACAATATAGCATGGAGAACTGGCACAAATGAGTAATAGTCCATACACTACACGGTCAGCTGCTGCGAACTATAGGCGCCGCCATATTGGCCTTGGCTACTCTGACGAGCGCCTTTCACTTTATCCCTACTCCGCGGCCGACCGTCACGCGACATGCAACACACAGACGAAAAAGTTTGAGACGATGTAATAATTAAAGTTCCACTTTAATAATAATATTCACTTCACTTTTCACTTAAATATTTTTGAAAGTAAATATCGTGAATAAAATTATATTTTTCAAAGGAAATGGAATAGCACACGTTTCATTACTAATGAATTTGAAGGTTAATGGAGCAGCGGCATATTGCTAGTCTATGAATAAAAATACACGTAAAAGGGACGATAATCGGTCGCCGAACTGTGAGACGCGCTCACATAATAAAATAACATATTCATAGGCGACCTTTTGCGAACCTTAGCTCTTGGTGCGAGAGGCAACACCGCTAGGCGCAAGACGCTCTTCAAAAGTGATTTGCTAAGAGTTCTCAACGGCGGCGTCGGGCAGAAAAAAAAATTGAAAAAGTTTAAATTCAACTAAAAAATGAAAAATAAATAATAGTTTTAAAAAACTAGCAAAATAGGCCTTTATAGAAAAAAAAATACAATAAAATCATTTTTCTTACACTATTTTTAATTCAAATTTATTAAAATTTATTTTCTATTTTTTAGTTGTATTTTCTATAAAAGCGTATTTTGTTAGTTTTTTTAAACTATTATTTGGTAGCTTACCCTGAGAGAGGATCAAACGGCTAGCCCAGGGACCGCGGCATCTCTTACCGCATGCAGAGTGTAAGTACATACACGTGTACGTCATACACACACACGCGAGGCACACGAAACCAAACTCTCCCAATGACGTGAACAGCATTAGCGTTCATAGCCCGCCGCTAGCAGTGTGGCCGCGTCCGCGCACTCTCTTCAAACTTTAAACGTATTTGTTTCGGATCCAATGAGCTTAAATAAAGCATGAGACAACGGAGTGGTCGATATCAGACTGTTGTTATGGAACATTCTAGCCGCGGGTGAGCCGACGCCCGGACCGAGCTCCACCGTCAGGCGGACTCAGGGACCCTTGGAAGCTAAATTTTCAAATAGCCCCTCTTTTTAATACGCTTTTATTAGCTTCGGACGTATGTATGTTTGTAACGGAATCTTTGAACATGATTTTGACCTCCTTCAAAACGTCCAATTAACTCGAAATTTGGTATACTTAATAAGGACCGATGACAATTCAATATTAAAAATAAAACATGACAAAAAAAATTTTTAATTCAACTAAGAAATGAAAAAATAATAATAGTTTATAAAAACTAACAAAATACGCTTTTATAGAAAATCCAACTAAAAAATTGAAAATAAATTGCAAATGCATGGTATCAGTAGTTATATTTTATGAACAGATATGAGTAGAAGGGTTATTTTGTTAATATCCTGAAAAGCACCTCACGCTTTTTTACAATAAAATCATTTTTTCTTACATATATTTAAATTTTCTAAATTTATTTCAAATTTATTAGTTATTTTTCTATATTCTATATTTTCTATATAGTTTTTTAAAACATTATTTATTTCTAGAAAGCTAGAACACATGTTTGTTTTATTGAAATGTGTAGAAAATCTTTAGAATAAAATTATGTTTGTCAGTGTGTACGTACTACGTGACCCTGGCTCGTTTGTTAATTGTTTGTTTGTCGGTATGTCGGTATGTTGCATTCCATGTACATATATTGTTCTTTCGAACATTACATAAATGCTACTATCTCTTTTTGTATTTAAAAGGTATTCATTCATAAAGTCCATTCATAATATTTATTCAACATTAAATAAGGCAGCTGAGAGAGAGAGAGTCGTAACACTCGGTGAATGTCTTTAATGTAAGAAACATTACTATGAAACCCGCAAAGCTTGGTTAATTTCATATTTTGATAATGATAAAGACACATCCTTTAAATAATCTATCTAATGCGTGCGGACCACTGGGCAATAGTTAAACATAAGTTTTCAAACACGATAGATAAGCCCGTGCAGAGTTCGTCCCGTGCTTTCTCGAATGTTTAAAGGTCAAAGGTCAGGTATAGGTTACATTTGTGAGGCAGGTCACAGTGGGACCGTGCACCGGGTCTTCATTTCAACGCGACGACGTTATTACACGGCCTACTGAACAAATAATCACTACATAGTATAAAACAAAGTCGCTTTCTCTGTCCCTATATCCCTATTTAAATCTTTAAAACTACGTAACGGATTTTGATGCGGTTTATTTTAATAGATAGAGTGATTGAAGAGGAAGATTTATATGTATAATAACATCCATTAAATAGTGGAGAAAATAATAATAAATTACAGTTTCCGAAGCGAAGCGAGGGTGGTCGCTAGTGATATATAATGCTAGCCGTACTCGCCCGCTTCGCTGGACATTTAAAATTAACATTATTATTTGTTGTCATTATTATTAGGGAGTCCAACACTCATTTAAACATATAAACAGCCTATCCATTAAGTACATGTATTTTCTAGATGGATACCAAGTTTCAAGTCAATCGGATGCATGGTTCAGTAGTTATAACGGAACATCCGTAAAAACCACTGTAGATTTATATATTAACTAACAGTATTGATTTGTCTTTACGATAAAATCTTTCGTGAAGATTTGAAATGTGAATATTGCTAATGTTTGTGGTTATAATTAAATAAATAATATATATTTGAATTTCATAAACTCTTAAAGGATTGCAATGCTCCAAAAAAGTTTTGACAATTATTAACTTACTGTCAAGTAAATGGTGAACGGCACGCAATTCCTTTTATTATT
Organism: Bombyx mori; assembly: GCF_030269925.1. NCBI lineage: Eukaryota > Metazoa > Arthropoda > Insecta > Lepidoptera > Bombycidae > Bombyx > Bombyx mori. Next base: position 5,693,656 of record NC_085117.1, on the reverse strand, counting down.
ACAATTATAGTCAGACGAGCACACGGCACACTTAACGGTCAGTGGCTACTGTCATTTACTTTTTTTAAGGGATTTTATGACCTGGTAACTAAGGCCTTTAGGTAAAGTTTTATTTTAATATTTTTTTTTGATATATGAAAAATTATAATATGAAGTGAAATGAAAATATGAAGTTGATTAAGATCAAACATGGCATGAAATGAAATGATCTAATATAATTTGGGATGAAATATAATCTCAATAAAATGGTGGTCAATTACTGAGACTTTTTAGTGGACTTTTTGGAGGATCCCGAGAAGTTACGTCCAGCGGCTTTGTTTATTTTCCCACATTGGTGCACTTTCACAGATACTAAACAGTTAATAAACCACCGTTATTATGAATTTAAACCTAAGGAAACACTAAATAGATAAAATAAAATAGACCACACAACTTCACTCCTCGCGTTCCCGCCAAAAAGTCTACCGTCATTTACGGGTGTCCCCAATAGTGTCGTGTACAACCGGCCGCAGGTAGCCGCACGCTTGTCACATCGGTGGCGATTGTCTGCATAGCAATCCGGGAGCGACGTCGCGTTACCGTTGTAAACTATTTCCGACAATTCAAATACTTTAAAGTTTTCGTGCTCACGAACGAACAAGTAGGTACTCAACATTTGAATATCAATACTTATTAAATGCTTCACCAGTTTCATCTAAGATTCTTCAATTACGAAACAAATACAAATAGGCATAATATAGGTACGTCGTTAATATTTGTACGGACTATAAACTCCGTTTACGGTGATGTAATATATTAATGTGTACTCGGTTAGTCGATTCTCAAAACACCTACATAGTATCGCGTAGTAAGGGTAGACCACACCCCTGGGACCTGGAGGCGGAGGCGCTCACTGCTGATTACAGGTGGCGTAGCGACCTCCGATCTAGGGGGGAAGGGCGCCCCGGCGAAGGTGTAGTTCGAGCGTGGAGGCTCCAATCTCGGCGGTCCGTGCTGGAGGCGTGGTCTCGCCGCTTGGCGGACCCGTCGGCCGGCATCCGTACCGTCGAGGCGGTCCGCCCGGTTCTCGCGGACTGGGTGGGCCGCGACCGCGGATGCCTCACCTTCCGGCTGACGCAGATGTTGACCGGCCATGGGTGTTTTGGCCGGTACCTCTTCAAGATAGCCGGAAGGGAACCGACGGCGCAGTGCCACCACTGCACGGACCGCGACGAGGAAGACACAGCGGAACATACATTGGCGCGTTGCTCTGGATTCGATGAGCAACGCGCCGCCCTCGTCGCGGTCATAGGAGAGGACCTCTCGCTGCCGCGCGTCGTGGCTACGATGCTCGGCAGCGACGCGTCCTGGAAGGCGATGCTCGACTTCTGCGAGTCCACCATCTCGCAGAAGGAGGCGGCGGAGCGAGAGAGGGAGAGCTCTTCCCTTTCCGCACCGATCCGTCGCCGTCGAGCCGGGGGCCGGAGGCGGGAATACGCCCGTACGTCCCGGCCCCTGTAGGTAGCGGCCTCCCCCCGGTGAAGGTCAAGGGGCGACCTGAGGGGGTGAGGCCGCGCGGCGCGCTACCAGCACTCTAGCGCGCTGCCGTGGAGTGAATAGAGCGACCGGTCGACGGTGTATCGCGTCCCGACCCGGCAGGCTGGTTCTGGTCCAGCGGGGTATTCCGGGACACCAGCGGCACCGTCTGGGCGGCCCGACGGGCTGCCGTACCGAGACGGCCGACGTTTCAGAGCCTTCGATTCGCCTCGAAGGCTCCGTCGGCTGGGCGTCCTTGGGGTGAGCCGCGCCGTCTGGTTGTAGTGTTGACCGCGGTACCCCCCCTACCTCATCCGGGTTCTGACCTCGGAGGGGATCGGACGTCGGGTGTAAGAGTGCAGGGGAGTCGTTTAGTGGGTGGGTCCTAAAATCCTTGGGCCCGCGGTCTGCTCACAACACCATGCAGATCGTTGAGTCTGACATACCCCGCGCGCCCCTTTTGCGCGGGGACCTCGTAGGAGGTTCGGCCCCCTACCCGAAAAAAAAAAAAAAGTGTAGACCACACCGCGCCGCACCACCGCACCGCACACCGCACCGCACATCGCACAGCACACCGCACCGCACACCGCACCGCACACCGCACCGCACACTACATCGCACACCGCACCACACACCGCACCACACACCGCACCGCACCACGCACCGCACACCGCATCACACCACGCACCGCACACGGCATCACACACCGCGCCGCACGTGTGCCGCCGCGATCTGTCTCGTAACGAGTTCGTAAGTAGTTAGGTAGTTCAACCTAATCCATTAAGCGCTACTCATCGTAACGTCGTTTGCGGAGCAGATAAAGCGACGCTCACGTTTAGCGCTGATGAGTTTTGTTTGAGTTTCAGTAACGTGATTGTCGTAGAAATGTATGTAATTTGAGCAACAGTGCTACGATCTTGTTCTTACTGTCGCTACAGATCAATGAAACGTTTTGCTGTTCGGAAATAGAAACAACAACTCTATTTCACTTTCAGTGTACTATTGCACTGAATTACTACTAAATGTCGATGACCGGAGGTACTCTTTATAATAAATTTGTATGACAATCTAAGTATATACTAAATTCATAGCCAATAGTTACTGTTTATGTAGGCACAACCTCGTCCCAAACATCCACTTGCGCTGCCTCGTAATCAAATGACCTGTAGTACTCCCGAGTCATCGCTATTAATTTAAATTACCATATAATCGCATATTATATAGCATTAACAAACATAATATATCTCACTTTACCCGGCAGTCATGCCAGTCAATAGTTGTGCCCGTGACGGATTACAATATTCATCGCCGTGACAGGAGCGGATGACGGCGTCCCGGTTATAATGAGTGTAATCCACCGGGGAGAGAATAGGTATAAAATAAATCGTAACGATATTTACTGTTGTAAATGTCGTAACGACTTTTTAAAACTCATTACGTGCGTACGTATTTTTGAAGTGAAAACTTCTTTAGAATCGTTGTGATTTCAAACCGGATGCAACGGAAAAAACGACAGGTAAGAGACACACAAAGAATGAGACAGAAATATACATACTATTTAATACAGCGCCATCTGTGAGATTTTTTAATACTAACGTGTGTATGAAAGCTCTTGTAGTGAATTTTAATTTAGGATTATATGTGAAATTAAAATATCAATTCACAGAGGGCGCTACCTTACAATTATTTACTAATGACAAAATTTTACATATACTTAAGACGTTTAGGATAATTGTATTTTAATTTTGGAAGGTTTCACTTCTACCACGTGTGAATTGCACACATATTTTTTTTGTATGTTGCTTTGCATCAATTTATTACATATGTACATACGATTTTATGGATACATAGGCACAGTCTACGATAACTAATATTTGCGTTTTTTTATCTAGTTGTCCCTGTCATGAATAATGTCATTGCATTGTGCATTTAATGCTCACACTTAGTGTCATGGATCGTATAAAAAGACACTATACTCATGGCTTCCTATTCGTTGTCGCTGGAATGTTAATATATTGTCTCTTCTTTACAGTGTCCTGTTTAATTCCTCGTACCTGCGCTACCTCCAGGAACGTTTTTCTTTCCTACATACTGCAAGCTCCCATTCATTTAGGTCATCGGAGAATTTAATGCTGAAGTTTCCGGCTCACGGGACGTCATTTTATGACCATTCCTTTGCGGTTGAAGCAGTCCGTTTATGGAATGCACTACCCTTAAGCATCAAACAATCGTCCTCGCCGGAAATTTTCAAGTTCAGATTAAATTCGCACTACCTTGCATAATAATATGACTCCTACGATATAACTGGATAACTTGCTAATTATTTTGTAATTACTTGCATAATTTTAGTATTTATTTGTATTGAAGTCTATCTTGTATTGTATTTATTTTTCACATGTGTATATAAGTATATATTTTATGTAAATTTATTAAGATATAGCACCGTCCATGCTAGTTTGCTTATTCCTCTCCCTGCAAGGTTGCCTGGAAGAGATCGCTTTCAGCGATAAGGCCGGCAATTTATGTCACCGTATATTATTTGTGCTATATGCTTACTCTGTATATGTGGTGTCTAATAAAGAGTTTCTATTATACTCAAGGTTCAACGTAGCTCCAAATCCGTCACATAATCTCACAGTTTCCTAGATGCAGTTATTATACCACGAGTACTCGGAGTGTGAGCCCTCAACGCGAGAGAGCGTGGAGTCGGGACCAGGTTGCGGTTCGAACGTGCCGTCGTGCTGTCGTGCACAAATACATGTCACAATATCGGCTCCCGATGGACAATTAAAGTGGCGGATGAAAGGCGATTGCATGCAGCAGAGATGCGAATGTTGAGATGGATGTGTGGAGTAACGAGAATGGATAGAATACGGTATAAATAAACATATTTAGTTAGAGGAAGTCTGAAAGTGGCATCTGTGACAGAGAAGCTGAGAAGTGCGCGTTTGGGATGGTATGGACATGTGATGAGACGAAATGAAAATGAGGTTGGTAAGAGAATGTTAACTATGAATGTGGAAGGATATAGAGGAAGTGGCAGAGAAAGAAATGGATAGATTGCGTGAAAGACGATTTGGGTAAGAGGAGAGTGAGCGAAGAAATAGTATATGATATAAGAGTACGGAAGGAGAAAACATGTTGCGCCGACCCCAGGTGACTAGAAGAAGGGCAGGAGAATGATGAACCGGACCGCTAACAGCAGTAGTCGCCTGACGGCAGTTCTGCGCACCTCGCCCGGGACCGATAGGGCACGGACATTTCCTGGACAGTGTAGTTCATTTGTTACAAACATGATTCTGTTTCTGCGTACAATATTCTGTGGATTCAAAGTTTATAAGAACATCTTTCCTCCCATATTTTTTGCATGTACATTTTACACATTAAAATGACCTTTAGTATATTTCAAGAGGGCTGGCAATAACTACCTAAAAATATAGGTGAAAAATAGAAGCGGCCCCGGCGCCGGACGATATTTCAACGGTGCCTTACACGGAGCAAGCGTAGAGGGGTCACACGTCCCAATGCGTAAAGCGCCGACGTCGTACTGAATGACTTCTAGCAGGCACCTTCCCAACACGGGACCACGGACCACCTCAGCGACCAAGAAGTAGCAATGTGTATCAGGAAAATGCCACATTCTGCATCATAATATCACTAAATAAATCTTTCAATAAAGTTATCACCAACTTTACAGTACATTACATCAAGCATACTGCAATTAGATGGATGATGAAAGTGAATTACTCGCCTTACTGTAAGTAAATTTATCGAGTACTAGCTGACCCAGCAGACTTCGTAGTGCCTTAGTCGATAAATAAAAGACCTAAATTTTTGTATAAAATAAACTTAAAACAAACAAAAGGAATCCGTCCGACGGGGGAAACATTACGGGGAAAACAAAATTGTTATTTATATTTAAGTTATTATATTCCGAGCATTTTTATATTTATCTATCTTTTAAACCTTCTCTAGACTTCCACAAATATTTAAAAACCAAAATTAGCCAAATCGGTCCAGCCGTTTTCGAGTTTTAGCGAGACTAACCAACAGCAATTCATTTTTATATATACCTATACTTTTAAAGAAGATAGTTGGGGTTTTTCGACGTTTCGGTGCGTAACACTGACGAATTAAAATTTATTACATACTTATTTTAAAGTCTGTCGCGTCTGTGATGGATGCTCTGTGCGTGTAGCCATGGAGCGGGGGTCAAGATATTAGGTCATGTTCACATCACGAGCGAGTGGGGCGATGGGGCAACCCATTCGTACTGAGTACTGTATGTATACTCGGTAGCTTTCTGACTACCTTCTAGCCGAATGAAGATTTATGTTAATTCACTTTTAGTAACAACATAAAGTACCTTCGTGGAGCTAACAGAACTGGTGTAAGATGGTTACTTAGTGTTGAAATGTTATTGTAACCTCCATTTCAATCGTATGTTTCTGCTGTTTCCTGAGTCTGTATGACTCACAAATATCAATCGTTATAAAGGAAGTCCTCTCTATGGCATGAAATATTTATTATTAACCAGTGCTTATTTATCTCCAGTCGCGTACTTTCTAAGCAGTTGCTTTGACTTGACGCCCTATTCATATTTAAATTAAAGACGACGTAATGACCAGGACGTCTCTTATCAACTGCAACCCAGGAACGCGACGCGCTTCTGGGCGCTACATTCATTGCGCTCGACAAAATATTTTGGTTTTGGCAAGATTTCTAAGAACTCTTTCCTGCAGCAGTGAACTTATTTGATCGCATTTTTTAAGGAGGAATACTACGTGCGGAGAAAGTCTTGTGAGGACTCAAGCAACGCCAAGCGGATGGTGGGTTTCAAAAATTCCATTTGGCTCCAAACCCACTTCTGTTAACTTTGTCGCCCCAGTCAGTTTTATCATGACAAGAACATGTATCCAATATTAATGAGAAAACACGGAAAGACAATGAACATTAATTACTAGAGTACAGGCCAAACCTTCGATGTTAATCATTCATCACAGCACGCACAAAGCGTATTCTTATGTGAGCGACTTGTTTTGAAGCCAGCGAATTCTGAGGTGAGGCTTAGCGAAGGCTTTCTACAAATTTTACCGTACTTTATGGTCCAACAGGCTCAATAAATGACAATCTCAGTTGGAGAAGGGTCATTCCTCGTCGTGGATAAGTCGATCCGGGCAATTTTACGCACTTGCGCCCAATACCTTAATATGACACTCGAAGGCAAAGTATGAATGGATGATAACTGCTACGCTGGATCCTCGGGATATACCGGCCAGCTCTTTGCCACTGAGGATGACGCAAGCTTGAGACCAAAATCCTAACATTTTTATAGCGGTCCAGTTGCAAGATTCGCGTCCATAATCTATATACATATATATAAAAATGAATTGGTGTTCGTTAGTCTCGCTAAAACTCGAGAACGGCTGGACCGGTTTGTCTAATTTTGGTCTTGAATTATTATTTTTGGAAGTCCAGAGAAGGTTTAAGAGGTAAATAAATATGAAAATGCTCGGAATGAAATAAAAATAAAAATGTTGGTATCCCTTTGATGTGTCCCCCGTCGGACGGATTCCTTTTGTTTGTTTTAAGTTTATTTTATACAAAAATTTAGGTCTTTTATTTATCGATTGAGGCACTACGAAGTCTGCCGGGTCAGCTAGTGAAAAATAAAATTCAATCAAGACCTTTGGCCTAGATCAACTACATACGAATGTATTAAAAATATTATCTTAATTTTAGTAGAAATCATTTTATCGACCACATCAATATCGAAAGTATCATGACTTGTCTCAATACCCCGGGTGGGTAGGTATAATGCGTTCACAATAAAACCAGTACACGTCATCTGTACACGCGGCGTCACGGGCGTGGGTTCGGTCGCGCGTCAAATTTAAAGCGTCCGCGCGGACGAATTCACGAATAACGATGCCCATAAAAAAGGACACAAATGGGTCCCCCACTCCCCCTACACCCCGCCCTCGCAGAGATACGAGCAAACAAACAATAGTGGAACCACTCCAGGTTCATATTAATCAGGGTTCCACAGCGCCTATTCATCACACTGTATTACCTGAAGCTTCATGCGAAATTTAGTACATTGCGTGTTTTCATTAGTAAATTACATGTGGCAATCATAGAAAATCGGCAATGTATCGTTCATAAGGGGATAGCGTAGTCGACTTGGCGACGCCGGCTTTAGGTCGGAACAGGGCGGGCAAATTAGTTGCCGTAAAATTTACTCTTTTCAGTATGTAACCAACGGAGCGTTACGTGCATAACATATTAAGTCTGGCACTTAATTTCAGTTTTCTCACACACATAATGTTTATTCCCCCTCTTGTGATTTTGTTGCAATTATTAAATTATAATTTGCGTCAAAATTAGAATTTGCGTAATTACTGGTGGTACCTCTTGTGAGTCCGCACAGGTGCCGTGAAGCAGTAATGCGTTTCGGTTTGAAGGGCGGAGCAGCCGTTGTGACTATACTGAGACCTTAGAACTTATATCTCAAGGTGTGTGGCAAATTTACGTTGTAGATGTCTATGGGCTCCAGTAACCACTTAACACCAGGTGGGCTGTGAGATCGTCCAGACATCTAAACAATAAAAATAAAAAATAGTGTGACTTGAACGTGTGACTTGTAGGAAGATGCATGTGCATTATCTGCGCACCTAAGAGTAACACTGGACTCAGCTTAATTCACAAATTCGTTTTAGAGTGAGTTGTGTAATATTACAGCTTCTGTTACTCTCAGTTTACCATTAACATTTCTTACTGTTTTTTCAAATACCAGTAGTTGTTGCTAGCAACAGCCGCTTATGATGTAGAGCTACTCAGTGCTCAGTGCTCAGTACTCATTACTCAGCAGTAGCATTCTAGACCTGAACGAGCTTTGGATTAAGTGCTTTAATTATAGTGTTGCTCTCAGTCTTATAACAATCGTTTGTATTAAAAATAACTAAAATACACACGCCGTTAGCTTAGATCATATTTGTAATTTGAAAACATTGATCAATACTAGTACCTACACTTGCGATGATCTTAACAATAATGCCAAGTTATTGTCATGGCCTTGTTGACGTGTTCATCAGTTCTTGATTAACGATATGCAGCAGCTTGACTTTGTACGTGGCATTGTTGATGTCCATGATGACCACTCACCACTAATTTTTTCATATGATCGTCTGCGATCTTTTTAATTGATTGCAGAATTTCCTTTATTGCTATAGGTGGGATGCGTAGCTCATGATCTATCTGTTGTTGAGTTTATCGAAACAACTTTGCGGCAGAAATATGTAGGCCGGTGGTTTTGACCCGCGCGGGCTCACAGTGCGCCTTAACAACGATTAGATACGTAAGTTTGTAATTTTTGCAAATATTTGTTTTACTACACATTTATACATATTGTTACGCGCTGGGGTTCGGGATAAATAAACGTTCCACCAAAGTACAAATTAATTTATTTAATTTTTAATTCAACACTTAAAACACTTTGAAATTCTCAATTCGCTTCTTCCGTTTCGCTTCAGGTGATCCGTTCGCTGTTTCGCTTCGAGTAGTTCCGATTACTGACTGACTGCATCGCTTTTATAGCCGATACCACATCCTTAGAATTATCGAGAATATTCCACACAAGCAGAGTATTATGTTTCCGCTATCTGACAATAGATGGCGTTGTACTTCTCGAGCGTTCTAGATGCTACTAGATCCTTCAATATTCGTTCGACTATTCGGCGATAGACGGCGTTACTCTTACCGACGTAACAATATTTGTCGTTACGTACGTAGCGTGGGTGAGCTCGGAACTAGCTACTGCAATGACGCCAAAACGTACAATGAAGCAAATTTCTTTTAGGCGTGATGAAACCCAAGACAACATTAATTGATATTTTACACTGAATATTATCTCAAAATATGTTTAATAGAGCAGCATCGTGTGTTCTCTTGGTCTTCGCACCCAAACCCAACCCAGGTCATAGCCACAAAATAAATAAACTGAAAAGCCTAAAGATCACGAGACTTCAAACTTTCATAATTTGAGCTTCATTTTTTGCTTTCGCTTTGACTCCTACTGTTGATTGTCGACTTTTGTGAATGATCTTCAAATCTTGATAGCCGGCACCTCTGATATTTAAATATTTTCGACCCTAACAAGCGGCGCTTAAGGTCAAGATTTGCTCGGAGTCCGGTCCGAAAGCAAGGCCCGTGTATTTCGGGATGAAACGAGCGAAGAATTAATTATGTATTGTGGAGCGGAACAGGTACAGTCTGCAGAGCAAGTTTTAATTTTGCGGGACGCTTGTTAACAGCGGACCCTTGTTCCCGGCCTCTGAGCGGGGCGACTCACGGGCGTCGTTGTGTGGCGATTCATAGTCGGACCACAGGTGATACAGATCTAAAATATTCGTAGGTACCGATATTTCTTTAATGAGGTTAAGCGACGTTTACCGAGTGTTTATTGAGAGCTCCGTGTGTGGACACGCAAGAAATCAGGTCGACACTTTATTTGTACTGTTGTCCTGTTCAATCTATACTTCTATACTAATATATAAATTTACAGTGGTTTTTACGGATGGTCTGTTATAACTACTGATTCATGCATCCGATTGACTTAAAACTTGGTATCCATGTAGAAAATACATGAACTTAATGGATAAGCTAATATTTATATGATTGTTGGACTCCCTACACAATTTTTTTTTATTGCTTTTGTGAGTGGACGAGCTCACAGCCCACCTGGTGTTAAGTGGTTACTGGAGCCCATAGACATCTACAACGTAAATGCGCCACCCACCTTGAGATATAAGTTCTAAGGTCTCAATTATAGTTACAACGGCTGCCCCACCCTTCAAACCGAAACGCATTACTGCTTCACGGCAGAAATAGGCAGGGTGGTGGTACCTACCCGTGCGGACTCACAAGAGGTCCTACCACCAGTAATAAAATGTCGCGGGGGCCATAATGATGAGAATCTTTATGGGGGTGAGAAATTATAATAATGTTAATTTTAAATGCCCAGCGAAGCGGACGAATACAGCTAGTTGATTAATAAAACACATCGTGCTTAATGGCGTAGACATGTACAGTACGGTGCCGGCCAAAAAGGACGAATATTGTACCCTAACTGACTAACTGTAAACCAACCTAACCGACAATATTATTATATGTACGTACGTATTATTCACAAATTAGCATAACATAAAGCCACGTATCATTCGTAACAGTTGAACAATAGTTTAAACAGCCATTCACAACACAGCGAACAAGTTGTCGGGAAGCTGCGGCCTGCGAGTGTACTTGTCCGGGTGCGGGGTGAGGGGTGGGGGGTAGGGGTTCCGGGGGTGCGACTGTACCCTCCACGCTTGTACTGTATCGCCTATAATATAATAAAAAGATGTGTGGTGTCGTGGGACACCGGATAGGAACGAAGTTCCTTATTATAAAAATATTCATTTTAAGTTCTATTCGAGGTATAAAGAAAATAATTATTCGGGTATACATTTTTTATTATTATGATTATTTTATTGATAAAAATAAATAAAAAACTTCTTTACAAAGTTATCAACTTTATTTTATTCACAATGATTTATCAAAAATATATCATAATAATAATACAAAGAAACAGCTATTTATATGAATAATAATAATAATAACCGGTCATCACGTAGACCATACATTAGACACTGTATAGCCATCATACTAAGACTATACATAAATAATAAAAATCTTACGTTACGGACGTTTTTTCCCGGTTAGAGTACCCGCATCGTCCCATAAGGAACTTCGTTCCAATAATATTTTCATATTAACCAACGACTGGTAGACGGTGAACGGCGACTAAGCGCAATATTTTTTTCTATTGCCATAGTAGACAGACGAGCATACGGTCCATCTGATGGTGAGCGGTTACTGCCGCTCATGGGCGTCAGCAATGTCAGGGGCAGAGCCAAGTAGCTGCCTAACGCTAAAAACTGTCCACAAGCCTCGTTTGAAGAAAGACATGTCATAGCGCTCGGAAAACACCGTGGAGGGTAGCTCATTCCAAAGTCGGATGGTACGTGGCAGAAAAGCTCTCTGGAAATGCACTGTGGATATGGATGAACTCTACATTTGAATGAAATTGCATGTAATGATACGGCTCAGACAACGATTACGTGTAACTGAAACGGGTTTACCCTAACTACATTTAGAAATCAAAAGTATTGGAACACTGAAGCGCGTGCTATTTCTGTCGATTATTATAGGTATTGGCAAACGTTTTATCTAACAATTGCTACGGAGGAATCACTCCTGCACTCACTACCGAGACCACACCCATACCGGCAGTCTGCAGTCTAGGTGCTCGTTCATAATCAGATGAGCCGGTGCCTCAAAAGAAAAAAAAAACGGTATAGAATGGAATTAGAAAAAAATTACGATCTTTGGAACATTTTCTTAAAAAATCTCGGTTTTGGAAATGCTATACAATATCATAGTTTGTGCAAAGAAATCGAGTCTCTGAGCGAGGCCGAGTAATGGCCGTCAGAAGATAAACTTCGCTTCCTAATGACGCCTCTGAATATTTAACGACCGGGTTAAGGCGACGCTTCCTCGCGACACACGTACGACACTCAATATCTGTGTGCATTAGTGCACTATGATAGTTTGTTCAATGAGTAGATCAAGTCGTGCGGAGTAGTCAAGTACTATGCTAAAAAGGGTGAGACAGGCGGCATGAGCGCATGTGCAGTGTGAGGTATCTGCGAGCTCCAGCAGGCACTTAGAACCAGGTGATTCACGAAGTTTTTTTTTTATTGCTTAGGTGGGTGAACGAGCTCACAGCCCCCCTGGTGTTAAGTGGTTACTGGAGCCCATAGACACGGCTGCCCCATCCTTCAAACCGAAACGCATTACTGCTTCACGGCAGAAATGGGCAGGGTGGTGGTACCTACCCGCGCGGACTCACAAGAGGTCCTACCACCAGTAATTACGCAAATTATAATTTTGCGGATTTCATTTTTATTACACGATGTTATTCCTTCATCGTGGAAGTCAATCATGAACATTTGTTGATTACGTACATTTCATGAGAAAAATTCGTACCCGCCTGATATTCGAACACCGGTGCATCGCTCAACACGAATGCACTGCTCGTCTTATCCTTTAGGCCACGACGACTTTCTACACATCCACAATGAAATAATAGTTCTAACTATAATAAGTGAAACACAAGGTGACGAATCATGACCTAGTATTGGGTACATCATGTCGATGGCGTCGCAAACATGAGAGTCAATCAAACGTAGCACGACGTAACGTATCCGATAACATTTCGTAACATGCCGACAACAGACTGGTCCTTAACGAAGCGCCCGGAGACAATCCGACATTGATTAGAATTCTAAGTATCCGCGAGACAAAGAGAACATTTATATTGTTCCGAGAGACGCGGCCGCGCTCCTCTTTACTTTATCCTTCGCAGTCGCCGCCAGCTCACTGATGCTACAATTGTTACTCGTATAAAGGTGCCTCTGACACTCACATTGTGAATATAATATAAGCGTTTTAAAGTATGCCACTGAAGACACGTTTGTATCAATTGTACGCTTTGAAAGTCGTCGTGGCCTAAAAGATAAAGACGTCCGGTGCATTCGTGTTGAGCGATGCACCGGTATTCGAATCTCAGGCGGGTACCAATTTTTCTAATGAAATACATACTCAATAAATGTTCACGATTGACTTCCATGGTGAAGGAATAACATCGTGTAAAAAAATCAAACCTGCAAAATTATAATTTGCGTAATTACTGATGGTAGGACCTCTTGTTAGTCCGCGCGGGTAGGTACCACCACCCTGCCTATTTCTGCCGTGAAGCAGTAATGCGTTTCGGTTTGAAGGGCGGGGTAGCCGTTGTAACTATGCTGAGACCTTAGAACTGATATCTCAAGGTGGGTGGCGCATTTACGTCGTAGATGTATATGGGCTGTGGTGAGCTCATCCACCCATCCCAGCCACAAATCCTCAAATTGTGATTCCCAATCAGTTTTACGTACAACGCCAAATGACTTCTTGACCGTGATCAAAACCTATGCATCATCTTTCTTGGTTCCATAGGAGAAAATAGAGTATCTATCTCGGCGAAATACATTACAACAATAGTCATACAAATCGTAGTTAAATACACTATTACAATCCTTGCATTAGACGCCTTTAGCTCTAACACTAGAAACAGGGACTTCGGTAACCGTAATCGTTGAACTCGGCAAAGAGTTCGACGTGCAACCTAACCTAAACATCAGCCCGCTGAGTTTCTCGCCGGATCTTCTCAGCGGTTGCGATTTCGATCCAGTAGTAGATTCTTTGGCATTCCGATAGAGGCACCCGTCACGTGCGGACGTGCTCATCGTCCACTCGATCGCCCGGTCTTTGTTCGCCCGGCTTTTGTTAGCCCGGCCATTGTTCGCGCGGCCTGTGTTTGTGGTACATCTGCCGACTAAGTGCTCTTTCTGGAAGTTTTTATTTGTTTTGTTTCCTTTTGTTGTTTCTGTGTTCGTGGTACATCTGCCGACAAAGTGGTTTCCTGCAAGTATTTATTTGTTTTGTTTCTTTTCGTAATTTTTGTTTTGTTGTGCTTTTTCTTTGTCCTGTAGTAATCGCGCCGCATTGCCACCTGTGTTCAATAGAACCGCTCAGGTCCGAGAAGTTGGGGCCTCGCCGCAAGGCGAGTGTTTTCAAGACCCGGGGCCGCCCCACCTGGGTACTCAGCGATCATGGACGCTGTATTCGCGGAATTCCTCCGACTTCGCCACCCACAGCTCGCCTCGGAGTTTTTGGCCTTCAAGGCCAATCACACTGCGAGCCCTCTCGAGGACTCCGCCGCGCTCGCTGCTCCTGCGTCGCCTGTACCTGCGTACAAAGCTTCTGCATTGAGCACCGCAGCCTCTGTCGTGCCTGCCGCTCCCGTGTCGCCTATACTGGCGAGAAAAGCTGCTGCGTCGTCCGCCGTGACCATCGTTTCAGCTGAGCGATCATCCGCGGCCTCCGTCGCGCCCTCTAAAACACCTACACTTGCTCGTAGGTCGCCTGCACCCGCCTCCTCGTGCTCCGACTCTGACTCGGACATGGAGGTCGACCTCGCCCCCGCCTCATCGACGGATGGATTCACCCTGGTACAGAAGGGTAAGAAGCGTGCCGCGGAGTCTCGAGCTCCCGCGGCCGCTAAAATTAGCAAAGCCGTGAACGCGTCGCGCCCCCGCCCTCAGACTCCCGTTGCGCCCCCAGCCCGTGCCACTCCGTCGCCGCGTCCGGTGGCACAAAATAAAACCCAGACCCCTCCTCCGGTTATCCTTCAGGAGAAGGCAGCTTGGGATCGAGTTTGCCTGGCCCTTAAGGCCAAAAATATAAATTTCACGAATGCCCGTAACCTCGCGAACGGCATTCAAATTAAGGTTCAAACACCCGACGACCATAGGGCCCTCTCTTCTTACCTCCGTAAGGAGCGTATAAGTTTCCATACGTATACGCTCCAGGAGGAGCGCGAACTCCGCGTTGTAATACGCGGAATCCCTAAAGAGTTAGATGTAGAGCTCGTAAAAGCCGACCTGTTAGAACAAGGCCTACCAGTGAATTCTGTGCACCGTATGCACACCGGTCGCGGTAGGGAGCCATATAATATGGTTCTAGTCGCTCTCCAGCCTACCCCCGAGGGTAAGAAAATCTTTAACACACAGACCGTCTGTAGGCTCTCTGGTATCGCTGTCGAAGCCCCCCATAAAAAAGGCACTCCTAGCCAGTGCCATAACTGTCAATTGTACGGGCACTCTTCCCGTAACTGTCACGCGCGCCCCCGATGTGTTAAGTGTTTGGGCGATCACGCCACGGCCCTCTGCGCTCGCGACCAAAAAACCGCGACGGAACCGCCTAGCTGCGTCCTGTGTCGAACACAGGGTCACCCCGCGAATTACCGTGGTTGCCCCCGAGCCCCTAAAATAAATCGCCGCGTCGCCCGCCAAAACCGCCTCCGAGCTTCCGGCCCAGACATCAAAGCCTCGGCACCCTCTGCGTCGCAGGCTAAGCCAGCGTTCGTTCCGGCGGCGGTGCCCAGTGTCTCGGCCTGGGCAAAACCGCTGCCGTACACGAACACGGCTACAACTCCCTCCTCCGCGATTCGTCCCGCCCCCGCGACTCGTCCCTCTCCCGCGACTTGCCCTCCGACCGCGTCCGACAATCTCGCTTTAGCGATCGACTTCTTTCAGTCGATCAACTTTGAGCGCGTTAACGCTTTGGGCGACGCCATTCGCGCTGCCTCCACTGCACAACACTTTATCGCCGTTGTGCAAGAATACGCCGACGTATACGCGTCATTAAATACGTACGTCCTCCCCTCACTCCGCCGGTAATCAATGGCGTATATAAGTAGAATAAAGCCCCTATCCGTAACGATAGGATTTTTTAACGCTTACGGTCTCGCAAATCAACGTGATCAGGTTTCTGACTTTTTGCGTGACCACCAAATTGATATCTTTTTAGTGCAGGAGACCCTACTTAAGCCCGCGCGCCGTGACCCTAAAATCGCGAACTATAACATGGTCAGGAACGACAGGCTCTCTGCCCGTGGTGGTGGTACCGTCATTTACTATAGAAGAGCCCTGCATTGCGTCCCGCTCGATCCTCCCGCGCTCGCTAATATCGAAGCATCAGTGTGCCGAATCTCACTGACGGGACACGCGCCGATCGTTATCGCGTCCGTTTATCTTCCACCGGATAAGATCGTTCTAAGCAGTGATATCGAGGCGCTGCTCGGTATGGGGAGCTCTGTCATTCTGGCGGGCGACCTAAATTGTAAACACATCAGGTGGAACTCACACACCACAACCCCGAATGGCAGGCGGCTTGACGCGTTAGTCGATGATCTCGCCTTCGATATCGTCGCTCCGCTAACCCCGACTCACTACCCGCTAAATATCGCGCATCGCCCGGATATACTCGACATAGCGTTATTAAAAAACGTAACTCTGCGCTTACACTCGATCGAAGTAGTTTCAGAGTTAGATTCAGACCACCGTCCCGTCGTTATGAAGCTCGGTCGCGCTCCCGATTCCGTTCCCGTCACGAGGACTGTGGTGGATTGGCACACGCTGGGCATCAGCCTGGCTGAATCTGATCCACCATCGCTTCCGTTTAGTCCGGACTCTATCCCGTCTCCTCAGGATACCGCTGAAGCCATAGACATCGTAACGTCACACATCACCTCGACATTAGATAGGTCATCGAAGCAAGTTGTAGCGGAGGACTTCCTTCACCGCTTCAAATTGCCCGACGATATTAGGGAACTCCTTAGAGCTAAGAACGCCTCGATCCGTGCGTACGATAGGTATCCTACCGCGGAAAATCGTATTCGAATGCGTGCCCTACAACGCGACGTAAAGTCTCGCATCACCGAAGTCCGAGATGCCAGATGGTCTGATTTCTTAGAAGGACTCGCGCCCTCTCAAAGGTCTTACTACCGCTTAGCTCGTACTCTCAAATCGGATACGGTAGTAACTATGCCCCCCCTCGTAGGCCCCTCAGGCCGACTCGCGGCGTTCGATGATGACGAAAAAGCAGAGCTGCTGGCCGATACATTGCAAACCCAGTGCACGCCCAGCACTCAATCCGTGGACCCTGTTCATGTAGAATTAGTAGACAGTGAGGTAGAACGCAGAGCCTCCTTGCCACCCTCTGATGCGTTACCACCCGTCACCCCGATGGAAGTTAAAGACTTGATCAAAGACCTACGTCCTCGCAAGGCTCCCGGTTCCGACGGTATATCCAACCGCGTTATTAAACTTCTACCCGTCCAACTCATCGTGATGTTGGCATCTATTTTCAATGCCGCTATGGCGAACTGTATCTTTCCCGCGGTGTGGAAAGAAGCGGACGTTATCGGCATACATAAACCCGGTAAACCAAAAAATCATCCGACGAGCTACCGCCCGATTAGCCTCCTCATGTCTCTAGGCAAACTGTATGAGCGTCTGCTCTACAAACGCCTCAGAGACTTCGTCTCATCCAAGGGCATTCTTATCGATGAACAATTCGGATTCCGTACAAATCACTCATGCGTTCAACAGGTGCACCGCCTCACGGAGCACATTCTTGTGGGGCTTAATCGACCAAAACCGTTATACACGGGAGCTCTCTTCTTCGACGTCGCAAAAGCGTTCGACAAAGTCTGGCACAATGGTTTGATTTTCAAACTATTCAACATGGGCGTGCCGGATAGTCTCGTGCTGATCATACGGGACTTCTTGTCGAACCGCTCTTTTCGATATCGAGTCGAGGGAACCCGCTCCTCCCCACGACCTCTCACAGCTGGAGTCCCGCAAGGCTCTGTCCTCTCACCCCTCCTATTTAGCTTATTCGTCAACGATATTCCCCGGTCGCCGCCGACCCATTTAGCTTTATTCGCCGACGACACGACTGTTTACTATTCTAGTAGAAATAAGTCCCTAATCGCGAAGAAGCTTCAGAGCGCAGCCCTAGCCCTAGGACAGTGGTTCCGAAAATGGCGCATAGACATCAACCCAGCGAAAAGTACTGCGGTGCTATTTCAGAGGGGAAGCTCCACACGGATTTCCTCCCGGATTAGGAGGAGGAATCTCACACCCCCGATTACTCTCTTTAGACAATCCATACCCTGGGTCAGGAAGGTCAAGTACCTGGGCGTTACCCTGGATGCCTCGATGACATTCCGCCCGCATATAAAATCAGTCCGTGACCGTGCCGCGTTTATTCTCGGTAGACTCTACCCCATGATCTGTAAGCGGAGTAAAATGTCCCTTCGGAACAAGGTGACACTTTACAAAACTTGCATAAGGCCCGTCATGACTTACGCGAGTGTGGTGTTCGCTCACGCGGCCCGCACACACATAGACACCCTCCAATCCCTACAATCCCGCTTTTGCAGGTTAGCTGTCGGGGCTCCGTGGTTCGTGAGGAACGTTGACCTACACGACGACCTGGGCCTCGAATCAATTCGGAAATACATGAAGTCAGCGTCGGAACGATACTTCGATAAGGCTATGCGTCATGATAATCGCCTTATCGTTGCCGCCGCTGACTACTCCCCGAATCCTGATCATGCAGGAGCCAGTCACCGTCGACGCCCTAGACACGTCCTTACGGATCCATCAGATCCAATAACCTTTGCATTAGATGCCTTCAGCTCTAATACTAGGGGCAGGCTTAGGGACCCCGGTAACCGTACTCGTCGAACTCGACAAAGAGGTCGACGTGCAACCTAACCCATGCATCAGCCCGCTGAGTTTCTCGCCGGATCTTCTCAGCGGGTCGCGATTCCGATCCGGTAGTAGATTCATTCGCGAAACAATTGCTCTTGAGTTGTTAGGTCTCCTGCGGAGGCGCTCGGGCAGTTGTTATCCCACCCCTCTTGGCTGAGCCTTTGCTCGCCCACCTGTCCTGGTGAAACTGGAAAGGCCTTCGGGCCACCAGTAAACTTTCAATCATAAAAAAAAAAAAAAAAAAAAAAAAAAAAAAAAAAAAAAAAAAAAAAAAAAAAAAAAAAAAAAAAAAAAAAGATTCTTTGGCAAAGCAGCTACTCTTGAGCTATTAGGTCTCTTTTAGAGGCGCTCGAGTAGCTATTAAGAAATCCCACCACTCCTGGCTGAGCCCTTGCTCGCCCACCTGTCCTGGTAAAACTGGAAAGGCCTCCGGGCCACCAGTAATGTCTTAAACAAAAATGATCGTAATTATATAATAACATAATAATAATAATACAATAATAATCATAACATAATAACCAGAATATAAATAGAATCCCAAAATATTTATATTCAAAGCGAACATTGATATCACAAATTAAAATCAGAATTATAATCACGAAACGATACTTCTGAAGAGATAATAAATGGCCGCTCCAACTAATTCTTTCTCGTAGAGACGCGGAAGCTGCGCCCGACACGCGGATATTACCATCTCTAATCTCGTGCCGACGCGGATGTGGGAATAATAATCATCTACCAACCGATTCTCGACCTTAACGCCGTAAGAAACCGTTGATAATAGCTTGTGGAAGTGATGTGCCAGTACACAGAGAAACGAAAACGCTTTTGTGTGTGCAGTTAAACGGTTTCCCTGTATTATCAGTTGATAAGACCTTACTCGCCTCACTAGTCGCACGCTAGGAGCTTGTCTATTGACTTATCTTTCTTTTTAATACGCTTTTATTAGCTTCAGACGTATGTATGTTTGTAACGGAATCTTTGAACATGATGTTAACCCCCTTCAAAACGTCAGATTAATTCGGAATTTGGTATACTTATTAAGGACCGATGACAAATGCATATAAAAAAACCTTTTTTTTATATTGAAATTCACCTAAAAAATGAAAAATAAATAATAGTTTAAAAAAAATACGCTTTTATAAAAAATCCAACGAAAAAAAACGTGTGGCACTCGGGAACTGCCGCGGTAAAGCTATTGCGTAGCATTAATTATCAACTTATGTAATTTTAATTAGACAATGATAATTTAATATTAAAACAATAATAAAACAAAGACTACGCTATATTAAACAGTAATAAAAGCAAAACCTTTAACTGTCCCCTTCACACTCATAAGCTAGACCGCGCGAGAGAGAGATGGGCAGACTTTTCATGATGCGCATGCAGTGTAACGTCACGCCACGCGTTTATTCACAAACACTACACAAGCGCAACGTGTGAATGTGTTGAACGTGAGTTACATGGTAGGTGGAGTGAGGGCTGTTAGGTTTTTTTCATTACGGAATTTCATGATTCGGTCAACGCGCTCAAGGCCCGCGATAAAAGCTATAATTATATAATATATTAAAAATAGAAAATAAATTTTAATAAATTTGAATTAAAAATAGTGTAAGAAAAACTGATTTTATTGTAAAACTGATGAAAATACTGATGCGTTACGCTAAAACGCATAGCTTCTTTTACCGACTTTTACTTTACCAACAGCATAGGAGAGATGAATTTTGAAAAGACAATTTTTATCAAAAATCGATGCGGCCGCTCTCTCCGGAGTGGAGCATCGTTACAATTAATTAGATTACGTCTTTGAGGGAAGTGGGTTCGCTTCCGAACATTTAAATTTATAATAATAACATTCAATTGAGTTATCGAGGGCCAACGGTTCCAATCTAGAGGTGTGGAATAATTTTGAGATACTTTTTACTGAAATTTGTTTGTGTGAAGCAATTATCGACGGAAAGCAAGATATGGATATGCACATTTATAAATGTACTCCGGGACAAATAACTTCACCCTCCCGCAAAGGCACTCAAAAGTATCATTTACGGAATCGCGTTATAAGAAGTAGTAGGAGCCGTCAGGACGAGCCTAGTGGACCCAATGGACTGGCTGATTTACAACGACTCAAAGACCCCTTTATAGTTGTGAGATCTATCCACTAGATGGAATTACATTATTATATCGAAATCAGACGTTGACAAAATATTTAAACTCCTTCCATTTCATTAGTTGCAACAGCTCACATACACACTTCACTTCACAACAGCTCCCACACACTCATTCCACCCAAAGCAAGCACTTAAACCAATAAAACAATAAAACAAAACAAAATAATTTATAATTATTGAACGGTCAGAGACACGGTGCATCGTGTTTGTGACATTACTGGTGGTAGGACGTCTTGTAAGTCCACGCGGGTGGGTACCACCATCATGCCTATTTCTACCATGAAACAGTAAAGCGTTTCGGTTTAAAGGGTGGGGTAGCCATTGTACCGTAAAAACTGAAACTTTAGAATTAATATCATAAGGCAGGTGGCGGCATTTACGTTGTAGATGTCTATGGACTACGGTAACCATTTAACATCAGGTGGGCCATGAGCTCGTCTCGTCGAAAAACCGTCTGATTGGTCGTCCGAAAACACCCCCGATGCGCTACACCACTGCGGCATCCCATCAGTGCCTTGAATTGAAGGCTTTATTATACTGCATGCGGAGAGTGTTCTATGCTTGACCCACAAGCGGCACGTGAATAAAGACTGGGAATGTGCTCTGAAGAGTATCGCCTGACAGCATAGCAGCCCTAGCTGACAACGCCCTGCGCTCTGTTTCCGTATCAACGTCATCTGTATGTCTCTGGGATCCAATAAATTCAGTACGTTAAAATTTACGCTCAGCCAAGATTAGTTTATTTGCTTTTATAATAATATTTCTCGAACCTTATACCTTTAATTAATTTACTCGGGCCGGTGCTGCCAGCAATTTAATATTTAAATTAACTATTTATTCAATTTCGTTCTGTTTGCAGGAGTTCATGAATAATAAATTATAATATACATACATATTACATAGGCTCGCATTCGGCATCGCTTGTGTCGAAGCGTCATTTATTTGCTGGAATACCGATTCTATGGCAAAATGTCGGCGGATTCGAGTTCACAACCGTTAGTGGGCTGATCTCAGACAGTGCGTCCCTGGACATCGACGCGGACACTGGTGAGCATTGAGCAAACGTCACCGGTGTCTACAAATATGTCCAGTGTTATAGATCTTCATATAAATACAATTACACTGCAAGAAAAACAACACTTGTGTGACATAGAGGCGGCGGAACATAAACCAAAGATACATTTCAATATTCAGTCGCGCTGGAAACACTTGATGTATAAAATTTATTTGTTGATTGAATTTTTTTATCCAAGAGCGTTATGTAAAGATATGAAATACAGCCTAGTAGTAATTTTTTTTTTTTTTTTTTTTTTTTTTTTTTTTTTTTTTTTTTTTTTTTTTTTTTTTTTTTTTTTTTTTTTTTTTTTTTTTTTTTTTTTTTTTGGTTCATCATCCGACCGATTTCGGCCATGGCGACCACTTTGACTTCTATCCGTTGATTTGGCGCTCGTGCGCTCGAAGTTGGCTTATATAGCCTATCTTCGCGGCAAAACTCCTTGCGCATTGAGGGCACGTAAGCACGTCGTTCTTATAATTATAGGTTATGGCAGCAGGAGGACGGACCTTCCACTGGTCGCGTTTGTAATCAAGGTCAGCCTAGTAAGCATCTGTTATTAAATGTAGCAGGGTCGCACTTTCGTTTTCGAGGCTGTTCCGATTGCATCACCTTACAGTCCGGACGTGTTTTTGCGAGAAACTGTCGCTGCCGTCGCGATCTTGTGTCTTGAGTTTCGCTGCATTGTCGTTGTCGCATCGATCGCGGCATTGTTGCGAATTCTTGACGCACTATCGCTGGCGTCGCGACCTTGTGTCGTAAAAGCAACTCGAACTTGTCGATTGTGCATTCGTAACGACTCCACACTATCATCCACTCATATCATTTATTAAATTTATTTATTTATTCGGCGAGTAAAACAGTCTCTTTCGAGACTAACCCCCCGCTGAGATCACCGCTTGTTGTGGCATTCTCACAACCCAGTGGGGCCCCACCTTCCCAAATTTCCACCCCAATCCTAGCCGACTGCCGTTTTCACGGCAAAGGCACTCCCCCCCCTTGGAGCTGGTAAAGCTCAGGGGGTGAACTCCTACTCAGGGGACTCGCCTTTCGGCAAGTGTGCCTTAAGTCCCGGGGACGCCCCCCCCGGGCAAAAACGTAAAATGGAAGAAGAACTTTTAGGGTTTCTCGGGTTACTTGCCGAGAAGTACCCGGTGTTATCCAACCTCACGGCCGAATTCGCGGCCTACAGGGCCGCCCGCGCGAGTCCCGCCCCGCCCGCGTCCCTCGCCGCGTCATTTCGAGCCGCGCAGTCATGCCCCGCCCCCAAACCCAATTTGAGCGCACGTACGCACGTAGCGACTCACGAAGCGCCTAGCGCCAACGAAGCGCCTAACGCACCCGCGACGTCATTCTCGCCAATCTCATCCGTCGCGTCGTCCGTTATCATCAACTCAGGTTCAGACTCCGATACCGGATCGGAGATGGACTTCGAGTCCGCGACGAGCCCGCAGCCCGGAACCTCGGATGGGTTCCAAACGGTTAAACGCGGGAAAAAACGAACTCGCGCCGTGGAGTCCCGGAGCTCCACAACAAAACAAACAAAATCAGCGACTGCCTCCCGTCCGCAGGTAGTCGTGACACCGGAGTCGGACTCCGGCCGCCGCGCAACCCCACCGCCGCGTCCCAAGCCCGCACCCGCGCAAAAAACCGTCGCCCCGCCCCCGCAGATTCTCCAGGAGAAATCAGCATGGAACCGCGTCTCCCAGGCCCTTCAGGCAAACAAAATAAATTATACCCATGCGCGTAACGTCGCGCATGGGATTCAGATAAAGGTCGCAACGCCGGGCGACCATAGGGCCCTCTCAGCATACCTCCGAAAGGAGAACATAGGTTTCCACACCTATGCTCTTCAGGAGGACCGCGAGCTCCGCGTAGTAATACGCGGAGTTCCGAAGGAACTCGACATAGAGTACGTAAGGGAGGATCTGACCGCTCAGTCCCTCCCGATAGTAAGTGTGCACCGGATGCACAACGGCCGCGACAAAAAACCATATAACATGGTTCTAGTCGCTCTAGAACCAACCCCGGAGGCCAAGAAAAAGATCGCATGTCTCGCGACAGTATGTGGCCTATCCGGGGTTACCATTGAAGCCCCCCATAGACGTGGCACTCCCGGACAGTGCCACAGATGCCAACTATATGGCCACTCGGCTCGGAATTGCCACGCGCGCCCCCGCTGCGTGAAGTGTCTCGGCGATCACGCCACGGTAGATTGCTCGCGAGTTAGGGAAACCGCGACCGAACCTCCAAGCTGTGTCCTATGCCTTAAGCAAGGGCACCCCGCGAATTACCGTGGATGTCCTAGGGCTCCGCGAAAACGTCCGACCCACCCAGCCCCCCGTACCGTCGGCCCAAAGACTTCGGTGCCTTCAGCACCGAAACCCGCCTTCGTACCGGCTGCGGTTCCCACCGTCTCGGCGTGGAATAAACCGCTGCCGTATACGAGGTCGGGAACACAAACCGCACCCCAGCCCCCGCTCGCGACACGTCCCGCGCCGCAGCCCCTGCTCGCACCTCCCCCCGCGCCCGCGTACCGTCCCCCGCAACCCTCAGCCGTCAACGACTTCACGCTCGTGCGCGACTTCGTCACGGCGGTCAACTTCGACCGTCTGCGATCGTTCGCAGACGCGTTGCGAAGGGCGGTAAACCCCGAACAACGGCTCGCGGCCGCGTTCGATTACATGGACGTTTACGAGTCCGTGGCCCGTACTTTCTAAAATCACCGGTAATCAATGGCGCAAAACGCTAGAGAGAAACCATATTCCCTTACGTTAGCATTCTACAATGCTAACGGACTCGCGCGACAACGCGATCAAATTTACGAATTCCTCCGCGACAATCTTGTAGATATTCTGCTAGTGCAGGAGACCTGCCTGAAGCCCTCGCGTCGTGACCCGAAAGTCGCGAATTACGTCATGGTTAGGAATGACAGACTCACCGCCTCCAAAGGCGGGACTGCCATTTACTATAGGCGGGCCCTGCACGTTGTCCCTCTCGATACCCCCTCGCTCTCACATATCGAGGCGTCAGTGTGCCGTATCTCGCTGACGGGACACCAGCCGATCGTCATCGCATCCGTTTATCTCCCCCCGGACAAGCCCCTTCTGAGCAGTGACATCGAGTCACTGTTCGGCATGGGAGACTCCGTCATCCTGGCAGGCGATTTAAATTGCCACCACACTAGGTGGAACTGCCACAGTTCAAACATAAATGGTAGGCGTCTCGACGCGTTTATAGACGACCTTACCTTTGAAGTAGTCGGTCCCCCAACTCCAACATGTTATCCGTATAACATCGCGCTCCGTCCGAGCACTATAGACCTGGCACTGCTGAGGAACGTAACTCTGCGCTTGCGTTCCATCGAAGCAATGTCAGAGCTCGACTCAGACCACCGACCTGTCGTTATGCAGCTCGGTCGCCCCCACAACCCAGTCACAGCTACGAGGACCATGGTGGACTGGAAGAAGTTGGGCAAATGCTTAGCCGATGCCGCTCCACCAATCCTCCCCTGCGGCCCGGATTCAACTCCCTCCCCCGAGGACACAGTCGAATCCATAAACATCATCACGGATCACATCTCTTCCGCGATCATAAGATCCTCAAAAGAAGTCGATGTGGAGGATAGCTTCCACCGCATCAGACTGTCCCCCGAACTTAGGAACCTCCTAAGAGTTAGAAACGCGGCAATCCGGGCCTACGATCAACTTCCCACGCACTCAAACCGGATTCGGATGCGTCGTCTACAGCGGGATGTAAAATCTCGCCTAAGCGACGCCCGAAATGAGAATTGGGATAGTTACTTAGAAGGACTCGCGCCCTCTCATCAAGCATACTGGCGACTAGCAAGGACTCTCAAGTCCGAAACTACCGCTACTATGCCTCCTCTCGTACGCCCTTCAGGCCAACCACCGGCTTTCGATGACGATGACAAGGCAGAGTTGCTGGCCGATGCACTGCAAGAGCAGTGCACCACCAGCACTCAATACGCGGACCCCGAACACACCGAGGCAGTCGACAGGGAGGTCGAGCGCAGAGCTTCCCTGCCACCCTCGGACGCGTTACCCCCCATTACCTCTGACGAAGTTAGAGAAGTAATAGACAACCTTCAACCTAAGAAGGCACCCGGCTCCGACGGCATCCGCAACCGCGCGTTAAAACTCTTACCAGTCCAACTGATAACAATGTTGGCTACCATCTTAAATGCTGCTATGACGCACTGCATCTTTCCGGCGGTATGGAAAGAAGCAGACGTTATCGGTATACACAAGCCGGGCAAACCGAATAATGAAACCGCTAGTTACCGACCGATTAGTCTCCTCCCAGCGATAGGCAAAATTTACGAACGGCTCCTTCGGAAACGCCTCTGGGACTTCGTTACCGCGAATAAAATTCTAATAGACGAGCAGTTTGGATTCCGCGCCAAACACTCGTGCGTACAACAAGTGCACCGCCTCACGGAGCACATCTTAATAGGGCTAAATAGGCGTAAACAAATCCCGACCGGCGCCCTCTTCTTCGATGTAGCGAAGGCGTTCGACAAAGTCTGGCACAACGGTTTGATCTACAAACTGTACAACATGGGAGTGCCAGACAGACTCGTGCTCATCATACGAGACTTCTTGTCGAACCGTTCGTTTCGATATCGAGTAGAGGGAACTCGTTCTCGTCCCCGTCATCTGACTGCCGGAGTCCCGCAAGGCTCCGCACTCTCCCCGTTACTATTTAGTTTGTATATCAACGATATACCCCGGTCTCCGGAGACCCATCTAGCGCTCTTCGCCGATGACACGGCTATCTACTACTCGTGTAGGAAGATGTCGTTGCTTCATCGGCGACTCCAGACCGCAGTAACCACCATGGGACAGTGGTTCCGGAAGTGGCGAATAGACATTAACCCCACGAAAAGCACAGCGGTGCTATTCAAAAGGGGTCGCCCTCCGAATACCACTTCGAGCACCCCACTCCCCAGTAGGCGCGTAAACACCTCCGCCGTTAGCCCCATCACTCTCTTTGACCAGCCCATACCGTGGGCCCCGAAGGTCAAATACCTAGGCGTCACCCTCGACAGAGGGATGACATTCCGTCCCCACGTAAAAACGGTACGCGATCGCGCCGCGTTTATACTAGGACGACTCTACCCAATGCTTTGTAGACGAAGCAAACTGTCCCTCCGTAACAAGGTAACCCTCTACAAAACTTGCATACGCCCCGTCATGACGTATGCAAGCGTAGTGTTCGCTCACGCGGCCCGCACCAACTTGAAACCCCTTCAGGTAATACAATCCCGATTCTGCAGGATAGCCGTCGGAGCACCATGGTTCCAGAGGAACGTGGACCTCCACGATGACCTGGAGCTCGACCCCGTCAGTAAGTATCTACAGTCGGCATCGCTGCGCCACTTTGAGAAGGCGGCACGACATGAGAACCCTCTTGTCGTGGCCGCCGGAAACTACATACCCGATCCTGTAGACCGTTTGGTAAACCGTCGACGTCGCCCAAAGCACGTCATCACGGATCCTCCTGATCCACTAACGGTGCTTTTAGGCAATACAAGCACCGGTCACCGTCCTCGCCGAACCCGTCGCTTGCGACGAAGGGCTCGACGAGCGAATTAACCCACAGACACAGCCCACTGAGTTTCTCGCCGGATCTTCTCAGTGGGTCGCGCTTCCGATCCGGTGGTAGATTCTGCGAAGCACTGCTCTTGCTAGGGCGGTGTTAGCAATTCTCCGGTTTGAGCCCCGCGAGCTCACCTACACAAGCTAGGGTACGCTGAAATAGCCTCTCAAGGCTATCAGCATAGGTAGGAAAAAAAAAAAAAAAAAAAAAAACTTTCGTTTTGATTTAAATGAAATGAAAAGACCAGTTAAAATGGTGAAATAAAAAATATCTAATACAAACAAAATCTGAGACGTGTAACACTTCATTTTGAAACCTCTCTACTCAACATTCCATTGACCGAAACATTTGAAACACTAGATTTAGTTGTACAATTTAAGAAAGCCCCAGATGCAATTCACCCGCCCTAGAAGTGAAACCTTCAAAAGTATTTTTTCGCATTCTCTCGCAGGCTAAATCTTACAGATATACATTTTTATCTCTTCTTAATGGGGCTTTCTCATTCCATTGAGCTTTAAATCAAAACAGCGTTAAAGAAGCTTTTACTTCAAATTCATACATCGTTCTCCTCTGTGTGATTCAGTATGCGGTATTATAAAGGTGTGTAGTATGTACTGTATGTAGTAAAGTATAAAGTATTATAATAGTAAAATAAGGGACGAAACGGTAAAGCTTGGATCCTAAATCTATGCATTAATACGTGAAGCAAAAATTTTGTATACCTTTTTACGAAAATTGCGCGGATGGAGGAGTATGAAATTTTCCACACTTATAGAGAATATAGAAAAGAAGTGCACAATGCTAATATTTTTTTTAAATAATGCATAAAAGATACATTAAATCAATAAAGAAAACATTACACACACTACATACCATGTATTTGACGCACACACGCATGCATACTATTTATTATCAAACTTTTGTTCTTGACGTCTGTTGTCAAATCGAGAATAGATTAAATATTGTTTGTCTTTGTTAACATTTTTTATAGTGTAGTCTTGGCGAAATTTGTGATTATAGAAGTATAAAATACAATCATAATAGTGTACTAACTTACAATTCCAATTAATTATAGTCGAATTTCGACTACTGCGGGACCTCTAGTATTTGTAAAAGGATAGTTAAAGTGCTGTATTTGTATGGGAGAGGCAAATACCCGCCGATCGAGTCTCTATCAAATCTACTAGTCCTCCATCTCGGACTGGTGAGTTGTATAGCGGCATCATCTCGACTGTCAACTGTCAACTAGTGTCACTGTCACTAATGTACTTTTTGACGAAGCATGTTGCTGATAGCTCTGTTTCTATAATCTGACGAAGTGTGTTGCAGATAATATTAATATGTTTAAAAAAAGTGTTAAATCATTATTGCGAAAAATAAACATCATTTTACATTCACTAGTGTCAACACTCGCAACAGTAATATCACATAGTTGGTCTGGGGACACATCATATACGATCGTTAACAGTCTATAAAACGTACGTCCGTCATGCGTGACGTCATAAAACCACCATCAACGTAATGTTGAAGCTATTTTAGACTCAGTCACAGCGTACTTGTGGCGAGTTCTCGTGACGATTGGCACGCTGCACCACCGGGGCACCTGCTCGAATGCCACTCTTGGTCCCTCAGGCCACCACCACGTACTGTACTGGGACTTTAATTTCTCATCGAACGCTAACTTCAGTGACCCTCCCATCATATAATAGTAAATAAAAATACTCATTACAAAGTATTTACCATGACAATGATTCACAGGAATTTATGAGTAACTGATGACCTTACTGCTGACAGGGCCTGGATAAATACTTGGGTGGCTTTTTTTTTTACAATAAAATCATTTTTTCTTACACTATTTTTAATTTAAATTTATTAAAATTTATTTTCGATTTTTTTCATTGGATTTTTTATAAAAGCGTTTTTTTTTTTTTTTAAACAATTATTTATTTTTCATTTATTTTCTTTAAATATTCAATTGTCATCGATCCTTAATAAGTATACCAAATTTCGAGTTAATCCGACGTTTTGAAGGGGGAAAAAAGCATGTTCAAACATTCCGTTACATACTAACAACATACAAACGTCTGAAGCTAATAAAAGCGTATAAAAAAAAATACACGGAGCTTAAAAAAATAATCTCTCCTACTAAAAAGTCAGTTAAAATCGTAATGCGATCATTAACCCATGACTTCCATAGTCGAGGCGCACATTGCACAGCAGCTTATGTCCCTTTCATCTACATTCTCGTATCAATAAACATGCGATTTGGTATTGAAAGATTTAGGTCAGTGACGTCATACTGTCCGACTCCGTGCTACCGAACTACTCGACGCAAGGACCTTAATCAGTTACGCTATCTCTGGTTCAGTATCCAAAAAGTACATACCGGTTTCATATTATTAGAAACAGATGTTAAACGAGTGAGCGCTCGTGAGCTCACAGACCTACAGACTTATGCCTTAGCAAATTAGTATTGTTTAGATTATTTAAGAGTCTTTGAGTTCACTAGCTTAATGTGTTCTGTTGTACGATAACAGAGAGAGACGATCTGTAAACTACGTCAGCAGGACATCAACTAATCTAATCAATGACAATATCCACCAACACCCAGTTCCCTCCTCCCCCGTACCGCTCCCGAAGGTTTTAACTCGTAAATTTCATAACCCGTGACTGTAGGTTTACCTATCGAGGGGTTGTGCGAGTGAAGCCGCGGGCTCCGCCTCGTGCACCACGCATTCATAACGGCAGCCGCTCTCAAAAGGTTAAAATTAATTAAACTTGCAAAATAAATTATAAGGCTGGCTCAGGGCGTAGGGAGCGGGGCACAGGGCGCAGGGCTGGGCCACTCCACGACTTTATTATAATGCAAATTACATGCTTTCACATCATGTTGTAGGGGAAAGGGGGGTAGCCCCGGCCATTTTTTTGTTTTCGATATTATGACTATATTTATTAAGTAAAATAATAAAAAAACTATTAAAAATAATCAACATTATATTTATTTAAGATAAATATCGAAAACTCAGACAACAACATAATCCCTCTGTAATTAAAGCCACTTGAAAAAGTAATCAAATTTTGGTATCCCTTAAAGATGGCGGGTAGCTCCGGCCACCCAGGTATTTAAAGATTAGTGCGTTTTTTGGCAACACATACATCACAGTAATAGTATAAATGAGATGGATTTAAATCTACACAAGCTTCGTGAGCCCAGTCCTCACATATTTTGCAATTTTGCATTGGATCCAATCCTCATCGAATGTTTCACCGCAAATAATGCATTCCGTCTCCTGATGTGACGAATCTGGCTGAGATGCAACCTTCTTAACTTTTATTCTCGTTTTTATGTTTCTCTTGACCTTTACCGCACCTTTGGTGTCTTTACCGCACCTTTGGTAGAACGCATCAAGCTAGTTGCCTCAGGAGTTCTTAATGCCACATCTGGATTTATTTTCTTAAATTCGCAGAAAAAATCTTTTCCTGCCATTCGTTTGTCCTTGTTAAACCTGTGAGGAATTTGAAGCTTTTCTGCTAAATCAAAGGCAAGGCGCAAAAACTCACTTCTTGTTAAAGGCATAAGACGGTTATCTAGCTTTATAACATGCTCACAGAGTTTGTCTTTCAAACTCAGGTTTGAATGTTTGTTCAAAGCGTCCTAATTTTGGTTTAAGACTGACCTGATAACCTTGTTTTATACCTTTAATACGATCTTGCAAAGAAGTAGGTACGTGGGACTTCGTATCGGTCTGCGGCTGCTCTTTCAGAATATTTTTTGTCAAGGACAGCTTGAATTGCTTTTTTCATATTCTCTTTACTCCAGTCTCCGCGATTTGTAGTTCTATTCCTAAATTTGGGCATTGTACCACTGCAATATATTAATATTGGGTGCTAGATTTAAACATATGAGGAATAATAGCGTCAGCTCCTATGGCCGGGGGTACCCCCAAAATCGATGGCCGGGGTTACCCGACACAACTTTCATCAAACAAAAAATTCTTATTAAAAAGCATATTATTACACATTCAGATAAATTTAAATATATGAACTAGAAATGTATTGAAATATATAAAAAAATATAATCTAAATAATAACCTACGTTTATCCAATAAAAATAGCCTCCGAAACAATTGGTATCCCGCGCAACCAGTCCGCCAAAAACAAAATACTCAATTTATGTCCGAGCACCGTGGTCGGGTGACTTCCAACTGTCAGTATTTTTCGAATGGATAGTAAAAGCACACAGACATAACACGTACTTATAGGTAACACTACGAGAGTCACTAGTATTTGCGGTGGCCGAGGCTACCCGCCGGCCGGGGCTACCCCCCGCTCCCCTACCTTCGTATTGAGGGTTCGCTAGGATGATATCTAAGGCTATTAGTGTTGTGAGTTATAATAGAAAATGAAAGGCCTAGAGCTGTATGAAGTCTTACACATAGTTCGTAGTCTTTTTTATTGGTTAGATGAATGAACGAGCACACGGCCCAGCTGGTGTTAATTGTTCACCGGAGCCCATAGACATGAACAACGTAAATGCCGCGACTCATCTTGAGGCGCGATTTCCAAGTCTCAGTTTTTACAGTACAACAGCCGGTTCCAACCTTCAAACAAAAATAATTCGTGCACAATTTTAATTAAAATCCGCACTATGGGTCGTCTTTCATAACAATATCCGCGGTTAACATCGCAGGACTCAGCTATCATCAATAATAAAATTTAATCTTTCCGAAGCGAAGCGAGGGCTGGTCGCTAGTTAGAAATAAATGTAGAAATGTATCGGATATTTTACTCCTGAGATGATGAATTCAGGGTGGTCTATCGGCGAAAAGCGAGTCGCAACTAAACGTACCAATGTAAGCGCCAGCCCTAGGAACTTGTGGAGCTCAGGATTATTGTTGAGCGACAAATTTGATTACATCTGATAGTTCAGTAATTGGTTGGTGAAAAGTTGGCGCGCCTCGAGCCGACGAGCCCGCGGCTGGCTCGAGCCGACGGCCCGCACGTGTCACGTATATCTCCCTACCTGCTCCACACGGGCACGCGTGCATGATAATCCCTTCATTATGCTCTGTTCTCAGCCACACGCGGCACGGGGAGACCGGAGGCATTACTCGCATTATTCAGAGGTCGTTTTCCACTCCTCGATTTTTATTGAGTATCAACTGGTAGCTCTACTAACAAACTAATATTAATAACGATGTTATTGCGGCTGCCCCACCCTTCAAACCGAAACGCATCGCTGCTTCACTGCAGAAATAGGCAGGGTGGTGGTACCTACCCGCGCGGACCCACAAGAGGTCCTACCACCAGTAAGAACCACCAGGTTTTTCGAACAGGGTGTTCCAGGTTTCAGATTATGCAGAACCACACTTCAAAAGTGGTAAAACTTGCGTAGTAGGGTACGATATACATACATAGTACCAAAATGCCGTTATAACCTAGTCAAATGGCAAAATTGTCCTCCCAATTGTTGGTAAAGTGATGAGGAATTTAAAATATCTGTAAATGCAAACGTGAAAAAAAATTAAAAATATGTATACATAAAACAGTTGCTTGCAGTACCTTAATAGTTCATTTCAGTTCCAAATTAATGTTAACGAAGATTTTAATACAACCTGATGCCGTGAAGGCTGGAGCCCACCTTAAGCTGGACATTCCAATCTCGGGCCAAAAGCGCGGTCTCATCAAAGTGAAAACACGATTGAAGTCGGTTCGTAATCAGTGGCAGTTTACCTCCCCTCCCCTCCCCCGTTGTAATAGACCCCGCCGTCCCCGTCGGGAATGGATCGTCTCGCGTTAACGTAAAACATAAAAACTTTGTTCTGACTACGATGCTCCAGGTTTATGAACAGCTAATAACGTTAGTCGAATTATTAGCCTACTTCGGAACGTTCGCATTGTTGTTGTGCTCCACACGCGGACTCAACTAGCACTGGCACGTTGAATTGGGATCGCTGTCTTCGAGGAGAACTATTTTAATACGCTTTTATTAGCTTCAGACGTATGTATGTTAGTGTGTAACGGAATCTTTGAACATGATTTTGACCCCCTTTCAAAACGTCGGATTAACTCGAAATTTGGTATACTTATTAAGAACGGATGACAATTCAATAATTAAAAAAAAAACTGAAAAAAAATATTGAAATTTAACTAAAAAATTAAAAATAAATAATGGTATCAGTATATTATAGATATTTTATGAACAGATATGAGTAGAAGGGTTATTTTGATAATATCCTGAAAAGCACCCCACGCTTTTTTTACAATACAATCATACAATATTTTTAATTCAAATTTATTAAAATTTATTTTCATTTTTAATTGGATTTTCTATAGAAGCGTATTTTTTAGTTTTTAGTTTTAAACTATTATTTCTTTCAATTTGAACACGCTTAACTAAAATCGTCACTTTTATATCTCTATATCGCAACAGTAGTCAATCGCGGGTCGTGCGGGAATACTAACACATCACCACTGTCACGTGGTGCTGCTTCGACCTTATCTGTTCCACAACTGGAATATGGTAGGCAGCGGCTTGGCTCTGCCCCTGGCATTGCTGACGTCCATTAGCGACGTTGAGCACTAACCATCAGGTGGAGCGTATGCTCGTCTGCCTACAAAGAC
Organism: Bombyx mori; assembly: GCF_030269925.1. NCBI lineage: Eukaryota > Metazoa > Arthropoda > Insecta > Lepidoptera > Bombycidae > Bombyx > Bombyx mori. Next base: position 5,659,409 of record NC_085117.1, on the reverse strand, counting down.
AATAAAAAAAAACTTGTTTATATCCGTTGGCTAGGAATCGGAGGGTCCGCTTTTTTACTCGAGCTGGGGCAATGGTGGTAGTGTTCATGGACGCCACTAGATACTATGAAAGTATCGCCGATAACGAGTAACTCGTAACGAGCTAGGATTGAACAATGAATAAATAAGTCTTTGGTTTGATAATAAATCAGACGGCGAGAAGCAGGAGTGACGTCGACCGCCGCGGCTGGCAACGGTTCGATTCCTTCCTAATGCCATAAAACACATTGTACAAAAGATGTTCCGGCTGACCCAGTTCTGCTCCGCTACAAATAATCCGGTCCGGATCCGGCTCCGTTTTCAGTTAGTTGCAGATATTCGTGATGTGCGATAGCATCTCTCCAAGAAACGTATCTGCTTACTAATGTATGGCGCGCTGTGAACACGGGCTGTTCGCGTATTAATCATGTTTGTTTTTGTTCCACTACTCCCATAAAGATTACAGTGAAAGACCTTGTATCTTAGTATTGTTTTATTGATACTTTATATTAACATTCACTTCATGTTTACCAAACTAGAATATGAGTATAACATTATGAATTGAAATTAAAAACATCGATAAAATATTTTTGGAACGAAGTTCCTTATGGGACGATGCGGAGGGGTAACCCTAACCGGGGAAAAACGTCCGTAACGTAAGATTTTTATTAGTAATGCACACAGTGTACGACTCAACTTTGTAATAACGTACAAAAAATAGCATATTTTATTATCATTCATTAACCACGATCTCAGAGCATTCGTTTGCGCAATACACTAACTCTTATGCAAACAACCGTGAATGAAGTGTACCACAATAAGTTCGCACGTTACCGAATGACCGTGGGTTGTTGCGAAACCTCCAGTTTTATTTTCTTTATACCTCGAATAGAACATAATATTAATATTTTTATAATAAGGAACTTCGTTCCTATCCGGTGTCCCACGACAGCACACATCTTTTTTTTCACCTTCTTAGGTGATGATATTATGTTTACATAACTACGATTTTGTTTCACAGACTTCTTATTATGCAACCTCTGGGCCACTGACTGTCTGAGCTACTGAGTCGTAGAACGATAAGGTATTTCCACCTTAATGGTTGCTTAAGCAGACATTTAGAAACCGTACTTACTTATAATTTGTAAATCAGCAACGCGGTCAAGCATCTGTTCAATTTTGATAATGTCAACAACATCAGATACAAAACAATACGAATTCATTAAAATTTATAACAAAAATATCGGTTCTTAAATGAGTCGGCTTCTGGGAATAATTGCGTCGCTTAGTTTCTTAACCGCTTTTTAACCTTTTTTGAAATTGATAATGATAATGGGTAAAGATTAACAAGTAAACCCGTCTTCTCTGTTCATTTGGTGTACTTTAAGCTTACCTTTAGTGATACTTACTGGTGATAGGACCTTTTATCAGTCTGCACGGGTAGGTACCACCACTCTGCCTATTTCTGCCGTGAAGCAGTAATGCGTTTCGGTTTGAAGGGTGGGGCAGCCGTTGTAACTATACTGAGAACTTAGAACTCACATCTCAAGGTGGGTGGCGGCATTTACGTTGTAGATGTCTATGGGTTCCGGGTAACCACTTAACACCAGGTGGGCTGTGAGTCTGTCTATCCATCTACGCAATAAAAAATAAAAAATAAACTTAGAAATTTTAAGGAGAACGGTTACACGATCGACTCCTATAGAGTAGGTTCTGCAAAATCATGTGTTGGCGGCGCGATGGCCAGATCGTTGCCAAATTGCAACCTCCCGAAGTATTGACGTTTGGCAGCCTGTACACACACACACACGTACACACACACGCACACACACACACACACACACACACGCGTTCTCTAAATGAAAACACCGACACCAGCTATTCAGTAGTCGACAAATGAATGAGACACCCCAACTGTCGTGTGTATATATCCTGTGTGCGAGTGTATCAGCAGTTTGTACAGAATGAGCGTAGTCGTTACTCGTCAGCTCATTATTAATAACATGGTTTGAACGAAAAGTCATTTTCTTGAAGCATGCGGTGAGTAAACCGCTACTGAACCGTCTTTTGTTTCACCATAATCACTTCCCGCCCGAGGGGGCTCTACGTCGGCTCTACCGTCTCTAGACACGGTTGACTTTCACAAACATTGTACGATAAAAGTTAAAGAATATGCAAAGAGATTCATGAGAAATCTATACTAATATTATAAAGCTGAAGAGTTTGTTTGTTTGAAGGCGCTAATTTCAAGAAGTGCTGGTCCGATTTGAAAAATTCTTTCAGTGCTAGATAGCTCATTTATTGAGGAAGGCTATAACCTATATAACGTCACGGTAAGACTGGACACGGTAAGTGGAGCACCAATAAACGATGTTTCAAATTAGGGGTTTAAATAGCTCCTTAGCATTCTATAATTCAAAAATATTTTCACTTTCTACCTAAATGAAGTGGGGGTAAAATTTAGCGTTATGCCAAAGTAACTATTCCACGCGGACGGAGTCGCGGGCAAAAGCTAGTATTTAATATGCTTTAATACCTTTTCTATTGTACACTATTCCCCTCTTATACATCGTATTTCTCTCTGCTAATGGTTTGCTGGAAGAAAACTCATGAATGAGTTAAGTTCGCCTTTGTACATAGTATTTATACATTTTTTAAATCTGTTTTTATTGTATTTTCTTTTTGTGTACAATAAGTACAAAAAAAAAATACAGATTAGAACATATTTGCTTATACTCTTTAGTTCCTCAAACACAATCAGCTATGATGCACTCGGCTGTGCTTGAGTGGCAAATTGGAACAAACCTATAAAGCTAATCATTATTTTTCTACAATAGCATTGTGCGAGCACAGAGCGAGGACACACTAGTTGTTTATAATGATAACTCCGGATTTTACTAACTCACTTTAATACACACAATCACGTATAAATGGTATTGCTATAGTTAATGTTATCTATCTATATATATATAAAAATGAATTGCTGTTCGTTAGTCTCGCTAAAACTCGAGAACGGCCGAACCGATTTGGTTAATTTTGGTCTTGAATTATTTGTGGAAGTCCAGAGAAGGTTTGAAAGGTAGATAAATGTGAAAATGCATTTTGTTTTATCTTTGATGTGTCCCCCGTCGGACGGATTCCTTTTGTTTGTTTTAAGTTTATTTTATACAAAAGTTTAGGTCTTTTATTTATCGATTGAGGCACTACGAAGTCTGCCGGGTCAGCTAGTAATTAATAAATGTTCCGAATGAACCAGACTTCCGCGGAACCAGGTTGTTGTACGACTGTTTTTACTACTCAACTGCGACTTTAAATAAATGTGCAGTGTGGCGTTATTACTTGCTAAGATGTCGGGCGTATTACACCGAACATATAAAACAGCTTCAAAATCTTTTAATGCGAGTAAGCATCGGTTCGACTGCGTCCCGGACTATCCCGATGTCGATAAGCGATGGTGACTACTCTTCATCAGGTCTCGTATCCTATAGTTAAAATAAAATATACCAAACTCATGATATACAGTGGGCACACCCTACACTATCGCCACCCTCCCCCTCTCCTTCTCCTCAATATGGCTGCCCCCCTCTAAGAGTTCTGTTTTCACTCGAAGCTTGCGCTTATAAATCTAATTCTGTGTGTGTGGACTTTTTAGCCGCGTCTCTGCCTATTGTGAGAATAAATAAGATTGCGCCTTTATTATGTAGCAGCTCCAGTGGGCTCAAAGCAGAGGTGTGACGTCACGACCACTTTGTTTGTTGAGCATATCGATTTAGGAACCCGCAGTCATGGCAATGGAAGCATTTTAAGCGTTGAGCTACCGGCGAATCCATGAGTCCGGGTTTGTTTCCAAAGCAAACAATCTCTGGAGCCGCTGAACCGCTGCACTAAAAACTTTTCCTTCGTCTAACAGTATTGTTCTTAAGTAAATGTACCTAAATTCACTTGCTTTCAACATTAAATTTGAAAGTAGTTTCTATCAGACATTTTATTATTTCGTTTGGAAAGAAAATGTTTTTTTTATTCATTGCTTAGAAGGGTGGACGAGCTCACAGCCTGTGTTAAGCCTGGTGTTAAGTGGTTACTGGAGCCCATGGACATCTATAACGTAAATGCGCCACCCACCTTGAGATATAAGTTCTAAGTAATGCGTTTCGCATTACTGTTTCACTTCAAAAATAGGCAGTGCGGTGGTACCTACCCGTGCGGACTCACAAGAGGTCCTACTACCAGTAATCACGCAAATTATAATTTTTGCGGGTTTGATTTTTATTACACGATGTTATTCCTTTACCGTGGAATTCAATCGTGAACATTTGTTAAGAACGTATTTCATTAGAAAAATTGGTACCCGCCTGCGGGATTCGAACACCGATGCATCGCTACATACGAATGCACCAGACGTCTTATCCTTTAGGCCACGACGACTTCATTGCACTCTTCTTATTAATATCGTGATCAAAACGAGGATATAATCTGTAAAACACATGTTAATGTTCTGATATGTATTTCTTTAAAGACTTCTCACCGACAGACAACAGCGCAACGCACAGAAGGCGGCACTTACGATAACGCGGGCTGCAAACTTAGCCGAATTTTATTGGTAAACAATAATATATATATATATTGAAAAGACTCTTATTATGAAGAGTTTGAAAAGTTATAAAATAAATTTCACACACCACAATACGAGTATTTTATGTTCAGACGTACATACAATAAAATATAATAGTTTAAAAAAATTACCCTTCTACTCATATCTGTTCATAAAATATTTATAACTACTGGTAACAAAAACCCCACGCTTTTTACAATAAAGTCATTTTTTATTACACAATTTTGTATTGAAATTTATTTCCTTTTTTTTTAGTTATTTTAAACTATTATTTATTTTTCATTTTTTAGTTTACTTTCAATTTTTTCATATTTTCTTTTAATATTGAATTGTCATCACCTGAATAAGTATACCAAATTTCGAGTTAATCTGACGTTTTGAAGGGGGTCAAAATCATGTTCAAAGATTCCGTTACATACTAACATACATACGTCTGAAGCTAATAAAAGCGTATTAAAAAGACAAAATAAATCCCAATCTTCATCCTGAATCTCTGGCAATATTCAAACCACGGGAATGTCAGAGTCGTTCCCTGGAGCCGCCTAGAGGTGCTGCTCATAAAATAAAAACATTCCCCCTCACCCCGCGCCCCCACACCTTTCACGGGGCCACTTGACAAATGGGGCCGCTGATTATAAGCGCGTACCTGACCTGCGATTGTGTTACCCTAAAGAAATAGCCGTTATTAATAACGTTGACTCCAAAATATATAAGCTGCTTTTTCACGATTTGATAAATTGTCAGCTAGAGGGCAAGGGCTTGTCGGTGATATCTCACTGCAGGCCAGCCCCACGCCGCGACCCCACGCTATGACCCCACGCTATGACCCCACGATGTGACCCCACGCTGCGGCCCCACGCTGCGGCTCTACGATGCAGCAGTCTCATATTTCCTCGACCTTCCAATACATACTTTAATCCGACTAAATCTTTTTTACAATAAAATCATTTTTTCTTACACTATTTTTAATTCAAATTTATTAAAATTTATTTCTATTTTTATTTGGATTTTCTTTAAAAGCCTATTTTGTTAGTTTTTTTAAACTATTATTTATTTTTCATTTTTTAGTGGAATTTCAGTTTTTTCAATTATTTTTTTAATTTTTTTTTAATGTTGAATTGTCATCGGTCCTTAATAAGTATACCAAATTTCGAGCTAATCCGACGTTTTGAAGGGGGTCAACATCATGTTCAAAGATTCCATTACATACATACGTCTGAAGCTAATAAAAGCGTATTAATAAGTCGTCTCAGATCATGTATAACTGTAACATGATTCAAAATGACTGGCTCGGTCACACTGAGTGTACACAATGACCTTGCAGTTACTGGTGTTAAAATGCAAGACGTTACGCTCACTCCCCACTCCGCAACGCGTGTAATATCGCGTTGCAAGGCATGGCAGCATCACACTCGACCCCGACATCCAGCTTAAGATCATCGGCAAACATTAGATACCTGAAAGTCTTAATGTGGACAATATTTCAACCAAGCACTACACATGACATATTTGTGTGAGATCTTAGTGCGTTGTATGCTCTTTTTTAAAATCCCTGATGTGTTGAGGTGTCTTTCTATGGTTTGTCTTCGATGGTCTTTATAGTCTTGTCGTATAAGCTTGCTTATTGTAGAGGGCACTTAATTCTTTTTTTGGAACGAAGTTCCTTATCGCGCGTTGTGAAAGGGGGCTAGACGGAAAAAATTCTTACGAAAAGTTGTCACGACACTTTTTAGATCCGTCATTCTGACCAATCAACGTGTAGGCGCTTATCGCGTGACATTGCTCGTATCCGATTGGTCCGCGTAATGAGTACAGTTTCTCGAGATAGCTTTTCAACAATAGTAATTTAGTTCATAGTATTGTTTTTTTCTTCTTTATAATGCCGTAATTTATTATTGTAACTTAAAAAAAAATTACAATTTCTTTACTAATTAATCGAAAGGAACTTCGTTCCATCCGGGTGTCCCTTGACACCTCTGAAGTTTTTTTTATTTCAAATTTTTATTAATTTTTATTGACGGCTCTATCACCTAGGAACAAAAATCGCAGTGCTATATCTGAACGTACAAGAAGATTAATAATAACACGTAGAAAATACCTTCAAAAGACAAAACCTAAACACATGACATATACGAAACATTAATAATAAGTTCTTGACGCGGTGCGACCTCTACATGTGCATACATGTGTGTGTGAGTGAGGCAGCCGCTGCAGACGCTCGCAGTGAGGATCTCAGTCGATGAAAGAACGTAATTAAAATAGTTAATTAATGCACGAGGAGCACGTAATTACACTTGCCGTGTACTCGACGTGTTTCTACTTCGCATTCTCCTCAAATCTATGCACGATATTTATGTTTTTATTTCGGAGTGCTTGTTTTATGTGAGCAGCTATAGACTAGTACTGTTAATAATTGATAACGCCATCTAGTTTTGACATTACAAAAGGCTCTACCTATAACTCGTCATTTGATACCACCGCCGCATCTATAAAATCTGTGACAAGAATAAAGTTACTGCAAAAAGAGAAAGAATCGAGAAAAAAGTAACCTCATATAGTGTAGGAAATTAATCCGGACATACTGTTACGCGCTGGGGTTCGGGATAAATAAAAATTCTACCGAATTACAAGTTAACATTGTATTCAACATTTGAGCACTTAAAACACTCAAAAAACACTTTCAAACTCTCAATTCGCTTCTCCCGCATCGCTTCAGGTGATCCGTTCGCTGTTTCGCTTCGAGTAGTTCCGGTTAATGACTGGCTCCGTTACATCTCTGCAACGCTTTTACAGCCGATACCACACCCCTAGAATGATCGAGAATATTCCACACATCTCTAGTATTGTGTTTCCGCTATCTGACAATAGATGGCGTTGTACTTCTCGAACGTTCTAAGTGCTACTAGATCTTTCAATACTCGTTCGACTATCCGACGATAGATAGCTTTATTCTTACCGGCGTAACAATACATAAGTTGTAGTATGGCGAGTTCGAAAGCGAGCGACCAGTTTATCGCCATCCACAGCAGTGGTTCGCGGTCACCTGCGGTACCAAGAGCTGTCAGGTGTTAGAGGGTCCACGTGGCGTCTCTGTGTGGTCCACTTTAAAATGAAAGACGCGGCGTGGATTCGCACAGCCAGATTTTTTTTTCTCCTACCTAAGCTGATAGCCTTGAGAGGCTACTTCAGCGTAACCTTAACTAATAGGTGAGCTCACAGGACTCAAGCCTGACGATGTTGCTAACACGAACCCTAGCAAGAGCCGTGCTTCGCAGAATATACCACCGGATCGGAAACGCGACCCACTGAGAAGATCCGGCGAGAAACTCAGTGGGCTGTGTCTGTGGGTTCATTTACTCGTCGAACCCTTGCATCAGTAGTGCTTTTACATTTACACGGATCACACGTGGTTAACTGATTAATTTGGCAAAATCCAGCCCATTCATATTATCTATAGGGATTTCCGACTTTGCATTTTCACTAGAATGGAATACGTCCCTAGTGGCATCAATTCCGCTAACGGCGTGCCCCGCACAGTGAGCGCTCGCTGGTGGCTGCTGCCTGGTGCGACGCCGAGGACGCTAACACCTCTTTAAAAATGCCTTAATAGCATTTTTGACGCCACGCGGAGGGTAGCGTGGCTGGAAAATGTCTAGAGAGCTGCGTCCCTGGCTATTAAAAGATACAAACATTATAATCTATAACCACGTACACACATGTTACAACACGCCCTACCCCAAGTGGATAAGTAATACCCCAAGATTTCAATGTGGAATGTTAAATTTAGATACTTTCGTAAATTTTATTATTATAAAAGCTATGTTTATTATTTTTATAAAAGTTAAACTTACAACAAACGTTCAAGCTAGACACATAGACAAAATAATCACAATGCCATGTCAAAGTTCTCCTGGCTAATATTAGAATTTATTTGTTTGTTTCTTTTTATTCAGTTCTGTAGAATCGAGGAGGAATGAACGCATTTTTTCCTTTTCAATTTTTTATTTCATCGCTGCTGAACTGGACTGACTTTGATGTAACTTTACTTTGCTTATATATTTAGTTACAACCCACGACGGAGTGAACTCTCGTTGGTAGATTGAGAGACCACGCCGCTGAACACTACCTAAGTAAACTTCTTAAGTAAACTAGAACCTACAGTGTTTTGATTACGAGCTAAATATTCGAACATGTTAATAAAAATCTGTATATCTAAAATGAATTGCTATTCGTTAGTCTCGCTAAAAGTCGAGAATGGCTGGACCGATTTGGCTAATTTTGATCTTGAATTATTTGTGGAAGTCCAGAGAAGGTTTATAAAGTAAATAAATATGAAAATTAAATAATTGGAATTAAATAAAAACAACAATTTTGTTTTTTTTTATGTGTCCCCCGTCGGACGGATTCTTTTTGTTTGTTTTAAGTTTATTTTATACAAAAGTTTAGGTCTTTTATTTATCAATTGAGGCACTATGAAGTCTGCCGGGTTAGCTAGTATGTGATATAAATTTTAATATCTAAATTTTAATAACTTTCCACACAGGCTCCGCACGTCACTGATAACAGAAGCAAGCCAGTATGTTGCGGCTCCATTACTTTGTTACCAAAACAATTTAAAGTAGGTAATGTTATAGTTTACCCTTTTTAAAAATTCTCGTTATATTCACATCAATTTATGTTGTATGATACTGATTGATAGTTAGGGTGGTGCAGGGATGCAGGAGTGAAGGCAATGAGTCAGTAACCTGACCTAACAGGATAATCCAGTTATCAGAGCGAAGTGGCCGTCGCACCGTGTCTACCAGACGATGTTCTATAGCGGAGAACAGTAAGGCGACTTCACGGACTACATCTGATATTTGTCTACACACTGCTGTGGTACTTCTTAAAATAAAAAAATAACACAAACCTTTAATAGAAATTTAACATGGTCATTATTTCCCTTATTCACGTTTTCATATACACGACGGAGTGACTGGTTCCATGAAGTTTTTAAAATGATGACGCCAGCGTCGCATCTTGCGCTGAAAAATGGATTCTTTTGTTATAATCTTAAGCGGTCATCATGTTTGTTAGACCCTGGTTAAGCACCTAGACAATGTCCCAAATGAAAACTTACCCCTAAAGAATCCAATGATGTTATAATTCAACACAGTTTGGTCAACACAGTTCACACAGGAACTGAATACAGTGACTGGTGAATCTCCGGCCAGACTTGGTTAACCACTTATCCCCGTTACTCCTACTCGGTATGGGTAGCTCTGTCATTCTAGCGGGCGATTTAAAACGAATATCGAAGGACCTAGTAGCACCCAGAACGCTCGAGAAGAACAACGCCATCTATTGTTAGATAGCGGAAACGACTACTAGAGATGTGTGGAATATTCTCGATAATTCTAGGGATGAGGTATCGGCTATAAAATCGTTGTAGAGATGGCACGCAGTCAGTCAGTAATCGGAACTAGTCGAAGCGAAACAGCGAACGAATCACCTGAAGCGAAGCGAAAGAAGCGAATTGAGAATTTTAAAGTGTAGTAAAGTGTTTAAACTGTTCTAAGTATTGAATACAATGTTAACTTGTAATTCGGTAGATTTTTTATTTATCCCGAGCCCCAGCTCGTAACAGTATTAAAAATATCGGACAAGATTTATAAAGCATTCAAATTAGTCGAATGAGCAGTGTCTTACTGTCGTCCCTCTGTGCGTCATGAGGATTCATGAATGCAAGGAGGCCTCGTCTCAACTGAAGTGGACTAATTAATGACGGACATTAAGTGCAGGTGATCCTATCCCTAGCTCCCGCTCAGCCTCCACCCCCGAGAGCGTCCCGGCTTTGTGGCAGACTCGCCTCATTTAATCTCACAAAAGTAATCGGTTTTTTTAAGTTAATGGCCAATTGTAATCGGTAAAGGTCTGTTGTTGATCAACGACAAGAAAATCATTTTTCAATTACATTCAATCTATATATATAAAAATGAATTGCTTTTCGTTAGTCTCGCTAAAACTCGAGAGCGGCTGGACCGATTTGGCTAATTTTGGAAGTCCAGAGAAGGTTTAAAGGGTAGATAAATATGAAAATGCTCGGAATTAAATAAAAATAACAATTTCGTTTTTCCTTTGATGTGTCCCCCGTCGGACGGATTCCTTTTGTTTGTTTTAAGTTTATTTTATACAAAAGTGTAGGTCTTTTATTTATCGATTGAAGCACTACGAAGTCTGCCGGGTCAGCTAGTTACTACAACAGATCTTCGAGCGTTGATTTGGTACTGACGACTAATTTTGCTCTAAAGCGCGCATGCACCTAACGATATGACGTTTGACAGTACTTACACTCGGGTGAGTGTTCGGACATACATACATTCAGATGAACGTGTCGATTTCACCTCCGTGTTTAGGCGTATTTATGTACGAACGGGTCAACGAACTTACGGTCTACTCCGTGGTTAGTGAGAACCTGAGTTTTTTTTTCCTACGTAGCTGATAGATAGCCTTGAGAGGCTATTTCAGCTTAACCTTAACTAGTAGGTGAGCTCACGGGGCTCAAACCGGAGTGATCCTAACACTGACCCTAGCAAGAGCAGTGCTTAGCAGAATCTACCAGCGGATTGGAAACGCGACCCACTGAGAAGATCCGGCGAGAAACTCAGTGGGCTGTGTCTATGGGTTAAGTCGCTCGTCGAGCCTTTCGCTGCAAGAGACGGGTTCGACGAGGACGGTGACCGGGTGAGTTTTTAGACACCACAGCGTACAATAATATTTGTCGTAACGTTCGACGTAACAAGAGTTTCGTAGCGAGCATGGCCGATCTGTCCCCAGTAAAACAAGCAGATTAATGCGTTTAAGATTTAGAAATCGTTGTGTTATTTCGTGTCGGTAGGTCGTTTCATGGAAAGGAGTAGGTATCTGTCAGCTACACACAAAGACACAGCCAAGCCGCTGCCTGCTGTACTTCTTTACTTTGGCTCGAACACGCCATTTGTTCCCGTTGAAAACGTAAAGTAGTCCCGAAATTTATTTAAAACTACATACTGTTTCCCCGATTGTTAATAAATCTCTAACAACACTGATATACTCGAGTACAGGATCAAGTGCTTGTGTAGTGAAGTGTATTTAATAAAAACTAGAGGTCCCACAGTAATCAAAATTCGACTATAATTAATTGGAATTGTAAGTTTGTACACTATTATGATTGTATTTTATACTTCTATAATCACAAATTTCGCCAAGGCTACACCATTAATAAATATTTATAAAGACAAACAATATTTAATCTATTCTCAATTTGACCACAGACGTCAAGAACAAAAGTTTGACAATAAATAGTATGCATGCGTGTGTGCGTCAAATACATGGTGTGTAGTGTGTGTAATGTTTTCTTTATTGATTTAATGTATCTCTTATGCATTATTTTAAAAAAAATAGCATTGTGCATTTCTTCTCTATATTCTCTATAAGTGTGGAAAATTTCATACTCCTCCGTCCGCGCAATTTTCGTAAAAAGGGATACAAAGTTTTTGCTTCACGTATTAATATATAGATTCAATGCGTCTTACGGAAGATAGTGGTTCCGTATTCGGAATCAAATACAACGAATGAAACAGCAATACTTCCGATCAGTGAACCCGCTAGGTATATTGTCTCTAAAGCTACAAGCAGAATTTATATTCAGGAAAACAATGTAGTCTCGCACGAGATACGCACACGTCGCACCCTGGATTGCTCTACTGTTGTCATTGCAACTGCGATCAATATCGGCACCCCGACTCTGGTTCTAGTGCTAATCGCGAGAAGCCCCGGGCGGAGATTGGACGTCGGGTGAGAAAATGCAAGGGGAGCTGTTTAGTGGGTAGTGCCCTAAAACATCCTTGGGCCCGCGGTCTGCTCCCAACATCTGCACACCGTTAAGGCCCATATTATACACTACGGGCCGCATGACCCCTAGGCGTGGACACCTCGTAAGCCCGAAAATGATGATGAATGACGAGTATGTCAACCATGAACAGTGAACACACAAAACTGTCGCCATAAAACTTAAAAGTACCAGTTTTATTTCCGTGATGTGATCTCCTAACTAACTAACTATGGTGGACGTACGATTTTGATTAAAGAAACACTGAATTTAATTACGAGGACCCTAAGTACACAAACAGTGTCCGGCGTTCTTCAAAAACTTACAATTCGCTTATGGTAAGTTTGGATTAGAAGTCGGGGCAGTACGTACTACCGGGGTTCATCTTTGCGACCTCCGGACCGATTTATACAAATTGCGTTAATTAGGGACACCCGCGACCGGACAACTTTCAACTAACTCTGATTTGGTTTTATTCGTGAACTTTACAGTTTACTTCAAGTTTGAGTACCTCTTTTACGAATGATAAACGCATTTATTAAAATTATTTTAGAGTAAGTAATCTAAATTGATTTATTTTTTAGAAAGTACGCTTTTATCCAACTAAAAAATAGAAAATAAATTTTAATAAATAAAAAAAAAGTTTTTATTGCAAAAAAGGGTGGAGTGCTTTTCAGGATATTATCAAAATAACCCTTCTACTCATATCTGTTCATAAAATATTTATAACTACTGATACCATGCACCCCACGCTCTATTTTACAATAAAATCATTTTTTCTTACACTATTTTTAATTCAAATTTACTAAAATTTATTTTTCATTTTTTAGTAGAATTTCAATTTTTTTTCCACCTGTTTTTTAATATTGAATTGTCATCGGTCCCTAATAAGTATATCAAATTTCGAATTAATCCGACGTTTTGAAGGGGGTCAAAATTATGTTCAAAGATTCCGTTACATACTAACATACATACGTCTAAAGCTAATAAAAGCGTATTAAAAAGTAATAATATTTTGACTTTAATCTAGTGATATTAAGCTTGAGTATTCTATTATTTAATTTAATTAAACATTGTTCGTTATAATATCGATCCGTTTAACCAGAGTGCTACGTCGTAGCACAAGTCTACGAAACTCATACATAACATCGCTTCAATTCGTCACGTCTAGTTCGGGAGGGGTTCGACAGAGCGCGGCCGTCTCTAGATACTCTATCAATCTTCCTCGATAAAGCCGCCATTCACTGGGCTACCGTTATCTAGGGATCCTAGATGTTTTTTATGATCTCTTTTCAGGACATAAATAGGTTACGCACAAAGAATACTCAGCGACCGTGCCCGAAGCTTAAGTGATCTTTTGTGAAGCTTTTAGATCTATAACAACACTAGTAAACAAAACTAGTTACTTACATTCAGGAGAAGTCGTCGTGGCCTAAAGGATAAGACGTCGAAGGATAAGACGGTGCATTCCCGCAGGCGGGTACCAATTTCCCTAATGAAAATACTTAACAAATGTTCACGATTGACTTTCACGGTGAAGGAACAACATCCTTTAATAAAAATCAAACCCGCAAAATTATAATTTGCGTAATTACTGATGGTAGGACTTCTTGTGAGTCCGCACGGGTAGGTACCACCGCCCTGCCTATTTCTGCCGTGAAGCAGTAATGCGTTTCGGTTTGAAGGGCGGGGCAGCCGTTGTAACTATACTGAGACCTAAGAACTGATATCTCAAGGTGGGTGGCTTATTTACATTATAGATGTCTGTGGGCTCTACTAACCACTTAACATCAGATGGGCTGTCAGCTCGTCCACCCATGTAAGCAATTAAAAAAAAGTTACTGTTGTATTGAAAGATTTATTCGTGGCTTTCACTGTTGTTCTTGCGCTGAAAAGGCTTGTAGTGGCGTTAGATCGAACCGTAGCACGAGGGACAGAGCGCCAATAAATCCCGCGGGGATCTTCCGCAGTTACTATCACTAAATGTGGGAATATCTTTCTTATACCTTTAAACGAGCAATTCTTGTATATATTTATAATCTGAATTTCGGAAACGGCTCCAACGATTTTCATAAAATTTTGTATACAGGGATTGCGGGGGCTTTTTTTCCCTACCTATGCTGTTAGCCTTGAGAGGCTATTTCAGCTTCGCCCTAACTTTTGTAGGTGAGCTCACGGGGCTCAAACCTGACGACGATGCTAACACGAATCCTAGCAAGAGCCGTGCTTCGCAGAATCTACCGCCGGATCCCGACATCTATTGGCGAATAATAATACTTTTTTTTTTTATTGAGGGCAACTAACCGCTTTAAAGACACAACAAGATGCCGTTATAAAAAAAAAAACCATCATCTAGCATCTATTATTGAACAAATAATGCGGCATCTACAACTCTGTAAGGTTTTGACTCAATCGCAGAAAATATGAACGAACTTGAACAAACAGACTAAGACATTAATATTTAAGTTAATTTTCCTTAATTCCATAGTTTTTTCATATCCTCAAACATTAACACTAGTATAAAAACAAATATTGTAGATAAAATGTACAATACGAGTATTCGTAAATTATATCCTGTATATTGCTATAAAAATATAGGTAAGGGAAAAATGACCGAGACGGAACTGTGGACAGAAACACAATAGAGCCCCGAGCTACCCAAGGATCCGACTCCTGTGAGTAGTATCACTAGTCCCGACCTGTATATGGAAGAAGCGAAGGGTTCCATCATGGGTAGCGGAATAGACCGCTATCGCCATCACCAATAATAGGAGCCAGCCGACACGCCGTCAAATATTTGTTCGATTTTAGTTTCATTTACAAAACACTCAAAAACAATTTAGTCACCATAGAGAGTATAGTCGTTAGTCGTAGAGGCGATGGTCTGGCTACAGATGATATTGGACTCTGCATTGTGCTATAGCAATGTCGGTGCTACACATTACGGTAGTGTTTATTGCTTTTGTAGGCAGACGAGTATACGGCTCACCTGACGGTAAGTGGTCACCGTCGCTCATGGACGTCAGCAATGCCAGGGGCAGAGCCAAGCCACTGCCTACCATTAAGTACTCTCCACAAGCCTCGTTTGAAGCAGGACATGTCATAGCGCTTGGAAAACACCGTGGAGGGAAGCTCATTCCAAAGCCGGATGGTACGTCGCAAAAAAGATCTTTGGAAATGCACTGTCGATGAGCGCAGCGGTTCTAGATAATATGGATGAACTCTGCTCCGATGGCGGGAGGTGCGATGATAAAAAGGAGATGAGGGGATGGGTAAGCACTCATCACGGGGGCAGACCAGGGGCTCATCTATCCATGCAAATTTCATTTTATTTACATAAAATAGTTGCATTTCCTTATTTCGTGGGTAGGAGACTTGGACAATATTATTGTTCTGTAAGTGTGTCAGTTGTTTACAAATTAGCACAGTCAATTTAGTTTCCGAAGTGCACATTGAATCGTTCAAAACGTGACGTCAAAACAAAATAAAAGCTCCAATAAACTTTTGTAACTTTAATATCGCAAAGCTCTCTTTAATGAAATTTTTTAGTTGATACTTTAAAAGTATGTCAGTTGTTTACAAATTAGCACAGTCAATTTAGTTTCCGAAGTGCACTTTGAATCGTTCAAAACGTGACGTCAAAACAAAATAAAAGCTCCAATAAACTTTTGTAACTTTAATATCGCAAAGCTCGATTTAATGAAGACTTTTAGTTGATACTTTAACAGCGTAGAGTTAGTCTCGTCTATATGTTGTGTTGAATTACTGATGAGAGTAGACCGCCGCATCGTGTGAAATCACAAACAAACACATACTAACATTTATGTATGTATATTTGTTTCCACATATTTTTTTACTGGTGGTAGGACCTCTTGTGAGTCCGCGCGGGTAGGTACACTGCCTATTGCTGCTGTAAAGCAGTAATGCGTTTCGGTTTGAAGGGTGGGGCAGCCGTTTTAACTATACTGAGACCTTAGAACTTATATCTTTTTTTTTATTGCTTAGATGGTTAGACGAGCTCACAGCCCGCCTGGTGTTAAGTGGTTACTCGAGCCCATAAACATCCACAACGTAAATGCGCCACCCACCCTGAGACATAAGTTCTAAGGTCTAGTATAGTATTGTTACAACGGCTGTCTCACCCTTCGAACCGAAACGCATTACTGCTTCACGGCAGAAATAGGCAGGGCGGTGGTACCTCCCCGTGCGGACTCACAAGAGGTCCTACTACCAGTAATTACGCAAATTATAATTTTGCGGGATTCATTGTTATTACACGATGTTATTCCTTTACCGTGGAAATCAATCGTGAACATTTGTTGAGTACGTATTTCATTAGAAAAATTGGTACCCGCCTGAGATTCGAACACCGGTGCATCGCTCAACACGAATGCACCGGACGTCTTATCCGTTAGGCCACGACGACACCAGATATCTCAAGGTGGGTGACGCATTTACGTTGTAGACGTCTATGGGCTAAAGTAACCACTTAACACAAGGTAGGCGGTGAGCTCGTCCATCCATCTAAACAATAAAAACAAAAAAATATAGTTGTTCGAAATCTTAATCGGTGATGAAGTAGACCAGCCCAGAGACTCGACATCATTATTCCATGAGTGTATCAGGTCTTTTATCTAACGGTCTCTGAAGCAAACAGAACGAGGCACTAAAATAATAATTAAAGTAACTCGCCGTTTATGCGTGTCGTGTGACATCGCAACATCGCACGCAAACATTCCGTGACGCGCGTACTGATCTCGGCTATGGCATTCGTTACGTTCCTTCGCTCCAACACTGAGCGTCGAGACTGAGAGAATACTTGCTTCAATATATATATTTTTTATTGCCCTTGTAGGCAAACGAGCATACGGCCCACCTCATGGTGAGTGGTTACCGTCGCCCATGGACTTCAGCAATGCCAGGGGCAGCGTCAAACCGCTGCCTAATGCCAGGGGCAGAGCCAAGCCGCTGCCTAATGCCTATATGTATTTGCTAGTGCTTATATTATGTATTTCAACGACGCGAGTGTAAGTTGTACCTCCATTTCTGTTTGTCTATGTCTCTGTTTTAAGCGCAAGCCGACTGCCAATAGTCTTGTCATTTAGCATACTCTAATCACAGTGGACCTGTAGCCTTTACAACACTTTATAGTCATAAAATCGAAACAAGAATTTTTATTATTGCCCTTGTAGGCAGACGAGCGTACAGCCCACCTGATGGTGATTGGTTACCGTCGCTCATGGACTTCAGCAATGCTAGGCGCAGAGTCAAGCCGCTGCCTACCGCTTAATACTCTCCACAAGTATTGTTTGAAGAAGGACATGTCATAGCGCTCGGGAAACACCGTGGAGGGGAGCTCATTCCATAGCCGGATGGTACGTGGCAAAAAAGACCTCTGGAAACACACTGTGGATGACCGCAGTGGCTCCAGGTAGTATAGATGAATTCTACTCCGGTGGCGGGCGGTGCGATGGTAAAAACGAGATGCCGTTATCATCACGAACAATTCCCCAGAGCATTTCCCATGGAACATACAACATGTAAAGAAAAGTAGTTCATTGAAATTGTTGATGTCAGTAACCTTCAACAAACAACGGTCTCAACTTATTAAATAGACCTCACAGAACAGTTCACTTACTGTTAGCGAAAATCTGCGCAATTCTGTTTAATTTGTTCTAATCTGGCAACACCACAAACTCCCGACGAACAAAGCAAATTATGAAAGCTTGGTAATTACTTGTAATGCATGCCGTAATAATTAACGAAAGATAATTAAGCCTCTTATATCTTTGTATGCGAGGTGGAACATCCCATAGCGCGCTGCTACGTTTATATTTTAAGTAAATTTTAATGATCTGTCTTAAATTTAGATGAGGCTTCTACTTTACATTACTTACATAACGTGCTTACTGTGTTTCCAGAGCGCTATGATAAAAATACTTTATACTTAATAAAGCTTCATACTTTTTTGATCACTGCTCTTACTGTAACAAAATAATCTATATATTAATACGTGAAGCAAAAACTTTGTATCCCTTTTTACGAAAATTGCGCGGACGGAGGAGTATGAAATTTTCCACACTTATAGAGAATATAGAGAAGAAGTGCACAATGCTAATTTTTTTTTTATATAATGCATAAAAGATTTGTACATTAAATCAATAGAGAAAACATTACACACACTACATACCATGTATTTGACGCACACACGCATGCATAATACTTATTGTCAAACTTTTGTTCTTGACGTCTGTTGTCAAATTGAGAATAGATTAAATATTGTTAATATTTTTTATAGAGTAGTCTTGGCGAAATTTGTGATTATAGAAGTATAAAATACAATCATAATAGTGTACAAACTTACAATTCCAATTAATTATAATCGAATTTCGACTACTGCGGGACCTCTAGTACATTTTATTATTCAATTTCAATTCAATGTCAATTTTATATCTAAGGCAAGACAGCCACGCCGAGAGACCTGAGAACTAGTACCAGTATACTAGTAGAGACTCGTTGTTAGATCGATTAGAAACAAAATAAGTATCGTAAATGTGACAATTTGAGAAAGTCGTGCGTATGGCTGTCGTTGAGGTCGTCTCATGCGAACGATCAAATCAGGTTGGGGTCGCGTGCTCCATCAAACCGAACCTAAACACATCTCAATTCTTTTCTTTCGCGTAAAAAATCGTACTGTATGTCGTCCCCGGCGACAGAGCGCCCGCCTCGTGATTGATAAACCTTTTTACTTACAAGAAAACAAAAATGAAAGTCCGTCGAAATCTTATCGGGACGGCGACGCGTGGACCCGCGTTACCGGCTTCAATCACACGTTGACGAATGATGATGATGATTTGTCACGCAGGCCTGCAGCGTCGGCATTGACACTATCGCGATGACGCAATCAAATCATCCATTCCTTCTGACATTCAAGCCACGCAACGGAATTTCAAAGATAATCGTGCAGTTGAAGGACGCGGATTGATTCTCCTCATATTTTGAATTTTTTTTTATTGCTTAGATGGGTGGACGAGCTCACAGCCCACCTGATGTTAAGCAGTAATTCTGCAGTGAAGCAGTAATGCGCTTCGGTTTGAAAGGGGGGGGGAGCAGCCGTTGTAACTATACTTGAGACCTTAAAACTTATATCTCAAGGTGGGTGGCGCATTTACGTTGTATATGTCTATGGGCTCCAGTAACCACTTAACACCAGGTGGGCTGTGAGTTCGTCCACCCATCTAAGCAATAAAAAAAAATCGGTTTTCTGTAAAGTCTGTTTACTTACGATAGTCGAACGTGACAACGTCATAAGAAAATACTGATGGAATGGTTTCATTTTTCAAATTTTTTTAATTTTTATTCGCGGAGGCGAGGTTTAACGCGGAGGCTGATTGTGCCTCTTTGTCGCTCATTGCACGCTCTCGCTTGCACTTCAAGCCTTAAATGGAACGCCTCAGAGCGAGGTAACGCCGCACGAGTCATGTTTTTTCGTGCGTGCAGCCGGCTCCATCGAATTATAAGACGTTGTCACGTCAAAATTAAAAAAAGATGAATTTGACAGAGGTATGGCGGCGGCGGCGGTGAGCCGATCGTAGCGCCAAAACAATGATGTATTCTGCGAGTGTTGCCGATGACATCACCCGCCCCGTGTTCAAGACGCGTCCTTAAATATTACGGTTACAACTTCTCGTA
The DNA here is from genome assembly GCF_030269925.1 of Bombyx mori. NCBI lineage: Eukaryota > Metazoa > Arthropoda > Insecta > Lepidoptera > Bombycidae > Bombyx > Bombyx mori. The sequence continues at coordinate 5,639,238 of NC_085117.1, read as the reverse complement.
AAACATTTATAGCATTGTCAAGCGATTTGATGGGCCGCCTCGACTCCCATGTTATTATGCTCTCGATTACAGTCGATACATGCGGCCCTCGTCAAATAATAATTTATGTACGGAACGGGGAAGACTGTTTCCGTTTTTACGGGTCTCATAAATATGTCTAAATGTTAACTTAATTTATTAATACTAGAGGTCCCGCAGTAGTTGAAATTCGACTACAATTAATTGGAATTGTAAGTTTGTACACTATTATGATTGTATTTTATACTTCTATAATCACAAATTTCGCCAAGACTACACTATAAAAAATATTAACAAAGACAAACAATATTTAATCTATTCTCAATTTGACAACAGACGTCAAGAACAAAAGTTTGACAATAAATAGTATGCATGTGTGTGCGCGTCAAATACATGGTATGTAGTGTGTGTAATGTTTTCTTTATTGATTTAATGTATCTTTTATGCATTATTTTAAAAAAAAAACTTCAGAGGTGTCAAGGGACGCCCGGATGGAACGAAGTTCCTTTCGATTAATTAGTGAAGGAATTGTAATTATTTTTTTAAGTTATAATAATAAATTACGGCATTATGAAGAAGAAAAAAACAATACTATGAACTCTCGAATATATTAAGTGTATAATCTATGCTATGAACTAAATTACTATTGTTGAAACGCTATCTCGAGAAACTGTACTCATTACGCGGACCAATCGGATACGAGCAATGTCACGCGATAAGCGCCTACACGTTGATTGGTCAGAATGACGGATCTAAAAAGTGTCGTGACAACTTTTCGTAAGAATTTTTTCCGTCTAGCCCCCTTTCACAACGTGCGATAAGGAACTTCGTTCTAAAACTTCGTTCCAATATTAGCATTGTGCACTTCTTCTCTATATTCTCTATAAGTGTGGAAAAATTCATACTCCTCCGTCCGCTCAATTTTCGTAAAAAGGGATACAAAGTTTTTGCTTCACGTAATTATATATAGATTTATATAGACTTATATATAATTCTTCAAAAATGTATCATACTTCAACACCTCATGACGTAAGACATAGAGAAACCTATCACCTGGCAACATCACATGTCGCTACGTAAGCGTTCTTTTGACACTTATCCATCCATCTATGTAATAATACGTAACATAAATCGTAATTTTAAAAGTGAGACACTCGTTTAATAATTAAGAAAACATATTGTAAGAAGACAGCTTACACAAAAATAGATGTTAATTTACAAAAAGACAGATGAGCAGACTCGTTCGGTGTCACGTCACGCCGGGCGGTCGGGAGAGACCGACGGACACCGCCCTGACATATCGACCGGACGTCTGTTAAAAGCTTGTTATATTAATTGGCTCACATTTCGGGTTAGTGCCTCCTCGTGGACCACAAAGACAGCCATTACTCGGCGCCGGGAGTATCCTGTCGGGTGACAGCACGTTATTGACGCGCTAGATGTCACCTCCACGACTGCCCATGTAATAATTTCGCCCACCAGTGGTCCACTCCACAAAGTAAACATCGTGGTCTGACCTTCGAAGAGACTTCGACTCTGATTACAAACACTTCACGGCCTAGTCTTTTACAGGGTTGTTTTATTCACTGATAATTATTTCGATTTCGAATGGGTTTTATAACGACGACTATTTACAATCACTAGAGGTCCCGCAGTAGTCGAAATTCGACTATAACTAATTGGAAATGTAAGTTTGTATACTATTATGATTGTCTATACTAATATAATATTATAAAGAGGAAATATTTGTTTGTTTGTTTGTTTCGAATAGGCTCCGAAACTACTGGACCGATTTGAAAAATTCTTTTTCCATTAGAAGCCGACATTGTCCCTGATGAACATAGGCTACTTTTTTTAATTTTTTTTTTATTTTTTTATTTTTTGGTTTCATGTGTGTTTTAATGTTTCCGAAGCGAAGCGAGGGCGGGTCGCTAGTATTTTATATTTCTATAGTCACAAATTTCGCCAAGACTACACTATAAAAAATATTATCAAAGACAAACAATATTTAATATATAGTCAAGTTGCGGGCCACGCGGAGTACGTTTTAAAAAATAGAAATTATATTTTATGAACGTTTATTCCGTACCAAATCTGACTTAAGACTAACTTATTACTAATCTTAATCTAACGGGAAGGGCATCGGACCACCGGTCCAGCGGATGCCGTCGTCTGCGAATTCCACAATTCAGCAGTTGAGTTCGCCGAAGATCTGCCTTTGCAGACATGCGTCAGCAGAGGTGCCCGACTTAACTCCTCCCTCCTTAAGAACGGAGTTCTCTGTTTCAGGAGAACTACGTACTGAAATTTTACAGAATTTCAGACGGTACTTATATACTAAGGCACATAACATGAAAGTTATTAAAATTACATAAATGCAAAGAGTCCAAACGCTAACACTTTTCACATGGATAATTGCCTTTTCACTGTTTTCACAACCACTAACACTTTTCTTCAGGGCGAATGAGAGCATCTTCAGGTCTGTAAGATCGACGTCTTCCAGGTGCACTGGTTCTGCAGTTTTTATTTTACTCGTTGAATCAAGTAGGGGTAAATTGAGCATCGGTGATTTTGTGTATTCTATATTTTCCACATTGGTTTGGCGTATTTTCAGAGTTATATTTCGGACCTTAATTTCACAGGGGTCATCAAGGGTGAGTATATAGGTGCCTTGGATTTTCTGTCGGGATATTTCTTCAGGACAGGTTTTGGTGAGTAATGTCTCATCTCTAGCGTATAAAATCCATTAGTTTTGTTGTAGAATCTGAATTTTGATGTCTTCTATAATTACTGGAATTTGAATGCATGATTTCACGTTTTCTACGTACATCATTAGATCAGTTATGCAGGGGTCTTGTATGAATTGTAGCATCTCATCGTTGATGCAGATGAAGCTGGCCTCGTCGATTTCCTGGCATGGCTGGGCAAGCAGTCTGATCTTCAACCCTTTCGCTAAGAGGTAGGGATATTTTGGAAGGATAATTACTGTAGGATTTTGAGATACGGGCAATGGTATTAGTTTATAATAGATATAGGTTTCCTTTTCGATCAAAGGTATTTCCAAAACGTAGGTAATTTGGCTCTTCTTAAAATAAGCCTTAAGTGTTATCGTTTGCTCTATCTTAACTAAATTTTCTAAACTAGGGGTATAAACTAATTTATCTTTCTTATGAATATTTTCAAGTAAACTTAACAATTTGTTTGAATCAATAATGGATTGATGTAATATTCCTAATCTACTAAGTGCAAAACTAGTTTCTATTTCACTTAGTTTAGCATGAATCGTCTGAAGGTTATGGTATATTTTATTGTATGCGGATATGATTTGAACTTCAAAGTGTTCAATTCGTAAATTTTCAGTATAATTTTGCCACAATGTTGCAATTTCCTTATTCAATCTAATGAGGTTTCTATTTAATGCAATGGTTGAATTAGATACAATTTGCACCATTTCAGAGATTAACGTTAATTTTTTATCGTTAGCGTCTTGATCTGATTTTATTTCACTAATTAATTTATCATATTTTATGGCATCATCGTGATCCAGATTTCCTGTAATGATTTTAATTAATGATCCAATTGGGTTAATCAGTCCGCGTTTGATTTTAAAGGTAGGAGTGATTTGTTCGAATTTGCTTACTGTTAGATTTTGCATATAGTCTACTTGTTCTCTTACATCTATAAAATTATAAGTAAAGTTCTTAATAAACTTAACACTAACTAAGCTATTTAGTTCCCTGAAACATTGAATGTTAAGATCTAAGTCTTCTCTAATAGGTTTAAAGTCCAATACTCTTGCTATTATCCACTCGTCTTTGCTGAAAACAGCAGTGCCTTCCCTGACGGGTAAAACTCCGGGATTGTTATTTAATACCTGAAGTTGAAGGGCGTGGACTTGCGTCGTCATGATCGTCATCAGGAGGACGCGGAGGTGCCTGTGAAGGGCGTTTAATGTTTTTTAGTGGAACTTTTGTACTGCGTTCTTTTATTTGAACGGGAACTGTGTTTCTGACTATGTCATCTGTAACTATAGCTTTTTGGTAACGCGGCTTATCTTTGCTAATTCTTTTATTTGTGTTTTTGGAAAATATGGTGTCTCCTGGTTTAATACTAAATTCTGTTTCTCCTGCTCTTTTTTCATTTCGTTTTTCCTTCATTTTTATTGTTTGTTCCGAAATATGTTTGTATAAAAATTTAGTTCTTTTTGCGTGTTCTTTTATTAATTGTTGTATATATTGCTTATTAAAGTCGGCATCAAAAGTATTTCTAGAGTCTGTGTGACCTAGGAATATCTCGAATGGGGTGTAGCCAGTACTGGAGTGAATTGACTGATTATAGGCCATAATAGCATAGGTCATTATGGATGCTGCATCCGTGTATTTTTGTTCGTATTTAGCCAATCTATATATCTCTAGTATTGTGGAATGGAACCTTTCTATGGGTCCCATGGAGTTCGGGTTGTTAGGTGTACTGATGTGTAAATCTATTTTGTAAAATGCTAAGAGTTCTTTTAGAAGTGCGTTATTAAATTCTGTACCGGGATCTGAGCTAATTTTTTGGGGTATCCCATAAAATGAAAAGTATTTTATTAGGGCTCGTACTACTTCAGGAGTAGATCGGTTTGTAATTTCTAGTGCTTGTCCCAGTTTGCTGAAGGCGTCAATAATAGTAAGATAGTAATGTCCTTCGATAGTAAATAAGTCGATAAAAAGTTCTTCTAAAGGTTTAGTCTGTGTCTGTGTTAATTGTAGTGTAGGTCTGAGGGGTTTCCTGTCGTATTTCATACGTTTACATACTTCACAAGAGTTTATGACACTTGAAACGGTTTGTTCCATTTTATGCCAAAAGTATGTGCGTTTAATATGTGTAAGTGTTTCTCTTATACCTCGGTGACATGTTTTACCTGTATGATATTTTTCAACGATTTCCTTTTGTTCTAATTCATTTTCAATAAAAACTACTCTTTTAGTGCATTCGAAAAATTGTACCATTTCCTTTTTGAATAAAAAGATTACTGCTTCTGTAAATTGTCTCCTATGTTGGTCATCTTCGAAATAAATGAAGTATTTAGTATTGTTCTTTATATATTCCTTAAGAAACTGTTTAACGAGGTCAGGTCGATTAACTGGTAGGTGGACTTCTAAAATTCTTTGTTTTTCTCTAGACAAATTTTTAACTGAGAGTTTGTCGATAAGCCATGTATAGACTAAAATTTGATTTGGTTTTGTGTCTATGGCTTCTTGTAAGATAGGAATGCCTTTCGATTCTGTATCTTGTGCGGAATGAGCAGTTTCTGTGTTACTAGGTGAACCTTCGGATGCGGTCAGGGTGGAACTAGAGTATGGTATTGAGTAAGGTGAGCGACAATGGGCTGTTAAAGTTCTCTCAGAGTCTGTGTCGGAAATAGACATAGTTTCTAAATTTTCCTCGGGTTCTCTACGCAAATTTTCTATTTCTTTAATAATTTCTTTTACATGTTTATTTCTATTTCTATCTTTGTCAACGTTTACTTTCAATGAGCTATTATCTTTGTCTAAAGCATTTATTTTAATACGCGATAAGGCGTCTGCGTTATTATTCAGTTTTCCACTTTTATGAATAATGTTAAAGTCGTATTCTGATAGTCTAAGTCTCCAACGGGTCAGTCTACTGTTTGTCTCTTTAAGGGTATTAAGCCAAGTGAGGGGTTTATGATCAGTCACAATTGTAAATTTTCTACCATAAAGATAGGGTCGAAAATGTTTGACTGCCCAAACGATTGCAAGCAATTCTTTTTCAGTTACACTATACCGTGTTTCAGCATCATTTAAAGTTCGGCTGGCATACGCCACAGGTTTGTCATTTCCTACTGTTCCTTGTGATAATATTGCACCGAGAGCGAATTCTGAAGCGTCTGTTGTTAATATATATGGTTTTTCAGGGTCTGGATATTGTAAGATAGGGGCATTTACTAATAACTCTTTACATTTTTGGAAGGCGGCTATATATTTTTCGTCGTCTATTGGCATTGAACGTTTCTTTTTTAATCTAGCGGTCATAGGTTGTGTAATCTTTGCAAAGTCTTTTATGAAACGTCGATAATAACCAATTAGTCCTAAGAAACTTTTTATTTCGGTAGTAGTACGGGGTAGGGGGTAGTTTAAAACTGCTTTAATCTTATCATTATTAGGCTTAAGGCCATTGCTCGTGATTGTATGTCCTAAGTATAGAACTTCTTTCCTCAAAAATTCTGACTTGTCTAATTGTACCTTAAGGTTGGTTTTTCGAAGTCTGTCAAAAATGGTCCTTAATTTGTCTAAATGTTCTTGAAGGCTAGACGAATAGACGATAATATCATCTAAATATACTAGGCAGTGTATTCCTTGTAGTCCTCGCAGCACATTATCGATGGTTCTTTGAAAAGTAGCCGGAGCTGTCTTAAGTCCGAAGGGCATACGAGTAAACTCATAATGTCCTGCATTTGTGCTAAATGCGGTTTTGTCTGTCCTTTTCAGCGACTTCAATTTGATGGTAACCACTAGCTAAATCTAGGGTAGAGAAGTAACAGCTGCGTCCTAATTTGTCAAATAAGTCTGTAATATTTGGTAATGGGTATTTGTCATCGATGGTAATTTCATTAAGTTTACGGTAATCTATTACAAGTCTATATTTCTTTTCATTACTAGCGTCCATTTTTTTTGGTACTAGGTGCACGGGTGCACTCCAGGGTGAGTGAGAGTGAGTTACTATATTATTTTCTAACATTTTCTCAACCTGTCTATTTATTTCGTCGTTAATCACTTGGGGCTGTCTATATGGTCGTATAAAAATAGGGTCTTCGTTACGAGTGCGAATGTGGTGTTTAACATCGTTGGTAAAAGTCAAGGGTAGTTTTTCAGAATAAAATATATCTTTATATTCTGAGCAGAGTTTACGAATGTATGTTTTCTCCTCTTCATTCATGTGGTCTAATCGTAATTTATTATTTAAATTTTCGGTTAATATACTATCTACGTCTATGTTTGTCATGTCAATGTCAGTTATATTGTTAATTTCACATGTGTCACTATTGTATTCAGTTACGGTTACTGGTGTAAGGAAATTTAAAGTTACTTCGCGGTCTTTAATGTTTTGTATGACCGTCGTCGCGAAACCGTTTTCGCATCTTACTATTGCACTAGGCATTCTAACTCCATCACAAAATATTTTATAATTCATTATTGCTTGTCCGTTCCGTAGGTTTGTAGGTAACCTAACTCTTTGTTCACAACGCGGGGCTATTTTAATTGAACAACCGGGATTATATATTATAGGTATTTTAGTAGTATTTGTATGTAGTAGTAAATTTTTCATATCAATTTTTGTATCTAGCTGTTTTAGTAGATCACTTCCGATTAGTCCGTCGTAACGTCCGTCTACGTCATATATATAAAATTTATGCATCTCGTCACTATTAAAGGTTGGAAATAATGGTATATATATTACTTCGTCGTGCTTACTAGTTGCGTGTGTGCTAATTACTTCAAAGGGTTCATAGTACTTAAAATTTTCGAAATATTTAGTAACCAGCTTAGGGCTAATAAATGAGCGTGAACTTCCGGTATCTATCATAAATTTACCATTGATTTCGGGGATGTTAATATATGGTAATTTTAATGCGTTACAATTTAAGTTTATTATCTCGGGGGTTGGTTGTTGGTAATTATGTGAAAATTTTCTACTACGGGGTCGTATTCTTCGGTTTGGTCAGTTTCTAATGTTTCAAACTCTTCCATTACTTCTGTATTACTATAATCATCGTATGAAGGGTTCTGAATTTCAGAATTGTTATAATTATTATCGTCATCGTTTAAGTTGTATAATTCGTTCATGCGTATTCCTAGTGGCTTAGCGGTACGCATACTAACATCAGTCGGTCCGTTCCTAGGTTGTAACACCTGTGGGGGACGATATCCGAATTGTTGGGGTTTATAACCGAATTGGGGGTTATTCTGATTTAACTGGGGTCGGTAACCGAATTGAGGTTGATTTAAGTTTGGTTTGTAACCAAATTGATTTTGGTTCAAAGGTGGTCGATATCCAAAATGAGTTTGATTTTGAGGTCGATATCCGAAATGTTGCGTTTGTGGTAATTTTATTTGTTTGCTAGCGGGAATTCCAAATTTAAATTTATTTTGCTGTTGAGGTTGATTTGACATGGTTGCGACATTTTGTGGAATACCGAATTTATACTGAGGCTGTGTGTTACTAATGAAATGAGGTTTTATTACATTTTTATCTGAAAACTGAAAATTGTTGAACGGTTGAGGTCTAGGAGCCGTACACTGGGTATTTTGTTGTTTTAACATTTTATTGCGTGAACTATATTGGAACATAAAATTAACTTCTTCTAATACTATACTTAGTGCTTTTTCTAACGAATCACATCCTTTTAATCTAACTATACGAAGAAGGTCCTCCGGTAGATTATATAAGAACACATTCATAGACATGTTGTCATATATTATAACTTTACTTTTACGAAGGTTATCATCCTGTATTAAATTTACTTTTGCAATCAAAGTACTTTTAATATGCTGTATTCTATTACAGAAATCTAGATACGATTCTCCGTTATTAATTTTTAAAGTTTCTAATTCTATTGCAATACATTCTTCCGAACGTGGATCTCCGAAATGTTGTTCTAGGGCTGTTTTTAATGAGTCCCATGTATCTAAATCTTGTCTTTCACTAATAAGAGCTGCGGCTTTCCCACACAATCGGGATGTCACAACATGAAATATATATAAGTCCTGTTCTCTACTATCATCTACACGACACAATCGAATTACATATTCACATTTTCTAATAAATAAATTTAATAACTTTTCGTCACCATCGAATTTGGGGATGACGTTAGCGATTTCACGTGGTATCTGAGATATGTTGTACATGTTAATTTATTTTATTAATTAATTTGTTTAAATAAAATTGAAATAATTTTAATAAGTATGTCGTATAAAATTTTGTAATTCTTATAACTTAAAGTAAATTTCAATATTCTTTTAATTTTATGTATTATATGTACTTTTATTAATTTTACACTTAATTCCTAGCTAAAAGAAAACTGAAAACACCTTTCGAATTTTGGAAATAGCGCTCTGTCTTCTAGAAAAACGTATAACTATTATACTAAGGAATGGAATGGAATGAAAATAGCGATTAGGGTCTACTCACAGACTGTCCATATCCTCGGGGTGAATCTCAAGCAGATGGTGGTGACTTCCGGAGCTGGTGTGGTCGTGTTGTCTTGACGAATTTATTTTGTTCGAATTTCCGTTAAACGCGTAAAAACGTACGTCGCGATTACTTCAAGATTGAGTTCGCGATCGCGGAAATCCTACCGGCTGCGCCAGTCAAGTTGCGGGCCACGCGGAGTACGTTTTAAAAAATAGAAATTATATTTTATGAACGTTTATTCCGTACCAAATCTGACTTAAGACTAACTTATTACTAATCTTAATCTAACGGGAAGGGCATCGGACCACCGGTCCAGCGGATGCCGTCGTCTGCGAATTCCACAATTCAGCAGTTGAGTTCGCCGAAGATCTGCCTTTGCAGACATGCGTCAGCAGAGGTGCCCGACTTAACTATATTCTCAATTTGACCACAGACGTCAAGAACAAAAGTTTGACAATAAATAGTATGCATGCGTGTGTGAGTCAAATATATGGTATGTAGTGTGTGTAATGTTTTCTTTATTGATTATATGTATCTTTTATGCATTATTTAAAAAAAATATTAGCATTGTGTGCTTCTTCTCTATATTCTCTATAAGTGTAGAAAATTTCATACTCCTCCGTCCGCGAAATTTACCTCTAGTATTAGATAAAGATGAGATTTATATCACCGTGTGTCTATCTATACACACGCACATCATGCGTGAACGAACACGATCAAGTTACTATAAGTAAACTATCAGATAACTCGAAACGAGACGTTGAATACTGTAGTGAATACATTCAAATTGTCGAGGTACCCGAGGGACCTTTCCGCGCAGTCGACGCATCCGCTCAGTAGGTACAGTATAGACACGTGTAGGTGCACTGCCTACAACTGCACGTGCATACAACATTACAACACGATACTGAAATGTAGACTTAGACATCATTACTACTCATACATTAATACATGGACGGGTTCTCTTCAATGTAGATAGCTTAATTTGAGCAAAAAAACACACCCAACCAATTTGATAATAAGTTGATAACATTTTTATGATGTAATGAACTTGAATTCATCAACTTATTTTCAAATTGGTTGGGTGTTTTTTTTTTGCTGAAGAGAATGTGTGAAGAGATGTACATTGAAGGGAACGTGTCTACGTATTTATGTACCAGTACTAATGCCGTCTGAGTCGACATGTTAGTATCGTGTTGTAATGTTGTATGCACGTGCAGTTGTAGGCAGTAAGTAAATAATAAATAAGTAACTGAAGCGTATTTTCGGTACCTGAGCCTAAACATCACAAAGTTATTGCTGCTTCCCACCTTGAGATTTGAATCAGATGAGGTCTAAGTTTCAATTACACTATTTAACTGCCGCCGCAGTCCTGCAGGCTGGAGTCACGATGCACGCCTGGTGGGTAGCTGCCCTCGCGAGGATCAGGCCCCCACAAAATCCCCCCCCTTCCCCATCCATTAGATCGACGTATGGCGTCGAGTCTTCATATTATAATCAATGCTGCCTACTTTAGACTTCCTTTGTATTTGTTTAATATCAAAACGAGTACTTTATGTTCACACATGGCATGCGTGCGCTTCTACGCGATCGACGTATTTACTCAGCCGTTCGTCGTAGCGTTTTCGCCCTTACTGCACTAGAAACTGGGGACATTTCATCATACTGATCACGAGCAGCTCGTCATAGCTGACAAATTCAATCAGACCATCAGCTTTGCCATTTTGCGCTGTTTGAAGTTGTGATAAGGTCGTGTGTTGTGGCAGCAGTCCAATGACGTCGCGAGTCTCGCTGATTGCTAATACGATGAGTCAACGCGGCGCCTCTCCTCGTCCCGAGACTGTCCACAACAAGGCGTCTGCAGTTTCCTGTTTCAGTATAATACTTCAATTTTATTTATCAGAGTCTGAATTCGAGCAAATTTTATGTATAGTTTTGCTTAATGTTTAGAACAGCCAGGCAGTGGGAAGGAACAGTTCAGACGGTGAGCCAAAACTGCGTCACATAAACAACAATCAACAATAAACACATCATTTAGACGGAGAAGAAAAACGCTCTCACCGTCCCGGATCTCACTGGTGTACGAGTAACCATAGAGTACTTCCTTCCTCCACAACTGCCTTCTAAGAAATTTATGAATAACCCTTCTACTCATATCTGTTCATAAAATATTTATAACTACTGATACCATGCACGCCACGCTTTTTTTTACAATAAAATCATTTTTTCTTACACTATTTTTAATTCAAATTTATTAAAATTTATTTTCTATTTTTTAATTGGATTTTCTATAAAAGCGTATTTTGTTAATTTGTTTTAACCTATTATTTATTTTTCATTTTTTAATTGAATTTAAATTTTTTCAATATATATTTTTATATTGAATGATCATCGGTCCTTAATAAGTATACCAAATTTCGAGTTAATCTGACGTTTAGAAGGGGGTCAAAATCATGTTCAAAGTTTCTATTACTATACATACATACATAAGTCTGAAGCTAATAAAAGCGTACAAAAACGACATTCTACGTGCAGTAGCAAAAGCTACGAAAGCAGGTAGAGGTCCTCCGACGTAGGTATTGTTTAGAGATCCAGTGGTAGAGAAGTGTCCTGCCGCGTCGTTCGACTGTATTGACAAGCTGTCACTCCGCCACACCCTGGGAGCACTCAAGGACACTGTACTGCTCATCAATACTTATCGACACTAGTCTGAGAGCAAGAACGCCTTTTCAATACAATCTTCTAAACAATGACGTGTTAAAATTATAAGAAGTATTCAAAACTATACCTAACGAAAGTTAATCTATACTATATTTTTTTTTAATATTATAAAGCTGAAGAGTTTCAAATGTTTCAAAATTAGGAGTTTTTTTCGTTTGAGAGCTTCCCTTTTAAGAATATAATGTATAAGAGAATTGTTCCTCTTTAAAAGCTCTAAAAAAAAGTCCGCGACAGCATATGTCTATATGTCAAGGTTGGCTCTCTATAACGTTTTTTATGCTAACCAAATTTTGGGACCGCCCCCACCGACATCAGGGCGCGGCTCTGACATTGACTATTTCGTAGTATAACCAGTTGACCCTTGGGATCCCAATAGATGAACGCGCCCCACGCTGGTGTCGTGCAGTCGCCCTCCACTCCCCGCCTCAATCCACAGCGTCCCCACATTGCATGTCTCGGTGTGCCGATAAGTGTTTTCTGATTATGCCGCTTATTATTATTGGAACGAAGTTCCTTATCGCGCGTTGTGAAAGGGGGCTAGACGGAAAAAATTCTTACGAAAAGTTGTCACGACACTTTTTGCTATAGTAAGCTATTGTAAGCTGTGCGGCGTCGCATATTTCTCTGTCTGTCTGTCTGTCTCTCTCTCTCTGTCTCTCTCTCTCTTATACAATTATATTAATGTATATGTACAATTTATTTTTTATTATAAAATATTACTGATTAAGTTTATATAACATTATATTTGTTAATAATAAAAAGAATATTATTAAAACTTAAAAAAAAAAAATTATTACTATTCCTTCACTAATTAATCGAAAGGAACTTCGTTCCATCCGGGTGTCCCTTGACACCTCTCAAGTTTTTTAAAATAATATTTAGTGCTGGTAAAGCGTTTATGTACATTGCTTGTGCCCGACTCACTCGACGTTACACAATTAGTCTTCATCGAGCTCATGAGCTCTCGCAATAGGTATCCGGCAATATCCGGGAGTCAGCCGAACTACTCGTTGATATTCGACGAACACGATTATTTATTTACTAGCGGACCGCTCCGGCTCCGCTCGAGTCTTTAACAAAAATTTCAACGATATTTGACATTATTTAATTTTTTTTAAATAAAAGAACACTGCTGCACAACTATAATAGACATATGCTGTCGCGACACTTTTTGTAAATAATAATGTGTTCTAAAAAGTCGTAGTACATAATTTTATTCAATTGTCAATAGTTTTCGCAGTCAAAAATTTAATTTTTTACACCTTTGGTTACATTATTAGAATTTTATTAAGGATCCCTAATTTTTTTCAAAAAAGATTATAGCCTATGTCGTTCGGAAATAGTGTAGCTTCCATGCAGTGAAAGAATTTTTCAAATCGGTTCAGTAGTTTCGGAGCCTATTCAATACAAACAAACAAACAAATCTTTCCTCTTTATAATATTAGTATAGATTAGTTTCGCAAAACAAGTAACAATTTATTTAAGACGCTTTTTATGTTTTAAATTCCTCTTTATCGATCTTTATCTTTATCTGTCTGTTCTGCCACGAAGCAACCATGCGCTCCTACCTAGAAGCAGGACTGCCGTAGTACGGGTGTAAGACGGGTGCAGGTAAGACATAAATCTATCGTACCGAGGCTTTTACCAATGTCGACTAGTCATAGTATGTAGCAGCAGTTCAGTTCGTCGTGGCCTAAAAGATAAGACTTTTTTTGTTGGAACGAAGTTCCTTATGGGACGATGCGGAGGGGTACCTAGGGGGACTAGGTTTTTCACATACAATATAGCAACGTTCAAGGTGACGATAACAGCCATTAATAAAGTGCTTTTTGAAAATACGATATTGAGTAAATTTGAGGCATGAAATTAATGCTCAAACTAATATTTTCCACTTTACGCTTTTAATCCTGACAATGATACATATGAGAATAAACATATCAAAGTGTGTGAGGTAAATAAGCAGTTAATTGGGTTCACTTAACGCAATGTATAATGTAATTATTATTCAGTTAAGTAATGACTAGCTTTTGCCCGCGACTTCGTCCGCGTGAAATAGTTCACAAATAATGCTTTATTTTAGAACAAATTTGGTTAGCATAATAAACGTTATAGTAAGCCAACCATAACATATAGATATATGCTGTCGCAGACTTTTTTTTAGATATTTTAAAGGGGAACAATTCTGTCATACATTATTTTAGCGAAACTTTAACCGTTTCTGCAGCGCACGCAGCGGAAGCTCTCAAAAGGGAAAAAAACCCCGATTTTGAAACATTCTTTATTGGTGCTCCGCCTGCATTGGTTTTAGCGTGATTTTATATAGCATATAGCCTTCCTCAATAAATGGGCTATCTAACACTGAAATATTTTTTCAAATCGGACCATTAGTTCCTCTGATTAGCGCGTTCAAACAAACAAACTCTTCAGATTTATAATATTATTATCGATATGGACATGGAAAACAGTTGCAGAGAGTCTCTAAAATAGGACCCCGTGGTATGACAACAAAAATAACGCGCTGGAACCCTCTAAGAACGGACCGCCGCGCCGGTAACCACCTCTCGCTGCCTCTCATCGTTCGGAGCCGGCGGAGTGAAGGGTTCAATCCGCCACGCTTCGTTAGATGCGTTAACTCAAAGCCCACCCGGTGGTGGGCCGCCTCACCCCCTCTCCTCTCCTCTCCTCGTACCCTCTACCACATTTATTTATTACTGTTTTTTTTTAAATAAATTCTTCGGTGAATATTCTTAATCTTCGGATGGGCAACACATATGGGTAAGAATGTTAAAATCTTAATTGCATTTACATAACAGTTTACCTAGCCTTAAAACCAAACTGCATGATCGCATTGGCGGAAACTGGCAGGGTTGTGGTACCGGTTCGTGTGAGCTTACAATATGGCTACCAAAAAGCAAAACATATCTATATATTAATACGTGAAGCAAAAACTTTGTATCCCTTTTTACGAAAATTGCACGGATGGAGGAGTATGAAATTTTCCACACTTATAGAGAATATAGAGAAGAAGTGCACAATGCTATTTTTTTTTTAAATAATGCATAAAAGATACATTAAATCAATAAAGAAAACATTACACACACTACACACTAGGAGTGGGTAATATCGGTTTTGCCGCGTATCGAATCGTATCTATATATCGAGTATCAATATCGGATATTGATTCTATATATTTTCTGAATCTATATATTAATGGATGCTAGTAGATTTTCTCGATTCATGATATTTGAGATTTGAAACGATACGCTGATATAATATCGTAGTAGATATAGATTTAAGTCAACGTTATACGGTTGGTTTTCTGATATCAATTTATAATATGATTTTAAAGTAATAAAAAGAACATGAAAATAAAAATATCAAAAAAACTTTCCTTCATGCTTTTACCAGGCTTAGGACTGGCTAAATTATTTTCAGTTTTTAGTATTTTGTGTCTTAATTTAAAATTACAAAATATACCAAAAGAGTGTAGATTTCAAAAGTTTAATACAAACACAAGAAATAAACTCAATTATTTGGATTCAACTAAAAATAGAAAAATGTGTACTTTAAAAATCAAACACAAAAAACTTTTAAGTATTTATAAACACTTGTCCAAAAATTCTAGTTCAAGGTCAAAGCGCGTAAAATTAAATTCAACGATGCAAATAGGCTATACTGCATTCAAGTTAGGGTCGAAAGTTGAAACTTCTTTCCTAAATTGTATCCTGCTGATACGCTAAGAATAATCTACAGACATATGGACTTAAACATAAGGTTTACAATTGTATGGATAATGCCTGTTTCTGTTTCATTCATCACATGATATCCCTATCGTGCGCTCACTCACTCTGGCCGATTCGATACGAACCAAACGAATATTGCTGATATTCACGAATCGGTACGATATGCCGATGCGCATCACATCGAGCAATATCGTGTATCGGCTGATATCGATATATAGATTTCGTGCGTGGCGATATCGGATTCAACGATATTGCTGCGATATATAGATATTGAATCTATATACGATTTATATCACCCACTCCTACTACACACCATGTATTTGACGCACACACGCATGCATACTATTTATTGTCAAACTTTTGTTCTTGACGTCTGTGGTCAAATTGAGAATAGATTAAATATTGTTTGTCTTTATTAATATTTTTTTATAGTGTAGCCTTGGCGAAATTTGTGATTATAGAAGTATAAAATACAATTATAATAGTGTACAAACTTACAATTCCAATTAATTATAGTCGACTTTCGACTACTGCGGGACCTCTAGTTTTTATTAATCTCCACTGTCCACGCTCGTTATCATGATCTTAATACGCGAATCAAGGCTCTTCCTTTGGATTCCGGGGAGGCTAGTTAAATCTTAGTCCTCAGTAACGAGCCTAACAACTAAATATATAAGCTTCCCCTCCGGATCTATTCCCGGTCCACTCTCTAAGCCTCTTAACAAAATGAAATTCCTCTCGTCGAGTGTGTCGCGCGATACTTCCTCGTCTCAAATGAGCTTGTGGAGCGATTGAGATTGTTGGTGTTATTGAACCAACAATCGGGTTATGTAAAGCGTTGCTCACATCACAGATTAGCTTGCAGCTAGTGGAGACACTAGTCGTCGAGGGGTCATAGCTTGGGTACACGCACAGTCCGTACACAGCCCCCAGTACTTCAGCAATTAGACTATTCTGAGCTGAGATTTTGTTACTGCATATAAGGCGGTTGTTATTTTGGAACGAAGTTCCTTATGGGACGATGCGGAGGGGTACCCTAAGGGGAAAAAAATGTCCGTAACGTAAGATTTTTATTAGTAATGCACACAGTGTATGATTTAACTTTGTAATAACGTATAAATTAGTAATGCATACAGTGTACGACTTAACTTTGTAATAACGTACAAAAAATAACATATTTTTTTATCATTCATTGACCACGATCTCAGAGCGTTCGTTTGCGCAATACACTAACTCTTATGCAAACAACCGTGAATGAAGTGTACCACAATAAGTTCGCACGTTACCGAATGACTGTGGGTTGTTGCGAAACCTCCAGTTTTATTTTCTTTATACCTCGAATAGAACTTAAAATTAATATTTTTATAATAAGGAACTTCATTCCTATCCGGTGCCCATCATTTTTTTTATATTATATGTAATCTTACTATGAATCTTATTATTGTTTTAGGGTGTGAACTAGAACATGGTCAAAATTCAGCTCTGATGAAGTCAGAATAGTATCATTTAACCCACGCTTGTTTGAAACGAACTTTATGACCCAGTGCTACTGGAAGAACTCAGATATGAAACGTGCGATTCAGGATTCTTATCTTGATACGTCTGAGCCGTTTCTGTGATACCTTTACAAAAGGATAGCTCAGTCACTTCTCGACTGGCCAGCACTGGACCAACCTTTTTAGCTGTGCGATTACACCTCATCTCTTCCGAAAAGTAAGAGATGACTTGCGGATTCATCGGTGAGCTTATAATAGAGTTTTCGAAGTGTCTATATATAAGTACCCGTTTTTATTTTAGCAATATTTTTTTTAACCATCGATAAAGTAACATGCAATGCGCATCATACCACTTCTTAATAAAAACAACTGAAAGTCGATAACGGAATACTGCAATTTTTTGTACAGAAAACCCTCATAGTACAATTTGAAAAAAGTTTCACTCAAAAATCTTAAGCCATGAAGGTTCTTCGTCAATTCGAAGTACCTATTACAATAAAACGGCAATTTCATAATTTAACCCCTATTAATAACTTTTATTGTTTTGTATAAATACACGACATAGTTCTGAGTGTTATTTCATTCCTTATTCATTTTTCATTATCTTCCATTTATTCCTTCCGGACGAGAATTCTGGGATTCGTTCCTGTAACTACGAACTCTATTGATCGATGTTTTTTTAATAGTACGAATGCTGTACGTGGACTGTCTGATCTGTTCCTGTCTCAAACAAAGTACATTGTGTGATGACCGATCAATAGCCAGCTACGGATGGATTGCATTTGGCTCCACCACCCACCACCCAACTACTACTGCCCACTTTCTGTAGTGTTGTTACGGCATTTCGGTTCACTTTTTATAGTGAGTTTTAATATCATAAGAATATTTATTAACTTTTTTTTGTTGCTTAGTTGGGCGGACGAACTCACAGCCCACCTGGTGTTAAGTGGTTACTGGAGCCCATAGACATCTACAACGTGAATGCGTCACCCGCCTAGAGATATAAGTTCTAAGGCCTCAAGTATAGTTACAGCGGCTGCCCCACCCTTCAAACCGAAACGCATTACTGCTTCACGGCAGAAATAGGCAGGGTGGTAATACTTACCACGAGTAACTACCACCAATAACTACCAGAGCGAGAAAGAGCTTTAATCAAAGAACTTGTTGTCTTTATAATGTGCCAGCACACGCACGGTCAGCTTGTGCGTATGTGTGTCTTTGTGTGTCATTCAGTCTCGTAGCTGATGGCGGCGCGCGAGTGCGTGGGGTCGACTACTGAGGCTAGGACGAGATAAGCGATAATTAAACTGGATGAAAGTAGGTTGATAGCCACGAGCGATGATCCTTGCCACACATTCTACTTAACATGCTGGTCGTGGTCTGTGTGGAAACTTCATATTTTTAACGACCTAATTGCGACGGTGACTATAAAGCGGTCGAGGGCGGAGGTTGCGGGCTTAGGGAGGGGTGGTGCGGGGGTGTGGTTGTGGTGGATTCAGTGCGAGCGCGGCCGCGGATAATTAGCATATTACGAGCACTCTGTCCACGCGATTCACTGCGTACGGAGAAACAGTATGACAACGAGCATGCCGAATATGGAATAATAGGAACAATGCTTTCAGTGCTACCTTCGTTATTCCCGAAGAAAATCTTTTCGATTATTATATTATAATATTATTTTTCTACTTTGAAATTTTTTATTTATTAGTTTTTTTTTATTGAAGTGAAAACTTCTTTAGAATCGTTGTGATTTCAAACCGGATGCAACGGAAAAAACGACAGGTAAGAGACACAAATACAAAAATGTGTAGGATGAAGCCAGCAAAGAATGAGACAGAAATATACATACTATTTAATACAGCGCCATCTGTGAGATTTTTTAATACTAACGTGTGTATGAAAGCTCTTGTAGTGAATTTTAATTTAGGATTATACGTGAAATTAAAATATCAATTCACAGAGGGCGCTACCTTACAATTATTTACTAATGACAAAATTTTACATATACTTAAGACGTTTAGGATAATTGTATTTTAATTTTGGAAGGTTTCACTTCTACCACGTGTGAATTGCACACATGTATTTTTTTTTATTTCAATAACATAAGTGAAGTTGATTATAATTAAACTAGTGAAACTTAGTCAAGGTCGGGCGTGGCTATTGCTGATAGTAGATAAAACATCGATTTCATGAAGCATAGATGTATAACAGAAAACTTCCTTTCAGTGCCAACCACGACTGTACCAAGGTCCATCACAAACACACGCTTTGAAGCCAAACATACAAACCGTCACTCGTTCTCTGACGAAAGACTGAAAGAGCTCTGCTCTTTTGCATTCGAATACAATAAAAATATATACAGGTGTTTATAGGCAGGTTGTTTTAGTAATTTAAGTGTCTGTATGATTAAAATAGTTGAGTCAACGCTAGAGTGCACATATTTGAACGTTTCCTGAAGTTCGTCAGCCGCCATGGACTGCTGTTGTCGAGCTCACGAGTCCACAATCACATGTACAGCGCCACTCTCGAACTGATTATTCTAGTAGAACGATATCTACAGTTTTCAGTTTGATGTGCCCTAGGTATACAAATGTATAATTATCGAATAAAAAAATGTCTCTCATTTTGGAACATATCTAAAGCACCGTAATTCACTGATAATTTGTATAAAACTGTATAGCTGTGTAAATAAACGTAAATTTAAATTTTAAAAAATTATATTTAAACTATATAAATCCAAGGAACGATGTCCGAATCATTCACACGAGAAACTGCCGTACTGATCACTACCTCACTGTGTGCATCCTGAATCCACTGTAACGTTCAATTACATGGAACACCCACAAGCATGAGGGGATACCATGTGTTGTAACAATGTTCCGTGTGTTGGAACAATAAAGAATTTAAGCTGTGCTGCAATAGTATGTACTTACAGTACGAGCGTTGTTTACCAGGACTCTGTTGGTGCTTTATTTTAATATACATATTATTATATCTGATGGCGCGTTGCATTATACAGTGACAGCGCAAATTTGTCATTGTCGTGTGGGGCCCTCACGCAACACCGAGTGAGTGCAGCGGCGGGGGACAGCGGTGGGGACGGCGACGGGGGACGGCGGTGGGGGATGGCGGCGAGAGACAGCGGCGGGGGACGGCGGTGGGGATGGCGGCGAGAGACAGCGGCGGAGGACAGCCGCCGGCGGCCAATACGTGGCAAAAACGACGAGAGGTTGACATTACAAACTTGTACTGTGGGTTGTATCGCCAGATCAAGATGTGATTAACTGTTGAATAATATGATCCAGCGCTTGTTTTGTTTCAGTAATTGTTAGCAACTCGGAATTATAACACAAAACCTACTGTAATGCTTGGCTATTCTCTTCGCCGGATGACCCGAGCCAGCATGCGATCAATGCGATGTGATGAAAAAGGAAACCCAACTGTATTGCTCTTCATATCTATATTTTTTTGAAAGATATGATTTTAGACTTAAAACTAAAGTACATGTAATGAGTTTACGTCTGTATTATGATAGAGCCTATAGCCGAGCACGCAGCTAATTATTTCTTACTGATTTGTTGCATGGGACAAGTCTGAGAGGCGCATAGTGTAACTCTGTACCGCATCTCTGTGAACGACTCTATCTTACGGAACTATATTCTGCGGCAAACCCCTATTCTACCGCTGGTGTTCGAATCTCAGGCGCGCACCAATTTTTCTAATATAATACGTACCCAACAAATGTTCACGATCGACTTCCACGATGAAGGAATAAAATCGTGTAATAAAAATCAAACCCGCAAAATTATAATTTGCGTAATTACTGGTGGTAGGACCCCTTGTGAGTCCGCGCGGGTAGGTACCACCACCATGCCAATTTCTGCCGTGCCGTTTCGGTTTAAAAAGTGGGGCAGCCGTTGCAATTATACTGAGACCTTAGAACTTATATCTCAAAGTGGGTGGCGCATTTACGTTGTAGATATCTATGGGCTCCACCAGGTGGGCTGTAAGCTCGTCCACCTACCCATCTAAGCAATAAAAAAAGCTTACTTTTGTTAAAGTCTGATAATGTTTTGATATTGTTTGGGAATGCGAGTAAGCACGAGAAGCTCTAAACAGCTAAATAGTCTACGGCTCCGGTTCGAAGGATGATACAGCGGGCATACAATATCGGCGGCATTCGTGGTCAATGAAACAAGGTGTATGTGTTAATCAGTTCATAGAACTAGGTGTTTATTGTAGAATTCAACTGAAATGGAACAAGGGACGGGACAGATCGTCAATGGTACTAATATACAATCAAATGTACACACACATACATATGTACATACGACATCACGGCGAGGAGACACGGGGGACGCTTCCACGGTCGGGGCCGTGCACTGGCTAACTACTGTGTATTTACACAACCAAATATATATAAAGTGGAGGATACGATATCGTACGAATAGGGCCCCGCGCCGACCGAGTCCACCTGTGATCTCCGCGCCACTGAGTCATCGGGAGGACGTCCTTTCGCGCGATCCGATTCACAACGAAACGAAATAAAAAGAAAATAAATTACACTAGTCGATTTCACTGAGCACTTCACGCGAATATCATGCGAACATCACACAATCACCGACCGACTCAAGACAGTCCGACGACAACGCGACGAGCAGTCGACGCGAGAGAGGAAAAGGCGCTCCGTCACACCGTGGTCTCGCGGTCCACGTGGATATACTCGACGGAGCGCTCGCGCCGTCAGGAGGATGCGGTCGACGAGGCTCGCGACGCGTCGTACAACAGCTCCTCCGTGAGGCGTCTTCCTGCCGCCAGCGCACCCAACAGCCGCTTGTCCGATACGGCGCGTCGTCGTCGGCGCACTAGCAGCGCTGCCAGCAAGAGCAGCGCGCCCCCTGCCGCACCCGCCGCGCCCGTCGCGCCGCTTGCGCCCAGCGCCGCTAGCAACCGCGCTCCCGCCCCGCACGCACCCCGCTCGTCCGCACCACCCGGGCAGTCCTCCGCGCCGTCGCACCAGAGTGCGCCCGGCATGCATGCGCCCAGCGGTCCGCACGCGTGCGCACACGAGCTGGCGTTCTGTCCGGCGCGCCATACCTCCATCCAGGCCAGCCGCGCGCTGCCAGCCTCGCGCGCCGCCCACACTACCAGCAGCGCTGCCGACCGTCCGCCGCGACCCCACCACTCCTCGGTGAACACCTGCACTGCCGCGCCCGACCCGCCCGGACAGATCACGCGCACCAACCTGTCACAGATCGCTACCTGTACTAGTCATCTGCACAATCGGACTGATAAGACGAGTAAAGATGTTTCTACTCACTTGGAGGTGTGCGCGTCGTACACGAACACTCGGTTACTGGTTGCACAGGGCGGAGGTTCGGTCCCCGGAGCGGATGGCGTCATCTCCTCGCCCCACACGCGCAGGAACACCGACCTGTTCCCGCGCGCCTCCATCAAGAATGGAGTCTCTCCGCATTCGGATATCCTATTGCTGGGGTAAAAAAAATTAACAGTTTCACAGGCGCCAATATAACGTTAACTATTCTAATGGCCTTGGCTGTACTGACGAGCGCCTTTCACTATATCCCTTCTCCGCGGCCGACCGTCACGCGACATGCAACACACAGACGAAAAAGTTTGAAATTAAACAATCCAAACCTATAAGGAAAGGCGAGCCGGAAATGCGTTCCGGGGGGAGCGAGGCGGCGCCTGGCCGCACAGAGGCGCGGCTGCTCGCGTGACCACGAGCCCTGGAAGTGCACGTGGCGGTGGTCCTCGGCCGCCCGCAGCGAGCGCGCCACCAGCTCCAGCTCCAGCGCGCCGCCGCTCGCGTCAAACCGGAGCGGCGCGCTGCTGTTGTCACATATGCACCCAACCGGCACCTGCCGATACTTCCTTCTATTACTTCACACTCTAGCCGAGCAGATACATTGTTGATGTTGACGGGCGATGGTCACCATATTTTCCAAACGTACCATTTGACACAAGCTTATCAGCAACCGGTGAAATAAAAGAGACCATTAGAGATTTTAATTGAGATGTTTATTCATAATTCATAAGTTCAAATTTTATTAGCTGACTTTAATGTACACAATCCGTACAAATGTTCTATACAAAAATTTTAAAGGTTAATGTTAAATATGAATTACTAAATGTTAATGTTAAATATTACGGTCGAGAGGACCGCACCCGACTTGCGGAAATAGGTTCTTGAACGACTATTATTGTTTTTATTCAAGTACAGTTTTAAACAAATGCACTGTGTGCATTATTACTTGCCAAGATGTTCGGTCTGATAAGACTAATAAGATTTGATAAGATAACTTGCAACTTACTCTGTAACCGGGCCACGGGGATTCAAATATACGCAGATGTGGAACACGCAAAGGCACATCCTCGTCCCCGTCGAAATCAGTGGGCCCTCCGTCCTCCGCCTCGGTTTCCCCATCATGGGATTCTATCTGGTCCGGCACGCAGTTCGGTCGACCGGTGACCGGATCAGGCCGCGTCGCGCATCGAGGCTCTCGACCGAACGTGGCCGCCTGCAAGTCGAGCACCACACGAGAACCCTCCCCGTCGAATCTATACACGCAACGCAAGCGTCGCGCTCCACCACGCCCGAACCAAAGTGCGTTCCGCGGAGAGGAAAAGGATCCCGGCGCGGTCAACCTCCTCGCGCATTCCTCCGGGGCGGGCCGGGCTCGTCTCCCGTCGTCCGGCAGCGGGAGACCCTCGAGACGCGCGTCCACGAACTCATAGTGGAGAGAGAAGGTGAGCGGGTGCGTGGCCGTGCCGGGGCGTGAGGTGAGCGCCAGCGCCAGCAGCGAGGCGGCGGACACGTAGCCGTCGGGCGGCGCGCAGGGGCGGGGGGCGCGGGTGGCGTTGGCGAGCGAGGCGCGCGCGCACAGCGAGGGCGGCGCGTCGCAGTAGTGTCCCAGGGAGCGCGCGCCCGCCTCGCCCTCGCCGCCGCCGTCCCACACGCGCAGCTCCACGGCGCACGCGGCGCGCAGCGCCACCGCACTCGTGCTGCTCTCCTCTTCGCGCTCGTTGCTCTCGACGCGTCGCGCCTCCACCAGCGAATACTGCGTGAAACTCGAGAAATAGATCCAAACGAGATCACCTGTGTAACAAAAATTAATTCGTATATAACCCTCGTGTGTTTCTTTTTCGCAACGTGTAGATAATTCGACGCTTGAAAGGCAAAAGTGACTAAGCGACAATGCGTGAACTTTACAGTAGACTAATTTAAAGTTGAAACACCTGAAAAAAGTTATATTTTAACGAATCTAGCTGTAGGATTGAAATGATTTTAATAGACCTAGAAATTTATTTTTTTGTATATCGAATATGGTTATTGCCCATCATTTATGTATAAATAAGTTATTGTCGCTTAGTCACGTTTGCCTCTCAAGCGTCGATATGTATCAGTGGTGTGTGACAAGCTCTATATTTATACTACATTTATTCAGAAGAGTCTCAGGAATGGATGATTTGTTTATAGTTCCAAACTCTTTTTTTTTTTTTGTTGTTGTTGTTAGATTGACATCTTTGTTTTCCATTTTTGGGCGGAGTTTGCGTCTGTTATTTAAATTAAATACATTGCTTTTTTTTAGTTAGGTATATCATATGTAAATAAAGCTCTCTTGGCCCTTCATTACATTTAAATATCCCGCGCACTAGCTTCGACTATCTTAATAGCATTTATTATCTATGGCGGTAGTAGAAATAAGTTAATATAATTATACTAAAATAAATAACTCTATGCAGAGCAACAACTTAGTTTTTTGTTTCATTAAACAACACATTACACATATCTAAATTGTATTGCTAATTTCATAATTTACAAAAACATCGAACAAAAGTTTGTTTTATTAAGTTTTGGATCGCCATTAGAATTTTATATTTGGAGTCACTGAAAATTACGTGCAGTTGAAGTTAACATCCCAAAAGTGAAGGAAATAGTAACTGAAAATCCTCATTCAGGGTTGAGTGAGATAGCCGCCAATCTTTCTGTGCCTCAGCAATCGATCCGTATTATCTATACTAATATTATAAAAAGGAAAGATTTGTTTGTTTGTTTGTATTGAATAGGCTCCGAAACTACTGAACCGATTTCAAAAATTCTTTCACTATTTGGAAGCTACATTATTCCCGAGTGACATAGGCTATAACTTTTTTTGAAAAAAAATCGGGATCCTTACTAAAAATCAAATAATGTAACCCAAGGGGTACAAAAATTGCCTAAAATATTCTTTACATCGCGTGACCTGCGAAAACTATTGATGATAGAATAAAAAAATGTACTACGACTTTGTAGAACACATTATTATTTACAAAAAGTGTCGCGACAACATATATCTAACTATTATAGTTATGCCACAATAAGTGTTCTCTTATTTAAAAAAATAAAACAACGTCAAATATCGTTGAAATTTTTGTTAAAGACCCGAGCGGAGCCGGAGCGGGCCGCTAGTTTTAAAATAATCATTTGGGTATGAAACATATTGCCGCTCGGCTAATCTCAAAAGACCTGTATTTTCTGCAATTCAAAAACATAATCGCATAAGAGTCGTTGAGGACATTCTAGAACGAGTCCATTCTGACCCAACATTCGTGAAACGTATTTTTATTGGTCGCGAGACGTAAGTCGATCAAACGTCACATTCATACGGATATCTTTCTTTGACAGTTGCCGTGTTGTGCACACGCACCCATTGCTGAAAGGTCAAATCACTACATAGTATAAAACAAAGTCGCTTTCTCTGTCCCTATTCTTTATTGTACACACAGTTAATATTACAGTAATTGCGATAAGATATAAAAATGGCGAGCTTAACTCAACAATTGAGTTTTCTAACAGCTAACCGTTCTTAACGAAGGAAAGCTTTTTGAGTGGGTAGAAGAATACAATCTAATCAATTTACGTATTGATACAATACACAATAACAACTATATCCCTATGTATGCTTAAATCTTTAAAACTACGCAACGGATTTTGATGCGTTTTTTTTAATAGATAGAGTGATTGAAGAAGAAGGTTTATATGTATAATAACATCCATTAAATAGTGAAGAAATCAATAATAAATCACAGTTTCCGAAGCGAAGCGAGGGCGGGTCGCTAGTAGTAAATAAAGCATATTAATTGAGTGTTATGCGGCGTTGATGAGAGCAAATTCGACAAAAAGGAAATAAATATTCTTGTATTTTGCATCACGATAATGCGCCTTCGCACAAGCCCATCATTATGAATATATTTTTGACCAAAACTCAACAATTGCCATCGAACAACCACCCTATTCACCAGATATGGATCCAGGCTCTTTTTTTTTTTCTAAGCTCATATTACTACTTTATGTCACATGTATTCATTCGGTAGAAGACATAAAGTCGAATTTGCGACGAGAACTGAACTCGATTCCGAAAAAAAGCCTCTAAAATTGTTTTGATCATTAACTAGATTGTTCGTTAACATAAGTGTGTTGTTTCTGAAGGAGCAACTATAGGTACGGTTTGTACATACCTAACTCAATACGTTGACGCGCCGTGCATCGTCTTTGTGGTGTCAAATTATTTTATTTTATTCTTGTATAGTAAGTAGTGCACTTAGCAACACGTACTCGTTAACACGCTACCATTTGTACTTAAGTAGGCAGCGGCTTGGCTCTGCCCCTGGCATTGCTGAAGTCCATGGGCGACGGTAACCACTCACCATCAAGTGGGCCGTATGCTCGTCTGCCTAGAAGGGCAATAAAAATAAAATAAAAACTTAACTCAAATATGTAGTAAAGGTGCTCAAATAACATACTCTTTTGGAACTGTACAATCTTCCCCTTGGAGCCAACACTATGTATGAATGTGATAAAATAAATTTGGATGGATAACAAACTATTTGTGTCTTATTGACTTTTTTGACACAGCAGGAAGAACTGACCTGGTCGCCCGTGAAAAGTCCAAGTACACGTGGTGTTCGGCGGCAGGGTGTGTGCAGGGGCCCGCAGTCGGCCTCGGCGGCCACGCCCCCCCGGACCTGCCGTCGAATTCGTTTCTTCCTCCGAAGAGGATGCTTTCACGTGAAATTCACAACGTCTGGACTCCCTAAATTTTGAACATTCCCATTTAATTACCTTATTGCGGTTACTTATTGCGGTTTGAAACATAATGAAACCGCGACGATAGACAGTAATGTATACTAGAGACAAATAAACAATATTAACCTATTCTCAATTTGACCACAGACTAACAGAGTATATAACGAAAGTTTGACAATAAACATAGAGTATTCATATGTGTCAAATACGTTTTTTTATTGATTTAATGTATTAATGCATTATTTAAAAATTAATGCATTATTTAAAAAAAATTACCATTCTGCACTTCTTCGCTATATTCTCTATAAGTGTGGGAAATTTCATACTCTTCCGTCCGCGCAATTTTCGTAAAAAGGGGTACAAAGTTTTTGCTTTACGTATTAATATATTATTATTATTTTAATAACTATATTATTATTATTTTTCTCACCTGGCGTAGTCGAGTGAATCAGAATCGGCAAATACGACGTCTACGTCCAGTTCGAATCCTCTGAGTGGGGCGGCCGGGGCGGCGGGTCGCAGTGGAGCGCTGAACGGGGACGAGTGGAAAGCGACCAGCATCTCTGGACCCCGCGAGGTGACACGCGGCAACCAGTCCCCGCCGCAGTACTCCACCAGCACGGGGTCGTCCGTAGTAGCGCCGTCGTAGAAGATGAGTCTGTCCCGCTCCCCGGTACATTCACGCCACGCCCTCACCGCTCGGCCGGTCTTGTTGAGACTGTCACAATGTTAGTTCTTTGTTAATATTACGAGTGAGTCCGCGGGACCGGGCGCTCGTCCTGAATGAGCTTCACCCACCTCGCCATCGATATCGACCGTTTGATTTGCATTTTGTGGGAGTACTCCTGTCGAACAGAAATCATCGCGTGTTTGCACGTTGGGATGTCTTTTTGTCGGAGGCTCCAGTAGCAGGTAACGTTTCTAATGGATGCAAGATATTACAGATTATATTATAATTTAATAAGTCGCCAGGTATAGAAACATTTAAAAAAAAAGATTATGTATTTACCTGGGGTACATGCCAGGATAGTTAGGACTTTGTAGTCGGCACGCCTTGCGGTGACACTCCTCGTAGGTGCGC
Source organism: Bombyx mori (assembly GCF_030269925.1). Taxonomy (NCBI): domain Eukaryota; kingdom Metazoa; phylum Arthropoda; class Insecta; order Lepidoptera; family Bombycidae; genus Bombyx; species Bombyx mori. Next base: position 5,610,891 of record NC_085117.1, on the reverse strand, counting down.
GTGCAGTACGTTCCTGGAGATACGGCACCGCGCTCCAGTGGAGCTTCCAGAGCACCGAACCGAACCACCGCCTCGCGCTGCGCCAGGAACTTGTACCGCAACCGAAAGCCGAACGCCTCGCCGAGCCGCACCCGGAACAACTTGACCGAGACGGTGACCGTCGCCGTCTCGCTGTAGTAGAGGGCGGCGCCGTCCGCCTCGCCGCACCACGAACCGCCGGTGAAGGGGCGGCCGAGCTCCGACACCTGCATGTAGCCGTCGGGGCAGCCGTCCAGCGCGGCGGGCTCGTAGCGCCCGACGCGGAATTCGTCGAAAGCCAGCTGCACGAGGTCGCCGTGTGCTCCGCCGCCCGCCGTGAACGTGAGGTGGCACAGGAAGGGAGCGCGCGGGGGCCCTCGGACGGCCAGCGAGTACGCGACGCCGGCGCGACCGTAGTAGGTGCGGTTGCAGGGTGTACAGTGCGGTGGCTCGTCGCTGCCGTCCGCGCACTGCGGCTCGCCGTCGCAATACGCGTCCAGTCGGACGCAGGGACCGGCGCGGCAAGCGAACTCCGCCACGCCGCAGCCGCCCGCGGCGCCGCGCCACCCGGCCGCAGCCCAGAGCCCGCCCGCCCACACGCACACCCACCACGCCGCTGCCATGCTTCCACTGCGCGCCGCACCTCACGAACCGCTCCTCATCGTGCCGTCCGTGGACCCGACACCTCCGCAGCGCTACCACAAGTACCATTTCCAGATTACTAAATCATAAAATTGTGATGCACAAAGCTTAAGTTTGTAGGCAATTTGAACTTGCACTAAAAAAACGCGAGAATTGAAATAGAAATCACAGTTGTTAGTCTTTTCAGTTAAGTCAATCAATAGTTTTCGCAGGGCATGCGATGTAAAAAAATTTTAGGTAATTTTTTTACACCTTGGGTTACATTATTTGAGTCTTAGTAAAGATACCTAATTTTTTTCACAAAATATTATATCCTATGTCACTCTGGAAGAGAGTGGCTTCCAAACAATGTAAGAATTTTTCAAATCGGTTCAGTAGTTTCAGAGCCTATTCAATACAAACAAACAAACAAATCTTTCCTCTTTATAATACCTATATTAGTATAGATTGACTTTAGCTCTAAGTTTAGTTGGAATAATCATTAATCTCGTAAATTAGAAACCATATTCTGCGGTATTTGTTATTCATTAGGAATCTAGTTAATAATGAAAACTGCTGAGTGCAAAATGTTGGTTTCTTAGAAGGGGTAAAAATAGGAAGGTGTGTTTTAATTTATCACAAATCATTTATTTTGTATAGCTGTTGACTTGAGTTTCACACGTCTGAGCAAAAAACTTATATCGTTTGATTAAGTATTTACATTTTTTTGTTTATCGAAATTTTGATGGGTCTGAATTAGGATTAGAAAAACTCTAGTAGTTTTCCTATTACGGTGGTAGGTAACTCTGTGTTAGGTTCTATGATCTCTTATTACTTAATGCTCCATTTTTACTAAACCTAAGCTGTCAGCTATCGAATTGTTTTTTTAGGCATGCTAACACTTTACTGCACAAATGGCGACAAATTTAAATCTTGCGTTAACTTTAGGACACCCTTTATAAAGTCGTGCGGATTGGATCGTTAGTTAAGTATTTAATGCGTAGAAAATTTGGCACCCCCCAGAAGCTTTCTCTGTCCCTATATCCCTATGTATGCTTAAATCTTTAAAACTACGCAACGGATTTTGATGCGGTTTTTTTAATAGATAGTGATTGAAGAGTAAGGGTTGTATTTATAATAACATCCATTAAATAGTGAAGAAATCAATAATAAATTACAGTTTCCGAAGCGAAGCGAGGGCGGGTCGCTTGTGATAATTTATAAAGCTGAAGAGTTTGTTTGTTTGAACGCGTTAATCTCAGGAACTACCGGTCCGATTTAAAAAAATATTTCAGTGTTAGATAGCCCATTTAGTGAGAAAGGCTGTAGGCTATACCTATATAACATCACGCTAAGGTCAATACAAACGGAGCACCAATAAATAATGTTTAAAAATCGAGTTTTTTTTTCTTTTTGAGATTTTTCGCTACGTCCGCTGCGGAAACGGTTAAAGTTTCGCTAAAATAATGTATGACAGAATTGTTCCCCTTTAAAAGATCTAAAAAAAGTATGCGACAGCATATGTCTATATGTTAAGGTTGGCTCACTACAACGTTTTTTATGCTAACCAAATTTGTTCTAAAAGAAAGCATTATTTGTAAAGGTGTTTCTATAAAGATGATATTAATCCTTATCCAAATAAAAACGTTATTCATTACAACATTGAAACACCCAAATCACTTCAAAATAGGCTTTGACAATTATAGATTTTTCTGGATTTCGCCAGGATCCCATCATCAGATGATTACAGGGCCATCTGGGAAGTCTACCCTTTCGAACAAAAAAAAAAAGAAATAAGAATTATCAGAATCGGTCCAAGCATTCTCGAGAAATCGGTGAATATACATAGATAAAAACTTTTGGTCGAATTGATAGCTTCCGAACTAAAATCGATAATTCATAAATGAAGAGGCGGGTAAAATTTTGCGTTACGCTAAAGCAACTATTCCACGCGGACGAAGTTGTGGGAAAAAGCTAGTAAATTAATAAAGAAGGAGACTAAGAAAATAATAGCAGTGGAGTGCGCAAATTCTCGAAAGCACATGTGCAAGCATTTAGAAACCAACGAAGGTTTTTTTTATATTTTTTTTATTGCTTAGATGGGTGGACGAGCTCACAGCCCACTTGGTGTTAAGCGGTTACTGGAGCCCATAGACATCCACAACGTGAATGCGTCACCCACCTTGAGATATAAGTTCTAAGGTCTCAGTATAGTTACAACGTCTGCCCCACCCTTCAAACCGAAACGCATTACTGCTTCACGATAAAAGTAGGCAGGGTGGTGGTACCTACCAGCGCGGACTCACAAGAGGTTCTACCACCAGTAAAAGGTGGTTCAGTACTGGGTCCCTTCCTGCCATGCTTGGACTCACTTACTGAAGTGGCGCAGTCCTCAGCCTCGCGAACTTTCATGTAGGCAGACGACACGCTATCTACACCGAAAGCTGCACAGAGCTACCAGAACTACTTCTACTACGTCTGAAAACAGCAGCTACAGGCCGCCGGCCAAGTATCGAGTGTAGCTAACACCCAGTGCATGTAATTTAAGGAGCCAGACCCAGGTCAGACCATTGTCGGTCCGATTTCCGTCGATGGTCAACTTGTATTTATGTGTGATATGATACGCAGATCTGGGAACTAAAAATTCAATATTCAACACAGAATAACCGTAGCGTGGCTAAAGTGGCGAGAAGTAAGTGGTTACCATTCAAATTGCTGAAATGTTGAAATTGTTCATAGATGACCTTAAATAATTTGTGCCCAATAACTTGATGACAATACTTAAAAAAACCAACATTTGTAGTAAAGCCATTGGGATGAAATTTAAGGTTGATAAATATCCGTAGAAAGCTAAAGTTGTAAACCCAAATTACTTACAACTTAATGATGGCGTTGTGCTCAAATCTCTTTCTGAATCGGAGACCTACAGATACGGAACAGTCGTTTAGAGATCAGTAATTCTTTCGTTTAGAGATAAAGGTTTTAAAAAGCCATTTATCACGCGGAAACAAGATCCGACCGCTTATTGGGTATGTCGCGCCTATGTTTTTAACACATTCCTTTAATATATTAAGGTGGACACAATCAGAGTCGGACGCACTGGACAGATAAGTCAGGCGATTGTTAACGGCATACAGATTGCGACATCTGCGTTCATCTGTGATGAGGTTGTATATTCCTCGTAAATGTGGGAGTCGTGGTATGTTGAATGCCAGGGATCTACGTTACCGAGTGTGATATACAACCTTAGGGAATATTTCCTTAAGGAAAACGCGCAATTGCAGTCGATAAAGAACTCGATCCACTATACTCGGCTAACGGGAATCAGAAGAAGCCGAAGGTGATGAGTATTTAGAATTCATGTAGAATTAATAGACAGTGAGGTCAAACGCAGAACCTCCTTCCCACCCTAGTACGCGTTACCAACCGTCACCCCGATGGAAGTTAAAGACCTGATCAAAGACCTACGTCCTCGTAAGGCTCCGGGTCCCGACGGTACAGCTAACCGCGTTATTAAACTTCTCCCGACCCAACTGATCGTGTTGTTGGTATCTATTTTCAATGCCGCTATGACATGAAACTATATCTTTCCCGCGGTGTGGAAGGAAACCGAAGGTTTTGGCATATATAAACCCTGTAAACCCAATATTCTACCGACGAGTTACCGCCTGATTAGTCTCCTCATGTCTCTAGGCAAACTATACGAGCGTCTGCTCTACAAACGCCTTTTTTTTTTCTTTTTTTTTTATTGCCCTTGTAAGCAGACGAGGATACGGCCCACCTGATGGTGAGTGGTTACCGTCGCCCATGGACTTCAGCAATGCCAGGGGCAGAGCCAGGCCGCTGCCTACCGCCTGAGAGACTTTGTCTCATTCAGGGTGATTCTCATCGATGAACAATTCGGATTCGCGCAAATCACCTATGCGTACATTAGGTGCACCGCCTCGCTACTACAGGAAATTTAAACTAAATGATAGGAGCCCTGACCACTGGCGGTCTACAACACCTGCCACCAACGGCAGTCTTGTGTATCGTATTTTAACAAAGATAGCAATGGTTGAGAATAAATTGTATATTGCACTAATTAGTACACATTGTACATTCAAAATAAAAATATCTGGCTTTTTTTTTTGACCCGAATTCTAACAACTTTGTAAGCATCAGGACGGGCATTGTTCTTATATAAAAATAAATTCTACAGGACAATAAGTCAATCAATACATAGTTATTGGTATTGTCATACCGTAGATATCAGCTTACGAGAATTGTGTTTTCTGTTAGAAGCATTGGCAATTAATGACAGCAACCTCGAAGCGCAGCCATATGTTTAGGCTGGTTATACCGGGATTTACCTGATCACGATGTGAGAGGTCGGCGTGGAGACAGCTCGGTGCTTGTCCATGTGGCCGTCAGAGCGGCGCGGCTCGAGAACACATCACGTGGCGAGACACTCCACGACACTCAACGAGCAGCAAACAGCACGCGGCGGGCGACGCGACACACTGCGGCGCGTTGCGACCTGAGACCTGTCGTCCACCGCGCCGCCCTCGGCCCCGTCACCCGCGCCTGCGCCGTCCTCCTCCCCGGGTGACGAAGTAAACTAGCACTCTGAATGCTCACAGTAACACGTTATCAACGCACGTCAAAATGAACGACCTGCACTGAAAAATCTACTTCATGTTGGCCCTAAATAGAATAGATAAGATCAAAACGTTAAATGTGCGTTGCACTAGTACTTTCATTACGGATCCTCCCGATTCATTAACGGTGCTTTTAGGTACCACAAGCACCGGTCACCGTCTTCGTCGAACCCGTCGCTTGCGACGAAGGGCTCAGCGAGTGGATTAACCCATAGACACAGCCCACTACTGAGTTTCGCACTACTCGCCGGATCTTCTCAGTGGGTCGCGTTTCCGATCCGGTGGTAGATTCTGCGAAGCACTGCTCTTACTAGGAACAGTGCTAGCAATACTCCCGGCTTGAGCCCTGTGAGCTCACCTACACGTCAAGGAGAAGCTGAAACAGCTTCTCAAGGCTATCAGCACAGGTAGGGAAAAAACTGGTGTTATAAGTTTTATACGGTTAGGTTTAGGTTAGGTTTTCACTCCCAGGGGTATCGCTCCTTCTCTCTCGTCGTGTCACGGCGGGAGAGATTGAGCGACCCGGACCAAAAGCAGCAGGGGGTTCTGGGCTCTCCACGCCCTTCACTGGCTAAAGGGTGTTTCTTCTGGGAACGCCTGGGCCTCCTCGCTTTCCTTTTCTTCTTCCCCTTTATGTTGTTTTGTTTTGTCTGTTTTGTTTTGCCTTCTTTTGTTTTATTTGTTTTATTGGTTATATTTTCTCTTTTGTTTCTTCTTTTGATTTGAAGCCACGTCCGAACAATTTTCGGCGTGATCCACCGGAGGTGGCGGGCCTCTCTTGGCCTGCCTTTCTTCGTTGAGAAAGTGAGTCGGCGTTGTTTGCGCTCCTTCCCACCGCTGGTCGCCATGTCTCCGGCTGCACAGTTACAAGGGAACGCCCTCCAGAGGGGGATACCGGTATACCGGCGTGGCTTTGTGAATTGTTGCTCACTCGAGCGTCGGGCGGTCTGTCGTTTTGCTTTGCACTCGGCGAGCCGCCGGCTAACCCGTAATCCTCACCGCGTGGGGGACGGGGCCGCTGCTGCGAGGCACGGGGCCACGAGGACATAAACCTCTCTAAAAAATACCCCAATCTTAAGCTGTGGCGCCCGACGAAGAGATGAATGGCTGGTGGGAGACCAGTCGCGAGGGCGTCCGAGGAGACCGCACCCCTGGTTAATAAAAACAGGAAATCAAAAATCAAGAATTATCAGTTATAAAGAGAATTTACCCCGGGAGGGCACCTCCCGCTCCGCAGGGGGAGAACCCCTCCGTGCGGTCGAGCGATCGGGCGCAAGCTGCCCCACCTTTTCTTGGGGGGCAATAACCGCTCGACGAGGTCCGAGAAGGACAGAGGTAGGGTGTGCAACATTTAATACTTTATAGTTATTTTTTCGTTTATCTTTTAGAATAGATATCTAACTCGACCCATGTTTGCATTCCGAGGTCTATAAAGACCAGCGCTGGTAAGCCAGCGCTACTACGGTTACTCACGAAACATGGTATCATGGTATGTAAATTTATAATTAAATTTTCGTAAGGTATGGAAAATGAATTAATAGAATGCTTAGAACAAATTAGAAATATTAAAAAATATTTGATTAAGAAAGGCAAATCAGGATTTTTGGGTAAGGTAACCAAAAATAAATTATTTTTTGAAAACCTGTTAATTTAATAATATCGAAATCTTGCTAAAATACAAACAAACAAAAACTACAAACAAAAACAAACATTTCAAACAAAACGGAGTATCGCTCTATGACAGCCGCTGGATGGAAGGAAGAAGGAAGTACGAATACGAAATAATAATAATAATAATAATAAACGAATAATACGAAGCACGCACGGGTTACCACCATCCTAACTATTTCTACTGCAATGCGTTAATGATATCCGGTTTGAATAGTCAAGCATGTGCTTTAGAAAACGTTAATGCGGCGTTTTGTAATACTAAAGGGAAGATCTTCCTTCCATCCAAAAATAAATTGTCTGAATGAGATATAATATTTAAGAGAAGTGAACAGATTATTCGATTATTTAGTGAACAAAAGGGTATACTTAAATACTCAAGTGTTGGAATCTGTAAATTCTAATTGGGAGAATATTAATTCTATTTATAAGGATATTTTAGATTTATGTACCGATTTAAAAAAAGAGAGTAGTGATAGTGATCTATCGCTATAATTTAGTGAAAAACCAAATTTGAAAATGGAGTTTGATTTAAAAACAGCGTGTGATTTGATCCCTTGTGATGGACAATAATGAAAAAACAATTAAAAGCATAATTGACTCTGTGGAAATGTATTCGGAAATGCTACCTTATCCTGGTAACAACTTACTTATTAAATTTGTTTTAAAAAGTAGGCTTTCAGAAAATCCAACGTTACATATGGCTACGAACTATGTCTCTATTAATGATCTTATCCAAGACTTAAGAAAAACACTTTTAACGAAAAAGTCGTTTACTGCTATACAACAACGCTTACAAACAATTTCTCAAGGTTGGCGAACTATCGACCAGTACGGTACCGAAATTGAAAATTTATTTTCTAATTTAACAATATCTCAGGCCGACGTTAATTCTCAGAATTACGCAGTTTTTAAACCTTTAAATGAAAAGTTGGCGGTAAAACGGTTTTCAGATGGACCTGGCGATTCGCGACTAAGTACCATCATTGCAGCGCGTAACTACGAGTATCTGAAGGACGTGATACAAGCAGCGAAAGATGAAGAAATATCTACTGGTTCCGGACCACATGGTGAGAGTATCATGCAATTTTCTCGTCGAGGTAGAGGTAAGTTTCAACCTAATTTTCAATCACGACAAAGCAACAGAGAATGTGGATATCGAGGGTATCATCATCAATATGTAAGTAATTTCAGAGGAGGTAACAATAACAATTATAGACAGAAGAATCTTGCAACATACAATAATGTAAATCAACACACAGTACAATAATGTAGAGGAATGCAATTCGAAATAGAAAAAGAAAATTAAAACTATATTGACATTAGGTGGCAGCACTTCAGAAGACGCCATTTTAAATTCAGTGTTCTTGCTGTGTGTGTATTTGCGTAACTGAAGATAATAAATAAGTCTGTACTACTTTAAATTGAATCTGTTTTTCAACAAGAAACCAATAACGCAATAGGAATGGTAATCGTATGAATGAGAATCGAATGAGTTTTAACAATGGTAGGAAAAATGGCTATCGACAAATATATTACAACAACAATAACCAATATAATCAAGGTAAGAATCAAATGGCTTCAACCTATAGTAAGGGTAATGGTAATCAACGTGTGTATTATGCTGAGCAAGTAAAGCAAGACGTACCTGAGACATCAACGGTATAGGAGGTCAGATTCAGTCACCAGGTTTTGTTATGCTAAACATGATTCATCGTAATGCTAATACTGACATCGAATTTAGTAACAAGTGTTATCTTTTCGACAGCGTTCCTTTAAAGGCTGATGGAATTCTAGGTTTAGACTTTCGGTGCAAGTATGCATCGAATATCAATTTGAAAGCGAATATTTTAACATTGAATAAATACGAGTTAGAATATTTATTACTGGTGGTAGGACCTCTTGTGAGTCCGCGCGGGTGGGTACCACCACCCTGCCTATTTCTGCCGTGAAGCAGTAATGCGTTTCGGTTTGAAGGGTGGGGCAGCCGTTGTAACTTACCTTTTTTTTTTTTTTTTGCTTAGCTGTGTGGACGAGCTCACAGCCCATAGACATCTACAACGTAAATGCGCCACACACCTTGACATATAGTTCTAAGGTCTCAGTATAGTCACAACGGCTGCCCCACCCTTAAAACCGAAACGCATTACTGCTTCACGGCAGAAATAGGCGGGGCGGTGGTACCTACCCGTGCGGACTCACAAGAGGTCCTACCACCAGTAATTACGCAAATTATAATTTTGCGGGTTTCATTTTTATTACACGATGTTATTCCTTCACCGTGGAAGTCAATCGTGAACATTTGTTGAGTACGTATTTCATTAGAAAAATTGGTACCCGCCTGCGGGATTCGAACACCGGTGCATCGCTTCAACACGAATGCACCGGACGTCTTATCCGTTAGGCCACGACGACTTCAAGAAACCTTAGAACTTATATCTCAAGGTGGGTGGCGCATTTGCGTTGTGTATGTCTATGGGCGCCAGTAACCACTTAACACCAGGTGGGCTGTGAGGTCGTCCACCCATCTAAGCAATAAAAAAAAAATATATTTTGTGCCACTTTATGATAACATAAATTATTCAATCGAAGTTTTAAATATTCCAGCGCGTAGTGATAGATTCATTATATATTTATCAACAATTTGTGTAATCTGTTATGGAACAGGTAGGTATGTAAATTGCTAGAAATAGAAAAAAAGATGTGTGGTGTCGTGGGACACCGGATAGGAACGAAGTTCCTTATTATAAAAATATTAATTTTAAGTTCTATTCGAGGTATAAAGAAAATAAAACTGGAGGTTTCGCAACAACCCACGGTCATTCGGTAACGTGCGAACTTATTGTGGTACACTTCATTCACGGTTGTTTTACACAAGAGTTAGTGTATTGCGCAAACGAACGCTCTGAGATCGTGATCAATGAATGATAAAAAAATATGTTTTTGTACATTATTACAAAGTTAAGTCGTACACTGTGTGCATTACTAATAAAATTCTTACGTTACAGACGTTTTTTCCCGGTTAGGGTACCCCTCCGCATCGTCCCATAAGGAACTTCGTTCCAAAATTTACTTCAACTGCGTACCATCCATCAATCTATAGGAGTATCAGAAAATTCTCATAAAAACTTAGGTGCATTTCTAAGAATATATTGCAGTAGTAGAAAAGAAACATGAAGTCAATGGCTACCATTTTGGTGTTACAATTTTAATAATACTGTTCACACAGAAACAAAATACACACAGTTTGAACTAGTGTTAGGTAAATCCAGTTAAATTCCATGTAAAGTAAGTGAACGTATTGAACCCTTGTATAATGCGGATTACTATCCATTAGAATTAAAATATCGTTTACAAGTAGCACAACAGGATGCACGTAATAATCTAATTTTATGTAAAGAAAAGCGTAAATGTGCTTATGATAAGAATATTAATCATGTAAATTATGTTAAAGGTAACCTTACATTAGTAAAGAACGAATCAGCAAAGAAATTAGATACTCAGTTTAATGGCCCATTTATTGTTTTAGAAGACATGGGTGTTGATTAGGTTATGGCCTAGGTCTGACGACTTACCGTGAATCGTCCCGCATCCACGTCCGAAGGTCCTGGTCGAGGATGAGTATTGCCGTCAGAATCAGTTCATCTATCCTTCACATGTAGAAAGTCATAGGTCACTGTCACTATCTTCCAGTTTTTTATATGAAAGGGGAGACTTTACACACTGTTTAAATTTTATGTGCATGCCGACGCGGCGACATCGGCTTCGCGTGACAAATTCTGTTTCTGTTGTTTTGCCGCACTAACAGCAGGCGGTGGCGCTAGTGTCGCGCCGAAGAACCATTTCCCACGGAAATGGTGCATTCCGATACACACAATATGTCGCAGACCCAGTACAAGAAAAACAAGAAATGAATAATACATATAAACCAAATTGTGTCGCGTTACGTACTCAGAGAACAAAAAATAAGAAAAGAAATTATTCACAATAAAAAGTAATAATAATATAAATATGTATTTTAGAACAAACTGTTACGGGACGGAACATGCCGCTCACGTTAAAAGCACGTGGTTGCTTTTAATATTCAAAAGTTAAAACTAATATCGAAAGGACGTAAAGCTTAAAATCTTAATCAACTAATAAATTCCTAATGATTTCAACTACTCCAAGGCAAGAGGACATATTTTAACCTCGGGTCGTTTATAAAGGGAATTTCCCATTTTAATAGTTACAACTCGTGTGACACGTAACATTTTATTATTTTTGCATTATGCACTTTATTGGTGTGCACGTAAAATGGACCAGAAAAATCTACCGCGATCTTTACAAACGGTGGCGCGGGGCGAACACGCACTGCAGGGAGCGGTCCCATGCGCGGTTGATTGTGCGTCGGGCGAGCGCGGAAGCACTGCACACAGCGATGTATGCGCTGCCGGACGATGTTACGGCTTAACAAATCCAATAGCGTTGTAAAAGCGCGTAGCGAACGGACCGCGGTCCGGCATGTAAATTACATAAGTGTGCATCGTCAATAATAAGATTAGTTAGAGGGTGTTTTTTAGGTAAAATTAATTGTTGAAAAACCGAAAGATTAGTGCATTGACGCGAACAAATTTTCGAAAATCGCGTAATGAAATCAACATCTTGTATAGGCGGTGCCGTTGACGCGCTGGAGCACACCGATACATTGCGTTTTTCTTCGCACGTGTCTCTTACGGGAGTTTGAATCGGCCAGGAGTTCTGACCAAGATGTAGCCACGAGGGTCCGTGGTACCATAAGTCATGCTGTACGAGCGCGGCGGGCAACAGGCCACGAGACGCAGCGTCGGCGGAATTATCGGCCGACGGGATGTGGCGCCAGCGGTACGCGGCGCAAAATCTCACTGACACGGTTCGAAACGAAGGTTTTCCATTCGTGCAGAGATGAGTGTAGCAATGCTAGCACGATGGATGCGTCGGACCAAGCGTATACCTGGTCGAAGCGAGCACGACCACTGTAAGTAAGCATTACAGCCGAGGAATAGTGAGAAGCACACTCAACGGTGCGACGCGAGTTTTGCTAAAAATTCTTTATACTAAAGGATCGATTGGCCGTGTTTATGCGTACTGAATATCTGGATCAAGCCAGCTTTTGCCCTTTTGCTCCACGCGAGTTTTCGGTCCTCGCTCAGCTGGCCTTAGGACACCTGCGTTATTCTTTGACAGATGTACAGCCCCAGTCAAACTCCCCGCCTGGCAGTGTCCTCGAACCGGATCACGCGGGAGTTTTAAACGGCGACGAGCGTTTCCACCACGTCACCACTCTGCACGCTTGGAGCGAAACACCGTGCGCCCGCCGATATTATCGACCGCGCACCGCTTCCGCCCAACCGTGTAAGTAATGAAACAATGAAAGTAGTTGTTTTTCAGCGACGATCGCGCGAAACGATCTTCCACTTATGATACACCTCTCGTGTGTCCTTACAATGCCAGACTAGAGTCAAGCTCAACAGGGTCTTCTTTCCCCGCTGATTCTCCCAAGCCCGTTCCCTTGGCTGTGGTTTCGCTAGATAGTAGATAGGGACAGTAAGAATCTCGTTAATCCATTCAAGCGCGTCACTAATTAGATGACGAGGCATTTGGCTACTTTCATCGCTGGTATCATCATGCCATCGTCTTAAGTGACTGTAATCGGAAAACGTCATGGGTTGGATCGGAAGACCCCCGAGATTCCCACCCTCCCGATCGAGGCCGTACGCCGGCGAAATTGGATCAGTAGATGTTTAATGTCTGTTTCAGATGTTAAATATAAGGGAAGCCAAGGGAGCGAGCTCCGGGGGAGAAACAGACGGGCCTGATCTACACTCTTACCGCTGGTTTACTGTGCGGAGCTCAACCGACGTCGCCCCCCACGACGGACGTCATCTGATTGAACCTGGTCCAGTTCATATGCGATCCCCTCAACGCTAAAATTGGAACGATTTGTAATGTTGGTTCCTGAAGCCCGATTATGGTCAACTCCTTAAAAGAAGTCAGGCTCCATACTCCTCTCCAAGTTTTCGGAAGTCCTAGTCTACCTGCGACCAACTCAACCAGCTCCTCGTGATTCCCGTATTTATTACGTTTCTCACGGTGGAGCTCGTCCAGCGATCGCTGGCCCGAGACCACCTGCACGTCCACGATCACTCCGACACCATCCCAGAGGCAACAATATCAGACTTGCGGAGACCAACCGATGTTCTAGGCTCCAGCTCAACCGTCCACTTGTTCTCTTCTATAGCTTTCGTCACGAAAGAGACAATCTTGTTATGCCGTAGAATCCGGCCGCCGCGTGTTCTGTGACACTGTTGTAGGATGTGAGCCGTCGTGCAACCAGCACGGCAGGTCAACGCTGACTCACCCTCACCTCTACGCCCTCTCGATCCGCGAATGCGGGATGGGAGGGCGTTGATATGTGTGTGCACGAACTGCACGAAGTCCCGGCCGGTTATATGCGCGCATCGCTCCCTAATATACTTTGTGGACGCCGGGGTACGTGTCGATTCACGAAGTTTTTTTTTATGGCTTAGATGGGTGGACGAGCTCACAGCCCACCTGGTGTAAAGTGGTTACTGGAGCCCATGGACATCTACAACGTAAATGCGCCACCCACCTTGAGATATAAGTTTTAAGATCTCAGTATAGTTACAACGGCTGCCCCACCCTTCAAACCGAAACGCATTACTGCTTCACGGCAGAAATAGGCAGGGCGGTGGTACCTACCCGCGCGGACTCACAAGAGGTCCTACCACCAGTAAACGTCCGATGGAAGTTCGCGTCCATCGACCGATGCGTGCAGAGATTCACGCTAAAACAAGCGCAAAGATGGTCTTTGCGATGTGGAGTCAACACGGCTACGCTTGCGGAGCTGTTTCCAGGCCCACCGCAGTTTCTTCCGAATCTTATCAGGTTGGGCGGCGGCTCTAGCCACTGACCATGGTGACGAGTCGAGCACCCCGAAACGCCTCACAATGAGGTCCGGAATGGTCGCTCGCACCGATGGGATCGCCAAGCCGCCTTCCTGAACTGCGGCGTGATATGTATTGTATACGTATGATTACGGTACGCCTTGGGAACATCCGCCGGTAGCCTAAGCCACTGACCGACTGCTTTCCGGATTTGGACGTCGAGCATTCTCAATCTATCATCCGAGATATTACCAAGCACGAAATCGTGCTGGAATCTCGGAATCAAGTTAGCTCTTAAAATCTCCAACTTCTGTTAGGGTTTGAGAGGTGCCCTTGTCACGTCATTCAAAGCATTACTGATGCTATGCTCTAACGTCACGCATCCAGAGGGCTCAAAGTCAACACCAGTATATCGCCTCCGCTCGACACAACTCACCTGCCTGAGCGGCTTATCTCCAATGTTGAAGGTTCGCTTAGTCAGGTAATAGTGCTTCTTACGGTGGCCATCTAGTATCATTGACAGGACCGCGCTTTTCCTGCTGTTCAGGCGAAGGCCCATCTGCCAACCAACACAGTCCACAGCAGAGATGGACTTCTGCATCCCTACCTTTGACCCCGCAAGCAGGACTAGGTCGTCAGCATAAGCCAAAGCGGACACAAGTTCCATCTCCAACCTATACCCGACCCTCTCCGGCAGGGAAGCTAGGATGAGGTCCATCACCACGTTGAACAGTATTGGCGACAGAGGGTCCCCTTGACGAACCCCTCGTCCCACTTTCACAGGGTTGCTCATCACATTATTAACGGCTAAGGTGGTGGACGCCGTATCGTACAGATGAGCAATATAGCCGCAGAACTGTTCGGGCATGCCCCTCGACCTTAGCAATCCCACAAGTGCTTCGTGAGACACAGTGTCGAATGCCTTGACGAAGTCTAGCACCGCCACGTGACATTCCCGCAGCTTCCTCCTGCTATCCCCAAGCACTGCGTCCAGTACTGCGGAATTTTCCAAAGTACCGTCGGCGCAGATAAATCCACGCTGTCGTGCATTAGGGGGGCAGCAAGCCAACAACCTCTGGGCCAAGATGGAGTGAAAGTGTCTCAGAGGTATAGACGCGATCGAAATCGGTCGATATTCCCCCAGTCCACCTGGTCTCTCCACCTTAGGCACAAAGACGATTCGGTACTGCCGTAGAATTTCAGGTATTTCGCCTTGTGCCATCCAAGCATTGAACATTTCCGTCTTCAGGTGCACAGGAACTGCACGCCACTGACCCTGACGTATACCATACGGGCCCGGTGAAGTCCGCCAGTCAAAGCGGGAAGCCTTGATCTCTTCCACTGAGATCGCGCCAAAAAGGTCTCCACCAGAGCACTGACCCCGCTCAGCGAGGGACCTGGCCTCGGTGCGAGCGAGGAGGTCGACTTCCTCGCCATGCCACCACCGCTTCACCATCACCGAAGCGGCATCCATATTAGTCTCAACAGGGCTACGCTGGTGGACATCCAAGCCCCTGTTGGTCGAGAAGGAACGACCACAAAACTGGCAGGTCCAACAAGGCGCATCCTGACCCACAGGATCTGCGCCGGCGGAACCCCGCACAGCCGGGTCATCACCCGTCCTCTCTGGCTCCAGCGGGAGGCCAGAGGCTTCAGGTTTATTTCTTTATTTAAACTTTTTTGCAACAGGTTTAACCCACCGCGGTCGGGCTGCAAACCCGACCACAGGGCTCGCTCGCGGGATTTCGCCAGGCCCCACCCGAAGGAACCCGCTAGGCTTAACAGTCCTCACGGACCGTCCATCGGAGCTGCTATGAAACATAGCCATCCGGTTAACATTGCCCCTAAAAGAGACAGCAGAAGACGCCGCGGCCTATGATCCATCCGTAGTCGGTCAGATGTCGCCCGATGCCGCTCGGGTTCTTTTCGAACTCCTTGAGAGTTCGGAGAGAAGACGAGCGTGCAGGGCGGTGAAACGATTTTAACGGTGATCTGGCTGCTAGTGCCCATAGATCGAAAAGCAAAAGCGCAGAGCAGAGTACACACGTGTGCAGGAGCTGTACAAGAAGTATCGCAGCAGAGCAGCAGCTGAGGTGATTGATGGTGCGTGTAGGGGTGTCGAACACTCACTTGAGATGGAAGCCTACTGGCAACCTATCCTCGAGAGGGTGTCCGACGCACCTGGGCCTACACCGGAAGCTCTTCACGCCTTATGGCGTGCGGAGCACCACGGGGGCAACTGCGACTACACCCAACTGTGGAAGCCGATCTCAGTGGAAGAGATCAAGGCTTCCCGCTTTGGCTGGCGGCCTTCACCGGACCCGTATGGTATACGTCAGGGTCAGTGGCGTGCAGTTCCTGTGCACCTGAAGGCGGAAATGTTCAATGCTTGGATGGCACAAGGCGAAATACTTGAAATTCTACGGCAGTGCCGAATCGTCTTTGTGCCTAAGGTGGAGAGACCAGGTGGACCGGGGGAATATTGACCGATTTCGATCGCGTCTATACCCCTGACCCCTGAGACACTTTCACTCCATCTTGGCACAGAGGTTGTCGGCTTGTTGCCGCCCTGATGCACGACAGCGTGGATTCCGCAGTACTGATGCGGTGCTTGGGGATAGCAGGAGGAAGCTGCGGGAATGTCATGTGGTGGCGCTAGACTTCGCCAACGCGTTCGACACTGTCTCACGAGGCACTTGTCGGATTGCTAAGGTCGAGCGGCATGCCCGGACAATTCTGCAGCTATCTTGCTCATCTGCACGATACGGCGTCCACCATCTTAGCCGTAAATAATGTGATGAGCAGCCCTGTAAAAATGGGACGAGGGGTTCGTCAAGGTGACCCTCTGTCGCCAATACCTTTCAACGTGGTGATGGACGTTATCCTAGCCTCCCTCCCTGCTGGAGAGGGTCGGGTATAGGTTGGAGATGGAACTCGTGTCCGCTCTGGCTTATGCTGATGACCTAGTCCTGCTTGCAGGGTCAAAGGTGGGGATGCAGGAGTCCATCTCTGCTGTGCAATGATACCGGATGGCCACCGTAAGAAGCACTATTACCTGACTAAGCGAACCTTCAACATTGGAGGTAAGCCGATCAGGCAGGTGAGTTGTGTTGAGCGGTGGCGGTATCTTGGTGTTGACTTTGAGGCCTCTGGATGCGTGACGTTAGAGCATAATATCAGTAGTGCCTGAATAACATCACAAGGGCACCTCTCAAGCCCCAACAGAAGTTGGAGATCTTGAGAGCTCACCTGATCCCGAGATTCCAACACGGTTTCGTGCTTGCAAATATCTCGGATGACAGGTTGAAAATGCTCGACGTCCAAATCCAATTACTGGTGGTAGCACCTCTTGTGAGTCCGCGCGGGTAGGTACCACTACCCCGCCTATTTCTGCCGTGAAGCAGTAATGCGTTCCGGTTTGAAGGGTGGGGCAGCCGTTGTAACTAACTTGAGACCTTAGAACTTATATCTCAAGGTGGGTGGCGCATTTACGTTGTGGATGTCTATGGGCTCCAGTAACCACTTAACACCAGGTGGGCTGTGAGCTCGTCCACCCATCTAAGCAATAAAAAAAATATCCGGAAAGCAGTCAGACAGTGGCTTAGGCTACCGGCGGATGTTCCCAAGGCATACTTTCACGCCGCAGTTCAGGACGGCGGCTTGGCGATCCCATCGGTGCGAGCGATCATTCCGGACCTCATTGTGAGGCGTTTCGGGGGGCTCGACTCGTCACCATAGTCAGCGGCTAGAACCGCCGCTAAATCTGATAAGATTTGAAAGAAACTGCGGTGGGCCTGGAAACAGCTCCGCAAGTTTAGCCGTGATGACTCCACGTCGCAAAGACCATCTGTGCGCTTGTTTTGGCGTGAATCTCTGCATGCGTCGGTGGATGGACGCGAACTTCGCGCGTCGACACGTACTTCTGCCTCCACAAAGTAAATAAGGAAGCGGTGCGCGCAGATAACCGGCCGGGACTTCGTGCTGTTCGTGTACACGCACTTCAATGCCCTCCCATCCCGCATTCGCGGATAGAGAGGGCGTAGAGGTGGAGGTGAGTCCGCGTTGATCTGCCGTGCTGGTTGCAAGGTCAGGGAGACGACGGCTCACATCCTACAGCAGTGTCACAGAACACACGGCGGCCGGATTCTATGGCATAACAAGATTGTTTCTTTCGTGGCGAAAGCTATGGAAGAGAACAAGTGGACGGTTGAGCTGGAGCCTAGGCTACGAAGATCGGTTGGCCTCTGTAAGCCTGATATTGTCACCTCCAGGGATGGTGTCGGAGTGATCGTGGACGTGCTGGTGGTCTCGGGCCAGCAATCGCTTGACGAGCTCCACCTTGAGAAACGTAATAAATACGGGAATCACGGGGAGCTGGTTGAGTTGGTCGCTGGTAGACTAGGACTTCTGAAAGCTGAGTGCGTGCGAGCCACTTCGTGCACGGTATTCTGGAGGGGAGTATGGAGCCTGGCTTCACTTAAGGAGTTGAGGACCATAATCGGGCTTCGGGAACCAACATTGCTAATCGTTCCAGTACTGGCGTTGAGGGGATCGCATACGAACTGGACCAGGTTCAATCAGATGACGTTCGTCATGGGGGGCGACGTCGGTTGAGCTCCGCACAGTAAACCAGCGGTAAGGGTGTAGATCAGGCCCGTCTGTTTCTCCCCCGGAGCTCGCTCCCTTAACTTCCCTTATATTTAACATCTGAAACAGACATTAAACATCTACTGATCAAATTTCGCCGGAGTACGGTCTTGATTGGGAGAGTGGGAATCTTGTGGGGGTCTTCCGATCCGATCCATGATACGTGGCGTCACTAAAGACGATGGCATAATGACCGGATTGCTTTCTAACCGATACTCTAGTTTATGAAACCGGGCTAGCGCAATGGACCGCGACTCGCCGAGAGACGGTGCGTCGGGCTTAAACGGGAGGGCGACCACGTATCGCCCGTCTGCATTACGAGTGTGCGTCTTTTGAAAAAACGATTCACACAACTCCTCATCTGGAGTGTAACTCCGTTTCTCTGGTATTGATTCCAACTCCCAAAATCTCTGATGGTTGTCGTTGTCAAACGAACTAAAACACACTTGGAATGAAGTTGGAACAGAAGAATCAAAATCTAATTTGCCTAAAAGTAAATAACCGAACACACTATTCATAGCGATCGGCGTGCCCGGCGGGCCTACGATAGTGTTGCCTAGTAACACGTGGGATAGTATATCCGCTCCTAGTAACATTTCAACAGGCTGGGCCTGTCCGTATGAAAGTCCGGATCAGCTAATTCCAGATTTTTGGCATTTTTGGCACCAATTCGGCCAAATTAACGCATTTACCGGAATGACAGGTTGTTTTTGACCTTTAGGCGCAATGGAACACGAAACTAAGCCTTTTGGATGCACGGGTCCAGTGTCACCAATACCGAAAACCGACACGTTGCTATGCCGACGCGCTAGACCAAGCGCTGCATACAAGCTTCGGTAATAAATTATGCTTGGCTCCCCGTTTCTACCATGCATCTAACAGTGGAAATCTTCATATTATTACCTATGACAACATCCACTAGTGCCGTCGATAACAATACTGTTCCAGTGCGAGCGAGAGGAAAGTTATATGCGCAATTTCCGTGTACCGCGATCGGAATCGGCTTCTCCTGCATAGGAGTGAGCGGTACAACAATAAGTTGCTTGGTTTTGCTTGCAACCGATAGCGCTTGAGCCGGTTGATTCGTAAAATGTAATAAACTATGATGTTGTTTATGACACGCTCTACCATAGAGTAAGTATTGTAACTGGAGTGCTTACTTTGTTTAACATAAAAACTAAAAATATACTTTATATCTGTGATTTAAAGCTTATTTTTAAATATCAAAAGATCTAAGGAAAAACGGTCTGAAAAGAGAATGATTATAAAGTGGTGGTGTCCCTCTCGCACATATTACAAACAAAAAGCAGTACTGCTAGCTTAGTGGATTTTCCACAAAATCTTGTATATTGGACCCCTGTCTTAGTTATCAAAAATGGCTTTTAGTGGTTAGTGGATTTTCTAGTAGGTTGGGAGTTGTTGAAAATTATCGAAAAGATTAAAATCAATCCAATTTTGATTCCGATACATAATTGTTATTTGTTTAGTTTTACAGGATTTCCAACTTTTTATGACAATAATATATTATTATCTAAATACATATTATTTTAACGGCTATCTTATGAATACGATGTGACTTAGGCTTAACCAGAAAATGCTGCGACAATTTAGAATTTCCATCAACGTCAAAAATGAAATAGGTTCAAAAGAAACATACATAAGTAAAATAAATGTGTGCGTGTACTAGTGTACACACGTAAGAAGTGAAACTTGTTTATGGCCTTATTTTTCGAAAAATGATCTACATGCAACTTTCTAGAAATTGGTTAAATAAAGTTAAATTAGATAAAGTTTAAACAAAAGGATTTTATTATCATAGACATGAATACAAAAAAGTTAAATTAGATAAAGTTTAAACAAAAGGATTTTATTGAAGTGAAACTTCCTTATCGGCGTTGGAAAAAAATTTACCGTCACATTTTTCGGTTACGCGTCACTTTTTTCCGTTACGCGCCATCTGTTTTGTATTCATGTCTATGATAATAAAATCCTTTTGTTTAAACTTTATCTAATTTAACTTTTTTTTGTATTCATGTCTATGATAATAAAATCCTTTTGTTTAAACTTTATCTAATTTAACTTTATTTAACCAATTTCTAGAAAGTTGCATGTAGATCATTTTTCGAAAAATAAGGCCATAAACAAGTTTCACTTCTTACGTGTGTACACTAGTACACGCACACATTTTTTATCATAGACATGAATACAAAACAGATGGCGCGTAACGGAAAAAAGTGACGCGTAACCGAAAAATGTGACGGTAAATTTTTTTCCAACGCCGATAAGGAAGTTTCACTTCAAAAAAAATGTGTGCGTGTACTAGTGTACACACGTAAGAAGTGAAACTTGTTTATGGCCTTATTTTTCGAAAAATGATCTACATGCAACTTTCTAGAAATTGGTTAAATAAAGTTAAATTAGATAAAGTTTAAACAAAAGGATTTTATTATCATAGACATGAATACAAAAATGTGTGCGTGTACTAGTGTACACACGTAAGAAGTGAAACTTATTTATGGCCTTATTTTTCGAAAAATGATCTACATGCAACTTTCTAGAAATTGGTTAAATAAAGTTAAATTAGATAAAGTTTAAACAAAAGGATTTTATTATCATAGACATGAATACAAAAAAGTTAAATTAGATAAAGTTTAAACAAAAGGATTTTATTATCATAGACATGAATACAAAACAGATGGCGCGTAACGGAAAAATGTGACGCGTAACCGAAAAATGTGACGGTAAATTTTTTTCCAACGCCGATAAGGAAGTTTCACTTCAAAAAAGTTAAATTAGATAAAGTTTAAACAAAAGGATTTTATTATCATAGACATGAATACAAAACAGATGGCGCGTAACGGAAAAAAGTGACGCGTAACCGAAAAATGTGACGGTAAATTTTTTTCCAACGCCGATAAGGAAGTTTCACTTCAAAAAGTGTGCGTGTACTAGTGTACACACGTAAGAAGTGAAACTTGTTTATGGCCTTATTTTTCGAAAAATGATCTACATGCAACTTTCTAGAAATTGGTTAAATAAAGTTAAATTAGATAAAGTTTAAACAAAAGGATTTTATTATCATAGACATGAATACAAAAAAGTTAAATTAGATAAAGTTTAAACAAAAGGATTTTATTATCATAGACATGAATACAAAAAAGATGGCGCGTAACGGAAAAATGTGACGCGTAACCGAAAAATGTGACGGTAAATTTTTTTCCAACGCCGATAAGGAAGTTTCACTTCAAAAAAAATGTGTGCGTGTACTAGTGTACACACGTAAGAAGTGAAACTTGTTTATGGCCTTATTTTTCGAAAAATGATCTACATGCAACTTTCTAGAAATTGGTTAAATAAAGTTAAATTAGATAAAGTTTAAACAAAAGGATTTTATTATCATAGACATGAATACAAAAAAGTTAAATTAGATAAAGTTTAAACAAAAGGATTTTATTATCATAGACATGAATACAAAACAGATGGCGCGTAACGGAAAAAAGTGACGCGTAACCGAAAAATGTGACGGTAAATTTTTTTCCAACGCCGATAAGGAAGTTTCACTTCAAAAATGTGTGCGTGTACTAGTGTACACACGTAAGAAGTGAAACTTGTTTATGGCCTTATTTTTCGAAAAATGATCTACATGCAACTTTCTAGAAATTGGTTAAATAAAGTTAAATTAGATAAAGTTTAAACAAAAGGATTTTATTATCATAGACATGAATACAAAAAAGTTAAATTAGATAAAGTTTAAACAAAAGGATTTTATTATCATAGACATGAATACAAAACAGATGGCGCGTAACGGAAAAAAGTGACGCGTAACCGAAAAATGTGACGGTAAATTTTTTTCCAACGCCGATAAGGAAGTTTCACTTCAAAAATGATGGTGAAATGATTTTTCTGATGATGACAATTTATTAAAACTAGAGGTCCCGCAGTAGTCGAAATTCGACTATAATTAATTGGAATTGTAAGTTTGTACACTATTATGATTGTATTTTATACTTCTACTAGCTGACCCGGCAAACGTTATGTTGCCTTAAATAATATTTCTAGGGAAATTCTAGTGTAGAAAAATTCAACCACATAATACCTCATTATAACAAAAAAAAAAACCAAAAAATGTAAATAAAAAAATAAATTTTGGGGTGGACAACCATTATCACTTAGGGGTATGAAAAATAGATAGTACCTAACCGATTCTCAGATCTACTGAACATACTATTGATATACAAATAAAACCAAAAAAACATGGCTGGCAAGCTACGATTGATACACAAATAAAACCAAAAAAAAATGGCTGAAAAATGTATAGTGAGTAAGACAGGACACAGGCTTCGTCCTCATCCCTACTACGTGATGTTTGCTGGATGAGTGGTGACACCTGGCGGGGATAACTGATCGATGAATAGTTGATAAGTAGTCGATCGGCGAGAGCGGGAGATCAAATTGAATTTAAAAAAAAAACATAATTAAAGGAACTTGAAATTATATTAGAATCGAATTAATTAAAATTTATCGCACTACAATTATAATATTTGATTGCCATCTTGCAATCTTATTGCAGATCTGTGCATAGAATAAAAAAAATAAAAATCGGGATGGAAAAATAGGGGTTGATCGTATAAGAGTGAAAATTGAGAGTAATATGATTTTTTTTTATTTTAAGTCATGACAAAATAAAATAAAAAAACTTGCCAAAAAAATCAAAGTTTATAATTAACAAATAAAAAATTGGGGTTGATCATAGAGGGATGAAAAATTGAAAGTGACATCAGATTTTTTATTTTAATTCATTACTAAATAAAAATAAAAATGAAAATCTTGCCAAAAAAATTAAAGTTTATAATTAACAAATAAAAAATAGGGGTTGATCGTAGAGGGGTGAAAAATTCAGAGTAATATGATTTTTTTTATTCTAAGTCATGACAAAATAAAAACAAAATTCTTGCGTAAAAAGTTAAGGTTTTTAATTAACAAATAAAAAATAAGGGTTGATCGTATAGGGGTGAAAATTTAGGTTTGTATGTATTTTTGTATGTTGTATCATAAAAAAATAAAAACAAAAAAAATGTCTAAAAAATAAAAAAATAAATTTAGGGGTGGACCACCCTTAACATTTAGGGGGATGATAAATAGATGTTGTCCGGTTCTCTACTCTGGCCGATATGCACGCTAAGATTCACAAAAATCGATCGAGCTGTTTCGGAGGAGTTCAATCACGCACACCGTCACACGAGAATTTTATATATTAGACTAGCTGACCCGGCAAACGTTGTGTTGCGTTAAATAAGATTTCTAGGGAAATTCTAGTGTTCAAAAAAAACCTCATTCAACCACGTAATACCTCATTATAACCAAAAAAGTTATCCAAAAAATAAAAATAAAAAATTAATGTTTGGGGTGGACAACCCTTATCACTTAGGGGTATGAAAAATAAATAGTAGCCGATTCTCAGACCTACTGAACATACTATTGATACACAAATAAAACCAAAAAAACATGGCTGGCAAGCTACGATTGATACACAAATAAAACCAAAAAAAAATGGCTGAAAAATGTATAGTGAGTAAGACAGGAGACAGGCTGCTTCGTCCTCATCCCTACTACGTGATGTTTGCTGGATGAGTGGTGACACCTGGCGGGGATAACTGATCGATGGATAGTTGACCAGTAGTCGACCGGCGAGGGCGGGAGATCAAATTGAATTTAAAAAAAAAAACATAATTAAAGGAACTTGAAATTATAAACTCTGAATAAGAATTTATCGTACTACAATTATACATTTGATTGCCATCTTGCAACCTAATTGCGGATCTATGCATAGAATAAAAAAAATAAAAATCGGGATGGAAAAATAGGGGTTGATCGTATAAGAGTGAAAATTGAGAGTAATGTGAACTTTTTTATTTTAAGTCATGACAAAATAAAAATCTTGCCGATAAAATTAAAGTTTATAATTAACAAATAAAAAATAAGGGTTGATCGTAGACGGGTGAAAAATTCAGAGTAATATGAAATTTTTCAAAAGTCTTGCAAAAAATTAAAGTTTTTAATTAACAAATAAAAAATAAGGGTTGATCGTAGAGGGATGAAAATTTAAGGTTGTATGTATTTTTGTATGCTGTATCATAAAAAAATAAAAACCACCACGTGGTATTTTTTTCACTTTTTTTTATTGTATTGAATAGCGTCGCACGCAAGCATGTACATCATTTGCCTGACGTTAAGCGAACGAGGAGGATCTTCTAGTAAATATGACATTGGAATTTCTGGAAAAATGTAAAGGTCAAACACAAACAAGAGGAATGAAGTACTCAAACGCAAGAAATAAAAATACGCCGAGAAAAGCAAAATTACGACAAGATGTTAAGGTTTTGAAACAAAAACTTAAAAGAAGCGAAATAAATATTGTAAAAATAAAGTCGATTTTAGATTTATTAAAGAAAAAATTCAAAATTTTAATGATACTCAAGGTCCACTTAGTTACTGATTAAAATAAATTATGTATTTCGTTGAAAAAAAAAGAATTTACCATAAAATAGAAGAAATATTATACTATAAGACTAGGTACCGAAAAATAACAACTTAATAAAAAAAATGTGTGCGTGTACTAGTGTACACACGTAAGAAGTGAAACTTGTTTATGGCCTTATTTTTCGAAAAATGATCTACATGCAACTTTCTAGAAATTGGTTAAATAAAGTTAAATTAGATAAAGTTTAAACAAAAGGATTTTATTATCATAGACATGAATACAAAAAAGTTAAATTAGATAAAGTTTAAACAAAAGGATTTTATTATCATAGACATGAATACAAAACAGATGGCGCGTAACGGAAAAAAGTGACGCGTAACCGAAAAATGTGACGGTAAATTTTTTTCCAACGCCGATAAGGAAGTTTCACTTCAAAAAGATGGCGCGTAACGGAAAAATGTGACGCGTAACCGAAAAATGTGACGGTAAATTTTTTTCCAACGCCGATAAGGAAGTTTCACTTCAATAATATAACCAATATTTTGTAAATAGAGATCAAGTTTGGCAGTAGGCAGCGGCTTGGCTCTGCTCCTGGCATTGCTGAAGTCCATGGGCGACGGTAACCACTTACCATCAGGTGGGCAGGTGGCACGCTCGTCTGCATACAAAGGCAATAAAAAAAAAATGTGTGCGTGTACTAGTGTACACACGTAAGAAGTGAAACTTATTTTTCGAAAAATGATCTACATGCAACTTTCTAGAAATTGGTTAAATAAAGTTAAATTAGATAAAGTTTAAACAAAAGGATTTTATTATCATAGACATGAATACAAAAAAGATGGCGCGTAACGGAAAAATGTGACGCGTAACCGAAAAATGTGACGGTAAATTTTTTTCCAACGCCGATAAGGAAGTTTCACTTCAAAAATAAAAAAAATGTGTGCGTGTACTAGTGTACACACGTAAGAAGTGAAACTTGTTTATGGCCTTATTTTTCGAAAAATGATCTACATGCAACTTTCTAGAAATTGGTTAAATAAAGTTAAATTAGATAAAGTTTAAACAAAAGGATTTTATTATCATAGACATGAATACAAAAAAAAATGTGTGCGTGTACTAGTGTACACACGTAAGAAGTGAAACTTGTTTATGGCCTTATTTTTCGAAAAATGATCTACATGCAACTTTCTAGAAATTGGTTAAATAAAGTTAAATTAGATAAAGTTTAAACAAAAGGATTTTATTATCATAGACATGAATACAAAAAAGTTAAATTAGATAAAGTTTAAACAAAAGGATTTTATTATCATAGACATGAATACAAAACAGATGGCGCGTAACGGAAAAATGTGACGCGTAACCGAAAAATGTGACGGTAAATTTTTTTCCAACGCCGATAAAGAAGTTTCACTTCAAAAGTTAAATTAGATAAAGTTTAAACAAAAGGATTTTATTATCATAGACATGAATACAAAACAGATGGCGCGTAACGGAAAAAAGTGACGCGTAACCGAAAAATGTGACGGTAAATTTTTTTTCAACGCCGATAAGGAAGTTTCACTTCAATAATATAACCAATATTTTGTAAATAGAGATCAAGTTTGGCAGTAGGCAGCGGCTTGGCTCTGCTCCTGGCATTGCTGAAGTCCATGGGCGACGGTAACCACTTACCATCAGGTGGGCAGGTGGTACGCTCGTCTGCATACAAAGGCAATAAAAAAAAAATGTGTGCGTGTACTAGTGTACACACGTAAGAAGTGAAACTTATTTTTCGAAAAATGATCTACATGCAACTTTCTAGAAATTGGTTAAATAAAGTTAAATTAGATAAAGTTTAAACAAAAGGATTTTATTATCATAGACATGAATACAAAAAAGATGGCGCGTAACGGAAAAATGTGACGCGTAACCGAAAAATGTGACGGTAAATTTTTTTCCAACGCCGATAAGGAAGTTTCACTTCAAAAATAAAAAAAATGTGTGCGTGTACTAGTGTACACACGTAAGAAGTGAAACTTGTTTATGGCCTTATTTTTCGAAAAATGATCTACATGCAACTTTCTAGAAATTGGTTAAATAAAGTTAAATTAGATAAAGTTTAAACAAAAGGATTTTATTATCATAGACATGAATACAAAAAAAAATGTGTGCGTGTACTAGTGTACACACGTAAGAAGTGAAACTTGTTTATGGCCTTATTTTTCGAAAAATGATCTACATGCAACTTTCTAGAAATTGGTTAAATAAAGTTAAATTAGATAAAGTTTAAACAAAAGGATTTTATTATCATAGACATGAATACAAAAAAGTTAAATTAGATAAAGTTTAAACAAAAGGATTTTATTATCATAGACATGAATACAAAACAGATGGCGCGTAACGGAAAAATGTGACGCGTAACCGAAAAATGTGACGGTAAATTTTTTTCCAACGCCGATAAAGAAGTTTCACTTCAAAAGTTAAATTAGATAAAGTTTAAACAAAAGGATTTTATTATCATAGACATGAATACAAAACAGATGGCGCGTAACGGAAAAAAGTGACGCGTAACCGAAAAATGTGACGGTAAATTTTTTTCCAACGCCGATAAGGAAGTTTCACTTCAAAAAATTACGTATGTGTATTGTGTTATGTATATTGTTGACTTGTCATTTAACAGTTATTTAATTGTCTACTTACAACAAATAAACGAATTTCAGTTCATTTCATTTTATT
Organism: Bombyx mori; assembly: GCF_030269925.1. Lineage (NCBI taxonomy): Eukaryota > Metazoa > Arthropoda > Insecta > Lepidoptera > Bombycidae > Bombyx > Bombyx mori. The sequence continues at coordinate 5,583,175 of NC_085117.1, read as the reverse complement.
ACCCATTGTGTTTTATTGAAGTGAAACTTCCTTATCGGCGTTGGAAAAAAATTTACCGTCACATTTTTCGGTTACGCGTCACTTTTTTCCGTTACGCGCCATCTGTTTTGTATTCATGTCTATGATAATAAAATCCTTTTGTTTAAACTTTATCTAATTTAACTTTTTTGTATTCATGTCTATGATAATAAAATCCTTTTGTTTAAACTTTATCTAATTTAACTTTATTTAACCAATTTCTAGAAAGTTGCATGTAGATCATTTTTCGAAAAATAAGGCCATAAACAAGTTTCACTTCTTACGTGTGTACACTAGTACACGCACACATTTTTTTTCGTAAAGTGTAACTACTACACCTAATATACACGTGTCATGAAAATATAACAGAAGTAAAAATACAAGCAATTTTAAATCAATTGAACATCTGAATGTAGGGAATGAGCATTGAGCACCCGATACGCGTAGACCCTGTGTTTTTTTTATTGCTTAGATGTGTAGACGATCTCAAAGCCCACCTGGTGTTAAGTGGTTACTGGAGCCCATAGACATCTACAACGTAAATGCGTCACACACCTTGAGATATAATTCTAAGGTCTCAGTATAGTTACAACGGCTGCCCCACCCTTCAAACCGAAACGCATTACTGCTTCACGGCAGAAATAGGCGGGGCGGTGGTACCTACCCGTGCGGACTCACAAGAGGACCTACCACCAGTGTGTTGCAGTGTCTCACTCAGTGTGTCAAATATTAATTTGATTTTAACTGTGCACGGCCCACTTAGCCGGTACTTTTAAGTGAGATTTGCTTAGTTAAGTGCAGCATAATTTTTAAGTTGCGTTTGACTATTCTGACGTTAGACATGAGTTTGAGGAAGTTTAAGTAATAGAACTGAGGTAATGACGTTTGTAACAAAACTCAGTGCTAGATTTTCGACAACAAAGTAATCCCCGTAAAAACCGTCTTACCTACGAAAGTGTTAGACGAAGCAATGTTTGGAATTGAATTTACATAAATGAAGTCAATAATGAAGTCGTCGTAGCCTAACGGATAAGACGTCCGATGCATTCGTGTTGAGCGATGCACTGGTGTTCGAATCTCAGGCGGGTACCAATTTTTCTAATGAAATACGTGCTCAACAAATGTTCACGATTGACTTCCACGGTAAAAGAATAACATCGTGTAATAAAAATCAAAACCCGAAAAATTATAATTTGCGTAATTACTGATGGTAGGACCTCTTGTGAGTCCGCGCGGGTGGGTACCACTACCCTGCCTATTTCTGCCGTGAAGCAGTAATGCGTTTCGGTTTGAAGGGTGGGGCAGCCGTTGCAACTATACTTGAGACCTTAGAACCTGTCTCAGGGTGAGTGGCGCATTTACGTTGTGAATGTCTATGGGCTCCACTAGCCACTTAACACCAGGTGGGCTGTGAGCTCGTCCACTCATCTAAGCAATAAAAAAAAACTGTCGCAAGCACATGTTTTGTATAAAATTTACATAAGGTCTACACAGCAATACTTGAGGTAAAATTCAAAATTGATGTACATTTGTATAATTCTGTCCTATAAATAAATTTTATATGGTCACCACATTAGACAAGGACACCGCGACCAAAAAGTTTTCTCTTTCGAGACAGGTTTCTCGGCATTAGACAGCACTCCAGTTGTAGGTACTTATTAACTCCATGCGTTCTACACACAAAATTTGAATAGCATTTTTTTACGTCGTGACCGACACTCAAACTATTATAACAAACACTTTTGTTTTGTACAAGGGAATACCTATCCTGCGGGGAAAGATTTAAAAACTCTGCACATTTTGTCAAAATGTGTGAACCGTTACACTTCAAGCAAGTTCGAACCTTATTACTATGAACCGTAGGTCGAGTTTGGTCTAATGACACATTCGCGGCAAACGATCGCTTTACCGGCGCAAAACTGTTCGGACTTACATTGTAGCTACGCGGCTGTAATGGCAGCGGATTACCTACCCGCGATATCTGTTTGTTAACGTGCTGTGCGGAGGTACTTAATGAGCTAGGAGATACCATTTCTTCCGCGGCGACTTCTGGAATATCGGATGGCTTGGCCAATGAACGTTCGAATCTCTTTCTCATACTACTCGGAATTTTACGTAGTAAAATTTGTAGAAGAACGAAACTCCACTCATGAGTCGGAAAGTCCATGACCTCTAACGCCTTCATGTTTTGCTGGTAGACATTTAACAATTTACGTACACCATACGGAGATCTATCTGAACACGATTCTATGTCTAAAATTCGATCTAGATTTTTCGACGCAATTATACCCTTTTATTTTCGTGGCGGGCTAGCAAAATTTCTAACGCAATCGGGTAGTTATCTTCCGTGATAGGTATGGATTTGATCAGGTTATTTCGTTTTTAACTGCAAGTAGGAGATCTATCTAAGTTTCTCTGCTTTAGAGTAGGCATTGTTGCTATGCACTAGCGATTTGAATAAATCATAAAATGATGGCCAATCCGTAGGATCACCTTTGAATTCTGATAAAAGTAAAGTAGGTAAATTTCTTTTATCGTTACCTATCGCATCAAATGAGCAATTACTTGCCCGATTGAAACGGCGCTGACGCTCATCCGTCGACTTTAACGAGTTTAAGTGACCGACAATTTCGTAGTACAAGTCATTAAAATCATTACGAATCATTATGTTATCATCTTTGTTAAACGATTTGGATCTGATGAGCAGCTTTTCAATTTTAGTCTGAACCTTTGTAAAATTTCTTTGGTGAGCGGCTAGGTCTATAGTACGCGAGCGAAATAGTTGTTCGTTCGTCTTCGCTAGTAGAATGATACGTTTGAGTTCATCAAGAATTAAATCCCTTTCGAAAATATCTTGTTCACACGGCGATAATAATTCTTCACCTTCCGACATTTTGCGAAACAAAAGATGGCGGGGGACGCTAAGAATCGAACGCGTGATTTTACAATTTGAAAATGAGTACGTAAATACTGCTAATTAACACGACACAAACTGGAAAATATGTATCCGGTTCGAATGGACCAAATTTATGATTAGGATATGGCCTAGGTCTGACGACTTACCGTGAATCGTCCCGCAACCACGTCCGAAGGTCCTGGTCGAGGATGAGTATTGCCGTCAGAATCAGTTCATCTATCCTTCACATGTAGAAAGTCATAGGTCACTGTCACTATCTTCCAGTTTTTTATATGAAAGGGGAGACTTTACACACTATTTAAATTTTATGTGCATGCCGACGCGGCGACATCGGCTTCGCGGACAAACTCTGTTTCTGTTGCTTTGCCGCACTAACAGCAGGCGGTGGCGCTAGTGTCGCGCCGAAGAACCATTTCCCACGGAAATGGTGCATTCCGATACACACAATATGTCGCGGACCCAGTACATGAAAAACAAGAAATGAATAATACATATTAACCAAATTGTGTAGCGTTACGTACTCAGAAAACAAAAAATAAGAAAAGAAATTATTCACAATAAAAAATAATAATAATATAAATATGTATTTTTGAACAAACCGTTACGGGACGGAACAGGTGTAAATGTTAAAATTTCTAAAAATAACAATGAACAAGTTTTACATAAAAATAGAACAAAACCATATATATTCTAATAGTTTCTTAATAATCAATTATAATGTATGTTCTGTATTAGATTCCTTATTATTATTAATGTATAAGTTTTACTAACTATAGTTTTTTAAACTGTTTTAGTACTTAACTATAATATTATAATACAAAAAACTTTTAATATAAAAAGAAATGTTAACCTTTTTTGTTTATAAATTTTTTCACCCCCGAGGTGTAGTGTAGTACATATAAGTCATGTAATTTGTAGTAATAGAGTAGTATTAAACCAACACTCGGACAAGACAGTTGTTTTCATTCGAAATAGAAGCTCCCTTCACCGCAAGTCCTCCTCTTGGTTGATTGCGTTAGTGAGTTCCGGGTTCTGTCTGCTGATTATGCTCACCAGATCTTCAGAGGGAACGTCTTTGGAGACTCCCTTGAGAATGAGCATAGACAGCAATATGCGAGCGGGTTCGGCGTGGATTGTCTTTTTTTTATTGCCCTTGTAGGCAGACGAGCATACGGCCCACCTGATGGTGAGTGGTTACCGTCGCCCATGGACTTCAGCAATGCCAGGGGCAGAGCCAAGCCGCTGCCTACCAGTTTTAAATAGTTTTATCAAACAAATAGAATTAATATAGTTGATAAGTGATTACGTAAAGCCCTTATGCACAGCCTGAACAGACGGGCCACTACTCGGAGCCCGTACAACAAAACAGACGCACACAGAATATGCACATAGTCAGTGAGAAGCCATTAACACCGAACACACCACCACAGACTGCTACTTATGTAACGTGTGCACTTTAATGCACGAAGCGTGGCTACGGTGTTGGTCACCTTACTGGAGATATACAAATGTTTTTTCGAGATGATACCAACGTCTCGTTTTTACCATCGCACCGCCCGCCACCGGAGTAGAGTTCATCCATACTACCTGGAGCCACTACAGTCATCCACAGTGCGTTTCCAAAGGTCTTTTTTGCAACGTACCATCCGGCTTTTTTTTTATTTATTTTTATTGCTTAGATGGGTGGACGAGCTCACAGCCCACCTGGTGTTAAGTGCTTACTGGAGCCCATGGACATCTGCAACGTAAATGCGCCACCCACCTTGAGATATAAGTTCTAAGATCTCAGTATAGTTACAACGGCTACCCCACCTTTCAAACCCAAACGCATTACTGCTTCACAGCACAAATAGGCAGGGTGGTGGTACCTACCCGCGCGGACTTACAATTGGTCCTACCACCAGTATAAATGATGGAATGAGCTCCCCTCCACGGTGTTTCCCGAGCGCTATGACATGTCCTTCTTCAAACGAGGCTTGTGGAGAGTATTAAGCGGTAAGCAGCGGCTTGGCTCTGCTCCTGGCATTACTGAAGTCCATGGGCGACGGTAACCACTTACCATTAGGTGGGCCGTACGCTCGTCTGCCTACAAAGGCAATAAAAAAAATCTCTTGGTGTTTCTATTAGTCGTGGCAGCGCTCGTAGCGTGTCTAACTCCGTTATGGCTATCGTTTCCGGTCTTCTGAATCGCGCTTCTAGGCTTCTTATGACGTCGGACGGATCAGCGTTCGTAATAAGTAATCCGTCGACGGCTTCCTTTGCCCTTCCTTACGGGTTCCTGCTGAGTCTGTTTATATTTTCAGTTTTTGTAAAGAAATTCGCTGTCTCGTGATAGGCTGCGCTAAAGGATAACCAGTCTTGGTGATTGCTGTTAAAGAATGGCAATTCTGTGTATTTTGGTTCGCGGGCGGCTTTGACGGCGAGTGTTATTGCTGCGGTTAGATCTGAGAAGTCTTGTTTGTCACAGGCTCCGGCTGGTTTTTCCTTATGCTGGTCGTCATTTTCTGTTTTTGTAGGTTGGGTTTCCAACTATGTGCCCACTCCTTCTTCGAGTTCTGACTTACTGTATTCTGATTCGCTGTTTTCGTCATCAGATTCGGCTTCGAGTGTGGCCAGCCGGGTGGCTGCTAATTCCACCTGTAGGCGGGCGAGCTCCTTTCTAGCTTTGACTATCTTTTGTTCTTTTCTGTTTCGCGACCGATGAGTTTTGACTGTACCGGCGCGCTGTTTTGTTGGTACGTCATTCTGTTTGGCTATATTTTTTTTTTTTACTATTTGACGGCCTCTGTTCTTGATTTCCCAGGTTTCTTTGCGACTTTCATCGTGGCTTCCATGTTGGCTATTGCGCACGATGATTCTGTTGTGGGGGCTGCCAGACTCATGGCGATATTCGCGGTTGTTTCTGTCCACATGCTCTGTGTTGTAGCTGTGGTTTCTGAGGGCGGCGATCGTTCAGTTTCGATCCGCTCTCTTCCTGTTGACCACGTTATCGGCATTGTTCCTGGTTTTCTTTTTTCAAAATGTATCCCCTACCCGGCTCGAAAGGATAATGAAATGTATCCTCTACCCGGCTCGAAAGAATAATGAAATGCGTCCTCTACCCAGCTCGAATGGACCATGAAATGTGTCCTTTATCCGGCTCGAATGGACTATGAAATGTACACGACCCGGTCTGTATGGTTGTTTCCGAGTCGTGTAGTAAATCTTTCTGCTGTCTGTTTTTGCGCTGGTAGAAGACAGCTCTTTATAGATAGGTTTCCCAGGTAACTGCTTCAGTAGTAACTAGTTCACTGGTAACTGGTAGCTGTTTGTATCTTGGTAACTGTTTCTATTGGAGGTCCGCTGATAGCTGACTTTTTCTATGTTGAGATCCGCTGGTAACTGACTGTTTCTATGTTGGAGATCCGCTGGTAACCGACTGTTTCTATGTTGGAGATCCGCTAGTAACTGACTGTTTCTATGTTGGAGATCCGTTGATAACTGATTGTTTCTATGTTCGAGATCCGCTAGTAACTGTTTCTGTCGAAGATCTGCTGGTAACTGTTTCTGTTGGAGATCTACTGATAACTTTATTTATTTTGTAATCAAAATGCAAGGTAGTTTAATAACCTAAAAATTGCTGATAGCTGTAGTGTTTCTTTTCGACTGTTGAGGGTAACTCTTCTTGACCTTGTTTCCGTTGATTTTATGTTGTTAATCGCCTGTATATGTAACGGATCGATTGGTCCTGTTATTCCAGTCTTCTTGCAGATGATTTCGTCTATGAGTGTCACCGTTGATCCATCGTCGAACAGCGCGCATGTATCAACCGTGCCTATTGTTCCTTGTACTTGGACTGCGATTATTTTTAAATAGGACTGCTTCTGTTTTTCCGCCCAAGCAGAATTAATGTTCTCTGTTGTTTTCTTGTCACTGTTGTCTGTTTTTTCTATTTTTTTGTCTAAGTGTAGCATCTTGTTGTGAGTGTATTTGCAATTTGCAATCATTAATGCCACACGTCTTCGGTTTACAGTTGTCGGTTTTATTCCTATACTTGAGACATCGGAAACACAGGTGTTTATTCTTAACGATGTCCCATCTTGTGTTTGAGTCTGCCTTCTTGAATATGTAGCAGTCTGTTGTGGTGTGTTCGGTGTTGCTATATACCGGGCATTTAGCTGTGTGCGACTGTTTCGTTGTGCGGGCTGCGAGTAGTAGCTCGTCTGTTCAGACCGTGACCGAATTTAATCAGATCCGGGCCCTCCTTCGGTTGTATCGCGGTGAAGACGTAGTATCGGTAGCGTAGTGTCGGTGTGAGTTTTTCGCATAGTGTCGCATGTGATGCGACGCTCCCAGCGGCACGCCCGCCCTGCTTCAAGACCGACCCTCCTTGGTAGTCGACGGATCTAGAATTAAAAAATAAAGAGGTTAGAACAAAAAAAAGACGAATCAGATGTGCGTCCCCGCGGAGGCGGGAAAATGTAGTTAAGGAGTGCCTGACTGCCAAGGAAGAGTACACGGAGATGGCGCGATAAGCGCAAACGACCAGCTGGAAACAGCTATGTACGACGGCAGAACGAGAATCAATGTGGGACGGAATCTGGAAAATATTGCAGCGGCGGATGGCAGCACGTGTTCGGCACGGTTGTTAACCGACACCTTATTCCCGCCTGACCCCCCTTTCACGGAGCACAAGCTGAACTGGACGATCTGTGGTTTCTCGCCCCATAAAGCTCCGTGCCCGGACGGTTTCACCGCAGACATCGTAGAACACTTCGTGCTGGGAGACGGTGGAGCCTTCCTGGGACTGGCCAATGCAGTGCTGCGCGTGAATGTCTTTCCTAGGCCATGGAAAAGCGCCGCGGTCACAATTATACCTAAAGCCAACAAGACGAACAAGGCTCACCCGCGATCATATCGTTCCATTGGTTTGCTTTCCATCCTAGGAAAGGTCATTGAAAAAATGATTACCAGAAGGTTTTTTTTTTTATTGCCTTTGTAGGCAGACAAGTATACGGCCCACCTGATGAAGGTTGCGCTGGCATTTCCTCCGAACGCTCAGTCCGTGCCAATATGGCTGTATACCACAACGGTGTACCGAGGACTCCCTCTATGATCTGGTGAACCACCTACGGGTTGAGCTGGGAGCAAAGAAAATATGCGTCCTGGTTTCGCTCGGGGGCATTCGACAACGCATTGTGGCCGGCCGTGAGGGCGCAACTGCTTGGGAGGGGGTGCCCGTCAAACCTCTACAGGGTGATTGATGAACAGTTACCTGAGGGACAGGGAAGTGGTCGTGAGATGGGCTGGCGAGCGCTGGCAGAAGAGGACCACCCGCGGCTACGTACAGGGCTCTGTAGCCGGGCCGACTCTGTGGAACCTGATACTGGACCCGCTCCTCGCCGCGCTGGAAACAGGCAAAATTTACCATCAGGTCTTTGCCGACGATATTGTACTGGCATTCAGTGGGGATTATATAGATAAGCTCGAAACAATAGCGAACGAGACTCTGGGCTGTGTGCACCGCTGCGGTGTATTAAGCAAATCAAAGTGCACCCCCCACAAAACCCAAGTTCTATTAATCACAAAAAGGCTAGGGGTAAGAGGCCCATCTCTACGGATGAACGGGACAGCGCTTACCCTGTCTAAGCAAATCAAATTACTGAAGGTAACGATAGACAATAGATTGAGTTTCGGACCCCATGTGGCAGAGGTGTGCCGCAAAACAGTTGGAATCTATAAGCGGATAGCAACAGCGGCAAAAGTTATATGGGGTCTGAATAGCGATATATTAAAAATGATTTATATAACTGTAGTCGAGCCCATTGTGCTGTATGGGGCGGGCGTATAGGGAATAGCAGGCCAGAAAGTAGTTGCGCGTGATAGGCTCAGAGCACTTGAAAGGCAATCTATCTTCTATCTATATATATATAAAAATGAATTGCTGTTCGTTAGTTTTTAGTAGTTCGTTTATTTTAAGTTTATTTTATACAAAAGTTTAGGTCTTTTATTTCTCGATTGAGGCACTACGAAGTCTGCCGGGTCAACTAGTTTGAAATAAAAATATCACCGGCATATCGCACAGTCTCGTTGGCGGCAGCCCTAGCAATAGCGGGCTTGCTGCCTATCGATCTCAGATTATAGGAGGCAAAGCTGTATTGCGAGATCAAGAGAGGCAGACCACTGACCCAGGAACCAGAGGCTGAATTGGAAACCCAAGTCCCTTATTACAATACAGACCACCCGGCCAAACAAACACCTGTATACTACGAGACAATCACGGACGCCGGGGCTGGGGTACTGCAGGAGCGTGGAATAGCAGAGCCATGGGTCTACACCGACGGCAGTAAGATAGAAGGTAAGGTTGGAGCAGCACTCACCGTGTGGGTCATCGGAGCAGAAACCACCTACAGGACCTTCAGACTGGAAACCTTCTGCTCCGTTTACCAGGCGGAGATGATGGCTATTCTGAAGTAGCAAAGGCAAACATCATGAGTGACTCGAAATCATCTTTGGAAACAATTTTTTTTTTATTGCTTAGATTGGTGGGCGAGCTCACAGCCCACCTGGTGTTAAGTGGTTACTGGAGCCCATAGACATCCACAACGTAAATGCGCCACCCACCTTGAGATATAAGTTCTAAGGTCTCTCGTATAGTTACAACGGCTGCCCCATCCTTCAAACCGAAACGCATTACTGTTTCACGACAGAAATAGGCAGGGTGGTGGTACCCACCCGCGCGGACTCACAAGAGGTCCTACCACCATACCATACATACAATGAAAGACCTCACCTCTCTCCACCCTGTCGCTTTCAGAATGAGAGCGAACATAGTGCGACTTAGGGCCGTCGGTGTGGTCATCAAACTATTCTGGCTGAGGGCTCACGTGAGCACTGCAGGCATCGAACGTGCGGATAAACTGGCGAAGACCGCTACCCTGCACAAAAAAAACTAAAACTGATTACAACTACTTTCCGTGCTCGTATGCTAGGAGGGTGATCAGGGAGGAAACAGTAATAAAATGGAATAAAGAATACAAACAGCTGATTAATAACAAGTCTATACAAACTTTCCTCCCTGATGTCCCTCTTGCATACAAGTACGCAACAAAGTCGTCGTGGCCTAACAGATAAGACGTCCGGTGCATTCGTGTTGAGTGATGCACCGCTGTTCGAATCTCAGGCAAGTATCAATTTTTCTAATGAAATACGTACTTAACAATTGTTCACGATTGACTTCCACGGTGAAGGAATAGCATCGTGTAATAAAAATGAAACCCGCAAAATTATAATTTGCGTAATTACCACCACCCTGCCTATTTTTGCCGTGAAGCAGTAATGCGTTTCGGTTTGAAGGGTGGGGCAGCCGTTGTAACTATACTCGAGACCTTAGAACTTATATCTCAAGGTGGGTAGCGCATTTACGTTGTGGATGTCTATGTGCTCCAGAGACCACTTAACACTAGATGGGCTGTGAGCTCGTCCACCTATCTAAGCAATAAAATAATAATAATACACCTAACAGCATAAAAACACAAATCAAACGGGGCACGGAAGCTTTGCCCAATACTTACACCACTTCAAGCTGCGTGAGAACCCGTGGTGCCCGTGTGAGCTTGGGGTAGTGGAAGACGTCCTGCATGTGCTCCTGGAATGCCCCACGCTGCCCGACGGTAGTTCGAGGCTGCAATCAACGAGTCTCTGACGAGGGATCGCATAAGTGGAATCATCACCTGTAAAAACAATAACAAACACTTCACCAAATTTGCTATACCACTGAATCACCACTATATCGGCAGTGAACTCAACAAGTGGCGTAATTGACTTGAAATTTGGTATCGATGTAGAAAATACATGTATTTAATGGATAGGCTAATATTTATATGAGTGTTGGACCCCCTACAGCAGTTGCGGGGGCGTTAATAATGAGAATCTTTGTGGGGATGAGAAATAATACTCGTAATGTTAATAAAATTTTAAATGCCCAACGAAGCGGATGGGTACAGTCGACAAAGAGAAGACGCGACAGTGCTACGCCAAACACGCACAGCACCGGCGTAGAACACTCCGTAGGCAAGCGTCGTAGCAGCGTAGCAGCCGACGTAGCGCAGCCGCCGGTCGCCGCGAGGAGTCACTGCGTGGAAGATCATGACAAGCGACCACTCGAGGCTCCTTGGGCGGAGCTTGCTAAAATTAGAATAGATATTTTATTTATTTTTATTTTATTTTATTTTATTGTATTTTTATTTTTTTAAATCCATTCGTGTCAAATGTCTGAAGCGAAATAGCGATAGACAACCGTAGATAGAACACAATACTCGTAATAATGAGTATAAAAAATTCATCTGGTTAAGCTCAGACAAACTTGCGACCAATAGAACGGCAAAATTAGAAAATATTTAGATTATTGACCCAAAAAGTAAGATAAAAATTGTCATTAGAAAAATCAGTAATAAGAAAACCAACCTTGTTATATAACGTTAGAATATTAAAAAGTTTACATGTCATGACATCATAGAAAGCAAGTACTAAGTTTAATGTTATTCTAAAAAAACCTAGAAAACAAGAATGTATATAGTAAGTGTCAAAGTAGATAACGATTAATATAAGCGCCCATTGTAAACATAAAAAGCGTTGATCTTATTTGAAATCAAATTAAACCTAAAAGTTATTCCCTGCAAATCGAACCAAGCTAAGGCAAATTAGCGGGAATCCCGGTACAGAATACAAGATGATGAATTAATGCATAACGTTTGCGGCTTAAAAGTGCGAGAGGCATAAATGCGAGAACTAGAATGAATGTGGTATTTAGAATAGTAAGGAACCGGTGAATTATGAACGGGGAAAAGCAGAAAGAAAAAAGTGTGTGTGTCCGCTCCGACGCACGACTGGAGTTTACTGGATATAAAAAATTAAACGAAACAATACGAGAAATAGTTCTATATTACGACAACACGATACACTACAGATTATTAACAAATTAACGAGACACAAAACAAACGACTAACAAATATATGAAAATACAATAATGAGAGAAACGCGCGATCAGTACGAGGCTTTGTGGCGGACTGCCGGCGCAGCAGCCCGGCGTCACCTGCAATAACGCGGCCGCGCGTTGGCTCCTGATTGGCGCGCGCACGCATCACGCAATCAGGAGCCAATCAGGCGCATAACGCATTTCGTGTGACATGCTAGTACGATTTTGGTCCCCATAATTTTCATACCCCGGGCCTATATATGTAAATCGATTCTAAAGGAGTAAACTCCAAAAAAAACCTAACCTAACCTAAACCTAACCTAATAGATTCAACATCTGGCTACTATCAGATAAGAATAGACGACGATCGTGTTACGAAACTAAATATAGTTTATTTGGATGATAGCTTATTCTTTGGAATGTTATATGATTACGAATGATAAGATCAGATTAATTTATGGATTCCTGAGCTTCCGTCTAGTGTGCCGCATATAATGATGTCTCTATTCCATTTCTAATTTCACCTCCTTATTAAACTTCCGTGGGCAAGTTATTCGTTGTCGCCAAAGCCATATAGGTCATGGTATTCTCACCATTCTCAGTTTACACGAATTGTTCCATGTGTCGGGTAATCCCGGTTTTGATTTGGGTTGTGTCTTTGATTACGGTTGGAAAATGTTGCCATGACATTTTACATTATCTACAGGATACGCTATGGTTTTTTTTCTTTTTAGTGAGGCCTTATCAAACCTGCCCTCTACAATTACTTATTTAAGAGTGAAACAAGTAAGTATAAGATATACTCCTTCACTAGATGTATCCACTGCCAAAAGAGTTTAACTCGTTTTGTATTAGAATTCGGGGAAAATAAATAAAACTACGATTTCAGGAATTCGGAGACTTTAATTCAATCTAATTAAAATTATTGCATTAAATATATTAAATATATAAAGGTATTAATAATTAGTTTAAGGTCGATAAGTATTGCTTAGGAAAATTTACATTAAGACGTATATAGAAACTTAATTTATTTAATGAATTGTATTAACAAAGAATGTGCAGACAAACAGACAAATTGTAAAACATTCCATTCTGGAATAAAAACTACATTTTAAGTTTAAGGCAAGAATAGTTTTTAAATTCTTATTATTTTATATTAGTTATATTAATTAAATATTTATATTTAATGAGCGAAGTATCTGAGCTTCATTCATAGCATTACGCGGCATGTCGGAATACAATATTACTAATTGCGCAACAGTAAAAAATTCTTTTCAAATACTACATTGACTGTATCTTTGGGCTGTTATGTTTCGCTTTATAATTTTCTTTCCTATTTTCTTAGCTGTGTAGTGTTCAGTGCTACGCACATTAGTGAGCTGTGTGTAGTGCTCGTAATCTGTAACTGGGTATTACTATAGTCCAATGATTACTCTGCACTTCCAACCTAATCTGGTAGATTTTTCCATTTTAGCATTTCCAACTTGTGCTAATTTGACACTAGTAGTATAGAAGAGATAAATATGTAATGAATGTTAAATTTATAAAGAGCTATGATTAGCTAAGTATGAGAAAGCACACACATGTAACTGAACAGTCGTCGAACAGGACTGTGTACGTCTCGCGGTAGTGACTTGTTACTCTCTGTCCATGAGCCTCGCGTGTATCCTAAGATTATTATTGTTCGTTTTCACTTATAATTATGAATTACTTCAGTAATTTAGCTATTGCATAACTTTTATCGCGGGCTTTGAGCGCAGCGACCGAATCAAGAAATTCCGAAACGAAAATAAAACCTAACACCCCACTCCGCCTACCATGTAGCTCGTGTTCAAAACATTCACACATTGCGCTTGCGTAGTGTTTATGAATAAGCACGCGGCGTGACGTCGCACTGTATGCGCATCATGAAAAGTCTGCCCATCTCTCTCTCGCGCGGTCTAGCTTATGAGTGTGAAGGGGACAGTTAATGTTTTGCTTATGTTAATGTTTATAAATATAAGTATAGCGTGGTCTTATTTTATTATTGTTTTAATATTAAATTACTATTGTCTAATTATAATTGAAAAAGTTGATAAAAAACGCTATGCAATAGCTTTACCGCGGCAGTCCCCGAGTGCCACACGTTTTTTTTTTAATATTTTGTGCTTCAAAGCGATTCAGTGAGAGCCGCAACTCCGGCCAATCTTTGATCATAAATGCTTCAACAATTATACAACTTATTACATTTTTTTGTGGCGTCATCACTTCGATATTTTTGTGGATGTTAATTAGCAGTAATGTTGTTCCTTAAATTATTAAAATCGTTTAATAGAATCACTAAGTTATAGCTAATCGAAAAATAGAATCCTTAAATCTATTTTATAGACTAATAAATATAAATTTTTAAAGTTAGACTTTATTGAAGGCTTCCATCAAGTGCAAATAGGAAACGTGAGTCAAACAACGAAAATTGTACGTTAATGTATAGTCAGTGCTTGTAGAATTATAATAAATAATGGAAGATCAAATTTATTTCAATACTATTTGTCACTTTATTATAAAGCATAGAACAATTAATGCTCCATGTTAAAGTTTCTTTGTCAATTTATCTAGATGACACATGGTTTACGCGCTCAAAGGTTTCGTGTAGAAATTAGTAATAAATGTTTGCTTCAACAGCTTGAACAGCTATTGACGAAGACATCATCACGTGCCAATTTTAAATCTATTCGAAAAATTGGTCTGCCTTACATGTGGGAGTTCCCAACTCAGCTCGTTGGAAGCAATTAAATACTGAGCAACGAACTAGGCTCGTGTTTAATAAATATAATATCATTAAGTACTTTAGACGACACATGGTCATAATTTCAAAGATTTATTATATACGTTATTGTGAGATCACATTCATTTTGTTAAGAATTTTTAATGAAAGTAATTGTTCACCGGCGCGTGCTAGAGCGTCGGTTCCGACGTTTTACTTTCTTCAGAGATGCTTCTTCTGTTATCTGCAAATAAAAAAAAAGAAATCAGATTGTATGAGAAAAGAATACAAAATTTTATATGTTGTGAAAAAATGTCAATCAATTCAGAGGTTAGTGGTACAGTTTTCCTCATACGAGGAGGTAGAGGAGGAGGAGGCTGAGGAAGACATTATGGAACTACAGGTGCGGTACTCACGACGGCGGTGACTCTGGCGGGCGTCGCGCCGGGCACGTCGGCTTCCTTTGAACTGGAAGGTATCGCTTCACCTTCACAACAACTGGAATGTATAACACGAAAAAATAGAGTTTCTGTGTGTGCGAGGCGAAAGCAGATCTAAGACATTGTATCATACAAATTTTTGCTTAAATTTTTATATGACGATACAACATCTCCAAGGTAAGTAGCAACCGGAACTGCATCGCCTAGTAATACGCTTAGACACGACGGTGGTGCTGCAGCGTTCGGGTTCAAATAGAACAGGGACCACATAAATATATATGTGTCCTATGCCTTTTTCAGCCGTAAAGCAGTAATGCGTTTCGGTTTGAAGGGTGGGGCAGCCGTTATAACTATTCTTAAGACCTTAGAACTGATATCTCGAGGTGGGTGGTGCATTTACGTTGTAGATGTCTATGGGCTCCAGTAACCACTTAACACCATGTGGAATGTAAGCTCGTCCACCCATCTAAGCAACAAAAAAAAAATGTAGTGAGTACCGCCAGCTGATAGTCAGCTGGGTAGACATGTGCGCGTCTATTTCTACGCGGTGTACCTGTGAGGTGCGGGCGCGGATCACAACACGGTGTCCAGGGTATCCAGGGACCGCAGCAGCGCGGGGTCCCGGCTGCACCAGCGCGCCAGCTCGTCCGGAGTCACTACGCCGTCTGCGTTCGTGTCGATCAACTGGAAAATATATCAATACTAAGTGAGCGCTGCGCTGTTAGATATGTCATATCCTGGAGTCTCCTGCGAGTGGAGCACATACATGGAAGATTCTGTCGACGTGGTCCTTGGCGGCAGTGGGGTGCGCCGGGGGGGCCACGGCTCGTCCCAGCAGCTCGTATATAGCTTGCACCACGGACAGCATCTCGGCGCGGGAGATGCGGCCGTCCCCTACCAAATGTACACACGCATTTTAATGACAAAAAAAAATCTCAATGACACTTAATATTAAAACCAATACCACTAGCAACATAATCTAGCAATAAGACATGAGCAATGGATCGAGATTTAAGAGGAATATTCAAGAAGGTTCGACTGCATTTTATAGCCATAGGATGGACCGATTCTAAACGGAAACAATCGTGGCAACACCGGAGCTGAACTGCACAACACCAGCGGGCTAGAGATACAACGAATAGAAAAGCGAAACAAAGTAAAAAAATGACAGTCACAGGGACTGCCGACACCCCGAGGGACCTGGGCGGGCCCCCCGGCGCGCACTCTGCGTGGCCGGGGGCTCCGTCTGTGGGGGAGTTTTGCTGGACTTCCACCGGGCGCGTCCGTAGGTGGCGGATAACGGGATCCTCTGGGAACAGTCCCACTCCCAGGGGTATCGTCCTTTTTGTTGCAAGGATTCTTAGGTGTTAGGGAGGTAGGTTAGGTGTAGGTGTAGGATAGCCTAGTTAGGCTTTGCAACGAAAGAGATCGGATGACGCGGACCAAAACCAGCAGGGGGAGTTGCGGGCTCTTCTCGTTGAGTCTCACATACCCCGCGCGCCTCTTTTGCGCGGGGACCTCGTAGGAGGTTCGGCCCTCTACCCGAAGAAAAAAAAAAAGGGACTGCCGACAGACAGCGGGGTATTCCGGGACAAAAGCGGCACCGTCTGGGCGGCCTGACGGGCTGCCGTACCTAGACGGCCGACGTTTTAGAACCTTCGATTCGCCTCGAAGACTCCGTCGGCCGGACGTCCTTGGAGTGAGCTGCGCCGTCTGGTTGTAGTGCTGACCGCGGTAACCCCCTTACCTCATCTGAGTTCTGACCTCAGAGGAGATCGGACGCTTGGGCGAAGAGTGCAGAGTAGTCGTTTAGTGGGTAGGGCCCTGAAAACATCGCTGGGCGCGCGGTCTCACAGTCAAGGACCAGTCCCACATACCCCGCACGCCCCCTAGACGCGGTGACCTCGTAGGAGGTTCAGCAAAAAAAAAGGGACTACCTATAGAATTTTAGTATTAAAATTTTAAATTTTATATTGTTCAAATTAAAATTATCAATATCAATTTGGTTTTCACATCTATTGACATTCCGGTGACGCGAACCCACAAGATTTTCATCTACCAACAAGTCTCAACGCGGCTGAAGAAGTTTTCACTTCAATATCTGAGAACTGTTTGAATTTTATCAGCTTATTCATTGTTAAAGATTATGAATGTTCTTTTTCCTTTACCTTTTCCTTTTCATTACCTTTACCTTTTCACAGTATTTTATACAATTTTTTCTTGACTGTTTCATTTGTATTTTAGTGAATACTTCATCGAAAGCTGTTTTTATTTGTTTTTTTTTTCGTGTCACAAACTGAAGTCATTTCATTATGAGGACCACTAGTCGGGTATTCGACTAGGCGGGACAGTTACAAATATATCACATTACTTGGTGTGACGTCATCATGATCACGTTCATTTCAAAGCCGCTTGAGAAAACAAAAAGGCAAGGGAGTATACCGATCCATCTGAAGCCATTCCTCAGAACTTCTTGAACTTTCTTTCACTTCCCGTTGAACGTCAGAGCACGACCGCTTATAATATTCTTTGTTCTGTAAGCAGTAAGGTGTACTATCGCTTACCGTCGACGTCGTAGAGCGCGAACACCCAGGACAGCTTCTCTTGCACGGAGCCGCGTGCCACTCGGGACAGGATGCCCAGGAACTCCTGCAAGCACAACACGACCACTAGACGGACGTACCGCCCCAGACACTACCCCTGCCCTCACTCTGTCCCCTCTATCTACCCACGCTCCTCCCTTCCACTTGCAACAAACACGTGCCAAGTAAAATAAAATGAACCGAATTAAGAGCCACCTAAATTGATCTAGGACAAGGCTAACACGTGAACCCCAGCGTGTACAAGACACAACGACGATGCTGAGGTCCATGGGCGACGGTGTTCTTAAACTTGAGTGGGATGCCGTATGCTCCCCTCTCTGCAGAGGCTGTAGATATGAACACAAGTGTGCAATCGACCCCAGGAGCCGAGCTACATCCTGACGAGAGTGATGCAGAAGCGGCTCAGAGCAGGTCGCGTGATGTCACACAGGCGGGGCGTCGCACTGGAGCTGTGCACACGCGACGGGGTCTCTATGCGAGCTCGCGACAAATTTGTGGAAGACCGCCATATAGAGTACTGGAAATGCTTAAAATTCAACAGTAAAACCAATTAGTTAGTTAGTTATTTACAAATCGTCGTGGCCTAAAAGATAAGACGTCCGGAGCATTCGTGTTGAAGCGATGCACCGGTGTTCGAATCCCGCAGGCGGGTACCAATTTTTCTAATGAAATACGTACTCAACAAATGTTCACGATTGACTTCCACGGTGAAGGAATAACATCGTGTAATAAAAGTGAAACCCGCAAAATTATAATTTGCGTAATTACTGGTGGTAGGACCTGTTGTGAGTCCGCGCGGGTAGGTACCACCGACCTGCCTATTTCTTCCGTGAAGCAGTAATGCGTTTCGGTTTGAAGGGTGGGGCAGCCGTTGTAACTATACTGAGACCTTACAACTTATATCTCAAGGTGGGTGGCGCATTTACGTTGTAGATGTCTATGGGCTCCAGTAACCACTTAACACCATGTGGGCTGTGAGCTCGTCCAACCATCTAAGCAATAAAAAAAAAATAAAAAAATTATAGTACGTTAGATCCGGCTCACACTGTAGGCCACGGTTGACGACACAAGAAAAAATAATTATGTTTTAAAAGTCACCACTAAATGGCGCTAGTTAAACCCTATCGAAGCTTTCTACCCGACCTGATTAAGATTGCTTAATAAATAAAATAAAAGTCAATAACAGCTCTTATTAATGTAACCATAGTCGGTTACGTGTGCTTAAAGTTATCGATCAAACTAATTATATATTACATCATTATAACGATATTACATGCCAATTCTCATTGTGAACAGTCGCTATTGTGTTAAACAAAACAATAGTCTAAGAACACAATTGCTACGTATTAATTTCAAATCATTTAATAATTAACATCTCACCTTTATACGTCATTATTAGCAGTATACTCAAAGGTGCTTGTTAAACGTGTGGTTTCCTCTATTCTCCACTAGATGTCACTAGTAATCGTAAGTGCATTTTCTAAAGTCCCCAGTTTAACTCGAATTTATAAGCAGTTTGATCTTTTCGCCGCCAGATGTCACAAGTTATAAATGAAGTCGCTTTCTTCAATTCACGATCAACATAATATATATTTTTAATATTTAATTTATTAACGCGCGAGAGGGCGCTCCAGTGCGAGCGTGCATACCCTTCCTGTTGTGTACGCCATTGTGAGTAATTTACTGAAGTATCACTTACGGCACAATGGAGCGGGCACACAATAGATGTTGTGGTGAATAGATGATAAACAGGTAGTTGAGGCTGCGCGAATGTTTCGTACAATTGTTGTAATCGATCGAGGTCACTATCCACTTGGAGACACTATCGGAGACCGTAGGCCACAACAAGGGTTGGAACTCGACCTTGGAGCATGAAGCCGAGGTCTCAAAGACGATGAGCTCACACCGACACGCTATTCGTGTGTAATGTGTGTTGTAGAATACGTAGCGCGCTCGGGACAGGAGACCACGGGCTGTGTGCTTAGTGCGAGTTTTTAGCGTTCTCGATAGCGTAAAAGTTAACTCAAATTTGTATGCAGTTGGTACAGCGCTCCTAGCGGCAAACGTTCCAACTCCAAACAAATATTAGTGAGTGCGGGCGGCACTGTCAATAACCGTGTCCATGGCTACACCGGAATTGCTTATTTGATGCTTATGCGTGATGTCCCATCACAAGTCGGACTGTGGACTACTTTATTCAACAGAATAAAAAAATAAAAATAAACTACATCAAACACTCGCAAGTCTTACATGCAAATTGAATGTTTTCCTTCAAAAGATATTCGCAAACAAAAGTCGTTTAAGTGTAACGCGAAGGAAATGTACAGTCGCGTGCAGCGGGGCCCGGCGCCGGGCGGTCTAGCGCTGTCTCGCTCGCACCTAACGCACAAATAAACTTTTCTCGCTCTCGCAATAAGACTCATCAGACTATTTGGTCGAGGGAACGTTTTGGGCCAATTTATGTAACTGGATCTGGACCGTGCTGCCCACCGGGACCGGCGAGGAATGTGCTGAGTTTTATTTGAACATCGCCAATAGATGGCGTTAGTTGTAACATTCAATTGTGCCATCGATGTCTATATAGTTCCAAAACAAACACACTGGAACTGATATTTTTACTGGGCGACTCTTTTTTAACGCGGCAGAACACAGTGTGCACATCGATAATTCACTTTAATTTAGAAACAGTGCGACGGTAATAAAATATTTGGACGGGAGCTGACGCCGTGGTGAGTTGAAGGTTAAAGGAGATACTTCGGGAATGTTCGAACGCGTTCGGCACCGGCCGGGGTGCGGAGGGGGGGGGGGGGGGGGGCAATGGGACAGAATATATATGTTATAGCGGAATTATATTATAAATTTGTAAACGCAGACAGTTTCAACTACTTCTATAACCATTAACTCATTATCATACTGTCGGACCAGGAAGCCCGTCAATTTCTCGGTGTCCTCTTGTCCTCGTTCGCAGGAGGACAGAGCAGCTTGGCTGATGTACAGGTTCAGCTACATCTCGTCTCCGGCACTCACCTCGAAGTTGACCCTCCCGCTCTGCTTGTGCTTGATCGTGTTGAAGACGTAGTGCGCGTACTGCGTGGCGTCTGTCGACAAGGCACAGGCGGCTGCGTGAGGTGGCGCAGCACTCACGGCCTGCGATCGGCGCGCTGCGCTAGTATGCGGCGACGGTAACCACCCTCCATCGAGCGATCCGTATTATAAGTCTTCGTTCTGTTATGGGGTCCCTCTCCGAGGTCGTTTTAAAAAAGAAATTGTATTTAATTAAAATAAAGTTTATTGTGTTATTTATATATTATTATTATTATATATTACAATGAGGAGGGGACCCTTAAGCAACCGATCGACGTGAGTGCTGAGAATAGACTGAGTGAATCGCGAGCTATTTGTGACCTTACTCATGAAACTGCTGACAACGCATAGATACCGAAATGTATGACCGAGGGCTTTGTCATCCACTTAGAGTTCAGTACACGGTTATAACAGTTCGTCCCTACATAAGACCTCGTGTGCTCTGGTTCTTCTTATTTCTCAATACCGCCAGGTATTGGTGGCGGCTATACGATCTTGTAACCACTTAGCACTAAGTGGGTTGATAACGCTCGGTCCCAATAATGTAAGTCATATAGGAGGCTAGCTCCTAAACTTGGCCAATTAGAGATAGATTTTACGATATTCTTTATTTTTTAACTTTTTTTTTATTGCTTAGTTGGGTGGACGAGCTCACAGTCCACCTGATGTTATGTGGTTACTGGAGCCCATAGACATCTACGATGTACCCACCTTGAGATATCAGTTCTAAGGTCTCAGTATAGTTACAACGGCTGCCCCGCCCTTTAAACCGAAACGCATTACTGCTTCACGGCAGAAATAGGCAGGGTGGTAATACCTACCCGGGCGGACTCACAAGAGGTCCTACCACCAGTAACTTAAACGACTTCAAATAATAAAGATATACTTAATGAGTAAAAATATAATTTGCATGAAACAGAACTCACCGCCGAGCGGGAAGAACTGACAGAATATGTTCTTGAAGGCTTCCTCGTCCACTGCCCCCGACGGACACTCCTGCAACCAACCGAGCAAACACTCACACACACACACAGCCGTGAGCACACTGGTATGGTGGCAGCAGAAACCTGTTTGAACCCGCGGTACATGAGCTTGATCTCGTGCGTGGTGAAGCGGCTGGACCGCGCGAGGGCGCTGAGAGCCTCCGGCCGGTGGCGGGTCGGCAGCGCGGCCTCCGGGTACTCCTCCTCCGCTGTAGACAAACGAACGAACTCGTATTGAAAACCGCAACGTAACGCAATGATAAAAAAATGTGTGGTGTCGTGGGACACCGGATAGGAACGAAGTTCCTTATTACAAAAATATTATTTTTAAGTTCTATTCGAGGTATAAAGAAAATAAAACTGGAGGTTTCGCAACAACCCACGGTCATTCAGTAATGTGCGTACTTATTGTGGTACACTTCATTCACGGTTGCTTGCATAAAAGTTAGTGTTTTTTTTTTTTTTTTTTTTTATGATTGAAGGATTACTGGTGGCCCGAAGGCCTTTCCAGTTTCACCAGGACAGGTGGGCGAGCAAAGGCTCAGCCAGGAGGGGTGGGATTTGCTAACAACTGCCCGAGCGCCTCCGAAGGAGACCTAACAACTCAAGAGCAATTGTTTCGCGAATGAATCTACTACCGGATCGGAATCGCGACCCGCTGAGAAGATCCGGCGAGAAACTCAGCGGGCTGATGCATGGGTTAGGTTGCACGTCGACCTCTTTGTCGAGTTCGACGAGTACGGTTACCGGGGTCCCTAAGCCTGCCCCTAGTATTAGAGCTGAAGGCATCTAATGCAAAGGTTATTGGATCTGATGGATCCGTAAGGACGTGTCTAGGGCGTCGACGGTGACTGGCTCCTGCATGATCAGGATTTGGGGAGTAGTCAGCGGCGGCTACGATAAGGCGATTATCATGACGCATAGCCTTATCGAAGTATCGTTCCGACGCTGACTTCATGTATTTCCGAATTGATTCGAGGCCCAGGTCGTCGTGTAGGTCAACGTTCCTCATGAACCACGGAGCCCCGACAGCTAACCTGCAAAAGCGGGATTGTAGGGATTGGAGGGTGTCTATGTGTGTGCGGGCCGCGTGAGCGAACACCACACTCGCGTAAGTCATGACGGGCCTTATGCAAGTTTTGTAAAGTGTCACCTTGTTCCGAAGGGACATTTTACTCCGCTTACAGATCATGGGGTAGAGTCTACCGAGAATAAACGCGGCACGGTCACGGACTGATTTTATATGCGGGCGGAATGTCATCGATGCGTCCAGGGTAACGCCCAGGTACTTGACCTTCCTGGCCCAGGGTATTGATTGACTAAAGAGAGTAATCGGGGGTGTGAGATTCCTCCTCCTAATACGGGAGGAAATCCGTGTGGAGCTTCCCCTCTGAAATAGCACCGCAGTACTTTTCGCTGGGTTGATGTCTATGCGCCATTTTCGGAACCACTGTCCTAGGGCTAGGGCTGCGCTCTGAAGCTTCTTCGCGATTAGGGACTTGTTTCTACTGGAATAGTAAACAGTCGTGTCGTCGGCGAATAAAGCTAAATGGGTCGGCGGCGACCGGGGAATATCGTTAACGAATAAGCTAAATAGGAGGGGTGAAAGGACAGAGCCTTGCGGGACTCCAGCTGTGAGAGGTCGTGGGGAGGAGCGGGTTCCCTCGACTCGATATCGAAAAGAGCGGTTCGACAAGAAGTCCCGTATGATGAGCACGAGACTATCCGGCACACCCATGTTGAATAGTTTGAAAATCAAACCGTTGTGCCAGACTTTGTCGAACGCTTTTGCGACGTCAAAGAAGAGAGCTCCCGTGTATAACGGTTTTGGCCGATTAAGCCCCACAAGAATGTGCTCCGTGAGGCGGTGCACCTGCTGAACGCATGAGTGATTTGTGCGGAATCCGAATTGTTCATCGATGAGAATGCCCTTGGATGAGACGAAGTCTCTGAGGCGTTTGTAGAGCAGACGCTCATACAGTTTGCCTAGAGACATGAGGAGGCTAATCGGGCGGTAGCTCGTCGGATGATTTTTTGGTTTACCGGGTTTATGTATGCCGATAACGTCCGCTTCTTTCCACACCGCGGGAAAGATACAGTTCGCCATAGCGGCATTAAAAATAGATGCCAACATCACGATGAGTTGGACGGGTAGAAGTTTAATAACGCGGTTGGATATACCGTCGGAACCGGGAGCCTTGCGAGGACGTAGGTCTTTGATCAAGTCTTTAACTTCCATCGGGGTGACGGGTGGTAACGCATCCGAGGGTGGCAAGGAGACTCTGCGTTCTACCTCACTGTCTACTAATTCTACATGAACAGGGTCCACGGATTGAGTGCTGGGCGTGCACTGGGTTTGCAATGTATCGGCCAGCAACTCTGCTTTTTCGTCATCATCAAACGCCGCGAGTTGGCCTGAGGGGCCTACGAGGGGGGGCATAGTTACTACCGTATCCGATTTGAGAGTACGAGCTAAGCGGTAGTAAGACCTTTGGGAGGGCGCGAGTCCTTCTAAGAAATCAGACCATCTGGCATCTCGGACTTCGGCGATGCGAGACTTTACGTCGCGTTGTAGGGCACGCATTCGAATACGATTTTCCGCGGTAGGATACCTGTCGTAGGCGCGTATCGAGGCGTTCTTAGCTCTAAGGAGTTCCCTAATATCATCGGACAATTTGAAGCGGTGAAGGAAGTCCTCCGCTACAACTTGTTTCGATGATCTATCTAATGTTGAGGTGATGTGTGACGTTAAGATGTCTATGGCTTCAGCGGTATCCTGAGGAGACGGTGTAGAGTCCGGGTTAAACGGGAGGGATGGTGGATCAGATTCAGCCAGGCTGATGCCCAGCGTGTGCCAATCCACCACAGTCCTCGTGACGGGAACGGAGTCGGGAGCGCGACCGAGCTTCATAACGACGGGACGGTGGTCTGAATCTAACTCTGAAACTACTTCGATCGAGTGTAAGCTCAGAGTTACGTTTTTTAATAACGCTATGTCGAGTATATCCGGGCGATGCGCGATATTTAGCGGGTAGTGAGTCGGTGTTAGCGGAGCGACGATATCGAAGGCGAGATCATCGACTAACGCGTCAAGCCGCCTGCCATTCGGGGTTGTGGTGTGTGAGTTCCACCTGATGTGTTTACAATTTAGGTCGCCCGCCAGAATGACAGAGCTCCCCATGCCGAGCAGCGCCTCGATATCACTGCTTAGAACGATCTTATCCGGTGGAAGATAAACGGACGCGATAACGATCGGCGCGTGTCCCGTCAGTGAGATTCGGCACACTGATGCTTCGATATTAGCGAGCGCGGGAGGATCGAGCGGGACGCAATGCAGGGCTCTTCTATAGTAAATGACGGTACCACCACCACGAGCAGAGAGCCTGTCGTTCCTGACCATGTTATAGTTCGCGATTTTAGGGTCACGGCGCGCGGGCTTAAGTAGGGTCTCCTGCACTAAAAAGATATCAATTTGATGGTCACGCAAAAAGTCAGAAACCTGATCACGTTGATTTGCGAGACCGTAAGCGTTAAAAAATCCTATCGTTACGGATAGGGGCTTTATTCTACTTATATACGCCATTGATTACCGGCGGAGTGAGGGGAGGACGTACGTATTTAATGACGCGTATACGTCGGCGTATTCTTGCACAACGGCGATAAAGTGTTGTGCAGTGGAGGCAGCGCGAATGGCGTCGCCCAAAGCGTTAACGCGCTCAAAGTTGATCGACTGAAAGAAGTCGATCGCTAAAGCGAGATTGTCGGACGCGGTCGGAGGGCAAGTCGCGGGAGAGGGACGAGTTGCGGGGGCGGGACGAATTGCGGAGGAGGGAGTTGTAACCGTGTTCGTGTACGGCAGCGGTTTCGCCCAAGCCGAGACACTGGGCACCGGCGCCGGAACGAACGCTGGCTTAGCCTGCGACACAGAGGGTGCCGAGGCTTTGATGTCTGGGCCGGAAGCTCGGAGGCGGTTTTGGCGGGCGACGCGGCGATTTATTTTCGGGGCTCGGGGGCATCCGCGGTAATTTGCGGGGTGACCCTGTGTACGACACAGGACGCAGCTAGGCGGTTCCGTCGCGGTTTTTTGATCGCGAGTGCAGAGGGCCGTGGCGTGATCTCCTAAACACTTGACGCATCGGGGTCGCGCGTGACAGTTACGGGAAGAATGCCCGTATAATTGGCAGTTATGGCACTGGCTAGGTGTGCCTTTCTTGTGTGGGGCTTCGACGGCGATTCCGGAAAGGCTACAGACCGTTCGGATGTTAAATATTTGCTTACCCTCGGGGGAAGGCTGGAGGGCGACGAGAACCATGTTATATGGCTCCCTTCCGCGACCTGTGTGCATGCGGTGTACGGAGTTAACCGGTAGGCCTTGTTCGAGAAGGTCAGCCTTGACTAGCTCGGCATCCAACTCTTTAGGGATGCCACGTATGACGGCACGGAGTTCGCGCTCCTCCTGGAGCGTATACGTGTGGAAACTTATACGCTCCTTACGGAGGTAAGAAGAGAGGGCCCTATGGTCGTCGGGTGTTCGAACCTTAATTTGAATGCCGTTCGCGAGGTTACGGGCATTCGTGAAGTTGATATTTTTGGCCTTAAGGGCCAGGGAAACTCGATCCCAAGCTGCCTTCTCTTGGAGGATTACCGGGGGAGGGGTCTGGGTTTTATTTTGTGCCACCGGACGCGGCGACGGAGTGGCACGGGCTGGAGGCGCAACGGGAGTCTGAGGGCGGGGGCGCGACGCGTTCGCGGCTTTGCTAATTTTAGCGGCCGCGGGAGCTCGAGACTCCGCGGCACGCTTCTTACCCTTTTGTACCAGGGTGAATCCATCCGTCGATGAGGCGGGAGCGAGGTCGACCTCCATCTCCGAGTCAGAGTCGGAGGACGAGGAGGCGGGCGCAGGTGACCTACGAGCAGGTGTTTTGGAGGGCACGACGGAGGCTGCGGATGATCGCGCTGCTGGAACGGTGGCCACGGCGGACGACGCAGCAGTTTTACTCGCCAGTATAGGCGACGCGGGAACGGCAGGCACGACGGAGGCTGCGGTGCTCGATGCAGAAGCTTTGCACGCAGGTACAGGCGACGCAGGAGCAGCGAGCTCGGCGGAGTCCACGAGAGGGCTCGCGGTGTGATCGGCCTTGAAGGCCAGAAACTCTGAGGCGAGCTGTGGGTGGCGAAGTCGGAGGAATTCCGCGAATACAGCGTCCATGATCGCTGAGTGCCCAGGTGGGGCGGCCCCGGGTCTTGAAAACACTCGCCTTGCGGCGAGGCCCCAACTTCTCGGACCTGAGCGGTTCTATTGAACACAGGTGGCGATGCGGCACGATTACTTCAGGACAAAGAAAAAACACAACCAAACGGAAATAACAAAAAGAAACAGAACAATTAAACACTTCCAGGAAAACAGTTTGTCGGCAGATGTACCACGAACACAGAAACAACAAAAGGAAACAAAACAAATAAAAACTTCCAGAAAGAGCACTTAGTCGGCATATGTACCACGAACACAGGCCGCGCGAACAATGGCCGGGCTAACAAAAGCCGGGCGAACAAAGACCGGGCGATCGAGTGGTCGATGAGCACGTCCGCACGTGACGGGTGCCTCTATCGGAATGAAAAAGTTAGTGTATTGCGCAAACGAATGCTCTGAGATCGTGGTCAATGAATAATAAAAAAATATGTTATTTTTTGTACGTTATTACAAAGTTAAGCCGTACACTGTGTGCATTACTAATAAAAATCTTACATTACGGACGTTTTTTCCCGGTTAGAGTACCCCTCCGCATCATCCCATAAGGAACTTCGTTCCAATACGCAGTCTGAAGGCTCTTTCTATGCATCATCAGACCGGCGGGACGAAGTACGTCATAGACAAGTTAGATGGTGACCCGGTAGGTAGAATCCGGGTAAATGATAACATCAAAACGTGGTATAGACCTTAATCAAACTGGTGCGATCATTCAATAGGTATCTTTGTGAGAAAAAAATTATGTATCAGCCCCGAAGCGAGACTAAAAGGATTCTTTAACTGCGAGTGCTATTTAATACGAAACAAACAAAGGAAGTAAATGAACGAAAGCATTTTACACTCATAGCACAGCTATTTAAATTGATTTTATATTATCTGATTACAAATACATGTGCTGCCATCTATTGACAGGTAGGTATGTATTTACGAAAAATATTTTATGTTTAAAAAATTCTGCTTCTGATACCAGAAAACAAGTCGTGTTAATGCAAAAAAATCTAAATTAATAAATTGTTCTACGCTTCGGCACACACCGCTGTCTTTGAACAACGCCCGGACCCACACAAAAAATTATATGATGGCGCGAAGATAGTGGGGCCATCTATCGAACTGGGGATGCAAAACTACTAGTGTAGTTGTGGACAAGCACGACATGAGGCGCACGTGTCTAAACGTCACTCGTCGCTGAAGTCTTGGCGCGGCATCAGCTCAAGCAACCGCCTTGAATACTCACTTATCGTTAATAGTGTGAATACAGAAAGAAAGAGATTAGATCTAGTGCTATTTGCCTGCAAACCTACCCAAGCAGGAGAATGTCCGGTCATACACGACTTTTTGTTTAGCTGAACTAAGACGAAGCGAACTCTAATTAAGAGCGTGCGCTGTGAGTAGACCCGGCGCCGAGTGTCGGCTGAGTGTCGAGTGACTCGCGCGACACTCGCTTTGATCTGTTCTGACACTGTGACGCGTCTGTATAGCACAGAGACTGCACAGATAATATCAAACAAACTGTTATCTTATACCTTTAAACGAGCAATTCTTGTATAAATAATATATATAATCTGAATCTCGGAAACGGCTCCAACGAGTTTTATAAAATTTAGTATACAGTGAATTTCGGGGGCGATAAATCGATTTAGCTACGATTTATTTTCAGAAAATGTTGTGTTAGAAAATGTATTCGTGTTTTCAATAATCAACTTTATTGATAATCAACTTTATGACTCTTCCCGACATCTATTGGCGAATAATAGTACTATTTTTCAACTAACTGCTTTAAAGACACAATAACACTAAAGCTATTTCAGCAGATGGCGCTGTTAAGCCACCCGAAGCCAATGAGTGTTTGGTTTAAGGTTAGACCAAGAAAATGAATTGTTTATTTATATTTGTGTCTTTTTAACTTACGTGTTCACTTAAAAATGCCTAAAAGATCTTGGAATATTTCATCATTTTATCAATGTGTAATCGTATTTAAATATAATTACCTACTAAAAAACACAATTTATCAACAACAAAAACCGGTCATCGTCTAGGATATCATAAAACGTCACAAAGAACTTCGGCCGCCGTCGGTCCGTACGATGTGAATCAATCCTCATTCCTCATCATATCTCAATAAAACCCAAGGTCCAGTGTCGAGTTAACATCGGGGAGGTGGGGTGGGGCGGGTCTGGGACGGCGGGTGTGGATGTAGTTTGCACCAAATGTAAAGCTACATTAATCTCTGTCGTCTGAGAATCACTTGAAAGTGTTAACGAAACTATATAACACTAGCGGCCCGCTCCGACACCGCTCGGGACTTTAGCAAAAATTACAACGATATTTGACGTTGATTTATTTTTTTTAAATAAAAGAGAACTTATTGCGGCAAAACTATAATAGTTAGACATATGCTGTTGCGACACTTTTTGTAAATAATAATGTGTTCTACAAAGTCGTAGTACATTATTTTATTCTATCATCAATAGTTTTCGCAGGGCACGCGATGTAAAGAATATTTAAGGTAATTTTTATACACCTTGGGTTACATTATTGGAGTTTTAGTAAGGATCCCTTTTTTTTTCAAAACAGATTATAGCCTATGTCACTCGAGAATAGTGTAGCTTCCAAACAGTGAAATAATTTTTCAAATCGGTTTAGTAGTTTCTGAGCCTATTCAATACAAACAAACAAAACTTTTCTCTTTATAATGTTAGTATAGAAGTATAGATATCGAGGGCTATTTGGCTTAAGCGACATTTTTGCAACTTTACAACAGAACCATTTAAAGTTTAAGAAAAAACATAATAACAAAAAATCTTCTTCAGATATTTGAATGAGTTAAACTTAATTGAAGTTCAATTAAAACATCGAACTGTTGATGCTGATACCAAATAAAACGGACCTTTAATTACAAAGATAAATGTCGCTGAAACCGGATAACCTTTCATCCCCAGATATTTACTTAATGCACAGTTCGTTTTCCGTCTGCAGATCGAGGTGAGCGTGACATCCGTGTATAGGACACATTCATTTATAGGAGACATTCGTAAGCAGTTTGCTTAGTGCGAGTTTTTTAACGTTCTCGAGAGCGTAAAAGTTACCTCATATTTTTGTATGGAATGGGATCGTTTGCGTACGTTTGCCGCTAGGGGCGCTGTTCTAACTGCATACAAAATTGCGTTAACTTTTACGCTATCGAGAACGTTAAGATACTCGCACTAAGCACACTGAGTTCCGCGTCGCGTGACCGGCGCTTCATGCGGTCAACTCAGGGCTCCTCAGTGGACCGACACGTTTATTGCCAGTGGCGTAAGTGTAACAGACACGCATTGTCTTAGATGTTCTTTTTCCGGCTAGCTCGTTAAAGCTAAAACAAATTCCCGGCATTTTAACGAGAAAACTGTACTTTTTCTTTTTGGAACGAAGTTCCTCATGGGACGATGCGGAGGGGTACCCTAACCGGGAAAAAACGTCCGTAACGTAAGATTTTTATTATTTATGTATAGTCTTAGTATGATGGCTATACAGTGTCTTATGTATAGTCTACGTGAAGACGGTTATTATTATTAATCATATAAATAGCTGTTTCTTCGTATATTATTATTATATATTTTTTATAAATCATTGTGAATAAAATAAAGTTGATAACTTTGTAAAGTAGTTTTATTTTTATTTTTATCAATAAAAAATCATAATAAAAAAATGTATACCCGAATAATTATTTTCTTTATACCTCGAATAGAACGTAAATTTAATATTTTTATAATCAGGAACTTCGTTTCTATCCGGTGTTCCACGACACTACACATCTTTTTGTAAATATCACAATCGACGACGTGTTTATAATAAAACTAGCTGACCCGGCAAACATTGTTTTGCCATATATAAGATTTCTAGGGAATTTCTAGTGTAGAAAAAAAAAACTAACTTATTGTAAGTGTGTAAGGATGTGGTAAATGAGTGAAAGAGGCATGTAGCGCTGTGAACTATGAGGGAATATATAATAAAAATAACAAAACCTCATTCAACCACATAATACCTCAGTATAACAAAAAAAAAAGTCCAAATAAAAAAAAATATGATAGGGGTGGACAACCCTAATCACTTAGGGGTATGAAAAATAGATAGTAGCCGATTCTCAGGCTTACTGAATATGCATAAAAAATTTCATGAGAATCGGTCAAGCGGTTTCGGAGGAGTATGGGAACGAACATTGTGACACGAGAATTTTATATATTAGATACATAAATGTTCTGTTATATGACAAACGAAGAGGAATGAGATGAAGTTTGTGTCCGCTTCAGTGAACCGAGACGAGATGACATGGAATGAAGTGTATCAGTTGAACAGTGAGAATTTGGTCAGACTTCGGTTGATTTGTTAGAAGAAACCGAGCAACAACTCGTCGTGGCCTAAAGGATAAGACGTCCGGTGCATTGGTATCTAGCGCTGCAAAATTATAATTTGCGTAATTACTGGTGGTAGGACCTCTTGTGAGTCCGCACGGGTAGGTACCATCACCCCGCCTATTTCTGCCGTGAAGCAGTAATGCGTTTCGGCTTGAAAGGTGGGGCATCCGTTATAACTATACTGAGACCTTAGAACTTACATCTCAAGGTGGGTGGCGCACTTACGTTGTAAATGTCTATTGGCTTCAGTAATCACTTAACACCAGGTGGGCTGTGAGCTCTTCCACCCATCTAAGCAATAAAATAAAAAAGCCACGTCTAGCAGAGGCGCTCACAGATGCCAAGCGGCTCAAAATCAAAACGTAATGTAGAAAACTGACTTGAGGAGAGCTTCACGTAAAACTCCAGTCGGAAGATATCGAGACTTGAATAGGAACTGTGACGCTGTGACGAGAACGTTCCTTCAACATTCTGGTTGTGTTCTAGAATGTTCGGGGCACGGAGCATTGTTACGGCAGACGGTGGTCCGACCTCATGCTGTGAGGCGTGTTTGTTGGACTCACGGCGAGCGAGCGCGGAGATGTGAGCACACGGACGGCTGCTGCTGTCCAGAGTCATCATACTTTTACGTCTGTTCGCCTCGTGGGTGGCGGACAGTTTGCTCTTTGTGACGTTTGGAACACTAGTCCCCGCGGTCACGGGGGACGGGCGTCTCTGATCAGACCCCCGTTACCAGCGTCTCAGAGGAAAAGGACACATGCTTTTTACACTATTTGTTAAAGTGCCTTGTTTTTAAATAACCAAAATAACATAAAATTCAACATGGACATCAACAACTTAAGATTATATAAAGGGGTGAAAAGGTATTTGGCTTAAGCGAAATTTATCTTTGTAATTAAAGGTCAGTTTTATTTGGTATCACCATCAGCAGCTCAACGTTTTTAATTGAACTTCGATTGAGTTTACCCCATTAAAATAACTGAAGAAGTTATTTTGCTAGCATATTTTTTTCCAAATGCTTAAAGCTTTAAATAGCTCTCCTGCAAAGTTATAAAAAAGTCGCTTAATCCCCAAACATTTTTGAAGTGAAACTTCTTTATCGGCGTTGGAAAAAAATTTACCGTCACATTTTTCGGTTACGCGTCACATTTTTCCGTTACGCGCCATCTTTTTCTTGCCCCTACCACGGTTGGTTCAGACGAAGAGTACTTTCACTTTCTCCAACGGAGTAGGGATAGCATTAATGTTTCACTTCTTACGTGTGTACACTAGTACACGCACACATTTTTTTAATCCCTCACTATTACATTAAGATAGTTACAAAAACAGAATCCAACTGTAGAGAGACGGCTGGCATCCCCCCACGAACTGTACTGTACAATAGCAAAAACAATAGTTGTCCCGGTATTCCCCGGTAAGCTCTCCGCCCCGAAACTTACAATCGATAAAGCTCGAAGCTTTGATGTCAAACTTTGTGTATAAATCAAAACTGTAACACTGCGAACTACAGTCTGTTGTACAGCCCGCACTAATATATACTGAATCTCTAAACACTGGCGTGACACGCGACTTTTCCTTATACATAGACCTCATAATTGAGTCGTCGACCTCAACGAATTTACTCACGGCTCAGTGAGCGGTCCACGGTCCAATGAAACACCGTACTGGAAATTTCATTGAGATTTCTGGAAGCCCTTTGAACTGGGTGAAGTCTGCCCTGGTGGTATCAGCACAGTACAACAAAGCAGGCTTCGCGTGGTGATGTCTATGGGCTCGTTATCCATAAACAAACTCGATGTACAAACTATAGACGTGTATTAAAGTTCGTCGAGAAGGGTCGCCGCTCGGACATTCTTGCTGCGGACCACGGACCGACTCCAACTATTCGGAGGTCAGTAGTTAGGCGAGTTGTGGGTAATGGCGAATAACTCGCGCAATACTTGCTTGATGAGGAATTTCTTCTTGAAAACTTATTCTCAAAACATACAGGGTCGTTTTACTGGTGGTAGGACCTCTTGTGAGCCCGCGCGGGTAGGTACCACCACCCTGCCTATTTCTGCCGTGAAGCAGTAATGCGTTTCGGCTTGAAGGGTGGGGCAGCCGTTGTAACTATACTTGAGACCTTAGAACTTATATCTTAAGGTGGGTGGCGCATTTACGTGATAGATGTCTATGGGCTCCAGTAACCACTTAACACTAGGTGGGCTGTGAGGCTCGTCCACCCATCTAAGCAATAAAAAAAAAGCGTCGCTTTACTAAAGATTCCTGATAAAATTAACGTCAATCACAAATATTTCCACAAGTCAGATAGAACATATTTGCTACAATAAATAACAACCCACTTCGTAGAGAACAGATACACGTAGGATCATTAAAAATAATATCTAACAGTATCATGATTATATTTTACGAAGATCACTTCTTGGAGAATAAATAATAGTTTAAAAAAACTAACAAAATACGCTTTTATAGAAAATCCAACTAAAAAAGTAGAAAATAAATTTTAATAAATTTGAATTAAAAATAGTGTAAGAAAAAATGATTTTATTGTAAAAAAAGCGTGGGGTGCTTTTCAGGATATTATCAAAATAACCCTTCTACTCATATCTGTTCATAAAATATTTAGAACTACTGATACCATACACCCCATAAAATCGTATTTTGTTAGTTTTTTTAAACTATTATTTATTTTTAATTTTTTAGTTGAATGTCATTTTTTTTTAATAACTATTAATTACCTTAATAAGTATACAGAATTTCGAGTTAATTCGACGTTTTGAAGGGGGTCAAAATCATGTTCAAAGATTCCGTTACATACTAACATACATACGTCTTAAGCTAATAAAAGCGTATTAAAAAAATGCAGCATCCAGAGAGGAGACTCTTACACTGGTAAATGTTGCTAGACAACGTGGCGTGGCCTCACGGGGCACAGGACCAGCTCTGTTACAGGCAACTGAACCTCTTACTAATCCGCCTCCACCATTTACCATGATGAATGTCGCGGGTATGTTGGCTAAACATCCTTAAAGATTAGATTAGATTAGAAACATCTAGACGTTCTTAAACCGTCTACGGCCTGATGGGTGCGGCACCCCTCATCTTTGTTTTTGTTTCATAGAAGCTAATGTTCAGTTTGTTTGAATAGGTCGCAAAGATCACAAGATGGTTTTGATGTGTAATTCGAGATGTTTGTTCGGAGCAAGTTTACTTAGACGATACATGTGTGCCAGCAGGCGATCTTATCCCAATTGTTACTGAGACGATATCATGTGTGCCCTGCTGATTCTCTCAGCGCCACTTTCATTACCCTGGCAGCAGGATATTGTGCAAAAAAAAATAAGTTTACTAGATTCCATCCGGCTCTAGAGATGATGACTAGATGAGATGACATGTGGAGAGTTCTTAACGGCAGGCAGCGGTTCGGCTCTGCCCCTGGCGTTGCTGACGTCCATGGGCGACGGTAACCACTCACCATCAGGTGGGCCGTACGCCCGTCTGCCTACCAGAGCAATAAATATAAAAGAATCATTAGCTTTTTTAGCTTTTTGTGATTTCTAATAATATACTTTCGTTGATGGAAATTGGAAACGAATACAGGCTGTGGTCCGTGTCTACATATTATCAAGATCGAGGGACTGCTAGTTATGCTAGTAATAGCCTTTTCAGCAGGTATTTAGGAAAGACTCATAAAAAATTATAATAAATCGAGTCAGGTATTAAATGTGTTATTTTTTAAATTACTAACAAAATGTATGTTTTTTACAAAAATTAAGAATTATGAAAAAAAAGGACAGTCGCTTGCTCTTTACTTACAATGTGGTTCATGATATTTGTAATTATCTAAACTAAACCATCTATCTTCATTTGGTTAATACTGATGAGAAACTACGCGAGACTTTGTCTTAAACTCAATAAAGGGATTTATTACAATATTAATTACACAGCGCACTTTTTTTCCTACCTCAGCTGAGAGGCTATTTCCGCGTAACCTTAACTAGTAGGTGAGCTCACGAGGCTCAAACCTGACGACGTTGCTAACACGAACCCTAGCAAGAGCCGTGCTTCGCAGAATCTACCACCACATCGGAAACACGACCCACTGAGAAGAAACGGCGAGAAACTCAGTGGGCTGTGTTTGTGGGTTAATTTACTCGTCGAGCCCTTCGTCGCAAGCGAAGGGTTCGACAAGAACGATGACCGGTGCTTGAGGTACCTAAAAGCACCGTTAATGGATCAGGAGGAACAGAGCGCACATTGATCGCTACTTGACTACCTATAGTGTGATCCGCTTGATGAAAAACAATTTTGCTATTTCAATTTACGTCCTCATATTTCAACAAATACCAAGTAATCACATTAAAAAAGATGTGTGGTGTCTTGGGACACCGGATAGGAACGAAGTTCCTTATTATAAAAACATTAATTTTAAGTTCTATTCGAGGTATAAAGAATATAAAACTGGAGGTTTCGCAACAACCCACGGTCATTCGGTAACGTGCGAACTTATTGTGGTACACTTCATTCACGGTTGTTTGCATAAGAGTAAGTGTATTGCGCAAACGAACGCTCTGAGATCTGGTCTATGAATGATAAAAAAATATGTTATTTTTTGTGCGTTATAAAAAAGTTAAGTCGTACACTGTGTACATTACTAATAAAAATCTTACGTTACGGACGTTTTTTTCCGGCTAAGGTACCCCTCCGCATCGTCCCACAAGAAACTTCGTTCCAATAACACTAGAAATTCTTTTGTAATAACACCAGGTCACTTGTTTTCTTGTTTCAGCGTACGGTTGTCAAAAAAACAAATGTTTTTCATACTTTTGTTCGTCAATGACAAATTGTTATGATTCAAGAAACCTAACGTTCTTACACACAGAGTATTTGAAGCGGTAAATACACTCAATTTTGTTTTTATTGCTTATATGTGTGGACGAGCTCACAGCCCCCTGTTATTAAGTGGTTACCGGAGCCTATAGACATCTACAACGTAAATGCGGCCACCCACCGCATGATATGAGTTCTAAGGTCTCAATATAGTTACAACGGCTGCGCTGTCCTTCAAACTGAAACGCATTACTGGTATCTACCCCTGCGGACTCACAAGACATCCTACCATCAGTAATTATGCAAATCAAAAGGACAATGCCCAAAAGTGGGCCAACTTTATGTCTAAACTATTTGTACTTGAAAAACTATGCCTTATTTTTTTACGTTGTTTAGTTTATGTACCAACATTTCTTTCGCCCAGGTATTGTTTTACAAAAAAATAAATTACATATTTGATAACATCCCAAAACTTAGTGCCATAGTTTTTAAATTCGTCAATAGGCAAAGGGCTTGTTAGTCCATACAGCCTTATAGTAAACCTATATGCTGCCAAACGAAAGAGTTGTCTGTGACTTGAACAACAAATAAAAAGCTAATGGTTATAATTCACAGACTTTTTAGTTTATTTTTGTTCAATTCAATATTTATATATTGTAATGATAATTATTACTTAAAACCATGAATTATTTTATTTAATATTTTTAGATATTAATGATTCCATTAGTAAAAATCTCAATGGCCTACCATTACTCTATTCTTATTATATATAATATGATCAGAGAGTTTTGGCAGCAACCCGAGTGAAGCGTCACTTGAAGTTTTATTTTAATGTTTTTTTAATAGTTTATTGTTAATTTGTATTAATTGTATTTGTAATATTGTGTATAAAAGGTCTGCGTAAACTCATGCTCAGTCAATGTGGTATTCGTCGAGTTGACGTCAAAACTCCCAAAAAGCAATAAAAAGAGATACACCGGCTTTTTATTGACATAAAAAATATATAACTTCGACAGACTAGGCTGTATAGGCTACGCTCTTTGCCTGCTTATTGGTGAATTTAAAAACAACAACAACAATATCGTTGCCGGCTTCCGGATTTTCATTTCATTTTATTATTAATATGAGGATATAATAATAATAAAATGTACGTAAGGGCTTATTTCTAGCAACATTAACCACAATTAACTTATTTAATACTGTAAATAATTATGAGAGCGATTATTGATTTCGAAGAAAACAATTAACAACTTAATTTTAGCTGCAGAAAAAAACAGATTTCTCTTAAACCTGGGTGAGAATATAAAAATCGTTTTCTGAATATGAAACGATATTTCTTTGTCTATCAAATTAAGTTAAAACCATCATGACAGGACAACTTTTTTTAGAGGCCCAAACGCCCATACAAAATGGGCATTGTCCTTTACGGGTTTGATTTTTATTACACGATGCTATTCCTTCACCGTGTAAGTCAATCGTGAACATTAGTCAAGTACGTATTTCATTAGGACCAGGGTACCCGCCTGTTGTGTGGCCTGTCTATGTCAACGACATAAAATCCCGCTACGACAATTTGTTACGCACTTAAAATATATAGGTAACGTTTCATTTTTTTTCATAAAATTAGAATAATTGGACCTAACACTTCAACGCTTGATGTGTTGTGTTCAATTGTTTCGGCCCAAGTCCCCTCATCTACTTTTATTTTATTTTATTGCTTAGGTGGGTGGACGAGCTCACAGCCCACCTGGTGTTAAGTGGTTACTGGAACCCATAGACATCTACAACGTAAATGCGCCACCCAACTTGAGATATAAGTTCTAAGGTCTCAAGTATAGTTACTACGGCTGCCCCACCTTTCAAACCGAAACGCATTACTGCTTCACGGCAGAAATAGGCAGGGTGGTGGTACCTACCCGCACGGACTCTCAAGTAGTTTAATCTATGTTCTACTCGACATTACTCTTTTGGCACAGATAGCATTGATTTAATAGACAACCTGAATAATAAGATATTTAAGATTTTTTACATATTTACGATTTTTAATTAACTCTGTTAGCGAGGCACAACACGTTTTAAAATTAAATAACTTTACTTAATATAAGCATCTGATGATAGATGACAAAATATACATGTTATTATTTATTATACATGCTTTAAATAATATGAGATAAGCGTTTATTTACATCCTTAACTTATTATATCGAGGGATGAAAGGCTTTGTTTTAGCGACATTTATTTTTGTAATTATAGGTTCGTTTGATTTGGTATTACTATGAACAATTCGATGTTTTAATTGAACTTCAATTAAGTTTACTCCATTCAAATACCTGAAGAAGTTTTTTAATTATGATATTTCTTCCAAAACGTTAGCTTTGAATGGCTCCTCTGTAATGTTCTAAAAATGTCGCAAACCAAATAGCATTGCACTCCTCGATAGGTTCATAAACAATTGTACTTGAAGAGTAAACTCCAGTTCCGCGTTGGACCTTACCCGCACACCCAGCAGATTAGCAAATGAGTTCACAAAAGCGAGCTATGAAAGGCTTGTCGTACTGATCAGAGCGGAACCTACGAGCGCTTCATTCAGTAGACCCTCAGACATGCCCTGTCACCGCCCAGGTTGTGTTTTGTTCAGCGTTAATAAAATAAACCCCCCAGATGTCACGCGAACTCGCGTCTCCGAGACAACCAATTTGTTTAAGATTAGCTTTTATACCGAAACTACATGACATTGATCGACTGTGTGTAATAAACTGTGGCTCAAGTCTGCGGGTAATAAATCGTAGGTTCGCGGGAATTTAATACGACTCCGGCCGCCATCTTGCGACGCCGAGTGACGCGGGCGGGCGGGGGGCGGTGGTGCGGGGCCCGGGGGGGTCGTTTTGTGTTTGTTATTGTCCCTAGTTGATAGACAAGGTGTATTAATTATCGGTAGATATATGAATATTGGATTGGTAAGAACGGAAAGTATTAAAAGAGCGTTAAGATGTGTGTGAGAGGAAACGGTAAGAAAGGGAAAAGAGAATGACAGAGAGAAGGAAGATAGCGAAGACGGATAAGTGAGAAAAGCGTAAAAAAGTGTGAATTAATTTTTAATTATATTATAGAAGATTTTAGAAAAGATGATTATATGCTGATTAAGATATATTATAAGATTATAAGATGATTAGATACATTAAATCATTAAAAAAACATTACACACACTAACATGTATTTGACATACCTACACACACATATAATCTTTGTTTATTGTTTAAAGTCTGTGGTCAAATTGAGAATATGTAGATTAATATTGTTTGTCTTTAATATTATTTGTCTAAAGTGTAGTGTTGGCGAAATCTGTGATTACAGAATAATGATTATAATGGATACCAAATGTGAAAATAGAACCATAACAATGTTCAAACTTATAATTTCAATCAATTATGGTCAAATTTCGACCAAAGGGCGATCACTAATTTATTGAAAGAGAGGCATTTTTTAACATATATTTTTATAGCCTTGTTTCAAAAACGCTTACTCGTCTTACCTCGTCAAGGCAAGATAATAAATACTATTCTTATACTAATGTTTGGACTAAGCATTTCGCGGCAGAGCCGTCCGTAGTCGGGGTGCCGATGAGCCGTGAAACGCCGACCACTGGCTCACTTCATTTTGTTTCAAGAACTCAAATCAATAATTATTATAATTTAACCAACAGGAGGGTGGGGTGTGCGAGGGGTGTGGAGCGCGTGTCCCGGCACAGAGAGGCACTCGGTCAGCGGTCGGGGGGCCACTGTACCTCTCATTTATACAGCTACGTTTGCCGTGATTGATTTTCAAAACACTATAAACAAATTCCAATAAATTTTGATTATTCTGGACCTCACGCAATCTAACTTCCATCGGTTTACAGTTTGTGTCAGAGCGCAGACCTAAAATCTTTCTTGTTGCACTTTTACTCATATTTTCACTCACTCATAAGATGTATTATATACTAGTTGACCCGGCAGACTTCGTAGTGCCTCAATCGATAAATAAAAGATCTAAACTTTTGTCTAAAATAAACTTAAAACAAACAAAACGAATCCGTCCGACGGGGGACACATCAAAGGGAAAACATAATTGTTATTTTTATTTAATTCCGACCATTTTCATATTTATCTACCGTTTAAACCTTCCCTGAACTTCCACATATAATTCAAAACCAAAATTAGCCAAATCGGTCCAGCCGTTCTCGAGTTTTAGCGAGACTAACGAACAGCAATTCATTTTTATATATATATAGATAGATATGCGTGTTAATTCTAATCATGATAAATCAATCCTTCTATGACGCTTACTTTAGAAAGATATAGTAAGAAAAGGCGCGCGATTATCGCGTGGTTCTGAGATATTTTAGAATCGCCGACTATTTGAAGATAGCTCAGGTGATCCATGTCACTACCCCGCGGGCTCTTTCGCACGAGACCACACACACACACACACACACACACACACTCACACACACACACACACACACACACACACACACACACACACATACAACGACTAGTTAGACAGCGAGCACACTGCTGCTGAACGACGCAAGCTTCCTTGAGACCTTGAGACATCAAAGTCTCAAATATATTTTTATACTAGTTGTGGGATCCTTCAACAAACCTCAATTACTTTGTTACCGCATTTAACCGTGAATTCTAATGTTAATTTAATTTTGGTGACTCGGTGTGCCTAGTTCGAATTTTGTTAAAGATCTCGATCGCGCAAAAATTAACTAAAATTTGTATGGAGTTGGAACTTTTGCGTACGTTTGCCGCTAGGGGCGCTGTTCCAACTGCATACAAATTTGAGTTAACTTTTACGCGATCGAGAACGTTAAAAACTCACC
Organism: Bombyx mori; assembly: GCF_030269925.1. Lineage (NCBI taxonomy): Eukaryota > Metazoa > Arthropoda > Insecta > Lepidoptera > Bombycidae > Bombyx > Bombyx mori. The sequence goes on along the minus strand of NC_085117.1, from coordinate 5,542,089 downwards.
CTGAGTTCACAGAGCCGGTGCCCGGCGGGACGCTCCGAGTGCGTCCCTGTGCTGCAGTACAGTCGGTAATAAAACAGATTTCAAACAATGAACTGGGTTACATTAGGCTTCATTGTGTCCCTTTGTTTTTTAATTTAGAAATTTCGAATAAAGAAAAATTCGTTTAGCTCCTTGTACGGACTTGTTACCATTTGGAACTGAGTTGTGAGGACAGCTGGACGCGCTACAGACCAGCGAAAATATAGAAGTGGCTCCGTGTGTATAATGGAGAGAGGTACAGATAAGACTCTCCATGTAACTCTGTTTCATCGACTAGGAATTAAAAAGGGGGCGGTTCTCGATTTGTACTTGTGTAGTCTTCATTAGTATTTTAATTGTATTAGTGCACAGGCTGTAAATGGATAGAACTACGTGTGGTAAACAGGAATAAATAATTTAAAAAAAGGAATTTTTAATTAAATTTGTTTTGACAACAAATGCGCTAACAGGGTTCCGTCTTCATGGAAGACCGCCCACGTCCACCCTATCCCCAAGAAGGGTGACCGGTCGGACCCATCGAGCTATAGGCCTATCGCGATAACTTCCATGCTTTCAAAGGTGATGGAGCGAATAATAAATATTCAACTCCTGAAGTATCTTGAGGATCGCCAGCTGATCAGTGACCGACAGTACGGCTTCCGTCACGGTCGCTCAGCTGGCGATCTTCTTGTATACCTTACTCACAGGTGGGCTGAAGCCTTGGAGAGCAAGGGCGAGGCTCTTGCTGTGAGCCTTGATATCGCGAAGGCCTTCGACAGGGTCTGGCATAGGGCACTTCTGTCGAAGCTACCATCTTACGGAATCCCCGAGGGTCTCTGCAAGTGGATCGCTAGATTTTTGGATGGGCGGAGCATCACGGTCGTTGTAGACGGTGACTGTTCTGATACCATGACCATTAACGCTGGCGTTCCACAAGGTTCGGTGCTCTCCCCCACGCTTTTCATCCTGTATATCAATGACATGCTGTCTATTGATGGCATGCATTGCTATGCGGATGACAGCACGGGGGATGCGCGATATATCGGCCATCAGAGTCTCTCTTGGAGCGTGGTGCAAGAGAGACGATCAAAACTTGTGTCTAAAGTGGAGAACTCTCTGGGGCGAGTCTCCAAATGGGGTGAATTGAACTTGGTTCAATTCAACCCGTTAAAGACACAAGTTTGCGCGTTCACTGCCAAGAAGGACCCCTTTGTCATGGCGCCACAATTCCAAGGAATATCCCTGCAACCTTCCAAGAGTATCGGGATACTTGGGGTCGACATTTCGAACGACGTCCAGTTTCGGAGTCATTTGGAAGGCAAAGCCAAGTTGGCGTCCAAAATGCTGGGAGTCCTCAACAGAGCGAAGCGGTACTTCACGCCTGGAGCCAAAGGCTTTTGCTTTATAAAGCACAAGTCCGGCCTCGCGTGGAGTACTGCTCCCATCTCTGGGCCGGGGCTCCCAAATACTAGCTTCTTCCATTTGACTCCCTACAGAAGAGGGCCGTTCGGATTGTCGATAATCCCATTCTCTCGGATCGTTTGGAACCTCTGGGTCTGCGGAGGGACTTCGGTTCCCTCTGTATTTTGTACCGTATGTTCCATGGGGAGTGCTCTGAGGATTTATTCGAGATGATACCGGCATCTCGTTTTTACCACCGCACCGCCCGCCACCGGAGTAGAGTTCATCCATACTACCTGGAGCCACTGCGGTCATCCACAGTGCGCTTCCAGAGATCTTTTTTGCCACGCACCATCCGGCTATGGAATGAGCTCCCCCCCTCCACGGTGTTTCCCGAGCGCTATGACATGTCCTTCTTCAAACGAAGCTTATGGAGAGTATTAAGCGGTAGGCAGCGGCTTGGCTCTGCCCCTGGCATTGCTGAAGTCCATGAGCGACGGTAACCACTCACCATCAGGGCCGTATGCTCGTCTGCCTAAAAGGGCAATAAAAAAAAAAAAAAAGGTAAGGAATATTTTATAATATACAGTGAATTTTGCATTTTGCAAATGCAACTAATTTTTTTTCCTACTTAAGCTGATGATCTTGACAAACCATTTCACGAGGCTCAAACCTGACGAAGTTGTTAACACTGACCTTAACAAGAGCAGTGCCTCGCAGAATCTATCACCGGATCGGAAACGCGACCCACTGAGAAGATCCAGTGAGAAACTCAGTGGGCTGTGTCTGTGGGTTAATTTACTAGCCGAGCCCTCGACGAGAATGTAAATGCTACGAGTATCTTGTCTGTCTGTTTGTTACACCAGGTCGACCCCTAATCTCTGTGTCCGGGTCCGATCCTCCCACCCCCGCCATATCTACTGACGGAACATCGCTCGGTCGGTCGCATCTATATCGAAACAAATATTTAGTCTATAAATAATTCACACATAAAATACGTCCGTATTTTTGTGTACACTTTGCGTGACAAATCCTTAAATAATACAACGGTAACGCTCACGGGACATCACCGGGAGAACGCAGGGCTGCCCGGATATCCTATGTAAAGGAAATAATCTGATCTGATCGGTCCTGAGTCCCATCCTGCGCGTGCTGTCTTGTAACGTAGTCAGCATAATATCAAGAACTGGTTTAATTGAACTCTCTTAAATTGATTAATTAAACACTCTTCTTTCTCTCAGTATGGCAACTGTTTTCTCGTCAGGTCGTTATTGTCAGTATCAAGATTATAAAATCTTCAGGTTTTAGTTAAACACATGTGTGTGTATATACTTTGTGTGTGTATACTTTGATATATGGAAACGGGGACTATAAGTTATTATTGATTTTATTAAATTTTCTTTCATACATTTGTTTTAAACGATATCCAGTTTTTTTTACATCCTCTTTTACGATATTTGCAGCACGCATTCTCTCAATGTTATGTTAAACGCCATATTAAGGTTACATTAGAAATTCATTAAAAAAATTAATATGGTAGTTATTTATTGTCAAATTTTCTAATTTTGCGCGCGCAATTTTCTTAATTTTTCTTTCTTAAAAACATTCTCTTGACAATAATAAACACAACAAAATAAGAATTATCCAATTTGTTGCCGTCGTAAAAAAAATAATCGTAAAATTGTAATCAATCGAAATGAAATATCGATCCAGTGTAATCTTAGGAGCTTACTGAGAGCACCATTAGCTGTACTCCTCGGCAGCAACCCTGCGCCGCCAGAGCTGATTTACGACGAGCCTAGAGGGTAGTTTCACCCCCACCCCGAGCGACTGACGCGGGCCACATACTGTCACACGCCGCCTTAATAACGCACGTAAATACCTTAAGGAAATCGGTCATGGATTACCCGACCGTTCCAATGGGGGGTTTATCAGTTCTACCCCGTTGAACTGCGCTTCTGCGTACAACCCGTCTAGTACTAAGCGGTTATGTCGTATCAAATAATGGTCGTCGAAACAGGACGCAGTGGGGCGGCGGCCCCTGCTCGGGGGGTCATGTCGCGCCCAAAGCCGTCCCAAAGCACTACTTCGATCCAATTTTGAATGTCCCGGTCCCTTAACATCGGGTGGCCAGATAACAAGTAACGCATTAACAGATGAGAGCGCACACTTCATTTAATATCGTTCGCTCCGTTGTTCCAACAAGCAGCTATGCAAATCAACACAGACCTACTTTGGTTCTTCTTATTATTATTTTTATTGCTTAAATGGATGGACGAGCTCACAGTCCACCTGGTGTTAAGTGGCTACCAGAGCTTAAAAGTCGCCACCCACCTTGAGACATGAGTTCTATGATCTCAGTACAGTTACAACGGCTGCCCCACTCTGCAAACCGAAACGCATTACTGCTTCACGGCAGTAATAGGCGGAGTGGTGGTACCTACCCGTGCGGACTCATAAGAGGTCCACCAGCCAAATTATTAGTATGAGTAGTGAGTAGATAATTACTCTTATAATTTATGAATAGTTTGAGGAAGTCGTAAAATAAAAGTGTTGCTGTGTGTTGATTTCAATGAATCGAGTTCCTTAGCAGCGCGCGCAATGTAACGCATACAGCTGACGGGGTCAACGACCATGCACAAGATTTATCCGTTTACATTGCGGGAAATCTGTAAAGTACATATTCGGAATGTCGGATGTAATGACAATAATAACACTAATGATATTAATGACACTAATAAGTTATAACGTAAGAATAGTTTTAATGACATAATAATATACGGTGTTTGTCGTCATAGCGACAAATTGCGTCAGGAACCATTGACGATTCCCTCACAATCCTAATTGATTATCTTCTAAAAACAAATCTGTATGAGAAAAATGATTAAATATATATATATATATATATATATATATATATGTATGTATTTATATAGTACGTACCCATGTATTTCCAAAGGAGCCCTCCAGGCACCTGTCACACTTTCAGAATAATTCAATACGTTATTTTAATTGAACAATAAATCCACACACACACCCACACACACACACACTCACGCGCGTATTTATGGTAGAAGATCCTCAGCCGATCAGCCCAAACGCTACCCCAGACTATCACCCTCTAACTACATCTCCTTCCCAAGCCTTTCTTCATCCTTCCTTCCTGATTGCAGCCTAACTATTCTGGTGTTCTACGTGTACCAGTCCACGCGTTTCCTCTGAGAGTACGCCGCGCGGCAAGGCTACAGTCTAGACCGTCTCAATCCCACCAGACCCACCTCACGTGTGAAGGCATGCTACGATATTATTTCGCGACGTGGACAGACCCGGGTACACGCTGAGCAGGCTCATCAACTGGTACTTTCTTTACAATCACATGAGGAACGGTTGCCCTATCGACCGCACCGACCACACGGTATACCAGCTAGGTTGACCTCTAGCTGGTATACCGTGTGTGCAAGTCAGGGGTCACCTGACGCGGAGGTCGATGTGGTCTCGCCACTTACTCCTTGAAGCTGTTGCATCAACTTCGTTATCTTGTTCGTTATCGTGCTGTGCGACACACTATGGAACTGTAGCTGTCCATTCTCAACAGGACCGCGGGGAGATCTTCCTTTGACTGTTACCGAAAAGTCTATTAAGCTCCCAATTGTTAAGGGGTCTGTTAACAAATATTACTAAAGTGGCGGGGGGCGGTGGCCATCTTTGAACACAAGATATTCGACAGATGCCTGAATCTCGCTAACGACATCAACAAGATGAGCTTGCATATATACAAGCTCCGAACATCAACATACGGACCGTCGGTCTACCGAGCAATATCAGCCGCTCGGTGGAAGATCTTTCCTTTAGTCTAACTCCCACACTGGCACGCTTCTAGTAGCTTGCTGTGTGTTTGTTTGTATGGAATGTAAACGTCGAAGGAAGTTTCCAGCCACTCCAAGACGTCCAATCAAGTAGACAGTCCGCCCGCGCGGCATCCAAAGGATACAAAAAGGCAAAAGAAAAAACAAATTTCGACAAACTAAAGCGAAGCGAATTAAACCGAAGCGAATTAAACGTGCATTATTAAAGACAGTTCAAAAACGACTGGTCCGATATAGAGACGATTTAAATGGGGCGACACGAAAACTACCGACTTCGGAATAATAAAATACCCTCAAAATAGATTCATCAAGACAAAAGTTTTGAGATAAATACAATCGAACCCGGAAACACTATCGGTGCTTTTAGGCTCTTCAAGCACCAATCACCGTCCTGACTGTCGAGTCAACTTGTCGACTCCGACGACCAAACTAGCGCATAGACACAGCCCACTGAGTTTCTCGCCGGATCATCTCAGCGGGTCGCGATTTCGATCCGGTAGTAGATTCTGCGAAGCACTGCTCTTTATACGGCCAGTGTTAGCGCATTCTCTCAGGTTGAGCCCATGAGCTCACTTACCAGTCCGCGTGAAGTTGGAATAGCCCAACTACTGCCAACGGCTACCAACGATAAGGTGAGGAAAAAAACAATCGTATTGACAGTCTCTTCCTTTTTTGGGTCAGTTAAAAAGATTAAATTGATGTGGTGGTACCGTATGCTGTTTAATCGTCTTTTAACTTCTACAATGTTGGGAGGCTTAGCAGAGCGAAGTGCGGCTTCACGCCCGGACAGAGACTGTTACTGCGCGGTGTCCGGGGGTCCGCCGAGTCTTTGCCTAAGTCTACCGCGAGCAGCCACACTATTAAACAATAGAGCAACCGTTGTTTTATAGAATTGACACCTCGACCTCATCCTATGATGTCCATGGACTCTACTAACTTTACACTAGACGGGCCGTGATCTTGGTGTCCGATCTAGACGTAATCAAAGCTACGTACCCGCAGCCGTCACTGGACATCGTTGCAGTCGATATAAACCATCGACAATCGACCTCACATCCCTACATGATATAGACTATGAATAATATTTAGAGAGGAGGGCGGGGTAGCATCGATCATTGATAAAAATACAGGCCAGGTCGCGACTAGCTGCGAACTATCTATATATTAATAAGTGAAGCAAAAACTTTGTAACACTTTTTACGAGAATTGCGCGGACGGAGGAGTATGAAATTTCCCACACTTATAAAGAATATAGAGAAGGAGTGCAGATGCTACTTTTTTTTTAATTATGCATGTAAAATACATTAAATCAATAAAAATAAAAACATTACACGCACTACCATGTAATAGACACACACGCATATATGTATACTACTTTTTGTTGTTGTTAAAGTCTGTGGTCAAATTGAGAATAGATTAATATTGTTTGTCTTTAATATTATTTGTTTATAGTGTTGTAGTCTTAGAGAAATCTGTGATAGTAAAAGTATAGTTCTTGAAAATAGAACCTGATAATATTCAAACGTACAATTTCAATTAATTATAGTCGAATTTCGACTACTGCGGGACCACTAGTACGTATTATTGCGTCACTGGTATTATTAGGTGATTATACTTCAACAACTACAAATCTCCATTATGTTTGATTGATATTGTTGTTGACTCGTAAAACTATCCATAGTCGAAAGTGTCATGGAATAAAAAAAATCTGATAATAACTAGAAACGCGCTAATGACATTTCTAGAAGATAAATTTTCCCAATTTCAAATATATAATTTCATAACCGAAATATTATACGATTTACAGGGTTTTTTTTCCTACCTATTCTAGTAACCTCGAGGGGTTATACTAGACTTGCAGAGCGAGTAGGAGAATTTGCTAACACTAGACCTAACAAGAGCAGTGCTTCGCTGAATGTACCACCGGATCTGAAACGCAACCCACTGAGAAGATTCCGTGATAAGCTCAGTAGACTGTACCGTCTGTATATCTACATAATATATGGACGTATTGGGTTTTCATTAAGAACTATTTTGTAAATGTTTTGGAGTCGCGAACCTCTACGCTACGAGTGGTCAACCAGCGCGCCTCCAACACTGGGGCTCACAGCTCCCTGAATTTAAAATATATAAATAAAACCTCGTCCCACCACCATAATGGTAATGCCAGTTGATCTAAGTGTAGTATGTGTGCTGCTACCTACTCCTTCTTCGCGGAAGCCATTCGGACACATGCGTTGGAACAGTGTGTGCTGGTGCTGTACTGCCGGCTGACGGTGGAGACGTAGCTGGAAGTGGCTGGGACTGATCGCAGCTTAGGATTTAGAGTACTATCATAGACTTTCTCTAGCCTTATTCATTTTCCCCCTATAAGAACGGGTCGCGCAATTTTTTCACAACAAAAAGATTGAAGCATTGGAGACTAGTTTTGTCGTGAAATAGAAAAAATCTTCCATACAAAACCTTTCACGCTTTATGTGAAAACTTACAAAATAAGAATGTTTTAAGTCGTATTTTTATATTCGAACAGGTGGTTGATAGAACGCGGTCAGCAAATACAAAAAGCGTACAACCCCCGCGAGTGCTCGCGAGCAACTGACGGACGCGGCCGCGCGGAGCTGCAGCGCGCACGCGTTCTACCATTTCAAATTATCATAGAATCAAAAGTTCAAAATAGACGTGTCATATTTTAGCCACAGCCGAGCTGCTCTTTGCCGGTAACACTTATTTGAAGAAAGAAATTTTCATAGCAATGAAGCGTCTTTTGCGAGTATGTTGAATTTTTTGACAATAAGAACAAGCCAATGTTTACTGTTATTGAGGCAAACCGTCAAGTCAAAATAAATAAATATAAAAGTAAACAAAGGTATGTAAAGAAAATCCTATATCATTTAAAACCTTTAAAAACTCTTTAATTTTAATAAAAGATTTTTCTTAGACGGAATTACTCATCTGTCTGTCATTTAACGAAAAGAGTGTAGTTTTGTATAGTATAATAATACATTTTAAAATATAAAATTTTATTATATCACAGAAAACGCAATTAAAGTCTTTTATTTTTATTCATTCTGAAGTATTTCATATAATTATGTATATGTATTTAAAATAAATAGCGTTATGTAGTTACTGAAGCCAGCATGTTCAAGCACACTTGACAAAAAGACAAGATATTGACAACTTAACAAACTCTAAGGAATTAACGATGGACTAAGTTTAAAACTCAGTGAATCGTGCGTTGTGTTTTTTTTTTTCTAAAAGAAGTGAACAAAGTGCACATTTTTTGCTGAGCATTGACATTTTACCGAAATTTCATAATTTGTTTTTGTACTTTTTTTAGGCTGTATTTTTATTCTAAAATATAGACGAGCATACAACCAACCCGATGCGTTTTTTTTCTACCTATGCTGATAGCCTTGAGAGGCTATTTCAGCTTTACCCTAACGTTTGTAGGTGAGCTCACGGGGCTCAAACCGGAGAGTTGCTAACGCTGACCCTAGTAAGTGCAGTGCTTCGCAGAATCTACCACCGGATCGGAAATGCGACCCAGTGAGAAGATCCGGCGAGAAACTCAGTGGGCTGTGTCTATGGGTTAATTCGCTCGTCGAGCCTTTCGTCGCAAGCGACGGGTTCGACGAGGACTGTTACCGGTGCTTGTGGTGCCTAAAAACACCGTTAACGGATCAAGAGGATTTACGATACACATGGACGTTAGCTCGTGAAATGGTAACATATCGTAAAATTAAGCATCTCAGAGACGTCAGATTATTAGGCATTATAAAATCTCCACTTTACTGTCTACAAATCCCAGGATCTTTGAGAAAGCCGCAATATATATATATTTTTATTATACGTTGAAAATTAGCGTCGTATCGATAGGTAATAGTGATTTCAGTTAATACAAGACGCGACCGGGGTTCTGCCCGTACCCACCGCGCTCCGAATAAAAAAAATCACACACAGACACATCAGCTTTACTTATTTTCTATATGTAAAAAGTTTTTGTATGAACTCACGCCTTCTAAAAAAGTGAAAAGAAATGAACAATAAACATTTACTATTTTCAAAACAATATAAGATGTGAGAATTGTAACGGCATTGTATTGGTTCGCTCTCGCACAATCCATTCAAAATATATTTGCTCAGATGGCAGATGAGACCGCCCGTCTCCACCGAAGCCGTTAGCTTTAAATTTCCACTTCTCTACTTCTTCCACAATATTGTGTCTTAGATAGCTTTATTTGTGATGCAAATTTCAATGCGAAATAAGTCTCTTTTAAACACAATATACTTTTTTTGGTGAGTATGGGATTACTGTCCCGGAGGCTTTTCCAGTTTCACCAGGACAGGTGGGCGAGCAAGGGCTCAGTCAGGAGGGGTGGGATTTGCTAACAGCTGCCCGAGCGCCTCCGAAGGAAACCTAACAACTCAAGAGCAACTGCTTCGCGAATGAATCTACTACGGGATCGGAATCACGACCCGCTGAGAAGACCCGGCGAGAGCACAATAATATCGAGGAGCCAACAGACATCAACACGCGAGGCGCGAGGGAACAGGACGGGGGTCGCGGGGGGCGTGGGGCGGACGCGCCACTACCGAATCGATGATTGAATTTATAATTCATAAAATCCATTAAAGTAATGGAGTGAAATTAATTGTAAACAAAAAAAGTGAAAAAAATGAAACTTCTTTTGCGGTGTTTTGGTCTTAAATCCAATATCTCTTGTATTAGGGAATGCTTTGTATAAGAGAAACGAACTCTTCAACATTTATATATATGTAGTTTAAATTATATAGAGAAAAATAAATATTTCTTTTTTTAAATCCTAAATTAAAAATAAAATATAAGATAGTTAATCTGTTACTGTCATCTACAGGAGCAATGAGAAACTAATAACAAGCCATCTAGTGGCCGACGCCCGTAAACAGAATGTGTATAAGAGAAACGACCTAGCTCTCCACGGTCATGCGGTTCGCGAGACGCTCTGTCTATTTTCTCACTCTCGTAGTCCTAAATTGTATATTTTCTCTCTAGCCGTAACGAATCTGTCGCAAGTTAAATTTTAAGCTCAGTGCGCCTAAAAAAACTTCACTTCATAAACATTAAAGAGACTCAAAGTGTATGTTCAAACGGCATGTGTGCGACCCAAAAGACATCTTACACCACCACTCCACCTCGTGCCGTAAACCAGCAATGTGTTCCAGCTTGGAGGGGGAGGGCATTAAAGCTGCTCATCATGTTCCACATCAATAACGCAATCATATTACTTCGCAATCATATTACTACGCTAAAACACAACATACCGAGTTTGTGTAACATGACCGCATTATTAGCGGGCGTGTAAGGCCGCCCGAAGCACAAAGCTCGCGGTTTGAACTTGGAAGTTGCCGATCATCCCCCGTTAAGCTGACTCATGGTAGCGTTGCGACGGTTTAATGTAATCTGAATATCGGACGCGCCGTCCATTAGGACGACGTGTGTAGAGGAGTCTCCTGACTCAGGGTAGACCGTAGTTCAGAGATCAGAGATTGTTTTAGGAGTTGCAGTAATTGATGACGATGGCTCCATGTTTCAAGCTACAAAGACGATTTCGGTTCAGATTTTTATGGTCGCCCGCCGCGCAGACATACTGGAAAATTATCTTTTTTAAGATTAGCGTAATACACTAGACCAGCGGTCGGGGAACCGGGGTAAATTACCCCAAATGGGGTGAAATGAAATTTCGGGGGGTAAAAATGAAACTTTTGTGAGTAAAAAGTATATATTGAAGTGAAACTTCTTTAGAATCGTTAAATTATCATGGGGGCTATAATATGAAAGATACTACAAAAAAAGCGATTTCGTTTTTTTTTGTTTTTCGCCATAGGGTAATATCAACTTACACAAAAATAATTTGGGGTAATAATTAAAAACCTTCCCCGACCGCAGCACTAGACGAATAGACAGACTCACGAGAGAGTAGACAGAAGAAGGAAGAGAAGCAAGATGGAAGAAGATACACAACACACGAACCAGCACCGTATCACTCTTTTTATTTTACTTTATTTTTATTGCTTAGATGGGTGGATGAGTTCACGGCCGGTTAAGTGGTTTATGAAGCCCAGAGACATCTCCGCCACACACCTTGAGACATTAGTTCTAAGGTCTCAGTATAATTACAACAGCTGCTTCGCCCTTCAAACCAAAACGCTTTACTGCTTCACGGCAGAAATAGGCGGGGTGGTGGTACCTACCCGTTCGGACTCACAAGACGTCCTAGCACAAGTAATCTGAGAGAAGGGGGAGGGGGTGCACTCATGGCGAAACACACACACAGACATATGACATTCCGTTTATTGAGATTAATATTTCGAATATTCCTAATCAGGCAACACTGCAGATTAAAATGCTTGCGTAAGTGTTGCCACGTTGCCAGCGCCGCAGTAATTAACGCGATACGCTCGGAGCACTGATTAATTAGATTTTAACTCAGTTTTTACACGTCTCACTGGCCTTTAATTGGATATATACTTATAGTTAGACGGGCTCTGAGTTTGTCCGCCCGTTTTGATGACTACACACCGCTCGTTCTATAAAGAAAGCAAGGTTTATCGAATTAAATGGTATCTCCGTCGCCTTCTGGGTAGAAAGACTACAAATCGTGGTCACGTAAATATCATGAGTGGTCAACCCTGGACCCCGACGGCAAGGGGATTGATGTCGGGGGTGAGGAAGGGCTCGGCCGGCCGTTGACGATGTCGTCCGGCGTCCCATAATGTTTACAAATAAAATATTTTGACCGAAACGTGAACGAGAGTCCTGTAGTGGTGGATGTGGCATTTCAGCTTGGACAAGTTTTGCAATCTTTGGGTGTGCGATGGATATAGTCTATATTCTATAATCAATTTCTTTTATATTATTACGAGCTAGGTCTCGCGATAAATAAAACACTGCACAATTCGCAATTCGATTCTTCTACCTCGCCTTAGATGATCCTTTAGATGATCGAGTAGAACTGAGAACTGCCTTCATGTCATCACTGCAATTCTGATCCACTAACGATGCTTTTAGGTACCCCAAGCGCCGGCCATCGTTCTCCTTGATGGCTCGACGTGTAAATTAACCCCTAGACACAGCCCACTGAGTTTCTCGCCGGATCATCTCAGTGGGTCGCATTTCCGATCCGATGGTATATTCTGCGAAGCACTGCTCTTGCTAGGATTAGTGTTAGCAACGACGTCAGGTTTGAGCCTCGTGAGCTCACCTACTAGCTAAGGCTACGCTGAAATGGTCTGTCAAGACCATCATCTTAGGTAGGAAAAAAAAAACTTTGCAATTCATTTATAGTCGACACGACAAGTCTACAATTATCGAGAATATTTCCGATAGTTGTTTTGATATTCGTTCGTTACTGTCTTGAATGGCTCCCTCGCTTCCCCTTTTTTTTTTTTAACGCTGGGGAATCCCTTTATGGATACCCGGTTCGGGGGTAACGAACCGGGTTATGTCGGGCTCCGGCGCCTCCTGAGAGGAAGAGAGAGACAAGAAGGTCCTCCACCTCCCCGAATTCCTCGCAAGAGACTACGCCTTGAAAAAGGCGCGCGAAGCACTTGCCCCGCAGAACGACTACCGACTAAACCCCATCGAGCTCCACCACACCGGCTACACCAGACCTACGGTACCGCAGTGCGCGCCGAAAGTCCGCCTTCGCCGGTACCCGTCCTGATGATAAGACGGGATTTCATCTTCGGGAAAATCCCGAAGGACGTCATTTCGGGAGATACACCGTGGGCGGCGCACAGGAGCCACCTTGCACCGCCCCACCACCGGACCGACAGTCGAGTACCGGGCGCCCCCGCACCCGCCACCTGATAGTCCCTACGGGGGCTGAGCGGGAGCTTCACGCCCGCGCCGGCCATCCCGCCTTCTGCGCTGAGGTGCTGAAGAGGGATCCCACTCCCTTTCACGCTCCTCAGCCTCACGGGACGCCATTACCAGGTCACAAAACCTGGCCATGGCCTCCCACGAGCTCTGATCCTCTAACATGCGGGCGACGACAGCCCGCAGGGAGAGGTTTCTCCCCAGCACCGCGACGAGATCTCGCCGCGAGTGCTCCCAACGCGGGCACGTTTCGAGCGCGTGCTGCGCGTCATCGTCCGGGTGCCCGCACTGGTGGCAGCCCGGATGTGGCTCTCTCCTGCAGACCTTCCACAGGTACCTCCCGAAACAGCCATGTCCCGAGAGGACCTGCGCAAGGTGAAAGGAGAGTACGCCGTGACGCCGATCCGACCATACCTCCAGCACGGGCACCAGGGCCTCGAGGGTGCGCCGGCGGGTGGCCGAAGTTTGGCCAAGTTCCTTCAGCAATCGCTCTCTCCACTTAGCGTATGCTACATGACGCGCAGCACGCTTCCACCGACCGACAGCCGACGGGCCGGGCGACCGTCCCCGACTCAAGGCCTGCGCCTCCCTCGCTTCCCCTGAGATATTCATACACTTATTATAATAAAAACTAAGTTTACACTTCAATGGTAACAACATCTTCATACTAGTCTTAATAGTTAAACATAAAGTTCAATGCCACATCCAAACCTTAGTCGCTGAATGTCAGAGCGATGGCGCGGTAAGATGGCGGCCAACACGACTCCGATGTGATTTTACTGCTTATTTTATTTACTCTGATGGATTACACTTGCGTTATTACTGTCGGAATAATATCAGACCACAGCCGAGTCCAGGTCGAGAATACCCACTGATATTAATTGTCGCAGAGAATCACCATAAACCCATTAATGAGTAACGTAATTACTGATGTTGGGTGTTGATTATTATGCCCGTAATCCACCAGAGATGAGACCGCGAGTCAAATGGCTGCTCTGGTTTCATAACCGAACCTTCTGTTGTATGTATACTGTGTGCTGTAAGCTCGGGAGTGAATTAAAAAAAAGCGTCTCAAACTAAGCTCTCAACGTAATTATACCAAAGCTTTTAGTGGATTTATTTCATATGAAAACGGCTCATAGATACGAAGCAGACATTTATTACACATTTATGATGCTTTCCTCGAAACTTTCTCGACTCGATCAAGGATACTCTTGTATGAGTTCCTCGACGATCACCTCCAAGAACCCTCGAGATTGCTAATCTCAAATGTAATTATGAGTATAATTAGTATTTTCTTGGCGATTTTCGACTTGAAATAATGTTGAAAATCAGTTAAAAAAATGTGTGCGTGTACTAGTGTACACACGTAAGAAGTGAAACTTGTTTATGGCCTTATTTTTCGAAAAATGATCTACATGCAACTTTCTAGAAATTGGTTAAATAAAGTTAAATTAGATAAAGTTTAAACAAAAGGATTTTATTATCATAGACATGAATACAAAAAAGTTAAATTAGATAAAGTTTAAACAAAAGGATTTTATTATCATAGACATGAATACAAAACAGATGGCGCGTAACGGAAAAAAGTGACGCGTAACCGAAAAATGTGACGGTAAATTTTTTTCCAACGCCGATAAGGAAGTTTCACTTCAAATATGTTGAACAAACTAAAAATACTTCAATAATCGGATATTTTAATAAATGTAGACAAAATGAAATTGAACAAGACATGTATCAAATTAACCAGTCCTTGAATTGGGTCGAGTGGTGTCGAGGTAGTGTCGAGGTGAGTTCTTAGAGTACGCGCTGCATCTGTAATGAAGTATTCTGCATCGCTTTAAGCCGGGCTCTTGAGACGAAACAAAAATTTCTATTTAATTTCCATGTTTCTCGCAAAAATCGACATAAAAACGATTTATTTGAAACTCGAAGCGGGCAGAGCTGAGTTTCCGCAAACTACACGTTTAATTAAAAAAAGTTTAAAACAACTGACGCGAGTGCGGAGAGCGCATGAGGCTGTTTGAGGTCGCGCGCTGTTTGCTCTCCACTTGACCCGCTGCGAATGAATGAAACAGGTAACGCAGACTTCCGAACTCAACCATGACTATTTCATTTGTAAAGTACATTTATTTTTTTATTCCCTAGATGGATAGACGAGTTGACGGCCTACCTGTGTTTAATTGGTCACCGGAGGCACCAACAACGAATTTCCCAATAATTATGCAAATCATAATTTATTGTCGTAAGTAACATTAATAAAACGCTAATCAAGAGAAGCCTTGTTCTGAGCACTGGTGAGCACGGGGCTCACAGAATGTCGTCCTGTTACTGAAGCAATAAACGCCCGGTGGATGTGTCGTGAGTTTATCTGTGGAGGCCGCGGACATCGTGTATAATCTATAACCGGACTTTTTGGCAGGAAGGAGTCAACAACTGTGAATTGTTTTAATTTAGTGAGCCTTCACGATCAAAAGTGTAACAATTGTGATAAATTATCTATTTTGCACACGCGAAAGATATTACCACACTAAAAAAAAAGAGAAAGAAAGAATTTCTCACTACGAGATTCAAAATGGGCGCTTTTTTTTTATTGTCCTTGTAGACAGACGAGCATACGGCCCGGCTGATGGTGAGTGGTTACCGTCGCTCATGGACTTCAGCAATGCCAGGGTCAGAGCCAAGCCGCTGCCTACAGCTTAATACTCTCCACAAGCCTCGTTTGAAGAAGGACATGTCATAGCGCTCGGGAAACACCGTGGAGTGAAACTCATTCCATAGCCGGATGGTACGTGGCAAAAAAGACCTCTGGAAACGCACTGTAGATGACCGCAGTGGCTCCAGGTAGTATGAATGAACCATACTCCGGTGGCGGGCGGTGCGATGGTAAAAACAAGATGACGGTATCATCTCTAACAGTTCCTCAGAGCACTCCCCATGGAACCATGGATCCGCGAGAATAGGATTATCGACAATCCGAACAGCCCTACACCCCAACAGAGGGTAATAGGAAAGAATGATGATGATGACATAAATATACGTGATCTCATTTATTTTCTCGCATTAAAATCGCAATCTGTAGATTTGAAACGACATCACTGCACTGCAGTCGATAGTGATGGCACAGACCCGTGCATTTCGACGCGCCAACAGAATTAATTTGCACGCCGCTTTCATCGACATTGATCATTTGAATTATTTGTTTTAAATGCCGTGAACAAAATGGAGAATGGCGTGGCTTGTACAGGCAAATTGCAAAACTGCAAATAATCGTGGAAGAACGCCATCGATACTAATATATAAATCTACAGTGGTTTTTACAGATGTTCCGTTATAACTACTGAACCATGCATCCGATTGACTTGAAACTTGGTAATTGGTATCCGTGTAGAAAATAAATGTACTTAATGGATAGGCTAATATTTATATGAGTGTTGGACACCCTACACCAGTTGCGGGGGCGTTAATGATGAGAATCTTTGTGGGGGTGAGAAATAATAATGTTAATTTTAAATGCCCAGCGAAGCGGACGGGTACAGCTAGTAAAGTATAAAATAATTATATCCGGGCAAAATAATAGTCCACTAGATGCTAAGCGACAGTCGTATATGTTAAATATTACAATTAACTGACTTCAACTCCATATTTGTTAATGCTATCGTAGGTATATTACAAATAACTTTTTAAAGTTATTGAAATATCTTTCACTCATTAACGACCAAGCCTTAGATTTGTCTATTGAAATAATTGAAATTGAAGAACAAAGTTAGCCCTTAGCGCTCGGGGTGGGGGGAAAAACCGCGATAATAAGTTATTGTTATCATTGCACATTATGACGGTCGCTAGCGCCATCTGTCGTCCAGTACTAACATTAATATCGTTAACTTTGAAAAGGAAGTTTATTTATACTTATATTAATGAAATCTCATTGTAGTGGGAATGATCGGGTCATTTCAATAATTCCTTTATACCCGAACATTGTATCTGGCCTCAAAGTGGACTATTTAATAAGACTAGAGGTCCCGCAGTAGCCGAAATTCGACTATAATTAATTGGAATTGTATAATTAGTTTGTACACTATTATGATTGTACTTTATACTTTTATAATCACAAATTTCGCCAAGGTTATATTAATTATATATATTAATAAAGACAAACAATATTTAATCTAGTCTCAATTTGACCACAGACGTCAAGAACAAAAGTTTGACAATAAATAGTATGCATGCGTGTGTGCGTCAAATACATGGTATGTAGTGTGTGTAATATTTTCTTTAATGATTTAATGTATCTTTTATGCATTATTTTAAAAAAATATTAGCATTATGCACCTCTTCTCTATATTCTCTATAAGTATGGAAAATGTCATACTCCTCCGTCCGCGCAATTTTCGTAAAAAGGGATACAAAGTTTTTGCTTCAAGTATTAATATATGAGTCGTCTATTATCAAAGGCGGCAATCTGTACATTTGGACAAAATTTTTTTATTGATATGTCAATACAGATTTATTTGAATATAATCGTCTCCTTCAAAGAATACGGTTCAAAACCTGCATTAAATAAAGGTTAATAGTTAACCTGTTATTTATCTAAGATGTCGTTCCGAAGAGTTTTGTGACTGCCAATGGAATACAAAGTCAATAATTCGTTTTTCTGATTTACCAATCATTGTCCAAAAGTCAGATTGCCGCCTTTGATAATAGTCGACTCATATATAAGTACATAAATACTTGTATAAAATCTTCAAACTTGCAATTCTTGTAAACAAACTTGTTGTAATATCACAGGCGCCATCTATCGTTCGTCGATCGAAGTACAAATCAAAACTTTATTTAACACTAAGAACACTTATGGAACACTACAATTCGCAATTCACTTTTTCCGCTTCGCTTCAGGTGATTCGTTCGCTGTTCCCCTTCGAGTAGATTCGATTACTAGCTGCCTTCAAGCTTTTTTTTTCCTACTCCTCCTCCTTGAGAGGCTATTTCAGCTTCACTTCACTTCAGCCTAAAATGTAGGTGAGCTCACGAGGCTCAAACTGGAAGTGTTGCTAACACTGGCCCTAGGCAGAGCAGTGTTTCTACCATCGAATCGGAAACGCGACCCACTGAGAAGATCCGGCGAGAAATTCAGTGGGCTGTGTCTGTGGGTTAATTCACTCGTCCAGCCCTTCGTCATAAACGACGGGTTCAACGAGTACCAGTGCTTGAGGTCCCTAAAAGCACCGTTAGTGGATCGGGAGGATCCGTAATGACGTGTTTAGGGCGACGTCGACTGTTTACCATTCAGTCCACAGGATCGAGTATGTAAGTAATTACCGGCGGCCACGACAAGACGGTTTTCATGTCGTGCCGCCTTGGAGATCCACGTTCCTTAGGAACCATGGTGCTCCAACGGCTATCCTGCAAAAACGGGATTGAATAACTTGAAGGGGTTTCAAGTTAGTGCGGGCCGCGTGAGCGAACACTACACTTGCATAGGTCATGACGGGGCGTATGCAAGTTTTTTAGAGTGTCATCTTATTTCGAAGAGACAATTTACTTCGCTTGCAAATTATGGAGTAGAGACGTCCTAATATGAAGGCGGCACGGTCGCGTAACGTTTTGATATGGAGACGAAATGTCACCCCTCTGTCGAGGGTGACGCCTAGATATTTGACCTTCGAGGTCCACGGTATGGGCTGGCCAAAGCGAGTGCATTAGCCCCATGCTAATGGCGGAGGTGTTAACGCGCCTATTAGGGAGTGGGCTGCTCGAAGTGGTATTCGGAGGGCGACCCCTTTTGAACAGCACCGCTGTGCATTTCGTGGGGGCCCTCGTGTCATCCCTACAAACGCTTTATAATCAACACGACAAGTCTACAATTATCGAGAATCTTTCCGGTAGTACTAGTCGTTGTCTTGCCGCTATTTGACAATAGATCGCGTTACACTTCTTCAGCGTTCTCTATATTACTAGTTTGGATTTCGTTTCTTCTATTTGATGACAGATGACGTTATTGTTACCGGCGTACCGTTATTTATATATACCCTACCTAATCGTTGGTAGACCCGTGGGCTCTTCCAGCTACTCACGGACTGGGGCATATTATAGTTAACACATCAAATCCCAATGAAACATCGACCTCAAAAATATCTGCGGACTCTTTAAAGTCGATTGAAATAAAAAACAAATTCCCCGCCCCTACAAACTCTTCACGGGGATGAATGTGAAACACGACTTAATGGAAGCTCGCTGAATACTGAACTTTATGAAAAGCTCGCGGTTTTAATTACGCGCCCGGGACTCGAGTGCTGCCCCGGTGGACTCTCTAAGTCGCCACGGAAGCTACTACCACAACCCTCGGAGTTTCTCGCCGGATCTTCTCAGTGGGTATCTCGGAGTTTCTCGCTATTTCCATTCTGTGGTAGATCCAGCAGAGCATTGCTTTTGCTAGGACAGATGTTAGCAAAATCTCTCAGGCTGAGCACCGTAAGCTCGCATACCCATTCGGAAAACCAGAGCAGCTTCTCCAAGTTACAGAAGAAAGGCCTCCGAGTCAGGCTGGGAGAACAAAGCAGTCGATACGAGAGGAGTTTTAGAAAAATCTTTATTTGAGGCAAGCGTCGAATGTTGAGATAGTAATGGTTTTATACAATAGATGTATAAAAGCTGTTGACAGTTTTAGACTAGAAGTCTACAAACTTGCTCAATGAGCTTTTTCAATTAAGTGATAGCGTATTTGGTAGTAAATGTGTAATAATGTAGGTCTTCATGCAATGTTATATACAGTTTTTTTTTTTTTTATACAATGAACAATTTTTTCAATGCATCCAGTCAGTACCTGTAATTGTGTTAGCTTTTAGTGTGAAATCAATGTATACAATACCTGTAATGCTCTGTGCTGACGTGTAACATGTTGGTACCCAATAAATATATAAGTAATCTAACTATTTATTATCAATTAACATTAGTTCGCCGTTTGTGTCAGAGGAGGGATGTTTGCTGACAAAACCAATTGTGTTAGTGAAATTCTTAACGAGCACCCCCCACCCCGAGCGCTAAGGGATAACTTTGTTCTATAATTCCGACTATTTCTTTAGATACACATCTAAGGCTTGGTCTCTAACAAATCATGGATATTTCAACAAGTAGAAAAAGTTATTTGGTAATACGACAACACGGACAAATATGGAGTTAATTGTAATATTTTTAAATTTACGCCTGTCGCTTCGCATCTAGTGGGGAGAGCACGCGTGTCTCCCGGAGGACGCGGGAGGACCAGGATTCTAGGACATCCATATCTCGGTCTCCAGCTGGACGGCGGTGAGATAAACGCTCTCTCACAGATCATGTACCTTCTTAGTTCTGGCGCAAATTAAACATGCGTTTTGGTTTGAAAAGACCTGCCTTACGACTCCGATAAGCTAATCAGCAACAAAGGTTTCCCAACTTTAAATTGAATATATTTTTAAGCTATTGCATAGCTTTTATCTCGGGCTTTCAGCGCGGCGACTGAATCAAGAAATTCTGTAACGAAAATAAAACCTAACACCCCCACTCCACCTACCATGTAGCTCGCGTTCAACCTTCGATCAACAAAGCGCACGGCGTGACGTCGCACTACATGCGCATTATGAAAAGGCTGCCCATCGCTCTCTCGCGCGGTCTAGCTTCTGAGTGTGAAGGGGACAGTTAATGTTTTACTTTTGTTAATGTTTATAAATATAGCGTAGTCTTATTTTATTATTGTTTTAATATTAAATGATTATTGTCTAATTATAATGCATAAGTTGACAAAAATGCCATGCAATAGCTTTACTGCGGCAGTCCTCGAGTGCCACACCTGTTTTATGGACTGTTTGCCCGACGCGGGAGTCGAACCCACGACCCTGGGCGCAACATTTCGGGCTAAATACTGCACTAGTCTGCAGTCAGCCTTGCTTTTATTACTATAATACACAAATTTACGACCCATCTGACGTGAAGCTTCCAGGTCCTACAAGAGGGTTATTGCCAGGGCGAAATCGGAGCACGTTGCTAGAATTGGCGAGCGACTGAAGAGCTATCCCTCTGGGAGCCGTGCTTTTTGGTCGCTCGCCAAAGCTGCAGAAGGTAACTTTTGCAGGTCTAGTCTCCCACCACTACGCAAGTCCGATGACAGTCTGGCCCATAGTGCGAAAGAGAAGGCTGACCTTCTGGTCAAACTCTTCGCCTCGAACTCGACTGTGGACGACGGGGGTGCCACACCACCGAACATCCTCCGGTGTGATAGTTCCCTGCCGGAGATCTGCTTTACACAGTGTGCAGTCAGGCGGGAACTCCGACTCCTGGACGTCCATAAGTCGAGCGGGCCAGACGGCATCCCTGCAGTGGTTCTGAAAACGTGCGCCAATGAGCTGACGCTTGCGCTAACGCGTTTGTATCGCCTCTCTTATTGCGCTAACAGGGTTCCGTCTTCATGGAAGACTGCCCACGTCCACCCTATCCCCAAGAAGGGTGACCGGTCGGACCCATCGAGCTACAGGCCTATCGCGATAACTTCCTTGCTTTCCAAGGTGATGGAGCGAATAATTAATATACAACTCCTGAAGTATCTGGAGGATCGCCAGCTGATCAGTGACCGACAGTACGGTTTCCGTCACGGTCGCTCAGCTGGCGATCTTCTTGTATACCTTACTCACAGGTGGGCTGAAGCCTTGGAGAGCAAGGGCGAGGCTCTTGCTGTGAGCCTTGATATTGCGAAGGCCTTCGACAGGGTCTGGCATAGGGCACTTCTGTCGAAGCTACCATCTTACGGAATCCCCGAGGGTCTCTGCAAGTGGATCGCTAGCTTTTTGGATGGGCGGAGCATCACGGTCGTTGTCGTGACTGTTCTGATACCATGACCATTAACGCTGGCGTTCCACAAGGTTCGGTGCTCTCCCCCACGCTTTTCATCCTGTATATCAATGACATGCTGTCTATTGATGGCATGCATTGCTATGCGGATGACAGCACGGGGGATGCGCGATATATCGGCCATCAGAGTCTCTCTCGGAGCGTGGTGCAAGAGAGACGATCAAAACTTGTGTCTGAAGTGGAGAACTCTCTGAGGCGAGTCTCCAAATGGGGTGAATTGAACTTGGTTCAATTCAACCCGTTAAAGACACAAATTTGCGCGTTCACTGCGAAGAAGGACCCCTTTGTCATGGCGCCGCAATTCCAAGGAGTATCCCTGCAACCTTCCGAGAGTATTGGGATACTTGGGGTCGACATTTCGAGCGATGTCCAGTTTCGGAGTCATTTGGAAGGCAAAGCCAAGTTGGCGTCCAAAATGCTGGGAGTCCTCAACAGAGCGAAGCGGTACTTCACGCCTGGACAAAGGCTTTTGCTTTATAAAGCACAAGTCCGGCCTCGCGTGGAGTACTGCTCCCATCTCTGGGCCGGGGCTCCCAAATACCAGCTTCTTCCATTTGACTCCATACAGAGGAGGGCCGTTCGGATTGTCGATAATCCCGGTCTCACGGATCGTTTGGAACCTCTGGGTCTGCGGAGGGACTTCGGTTCCCTCTGTATTTTGTACCGTATGTTCCATGGGGAGTGCTCTGAGGAATTGTTCGAGATGATACCGGCATCTCGTTTTTACCATCGCACCGCCCGCCACCGGAGTAGAGTTCATCCATACTACCTGGAGCCACTGCGGTCATCCACAGTGCGTTTCCAGAGGTCTTTTTTGCCACGTACCATCCGGCTATGGAATGAGCTCCCCTCCACGGTGTTTCCCGAGCGCTATGACATGTCCTTCTTCAAACGAGGCTTGTGGAGAGTATTAAGCGGTAGGCAGCGGCTTGGCTCTGCCCCTGGCATTGCTGAAGTCCATGGGCGACGGTAACCACTCACCATCAGGTGGGCCGTATGCTCGTCTGCCTACAAGGGCAATAAAAAAAAAAAAAAAAAAAAAAAAAAGAAGCGGTTACCTGGCTCGCCCGCTCTACGAAATAGATAATATCTAATTTAGTTATCCTCTCGATACCACTTGGGATATTAGAGCGAAGCTATAACGTTCACATCGGTCCTTGACGCGAGTGAGAATTGTCAAGTTGATTGAAAGTCTTGGGGTTAGTGGGGATGATAAGATCCCTGTACATGCATATTATCCTCAGGCCCTTGGAGGAATAAGTCTCGGAGCGTAGGACCCTACCTACTATAAAATAAGAATCATTATCACAACACGCATATAGCAATCGATGTTTCT